>NC_058101.1:48382500-50806250 GCF_020171115.1 Neogale vison
TGTGGAGGCCTTGAAGCAATCCTGCATTTATTCCAAGGAAAATATGTAATCTGAATAATTTTATAGCTGGATCAGTGCCATTCAAGAATAAAGGAAGGAAATATTTTGGGACTTGGGAGAACTCGGGTTTATGTAGTCATAGAATCTGGGTCCTTAATGAAAAACCTTCAGGATAGCTGGGTACCAGGTAAAAGGGCCATTCCAGACAGGAGCATTTCTGAAAGCCCTGGGACGGATTTCTCTATGAGGATGAAACCAATGGATTATGCTTCATCTGAATGTTCTTAAAGGACTCAGACATCTGAGTTTGCAGTTGAAGCAGTGATATGCACATAAATAAGCAAACAGCAGCTACAATAATAAAAAATCCCCGTCTATTATTAACTCCAAAAAACCCAAGAAGTTGTGTTGGAAAGAAAAAAACTTACTTTGATTTATTACACAGTTTAGCTCTGAGCAGCATGTAAGGGTTATAATAATGCAAACAATAAAATATGAATCTAACTAAAATTATGATATAACCATATACAAATGGGGTAGGAAAAAGGCATGGATTATGGGGAGGTGGAGGTGGAGGGGAGAGGGCAGGAGAAGAGAGAAAGAAAGATAAACCCTCAACTTCCACAGGAAATAGATAATTCACAACTTGATTAATCAAGAAGTAGCAATATAAGCATGTTTTGTATTTCATAGACAGGAAGGTAAAATTCTAAACTAATTAGCCAGAAGAGCTGACTATAGTTGCTTCTGGGGAGGGGGAAATGCACAGGTGGAGACAGGGGTATTGATTGTTCTCTGCAAAGCTTCTATTTGTTTTTGAACTATTCGATTTCACTGCCACATACAGATTTCATTTTTTTTAACTGAAATTTAATTCATGAACCATATTATCACCCTTTTAAAGTATACAATTTAGTGATTTTTAGAATGTTCATGAAGTTGGGTAACCATCACCACAATCTCATTCCAGAACAATCTCATCACCTCAAAAAGAAACCCTGTACCCATCAGCAGTCACTCCCCTTTCCCTGACCCCCAGCCTCTAACAACCACTAATCTACTTTCTGTCTCAATAGATTTGCCTGTTTTGGATATTTCATGTAAGTGGAACCATACGATAGCCACACAGGATTTTGATTTAAAATTTTTGGTTAATAAAGGACTTTTATTTAAAAAGCAAAAACCACTAGAGGATGAATTTTAGCCAAATAGGAGATCAATGAAGGAACTATAGCAATGGGGCCATCAGTAAGTACCAAATCCATTTAGCCACAGAATGAAAACAGAACAATATGGGTATTATAGTTACAGTATAAAATATAAATAATATAAATCCAAATATAAGAGGTGGGGGAAGTCCCGGAGAAAGTGGGAGATGCTGTAACTATACTGATTTTCTCATGTGTCAGAGTCAAAGGCCAAAAGATATTTAAAACAGAAAAATCAAGTAAAAGCTGTAAGCAATATTCAAAGGCATAAAGGTTATCCTTAAAAAGAAATCACCAGAACTGGATAGTCATTGTAGAGAAAGAGATCAGAAGATGAAATATAAGTTTATCATTTCTCATTTTTAGATGTATGAAGACAATCTAAAAAACAAAACATTTAAATATAGCATAAAAAGCTACAAAGGCAATTATAAGAACAAAAACAAAAACAAAGAAAAAAAGAAACACATACTAAAAAAAGAAAACATACACCACATAGTGAAAGAGCAAAGAGAAGCAAGGAAACCAGAAAGCATAAAATAATACAGCAAAACCAAGATCAAGCACATCTGTTATATCCAGTCTGTGAATGAGCTAAATCTACCCATGAAAAGAAACGCTGATGGACCAGATCACAAAGCAAAATCCAACCATACCATTTCATCACTTCTAAGATGCACGTTTTCACATTTTAGCATCTACAACACAGAGACAGGATATATAAAGCCATCAGCCAGACTGAGGTCATGACGTAGGTGGGATGGTCCCCATATGGCAAACCTGTCCCAGCCCTTCATGCTGTCATCTCTTCGACTCAGCACAGCAGACTGTTAGAACTACAAGCGAGGGTCACTGCCATCACCTACAATTTCAGTCCCAAAACACAAAGGTATCATACATGCAGTCAGGAATCACAATCGAGCAAGAGTGACAACAATCAAGGGCTTTACAGGAAAAAAGAGAGGGAAGATCCCCATAGACAGAACTGTGTCAGGTTCTGTTACTTAAACACAATCAGAAGGACTGCCTAGCCCTCACCTCGTGATGCCCACTGAGGGCAGGAGAAGCTGCCAAATCACCAGGAAGAAATGAAAGACAGTTTGAAACCATGAAGGACCGGGGTATAATTTGCTCATATGCAGGACTGTCTGACGGTGCTTAGGTCTCCAAGTTTAATCGCTTTTAAACAAAGGGGAAAAAAATACTGTTAAATGAACCTCCACTTATATATCTTTGTGCCTTGTCAAAACTGTTCCTCAGAAAGCTTTCCTGCTAGTTTATTAACCTTTTCCTGACGAAAGATAAACAGAGATCTCGAGCGTACTTCTTTCTATTCAAAATCACAACACAATCATTCAAGTACACTGCTTTACATTTTGCACTCAGAAACAAGCCTTTTTTGAAGTACAGGAGGAAGAACATGCGAGCGAAAGGCTGAGGCTTATTCAGCGTCACCTCCTCACTGTCCTTTCGGCACAGACCCGGGGTGGGCAGAAGAAATCCAGTCTGCTGCAGGGCTCAGCATGATTCACAATTTGCAGGCTAGCATTTTGAAATGTCATTTTTATTGATCTCCATTTGATGTTCCATTTGCCTTTCCTAGAGTAGACGAATTATGTTTATGGCATTTCCCTAATAGCAGACCTTGAAAATCTGAGTTTAAATGAGCTCTGAAAACACATAACCAAATGAAATATCAACTAAACAAAACTATATGGATGCACATAAATTAATACTTATTTTAGCATTAAAATAGATCTTCTCTAAGACTTCATAGGTCACAATAAGGTGCCAACATACTACATAATAGAATAACATTCCAGGGCATAACAGGCAGCTAACAACTATAAGGAAAGTCAAATCTCAGACACAAAAGGTAAATCTGTCAACTGAACACATGAAATATAAAGCATGGTTCAAAGAGTGAGATTAAAAAAACGAATTATCAAATCCTGTTCTGTAGCACCTAGACATCTGTGGAGCAGTCCCAGGTCTGTCATAAAAATCAAGTAACACGGGCCCATTTATCTTGCTCGCTACCATAATTCCTTTCTAACAATTTGGAAGAGAAATTATCAGTGAAAAGCTATTGTGACTCCACAGTGACAGATGAAGGTTTGCATTGTAGAAGAGAAATCATGTTTAAATGCATTTTAATACTTTCATATGGACTACTTATTTCATAATATAATTTATAAATGAGTTGTAGAAAGTTAACTTTGAAAACAGTACAGTAACAGTACACCATTCTTAGGTTCCTTTACACACAAGGATGAATGGCTAGTCTCAATTCTCTCATCTAAGAGAATAGGTGACTTAATAACATGGAGTAAGTCCGTTAGTAAACTTTGGATTTTAAAAAGCCAAAAGTTTAAATTTTTAGAGGAATGACTGATTTCAAATGTTTTACTCCACAGAAAGCCCCTAAGCAAGCATGACAGCATCAATCACAAAGGGGGGGGGGGCAGCGAAATCAGTGATACTACCTGTCAAAAAGCTTCAACTTCTCCCAATCCTCCAAGACCCGTTCAAGTCTCGTGTTGTTAAACTGTACTGATCAGCGATGGCACAAGGTAGCAGCGTCGTTGCTGGCTTTCTAGAGCACTCGGTTTTTCTTATAACTATTTTCTATGTTTAGCATATTCTTCTTAGCACTGCATTATCTTTACATATCTCAAGTCCACTACTAGCATTTTAAGTTCTTTTTGAGTCCTCAAAGAATGAATACACGGATGGAAGGAAGGAGGGAGGGAGGAAGGAAGGAAGCAAGCAAGCAAGCCTGGGTAACAAAATCCAAGGTTAATGGGTTACAGATGATTTAAAATGATGATTTAAAATATTAAGATATGCTCTCAAGAATCAAGACTAGATTAGAGATTAGAGTATGACCTCCAAGAAATAAACTTTTGAAAATTCTTTAATATTTCACATTTTAGACAGTTTTTTTTTCTAATTAACATGAAATATGAATTTCCAAAATTATTACAAAAAAACACACCCTGGCACTACAAAGACAGAACAGTGGTTTAGCTCCAGACTAAAATTAGTTACACGAGGAAACAAGATCACCTAGATTTCTTATAGAGTTTAATTGAATCATCAATATCCTTAAGTCATAACATAGAAACAGGCTTATCAGATAAAATCCGTAACACAGAGTACAGGAGACTATGCATGCATTAAGGCAATGACCTTGTCAAACAAACAAACAAACCTTGGTACAGGTAAAAAAAAATCAAGAGAAAATACTACAAAATGAACAAGGTAATGGGTTCAAAAGGAGAAACCACTGGCGACGTTTTTCTGCTTTCTACTTTCTGCATCTTTGATATTCCATTTTATGTCATTATGATAATCTCATTATATCTCTATATAACTCACATTTTAACTTCTTAACTCTCCTTAAATCATTTCACATCATATGTTAATTACTATCTGCTTTTATGTTTAAAAATAACATTTTAGAATCAGAGGCATAAGTCAGAGTCACTGCTAAGTCATTTTAGCAGTAAGAGCTTAATGAAGTCACTCAACTTCTCCAGGCCTCAATTTTCTCATCTAAGTAAACTACCTTAGCAAGATTAAGTAATTCTCATGTCAAACACAGCACACTAGCCAGCTCTCAGTAGTGCTAAATTTACAATTCCCTTGTAAATATGTTTTGTTGTTGACTGGATTTCCATGTAGTAAGTAGTTATCACTGATTAAGTACTCTGGTTAGGAGTGATCGAGTTATCTTAAGAAACAGCCTACTCCATCAAAAGACTTCAAAATGTAAAAAGTTCAAGAAGGTATTTTTAATAGAGCCCAGTTCTCCTTTCCACTTAACATAGAAAAGACCTCAGAATCCTTCTGAACACGGCAGCCCAGGTATACAAAGGAGTTGCCTTGAAAGGAAACACCTCCAGCAACCCAAACCAGGGGCTTCTTAAGGAGCCTCTCCCAGCATACACAAATAAGGCCTATGACATAGGAAGAGGTGGCTTTTCACACGTCTCCAAAGAGTTAAATCTAGGATTCAACTCCCAGCCACCCAATAAACACTTCAAATGCTTTTTAAAAAGTGATGTTCACAGCATTCAAAAAATGTTTTAGTTTTATTAGTATTTCAAAAAAGAAATAGTATGGTAAATCTTCCTAACAGTGGATATAACAATGGATTCCTGGCTATATTACCAAAAAGCAAAGAAAACAAAAGCAAAAATCTGATAAATTGGGACTTCATCAAATTTAAAAACTCTGGTACATCAAAGAACATCATCAAGAAACTGAAAAGGCAATCTATAGGACAGGAGAGAGATTGTACAAATCTTGCATCCGTTAAGGGCATAAATCCCTTAACGTATGAAGAACTTCCATGCCTCAACAACAAAAATGACAATCCTATTAAAAATGAACAAAGGACTTGAATGGACATTTCTCCAAAGAAGATACACAAATGGCCAATAAGCACACAAAGATAATCAAGATCATTACTCATCAGGGACCCAAAATTCAACACCACAATGACAAATCACTTCACAACTACTAAGATAATTTAAAAAAAAAAAACAGAAAATAGTAAGTGTTGACAAGGATACGGAGAAAGTGGAACCCTGGTACATTGCTGGTGGGACATGTAAAATCGTGCGGCCAATGTGGAAAAGAGTTTGGTGGTTCCCCAAAAAACTACACACAGAATTACGATATGATCCAATAATTGCACTCCTAGATATGTACGAAAAAGAACTGAAGACAAAGACTCAAACAGATATTTGCCTGCCAATGTTCACTGGAGCATTATTTACAACAACCGAAAGGGGAAAAACAACCCAAGTGTTCACTGATGGATGAACAGATCAAGATGTGGTGTATGTGTATATAATGGAATATTATTCAGCCATAAAAAGAAGGAGGTTCTGACTCATACTACACCATAGAAGAACCCTGAAAACGTGCTAATAAGGCAGGCATAAAAGGGCAAATATTTGATTCCACTTACATGAGGTAGCTAGAATAGTCAAATCCACAGAGTATAGTAGAGGTTACCAGGGTTTGGGAGGAATTGGAATGAGGAGTCAATGCTTAATAATAACAGAGTTTCTGTTTGGAGTGATGAAAAGGTTTTGGAAATAGGTAATGGTGAAAAATCACACAACATTGTGGATATAATTAACACCACTGAACTGTATATTTAAAATTATTAAAATGACAAATTTTACATAATATATATTTTACCACAATAAATTATTTTAAATGAAAGTAAATGCAAAGATACAGGGGAAAAGAAAACAAAAACAATAAATAAAAATGATAACACATCAGCACCTTTCCACACACTGCGTTCGGGAGAGAGGAGGCTGGCATTTTTGGTTATGAGCTTCTCGGGCAGCAAGTCTAGCTCCTGACAACTGAAAAGGAATAAAAACACCATTTAATAAACTATCAAACTTGCTACCATCCTAGAAAAACTGGTTTTGCATGCTAACATTAAAAAGCCAATTAAAGCAGCTCAATGTTGTAAACAAGCATCTGTTTCAGGGGAAAATAAAAACCAAACACATTAAACTGGGAAAGTTCTAGAGTACTATGAAGCAATACCTAACATATTAAAGCACTGCGAGATTATCTCACACATGGTGATTTTAACAGGTGTGCAGAAGTGGTAAACAAGACTGTTTTCCAATAAATCTAAGACAGCTGAAATTTTTCTAGGCAAAACTTTCCGAAACTCTAATTAGAGCTGAGTCCAAGAGGATACCAAGCTCATAGCCAAATCTCTAAGTGCCTTCATTGGTTATACAGTAGCTGTATAACGGATGTTCAATGCAAATGTTTAAAAAAAAATGTTTTTCTAAAACAATGCCTAGAATGATCACAACCTAAACTCTTTATGGAGAAATCTGTATTTGCAAATAAATAAATAAATGATCACCCAACCAGTACTGATACCTCATTGTCTTAAAAACGAACGGTATTTGAGACAGTTTACAACATCAGTACTCAGAGTGGATTAAGTTTAGAGTAAGCATAAACTCCAATCTCTCAAACCAAAAACGATAGTATCTTCAATTATCTAAAGAGATTTACCTGATTTAATGCTCAAGTTGCATGTTTTTATTGGTTTAGACATTCTCAAATTGTCACATACTTCAAAAAAATTTTTTTAAATATGCCTAAGAAGTTGATATACCTTTTCATCTTCCCACTGAAAAAAATTACAGTCTTTTCTATCTCTACAGGCTGAGCAGGCATAGAATCTCCGTGTTTCTTCTTTCCCTTGGTTCACCTTTACAAACAGAAGAGTGGGTCCTAGTTCCAGAATGGGGGAAAAAACAAATGTAAAACTAGAGTCATCGACATCAAGTACCTAGTTTTCACCACCCTTAAACAAAACTTGATTTGGTTTTATGCACAAGTTGTCATAATTAAGCCCATCACCCCATTTAATTACTTTTTTTAACCTATTATATTTAGGCACTGATCACTTGAGATGTAACTCTTTAAAACTAGTCTCTGCAGAAAGAAAACGCCATTGTCAGTTGCTGTCTACGTGGTGAATGATCCGGTATTGAGACTAAAATCTGGAAGGGATCCAGAGAACGGGGCACTTTGTCACTTCCATCCAATTATCATTTCGGTGAAAATCTGGGCTTTTGGAGTTGGACACATCCTCTCCACACAAATTACAGAAAAACTGGGTCTGGTTTCTAAGCAATTCATGCTATCCTTCTTCCTAACTTTTTAAAATAAAAGGATAGCAAAACAACCAATGAAATCCCCCAAAAACCTGACAACGGATTCACTCAGTAACATGCATCGCCTTTGCCTAGCTCGCCTCTTAGCCATGAGGGGAAAAATAAAATGTAACAGCCGCGAAGCCAAAACCACCACAGTGAGGACTTTCTATGACAGTTTCTTAAGGAAAGTGAAAACACTACGTCCCCGGGAAAGGGCATTTTTCGGCATCACCTGTGGTGAAAAGAGAGGAAGGTAAAAATCTGGGAAAACACTGTGGGGGCCCTGAGAAGCCCAAAGCATCTTCAGGCTAACCTCCGCCCTTCGCGCCGGACCGCTCGGCTGAACCCAGACGCACACCCACCGTGAGGGCACAGCGGGGCGGGGGTGGCGGGATCGGAAGGAAATACCACCTCCACTCCCGAGCTTCCCTGACGACCCGCGATCCCCTCTGCCTCTACTGTTCCCAGCCACTCCCTGGGTGCCGCCATCTTCCCGCCACCGTCCCGAAAGCCTCAGTCCTACCGAGGAGGCTGAGAAAGAGTGCCGCCGTGCCCCGCGAGGACTCACAGCGCCCCCATGCGCCTTGGAGGAACTGAGCCCCGAAAAAGCAGTCCCTTCTGCCCAGGCTTCCCCTAAGGGATCCCTCCCTGGTGGACCCGCAGGGGTAGGGGTTTGGGGAGTAGGGGGCGGGGGTTGGGGGGTTGCCGGCAATTTACTGGACCTGTGCAATAAGTTCACCTATCTTCTGCTTTACCCTCAGCACCTCTAGTACCCTCCTCTCGTAAGAATACAGCCTGAAGATGAGATTACTGGAGGAAAGATTTGGTGGGGTTTTCAGACCGAAAGTCAGCATCACCACCACCAGCACCTGACAACAGAAATGACTGCCACAACCCCGTTTGAGGAAAAAATCCTCTTCTTTTTTTTTTCTCCCAAAGTCAGAGTCACACTGTCCTCTTCTACCTCTTGGGCAATGCTTCCCGTTGCATGTTGTAGTTGCATATCCATCGACATTTATACATCAGAAAGAAAGAAACAAGACTGTCCCTCTTTGCATAAGACGCGATTGTCTATATAGAAAATGCCAAGGAGTCTGCAAAAATAATTCCAGCTGAAATTGAGTTCAGCAAGGTTGCAAGATACCAGATAAACAAACACACAAAAACCAATCATACCTCTGTGTACTAAGAATGATCCCATGAACACCCAAACTAGAAATAAAACACAACTGCTCAGATAAATGAAATGCTTAGGTGTAAATCTAACAAAATATGTACAGGACTTGTATGCAGAACACAACAAAATGCTAATGAAAAAATCAACGCTCTGAATAAACACAGAGACCGTTACTACAACTCAACATAGTGAAGATATCAGTTCTCCCCAGGTTTAGTGCATATACAAGTTTAATGCAATTTCAGGGGTGCCTGGGTGACTTAGTTGGTTAAGCGTCTGCCTTTGGCTCAGATTCTGATTCCAGGGTCCTGGGCTCCAGCCCTGTGTTGGTCTCCCTGCTCTGCAGAGAGCCTGCTTCTTCCTCTCCCTCTGCCCCTCCCCACCATCCAGCTAATTCTCTCTCTCTCTCTCTCTCTCTCTCAAGTGATTAAGTAAAATCTTCAGAAACAAAAAGTTTAACACAATTTCTATCAGAATCCCAGCCAGATTTTTGTAGACAAAAATGATATTCTGAAATTCATAGGAAAAGCAAGGAAACTAGAATAGCTATAGGAACTTTGAAAAATATTAAAGTAGGAGGACTCAGTCTAACCAATTTCAAGACTTGATAGTATACACACACCTACACCCACAAAGTTGTAGATGGACTAGTCAAATGTCTCTTACAGTACTGAAGAATTGATTTACACACCCATGGTAACATCACACACTTAATGCTCTGTGGTGTCTTAATGTAGAAACACTGCATTTTTCCATGCACATTTCATCCAGTAGTTTCACTTAAATCCTTCACCTTCACTGTTAGTATCTGGTCTTTGACGTAATAAGGGCCCTATTCAAAATCCCCAGCATAAGTTGCCGGAGCACCTTATCTGCACGAGCTTGTTATCTGGATAGAAAATTCTAGATCTAGCTATGTTGATACTTTGGGAAATTTTATCTCAAGACTTAACTACACATTCTCATTAGCATTAACACTTCTATTTAAGAAAAATTCTTGGGGCACTTTGGTGGCTCAGTCTTAAGCATCTGCCTTCAGCTCAGATCATGCTCTGCATAGGGCTCGCTGCTCAGTGAGGAGTCTGCTTCTCCCTCTGCTTCTGTGATCTTTCTCACTCTTGCTCTCTCTCAAATAAATAAATAAAATCTTTAAAGAATTTTCTTATAGGTACAGATTTGTGATCATTAAAAGAGTTCTTTACAAAATTTGCAGTTGAGTTCATGAAATTATATCACCAAAAATTGTCACTGCATCTATATTTTCTGATTCTGTCTTAAACAACTCTGATGCTGTGGGGTGACCTATAGAGGCAGACCAAACCAGCATGGATTTGCAGCCTTGACAGGTAACCTTCCCCAAACAGTAAAAGCATGGCAAGTGTCGACCCAAAGAAGGAAAATGAGAGAGGACCCCTTAGTGGGAGAGAATTTGACAGTTTCAAAAATAAGGCAGTTCCCTCTTTTCTGGGGCACAATTTTGGGAAGGAAAAAAGAAAAAACCTCACCTTAGATTCAGACATTTATGGTAAAATTCATGTTCTCTGAATATTTGCTGAGAGGGGCATAGATAGGGGCTCACAACAATAAGTTGGGAATGTTTTTTTTTATTGCCTATGTGTGCAGGAAAATCCTCGAGCAGAAGGAAGCTGAAGGATGTCAGCAGGATGCTCAAAAGCAACGAGGGGCAGAGCTGGAAACGGGTCCTCTGAGGCCAGAGCGTGGAGACAGACTGGGGTGCACGCCTTCATAAACAGCCGACTCTCCCACATCACTAAGATGGGCGCAGACTCAGCAATTCCCCCACTCTCCCTTCCTCTTATTCTCTCCCTTTCCTTTTCCTCCTCTCTCTTTCTTTCTCTGCCCTGTGAGAACACAGCAAGGAAAAGACCACCCACTGGCCAGGAAGCAGGCTCTGACCAGGGACTGAATCTGTTGGCACCTTATCTTGGGCTTCTCAGCCTCTAGAACTGTGAGAAATAACTTTCTGCTACTTATGCCACAGAGCTGGGGTATTGCTGTGGCTGCCCTTGACCAAGACAGTCATGCATACCCTTGACTTTCCCTCTCTGCTTTGATTTCTGAGGGGAAAGCTCACTAAGCCTCTCACCACCCCTGAGAAGCCTGAATTCTGACAACCTGGCTGGGGAAGGACCTGGATCCAAAGGTACTTGGTGCAGCTTTCCTCGGAGCTTTGAAAAACAGCAACACTCTGAACCGACCATGCTGAAAGTAAGAACATTTGGGTAAGCTACTGAGACTTGCTGGTCATTTCCAAGGTGCCTGGCTTGGCCAGCATCCTGGGGCCAGACAGAGAGGACCCCCCTGGGGGAAGGGACCTCAGAGAACAACAGAGACAAGGAGCCCCTAGGAAGCACTCCAGGGGCTCTGAAGAGGCTTTGCCAACTCATCTCTTCCTGCCTCTGCTTGCCCCTCTAGCATGAGAGCTGAGAACAAGGGACAGAAGAGAATCTGTGTTTATATGCATGACAGGGACTGTTGCTGGGAACACAGAGAAATGAAACTTAAGGTGTGCCTGGGTGGCTCAGTTGGTTAAGCATCTGTCTTAAGCTCAGGTCATGATCTCAGGGTCCTGCCTGGGATGGAGCCTTGTGTGCAGCTCCCTGCTCAGCTGGAAGTCTGCATCTCCCTCTCCCT
This sequence comes from Neogale vison, assembly GCF_020171115.1. Taxonomy (NCBI): domain Eukaryota; kingdom Metazoa; phylum Chordata; class Mammalia; order Carnivora; family Mustelidae; genus Neogale; species Neogale vison. The sequence continues at coordinate 48,394,260 of NC_058101.1, forward strand.
CTGCTGCTCCCCCGCTTGTGCTCTTTTGCTCACCCTCTCTTCTCTCTCTTAAATACATAAAACCCTTAAAAAAAAGAAAGAAAGAAATGAAACTTAAAAATAAATAAATCTATGAAAAGCAAAGTTCCATGGGTAGTGGGTTAAGTAGGACTCCCCCAAATATTTGTACCCACCCAGAACCTGGGAATGTGACCTCGAAATAGGGTCTTTGCAGATGTAATGGGTTAAGGACAGAGGTGAGGTCCTACTGGATTCCAGGAGCCCTAAATCTGACAAGAGTGTCCTTTTGAGGAGTGGAGAGGACACAGAGAGACATGCAGAGAAAGCCAGGTGAAGACTGAGGGAGGCACAGATGGGAGCCCTGCAGCCACCAGCCAGGTGAACCCTAGGGTTGCTAGAATAGGCAGGAAAGGATCAACCCCAGAACCTTGGGAGGGAGCATAGCGCTGCTCACGGCTCCAGAGCAGCAAATACATTTCCATGTTGTTGTAAGTCCCCCAGTATGAGGCACTTTTTTAGGGCAGCCCTAAGAAACTAACACACCTGGCCTGGTGCTTTAAGTCTTCCTCCCAGAAATCCCAGCTCTGCCATTTATCTTCCCAGTGACCTTGGAAAGGTCACTATCTGAACGTTCTCGTGAAAAATAACCATGTCCTCCCCTGTAAAAATAACCATGACTGCTATCAAGGACTAGGCGAGTTGGAGGACACGACAAAAGAACACAGAGGACTCTGTCAACAGCCCAGTGATATGTACACATTAGTTATTACACTCTTCCTTTAGGGCTGTGCCCCAAGGTTTGAGGGAGCCTCTGTAAAGAAGAGAATTCCATGTATTCCAGATCATTGGACATAGCATAACCCAGGTGAGATTATAAGAAGGCAGATTTAAACTAAAAAGGAACATAGAATTCCTGCATGTGGACCCTGGGTTGCAGATTCTTTTGCAAGTGGTCTTTGGAAGAAAAAACCTGTAAAGAAGTGAGGGGAGCTGGAAAGGGCAGGGGTAGAGCCCCTCGGGCAGGGGTAGAGCCCCTCGGACAAGGGCAACCTGAGTTGATCCTCAGCCTTATGCACAGAGAGCTCTGATGCATGCCTTTGCCTTTCAGGGGAGCTCTACTGTACCTCACCATCCTTCAATTCTAACCCCAGACTAAGCAGATGTTCTCTGTAAGACCCTCAAAGGAACTGACTCCACTGGGAGATTTATCAGCTTATTCTTCACCTCTTTTCCTTCCTTCTGGTGGAATGCAGATGTGATGGTTGAAGCTCAGCAGCCATTTTGGGCCTTGAGGTAACCCTGAGACAGAAGGCAAAAAGATAGGAGGAATTGGTCTAACTACATTTCTTGTATGTGAGAATAAACCCTCATCTATTCAAGCTACTTTTGTTTTGTTTTGTTTTGTTTTTAAGATTTTATTTAGCCCCAAGCCCCCAAGATTAGGTTGTTTGCTCCTTCTAAGTGCTCCTGAAGCAGCCCAAATGTACCTCAGTGGTTTTAATTATCACTCCACATTAAAAATTGCCCAATTGCTGGCTTATGCTACCCTCCACGCTGTAAGCCCTTTGACAGCAATGGTTGTATATGATTCTTCTATCCACGATGCTGACATGTAACAGACATTTAATACATATTTACTGATTAAATGACAACTAAAATCAGACACAGTAGGGACCATTGAGTCACTTCATCTAGTGATTCCAAAAAGGGCAATGCCACCTCCCAGGGAGCATTTTGGAAATATGCAGAGGTGTTTTGGTTATCACAGGGTTTGGAGGTGCCCTACTAGAATTGGGGGGTAAGGGTTAGGTGCCAAATGATCTTTAACAGCTGGGACAGTCCTATTCCAGGAAGAATGAATTCTACTAAGTCTTGCACAACTTTTTTTTTTTTTTTCAAGAATCTGGAAAGACACTTATGTAGGTGAATAACCTGCTTCTACTTATTTGAGCCTAGAATCTAACTTTGATTTACAAAAATGCAAAATATTTTTGTACAATTTTAATGTATCAGAATATACCAGGAATGCAACTGTTGTGCATATAAAGGAGAAATTATACTTTGCTTTTGTCTGGGTAGAAAAAAAGAATCGTGCACCATTGTGGAAAAAATGCATGAATGATAGCAACAGGGCTCATGTTATCTGAGTGCTCCCCCCACCAAAACATTCCCCTCTTTACCTGTCTTTATAGCTGTCACAGTCACTGTATTCTATCTGCCAGCAATTTCTGGGGTGCAAGCCAGTCCAAAACAAAGTAGCAGAAAACAGCAGTCATTCTCCCCCATGCATCTCAGCTTGGCTGGAGTTTGGCCAATCTAGGCTGGGCTCAGCTGGGCGGTTCTGCTTCAAACTCGGTCTGCTGGGCTGGGCTCCACACTGGGGTCAGGCTCAGGTCTGCTCTGCGCACCTCACAGTGGGCCCAGGCTGCAGGGCGAGCAGATAGCTGGGAGGAGCTCTTCTCATGACCAGGGCAGAGGTACACGAGGGCAAGTCCCACTGCATGACATGTTTCAAGCCTTATTTCAGTCTTGTTTGCTTTTATGCCGGTTGGCCAAAGCAGGCCACGTTGGCAAGCCCAAAAATCAAAGGTTGGAAAAATAAAAGTATTCTGCCCCGGAGGTGGAGGGATAGAGTGAATATTTTGGGGCAAAAAAATTGAATCCACCTTAGAGGCGTGATCCTACACTCATCTCCTAACTTAGCACTGATTTTAAAATGTCCTGTATAGGGTCACCTGGGTGACTCAGTTAGCTGGGCGTCTGCCTTCGGCTTGGGCCCTGATTCCAGGGTTCTGGGATCGAGTCCCCTGCTCAGTGGGGAGTCTGCTTCTCCCTTTCTTTCTGTCCCTACCCCCAACCCCCACTTGTGCATGCTCTCTCTCTCTGCCTCACATAAATAAAGTCTTTAAAAAATGTCCTTATAAGTAAAAAATTCAGTTTTGCCTTACTTTTCTTAAATCCAAGTGTCCTCATTATAAGAAAGCACATGCCTCTGACTACTTTGTTATATTGTAACAAGGAACTCATGCTAAGTATTTACATAGGAAACACATGCTTTATTGTAAGTAACTCTCCTCTTATTTTAAAATATTTTACAGAGGTGCCTCAGTGGCTCATTCAGTTAGGTGTCTGACTCTTTTTAAGATTTTATTTATTTGTCAGAGAGAGAAAAAGCACAAGCTAGGGGAGAGGCGGGCTCCCCATTGAGCAAGGAGCTTGACTTGGGACTCAATCCCAGGACCCAGGGGATCACAACCCAAGCTGAAGGCAGATGCTTAACTGACTGAGCCACCCAGGCATCCCAGGTGTCTGACTCCTGATCTCAGCTCAGGTCTTGATCTCAATGTCGTGAGTTCAAGTTCCATGTTGGGCTCTGCAGTGGGTGTGGAGACTACTTAAAATAAGAAAAGAAAGAAAAAAATTTATATTTAATTTAAAATTGGGCTCTTAGGTGGATTATATTATGTATGAATTTTATTTCACGAGAACCAGGGGCATCTATGAAGCCTTCCTTACAGAGAGAGGACAAAGGGAAAAGGTTGGGACCACAGAGGAGATGCAATATTGTCCAGACGGGTGAAGGGCAGACACTCCAGCTGAGTCACAAAGACCTTCCTTCGAATCCTGCCAGATGATCTACAAATGAATTATGTAAGCTCAGGCAGGCTGTTTAACATTTCTGAGGCTTTCTCAGGTGTACTATGGGGATAATAATACAAGTCTTCTGGCTTGTAGAAAGAATGGGATGAGATCACGCCAGGATCCTGGCAGGAAACAGAGGACATACTCCAGGAGGGAGGTGGAGGGGAGTTTTATAAGGGGTCTGTTCACCAGCTTGGGGGCCGAGTTCGCTTCCTCTCCCCAGGGACTGTGCATTCTCTTAGAGCTATTAGCAGCAGGGAGATGTTCCTGCCCCAGGTCTCGAGGGCAGAGGGGAGACATGTAAGGGGTAGCTTTACAAGAGCCATGACCTTCAGCGCAAGACCCCAGTCAACCATGACTAGCCCGCAGGGAAGAAGCTGGGGGGTAAATACTCCAACCTCACCCTCCTTCTTTGGGCCACAGAGCTTTCATCTGTCAGTGGCTCCTACTGGCAAAAACCACCGGAGTTGAGATACCCGGGTGCCTGTTGACGGCATCCGTGGAAGTCAGCCTGCCAGAGTGTAGCGCTGGAGGGGAAATGTGGAAAGCAGACCTGGATGGGCAATGAGAAGATGTCCAGCATGAAAAACACTCAACACAGCCCCTGGCAAGCTTTGTAGGTGGACTACAAGGACTTTATAAGTGGTAGTACTGTTAGAGGGACACTCACACGTACACACATACATACATGAGAAACGCAAATACCTCCCCAAGTTATGAATAGAACCTCCTCTAGAAGCTACCTGATCTTGGAGGGGAGGGAAAAAACTCTTTTTCTTCTACCTATCGTGGATGCTCCCGCTCACATCCCATATATTAGACTAACAAAAGACACTAGCACACTAGCAAGAGAAAAAACCAGCAGAAGTCCATTAGCAGGTGCGTTTAGCTTAGGCTGGGGAGCTCAGAGATAAGTATCTCAAAGGGGTGGTTGGAAATGGGGCTTAGATGGCAACTTCACAAAGGAACGGTGTATTTTTAGGACATGATAAGACAAAGGAAAAGGACTTTGAGCTTCTTAAACTGGGAAAAGGCAAGGTACATGGGGAACCTAATGGTAAGGAAGGATCTAGAATTGTCTGCAGTGATTAGCTTCCCTTCTTGTAGGTGTGGGTTGGGGGAGGGGGTGGCATCTTTACATACTATGTCCTGCTTTTAGGCAAATATAGGAGGAATGCAGAGGGCTCTTCTTAAATCTGCATTATTTCATTGCCTTCAGCTCAAAATCAGCCTTATGCCAAAGCTCCACATTTGGAAGTGGCCTGTTTTGCTACCTTTCAATCTTCAAGTCCCAGTCAAAGGCTTTGTTTTCTTTTTATGCATTCTTCTACAGATTATGCCAAATTTCTGCATCAACAATGAGAACTTGCACTCTCTGAGCCACCGGTGTTTGAAACTTAAAGATAATATTCGTCCTTGAAACATATCAAGGGGTCTGCTATCCAGAAAAAACAAGCATCCTGTTAGCTAGAGATTCCAGGAACTATGCATTTCCAACTCCTCACATGCAGCACGGAAAACAAGTGTGCACAGAGATGTTAACTCGCTTAGAAACTATGCTGGAGGGGTGGGGCGCCTGGGTGGCTAAGTCCTTTAAGCATCCGCCTTCAGCTCAGGTCATGATCCTTGGGTACCGGGATTGAGCCCTGCATTCAGGCTCCCTGATCAGCAAGGAGCCTGCTTCTCCCTCTCCCACTGCCTGCTGCTCTCCCTACTTCTGCGCTCTCTCTCTCTGTCAAATAAATACAATCTTTAAAAAAATATAAAAGGAAAAGGAAAGAAACTATTCTAAGGGCGGTAGTGACCTTGGTTTAAACCAGTACCTTGGTTTAAATACAGTTCCTGATTACCTTTAAGTAGTGCAATTTAAAACAAACACTTGAAGGATAGAATAGCTTTCTGGTTGGGTCCCAAAGCCACACCGAGATAAAAGGCAGTCTTATTTGTCCTGACAGGCATTCAGGCATAAGCATCTCTGAATCTGGTTAAACCAGTTCCCTGGCAGCCAAGGCATCAGCCCTGAATGTTTATACAATGGGGAGAAGCAGGGTTACCCTGCTTTTTCCGCTCTTCCCTCAAGCCTCTGTAGTTTCAGAAGCCTGAACTGTCAGGTGGGAATTGTGTAATGGAGCTGAGATGCAGACAGGCTTCGTGGAGTCAAAGGAAAAATGAACACATCTCTTTGTATGCAGAGTAGCCTTGCTGCTGCTTTTTGATTTCACATGCTTTCAATTTTTAGGGCTAAAAAACCCACAGGCTGAAGCAGCAGCCATGGATGGCCATGTTTGCATTTCACGGGCTGGAACCTGGCGTCTGGATTGGAAACAAACACCTTCTTTTTTTTTTTTTTTTTTTTAAGATTTTGTTTATTTATTTGACAAAATCACAAGTAGGCAGAGAGGCAGGCAGAGAGAGAGAGAGAAGCAGGCTCCCCGCCAAGTAGAGAGCCCGATGTGGGGCTCGATCCCAGGACCTTGAGATCATGACCTGAGCTGAAAGCAACCCACTGAGCCACTCAGGCGCCCCAGAAACAAATACCTTTTGAGATGTCATTTCATTTCTCAGAGGATCAGTTTTGGATAAATCTCTTCTATCCAGTGACCTCAGGTGCGTTTTCCTCTCAACCCCAAGTCAAGCCCATGTCACACACCACGAAGAGCTTTAAGATAGTCTTTTGATTCCAAATCTGTGGCCGATGCCCTCAGAGAGATGTTTTCAAATCCATATATTTGCATGTGCACATACTCTCTTTATGCAATAGTCCAAACCCATAAACACAGACATAGTTTTATTTCATCTAAAGCAGAAAATCCAGAAATACTGTTAATATACACAGATGGTTGGATAGAAACCCAATTTATAACCACCAGAATTTATTTTTCAAGATTTTATGTATTTATTTGACAGAGAGAGAGAGCACGCAAGCAGGAAGAGCAGGAGAGGGAGAAGCAGCCTCCCAGCTGAGCCAGGAGCCCGATGTGGTGCTCCATCCCAGGACCCAGAGATCATGACCTGAGCTGGAGGCAGATGCTTAAAGGACTAAACCACCCAGGCACCCCTAACTACCAGAATTTGTACCACACCTTTCACCAAAAAAAAAAAATGTATCTTAGATGTCCTTGTTACAAACCTCTGAAGCCGGGACGCCTGGGTGGCGCAGTTGGTTGGACGACTGCCTCCGGCTCAGGGCGTGATCCTGGAGTCCCGGGATCGAGTCCCACATCAGGCTCCCAGCTCCATGGGGAGTCTGCATCTCCCTCTGACCTTCTCCTCGCTCGTGCTCTCTCTCACTGTCTCTCTCTAATAAATAAAATAGAAAAAAAAAAAACAAACAAACCTCTGAAGTCACCATTAGCTGATATATTTCACATGTGGCCAGAAGGCTGTTTTTGGGAGATTTCAAGTTCTGTCCAAGGGCACAGAGCTAATAAGGGGCAGAACCAGGACTTAGATACAGGTCTATTCCAATTTAAAATTCTTAGTCAAAAGAGAATTGTGGCATACTTTCCATTTATTAAAGATAAGTGATATTAGAACATAAGTAAGTTTAGAGTATTTTGAAATGACAAAAGTCAAATCTATTGCATTACTTGGTGTTAGAATAAAAACTCTAAAGCTTAAGGATTTACTTTCTCAAAGAACTCTTTACATGGATTTTGAAACAAGCTAAAAACTTACTGAATAAAATGATTCTGATTAATAATGCAGTTTGCTTAGATAAATTCATTTTTGTTATATACTTTCACTGTTCAATCCATGAGCCCACTTAATATTTAGGGATCTTCCTATGAAAAGCACTGAATAATAGCAAAATAGCTCACAGCAAAGAATGACAGCTCACAAAAGTGAAATACAGCTTTGTTGTAAGTTAGGAATTTCTTGAGATTTTAGACTTAATGAATATCATTCATGACAATAGTCTTTTGATATTGTGATAGATTAGTACATTTGCCTGATGAAAACCAACTCATCATCATTATTCATCCTTTATCATCATCATCATTGAAAAGGAGAGCTAACTTAGAAAAAGTCTTTGATAAAGAAGATGGGACAAAAATTAAGTTTTCCAAGAAATGGGGGGTATCTAACCACCATCTGCATAGACAAGAATATTTTTTCATTTGTGAACTGAGTTCCTGCTGCCACAGCTCTCCGGATCCTTTGGGACTTCCTCTCCCACCATGATGAATTCTTCAATAAAAATGAAATCTCTTTTATCTAACCCTTGATGTAAATGCAATATGAAATGTGCAGAATCATCTATGAAATATTCTTGTCAAAAATGTTTAACCTGAACCTAGTCAAGCTTTCAGATCTCACCTTCAAGTTATAGAAAATACAGAGGAGAGAAGATCAAGCCAAACAGTAAGAGGAAATAATGAGACAAATTCAGAAGGGAGGATGTTCCAAAAGTTACTGTTGTGGGGAAAGTGAAGGAACTGTTCTGGATTAGAAGATGGGACAAACAAAGGCAATGAATAAAACTTGACTGGATCCCAACTCAAGGAAATTTAGCTGTAGAATTTTGTATTTGGCAAATAATTGAAGATATTTGAATGTTGTTGGTGTAAGAGACAACAGACACTTGTGATTTTCTTCAGAGAGATGGTGTTGTGGTAAATAGTATGGCCTTACTCTCTTTCTCCTTCAGTATGGTCTCTCCACGTAATTAGCGTGGTGGACTCTGGGGAGTTGGATGTCTTACATGGGTGACTTCCCAGGATGAGGGTGGAGGCCAAGCCCCATACTGGTAGAGCTTTACTTTCACTCCATTTTGATGTTCAAAGCAGTTGCAAGGCCAGCTCAGACTGAAAAGGAGAGGGGAACAGCACTTCCTGATTGGTAGACTAGTGCATGCTTACAAAGTGGGAAGGAACTAATGGCAACCATCTTTGGAGACAATCTACTCTCCACCTCCAAAAAATATATCAAGTGCTGGAACAAAAGCCATACCTCCACAGTCCAAGAGAAATCTAGACATTTGCTTCTATTAGAAATAATTTGTTGAGAGCTCAAGCCAAAGGCAGTTAAGCATTTAATTTGCAAAGCATTTACTCTCTCTCCCTTGTATGCAAGGCATTTACAAGCTAACAAAGATAGGAAAGTGCAAGTGTAAGACACACAAAGATTAGAACGTTATTCCCTAGAAAATATTTGATTTTAGTCCTATTATCATTTTCGGGTTTTTCTTTTCTCTTTGAGCAGTCCTTGTAGTGAGAATCCAAGAGTTGAAAATATATTTTACTGATTTTTGTAGTCCTACTAGCTTTTAGAGAATTTCACATACAGAGTACCTGACAAATGTTTGTTGAAGTCAATGAGTGATTTATATTTATTATACACACTATTATCCAGCCAGGAGCTGGGGTTTTAGGAAATGAAAAAGAGCCAGAGCAAATTCATGTATCTGCCGATGTTGAGAAATGAGCCGTCCTGGTTCACAACTCATTGTTCACCATGAACCCAGCAATAAGCAAGAAGGTATTTCAGTAGTCAAAATAATTATTATAAATCCAGTTGAAAAGTTTCGCATGTTAAGAAAAAAGCCTTTCAGACCTTACTTCAGAAGATCTTATGATGATCTTCCTCTTCCATTAGGCATAGGACTATATATTTGGAGATAGAGCCTTTAAAGAGGTAATTAAGGTTAAAGGAGGCCATATGGGTGGACCTAATCCAACAGGGCTGGTGTCCTTATAAGAAGAAGAAGAGAAGCACCTGGTTGGCTCATTTGGGTTAAGCGTCTGCCTTCAGCTCAGGTCATGAGCCCAGGGTCCTGGGTTCAAGGTCCTCTCAGGAGGGAGTCTGCTCCTCCCTCTCCTTCTGCTCATCCCCTGCCCCTCACCCCTGTTAGTGCGTGCTGTCTCACAAATAAATCAATAAAGAAGAAACCCCAGGATGAGTGCACAGAGAAAAGGCCATGTGAGGACATAAGGTGGCTTTCCATAACCAGAGGCATGCCTCACCAGACTTCAATCCTGCCAGCACCTTTATCTTGGCCTCCCAGCCTCCAGAACTATGAAAAAATAAATTTCCACTCAGTGGAAATTGTCATGGTAGCTGGAGCACATTAATAAAGGCTGGCAAACACAGCATTCAGATCAATATGCTCCCATATGAAAACTTATTTTATAAAAAAATGAAATAATTGAAGCATATGGAAAGTAACAGAGAATATTAAAAAAAATTCCCTACCACTCAGATTTCAACAAAGGTGGACAGTCTGTATTTGCTTCAGATCATTTAGAAATAAATTTTATACTTCACGTGTGTTTGGTGCCCTTTAGATCTGCTTCCAGACTCTCCTAGCCCTCACAACTCTTCTGAAGTTGGAGAAGACCATTCTGTTTTAACAATAGACTGATTTTCATTTTAGAAAAGTTTTATGTAAATGGAATCTTACGGTATGCTCTGTTTCCAGCTTCTTTCAGTTAGCATAATGATTCTGAAATTCATCCAAGGTGCTGTGTGTACCAATAGCCTGTTCCCTTTAGTTTTATGGACTTTTTTTTTTTTTTGGACATATCACCTTTTGGTGAATTTTTATTTCCAGTTTGGGGTATTACAAAAAAGGCTGCTCTGAATATTTCTATGTGGCTGTCTGTTTTTGTTTGTGCAGTAAGGATAAAGCCTGGGTGGCATGATAGGTAGATGTTTAACTACACCCATGGTTTTTATTTGCATTTCCCTGATGATAATCCTGAGCCCCTTTTCAGGTGCTCATTGGCCATTGACATATACCTTCTTTGATGAAGGGTCTGCTTAAATCATTTATTTCTTGGGACGCCTGGGTGGCGCAGTTGGTTGGACGACTGCCTTTGGCTCAGGGCGTGATCCTGGAGTCCCGGGATCGAGTCCCACATCAGGCTCCCAGCTCCATGGGGAGTCTGCTTCGCTCTCTGACCTTCTCCTCGCTCATGCTCTCTCTCACTGTCTCTCTCAAATAAATAAATAAATAAAATCTTAAAAAAAAAATCATTTATTTCTTAATTGGGTCATTTTACTTCTTGAGTTGTATAATCTCTTTATGTATTCTGGCTTTCTGGATACAGTTCTTTTATTGGATATGTTCGCCAAGTATTTTCTCCCAGTTTGTGGCTGGAAATTTCATTTTCTTAAGTATATGTTAAAGTGTACAAGTTTCTGATGAAGACCAATTTCTCAAATTTTTTCTTTTATGGTTTGTGCCATTTCTGCTCTGAGAAGTCTTCTATTAAGAAGACTTGGGTTTTCTTAAGGTTTCACTAAGGTTTTCTCCTACAAGTTTCAGCTCTTGTATTTAGGTCTATATATGGGGAGAAGGTGAAGGTTCGCTGTGTGTGTTGTGTGTGTGTATATGTGTGTGTGTGTGTCACATCCTGGTCACGTAACCGATTTCTGAGGGAAAGTGTAGAAGGCAGAATAGCTCCCCCAAAATGCCCATGTGCTGCTCTCCAGAACTTGTGAACACGTTATATGGCCGAGGGGAGTTAAAGCTGCAGATGGAATTAAGGTTGTATATCAGCAGGCCTTAAAATAGGGAAAAAAACTAGATCATCCGCATGGATCCAATGTAATCACAAGGGTCCTTAAAAATGCAAGGGGGGGGTGGTGCAGAATTCAGTGTCAGAGCTATGTGATGAGAAAAGAATTCAACCTCTTGCTGCTGCCTTTGTGGATGGGAGGAAGAGGGCTACAAGCCAAAGAATGTGTGAGGCCTCAAGAAACTGGCCATGGTAGGAAAACAGATTCTCCCCTGGAGCCTCCAGAAAGGAACGCAGTCCTGCTCACACCGTGATTTTAGCCCTAGCCCAGTGAAACATATCAGATTTCGAACCTGCAGAACTTCAAGATAACTGATCTGTATTGGTCACTAAAGGTCGTGGTAATTTATTACAGCAGCAATAGGAAACTAATACAGATCTCTGAGACTTTTCAACAGTATGATGTTTGCTGTAGGGTTTTTGTGGACATGTTGTCTGTTTGTTCTTGTAGTCCTTCCAGTTTATGTCTGACGTGTATTTTTAACTCTAATATTTGCTCTGAGCCCTGTCAGCTCTCATCTTAATTCCTCCCATTGCTTGCTTATCTAAACTGAGCTTTCCCAACATTGATGTTACAGTCTTCTTTCTTGAGCTTCTATCATTCCTCAATTCCTTCATAATTTTTAAAAATATTAGATCAGTTTTCCTCTGCTTTACGAATGTTTGGGATCTTCACTCTCCATGCGTATGCTATACAGACCATTATCCTTCTTTTTTAGAGCACGGTGTAGGATGTGGTTGTGTTTAAGAAGGATTTCCCTGTCTTTTTAGAAGATTCCTGTGTAGGAGGTGAGGTGGGGCAGGATAGTTTCCTAATTTTGTGGTCTGAGGGTTCTCCCTGCAGTTACTGTGCAGAGGGAGGACATGGTTTTCTGTGAACCGGGTTAGTACTTTCCATATTCGGTCTCACTGCGTCCCCTCTTCCAACAGTGTCAGAACCTTCTCTCCTATACACACCCCCCCAATTTCCCTCCCTTGCCAATCTGTGCTCTACACCTGATCATTTCCCTCAGGGCAGTTGCATGTGCTCTTCTGGGCTACTGCTGGGACCTCTGCAGAGTGGGTTGCCCTAGCACCCTCAGACCTTTCTGTGGGCTCCTGTTTCTAGCTGCCAACTGAATGCTGAATAGCCCTGTTCTGACTGTGGTTTTGGAGCCAGACACTAAAAGTCCCCTTGCTTTGCTTCTGCTTACTTCTCGAAAGCCGTTCTTCCCAAGTGATCTTACTGCGACTGATGGTTTCAGCCCAAACTGCTCAGATTCTGGGATTCACAGGGTTACTACTCAACCATCTAATTTTAGCAAAGATGGTATTTTTGTTTTTATTTATTTATTTTTTTTGCTATAAGATAGCACACCTGGGGGCTCGGGGAGAGGAAAAAAACCACTCGCTGCTGCTACCATCGTATCTCCTAAAACTGATTTTTTATTTTAAAATGATTTGTATTTTTCTATTTATATTATAATGCCCAGGATAGGGCAGACAATGCCACAACAATACATAAATTCCAGACTTTGGAGACGCAACACAAACACTTATTCCTTGCTCACATCCACATCACAGTCCACACAGCGTGCTCCCCTGGAAGTCTCCCAAGCTGTGACCAACAGGCCTTGGCTGCCTGCATTCTGCCAATTCTTTGTATACACGCAAACAAGAAGAGAAGAGAGTGGTCAATCATGACCACTGCAGGGGAGGGCAATGAGTTTTATTGCCAGGTCCGGAAGTCACATCGATCACTTGTCTCCACATCTCACTGGCCAACACTCAGTCACATGGCCCCACACGAGCCACGACAGAGGCTGGCAGAGGTAGAGCGATCACAACTCTGTACCATTGCCCAAGCAACTCTGGGAGAAAAAACAGACTGTAAAACGTTAAGACCTTATCTCTTCATGTGTCTGTAAAAGGATTTCAGATGTAATGTGATAAAAGAACACTTGCTGTTTTTAATAAGGTTTTAATTCCGTCAGTACAGAACTTTAAATAAAAAAAAATTGTGACTCAAACCGTTTTCAAGTCTGCAAAAAACCTACCACAGGTTTTCCACAGCTGCCAATTGCTGACAAATTTGGGGGAGAATAAGAAAGCATATATTTAAACAAAAGTAAAATGTCTCCAATTATAAAGGTTCCACTTAAATAAGGCTTTTGGAATTTTAAAGAATTAAACTATACCACTAATATACTGGGGAAATGATGGTTTGATGTCATTTATAAACATAAATGTGTTCACAAACATTCTAAATATTCAATATATATACTTTAGGAGAACCGTGACCTTAAGACAATGATTTTTATTACTTTTAGTCTACCAAGTTTGACACTATAAATATACTCACTGAAAAAATTAACACAGTATTTAAATAAGAATCAATTTCATGAAAATTTACAAAATATAACCAATATATTCTGACTTATGATCATATCTTAAATATTTCAACTTTACTCTTCTAGCCTGGGTCAAGCCATTTAAAAAATAGTTCCACACTATTTTTAACTTCAGGATATAAAACAGTAGGAATTTACTAAGTTTTCCATTATAAAAATTAATAGAGCAATTGTCAAAATACCAAAAAAACGGTTTTACAAAAGCAGTACCCACATCATAACAACTTATTTCTTTTAGAACACATCTTCAAAAGGCACATTTTAATTACAAGTATTTATCTAAAGATGGTAGCTGCATTTTGAATTTCCAGTCAATTTCCCATGCTCTCAGCATGAAGATGGCGGAAGTTCGGGGGAGGCAGAAGAACACAGGTGTCCAGTGGGGCTGTACTGAGGGCGGCAGTGTTCTCACTGGCCGCATCCACAAAGACCGGGAGAAAGGTGAAGGAAGAGGGATCTGCAGACCTGTCTTCTGTCCTAATTTAACCTTCATGAAATACTTTTTACCAAAAATACTTAATTAAAAAAGAAAAAATTACAAGACAGAGAGCTAAAAAACCAAAAGGCCCAGACCACAAATGCCAGTTTAGTCTGAGTGGTGATGTTACTTGTTTGGGCCTGAAGGAAAGAATGAAGCTTCTAGTTCCTTGCAACCACATCTTCATACTCGGCTTGTCTCAATTTAAATCAGTTGGTGAGTTAAAGGTGCTACAAAGTCCTACAAAGTCCTAGGATGTCTGGCATACTAATTTTCAAAATCAAATTATAAATGACTTCATGGTTATCTCTGTCACGTTCCCCTTTAGTTAGGGCTGATATTCTAAAGTTGACCATTAATTATATTAACATGGTGATTTCAAGTACTCTACAATATGACTGTTATTTTTAAGGACTTATGCCCTAGGACCCCAAAATGCAATCCAATATATACTTTGGGGTTTGGTTTACTTTTCGGTAAAGTTAACACTAACTGAACTACTAAACTGAGTAAGATCAGTACTCTAAAGTACTAATAGATTAAGTAATTGATCCCATGCAAGAAACAAAAGGGACTTCTAATGCTATTTTGGAATTTCAAAATATTAGAGATCTGCCTTAATTTCCTATTAGTCCCCTCCAGTCTCAGCTGAGTGTTTCCATTTTTTTTTCTAAAGGGAGAATATCTTTAGATTTGTTTCCTTACTATTAAAAAATAATTGACCAAAAATATTCTGAAGTACAGAAAATAAAATGGTCACCTTCTACTCAAACAAAATATAACTTTCTGGTCCCTAATAGCAATGGTCACTTTAGGGACACTTATTCAAGTTCTAAAATAGCAGCTTTTTCAATTAAGGCAACATTGCTCTATTCTTACCTGTTTTTTCTATTAACCACTTATTAAAACTCACAAGAGCAGTTTCATCCTCACAGGCCTTTTATAATGTAAGAAGAGTGAACATGAACATCCTTCTCAATGTTTAAAAAGAATATAAAAAGTTATTCAAAGTCAACAAATACCTTACTTTACTACTTGGATTCTAAAGTAATTACAGTCATTTCAGAATATGTAAACTAAGAAATTACCTTTTAAACTAACATCAACAACATAAAATACAATTTTTCTACAAAAATACAATATAGGCGATCTATCACTTCTTCCCTGAAATAGAAATTTAATATTTGGACAAAAAAGCTGTAAACTTTTGATTACATTCAAAAGATAACCTTTTAAAGACTTACATTATTTGAGGTTTTGGCAATGGGAGCTCTTAACAGATTTGCATTACTGTATTGTTTTAACAACATAATAATGCCGAACGGTTTGCTTCTTTTACTCTTACATCTGCTACCAGGAGGAAAAGAATGGCTTCCTGCAGTGGACAGTCTGGGTGAAAGAACTGCTCGAATGGACAATCCGACCCTGATTTCTACCTCGACTGCGCTCCACAATCACACAGGGCATCTGTACCAGCTGAACAGGACTCTTCCCGTCCTTCAGGGCCTGAGTAAGATTTAAGATCTGTGGAAAGAGATATTTTCACTAGTTCATAGGACAAAAACCTTCATTCAGTTCACGGACATTATTTTAACCATTTATTCATAACTAGAGTTTTTATTCCACCCCATATTTCAGCCCAACAGACTGAATAAAGTACATGGTTTCACGTTCTCCATATGACATAGAAGCTAAACGTAGACTGGTCCAAGTTGTCTCCTTTTTCCACAATTAGGCTACTGTTGATAGTGCTGCTATAAACATCAGGGTACACGTAACCCTTCAAACCCTTCAAATCATGCATTTTTGTATTCTTTGTGTAAATACCTAGGAGTGCAATTGCTGGATCATAGCATATCTATTTTTAACTTTTTAAGGATCCTCCATACTGTTTTCCAGAGTGGCTGCACTGGTTTGCATTTCCACCAGCAGTGTATGGCCACCACTGATGAATGGGTAAAGAAGATGTGGAATATATACATACAGAAGAGTATTACTCAGCCGTAAGAAAAAATAGAATCTTGCCACTTGCAAAGATGTGGATGGAGCTAGGGAGCATTATGCTAAGTGAAATAAGTCAGAGAAAGACAAATAACATGTAATTTCACTCAAAAGTAGAATGTAAGAAATTTCACTCATATGCAGAATTTAAGAAATAAGTAATCATAGGCGAAAAAGAGAGAGGCAAACCAAGAAACAGACTCTTAACTATAGAGAACAAACTGATAGTTACCAGAGGGGAAGTGGAGGGTGATGAGGGAAACAGGTGATGGGATTAAGGAGTGAACTTGTGATGTGTTATATGGAAGTGCCGAATCACTCAGCTGTACACCTAAAACTAATATTACACTGTATGTTAAGTGGAATTTAATAGAAACTTTAAAAAAGTCTGCTTTTAACTACATACTTGCCTTCATAAACTCATTCAGAAACAAAAAAGTTATTGCATGCCTACTACGTGCTAGGCTTTAAGTGCTGGGGCTATATCAGTAAAAAACAAACAAAACCCTTGCTTCCATAGACCTTACATTTTAGCAGGGAGAGGAGTCAATAAGCACAAATCACTAAATTATTCCAAGCATTACAGGGTAAACGTGCGATGGGAAAAGCATGATGAAAGCCAAGGGAGTTAGAAATTTAGGGAAGGTAGCCATTTAAAATAAAGTTTCATTTAAAAGTTTATACTCTTATATAGAAAAAATTAAACTAGGAAGATTAAAATATATTACATTCCATGTTTAAACATACTCTCAGAATTGCTACTTGAGCACATAAATAAGGTTATAAAACTTAATGCAAAGCTTACAGCCTATTCTACTCTGTTCAGATAAAAAAAATTTTAATAATTCATTTTCTTTTTTTCCACATATCGGATAAAAAACTCCCCTTTGTTATGTACTTTAGAAACAAAGATGCTCCTTCGGGTATTTGGAAATATCTAATATATGGATAGTATACATTTTAGTGGTTCTTGTAAAGATTATTTAATAGTGATAGCATAAAGGTTTCAACATAAAGCCATACTAATAAATAAAATTCAAATACTTGGAATAGAATAAAACTGGATGGTTTAGATCCTAGAAAATCTGAAGTATTTAACAACTCAGGAAAATAAATCTTTACTATCTACAGTAGTTACTCATTGTATTTATGTTTTAGGATCCCTTTTAAGTTCTTGCCTTAAAATCTTCTAGGCTGGCTATACTCGGATAATTCACAAAAAGTGTGAATTCACAAAATTCACACTTATAAGCATTGTCTTTATCACGAAAATAAAAACCAGCATGGCTGAGGAATGAAATGTTCTGGTTAATTTCTTCTTCTGGTTTTTTAAAAATTGAATTCTAAAAATGTTAGTCTAAATACACTAATTTTTTTAAAAGATTTTATTTATTATTTATTTGAGAGAGAGAGCATGAGAGGGGAGAAGGTCAGAGGGAGAAGCAGACTCCCCAAGGAGCTGGGAGCCCGATGTGGGACTTGATCCTGACACTCCAGGATCATGACCTGAGCTGAAGGCAGCCGCCTAACCAACTGAGCCACCCAGGTGCCCCTAAATACACTAATTTAAGTAGTATCTAGTAATTTCCTGACTCTGAAGACCTGATTGTTATAGAGAATCTGGAAAACAGAATGGTATAAAGAAAATGAAAGCCATTCTACAAGCTTAACAATCTTTAAACACATAATAGCAAAAATCACTCAATCCTAAAGTTATCCTAAATATTAATGATTCTTTGAAAGTTGAGAAGACACTTGATGATCTTGCATTTATTTATTAAAGAAACATCTACAGAGCATGTACTGTGTTGGTGCAGAGAGAAGACTAAACAGGAGAAAAAAAAACACACTAAAGTATACATATTCTAGAAACACACATTACACATATTCTAGAAACAGCCATATGAACAAATAACTGGAATGAAAAGTGATGAACAACAAAGGACCCTATACTCTGACTTAAAATCTGATTCCCTCCCTTATATATCACCCATTTTTTCATTTGAGAGAACAAACAAATCTATTGTTGTGTATTTAAATCAGAGAAGACTATTTTTAGAAATAGCCTAAAAACTGCAGGCAAGGAGAAACACTAGTCTCCATGGATGCCACATTTGAGAACTGGGTAGGGATGCAGTGGTTAGGCCAAAGGCAAGTCATATACACTCACAAACTTCCACATACAGACTTTGTTCTCTCTTAGACTAGTTCACTGGTCCTCAAACTTTACTAATTTACTTTAGGACATAAAGTAGTATCTAACTTTTCAGACATCCTTTTTTAAAAAAAACCGCTAAAACCAAAAAGAAAGATACACACACACACACACACACACACACATACATATGCATATACAAATATACATATATACACACATATGTAATCATGTACATGGTCAGGGTACCTTATTCTTTTTGGCTATCAGAAAGACAAAACCAAATTAAAATTTTTTTAAAAAGCAAAATCAAATTAAATCATATAACCGAGGCATCATTTATCTTTTTCTTCCCCCAGATCTTGAGTTTGTCATTTTTTATCTTATTACACATATTTGTGTAATACCTTAACTTATTTGTGAATGAGACAGGATCTGAGTAAGTAAACCTAAAATAGCAGACAGCCTGTGGTCTAACTTTGTGACAGACCTCTGAACTGAAATGTCTCCATATCTTTCCAGACAAGTATTTTAAAATTTATATTTAAATCCCTCAGGTACTAACTTTAATCTACAATTAAAACTGACACAATTATTTACAGCTTTCCCTTAAAAAGAATTCTTATGATAAGATATATCTTTAGGGATAAGAGAATTCTTGAAGATGGAGCATACTAATAAATCAATTTTGTTTCAAGCAAAAGGGTTAACTTAGGGCATAATTATCTATGCCAGAAAATTTAGTTCAACTATAGTTTGGGATGGTAACACTCTTCAATATAATTATAGTCACTGATCACCAGAGCCCTTCATACATGCCTGCATTACCTACTTCACCTCCCTCCAAAGCTCCCCGGCTTCAGCCGCCTCATCTGCTGAGCAAATCTACACCTCACTGTCCAGCCTCACCTTTTGCAGTGATCCTTAACCTTTGTTTGGGTGGGAGACTCCTTTTGCTGATACATAAATCCTACTGCCTGCCCCCACCCCAAAATGCACATATAAACAGAATTTAGCACAAGTTCAGGGAGTTCACAAAAGCAACCCAGGAGGTGCCCTCTCCAGAAATATTAGTCTCACCACACTGTTTCTGAATGGTAATTTCTCAGGGCTCCAAACCCTTCCACATGGAATCTGTATTCTGGCACTTACGGCCTCCAAGATCTAGCTGTGGCCTACTTCTCCAGCCATTTCACTTACTATTTAAAACTTATGATTCCAGCAAAGGACCACATAAATACAATGGAGCACAGAGAGGTATAAGAAGTAATAATCCATCTCTTTTCCATGACTCCTGGCCTCCTCATCATAGCTCATTCTCTAGCAAAGAAGGAACTGGATTTTGCTCAAGGTTTTATTTCTATCACTAGAACACTTTCTGGCAATAAATATTTGGTGAATGAATGCTTATCTAATTTAATTATATGTATTTGTTAAAGTTATATAAATTAGTACAAAAACTAGACTTTTTTGCCCCAGGTATACAGCATATAGCTACCTTAAATTAACTGCATACTTTAGGAAGACAATGTTTACAATAATTTGTTTGTAATATTTACAAAATTATTTACAATAATTTATTTTCATGTCAAGTCTTCCTTTTGGAATCTAAATAGTACTGAGAGAGTGGAAGGACCAGACATTGTCGGTAGGTCAGCCAGCCTGCAGGTCCACACCAGCAGACCTAATACCTTGTATCTCTAAGTAAAGAAGATATGAAGGATGACAGGACTGAGTTACAATTAGTACTTTTATGCTTCAGTCACTGCTCAGCTTTGGTGACATGGTGATTCACTGACTGCTCCGGGAAAGGCCAAGCATATTCTGTGAGAAAAATCAACGTGCGACAGAACCTGGTACTGAAACATCCAAGCAAGGAGATTTGAGGAGGAAAAATACAGTAACACTTAGGAAAAGAGTTATCAAAATAAGGACAAAGAATTCAAAGGAGAGGGAAACTGGCTAACAAACGATATACAAAAAGTTCAAAAATAATTAATTTAGAACAAGAGGAAAGCCACTATTGAAATCCATTTCATTTTTAATCATATGCGCTATTTTGGTTCAGCATAAAAGAACTGCATCTTTGGGTCACCATGGAGAAAAAAGTTAACAACTGTTTCAACGAAAGATTTTTTTCTTAATGAAAAAGATCACAATAATATTAACTTACCTGACCTCTCATCACAGACATCTGACTTTCAAAAGTGGCTTTGTTAAATTTTCTGTCAATCTTTCATGGAATAGGAAAAAAAAAAAAAACCCATGTTATTATAATTTCAAAAATCAAGATCTTTGAAACATATATTGGAAGACAAATGAACTCTTCAACTTAGCATGTAAGGCCATTTCGAAGCCTTCTTAATAGTTAAAACAACATTTAAAGAGTATTTTTACTTGATTTATTTTTGAATGCCTCTAGAATGACAATAATAGTTTATTTATACCCCAACTAGATCCAAAAGGATTTAAAATTACCTTCCAGCCAATGGGTTTAGGCTTTTTTGAGCAATTAAATCATAGCAGCTCACTAAGCGTTTAATATAAATTATACTTTTGTAAAACCTCAACTTTTGAAGAGAACTTGTCAAGTTTTAATATAGTCTCAGAATACCCTCAAAATCAGTGTTAGCGTCACAAATTTATGCTCCTGTAAAGTAAAACTGTTAATTCCTTCTTAAGTTAGGTTCTATTGCAAGTAGTGATACCAGAAGCACTAAACTGCAAATTAGGTCTATTAAGAAAATCTCTTCTATTATAAGATTTCATTTTCTGCAATAAGTGACTAAAAATTCATTTACCTTAAAAAGTTCATGAAGATCTTCACATAAATCTTGCACAAAGTTCATGTCAGAAATATATGGTAGAATTAAGTTTCTTGTTTCTTCAGAAAAAGGAACTTTTGCCTGAGGGAGCCAAGCCCAGTGAAATGGATCTAACAAAAGAAAGAAAGAAAGAGAGGAAGAAGTTATCAGAGAATGATCATCCCAATTCCAAGTCTGGACAGTCAATTTAGAAGGTAAAGCACAATCTCTTCTTGGCCTTTCAGCTAAGATCAAGTGCAGATGTAAAGCACAGGAAGGTATTACTGAACTAATCAGGTTCCTGACTTTTAAATAGTAAAGAGGAGGAATTTCAATAATGAGCCTATCTCAAACAGCCCTACATCAAGAACTATATCTGAATCTCTGGTTCCTGAGTTTGGAAATTATGGGACACACATAATTTGTTCACAGCCCCAGATCAAATGCCATTGCTGACGTTTCCCTGACCTCTTAGTAACAAATCATCAGGAATTGACCATGTGCATACACATACGATGTTCCAAAATTTTAAATCATTAGTAGGTAAATAGGTAACTGGCTTTAAGGGATCAAAGAGCCAATATTCCAGGCTAATTCTAGTTCTCTCTAAGAAGACCATTCAATCTACATAGTACTAGGATCAGAAAGATTTGTAAAGTAGTAGAATCTTCTAGAGTAGGTGTATATTCAGATTCCTGAAAGAAAGTGTAAGGCTTATGACAATATGATCGCCCACAGAACCACTGTGGTTTCATCCAATGACAACCTCCAGCTTTGATGGCTCCTACCATTTAGAAAGCCCTCAGGAAAAAATCTATCTAGAGTCATTCCTTCTTAACTTCTTTTTTACTATTTCCTTGTGCACCGTGGGAAGTACACTATCCATTCCAAAGAAAGCCTTTCCTCTAACCCACATCTCCCAGAAGCTGTATCTAATTTCCTTTTCACTTTTTCCTGACCAATCCACACAAAAGTCCATATTCCATGCCTGCCTTTACTTCCAATCCCTATCCCTCAGTTCAAACTCTCTCACCTAGGGGTAACTGGGTGGTTTAGTCGATTGAGCATCTGACTCTCAAATGCAGTGCAGTTCATGATCTCAGGGCTGGGGGATTGAATCCTACATCTCCGCACTCAGTGCAGAGTCTGCTGGAGATTCTTTCTCCCTCTCCCTCTGCTCCTCTCCAGCTAAGTACACTCTTTACCTAAATAAAAAAACAAAACAAACCAAAAAACCTCTCTCCTAAGACCACCAGTCATTTCATAAGAGTCTCTCCAAAGGCCCATTTGTGCTCATGCTACTTAATGTCTCCATAGCAAGTAGTGCTATTCTTGATCATCTCCTTCCATAAAATTCTCTCCTGTGTGGCTTTGGAAACACTGCTCTCACAAAGTGTACCTTCTATCTTTTAAGCCACTTCTCTGGTTTGCTGGCTTTTCCTCTTGTATTCAATGCCACCACTCCCCCCTTTCTCTCCTTCATGTGCTAAACATCCATGAAACATTTACTGCATATTTGTGTACCTCGCATTGTCCTAGTGATGGGATTTGTTTACCATGATTTCCCTGGACAATAACCACACCATGGCTTCTGCTACCAAGGTGACAGTTTAAAACCTATATCCTCAACACAAATTCCTCTTTCAAATTTCAGATTCTTAATTCTCATCTGTATATTTAGCAGAGTTTCCCAGGTGTATCATAGGAACCTTAAACTTAACACTTTAAGATAAATTTGCATATAAATTCCAAACTATTAGAGGGAAAAAAAAAACAATGAAACAAAGACATCTTAAGTCAGTTCAACAAAGGATAGGAAAGGGGAAAAATAAAAACAAGTGGAATTTACAGTCAATAGAAAAAAAATAAAATGGCAGGAAAAGTTCAAACACATCAGTAATTTATTGAGACTTTAACTAGAGTTAAATGTACCTATTAAAAGGAGTTAAATGTACCTATTAAATTACCTATTAAAAGAATCTCAGATTGGTAAAAAAAAAAAATCCAGTTAAGTGTTGTTTATAAATTATATACTTAAAACAAAATGATGGAAGCAAAAAATAGAAGTATAAAATAATACCAGGTAAATGCTAATAAAAAGAAATGAGGTATAGCAATGTTACAACAGGTAAAATAAGAAAAGTAAGAAACACTGAGAGGGATAAAGTGGGATATATTTCACACCCATAAAACAAGCCACCACCAAGATAAAATGCTAAGCCTTTATGTACATGAAATACACTGCAAAAAGGGTATAGAATGCAGTAAGAAATTGCCAGAATCAATCACAGTGAACTTCAACTTTAACTCTCAAAAATTAACAGATCAAAAACAATTATGACTTGGCTAACAACTAATAAACTTTAATTAATAGACAGATGCAGAACTTCTTGTCCAAATGCATTCTTTTCAAGTACCTTCAAGCTGACCATCTACAAGATTATAAAGGAATTAGGAACAAATTTCAAACAGAATTCACGCAGCCACATTCACAGATCACAAAGCAATAAAACTCGATGACAACGGGTAGTTCTTTTTTTTAAATCAACTGGCATAGAAAATTTAAAACCAAACAAAATCATCCTAAGTTACTCACGTCAAAGGGTAAATCTGATAGCATGAACATACAGAGCAAAACAACAGAACAGCCCCTATCTAATCTGTGGCTTAACCGAAAGGATGCCTAGAGAAAAATATATAGGCAAGCAAAATGGGATGAATACAATAGAAGAAAAGAATAATGATGGAAAACACAAATCAATGAGAGAAAAAGCAAAGAAACATAATGAAAAACTGACCAACACAAGACCAATTATCTTCAAAAAAAAAAGCAAAAAATAAAGGTAATAAATAAATAAATATTATATATAAATATATTTATATAAATATATTATATATATATAAATAAATAATAAAGGTTAAAAGGCCAATGCTTTATAATAGACAAGTCTGTGGCAAGCTTAATGATTTAAAAAAAAAAAAGCCCACTAATAAACAGTAGGTATTTAAAAAAGCATAGTCATAGATATAGAGATTACTTATTATTTATTTTTAAAGTAAGCTTCACACCCAAAGTGGAGCCCAGTGCAGGGCTCAAACTCACAATGCTAGTATTAAAACCTGAGCTGAGATCAAGAGTTGGATGTTTAAACAACTGAGCCACCCAAGTGCTCTAATACGAGATTATTTTAAAAATACATTACATGTATTTCAAATAACAAAAAAATTTAAAATTAGTACAATTCCTATATTTTGAATAATCTAATTATTCTTAAATTTTTACAAAACATGTTTTACTTATCCCTGTTCTCCCTCCCCCTAAATATTTTAAGGCAAATTAGATATCATTTCCTTTCACCCCTTAATACTTCACATGCATAGAGGGGATTTTATTTTTAATTGTAAGATAATTCTATAAAAAACTTTGTACTCATAAATCTAGATCTCAAGATGTCATGAACAATTTTAAGGAAAATAAAAATGTCTTAAACTAGCTCAAGAAGATGTAGCAAACCAGCCCTTTAACCACAAAAGAGACTGGTCAGGTAGGTAAAACAATAGTCACTCACTCGGAAGGCAGAAGGCAGGGAGGTAGGCCTAAACTGTTTTGTAAGTGAATGCTACCCAAAACACTAAAGTTAAATTCCACCCAAATATTAAAAAAGATGATGCTCAGGTTGTAAACATGTAAAAAGTTATTCTATAAGACTAACATAAGCCAAAAAACCAAAACCAGACCCAGTCATTCAAAGCTAAGTAAACAATACAAGGCGAGGCCCTTGCAGTACACTGTCTCTCCATCCCCAGCCTCTAGAACAGAGAGCCCCAATCAATGGTTATCCTTCACCCAGGTTTTCTTCTCCTTTTTTGATATCAATAAGTTTTGCTGCTTTCCTATTCTGGAATAGGGTAGTTATAGAATCCATAGGTGGTTCTAAATACTCACATGCTCTCCATTCATCAGGATGCTTAAAGGGAAATGCCAGACCATTATCAATTGCAGCTATTTTAATAAGTGATTCTTTATCATCAATCCATTCCGTTTCCTAAAGATGAAAAAGATGGGCTGCTGATAAGTTTTTTTGAATATTTCCAAAAGGTCAAGCATTAAATTAATTTTAAAAAATTACTGAGGTTTATAACATTTTATTTGAAGAGCCTATAAAAATAAAAAATAAGTTGCCAGAAAATAAAAATTTTTACCCTCAAAGGGGAGAAACTGTCTTATAAATCAGTAAGGATTTTATAATCATTGTTTTTTAAATGTTATACATTTAGGTAGTAATGGTTTCTTTTTTTTCCTCTTTGGGGAAGAGGACCTAGAACTATTAAGGTTTACAAGTATGTTGTTTCAGACAATTTTTTGCTAGGTGCACTGCTTAAATGTATGACATTTGCAAAATATTTATATTTTTAAGAGAACTTAACAAAGTTACCTTACTAAAAACTTAATCTTTTCTAGGGTCCCCTAGAAATAATTAGTCCAAATACAAAATGTTTCTAAATACAATTCCCCAAAAACCAAATAAATTAAGGTCTAGCAAAAGGAATCTTCAAGATACTATTAATTACAGAATGCAGGCCATTCCTAACTTCTACAGTCTTCCATAGCTGAAACAAAGACCTTGAGAGCAAGAGGGTTTTCATGTTAAGGAATACTCATTACGTAAACATAAACAGCTGCCATTATTAAGTGGCCTGCATAAAAACAAAAAGTTAAAAAAGATAACTTTAAAATTAAAAGTATTAGCATGAAGGTCTGTTTGATATATGTCTGGTTTGTTTCTTTTAGTTTATATCAAGTATCTTAACTCAATGAAAGTGCACAAAATACTTAAGAGTAAAAGAATGAAGTTTTCAAGAAAATCTACTTGCTTAAGATATACCAATGAAATATATTTAGAAACTATTATGAATATATATATTTATGTGTGTATTTTAAACCCATTTCTGCTACAATTGCCATTTCTTTTTCTTTTTTCTATTTACAACTTTCTGAGGTATAATTTACACACAATAAACTTCACATACTAAAGTGTACAATTTGATAAGCATTTGCAGATGTGAAATCTTCACCAAGTTTCCTGGTGTCCTTTGCAGTCTCTCCCTCCCTCACTGCCTCGGCCCCACCCACAGGCAACCAGGTCTGCTTTCTGTCACCAGGGATTAGTTTGCACTTTCTAGGTTTTCATGTAAGTGGAATCAGACAGTGTGTTCCCTTTGGGTGTAGCTTCTTTCACTCTGCAGGATTTTGAGATTCATCCACATTATTGAGTCATAAGACTCAAAAAGAAGTGAATTACTAAAATATAAACATGTTGACCAAAAAATATCAGATGCCTTTATTTTTATTACATAAAGGCAAAATAAATGTAGTGGTTCTAAAACAAATTTCCCAAGTTCTAAAAAATAAGTACCCAGCTGGTATCATTCTTCCATTCCAATACAACATTAAAAAAAAAAAAAAGCTGCAGAGATTTAGAAAAATAGAATTTTAAAAATGCAATGTAAACAGAGGAAAGAAAGAAAAAAGATGAAAAAGACAGAAAAAGGAGATAAAACCAAGGATCTAAGTGAAGGAAATGAAGAAATGAAGGATAACATAAATTTAAGGAATCTTTTATAGAAATTTTGTGTGGATGTGTATAATTTTAAAATTTCCTTACCTTAATTTCCTTTCCCTGTTTCTGCTTTTCATATTTGATTAACCAATTATCATTTCCCCTGTCTTTCAAAAGAAAACAAATTTGTTACTTTTTTTTTTTTTAAAGATTTTATTTATTTATTTGACAGAGAGAGATCTCAAGTAAGCAGAGGGGCAGGCAGAAAGAGAGGAGGAAGCAGGCTCCCTGCCGAGCAGAGAGCCCAATGTGGGGCTCAATCCCAGGACCCTGAGATCATGACCTGAGCGGAAGGCAGAGGCTTAGCCCACTGAGCCACCCTGTCATCCCTGTTACTTCATTTTTTATGGGTATCATAGCTTAATATCAAAGGGAATAATCTAGTTGCCTTTGGTTTTCAAGACCTCGACTGGTTATCTGTGGCATATGTTTACATATTAAGAGCTCCAATTTAACACACACAAACTAAAAAATACTTACAAATGTTAGCTAACATTTTTTGAGAGTTTACTCTGTGTCAGGCATTGTTTTAAGTATGTGACATGTACTAATTCATTAAATCCTTATAACCACTCTGTGAGATATATATATAATTATTATTAAGAACTATTAAATTGGGGCGCCTATGTGGCTCAGTCAGTTAAGTGTCTGCTTTCTGCTCAGGTCATGATCTCATGGTCCTGGGATCAAGCCCCACTTCAGGCTCCCAGCTTAGTGTAGAGTCTGCTTCTCCCTCTGCCTCTGCTCCTCCCCCATGCTCAGTGCCCGCTCTCTCCCTCTCTCTCAAATAAATAAAAAAATCTTAAACTCCCCCCCCCGCAAAACTATTAAATCAAGGTTGTTAAAATCCAGAATAACTTCTCTACCTAAGGAAGAAAAAAAATCTACCTCTATTGCCAGGCAAATTTCTGGGTAGTTTCTCACCTAATGTCTACATAGAAGTACTCTAGTCTCTACATCAATTTTAACATTAATCCAGGACCACATTAATTAAGAAGGTAACTCTGGAAAAGTATAATAATGCTTTTCCAGAAACCAATATAAATAAGTAAACATTTTGAATCAGGGGTTCTCAAACTTCAGAGTGCATCAGGATTATCTGAAAGACATGTTAAAACAGACGGGTGGCCTCCATTTGCAGATTTTCTGCTTTAGTAGAGCTGGGGTGCACTCCTCTGAGAAGATGCATGTATAATCAGTCCCCATATAATGCTGACCCATAAGGTCCAGGGAACCACATTTGGGAACCACTGTTTTAGATTATCTACATCATGGCCCCCTTCTAGAAGAGAAAAAATTAGAGTTTAATGTATTTATAGACTATACTTACAGTTATCTAATGTCAAAATAAGCATCTCAAGTAATTTACACAAATAATTTTAATTATTCATATTATGCAGATAACATTTCTGGCTTTGTCCTACTGCCCAGAAATTCCCCAGTAGGGCCAGGAACTGACCTCTATCACCTCAGCAGGAGCCTTCTAAGAGTTAGGATCTCAAGTACAGGATTAACTTTGCCCACGGGAATCAGTACTACATCTCCATTTTCCAAGGCAGGTAGATAAAAAGTGGCCTCAAGACTTCTGCATCAAGAGTTGAATATATAGGGGCACCTGGGTGGCTCAGTTGGTTGGGTGGCTGCCTTTCGCTCAAGTCATGATTTTAAGTGTCCTGGGATTGAGTTCCACATGGAGCTCCCTGCTCAGTGGGAGTCTGCTCCTCCCTCTCCCCCTGCTTGTACTCTCTCTCTCTCTCAAATAAATAAATAAAATCTTAAAAAAAAAATAAAGAGTTGAATAATTTGCAAGCTAACAAGATCTGAGTGAACAAATAAGAGAGTTTCAGTACCTGTATTTCTGATGATGTAATCCAAAATAACTAATCTTTCAAATTGTGACTGAAATTCTTTTCTAATATTCTCAGGCAAAGGGTCAGCTTCAAATTTCCTAAGCCAATATTCAGCCTCCTTGTAATCTTCAACAAATAACTGAAAGGAACCAATCTATAATTTTAAGAACTATAGTTAGAAAAGAAAGTACAAGAACAAAGGGATTACTTTTTTAACTTCTCAGCAGTATTATCATAAAATGTTTTATAAACATAGTAAGAAAAACAAAAAAGTTAACCCTAATTTATATAACCACACTTATCAAAACTATTTTTATACACTAATTTTAATAATTATACAAAGAATACATAGCAAATTAAAAATGCTCAACCCTAGGTTTTTGAGGAGCACAGAAACTATTTTAGGATAATTAAAAAAAAAATGTCTCTCAAGGTGATAATCTCAACTCAAAATGCTGTTTTCTAAAAATATTCCTTAAAATGACTTTAATTATGGAAGCCAAATAGTACACCTATTCTGGTCATTTAATAACAGTGCAATTTTATCTTACTAATGAAATACTTCAGGATTTTTTTTTTTAACAACATACAGAATACAGATTTGTTTTTAAAAAAGAATGCATTCTTTGACTTTGCAGATTATAGATCCTGTCATAAATTTTAAAGAACTTATCAATCAGTCATAAACTCTACAGTGGTTTTTAAGAAAACCCTTTCCTTGAAAATATGTCCACTTTAAAATGCATTTCTTGGGGTGCCTAGGTGGCTCAGTGTGTTAAAGCCTCTGCCTTCGGCTCAGGTCGTGATCCCAGGGTCCTGGGATCAAGCCCCATGTCGGGCTCTCTGCTCCATGGGGAGCCTGCTTCCTCCTCTTTCTCTGCCTGCCTCTCTGCCTACTTGTGATTTCTCTCTCTCTGTCAAATAAATAAAATCTTAAAAAAATAAAATAAAATAAAATAAAAAGAAATGCATTTCTGTCACTAAAATTACTACATGTATTTCCAGCATAGGACCTACAGGTCACCTAGCTGGCCTCATAAATATAAACTTCCATAAAGAAAATCTATTTCTTATCCTAACACTATATTCTTGTTGTTGGCATGAAATTTTAACTACTTCTAAAAGGTTTTCTTTAAAACACTTATAATTAAGTCCTAGTTGTCATAAACATGGAAACAATAGCCTTCTTCAATTACACTTAATTTCAGCATATCCAAGGAATAACAGGCCTTATAAAGATTTTCAAACTTCCTGCATACCTGGAGTACAATTTTAAAAACAATTTAAGTTAACCATTAATTTTTTTCAGATTCTTTTATCTAGACAAATGCATTGCAACCACAAAACAAAATCACAATTAAAAAAAAAAAAACAAAGAACAAAAAACAGCCCAAAGTTCTTGTAGAATGCTTTCCCATTTACTGTCCCCACTCTTGCTTAGCTAGCTGCTAATCATTCCTGACGTTTTATTTTACAGTGGTAAGAAAGAAGGTATGTAGTCAGTACACATAGTTACTACAACTTACTACACTGTGTGCTGGGCACCATACCAAGTACTTGACATGAATTTCTTCATTTAATCTCACAGCCCCAGGAGGTAGTTTTTCTCACCTCCATTTTATAGAGCCTAGGGCTTAGAAAGTAGGACTTGGCCAGTTAGGTCTCAGAGCTAACTGGTGGAGAAGCTGGGAGGAAAACCCAGGTCTGGTTCTTTATAAAGCTGTAGGTGCAAACTCCTGGAAACACTCCCTGTCCAAACTAAGTTAGACAGTCCTCCTTTATCCTCTCTGACTTTCCTGTATTTAACCATCCTAACAGCTTTATCATATTGCACTGAGATGGTTTGTTCACTATAAGCTCTTTGAGGATGAAAAACCCGTTTTCCTTCCTATTATATCTGCAGCCTACAGCACACAGTGCTCAGTTAATACATGCTGAATTGCCCCCCAAATAAAACTTAGCAGAGTCATTTACCCATTTACCTTAGGAGGGAGTCCTATCCGATGGAATTTTCTACCTACTTTAGGCACTTTCTCTAAAGCATACTTTTTGCCTCTAGATTTTGCACGGTCAATTGCACTGTAGTTAAATGTCTCACTGACAAGCCAAACCACCTAGAAACACACAGTTTTAGAAAAATGGTTATTAGAATTGGCATTATAATATTCCTACTCATACACTACGTGAAATGTACTTTAAAACCATTAATTAGAAGAGTTTAACCCTATAGTAAATGCCTCAGAGAATCTAAAAGAGAAAGGCTTAGGGATTTTGCAAACTCAGTTAAATGGCATGTATTTCTGGGAGAGACAGCCAAAAACTGGCCAGTGGAAGTAAAAAGTAATCGTCCGCAGATTTAGGAACAAATATTGTGAGGAAGTCTTCAAGTAAAAGTTTATAAAGGCTAAGAAGAAAAAAAAAAAATAGCAGTCTTTCGAGCGCATTAGTTATCTCTACCTTCAGGAGAAGTTCTAGAACCTCAATATTTTTCTGCTTTCAAACTGTTAGTTCTTTTTCCCTTGTCAGCACCATCTAAGCTTGTATGAGTGTGGGATATTCCCCTAGGACACTTTGTGGATTTCCACTAGAATCAATTAGTTTCTCATAACTCTGGATACCAAACCAAAGGCTCAACTTTAGGCTGTCATTAGAAATATTACTAAAGTGTTCACAGAGAAGTAGGCTATAAATTAGAAGTACATAATTAAAAACAATTTCTCCTTTACCTTTGTTTTAGGTACAATGCCCAGATGAAGCTTTTCATCTACAAGGGAGGCACCAGCTTCAGAAAGGTATCCCTGATTAGGAAGCAGGCAGCCTCTACCAAAGCAGCAAGGGCAGCAGACCTTATGAACATATTTGGTCCATTTTGGATTCAGTTGACCATAAGGCTCTTCTGATTTGGGTTTAAACACACCTATAGTTTTCTATATAAAAAAGTAGAAATTTTGTTAGACTTCTGATATAGAGAGACAATAATCCACAAAATGCATTTTGAGAAATCTTTTTGTATTTCTTCCCACCAGATTTGGGCATTACTCTTACATATTAAGAGGTAAAGTTTTAATTATTTTTTTATATTCATTCTCATTCAACAATCTAAAATCAATAATCCTTTGGGCTAGTAGTTTTCAAACTGTGCTCTGAGAAATACTAGGGAAGGTGAGAGTAGAGATGAGGGTATGACTCTAAGACCCCATGCCACTTAACTGGATCAACTCTTGACTTTATCTGTTTTATTACTGGACTTCCAAGTTATGGAAGAGTTACAGCGATTTTACAATATCTGAAAACCACTACTCTAGGTCAAATGATTTTATCTTTCAGCATCTATTAATTATCAAAATTATATGTTTATTTATCATCTACTTTCTCATTAGATGTACCTTCTATAACAGCAGAGACTGCTTGTTAGGGCTGTATTCCAACTACTCAGAACAGTGCCCGGTATGCAGTAGGCATTCAAGCATTTGTTAAATGAACTAATAAATCCAATGACAAAAAGTAGTCTCTAAATCCAAAGGTAATGATAGTTATATGTGAACATCTATGCTGTGAGATTCTCCTACCCTAATCATTTTCCAGTTTTTTTTTAATGAATCAATTTTAAATAAATTCTCTCCTTTAAAAAAAACTGCTCATGGATGTCTAAAGTCTATAATCTTTATTACCAGTCTAATAAAATATATTCATATTAAATTAGAGGGTGAATTATCCTTAGACAAGATTTAAAAGCCTTACTATAATTTTAAGTATATAATTGCTTTATAATGCAATAAAGTCTAAATCACTAGTAAAAAAGTCAACAAGAACAAATTACAAAATCAAACTCAGAATAAAGGTTGATAGATTGACATGACTTACATATACATTTAAAATTCAAAAAAGACTATGTTTTAAAATACAACTTTGATCTTTGTAAAAAATATTAGGATGAAATCATAATCTTTCTTACTCCTGAAAAAAGAACTGCTGGCTATGTATCATTTAGAAAGCTTTTAGAGATAATAACATAGATTTCTGAAAAATTCTAGACTAAGTGGAACAAAGTCCCATATCAACTTCTCTTTTCTGCCCTCAAATTATACTTTGGTTCATTTCACTATGTCACATTCCAATGCCTTCAATTTTCAGATTGCCCAGGCTCCTCTGGGAAAAAATTCCTAGGGCAAAATAAGCCTTTGAAAAAGATCTGGAAATTACATTGAATATGTTTTTAAAGTTTAAATTTCTACTCTGCTTGGCTAATAGAGTTACTATAAAGTTAGGACTTATGAATATAAACTCAACAAATCTTTTGCTGTGAATATGAGTATTCCATAAATGCTTGAGATCATGTATTAAAATAATAGGACAGCAAACTATGTCTTAAGATGAAGAGCTCTATTTCTAAATAATAGAGTGCTTTAGTTAAAAAAAACAAAAAACCTAACCTTTATTTTTGAAAAGGGTGCAATCAGATTTATTAGGAAAATATCTTCAGAACCTCACAATGATTTCACATTTAAATTAGTGTTTTCCAAAACTTCTGTTATGTATACTAGATCTATGAAATTCTCACCCTCTTAGGATCCTTCACAAAGTAACTTCCACTTGAACCTTGAGAGATTCTTTCTGGAAAAACTCCAAATTCTACTGCTTGCTCTGCTTTCAACACAGTATCAGCAAATTCAGGATCATCCAAGAATGTATTCAATACTGAAGAACCAACAATTACCGCATTAAAACAAACAAACAAACAAACAAACAAACAAAAAATGACTAATGTTAATATAGACTATGAAGAAAAAAAAGTTCAGCTATGAGAATGCTCATGATGGGGACCTGTAATACTGGGTTAGGTTATTAGCATTAGGACATTAAGGTACAGAAAAAAATGTAATCAAGCAGCATATGGGTTTCTTGGATTCCTCTTTCTTTCCTCCCTAACCCCACTTCTCTTAACTTCAAGTAATGACACATGAAAAAGAAAATCCCTATTTGTTCAAATAATCACACCAATACCTCATTACTCTGAATTCCTCTCTTCCAGTGATTTTGTTCTCTAGCCTACCTCAACTTCCAACCGCAAAGTCATACCTCAGATCTGTCATTACTAATACCTGCAACCTCTCCATACCTTTCAATTTCAAGTAACTTCTCTCTTCCTAGTTCATTCCCTCTGGTACCCTGAATCCCCAAAATTCTTCCAACCCCCTAGGGTATACAAAACACTGATCTACCATGTTGTCACTAATCTTTGTGTCCTTATTTCCCTTCTTGGCCAGCTTAAATTATGGTCAGTCATCACATAACCACTCTTCCTTTCCTCCCTCCCCTCATCATGGTCACCTGGAAAAATTCCAGTCCTGGTTAAATTGAACTGTCTGCTGAGTATGCCGAGGCCCAGACAACTAAACTCAACTAGACAAACACAAACACAATGCCTGATAGCTCACTTGAATTTAAATTCATCACCAGAAACTTCAGGAGGGCCCTTCATAATGCTTGGGAAGCATATTACATTCCTGTTATGGACTGACTGTCCTCTCAAAATATTTTGAAGCCCTAACTCCCAATGGAATTATATTGGAAGATAGAGTCTTTGGGGGGTAATTATACTTAGGTGAAGTGATGAGAGTAAGACTGCCAGGACAGGATTAGTGCCAAGGGCATGCTCTCTCTCTCCCTGTGTCACATGAGGACACAGTGAGAAGGTGGCTCTCTCATGAGAGACACCCTCTCTCTTGGACTTCCCATTCTCCAGAACTGTTAGAAATAAATGTCTGTTGTTTAAACCACTCAGTCTATGGTATTTTGTTCTAGCATCCTGAACTAACACATCTCCAGGTACACAGTCTCTCCCACTGTTCTGGACAACTCTCAAACCCTCCTCTCTTCTCAAATTTTCAACACCTCCTCTCCCTCAGATGAGCCTTAAGAGATGCAGTCAGAAAAAACTATCATCAGCCCTCTGCACCACATCTGCTCTGATACCCTCTGCCTTCCACCTATTACTATAGATGAACTGTCTAAGCTTCAAGATCAGCTCATCCACTTTGTGTACCGGACCCTATCTCTTCCTGATGAGTTCAGAGCATTTCTTCAGCATTTCTTCCCTGCATCAATATGTCCCTCTTTATTGGATCATTTCCATCACATACAAAGCATGCTATAATTTTTCTCATCCTAAATCTAACTCCCACATTACTCCTAGATGTTCCGCATTTCTTGATGGTCTCTATAGTTATTTATATTTTCCATCTCCAATTTTTCTTCCCCAATTTTCTCTTGAACCCATTTAAATCAGGCTTCTGTCCCAACCACTCCATTCATAAAGCTTTTGTTGGGGTATGCAGTCATCCATATTGCTAAATCTAACCTCAAAACTCATCTTCCTTGCCCAACTCCAACATTTGACCCTGTTGGTCACCCCCTCCTCCTTCACTTGTCTTCCAGGATTCCCCTTCTCCAGGTTTTTCCACTTCATTGGCTTCTCTTTTTGTCTCTTTGCTGGCTCATTTTTATCTCCCTGACAGACTGACTTTGCAATGCCTCAGATTCAGTTCATGATCCTTTTCTCTTCTTCATCAGCACTGATTAACTCCCAAATTTATATTTGGGCCTGGACTTCTGCCCTGAACTCCAAACTACTATACTCAATATCTCTACTTGGATATTTAATGGACAGCTCAAACTTTACTCCCCCAAACTCAATTCTTATCTTTGTCACCCTTCCTGACTGCTTTCCTCCCAAGTTTCCCTATTTCAGTTGCCAGCAACTCAAAATCTTTCAGCTGTTCAGACCAAAAACCTTGGAATCATCCATCATCTTAAAACTCTTACCATCAACATCTAAACCATTAGCACTTTGCATGACTCTATCTTACATAAACACCCAGAATCCAACCATCTTCATCCCCTCAATGTGATCCAAGTGACTATCAACTCTTAACCTGGATTATTATGAGTTTCCTAACCACTCTCCGTCTTCACCCATGCCTTCTCTATACTCGACAGAGAAACTATAGCAGTAATTCTTTTAAATCATGTCAGATCTGGGGAACCTGGGTGGCTCACTGGGTTAAGCGCCTGTCTCTGGCTCAGGTCATGATCTCAAGGTCCTGAGATCAAGCCCCAGTTGGGCCCCCTGCTCAATGGAGATTCTGCTTCTCCCGCTCCCTATGTCCTAATTCCCGCCCCCACACACACACCCAGCTCGTGCTCACTCTCTCTCAAATAAATAAATAAATAAATAAATAAATATTTTTTAAAAAAAGATGTCAGATTATGTTACTCTTGTACAAAACAGCCCAGTGGTTTCCAATTTTTGGGGGGCACCTACATGGCTCAGTGGGTTAAGCCTCTGCTTTCCGTTCAGGTCATGATCTCAGGGTCCTGGGATGGAGCCCCTCATCGGGCTCTCTGCTCAGCAGGGAGCCTGCTTCCCCCCACCTCTCTCTGCCTGCTTCTCTGCCTATACTTGTGATCTCTGTCAAAAAAATAAAATCTTTTTAAAAAAAAAAGAAATTTTTTTTTCAGGTAAAATTACTGTTATCCCTCTGAAGGAATAAACTATAAGGTTTTGATTTGTTGGTGTATCAAAGAATTTTCTGAGGAAAATATCACTTCTACCTCTGTGTACTCCCTTCTGGTCTCCTCTAAGATGTGTCGATCTTCTATTCAAGTTCCAGTCCTATTTGAGCTCCTCACTTTTCAAAAGATATCCAGCACATCCTCTCAACATTTGCCTATGCTATTCCCCATGTATATTCCAAGCTTCCTTCCCACGGCTGATTCTTACTGATCCTTGAACTCCATCTCTTCACTTGCAGCACTAGGACAAAATGACCTAAGATCCAGAAGGGCAGAGACTGTTGTTTTGCTCTCTGGTATACTCTAACCACTTAAAAACAGTGCCTGGTACCTAGCAGGCCCTTGATAAATCTCACAATTATTTATTAACAAACTATCCCCTTGAACACACTTAAGAGTTATCACTGGCCTCTTAGTAACCAAAACTGAAAACAGAATAAGAGAATCCATTTTATAAACCTTTTATATAAGTACATGTAGTAATTATCAAGGTCTCATATTAATAAATAAACCAAAATGAGCCCCTCCTCACTTCAGGGGTTGGGATTCCATCTTACCCAATGACCGGAATAGTTTCTAAAAAGATAAGTAGTTAGCTTACTGGTTTGGTGATCTGAACCCTGCTCTTGGGAGTTCCAGGGCCATTTTTAGGTCTCAAATTGGATACTATTTCCTCTGCTAAATGTTCCCTGGCCCCTAAATCCAGGACACAGTTCAAGGAACCCCCAGTTTTCCCCATTCAAATACACTGGCTGTTGGAACTGTTTTAATTGACTCTTTCCACCATTAGGCTAAAAAGCTATGTGGGGACAAGGCTCCTAATTGAACACACATCTGATATCTGGTCACCACTGTTTCCCCAAGGTCTCAGTTCCCACGGGCACCCAGCAGGCACTCAAGCATTTGAGACTGATTTATCTCAGCAATAAATGGAAAACAAAAAATAGGTGTCTTCATCTTACTAGTTGAAGAATAATCTCTTGAGAGAGAGAAGTGGCTTCTCAATCAGTACCTTTCAAAAGGTCAGTTATGGAGGACTATCAAGACACCTAGGGCATCTACTCTTCTAACACCTTCCTCTAAATTCAGCCAGATTATCAGCATTTAGAATACAGATCCAGCAATACTTACAGCACCACACATTAGAAATTCTTCTATTACAATGGGCTTCAGGGACGTTCTAAGAAATACCCCTACGAAACTCATCACTTTTATTGCAAAGATACTATTCATCACGTAGTCTCTTCTCCAAAAGATACGTGACAGATTTTCCTTTGTCAGGTCTGTTCTGACTCAAATAACTGGTTTAACTTTATGGGCACATTGACTGTGCTCCTCTCAAGTTGGCTCCTCAGGAACTTTAGAGATCAGATTTGTGGGCTGCCTGCACCAAGCATCCAATGTGCATTTTGTGTACTCTTATGCCAGCCTCCATTACCTTACTTCCCACCCACATCTTTCTTCCTTACTTTAAGATTTTTTTTTTTTTTTTTTTTTAGTTATTTGACAGAGAGAGAGAAATCACAAGCAGGCAGAGAGGCAGGCAGAGAGAGAGGGGGAAGTAGGCTCCCCGCCAAGCAGAGAGCCTGACACAGGGCTCGACCCCAGGACCCTGAGATCACGACCCAAGCTGAAGGCAGAGGCTTAAACCACTAAGCCACCCAGGCGCCCCTCTTCCTTACTTTAAATGATGCTATTTTGTTCATACATTTATAAAGCACCATGAATTGTTAAAAGGCTTATAAATATACATTTCCTTTTCCTTTGGTAGTTCTTTGTGTTCTAACACCATTCCCTAACTGTAGACTCTCTAAAAAAACTGCTAAGTGCTCCTGGTTTGTATTAACTGGGACCTTGAGAAGTCACTTCATCTCTCTGTGCTTCCTTAAAATGAGACTAACATATAGTAGACACTTCATGGGGTTAGTATGAATTAATGGTACTGAAGCACATAGAACTATGCCCTACACGTACTGCTACCTAGGTATTAACTATTATCATCTTTATTACTCTCCAACTCACTGATTAAAATGACAACTACAACAAGGAATGCCACTAATCTTTCTACTTTGACACTGACCCAACACTGTGTTTATGCTGGTTCCAGACTTTGTCAGTGTCTTGCTCAAGTGAAGGTTACAGACATTCTTCCACTGGCTGAACTACATAAAATTCCTATTTACACTTTAAAAAATAGATAAGCATAAATGCATATGCATTAAGCATAAGATAAAATCATGTTAATATCAAGCTAAAGGTAAGAATTGCTTAGAACTAAAGAGGTGGCTTCATGGAAGTTGGGTGGTAAAGGGCAAAGGAAGTTACCATTAACTTATTAAAATAACTCATTAAAAAATAACTTAAAAATCTAGTTATATTACTCAATCATAAACTTTTTAGGAGACTAGTATGAAATTTTTAAAATACTTTTTATAACTCAAAACTATTTTTTAGTCCATTAAAAATAAGACTTCCATTAATAACCACAAATAACAATTACTTTATAATACTCGGGATCTACAGCAAAATGGAAAAAGTGCAGGGCATAAAAGGAAGAACTAGGCTCAGTTCTGGCTTTACCACTTCCTGTATACTTGACTTCGGCTTACCGCTAAAGTTCTATGACCTACTACTAGTCATCACAGTTTTGTTCATTTTCAATCCTCATAACACGGGTGAGGGTGAATAACAACTTGTTGTGCTGTTGTGAGAATTCATGAACTACACAAAAAGAAATCTTAGCCAACTGTAAACTGTGATATAAATTATTACCATTTAAAACGGGAGAATTCTCTTTAGTTACCAATCTTTATTCAGAGTACTACAGTCTATTCTACTCTTACTTTTTCTAGACTTAATACTTTTTCTTCTTCTTCTTTTTTTTTTTTTAAACAAAGCCTCACTTTCATAGAATAGCCACACTCAAGAATAACCACACAGAATAACCACACTCTTTTAGGCTCCATTAAAATCTAGCTACCCAGGTAGCTTTAGCGTAGGAAAAAAAAGCAAACTAGCCACACAGATTTTAGTTACTTTACAGAAGGATTCTAGGTAATACAGAAACAAATTACATAGCTAGGTGAATGTGGGTCCCTTTGTGATCATCATGTTTGTTCTGTTCAGTGTTGTACCGTCAATGCACCTGTTAGCTAACGTAATGACAGCAGACCTGGCATGTCAGAGCAATTAGCTAAAGCTTTATTCATGAAAGACCTGAAGGGGAAAGTTTGGTTCTCCGGGGCCTCTCCGATTTACCTGAGAGGATGTTTGAATGTAAGCTCAACTACAACTTGAATAACCTATTCTATCCCAAATTCCTTAAATTGTAGGAGCCCCATTATTGTAGTGGTAGCAGGACATGTAAAATCTAAAAACTCAGGGATAAGCAAGCAGTATTAATTAAAGCTGCATTTTCTGTAGCTTTTCTTTAAGCCATCACATACAGACTTCTACTACAGGCACAGTACACACATCATCTCACTTAAACCATCCCAACCGCCAACAAATAGATTTAAGCATAATTTTACAAACGAGCCCATCTCATCTTCAGCTATGATTCATACAAATGTACCCTATTTTACTATCAAAGTAGCCAAACTCGACTCAACTTGCCAAAAAACTTACTTTATCAAGGAATATCCATGCTTGCAAGAGCATGCCTACACTTTTTACTGGTCTTCAACATCGTACCAATTACCCTCTTTTCTATCTGAGGCTACCGGTCCACTTAATA
The DNA here is from genome assembly GCF_020171115.1 of Neogale vison. Classification (NCBI taxonomy): domain Eukaryota; kingdom Metazoa; phylum Chordata; class Mammalia; order Carnivora; family Mustelidae; genus Neogale; species Neogale vison. The sequence continues at coordinate 48,434,035 of NC_058101.1, forward strand.
GTGAAAAAGTGCCCTCCTCCCCCTTGAAGTGTAAGAACAGAAAGGGCTCCAGAAAGAAAACTTTGCAAGAGAAATCACAGCTAGAGAAATTCAACTGCCTCTGCCCCCCTCTGACTAACGTCACAATAACATTAACCAGAAAGTTTTGAAATGTGTCCGGATGGCATCTAGATTGTCTTGCTGTTCATCTCTCTGCTGTCATCCATCTGCCTGGCAAATTCACAACTCGGGGAACCTTCCTGACAGTTCAGGGTTCTTAAGCCAAACCTCAAGTCCAAACTTGAGCAAACAACTTACGTCATTTTACCGTGCTAAGTTTTTCTCAGTGTCTGATTTCAAAAGTTTAGGCTTACTCTTGCGGGAGGCCCCAAGGATCAGAGTGACAACTACAGGCCTTAGGTGAAGTGGCCTATGCCCCCTGGGAAAGATGCGAGGAAACCGGGGAGCGGAGAGAAAGGCAAGGGGTCCAAGCTTCGACGGCCGGCGGGCCCCCTGGTCCGTGCTCCGGCTGGGAGGGGTGCCTGCATGACCGCCTTTCCTCCCAGGCAAGTGCTGGTGTGGGACAGAGATGGGGCCCTGCAGGGGCTGGGCGGCGACGCGCTCCCGGCAGGGGACCGGGAGGGGGGCTGCGGGGTGGTGTAAGGGCCGGGTCGCACCTGCACCTCGGGGGCGTTTCCGGGTGGGGTGGGTGGGCGAGCTCCGGCGGACACTCACGCTCCGGGAGGGCCGGCTGGACGCGTCCCAAGACCGGAGCAGCAGTTCCTTGTCTCCAGCCTCGCGAGGAGAGGCCGCGCCCTCCTGGCCGGCAGCCTCCACGAGCCTGACGGCGATCCCGGGGGCGCCCTTAGGTGGCAGGGCCCAGGCGGTCCGCGGCAGCAGCGGCTCCCGCTCCTCGTCGTCCTCCGCTTCCAAGCTCCCGCCGCCGTCCTCCGACGCCAGCCGCCCGGACTCGGAGGACTCCGCCATGGCCTCCCTCTGTGCCTTCCGTGTTGAGACCGGCTCAGAGTGGCGAGCTGCCCGGCTCTGGCCTCGGCATCGCGGAGAACTGCTGCCGCTGTGGCGGAACCAAGACACCTCACAGACTCCCGGCCCGCCAGGCGGTTGTCCCCGCGAAGTCGCCAGCCGCGCCCCACCTCGCGCCAACCCTGCGCCTGCGCAGAAGGGTGGGGGCGTAGTGGGCGGGGCATGGGGCGGCTGTCACCTGCAACTGGAGCAGCGGGAAGTTGCGAGGTGGGGTGGGTGTGCTTGAGGAGCGCTGGGGTTGGCGTTAATTTACGTCCGCCGAGGCTCCCCCGTCCGACCTAGGTCAGACTATCCTACACTGCAGAATTCTTTCGTAGAATTTACTACAATCCATACTACACCTTTATTTCTGTGACTAACATTTGTTACATCTACTACAAGCCCACGAGAGTGGGGACCTTGTCTTTTGTTCAGACATTCTGGACTTTGGTTATTTGTATTTTATCTCTCCCCCCTGCCCACAACTAATTTAGCTGGAAGTTTTTTGGGGGGAGGGGATAAAATATTTTAATCTGACGGCAACACATAATACTGTACAGTGAGCACACCCAGTTCCAGGAGATCCCCTCCAGGTTAGAAGGAAGTTCTCAAAATTAAGTAACTTTGTGAGAGCCTGGCCCCCTGCTCAGGGGAGGGAGAGGGAACGGAATGAACAAAGCATGGAGGTCTCTCCTCTCCTGTCACTCGTAGATCCAGCTCTGAGCACAGCTCTTGTAATACACCAGCTCTTCAGGCTGGAGCCATAAGCCAATCTCCTTCTCCGCACTCTCCACGGAGTCTTTGCCGTGAATAATGTTCCTGCCAACTTGGATGCAGAAGTCCCCACGAATGGTCCCAAGCTTGGAGTCTGGAGGGTTGGTCTCCCCAAGCATCACTCGGCCTGTCTTCACCACGTTCAGGTCCTCCCAGACCATGACAACCACGGGCCCTGACTGCATGTACTTGACCAAGCCGGCAAAGAAGGGACGATCCTTCAGGTCGATGTAGTGCTCCTTGAGAAGGTCTTCAGAAGCCTGAATTAATTTCATAGCAATGAAGCGGAATCCCTTTTGCTCAAAACGCTTGATGATTTCTCCCACGAGGCTGCGCTGCAACCCATCAGGCTTGATGACAATGAAGGTGCGTTCACTGTTGGCCATGGTCCCCTCCAGCTGGTCCAGCTGCCTAGCGAGAAGTTTATCATTTTAAAAAATCTTTTTAAAAAGCCGTCTTTTGGTTCCACTGATTTTTTGTTTTCTAGTTCATTGATTTTTGAGCTTTATTATTTCCTTCTTGCTACTTAATTTGAATTTGATTCCTCTCGTTTTGCCAACTGCTCGGAGTAGAAGAGTGTATTATTGATTCCAGACCTTTCCATTTTTTAAAAATAGAAATATTTAAAGCTATGCATTTCCCTCTATGCCCTGCTTTATCTACATTCACAATTTTTGTTATTTTGTATTTTCATTTTCATCATTTCAAAATATTTTTTTATTTCCCTTATGGTTTCTTCTTAGACTCATTTCTTTGAAATGTGTGTGTAATTTCCAAATATTTAGCTGCTTTTCTAATTTAATTCTGTTGTGGCCAGAGAAGATAAATCAAGATTTCAAACTTTCTCGAAATTTATTGAGACATTTCATATCCTAGCATGTTACCTGCCTTAGTAAACAGTCTATGTGCTCTTTAAGAAGAATGTATATTCTGCAGGTGAGTGATTCTGTAACTGACTATTGTTTCTATAAATATCAGTTCAGTATTGATAGTGTCATTCCCATCAGTTATACCCTTATGGATTTTTTAAAAATATTTATTTTTTTAAATTTACTTATTTATTTGAGAGAGAGAGGAGAGCAGGGGGAGAAGCAGAGGGAGAGGGACAGGCAGACTTCAGGCTGAGCACAAGCCCCACGTGGGCTGAGCACAAGCTCAATCCCCGGAATCTGAGATCATAAATCGAGCCAAAATCAAGAGTCAGATGCTTAACTGATTGAGCCACCCAGGCCCTCCTATCCTTATGGATTTTTATATTTAGTTGTTCCATCACTCATTGAGCTGAGGGTTACATTTTGTGATTGTAGATTTGTCTATTTCTTCTTTTAGTTTGTTGAAGTTTTGCTTTATATATATTGAATTTGTGTTATTAGGTGCATACACAGGATTTTTATGTCTTCAGTTGGGTTTTTATTTCTACCTGATGATTTTATTTGATCCTTTCCTTTCTTTCCTACCTACCTTCCTTTCGCTCTTCCCTCCTTCCTTCCTTTTGTAATGAACTGTCCCCCCTTATCTCTTGTAATACTTGTGCCTTGAAGTCCATATTGTCTGATAGTCATATAGCCACTCCACTTTTCTCAGGCTTACTGTTTGCCCGATAAATCTTTTTCCACCCTTTTCAATCAATTTGTATCTTTATGTGGGTGTGTTTGTAAATATGCATCTCTTGTAATAGCTTATAGTTGGTAATAAAATCTTGATTTTATTATTTACATTTAGTCTGATAATTTCTGGCTTTCATTTGGAGATTTTAGTCTACTTATTTTTAATGTAATATTGTAGTTGGACTTAGATTTACTGTCATTTGCAATCATATTCTATATGTTTAATCCTTTTTTTGTTCTTCTGTATGTCCCTTCTTGCTTTTTTCTGGGTTAATCATTATTTCTTCATACTTCATCTTAAGTCTTCTATTGGCCTTCTGCTAAACCTCTTTACATTAATTTTGAGTGCTTATTCTAGCACTTACTGTATACATCCTTAGATTATCTCAGTGTGCATACAGATTATATTGTAGTACCTGATGTAAAATGTGAGAACCTTGAGAAAGTGTTGTTCTACTTTTCTCCCATCCTTAATGTTATTATTGTCATATATATTAGATCCACATATATTTAAATATAGTCAATAATTTTTGTCTTGAACAATTACATGTTTTATAAAGAAATTAAGAAAACCATGTATACTGTTTTTTTTCAATTTATTTATTTTCAGAAAAACATTATTCATTATACTGTTTTATATTTACCTACATATTTGCCATTTCCAATGCTCTTTTTTATTTTTCCTAAGTGCTCTTCATTTCTTTCTGAGGACCCACGTTTCCAACTAGTATAAATTCCCTCTGAAGAATTTTTTTAAAGCATTTCTTGTAATAGACATCAGCTGGCAATAAATTTTAAGTTTTCAATTATCTGAAATTATCTTTATTTCACCATCATTTTAAAGATAAACTTTCTCTAGATAAATAATTCTGGATTATGTTGTCCCTCTGCTCCCCCTCCAAGTTCAAGTCTAAAAATGTAATTTCATTGTCCTCTACCCTTCATTTTTTCTGAATTATGTCCCTCCACCCACCCACCCAGGTTGGTGGTTATGTCATTTTTTTCTAGATGCTTTTAAGATTTTTTCTTTATCCTTGCTTTTTCAATAATTTCACCATGATGCTCTTGATATAAACTTCTCCCTCTCTCTCTCTCTTACTCTCTCTCTATATATATCCTGCTTGAGTTTTGCTTGGCTTCTTGGATCTGTAGGTGTACGTATTCCGACAAATTTGGAAAAATTTCAGCCATTATTTTTTCAAACTTTTTCCTGTCACATTCTGGGATTCTCATTATATATATGTTAGACTATTTGATAATGTCATAAAGATCAATAGGGCTGTATTAATTTTTTTCAATAAGTTTATCTCTGTTTTACAGATTATATAATTTCTCTTAATCTGTTTTTAAATTTGCCAAGCCTTCAGCTACTTCTAATTGACTGTTAAACCCACCCCCTGGGTGTATTTTCAAAATTTTGTGCTTTTCAGTTCTGGAATTTCCATTTGACTCTTTTTAAAGAGTTTCTATGTATCTGTTAACATTTTCCATCTGTTAATTTATTATGACTATATATATTTTTAAATCCTTGAGTATATGTAAAGTGTTTGAAAATCTTTGCTAATTCTTATATCTGAGTTATCTTAGAGGCAATTTCTATTGATTACTTTTTTTCTTGACTATGGGTCAAATTTTCCCATTTTTTACATATTTGTTATTTTTTGAATTGCATATTAGACTTTGTGGATGATATATTGTGGAACCTCTAGATTCAATTTTCTTCTTCTGATGAGTGTTGATATATTCTAGTATGTAGTAAAGTAATCCAGAGTCAAATTCCACCTGAAATTTTTGATAATTTCTTTCAGCAATCTTGATGTTGTTTTTTCCTGGGCTCCTTGGAGTCTCTCATGCACTGAGTTCAGGAGTCAACCAAGGATTTGGGTAGGGTGTATGTGTAGATTTTGGAGTTCTCTCCCTCTGTTAGTCCTTCCTTCTCAGGATTTTCCTCCTCCATTTCTAGGTGTTCTGGTAGCTCCAGACTCTAACCTTAAGCCATTAGGACTGTGGCTTTCTGATTGACTTCCAGGTGCTGTTCACAGTACAGACTGAGTAATCCTCCCCCACCCCCATGAAAAGATGTACGAGCATAAATCATACTTGTTGTATTTCAATTTTTTGAAGAACAGCCATCCTTTCTATTATTGCCTGCCCGCTTTTGGTTGCTTTCCAGTATCTTCAAATAATTGTTTTTGTATTTTCCCTAAAGTTTAGCATTTTTATCCATAAAGGGGTTACTCTGGTACAACCTCCTTTGACGTATTTTATTGGAAATGTATCCTTTTTTTTTTTAAGATTTTATTTATTTATTTGACAGAGAGAAATCACAAGTAGACAGAGAGAAATCACAAGTAGATGGAGAGGCAGGCAGAGAGAGAGAGGGAAGCAGGCTCCCTGCTGAGCAGAAAGCCTGATGCGGGACTCGATCCCAGGACCCTGAGATCATGACCTGAGCCGAAGGCAGCGGCTTAACCCACTGAGCCACCCAGGCGCCCCGAAATGTATCCTTTAATGAGATAAATGGTACTATATTTTTGTCAGTAGTTTACGTGTTAGTACTGGACTCTTACTTATTGCTTGGTAAGGCAGGATTCAGCATCAGTTCTATTTGCAGTTTTAGTTTTCAAAGACATAAATGCTGAGAAAATCTGTTGAAATAAATAGATGAATATGGGAAACATTTTATAATAGCAATGTCACTCAAATCTTTGATCTTTCTTTCAAAATATGTACCAAAGATCACAGAGTATTTTATCTTATTACCAAAAATTACTTTTATGATTAATCATCACATACCTAATTCAGGTCCTCCTTTGAGTTTTTTACTTTCTCAATTTCTGGAAAATATATCAAAAAGGCTTTTAAAAACATATCCAATTATTAATAATTGCACTGTAACTCTTTCACTTCAAGGCACCTTATCTTTTAATTCATAATATGATACTATTTGCTAAATATAAATTTATATATGTAGCAAATATATTTTGCTAGATATAAAGATAAACTTATACATTATATATAATAAATATATTTTGCTAAATATAAATATAATATGATACTACCTGCTAAATAATATGATACTATTTGCTACATGACTTTTATCTTAACAAAACCTTGGAACTATAAGTTGACTCATTCAATATATGTGAAACAGCTAACTTAAAAGTTAATTGGTAAAGCCAAGCTGCGTTAGCAAATCAATAAGTCAAAAAAGACTTTTAAAAATTCACATGAATATGGTAAAATATGTTCCTGTGTCAACATCTCAGTTTTGAGGGCTCTGCCACCTTCAGTGTTTCTCACAGATATTTGTTTTGTTTCCATGGAATATTCCTTCAAGGGAGTGCATTTTTTTATAGTAGTCAGGGTCTAGAAGAGGCAAGATCTTTAAATGAAACTTGCCACCACTCCCACAAACTTATTCTACAATATCTATGTATTCAGGACATCTTAACACAGGACTAAATGCACCATGTCTAATGTGGCCATTACTTTTAAAATAATGCTCCTTTAATAAGAAAATGCAGGAAGAATTGCTGCTATCTCATGGGCCTTTGTCTAAGGACACTTTTCCAAAATCTGTATTTCTAATCTTTGCTAGGAGCCTCAGGTTTTTTACACCCTGAAGCAAGGAGCATTTAGGTGATTCAGGAGAGATACTCCTACACCAACTGGCATGCTACAGTTCAATTCTGGCACTAATCATCCAGTGTTAGCACAGAACCCGTAAGTTAAGGGGTCAGTCCTATGTAAACCTGCTCTCCCTTCAGAAGCCAGCTGTATTTCAGGGGGCCCCCAGGCCACTTGCATTTATGACCAACTGTCTACAAATTTGGGGGGATCCCATGACTCCCTCAGATTCTGTAATTTGTAGAATAATACACAGAACTCCACAAAGAGGTCGAAGTTCTTCCCCTCATGGAGATTACAAGGACATGGAACTTACAGACAGATAAGCAATTATAATACAGTACACTAAGTACCATGTGAAGACTACTATGAATTCATGTAAGAGGGGCAAAGATCAGGAAAGGACGTTAAGAAAGAGAATCTAGGAGTAGGGGAGAGACTTGGCTGGAGTAAAATTACTACTGAAATTTCTGACATTTCCTTCAGCAATCCAGCTGTTTTCTTTTGCTGGGCAAATGGATGAAAGGGAGGGCCCTCAGGGCAGATGACATTTAGTTGTTGTTGTTGTTTAAGGTTTTTAAAGTTTATTTGAGAGAGAGAGAGTGCATGAGTGAGGGAGAGGGGCAGAGGGAGAAGCAAGCAGAATCTTCACTGAGCTCTATGTGGGGCTCAATCCCAGGACCCCAGGATCACAACCTGAGCTGAAATCAGATGCTCAACTGATTGAGCCACCTGGGTACCCCAAGGGCAGGTGACATTTAGAAGGAGTCTTGGAGGCTGAGAAATAGCTGTTTATGAAAAGAATGGGGGAAAGAGAAATCCTGGCATAAGAGGCAATTTGAGCAAAGACCCTGAGGAGTGCCTGTTGTGATTTAGGTGCCAAAAGGAGAACAGAATGAGTGGTGGTGGTGAGAGAGAGAAATAAGACACTGGGTTCAAAAGGTAGTCTAGGTCTTTATTGTGTTGCCTTTCATTACAAATCTCATGCCGAGATTTTCACCCTTTTGCTGAAGGTTCTGACTGCCCCCTCCGTTCTCTGGCTAGAACCCAGGGTGGAGAATAGCAAAAGATGAGATTAGAGACTTAGGGCATTTATGAAGCTGGACTTTGTGGGTCTGAAGAGAGCTTGGATTGAATTGGAAATTCATTGAGTCCATAGCTCTCTCAAAAAGGATAACAGCTTTTGCTTAAAGGTATTTTTTAAATTAATTAATTAAGTTAATTAATTTAAGAGAAAGAGAGACTATAAGTAAGCAGAGTGGCAAGCAGAGGGAGAGGGAGAAGCAGGCTCTCCATGAGCAGGGAGTGTGATGCGGGCCTGGATCCCAGGACCCTGGGACCATGACCTGAGCCCAAGGTCGCTTAGCCAACTGAGCCACACAGGCTCCTGCTTAAAGGTATTTTAAGGATAGCTTAAAAGATTTTAAACAAAAGTTTGATTCTTCTAATAAGTGAACAGAACACATAACTCTAAAATACTGTTGAAGATTAATCTTAAGCATGTATACATACATGCATTGAATGTTTTTATAAATGTACACAGAAAAGTGATAACCGTATTTGCCTCTGGAAAAGGAATGAAAAATTAGAGATTGGGGTGGGCAGGAGATCTACTTTTCTCTCTATACACGTGTCAGGACCATGAGTGGCTTGTTGCTACTGGTTGGGCTCCATCAGCAACCCTCTTTCCTTCAAGGCTCCCCAATCTAAGTTGAAAACCATACTTACTAAGCAAATACAGATTCAAAATGTCCTAGTTTCTCCATTCATTCATTCAACAAAACTTACTGCCCTACTATGTGACAGGTGTTCTCCTAGCGCTAGAGTGAGAGGAGTGAACACATCTCTGTTCTCAAGAAGCTTCCATTCTCATGGGGGAGATAAACAATAACAGGTAATGAAGAGGATTTAGCACGTAAAATGATAACACATGTAATGAAAAAGGACAATGCGGGGTGAGGAATACAGAATGATGGTGGTGTGAATGGGCATGTGCTATCTTACATAATACGGTAGTTATAGTGGGTTGAATGGTGGTTCCCCCAAAAGATATGCCCACATCAAATCCCTGGAACCTGTGAGCATTATTTTATTTGAAAAAAAGGTCTTTGCAAATATGATTAAGTTAAAAATCTTGGGATGAGATTATCCTAGATTATCTTTTGGCTTTAAATGCAATGACAGACAGAGGGAGGTTTGAGAGAGAAGACAAAAGGGAACAGATGTGAAGATGAGACACAGACTGGAGTGATGTGGCCACAAGCCAGGGAAGCCAAGGAATGCCAACAGCCAGAAGAAACAATTACAATAGTCAAGCACACCAGAAGAATCTTGATAGAATTGAGTGTGATAGTGATAGCTATTAGGCTGTTGGGAGAATCTCCCAAATATACTAATTCTTTCTATATGGAAATTTGGAGGGGAAAAAAAAAGAAGCAATTCTGGAGCTTCGACTTCTGTATACCTTTCACACCATTTGAATTTTTTTAACCAAAAAATTATGTTCAAAATGATTTTAGGGCATACAAAGTTTTTATAGCAATGGGGAAAAAAAATAAGAACTATTTCACTAAGACAAAAGTTTTAATTAGATGTGATTCTAAAGGTTGTGTTTCAACTGCTATGCAATCAGTAAATGCAAAAAACAGAGAACACTACTGTTGGAGTCAATTTGATAATAGCCACAGGTTGGTAATCTGTTTTTGGCTTTGTTAATCTAGCTGCAGTGGACTTCTGCTTCACGGGGAATCTATTGTTAAATTGAGAAAACACATAGATCTTCTAGATAAGCCCTTCAATCTGTATTCTGCTCTACTTCAACACTGACATATGCATGTTGTAATTAGAATATAGGTATATTTAAAGAAAACTTAATTCCCAGTTTCCTGTCATTTTCAAAATTTATCTTACACTAATATTGGATCTTGTTTTAAGCAGAATCTGTCCTCAAAAACTTATGTATAAATAAAATGCCGGTTTAATGCAATATTAATGAAGGCTACAGTTTACTGAAAGTCAGCTGCTATACCAGGTACTTTGAGTTTATTAACATATGCACCCTCATGGCAACTTACAGAGGCAAGGATTCTTATTATCCCCTCTCTGCCCATGGAAAAACTAAGGCATATAAAGGTTGAGTACTCTGTCCCACATCACCCACACATAAGTGGCAGAGTTAACACTGAAGACAGGTGGTCTGGCTTCATCTTCTTAAGCCACTCTATTATGCAGCCTCCCTTCACTTGGGATACCAATGGAAAGTTCTTTTGGAATCACAGTTTTGATCGTTGTCACTAATCCCTAATGCTATCCCATTGCTTGTCAAAACACAAACTAATAATTTACTATGGCATGTAATTCCTCCCAAAGACTGGGCTCTAGCCTCTGACGTAAGCCTTATCTTTTACCTCGTCCCACTTATAGCCATCCTGAACTTCTCCCTCTTTCTAGAATCTAGAATATTTCATGTCTCTGTGTCTGTCCTTGCTGTCAGAATATCCTTACCCTCTTCTTCATTGGATTAACATCTACCTAGCATCTAAATTCTAGTTTAATGTCAATTCCTTTGGAATACTATCCCTAGTTTCCTAAACAGAGATCATTATGTCTCTGCCTTGCATTCTCCCCAAACCCTTGCTCTGAACTCTGATGGAATCTTCTCCTACTGAAGTTGGATTATTTCCCTATTTGAAGGCACCACGAAGATGTGAGCCCTTGCGAGGAGAAATGTGTTGTTCTCTTCTCCATAGTTCTCTCTCTCCTCCTCTAGTTCCCACTAAGAGAGTGACCAGAACATAGAGTGTGTTTGACAAAAGTTACAGAAATTAATGAACAAATGAATGAATGAGTAAAATTGTATTGAAAAGAATTCTGTAAATGGATTTTGTAGTAGAAGCCATCACCTCCAACTCCTCTTTGATGGCACTGATATCTGCTCTCCAAATATCACCAAGATAATTTGTGTTGGAGGTTCCCAAGAGCACCCCCCAGTTTGATGATTCACTAGAAGGACTCACAGGGCTCAGTATATAATCATATTCATCGTGATTTATAATAGTGAAAGGATACAAAGCAGAATTAAGAAAGGAAAAAGGTACATGGGATGAAGTGTAGAGGAAACCAGGCACTCACTTCCAAGAGCTCTCTCCCAGTGGAATCACACAGGATCCTCACACCTTCTCTAAACTATAAGTCATGACAACACTTGTGAAATATTATCTATGAGGAAACCCCATGAGAGACTCAGACCCAGGATTTTTATTGGGGCTGTTCATATAGGTACCTTCTGCCTAGCATCCATCAAAACTCCAGATCCCTAAAAGCAAAGAAAGAGCTCAGCATAAACCATATTGTTTCTGCAAGCAGTTTGGATACAGTGAATCGCTTTTACCAGGAATGGTGGGAACTCTCCTAAAACCAAGTTCTCAGATGTCAGCCAAGGGCCATCATGACCTTTTCAGTGATGATCACAACTGCCAAATGAGAAGAGGAGCTCCTGAAGTGAAGGATACATCTCAGCAAGAAAAGAGGGAGGGAGTTGGTCAGCCCCATGCTCCAGAATGAACAAAAAAGACATAAGCCTACTTCCTCAGAGACTAACTCAGAAGGCAGTTAAGAAAAGAGTTGTCAGATTTGTGGGGCACCTGGGTGGCTCAGTGGGTTAAACCCTCTGCCTTTGGCTCAGGTCATGATCTCAGGGTCCTGGGATTGAGCCCTGCATTGGGCTCCCTGCTCAGTGGGGAGCCTGCTTCCCCGCCCCACCGCCCCTGCCTGCCTCTGCCTACTTGTGATCTCTGTCAAATAAATAAATAAAATCCTTAAAAAGAAAAGAAAAGAGTTGTCAGATTTGCTTTTTCAAAATCCTGGTTTGGGATAAGGAGAGGGATGGGTTCACGGGATGCAAATCTGTGATGGTGGTTAAAAATGCATGTAGTTCATTAAAATGAACTTCCAGTTTAAACTGGTACTTCCAGTTTGTGCAGCTTATATTAGGAAAATTTTTAAATACTTGACAACTATATAGATGTGTAAAACTCAAATTTTGTTTTTATTTCAACAGATAGAAAGCTATAATCCCCAAATGCCAGTTTAATTGCAGGTGCTAGATAAATCCAGGAACTAGAGAACAGGGCTGTGGTTTAACAAGTTTTATAAACATTGTCATTTCCCCGGGATTTTTAATTCTGTGGTTGCCTGTTTGTCTGAAGTAAAGAATTAAAAACACTGAAAATAAGGAGAGGGCTATGAACTTGTCAGCAGGAAAATAGGGAGCTGGGCAAACTGGGTATCCCCCCCACTCCCGCTGCTAGGCTTGGGGGAGAGCAGGTGAGTGGGTGACAACAGGTGTGGAAAGAAAAGGAAAATAGGTCAAATCCTTAAGTCCTGAACAGAGAGAAAGAAATAGGTGACAGGTGCAGGCCTCCAGAGAGTCTGCGGCTCAGGCTTTGAAGCCTGTATTCATTTCCTGGGTCTGTCCTTACAAATTATCCCAAACTTGGGGGTTTAAACAACAGTCATTCTCCAACAGTGAGGGCCTGAACTTGGAAATCAAGGCTTTGGTAGGGCCACACTCCCTCTAAAGACTCTTCCTTGCCTCCTCCAGCTTCCAGTAACTCCCAACATCCTTGGCCTGTAAACCCATTGCTCTAATTTTTGTTCCAAAGTCACTCAGCCTTCTCTCTGTGTATCTCTCGGTGTCTTCTCCTCTTATAAGAACACCAGTCATTAGATTTAGAACCTTGACTATCCAGTATGACCTTATCTCAACTAATTATATCTGCAAAGACCCTATTTCCAAATAAGGTCGCATTCTGAGGTTTTGAGTGGACACGAATTTTGGGGGTGAAAGGGTCGAGGGGAGCTATGCATTCCGCTGTAAAATGCCACCACAGTAACTTGCACCTGTTATTATCAAATGGAAGGTTCCCCCATCAAAGCCGTGGTATGTATATTAGTACAGCTTTACAAAAAAGGAAAACATTAACCAACCTAAAAAGTAGTCACAAGACAGAGTAAGCCAAAGCAAAACTGCTTTCTGCATATAACCAGATTTGTGCTTTTTCTTTTTTTCCTTAGGTGAAAAGATCATGATTCTAAACTTCACAATGAAAACTCTTTGTCGCAGGAAACCTGCCAGAAAATCTGCCTATGAAACACCACAAGCTGAATGTGGTTCCATTCATTTTGGGGGACATGTCAAATGTGCTCTGAGCTTCCTCAGGTGGTCCCCTCCTCACTGAGTATATGACAGGCCCACCTGCCAGGATCCAGGTGTAATCAAAGGCTAAGAAGGGGCCAGGATCCATATGCTTGTAAACATACCCGAACCTGTCCAAGCCATCCAAGAAGATGCCCCACCTACACTAAATGACCTCCAGCCACCAACTTCTAGAAGTAGCTCCTCTACTAGGCTTTCTCTTTAAGTTGGCCTCAGAATAAAAGATAAGTTTATTTGTTCGAGAAACTCTGGCTCTTTGGAAATGGTCACTCTTGGCTCTGAGGAAACACTTGAGAGAGGTTGCACAGTCCTTTCTACTCCCAGTTAGACTTCTGGACACTGACGTAGATTAACAAAGAAATGTACATGCTGATACTATTTTTAACTTTTATCTCAGAGTTAGTATTTTTGGCCAATGAAGTAGAAGCAAGAGAACCTCAGAAGTTAAAGTGCAATCATTTCTGGCCCACAAAAAAATTTTCAAATGTCGTATTAAGCTATTAAGAAATTAGCATAGGCTAAATGTGTCCTGCCAAAATTTATACGGTGATATCTAATTCCTATTGGGATGGTATTTGGAGGTGCAGTCTTTGAGAAGTAATTAGGTCATGAGGTTGGAGCTCTCATTAAAGGATTTAGTATCCTTATTAAAAAAAAATCCCGAAGAGCTCTGGTGTCCCTTTCACCACATGAGGACCCGGCAAAAAGTTGGCTGCCTATGAATCAGGAAGCAGGCTTTCACCACTCACCAAATCTTCTGGTGCCATTAATTGGACTTCCCAGCCTCCTCAAGTATGAGAAATCAATTTCTATTGTTTATAAGCCACCCAGCATGTAATATTTCTGTTAGAGCACACCAAATGGACTAAGACAGTCATTCTTAACATGGACGGCACTTTCCTAAGGATTTAATCTATCCATCCCTCCATCCACCCACTCTTCATCCCGTTGATTCTACTTTTGGAATATCTCCTAAGTCATCAACTTCTTTCCTTTCGTCACTCCCAGCCCCATCCAAAGCATCATCATCTCTTTCTTGACCACTCCAACAGTCTCTCTCTCTCTTTTTTTTTTTTTTAATTTGTTTGACAGACAGAGATCACAAGTAGGCAGAGAGGCAGGCAGAGAGAGAGGAAGGAAGGCAGGCTCCCTGCTGAACAGAGAGCCTGATGCGGAGCTCGATCCCAGGACCCTGGGATCATGACCTGAGTTGAAAGCAGAGACTTTAACCCACTGAGCCACCCAGGTGCCCCCACTCTAATAGTCTCTTAACTAGACTCTTATTTCTGCTCTAACCCCCAAAATATTTTAGATGTCATGGAAAGCAAAAACAGAAATCCCAAAGCAAACTGGTTTAAAAGAAATTCATTATCTTGCAAAGGACGAAGGCCAGCAAGTGAGCAAGTTTGGGAGCTGGTTGACTCAGGGGCTCATCACTGTCACCAGAGACTCAGGTTCTTTACCATTTCAGCTCATGCTTAGATTGCTGGCTTTACTCTCAGGCTGCTACCCTTATGGGTGAACATGGCTAGGCAGTGCTGTAGGCATGTCCATACACAGACATGGCCATATCTACAGGAAGAGATTGTCCCCTAGTGCAATCTTACAAGTAAAAATACCTTTCCCATAAGTCTCCTGTGATAGACCTTCCCTCAAAACTCCTTGCTGAGAACTGGTTCACATGCCAAGAGTGGAATCAATCATTGACAAGGATAATGAGACCATTGCACTGACTTGGACAATCAATTTATCCTTGGAGTTGGGAATGTGATTCCAGTTTTCCTGAGTCACCTTGAAGAGATGGACACCAAACTAAATTATAATTCTGGTGGTAAGAGGTAAGGGAGGAAAAAGATATTAGCCATAGAAAGTGTCCATCAGGACTTCCACTCCATGTCTCTCTTCTGTAGAGCTGACAGAGTTATCTTCTCAACTTGCATTTGTAATTATGTTCCTCCTCTGCAGAAAGCTTCAGTGGCTTCACTTAGAACGTAATTAGATACTTTAGAATGTGATCCAAAAACCTTGTTTGAGTTGACAAAGCTTTGCAAGCTCTGGACATTTCCCCTCCCCACTTTCTGTAACCCATCCTTCTGGTTTCCTCTCTCAGGGCTTGTGCCTATGGCTGCACATGGATTGTATCAGTCAAGGTTCTCCAAAGAAACAGAACCAATGGGATATAACAGATTTATTTTGAGGAACTGGCTCATGTGATTGTGGAGGCTGGCAAGTTCAAAATTTTGTAGGTCAGGCCAGCATATTGGAAACTCAGAGAGGAGTTGATGATGCTGTAGTCTTGAATTTCCTTTCAACTGATTGGTTGAGACCCACCCACATTATGGAGAGTGATCTCTTTCATTTAATTAGCAATAATCGCGCCTCGGATAAACCTCATTGGCTACGATACTGCCACTGCGCAAAGCTGATCTCTTTCATTTAAAATGAACTGATTATAGATGTGAACCATATCTCCCAAATACCTTCACAGCCATGCCTAGACTAGTGCTTGATTAAATAACTGGGCACTATAGTCTAACCAGGTGGACACATTGACCATTCTTCTCCTCCCATCTAGCTAGAACATACCCACTCCCTCTTCCAGGTCTCAATTTCCCTGAAAAAACTTCTTTGGGGCCCTCCTTCACCAGTCCAAATAAACTCTCTAATTAGAACTAATACCAATTTTTCTAATAAACTGTTTACCTGTTTACCAACTAGAACATAAGCCTAAAGAACAAAAACTGTGCTTAGTTCACTGTCTTGCCCCATCAGTTAGTGCAGAACTTGCCACATAGCAGGTGCTCAATAAATAGCTACCCAGGGAAAATATCTGGTCCAACTCCATTTTATGGTAGAAATAATAAGTTTAGAGGTGAAAAACATCTTATTCAGGATTACCCCACCAATCAGTAACAGAGCTAGATTAGACCGCCTGCCTACAATTTCATGCATGTGTTCCTCCTCTTTGTGTGGGGAGGTTAAGGTCCACAATATGTGACAAAGTTTTGTATTTACAGGAGTGAGTGTGTCCAGCCCTTTTGTATTAAAAAAGAGATGCACACTCACTCAGGTTTCTGCAATAGGGTTTTGTGGGATTTAAAAAAAATCTACACATGATAATAGGAAGCTCATGTGACAGAAACTACCATCCAGCTGAACTTGAGAGAAACCTGGCCAGGAAGTAGCCTCTCTCTTACCCCTCATCCACACCCCCCAGCAACAAGGGGTCACCAATTCTCTGCCATAATTCTAATTCAGTACTGCCCCATCTCATCTGTCCTTTTCCTGCTAACCACTGACTGCTCATCTGGTCCTGCTTTCCTGACCTCATGGCCACTGCTTAGGAGTACAATGGGCTCACTCATGCTTTCTCCTTGCAAGTTTTCAGAGTCTCTTCCTGCCACCCAGCCAACTCTCTCTTTGTATTTTCTAAATCTAGTTTCCAACATGGCACTCTGGTTGACTTCTTTTGTTACTATCTTTCCTGTTTGGATAGGTTTTCATGCTTCATCACTTCAAAGGTTAGCCCATGAATGGGCTGCTTTTAGGTCCTGTCTGTTGTAATGGAGGAAGTCTGGAGGCAAACAGATCACATAGTTTAGAACATTCCAGAGACTACAAGGGGGCATTTTTTTTTTCTTTCCCAGTGACTGAGAGTGAGGCAGATACCTTTACTGACTTTTCCAATACAGCAGAAAAGAGATGACCAGAGTTTTCAGGTAACTGTCCAAAGTACTACCTCATGGCAAAATATGGTAGAATTTTAAGGTGGCTCAGCTGCCCTCATTTCTGGAACATGGTGGTAAATGCATTTTTGGGTTAAGAGGCTGGGAGTAAAACATCTGGGGGCAGTGTGAAGAAAATGAGAAAAAAATGGAAAATGGAAAGAAACAAAATAATCCCGAGATTATAACATTACTTGACTTGGACAATAACAAGTGAATATAAATGAAGCTGAATCTTAAAGTGATTTCTATGAAAACAGACAACTACGTTTTGTTTTTCTTCCTTTCCTCTTCTTCTTATTCTTCTTCTTTTTTTTTTATAAAGATTTTAATGTAATCTGGTAGAGTAGAAGGAAATAACTCAATGTTCTGAAAATAAATTTCCCAGAGGAGGCCATTAAGGCAGCCCTTTTGTTTCCTGTCATACTCTGAATCAGTTACAAGGACAAACTCTATTTGTTTGGGTACATTAATTTTGCTCAATGGCCTTTCTATAAAATGAGCCTCAAATTGATGGGACTGGACCTCAGCAAAGAAGAAGTTCCAATTTTCTCTGGATGGATTATTCCGGACGTGCAGTGGAAAATTATTATTAATAGCAATTCATGTTTACTATCCAGTGAGCATGAGAGAAAGAGTTTAGAAATGCAGCTGTATCCAACTAAGCAGTGAGCATCATGGGACAAATTACTAGGGAGTTATGACCCCAATCTTTGGTTCTTGTGTGGCTAGTCTGTTTGGGCTACATTTGGTGTGTTGGATCATTGGTTTTCTCTGACTATATCTTGGTTTGGGGACTTCAGGGAAGTAAGATAGGTTTTTGAAATGACCTAGTCATGTGAGTTGTCTTCTTGCAGGTGCTTAGGCTCTGGTTGCATCCACATGTTTATGTCAGTTGTTCAACTGAGCTGAACGGACATGCTCCCTTCCCTCATGGAGTTGATATTTTAGTGATTAAATTCGGTTCCTAGGTCTTTCTGAAATCGATTCAGCCTTCAAAGATTGAACAACTGCAGTGACATTTTGCGGCTTTGGATTTTCCTTTCCAGGTTAAGGGGTTAGAGGTAAACCATGCGGAAGAGGGTATAAAGAAGGAAATATAAAGAAGTAAAACGTCTCCATGTTCTTGGGGCTTAATCAGAACCCAGCTAGTCCCTATGATTAGTGGGGTATGAAGATTTACTATAATGCTCATTTCTCATACATGCATATGCTTTTGTTACCTTTGTCATTTGAATTTTGTGCTAAGCTCATTCCCGAGTTTATTTTTTCTTTTTATTCTGCAGAATAAATGAAGACAAACCAAATGAGAACAGGCAAGGTATCTTTATTTAGAGCCTACAACAGCAAGGGAGTCAGCCATCATCACTCGCATTTTGGCAGAGACCGAAAGGCAGGCAGAGGAGCAGGAAAGTTTTATAGCGAAACAAAGAGAAGGCTTCAGGTGTGTCCTAATTAGAGGGTGTTGGCTTGGGGAAGCTGGAGATGGGCTGACTAGAAGGGGGTGTTCTATGTGACTGGTTAGGGGCATTCTATGTATTGGGCTATCTTTGGCTGGTCCAAAGTTAAAAAATTAATGAAGTTCACTTACTAATCAAGTCCTGGCTGTTTGGGGTCAATTGTTACAAAGATTATTGTCTAGCTTAATGGCTGCTTGATAAAAATAGTGGTCTGAAGGTTAGCTTCCTGGCCTAGTTACTACAGATAATAGGTTGGTTTCCCAGGCTGATTGCTGCAGGTTGTGGGTCAGAGTCTGTTTTTATATATGGTTTGGTCATTGTTTATATATAATCAGTCTCTCATTCATTTGTTTTACTTGGGTTGCTTCATTTGTTTTAACTTTTAAATCCTTTCGTTTTTACATATTTATTAATAGCTATCAATTCTGCAACCTTCATGGTACATTCTCAAGAACTTCCAATGAACAAAATAATGCATGTTCATTGCATAAAAAGTTTTAAAATGGAAATAAGGAAATGGAAAAAAAATTTTATAAACTCCCACCAACCATGTCCCTACTGACAATTTGCTCTATGTTCTTCCTACGCATATATATCAGTATAATCTCATAGTACTTTGTACATTCATAAGTCTCTTACAAATAGTAGTTGGTAAGTATTTCTTCCACTGGGGTTTTGCAGGGATGGAGTGTATTTCTCATTCAAGCGTTACTCCCCAAACATTGCAGAATGCGTTGAATATAGTAGTAGTATATTCAACAAGTATTAACTGAATATTTTATGTTGAACCACATGAAATTGTCCCCTTTTATGTAAAAAAAAAAGATCAAATAATGACAACTTGATGTGGTTAAACCTATTGGATGGATGATTGGATGGCTAGACAGATAGACAATGGATGGATGAATTATAAAACCTTTTACCATTGTCAACTCTGTTCTGCATCAAAATTCTGGATGAATGTGTTGTGGCCTCTTGACAATGATTGGGAACATTGTGACTTCTGCTCTCAACTTATTTATTTCTTCCATTTGTTTATGACTGTTATTTAGCCAATTACCAAATGACAGTGTCAGTCCTTTTCGTCCATATATACGTTCAACATTTTTTATAAGATTTCAGTCTCCTTGTCATGAGTAGATGGATCATTTCATTTTTCTATTATTTGAGCTTCAGATTAGGATTTTGGTTAATTTTGCAAGACATTGATTAGAGAGGTTTTGCAAGACATTGATTAGAGAGGTCTTTTCTTTCCTGATTAAAAGCATATATGAAATCCTTTCTCCAGGGCTCTTTTATTCGTATCTAGTAATTGTGGATATAAATATATGACTCTGGTGATCTGTCACATACTATATTATGTGAATTTTTCAGGAAGCAAAATCTTTTTTTAAAATCATTTCAGAATATTGTCATTAGTCAGACTAAGGATTCTGGAGGTAAATCTTAAGTAAAATGAATTGTTTTCAATAAAACACTATAATAGCAAATCACTGCTGCCAACTCCTGTTTAATATTCCTCCTGTTATAATATCTGTTTATAATATCTGGAGTAGAGTTGCCATTAAATTATCTTTAATGCTGTGATCCTTAGGTCTTGTTGTTTAAAACTATAACCAGTTGGTAATTGAGTATAGTGGGTAAAAGAACAAAGTTGGGGGATGACTGCGTGGCTCAGTGGGTTAAGCATCTGCTTCAGCACAGGTCATGAACCCAGGGTCCTGGGATCTAGTCCTCGTTGGGCTCCCTGCTCTGTGGGGAGCCTGCTTCTCCCTCTGCCTGCCGTTCCCACTGTTTGTGTTCTCTCTCTCTCTCTCTGACAAATAAATATATAAAAGCTTAAAAAAAAAAAAGAGTCCAAGATTGACTGTCCTTAGTTCTCTTTCCTTCCATGTCTGTCTCCTGTAAGTCCTGATACCTCAGGCGTGTTACCTTTCCCCTTGGAGTCTCAAGTTACCTCCTCTCTAAAATGGTGCTGTAGACTGAATGTTTGTGTGCCTCCAAGCTACATGTGTTAAGTCCTAACCACCAAAGTGATGGTATCGGGAGGTGGGGCCTTTGGGAGGTGATTAAGTCATGGGGGTAGAGCCCTCATAAATGGGATCAGTGTCCTCATAAATGAGACCCCAGAGAACTCCGTCACCCCTTCTGCCATGTGAAACTACATGAAGAAGACTGCCATCTATGAACCAGGAAGTGAGCCTTCATCAGACACTGAATCTGCCAGAGCTTTGATCTTGGACTTCCTAGCCTCCAGAATTGTGAGAAAGAAATGCTTGCTCTTTACAAGCCACTCAGTCCACAGTATTTTGCAATAGCAGTCTGAAAGGACTAAGACAAATGGGCATAGTGTTATCTTTGAAGTTAGAGTCATTTATTCTTTCATTCAACATGCACTTTCTCATGTGTCCAGGTTCTGTTCTCACCACTGTTACTGGGTGTCACAATCCCACGAGAAATACACTCACACAATACATACACTTTGCTTTCGATGCAGTGAGAAAGGAGGCAGGCAAGGCTTTTCCTAATCTTTTGTTCCAGTGTAATGTCACTGGCAGATCAAAACCAGCATGTTGTAGCTGGAGGAAGGAGTACGTGAGTCCAAATCTGTTATTAGAACTTGGGAAACTTCTAAACACTTCCTGCTCCATTCCCTCCTGGGCAAAATGTAAATAATGGCTTCTGCCTCTCTTACCTCCCAGAATTGTGGAGGCAGTTACTTACACCTGTTAGCAGCTTACATACATTATTGTAATTCAATGAGATCATCAAATGAGATTAACTCTTTGAGTGCCCTTTATAAACTGTCAAAGTAGTAGTAGGGATTAAAATTATTACTTAAAAAAATCAAACTCAGGTTGGTTTGAAGAAAGCAATGCTTTTCTGGTTTTTTGGTTAAAGAGTTAAACATTCCCAGAGGAGTTTTAGAACTCTTTTCTGCACTTGGGTAGGAAATGTATCCACAGCATTTCTGGACGGCATCCCTCTCCCTTCTGCTTATTAGCATTACCTGAAATTGTAAGGACCTATTTAGAAACTGTCCCTGCTCCCCTTCCCCCAGGGGATTTACAGGTAACAAAGTCCAGATACAAAGGTGGGTCAGGCCAGGTGGAGACATACGATCAGTGGGGGGCATGCTTGCTGTCTCCCTGGTTACCAAGGAGTATGGACCCCGCCCTTTGGGAGCCCTTTTGGCGCCAATCCCAATCAAGGTGTAAAAGGCTGGTTCAAATGTTTACTAGGGTAAATTGTAACTCAGTTGGTCACCTAGCATCCTGTGTGTGTTACAATCTCATTGGCCACCTGTGCATGGCCAGGCCCGATCGAGTGGCCTTTGCCCTTAAAAGCTAGCCTGTGAAACAGAGAAGGGTCGCCCTCTCTTGTAAGAGGTGCGGCCCAAACGTTCGGTTAGATTCTTGATGCTTGGAGCGAAATAAAGCTTTGCTTGACCTTCACTTTGTATCAGTCTCGCTCCTTTAATCATGGGCCCATTATTGGGGCATAACAGAAATACATCTTAGAAATACCTGTACCTGGGTATTGCATTGCAGCCCCTGGGGATAGGACATTTAAAACAGTTAAAAACATTTAAAACAGTTAAAAATCACCTCTAAGTGATTCTAATATACAGCCTGGGTGGAAAGCGCAGCCCCAAGAAATGTTCTTCCAAACTAAAGCCTGTGGTTTTGCCAGAATGACTCTTGAGCATTACAACTGTCCCGAGTGGGAGAGTGGTGGTTTGCTCAGCTTCCCTCCACCTTCTGAAGGAGGCAGCTGTGGCAATGCTTGAATGCTTGGGCAGTAGGATAGAGGACCTGCCCTCTTCTCTTACAAAAGGCATTGCCGGCATTTAATAGGCTTTATGGTAGTTATAAAATCACCTATAATTGAATTGCTTCGCAGATTACAGAGTGCTTTCAAATGCATCATCTCATTGAAATAAATTATTTTTTTAGGATATAAGCAAACATACGCTCATCAGAGGACTTTTATAAAGTATAGAAAAGTGAAAAAAGGCATTAAACATCTCTCAAATCCCATTATCCAAAGACAACATTGTTAATATTTTACAAATTTCCTTCCAGCTGTTTTGAATGAGTCATAATTTTATCATAAAATTCTGCATATTCATTGTAAAAAATCAAATGCAGAGTTTATAAGGCAAAAAAAAAAAAAGTCCCTGTCCTCTTCCTAACCCCCCGCCCACCCCAAATCCTACAACCACCTTGCCAAATCACATTCTTCAGAGGCAGACATTGTTAATGTTCTTTAAATGCAAACACTTTCAGGTTTTTTCTTTCTACAGGCGTAAGTGAAAAATTTTTTGCTTTTCATGGTTGTGTTCTTAAAGCAAATTCAATTTCTATTCCATTTCACCCCATTGAAAATTACATCATAAGCTTTCTTGAGCATGATTTCTAATGGCTGCATAATAGTCTACTGCATATATGTATTATCATTTGCTTAATTATATGCTGTTGAATAATTAGGTTGTTTCCAGTTTTTCACTATTATAAATTCTGCAATGACTATCTTTGTACATAAAGGCGTTTCTGTTCTATTTAGGCAATTTCTATAGGAAAATCCACATTCTGGAAGAGTATTCCTGGGTCACAGCGATTATTCTTTCCATGACCTTGGCAGGTTGGCTATGCAGGTGCCTGCACATTTTATAGTAAACACAGAGAAAGGATCACAGGATTTGGGAACTTGTATTCAAATACCAGCCTTGACACTAATTAGCTGTGTGACCTTGGAAAGTAACTTAAGTTCTCTGAGTCTCATATCTGCATCTGTAGTATATAGATAGCAATGCCAACTTAATAGTGTTACTATGAAAGTTATTTTGTAAGGCATTTAAAATAATATAATCCTTAAACAAATACTGAGTGAAAAATGTTTCCTATGGGCACCTGGGTGCCTCAGTCAGTTAAGCATCTGCCTTCAGCTCAGGTCATGGTCCCAGGGTCCTGGGATTAAGCCCTACATGGGGGTCGCCACTCAGCCAGGAGCCTGCTTCTCTCTCTGCCTCTCCCCACTCCCACCCCTCCTCTCTTTGTGTGCTTGCTCTGTCTCTCTCTCTCTCTGTCTGAAATGAGAGTCTCATGCTCTACTGACTGAGCTAGCTGGGTATCCCTTTCTCTGTCTGAAATAAATAAATAAAATATTTTTTAAAAATGTCCTATACCTCCTTTAAAAAAACAAACAACTATTTTTATCCTTAAGAAAAATTTAGGCATTGCATATACAGTAAGAGGCACACCTGTGAAATGGACAGCTTGACGATGTTTTACATGTGTATAAACTTCTATAATCACAATTCGGATCAACATGTAGAACAATTTCTATCACCATAGAGGATTCTTTCATGTTCTGTACTGCTCAATAACCATTCCCACCTCCCAGAGGTAACCACTGACTCCTATCACCATGGGTTCACTTGAACTTTATTTAATGGAATCATGTAGTATGTACTCTTGTGTGTACAGTGGCTCTCACCCCATATTATGTCTGTGAGATTCATTCATGCTATTGTATTAATAGCTTCTTCTTTTATATTGTTGTATAGTATTCCAAAGAATGAATATTCCAACATTTACTTACCCATTCTCCTGTGGATAGACATTTGAATTGTTTCCAGTTTGAAGGTATTATGAACACTTTTCCACATGTCTGTTATAGACACATACCACTCATTTCTTTTGGATGTCTACCTAGAATTGCTGAGTTACAGGGTAGATGAAGATTAGTTCAGGTGGATATTTATCTTCTTTGAAGACAAATTTGAGAAGTTAAAACCATTCATTTATTCATTCAATAGAGGTTTATTAAATGCCTAAGAGGCATCAGGCACTGTTCTAAATCCTAAGGTAGAGAGGTGCCAGGGTTAATTAAATAAGAGCTTCAAAGATATCGTTAAAAGCCACTCTTCCTTTCCACCATCCTTAGAGGGTTTTAGAGTACTCAACATCAGGTTTATACCTTCAGTTTCAAGAAGGCTGCTGTAGCTCAGGTATCACATCATTATAAGTGCTCATCCACAAACAACGAGTAGAGAGAAAGAGAGTCCTTCTTGTGTGTATAAACTTTATTTTATTTATTATTTGTTATTTTTGTGAATTTTATTATTTTTTTAAAAAGATTTTATGTATTTATTTGAAAGAGAGAGCACGAGTGGAGGGTAGGGGAGAGAGAGAAGCAGACTCCCCACTGAGCAGGGAACCCAACATGGGGCTGCATTCCAGGACCCCAATATCATGACCTGAGTCAAAGGCAGGTATTTAACAGACTGAACTACCCAGGCATCTCTGTGAATTTTATTTTACTTATGATTTTTTTTTGTTTTTAAAGATTTTATTTATTTATTTGACAGAGAGAGACACAGCGAGAGAGGGAACACAAGCAAGAGGAGTGGGAGAGGGAGAAACAGGCTACTCGTCAAGCAGGGAGCCCAATGCAGGGCTCTATCCCAGGAGCTGCCCTGAGCCAAAGACAGACACTTAATGACTGAGCCACCCAGGTGCCCTTGAATTTTACTTTTTAATCAGGGAGAAAACTTTCCTCAAATCCCCAGCAGACTCTCCTTCATGCCCTATTGGCTAGATTGTCATATACTCATGCCCTAGAGGCAAAGAAGTTTGAAATAAAGTGTATTCAGAATTTTCAACTTTTTAAATGAGAAGCATGTTCAACGTGCAAAAAAAAAAAAAAGGGTGGGGGGAATAGTGGTTGATGAGCAATCAACAATATCTGCAAAAACTATTGTACAGCTGTTCAACCTTGGGTCAATGACTTGACGTCTCTGAGGCTTTCCTATCAGAAATATGGGGGCAATAACACCTCCTTTAAAGGTTAAGGCCATTATTAAGTGAAATAAAAGAACATGTGATGTGATGGGCAAACAGTAGGTGCCAAAATAAATGTTAATACTCTCCCTTTATACTGTTCTTATGCCCATGCCTAGGTTACTCTATGTTTGTGGGGGATTTCATCAAGAATTGTTAAAATGAAAGATCAGTTGGGAAAGGTGAAGAGGAGAAAGGAAGAGGATGCATTTCATGTGGTGATACAAGTCTGTGTAATTTGGAAATTATATGGTTAGGGAAATTGTAGCTTCTTTTTTTAGGATGCAAAAGAGAATGTGGAAAGCAGAATCAGTTACAAGGAGATGTATTACAGTTAGCCAAATTTTGTTGCTTCACAAATACATGAAAAAATATGATCTTGTGAAGGCTATTGGATACCAAATGAGCTTTATTTTTTTTCTCTTTGGGCTTTATTTTTTAACTGTTTGTTTTAATAGCTCATGAAAATATGGTGGTGCTTTTTATGGCTGTAATGAATTTTAAGGATATGAGACTTCACTTCAGCTTTCTAGTACTAAATCTTTTTAGTAGAGAGATAAGATAGTTATTATGCTGGTATCTCTCCATGCTCCTGGTGGCCAATTCCTCCTTCTGTCGCTATTCATGCTTTTCTAAAAATTGCAGCCTATGAGACGTGATGATAATTTTGGTGGCAGTTGGTGCCTGGGACATTACTATCATCCTCTGTGAGCCTCACTTGCCTTCCTCAGGTTTATTCTCATTTCTTAAATATTTTTAGTTTTAAATATTTTATTCATTTACTGGAGAGAGACGGAGATAGCAACAGAGATAGTGAGACAGAGCATGAGCTGGGGAGGAGAGGCAGAAGCATGTTCCCCACTGAGCAGGGAGTCCAGTGCAGGAGTGGATCCCAGAATCCCGGGATCATGACCTGAGCAGAAGGCAGACGCTTAACTGATTGAACCACCCAGGCATCCCTCTTGATTCTGATTTCTTAAATATGAACTTTTCTCCTTCCCTCTTTTTTGTTTTCTTAAAGAACATGAGCTATGGAACTGGAGTGCTTGAGCTGAAAACCAGACATTTCTAGCCCAGGCCTTCTGGCTGTGTGATTTGGGACATGTCACGTAACCTCACAATGACTCAGTTTCTTTATTTGAAAAATGGAGGTAATAATAGGAATTGTTGAGAGAATTAAGTGAATAATGCACATAAAAGTACTTATAGATATAAAGAGCCTATCAAACTCAACACCCAAAGAACAAATAATCCAATCAAGAAATGGGCAGAGGACATAGACAGACATTTCTGTAAAGAAGACATCCAGATGGCCAACAGACACATGAAAAAGTGCTCCACATCACTCGGCATCAGGGAAATACAAATCAAA
The DNA here is from genome assembly GCF_020171115.1 of Neogale vison. Taxonomy (NCBI): domain Eukaryota; kingdom Metazoa; phylum Chordata; class Mammalia; order Carnivora; family Mustelidae; genus Neogale; species Neogale vison. The sequence continues at coordinate 48,460,667 of NC_058101.1, forward strand.
AGCATAATGAGATACCACCTCACACCAGTCAGAATGGGTAAAATTATCAAGTCAGGAAATGACAGATGCTGGTGAGGATTCGGAGAAAGGGGAACCCTCCTACAGTGTTGGTGGGAATGCAAGCTGGTGAAACCACTCTGGAAAAGAGCATGGAGGTTCCTCAAAAAGTTGAAAATAGAGCTACCTTACAACCCAGCAATTGCACTACTGGGTATTTATCCTAAAGATACAAACATAGTGATCCGAAGGGGCATGTGCACCCGAATGTTTATGGCAGCAATGTCCACAATAGCCAAACTATGGAAAGAACCTAGATGTCCATCAACAGATGAATGGATAAAGAAGATGTGGTGTGTATATATACAATGGAATACTATTCAGCCATCAAAAGAAATGAAATCTTGCCATTTACAACAATGTGAATGGAACTAGAGGGTATTATGCTTAGCGAAATAAGTCAATCAGAGAAAGACAACTATCATATGATCTCCCTGAGATGCAATGTGGGGGGTTTGAGGGGTCGGAAAAGAATAAATGAAATAAGATGGGACCGGGAGGGAGACAAACCATAAGAGACTCTTAATCTCACAAAACAAACTGAGGGTTGCCGGGGGTAGGGGGTTACAGAGAGGGTGGTGGGGTTATGGACATTGGGAAGGGCATGTGCTATGGTGAGTGCTGTGAAGTGTGTAAACCTGGTGATTCACAGACCTGTACCCCTGGGGCTAATAATACATTTTATGTTTTTTTTAAAAATTTAAAAATTAAAAAAAATAAAAATAAAAAAAATACTTACAGATAGACTGGATCTCGAATCGCCTATATCTAATCATCTAGGGGAAGGGTATCTCCCTGTCCCCTTTTAAGTTGTGGGGCTTGGTCTTGTGATTTGATTTAACCAAAAGAACATGAAAGGAAGTGCCACGTGTTCCTTCTGAGTGGAAGCTTTAAAGGCATGTGTGTTTTGACATATGCTGGATAACACAGAATTTAGCCTTTCCTGAATAAAGGACTGGCCTTTGCCCTCAGCTTTGAGGAGGGGCTCAGTGTCCTACTTGATAGGAGTGTCTTTGGTGAGGGCAAGGGTTGGCCATCCCAGAAAGACCAAGCATGTGATTTAGGGTGGGGACTTTGGGTCACATGTTATCGGTCAATGATTCAATCAATCATTACATCATTCAGTTAATTGAGCCTCTCTAACCTCAATAACAACTCTGGAAACAGAAGCTCAGGTGAGCTGCCTTGGTCAGGAATATTCTGAGTGTATCATCCCACATGGATGCTGGGAGGGTAATGCATCCCGAGAACAGCATAGCTTTATGTTTGGAAACTTCCCAGTTTCTGTCCTATGTGTCTCTTCCCTTAGCTGATTTTTATCGGTATCCTCTCCCCGTAGCAAACTGTAACTGTGAGCATAAAAGCTTTCAGTGACTTCTCTGAGTCCTTGTAGTGAATTATTGAAACTGAAGGTATTTGTGGGAAACTCTGAACTTGCAGTTGGTGTCAGAAGTGAGGACAATCTTGGGGACTATGCCCTCCAATTTTTCAGTTTGGTTACCTTTGGGTATATGCTTTTTAAAAAATTATTATTTTTTAAATAGGATGCTGACAATGTTCCAGATATTGGCAGCTCTATCAGCCTGGCTCTTAGGATAAAGAAAATATGCTGAAACACAGTCTCTAGCCACCCTGTGTAGCATGAGTGAGAAATAAAGTCTAATTAATTTTAAGTAAGATTGCACTTATTTTAGGATTGGTTGTTGTCACAGTGTCACAGTGTAATCTAACCCATCCTAATGCATGTAGCATGGCACAGGGCCACACTAATATTTGCTACTACAAATTAGTGCTATAACATAAACACTTTTGAAACATAAGCATACTTACAGATCAGCTTTAAATTACAAGAAAACTTCCTACTAGTGTCCATTATTTAATCTTGGGAGCTAAAAATGTATAATTTCTGAATGATAGTCCATAAATAATAAGTCCCTTTTAAGTTCTTTGTACAATGAAGACAATTGATCTTTGGAATTGCTGACAATTTAGCCTTCCCAGCAGAGCAGCTGTTTTTCCAAAATCTACAGCCCCCAACCTCCACCTAGAAAAAAATCTGGAGCATTTTTTTTTTAAATTGTGGGAAAAATACACATACCACATACTTTGCCTTTTTCTTTTTTTTCTTTTTAGAGAGACCACGTGTGTTGGGGGGAGGGGCAGAGGGAGTGAGTGAGAGAGAATCACAAGCAGACTCCACGCTCAGTGCAGAGCCCAGTGTGGGGCTCTGTCTCAGTACCCTGAGATCATGACCTGAGGGGAAATCAAGAGTCGGATGCTTAACTGACAGAGCCACCCAGGTGCCCCATAAAATCTGCCATTTTAACCATTTTTAAGTGTTCAGTTTAGTAGTGTTAAACATATTCTCCTTGTTGTGTAACCAATCTCCAGAACTTTTTTTTTATGCAAAACTGAATATTTATGCCCATTAAACAATAATTCTCGATATACCCCTCATCCTGGCTCCTGGAAACCACCATTCTTCTCTTTGTTTCTATTAATTTGGTACTCTACCTACCTCATATAATTGGAATTAAGTGAAATTTGTCTTTCGTGAAAGACTTATTTCACTTAGCATAATGCCTTAAGGCTCACCCATGTTGTTGCACGTGCCTGAGTCTCCTTCCCTTTTAAGGCTGAGTAATTTCCCATCCTGTGTATATAACATATTTTGTTTATCCGTGGACACCTGGGTTGTTTCCACCTTTTGACTGTTGTGAAGAAAGTTGCTGAGTGTGCGTATACAAATACCTCCTTGAGACCCTGCTTTCGGTTCTTTGGTATATACACTCAGAAATAGAATTGCTGCATCATAAAATAATTCCACACTTGACTTTTTGAGGACCCACCATACTGTTTTCCATAGCAAATGCATCTTTATATTTCCACCAACAGCTAAAGCAGTTTTAGAGTAGTTTCTGCTTTGAAAGCAAGCATAGAATTTGGCCCGTCTACTCTTCCTAAGATCTCTTCACTTCTAGAAATATGGGGATTAAAAACAATCTTCTTCCTAGATTATATCTGGGGAAGGAGTATTCAGGGAGATTAATTAAGGAAGGGAGGAATCCACCACCTTAATTTGACTTCCTCAAAACCTCACCTTTTTTATACCTCTCTACCTCCCATATAGTCTTAATCTCTTGTTCAGAATCTGCAAAGAGGACAAGAGCTTAACGGAGTTTCCATGTTTGATTTGCACCCATTATTTTTCCTCCTCTTTTTAAAAGGGAAGTATTTTTTTTAAAGGATTACATGCTTCATTTTTTTCCCTCCATCTATCTTACCGGTATGTGGGGGGATAATACCTCAGGCTAACTGCTGGTTCTTTATTGCTGTGTAACAAATTACTGACAAACTCAAAACAATGACCGTTTAATTATATGTCATGATTTTTGTGGGTTATGCATTCAGGCACGCTAAGTTGGATGATTCTTCTATATGATTGTCAGCTGGGGTCACCTGGTGGCTTTAGCTTGTGGATGACTGATTTGAAAGTCTTTACTCATCTGGTTTCTTGGAAGATGACTGGCAGGCTGGGACACTCCCCCCCACCCCCACTGCTGGGGGCTTCCACACAGAGCATGGTGATCTCAGGGCAGTCAGATTTCTAATATGGCGGCTTAAGGCTCTCAGAGAATGTTCCAAGGACGAGGAAGTAAATGCTTCCTGTCTTTTAATGCCTACACCAAGGTACAGAGTGAGCTTTTGCCATATTTTATTGATGAAAACAGTTACAGAACCCACCTAAATTGAAGGGGAGGGCATGTAGACCCTATCTCTTGATGGGAGGAATGGTAAATAACTCTTGGCCATTTTTATCTTTTGCACTATTTACATAAGAAGAAGCTAACAAGATCATGACTCAGGTAGAGTCTGAGTTCATAGTGATCAAGGATGGGAGGATTAAAGGGCTAGCTTATGTTCAGCAGAGCAAACACTAGTAATGTTCCAAAAAGTTAGCTATAGACAAATCCTGAAACAATGAGTGACAGGTTAATAGATTAGATGAATTAAATACTAAAATTACTAAAAAGAAAAAACAAGAAACAAGAAAAAATAGTATGTTTAATAAAAGGTTACTATCGACATAGAAAGAACTTCACAAATTAATGGTAGAAAATACATATGGAAATGCCAGGGACCCAGAATATACAAAAAAATCCTAAAAAACATAAAGAAAATAACTGAAGGACATACTCTGATTTCAAAAATTACTACAAAACTATTGTAATTAAGACTATATAGTACTGTCATAGGATAGAATATAGATCATTAGAATAGAATTGAGAATTCAGAAATAAATCAATTTATGGTCAATTCGTTTTTGACAAAGGTGCCAAGAACAATTCGGTGGGGCGAAAGATCAGTCTTTTCAACAAATAGTCCTGAAATAACTGGATATCTACATGCAAAAGAATAAAGTTAGATCCCTACCTTCTACTGTATACAAAAACAACCCAAAATGAATCAAAAACCTGAATGTAAGAGTTTAAGCTATAAGACCCATGGGATAGATGCTCTTGTCCTTGGACTGGGCAATGGTTTCTTAAGATGTGAAACCTATAGCAGAGCAAAAAAAGAAAACATAAATTAATTGCATTTCATTAAGATTTAAAACTTTTGTGCTTCAAAGAACACTATTGAGAAAGGGAAAAGACAATACATAGCATGGGAAAAATGTTTTCAAGTCATATATTTAATAAGGAACTAGTTTTCAGAATATATAAGGAACACCTAACTCTATCTGTTTGATAAATGGACACAGGATCTGAATAGGGATTTTTTAAAAGAAGATATACAAATGACCGATGAGTACATGAGCACTTCATTTATCATTAGGGAACAGCAAATCAAAACCACAATGAGATAGATCACTTCCTGCTAGTATAGCTATAGTAAAAGACAGATAATAATAGGTGTTGATGTGGACCTAGGGAAATCAGAATCCTCATACATTGTAGATGAGATATAAAGTGACAAAGTTGCTCTGGAAAACCATTTGATAATTACTCTAGAAGTTAAATATACATTTACCAAATGACCCTCAATTTCATTTCGAGATATATATCCAAGATAACTGAAATCATATAAACTGCTATAACATTTCTAGAGAACAGATTAGAAATAATTGTCATGACTTTATTTTATTTTATTTTATTCTTTTTTTAAAAAATTTATTTATTTATGTATTTGACAGAGAGAGACCACAAGTAGGAAGAGAGGCAGGCAGAGAGAGAGGAGGAAGCAGGCTCCCCGCCGAGCAGAGAGCCCGATGCGGGACTCAATCCCAAGACCCTGAGATCATGACCTGAGCCGAAGGCAGCGGCTCAACCCACTGAGCCACCCAGGCGCCCCAATTCTATTTTTTGTTTTTAAGTAGGCTCCACACCCAGTGTGGAGCCCAATGTGGGGCTGGAACGCACAACCCTGAGACCTGAGCTGAAATCAAGAGTCAGACGCTTAATCAACTAAGCCACCCATGCACCCCAGAAATAGTTATCATGACTTTAAATGTGTATACATTTCAACCCATAAATTTCACTTCTAAGAATATATTCCAATGAAACATATTAAGGCAAGAGTGCAAAATACATGTCCAAGATATTCCCTGGTGTGTCATTTAATAGAGTTGGAAATAAGGTAAAATATCTAGAAATAGGAAATCAGTTATGACATGATTTCTATGGTGGAACATTCAGCACTTCTTTAAGAGGGTATTGTGTTGCTGGGCTTTTTTTTCCTATAATTTCTCCTATCTTGAGGAGATGAAATGAACAGACTAGCGCAAACATCTTTTTTTTCTTATACACCCCTGGGCCCAATTCCCGGAAGATGGACTGTGTATTTGAGGCAAAAGAGGCAAATGTATGATGTTTGCAAATTCTTTTTTGACAGTTCCTCTAGGTTGGGAGGGGGTGATGCTGAGTTGCTTTTTATGTGTCTGTTTGAGAGTTAGGGGAAGAAAGATGCCCCCTGGTGTCCTAAATGAGAGAAGAGAACTGTGATCAGGAGTGGACAAGGTTCACAATTTCAATCTGGAGGAAGTTCAGTAAACGAGGTGAGCACAGCTCCTGCCTGGGAGAGAGAGTCCCACAAGCCTGTAGGATATCAGAAGCTGTTTGCTGTCTGCTTCCAAATCACGAGACAGCCTCCCTGACTCGGGGCCCAGCATCCCCTTGGCAATCTCTACATCTCACCTTTAGGAAGATGGTTGGAACTGTATGGGCTACTGCCTAGACTTTGCTTCACATTGAGTGGCTTTGCCCTTTTGGCCCTGAAATTACACTTTATTGCAATGAGTCTAAGTAAAACTTAGCTCTGAGTGGAGGCAGGGTTGCCAGCCTGGATTTTAAAAGGTCCCGTGTTAACTATTTACTGAAAGGGAAACATGTCCATAATATATTAAGTAGGAAAAACAAAGCTGAAAAATTATGGTTATTTCTATTTTTAATATTAAAAAGATGGACATTGGGGAGGATATGTGCTATGGTGAGGAAATAAATAAATACAAGAAAAAAAGAAAAAATCTCCAAAAAAAAAGCATACAAGTATTTGCATAGGCAAAATATTTTCTTAAATATTTCTTTTATTTTAGAAAGAGAGAGAATATGTGTGTGCACACATGGGTGGGGTGGGGGAGCAGAGTGAGAGAGAGAATCTTGAGCAGACTCCCTGGTGAGTAGGGAGCCCAAGGTGGGGCTTGATTTCAAAACCCTGAGATAACCTGGGCCAAAATCATGAGTCAGATGCTTAACCAACTAAACCACTCAGGTGACCCTAAGACACAATATTTTGATGGGCATACAACTAATATGGTAACCAGCTACCCCTGGGTGGTGTGTTTGCAGAGGTGCTCTTCGTCTTCTTATTATATACTTTCTTTTCTTATCATACTTCACCAGTGTTTTGATCTTCTTTTTCTTTTCTATGAGTATATATTATTTCATAAAAATAAGAAACAAAACAATTTTTTTCTTTTTGGGTATTCCAATGTGAAAGGGTTAGGTAGATATTACTGGTCTGAATAGGTGGATGTGGAGCCTGGCAGGTCAAGAATGACACGTGGAAAAGCACAAAACACAATCCATCTGCAGATTACAGGGCAGAGGGCATTTGCTTTCTGGTCCTCTTAATACCCATCTCTAGATACTAGTGGCTATGTTTCCTCATGTGTCACATGGAAGGGAAAGGGAGGTCAGAAACTGGTTCTGCTAAAGCAAGAGTGTTATGGACTGAACTGTTTCATCACAAAATTCATATATGGAAGCCCTAAGTCCTAGCACCTCTGAATGCGACTGTAGGAGGTAGGGTCTTTAAAGAGGTGATTAGGTGAAGATGAGGCCATTAGGGTGGGCTTTAGTCCAATCTGATTGGCATTCATATAAGAAGAGGAAATTAGAGACACGGAGAGACACCAGGGGTGTGTAAGCACAGAGAACAGACCGTGTAAGGGCACAGCCAGAAGGCAGCCAAGGAGAGAGGCCTCAAGATAATAAACTTGTTGACACCTTGATCTTCCAGAGCTTCCAGAACTATGATAAAATGTCTGCTTATGCCACCATGGCTGCTGTTTTATTATGGTAGCCTGAGGAAATGAATACAAGGATATTCATGATTTTAACTTTCTGCATGTTGCAATGTGTAAATTTTTCAGGCCAAATATTTTCACAAATACTGCCTTTTTTGCCTTCACTGAGAGTACCTTTCTTCAACAAATATTTCATAAGAAAAACCTCATCAAAGAAGTTGTCTCCATTTATGATGCTGCATAATTATAGGCCTCCTACATTTCATTTCATTCCAGTTCAGAACATAAATTGGTCCAATTAAAAATAGGTGCTTTAGCAAATGGTTCATCTTAAAGTTGAAATATTTCAAAATGTAATTACAGAATTTCAATATTAATATTGTACACTAGTTGAAGTCTCATTGTTTAATTTGTTCAGCACCTCCTGTGCTTAGGAAAGGATAAATTTCCAGGCTCTCTCTTTGCAAATCATGCTCCCAATAACGATTTTGGAAGTTTATTTGATAGATATTTTGATGAGAAAAGTTCATTTAAATCACAATGAGATACCACTATATCCTAGGACAGATAAAATAAAAAAGACGGACACTACCAAGTGTTGTCAAGGATATGGTACAATCAGAACTTATCCACTGCTGGTGGGAGTATAGTCACTTTGGCAAACAGTATGGCATTACCTTACAAAGTTAAAGATTCATCACCATACAAGCATACAAGCAGAAATTCTGCTTCTGGCTATTTACTCAAAAGAGATGCAAACATCCATCCTAACAAAAACATGTACATGAATGGTTGTAGCAACATTATTCATAATAGCCCCAAACTGGAAACAAGCCAATGGTCCATCACTGTTGAATGGATAAACAAAATGTGATATATCCGTAACATGGAAAACTACACAGCAATAAAAAGGATTTTTTTTTCTTTTTTGGAGAGAGTAAGAAAGAAAGAGAGCAGAGGGAAGGGCTAGAGGGAGAGAATCTCAAGCAGACTCTCTGAGGAGCTCAGAGCCTCATGTGGGGCTCCATCTTATGATGCTGAGATCATGACCTGAGATGAAATGAAGAGACTCAGCCAACTGAGCCACTCAGGCACCCCAGAAGGAAATATTAATACAAACAACAACACGGAAATTTCTCAAAATATTAGACTAAGTCAAGTCAAACACAATGTCCAAATTATGACTATTCATATGAAACTCTATAATATGCAAAACTATAATGACAGGGACATCAGTGGTTGCCTGGGGTCAGGCTAAGGGGAGATAAATCAATATGAAAGGGTCTAAGGAAACTTTTTAGGATGGGAGAACTGTTCTACTTTTTTGAATGTGGTAGCAGTCAAATGCTAAATGTTAATGTTAAATTCATCAAACTGGACACTTAAAATTACTGTAAATATTACCTTGATTAACAAAAAAAAGGAAAAATTTCCCATTAGTTTTGAACAAGATACAATGAAAATTTAGAGGACTTGCTTACAAAAAGAATGTTTGCTGCAGTGGGATCAGGACAAGCAGATTTGGTATCAGATCACTTGGTCTTTGGCTTGTAGCCTCAGGTGATCTCTGGGTGAAATTCAAAACTGGCCTCCATTTGCAAAGGGCAAGCTGAGACTGAAGAAAGAGGCATGCCACTCCAGATTGGTAGGTGGCAGTTTTAATAAACAAAGGAACTGAACAGATAAAACTAGTCTTGGCTAACAGTAAGATGAGTAGTTCTTTGCACCTGCTTATCAGAACCTTGGGAGTTTATATAGATACTTCAGTGGGGTTCAGTCATATGTAAAGTCCAGATGGTCTCAACAACACCTTACTCTCTCAAGGCTACATTCTTGAAGTGGCTCCCGCTGTGGAAACAATGGGCAGAATGTACATTTTAAGAACAGGGGAAGGAGTGAGGAGCCTCCAATGGTCCCTGTCCACCTGTGCCTGGGTCAGCTAGGTCACATCCTCTTGATGACCTCTGGCATGAAGACATTGTGCCAACCCTTTGAGAAAGCATGATCTTCATTTTGAAGAGGATAAAGCAGAGTGCGTTAACATGAGTAACTTGACCAAGGAAGTAGCTACTAAATAGTGAGGCTGGGATTCAATTAGGTTTGAGTTCAGAGCTCGCTTCCATCTACTATATGCCTTTGCCTTCTTAATTGGACCTGACATTAGTGTTTAACATGATCTTTTGGGGCCACTCAAACATGCTGTGAATAGTATTTAATGAGAAACCTCATTTTTAGCCCATTTTAAATGTTGTTTTCCTATCCATCCTCTATTACAGCACTACGCTCTACCAGCGGTCCCAGAATGAGTCTCAGGGGTCCCTCCCTCACACCGGGGTTTTCTTCATTTCATTATTTTAAAAGATTTATTTATTTACTTATCAGAGAGATTGAGAGAGAGAGAGAGAATTCACAGAGGGAAAGGGAGAGGGAGAAGCTGGCTCTCTGCTTAGCTGGGAGCCCAATGTAGGGCTTGATCCCAAGACCCCCAGATCATGATCTAAGCTGAAGGCAGATGCTTAACCAACTGAGCTACCCAAGTGCCCCTCTATCTCTTTCATTTCAGTCTCTCACATCCCTTCACTACCCATCAGTGGTTCATACCCAGGAAAGTCCAGTCCTCCAAAGGGTACTTGAAAACATGTGTGTGTCAGGAAGCATTTTGGACCTACTGGTACTTAAGGGGCAGAAGATGGCAGTGGTGAGCATTATTATCCAGCTCAAATTTCCAATAGCACTCCCCCTCCCCAAATGTGGGCTAAATCCTGTCTTTAGAGACCTAACCTAAGGTGTCTCTGTAAGACTTTCTTTGTCCAACCTGGACCCAAGTCAGGGGGCCTGACTCTTGAATGACTCTCTGCTGTTGTGTCCTCTGCTCTTCTGCATAGCTTTTCGTCCTGCCTTTTCCATTTCTTTCTCTCCTTGCTGTCAAAGTCTGTATATCAAAGCACATTGGAGGCACCCTGGCTTCCAGAATGCAGTCTGCCATCCCATTGTGTCCAGCACTTTGGGGCTACCGTGCTTTGCTGGCTTGGTCACTCAATCACAAATGATTTAAAAAGGCTTCCATTGGCAGTATCGTAGGGATTTCTCTAGCGATCAGTAGCTAGAGAGACAAGAACAGGAGGACCCTCTACAGGATGAGGAAGATACATGTGCTATGGATGCATGGGAAAGATCCGAGGCTGGGGGAGGCTGGGTGGAGTGGGGGGCTCTAGTCGGGTCTGGCCTTTGCCCGGGCAGCGTCAGAGCTGGTTCTCCTAAACCCTCCTGTTAGCACTTAATTCTGCTCAGGCAGTCACTGTGATTCATGCACCAGGCCATTAATCCAGGAAGAAGCCGCTAAATGGGCAGACGAACAAAAACAGGAGGCCCTTCTGAGAGCTGTAAATTATTTCTCATAACAGCTTTATATACTTGAAAGTGAAGGGTATTCCAGGAGCGCGATGGAAAGTACCCGGAACCTTAGTTTCTAATAGAAACCTAGGAAATCCCATTCAAGCACACATAGAAGACTTATTTTGTACCACTTGCTGGACTGGCACAGAGATGAATAAAAAGACAGTGCTTAATCTCTCAGGAGTTCAAAAACTCCACAGAGTGACTCTCAACTCTACTCTTCCCACCCCTGCCCCTGTTATCTTGTCCCAAGACCTAGCCCCTCCAAAGCCTCTCTAGATCTTCTCTCTGCCCCTACTGCTGTTGCTAGGTTTTCTGAAAGTATGAATGAATGGGGAGCCATGGACTCTTCATCTGGTTTCCCAGGCTATCCCTGACCCACGTGACCCAGCGTCCACCCTCCAGCAGGTGAACATTTCGGAAAAGCAATCTGATCATAATGCCCAGTAAAAGGTGCACACCCAAGGCAGAACACTTTCAACGCACTCAGTTGTTTTAAGGATGAAATTAGAACCCCTTACCCAGGCCTTTCATCACTGCAGCTCTGTTTGCACACCTGGCCTTTTCCGGATATAGTTCTTCCATCCAGACGTGCCAACCCCCTGGCAGATTCCCAGAATTCTATGCTCTTCCTCTTGCTCCCTTACACACTCCATGTCTCAGCCCCTAGTCCGACCAACCGAGCTCTCAAGATTCACCCCAGGTTCCGTGTCCTCCTCCTGCCCCCTGGGTGAGGGGTGCCCCTCTTTGTGCTCCAGTACTTTCTCACACATCACATGCTCCCTAATCTGGCTTCTTAAGGCTCTCTCAGTAGACTTTGATTTTTCTCAACTAAACCACAAGAACTGTATCCAGTCGGTCTCTGACTGCCACAGTACATGCTTGCTGAATGTATTTGAAGGAGGGCAGAAACAAGGTCATAATAGGTAAGAGAAGAATAGCTAATTCAAGGCTGCCTTAATGCATGTTTATCTGCACATGGTCCCTGATTCTTTTCTTTTCTTTTCTTTTTTACTTAGCAAATGATACTTTATTTTTTTCTTATTATGTTAGGTTAGTCACTATACAGTACATCATTAGTTTTTGATGTGTTGTTCCATGATTCATTGTTTGTGTATAATACCCAGTGCTTCATGCAACACGTGGATACCCATCACCGGGCTAACTCATTCCCCCACCCACCTCCTCTCTGAAACCCTCAGATTGTTTCCTGGAGTCTGTAGTTTCTCATGGTTCATCTCCCCCTCTGAGTCCCTGCCCTCCCCATTTTTCCCTCCCTTCTCCTAATGTCCTCCATGCTATTCCTTATGTTCCACAAATAAGTGAAACCATATAATTGTCTTTCACTGCTCAACTGCTTTGTTTCTAATACTGCATGTGGAAAAGTTGTGGGCAATTGAATGTCTCATGGTTCCTGGATGATGTGTGGGAGTGCTTAGATCTTAGAGGAGACAGGTTTGTTATCTTTGAGGAAATTGAAACACAAGTCTCCAATGTAATTCTGTCTTACAAATGATATAAACCTTCATGTTCACAGTGGTATCTACATAGAAGATCATAGAATGTTCAGTAGGTTGAACATTTTGGTGAAGTAGTTGAGTTTGAAACTTCATGAGTTTATTAAACAACCTGCCTTGCTTTTGACTTGGTTTTATTTAGTGGGACAGCATATTGGTTCTTAGGCCTACCCTAACAATGGTGGCTTGAAACAACAGATATTTCTTCTCTCATAGTTCTGGAAGCTGGAAGTCCAAAACCATGTGTTGGCCAGCTGCGCTCCCCCTGAAGCCTCAAGGGTAGAATCCTTCCTTGCCTCTTCCAGTCTCTCTGGTTGCTCCTGGTGCTCCGTGGCCTGTGGCTGCCCCCATGGATCCATGCCTCTATCTCACACGGACTTCCCTCTTCTCCCCATGTTTCTCTTTTTCTGTGTCTTCAGAGGACACTTCTCATTGGATTTAGGAGATTACCCAGGCCATCCATGATGATCTTGTGTTGTTATACTTAACATGGTTAAATCTGCAAAGACTCTTTTTTCAAGTAACTTCATATTCACAAATTCCAGAGATTAGGGCATAGTCATATTTTTTTTTTGAAGGAGGCATAATTCAATCTACTACAGACTGTAAGGAGTAATTTTAAATACATTTATAAAAGTCATATGGATGAAATTCTAGGGACCATGATTATTTTACCTTAATTACAAATATTTTGAAATGTTTGTGTGTGGTGGGGAGGGATCTTATTTCCTCAAGTTGGAAGGAGCTGCAACTGAGTGAGCATTCAGTTTTTTTGTTTGTTTGTTTGTTTGGAACATTCAGTATTAATATCAAATGGGAATGCCACCTACTGGCTGCTAAGATTCACAACTGACAGAACTGGGATCTAACACTGAATGCAGAGCAACGTGTGTTTGCACAGATTGTAAACCTAATTATGTGGTACCTGTTAGGACATTTGAAAATGTAGGATGGCTCTTCAAACACCTTGGATATGTTGAGTCCAGTAAAGACACTTGTCAAATTTAGTTTTCTCTTGGGTTTTGAAGCTGTGAGCTTGAAGAGGGTCCACTTTTTCCCCTTCAAGTTGATGTTATTTCATGCACATTAAGAAGTGAGGAGAGGCATATGTACTCCCTTGGAATCCTTGAGCATCAACCCTAGAGTTTACAATAAAAATAATGGAAAGGTACTACATTTATAGTACTATGGTGCCATGAAATCAATCCATTCCTTCAGTCCAGGAGATGGCAAACTATGTCACAGGCCAAATCTAGTCCACTGCCTGACTTTGTAAATAAAGTTTTATTGGAACAGAGCTATGCCCATTCACTAATATAGTATTTGTGGTTACGTCTGCACTACACTATGGAGTTAAATAGTTGGGACAGAGATGTGACCCTCAAAGCCAAAAATATTTACTGTCTGGCCCTTTATAGAAAAAGTTGGAATCAACCTCTGATTCCACTCAATCAATAATATTTAACATTTGGAACATACATTATGTGTTAGGTGCTGTGTTGTTTCATGTAATTTTATTTCATACTCCTTAGTATGCTATTGATTGACTATCATTATTATTATTATTGACATTTTACAGATGACAAAGCTGAGGCTTAGAGGACCCAGGTCTGGATCACAAAACTGCTAAGTGAGTAGGTGGGACTTGAATGGATGTCTGTTTGATTACTAAACCTGAGTTTTCATTTATCAAACTAAATACAAACTTTTTGGTTTCCTAATTACCTAAATTAGCACAGAGAATTTTACACCCCAAGGACCATAAGGAAAATAGTATATATTTCTTATTTCTTTTTAAAAAACACAAAAATGCTTTTTAAGCCTTGTTGGAACAATATTGAAAAATAAGCTTTAGCTTATTTTACTCAGTTAATATTTGGTTACTTAAACTGAATCATATGCAGAGAGGCAATGAACTTGCCTATGAAGTGTAGTCTTTTCTCCTGGTTATAAACATGATGAAAAGGAGATCCCTTTCCAAAGCTACACGTGGAATGGAACCTTGGACAACAGACTTCATATCATATTATGGTTCTATTGGCAGACCATGTTTGCAGTGGGGAAGAATATCTCAAACCATGTTATCTGATACCCAATTCTAAACTCTCCCCACCTGACTCTCCTCACCCTGATTCCATGTTCAACAATCAACCTACTGGTTATTCAGAGCTGGTGTGCTGCAAAGTTATGTCTGTAAGGGACATTACAGTCCATGTGAATGGCAGTTCCTAGGGTTCACAGTATACAGCCAGTATACAGCTTGGGAAGCTGTATATAGGTGGCTCTGGAAAGAATAGACAACTCTTGTGGATGCCTATAGTTCTAATGAAAGTTACACCACTCGTAAAATAAATTGGTGTCCAGTTGTATGCACTGCTATCTCTGAACCTTAATGGGAGTGTACTACTAAAACTAACCCATGTTTTATGTGCTGACACGGTCAGAGCTCACATCAGTTTTGGATTTGGCAGAGGAAGAACCAGTCCCTGGAGAGTGGTAATGCTGTGAATAGGTGCCACATTATGGGGTCTTAAGGTAAAGAGCCACAAACTTCCTTGGCATTACCATGGTCAAACCATGTTTTCTCATTTGTGGAAGATGGTTTTCTGTGCCACTCAGAAGTGAGGGACTAATTCCCCACCTTTTGGGAGTGCCACTGGCACCAAGTCCTCAGCTGTCCAAATGGACTGTTTCAGCTACAGAGGGCTGCCCTTTCCCCTTGTTCCACGTTGAGACAGCTTCAAAGGTCAACCTACTGTAGGTAGGTTTGCCAGGGGTGGGGGGGTGGTTCCTACTAAGACTTCTCCCACTGCCTAATCCTGCTTTCTTCTCTTCCTCCCCCAGAGGCTGATAAACTTCCTGCCTGTTAATTTCCATCTCAGAGTCTGCTTCCTGGGGACCCTAACCAGTCCCACTCAAGCCTCAAAATCGGAGACCTGCAAAATTAGGGCTTGGCAATCTATGAAAATGACAATGAAGAAATCTCCACTTACTCACCCAACAATTATTTATTGGGCACCAGTGATGAGCCAAATTCCTTCTAGGCATTAGAAATACAGCAGTGAAAAAAAAAAAAAGAAATACAGCAGTGAATGAGAAAAGTATCTCCCTTTCTGGAGAACTTTCTTGTGTGGGAGATAAACAACTAAGCAACCAGACAAAATCAGATAACACTTTAACATTCAGGCGGAGTTACATACTTGAAGAAAAACAAATCAGGGTGAAAGGTTAGAGTTTTGAGATGAGCTGGGTGGTGACAGGGAGCAGAAACCCAAGGGAAGTCAGTAATGCAAGTGTTCAGGAGAAGAACATTCCTGCAGTCAGCTAAAACAAAAAGGCCTGAGGTGGGAAGGAGCATTGGATTTTTTAAAGATTTTATTTTATTTATTTGTCATAGAGAGAGAAGCGAGAGCAAGCACAGGCAGACAGAGTGGCAGGCAGAGGCAGAGGGAGAAGCAGGCTCCCTGCCAAGCAAGGAGCCCGATGTGGGACTCCATCCTAGGACGCTGGGATCATGACCTGAGCCGAAGGCAGCCGCTTAACCAACGGAGCCACCCAGGCGTCCCGAGCATTGGATTTTTAAAGAATGGTAGGAGGACCGGAATGCAAGGCAGGTAGTGAGGGGAGTGATCAGAGGCCCAGATGGGTGTTTTTTATTTTTAGCCCAGTGGGACGCATTCAAAGTTGTGAGCTGGAAAGCAACAAGATCTGGCTTAGGTTTAGAGAAATCACCCTGCTTTCTTTCCCCCAGCCCTGCAGTTGGGGGGAAGACTAGAATCATGAGACCCGTGAAGAGGCATTGTCTAGGAGAGGGATCATGGTACTTAGACTAGTGTGGATGGGTTAAGTGGCTGCATCTAGGAATGTATTTTCAAGTTGGAGCCTCAGGACCTGCTGATTGGTATAAACTGAGTGTTTGAGTCCCCCACCCCCATCCATATGTCAAGCCCTAGCCATCCATCCCCTGCCCTCCCCGCCCCATGATGGAATTAGGAGTTAAGGCCTTTGGGAGGTATTTGGATCAGGTGAGGTCATGAGGTTAGAGCTCCCATGATGGGATCAGAGCCCTTATAAGAAGAGGAAGAACTTCCCACTACCATTTGAGGACACAGCAAGAAGGGAACCATCTTTCTCTAAGCCAGGAAAAGGGTCCTCACACTAACTGAACCTGCTGGCACCCCATCCTGGATTTCCATCTCCTGGACTATGGGAAATATATTTCAGTTCTGCAGAATATTGTTAAGCATCAGAGGTGATTGACACTGATGCGTTCAACAAGTGCCTAGAGACGGGGACAGAATCAAGGTGGCTCATTGGTTTCTTGACCTGAGCATATGGATCAATTGTGATGCCATTTACTGAGCTGGGCATTCTCCCCATTTGCAGACTTCTTGAGTTCTTGCATACAATAACGTGCCCTCCCGGGGGAATCCTTCACTATAGGCCCGAGAAGAAAGTAGAGGAGATAATATTTTAGTTAATACAAATACGCACTTACTGTTCTATAAGAAATATTCCTGGCGGTGAAGTGAGGAATCTGGGAGGTTGCAGTCAGGGGCATTCTACTTTTATTCTTACTGGGAGAGTTGTCATCGCAGTGCAGAACAGATGTAGGGATGATACATAAGCTTTAAAACCAGAGCAGTGCTGAATGCAATTAGGCTTCTCTGGTCAGTTCTGCTATCCATTCATTTAATTACAGTTTTCTTCTTTAACTCGATGTAATAAATTTTACTGGTGTATTTCATAATGTTGAACCATCCCAGCAATGCTGAAATAAAATCTATATGGAAATGGTATACAATCCTTTCAATAGACTGCTGGGTTTGATTAGCTAATAATTAATTATCCAGCTAACTTGTTTATTAATATTCAATGTTCTTTCAAAAATAAGTTAAGGGTATTTTATGTCTATTGTCTTTGATTTTCTGTTTTATGAATTTTAGCTTTTAATTTTATTAACTGCCTTCTCCTGCTTTCTTTGTTTTATTTTGTGCTCTTTCTAGTTTCCTTCTGTAATATTTATTTATTTATTTATTTAAGAGAGAGAGCATGCATGAGAGAGAGAGAACAGAAGGATGGGCAGAGGGAGAAGAGGAGGGAGAGAGAGAACCCCAAACAGACTCCCCACGGAGCACAGAGCTTCATGACCCTGAGATCATGACCTGAGCCAAAACCAAGAGTCAGATGCCTAACCAACTGAGCAAGCCAGGCATCCCCTCTTCCTAGTATCTTAAATTGACCACCTCTTTCATTTGTTTTTCATATTTTTTCAAATAATGAAAGCATGTAAGCATCAACCCAAATTCAAATTGCCATTTGAGTATCATGCTACCTGTATGCATAGGCTTAGGTATGAAATAATTTATTTATTATTTCCTGGTTTAATTTTGCTTTGTTTTTAAAATCCAGTTTTAACATTCCCAAATTGCTTAAGGGTTGTTATTTTTTTTCCTCTATAAACAATGTATTTCAGAATTTATCGAGGTTGTCTTTCTGATCGAGTATATGACCAATTTTTGTAAATATGCCTTAAATATTAGAGTAGAAGGTAGGTAGGAAATGAAATCTCCATTACTTGTGGGGTTTCCATGAAATTGTGCGATTCCCTGAGGAGCACCCATGATGTGTTTGACTCCGTTTAACTCTGTTAAGATGGTGCTTCCATCTTAAGCTGAGTCTGTGCCATTTCCTTCATTAGGATATCTCACTTGATCTCGTTCCTTCCACCTGGGCAATCTTAGTCATGTCTCTGCACTCGGAGCAGCTGCTGGGAGTGTACAAGCTGTCATTTCTGAGGGACTCAGCATGTCCTCACAGTCATGACCTTGGCATGTTTGAGGAAACAAGTCTTATACAGAAGATACAAATAATCTGGTCAACAGGCACCAGAGTATCACTTTATCATTTAAGTCCCCTTTTTATAAAACAAAACCACCTCTTCTCTTCAGGGAAGAAGTGAGGGAATGAGGCCAGTGGGTTTCTACGGAAGTCCGACTTGGGTCCAAACTGCAGCTTTGCCTCTGACTGTCTGTGTCTTTCCCTCCCTGAGCCTCACTTTCTTTACTCACAAAGGTGGAGCTTCACTCACTTGATGATTCCCTCATTGAAACAGTATTATTTGGGTATTCGGTACCTAATAGTGGCTAGGGATTCATTGATGAGCAGTCACAAACACAGTCTTCTATCGATAATAATTTCTACTTCATAGTATTGTGTGAATTAAGTGGGGGTAATTCGAATAAAGGGTCTGATACAGAATACATTGGTATTGTTACTCTTAGCCATAAATTGTATGTGATTCAAATGCCTAATGGAAGCAGCCACACTAGGAACTTGGTCTTTTTGTTGAAGATGTCCAGCTTTAGGAGGAGTACTTGTTGGTTCTTACCCTGCGCTGTTCACTGTGGCCTACAGAAGACCCACCACCACCTCATTTAGCTCAGTTAACTCTGTGCATCTGAGCAAATTATTAGCAGAAAGAAGGAAGGGGCCTGGAGGTACCCTCCCCACCCATTCCAGATTCCCCTTGGTTAGTGCATTCTAGGAGAGATCTTTCGTTCCTTCAAAAATATCAAGTATCTTTTGTACATTGGATTATGTACTAAAAGCAGAATAAACAAAACAAAGGAACGATGGCCTTTGTCTTGGAGAAGCCAAGAATATTCGAGACCCAAATTCTAAAAATGCACCAGACCTCCGAGTATCCAAGAATGTAATAAAGAGGGTGTTCTTCAATGAATGTCCAGGATAGTGTTTGGAAAAACCTAGGTCTCATAATTTTTATAAATTCAAATGCAACTCGGTGTCGCTTGGGGATAGAATTTTCCCTGATGCCTTAATCATCTGCTAAGCAATTTTCTGCCTCCCTTTGCATTCACTTTTATTTCAGCCGGACATCTCCTAACACCCTGAGAAGGAAATGTTTCTAAGCTATAAAGAACTTGGAATGTGTTTTTCAAAAATACACTTTTAAACATTCAAGGAATTTCAAGAAATGTACCATTTGCCTAAGGGCAGATGATTTAAAAGATCTCTCTTGCGATGGCTTCAAATAAGTTAGTGATTGGAAAGCTGATGCATGAATATAAGACATTATTATTCCACACCGATGCTTCAGAGGAGGGAACTAGTTAGGGGAATATTTTCCTCCCGAACATTTATCCCTGCTGAAATAAGTCAAAATACCCAATGTTCTTTGTATTCAGAGGTGACACTGGTACCAGCACGACTGTCAGTTGCTGTCAGTCCTGGGCTTCTGGAAGCAATGTCACGGTGCTTTAACTTGCTTTTCAGTTTGCTCAGCATGTCTTTGAAGCATCGCCTCTATTCGTCTCTTCCACAGCTCACTGTTCAGCCAAATTGCACTATTTCAACAGCAACTCAACTAAATACTTAAAAGCCAGTGGGCAAGCCTCCTCCTTGTTGAGGATTTAAGCCTGTGTTTTTCAAACCGTGATCCTTAGATAGGCAGGCAATGACCACATGGCCTGGGGTGCTAGCTACATTCCATACTCCTGGACCTCATCCCCAGACCAAGGCCTTCTGAAATTCCGAATGGGAAATCGGATAAACTGTGTTTAAAACAAACGCCCCACTGATGCCCCGATGGTTAAGATCTATGAGTTGAGGGCTTTCGCAATCACCAACTCTGTTTTGGTTGAGGCTCGTGCATTTCTTTACACAAAGGACATCAACAATCTGCAGAAACGTGTTCCCAGAAATACACCTGAACATAACCAAGGGCAAGTCTGTTCATATGATTCAAATCTTCCCAGAAAACACTCTGTCCTTTAAATTTACTAGGGCTTGTATTTTGAAAATATCCCACGTGCAATCAAGTATACCTTTCTAAACGGCTAGACAGCAAACAAGTCGAGTTCAAAACATTAACATACTCTGAAGGAAGAGGAGCTTGAGTAGATTTACAGCGTCCATAGGAAGGAAAAAAAAAAAAACTCTCTTGGCTGATACATATACAAGAGTTCTTTTGGGCATTTGCTGAGAAAATTAAAAGTGTAGCACCTTCCAAGACAGGCACACCCCTGTCCCTGCTTGGGGCAGGTCATCCTCTTCCTTCTGGCTGCCTAGATGCGGTCCCATGGGCTCAGAATTCCATTTCCATCTATATTGTTTCTATAAGCAAGACAGCATTTCTGCATATTTTTTTTTAAAAGTTTGCTTTTGACATTGTAGATTTGTGGGAAACTGCACAAAAACAAACATGCAGGGAGATTCCATATACCCAGTCCTCCGTCTCCCCAAAGATAACATCTTGTACAACTATAGCAAAATAGCAAAGCCAGGAAAATGAGGTTGGCCATTGGTACAATTCACAGAGTTTATTCAGATCTCACCAGCTTCACCTCCATGATTTTCCACAATCACATTTTAATAGCCTTGAGGCAACCCCCAACCATGCTGAACTTCCTGCCTGGACTGTCCAGGTTGTCTCTCCAGGTTCCAATGACTGGTTTTGTTAGTGCCCTGGTTACAAAGTTACATTGAGTGCTTAGGGGTCTGATTATAATTCTAATATTCCTAAAAGCATTATTTCGAATGGACAATTTTGCTGAATGTGTGGTTTTCAGCAACAGCTCTTCCATGTCATAGCAAACATACCTGTATAATGGCTGCAACGTAATAGTCTATTTTTTACCTCCAGGAAGGTGCAAGGAAGACCTTCTGCTGGCAATCAAAGTCACCCAGACTCTCTTCATCTTGTCACTCAGCCACTTTGATAGTTAATTTTGCTTGTCAACTGGACTGGTGCCCAGATATTTGTTAAGACATTATTTCTCAATGTGTCTGTGAGGGTGTTTGTGGGTGTGGTTAACATCTGAATGAATAGACTGGGTACAGCAGATTGCCCTCCCCAAGTGGGGAGGCCTTATCCGGCCTTTCGCAGGCTTGAAAAAAATAAAAGAGAAAGAAAGAACTCTTTCTGCCCGACTGTCTTTGAGCTGGAACATGGGTCTTCTCCGCCCTTTGGGTTCAGACTTGGACCGGAGCTACACATCAGCTTCCTGGTCTGTAGGTCTTTGGACCTGGGCTGGCACTGCATCACTGGCTTGCAGGGCTCTAGCTTGCCAGCGGCAGACCTTGAATTTCTCAGCCAACATAATCATGTGAGCTGTTTCCTTATAGTAAATCTCTTTCCCTGTCTATATACTATTAGTTCTTCACTCTTAGAGAACCCTGCCTAATACAGTCATCCTCTAGGGCCACGATGTAGTTGCAGTTCCAACTCTCCAGTAGCTGGGGACAGAGGGAACGGAAGACACAGCTGCTTCTTCCAGCTTGGGCTAGGAAAAGGCACATTTCATGGGCACTTATGTTCCATTGGCTAGAACTCAGTCATTTTGCCACACCCAACTGCAACAGGGAGACAAGTTTTTAGAGAAAGTTTCTCTCTCTTTAGCTTGCCCAAAGGGAGGTTTTCTTAAGAGGAAGAGAGGGGAGAGGGAATGGCTTTTGAGTAGGCAAAAACCTAGTGTCTGAAATAAGGGTAAGTGCCTAGATAAGGCTACAAATTTTCATTATGGAATCGTTTATAAGAGTGAAAATGTTTTAACAACCTAAATAAGCCATAATAGAACACTTGTTAAATACATTATAATGGATTTATACAACAGAAAGGAAAATGTGATGTTGAAAAGGGTATTTTAGAAGAATATATGGTTTAGAAGTACATTGAAGATGTTTATAATGCATTGTTAAGGGTGAAAAACAGGGAACAAAACATATATATGACATGTTCCCCTCTTTTGGAAAACCACCACCACAACAAAACCAGTAAATATGTGCACAGAAGAGGGACTGGACGAACATACACCACAATTTTAACAAATAGTTATCCCTCTGTGGGAAATTATAGCTGATTATTGTTTTCGTCTGTTTCAATCTGTATTTTCTAAAATTTTAAAGATATAACAAAAACCTTTTATGCTTGAAATAATAATTATAAAAAAGTTGTTTTTTTAGGAAGGAGAATTAACATAGGTGACTGTAAAGCAAGGATAAAAGGGATAAGGTCACAGAAGTGAACGGATGATCTGGGCTTGAAACTTTGCTCTACCCCTTATCAGTTTGTGACCTTGGATGAGTTATCGACTTTTCTACATCTTGATTTCATCCATAAAATGAGAGCAGTGGTGATGAAAATATTGGCCTCTCTGGCTTCCTATGATGCTTAACTAAAATATTGTCCTTGTTGTTCCATACTTGGCACACAGTAAGTGCTCCCAGGCCTTCACCACTGTTCTCATGACCATTATTAGTAGTGATAGTAAAGTGTCTTGGGGCAACTTAAGGTCATGGGGTAATATGGTGGTGTTTGAATGTTCTCTCTCCATCAGAGCCATATATCAATCTTCATAAAGAAAGCTCTGCTTCTCCTACATCAACACTTGTCTAGTTTCATCTCAGTTTTAGCATGATTCTTGTTCATAAACTTTCAAAGAGGTTCTTTGTTATTACCATTCAACCTAAACTCTGATATCATTTAAAAAAAACGGCAAATTACAATCTTGATTATTTCATCTTAATAGAAGAAGATCATACCATCAGTCAGTCATCGTTAAAGATGACTTCTAAAGAATTGGGGTTTTAAGCAGGTGCATTGACCACATTTCACCGAACATATCTCTCTCACCACCAGCACACACATACATAGCATCATTCCCAGTGTTTCCTTTTATGTAGGGTAAGTCTCCTGGTTTTCTCCAGTCTTTCTCTCACTCCTCTCCCTCCTCTCAACCAGGCCTTTCTTCTTTCTTCTCTTTGGGGAGACTGCCCTGGGCCGGCACTGGTTGGGGATAAATCCAACTGATTCTGGACTCTGTATAGGAAGTCCATTTGGTGATGTCTATGACATGGACTTTATTAGTAATAAAAATGATATTTTGGCTTCTATCTGCCTTATCATTTGTCTTATTTCTTAATTCATTTAAAACATGGATGGATAAAGCAGTTTAGTTTATTGGGCCATATTCAAAGTTCCCAAGACACACACACATACACACACACATGAGTTTCTTGATAATACAACTTAATAATAATAAAGGTGACATTAATAAAAGAAAGAACAAGAACGATATGATATTCTTAATAGATGCTGAAAAAGTATTTGACAAAAAATAGCATCCTTTCTTGATCAAAACTCTTAAAAGGTCAGGGATAGAGGATACATACCTCAAAATCATCAAAGCCATCTACAAAAAACCCACAGTGTATATCATTCTCAATGGGGAAAAACTGAAAGTTTTTCCCTAAGGTCAGGAATATGGCAGGGATGTCCACTATCACCACTGCTATTCAACATAGTACCAGAAGTCCTAGCCTCAGTAATCAGACAACAAAAAGAAATAAAAACAACCAAATCAGCAAGGAAGAAGTCAAACTCTCACTCTTTGCAGATGATACGATACTTTATGTGGAAAACCCAGAAGACTCCACTCCAAAACTGCTAGAATTCATACAGGAATTCAGTAAAGTGTCAGGATATAAAATAAATGGACAAAAATCAGTTGTATTTCTATACACCAACACCAAGACAGAAGAAAGAGAAATTAAGGAGTCAATCCCACTTACAATTGCACCCAGAACCATAAGATACCTAGGAATAAACCTAACCAAAGAGACAAAGAATCTGTACTCAGAAAACTATAAAGTACTCATGAAAGAAATTGAGGAAGGCACAAAGAAATGGAAAAATGTTCCATGCTCATGGATTGGAAGAACAAATACTGTGAAAATGTCCAGAGTTGCCAAACTGTGGAAGGAACCAAAATGCCCTTCAACGGATGAATGGATAGGGAAGATGTGGTCCATATACACTATGGAGTATTATGCCTCCATCAGAAAGGATGAATACCCAACTTTTGTAGCAACATGGACGGGACTGGAAGAGATTATGCTGAGTGAAATAAGTCAAGCAGAGAGAGTCAATTATCATATGGTTTCACTTATTTGTGGAGCATAACAAATAGTATGGAGGACAAGGGGAGTTAGAGAAGAGAAGGGAGTTGGGGGAAATTGGAAGGGGAGGTAAACCATGAGAGACTATGGACTCTGAAAAACAATCTGAGGGGTTTGAAGCAGTGGGGGGTGGGAAGTTGGGGGAACCAGGTGGTGGGTATCAGAGAAGGCACGGATTGCATGGAGCATTGGGTGTGGTGCAAAAACAATGAATACTGTTATGCTGAAAATAAAAAAAAGTCTACGATACCTGAAGCAATATACACATTTAATGCAATCCCTATCAAAATACCATCAATATTTTTTCAAAGAAATGGAACAAATAATCCTAAAATTTATATGAAACTAGAAAAGACCCCAAATAGCCAGAGGAATGTTGAAAAAGAAAGCCAAAGTTGGTGGCATCACAATTCCAGACTACAAGCTCTATTACAAAGCTGTAATCATTAAGACAGTATGGTACTGGCACAAAAACAGACACATAGATCAATAGAGAATAGAGAGCCCAGAAGTAGACCCTCAACTCTATGGTCAACTAATCTTTGACAAAGCAGGAAGGAATGTCCAGTGGAAAAAAGACAGTCTCTTTGACAAATGGTTTTGGGAAAACTGGACAGCCACATGCAGAAGAATGAAACTGGACCATTTCCTTACACCACATACAAAAATAGACTCAAAATGGATGAAAGACCTCAACGTGAGACAGGAATCCATTAAAATGACCAGGTGGGATTCATCCCTGGGCTACAAGGATGGTTCAACATTTGCAAATCAATCAATGTGATAGAACAAATTAATATGAGAAGAGAGAAGAACCACATGGTCCTCTCAATCGATGCAGAAAAAGCATTTGACAAAATCCAGCATCTGTTCCTGATTAAAATGCTTTGAAGTATAGGGATAGAGGGAACATTCCTGAACTTCATAAAATCTATCTGTGAAAGACCCACAGCAAATATCATCCTCAATGGGAAAAAGCTTGCAGCCTTCCCGTTGAGATCAGGAACATGACAAGGATGCCCTCTCTCACCACTCTTGTTCAACATAGTATTAGAAGTCCTAGCAACAGCAATCAGACAACAAAGAGAAATAAAAGGTATCCAAATTGGCAATGAAGAAGTCAAACTCTCTCTATTCGCAGATGACATGGTTCATTCACAGATGATATGGAAAACCCAAAAGACTCCACCCCCAAAATACTAGAACTCATACAGCAATTCAGCAATGTGGCAGGATATAAAGTCAATGTGCAGAAATCAGTGGCTTTCTTATACACTAACAATGAAAATACAGAAAGGGAAATTAGAGAATCGATTCCATTTACTATAGCACCAAGAACCATAAGATACCTGGGAATAAACCTAACCAAAGAGGTAAAGGATCTGTACTTGAGGAACTACAGAACACTCATGAAAGAAATTGAAAAAGACACAAAAAGATGGAAGACCATTCCATGCTCTTGGTTTGGAAGAATAAACATTGTTAAAATGTCTATACTGCCTAGAGCAATCTATACTTTTAATGCCATTCCAATCAAAATTCCACCGGTATTTTTCAAAGAGCTGGAGAAATAATCCAAAAATTTGTATGGAATCAGAAGAGACCCCAAATCATAACAGACACATAGACCAGTGGAACAGAGTAGAGAGCCCATATATGGACCCTCAACTCTATGGACAATTAATATTCGACAAAACAGGAAAAAATATACAGTGGAAAAAAGACAGTCTCTTCAATAAATGGTGCTGGGAAAACTGGACAGCTATATGTAGAAGAATGAAACTCGACCATTCTCTTACACCGTACACAAAGATAAACTCAAAATGGATAAAAGACCTCAACGTGAGACAGGAATCTATCAGAATCTTAGAGGAGAACATAGGCAGTAATCTCTTTGATATCAGCCACAGCAACTTCTTTCAAGATACGTCTCCAAAGGCAAAGGAAACAAAAGCGAAAATAAACTTCTGGGACTTCATCAAAATCAAAAGCTTCTGCACAGCAAAGGAAACAGTCAAAAAAACAAAGAGGCAACCCACAGAATGGGAGAAAATATTTATAAATGACAGTACAGACAAAAGGTTGATATCCAGGATCTATAAAGAACTCCTCAAACTCAGCACACACAAAACAGACAATCATATCAAAAAATGGGTAGAAGATATGAACAGACACTTCTCCCATGAAGACATACAAATGGCTATCAGACACATGAAAAAATGTTCATCATCACTAGCCCTCAGGGAGATTCAAATTAAAACCACATTGAGATACCACCTCACACCAGTTAGAATGGCCAAAATTAGCAAGACAGGAAACAACATGTGTTGGAGGGGATGTGGAGAAAGGGGAACCCTCTTACACTGTTGGTGGGAATGCAAGTTGGTGCAGCCTCTTTGGAGAACAGTGTGGAGATTCCTCAAGAAATTAAAAATAGAGCTTCCCTACGACCCTGCAATTGTACTACCGGGTATTTACCTCAAAGATACAGATGTCGTGAAAAGAAGGGCCATCTGTACCCCAATGTTTATAGCAGCAATGGCCACAGTCGCCAAACTATGGAAAGAACCAAGATGCCCTTCAACGGATGAATGGATAAGGAAGATGTGGTCCATATACACTATGGAGTATTATGCCTCCATCAGAAAGGAGAATACCCAACTTTTGTAGCAACATGGACAGGACTGGAAGAGACTATGCTGAGTGAAATAAGTCAAGCAGAGAGAGTCAATTATCATATGGTTTCACTTATTTGTGGAGCATAACAAATAACATGGAGGACACGGGGAGATGGAGAGGAGAAGGGAGTTGGGGGAAATTGGAAGGGGAGGTGAACCACGAGAGACTATGGACTCTGAGAAACAATCTGAGGGGTTTGAAGTGGTGGTGGGGGTGGGAGGTTGGGGTAGCAGGTGGTGGGTATTATAGAGGGCATGGCTTGCATGGAGCACTGGGTGTGGTGAAAAAATAATGAATAATGTTTTTCTGAAACTAAATAAATTGAAAAAAAAAAGAAGAGACCCCAAATCGCTAAGGAAATGTTGAAAAACAAAAATAAAACAGGGAGTATCACGCTACCTGATTTCAAGCTTTACTACAAAGCATGTGATCACCAAGACAGCATGGTACTGGCATAAAAACAGACACATAGACCAGTGGAACAGATATGACACATAGACCAGACACATAGACCAGAGCCCAGATATGGACCCTCAACTCTATAGGCAAATAATCTTTGACAAAACGGGAAAAAATATACAGTGGAAAAAAGACAGTCTCTTCAATAAATGGTGCTGGGAAAACTGGACAGCTATATGTAGAAGAATGAAACTCGACCATTCTCTTACACCGTACACAAAGATAAACTCAAAATGGATAAAAGACCTCAACGTGAGACAGGAATCCATCAGAATCCTGGAGGAGAACATAGGCAGTAATCTCTTCGATATCAGCCACAGCAACTTCTTTCAAGATATGTCTCCAAAGACAAAGGAAACAAAAGCAAAGATGAACTTTTGGGACTTCATCAAAATCAAAAGCTTCTGCACAGCAAAGGAAACAGTCAAGAAAACAAAGAGGCAACCCACAGAATGGGAGAAAATATTTGTAAATGACAGTACAGACAAAAGGTTGATATCCAGGATCTATAAAGAACTCCTCAAACTCAGCACACACAAAACAGACAATCATATCAAAAAATGGGTAGAAGATATGAACAGACACTTCTCCCATGAAGACATACAAATGGCTATCAGACACATGAAAAAATGTTCATCATCACTAGCCCTCAGGGAGATTCAAATTAAAACCACATTGAGATACCACCTCACACCAGTTAGAATGGCCAAAATTAGCAAGACAGGAAACAACATGTGTTGGAGGGGATGTGGAGAAAGGGGAACCCTCTTACACTGTTGGTGGGAATGCAAGTTGGTGCAGCCTCTTTGGAGAACAGTGTGGAGATTCCTCAAGAAATTAAAAATAGAACTTCCCTATGACCCTGCAATTGCACTCCTGGGTATTTACCCCAAAGATACAGAAGTTGTGAAAAGAAGAACCATCTGTACCCCAATGTTTATAGCAGCAATGGCCACAGTCACCAAACTGTGGAAAGAACCAAGATGCCCTTCAACGGATGAATGGATAAGGAAAATGTAGTCCATATACACTATGGAGTATTATGCCTCCATCAGAAAGGACGAATACCCAACTTTTGTAGCAACATGGACGGGACTGGAAGAGATTATGCTGAGTGAAATAAGTCAAGCAGAGAGAGTCAATTATCATATGGTTTCACTTTTTTGTGGAACATAACAAATAGCATGGAGGACATGGGGAGTTAGAGAGGAGAAGGGAGTTGGGGGAAATTTGAAGGGGAGGTAAACCATGAGAGACTATGGACTCTGAAAAACAATCTGAGGGTTTTGAAGGGGCGGGGGGTGGGAGGTTGGGGTACCAGGTGGTGGGTATTATAGAGGGCACGGATTGCATGGAGCATGCAAAAATAATGAATACTGTTATGCTGAAAATAAATAAAAAATAAATTTTAAAAAAATCCTTGAGGAGAACGTAGGCAGCAACCTCTTTGACCTCAGCTGCAGCAACTTCTTCCTAGAAAAATTGCCAAAGGCAAGGGAAGCAAGGGCAAAAATGAACACTGGGATGACTTCAAGATCAAAAGCTTTTGCACAGCAAAGGAAACAGTCAACAAAACCAAAAGACAACTAAAAGAATGGGAGAAGATATTCATAAATGCCATATCAAATAAATGGCTAGTATCCACAATCTATAAAAAAACTTATCAAACTCAACACCCAAAGAACAAAAATTCCAATCAAGAAATGGGCAGAGGACATGAACAGACATTTCTGCAAAGAAGACATCCATATGGCCAATAGACACATGAAATAAGTGCTCCACATCGCTCGGCATCAGGGAAATACAAATCAAAACCACACTGAGATACTACCTCACACCAGTCATAATGGCTAAAATTAACAAGTCAGGAAACGACAGATGCTGGCGAGGATTCGGAGAAAGGGGAACCCTCCTACAGTGTTGGTGGGAATGCAAGCTGGTGCAGCCACTCTAGAAAACAACATGGAGGTTCCTCAAACAGTTGAAAATAGAGATAACCTACGACCCAACAACCGCACTACTTGGTATATGGCCTAAAGATACAAATGTAATGATCTGAAGGGGTATGTGCACCTGAATGTTCATAGCAGCAATGTCCACAATAACCAAAGTATGGAAAAAATCTAGATGTCAATCAACAGATGAATGGATAAAGAAGATGTGACACACACACACGCACACGCACACACACACACACTGGAATACTATGCAGCCATCAAAAAATGAAATCTTGCCATTTGCAATGATGTGGATGGAACTAGAGGGTATTATGCCTAGCGAAATAAGTCAATCAGAAAAAGACAATTATCATATGATCTTCGTGATATGAGGAATTTGATAGGCAGGGTGGGTGGTTTGTGGAGTAGGGAAGGAGAAAATGAAACAAGATGGGATCAGAAGGGAGACAAACCATAAGAGACTCTTAATCTCATAAAACAAACTGAAGGTTGCTGGGGGGTACAGAGAGGGTGGTTGAGGTGGACATTGGAGAGGGAATGTGCTATGGTGAGTGCTGTGAAGTGTGTAAGCCTGATGATTCACAGATCTGTATCCCTGAGGAAATAATACATTATATGTTAATAAAAATAATAAATAATAATAATAAGATTGTTTGTCTTTTTTCCTATTTTACTAAAGCTATGGTGGGAAGCAGAGAGCAAAGAGGGTATATTGAAATATCTAAAGTAAAACAATCTGACTAGAATAGGAAAGATTAGGTGAGTGCTCAACATGGATTCAGTTTGCATTTTTAGCATAGGATAGTTGTTTCTTAAAATTTAATAGTGCCAATGAATCACTTGGAGATGTTGCTGAAATTCATAATATGTTTCAACACGTCTGGGGTGAAGCCCAAATTCCATATTTCCAGTAAGCTCCAGGAAATGCTGATGCCTCTGGCCCATAGACAACCCTCAAGCAGCAAGGGTGTAGGATATTATGATATGGATGTATGATATTATTATTATTACATTACCTTCACACTGAATAATCACTTATCAACTTACTTATTTTGAACTCTATTTACATTAATAATTATTCTGTCTATCTAGTATTTATGATGGACCTCCAATTTCCCAAGTGTACTTTCATCTGGATAGCATATCCCATCTCTCAAGTGTCCCTGCTTTTCATGGTTTCTCATTATCAGTAAGATTTTGCTGCATTAACAAGCCATCCCAAAATACAGTGGCTTAAAACAACAACCATTTATTTCGTTCACAGTCTTGTGGGTTTTAATTTGGGTTGGGTCCAGCTGAGGATTCTTTTGCTGGTCTTTACTGAGCTGAGGCTTACATCTAGAGCCAGCTGCAGGACACTAGGTCGTTGTTCCCTGGGCGGTGCTGACTATGGACTGGCGCAACAGGGGAACTAGACTACGTTTTTTGTCCTCATCATCCAACAGGATGGAGCTGGCTTATTCACATGGTGGCAGAAAGATTCCACATGCGGCATCAGGTAAGTCCATATGTGCGAGCCCTTTTCTTACCTCTACCTGAATCACATTTGCTACCATCCACCCTACCGGTCAAAGCAAATTGCATGACCAATTTCAGCACCAGGATGACAGTTACCTAAGGGTGTGGAGGCTGGGAAGCAGAGGCATTTGTGGTTGCTTTTGCAATCCAACTATTCAAGTTCTAATTGGCCTTGAGGGCCTTCCCCAGGAAGGCCTACCAGGCTTGTTTTTGTTTTTTGTTTTTTTGATTTTTTAAATCTCTACCGTTATAGGTCTCCTTCTTCTCTTCCCTTCTCCTGGAACACTCTTTCTATTTTTAGACGGAGCCTTAATCCACTTTCAAATGCTACCTCCCACTTAAGCTTGATGTCTAAATTGAATGGGGTCTTCAACCATATAGCACATCTCATTCAGATAATTAATTATAGTTACCTATATACAGATGGCATCCTCCTCTACTAGATGAGATATTTCTAAAGAGTTTTTGCCTGTGGCTTGCCCATGTTTGTATTCCTGCAGCATTCAGCAAATAATATCAATTTCTACAATTTATTGAGTGCTACTATCTATTGAACATAGTTACTTTGTAGATCCATCATCTCATACAAAGGAGGTATTCATACCGGCTCCTTTTTATAGATTAAGAAAATGAAACAGAGAAGTAAAATAATTTGTCCAAGAGCACAGAGCCAGGAAGCTATAGAGTCAGGATTTGAACCTCTATCTCTTAAATTCAAAAGCTTTGTCTTTTCAATTAGTCTCCCAATTTAATGAAAATACATGGTTTTGAATAAGCCACATGCTCATAATTAAGAACTGACCAAAGAGGTTATGTTCATCTTCTTGGGAACGCAAGTCAGACTTTG
This sequence comes from Neogale vison, assembly GCF_020171115.1. Taxonomy (NCBI): domain Eukaryota; kingdom Metazoa; phylum Chordata; class Mammalia; order Carnivora; family Mustelidae; genus Neogale; species Neogale vison. Next base: position 48,492,605 of record NC_058101.1, read on the forward strand.
AGGACAGAAGACAGTCTCAGAGTTGATGGGCTTTCATAGAGTCAAGCTCAAGATTCTGACTCAGGTCTAGAGGTTCACAAATGGTTCTCAGTTCTCTGCGGAAATGGTTCTCAGGCTCTGTAGAACTCAAACATTGATAAGATGATTTCAGACTCACAAGGTTTGAAATAAGTCTAGAATGCTAACTTATTAGTGTTTGTGGAGATAGAGAAGAGAAACCCACCAGTATAGAAGTCCAATTGTCAGCCTGATCTTCTATCAATAAGGCAACTAAGATGAGAAGGATGCAGACTGTGCTTATTTCTTGCTCCTTCCAAAAACATCTTGAGCCCATTGCTAAGGGAGTGGGTATTTTTAAGTCATACAGTCATCAGGGAGGCATGATGAGTCATTCTTGATGAAACGGCTGAATCTGTCAAACTAATGGGAAGACTCATATTGAGTCATCATTGCTTAATCTCTCTTGGGCGGTACTGGACAAATTCTTTTCACTCGATGTCTCCATTTTCAACATTCTCTAAGAAAGTGCATTGATTCGGCTTCACTTTCTTGGTTTGTGATTGTGAATTTGGCTGTATTCTGTTAACTCTGACCCTGATATTCCCTTCTCAGCATTGTAATTGCAGTTTGGGCAGCTGTTACAGGGGACGATGATGCCTTAAGCTTAGTTACTTAGGAATAGGGCATTTCATCAGTCTTTCTGTAGGTGTGAATTATGCAGGAAAAGTTATTATTTATTTTTGGTGAAGTGAATGATGCTTTGAACTTGTTTTTCACTTGTAAAAAATGTGGTACATGAGTGAGATTTTGGAGAAAAGAAATGCAAATGCCTAGATAGCAGTTAGGATTGAATGAAGGAAGCAGATGTGACTCTGGATATTTTAACTATGAGGGGACTTAGTATAGGGAATAAGATGTTTACAAAATCATTAGTTGGTCTAGAGATGTGGACTCTAGACTGGGCTTCTAGAACTGACTCCAAGAATACTGCAGAACTGACCCACCAAGGGAGCTATTGCCTCTAAGATCACCATGGGGGCTATGATGCCAAGAAGCCATTCCGAGACTGTTCTTGTGTCAGGAAGCCACACTGCCTCTGGACACCCAGAGGATGGACCCTAAAATGCCAAAAAACCCTCATGGCACCACTGCCTTGCTTGCCAATGACAACACAGTTGAAAGAAGCAAGAAAATGCTCTCCACCTTCCAAGTCTGATGCAAGTACATCTAATGAGTTACGCTTAATTTGCTTCTGGAATGCATGTTGGGAGGGTGTTTGGAGAATGTAGTTTGTAGTATCCAGCCTCGGGTAAGGTCCCTGAGAAGGAAGCTGGGCAAGCCAGTGCACGCTCCGGGTCCAGTGGCTCCCTCGCTACCATGGCCATGACTAGCTGTAACAACAGAGATCATGGCCTCACATTTGCCAAGTGCTTCTTTGGGCCCCGTGCTGAGCTGAGCCCCTGCGATCCCTCATTGCCTTCCCCTCATTATTCTGATCCCCCTTTCGTAGAGACACACCTGGGACCTAGAGAGACCCGGTAATTCACACAAACTTATGGGGAGGAAGACAAAGAGCCAGTCGAGGACTCCATCTGCCTGATTCCAGAGCCGCTTTCCTCAGCACCGCTTGACCACTTGCCTTTATCCGGGCTCTACCTCCTGCCCTTTCTCTATGTCAAAGGGCTGGGAGACTCGTCCTCACTCTCTTTCAAGTGTCAGCAAGCCCCAGGCTCTGGGCCAGTTCATAGACCCCAGACAAGTTTCCTGCAGCTTTTCTCTCGCTCCTGCTTTACAGGGATTATATCCATCTCTGCAGATTTAGTGCTCAGAGGCGGTTTCTCTACCTACCTCTCCACCCTCTAGAGAGAGAACTGCTTTACTCATCCCAGGGAAGGTCTTAAATTACCTTCTGCTACATCCACATCGACTTTCATTTCATCTCTTTCCATCTGAAATAGAGAAGATAAAGACGAGACCAAGTTTCTGAATTCTGAGTCTCAGCAAAATGTAATTACTACTTTCCCCCCCCCTAATCACAGGAGACTTCTCTGAGCAACCTAGTTACTGATTCTGCTCTTCCCCGACTCCCTCCTTCCAACTGCTCTTTGAAGCTTGGCGTTGGTGTGGAAGTTATTTTGCTTTGAATTGCTTAAGAGGCCTCGTTAATGAGGTTGATGACAGCCATATCCTGCCATGCTTCTCAAGACACTTGTCATTTCCCCTACCCCAAACATTCTGGAACACATGTGAATGGAATGACAAAATGGTACAGTCCTTATTTGTTATTTCATCTGCCAATGGAAAATATCTCCTCTACAATTCAAAATGCCCTCATAATCTGAGATGTCACCAATTTGTTCCTGTGTGTCTGCCTTCTGTCCTCTCTCCTCACCTGGGTTCATTCAGCAACCACCAAATGATAAGCTATCTTTGGAATCCATTCTTATCAGTTCTCCATTCAAAAATGTTTGTGAATGCATCCCATGTGCCGGGCCCTGTGCTACGTGCTAGGAAGATTAGGTGAATAAATACAAGCTTCCAGAAGCTCCCATTCCAGACATTACATAAGCAATCAATTCGTAAAAGAATTTTAAGTGAATATACATACCATTTACTTCAAATTAAGTTCTTGATTAGATAAGACATTCAGGGGAGGCTTCTCACATGAGATGACATTTATACTGGAGGGGAACTAGAAGCCAGCCATGCAAAATGAAGAGGGCAAGGTCTTTGAAGGCAGCAGGCAGAGCATGTGTATAGGTCCTGAGGTGAGAAAAGAAACAGGTGTGTTTCTGGGTCTATAGGGAGGTCAGTGAGGTGGGAGCTCACCAGTTGAGGGAGGATGGTGCTCAGTGTCTGTCGGGGGCTGGACCTTGTAGGGCCTTACCAGTCAAGATCAAGAGCATGGACTGCATGCTCAGCCTGCTGGGCAAACTTTAAAGGGGAAGCATGTGATCTGATGTATAGTTAAAAGATACTTCTTGCTGCTGAGTGAGGACTGGAGTGGGATAAGGGATGATAAGCCAAAGCGGAGAGTGGAGTGCAGAGAGGCCACTGCATTTGTCCAAGGGGAAATGGCAGAGGCCTGGTCTAGCGGTGGCATTGGCAGGGGGAGGGGGAGGAAGGGGTGGAGTCAGGCACTACGACATTGCTGACAGAAGAGGTGTGAGTGGTTCAGGAGCAGAAGGGTCTATAATGCTTTCTACACTTTCAGCATCAAGGAATCTCAGTCCTACTACGGTGGGGTGCTTTCTGTTCATAGGGTCTAATGAGCTTTGTGGCTCAGTACACTTCTTGGCAACTTGTCCTCTCTCCCCTTCTGGTTCTAATCTTACTCCATGCACATCCCATTGGATAGAACCCTGATACTACATATTGACAGGGTGGAAGAGTGGGAGAGAGCACAGTCCCTGAAGTCAGACGTCTGGTCACAATCCTGGCTATTTCCCTTGACCACTGGGGCCATCCTGCTTAACACTCAGCTTTGCCAGCTCTAACGTGGAGTGAAGATAGTCATACCTGCACTGTAGTGTTCCTGGGAGGACTGGATGAGCCATTGCAGGTAAGGATAGAGCAGCACCCTGCACGGGGGCTCAGTACGAATGTTTATTAGTGTAAATCAGAGGACCAGGTGCATTTGAGCTATCTTTATTTCACTCTGTGACCACCCTGACAGCAGGATATCGTGTTTCAAGGCACCCCCCAAATACACCCAAACCTATAGTGGATTAATAAGAAAAGACTATTTTACTAAATGTTTCATAAGGATATGGAGGATGGGAATTTCTTCCAGAAGGTATAGCATTTCACTTCAAATCCCCCATTGAAAATCTGGCCCCTTCTCTCCCTCCTTGGCCCCTTGCTGCCCATCAACCTCCCCCCACACTGCCTTCTTGCAGTTTCCTGGTCTTTGGACCTGGACTCTCCTCACTTCACCTGTAGCTTTTTTTTCCCCCCACAGAAATCACTATTGGTTTCGCTAATCTCCTTTTTGTTTTCTATTTCCCTAATTTCTGGTCTTTCTTCTTTCTTTCTTTCCATATTCTTTGGGTTTATTTTCTGATCTTTTACTAAATTTTGAGATAAAATCTTAGCTCAGAGAGTAAAGCCTTTTTTTCCCCTTTTCTACTCTATGCTTTCCCTCCTATTCCCTCCACTCCCCTCTTGTATACTTTAAAAGTTTCCTTCTAAGTATGGTTTGAGCTATTTCTTGCAAATCTTGATATGTGGTATTTTTATTACCGTTCAGTTAAACATTCTTTTTAATTTCTACTGTAATATTTTTTGATGTATAGATTATGCTTAATTTCCAAATAAGCCTTGATTTTATTGTTGATTCTTACCTTAGTTGCCTTATGTCAGAGAGTGCGTTCTGCATGATTTCGCAGCATTGAAATATGTTGTGACTTGTATGACTCAGGATACGGTCAATTCTGGTAAATATTTCACGTGGACCTGAAAAGAATGTACACTTTGCGTTGGGTATAGTATTCTACGAATGTACATTAGGTCAAGTTGCCAAACATCGTGTTTCTGTGTCTTTACTAATTTGGGGGGTTAACATGTACTATCAGTTCAATATCCCAGTATGACTGTAAATTTGTCTATTTTTCATTTTTCAGTTTTGACTTTACATATTTTTAAACTATGTTATTATGTATATATAAATTTAGAAATATTCTATCTTCTTGGTGAATTGAATCTTTTATCATTATGATGTATTCTTCTTTATGCTTAATAAAGCTAATTGTCGTAAAGTCTACTTTTTTTTTTCCCAATTTATTTATTTTCAGAAAAACAGTATTCATTATTTTTTCACCACACCCAGTGCTCCATGCAAGCTGTGCCCTCTATAATACCCACCACCTGGTACCCCAACCTCCCACCCCCCCGCCACTTCAAACCCCTCAGACTGTTTTTCAGAGTCCATAGTCTCTCATGGTTCACCTCCCCTTCCAATTTACCCAAATTCCCTACTACTCTCTAACGCCCCTTGTCCTCCATGCTATTGGTTATGCTCCACAAATGAGTGAAACCATATGATAATTGACTCTCTCTGCTTGACTGATTTCACTCAGCATAATCTCTTCCAGTCCCGTCCATGTTGCTACAAAAGTTGGATATTCGTCCTTTCTGATGGAGGCATAATACTCCATAGTGTATATGGACCACATCTTCCTTATCCATTCATCCGTTGAAGGGCATCTTGGTTCTTTCCATAGTTTGGCGACTGTGGCCATTGCTGCTATAAACATTGGGGTACAGATGGCCCTTCTTTTCACGACATCTGTATCTTTGGGGTAAATACCCAGGAGTGCAATTGCAGGGTCGTAGGGAAGCTCTATTTTTAATTTCTTGAGGAATCTCCACACTGTTCTCCAAAGAGGCTGCACCAACTTGCATTCCCACCAACAGTGTAAGAGGGTTCCCCTTTCTCCACATCCTCTCCAACACATGTTGTTTCCTGTTTTGTTAATTTTGGCCATTCTAACTGGTGTAAGGTGATATCTCAATGTGGTTTTAATTTGAATCTCCCTGAGGGCTAATGATGATGAGCATTTTTTCATGTGTCTGATAGCCATTTGTATTTCTTGATTGGAGAAGTGTCTGTTCATATCTTCTGCCCATTTTTTGATGTGTTTGTCTGTTTCGTGTGGGTTGAGTTTGAGGAGTTCATTATAGATCCTGGATATCAACCTTTTGTCTGTACTGTCATTTGCAAATATCTTCTCCCATTCCGTGGGTTGCCTCTTTGTTTTTTTGACTGTTTCCTTTGCTGTGCAGAAGCTTTTGATTTTGATGAAGTCCCAGAAGTCTATTTTCGCTTTTGTTTCCTTTGCCTTTGGAGACGTATCTTGAAAGAAGTTGCTGTGGCTGATATCGAAGAGATTACTGCCTATGTTCTCCTCTAAGATTCTGATAGATTCCTGTCTCACGTTGAGGTCTTTTATCCATTTTGAGTTGATCTTTTTTAAAGTAATATTAGTAATCTATGCTGGCTTTCTTTTTGTTAATGTATGCAAGTTATAACTTTCCCCATTCCTTTTCTTTCAACTTTTAATTTTTTTATAAGTTTTGGTTTTAGATATGCTCTCAGGAAAGAGCATGCAATTGCTTTTGTTGTTAAAAATTTAGTCTGATGGGATGCCTAGGTGGCTCAGTGGGTAGGGCCTCTGCCTTCGGCTCAGGTCATGATCCCAGGGTCGTGAGATTGAGCCCCACATCCGGCTGTCTGCTCAGCGGGGAGCCTGCTTCCCCTCTCTCTCTCTGCCTGCCTCTCTGCCTACTTGTGATCTCTCTGTAAAATAAATAAATAAATAAAAATCTTAAAAAAAAATCTAGTCTGATAATTATCATTTTCTAAAAGGAATATTTAGCTCACCTATATTTAATACTGGTTTTTATGTCTCCTACCCATTTCTTTTTCTCTCTTTCCCGCCTTCTTTTGAACTGGTCATTTTTTATTATTTTTCTTTTTTCCCTGTATTCATTTGGAAATTATATAATCTTTTACTATTTCATTATTGGGTACCATAGAGATTAAAGAATAAGTTCTATATTTATAAAAATCTAATGTCAATTGGTACTTTTACTCTCTTTTGAGATAATACAAATACCTTTGGAACAGAATTTCCTAAACTTTAATGTGTATGTAAATCACAGAGGAAGACTCTGTTGAAATGGGAATTTTGACTTAGCAAGTCTGGAGAAAGCACCAAGATTCTTCCTTCTAATAAACTCTATGGGCCACTCTAGGAGTACAAAGCCCTATTTACTACACCCCTCCCTAATTAAATATCTACTCTATTTACTACACCCCTCCCTAATTAAATACCAGTTAAGCTCTTATATAAACCCCTCAACACATAACTGTAGCTTTTTATATAGCTAATATTAACCCACTTTCACTCACAATTAACTAGTCATTTTTGTTGCTTTTTACCCCTTCTTGCATTTGATATTCCATCTGAAACCATTTTTCTTTTGCCTTAAGGACACCCTTTAGGGTTTCCTTTCATGGTGCTCTATTGGCGAAAATTCTCAGTTTTCATCTGAAGATGTCCCTTTAATTTTTAAAAAATAAACTTTTTATTTTGGAATAATTTTAGAATTACAGAGATAAAACAGAAGGTTTTCAAATATCCTTCACTCAGTTTCCCCTAATGTTAATTTTATCTTACCATAATACATTTACCAAAACTAAGAAGCCAGCTTGACACATACTCTTGACCACTCTTCAGTTATTACTTGGATTTCTCTAGTTTTCTCATTAGTGTCTTCCTTCCACTTCAGAATCCAATCTGGCATACTACAAGTGATTAAGTCATTTGAATATCATGTACACCTGATATGAGAAGGACAGTGTCCCTCTGCAGCATTCTCCAAAACCAATAATCCTAGTCTAACCATGAGAAAATATCCAACTCCAATTGTGGGACATTCTAGAAAATACCTGACCAGTATTCCTCAAAATTGTTACAGTCGTGGAAAACAAGAAATGAAGGAGACAGGATAACTGAATGCAATATGCTTTCTTGGATTGGCACATTGAAAAAGGCAAAGCAAAGACTGACTACAAGAAAGCAACTCACTTTAGGCAGAATTATGCCAAGATGATATTTGGGTTAGGTACTAGTGGGAAGCAAGGGACAAAAATTTTGTTGATTTTCCTGAAGTCTTAAAAAAATTAATAATCTTGACCTATTTGGTTTCTTTACTGACAAGAGTGGAGTGTTACAGGGGTTTGTGCATGGTCTGAGAAGGCCTTTGGATATAAGACCTTCAAAGATTTTATTTAGGGGAGGGGCAGAGGGAGAAGGAGAGAGAGAGAGAGAATCTCAAACAGACTCCGCACTAAGTATAGAGCCTAGACACAGGGCTCAATCTCACAGCCCTGACATCATGACCCTGAGATGGTGACCTGAACCAATGTCAAGTATCACATGCTTAAACAACTGAGCCACTGAGGTGCCTCTGGATATAAGACCTTCAACTATAGTTTTGAACCCTTCCTTTGCTTCTGGCTTCTGGCTTCAAAGGATATTGGAGATATTGGGTAGCAGTTTGGTAGGATCTATCTACTCTCTGGGTTCTGCTCCAATTATTTTTTTCTGCATCAAGAGACTTTGAAGGTCACAGAATGTCAGGTGTGATGACAAGGTTTATATCTAGGAGGACAAAGGCATATATATATTATATATTAATATTATATATAATATTATATAATATTTATATAATATATGATATATAAAATAAATATATAATATTTATATATAATATTATATATGCCCTATATATATTATATATAAATATTATATATTATATGTATATGCCTTTGTCCTCCTAGATTAAAAACCTATATATAATATATTATATATATATAAAATATATATATATTTATCTCAGACACAACTTGATTATGAATAGAGGAGTCCTCCAGAACCTTAGTAGTTCCTCTGTTTAGCATTTAATATTACAATTCCATTTGTAGAGTAAGTCTCTCCTTATTAAATTTGCAGGAATGCTATCACAGAGCAGAAAGTAATGTTTTTCATTCAAGGATTCAAGTGCTACAGTTAAGAACTGGCAGGTAGGAAAAAAAAATATGGGAGTTGTTTGAAAGACAAAATAATAGGTCTATTAGTAGACCTACTAATTTTCAGGAGTAGAATTTAGTGATTCATCACTTACATAAAAAACCCAGTGCTCATCACTATAAGTGCCCTCCTTAATACCCATCACCCATTTATTTGAAATCCTTCTTAAAATGTTCCAACAACTGTTCAGGAAAAGGTGCTATTTCCTATTCTGTTTTTGAACCAGTCTTCAGCTTCAGGTTTAACTCCATTGACAGATGAGATGAAAGGGCTTCTTTCACACTGACACCTTTGGTGAACTCCCAAAAGTTGTCAGAGGGATTTTCTTGTCTAGCATAAAAATCTCTTACATTTTTACTTTTCTGTTTTCATTATTAGATTATGGTCCAATCAATTATTATTGGAAGTGTTTAGGGATATTACTGGTAAGAGGCTTTGCCCTATTTTTCAGCCTTTATTTTTTTTTTACTTAGCTTTATGATGGCAAAAGAGATGCTGTAGATCTCTTTCTAGGTCAATCCAATTAGCTTTTGCTATTCAAAATTTAGCATCTGTGGTCCTGACCAACACGTGGACAAGATGATGTAGGCTGGGTAACCCTGAATCATATACACATAAAATAGTTGTAAATTCTTCTAGGAATAGTTCCTGGTCTTGTTGGGGGTCTTGTAGGGAGGCCCTTAACTACAGCTCTTAATTCATCTTGGGTCCAAAGTTTAAATTCTACAGTTGCTGTATATCTGGCTCATAAGAGAGATGGATCTTTAGAGGAAACTGACATTTTATGGTGCTAGAAGGTTGTTGGGAAATCATAGAGGGTCTGCTCAAGAGGAAGAGACAGACATAATTGACAGAAGTGAAGAAAGACAGAGATGAGAAGGATAATGAGGAAAGGGGATATTGGATACAGGGAGGCAAGGGGAAGACAGGGAGAGGGAGGATTTACTAGGAAATGAGTTTAGTTTCTTGTTGCTTAGGCTTGTCAAATTGCTCACAAGCTTTGGCCAAATAATCTTTTAATGAAATTATTTTTGAACCAGAATTTCTTTTGGAGGCTTTGCTATACCAATTAAAAACTGCTGCCCATTGACCTAGGAAATCCCAATTCCCCTTCTTTTCTAGGGTGCCCATTAAATACAAAATTTATTCAAGTCAAATGTTCCGCAGAGTGGCCACTGAAGGCGCAAATCCTTACAGCGGGAGTTACACCATTTAGAGAGACAGCCACCAGAGCCGGGATTATAATGACAACATATACAAGAAGCAGAAGTTTTTCCTGGGGTAGGAGTGGATTTAGGCTAAGACAACCCCAGAAGAGCCTGCAAAGACTGATGGAAAGTGATGCTTGTGTTCTTTGTGTGTCAAGCACCCCGCCTGAAGGCTGGCCCCCCCCAAACACTGAATCCCTGGCAGGTAGAAAATTAGAGAGAGCACTACCTCTAAATTAAAGGCAAATTAGGAAGGGGTGCTTCACCCAGTTAATAAAACTGATCCACAGTGAAGTTTGTCTAAATGGATGCCCATCTGGTGAGAACTGCAAACTCATTGGTCTGTGAGGCTGGCTTGAACAACAGGTTTATAGGGCCTATAGCTGTGTTCTACCCTACGATCCTCCTTCTTAGGACAAATCATACTTTCAGATAACACAATACAAAATGAAAGTATAAAAGAGAGCCCCCCCAAAAAAGGATGAAAAGGAATAGTGTGATTCCACCAAGGATAACTTAAGTAGAATAAATAGCTGAGGAACTCAATGCAAAGATAGCAGAGTTTGGACCCAGCACTAACGATGTTGGCACAGACATTACAAACCACACGCTTCAAGGCACAAGGGTCTTCTGTGGGGACCACACTGGATCAAAGCTTAGGGTCAAGGAGGGGATGGACAGTGCAGACCGTGTCTCAGTGCAGTCTTTAGGAAAACTGTGGCAAGAAACAAAGATCACCCAGATAATAAACAGAAACTATTTATTCAGAGCTCGCTAGAGCAAGGGAGTAAGTCACCGTCAGTTGCATTTGGCAAACTCAAGGGCAGCCAGGAAAGTGGAAAAGCTTTATGGTGAAAACTGGGAAGGGTTCAGATGAGCTCTGATTGGGGTTTGTTGAAAAGGGGAAGATGGAGATAGAAAAGAGCATCTTTTCTAGATCACTTAGATCACTGGTTTAGGGAGAGCATATCTGGCTTTCTCTGCTTGGTCCTGAGTTGGAAGATAGTGAAAAACCCAGGAAGCCAGCAGGCATTGACTGAGTCCTAAATGTTCTGGCAAGATTGATGCAGGGGTTGTGGTTTGGCCTCCTGAGCTACCTGTTGCAAAGATTATGGACTGGGGTTCTAATCCTATCAGACAGGGTCTGGTCCTTGTCAAGTCCATCAAGGCTAAGATGGCCCGAGCAATTATATCTCATTTAATCATCATGATGGTCTTCTCCATGTTTTTGTTTTGCAAGTGAGGAAAGCAAAGCTCAGGGAATATGAGTAATGTATCCAAAGTCATACAACCAGCAACAAAAGCGAAGTTCAGATCTATGAATGTTGGATCTATTTTTAACAATGTTATGTCTTGTAAGGGCAATGAAATTATTCTGATGCTATCCTATTAAAAATATTAGATGCTCAATAAGTACACATTGGGTGAGAGAATGGATGAAAATAATTTCGGAACACTTCTTTTGCAACTGTCTCCAGAGCTTGTATTTTTAAAAATAACTTCTATGAAGGCAGAGCTTGATTATGGATTTAGTTTGTAGAAACAAACATTTTTTCCCAAATTAAGACTAAAAACTAAGGTGAGAGAAACTTATGGCTCAGAAATCTAGTGTATTCACTCAGTAAAGAGATGGATCTTGTGATTTTTGCACATTTGCTTGTGATCGACAAATCAGTTTTGAAGGCTTTCCCAAAGGAGAAATTGCAAGAAGAGTTATATTTTGGGAATAAAAACTCATCATTTCAAAAGTTTAAAAGTTTATGCTTAAAATAAGCTAAATTCTCATTATTTTTGTGTTTTATCTTTCTGCATAATTTCACAAAGTTCTCAATGGTCTATCATTCAATAAATATTTGTCAAATATCTATTATGTGTTTAGTTCTGTGCTTTGAACACAGTTATCAAATATTGCCTTGTCAAACAGGGGCTCACAGTCTAGTTGAGGAAAACAGAAAATTAACAACTGAAATGCAGTTTGACAAGTGCCAGGCTGACAAATGGTGGGTATTGATACCCTGGGAACACTTAGTAGGAACAGCAGTGAATTGGTACTTGTTAAACAATTAATTCCTGGTGGGAGTGGCAGGAAGGTCAAAACCTCATTTGCCGCATTTGTTGACTATTTATTATATAAATACTCCCACCATGGCCAATTTCAAACTCACAATACGATGCCGCTTAAAAGGGAGTTGAAAAGAGATGTGCGGGGCGCCTGGGTGGCTCAGTGGGTTAAGCCGCTGCCTTCCGCTCAGGTCGTGATCTCAGGGTCCTGGGATCGAGTCCCGCATCGGGCTCCCTGCCGAGCAGAGAGCCTGCTTCCCTCTCTCTCTTTCTCTCTGCCTGCCTCTCCGTCTGCTTGTGATCTCTCTCTGTCAAATAAATAAATAAAATCTTAAAAAAAAAGAGATGTGCGGCAGTACACCATCATGTCCTATTTCCACTGTCCAGATACAAGAGATGTAAATAATCTCAAAAGCACAGATAACAGTAAAATGTAGACAAAGTAGGTAGGAAGTGACAAGTGTGTGTAGTTACGACGTTTGCTTTTCATATAGTTAACTTTACTGTAAACTTACATAACCTATTGTTAAAAAACAGCCGTATTTAGAAACCAGCCCATAAAATTACTGAACATTTAACAATCAGCTCTTGGAAAGCAAGTATGAACCAGTTCGAGTGGACTCTAGCAGACCACTGAGCAAGAGCAATGTCAGGAATTACTGTAGGCTCACCTAAGGAGACGAGTGCAAGGAAACTGAAGGCAGGGATCCTACCTTTTCATTTCTGTATCTCCCATATCGAGCGCTAGGTTGTTGAAGGGTCAAAGCAATTCATCAATATGGGTTTTTTTTTTTTGTTTGTTTTGTTTGTTGTTGCTTTTGTTTTTTAGCCCTACTGTATTCTGGGCATTGTTCCAGGTGCTTGGGGGGTATAGCAACGAAAACCAAATCTGTACCTTTAAAAAATTTACATCCATTGGTGTGTGGTCGTGGGGTGTACAAGAAAAAAGTAAAATCAGGTGGTGGGTGATTAGTGTTGGTAAAAATTCTCTATCGCAGAGGCACTGCTATTTCATAGCGGGATGTCAGGCAATGGCAAACACGGAGACCTACGAAAGTAAGGAGGAAAGGTTCTGGAATATGAGAAACACGGTGTAAGTAAGACTAAAGCACAGACTGCACAAATCTGACCCTTCAACAGAACTGGAACATAGAGCAAGCTACGGAAGCTTTTCTCCAGAGAAGCCCAGACAGTTCCGTTCCCCCTTTACTCTCCTCAGCCTCTCTGCACAAGGGCAGGTCTTTCTTCAAGTCCGTCTCAGGAATACTCCGAAACCCGCTTTACACACGGACAGCCCTGCGCATGCTCAAATCCACGGTTTCTGGCGCACAAACTAGGGCAGTTTGCGCATGTGCGTAAGCGAGACAAGATTTTTGTCCCAAGGCCTTGCCGTACCGTCCGGGCGGCGAGCTGCATCCTGGTTCAGTTAGTGTGCACGGCGTGTGTCGAGTGTTCGCTGATCACGGTCGCCACCAACAAAATGAACCGCGAGAGCTTCGCGGCGGGCGAGCGGCTGGTGTCGCCGGCTTATGTGCGGCAGGGCTGTGAGGCCCGCCGCTCGCATGAGCACCTCATAAGGCTGCTTCTGGAGAAGGTACCGAGCTGTCGGGTCCCTCCCCAGCTGCCGCGCCCCCCAGAGCCTCTGGCTCCGCCCAGCGCCCCTTTAGTCCCGCGTACTGCCCACCCGCGCCTGTTTGTTGGTTGAGACCTGTGCCCGGAGTGTCTCGCAGCTTGCCCTGCGCTGTGCTGACTTGCTGCTCTCAGCAAATTCTCAGCCTCACCATAAACTAGCAAAACCCAGAGCGTGTAGTTAAGGGAGCTTGCGGGAGTCCGGATTTTGAGTCCTGTTTTTTCCTAACTAGGGGACGTGAAGTGAGGGGAAGTCCCAGTTGCTTTACTCTCTTGTTTGCGAAGAGGGCAAAGTTCGCACCTTCTCTCTTTCACTATCCCAAGGACTCGGGGAGTGCTTTGTGTTTGTAAACCAGGACACAGTAACCCAGAACTGCTGCAGAACCTTACGGGTCTCGTTCCTGACAGTAACCCCGAATTTTAATTTCACTCAAGTTTGACAAGACCTACTCTTAGCAGTCTGGTTTGAAGAATCCTCATTGAAGATAGAGTTTATTGGTTTTCAGTTAACTTACTGTAACTTTAAGCCCGAGTAAATGTCATCGTATTCATTTATTATCCCTTTTGGGAATCTGTAGATAATTGTAATGCAATGTAACAAATGTTTTGCCTCTTTGAGGCTTCTTCTTTGTGCTGAATTTATGTCTGAAGTTTAGAAAGCAAGAAGCATGGCCAAATACACACTGCAAGGTTTAAAAAATTCATTGACGTACAGTTCTAGGGGATGATTTTCTGAAATATAAGCTTTTCTATTTTTTTCCAGGGCAAGTGTCCAGAGGATGGTTGGGATGAAAGTACACTTGAACTTTTTTTACATGAACTTGCAATCATGGATAGCAACAATTTCCTGGGCAATTGTGGTGTGGGAGAAAGGGAAGGGAGAGTGGCATCTGCCTTAGTTGCTCGGCGTCATTACAGGTATATTTTTAAAGTAGAAAACCTTTCTTTCTTTCTTTTCTTTTTCTTTTTTTTTTTTTTGGTTAAAAACAATGGTGTTAATACTAATGTTAAATTATAAAACATCTGTTGGTGACCTACTTCTTCCCTATTCAAACGGACATACAAACCAGATGCAACAGGGAGATGGGAACAGTTTGTGTGAGTAGTTGCTTTTCGAGACAGTTGGGAGAAGGTTCTAGTTATCCTGTCACGTTCTGGGTGTTTAAGAATACTGCCTATGTGTTTAACATAATAAATCTGTTTGGTTTTAAGAGTTTAAACTATGTTAAGGTTGTTGATAGTTTGCCATATTTCTTTTCTGATATTGCACGGTTCTTTAGAGAATGATATGTAGGTAGAACTTTAAAATGTTCATCAGTATTTAAACCGAATCCTAGTTTATAAATAGCTTGCTTTGTTGTAGTAGATGTAGGAATGGTATGCTAAAACTTTAGATTATTAAGTCACTTTCCTTTTGCAATATTTTAGAAAGCTTTTTGTCAATTCTGCTAACCATTTAATTGGTAGTGTTTCCAAATATGATCGTTTCTCTGTTCTTCCACTTTTCTGTGAAATATAGGTAAACTTAAAAACTCCTGTCTTGAAATTTTCAGTGAATGAAATTTTTCTGAGCATAGTAGAATTTTATTTCAATCAAAACCATTGCAGTCAGAACTAATGATAATGATCTGTAACTTGGCTGAAAAATTCGTGGTTAAAATGGGCTGATAACATGATTTATAATACTTGTTAAAAATGCTTTGTTGTTTTTTGTTTGTTTGTATTTTAATTTTAATTTTTTTAAATTTTTTCAATTTATTTATTTTCAGAAAAACAGTATTCATTATTTTTTCACCACACCCAGTGCTCCATGCAATCTGTGCCCTCTATAATACCCACCACCTGGTACCCCAACCTCCCACACCCGCCACTTCAAACCCCTCAGATTGTTTTTCAGAGTCCATAGTCTCTCATGGTTCACCTCCCCTTCCAATTTACCCCAACTCCTTTCTCCTCTCTAACACCCCTTGTCCTCTATGATATTTATTATGCTCCACAAATAAGTGAAACCATATGATAATTGACTCTTTCTGCTTGACTTATTTCACTCAGCATAATCTTTTCAGCGTAACAGTATTCATTGTTTTTGCACCACACCCAGTGCTCCATGCAATCCGTGCCCTCTCTAATACCCACTACCTGGTTCCCCCAACCTTTCACCTCCCCCACCACCACCCCTTCAAATCCCTCAGATTGTTTTTCAGAGTCCATAGTCTCTCATGGTTCACCTCCCCTTCCAATTTCCCTCAACTCCCTTCTCCTCTTCATCTCCCCTTGTCCTCCATGCTATTTGTTATGCTCCACAAATAAGTGAAACCATGTGATAATTGACTCTCTCTGCTTGACTTATTTCACTCAGCATAATCTCTTCCAGTCCCGTCCATGTTGCTACAAAAGTTGGGTATTCATCCTTTCTGATGGAGGCATAATACTCCATAGTGTATTTGGAGCACATCTTCCTTACCCATTCGTCCATTGAAGGGCATCTTGGTTCTTTCCACAGTTTGGCGACCGTGGCCATTGCTGCTATAAACAGCTTTGTTCATTATGTTTCAGTAGTGATGAAGTATGACACCAGTGTTCTATGATAATCCCAGTGTGATAGATTTCTGATATTACTATAGGTTGTACAAACAGATTTTTGATTTTGAAAAATACTCAGATGTATCTTTCATGTGTATAATTTCATCTAATTTAAAATGAGTGGATTTGCACACTGATTTTTCAAGGAGTGTATACAGTTGACCCTTGAATAATATGGGTTTGAACTGTGCAGTTCATGTGGATTTTTTTCAGTGAATGCAGGACAGTATTGTAAATGTATTTGCTCTTCCTTATGATCTTCTTAATAACATTTTCTTTAACTTGTTTTATTGTAAGAAAACAGTATACAATAGATATAACATACAAAATATGTGCTAATTGACTGTTTATGTTATGGTAAGGCTTCCAGTCAATAGTGGGCTATTAGTAATTAAGTTTTGGGGGAATCAAAGTTATACATAGATTTTTGACTTTCAGGCACCCCTAATCCCCCCCTCCCAAGGGTCACCTGTAGTATTTTTAAAATTAAGTCTGTATTTGAAATAACAGCTCATCCCCATTGGAACTTAGTCCACTGCTCTGGTTAAGGAAATGAAAGAAAGAAGAGAATCTAATGTCACATACATTCTGGTTTTCTATTGCTGCTAACCACCTGAAAACTTAGTGGCTTAAAACAGTAATTTATTATTGTCTTTCACAGTTCTGTAGTAAGTTAACTGGGCTCCAGCAGTATGATTATTGCTTCCAGTCTCTCATGCAGTTGTAGTCAGAAGTTGGCTGAGAGTTTAGCTATTAGGGCAACTGGGGCAATTGATCTAGGTTGACTGGATGACTAGATGGCTGGGAGCTCAGATGGCCTTCGCACCTGGCATGGGCCTCTCCCAGCATGGCATCTGGGTTATAGGAGGGAGCTCCTGCAAGAGCAGGCCCTTCTAGAGGCCAGGTGAAGCTTTAGGTCTTCTTTGACCTAGATCAGAAATTCCAGAGCATCACTTCCGCTAGATGCTTCCTGGCCAACCAAGTCACTAAGGCCAATTCAGATTCAAGTGGAGAGGAATTTGATTCCATTTCTTGGTGTTGAGTAGTGTGTGTGCATAGGGAGAAAAGGAATTGATGGTGGCCATCTTTGGAGACTGGCTACTGCAATATAATTGATTTCAGTTTAACTAGGATATTTTCACATTTTTAATAGTTTATGAAATATATCTGCAATAGTCAAGTGTTGCCTCTAGTGTTTTTTTTTTTATTATTGTATCTGTATACTTACACAGTGAATTACTTAGAACACTGAATATTTTTGTCCAGTTGTTGGCCCATTTTTTGCTTAGGTTCATTCATGGAATTGGACGATCGGGTGATATTTCTGCTGTGCAACCAAAAGCTGCAGGTTCTAGCCTTTTGAACAAAATTACCAATTCTTTGGTCCTGGACATCTTAAAGTTGGCTGGTATGTACTATATTAATCATAATATTTTGGCTGACCAGCCACACCCACCTTTGCTTAATATCTTTTGTTAATGCCTCTTTCCAAACAGGTCCTGAAGGGCTCTTGAAAAGACATAAAGACATACATATTTTTAAAAATGGCTTTAGGAAAAAATAGAAAATCAGAGCCATAAGCCTGGAGGATGAATTTGGCAGTGAGCTTCCTGAGGTCAAGTACAGAGGAAGCACTGTCTATAACTCTTATTATTTGATTGAAGAATTATACCATTTCTTCAAGAAGGATGCTGGTTTTTTAGTGAAATCACTAATTTCTCCTTTACTTCTTATTTGTAGGTGTTCCTACAGTGACCAACTGCTTTGTAGTTCCCATGGCAACTGGTATGAGTCTAACCTTGTGTTTCTTAACATTACGACATAAAAGACCAAAGGCAAAGTATATTATATGGCCGAGAATAGACCAGAAGTCCTGCTTTAAATCCATGATCACTGCAGGTAAAAGAAGAAAAGTGACATATATAATGTAGAAAATTCACGCTTTTAGAGGTGATTGAATGAAAAAGAAACTAAATGTGTTCTTATTCCTCCTTTTTATTGTAATAAAATATACATAATAAGATTTACTGGTTTAATCATTTTAATTTGATTATTTATTTTTAAAAATATTTCATTCATTTGGGAGAGAGAGCGAGTGCAAGCATGAGCAGGGGGGAAGTAGAGGCAGAGGGAGAGGGAGAAGCAGATTCCCTCCTTAGCAGGGAGCCCAATGGCATCTCCATCCCAGGACCTTGAGATCATGACCTGAGCCTAAGGCAGATGCTTAACCAACTGAGCTACCCAGGTGCCCCAATTTTAATCATTTTTAAGGCTAAGATTCTATGACATTAAATACATTCACAGTGTTGTGCAATCATTATGTAACACCATCTCCAGAACTTTTCCATCCTCTTAAATTGGATCTCTACCCATTAAACAAGAACTCCATCCCTGCTACCCCTAGTTCCTAGAAATCACCGTTCCACTTTGTGTTTCCATGAATTTGACTACTCTGGGTCCTTCATATAAGTGGAATATAGTGTATTTGTCCTTTTGAGACTGGGTTTATTTCATATAGCACAATATCTTTAAAGAACTTTAAAGTCCATGTTGTAGTATGTATCAGAATTTCTTTCCTTTTCTAAGAGTAATACTCCTCTGTATATATTTATATCTTACATTTTGTTCATTCATTCATTCATTGATTAATACCTGGATTGCTTTCACCTTTTGGCTCTTGTGAATAATGCTGAGTAAACATGGGTGCAAGAATAACTGTTTGAGTCCCTGCTTTGAATTCTGTAGGGTCTATACTCCAAAGTGGAGTGGCTGTATTATATATCCCTATTCTTTGAAATGGGAATATGATTATCTGTCTCACAACATTGTTTTGAGCATTGAGCAGGATGACATATGAAATACCCAGCAGTAATCCCTGGAGCATAAAGATACTAAGGGGCTTCAGGAATGGTGGGTGTAGATACATAAATGGGATACATATAAATTATTACCATAAGCCCAAGTGTAAGGATCCAGGCATCATTACATACAGGTGAGGCAAAAACTTTACGTTGGTATTTTAGTATTTAGCTTGCTTAAGTCAAGGTGAATTTGGGAACTTAAGGTTAATTTTGAATAGCCTGAGTCTGTTGTAGGAAGTAAACTATATTAGCCTGTAATTAAACTGCATAAATAATGCTAAAGAAATCCATTTAAAGGGATTCATAGTAAGGACTTAGCAGAAATTGATAAAAAGATACACTGATTTATGTTAAGTAGTATAAAGTTGTCAAGTCTGTTTACTTATATTCTGTTAACCAAAGAACTAATTACCAAAGTTATGGGAAAGGTTGCCATATTGAAAAATGGGAAACTTTTCCAAAAGGTATTGGGATTTGTATTACAATGTACAGTTTATCCTTTCTTAGGATAGCCTATATTCTTAGGAAGCCAGATAGTTGTATCCTCCCAAAAAACACTTGAATTTTAAATGTTTGAAGGCAAAAATAGGGTTGGGTCAAGAGAATTTGAAAAATAATAGAAAATAAGCTGTCATTAGGAAGCACTACTTATTTAAGTTTTTTTTGTTTTGAAAGCTGTGAAGGTATAGATATAAAACCCGGACATCTCTGAGCCAGTATAATTGAATTGATGATTTTAATAGTGGCCATGTTTTTATATTTCTATAGATAGAATGCAGACAACTTGATATGGATTATTAAGCACAGAAGAAAACTACTTGCTTATAACTGTGCTTTAATTTGCTGTGTGACCTTGGGGAAGCCACTAAATTTTCCTGAACTTTGGCTCCCTTATCTTTGAAATGAGTGAGTTGAGGTAAATGGTTTCTAAGTCTCTTAGAGCCCCTAAGTGCGTAAGCCCAGCCTGCTGTAGATTTGCTATTTAGGAATACTGAAGATGTGACTACGTAATAACTTGATGTGTAAAATCTCCCAAGTTTATTTTCTATCCAGTTTGTAAGACTCTGACCACTTAGATTTTACTTATACCCTAAGTACTTAGTAGCATTACAAAATATTTGGTTATCTAAGTGCTCTGTGCAGTGTTTGGTGTATATATTGCACAAACAACTCTTGAAGTTTATGGATACCTAAATGTTCACCATACAAGATTACACAATTATTATTTGGGGCGATCTTTGATCATATGCTAGTTAAGTGTACTAATTCAAATGAAAATTGAGAAATAGTTTTTATATTTTAAATTGTAGAAGGCCCTTGTGAAACTGTGGGATGGGTCAGTGGTTGGTAAACTGCTGAAGTTCATTACTTTTTCTTTAGGAGTAAGATATTAAGTTGGTGATTGTGATTTGTTTTAGTACTTGAATTATATGGTTATTCTTGTCCATCTCTGAAATAAAGTGAACTTAAAAATGAAATGTTGCCAGGGGTGCCTGGGTGGCTTAATCAGTTAGGTGTCTGCCTTCTGCTCAGGTCATGGTGCCAGGGTCCTGGGATTGAGCCCCCACACTGGGCTCCCTGCTCTGTGGGAAGCCTGCTTCTCCCTCTCCCACTCCCCCTGCTCTGTTCCCTCTCTCTTGCTGTCTCTCTCTCTCTGTCAATTAAATAAATTAAAAAAATCTTTTTTTTAAAAAAAGTGAAATGTTGCCAGAGAATGAGTAGATTTACTTTTCTGGGGTCTGAAGTTGAATTGTGCCAAATGATCCTTTTTGTCATCAATGACTGTGTTGTTACTTTTATAGGTATTTATTTGACATTTGTTTTCCCTCCCAGAATTAGTCTTTGTAGTCCTATCTAAGTGTTAAGTAAATTTGTGGTTCTATTTGTGGTCTACTAGTCCTTCACATTATTTTGGCCTGCTTTTGAGTCCTACCAATATCAAGCCATGCCTCTATTATTCAGGGAGGGTTCACTGACCGGATTTAGAGTTCTTATGTGGAATAACACTGCTTCCTAGAGTTCCAGGATCTTCCCTTATTTTAGTTTATCTAACATTTTTGATTTCTGATTGGCTTGGTTAGGTTTTGAGCCTGTGGTGATAGAGAATGTTTTAGAAGGTGACGAGCTGCGCACAGACCTGAAAGCAGTGGAGTCTAAAGTCCAGGAACTTGGGCCTGATTCCATTCTGTGTGTTCATTCCACCACATCCTGTTTTGCTCCAAGGGTGCCTGATAGGTAAATCATTTGCAAATATTGTCCTTTAGGTTTTCATTGGGTCTTTTTTTAGTTTTTTATCAACAGATTCTTAAATGCCACTTTTTAGTTCTGTTATCTAATGAATGTTTCTGACAAGAGTAAACTTTAGGAAAATAGTGATGCACAGTTATTAATATGTTTGAATTTCTGATTTTGTTAAATTTAAAATATATTTTGATTTCTTTACATTAGGCTTATTCCTTTAGAGTCTTAATTTGAATAGGTATATGTATATATTGTCTTTATCAGTTAATTGGACTGAATATTGTGGGACCAGATCAGTCAAAGAAATGTAAAAAAGAGGCATATCATTTCTTCTATCTGACAGACATCTTAAATTGGCCACTAAGTTACAATACAGTTTGATCCACATGGAGAATATTTTTTGTCTCCTTGCCTTTCATTAAATACCTTTATGTACCCCCTAAATACTAGCAGATTTGATCAATTCTGTATATTTAAAATAATTCACAAGTGATTTTTTTTCCTTCTTAAAATAGTACTTTATGTTATAGTATCATACTTTCAAGGAGCTTTATTATTAAGGAATGCTTTTATTAGAACACAAACATACAAAAGTGACTTTTATGAAGAAAATACTTGTTTGTACCCAGAAAAGTTCTGTTTTTAAAAAACAACATTTGATTACTTTGAGTAATAGAAAGGTTCCTCTGTCAGTTTGTGAGGTTTATGAAAATGAATGATAAAATGACTTTTTTTTTTTTTAAAGATTTTATTTATTTATCAGAGAGAGAGGGAGAGAGCGAGCACAGGCAGACAGTATGGCAGGCAGAGGCAGAGGCAGAGGGAGAAGCAGGCTCCCTGCTGAGCAAGGAGCCCGATGTGGGACTCGATCCCAGGACGCTGGGATCATGACCTGAGCCGAAGGCAGCTGCTTAACCAACTGAGCCACCCAGGCGTCCCATAAAATGACTTTTTAATTCATAATACCTTAAGGAAATAGTAAACTGAAAACCTCTGACAGAAGAACAAAATAATGTCATTTCTATCTGTACTTTAAGAACATATTAATAAACATCTAAAAAAGAAGTCTAAACATCTAAA
The DNA here is from genome assembly GCF_020171115.1 of Neogale vison. Classification (NCBI taxonomy): domain Eukaryota; kingdom Metazoa; phylum Chordata; class Mammalia; order Carnivora; family Mustelidae; genus Neogale; species Neogale vison. Next base: position 48,514,865 of record NC_058101.1, read on the forward strand.
AAAGAAAATGTATTTTGCAAAAATAAATAATAAAACCATATAATATATATTTGAAATACATCCTTATGGGAAGGAACTTTTATTGAGTAAAAATGCTTTGCTTCCAAATTCTTTGTATTGTAGAAAGAACATTTTTTAGAAAAATTAACTTTATTAAATCATAGGATTTAGTTTTAGCTTCATAGCATGTGAAGACATTTGTATTAGAAATGGCCTCAGTCATAAGTAGTATTTGGTTTTGCAAGGGAACATCGTTTATTACACTCTAATTGAAATTTATTACCTTACTTTGCATAGAGTTAGACTCTCAAATTGTTTTAATATAAGGAGCGTCAAATGAAAAAGTAAGAGTGAATTTAAAACGAGCAGCTATTTAAAAGATCCTTTAGTTTGCAAGTTGTTGGAAAATGTTATTTTGGTACTGAAACATTTAATGTTCTGTATTTTTTAATACATTAAAGTCTACTTGAAAATGTATTTTTTACTTTACGAGATGTTAAATGTAAGATTTCTTAAGATTTCAAGACATGCTAATTATTTTGCAGCTATTAGCTTTAGTATGATAAGCAACCAAAAGCATTTAAAAATGAACATACCACCTTGTGAAGGGGTCATTATAATCTGCTTCTTGTTTTTTATATGGGAAATCTTAAAGTGATTTAAAAGCTACCATCCATACAGATTTTTATAAATACCCGTTATCTCATTTATTGGTAATATTAGTTTAAAAGCTTTTTTAGGTTTATCCTAAAGTGCCTGCTGCTGAAAATGCTAAAATACCACTGTAGAAATTTCAGTTTCCCCATTTTTTTTCTGGTGTACATTAAGAATAACTTGAATTAAAGAAGTTTTCACACTGTAATTTATAAAAGCACAGTAGGAATATGTCTTTCTGTTGAATATTTATGTTTGTAGAGTAGAAGAACTGGCTGTGATCTGTGCTAATTATGGCATCCCACATATCGTCAACAATGCTTACGGAGTGCAGTCTTCAAAGTGTATGCACCTCATCCAGCAGGTAAGAGAGTTTAAAAAGATAATGTCGGGAAAAAATGATTTTAATATATTACAAAATTATTCCTTTGTTTTTCTTACTACTTAATATAATAAAATCGACTGTGGCATCTTTACCTCCATGGAGCATTAGAAATTGGCATCTAATATCCATATGATAAAAGTGACTCTTCTTTGCTGGTAATTGGACTGATAGCTTTGGTCAGGACCAACATAGAAATACTTTAGTAGCTTGTTTTTTTTTAACTTTCTGAGATTGTTTCATTACCAGTATTGTTGCTTTTCTAATATACTGGTATTGTATTTTTAAAACTATATTGATGATTTATTCTGTATTTAAGGAATCACTATACTTTATTATCCTAGGTTGGAAATGGCTTCATTTGTAAACATTTGAGTGTGTAACTATGAAGTTGGCAGGTTTAAAAAAAAGTTACGATTTTGTTATTTTAAGCATCAACCAGATCCTAGTCATCTGTTTTAGATTCTTTTTTTAAAAAATTTTTTAATATATATGTATTTTGAGGGAAAGAGAGAGAGAAAGAACATGAGCTGGGGGAGGACAGAGAGAGAGGGAGAAGCAGACTCCCCATTGAGCAGGGAGCCCAACTCAGTCCTCCCTCCCTGGACCCTGGGATCAGGACCCCAGCCGACCCAGATGCTTAACAGACTGAGCCACCCAGGTGCCCCATAGAGTCTTTTTTTTTTTTTTTTTAAGATTTATTTATTCATTTTAGTGTGAGAGAGCGTGCATGTGGGGGATAGGAGCAGAGCGAGAGGGAGAGAGAATCTCCAGCAGATTCCTCCGACACAGGGCTCCATCCCACAGCGCTGAAATCACGCTCTGAGCCAAAACCTAGAGTCAGATACTTGACTGAATTTACCACCCTGGCACCCCTGTTGTAGATTCTTATTTTGAAAATACTCCTGGGCATGCCGTCCTGCTCAGAATTAGAGGCATAGCCATGGCTTGCGAGGCTTTGTGTACTCAGGCCTCTGCACCTTCTCCAGTTTCATTTACTACTGCCCTCTCTCTCTGACCTGCTGCCTCCGGGCACATTTTTTCTGTTCATTGTGCCATGTGTGTGTGCACTGCCCTGCTTTTGCTCTTGTTCCTTCCACTCACTGGGTTCCTCTTCCAGAGAGCTGCATGGCTTTTTACCTCTCTCAGACACCCTATCTAAAATTTCAGGTTCCTTTTTTTTGCCTGCATTTTCTGACTCCCTTTTCCTATTTTATATCATACTCATTTATTCTAAAGTACACATTTTCCACATTATAACGTCTCTAAAATTGGGGTGTCTTAGAATCAGTGGTGTCTTATAGTGTTAATTGACAATGTTTTTTCTTACCTAGTAGTATGGAAAATTTGGGTGCTTCTTAAAATTGATGGCCTCTTGTTCTTTTTCTCCATAGCACGTATCACCATTTGATATGATGTTTATTTTTTTTTATTGTTTAGTTATTGGTAATAACTAGAATTAAGATTTTGTTAGAGAAAGGACTTTGTTTTGTTCACTGTTATTTCTTCAACACTTAACACAGAATGTAGTACACAATTGATGTTCGGTGACTGGTTCCTGGAAAAATTGGATGAATAAATGAAATATTATATTTACTTAGAGTGGTTAATTACTTGTATTAAGATGTGGATAGCTATTATCCATGTATGGTATGAGTTATATAATCTATGTTCATAATGGTGTTAATTACATACTCAGTTTTGACACACATGTGGTTTGTGTTACCTGGGGAAGACTTATTCACAGATTATCTGTGGCCTTCTCCAGTGCAGTGGTGAATGCTCCTTAGCCCAGTAGGTCCTAGCTAGTAAAAAAAATAATAATAATTTTTGGAGTATACTAGTATCATTTCTCATATAAATGTAGTTTGTATGATAGTATTAGCTGATTTGCTTAACTTCTTTACTGAAAGGTTGTATCAGGGCACAACTGGCTGCAGGTAACAGAAGCCCAACTCAAATTCAGCTAACCAATGAGGAAATGATTAGTTTATATAACATAAATCCCCAGGTGGAGTGGCTGGTAGGCATGTTATGCCAGAGGAAGACTATTTATCATTACTCTCATATCCTTTTCCATTATTCCTTAACTTTTTAAGGAACTTTTCTATCATAATTCTATTTTTTTTAATATTTTTATTTATTTATTTGACAGAGATCACAAGTAGGCAGAGAGGCAGGCAGAGAGAGAGAGGGGGAAGCAGGCTCCCTGCTGAGCAGAGAGCCCGATGCAAGGCTCGATCCCAGGACCCTGAGATCATGACCCTGAGCCGAAGGCAGAGACTTATTAACCCACTGAGCCACCCAGGCAGCCCTCCATCATAATTCTAGACAAGATTATTTCCAATGTGAATGGTATCCAAGAAAGGTTGTATAGTTTTCTACACTGTAAATCTTTTTTTTTAAAAGATTTTATTTATTTATTTGAGAGAGAGAGAGAGAGCACGAGAACAGGGAGGGTCAGAGGGAGAGGCAGACTCCTGGCTGAGCAGGGAGCCTGATGGAGGGCTTAATCCTAGGACTCTGGGATCATGACCTGAACGGAAGGCAGACACCTAACCAACTGAGCCACTCAGGCACCCTCTATACTGGAATTCTTGAAAACATTTTATTTCAGTGATTTGTTTTTATTTCCCTTTTCCCCTTTCCTCTTTAGTTTTTAGCAGCCTCAGTTCTTTTGAAAGCATGCTGTACTTTGTCATCACTTCTAATTTGTGAGGTGATTTTACTGAAACTTTAATCAGAAAATAACACTTTAAGATGGGTGAGTGATATTTAAATAGTTACTGTATTGTTGCAGATACTATATTAACTTCTAAAATTAGCATTTCTTAAAAGGAAAAAAACTGTACTTAAATGTTTTAATGTTCCCAAATTGGCCCTCACAAAATGAGGTGGTAGCACTGTTGCTTTAAGCCAAGGAAATACTTGGGTCTTATTGAGTGAGACTTGCTGTTGATGACATTCTAAAAAAAAAATTATAGTTAGCTTTAATTCATCTCCATAGTTCTTCTTAGTAATATGCCATTAGTAATGCCATTTATTGAGTACTCACCATTTGTCAGGCATTCTGCTAGACTTTTAAAGTTTATTAGCTTAATCCTAACAATTTAAGGTGTACTTATTATTTATTTCCTTTCTGCAAATGAAGAAACAAACTCTGAAGGATTAAGTGACTGGCCCTAGGTCCCGTAGCTACAAAATGGCCCATTTAGTTCAGTGTGAATTCAGAGCCTCATATTTTCTCTTAAAAACCAGAGTACTGAAATTGCAAATACATTCTTGAGAAGATAGTATTATCGTAATCAGTCAGTGGAGAAAGAGCTATAACTAAAGTGTTTCAGCTTTATTCATTTTATTTTATTTTTATTTTTGAAAGATTTTATTTATTTATTAGAGAGGGAGCATGAGAGCAGGGTGAGGGGCAGAGGGAGAAACAGTCTCCCCGCTGAGCAAGGAGCGTGATGCTGGGCTCTGTCTCAGTACTCTGAGACCATGACCTGAGCCAAAGGGAGATACGTAACTGACTGAGCCACCCAGGCACCCCAGTTTTTTCTTTTTTTATTTTAAAGATGATGCTCCAGAATGGTTTAATGAAGAGCATATAAAATATTTTGGTATGTATGTGTCATCCCCAGGAAGGTGGCTTTGAGGAACCAGTACTTATGTTTATATAGTAAACTAATTTAGGAGACTGATGGAATATGGATGGTAGGACAGATTAATGGAGAGGGATGTTGTAGAGTCACAGAAATACATAAGATTGATTATTTTAGAGTTGGAATGGATTATAAAGCTCCCAAAGTGTGGGAAGCAGCAGCTTTGCTTACTAAGAATTTGCAAAAAGTAGTTGTTATACTACTTATTCACAGACCTACTTGTCAGGTCATTCAACAGATCCCCCTGATGTGCCAGGCATCAGGTTAGGCACTGGGGATATAGTAGTAAATACCACAGTGTCCTTATACTCCTGAAGCAGAAGGAGACAGTAAACAATAAGTATGACAGGTCTTGATAAATGCTCTGGATTGGGGAGGGGGTGTCAGAGTAAATGGAGTGATCCAGGAAGTCCTCTCCAGGAAGTAACATTTGAACAGAGCCCTGAGTAATAGGAAGGGGTGAGCCCTGCAGCTCTCTAGAGTCCAGACAGAAGGTAACAGCAGCAAGTAAGTGAGGCAGGAGTGTGCTCGGAGGATGTGAGGAAGAGCAAGGAGGTCAGTATGGCTGGACCTGGGTGAATGAGGACAGCAATGATAGTAAGAGATTTAAGGTGCCCTAAGGATTGGGGATTTTATCCATGGTCTGGTTGTCAGCCACGGGAGGGTTTTGAGCAGAAGAGTGATGTAATTTACATTTTTCAGCCCTCATTTTGGCTGCTGTGTGGGGAGTAGACTGTAGGAAGGCAAGAGTGGAAGGCTGTTGCAGAGCCCACATGAAATGTGTTGGTGGCTCAGGCCAGGGTGGTGGCCATTAAGGGTTAAGACATGGTTGGGTTCAGATGTATTTTGAGAGTGGATCTTACAGGGTGTGCCGATGAATCAGACGTGAGGTATGAGGAAATGAGAATTCAGGGACTCCAAGGCTTTGGCTTGGGTACTGGAAGAATGGAAATGCCACAGGAATAATATTTTGTTTTATAAACGTGGGCTCTTCCTCCAGGTTACCTCAGTTTTAGACCCTGCTGTGCCTTTGATTGCCTGTGTGACTTTCAATAAGGTGCTTTCACTGCCTGGATTTGAATCCCAGCTGTGCTGTTAAGTACATTTCTGACCTTGGACAGGCCACTTTAATTTTATGATGCCTTAATTTTCTCATCTGTAAAATAGCTATTATAGTAGCATCTACCTCATATGGTTATTATGAGGGCTAAATGGGTTAAAAATATAGAGTGCTTAGAACAGTGCCTGATGTTTAGTAAGTTCTCAGTAAATTCTGGCAGAAATTTTTATTATATGAATAGCTATCTATTTTATTTGCTACCAGGACTCCTAGAACCTTAAGCAATGTTTGACAGCTGATAGGTGCCCAGATATTTCTTTTGTGAATAAACAAGGAAACAAATGAGCTGATAAATGGTAGCCCTTTCCTTCATAGCACATGCTCATATGTTCCCTGTTTTATTTAAGCCCTTTCAGTCTTCTGGTGTTTTTTTTCCCTCCTCATTGATATCCTCTGACTTCAGCGAGAGTGGGTCCAACTTGCTGCTTTTTGTTGTTGTTGTTCTTTTTTGTGAAGCAGTTAACGTATTGAGCCATATTTGATGGATATTAAATAAACTTACTATGGTAGTCGCTTCATAATATATGCATATATTAAATCATCATGTTGTACACCTCAAACATACACAGAATGTGTCAGTTATATCTCAGTAAAGCTGGCAAAATAATGTTTTCATTTAAAAAAATGAAAAACCCATATTTTACTTCCACGTTTATTTAATTTTTCTTTTGAAACATATGTAGGTATATATTGGGGCTTATTCACTCTGTTTCTTTGATAAAACCATTTGTTATTTGTCAGGCTGTTTGTTTTCTTGCCACGGAGTGTGCTGCCCTTTATGCTTTCTGTGTTTTAGTGATGGAGGGTTCTAGCAAAGTCTGGCAGCGATAGTTCACTTAAAACTCCTGCTCCTGATTGAGACTCACATTTCTCTCAGGAAGCCTTGTACAGTACTTAAATGTTAATAAAAGACAACGCTAAGAATTCCTCTTTATTTTTACATTCTACTACTTTGCGTGCTGTTTGGATATTTATTCCATCAGTCATTATATGCTTCTTTCTGTTTCCTTGTGATATGGTGAGATTTTCTTTGATTTTAATTTATGAGGACATCAGAAGAGTAACAGGGAAAGGTTAAGACTTAAACAATCATGTGGTAGCTTCCAAAGTAGTCTGCTTCCCTTTCCTGCTTTTGTGCTTTTCCCTATTGCCTGGATCTGGTCTCTCAGATTAGGCCAGCTATCTGCTCCTTCTATTCTCCCTCAGATATGGATGTGGAGGGAAAGTGTGAAGATGAAGGTCAAATGTGGTTGTAATATTAATAGGAATGTAGATTGTGAATACAGATTGAAAATCTGTCACTACAGATAAAGAAAAAAACGATCTTAGTTGAAATTTAGATAATATCTCTATTTTTAAGAGGAGAAAATTGAAGCACATTAGATAGAAGGTCACAGACTATGTTGGATGGGGACTAGAACTTAGTTTTTACGTTTCTGGTAAGTAAGTATTCAGTTTTTCACTGGGATGTTAGATTTTCACTTGAAGTTCATTTGCAGTAGAATGAGATCATCTAAGATTATAACATTAGGAAACGTGAGTTATACAGAAACATTGCCAAGAGTATACAAAAAAAAATTCCATGAGTTGATGTTAAAAATAAATTTTTTTCTTTTTTGTGATCTAGTGGTGGTGGGAGCAGAGCTTGTTGCTTAAAGTGGTCATGCAGATGTTTGATTGTCCCAGCATCAAAGAAAAGGATGTAAATGTATGACTGATTGATGGGCAACATGGGTGGCTGCCGTCCATTAGATACTGGTGGCCAGTCTTGAACTCACAGAGGGTGTTTAAAATGACTTAATAGTTGCAGGATGGACTGTTGGTATTCTTGGGGAGGAAACTACTCTCCGAGCCAACTTTAAGGTGAAAAGCTGAGTCCCCACCTAAACTAATACTAAAACTCTGCCTTCCTCCTGAGGTTGTTGTGAGGTTTTAATGATTTTTTTTTTTTTTGTATAAAAGCAGATTGTAAATAAAGTGCTCTTTCACATAAAAGGAGCAACATTTAAAAACTTTTTCATGCCTAAAACTGTTTTATTGGCACTGTTACAAAGAAAATAAGATATTTGATCTACTTATGATTTTTCATGAATTATTTAATGGTATTTATTTCTTAATAGCAGTTGCTGTTTTTTTTCCTAGAAGCCAATATTTAACATTACATGTTCTTTCATTCTAGGGGGCTCGGGTTGGCAGAATAGATGCTTTCGTTCAGAGCTTGGACAAAAATTTTATGGTTCCAGTAGGTGGCGCTATAATTGCTGGCTTTAATGATTCCTTCATTCAGGAAATCAGCAAGATGTATCCAGGTAAGAAATAACTAACAAAAATCCATTTATACCTAGGCTACTATAAAAATATATATATATTAATTTCTAAAGGTTTTCCCCCATTCCTGAATATAATTTGTTTATCTTATCTCAGGAAGAGCTTCAGCTTCACCTTCTTTAGATGTCCTTATTACTTTATTATCACTTGGATCAAATGGCTATAAGAAGCTATTAAAAGAAAGAAAGGTAAGCTTTCCCTTTAGGTATAAAATAGGTCTAAAATCTTGACTAGAATTATTCCAAATTATTGGTGTTTTTGCCTTTGGTTTGCCACTTTGAGAGTATAGAGGGCTAGTGTGGTCCTAAGGGATTTACTTTGAATGTGGAATCACTCCAGGTGATTTCAGTTAATCATTTTGTCCTGTTTATTCAGATATTGTGAGTGATCTTGGACAGGTGAGTTTGCTTTTTTTTTTTTTTTTACATCAGAGATTCTTATTAATATAGTTTAGTAAAATTCAGTTCATTTATCACTTAAAGATAGAGTCTTGAGAAACAAATGGACAAGTTTTTTCTTTTTAGTTTTTGGAAGTCTGAAGACTTGTGTAGGTATGAGATGACAGTCACAAGAGGAAGAACCAGGTCAGAAGTTGGCCAGCTTCTCATTCTAAAGTAATACATTCATCTCTTGTCATTACTGGAATGCTGAACTCATTGGTTATGTTGGCTGTGAAAAGAAAAGTGACATTTGTGCTTGAAAACTGGACTTTGTCTCCAACACTAAAAACTGGCTTAATTAATTCAGGACAACTCCAAAATTGTAGACAGAGACAGTGTTGGCAGGGTGGGTCAGACTAAAATGTTTTATTCATCTCCCATCTGGGAGATCTAGAGGCCCCTGGTACAGTTTTTGTATTTGTGTAAATCTCTAACATTTAGTAGCAATTATAATCCCTGAGATTTATAATATATTTATATATTTTATGTTTTTTCTGATAGATCCTCTCAACAGCCTTATGAATATGTAACAGAAGTTGAAAAATTTTGTTCCTACTTTCCTCTAGTTATCCCTTTCCCCCCACCAGTTCAGTCCATAGGAAGGTAATTGCTTACTTTGTATTATGAGGACATCTCTTAAGATTTACGAGATACAGGAAAAGAGGCTCAACCTCGGTCTTTGGAAAATGCCCCTGAAAACCTGGGAGATACCACTACTCACCTAGTAGGAGGGCTAATATAAAGAACACTGACAATACGAAATGCTGGCAAAGAGCTTAAGCAAGTAGAGAACTCTCAGACATTGCTGGTAAGAACACAAATGGTACAGTAACTTTGGAAAACACTTTCATGGCTTTTATAAAGTTAAACATATGCTCACCATATAAAGTAGCCTTCCCACTCCTAGCTATTCACTCAAGGGAAATGAAAATTTATGTCTGTACAAAAACCTATACATAAATGTTCATAGTGATTTTATTCATAATTGCCAAACCCTGGAAACAACTCAAATGTCCATCATCTGGTGTATAAACAAACTGTGGTGTGTATATACTCAGCAATAAAAAGGAATAAATTACTGATATAAGCAACAAAATAATGGCTCTCAAATGCATTATACTAAATGAAATAAGCCAGACTCAAAAGGCCTCATGTTGTTTGGTTTCATTTATATGCCATTCTGGAAAAGGCAAAAAATATCAGGACAGAGAAAAAAAATAAGTGGTGGACAGTTGTGGGTTGAGGGAAGGGACTCATGGGATGGGAAAATGGGCTGTATCTTGACAATGGGAGTATTTTCATAACTGTGTATGTTTGTCCAAATTCATAGAAGTGGACCCCTAAATACTGGGCCTCTGAAATTTTGCTATATGTAAATTATGCCTCAATAAACCTAACAAAGATTTTCAAATGATTAGAATAAAAGTCTGGTTTGATATACTCCCAAAGGTAATCATCATGGTCATAGATTATTGTAGCTACAAAGAGAAGACCTCAATAAATGTTCCAAGGAACCTTTTCCACATGACAGATGAAGCCTGATTATAAATGAGCAAAACTATCATGGGTTTATATTGTTTATATGAGAGCTTAGTTGTATTAGATGCCAGTGGGCCTTAGCTCTCCTATAACTGATTGTTTCACTATGAAAAAGATGTTTGAACTCACAGATTTTTTTGTGAGGTGTTCCCATTATCCTCATTTTTATAGGAAGTAGAAGGATAGAGAACTAACATGTATGAGGTAAACTGTGAGACATGGGTTCAAAGCTAGGCGGCTGAGCCTTTGATCAACTGTCTTAACCTCTAAACTCTACTGCTCTTTCCTTACGTGGATAAATAGTCTGGCCTGGTAGCTATATAGTTACCTTATATAGCTATAACTCTGAAGACTTAGGTCTACTAATAACCAGTGGAGGCAAAAACAATGAATAAATTTAGTGATCCTGGCCAAAAAAGCTCAGTTATATTTTAGAAAGGATATAATGTATTTGCCTTGTGCAGAATCACTGTTGTTGGGAATGGCCCATCCCTGACTCCAGGTGATCCTAGCGAGACTATCAATCACAGCACCCCTTCCTGCTCTGTTCAGAGCAGTGAGCATGTGATCAGGCTAACTTGGTTTGCAGGTGGGCATGTAGAGGTAGATTCCATCCAGCAGGTTTGATAGGTCCTTTAGAGAGAGAGGGTTTGCTGCTTTGCAGATATATAAGGAGATAATACTCATATTATATATAATACTCATATAATATATATAATACTCATAATATATAATATGCCATATTTCTGGCCATGCCAAGAAAGCCTTCTTGGGACTCGAGAATACGAGAGGGAAACGAGCTAAAAGTCATTTGGGTCTCTGGATCGAGACATGCTTGCTTGTAGACTTGGCTGTGAGATGAACCAACAAATTCCCTTTTCCGTTTTAAACTAGATTTCTGGGGTGCCTGGGTGGCTCAGTCAGTTAAACGTCTGCCTTTGGCTCTGGTCGTGATCCCTAGGTCCTTGGATTGAGCCCCACATCAGGCTCCCTGCTTAGCAGAGAGTCTGCTTCTCCCTCTCCCTCCTGCTCCTGCTCTTTCTCTCTCTCTCTGAAATCGATAGAATCTTAAAAAATAAATGAATAAATAAACTAGATTTCTAACACATATTTTGATTCCCCTTACACCCTTGAGTCCTTTGTAATGTTTCTCAACATACATTTCCTCCTTTCCCCTTCCACTGCCACCACTTGTAGCTCAGACCCTTACTCTAGTACACCTGGACGCGTACAGCAATTGACCAGTTCTTCTCCCAACCCCAATTTTAGTCTAGTCTAATCTGCTATGTTATAGCATAGATAGCATAGTGCTAGATTAATATTTTAAAGCTCTTCAAGTTATTCTGCTTTGGGTTATGGTTGCCAGCAAGACAAAGTCCATATTCCTTAGCCTGCCATCATGATCCTTTATTTATAGTCTGCTCTCACATTACTTTGGCAGTGTTGGACACTGTCATTCTTTTATTCAGGCAGAGAAATGTTTATGCATCGGCCCTAAGGTAAATTCACAAATGAGACTTGCATAGTCTCTACCGTCTTGGAAATTATAGTCAGGGGAAATCTAGATATTAAATAAACAATTAAAAATCTGTCCGGCATTATGAAAAGGACAAGCAGAAGGTAGGGGAGCGTGTGGCAGCTAACCCAGTTCTAGCAGGGGTGGGGAAGGCCTCCCTGAGGAAGAGACATCTGTTCTACAGAAGTACAGCTCGTCCATTTATTAGACTCCTATGGTGTCATCATTAACTCGAATGAATGGCTAAAATAACTGTTGAACTCTTAAAGGGTACTTTAGACTGAATCTAGAAAGCAAAGTACTATGCCAGTTATTGGAGAGTTTGTTCTAGGTAACTTCGTAAAACTGGCCTTCCTTTGGGATAAATTCAGAGTCAGTCACTCTGGAGTGAGGCTAAAACACCTGCATTTGTAACAGACTTCCCTGATGAATATGATGCACATCCTAGTTTGAAACCCATTGTTTGGGGGGCACACAGGTCACTTGTATCTATCGCAGAAAGTTGGAGAAGAAACGTAGCAGGGTCCTAGCATTTGAATACATAGGTTGATAATATTTTATGGAGTTTGAGACAGACTGTATAAATATCCCAAATAACAAAGCTTAACAATAGAACTTGTTAGTTACCTCTTTATTTCTGATCTTTTCCATTATCCTAGATACAGCCTTATATTGTGGCTGCTCTTTACCTTACAGTGATCCCTCCCTGATTATCTGAGCGCATGCCCCCCAGAATCACCATCTGGTCTCTGAAATGAAACTTGGTCCTTGATTATAGGTAGTCTGGGAGACTAGCATCCACCTTGCAGTTTGCATTCATCCCTCTACTTTTCATGTCCTTTGCTTGATATTAGTAGATGCTCATCAGATGTTGGTGGAATGAACTAATGGATGGTATTTGGGAACACCTAGGTTTAGTTTCATATAGTCATCTCTTATGTTGCACAGAATGAGTATCTTTCTGGGTAATTAGAAAGTAAATTAACTTTTTGATCCTGACTTACATTATGAGTTAGATGTTGTCATAGAAATATTTCTTTATATAGTTATAGTTGGAAAGTTGTGAAAAGAAGGGAGTTGAAAAGGTGATACCTGTTGTGTGTGACCAGTATTATAGTTCTGGAAGTAGGTCTTCCTCACTAGCAGGTACTTCTCTTCCAAGATAATTTCCTTACCTTGGGATTTTGGACTTGTTGATTTTAGGGGTGCCCTGTCATCTTTTCGGAATCTAAGAATTTCCATGATGCCATGGTTCTTTTGACTTTTGACATTGAGATTTTGACTTTAAAATTTTCAGATAGTTTTAGGGAATTCCAAATACCCATGAGTGTGTAAATTTTGCTTAGCATAAAAAAGAAAATCCACCTGCTTTGGGAAGGACCTGTAGGAATATGTAGCTTGACTGGTAAATAGATCCAGCAGGTAGCCCGGCTTTGCTTCCCATGGGGACTTTGTTAATCATTGTGTAAATATTCTGTGGGCCAGATTTTATGTTCTGGTGATATATATGAATCGGATGGCTCCATCTCAGATATCAAGGGGTAACCTCTCTTTGTAACATCCAGAACTTTGTTCTTTTCCTTTTATCTAGATGGAGTAGAGTTGAATTCACAGGGATAGGATAAGAATAGGATTGTAGCTACAGGGTATTAGCACATGTCTGTAAGGGTCCTGCCAGCTAATGTTAGTTACTATTTTTTAGTTATTTTTAAGAAGATTTATTTACTGGGACGCCTGAGTGGCTCAGTTGGTTAAGCGGCTGCCTTCGGCTCAGGTCATGATCCCAGCGTTCTGGGGATCGAGTCCCACATCGGGCTCCTTGCTCGGCAGGGAGCCTGCTTCTCCCTCTGCCTCTGCCTGCCTCTCTGCCTGTGCTCGCTCGCTCTCTCTCTCCCTCTATCCCTGACAAATAAATAAATAAAATCTTAAAAAAAAAAAAAGATTTATTTACTTATTTGAGAGAGAGCAAGCGAGCGAGTGCGAGTATGAGGTTGGGGGGCAGAGGAGAACGAGAAAGAATCCGAGCAGACTCTGAACTGAGCGCAGAGCCCTAGGCAGGGCTCGAACTCCCGACCCGAGATCATGATCTGAGCTGAAACAAAGAGTTGGATGCTCACCTGACTGCGCCACCCCAGACGCCCCACTAATGTTATTTTATCTGGAAACTCTTTTAGGAGGGAAAAGTAGGTGGGTGGGAAGTCAGCATTTTTATGAATGTTTGCTGTGTCCGAGGAGCTCTCCTTATATTTATTATTTCATGTGCTACCTAAAGCAAGTTTATGAGGTAGGTATTACCCCCATTTTACAGATGAAACTGAGGCTCAGAGACATTAAGTACTTATCCAAAGAGCACAAAAAGTACCGGAACTGCCCCTGAAACCAGGTCTGCGTGATTCTAAAGCCTCTGCGCTTTGTGTCTCATCACCCTCTTCTCGCTGCTTCCGCTCACTCGTCCAGCATTGAGGGAGGGCTTTCCCGCTCTGGGCTAGGCATTGGCGCCCTAAAAATTATGATCTCGTGACTCTCTGTTCTTAGCTACTGGAGGTATGTGAAACCCCAAAGTCTCTAATACATTAATTGGTTTTATTTAAAAATTCTTTGTATAGAATTTACTTAGAGACTACCTGAAGTAATCTTCAAAGGATCAAAGTGCTCCTTTGAGAACTCTGTCATTGTAAGTGACTAAAGTTTACTCTTGAACAACTTCATTCAACAGGCAGATCTTTTCCTTGAAAAATGTGGATGTCCTCGATAAACCCTAATTGCATATATGTAGCATAAATATTGTTTTTTTATTGGGTTTGTTGCAGAAGTAAGGGCCTCTTTTGTTTAAATGGACTTGCTTTTGAAGTGTGAAAATTTAATCGTGATAGTTTATCGGTTCAGCTCTGGAGAAGCTGAGGTAAAGCTATTTTGCTTCAGCCAGAGCTATTTATATACCATCACTGAGAGCTCCTTTTCATATTATCGGTGTTATTGCGTACTAAAAAAAGGAGTGTTAAAAGAAAACTTAGGATTTTTTTTTCCTGTGCCCTTATTCACCACAATGATATTTTTAGAGGTTATTTCATCTAGTATATCTCGTCAGAAAGGGCTTTATCTTTTCACAGTAGAGGCAGACAAGAACTCAGCTTGAAGCCATTCCTTCTCAAGTCTTCTTTTTTGAAGGGTGAAAGGATCAGAGAGAGTGGAACTGTGTGTGTGAATTGAACCTCTGCCCTTAGCCCCTTGCCGAGTCACACATCTTCACCAGAGGAGAAATGGCCATAAATTTAACTGAAGAGGCCTTTAAGAAAAGGGGTTAAAATTTAAGACACTATTTCTAGGAGTTGCTCTCAGCAGAAAGAGCAGTCTTAGAAGTTTCTCCTGACTTCTCTTTGCTTCCAGAGAATGCCATCGTTCTGCTTAGCTTTCCTTTAAAAGAGTGCTTTGCTGAACAGGGCAAGCAGATAATCATTCATTGTTGCAAATACCTGCTGAGTTGGCCGAGTACAGAAGAGGAATGACAGCAGATGGCTGCTCCAGTGGCTAGCATTTGTTAGCTGAGGCTCTGGAAGACGAGCTAACTTCTAGAAGAACATCAGACATACAGCTGCAAACACTGTTCTGTAACAAAGCTAAGTTTGGAAACATGAGTAGATTTGACCCTGAAAGTGGAGTTGTTGATGTCAACAGAAGCATCTCATTTTGGGCCTGGCTGTGGGGTCTTGACAGAAGAGTGTGTGGAAGCCGCACTTTTGCCTGAGCTGCACAGGCGGCCGAGAATGCCCAGGTTCTTTTGCAAGGCCGCAGGAGGAACTGTGTGCTGCATTTAGTACTGGTATCCACACCTACGGACCTCAGTCTGCATGGATCCGTACCCATAGGCTCTTGTCCATCTGCCCTTGCATGGTATTGTGAACATGTTAGACCACTTGCTAGGAATCCCTTCTGATTTATTACCGACCTTGTAAGACATCCTTTAATAATTTGCGAAGTTCTCTTTTCGTCTGCTCTTGTAACATGAAACAGTATGTTTCAGAAAACATGATTACATAGGACATTTTCCCTTAAAATTTTGTGAATTATGCACATTTGGGGGCTATGGGGAGGGATAGGCTAAATGTTGGGCTTCGCGACTGCAAATCAATTTACAAAAGGCCATGTGAGAGATAATGCTTAATATAATTCAACTTCCCGTCCATTAACATCCTGAACTATGGTGTAAAGTTTTGTATTTTTATTCTAGAAATATAGCTGACATTAGCATTCAGGTATGCAGTTCAGTTTATCTCTAGTGAAGAGTCTTTTAAAATTAAGTTAAATATAGCACAAAAGACATAGAAAATCAATAATATTTCATTTCTTTTAAGTAAGATCTTTCTATATACATTTGCTTTGGGTGCTTATAAATTTCTCCCTTTACAGAAGTATTTTATAATAAATGTCAGTTATAGATTTAACTGTGGCAAAAAAAAAAAAAAGTAGTGCAGGTTTTGTAGTACCTTTAATATATCAGGAAAAAACTGCTTAGCTAAGTAGTAGTGTAGGAAATAGTGGTACAATCTCCTAAACGATATTTTTAAAATGTAGTGATATTAATGGGAGACATTTAGGATCTTAAACTGTCAAATATTATAGGATTCAGTATCTTGTGCTTTAAGGTATTTAAGCTTCTTTGCTTATTGAATTACCTATCATCACCCTTTACACAGAGTATTTGTAGATGGATGTGAACTTGACTCACAAATATTTTCTTTTTTGTCTAATTACTCCCATACTAGTGATAAGTAAGATTTATTTTACCTTAGCATTATGTTTGTAGTCTTAAGATGTTAGCTGCAGTTAAAACTGAATTCTAGTGGCGTTAGGAAGTGATTGCTAGAACCAGTTAAAACTGATTTAAGTATTAGAAATGGAATATTAGGAAAATCTCAATTTTTTAATAGCCATGTGTGTCTCAGTAAGTTTAAAAACAGCCTCTAGGGGTGTTACTAAGGAAACATTTCTTCTTTTTTTTGGAAATAGCTAACTACAAATTAAGTACATATTAATTACTCATCAGGCTTCTCTTAGCTTATGTGTGACCACAGTGTGATTACTGTGGCAGCCATATTAGGTAGAATAGTATTTTAGATTTGTCCTCATCGCTGAAATAAGTATTTTGCTGTTACTGTTCGGGTAGAAAATGTAGGAGTCTATAAAAGGCATTTCCTGTCTATCAGATTTGTTTCTGCTTGTGAGAAGTTGAATTTGAAACTAAGAGAGATGCAGATTAAGACTTTGGTGTGTAACATAGTTGATGAAAAGTCAGCAGTTTGTATCTAAATTAAAATATGTTACTGCTTTTTTTTTCTTTTTTATACAATACAGAGCATTTAAATTAGTGATCTAATTACTTTATAGTTGTTGAAGATATAAAATGAAACCCAGAAGTTCTACTGGTCATTAACATTGGTATAGTACTAAAAGATTACGAATTACTCCAGTTGCCTGGAAAGCTCTTGATTTATGCATTCCATTTGATTATCTTACTGCTTCACCTTCTGAAGTGAATGTCAGAATAGTAGTATAAGAGAGAAGGCCTTTCTATATGTCTAAGAAAAGATGCCCCAAACAGTTTTTTACAGTTTGCAAGTGGTGATAACAGTTGCCTCCTTAAATATTTCTCAGCACTTTTTTTATTAAAAAAGAAAGGCTTACTACGTCTAATAGTAACATTTCCTCGTAGCTTCATTAGGTATGACAAATAATGGATGTTAACTTTTTCATTAAAAAAATTCAGTTTATTTTGGTGATCTAAGATTTCCCAATTCTAGCTTGATGAGAGCATTGATATTACAACATAGTCTAAAATTTTAAGAATGACTATTTAAATTTTTTTCAGGTCAGAGTATAAAATACACCATGTTGACAAGGGAAAAAATGTTTGTGGTCTTAAGTAGACTCATTAATAATTGACAAACTTGGTACAACTTTTCCTCTTTTTAATCTTTACTTAACAAAAGATGGATTTAGTAGGATCAGACTATCTAACTTTTACCTTAGAAAAAATTGAAGCAGTTTTTGTGGCCTTTGAAGTAGAAATATCTTTTTCTACTGTCTCTGCTTGGGTCCGGCTCTGTTGGTCATTGGCTCTTTGGAGTATCTCTAGAGTTTTATGTGTTTTTACTATAACTTGGAGGAGGTGAGTGCAAATGGGCTTCTTCAGGAAAGACTTATTAGGGCAGATTTTTATTTTAACACTTTATAAAGAGCTTACTAGAAGAAAGTATAATTTTCAGTCAGACAGTTGACAATTTAATATTTATTTACAATATTTTATTAAACTTTCTTGAACTACTTACATGTGTACATGAAATTTTATACTTCTAAAATATTTTTATTTTCTACTATTAGATATTATTTATTTTCCAGAGTAAGACCAAGAATACAGTTTTTCATTTTTAGTTGCTATATTCTTTTGATATGAGGATATTGTTAATTTTGAGTTTGTGCAGTTTAAAGGAAATGCATTTTAAAGTACTTTTTCCTAAGTTACTCACATACTAAAAGTCTGGCACATTCTTCTTGGTGTTTGGAAAACAGTGAAGAACACCAAGTCCCTGCTTTCAAGTTTTCCCATTTGAGCAGGTAGTCACAAGGAGTATTCATTTAAGCAAGTCCGTGAGGTATTTTCAGATTGTGGTAAGTATAGTGGAGAACCCAGAATATGTAGTGGTTGGAGGGAGGTGGGAGTACGTTAATAGGGAAGTCATAAAGGGAGGTCCCATTCAGGGAAAGCAGGCATCAAGGTTCTGACCCTAGAAGGAGCTTGACATGTTCAGCAGTTGGAAAGGAGGCTGCTGTGGTGCTCTACTAAGTGGGGAAATGACTGTTGCTCAGTTGGCTGTGTTGGCTGGCTAGTTCATTTGGGGCCTTCTAGGTAATACGTACGAGAAGGGAGTCAGTCATTGGGAGGGACATGATCTGATTTATGCTTTTCAAAGACTGCATAGGGCCTGTGCATGTAGAACAGATTAGAAGGGCCGGGAAGTTGGCAGAAAAATCATTTAGAATCTTTGCTGCGGTCCAGGGAACGAACGGGTTAATGGCTGCTTGGACTCCAGTGGTTGCTCTGGAAGTTCTGAAAAGAGGATGAATTTGTGATAGATACATAATAGCCCCAAAGCAGGATATATGCTGGTCCTTTGCCTTCTTTACCTAAATCCTCTGGTTTCTGATCATTGTGGCAGCTTCGAATCTCACTATGTTGTGTCAAAGGACGAATTGCTCTTAGGGCATGTAGATGATTTTTTAAAAAATGTACCATTTTGTTGTTGCAGGAAATGTTTTTATATTTGTCCAGCCAACTAGAGAAGCTGTCAGAATGCTACAATGAAAGACTGTTGTGTACACCTCACAATCCCATATCTTTAGGTAATATATTTTTCTTAAGGAAAAAAAAAAAAAAAATCATTGCTTCTTAACCCTCCCCAGCAGGGAGCTGGTATTTCTAGAAAGAGTATGAATTCTTGGTGGTTACAATGATTTCTAAATTCATTACAGTATTAATTTGTAAATTGAAAAAGTTTAGCCTTTTGAAATGCTTTAATGTATTTCTGAGATAAAAAGGATACACTGAAAAAAATCCAAATCAATATTAAATATCATAATGCATATGCAGAAAATGATACTTTAACTCCTGCTTCTAACCAAAATAATTTAGTCACTAGTAAGAACTCTAAAAATTTTAGAAAGTTTCTACCAGTTAACAAAAAACTATAATATTAGAAATTAAATCTGTATTGTTTTTAATGCTGTGATTGTTTTCCTGACTATGTTAGAGAACTCTGTATTCATGATAATTTTCTTTGTATAAGGACTATATATTTTTGTCACGTAGTACAAGGACTATGAAACAGGTTAATATGAATGTTGACTTTTATGCATTTAACTTTCACGTTTCCTCATTATCCTTTTTGTGAATGACCGTTCCCCAACTTCATATTTTATGTTTATCTAAGGAAAGTAAGGACTCAATCATTTGTAACTGAAGCCTATTTCAGAAATAGGCTTCCATGGAAAACCATTTGCCACTCATATGTAATAAAACCCACCCTAATTAGTCCTTGGCTGGTTTCTAATTTATGTAAATGTTGTAGAAGATGATAAGGTATGGTCTGAATCCCAGTTCTGCCATTTACTAACCTCTAACCTCCTTTCCCCTATCTATAAAATAGAGACAACGACCCCTCACATACAAAATTGTTAAAGAATGATTAAGGGGCACCTGGGTGGTTCCATCGGTTAAGTATCGGACTCTTGATTTAGGCTTGTCCCTCTCCCTCTGCTCCTGTCCCTACTGCTCTCCCTCCCTCTTTCTCAAATAAATTTTTAAAAATCTTTTTTAAAAAATGGTTGGGATTATCAAGTGTCTAGTATACCCTATCAGGAAATGGTAGCAAGCAGTAGTGGTGAGAATATAGTTTACTCACATAACATCAGAAAGATCATTCTCCTTTTCATATGCAGAAGTTGATTTTACTTAGTCTCACATATGTACTGAAAATTTCCCACATTCTCATCTTACCTGTTCTTAAAGCACCATTGAATTTGAATAAACTGCCATATTGATCATGTCAGTGTTCCATTTTCAATTGGCAGGTTCACTCTTTAGAAGGGTGATAGGGAAATTCTATTCTGATTCTTACTGTGTTAATTTGTATTAACATCTTTTTGTCTGATAGGTAAACAGATCCTTACTATCATTTATTTAGTGCATTAAAATGAAATCATGCCACTTGACAATGAATAAAAAGTAATGTCTCCATGCCAGTTACAAAAAAGTATATGATCCTTTTGTCAGAGGTACTTAGAATAGTCAGAATCATAGAGACA
The DNA here is from genome assembly GCF_020171115.1 of Neogale vison. Lineage (NCBI taxonomy): Eukaryota > Metazoa > Chordata > Mammalia > Carnivora > Mustelidae > Neogale > Neogale vison. The sequence continues at coordinate 48,535,362 of NC_058101.1, forward strand.
GAAAATAGGATGGTGGTTATGGAGGGTGGGGATGGGCAGGAGGAGAATGAAGAGTTACTGTTGAGTAGGTGCAGTGTTTCAGTCTTACAAGATGAAAAGAATTATGGGCGTGGATGGTGATGGTGTTTGCACAACAGTGTGAATGTGTTTAATGCCACCGAGCTGTATGCCTAAAAATGGTTAAGATGGTAAATTTTATGTTATGTGTATTTTAACACACACACAAAAGTAGAGTCTCCTTCATTAAGTGTTTATTTTTTGAGGGATTCTGTGCTGGTGAACTAAGGTGCATTGGGATCCTTTTTCTTTTTCAGCTATGACACTTAAGACACTAAGTGAACACCAGGACAGATCTGTCACTCAGCTTGGCTCAATGCTTTTTACCAGACAGGTTTCTGGAGCCAGGTAGGTATGTGTGAAAGAGGCCTGGACTTATTTACATCTCCAAAAACTTAACTGTAAAGTATTTTTCCTAAACGGTTGACCCCAAGTATATGCTGAGCTCCATGTGAGTGTTCCTCATGGGTGAAGGAACGATGAGGTGGAGAGTGTGTAGGGCTATGGTAGCCCATGTGTAGAAGGCCTGCACTTGAAGCAGTCTCAGAAGGATAGGGACCTTGTCTGTTTTCATGGACATCCAGAAACAAAGTTTCATCACCCCTCGGTACAGATTTTTATTGTTATCTTTGTTTGATCATCTTCAGGGGTGTCACATCTTGGTGCTAGAGATAAGTCATCTTCATTACTAAATTCAGATGAAAACATTTTTAAGGAAAAACTCATTTCCTAAACCAAAAGTTATGCAGTTCTTGTCTAAGTACTGCCTTTGAAAAATGTACTTTTTGCTCTTACATGTGTCTTAAAAATGCATTTCATTTTTCATTTTATATTTGATGAGGTCAGAGAAAAAGGACTTCAGAAGAAATATCTTGCTCTAAGTACTCTTCTTTACGTGCCTTTATTAAAGAATTTCTCTCTGACTACCAGAGATTAGAGATTTCACATCAAAGGACAACTTTTTAAAAGAAAAACATCTTAGATTAATTCAGCTTTTACGTTGATGAACTATATCCATTCATGGCATAGTTTTGACGCTTCTAAAATGGTTTTCTTGGCCTTGCTTTTAGTGTTGCCACTATTTGTCTTTTTGTTTAGGATGATTTAATTGATTTATTTTTTTTAAAGTACCATTAGAAATCTCCTTATATCAAGTATGCCAATGAAATCAAGCTTACCGAGTACACGTGCCATCGCCAAATATCCCTTTATGCTGACCACCACCCCTTGTAAGCAGTCACAGAATTCTTTCTGGGTCTTTCTTTAAAACCCTCCATTGCACAGCACGGATCAGATAGGTGGAATTTCGGTTTGTTGATTGTTGGAGGTGATACACAGCAATTCGCCAACGTGGTTTGACTTAGAAATTTCAGTATTCCATTTGAAGTATATATATGTGAAGTCAGATTCCATATTTAGTACAAAAACAGAAATAATTTTCTTTTTTTTTCTCTTTGAAGAAGGTGCAAAGGTATTTGTGATTCCTAGAAGTAATAGCTCTTAATGGAAGATAAGTCAGTGGTCATCTCCAGGCGGCACTCTTCTACGGAGATTAGCCATGTATTGTATAATTTTATCTTAAGGCTGCCACCGTCTGTTTTCATAGGCCCTGATTTATGGCCGCTTTTAACTTCTTTATCAGTAGATCTAAGGCTTAGTAACACTGATATCTGTTGTTTATGGGTAATATTCTGTTAACACCACCAGACATATTAAATTGCTAAATCTTCTCCCTTTCAGGGTTGTGCCTCTTGGGTCTGTGCAAGCCGTGAGTGGCCACACCTTCCGAGGCTTTATGGCACATACAAATAATTACCCTTGCGCTTACCTCAATGCTGCAGCAGCCGTTGGAATGAAGACACAGGATGTGGACTTGTTCGTGAAGAGACTTGACAAGTGTTTAAAGACAGTAAGAAAAGAACAAAATAAAGAGAGTAATGCATCTGCAGTTGAAAATTACAACAAAACTGAAGATGTAGATATTGAAGAAATGGCTTTAAAACTAGATAATGTGCTTCTTGACACGTCCCAGAATTCTTCATGACATGTGAAAGGTTTCTTTTTGATTATTTGAAAGAAGTGATGAGGCTACAGTACAAACAAGCAGTTTAAAGATAGGACTTGAGGTTTTGGAACTGAGAATGTCTTGGAGGATATGGAGGATCTTTGGTCAAGGTACAGACTGGGGTCTGAGCTAGCCATCTGATGACTTGTTATGTTTTTTTATTCTTAGATTGCCTCAGTTATTATGTTCCTTAACAGATAAAACTACCATTAGGATTTTTCTAATTGTTAGAATATTTGTCAATTAAGCATTATGATTCAGGTCATTCTTACTAATGTGACAAGTAAAATTACTTCTAATTCTTTTTGAAACGTGTAAATTGTTTCCTCCTGACCATTCTCTACCATTCACAAATGACTTCTGTTTCTGGTCGCAGAGAATGGAGAACGATCCAGTACTGCTATTTACAAGATGTTGGTGTCTCTAAGTCACAGTCTGCCTGTGAAATGGTCATTCCCCAGGGAAGCAGAGTCCAGCGTAAGCTTTAGCTTTCACTTAGTGGTTCTCAGCTGGGGATGATTTGCTTATATCTAAGCAACACCTGGGGACATTTTCAGTGCTCACGACCTGTGGCGTGCTCTTGACATCTTGAGCTGGAGGCCAGGGGTCCTGCTGCTCAACATCCCACAGTGGGTGAGCGGCTTTCTGGAACACAGCCCCAAATCTCAGTAATGCTGAGAAGGATAAATACCACCCTAACCCAGCTCCTCAAGCAAAGTTTCCCGCAGCAACTTTCATTATTCAGTAGTGCTTCAAAGAAGAAAGCAGTAAATTTTACCAAATTATACAGCGTTAGATTAAGTGATAAGATGGGCTGCCTGTTCTAAACCTGAGATTATATGGCATTTGTGCATTTTTCCATTTGGGCCAGTGAAAGCTTTCTCCCACTGTTTCTGCTCTAAGCAGGCTTTGCATACTGGTTAGTTCAGGTGTTGTGCACAGCCATTATCAAGAATGGTTAACTTGGGTATTTGGGGATCTGTTTTTGCTAGGAAGGTGAAAATGATGTAGTAGGATGAACAGGTGTATTTGCCACTCCCCCCCCCCCAACACACTCACTTTCTTAGCCTGATATTCCAGACTTACCGGCTGTAACAATTTTTGTTGTTTATGTTTTAAGAAATAGACTAATGCCGCCAAGCCTGAGGAATGAGCGAAGCTTTTGAATACACCAAAATGCCAAAGCCATAGTCCTCAAGACCTGCTCGCTGGAGCGGTGGTCCTATGAGATGCTCACAGGGATAAAGTATTCCGTGGGCAGATCATTTGGGGCCTTTGTAAACCTACCTATTAGCACATTAAAGGCTCTGAGAATTCCTTGGAAACCAACTTAAGTGTGCCCTTATCCAAACATGGAACCCTTTTCTCAACTAAAAACTTACTGACATCCCACTGAACATGCTTTCAAAAACACTGCAGTTGAGAATGCGGCCTTGGTTTCTGGGTTGTGTTTTTCTCTGTCACTTGGTGGTATAAACTGTCACATATGAGCTCAGACAGATACCACTCCCATCAGTGCATAAGTTAAAATACTCTAACCCTAGCTTGATCTCCTTGGACGTCATAAAATTTAATTATCAATATTGTAAAGGTTACTTTTAAGTTCTTTATTGTATTTGGGGTTCTAATATTTTAGATATCTTTTTTTTTAATAGCTATAACAACACACTCTAGAGTAATACCTGGGTGAAAAGGTGGTGTGAGGTTTTTTATGTGGATTTGGGACCGAGTTGTAGAACCAGTAAAGCGAAAGGGTCCCAGCCATGCCTCTGGAGTCTGCAAGAGGGAATGGAGCCGTGTTGCAGATGCTAAGTGCTGCTGGCACAGCTTCCTGGATGAGGGAGCCAGGGCGGGTTTCTAGAACAAGTGATCTATACCGTGTGAGCGTCATTTAGCTTGAGAAGGCCGGAGCCGAGAGACCAGCAAATGTTTTCTCATCTGCAGTGTATCAGCAGTTCTTGGGCTTCAGCTGCTGAATAGATAATAATTCTAATTGAAGATAAATTACATGAACCCACATGTGAATGATAGATGTGTTGTAACATTTCATTCCTGGTGCATAAAATCAGCTGCAGTTTTTATTATTAGTTCTTTCTTTTCAGAGGTTTTGGAGTAACAGCTCTGGTCCTACTGGTTTAAATTTGACCTTGAGGTCCTGGAATTCACGAGAGTTTTTGAAGGGGTGCTGTAGGTTCTGATTTGGGCTTGCCTTTGCTCCCACCCCAGGGTTGTTTTTGCTCACTCTCAGCCATTTTCACGTGTAAGTTTAAAAAAGTATGTATGTACAATTAAATTCACTTTAAGTTGCTAGTACTGATCGGTAAACCTTTAATCGGTAAATTCACTTTAAGTTGCTAGTACTGATCGGTAGTCGGCCTTCATTACCCTTGAACTGTGGTGGAGAGGCAATGGCTGATCCATTTTCCAGTCATGGCTGAGATGACCTGTCCTTACGATCCAGCTGCCCTTAATAAGGCTCTCTGGTAGAGTTTTGGAATTTGGTGGGTTTTTTTTTTTTTTTTTTTTTTTTTTTTAGATTTTTAAATTTTTTTACAGAGAGAGATATCACAGGCAGAGAGGAGGGGGGAAGCAGGCTCCCTGCCGAGCAGAGAGCTTGATGTGGGGCTCGATCCCAGGATCCTGAGATCATGACCCCAGCCGAAGGCAGCGGCTTAACCCACTGAGCCACCCAGGTGCCCCTGGAATTTGGTTTTTAAAGTCATTGGACTGTAGTAGTCCTCCCAGAAAAGAAAATCGAATAACACAAAATATTCTTTAGGTCACTACACAATGTGTTACTTCTACAGAGAGCAGGGAAAGGTATTTTAAAATCCAGCTCTCAATTTGGCTCTTATGTCCTCTGTTGATGAATTCTCACTCTATCAGGGAATGATACGTGATACCAGCCTCAGGAGTTCAGTGTTCAACCATAAATCTTTCTAGTTAGCTTTTTGCATTAGTTGAGTGAAGTTATAGAATGTGAATTATTGAATACAGTTCTGTTCAGCCAATAGGCCCTTGATATACAGAATGGTAAATTTTAATATAATATAATATAAATTATAATATAAATTAAGTTTTTTCTGATTTTCTCCCTAGCACGTAACTTTCCTGTGGTTCTGTTTCTGTAAGCACCCTGTCATGACTGTCATCAAGCCTAAGTTATAGGCTGTGTTTTCATTTGTAGACAATATGTCTATGAGAGGCTTTAGTAAAAGTAAAATGAACTAAAGACTTTTTTTTTAACCAGTGATATTACTTTAATCTTGAATTAGTAGCTCATCATGAGAGTAAAATTCTGTGTTCTTTCAAAGAGGAGAATAGCTAACAGCAAATAATTGAAGCAAACTGGTGAGTCTCATTCATGTAACGCTCAGAGAAAGGTTTTTGCGTACATACACATCAGGTGCACACAAGACTTGGGGTTTCTCCTCTCATTTCCTAAGATGTCCTAATTTCTCCCAAGCCCTTAAGTGATTTTGTTGTATTTTGCATTCATGGGGTTGACTTTATTTGGGAACAAAAATCTAATCTGGTTTGTATACACAGAAGCCTGGTCATCTCAGAAGTTAGGTACCTTCTAAATAAAAACTATGAATATTCTGTTAGCAGTTAAAAAACAATTCCCATCAACAGCTTTTCCTTGTTTGTCCCATTGTGTTGCTTCTCTGTCTCTTCTGGCCGCGCCTAGTGTACAGGTGCGAGACGTCCCCACCACGTCCCTTTGTGCCTTTCGTCTTGTTTTCCTGTTCCTTCAGCCATATGGTGTGTACACAGATCAGCTGATGAGTGCAGGGCTAATGAATATATCTTTATAATCTCCTACGTACCATTTAGGTCAATCTAAGGCCTTGGGCAGAATCTGGAAGTGTTTATACTGTCCTGTTTTTAGTAAGCAGTGTCAACTTGAACTTCTAGAGAAATGTGAAGAAAAGCTACATTCCACTGTGTAATGGTGAGGGGACACTACCTACTAGAATTGAAGCTGATGTCAGCCTGCTACCCTGTACGCTTTACCAAAAGAGAAAGATGTTTCAAAAAATATTTTCGATGTAGACTGTTTAAAAATGAATTATATAATTTAAAACATGAAATAAATTTTTAATAAATCATTGACAGTGCATTTCCTTAGTTTACCCAATCATTGCTGCAGATAAAATCTGAAAAGTACAGATAATGAACACCAGATTACTTACTCATTTTTTGATTGAGTCATCAGTACCAGTCAGCAAGAAAAGTTCTGTTTGTAATGGGAATCACGAGTCTCACAGGGTTGGGGGCTAGTTTGTTGTTTAAAGAGGAAGAAGATGACATTACAGCAACCTTTTGCAAAAGATCTGTTGACCACAGAAAGTTAGATGCGTTTCATCTTTTCTAAAAGAAACACTTTATCTTTTATTTGAAAATAAAATGTGTTACTTCCCTCTTCAGATTTCATTTTTAAATTGTGCTGTTTGAATTTTGCAGGTAGTTCTCATTTGCTTTGGAGCTGGATCTCTGCATGGGTCCTTACTAACCATGTGAGCTCACATATTTAACCTCGGAGTATTGGTCCCATCATATGTGAAATGGGTACAATCTTACAGGATTGAGGATTAAATAAAATGATAATATATGTAAAGATTTAACTCAGTGCCTTTCTGTTAACAGCACTTTCTGTTAATAACTGCTATGATGCTCTACTAAAGTTAATTTGCACTAGAGTTAAAATACATTCAATTTCTAGTTAATTTAGTAGAACTCTTTTTGAGGGGGGGTCATCAATGGATTTTGTCCCTTCTCCAGTGGAAGTTAAAAAGTATGTGGTTGATTTTAGATGACTACTTTTTTTTTTTAAACTTTCAAAGTTTCTATTTTGGTTTCTATGAATTTCTTTTTGTTTTCTGTTTATACTTGAGAATTATTTTCAAGAAACATATTTAAAATGCATTCACTATTTTATGGACTTGAATTCGGATCACTCAGGAGAACTCAGGAGAGATGGACAGAAATAGTTCATGCCATAGTGACTTCCAAATTGGCTGTATTATGGACTAAAGTTTTTGGAATAGGCAGCAGACCCGCAAGCATAGCTAAGTTCATTATATTTAGTCCTATTCTTAGATGACTTTCCACATTCAGCAGAATGACTAACGCTCCCAAATTTACATCTCTAGTAGACCTCTTCCCTCAACTCCACACTCAATGAAACTGCCTATTCGTATTTTAGATGTGCTAGACATTTATCTCCCTCATGCTAAGGGTGATTCCTTGATCTTTTCCCCCAGAAAACGTGTTCCACCCACAGCCTTCCCCTTCTCAGTTGAATAGACTTCTGTTCTTTCAATTGCTTAATCCAAAAACCTTGGAGAAATCCTCTGCTCCTCTCTTTTCTCACAGTCTATGTCTTACCCATCAAGAAATCATATTGTGTCTACCTTTAAAAAGTATCCAGAATCAAGCCCCTCCTTACCTCTTCCTCTGCTCCCAGCCACATATGAACTGTCTGTTCCTGGTCTGGACTATTGCAGTAGCCCACCCCTCTTGTGTCCCCCCCCCCAAAGAACCTCCCTGCCTTCTATCCAGGCCCCTTTGCAGTCTATTGGGAATACAATATCCAGGGTGAACCTTTAAGACACGGATCCTATCAGTTGTCTGCTCGGACTCTGATGGTGGCTCCATATGCTACTGAGCAGATGCCAAAGTCCTGGCTGGCCCCAGAGGTTCTGCAGCATGTGGCCTGCCTGCCCCCACCTCCGGGATTTTTCTGACTCTTCTTCCCACGCTTTACCTTTGCCTCCTCCGCTTTAGCCCACCTGGCTGCCTTGCTGTGCCTCAAACACTGCGGGCACACTCTGCCTCAGAGCCTTGATCCTGGATACCTCCAACCCCCGCCCCCTCCACCGCCTGGGAACCCTGCCACCCAAATGCTGGCTACACTCCTCCCCTGTTTCTTGTTTTTAATCAGAATTTTCCTTCTTGATGATGTCTACCCAGACCATCTCTTTTGTTTATTTTTTTAAAAGATCTTATTTATTTGAGAGAGAGAGCATGTGCATGAGCAGTGGGGGAGGGGCAGAGGAAGAGGGAGAAGCAGACTCCTCACTCGATGGGGAGCCCGACTTTGAGGCTCCAACCCAGGACCCTGAGATCATGACCTGAGCCGCCAGCAGATGCCCCCAGACTACTTATTTTTAATACCATGGTTACTCCCCTCCCTCCCTTAATAGTGTCTCTAAAAATGGCCTTAAAATTGAGAATGAAGCCTCAGTTTTACTGTGCATAAGAATCTCCTGGGGTTCTCTTTAAAATGCAGATTTGGAATCAGTAGATCTGGGGCGAAGTCAGCATTGCTAGCAACCCCCGCGGGGATACTGATCTCAGGAACCACACATGAGCAGAGATCCAGCATACCATGTAGTTGACATATTTATTGAGTCCTGTTGTTTGTCTCTGTCCATTCGGTTAGAACAGAACCTCCACTAGAGCGGGATCTTTGTTTCGTCCACTCATGTCTCCCAAGCACCCAAAGAGTACCTGGCCCGTGACAGACTCTCAAATATTTGTGGTAGGAATGATTCGCTAGGCACTACTAAATACTTGTAGAACTACATATGAAACCCTGTCATGTCTGATTGAAGCTCCTCTGTGGTTTTCTACTACTTCTAGAACAGAGTCCCCAAACTCCTAGTCGTTGTGGCCGACACAGAGACCTCGCTCGGACCCCCCTTTAAGAAAAGACTAACTACCTAGCTGCAGGGAGGGCACTTAGCTGACAGCCTCCCTGCCTTGAGCTCCTTCAAGTTTAGCACAAACCTCCATTTTTGAGCCAAAGTCACACCTTTGGCCCATTTCCAAGCAAGGCAGTGACACGACAGCCTGGCTTTTTCCACCTGATGTAGGATTCCTCAAAGGGGTTGTCTTTGCTTCAGATCCCGCCACAGGGCAGGCTGAATTTGGTGGGTTCTGCATTGCAATCTGCTGACTCCCCCTGCCGCAGCCTGCCCCCCCACCCTTCTTTGACAGGCCTTACTCCCCATAAACCCCTTGTATTCTTAAGTACAAAATGCAGGTTCTTTCTCAGCCTCAGCTTCCCTGAGACTCCAGCCTAGGACACCTGCGGCCTCAGGGTGCGCTCTAGTCCCCTGCCTGCCTTTCCCGGGACCACGTCTCCCACCCCTCTCCCTGGCTCTAAGCAGACCAGACAAACCCAGAGGGCATCCGCTTATTACTATTTAAATAATATGAATGCATAATACAGTTCCTCATTAGCCTAATTAATCTTTCACTTGTTGGCCATCCCAGATTCTTATGTTGTTTTTGTCTGGCATCATTTGTTAAGCTGTTTCGTAACTTAAAATACTAATTAATGTTTTTGACTATGTGGCAAGACTTTGTAATTGAGCACAACTTTGATGAGTGGTCAGTATTCTGGGGGAGAAGTAAATCCCCTCCACCGACCAACCTTCGGGAGGAGTTTCCTTCAAGGCCCTGTCGTGGCTGTGAAGTAATTAAAATGCAGGCTCCCTCTGGGCCAAGGGGACTTGCACAAGTCACTTTTGACACAGCTGTGAAATTGGGGACAAAAAATCCAAAAGGGTTAATAAAGGTCCTATGAACTCGTGTGTCAAGAACTGAGCAAAGACTCTGATTCAGAGCAAGTGGTCTGACGATAGCTATTTTTATTTACCTGGTGAGAGAAACGGAGAGTATCTTTTATTAAGTAGCACCAAAAACCATCATTTCACAATACAGCTGTGTGATCTTTATTAGATCCTATTTGGTCAGATGAAAACAAGAATACGGAGATGAACTGCGCTGTGAGGTCTTGTTCACATGGCCTATTCCCTCCTGGCCCGCTCCCTCCCTGCCCTGCTCTTTGCTTCTGCCCCACCTGCCAAGGTTGGATTCATTGTTCTGTCTTAAGTCTGTTTTCTCCAGTTAATAGATCCCTAACGTTGGGGCACTTGGGCAGCTCAATCCGTTAGGTGTCTGACTCTTGATTTCGACTCAGGTCATGATTTCAGGGTCATGAGATAGAGCCCCACATTGGGCTCTGCACTCAGCATGGAGTCTGCTGGAGATTTTCTCTCCCTCTGCGTCTGTTCCTCACCCTGCCCATCCACACTCTCTCTCTCTCTCAGAATAAATAAAATAAAATCTTGAAAAGAGTAAAATAAAATGCAGATACATCAAGAAATAGAATGTTGCCATTTATCCTTATCAGTTAACATTTTACCATAGATGAGTTTATCACATTTCCCTAGGAGTGGGTTGTTTAATTATTTAATTTGTAAAAGATTTTAGGTACTTGAGAGAGAGAGAGTTCCAGCCAGGTGGCAGGGGTGGGAGAGGCAGAGGGAGAGGGAGAAGCAGACTCCCCGCTGAGCTGAGGGCCTGACATGGGGCTCAGTCCCAGGACCCTGAGATTATGACCTGAGATGAAGGCAGATGCTTAACTGACTGAGCCACCCAGGTGCCTGAGGAGCAGGTTATTTAAAACAAAAACAAAAAGACCTTTTCTGGCAGAAAATTTCAGACATATATAAAAGCAGAGAGAACCATATAATGAAGTCTCATATCCATTACTCAGCTTTGACACTTACCAACTCACGTCTAATTTTGTGTCCCCAGCACCACCTTATTTTAATTAACTCCCAGGCATCATTTCACAGATAGCTCATTTAAATATGTATCTCCTAAGTAAAAGACTCATTTTTAAAAAAAAAATTTATAATACACATTATCACACTTTAAAAAAATTAATAACAATATCTTGATAGCATCAAATATGCTGTCAGTGTCCCATTTTTCTAATTACCTTTCTTTTTATGTTTGAATCAGGATCCAAATAAGATTTCCTGGGGGTAGATTTTAGTGGAAAAGGGCAAAGAGGCGAGAAGTAGCTCGAGGAACCAATGAAAATGTGACCAGTGCAGAGAGAGGAGATGCAAAACACTTGAGCTGGTGTTTTTCTAACAACTTTTCCACAGATGGGTGATACTGGATTCATGAAGGAGATTTGTGCTCTGCATGGGCTCCCAAAGACGTCCCAGGACGCTGGGGAAGTTACGATTGGACCTGCTCCCAGTTTTGCTGGTTCACCTAAAAAATGGACTTCAGTCCATATGTGTGTACAAGTTCAACGCCAGCTTCCTCAGCATAAGGCTGTGAATTAGAACCCCAACTACTTTGGCCCGCAGGGCAGTGGAGGTAATCGTTCTAGATATATAGAGGAACCCTTGTTCTAAATAAATGTATCAAAGGAGTGAGCCATTATATTGGTTCCAGCTGGCCAGGTTTAATGAGCCTTGGAAACTAGAGTGCCATCCAAAACCAGTGTTTAGAGGGAAAGGAGGCAGACAAGCCCCCTGGGATGGATCAGAGGAGTGAAGGTGATGCTCTGGTGGCGAGAGTTAGCCTTGGGTTTCACGTGTCTTGTGCATCATGTCAGAAAGACAAAGGAACTCTTAAGAAGTACTTGGAGTTTTTGACTAGGCAAGAAAAGAGTGCTGTTCTGCACTTCCCCCTCCAAAAATCGGGTCATAGGCAATAATGGATCCTTTACACCACAAATGCAGACAGGAGTTAGAGCTAGGAAGCTGTTAGGGGCAGGGGAAAAAAAAAATTCCCAAACAGAGCAAAGCGAAACAAAGCCAAAAATAACAACAACAACAACAAAAAACCCAACAATAACAACAACAAAAACAAAACAAAAAACACAAACACTTCTCATTGGGGAGGTTAACCTGGAAAGGTGAGATCCACAGGTCCTAGGGAGCACACTGGTCCAATGGGACACCCCTGCCCCAGCCCCTTCAGCTTTCCCCAATAAGAACACAGGTTTCTAGAATGGGACCCAAAATTGAGCAGCTAATTCAAGGTCAGAATTGAGACCAAAGCCATGGGTGGACCCATGACAGGGCAGGGGCTGGTTTGAAGGAGGTGGAGAAACCCTTTGCAAGATAAAAAAGTTGACCCAAAGAACATTCACACAGCTTTGGGGTAAACTTTTCCCTATAAAACACATCAAGTTCTCTTTATTCCTTTAATTTCCATGGCTGCTCTCACTGTATCCAATGTATGCCCTATTTGCCATTGCCGGGTGACTCAAAGGTTCAGGGGTGGCTGTGGGTGAGGTGGGAGGGTCAGTGGGAGGGCGGGAAACAGGAGCCTTTTGCACAGCGACCCCAGGCACTTTTCTTGAAAGCCAGTAAAAAGTACTCTCCAGTTTTAATCTACTAATTATAAGCAAATGGACCTTTTGACATTAGGAAATTCAGAGGATTTTTTTTTTTTGGTTTGCATTTATGATCATTGTCTATTTTCCATTTATTCCCATCTATTTGCAATAGAGTATTTTGGGACCAACCTGGTTTATGCTATTCCCCCTGAAAAAAAGAGAAACAGCACAACTCCCAACCAAGCAAGCTGCATATATGGCCATCCCCACGGAGCCCGGCACTTCCTAGGCATGAAATTGACTGACGCACACAAAGGCAGCAGGTGCGGGGGCCACATGCCACTTGCCGCCTTTTTTTTAGTGTGTGTTTATAATCAGTAAATGGCTGTGGATGTTTAAACGGTCCCCTAATACTGATGGAGAGCGGATGCCATTAAAACTTGAACTTGTATTGCCACGCAGATGGTGGAAATAAACATCCAATTCTGCACACAGTTTTGTTTGTCTCTCACTTTTAAAAAGATCGGCTGAGTGTCAGGCATGCACAGTGCCAGCGGGGGGGATGCAGGGCGGGGTGGGGGGGGCATAGACCGGAGAGCAGGGCTGCTGTTGGGCTCCAGCCTGGCCTTTGTGTGGAGGGCTTCCAAGACAGCAGGGCTTCTGTACGGGGGAGGGGGCTCAGCACAGCCACAGACCCCAGCCCGGAGTTACCAGGCACCAACTCCAAATACCCCTTCACACTCAAGATGTGGCACATGCCTGCGCCTTCTGTATTGCAAAACTATTCGAGCCTAACCATACCTTCTGAGACTCCTGCTGCCTTTTCTCCTCCATCTTTCCCTTGCTTAGACACCTTGAGAAATAGAGTCCATTCAGCGCACAGTGTTGATGGCACCAGATTTGATTTCGCCCGCCCAGCCTCCCCTGCTCATACCCCGGATTGCCTCCTTTCTGGGGGGTGTCATTGATCTACTTTGTAGCTTTTCCTCCTTCTCCTCTGCATGTGGAAGGGCCTTAGTAAATAACTCTTGAACAAATGATCAACTGACTTTCTCACTCTACAGCAATAACCAATAGGGTTGACTGTTAGCCTGTTCTAGAAATAGTTCTTTTTAACACGTTTGGAAAAAAGATAGGAGTACATTTCTGTGAAATCTGGCAAACCAGTGAGCAGAAGGCACAGCGCCCCTTTGAGGGCAGGGATGTCTTCTTAGCACCTTAAGATCTTCTGGGGAGGAAGCCCAATCCTTGGGGAGAATGCCAGACCTGGGAGGCCCCCTGAAGCCACTTCAGGGCAGAGGCACCAGTCTCAGATATGAATGCTGAAGGGTCAGTTTCACTGGGCAATGCCCAACAAACCACTACTCACGCCCTGGATAGCGGGTTTATGACAAAAGCCCGTTTCTAGCAGGTTTGTTCTATTTTCTTATGAATCATGCGAGAGCAAAGTATATTTCCCTCCACCCCTCACCTCTCCACCCCATTGTCTTACTTCCCTTATACCAATCACCTTTCTCTGAATCCAATAAGGCAGTAATCCCTCCCATTGCTAGAGAGTGCTTTCCGGATTACAAAATGCTTCTGCATACATTATCGATTTTTCATCTTCTCACAGTCTTCGGAGCCAGGCAGGGCATGGCGATGATCTTACTTATTTTTATTTTATTTATTTATTTTTTTAGAGAAAGTGTGTGAGGAAGGAGAGGGGCAGAGGGAGAGGGAGAGAGAGAATCTTAAGCAGGCTCCATGCCCAGCTCAGAGCCCAACCAGGATTCGATCTCAGCACTCTGATTCATGACCTGAGCAGAAATTAAGAGTCGGTCGCTTAACCGACTGAACCACTCCAGCGCCCCTGTGATGACCCTTATTTTTCTGTGAAGCCCAAGAGAAGTTTGATGACCTAGGTGTCTTGTGTGGCCTCATTCTGAGGGCTAGGGTCTTAGAAACCCTAGCACTCAGGGCTGTGACCCCAGCCTCAGAGCGTCCTTGGACACTTTGGAGCAAGGGTTTCCAACAGGATCGTGTGACAGGGACAGGCAAACTTTTCCTCTCAGGCAGCGGGTAGTAAATATTTTAGGCTTTGCAGGCCATACAGCCTCTGCCGTAATTACTCGAAAGCGGCCCCAGACAGTATGTAAATGATGCGCCTGGCGGTGATCCAGTAACACTTTATTTATGGACACCGAAATCTGAATTTCACATAATTTTCATGCATTGTGAAATATTCGTCTTCTTGGGATTATTTTTTTCAATCATTTGAAAGTGTAAAAACTATTCTTAGCTCATGAGCTGTACAAAAATAAGGAGGCCATTTGGAGCTTGCTCTGGGCCGCAGTGGGCCGACGCCTGTTTACAGCTGGTTTGACTGGTCAGGAAGTGTGTCATTTGGGCAGATCCAGAGGAGCCCCCGTGTCCTCAGCCACAAGATGGGACAGGTGATGATCTCTCCCTGCGGGGACCGGACGATGAAATGTCACGACCGTGAAGCTTTCAGCAGAACGTTCGTTATTCAGCAGAACGTTCGTTAGAAGTCGGCCCTTGGGGGATAGGAGGTGCCAGAACTTCCTGATGCTACATTCTGGGGAATCGTTTGTCGTCCCCAAATCTACTTGCCTCTTTCAAACAACCTCAGCCTTTTCCGCACCTGGTGCTAATGAAAAATCATGTATTGAAGAGAAATCCAGACATGCCCATAGGGCAGAAATACTTTTTTTTTTTTAAGCCAAAGTTATGTCCTTAAAAATAATCTCATCAGTGACAATAAAGGCCCAAACTAAATGAATACAGGCTGCGTGTTGGGTCTCCTGACCCGAAATCAGGAGTGTTGTGGCCTCAATTTCCTCATCTGAAAAATGGGGAAGATAATAATAGACTCTACCTCCTAGGCTCCAGGGAAAGGTCAAATGGGATAATAGGGGACAAGGCATACGCTGGTGCTTTGCGTAGGGTCAGCCCTCTTCCAGAGCAGATGAACTCCCCGTTCTGTGCCTCATTAGTGGCCCCCTCCTGGCTCAGGTTCCAGTGAGACTGGCATTGGTGTCGATGCTGGTGGTGGTGCAGGCAATAGGCAAGCGGATTGTCTATTAGCCACACAGGCACCTCTGATTCCTGAGGACGCAGAAGGTGAGAACTTTGGGAACAGCATTCTGATCCTATCACCCAGAGAATTCAGACCCCGGCCAGGAGTCATCATCTATGGGGCTTGGCATCACCAGACAAGACTGGGACAGAGGCCGGCAGAAGGTGCTTATGAGTGCAGAAAGACGCCGAGGAGCTGAATCCAGGAAACAGCCCCGAGTCTGTCTGCTCAGCATGTGGGCAGCTGGCCCCAATCAGCCCCAATCTGCCTCCTCACTCCCTCCTTCCAGGAGCAGATGCTTGTGGTGTAGACTCTCTCTCTGGAATCCTCTAGAGACCCACCTGCTCTGATGATTCTACACTCCTGAGCCCGGGAGGACACAGGTCCAGAGGTGAGAGCAGGGCTCTTGGAGCCCAAGAGACGGTGCGGAGTATCCCCTCTTAGGCCTGAAGTTCCAGTTGGTCAGCTGGAATGTCTGCATGTGCCTAGGGGACCCCCGGCACTCCCGCTGAGCATGCTGCAAGGTGACATTTTTCCTCCCGGGGTGGTGAATGATGAGAACCATGGGTTGCCAAGCAGATGGCATCCTGGGGTGAAGCATGAGTGAGGAAGTTCAGCTTGTGGCCACGCCTACTCCCCCAGGCAGCCCCGTTGCTGGTCAGTCACCTCCTCTGTGCCCAGGGATAGCTCTGGCAGTGATTTGGGGGGATGTTCTTATGGGAAGGAGAGGTATGCCACAACGTGAACAGTGGTTGCTTCTGCCTTGTCCATCCGTCTCTCCTGAGCCTGCCTCCTACCATCTGACTCTGACACAGACCATACTCATAGCCTGTACAAATGATAGGTCAATTGGGCTTTGAGTGGATGGGATTTCCCAGGGCATGTTTGGGAAGGGCTACAGCATTTATCCTTCTAAGATTTACTGAGCTTTGGCTAGAGACTGCTATTTTCTTTTCAATATTCCCACCTCTCCCTTAGAATCCCAACTTTAACTGGGAATCATGGCACCCTTCCAGTGAAACTTCCCAGCCTGCTTTGGAGTTCAGTGTAGCCACATAGAAAGGTCAGGTCAATGAGAAGTAAGCAGAGTTGTGTGTGACTGCTGGAAAGTTTCCTTGAAAGGGAAGCAGTACACATTTTTCTGCTTCCCTATTCTTAACACAGAATTCAGATGTGATGGCTGGAACTCAAGCCACCATCCTGAGCCCCAAACTGGACACACTAAGCCTGGTAGAGTAACTAGGTAGGAGTTTGAGCCTCTGAAGATGACAGTTTCACAAAACTTTCCCTGCGCTATTCGAGGCATTTTTCATAAGAGGCAGATAAACTGCTACCTTTTAAAACTCCTATTGTCATGAAATCACTTGTTACATATAGCCAAACCTGATCTAAACTGATACAGGAGCGAAGGGCACAGCATAGACAAGAGGGACAGGTATGGTAAGTCTTTCCAGAACCTAACCTAACATGGACTGGAAGCTAAGGAGACCTTTGTGCTATGCTGGGTGTTCATCCCAGCACTCAGTGTTGGCTGAGTTCCCTCCCTGATGCTCCTGCACCTGTGAACTGCCAACCATTGCACCAGCTCACTTGGTAGGAACGGAGGGGCTGTGCCCTGCCCAACTGTGCCCAGGCTTGCGGGGTGTGTGCACTGGGGCAGGGCCAGCTGCAGAGGTCTACCAGCCCCAGGGAGGTGAGATCACCACAGATGAGCTGGTGGGAGCATCAGTGACTGCTTGCAAACACTGACCCAGGAACCAGCCCTAAACCCAGGACAACCTTCTTTGGTGAGTCCATGGAGGACCCCCAAAGCTGTGGAATTGCCCGAGGTTTGGGGAGTATGGACCGGTACAGGAGAAGCTTGGGGCCTTGCTCCAAATGTTTTCCAAGCCCGCCACCCCCATCACCCCACTTCCCACGTACCGCCTAGGCAATCGTGGGCCACTGTGTTCCAAGAATATCACTGGGCGGTTCACGGAACAGCAAATGTAGGAATAGTTGCTATAAACTAAGGGCCTAGGCTTTTCCTATATTATCATATGCCATCTGGTCTCATCTTCACAGCAACCCTGCAAGAGAAATCATTATTCCCTTTCTACAGAGGGGATACTGAAATTCAGAAAGATTGAGTCACATGCCGAAGGTCACAAAGCAAGTGGGAAGGACAAGCCTGCAGGCCAAATCTACCTGGCCTTGAATCTTATTTTCCTCCCTCTGCCCTATCCTAACCTTCACCCCTTCATGAGGTGGAGGAAGTTGAGCTTGGACCAGCTTTGTGGTCCTTGAGTGACAGCAGATCTATGTGAGCAGCTGCCTCAGTCATGCACGAATAAGCTCAGCCAGGTTCAAGGGCAAATCCTCAGGAGGGGAGCATTTTCAATGCTTAGCAGGTCCCGGGAGTGGCCCCGAGGGCTCCCCAGGGCTCCCCGTGGATATTGCCCAGACCATCTGCAGCTTGGGACAGCTGGGCTTCGCATAGCTGGGAAGATGTCTGTGGAACATTTTCCCAGGGAAATGAAGTTTATTAGGGAGGGAAAGATGGAGTCTGGAACTAAAGGGAAGGTTCGAGTTTCATGGAGAAGACGTCTGTCTCTGCCTCTCACCTTTTGACTGAGCAAAAGCACTGTCTTTTTGTATAGTGAACAAACGGTTTTATCTTCAACAGGTTCTTCCGGGAATCCCACCCCAAACACACCTTGACTGTGACCTTAGAACACAGAGACAAGGGAAGGGCTCTTTGCTGGAGCACTCTCCCTTCTTAGACACGAGAAGTATGAGCAGAGATGTGGGTCTCAGTTTGGCTTTTGCTCAGCAACAGAGCCACACTCCAGTAACATCATCCCAGCACCAAAACCTCTGAAAATCTAGTTTAAAAAAGAAAAGTCTGGGTGCGTAGGTGGCTCAGTGGGTTAAAGCCTCTGCCTTCAGTTCGGGTCATGATCCCAGGGTCCTGGGATCGAGTCCCGCATCGGGCTCTCTGCTCAGCAGGGAGCCTGCTTCCCCCCCCCTCTCTCTGCCTGCCTCTCTGCCTCCTTGTGATCTCTCTCTCTGTCAAATAAATAGATAGAATCTAAAAAAAAAAAAAAAAAAAAAGAAAGAAAGAAAGAAAGAAAGAAAGAAAAGAGAAAAAGAAAAATCTGACTTGGGGCACCTGGGTGACTCCATCAGTCAAGCGTCTGCCTTTGGCTCAGGTCATGATCTCAGGATCCTGGGATCGAGGCCCACATGGGGCTTCCTGCTCAGCGGGGAGTCTGGTTCTCCCTCTCCCTTTGTTCCTCACCCTGCTTGTGCTTTCCCTCTCTCTCTCTCAAATTAAAAATAAATAAAATCTTTTTAAAAAATCTGACTTGACTTGAATGTAGGGCTCTTTTTAGTTTTCATTTAATCCACTTTGCATGTGTATGTATCCATTTTTGCTCTGAAGACATCCATATGTTTGCATACAGGATGCTACCCCACATGAACTATGCCCCTTAATATCTTCTTTAACATTTTTTTCTTCAGCTAAGATAGCAGAATCCATGATTTATTGTACACCCATCACAGGTAACCACAGGTGAAAAGAAAATTAGTCCCACAAGTCACAGGTCCAGGGCAAAGGCTCAAAAGGGACAGCTTTGGTATTAGCAAGGTGGGTTTCTCACAGGGGATCACTGTGACCAGATGGTGATGGATACTCTAAACCCATTGAATCAAGGTCTAGAAGTAGGTGTGTAGTCCCCAGCCTCAGGCTTTCCTTATTTTTGCTCCTGTGGCTTCCACGGCCACCCAGGCCAGCAGCTTTCTTGGACCTCTGTATCCTCTTTCTCCTTTTCCACTTCAGGCTGGTGTGCTTCAGGTTCCTCACCTGCTTGACAAGGTTAATAGTTAATACCTTCTTCACTTAGTTCTTGAAAGAATCACTTATTAGTCTGTATGTAAAGCCTGTGGGACAATGTCTAATAGGTTGAATGTTCTTCAGGAGATGAAGCTGTTGTTATACAGAACCTGTGAGCCTGTGGGGAAGCCCAGAAGAGACCATGGCCATGCTTAGTTTGTTTCTAGCTTCTTCAGAGAGCTTACCTTTAAACGATTGTCCAGAGAATGAGACAACTGACTCCAAAGACCAGGAAGAGAGAGAAACCATATAGGGCCACTCCCAAGGCTCAGCTAAATTGTACCCCCAGGACACTGAAAAACTTGCGGACATAGCCATAGAGCTGTTGTCAGTATCCGCCTAGGAATCAAGAGATAGGGGAGTGGTGAGAGATAGCCAGGAATGGAAAGGGTTTTCCTGATTTTTTTTTTTTTTTTTAAGAGAAAGGGTAAATTGTAGAAACTCCAGACTGATGTGATTACGATCCCTTGTAAAAATATTAGACACTTTGGTCATCCCTGGATTAGAAGAAATAGAGTATCTGGTACTCTCATGGGTTCACTATAAGTAAGTCATGCCAAACCCACTCCAAGTCTTCTGGGGATGGGGCTAATATGGATCTGGGAAATGCTGAAGACTTGGAAGACCCTGATCTTGAGAGAGGTTTATCATGAGAGCCCTTAACAACAGCCTTTTGGACAAGAAGGAGAAATGTGGTCTGACTATAGCACAGGTAGGCTGATTCATCTTTGACTGTAGCCAAAGAATGTTGAATAATGACCAGTTTGAGAGGAAGGCTTAAGTCCTGGTTCCAAACATCTCTCTTTTGCATTTTAGAAATAGATACAATGCTTTCCAGCACCACTCCTATTATTCTGTTTGTTTTTTCTCTCTGAACATTGTTTTAAAGTTCATTTGTAGAACCATGTTAAAATTGTAACAATGTAGGATAATTGTGCATTTGCATTTTTTTCTTAAACTTTCCCCCAATGCTGAAATGTTTCATTAAAATTCAGTTTGGTAATAATTTCACATTTCATGTGATACTGAAATCCCTGAGGCAACTTGCTGATGAAGACAAAAGCCAGTTGGTCAATAAGGATTCTTTCCTGCTCTTGTTCCTTGGGGGACAAAAACTGCTTAATACCAACCACATGCCAGGCACTGTGTATGGCACAAGAGCCTTACAGGATCATAAAATCAGAGGGAACTTGGAGTTTCTAGAGTAATGTAAAAGGTCTTTTCCTGATAACACAGGAGTTGTGGAAGCATTTTAATGAAAGCCCATGCTATATAGCCATCCTCAAAAGGTTTGCAACCTTCCTTACCCTTTGTGCTAGGGTTTTACTTTTGAAATAAAAGCTGGTCTCATGAGAGAGGCCATAAAAACAAAATTGCAGCCCATGCCTTTTTTTTTTTTAGGCAAGAAGAATGTTCAGAAAAGAAATCCTAAATGATTACATTTTCCCAACTCCAGAAAAAAGACAAACAACCCCAACCTCGCCCCCCAACTCCCAACCCTACCACCCAGCAGTTAAACATATCCCAGTCCCCCAGACATGGAGTCAGGCTCATGCCCTGCCTTAGTCCCTCTCCTGGCCCTCAGGGTTGTATGTGCATGGTGGGACCAGCTGTGTACACTGTTCCCGGAACATCACAGGGCCATTTGCGCTCCTAAGTGGAGTGGAACTGAACGTGGATCACAGCTGTGACAAGCCAGGAGCCAACGTCCCTGAGTCTCCCACTGCAGCTGCTTTTCCTTACCTCATGGACTGTATAGCCTATTTTCTAAAAACCACCGGCTGCTTTTAAAAAGAGAAGGAGCAGTCTCCTGCTTTAGCCTAGCCCCCTGCCCCCAACCCCTCACTTGCACCCCCTAGATGACAGGGCAGTTCTCTGAATCAGGGGTGACTGGAATCATGTAATCCAAAGGGCGGTGTTTAGTCAACGTTAGGGTCGCCCTGGGATGCTGGGAGTTTGGTAGGTGGGGGTCACATGCTTCTGTGCAAGCGGCCAGCACTAGGAACTGCCTCCCACACGATCTCCTGCGGTGGCTGCCCATTAGGGGTGCCAGGGGCCCCCCCTCTAGGTCAAGTGACCCACCTGTCTTAGCGGGAGTCCTGGATTTCCATACTTCCTCAGATTCTTCCCAGGTGTTTCTGAACCACTGAAGAAGCAGGAGCTTGGGGTTCCACACCAGGGAGACCTCAGTTTGAACTTGATTTTTCTGCTACCTTTCGATGAAGGTCCTCGGGGATATTCCTTAGATTCTGGAGGCTGTTTTTCCCGCGATAAAATGGTGGTGGGGGGCGGGGTGGTGATAGCAATTACCTTTCAAGGGTGGGACAACTCAATGACAGACCTCGTTCGTGTTTGACTCACACTAAGTGTTCAGTAAACAGTTGTTGCTCATACTCCTGTCAGGGTTTCAATCATTGCCAGATGCTTGTAGACCTCGAGCTCACACTCCTGTCCCGCAGAAGCCTCCCCCATGTTCTGAGGGCTCTGTTTGGAGGTACCAGGACCCGTCTTCTCTCCCTTCTCTGCACCGCGCTCCTGTGTGTGCCTTGGCTCACTGCCACCACCTCTCAACGTTCATGGGGAGACTGAGAGTGAAACCCTCACCCCATAAGGCATGATTGGCCCGGTGGCGTCACGTGTTCATTCTTGACCAATCACTCTAGCAGCGCAAGTGTGGGCTCTGACGGGTTCAAGATTGGGAGATTGGAGAAGAGTATCTCCCAGAGGAGGTGCAGGTGGCGTTTTGCGGGTGCTGGGGCAGGCAGTGTGTCACACAGCCTGCCTTACTCATGGTTAACTATAACTCTGCGAAGGAAGAAGTCAGATCACAGGCAACAGGAAGGCACAAAAGGACAAGAAAGAACATCTAGGGTGCAATGCCTTTGCTCTCTTGATTGCAAAATTGCTTGTTAGTTCTTTACATACCTGTAATCCGTTCCTGGCTTGCTCCATGAACAGATTTGAATCTTTCTTTGCTCACGCCCTTCCATCTACGTTCCTCCCTCTATGTGCACCCATCTAAAGACTACCCATCCTTCAAGAGCCCACTCAAATTCTGCTCCAGAAAGCCTCCTGTGAACCCCTTGCTCCTGTACCTCTTACCCATGGCCAAATGAAGCACGGTTCAGACTTCTAGCACTATCTGTGTCTCTTTCATAGCATGTATCAATTCCTGTCTTGTACTACCATTTCGGTACATACTGTTGAGGGCTGAGTTTACTCAGCTGAGTGCCTTCATTAGTATGGTACTTAATTTTATGTGATGACAACTTGGTTGGGCCATAGTGTCTGGATATTTGGTCAAACTTTATTTTGGATGTTTCTGTGAGGTGTTTTGGATGAGACTAACATTTAAATCAGTTGACAGTGAGTACAAGGGATTGCCCTCCATAATTTGGGTGAGCCTCACCCAATCAGTTGAAGGTCCCCATCCAATCAGTTGAATAGAACAAGACTCACTTCCACTGAGCAAGAAGGAGTTCTGCCAGCAGACGGTCTTCAGACTTGAACTATGATTAGCTCTTCCTGGTTGTCTGCCCTGTAGGTTTTGGACTTGTCATCCTCCATAGCTATAAGTAGATTCCTTAAAATAAACCTTTCCCTTTATATTTAAATATCATAACAGCTCTGTTTCTCTGGCATACCCTGGACAATACAATCACCTAGCAGAGTGCCTGGGAGAAAGTTAGAGCTCAGACAAAAGTGTTTGTCAATAAGCGAATGAATGAATGAGTAAACGGATCCTGCCTGGCCACTGAGTGCTATGCATCTAAGGGAAAACCTGGCTTTGCAATGGAAGCTAATGGGATTATATACAGGCACATGCTTTATGAAAGGTCAAGCTCTACATAAGTATTTGTTGTTATATTTGTTTCTTCCTTTGCCACAACTGCCAACACCATTATGGCTCCGGGTAATATATGCCATTACACATTTGTCCAAACCCACTGAATGTATAACACCAAGAGTTAACTATGGACTCGGGGATTATGATGTGGCGACGTAGGTTCATCCTTAATAAAAACAAACAAACAAACAAACAAACAAACAAAAACAACCACCCTTGTGATAAGTGTTGTTGATAATGGAGGAGGCTATGCACCGTGGAGCGGTAAGGGGGATATATGGAAAGTCTCTACACCTTCCTTTCAATTTTATTGTAAACCTAAAACAGCTCCAAAAAATTTAAATCTTAAAAACAAAAAACCCGGAACACAAAGCCTTTGCTGAATGAGAACAGTTTCTGAAGCCGATGAAAAGCCCCGGATGAAAAATCGCCCCAATTTATAGCAATCCCAAACCGCTTGGCTCAGAAAAGGGCGCTGGCAGCACCTCTGAAGAACAGCTGGGAGATCAATTTGGGTTTGGGCTTATTAGCCTTGCATCGGGCTTGGAAGGGTGTCTTTGGAGAAACGGGGTCTCGGGCAGGGGACCGAAGCCACTGTGAATAATCCTGACAGCACATGCGTGGCCGGGGAAGATTTAACAGCCTCAGCTGTGCCTCGTCACTCAGCCAGTTCCATGGAGCCTCTGCAGATAAGAAACAACAACCCAGGGCCAGCCAGCCAACCCCAGCCCGATGGGACCTGGATTGATTTCACCCGTTGTCTGAGTCTCAGCCTCTCCGAGCTTCCCAGGTGGAAGAGGCCCAGGAAAATCACGGGGTGCAACTGTTGTTGGAGGAGGGAAGACCTGTGAGGCTCTCTGGGGTGAGAGGGGGTCACCTTAGGACACAGGAGAAGGGCAGCAGCCATGCAAATGCACACCTACTACCGGCTCCCGGAGTCCATACCCTCCGGGAGCTCACATCTTCCTGAGGGCGGAGTGGGAGGGTTTTGCCTTCCCAGGGACTGCGTTCTTTGGACGAGCCTTGATACTATTTTGCTTTTTCCCTTGTGGGTTCATTCATTCATTCACTCATTCACTCATTCCTCCTGTTTACAAAGATGGTATTTGCATTCGGTGTACCTGCTCGTGTAAAAAAATTAAATACAGAAAGGTTTGAAAGAAACATACACAACACCTTATGAGCCAGAAACAAATCCTCTGAACATTCTGACATCTGACAGCGAAGTTTTCGACACCTTTCTCTATGTATACACTCATGTAGACATTTATGTGTCACTTGACATAATGAGACATTTTCTGTTTCCCAATTTGCATTTTTTCTTGTTCAACAGTATCACAGAGAGCTTCCTCCAACAGTGACGACAGACACACAGCAACGTTTTAAATGGCTGCTTAGTATGCTGTTCTGTCAAAATGTGGCATGGGTCAGCCTTGGAATGACTTTGAGGGTGCTGCCGGCCTTCTGCTCTGATAACCCCTCTCCGCCCCACCCCCGACACCCGTACATGGACAGGATCCACGCTCTCCCATCCTCCTGCCTGCTCGATCACACTCTGCCCAGTACCCAGCTCCAGGTCCGGGGTATAGAAAGAAGGTCCTCAGTAGAAGTTTGTGGAACAACTCAAGTGAACAACTTTGTGTCCTTGTTCTGTTATCCTTAGAAAAAGTTCCTAGAACTAGAATTTTAGCATCAAAGGGAATAGATATTTTTATTTCAGTCACATATCACCAGATTGCTTTCCAGAATGGTCCTACCAATTTATAGCCCTACACACACTGTCAGAGCTTCTCCTCACCTTGGCCAAAGCTGGGTGTTTTCCTTTTTTCAACCTAGGCCAATCCAACAGGTTTGAGGCTTTATACTTTACCTTCAGTGCTATTTATCAATTTTGGTTAGAATTATTTGTCTACTGTCTTCTCATTAGCAGCTAGCTTAGGGCCTGAAGCAAGGTTAATACTTAATATATATGAAATGCAGTAGCTCGAAAATATTTATAAAGTCTGTTGCCATGCTAGGCATCATTTCTGCTGCTGTGTGACCTGGAGTGGGGGGCACCTGCCTTTGGACAGAAACAAGCCACACCATGGGAGGGAGGACACAGGAAAGTGAGGGTCATCCCAAGCAGTAAATTACAGAGGTTGGGAGTGGACACAGTGTCTAAGGTATGGAAAAGAGGGCACACAGAACATACCCCATGTTGGTACCCATGCCATCAAGGAAAGATTCAATGCAGAGGGAAGAGACTGTGGGTAGCAAGCACATTTCTTTCTTTTCTTTTCTTCTCCTTTCCTTTCTTTTCTTCTTTTAAAGATTTTATTTATTTAATTTGACACAAAGAGAGAGAGTACAAGGAGGGGTAGCAGCAGGGAGAGGGAGAAGTAGGTTCCTACTGAGTAGGGAGCCTGACATGAGGCTCGATCCCAGGACCCTGGGATCATGACCTGACCCAAAGGCTGATGCTTAACCAGCTGAGCCACCCAGGTGCCCCAGCAAGGGTGTTTCTTAAACTACCGCTGAGAGGCACCTACAAGAGAACCCTACATAGTACTTGCTTGCCGTGCTTTGTCCTGGGTTCATTCAAAGCAACTTAGTCAGAACCCCTGGAGACTGGACAGGTCCTGACACAACCAGCAGGAAATTCCTTTACCCACCAGAATGGAGGAGCCACCGCTCAGGGCGACACCCACCTCATAGGTGTTAGAATGAAACGCTCAGTCAGGGAAGGAGGATTTAAGGTTTAGACAAAAGCAAATAATCAGTTTGTCTGGCTCTCTCACTTCACTCACACACCCTCACATCAGCCCATTGTTCTGGTGTCAAGACTGCAAAGAAAATCTCTCTTGCTGATTCTTGTGTCACCTTGCTGCAGGCAAACATTCCTTCGTCTGAGGGATTTAGAGAACCAGCCAAGCGTGGATGCTGATGTTGGCTAGGTGGACGCTGATGGACCTTTCCCATAAGCACACTCACCATGACATTCCTGGGAGTCTTTGTGTAGCCAAATTGTCAACAAAATGGGAAATTCTCTTGGGCTTTCTGAGGATACTTAGGGTAGGGGGAGGGGAGCTCCATATACCACTTAAATGGCCCCAGAGAAGGGCACACTCCTACCTCTGGCTCCTCAAAGCCAAGTTTCCCTTCCCAGGTGGGGACAGTTCCCCTCAGGGGAGTTGGCAAGGGCAGAGCGTGGGGGACAGTAGCAGCTGCTGGAACCTTCCCAGGTAGCTGCCCATAGAACTGAGGAATGAGCCACCCAAATGAGCATACTGTGGAAAATTCAATTTCTGCTTGTTGCCTCCTGCCGCTTTCAACCGGCCAGCCGCAGAGGTGAAGCCGGGAAGAGCTATGGAAATGTCAGAAAGCAAGTGACGCAGCTAAATCATCACACCAGCATCCATACGTCCCGATCGTGCTTTACCGATAGTCTTGGCTCAGGGACCCCATTCCTGATGGAGGACAGGGCTGGGGGGGTGCAGGGGAAGCTGTGATTTCAGAGAGGCTGCCAGATGGCCATGAGAGGCCCAGTGCACACATGTCACGCCGACTGACAGCGTCGGGAATTATGCAGATGGAGATGGAGCCCTTTAGCTACGGTGGATGGCATTTCTGCAATCCACGGAATACCTATGTGGAAGGTAATGCACCTTGAAAACGGACCGTAAACTCTTACTAAAGGTCTGATGCACCAAGACGGGGCACCTTTTCCAGCAGCGATGAGGCTGGTACAGTCAGCATATCCGGATAATGTTTGTGGAAACCATCTTTGCCTGGAACCAAATAAAGCAGTTGCTCTTTCAAGTTCGTGGACTTAAGGCCAGATGAGTGAGGGATAGAAAAAGGGAAAACAGCTCCTGTTGTGGACCCCCTACTCTGCCTCGTTTTCCTCTGCCTCCTCCCACCTAGAAAATGCTCTTCCTCTCCTTTAAATAACCATGGAATCTACGCCTGCCTTCAAGAAGCCTTCCTGAATTTGCAGCACTCCAAAAGCCCACACCTTTCTCTTAGAATACACTGTTGGAGCGTAGTCCGTTGAGCTTCTGACTCTGGGTTTTGGCTCAGGTCGTGATCCCAGGGTCCTGAGATTGGGCCCCGAGTCAGGCTCCGTGCTTAGCGGGGGATCTGCTTGAGATTCTCCCTCCCCCAGCCCACCCATGCCCTCTGCTGCTGCTCCTTCCCCCGCTCATGCTCTCTCTCTCTCTAAAATAAATAAAATCTTTAAAAAGAATGTATTTTTAAAACCAGGGCCCCTCCAATGGTAGCTTCCCAGGCCTCCCCCCTACTGACTGAATGGCCTTGGACAACCTTCAGGGCTGCTGGGAGGATGGAATGAGTTAATAAAATGCTAAGAATGTAGAGGAAGACCCATTATAACTTGTATATATAACATACATAGTGTATTATATATATGTATACAACTTACATCTAATATAGGTAAATATAATACATATACATGTTATATACAATGTAATATACACATGAACAATTTAATAATAATTAGTAGTAGTTCAACAAGTATTCACCCATTGTGTGCCAAGCACGGTGATGGGCCCAGGAAATGGGGTAAGAGGCAGGGGGAACAAATACAATGCAATATAAAATGTCTCTTGTTCTCCTCAGCAAGGAACAAACACCTGGAATGGGAGTAGGGAGCATATGCAACTTGATCTAACACAAAGTTAAAAAAAAAAAAAATCCTTTCTAAGCAGAGGGGGCGGGGATGAGGCTCAGGGAGAGGCCAGAGGGAGAAAGAAGAAACTCTCAATTCATTCTAGTTGCTCAGAGGATGGGAGGGCTTTCTGGAAAATGCGAGTGTGTGGGGGAAACAAGGATAGGCAGGAAAGGCCAGGAAGAGCCAAAGTGAGGGTCGGGGGAGAATGGGCTGGACGTTAGGTGCTCACCCATCCAGAGTACATGCGCTGAGCACCCACTGTGTGTCGGGCAGAGTTTGAGGCCCTGGGAATAGAGCAGGGAAGGAGGGGATAACACGAAGGAGATGGAAATGCCTTTCTCACCCTCTGGCCCCAAGAGGTCATGGAGAAAAAGGGCACTACGTGGAGACTGGAAAGGTCACGTGCCTGGGTCTTTGCTTTTCTGTACCTTGCTGGCCGCTGGTGGAGTGAATAACTTTTGAAATATCCGGATAGGCATGGGTGCGCTAGAGAGCCTGGGCCCTGGAGCTTTTCCACGGGGTGCTCATGGCTTAGGGGAAGGGACCCCCAGGGAACCCCAACTCTCAGTCTGACCATACGTTTCAGCTATGGGTTATGGTGGGGAGTGGGCAGTCAAATGTCCCTGAGGTGGCATGCCCAGGCTTCCTGGGCTGGGGTCTTCAGCCTGCTCGAGTAAGGGGAAAGCATTCTTCTAAAGTCATTTATTTCCCTATTTAACACAGGAAGGCCACAACTGGGCAGTTGCAGGGAGAAGAGGAAGACAGGGCCTTGGTGGGACTCTGAAATTTTTTTTAAGGCCTGAACCTCTCTTCTGGGGGAACTGAG
The DNA here is from genome assembly GCF_020171115.1 of Neogale vison. Lineage (NCBI taxonomy): Eukaryota > Metazoa > Chordata > Mammalia > Carnivora > Mustelidae > Neogale > Neogale vison. Next base: position 48,563,947 of record NC_058101.1, read on the forward strand.
AGCATATGTGGAAAAGCAGAGCTTGGAAGGGGAGCTCTGTCTCCTTAAGTGGCCAGAAAGAGGGTTCTTGGCCAGGAGTGTGGGAGCCAAGGCAGAGAGAGAGAGACCAGGGGGCTGCAGCACAGGACCCCACGCTTGTGTTACTGCCTACACACCCAGTAGCGGGAGGACCAAAGCTCCTTTCTCTGTCTTCCCTTCCTGTGTTTTGATGGGGGGTGCCCAGAGGTTGTGACGGGGGGAGCTGTGCAGAGGTTGTGGCAAGCCTGGGGTAAGGAGACTTGGAGGGGAGCCAAGTGGAGTGACTGCAGATCAGCCAGGGGGCAAGGGAGGCAGGCTGGGCCCAGGGCTGGATGGAGACCGTTTTCTCTGCAACATTTCTCATTATTCTCCCTACTGAGAAGAGAGCCTTGACTTTTTCCAGGGAATAAGTGGAGCTCTGGATAGGGAATGATGATTGACCTCAGCCTGTTGTGGTAATCACATCCTCCTTTGCTAGATATTACATTAACCAGTGTCTCATGCAGCTAGGGATGGTGTACTATCCTACTTTGGGTCTATGAAGTGTGGGGGAAAGTCTGTTGAGGAAATCTCAAGACAGAGAGAGAGTGAGCAAAGAAGAGGGAGAGAGAGAAAAGTAAGAAGTTCTTTCTCATTACCTCTCAAAGCCATCTTTGCTTTCCGCCTTTAATGTAGCCATGATGTCTGGAGCTGCAGCAACCACCTTGCTACCATGAGGCTACAGGCATGAAGATGAAGAGACAACTCCCACAGGTGACAGAGTAGGAAGATAGGAACCTGGGTCCATTGCAGCATTGTTGAGAAATGAAGCCAGCCTTCAGACTATCAATCTCCAGACCCTTTCTTGAGGTCTGAGAGCTGTTACTGATGCGGATGAGAACAGGAAGAAAACAGAAAGGAGTAAGCCTCTTCTCCCTACCTCCTGCCTTCCAATTTACTTCGACCAATAGAATGCGGCATAAGTGATAGTAGGTATGTTCTAGAGCCTCGGCCTCAGGGGACCTTAGGCCTCCCAACTCACCCTCTTGGAAACTTGCTCTGAGACAGCCATGGCACAAAGAACCTATGAGGAAACACCACATGGACAGAGGTGCCCTGCTGCCCCAGGCCACCCACCCGCGGAGTATGCCTGCCCATGTGAGCCAGGGCAGTGCCCACCGAAGAACCAACCAACCCACCAAAGCGGGAGAACCCATTGTTGGGGTTTATTATGCAACAATCCCCACCCGAAACAATATGCAATGAGAGAACAGTCTACATGGGCAGAGTACTCTGCCCCAGGACTTGACAGTGCTGGGGCAGGGGGGAGGGGCCCCTAGGGAGGGGTCGGGGTGGGCGGTGACATGGAAGTTGGGAGTCTCCCTTCTGACCTCTTGCCAATGAATCTCAATGAGAGCACAGCTGGGAGTTGGTTTCTTTGGGCTGGAAACTCATATTTACTATGTTCTCTCCTTTGGCAATGTGGCTCCAAGCATGTGCCAGGCCCCCTTCCTGCAGGGCTCTTTGCCGGTTCCTCATTTAGCTCATTCCACGCATCCTCATTCTCCGCTCCTATTACTCTGTACTCAGAGCAGGCCTTGATGATCCTAAATCAGGTCCCCCTCTATGCTCTCTCAGGACATTGAGTTTTCCTACATGGCTTTCATCTCCATGTGTAATTAGGTATTTTTCTTGGTGTATCAGAGGTCCAGACTCATCAAAACCTAAAGGGCTTAATCACTGCCACTCTACAAGATGTGATTAGTAGGAGCAGAACTTTCTGGTCCCTCACTGTTCCTATTGGTTTCTCCAAACCATCGGTTCTCCAAGCATGGGCCTGGAATGGGATCAGTGTCACTGGCATTAGGGGGGAACTTATTAGGGATGTGAATTCTCGGACTCCACCCCACTCTAAGGGAATCAGAGACTGGGAGTAGAGCTCAGCACTCCAAGGGGTTGGGTGGGGAAGGGGGTTTAGCAAGCCGTCCTGATGGTTTTGAGGACATTCCTAAAGTTGGAGGACCAGTGGTCTAGACAGCAAGCAGATGGGTGCGTGGCAGAGGAAGAGAGCAATGACCAGATGACATCTGGAAAAGAGACATCCCCTTGCCGGCTCCCTTCTGCGTTCTGTTTGCCAAATCAGGGTGTAGTGCGGGAGGGAATGGATGTTTGGAGGACATGGTTGACACAAGATTCTTAGTCCAGTGAGAGAGAGAGAGGGGTCCCCAGCCCCCACCTACAGATGAGAAACGGAACTTCAGTGGGATCAGGTTAATGTCCCCAGACGCAGGCAGTGAGGATGCGCTGGAGCCTGGCCCTGACCCCAAGTCCATGTGTCCCAAGAGTCTGCACCGCTAGATGGCTAGCTCCACTGCCAGCCTCACTATTATTTACAAACACATTTCACACTTTTCTTAAAGCAGCAGCAGAGTGAGCCTGTCTGCGGGAACATACCTGGCAGGTGGCGTGGGCTCTGTGGTGGCTAGTGCATCAGGGGCCAGGTGGGCCGCTGGGGGGTTCCAGGGCTGGAGGGGGGGGCGGGTGCTGGCTCCCACCAGAAGCTCCTGTGTCTCCTTCTATCTCCAAGTCCTTTGCTCCAAGTGCTCAGGTTGAGGCTGGGGGATAAACAGCAGCCGGCAATGCATCTCCCCGAGTTTATTTACTAAAACAACATTTTTTATTACCAGGACAAGTTCGCAGCGAAAATATGACAGCCTACATTTTATGTGGCCATTGATCTTTAATCCGAGCCTGCCTCGAGGTTTCCTATAAAATCAGGGCTTCCTGGCCCCAAATGTGATTCCAGCACCGGAATGAATGACGGCCCGGGCTGCTCTTTTCTCATCTGAAAAGGCTGAAATTGCTTTGTGTAAATGGGTGGAAAATGCTGATATTTGGATTCTATAAATAGCTCGCCTCCGGAGCCAGCCGCGCGGGGGTTTCATCCGCGTGGTCTCCTTGGAGTGTTTGGGGCCTTATCACTTTTATCCAGGGTGCGGCATACAAATGAACCCCAGCCGCTGCGCACCCCGCCCATTTGCAACATCGGGGCACTACATTGGGGCGCGTCTGAGGGTCACAGGCGGGGGGGGGGGGATGCAGCTGAAGGAGGCAGGACATTGCCCAGGAGGGCAGCGGGTGGGGTGCTGCAGATGGGCACGAACCTCCCTTTAGGGGAGAGGGAGCCGTGCAGCTCCTTCTCCACACTTCCATTTGCAGCCTGTGCCTGCCTGCGTGGGAGAAGCTTCTATCTATAGCGCGCTATTTTTAGCTCCATCATCTGAAGAACCTGACAGCCAGTTAATGACTGGGACCCATCGTGGCGTGTCTGCCGCGCTGTGGAGTGCGCACGCCAGGAGCAGATGTGCTGAGCCTCAAGGTTGTTGCATTTGAAAATGCCCTTCCTTCCCTGTGAGGCGGGCTGTTGGAGGAGCCTCACAGCGCCCCCCTCCCCCCGACTTTGAGAACCCTCATGTGGCAGGGAGGGGGGCATCTTGTTCATTTCTGGTGCAGTAAATGACATCTTCCTACCCCAGAACTCTGTTCCCAACACTGTTAACACAGCCTGGAGATAGGGAGGGGGCGGGGAAGACTGGGAGTGGCACTTCACCTTGAGGAGATCAGTAACCCTGGAAGAAGACTGATGCACAGTCACACTGGTTAGGAAGCTGTAATTTTCCCCAAGAAAGGAAAACTGTGTTGCAGAGATCCCATGCCCTTCAGAGGCTGTACTCAGCATTTGCCCCAACCCTTGGTTCTCTAGATCAGGTGTCTGGAGCGCAGATAGGCTGGGGACCTGCCCCGTACCACACAGCCTGCCTCTCCTGCCCCCTACACCCTGTACAGCCACCAGACCCAGGACCAAGCTACAAGTCAAAGGGCCCGCTTATACTCTGTGGATGAAAACCAGAATGGGTTCAGTGTTGATGCATTCATTCATTCTCTCACTCATCCTGCAGGCAGGGGCCAGGGCCGGCCATCCAGCGGAGCACCAGGAGGTCAGACTCAGAGCAAGGGGTCCCATGGAAATGCCAGCCTTAGAGCCCTGGTTGCGAAGACTCAGTGCAGTCCCAGGTGGAACTGAGGGGTAATATGACAAACGTGTCCAGTGGGGGCCCCTTGGGGGCTTTGAGCACCTGTCAACCGTCTTAGATAACATGGGCTGCAGGCACAAATAGCAGATAGCATTGCTAGGGCACTGTTTTGTGAATCAGCTTGGAGGTCTCACAGCAACCGCAGGCGATGGTATTCCCATTTTACAGACGGAGGAAGAGAAGGTAAGTAACATGTGTGGTCACCTGCTCAGGTAGTGGGAGATCTGGGATTCAAACCTGATCTCCCACTACCTGAGCAGGTCACCACACACGTTACTTACCTTCTCTTCATGGTTCACGCCCTTAACCACTCTTCTCTAACTGTCTCCCAGTCAAGCCCATCTGCCTTGCCCCATGTAAATCAGGCCAAATTTACAGAGCCTTGAAATTCTGAACAGGCTTTTCCTGTAGGTTCCTCTGAAACAGTGCCATCCACTCACAGAACTGTCCACAATGGCGGAAATATTCTAGATCTGTGCTTCCCAATTCCAGAGACATAAGCCCCATGTGGCTGCTGATTATTTCAAATGTGGCCACTGTAATTGAGAAACTAAATTTTAAATTGTATTTAACTTTAACTAATTTCAATTCAATGTCAATAGCCACATGGGGCTAGGGGCTACTGTATTAGACAAAACAGCTCTGAAAAACTGGCTACATGAGTTTGAATCCACTGGGGAGCTTGTAAAGCTAACAATACCAGGATATATTCTCTGAGATTCTAGTGTAGGCCCCAGCATCACTATTTTAAAAGATCTTCAGGTGATTCTAACGTACAGCCTGGTGCTGAGAACCACTGGGCCCCATAATAGCCTGTAGCCTCTACTCCTCTTACAGCAGACCCTGCTGGTGACTTATTCAACACCATTCCCCAACCTTTTATCTGTCTCCTTCCTCTACCATAGATGTTAGAAATCTAAGCACTGATTTCTCTAACAGCCAGATAGCTCAGAATGCCTGTATAACACTGTTCTGGCAAAGAAACATAACCAGAATCCTGCTGGTATCTTCCTTTCATCCACTTCTTCCTGCTTCAAATATGTTACTAGATGCCTGGAGCGGTGGCAGCCATTTTACAACTATGAGGGAAGACCAGGAGAGTTGCAGGCACCCCTCTTGACATCATTGTGCTAACGAATCAAACCCAGAAGCTACCTACCTCTGGACTTCCTGTTTTGGGAAACAACCCAACCTATTTGCTTAAACCACTCCAGTTACGTTTTCTGTCCCTTATAGCCTAAAGCATTCCTTATATAGCCGTCTTTAATCTTCCTTAGCCTTGAAATCACTCTAAAGACTAAACATGTTGATGTATGTGAGAGCACTTTGCAAACTGTAGAACACTCAGCAAATGGGCAATGTTTGCTATTGGTTTGGAGATGCTGGCAATCTTTGCTTCAGGCAAGAAATCCAAACTCAAGGGTTGAAATCATGGGACACAGAGAGCTCTCTTCCACCGCAAAACATCTGCTTTTAGACTAGGCTGCTGACTGACCCCAAATGGCCTGACCACTGCTTTCTGGAAAAGCCATCAGCCAATACACTCCAGGCCAGAACATTCTCCACTCAGCATTTTGGTTGTGATTGCCGAAAATGAATTAGTGGCTTGCACACTTCCCCTCAAACCTCCACTTCTCCTATCCCTAAGAAAGAAGAATCAGACCCTTCAGGGGAGGCAGGGCTGGCCCTAGGAATGAATGTCCAGCACTTGGCACAGCCCCCAGCCCAAAGCCACCTTTCAGAAGAGTGACTCTCGATTCAAGTGGCTTAGTCTGACCTTTGTTCTCCATCCTCAGCTGCTCTGTCCACATTTGGCCACTCCATCCCTCCCTCTCCTCAACCTCACCCCAGTTGACTTTCCCAGTAAATTATACCAGCTTCTTCCATGTGAATGGTGCATTCTGGTTTGCAAAGGAAGCTTGTGGGTATTATCTCTTCTGATTTTCCCCACGGTCTGGTTATTTTTTGCTTCATTATCTAGATGAGAAAACTGAGACTCAGAAAATAAACTAACTTAACTGTTGCCTTCCAATTTCTCTTGGCTCTTGCTGAGGTGTGAGAAGTGGTTCTGGACAGGGCTTTGGAACTTGACAGATTTGGCTTTGAAATCAGCCTGTTCTTCATTGTGTGACTTTGGGCATTTTATCCTTCACCTCTTGAGCATCAGGAGAATATTATCAGATAGCGTGTCTGGAGTTCCCAGGACAGTGTCTGGAACCCAGCAGAAGCTCAGGAAGTGATCTCTCTCCCACCATCCCTTCTACCATGTTTAGATTTTAACAAGCTTTTAAAGGACTAAGAGTTCTTTAATAGTGATAGCTGACAGCCAAGTGCCAGGCACAGTTCCAAGCATTTGTTAGTTCTCTCATTCATGTCCACAGAAGAGGGAACAGAGGAGTTTGTGGTTTGTGGACTCACGGGCCATGGCTCTCCAGAGGCACATTCCTAACCAACACACATCCTGCCTCTCCGAGTTCCTTGTGTGGAATTCCAGGAGCTGGCAAGACAAGGTAGATGGAGGTGCCTTCTGGATCCCACATGCCTCTGTCCTTTTCCCATCAAGCAGAAATTTCCTTGAAAAATAGCATCCTAACCTCACCATGGTGCCCTGGCAGCCACTTGGGGGCTGTATCAGTTTGCTGTTGCTGCTATAACAGTTCATCCCCCAAAGGAAGTGGCTTAAAACAACGTTGACTTACTATTTTATAGTTCTAATGGCCGCAAGTCCTCAGTCAGTCTAACTGGGCCAAAATCAAGGTGCTGGCAGAGCTGCATTCCTTCAGGAGACTACAGGGACGAATCCACTTCTTTGTCATTTCCAGCTTCTGGAGGGTTCTACATTCCTTAGCCTGTGGCCCCTTCATGTTCACAACCAGCAGCATCTTCCTACCTATGACTCCAGTCTTTTCTTTATAAGGACCTGTGTCATAGGTAATCCAGTTTAATCTTCCCATCTCAGGATCTTTAATTTATTCACAGCTCCAAAGTCTCTTTGATTGTGCAAGCAAACACATTAACACATCCTGGGGATTAGGCATGGGTATCTTTGGGAACCCATTATTCTGTTTACCTTAGGGATGGGGCAGGGCTTAAACCCCTGATCTACTATTTGCAGCCCTCTGTGCCTCAGTTTCCTTCCTTCTAAAATGGGATAATGATGAGGCTGGTGGACATACCTAAGAAGCCTAAAGGTTAAAGGGGATGCTATATGTTAAAGGGCTTTTTGAAGTTCTACAAACAGGTAGCTTCTTGTTATCAATAAAATAGTACTTAGGGAGAAAAATGGGTACAGGCCAGTCCAGAGCCAGTTAGAAATATTTGCCCTTCTCAGCTCAGAAAGCCAACTCTAAGTAAGGTTACTTTTGCTTCTCTGACCAGACTTGAAATGTGGGGTAGCCATTTCTCAGCCATGTGGCTCAACAAGCCTCTTCTTTTGACCATGATTAAAGTCATGCATGAACACCAACTTCCAATTCTGTGAAAGATTTGACTCTATCTAGGAATATCTACTCAACTTGCTTTTTGTGCCCTCCCTCCCCCTTGTGTTCCAGGGCAGAGTGAGGAACTGCTTGAAAAGCAAGAGAACTGGCAATCCACACCCCTGCCCTTCCGAGGGAGGCATTCCCAAGGGGGCCTCCAAGAATTCATCTGAGAAATCTAGGAGGGTGTATAAGAAGTGTGACAAAACCAAAAAACACTCTTCTGCATGCTTTTTGTAAAACGGCCCACTTCATTCTCAGAATAACCCCATGAGGTAAGTATGGTCATATTTCCATTTTGCAGATCATACAACTAAGGCACAGAGAAGTTAAACTGCTTGCCTAAGGTCATGCAGCTGGTAAGTAGCAAGGCAGATGTCTGGGATCTCTTACTACTTCCCTGGCCTCTTCTCTCTTTCTGCTCCCCACTCAGGATGTTTACATATTAACAAGACCTTTAAGCCATTGCAACTAAATAATAATGTTAGAGAAGAAGGGGATGATAATAGCAATAAAAATAATGCATGAGGCCCAAAGAGAAGACTTTGGGGAAAAAAGAGGAAGACCCACTGGTGGAAGGAAGTTGAGAAAGGGAGACGGAACTGGGCTTGGGGGGTGGGTGTAGTATAGTGGGAGGGGAGGTAAGCCCTGGGGCAGAGGCTTCTTTAGGCAGTAGCCATGAGGCCAGACATGTATGGGGACAACAAAGATTTCTCTTTGACCGGGCATGGAGAATTTGTGGCCCAGATTGGAATTTGAAGTCAATCCTACTCATTCATTTGACAAACATTCACTGAACACCTTCTGTGGGCCACGCCAGGTGACGTCCTTGGTGCTGGGGAATTAGCAGTGAAAGGACAGACAAACAGACCCTTGTCCTGCTGGAGCTGCCTCTGCATTAGAAGAGATGAGTAAGAACCAACTAATGAGAAAATATCAGGAAGTTAGGTGGTACACTGAAAATAAAACCAAGCAATGGTGTTGGAAGAGGCAATCCAATACGGGCGCTGAGTGTCCCTGCTTATCATTGCTGGGTATGCCAAGAAGGGGAGACCCTCATGACTCTCTACTAGGCCTCCCTCATGTGTTTGTGATGAGCAATCTTGTTTCCTGTCACACACAGAGCAGGTTGGTTTACTGGTCACTATAAAAACTATCAATTCCCCAGCATGATGCTCTTCTGCTGGGATGTAAGTCCGCTGTATGAGTGGCCTCCAGCTAGGTCCCCTGTGTCATCCTGACAGGACTTGGGAGATATAAAGACCAGTGTCAACATCGTGCTCTACTGCTTGCAAGGCTGAGAGTAATAAATCCCTTTGTCTCTGATCCAGGAGGCTCATGTCTTCTGCTAATGTCCATGAAACTGTGTCAGGCTTACTTAAGAGTCTGCAAGGAGGATCATGTCTCAGATCCCGACAGAATAGTGGTGATAGAGTATAAAGTGTGGAGTTGGAGAGGGTAGCTTGAGGTAATCTTGACCTCAAAGGATAGGGAAACTGATCTTGAAGTTCTATGTTGAAGATTTGGGGGTTAAAAACACCCACTAATATTATTAATTAGGTGATTTAGAAAACTCCAGCTGGTGACTATAAGGCAGGTAGGAGGATTTGTTGGGTTTTTCAATATGAGAGGAGAGTGGAGGTAATGGTAATGTATTATGTTGTCTATAAATTAATCTAAAATATTTTTAACGGAGGGTCACCTGGGTGGCTCAGTGGGTTAAGTGCTTGGCTCTTGATTTTGGCTCAGGTCATGATCTCAGGGTCAAGAGATCAAGCTCTGCCTTGGGTTTGTGCTCAGGGCAGAGTCTGCTTGGGATTCCCTCCCTCTTCCTCTGCCCTCTCCCCACCACACTCTCTCTCAAAATAAATAAATAAAATATTTTGACAGATAGTGTAATATGTAAATGTATGTGAGTTAGTTTTGACTTATGGTCTATAGACAGTTAGCATTTAGAACATTCTAATCAGAGTGCTCCAGGGGTGGTTGGTTAGCATTTCAAATCAGTCTAACCTCTTGAGGTGGCTACCACAAGCTTTCAGCTATCTTCTTCTAGGGTCAATGTCAGAGGTTTTGTTGATTAACATGATGGATGCTAGAAAGTATTTCTCACCAGTGAAATATGTAGTATTCAAGGTGTGTGGATGGGCTTGACTGTTGTCAGGGACTCCTACTCTTGCACGAGCAGAGTTCTAAGTATCCAGGGAATGCAAGCATGTAAGGGTTCTCAAACCTGACTGCAGATGGTGATGGTGGGGTGGGATGCTTTAGAAATTCTGATACCCAAATTCTGCCTGCAGAGATTGACTTCACTGGTGTGCTTCTCCTTTAGCTCAATTCCTTGTGAGCTGTGTGCCTTTGAGCACATTACTAACCTCTGCGAGCTCAGTTTCCTCATCCATGACATGGGTATAATAAAATGTCTACCTCATCGGGTAGTAGTGAGGATCTAAAGGAGTTAATTTATGTTGAGCATTTAGACCAGGATAGGGAGTAGTTCTCAATTAAGTGTTATTATATTATTCTCATTCATTCTATTTTTATTGTGATGTTTTGGAAAAGTTCCTAAGGCATGATTATAGTGTCCAGCTGCTAGTTGGCTGAAACTTGCAGCTAGAATATTTGCCTTGAGTGAACCTTTCAGATGAGATGCTATGGAACTCCTAAAAAGACCACGGGAGCCAGAACTCAATCTTGTTTCCAGAATACACTGGAGGAAGTGCTTTAGTGCCAGCTTGCTGAGAAATGTCTGTGTAGGTGGCGGGAAACAGTCTGAGACTTGCTTTTAGTAAAACCTGCTGGGAAATTCGTGAGAATTTGGGCCCATACGCACCTCTGGTTCAGGGATTCTTATTCCTCTCTAGGGCTATGGGCGTCCTTAGCAGTTGTGAAACCTATAGATACCATTGCAAGACCATAGTTCTAAATGTGTAAAACAAAATGTTAGTATACAGATGGAATCAATTACATTGAAGTACAGTTACCACAATATTAACGAACACATTTAGTATACTATATGCACTCCTTTCTTAATGCCTTATGTAGCAATGCCTAGCAATGGGCAATGATAGGCATGAAAGATATTTGAGGATATTTGATAGCAATCGTCACATGATATGAAAAAAATTGTGATTTCTATTAGTGACAGAGTCACAAGAATTCTTTACTTTTTTTAAAAGATTTTATTTATTTATTTGACAGACAGAGATTACAAGTAGGCAGAGAGGCAGGAAGAGAGAGAGGGGGAAGCTGGCTCCCCACTGAGCAGGGAGCCTGATGCAGGGCTCGATCCCAGGACCCTGAGATCATGACCTGGGCCAAAGGCAGAGGCTTTAACCCACTGAGCCACCCAGGCTTCCCGAATTCTTTACTATTGTAGTTTGTTGCCTCATTCATAATTAAAGGCAATGCTAGATTTTACTTAAAGGTTAATGCAAATAAAGATATTATTTTTTTTCCTTATCCAAATTCACGGACCTTCTTGAATTCCATGAACTTTAGGTTAAAAACCCTCATTGGGAGGCTCATAATAGCTGCACATCTAATAATTGGACGTGACAGAATGAGCTTGGTTAGGCCAGACTGCTATGTCACACACAATGGAAAGAAAAGAGGCCACAGGGGGATTTTGTTTTTCAGTTACTACTGCGACCTAATAAGACTCCAAAACTTGTGGCTTAGAACAATGATTTGTTAATTTCCTCATGATTGTGCAGGTCAAGTAATTGGCCAGAGCTCAGGTGGGCAGTTTTCTCTGGGTCTCAGTTGGGTTTTTTTCACGAGTCTCCTCCATTCACTTGGGAACTTGGCTAGACCTGGACCTTCCAAGTTGGCCTCCAATTGTATGTATTTCTGCTCAGGCTGCCATAACAAAACACCACAGACTGAGTAGGCGTAGACAATAGAAATTCATTTCCTCTCGGCTCTGAAGTCATGGAAAGTGCAAGAAGTTTCTGGCAGTGTTTGGTTTCTTGTGAGGGCTCTCTCCCTGGTGTGTGGACAGATACCTTCTTGCTGGGTGCTCACTTGGCTTCTTCTTGGTGTACAGGAGTAGAGAGAGAGCCCTCGTCTCCTCTCTTCTTCATATAAGGATGCCAATACTATCACATTAGGGCTATACCTTATGATCTCAGTTGATCTTAATTCCTTCCAGAAAGGGCCTGTCTCCAAATAGATTCACTTTGGGGACTAGGCCTTCAACATGAATTTGGGGTGGGATGCAATTCAGTCCCCAGCATCTTCCAAGGCCTCTCTTCATGCATAACCTCGGATCATGCAGTTGACTAGCCTACATCTCGGACCATCATGGCATCTGGGCTCCAGAAAGACAAAGTAGCCCCTGCCAACTCCCTTCAGGCCCGGGATGGCAGTTCAAAGTGAACTCTACAACCTTCTGTCGATCAAAACAAGTCAGAGGCCAGTCCAGACCCCAAGGGAGGGAATACAGGCTCCACTTCTTACTGTGAGGGGGGAACGAAAGCACGAGGAGAAGAGGAATGACTGGGGCCATATCTGGGCTCTCTTCCCCAGAGAGACCTACCGGGCCTGGGAACTGATCACACCCAGGGAGGAGTCAAAGCTGACACTGAGATTTCCTGGTCCCAGTCTTGCTTTTTTGCTCAAACATCAGACTTCTCCCCCCTGAGTTACCAAGAGTCTCCAGCTAAACCACCAAAAGCTATCCTCGAGGCTTGAGAAGTGTTAATCTAAATGAAAAAAAGTGCCAATTTTATGAATACTCATTAACGGACTTAATTATGCAGTGTGTCCTATACTGTCAATAACATAGGGGGCTGTTGCTTTCAAAATGAAAATTAAGTGCACGCTTTTCCCTTCATTATCTCAGCATGTCTGACTACTTCGGTGATCGAAGCAGAGAGGAAACTTCCCGCCTTTGGGAGGCTTTGCTGAGTTCTACCCCCATATCTAGGCGAAATCGGGCTGCCCTCCCTGAGCCCTGTAACCCCACACTTGCCTGTTTGTTTACAACAGCTTTACTAAGCTATAATATTGATGCTATATATCCCTTGCTCATTCTAGCAACACTGGATTGGAATAACCTTTTCCTGCCACTCTTACCAGATTGCTGGCTCTCCCCTTGGCTACATGTTGAGCTCCTCTGGGGAACTTTAAAAAATACTGCTACCTGAGCTCCTCTTCCACCCCAAGAGATTCTGATTTAATAGTTCTGGAAGCATTGGCACTTTTACAAGCTCCCCAGGTGGTCCTAATGTGCAGCCAGGGTTGAGAACACTGCCTGAAGCTGTGGTCTCGTTGAGGGCAGGGGAACTGTCTTACTGGTAGATGCTTAATACAAAATGAATAAGTGAATGAGTCTCTGCCTTCCTTCTTGGGGAAATAGATTGTCCTCTTCCTTAGGCTCCCAGCTGCTGAAGATATTGAGATACAAAGTTTTTATAGGTCCTTGTAGTAGTAGGTGAGTTGGTAAAAATGAGAAGCATTTTTGGGGGTGGGGGTGGGAGATGTCTTTTCTTCCTCAACAGCAGAGCTGGGTCACTTGGAGTCTTGAAATGAAGTATTTTGTTATGCTTGGGGAAGAAGGAAGAGACTCCCATTTTTGAAAGCTTAGCTTAGGAGCTCAGGGGCTACAAGGAGGATGGGCGGGCTGGGGGGGGTGTGGAGGGTCAGGGACACTCGGAGGATGAGCAGCATCAACAAAAGCTAACATGAACATGGCACTTACCTTGTGCTAGGCACCATGCCAAGAGCTGTATACTAACTCATCTATTCTTTGCTACAACCTGACCTGTGAGGAAGGCAAAATTGCTATTATTTTCATTTTATTGATGAGCAAACTGAGGCATTGAGTGGGTATGTGGGAGACCTCCAAGTAGCAAGTGCTGGGAGAAAGGTTCCCAAAGACTTGGAAGAGCATGGGTTTGGGACAGTGGCTGGGGTGGCAGGGCCTCACCTCAGTTCCTTTGGTGTGGTTAGTACCCCAAAGGAGGTATGCTAAGCATGGTTTTCAGAGGGACTCCCACCTAGAGCACCTGGAGGTCCTAGACCCTCAGACAACGGGCTTGTCAACATTGTCCAGTGAGGCCTGGCCACCAAAGGGCCTTCTGGAGATGTTTTGGATTACTTAGGAACTCCTGTTCTCCCTCCACCTAACTCCCTGAAGAGTTTTTCCAAAGGAAAGAACTTGGTAGGCAGAGGTTTGACTTGTATTTAATTTTATGTGTAATTATGTAAATAATATGCTTTTATGTAAATAAAGCAAAAATAAAACTCATACCTAGGAAAATGTCTGGGAGCCATTCTCGCCTCTGCTTTGACCAAGTTCAAGGTCATTCCATCCCTAGGCTAGCTCCTGAAGCATGTTCCCAGCCTCCATCCCTCTGTTCCCCAGCAGCCTTGGCTTTCCCACTGGTCCCAGTGGCCTGGCCCTAGCATGCCTCATGAATTGGGTTTGTTTAGGGAGATTAAGGACCAAACCTAGCTTAACTCAGACTGGCACCAACTTGTTACCGCCCTGCACTCCTAAGCTTCAAACCAGCCTGAACAAATTCCTGTAAGCCATGGTTAAAGCACCACCCCACCCCCCTAAAAATATTTCTGTCACACTTCTTGGCAGGTGTGCTAGGAAGAAATCTGGATTTGACTATTTATATTCATGTTTGGTTTTGCTTAATAGGATTTAGAATGTTCTGAGGGAAAGGAGTGCTTTAAGAGAGTAGCAGGTGACTGGCCAAGGGAGGGGCCATGTGAAGGGACAAAGAGAGACAGCGTCTTCATTGCCTTTGACAGAATCTGAGGGATCTCAATGGAGTAGGCAACAAACTGCAAGTTAAAATATTGCTGCACCAAACTAAAAAGCTTCTGCACAGCAAAGGAAACCATCCACAAAATGAAAAGTAATCTACTGAATGGCAGAGCCTGATGCAGGACTCAATCTCATGACCTTAAGATCATGATATCTGAAGCAAAATCAAGAGTTGGACACCTAACTGACTTGAGCTGCAAAGGCGCCCCATAAATAGTTACTATTTTTTTAAAGAAGACATACTGATGGCCAAGAGGCACAAAAAAGATGCCTGACATCGCTGATCATCAGGGAAATACAAATCAAAACCATAATGAAATATCCCCTCACACATGTTAGAACTATTCTTATCAAAAAGACAAGAAATGGGGCGCCTGGGTGGCTCAGTGGGTTAAGCCTCTGCTTTCGGTTCAGGTCATGATCCCAGGGTCCTGGGATCGAGCCCCGCATCGGGCTCTCTGCTCGGCAGGGAGCCTGCTTCCCCCTCTCTCTCTGCCTGCCTCTCTGCCTACTTGTGGTCTCTCTCTGTCAAATGAATAAGTAAAAATCTTAAAAAAAAAAAAAGACAAGAAATAACAAGTGTTGGCGAGGATGTGGAGAAAAAGGAATCTTTGTACACCATTGGTGGGAATATGAATTGGTACAGCCACTATGGAAAAAGGTATGCAGGGTCCTCAAAAAAATTCTAAAAAATAGAAATACCATATAATCCCGTAATTCCACTTCTGGGTATTTATATGAAGAAAATGAAAACACTAACTTGAAAAGTTATATACACCTCCGTGTTCACTGAGGCATTATTTATAATAGCCAAGATATGGGAACAACGTAAGTATCTGCCGATGGTTGAATGGATTAAGAAATTATGGTGTATATATAAAATGGAATATTATTTAGCCATGAGAAAGAATGACATCTTGCCGTTTGTGACAACATAGATGGACGTTGAGTGCATTATGCTAAGTGAAATGAGTCATACAGAAAGGTAAATACTGTATGATTTCTCTTAAATGTGGAATTAAAAAGCAAAAAGTCAAGCTCATAGATACAGAGAATGGATTCATGGTTTCCAGAGGTGGAGGGTGAGGGTAGGAGAAATGGGTATACTGGTTTTTTTTTTTAGTTTAAATAAATTGAATAATTCATAGAAAATAAATTTTGTCACCAGGACTGTGGATACAGAAGAAAAAAAAAAAAGGAAGTTTTGAGGCAGTCTAGCCTCACACCAAGAAGTAACAATAATAGGAAGTGTTGAGAATATATGTATCATTATGTAGTAAGCACTGAAACCTTGTGTCAGGCACTGCACTGTTTCCCAGGCACCCACTCTCATCACCTCTGTTTTATACATAAGAAGACTAAGGACCAGAGAGGTTATGCAAGGTGCCTGAAACCACACAGGAGGGGCTGAGATGGGATATAAGCCTGAGTCTGTCCTCAGCGCCCTGCTTTTAGCAGCTCTGCAGAAAGGCAGCTGGGAAGAAGCCAGAACAGACTGTAGTCAGCGGTTCTCAGCTTGGATGCACATGAAAATCAACTGGGAAGCTTTTAAAACATCACTGGTGCCCAGGCCCCACCCTGGAGAGGCTGATTTAATTGAATTGAGCTTTGGCCTGGGTATCAGTATGTTTTAAAGCTCCCCAGGTGAATCTGATGTGCACCAGGGCTGGGAACTCCAGCTGGATGGTACAGACCTGGAGTTAAGTCCTGAGGTGACCTAGACTGTAGGTCAATGCAGAGACAGGAGAGCCAGTGAGTGTGGTGGGTGTGGTAGTGGGGGGGTTGCTGGGAAAAGTGCCCAGGATCATTACTACTCTATTCCCCGTTCTTTGTATTGTTACATGACTTTGCATTCAAGATAGACTTTGAGAGTTTTAAACACCATGATTCCTAGATAAAGCACCAAAAGAGAGAATCAGACCAAACTTCATGTTCTCAGACGTTTAGGCCCAGAATCAAGCTGACTGCCCTCTGATCCAAATTCCACTCCCTAGCCTTCACTCTGTCCTGGAGTCAGTGTGACCCAGAACTTGGAGTTAACCCAGACCTGATTTTTAACTAAATATTTATTTTAAAAATTATGCTAAAATCTACCTAACATAAAATTTACCATTTTAACCATTTGTAAGCCTACAGGTCAGGAACATTAAGTACATCCACCTGTTACGTGATAACTGCCCATTCTTCCCCATCTCCAGCTCCTGGTAACCACCATTCTAGGTTTTCTATGAAATTGACTACAACCCAAACCTAGTTTTATGATGCATCATGTATAAATACATCAGCTCACATTCAAATAACAGTCACTCTGTTTGCATGAGCAATGAATCACACAGAAGCCTTGTCAGTAGCTTCTGTAACACTCCAGTGTGGCAGGGAGTGCTCTCAGTCCTTAAACTGGCAGATCACCTTGTCAAGCCTCTATGGCAGTTAGATGGGGCTACACAACTGGGTCTGGCCAATGGAGAATGGGCAGAAGTAATACGTATAATTTCCAGACCCAGCCTGAAACCTTCTGCACAATCTACCATGCTCTCTTCCCTTCCCACAGCAGCCTCTTGTTTAAGGTGGCGGGGTCAAAAGTTGGGAGGAGCCTGAATCCTTGAATCCCTGCTTGGAGCAGAACTACCAAGAATTGGTGTTTAACCTCCATCAAACTGGCCCAGGAGCAAGAAATCAGATGGAGCTCTTGGGCATATTTGTTACTGCAGCAGAGCCTAGCCTAGCCTGACTAATATACAGCAGTTAAGCCCCTTAAAAAAATCTTCTAGCCAGTAGTCACTGAAGTCAGGGTTCAACCCTAGCTCTTTCTGATACCAAATTTTGTGATTGTCAACATTGTACTGTACTCCTGTCACTTTATCCTATATTGCTTCCAAACTATTCATTTGAGATTAAACATGAGGTCTTAAAAAAAATAAAATAAAAGACAATGCTTACTACAAAAGAAGGGAGGCATTTTAATGTTTCTCCATACTCAACTGGCTTTTTCTACATCATGCCCCCCCTAAAGAAAAATAAACTTCTTCTGCAGAACTCCATCCATCCAGTTGATAAAAATCCTAAAAGCCTCTGGTACTCACATCACGCAGACATTTAAACCTATTCTTTAAGAGACAATTCTCCAGCAATTTATTTTCTGTCACTGCGTGTGTTTCTGCCTATGAAGGATGATATTTTGTTCACCTTTAGTGCCTTTACCCCATCGTATTCTGTAGTAAATGTCCCCAAACAATGCTTTTGCACTATCCATTAGGTAGGGCTGTCTCGACTGGCTGTCACCCAGCAAGGGTGCCTCTTCCTGTCTTTGGTCTAAACATGATGTCATTTCTGCACCCACCACTATCTCCTGTTGAGTAAGTGTGTGTGTGTTTTTTTAAAAAAAAGTATTTGACAGTGTTTCTTCTTTATTCTATACCCATACAACACACATCACCACACATAGAGTTAGTCCAGTACTTAATAACCCTTTTAAAATTTTGAAGTGGAAGGTATAGAAAAACCACCAAGAAATAGCACATAAATCTGGGAACTTAGAAAAGCAAAGTTGGATACAGAGCAGCAACAGCGTGGAAAAGAAAAATGCCAGGATACTTTTCACATTAAGGACTTAGGATAGCAAGGGGAGTACTTTTTACCCAACATTAAAATAGACTAGGGTAACAAGATTTAGCAAATAAAATACTGACATTTACTGTAGGGCTTTTAGATGTTCAGAGCTGTGGTGTGAACATTCCACAACTTACTTGCTGTGTGGCTTTGGGCAAGGTGTTCATCTCTCTGAGCCTCATTTTCAACATCTGTAAAATGGAGATAGTAACATCTACCTTTCTGGACTATTAGAGACATTAACCAATTGTATGTAGAGTACATGCCTTTCCTCCATTCAAATCACTATTCCTGCGAGTGAAATATTGCTCCCCAGCAAATTCTGTCTTCTTGAAAGTATGGAGCAGCCCAAGGTAACAGGAGCCTTCCTGAGGAAATGAAGTAGGACGTTGGGAAGGGCTAGGGGAAAATGCAACCCAAGGGAGCTGCAGAGGATCCAGAAGAAACCTTCCCTTTCCTTGAACTTTGCCCTGAGTGGGAGGAGCTGGGCCTCTGTTTTAGTGATAGGTCCCTAAGGAGAAGGTACCTTCTGTTGCTCCCACACCAACCTCTCCTCTCTGATTTGTTGATGTCTGCATTTTCCCCCTAGAGGGCCCAAACTCTCAATCCATTAGTTTCTTCAAATATTAGTTGGGCACCTACCACATATATTCTGGTGGCAGGGGGCAGGCAGTGGTGGGTGATATGCAGGGTTGCTTCTTAGCTAGAAGCAAAAGCTCTGATGGCAGAATTTTAGGTACTGACAGAGGCACTTCTGAAAGGAGAGAGAGTTTTCCAGGGACTCTTGAAATTACTCTATATAATTCCTTTATTCAACGGGCATTTTTTTGAGCACCTATAATGTCCTGGTCCATGTACTAGGGATTGAAGAGAAAGACTGAAGAGACCCAGTTCTAGTCTTAGAGTTTCTTGCAGCCCCCTAAGCAAGGTGTTAAAAACAATACAGTGTGGGAAGTGATATAAGTGTAAGAACAGGATGCCATGGGAACACAGAGAAGGGTCAGCAAATTCAGACTCATGGGGGATCAAGGAAGAAAGACTTCCTGGAGGAGGTAACATTTGGCTTGGGTCTTAAAGGAGGGGTGAGTGGGTATTCAGAAGAGTGAAGAGACCAAGGAGAAAGACATTTCAGGCAGAAAATACAGCACATGCAAAAGTATGGATCAACTCTGTAAGACCCACATGAAAATAATACAACAGCACCCAAAATAGTGGTAGACAACACTTCCAGAATGTTTACTATAAGGTACAGCTCTTTGCATGTATGATCTCATTTAATCTTCAGAATAGCCCCCTTTGGAGACAGGTGTTACTCATTTTCCCATTCTGCAAATGAAGAAACTGAGTCATAGGGAATTTAAATAATTTGTCCAGATTTACACAGCCAGTTAGCACCTGAGCTTAAAACTGAACCTGGCATTTCCAGTTCCCAAAACAAAACTCTTAAAGCCTCTTCCATACTTCCTCTGAATCTTAATTTGGCATGTTGAAGCCAAGAGCCTAGCATTCCTTAGTCATCTGGTGACATATTTGTTGTTTTCTCTTCTCCTTCATGTGGGAATCTGGCCCAGTTTAAGACCCAGCAGCTTGGGTGTATATCAGGGTTCTTAGACTTCCTTCCTGCCCTCCCCCTGCTCAGAATTCCAGGCATCCATCTCCACAAAACACCATATCTGAGAAAGTTTCTGGGAAAAATGAAATTGATGACCATTGTTACTCCTGGCTCTTTAATGAGACTACAGCCATACTTGAATTGTCATGGCCTCCCCCTTTTGACCCCTGTTTCCCCAGGCACTTAGTCATCCCAACAGACTCCTCCACCACTGGAGATGAGAGCCCATTAGGAGTCACTGCATTCTGTTAATTTGCCTTCCACTGTGGGCTGATTTTTCACTTGTTGACTTTCCTTATCTCATTTCCCTAGCTGGTCCATTTAGAAATAAATAATATTGTCAAGCTAAAAAAGAAAAAGAAAAAAAAATGCGGTGGTCCTGTTGCTCTTTAATTCATTCCCTTTCCTGCTCTGCTCTGTATCTGAGGGAACTGCCCTTGCAGGCTGTGTTCCCCAGGTTTCAATGTAATTGACTTTCGCTGTCTTCAGCCAGTGGGAGGCAGTGGTGGGAGCTGTGAGGGTGAAAAGAAGTCAGGAGGCAGCATATTTCTTACTCCTCTCTGTCTCCCTACCCCCAACCCCCCCACCCCGTGATCCTAACAGTAGCTGCCTCTTCTCTACGATCTCATTCTCCAGAGATCTACCAAGGTCCTATAGGGAACGGTGGCTTTGGTAACACCACTTTTCCCCTTTGTTTCTCCTTCACTAACCCATGTTTTGCTTCTCAGCTCTCCCACCAACTGGGCAACCAATCCCCTGTATTAAATTCCTTCTGTTTCAAATACTTAGAGTGGTTTCTGTTTACCTGATGGAGCCTGACTGATACAAAAAAGGAAGCCAATTTGCTAAGTAATGACATCTAGGATCCAGCTCAATCTATACACTATTAGCAATCCAATCCGGCATAGTTGGGTTCCATTCAACTCAACTCAATTTAACTCAATTCAAATCAATAAACATTTATGGAGCACCTACTTTGAAAAAGGCATTGTACTATGTGTTGTGGTGAGTGCTGTGTATTGTGTAAGATTGATGAATCACAGACCTGTACCCCTGAAACAAATAATACATTATATGTTAATAAATAAAAATAAAAATAACATAAAGCCATTGTACTTACTAGGTAATTGGGATACAAAATAAAGAAATTATAATAACCCTCACACCCTCAAGGCATTGATGGTTTAATGGAATAAATAGGCAAGAGAACCAAGAGTTAAGGTATTCTATGTAGTGAATTGCAATAAAATGTTTTATGAGGTGAGCTCTGGGGTGGGGAACTTTATTAGATGAGGGTTGAGAGAAGCTTCCCAAGGAAGCTGTACTCAAATAGAATATATGGAATAAAGGCTACCAGGCAAGGAGTATAGTCCCATAATATAGGTGAGTAGATGGGCAATGAGGAGGTTTGAGAAATCTAACTTTCAGAAAACATGACAGTAAAAATCTGCCTCTAAATCCATCTAGAAAAATGGATGAATGGAGCAGATTTATCCAAGAAATAAACCCTACAATAAGATTTTTATTTGATAAACATAATAAAAGAGTAAGTAAAAATAAATTAAAAATAGCTAAAGAAATGGTATTGGGACCATTATTTAATTATCAGAGGAAAAATGTAGATTTCACCTCATACTTTTGACCAGAATTACTGACTGGAGAATTAGCCTCCCCCTTCAAGAAGAGAGAAAATCTAGAAGATAGTATAAGTTAAAGTTGATAGGATTTGGGGATGGATATGGACTTCCTACAGTATGAAACATGTGATGAAAAGAAAGACAACTTTGCACAAGTTATAGCTCAAATGCAGTACTAAAATTAACCTGAAATGAACTAGAATTGAAAGTTTGCAAAAAGAAATATGACAAAGGATTTGTATTCTTAAGATATAAAGAGCTTTTACAAACAAATAGGAGAAGGCAAACACTTCAGGGGAGAATATGAGCTGATGATACAAATGTGAAACTCATATAAAATATATGGGAAATTTTCAATCCATCAGTAACTAAAGATAGCAAAATAAAACAATAAGATTTCTTTCCCAATCACACTGGCAAACCATTTTGTTTTGTTTTCTAAATAAAAATGCTGCTGAGTGTGGTATGAAAAGGGATCACTCATCACTCCTGGTAAGAGGATGAATTATTACATTTCTGGAAAACAATTTGGTGGCATGTATCAAGGGTCTTAAAACTGTGTATGATTTTTGTTCACATTTCAAAAATCTATCCAAAGTAAATAAGCAGAGATCCAACCATCTTGGCATCACTTTTAGTGAAAAATTGAAAATAACCTGTTTTAGGCAGTTTTACTGTGTGACATAATTACAGTGCTCCACACCATGCAACAATTATGATATAATGCAATAAAAATGCTAATCACAATGTTAAGTGCAAAGAAAAGCAAGAAACCAGATAAGAAAGGAGCCAGTCTTCCTGAAGGTGTCAGGGAAGTCCTAAAGAGAAGGTAATATTTTAAATAGGATCCTGAAGGAATAAGAGTTTTCCAGGTAGAGCAGAGAAAGTACCAGGCAGAAAGATGTATAAATGTAGAGACACCTGAAGGAATACATTTAAGGAATAGAAAGGAGTTAGATGGGGTGAGAGCATAGAGTGTGCTCCTTGGGGTAGGAAGGAACGGTGAAAGGGGAGAAGCCAATTGGCATAAGAAGGGTTTGGGTGTCATCCTGAGAATCAGGCAGTAGACAGTCAGTTTGGATTCTGTTACAGGAAGTTCATGAGGCAAGAGACCAGCCAAGACTCGCTGAGGTTTGTGCTGAGGTTTGGCCCAAGGCAAAGGTGAGGGAAGGATTAGAGACAATGAAGGACTGGGGTTGCGGAGGCCAGGATAGCCAAAGATGTAATTTCTGGGTTTGCAATTTTTTGAGACAAATGGGAACAAATAATTTGAATACCCATGGCATTTGCACTCAAGAATGTGAGAGGTACTGAAGAGGAAGGCAGTAAAAATAGATACCGGGGAAGAAAAATAGATTTCGGACTCAAATATTAGAAATTCTACCTTCACACCTGGTGTCAGCCTTATCCAATGAAAACAAAACCTCTCATCCTCCCCGGAATGCATCTGGGCAGCTCAGTCCACTCCCGAGACCCTGAGTTTCTGGTACTGACCTCATTCTAGACTTTTCTCTATCAGTTTCTGCCATGGTGACAGTGGGAAAAATAAAAGTTCATGAGATACCACCTTTGAATCTGCTATGGATGAGAGGGTACAGTTGGTGTCCAAATGCCAAATACGGATTTTCTGCCAACATCTACAGTAGTCCCTCCCTGAAATGGGTGGATAGTTTTGGACACCGGAAATTGGTTGTGCGAGGCACACATGGACACCACTCTACCCTAAGCACCCTGCATCCATTTTTGCCGTCCTTTAATGAGAGGCCCTTTGCAAAGCTGATCTGAATGCCCATGAAAACAGTTCCATATATTACTGTGACATTCTTTATATAATCAGAAAAAAGGCAAGGGTTGGGGGTTGGCTTGTAGGGCGGCAAGCTGTGTCCGGTAATAAGGCCCTCGGTTTATAGGTTAATTTTTCCATCAGCTGAAGAGGCTGCCTTCTCAGGCATGTCGGAGAGAGGAGAATTTATTACCCAAGGCACTGCTGTCATTGGGAATGCAGGTAAATAACCGCATTGCAAATGTGGTGTGAAGGGGACATGCTTCTGCTCAAAGTTGGCAGGAGCAGAGGTGTTAAGGAGATCTCAAGGCCTGGGGTGGGGTGGGGGACAGTTTAGCCCATGTGTTTGGGCTTTTGTCATTTGGGGACACTGGCACGGTCCCCTGGGGAGTCCAGATACGCAGCCCTGGTTAAGCCCAGGGCGGAGAACTGATGGCACATTTTGGAGCCTGTTTCCAAACAGCACTGTCATTATTACTGAGGGCTTTAAATAAGCAGTAGCCTGGTGACAAAGGGATTTAAAATGCCAAGAGTGTGATTGTTTAGTAAAAGCTGGCAATTAACCTCCATGACCCCTATTATCCACTGGTTTTCTCAGAATTAGGTGCCAGGCCCAGATGAAGTTTCGACCCTACATTATAGGCTCAAAGTCTATGGTGACAATTAACATTCTGGGCCCAAGTCCCCCAGGGGACAAAGCTTGAAAAATGTCTTTTTCTAACTTCCACTCCGCTGTCCTCCCTTAAATACCCATCTTTGGACCATCTTTGGGGTCCTCTCATTGTAGCTTTCATCTTGTGGACTCCGCATAATTTTTTGGGCAGCACCAAACTCTTGCAAAAATACAGAACCTCACATAACATTTTAGTTGAGGAAGATGGTATAGGTTGGGTGGAAAGTGCTGGTCTATTGAGACCTAATCTTTGGGATCCCTTTCGATCAGGAGTCAGTAAATATTTCCCGTAAAGGGCCAGACAATAAATATTGCCAGCCTGTGGTCCAAATGGTCTGTTATGACTTGTCAATTCTGCTATTGTAACATTGAAGCAACTAGAGACTATATACAAACAAATGGACCAGGTTGAGTGCCAATAAAACTTTATTTACAAAAACAGGTGGTGGGTGGGATTTGGCCTGTGGGACATACATAGTTTTGTTCACTCTGAGCTAGATCAGTGGTGTCCAATGAAAAGACAATGGGAGCCACATGCATAATTTTTAATTTAGTAGCAACATTTTTAAAAGTTCAATAAATGTCTGGAAGTTTATCATTTCAACATGTGATTGATGTAAGTAAGTATTGATGAGATATTTTACATTCTTTTTTCGGTATTAAGCCTTCGCTATCCAGCGTAGCTTACATACTTAGAGAGATCTCAGTTTGGAGGGACCACATTCCAAGTGCTTGATAGCCCATGTGGCTAATAGTTCTCATATTGGTGAAGCACTAGAGGGCTGCTCTTGTCTGTCTGGTTAAAACGGTTCATTGACATCACTTTTGGATTCCAGCTCATGGGAAGAGGCAAGGAAGGGGAGCATCTCCCAGATGTAGAGTCAAAACTCCAAATCGCATGTCACTTTCTTTGACCTGATGTTTGTGACTCCAGTCACATGGACACATCATGCTGGAAAAGAGTGTGGGAAATGTAGTCTGAAGCTGGGTGGCCATGTAGCCAGCTAACTCTTGGTAGGGCCCATTCTATTACTGAGAAGGAGGGAAAGGTATTGGTAGAAGCAACTTTTGTCATACCATCTAACTTGTATTGAATTGTTCAACAGTCTTCTCTCTGATTCTGAAACCGTTCTCTGCCTAGGTTGATCCTGAAAGTCAATCTGTTGGGATGGGAGGGAGAGGGGGTTGTGGTTTGAGATCTCCACCCATCCCTCTGTCTTTTCTTTTTTTTAAGATTCTTTTTTTTTTTTTTAATTTGACAGAGAGAGATCACAAGCAGGCAGGCAGAGAGAGATAGAGGAGGAAGCAGGCTCCCCACTGATCAAGGAGTCCGATACGGGACTTGATCCCAGGACTCTGAGATCATGACCTGAGCCAAAGGCAGAGGCTTTAACCCACTGAGCCACCCAGGTGCCCCCCCTCTGTCTTTCTTTGAAGACCCTCTCCATCTCCTGCCCCAACAATCCACCTGTATTTTTCCTGCTCCTGCCGTAACAAACTATCACAAACACGGTGGGTTAAACAATAGAAGGTTATTCTCTCACAGCTTTTGAAGCCAGAAATCTAAAATCAAGGCGCTGGCAGGGCCACCTTCCCTCCAAAGTCCTTGCGGGAAGAATCCTTCCTTGCCTCTTCTAGTTTCTGGTCAATCTCCTAACCTTCCTTGGCTTGTAGACTCATCTCTCCTATTTCTGCCTCCGTGTTGACATCACCTCTCTCTGTATCTCTCTCTCTCTCTCCTTATTCTATAAAGATACAAGTCATTGGATTTAGGGCCCACCCCAAATCCAGAATGATTTTTTAAATTATGCCTGCAAAGACCCTATTTCCAAATAAAGTCACATTCTGACATTCCAGGTGGACATGAATTTGGGGATACTATTCAAGCCACTGCACTACCTTGCCAGAACTCTGAATCATGCCAGAAGCTTTCTAAGCACCTTCCTCCACAATGGTCCTGGATTTCTGCTGCTCAAAACCCTTTACATGTACAAAGTTCAGTGCTGGAAAAGAGCCCAGGGAGCTTTTTGAGGACCTCGCAAATGGCAGGAGGATCCAGCAAAGACTGAAGACGGGTGTGCAGAGTAGAAGCCCCTCATCACTGGAGGTGGTGGAAGGAAGTGGGAAAGAGAATGCAGAAGCAAAGCTGCCTCTTTTCACACCTCCACTAGGAATAAATAAGTGTCCCCATCATGCCCTATGGGTGGAAAAAACATAAACTCCACATCCTGAGATAAAACCACAACAACAAAACAAAACAGAAGAACAGGATCACCCTGCCTAGTTCTAGTACCCAACATAAACAATTCCTTGAGTATTTCCTGGCCATTGCTGATTACCCAGCAAAATGCCTTTCTCCCTGTCTTGTGCAATGTTGATTTCTGCAGACAGGAAGGTGGTAGTCCTACCTGAAAACTGCTCTCACTCCACCAGGAATAGACGAGTGCAAAGTTGGTAAACTTGGTAGTTTCGTAAGTTTTTTCTTTTCTTTTCTTTTTAAATATTTTATTTATTTATTTGACACACACACACACACACACACACACACACAGAGAGAGAGAGAGAGAGAGAGAGAGAGAACACAAGCAGGGGGAGTGAGAGAGGGAGAAGCAGGCTCCCAACTAAGTAGGGAGCCCGATGTGGGGCTCAATCCCAGGACCCTGGGATTATGACCTGAGCCAAAGACAGATGCTTAAAGACTGAGCCATCCAGATGCCCCTAGGTTTTTCTTTTCAATACCTGTTGGGTTTTTAATTTTCTGACTTTCTCAAAAAATTCTTCCTTTCTGTTGCCTTAAGTCTTCCATCCTCAGTTTCTTTACTGTCAAGTGGTGAAAATAGGGATGTTGACCAGGAAGAGCCCTTCCTCTTGCTCTGTAGTCCTGTTGATTTTGTCTCTTGTCCCTTTATTCTTTCTACTTCTGTCTACCTCCACTCCACCATCTTTGTTCAAATATCACCTGGGGTATTGCAACAATTCTAACTGGTCAACCTGAAGCTTTTTGCCTCCCAATAGTTCAATATACATATACACACCAATCTATTTATATACACACCAACATATAATCATATATATGTATATATATGTGTGTGTGTATACACACACACACACACACACACCCCAAGACTATTCTAAGAAGTTTTATATAAACCAGTATTAATTAACATAATCCTCTCATTAATATCCTCATATTTCACACAAGTAAACAGAGAGATAACACAGCTAATAAGTGGTAAAGTTGGGACTTGAACACAAGGAGATGGGCTAGAGGCCACACTCTTACCTACTGCTCTGGACAATAGCCTAGTGCTATTGTGCTATGTGCCTGCCACCTCACCAACATTCTCACTCCCTGCACTTCAGTGACAGTGGCCTTCTTCCACTTACTATACCCCTTCAACAATCACCACAGGGCCTTTGCATGCCATCTACTGAGCATGTTCTTCCTTCCCCTTTTAGTGAAGGTAACTCCTCCTCACTTCCTAGACCTTGGTTTAGGAATGCCATGCATGATCTCCTCCAGTAGATCAAGTTCCTTCAGAGAGGCTTCCAGAGCACGGAGAACTTCCTCTGCATAGCACATACCCCATTTGTGCCTCCCATCGGCTTGGGTGATTACTTGCGAATGCCCCTGCCTCCCAACTTCCCACCTCCTTCAATGCACATGGAAGTTCCATGAGGACAGAGTTCTGCTCTCTGCTATCCCTCCAGGGCCCAGCATGGGCTCTGGCTCACAATATCTGCAGAATAAGGAAGTGGATGAAGAGGATGCTGATGAATCACTGATGCCTGATATTAGATTTTTTAAAAAGTCCTTATTGCCACAGCTTACAAAAAAACGAATAAGAGACACAGAGGACTGAAAATGTGGTTTTGTTGTACAGTGTGGTGCTGGTTATGGTTCTTGGCCATTGGCCCTGATGCATGCAGCAGAGGCAAGCAGGTGGTCGTGGAGGGAGCCTGGGTCTTGGGTCCAGAGAGACCTTGATTCGAAACCCTTTCTTGGGGCTAATGTTCTGCTACATTTCCACGGATTTCAAATGCTCTTTTTTTCCTTCAAATTATAATGTTTTTGAAAGCACAATTGATCTTACAACTGAGCTGTACACTTAATGAAGTGTATTTTTTGTTGGTCCCTGTGAAGCAGTTATGAAATCAATGGTGAGTCCCACAGTCAATGGCATTTTAGAATTGAGGTAATTCCATTTGTGGCCTTGGGTAAAGTCTTTGCTTTTCTGAGACCTAATTTCCTTATCTATAAAAGGGCAGAGTTGTCGTAAATATTGGAGATGTATATAATGGCCTCCGCACAGTGACTCGTGGCTTTAATTCATCAATAGAAAGTCTATTATGAGTTTCATAAAATATGTGTCAGATGAGGGTTTTGCAAGAATAATCTGTATCCTTGTATGGTCAGTGACACATTTGGCTACTCACAATTTTAAAAAGGAAAGAAGGTTTAAGGGGCCCTTTCTTCTTTACATTTTAATTAATGCTGCTCAAAACCTTTTTCTCGTATCTTTATACTGTGAGACAAGCCTTCACCAGTACCGTCACGAGCAGAGAGGCGCTGTTGAATCCGTCACTAGGGTGCACTCTTAAAGCTCCCTTGTTCCTTCACTTTCTGAAGACTCTACGGATAGTCTACATGAGGGAAGCAAAGTCCTATGTACATTACAAATTATATGGAATTTGACTCATCTACCAAGCACATCTCTCTCTCTCTTTAAACTCAGGGCAATTACTTGTTCTATTTCTACATCTAATGCTCTTTTCCAGTTTATTCTTGGTAAGCATTAGTCAGTGCCGCTATATTTTCGGAAAGGATTCTATTTGCTCTGAACCAGGAACTGGAGTATAATCTCAGTTAGTCATCTGAAGTCTTCATCTCCGTCACTCTTTGTGGTTCATCGACTTGAACCGGGATGCGGATAATGACATAAAGGAAGCCTTCAGATGGTCCTGTGAAAAATCATGCCTTTATGAAGGACCTCTTAAAGTACCCTTAAAAATAATCACAAGACCAAGAGCTGTCTTAAACATATTTAACTTGGTAGACAAGTAAGGGCTAAGAATAAATGAGAAAACATATATTTGGATTAAAAACAGAAAAAGCAACTGCTGAGTGAGGGCAGAGAAAAAGTATAAAGTGGACTGAGCACATTTTTCAAGAAAAGAGACTTAAATTCATTTCCTGCTGATTGGCAGAGTCAGCCATAGCGAAGGACAGACTTCAAAGCATACCTTTTCCTTTGACCAGCTTTTGCGATGTCGGCAAATCATTTTTCGTCTCTATTTATGCTGCTATGATAAGGTTTTCCATTATTTGTCATTCCATTACTCCTCAAGTCTTTTAAGAGTTGATTTGATTTTGGGAGACAGCAAAAAACATTGAGAACTAAGTTGAATACACCTGATGATAAAGTAAGGTAACGAGTGTGTGTGCATGCGTGTGTACGTGCACACACACGTTTGTATATGTGTGTACAAGATCTTCCAAACTGACCATAAATGAAACTGGTTGTAGCGGGTTCAACAGTGCCTCCTCCCCCACAGAAAATGTCCATGTCTACGTCCCATTCTGAGGAATCTATGTGAGTTTATTGAAGAAAAAGTGTTTGCAGAGATAATTAAGGATCTCAAGATGAGATCATCTTCTGTTATTTGGGTGGGCCTTGAATCTAATGACAAGTATCTTCTAAGGAAGAGACAGGAGGAGACAAGGAACACAGCCTAGAGAATGCCATGTGAAGACAGAGGCAGAGACGGGAGTGAAGCAGCCATGAGTCCAGGAACACGGAGCCAGCAGTAGCTGGAGCAGACAATGAAGGGTTCTCTGAGAGCCTTCAGAGCGAGGACAGCCCTGCTGACAGGCACCTTGACTGCAGGTTTCTGGTCTATAGAACTAAGGGAATAAGTTTATTTTGTTTTAAACTGCCATGTTGTGCTAATTTGTTACAGCAGCTCCAGAAATTTAATACACTGGCTTATTTTTTGGCTTGAAAATGTGGTTTCGAGACACTTCTCAAAAAGAAAGGAATTTCAGAACTAATCTGAGTAGTGATATTATCATTAGAATAAGTGTCTATTTTCCTCTAAGGTCTGCTTAAAATAATTTCTCCCCATCTGTATCAGTCATTGTCCAACTAGGGAAATTGAAACCACTGTGGGTATATAGAGAGAGTCAAATTAATACAGGAATTTATTATTCCACAGACGAGAGAAGCCAAAAGGACACAGAGAGGGAACTGAGAGATTGGCAGCAGCGGGAGGCCATGACCACCACTTGAGAGGAGGTGGTAGTCAGAGGTCAGGGTCACCAAAAAGAAGCTGGAACCATGGTGGGCTTATGGAGTGGGAGATTCTACCTGAGGTAGAGAGGGAAGGGAGGAATGCCTCAGCTTCTCCCATGTTGTTCCCTTCCATCTTCTTCAGTCCTTCCCATTAGCCGAGCTCAGCCAGCAGCTCCCTCACAGGGAAGCCCAAGAAACCACCTCCAGGGAACAGAAGAGGGAAATGCAAGGAATGGATTAGGAACTTGGTTGCCCAGGACCTGGGGTCTATCATGGGGACACATTGCAGAAAAAATGCTCTAGAGGTCAGATGGCATTCTACTTGTTTCCTAGAAGATTTGGAATCATTCCCTTGTATATTCATACGTATGTGTATATATATCATATACATATATATTTTATTTATATATAAATAAAAATATATAAGACATATTTTATTTATAAATACATATTTAAATAATATATATAAAATATATAATTTATATATATAAATATATAAAAATAAATATATATAAAATATACATATTTTATTCCTCCCTCTGTGGCAGACAGGATAATGGTTGCCCAAAAATGTCCACATCCTAATTTCTTAAGTTATCCTGGATTATCTGGCATAATTATGGGGGTTTTATAAGTGGGAGGGAAGAGGGTCAGAGATTCAGGAGGAGACGTGATGTAGGCAGAGGCTGGAACCGTGGCTCTGCAGATGGAGGCAGTGGCCACGAGCCATGGAATGCAGGCAGCCTCCAGAAGCTGGAAAAGGGAGCGAAAGGATCCTCCCCTAGAGCCTCCAGCAGGGAATGGGGCTCTGCCAGCACTTCGACCTTAGCCCAGTGAGACTGATTTTACATTTCTGACCTCCAGCATTGTAACATACTCAATTTATGTTGTTGGAAGCCACTAAGTTTGTGGTCATTTCCTACCAAAGCAATAAAAAACTTATTAGTTTTTTACCTTCTACTGCAAATAGCAAAATAAAACATCCAACATTATTATATCTCCAGCTGACACGATGTGCAAACAGCACAAATGGGAAAGAGTGCTTTTTCCTTCTCACTCATTTCTCAATGTATCTCTCTGCAATGGAAGCTCCAGGAAAGTCGAAGCCTAAGCAAATAACGGTAGTGACTCCATGCGATCCTGGGAGTTACAAGCCACACTGTTTACAGTGAATGACATTACAGCTGTCTTGTGTTAGAGTTTGATTTGCACCTACAGATGGCATGCAGTTGAATGCCTCTAGGCAACAGGCAATCCCACTGCATTCGGACAGATGCCCCTTTTCGACGACCCATAATCGCTTTACTTTGGTGGGTGGTTGACATTACTTTGGTGTATTTATTAAAGCTATAAAATGTTTCATGCTATTACTGGAGTGTCTTCACTAAATGAAATGGGCTTGATTCAGATAGATTAAGTGGGAAAAGCATATTTAATAAAATAATAGCTCATGTGTTTGCAGAGGCTTTTAAATCTAATTAACAGTAGGGCTCATGGCCTTGACATTCTTTTCTTCTTTCTCCATGCAAGGGAGGCAGGGGAGAGAATGACAAAGGCCAAAAATAAGGACAGAGATTCTTTTGAAAATAAGAGATAACGCTACAACCTGGCAATTGCATTACTAGGTATTTACCCAAAAGAAGTGATCGGAAGGGATACCTGCACCCCAATATTTATAACAGCAATGTCCATAATAGCTAAACTGTGGAAAGAGCCTGGATGTCCATTAATGGAAGAATGGATAAAGAAGATGTAGTTATTACTCAGCCATCGAAAAATGAAATCTTACCATTTGCAATGATGTGGATGGAACTAGAGGGTATTATGCTAAGCTAAATAAGTAAATTGGAGGAAGCAAATTTATCATATAATTTCACTCATCTGTGAAACTTAAGAAACAAAACAGGAACATAGGAGAAGGAATGGGAAAAATAAAATAAGATGAAATCAGAGAGGGAGACAAACCATAAGAGACTAGGCCATAGGAAACAAATTGAAGGTTGCTGGAGGGAAGGTGGATGGGGAGATGGGATATCTGGGTGATGGGCATTGAGGAAGGCACTTGAAATAATGACCACTGAGTGTTGTATGCAAATGATGACTCACTAAATTCTACCCCTGAAACTAATAATACACTACATGTTAATTAACTGAATTTGAATAAAAGAAAATTAGATTTAAAAAAAGAAAGTAAGAGATAACAGACTAATGATAACAGTAGTAGTAGCAATAATAATATATGATTTAACTCTCTAGAATCTATGCTATGGGAGGACTGTACATACCCTTTTCTTTTGGTTCTCATGACCTCATGAAAGAAGTATGATTAGTCACAATTTGCAGCTGAAGCAGCTGAATCTCAGTAGATCAAGTTCATCCAGGTGGTAAGCATCTGAACTGGAACTCTGGAATCAAATTTTTTTTAGCACCATATTCAGGTTTTTGGGGTTTTTTGCTTTTCAGCGTGGCTTTCTGTCCTTTGGAAAGGGGAGAACACCTTCACTCAACAAAAATTTATGCATGGCATGCATTTGTTAAATATCTATCACATTCATGTATGAATAAATGAATGAAAATTTCCACCCAGCTACAGCACAACTCCAGGCAAGTTACCTGCTAATCTACACCTGTGCAACATGATGCAAAAAGGCAGGACTGCTTCTGGTTTGGAAAAGAGTGAATGACTTGAGTTCACCCATTTGTTCAATCATTCATTTCCTCAATGAATAGACATCGCTGAGGATTTACCATGAACCAGGTACTGTGCTGGCCAGTGGGAGTTAGGGGTAGGAAAGATACATTTCAGGGGCACCTGGGTGGCTCAGTTAGTTGAGTGTCTGGCTCTTGATGCGGGCTCAAGTCATGATCTCAGGGTTGTTACAGGGAACCTCACGTCAGTCTCCGCGGTCCGTGGAGAGTCTGCTGGAGGTTCTCTCCCCGTCTCCTCCACCTTCTGCCCCTCCCCCTGATCGTATTCACGAGTTCTCTCCATAGGGCCAGGAGCCTCAGCACACCCCGATGCCCGGGACAACACCATAGACTCACAAAGCCCAGACCTGAACACAACCTCGGAGAGCATCTTCAGGTGAAAGAGCATTTAGCTGACCAGCTGGGCTATAGTTAAGGGTGAAATGGGCCTGGGTGGTTTTGGGTCTGCTGCTTACTAGCTAGACTTCCAATGCTGTACTTGCTCACTTGGGGAGATTAGGACATACCCTGGAAGGCTGAAGCGAAGTTCAGAAATGACATAAGATGCTTAGATATAAGATGACATAAGTGCTTGCTTAGGATCTGTCCATGGGAAGCACTCAGTCAAGGTTGAAATGTATGTCGATCTCTCTGGCACGCTTTTGACTCACCTGGATTGCCTCCCGCCATCAGTGAATGGTCTTGTTCATGCAGTGTTCTTACTCCTCTCTATTGCAAGTGCCTTCAAGACTGGTGAGACAAGGTGGGAATGTAAAATGTTGGGACTGCCTATTTTTCATAACTCTTTAAAGTGCAGGTTCCAATAAATACATAAACAAATAAATACAGCTTCTGGATACATACATACATACATACATACATACATACATATATACCTACGTACATATATAAAAAGTACAGTTTCCAGATCGCAAACCTCCTGGTACCATGACTTGTCAGAGCACTCCCAGCATCTTCAGAGTCCCTTCTCCAGACTGCTCCCCTTCTTGCTTGCTGTGTACAGTATATTCTTTACATGCCAGACCTTGTCCTTCCGCTGCCTTCCAGAGGCTTCCCATTGCACTTAAAATGAACGTAAGCCTCCTACTGTGGCCTGAGAGAGCCCTGCTGGCTTCCTGGCCCTCGCACCTGACGTTTCCATGTGCTTCCACATATATAGTAGGATGTTCCTAGATCCCTCAACCACTCTGCCTTATTAAATGCTATGTCCTCAAAGGCAGTGCTCTGTTCCTACTCTCCAAGCTTTGCCTGCTTGCATTCCCTTCATGATACTGACCGCTGGGCATTTACTTGTTTATTGTCTGTCTCCTACACTTACAGAAGTTCTAAGAACACTGACTGCTTCCTTCACTTCTGCATTTCCAGGGCCTAGAGCAGAACCTGCCCCATATCAGGGGTTCCATAAATATCTACTAAATAAATGAGCAAATTCTTCACAACAGTGAGGGTTTTTTTTTTTCCTTCAACTCAAGGAAACCCACTTCTATACTTCAATAACATATTATGAATATCTAATTTTTCATTGTGCATGCTTGAATTATAACTGTCTAACAACACCACCAAAAAAGCATTAGAAACTTCCTATCCTCCCGTCCCATAGACCTGTGGGCCACAATGAACATAACAGACAGAAGACAGGCTTTTATGCCCCACACCCCCAAAACACCAGTGAGGAAAATCTCCTTAAGCCCCATGATTGCCTGTGAAAAGCCCAGACAGACAAAATGAAAAAGAAGGAAATTAAATCTGCAGCCAGAAAAGACAGGCTCTATAACTCCACAAAGAGGTATAGAACGTGTAACCTACAACACGCACAAGGATGTGGCTTAGAGGTCTTCAGATCGGCCACCGTGTTTCCTCGGCACTTGAAGAGAGTGACTTGAAAGTAAAGTAGCCTGGGTAGCAAGGCTTAACACTGATGGTTTATTTGGGAAACAGATGCATTGGAGCTGTGATCCAGCGGATGATACGGAAGGATGGCATGAGGCGATGCTGAGCTCAGTGTGCAAACTAGTTCTTGGGTGATGAAAACATCCTGTTTTTATGTATGAAGCACAGACACACAGACAGATTTCACAGGGGAGGCAGTTAGGAAGAAAAATGTCTAAACATTACCCAGATGTAATTCACCTAAACAACCACTGTGAGGTTGGGATTGTTTGACTACTTTACAGATGAGCAAATTGATTCTCACGAAGAGTAAGGGGAACACTCGGGCTCACCCAACTGTAACTGGGGAGCAGGGACTGGAAGTTCCAAAGTGCCATGTTGTTCCAGAAAAACGTATTTCTAATGAAACCCATAGGAGGTTCTTAGGTTCACTCAGTGCTGTTGGAACATTCTGTTAACAGAGCAATAAATAAATTTGGGAGCTGGATGTCCTTCCAACTTCCCACCAGGAAACTTTCTGACATCTCAAGGGTTCCAGAGCTCCTGCGTTGGGGACCTATTTGTCAACGTGTCAGAGACCTCCCAATTATGTCATTAGTGTCTGTGTCTCCTTATGAGAACACAAGGTGGCAGGGCCTGGAGGAATTACGCAGACCTAACGAAGCACGAGGGGAGATCTAAAGGAAAACAAGAAAGAAATGCAAAGTGAAAAACCATCAGGCTCTCTCCACATAGGTCTTTGGGTCTATAAATGACAGTGAAGCCAAGCTCTGTCCCCTATGCTCTGCATGACCCAGGCAAGTTACTTAACCTCAGTCTCCCCATCCAGGAGAAGGGTGTGAGGTTCCCCCATCCGGGAGAAGGATATGAGGACTAATGAGATATTCTGTGAGAACGGACCTCCTAGGCTCCACTAGGGAAGGGGCTTGTGTCTCCATGACTGGCCTGCTATCTTCCACGACGAACAGTTTCCTTTTTCTGGGGGTCCTTCTGCTTCATTCCAATGTTTGGTGTGTCCCAAATGTTTCAGCAAGCAGGCAGGACAAAGCTCAGAGTCCCGGTGTACATTTTTCACATGGTTCCATTTTCTGTGGGCATGACAAGGAGTCATCAGCAAGCACAGAACTGCTAGTTGGGCAAAGAGCAAATCCAGGAAGAATGGTAAAATCATGTAAAACCTCAAATTATTTTCAATACTCTTGAATGTTTTAAGAGCCTCTATTTATATGCAATTGACATAATAATTCCTAATTACTTTTCCCCACTCATTAAAGCACATCTCTTAAGAGTGTTTATTCAGCCTCCCTATTTTAGGACCAGTTCTTTTGGTTCCATGTACATGAATGTAGTTAATTTCCTTTTTTTGATGCACAGGAAGTAAATCCCCCCCCCACCGCACACACACACCACCTTACATTTCTGCAGTCTGATTTGCCATTTTGTTGACTTTCCTCCTTTCTCTGGTTGGTATGTGTCCTGCACTTAGGCGGCAGTGGGGACTGTTAGAAATGCCACCCCCACTGGAGTCAGAAAAAAATAGGTGAATCCTAGCGCTGCCACTTCCTGGCTGGGTGAACTTGGGAATGTTGCTCCAGCTCTCTAAGCCTCTCTCCTTATCTATGGGATGAACATGGTGACTCCTGATGTGTGAATTCACGAGATCTCATTGACTGTGATAGCATTCTTCATAGCAGGTAGCAGAAAACTCAACTCAAATTAGCAGAAATAAAAAAATATACTTTATTGGCTCATGGAACAATGAAAAATAAATCCAGAAGTATGGAATGTCAGAGATTCAGCTGACAATGTGAGTAAAAGGGACATCCCTCATGTCCACAGTGGGATAGACCACTGCCTTCAAGATGGAACACCAACTGTGCTCCTGCCTTCAAGACGCAAGACCAACTGTGTTCCTACACTCTGCAAATACCAAAGGAAAATGATTCTTTTGGTAATTAATTCAGTTATTGTGAAACTTTTTAAGTCTGCTTTGTAAAATTTGGACACATGAGTCTACTTTCCACTGGAAATTTCATGAACTCTAAATATAGATAAAGTATTTCTGATGAAAATTTAGTGCTATAAGAATAAATTATTTGAGCTATAAAATACACCAGTATATATATAAGTGTAAAGTACATCGCTGAATTCCAAAAGGCTGAGAATGGAGAAAAATGAAAATATCTCAATAAGTTTTATTTTGGTTATATGATGCAACAATAATATTTTAAATATTATAAATTATATTTATAAATTAATATATGTTATGAATTGAACTGTTTTATGTTATGAATTGAACTGTGTCCCTTCAAATTCTTACATCAAAGCCCTGGTCCTCAGTACTTAGAATGTGACTTTATTGGGAAATTGAGTTACTGCAAATGTAATTAGTTACAATGAGGTCATATCTAAGTAAGATAACCTTGTTGGGTGTCCTTATAAAAGGAACAGCAAGTGGAGAAGAGATACACACAAAGGGAAGATAATGTGAATACCCAAGAAAGAATATCACCTGCAAGTTAAGAAATGCCAAAGATTGACAGCAAACTGCCAGAAGCAGGAGAGTAGCATGGACCAAACCCTTCCTTCCTAGACACCAGAGGGAACAAGCCCTCTGAATACCATGATTTTAGACTTCTCCTCCACAACTATGAGACAGAATATTTCTGTTGTCTAAGCAACCCAGTTTGTGTGCTTTGTTATAGTAATCTTGAGGAGCTACCACACAAGTTGAATAAGATATACTATTAAGGTTAATTTCACCAGTTTTGTTCTTACTTTTTAAATACGTAGTTAATAAGAAGTTAAAGTTACACACATAGCTTGCATTATCTTTCTACAGGACAGTGTTTCTCTGGGGGATAACACAGGTATTAAAAACACAAAGACAGGGCCACTTCACCTACCTAAGGGTGCTCAGGAAAAGCTTCTTGAAGAAGTGGTGTTTAGACTGAGGCCTGGACCATCTCTAGGGCTTTATTAAGTGAGGGAATGCTGAGTGGGGTGTGGAAGGACAGAGGACTCCAAGTAGAGGAAATGGTTTGCACACTCAGGCAGAAAAAAAGCATGGCTCTCGCCTGAGCTGTCCCCAGTAATGGCATGCCCTCAATTGCCAAAACACTCCTCTGGTGCACTCAGCCCCCTTGGGGGTAAATTCCTCCCTATAGTCCCACCCTGTTGCCACAGAGCAACACCATGGATGTGGAACAGCAAAGAAGAATCAAAAGAGAGTCAAAAGTTGATGGGGGAACATTGGGTGCAAATGAAAGTATGAGTAAATAATTTTAATAAACAGATGTAAATAAACCATTCAGACACACATGGAAGATAAGATGAGCCTGTTACCAAGTTTAATGATTTCAAATTACTAAAACATTCCCCCATCATCATTCAAACACAACTCTAGTGTACCCCCATGAGTCAGTGGCTTCCAGGTGTCTTTTTCATGATAGTCAATGGGACCTGTTTGTATTGGGTAAATGGAGATAACTATCCCAATCACCCCACAAGGGTTTTATTGACTAGAAGCCAAATAAGACACCCCCAGATCTAATCTCTGTGCCCAGAAGAGGAACCCATCATCCATCCAGAGGATATAAACCCAATACATCAAGCCAAGAATGTAGATGAGCTAGGAAATTTGTTCAAGAAGGTAACAGAATGAAAAGATGGAGAGAGAGAAGAAGAGTTATATATTGATTTCCAAGCTCAGTCTTGTACCTTTAAATAGATCTGATTTCTTGTGAAAGAATTTCCTCTATACTTTGAAAAATGAAAATGTAGGTGGTTAACACTAGAAGAACATCTTGGAGTCAATCTAATCCCCCTTTCATGTTCTGCTAAAAGTTTGAACCACTGAAAGTTCCTACAGAATCATCCATTAATTGATTCAAATAACCATTTATGAAGCCCAAAGAGGTTCAGTGATTAAGGTCACAGAGCCAGTTGGTGACAGAGTCTATCATTTTTGTCTGGAGCATCAGTCCCCATGATGATAGTGTAGCAAATTTCACACCATGTGACAGGAGCTTCCTCATCTTAGACCAGAGATCTGAGTAACTCCAGGAGTCTAGAGTGTTTTTGGTCCTCCATGACTTCTCTTTGAGGTTTTTTCTCTTCATTAGGGTCCATTCCAAGTGCTCCAATCCCAACACTGTGCAGGATGCTTCCTCAGTCTCACGACAGGGATGCTGGCATGAACATTGGTCCTTCCTTCCTTCTTTCATGTATTCATTCAACAAATATTTGAGAATCTATGATTCAGAGACCATGTGAGGCACTGGGACCAGAAGAGCAAACCAAAGATGATCGTCTCTGCCCTTGGGCCCCAGAAATATACCATCTCAATGCCATCCCTTCATTCGCTCAATCTTCATTATTTACTGAGTGACTAGTCAGTGCTAGGAGCTTTTCTAGACCCTCAGGAGACAGCAGAGAATAAGACAGGCAAGGTCTCTGCCTGTGTGGAGGTGACATTCTATGAGAAAAACAATATTAAACAAATAAACCAGCCAATGAATATATACTATGGTGAGTAGTGGGAAGTGCTTATGAAGGAAAAGCTATGTGAACAGATGGAGGGTCATGGAGATACCATTTTAGATGAGTGGAGGTAAGGAGGGCTTGGTGAAGACAGGATATGGGAGAAGATATGAGAATGAAGTGTGGGTGGAGCCTCTGATGACTGAAGACGAGTGATGGGCTATTAGTCCACCCAAGGGCAGACGTGACAATGAAGGAGTCCTGTGTTGTCTCAGTACCTGGGATGCCTGAGTGGGGGAGAGGCTTCTCAGAGAGGAGTGGGTCTTCCCAGAATCCTTCTGCCTGCCTCCTGGCTGATTAAGTTGTATGTGATGTTGCCCAGTGTCCTTTTTGGCTGGAGACAGGACAGCCTGGGGACTGAGGAGAGCCAGCTGGAAGAGTCAAAGTCAGAGTAACAGAAGGGACACTGACTGCCACTAGAGATCACAGTCCTCCCGGCCCTTGGAAGCCCTTCATCCATTTAGGAGAGGGGAGCATCATTTCCCAGAGCTGCATGATTGGAACCTGCTTATCCCTGGAGCCATGAGTTTGAGCTGTGGGGTTCCTGTCACCTGGCTTTGGGAAACGGATCAGCAGCCAGGACAGAATGTGCCGCCTGCCATGTGGGCAGGCTCACCCAGCACGCACTGCAGGGTCACTGCCTTGGTACACAGACACTTTCCAAACTGGACACACCGTATTAAAAAGGGATTCATGGACATTTGATCTCCTAGGCTGGAAAACGGCCACCTGGACCTAACTACTTATTCTCCCAGAAGGCATCCCCATCAACCAAGCCCAGGGGGCAGCTCTTAGCTTGTGACCTTCTCAGTCTCAGCCATGGACACTGCCTCCTCTAATGTCCTTCTGTCTGTCCAGCACATGCAGCTCTTTATGCTGCTCCTACCTTCCTGTTCGATCTTCTGGAAAGCCCATGTGTTATAAAGTGAACAGCTCTGGGTGCTGGGGTTGCTGGAGCTTCTACGTGGAGACACCCAGATTTCCAGTGCTCAGCAATCGGTTCAGGGCAGAACCAGGCCCCAGGCTTTTCCCTCTGCTCAAAGTCACCTCCATCCTGTCTCTAGTTTTCCCTTTGCTGTCTTCTTCCCTGGATTTGGCCCCTGTTATAGCTCCTTAAAGGGTGACTACAGTTCCATTCTCAGCCAGTTCTTGCTCAAGCAAGGCCTCCCTGTTCCATAGAGAATTTGGCACGTCTGACTTGAACCTTCAGCTCGTGAAAGGCCAGAGCTCTCCCCACGATTGCTGCAAGTTCCCAGGGCTTGGGTTGTCAAGGTCTCTCCATCTTGGGTCCCTGCTCTGAGCCAGAATCTCTGTGTCACCCAGTGTGGGTGACATGAAAGGTTCTTCTGTTGCCTTTTACCAAAATAATAATAATAAATAAATCACTTATCTTGAAACCTGTGTATTTTGGGTAGTTATTCCAAAGATCAAGGAATTTGAGGAAGGCCTCCTAGTAAGCAGGAACTTCCTCATCTCTCTGTCTCCATCCTTCCTTCTCTAGCCTGCTTTAGCCCCAGCAAAACATATTCTGCTCCTCTCCTCCCATAAGGCATTTAGCCAACCTCTGTAGTCTCATACTCAAATTATTTTTGCAAGCATACCCATTGTTCTCCATGGCAAACCCCTAGATGTCCACCTCCGCACAGCAGTGATCTCTTCTTCATCTCTCCCAAACCCCTCCCTGACCCATCTTCCCTGCATTTCAGAGGCAAATTTCCACCTGGCCCTTGGGCACATCCACCCAGATGTTCCAGTGCTAGACCCTCAGAGGGTCTCTCTGAAAGTTTCTCTGAGCCTCAGACTCTCCCTCTGCATGTTGGGGATCCCAGCACCTCCTCGGTGGAGATACATCAAGTCTTAAGTAAGATAAACTTATATGAGGTGCCTGGTATAAATAGGCATTAGAATAGTGATAGCTGTTATTCCTGCTTTTGTTAATTATAAGTGGCTTTGCTCATTCTATTCCCTCCAGGGAGAATGTCCCTCTCTTCATATCTGTCTGTTCAGATCCTACCCACTCATCATGGCCCAGCTCCGGCGATTGTGGCCCAGGGAAGCCGGTCCTGGGAAGCCTTCCAAGTTAGAAGAAATCACTCCCTCTTCTGCGCATTTCCAGCTCTCTGTGTTATTAACTCCTGTTAAGCAGCGAATATATAAGAAGAAATCACTGATAATAGTCTCTTGGGTTCAGAAAGACCTGAAGATCTTCTATAGCAATTTTTCTGGAATTCCTCTTTGTTTTTGTTCACTGATCAAGCCCAAATGTCATTCCTTTCAATAGCAATTGTCATATGATTTCTTTCATTTCTCCCATGATTTATCTGTTGCTTAAGTGTCAGCTCTTTTTTTAAAAGATTTTATTTATTTATTTGAGAGCGAGAGAGAACGAGAGCACGAGAGAGCAAGAGAGTGAGAGAGAGCACCCTGGGGGGAGGGGCAAAGGGGGAGGGAGAGGGACACACAGACTCAGCACTGAGCGCAGAGCCCAACATGGGGCTCGATCTCAATCTCAAGACCCCTGAGATCATGACACGACCCGAGCAGAAATCAGAAGTCAGCCGCTGCACTGGCGGAGTCAGCCAGGTGCCCCTAAGTACCAGCTCTTGGAGGGCGGGGCTTCAGTGTCAGCAAACTTCATAGCCTTAGTCCTTCACCCAGGCTTTGCCATATGCAAGCAGTTCAATAGATAGACGCTGAAAGTTGCCCCATGTACGTTTATCAATCAACTGATGATGTATGAAAGAATGGAATTGAATAAGCAGCAGACATCAGCCCCTGCTAGGCAACAAATTTCTAGGAAGCCATCACTGCTAATATCTCTTGCATCCAGAAAGGCCTAGAGATCTTCTGTAACAACTTTGGCTCATGTCAACTGTCAAAGCCCAGATGTCTCTTTTACTATTTTTAGTTGACCCCGAGAATCACAGCCCAGGTCTCTCCTTGTGAAAGGCCAGGAGGGTGCTTTGCTGACAGGTCTGCAGCTGTTAGGTCCTTTGGGATCCTCCTCGGCTTGCAAGCCAGGTCACTCTTCCCTCTAGAAACTCCTGGATTTGGAATAGCAGGGCGGTGGTAGAAGGGCTGGCCATTTCTGTCTCTGGGAGACTCCAGTAACAGCTAGCTCTGTTTCAGAGCCCCCTGCTAGGGGTTGGCTGATCTTTGTGGGGTCTACATCAGAATCTAATGGCTCTCCGGCCCCAGCCTGTTCCCTATCTTTTCTTTTATGGCATTACCCACCCACCCCCCACCAAAAAAAAGCCTTTGCACTTTTTTCTATTCCAGCTCAGCTTCTGCTTTACAAAGGATCCCAAATAGCATGCCACTGCAGACCAGCATCCCAAGAAAGCTTAGAAGGAGCCAGAAGGGAGGCTGACCTCATTTTCGGGGAGCCATGAGCATTTAGGGCACGTGAGGAGATTCAGAATCCTGAGGGGAAACAACAGCACCAATTTCAGCCTTTGGAAGCCTTGTCCAGTGGCCTGTCCATATACCAGGAAGGACAGCAGCAGTCCTTTGGTTTTTATGGGGAGATCCAGCTGTAATTACATTGCCCAGAATATTATAGTAAAATCGATCAGAAAGTACGCTATTCTTGTGGAAAATTTTCTGATTTCCCAAATGAGTCCAGAAACAAGACATTATTGATGAATCCCATTATTCCTCTCAGATGAGATATAGATAAAAATAAATAGTGCTGTCTTGGAGTGTCCACCCCGGGGACCTGCGGGTTGGGGAAGGATGCAGAGGCTGGCTAGGGGTGGCTTTTCCAGCTGGCCGTGTGGTGGTCTGCAGTCTCCATGACTTGCCCTGCTCTCCAAGGGTGACTATGTCTGTCCCTCCCTCTGCCCTTTTCTCCCTTCAGCAGCAATCTCATGGTTCCTGGCAATTCTTCTTTTTTTTTTTTTTAACTAAGATTTTATTTATTTATTTGACAGACAGAGATCACAAATAGGCAGAGAGGCAGGCAGGGGTGGGGGGAGCAGGCTCCCTGCCGAGCAGACAGCCTGATGCGGGGCTCGATCCCAGGACCCTGAGATTATGACCTGAGCTGAAGGCAGAGGCTTAACCCACTGAGCCACCCAGATGGCCTGGTTCCTGGGAATTCTTGCCACAAGCCAGGCCTCCTTGGCAACAAGAGGACTTTTTTAGGGGGCCTTCATTCTGCCCGCTGCTCTTTTGCCCTCAGCTAGTGCTTCTGGGGATATTTGAAGAGGTTCATCATATAAGGTCACATATATCATCTAGAAATCATCTAGACCTGCCTCTTGAAGGCTTGAAGAATGGTCCTATTCACCACAGCTCTTGGACAATTGTCCAGTATGAGAGAGGAGATTGCATCAAAGACACCTAGGTAGTTTCCAAATCTTGGCTATGGTGAATAATATGACAATAAACATGGGAGTGCAGATATCTCTTTGAGCTTCTGATTTGATTTCCCTTGGCCATACACTCACTAGAGGGATGGCTGTTTTCCATAATAGCTGTACCAATTTATATTCCCACCAGCACTGGAAAAGGGGGGAAAAAAAGATGACTTCAAATAACTTGGGCAAGATGGAGGAAGGAATATCATGGCTTCTGCTTTCTAGACTCTCGTGGAAAGCATTGATCCGTTTATTTCCAACTCACCCCTAATCCCTGCCCCAACTCCTCCAGCATGATTGTGATGGGGTAGGACAGTTCTATTCAGTGCAGTCTTTGACACATGGACATTGGCTGCTTGATCTTGGGTAGGCCGTGTAACCTGTCAGGGCCTCAGTTTCTCCGTCTGAAAATGTCTTCTGTTGCAGAGTTACCGGGGGCTGCAGCTGAGATCATGGGGGTGAAAAGGTCTTGTAAACCGTGAAACCTCTACGTGAACATCAGACCTCATCATCGCACCCTTCAGAACTACTTCAGTTTTTCTGCCAGGGAAGAGAAATAACCCAGCAGGGATGATTGAGATAGAAACCCTCCCCAGACTTTGTTTCTGGGCCTTTGCCTGACATGAACCAAGACCGCCTGCTGAGGGCAATCATGGGATTTACAACTGCCCTTCTCCTGAAATAATCACGCTTGAGTGTCAGCATTCAGGTGGACAAGCCCTCGTTCCCTTCCTTAAATGATGGATCATCCACTCCCCTACTGAACTAGCAGTCTCTAGGAGCCACACAAATTCTAAGCTCTTAACGATCAAGAACAAGAAGGCATGAGATTGGTTTAAAGGATGGGTATTTGTCCTCGTATGAGCCTGGAGCTGATCTTGCCCTGGTGTAAGGAGAGTACTGTGTGAGGGGACTGGGTTGGAGATACCACCCCCT
This sequence comes from Neogale vison, assembly GCF_020171115.1. Lineage (NCBI taxonomy): Eukaryota > Metazoa > Chordata > Mammalia > Carnivora > Mustelidae > Neogale > Neogale vison. The sequence continues at coordinate 48,608,346 of NC_058101.1, forward strand.
CACCCCTTGGTGAGGATCCTGAGATCCTGCCCAGTTTCGGGGGGGGGTGTGCTGCTAATCCAAGGGCATAGGATGTGACCTGGATTTGCTGCATGCACAGGGCAGACAAGCGGCAGCAGGAATCCACAGCTAGACCATAGTTTCCATGGCTGTCATTGTATTCCCAGAGCCTAGCACAGTGCCTGGCCAATGGGAGGCACAGAGTAAATATTCCCTGGACAATTAAACCAGTCTTTCCAGCTTTTGGATAAATGCGTGGATTCCGTTTCTTGGGGGCTATGGAGAAAAAGTATTGGGGAAGAACCAAGACATTTCTAAGGTACTAGCAGGCTTTCTTGACATAGAAACGTCTTATTTCTTGGTGTACATTTTAAGCTTCCTGAAGAGGATCTATTTATACCTGTAGCCATATCTGTAGCCACAGATATGGTCTTCAGTGAACAGATAGAGACCAATGAGCGAAATGCTTAATTAACAAACTTGCACTACTTAGAAGAATTTTCACATTCTTCAACTGATTTCATGATTCAAGCCACCCAGGGTGATATGCCCTGTCCTTTCCTGTTTGCAGAGAGGAAATTAAGGCTCCTGAAGGTGACCAGATAAGGTCTCTTTGGTGATAAATGATGAAGCTGGGATTCTAATCAGGCCCTCCATCGACACATTCCATGATGCCTCCCACTGCCTCCCCACTTCTTAGCACAGGATTCTGAAGAGTGGGGGAAAGGAGGCATGGAGAGGGCTCTGAAGACAAGTTCTGGACACTTTTCCTTGGAACCGCTATTCCTAGAAGACATGGGTGGGGTGAAGAGGAGGCCCATAGCTAGGCCTGAAGATACCAGGGGAAACCTTGGTCCATTTTCTGAGTTCCGAACTCTGTCTGAAATTTCCCCCTTGGTGTTTAGCCTATGCCTGTGAGCTACGCTCAAACACAAAGGTCTCTGGGATTGACAGCCCAATGAATAAACAACCATTGAGATGAAATGTGGATGCATTTCAGGTACTTCCATCAGAACACATTTTGATGTGAGCTAGGCCGGTTGATCAGAGAGGCAGGAGACCACAGATTAACTCAGATGCCATGGAATGGGAAAATTATAAGCCCCAAATATCTTTAATTTAGTCTTGATTAAAATTAAGTTGAGATGAGAGGCCACAGGCTTCAATAGCAGGAATCTGGAAAGGATATATATCCTCTGAGAATACGAAGCATTGAATTAACCATTGTTAATGGATAACACAAGAGCTTAGAGGATATTTACAGATCCATTATTAAACATTTTAGTTAAATCTGTACTCATTTGGTAACTCGTCTTCTTAAAGTAGAATTTCTGTCTAGTCTGTTTCTTAAGAAGAGCAAAGAGATTTCCCATAAAATTATCATACTGACGTACACATTTGAGATCGTGAAAGTTTGTTACGCAGAAAACTGTCCTTGTCTTAGGGGACAGACTTCACAGATCCACTGTCTGTGACTCACAGATGTACTTCTAATCAGCTCAGCCCAACTGAACGATGGACTCACACTCCCAGAGCTAGAAATGGAGTTTCAGGCAGTTTGTCTTGTAAATGTAAACAAAGAGATATATTAGTCATTGTTCTCTAGAGAAACAGGACAAATAAAATACATATGAGAAGATTTATTATAGAAATTGGCTGACACAGTTTTGGAGGCTGAGAAGTCCCATGATCTGCCGTCTGCAAGCCAGAGACCCAGGAAAACTGTAATTCAGCTTTGTCTGAAGGCCCAGGAATTGCGGGTAGGGGATGGGGAGTAGGAGAGGGACACAAGCACACAGGGTTAAGTCCCAATTTGAGTCCACAAGCCTGAAAAACAAGACAGTCAATTTTCCAATTCATCCCTCCTCCTCCTTTTTGTTGTATTCAGGCCCTCAGTGGATTGGATGAAGCCTACAAGCATTGGTGAGAGTGATCTTTACTCATGCAACCAGTTCACACCCTCAACTCTTCCTGAAGCACCTTTGGACAGACATACCCAGAAATATTTTACCAATTATCTGCCATCTCATGGCCCAGTCAAGTTAACACAAAAAGTTAGCCCTTATAAGGGACTCTGGTTAAATAAAGTGACTTGTAAAATAAATTTACTCTAACTGATTAACTATGTATAAAAAAAAGGCATAACATTGCAGAATAGGTAGAAGAAAACAGATGACGAAGATGAGAACAGAGAAATGAGGGAGAAAATGAAGACAGAGTAGAGAGAATCAACACAGGCATAACTTGATTTCTGGAGAAAACTAAAAAAACAGACGAAATTCTGGCAGTGTTGAGCAAGAAGAAAAATGACCCAAACAATGCAAAAATTAAAAATTTTCCTTGCAAAGGGAAAGAAAAAGGACACCACAAAGTTGGGGAATGAGGGCAAAGAGCATTGAAGGACACAGCTAGAGACATGAAGATTTACCTGCTTCCTGGTTTCATCTTAGCGTGACGGCATGCGGCCTGATGTCTGAACGGGCTAGTTAAGATTTGTTTGGTTGCAATAGAGCAAAACCCATACTGTGACTAAAGAAGCAAGTAAGGGAATTTACAGTTCCACCTCACTGCAGAGTTGAACTGGGTAGTTTGATAGGCAGTCCAGACAAAGCCATAGAGATCTCTCCCCTAGATGGATGTCTTTCTCAGGATAGGCAGGTTCTCAAGTTCATTTCTCAGACTTGTAACCACAACTCCTAGGCAAGTGGGAAAGCGAAACTCCTTCCTGATGTTTCAAGCAAAAACCCTGACAAGGGATTTTTGTTAGCCCTGATTGCTCCAGCAGGGTAATGTGTTCACTAAGCCAGTCAGTGCAAGCTGGAAGAATGGAATGTTCTGGAAAGCACTAGTCCTGACAGTCACAACAGGAGATGGAAGTATTTATCAAATAAGTCACATGGATTGAATGTTGAGAAGGAGTCATTTCCTCCAAAGCAAAATCATGACCTACTGTCAGAAGAAGGAGCAGTTGGTGCTAGGTGAGAAACATCCCACACTGGTGTTGGGGCAGAGGTGGCAAGGGTCACCAGACACCATGGGCAGGGTCTTGAGGGCCTTTCCTCTGATTTAGGAAGTCGCATGAGATATCCACAGGCAGTCCTTCGAAAACATGACAGACTTCAAGAGGCCAGTCAGGCCAAATTTGGAATGAATTCCAGACTTGTAACACCTACTGAGTTTATGAAAAGAGGAAATGGCGAAAGGCAGAAACGGCATCCACATTTGACCAGCAGCCAACCACAAGAGTGGTATATTGGGGTGATGTGGTCAAAGAGGGATTGGCACACTCTTTGATTTAAAAAAAAATGGATGAGACTTTATAAAATTTTTACTCCAGGGAATCCAATTTGTAGCCATTCAAACCAAGTGCTTTTGAGGTTTGGATGAATAATTTTTCTTCCTTTGCTGACAGCAAGCCTCTGAGCCAGAAATGTTTGACATGAGGGAAGCCTTTCCAAAGCTTAGGGTTCTGGGGAGAAGACCAGCTGGGGGGTGGGGGTCAGGTTTAGTTGGAAATAGGGGAGGGGGATTAGAAGCATGATGAGGTCTCTGAGATTCTTACAAGATTTACAGTTCGGCTTAGAATTTGAAGATCATTTGGGGTCTAAAAATAGACCCTCAAACAGCAATATTCTTAGATTCACACCCTCTGTAAGATTTCTCGTGCTCCTTGCTGATTGTACCTGAGAGATATTTTTCTCTTGAATGTCAGTATGTGCAAAATGTCGTTCATCCACTCCCTCATCCAATCAACCAACTTTACGTTGAATGCTTGCTGAGATGAAATCAATGTTTCATCCAGGGTATGAAGATTTCCCATTCCTCACCGCCCCCCCCATCATCTCCTTGCTATCCCCACTGGTCAATGAGCTGCCAATTTAGCCACATGTGGGTATCTGCTGGACGTTTCAGAGTCAGCATCTCCAATACTAAACTGCTGGTATCACTCTCCCAGCCAAGCTCTCTTCTTGGCTTTCTCATCTCAAGAAATGGTGCCTTCCATCCACCACTCACTCAAGCTAGAACCTGGGAGGCATTCTTGACATTTCTTCGACTCTACGCCTAAATCCAACCCAGCATGTAGGGGGCTCTCAATCAACATTGACCGAAGGAACAGACAGGTGGTTGAAAGAGAAGGGGAATGAATGAACAATGCCTTGAGCTGCCTACACCTGCCATTCCAACCCCCGCAGGAATCTCTCATGTCAGGAAGCCACAGCTTGAGTAAGTAAGTGTACATCTGAACAAGGATTTTTACATTTTGAAAAACTCTTGCTATTTCCTGGAAACAGACTGTGTCTCTCTGATTGTCTGTTAGTTTTTTTTTTTTCTTTTTTCTTTTTAACTGCTGAAGATCTTGGAACCAAACCAAAGTAATCTGCATTTCCATTTTTATATCTTAATTTATAAAGTGCACCTTATAATTGACAAGCTTTCATTTGGTGTCTCTAACAGAGCCGAAACAAATCCTTACCCTGCCAGCTCTGCTACCCTACCTGCGTCCCCTCTCGGCACTCTTCCTCTCAGGAACTTTCTAGTGTTTCAGGTTAGGAAGGACAATAATAATGATGAGATGCCACATTTACTTAGCAAAGAGAGAAGGTCTGATTACCACCACCCCCCATTTTACAGATGAAAAGATAGAAAGATAGAACATGCTTGCTTACAAATAGTGAAATCAGGTTCAGAATCTTAATTTCCAGAATTCCTCATGCCAAGTGTCTTTCCAGGACACTAGGGGAGGGTCTCTCCGCCTCAATACCAGTAACATTTTGGTCTGGATCATTCTTTGCTGTGCATTATGGGGTGTTTACTAGTATCTCTGGCCTCGATGCATTAGCTACCAGTAGCACCCTTCCCATGGTGACAACCCAGAATGGCCAAGTGTCACCACTGACTGAGAACCACGGTGCTAGACCGTGTCCTTGTCCTTGATGAAAATGGAGGCACAAAAGTCAGGAAAATTCCTCTCTTTTTAGAGCCCCTCTTGGCCTCTGTCTCTCACCTCCAGACCCTGGGTTTTGCTGAGAACTGCACTGCGCACAAGATTACAGAGATTCCTGGACAAACATCCAGTCCCTCCTGAGTGGAATCGGGTGCTGCGCAATCTTGGTCACCATTCACTCCCAAAGGTGGATACCAGCTCCTATTTTACAGGTGAGGAAATTGAGGCTTAGAGAGGTTATCACTGTCACCACAGTTATACCCCGTGGGGGACAGGTTGCTGATTGAGGGTTTACCTTCTCGACCCTTCCCCTTTGCTCCACTCCACAGGGCTGAGAACCCAGGTTTCTTCTCCTGGGACAGCAGGAAAACCCCGCACTAGGAAAGCTTCATCCCTCCTCTCCATAAAGCAGTAGCCCATCCCTCCCAAGCCTGGTGTCTTTCAGATGTGCAGGACAAACAGCCGTGATGGTGGGTCCACGTGCCTGTTGCCTTTCTGAGAGTCTGTGTCCTCAGCTCCCAGCACTGGGCCCTGCTGAGGAAAGTCTCCATCCAACGCCTGCCAATCTGGCAGTGAGGGTCTGACACTGCGGAGGAGACACCTTCTGGCTGTGTCCTGTGTGAGCTTGGCCACGAGAAGACTGTCTCAGAGCTCCGTTTTCCCATCTTTTAAATGGGAAGACCCCCTTTTTGGAGTACATGTCACAGTGAGATGGTGATGAATGGAAACTGATGGACAAGGATGCTGGTGCTGGAGAAACAATGCCCTCCAATGAATGTCCAGCTCCGTCTGTGAAGCTGCCTATAACAAACCCACTCTCAACTCCCGAACTTCTCCTGGTCAGCCTGGAACCCCCAGGCGCCGTGTGGAGTGACTTCTTTAGGGCTCTTTGCCCAGCTGGACTTCAAGCTCCCTGGGGATCCCTAGGGCCGGTCCTCTTGTTCCCTCCCACAGTGGCCAGCCCAGTTTGCGCTCAAAATATTTGTGAGGGATCGGTAATGGCTGATTCCAATAGTAATAACCTTTTCCATTAGGTACCGCCTTTTCTGGTTATCACTCTCTCTCTTTTTAAAGATTTTGCTTATTTATTTTATTTTAAAGAACAGGGAAGGGTAGAGGGCGAGGGAGAGAGAGAATCTTAAGCAGGCTCCATGCTCCACACTGAGCCGGACCCAGGGCTGGATCTCACCCGCCTGAGACGAGGACCTGGGGCAAAACCTGGAGTCCCACGCTCAGCCCACTAAGCCACCCAGGCACCCCTCCGGGTACATCTTAACATACAAAATTATTTTCCTTGGCTAGTAGCCCGGATGGTGCCCTTGATTCTTTAGCCCCAGCAGTTTGGGCTCTTCGCCATTATTTTGCTTCTGCTTTGGCCATTTTCTTTGCTTTCCCCAGGTCACACCGCCCTGTGGTAAGATTCAAGCTCAGTGTATCAAACGTGCTGAGTGGAAAGAGAGGCTCCGTAGGGTCCCAGTCCCCATCCTGCTCTGATCCCCATCCCTGCCCAGCCATTCACTCCTCCACCTCCTGCCAGCCGCTGTGCCTCAGTTTCCACATCAGTGAATTGGGGAGATGAACAGGACCTGCCTCAGAAAGTTAGCAGAAGACGAAATGCACGGCGCCTCGTAAATAATCCGGCCGCCAGTCTCCACTAACCCTTTCACTGGGGTCGGTGAGCTGCCCCTGAGCCTGCTGAGCGATGGAAAACTTTCCCAGCCTCTGTTGCTCTGTAGCAAGCCAGAGGCCGGCCCCGGAGCAGCAGGCAGGAGCGTGCATTGCTGCAGCCGCTCTCAGATCCTGCGTTCCTCCAGCAGGGAAAGGTAGCTGCCTTCAGTCACCCCCGGGTGCTGCGGGAACCCGCGCCAGATCCCGCCGAACTCAAGGGCAAAAATTCACTTCATTTCGTCTCTTAAAAATTAGGGAAGGCTGCTCAAAATTCTGTACTCTTCAAAGCACCCAGCCATCAAGGAAGGTCCCCCGGTGCTACTTTTTTTTTTTTTTTTTTTTTTGGTGGCTTCACACTTTGTCCCAGATGAAAGGAGCCCAGTGTCTTCTCCCCCAAATCATTTGCAGCCCTAGGAAGGACTGCGGGGATCTGAGCCTCCCGCCGCCCAGCCGGGCCCCCAGGAGAGTGGGCGGCGGGGGGGTGAGGTGTCTGTCTCCGTCCAGGGCGACCCCCCCCCCAAGGTCACCCAACTTTCCCTGCCCCCCACCCCACCCCGGGTCCGCGGCTCCCAGGAGGGTCGGGAGGGTCCGGGCGGGGCGCGACGGGGGCGGGCACCCGCCCGGCATTATTCATTGGCCAGAGCGGGCTGCGGGCGCGAGTGCTGATGTCAGGCGGGCGCGAGTGCGGCGGGCGCAGCGGCGGCGGCCGCCCAGCAGCCCGGGCTCGGGTGGGGGGGCGCGAGTGGGGGTGGCGGCCAGCATGCTGCTCGGCTGCGGCTCGGCCTCCCACACCCGCGGCGCCCTCGTCCTAGCCAGCAGCGGCGGCGGCGGCGGCGGAGCAGCGAGCGACGGCCGTGTCTGCAGCGGCGCGGGGTCCGAGCGCGCGGCGCGGCGGCGGCAGTGGGCGCCCGGGCGGGGAGCGGGCGGCGGGGACCCGGCATGGCGCTGCGGCGGGGCGGCGGCGGGGCGCTGGGGTGGCTGCTGCTGCTGCTCGGCGCCGCGTGCCTGATCCCGCCGGGCGCGCAGGTGAGGCGGCTGGCGCGCTGCCCCGCCACTTGCAGCTGTACCAAGGAGTCCATCATCTGCGTGGGTTCCTCCTGGGTGCCCAGGATCGTGCCGGGCGACATCAGCTCCCTGTGAGTGAGTGGGACCCCTCCAGTCCCCGCCCCACCCGGCGCCCGGCGCCGCTGGGGAGTTGCCTCTGGCGCTGGACCTTGCGACCCTGACCCCCCACTTCCAAACCTCTTTTCGGCGTTTGGGTGGGGGCGCGCTGTGGGACGTGGGTGGAGTCTCGGGTCCCGGGGAGGGTAGAGGGAACCCCAGCCCCAGAGCCTGAGACAGAACCCAGACAAGTCCCCGCGGCAGTGTTTCTTGAAGTGTGGCCCGCGGGCCACCCGCCTCAGACCCATCTGGGGGAGCTCGTGCCAAAGCAGATTCCCGGGCCCGCGTTAAATGAAGCGGGGTCTTAGGAGTGGAGACTTAGAGTCTGCATTTGGCGTCCCAGGTGATTCTGGGGATGCATTAAAGTTTGAGAGGAGGGGTGTGTGGGAAGGGTGGTTGGGTAGGGGCGTGAATGTGCGGCCCAGCGTGAGTGGAGTGAACGTAAACAGGGGAGGGATGAGGCCTCACCGTCCCACCTCGAGCCTGGGGCAGTGGTTTACACTGTGGCCTCCTCCCGACCCGTCCACCCAGCGCGTTGGGAGGAACCCGAGTAAAGGCACTCAGCCTCTGGAAGTGGTGGGCCACCTCCTGAGGCCTGGAAGAGGAGAGCACAGGGCTGGCAGAGCTTTGGGGCATGTGGGGCACCCCGGCCACCGGCCAAGCTCTGAAAGGCAGCCTGACTTCTTGCCTGGAGTTCACAAGCTTCTTGCCCCTCTCCCCACCACACATTAGGGTGGCTGCTTTTTCAGCGCTGCAGGAATTGACAGGAAGGGTTCACCTTACTTCCTCACCTGCTAAGAGATGCTTTCCACCTGCCCTCAAACCACCATTCCTGGCCTACAGTGGGCTCTCCTAATGGCAGTGGAAGGGCTACTGGGCCATAGCTTTACTGCTGGGAAATGTTTCCTGCTGAAAGAACTTCCTCCTTCCAGGGCTGGGTGCTAGGGTGATGTCCACGGAGTCAGAGACAGGGAATCCCAGGGGTGAAGTTGCTCAGGTCCCTGTACTACAGATCCCCTGCTTCCCACCCCAGGCAAGGTCCAGGAGTGAAGGGGTTCCCATTTGTACCATAGAAACTCTGGATGACCTGGCTGGCAGGAAAGGAGGGCCTTTTTTATTCCTAATGTTGCTAAGTTGTGTGACATGGAGGATTCCAGAAACTGGAATTCCCCTTGTTAAATCCTTTAGAACAGCAGCTGCTTAATTGATCTGCATGTTAACTGAAATAATTTCGAACTAATGTGTGGAGGTCCTGCTGTGGCCAGAAAGGATAGCGGACCTGGTCACAAAAATAGTCAAGCGGCTTGCCCCCCGCATTGACCATTATATCTGGCAGATGGCATTGCCTCCCGTCGCACATTCAAGTTCAGGTGTCTCTTGAGTTTTCCCCCAAGGCTTTCACAGTACATTTAATCAGAAGTGCTCTGAGTGTCTTTCAGAGATGTGCTCCCAAGAGGAATGCTTAATCCTACCCTGGAGTTTCCCCTGCCAACATTAATGCTGTGTCTACACAAACAGAATCATGGCCAGAGGTGAAGCAATTATCCATTTTCGGCCAGGGCCTCCTGTAGTTAAGAAAAGGAAGTGAGGGGATTGATTTAAACTTGCTGAGATAATGTCTGTGGAAGCAGCTAGGCTGATGGTAAAGGTTTCTATTATTCAGACTAGTTTTCATATTGATCCAGTTCATTGGAAGAAGGCTTGACTCTTCTCATTTCTACCCCTGAGAAGCTCCTGGTTGACTATTTTAAGCCTCATCCTGCATGGAGGAGTTTGAAGTACAGGTGGAGGATAATACTGGTTGCCCAGCCTGCAATCCCTTCTAAAAAAAACCAAAAAACAAAAAACCCAGGCCTTGTTTTGCTTCTCTCTTGCCTATAGGAGCCTGGTAAATGGAACATTTTCGGAAATCAAGGACCGAATGTTTTCCCATCTGCCTTCCCTGCAGCTGCTGTGAGTATGGGAAGTTCTCTCTGAAAATGGGGATCCTGAAGGTGCAGTCCTGGGAGAAGCCATCTCTGCCTCTTTTGTGTCAGTCCTTCCTTAAATACCCCAATAAACTCTTGGTGTTAACTGTCCTGTGGTGTCCCCACCTGAGTCTCAGGCTCTTTGCTCAGTGTCCCCTCCTTCTGACACATGTTTTCCTCAAGGACTTTATCATAGATCCCAACACTTGTATTTGGCAACTGGGGGATGCGATTACACTGAGCGATGGCCTGAATTTCACCTAAATGAAGTGTTTCCCAGACACCTCACTCTAAAAGAAAACCTACATTTTAAACTCTTTATGTGTCTTTGGAAATAGAAACATTTGTAGTTGACTGAGTATGTAAACGATTAGGCAGCATACTATACGTTTATGTGGAAAATTTTATTTAATCATCCCTACAAGGAGAGTATTTTTATTTCCCCCTTTGACAGACAAGAAAACTAAGACTCCGAGAAGTTGAGTGACTTTTCCAAAATCCCAGCCAGAATTCTTTATTTTTTTAAAGATTCATTTATTTATTTGAGAGAGAGAGAGAGAGTGCGCGCACAGGCACATGAGTTGGGGGAGGGGCAAGGGAGAGGGAAAGAGAGAATCTCAGGAAGTCTCCCCACTGAGCGTGGAGCACCTCACAGGGCTCCATGTCAGGACCCTCGATCATGATTTGAGCCAAACAAAATCAAGGAAATCAAGAGTCAGACACTCAACCGCTCAACAAACGGAGCCACCCAGGCACCCTCCTCCCCACACTCATAGCTGCTCCACATCTAGCCACTCTTGGCGAGTACTCCTGCCATGCCTGGTATTGCAGTTCAGTGATTATTTGCTGAAGAAAAGAAATGTCCAAAAAGCAGTTTTCAAAAGCAAGTCAGTGATAGGCAAAGTCATGAGTACATAGCTCATTCTGTTTGTCCTATTTCTTAAATTGGAGATGAGACTGAAAATCAGCAATGCACTATAGAAAAATATGAGGAAATAGCCATCAGGAGGTCACTTCTCCTAACTAAACTTGGTGTTGATATTTTTGTTCTTGAAATGTTATGGACCTACTTATAACATTGTACTTAACATTTTAAAATCTGTAATTTCTTGGTAATTGTAGTTCTATTAAAACATATTTTCCATATGCTGGAAATACAATTTTAGGTATCTCACCAAATAGACTTAAGTAGTGACTAATAGAAACCTATGTGCTGATAAAGAGGCTTCTGAAAATTTCTTAAGCTTTTTTATTTTTTCCCATGGGAATGTGTAATATAGAAGAAAGGATTTTTTAATTTTTTAAATGTTTATTGTTTTGGTCTCAGCTGTGTGACTTTGGTCAAGTCACTTAACTTCTCTGGGCACAAATTTCCCCCAAAATAGAGTCGGATTAGGTTCTTTTCCATCTCTGATTTTATGGTTACTTGTGCATGATAAAGCATTCACTGGCTGATCAGTTGTGCTGAGCATTGGAATATTTTGAGAGAACAGCTTTCAGGTCTTATTTACTGAGACCCACAGGGGAGAAAGAGTGAAGCAGTGGGGGTGACCAGAAAAATCTAGCCAAAAGGAATCCACTTGCCACTGTCCATCGGCATCTGTGAGTTCGGGGAAAGGAGCCAGTCTTAGGCTCAGAAGAGCCCATGTTTGCCCTGGATCAGAACACAACAAAAGAAACAGGGTTTCGCTGTGTTGCTTAAGGTATTCATCTCTGCGCTGAGATCTGTCCTCTCCTTTCAGATTGCTGAACTCTAACTCATTTACCGTCATCCGGGATGATGCTTTTGCTGGACTTTTCCATCTTGAATACCTGTAAGTTCAGTGCTTTGTCTCTTTGCTGAGCATCTGGTATGTCCATAGAGTCTCTGTATTGTTCTCCAAGCAGAACAGCATCTCCCAGAGAGCTTAGGGGTGGAGAAAACCCCCTTCTCTTTTCAGCACTGACCTTTTATAGTTTACATGTGTATAAACATGCTGGGACAGTAGGATGTTGGAGACAAAGCGGGTGAAAGCAAACAAAGAAGGAAAGATATTCATTCATTCTCTGCTGACATTTAATTTGGCATGTAGTAAGCACAATTGGAAATTGCGTTGGATATTTTTACCTCTCATAACTAGGCATGGATTTGCTGATCAGCCAGAAATAAAGCTGAAAGATTCTGAGCATTTCTTATTTTTAAGGAAATTCTCCCTATATGGGGATACACCTTCATGTTTTTAATTTGACTCTCCTCTCTTCCATTTGCAGTATCTCCTGTGAGCTGCTGATGAGAGTTTAATTTTATTTTTTCTTCTTTAAAAGAAGAGGGTGTTTTGTTTTGTTTTTTCCTTTTCAGGTGTGCAGTTTTCTCCCCCTAGCAATGAGCTTTGCCCGTGTTCTGATTTTGTTTCCTGATTTCCTTCCCGATTTTCCCCTTCCCGCCCCCTTCTTGTCCGTTTCCCCCTTAAATGCTTTCATCCTTGTCTTTTGTAACTTTGTAATAATATTAATCCCACTATCAGATGGGATTTCCTTACTTAGCCTTCAGAAGGATTTTTAAAGCCTCCTCTCTGCTTTCTTATCTGAGGTTAACAGGTAGATGTTTGAATTCTAAATGCATCCTGGGTCTAAGAAAACTCTGCTGATTTTATGTCCTTAAGAAGGGGGTCTCTGAAGGAATTCTTCCTCCCGAGTACACATAATATGTATACTTTCACACAGCCTGATATTATATGTAATATGGAAAGTGGGGTATGACTGAAATTCTAAGCCCTACCGGGTTTTATCAAAACACGGGAACAGCCGTGTTGTGGTAGTGAATATAAAGCTATCAGTTTTCTCTCGTGAGCAGTTCATCTTACTGCCAAGGTTATTGGGGGGAAGCTCGCTTATCAGTCTATTCTGAATTCTATTACCGAATAGACCCCCGATTTAAAAAAAAAAAACCACAACATCAAAAAGTGTTAGTATAAGAGTCAAGAACTATTTCACTAACGAGTGAAATAGTCGTGTTGTGTTGCAAAGCCTTTCCCCTGGACCATCTCACCAAAGACCCTCTTACATTTGCTGTCATGCTATGCCCTAAACTAAAATGTAGCTCCCTGTGGTCCTAGGGAATAGTTGGGAGTGAATTCGCTTTGTGTATTTCCCATAAAGTCTTGAAGCATGGTCAGAGTTATTACTGCAAGGTCCTGTGTGCTAGCCCTGAGCCATGTTAGCACAGAGCAAGAAGTCTGGCCCATGCTCAACCTCATTATATTTCCTATTTTCTAAGGGCTTAGAGATCTTGAGAGAATCCTTGCCTTGTTATCCATTTGTTCAGAGATTAGACTGTGTAGGACATGCCGAAGTCAAGTTTGCCAGAAGCTGAGCTTAATGGAATTCTCCTTCGGCAAAAATTTGAAGGCAGAGATGTAAAACAATGGGCTCCCCCCTAGAGACAACGATATTAATGAAAGTATTAATAGCCAGGCACTGTGAAATGTAAGCAGGTTGGAGTGGGGAAGATCTCTGGAAGCATTCCAGTCTTGCAGAGGTTTAAGACTTTCTTGCCTTTGTATAGGGCTTTCTTTCTTTCTTTTTTTTTTTTCCCCCATTTCCCCCAAGACGTTTTTACCCACGTTGCCAGCTCTGAATGTGAAGCCTTCCATGCCGCTTCTGGAAGAAGCGCCAAACGTACGCTTGTGTGCACGCATTCTTGTACACAAACCCAGCTCCTACTTGGCAGCCGCTGCGGCTGACCCAACCCTCAGAGACGAATGTTTCAAATTCATGCATGCTTTCAGATTTTGTTTTGAATGTCATTTTTTAGAGACACCAAGTCGAGAAAAATTCACTTGAATGCTACTGCTCTTCTCTTTAGATTCATCGAAGGGAACAAAATAGAAACCATTTCAAGAAATGCCTTTCGTGGCCTCCGTGACCTGACTCACCTGTAAGTCCCGTGAAACATGTTGCAGGCCCTTTCATGGGTGGAATAAAGTCCACTTCCTGGTGCCTTACTCTTTCTTGACTGCGCTGTCCATATTGGTAACATTCTCTCAAGGAAACTAATTTCCAGGTGGCCCCAAAGGTTTCTGTGTTGGTGATGGGCAGCAGCCCAGTGTCATTACTCATGGACTTGGCTTTACAATCTTTTCCATTATCCTGATTGGCTGGTGTGGACCACGTGCCTGTATGGGCCATACGGAACCTGCTGAGCTGCTAGGGGTGGGGGCAGCTTGGGGAGGAAGCGGGGTGGAAACCTTCACACACCTACTTCTGCTGCCTTCCTGGGCACAGGCTCGCGTGCTTCGTGAGCCTTCTTTTCTTTATCTTTCATGATACTTAGAAAATCTCCATTTTACAGATTTGGGAACTGAGGCTTCCATGACTCACTGAAGAATGTTGAATGCGGGATCAAAATTAGGAAGAGGTGGAATAGAGACATTTCTGTGGTGGCTCTAATTTGAATGCAAATAGCTTTTTTTCTTTTATGTTGGATTAATCTGCAGCTTAAGCTAAGCTCTCTGGCTTCTTTAATAGCTTTCTGGAGGAAAAAAAAATTAAACAAATTGATTTGAATTGGCATATCAGAATGAAGCAAGTGCACACACTTGGCAAACTTAGGAAACCGGAAAAAATTGTGGCTGTGTTTAGGGAAATGCAAAAATAGTCATTGTCTTGGTAGGAGCAGTATATTAGCCAGGAGCCAGGTCCCATGTGCATGATAGATACTTTGTATTTGAGTAAGATAACGTGTCTCATTTTTGTAATAAAAAGAAAACTGGGGGCACCTGGGTGGCTCAGTCATTAAGCGTCTGCCTTTGGCTCAGGTCACGATCCCAGGGTCCTGGGCTCGAGCCCCACATTGGGCTCCCCGCTCAGTGGGAAGCCTGCTTCTCCCTCTTCTACTCCTCCTGCTTGTGTTCCCTCTCTCGCTATCTCTCTGTCAAATAAACAAATAAAATATTAAAAAAAAAAAGAAAATTGGGAGAATCGGATGATGTTGGGTGGGGTTGGGGGCAGGGGTGCTAGAAACTTCAGCAGGTGGACTTGACTTCATACATCTAAGGAGATAATTTTCAGTCCTGATACAGCCAAAGGTGTCCGTCAGCAGGCTCAGGGAGCCCTTGATTCTGGAGTCCTACCAAGCAGAAGTCCTATCGGAGATAAATAAAGCTTGCAGACTAAAGAGATGAGGGAGGCGCATGGGAGGGAGGTCCAAAAATCTGGACTGGCACCATTGACGCCAGAGAGTATCAACCTCTTGTTGCCATTATTGCTGCAGGTTTTCATTCCTTTCTGGAAAAGTCTTGTTTTGTTTTCAGATTGAACCCAGATACCAAATCCCCATATTCTTATAAAGGTTAAGATAATGGATTTGGAGTCATGTAGACTTGGGTTCAAATCGCAAGGCCGTCATGTATTAACATGGCTTAGCCTTTCTGAGCCACAGTTTCCTTATCCCAACGATGCGGGTGATTATACTGACCCCACAGGACTATTGTACATGGGGGGGTTACTTCTTGCCTGCCATTATCCGGACCCTTATTCTTGGTAAATGCTCAAGGGCTCAAGGTATGGTTGGGGTTGTTACCATCATCATCAACAGCAACATCATTGCCCCCCTCCACTCATTAAGCAGTCTCTCCTTTCTTCATGGACTGCTGAGGACCCTTGGCAGTGCCAGTGACCAGACAGGGTCTGCTAAGAAGACAGCTGGGGGTGTCTGGAGCACAGACAGCAGGAACAGCTGTGGCCAGATAGATCTGGTTGCCAAAAGTCAGGAATGAGGGGCTTTGTTTTTGAGCAATAGCTCTGGGCAGATCATGAACCTGAGCAAAGACCATGTGACTGGCTGAGTTAACCCAGAGGTCAATTTTTATTTGACCAGTTGGCTATAGGTCCTTGGTCTGAACAGAGGTGTGACTGTGCAGGTATTGTGCATGTGTAATTGCATATCTTTGCACACATTTGCTCTGATGCATGGTCTCTGATACATGGGTAGATATGTGTATATACTGTGTGTGTACATAACTGTGTATGCTTGTTATCTGTCC
The DNA here is from genome assembly GCF_020171115.1 of Neogale vison. Lineage (NCBI taxonomy): Eukaryota > Metazoa > Chordata > Mammalia > Carnivora > Mustelidae > Neogale > Neogale vison. Next base: position 48,624,110 of record NC_058101.1, read on the forward strand.
ACACAACCCCATGTGTATGTAATGTGTGCATATGTAGAGGCAGCTCCTATTCTGTGTGACATGTAGAAAGCAAGAGTCCTACTTTTTTTTTTTGAGAGAGAAAGAGAGAGAGAGAGAGAGGACATGCATTGTGGGACTGGGGAGAGAGATAATGGGAGAGGGAGAGAGGAGTCAAGCAGGCTCCATGCCGAGTGCTGAGCTCGACACAGGGCTCGATCCCATGACCCTGAGATCATAACCTGAGCTGAAATCAAGAGTCAGATGCTAAACTGACTGAGCCACCCAGGTGCCCCAGGTCCAGAGTACTCCCGATGCAATAATACACCTGTCCCAGTGTGCAATGCCATCCTACAGTCAAGCCTATGGAACCCGCCTCTCCCCAGCTCTCCGGCCTCATTTCCTGAAATGTCTACAGAACACTGATCTCTCTGTGGACCCCTATGCACACCCAACTCATCCTATTACTCACATCTCTCCCTTGCCCCAGATGTTATTTCATCTACCCTCCACCTCCTGTAATCTGCCTTTCCTTCAAAGTCCAGGTTAAATTCTGTCTCCCCCTGGAGCCATTCTTGATCTCCCCTCTGCCCTTCCTATAGCACCTGCTCTGACTCCACACCCCCAACTCCTGACCATGGCAAGGGCTGTACCCGTTGGTACTGTTCCATGATGTCAGTTTGATCCCCCTCTGGCTGCACTGAAAGTTCCCTGAGGGCAGGGCCCAGGCAGATGGTTCATTAGTGCTGCTCTTCCCCGGCATCTAGCTCAGGGCTGAAAGCCAGCCTGACATTCTTTCTGATTCCCTGGTTGATCAATGGGTTCCTTACTGAGCTGGATTTTCCTTATGTACTGTGCTTCTGGGCAAGCTAAGGGATTTTCAAAATTGACTCCTCGGGTTGGAGATACAGATAGAAATTAAAGCATTTAATACACTATTGAAAGAATGAATCGGTGTTTCCCACTTCATCCCAGTTTATGTAAACTTCTAAGCAAAGAGAGCAAGAATTCACTATCTGGAATTTGCTTGTATAATTATCTGGTTTTTATCTTTTATGGCTTTTCCCAACACCTACAGGCTCACATTCTTATTCTCAAGAAACACATATCAGGTTTCAAAGCATTGAAGAAGCAATCCCAATCGGTAACTAAAATCTAGGCCATTTGTTTTCCAGCAGTCCTATGAAGCCCAAGGGACAGGTTGCTGTTAAGTAGTTTTAGAAATGAAGTAAGTGCCATAAATTTGTAGACAAAATGAAGTGGAAAGTGAGATGTTATGCACTTAGTGTGAGTGCAGTGAATAGTCCATCTAAATAATTCGGCTTTCTGAAATCTAAATTGAACACTTGGAAAGGTTGCTAAACATACCGCTTTTTTTAGCTTTGACCAGCCCATCTATTCTTGTCGCTTCAGTACAATACGTTTCAATTAACTAAAAATGTTTAGCTAAATAATTAACCTTTAATTAGCTTAAAAAGCTGTTTAGGCTTTCCAGAAGAAGTGACCATCAACCAACAAAAAGCAAAACAAATAATTTTTTTTTTTTAATTTTAGAAAGCCACTTCTAGGACATGTTCAGTCTGATCCCATATTCAGCCTATTTTCCAACATCTTTTAAAAATGTACCAATAAATCATTTAGGAAAGGAAGATAAAAGAATAGATGAAATTGTATTTTAATCCATTTGTGGTTACCTAGGTGGGAAGGCACATAATTCTGAAATGATTAGGTCTCCCCAGAGTCTGTTGGTATCATGCAGGAGGCATGTGCGGGTTAAAATGGGCTCAGAGCTTTCTCTGCGAGTTGATGCTGAGGAGAGAAGAAGGCCCATTTCCATAATTTCTCTTTCTGCCATGGATCACTATGAGGCTACAAAAGGCTAATTTCATACATATATTTTAAAGAGGTTGGCGCTGACTTGCCTGTGCATTTATGATTTATGTGTCTTGCTGTTTGCACTCACCCATATAAAAGAAAACAAAAGCAGGCAACGGTTTCCTGGCTGATTCCCGTTAGAACACGATGCCTAGGGGGGAAGCACAGATTTGATGTGTGTCTTTCAACACCCAACGCCTCGCTACATCAACAGCCCAGCACCACGGACATCCGTCTTCAGCAGGATGATGACAGGGCACTGCATGATCCTGAATCATCAGAAAAAAGGGTTGACGATATTTGTTCTTCCTGGAGAGGGAGAACAGAGAAGGACGTTTTGGAAAGATCTTCAACAGAAAGAGCAAAAATGCAAAATGGCTTCTGGTCAACCTTAGTGAAAAGATGAAATTGATCACAGTCAGCTGTTCTCTAAACATTTTAGTTCATGGCGATTTTTATCTTATCATGAGGTTACAACTGAGCATCTTTATGTGAAAGAGTAATTTACTGAATCCTTTATAGAGTCACAAGTCATAGAATTCACTCAGACTGTGAGGGAGCTTCTTGGACAAGACTGTACACCTTTTCTTTTATCTTTCGCTCTTGAGTGCTTCCTTCATTCACTCAACGAAGACTTAGTGAGCACCAGCTATGTGCCAGGCACTGTTTAGATGCTAGGGATGCAAATGTGGACAAACCCAAAAATCTCTGTCCCTGTATTGCTTAGGTACAAGGAGAACACACAGCCAATAAATGAATAGATCGTTAAAATAGGTAGTATGCCAAGGGACAGCTGTGTGGTGAGGATCAACAGAACGGGGAAGGGAGACGGTAGAGGTCAGGGACTGGGGGATTGCTGAGGGCGGACCTAAAGGAGAGAGAGCTGTGTGTTGGAATGAGCTGTGTGGGTAGCTGAAGGAAAAATGTTCAGGCAGACGAATCACAAGTTCCGAGGCCTCGGGGCGGGAGCGTGCCTTGAACATTTGAGCTGTAGCAGGGGGCCAGTGTGGGTGTTCTGAGAAATCAGAGATTTAGTCCATCAGTAAGTGGGAATCGGGGTAACTTGACAATGAAGAGTCTTGTATGCCATCAAAGAGATTTGGCTTTTATTCTGAGAAACACAAGATGCCATCCAAAGTTTCAGAAATGTATATAAACAAAGAGCTTAATAAATGCTTCCTTAGAAAACAAAGCAAAAAACCCTTACATTGTACTCTAGCATCTCTAATGCTGTCTTTATACAACAAAACTCATTTCTTTATCTCAGTACCAATGTGCAAATCCAGAAATTGAACCGTGTTGTGCTGAAGGGGGTTAGAGCTTTGTTTTAAATCATTAGCTTTGTTTCAGGGACTTCAGAATGACAGGGCATGAGGATAATAACCACATTAAAATATGACTTTCTTGTTCTAGTTCTTTGGCCAATAACCACATAAAAGCACTCCCAAGGGACGTCTTCAGTGATTTGGACTCTCTGATTGAACTGTAAGTAAGGAAAATTAAGTTTATGTGTGCCTGTCATTGTGCCTAAGTTAATCTTGTCTTTAAGGCCCCTCTCCCCATTGCTGCATTTCTTTTATGCTGTGGTTAGAAATCGGTGACAAAGAGTGCATGGTGGGAAACAGCATACAGTTGATATTGTATTCGTTAGGTCCTGCCCTATTGGAATACACTTAGTGGCATTAGGCCACTGGTAAGGTAGGATTGTTGGTGTGAGGTTTCCTTTCTCAAAACAGCGGATCCCTCTGCTTTATCTTCTAATGTCTGTCAACTTCTTACTGGACATTGTTTAACAAGATCTTAACGTTTCAATCATGTTCAAGAAAACTATCTTCTTAGAATGTTCTGATTTTGTTTGTGAGAACCTGCATCTTGGGGCATGGTGTTCTTCTGTCAACCCTGTCCCCACTTCCCCATCTCCAGCATGGCCTGGTGACAGTTTCAGAAGAGTTTGGGGATACGGTGACGGGTTAGCTCTGTGAGCTCTCTGCGGGCTCAAGTTAAAATCATGGGCACCGAAGATCCTTAAATACAGTCAGTGATAAGTACGAGAAATAGGATGCATTAAAAACAATTTTTTAAAAAAATTTCATTTTTGGGGGGTATTTAATACATGAGGATGTTAAATCATGCTGGAGTGTCATATGGCTTGTCACAGGCCTTGTCAGTTTCTCCATCTACGTGTTTGCATTTCGTTTTGTTTTCTAGCGATTTAAGGGGCAATAAATTTGAATGTGACTGCAAAGCCAAATGGCTGTATCTGTGGTTGAAGATGACCAATTCCACAGTCTCTGATGTCCTCTGTATTGGTCCGCCAGAGTATCAGGAAAAGAAGCTAAATGATGTGCCCAGCTTCGACTATGAATGTACCACTACAGGTATTCCGAACCTCTGTCACTGAAGACCGTTACGGAGGATAATCACTCTGTTCTTCTTCTAGGTCATCCACGGGGAATGGAGAAAAGTGGGTGTAGAGGCATTCTACCCAAATTATTTGAGGCGACGTTTAAACCTTCTAAAAGAAATGATGTGGTCAGGAAAATGTCCCAGAAGTTTGCAAGGATTTTTGTTAACTGTCCTTTGCTTTAATTTTGGTTCCTTACAAAATTCCAATTTCTCTGAAGTTTTCATTTGTTTCTTTAAGGGTCAAAGTATAAACTGGTGAGTTGGGGATAAGTACACGTGCAAGTCAGGTGGAGCACGGAGAGGTCCGTGCTCCTGCTCTCAGGGTCCGGGTGGCCACACCGCTCCTGATTGAGTTATGTGAAGTTTACTGAACATCCAGCTAGTAAATGCCAGCCTTTAAAGATTTTTTTTTTATTATTTATTTGACAGAGAGAGAGAGATCACAAGTAGGCAGAGAGGCAGGCAGAGAGAGAGAGGGGAGGAAGCAGGCTCCCTGCGAAGCAGAGAGCCCAGCGAGGGGCTTGAGCCCAGGGCCCTGGGATCATGGACCTGAGCAGAAGGCAGAGGCTTTAACCTACTGAGCCACCCAGGCACCCCGTAAATGCCAGCCTTTAACATCCATAAATTCCTTTTGTGGTTCTACGTACCAAGAGATAACTTGGTAAATTAGAAGCAATGGCAAAATAGAAATGTAAGGGAACAACTAGCTATCTAAAGAAAAGCACACCTGTTGAGGAAAAATGTAAAGAAATTTTGATTTTACATTTTTCCACAGCCTGCCTCAGAGTTTCCATTTATGCACTTTACAGGTTATAAGACAAAATTAGAATACTAACGGCCTCCCTGTCACCTCTCGTGTGGGAGCAGGGGAATGTCTCCACCCAAAAGGCCTTGGTGAAGTCTCTCCAGCTTCTAAAGCAGCTTTTAAAGAAAAGCAGATCAATCCCCAGTACGAAATCTGCTTACCAAACTTATAAAAATAAACATTTCACCTGAGAGCCGATATCTGCGAAGCCTCAAGGCATGTCAGTGGGAACAGCAGGCAGGAGAACTCAGAAAACAGCGACAGAAACTCAAAAGGCAAAAACAAAACAAACCTCCAAGAATAAACTGTGACATTTAGGCCAGTTCTACTGCTGCCCTCCAAACAAATAAACAAACAAGAACTCCCAGAGTAAAAACTGTTTCTAGAGATCTGAGTAAGTAAGGAACCTGACAAGTTCTGTCTTTACCAGGAGAAAAGGTGCAGGTGTGTGGCTGCCCTTGTCTCCCAGCATTGGGAAGGGCCTTATTCAGCTGTGTAACTGGCCGGTGCCCATTGGCCAGCAGAGGTCATGAGCAGGATATTTATTATATCGCAGAGGAGTGCAATAAATCAGAGGTCATAGTTAATGACATTTGCACCGAAAGGTGGCATTCAAGGCCATTTGGTGTGAAATGCCAAATCATAGCTCACTGGCGCGCCTTTCTGTCTCCACTCGAGTTTTTCTAGAGAGTTCTCTATCTAAACCCTGGGTGAGGTGAGCCCGCTTTTCCATTGTTCTCTTCACGCCTGGCCAGAATGGCTGAAAATTTGGCCAGTCTCTGGGAGACATGCCATGGGCTATCCAGGGCCTGGAACAGGGCATAATTTATATGAGAAAACATGATTTCTGATTTTTGCACCCTGGGGACGGTTATGAAAATGATCTGGGCTGTCAGAATTGTCACGAGAGGAAAGGGGGCTTGGAACCAAGGTAGCCACTCTGGAAACCTGTCCTAAACCCAGAGAACCCATGGGGCAGCATGAGCCTGCTAACATATTAGGGCATCCTCGCTCTCTTATATATATTTGTCTTTGCTAGAAACCTTCCTACTAAAATTTAGATCGTCAGCACTTCTCCCTGGTAATAGGCAGGTGATGACTCTATCTTTGCTACCATCTTCTCCCTTTAAGACCGACAAACAAATTCGCTTTTGTTCATGGTTTCCTCCATCAAGAATAAAGGGTGTGCCCCAGCGGGACCTACCCCCAGATGTAGTCTGGAAGAACAAACTCAATCAATTCTGAGTCTTTTGGGTTCCAGTCTTCCGCTCATATCAAGCCTTGTCCTTTGCTGCCTTATTAAAGGCCGGGAGGGAAACGCGTGAGGACGTATGGCAGCTAGAAAGCCCAAGCCCAGCTAGAGCCTGGGAACTAGTGAGGACGGCATCCTTCCTACATTTTTGGTAAGAAGTACACTCTCTGAGGGCATTATTTTTCTCTTAGCTCAGATTTTCAGGAAAGGCGTAAATCCTTCAGGTAGAGGAAAATCTTATTCTTCCCAGAGAGAGGGAGATTCTCTTGCCATTGTGTTCTGGCGTCCGGGTATAATTAACAAGGCAGAACCACCGCCGGACTGTTTCAGCTTCTAGATTAATCACCGTCCTTCCATAACCCTCCGCTTTCAAGTCTATTTTTAACCACCTCAAAAATCCCTGTTACCTACTCATGATTCCCCATGTTAGGTGGATAACTCGCTAAATTCCTTAGAGGGAGAGAATTTTGCATCCTAATTGTCCTGTTAGCCTCCCTATTGCTGGGCTGATGAAATGCAAAGAGAAATAATGCATTAATGTGCAGTTTCTCTCCCAATAGGATCCGCGTCATGTATAATTTATTTTCTGCAAGGGCTATAAATAGCTATGTAAAAATCTGTTGATTCCAGTGGGAGCAAGGCCTAAATTGTAAGCATCCCACTGACATCATGAACTTAATCCAATGTGAATGGAAGTGGCCAAGCTTTGTGTGGAGAATGCCATTAATATTTTAACACTCGTAAATTGATGTCATATCAATATGTATATTGTTGGAGATCTTTGCATGAACAAATGTGCTTTTGCTGGTCGAGAAAGATGAATTAAAATGGAGACGGTAGAGTATCTTAAATTCCTCCAGCACCTCCCCTCACACACCCCACCCAGTACATAGTGGTCCATCATTTTCTTTTAGACATTTCTTCCTCCTTCTCCTCCTCCTTCTCCACCCTTTTGGGGGTGGGGGTGGAGGACGGGGAGAAGGACTCTCCTATTAAGAATTAGATTTATAATTCAAATGATTTAACAGTCTGTGTTGTACCAGATAGTCAGCATATAGAAAATATTATGAAACCAATGTTTTGGGAAAACAAATGAAAATAGAACCGTTAAAAGCTAGATTTGTAAAATGCTGTCTAATTTTGGCAGCTCTCTTTCGTTCTGGGATTTTTTTTAATAAAAAATGGAAACTTTCTGGTCTGCCCTTTAAACAGCCTACATTTGTCAGGGAATGCCCGTGTTTCTGAGATGTCAGCGTGCAGGCGGGAGACGCGGATCGGAGGCAAGGCAGGAGCATTCAGACCCTTCCAGGCTTGCGTTAGCCGAAGGCAGCCTGAGAAGTGGAAGGGGTGTGTGGCTGTCTCAGAATTAAAAGAATGCAGCCGTGTTGTCAGAGCCCTTTTCTGTCTCCGGAAAAGGGAAGCAGACGATGACGGCTACCATTTTCCTTTTTCTGTTTATCTACTGGTTGAGTTTTGTCCGTTTTTACTCTTTGATAGAGCAGCAGCTGGGGGGTCGGGGGGAGGGGGTGTTGACAAAGTGGGGGGGCTGGGAGCCAGTTGTGATCCTAAGTGTTCACGCCCCAACTCAACACGGCCATTGTTCAACAGCATACCAAGCTAGTACATAAAGCTACGGTATCAGACTCCCCATACACGAGGCTCTGCTGCTAACACTTGACGCTCTCTTACATAGTCTCTAGGGCAACCCCATGACATAGGTGTCGCCCTTACTGATGCGGACACTGAGGCTTGAGTTTCTTGCCCAAGGGCGCAGAGCTGCAAATAGAAGAGGAACCAGAAGCCCAGCAGGTCTTACCTAAAGCCTCAGCACTTGCTGATGCTCTGCTCCCTGCTGTGGGGGTGAGGGGATCCCCATCCACTACTGTCATTTGTCCCTGCTCTCCCTTGGCCACGTCTTGCTATCAGGTGCAGAGGTAGTCTCCTCTTTGCTTCTCCCTCTTGTCCCTACACTTACCTACGTGCATCATTCGTTCATCCCCAACCGTCTTCAGAGTATTTATTAAGCACCTACTGTGTAATCAGAATAGGGATAGGGACAGCTCCAAAAGTGAACATGTATTGAGCCCTCAGTGTGTATGACGCACAACTCCAAGTAGAATTAAACTATCCGATGAGGACACTAAGCCAGCCAGAGGTGGGATAATTTCTGCAGGGTCACTCAGCAAGACGTTGGAGTCACAGCTCTGCCGTGTTGTCTTAGATGCTGTTAGGATGGACACTTCCTCAAGAAACAGCACAGGGTTGGGTGGGACAGGGGAGGCAGGCTGTCCTTTCTCAGACCTCAATACCATATTTATGAAGCATCTACTTCATGCCAAGCCCTGAGATGGGCATTTCCCCCAACATTACCGGTTGGGGGAAATTACAGCCTTGCCATCAAGCTTGGTAGGTAAGAATCATCCCCATGTTACCGAAGTAAACTGAGGACTTGTCAGGGAAAGGGCACAGCCCCGGGCCTCAAGTGCAGCGAGTGGTTTCAGGGGGTCTGAATCCAGGAACAGTGCTCTTTCCTGTGTCTCATGCTGCCCTCATTCCCTCAGCCCTGTCCCCTTTTCCCTGTCCCTGATATCATCAGGGATCATCAGGGATACCTGCTCTTCTCAACCCTGCTCTACTCTTCTTATCTCTCAGTGTCTCTCTGTCTCTCCCCTCCTTTCCTGCATCTGCCCCATCTGCCTTATCCTGCCTCTGCTCACCAGGGTTTTCTCAGAGGAGCAACTTCCCTTAGCCAGACGCCCACCACCATTTGACCCTGGGTGCGTTCAGCCTGCCAAGAAGCCGGGCACATTGAAGAACTTCTAGCCCTAGAAATCATTTACCTTAAACTTTCTTAGTGTTGTTTGTTTTTTGTTTTAATTCCTTCTTCACTGCTTCTCTAGCTCCCCCCACACTAACTCTCCTTGCATCCCAGGGCACCGCTCACCCGGTTCCTTGGTAAAATGGTACCTCCTTACCAAGAGAACACAGTGAGTCAGTGGTAGCTCAGGGGGCCTTTGGATGAGGAGTGTTGACTTAACGTTAAGCGTAGGAGTAGAACAGATGCTCGGATGGGACGGTCCCATGAGGCACAACAATCCCACAGAACTGTAATTATTCATGGAGCCGCGGGACGCTGTCCTATCACAGACATAGCTGTTGTTCACCCCTGAGTCCAACAACCAATAAACGTGCTTCAGTTAATTTCCCTGCTCTCCCGGCTTCATAAATCTCTGGGTCTGTATCAGAGGGCTTGGTTTGGTTCTCACAAGCACAGTGTGCCCTGCGGGGAGTTTACTTTTGCTTTTGAATCTGGAGTAGGGGGGCGTGGGAGTTTCATAGCTGCTGAAACAATCGCTTGGACAGGTAAGCTTGAGAAGCGCCCAGCAAGCAAACCAAGACAGGATTTTTGCTTCCAGGGCCATCCTAAGATGGCTAGAAATAACAGCATCTCCCAAACCAATGAGACCTCCACAGCGCTTCTCCCAGAGTTATTTTCATGATTGTTTCTGGAACGTTGTTCCATGGCATCTTTTCGCTGGTGTTTTTGAAAGCCAGATTTCACCAAATTTGTTTAAAATGTTGAGATCTGGTAACCAAGCCGTGAGCTAGTGGTCTCAAAGGAGCTGCATTCGAAGCTGTGCATTCATTATCCTGTCCAAGGCAGGACCCTTCTGGAATCGTCCAGAGTAAAACATGCTGTGATGTGTGTGTTGTTTCTCTCTGGTCCTCCCTCCTCCCCAGTCCTCTTCCAATCCAATGCTACAAAGGGTAGAAGGGTAATGGTGGACGATAATTCCCACAAGGGATCTCATGGAAACTTTTTTTTTTTTAAATACCCATTCCCAGATTTTGTTGTTCATCAGACTTTGCCCTACCAGTCGGTTTCAGTGGATACATTCAACTCCAAGAATGACGTGTATGTGGCCATTGCTCAGCCCAGCATGGAGAACTGCATGGTACTGGAATGGGACCACATTGAAATGAATTTCCGGAGCTATGACAACATTACAGGTGTGTTGTGACTTCGATCCGATGTCTTGACCTCGTTTCATTATGGTCTCAAGCTGGTGAGAGAAGCAGCATTCTGGCATCCCAGGGAGGGAAGGTGTAGCTCTCAGACTTGGTTTGAGTTGGGAATCACGTTCCAACCCACCCTCTTCTCTCTGATTCCTTCCCAACTTGGTCAGTTATTGGTGAAAACAGAAACTGGGGGTGGTGATCTTATTTATCCTTTGTGATCCTTTGAAGAGGGAGAGAGGATAGGTTGATATAGTGGGGGGCATTTTCCAGTAGTGGTGAGAAGTCACCCGAGAATGCCTTAATCCTGAGCACTGCAGGCAGCCTAAGACTGCAATAGCATTTTAGTAGTTAAATGATACCTTAGACTTTTGCTATGCTGATAGTTAACTAAAATGCTAACATGTGCTCATGCGCCCGTACTCATGCACACACGTGAATGCACAGACACACATCCATCCATGCACACACAGACACACATCCATGCTCACACACAGACACACATCCATGCACACACACAGACACAAATCCATGCACACACACAGATACACATCCATGAATGCACACACACACAGACACACATCCATGCACACACACAGACACACATCCATGCACATACACAGATACACATCCATGAATGCACACATACACAGACACACGTCCATGCGTGCACACACACAGAGAGACACATCTATGCACATACACAGACACACATCCATGCACATACACAGATACACATCCATGAATGCACACATACACAGACATACATCCATGCACACACACACAGAGACACATGCATGCAAGCACACACAGGCACACATCCATCCATGTACACACACAGAGAGGCACATCTATGCACATACAAACAGACACACATTCATGCACTCACACACAGACACACAACCATCCATGCACACATGCAGAGGCACACATCCATGCATGTATGCACACAGAGACACACATCCATGCATGCACACACAGGCACACATTCATGCGAGCACACACAGGCACACATTCATGCGAGCACACACAGGCACACATTCATGCGAGCATACACAGGGACACTCTATGTCTTGTTTTGACTACCCTCTTGCCAGGTCCTGGTGATCACTGTTTCCTTTAAATAAATACAAAAAAAATAAGAAAAAATGGCTCTCTAAATTCATGCCTTTGGGTTAAGACCTAGTTAATGCTTCTCAACACTGTCAGGAACCCAGTGTCTCAACGCTACTAAAAATGGGCTGTCTAATTGTTTTTTATTTTTCTAATTTTTTTTTTACTTGCTTTTTAAATAAGTGGGTAAAGTCAATAATCTTTTAAAGATTTCTCATTTATCAAGTGCGATCTGATAGTAATATTGATCTCAGAGACAGCGCCATGGTAGCCTAACTTGACTCCATGAGAGTATTTCCCACGGTGGGTCCCGATTTGGAGTTAGAACAGTACTTTGCTGTTGCAGTTAAAAGCATGTCAAGTCAACATTCTGGATCGGGAAGCTCCTAGGAAGCTCGCAGGCACAACGTTTCACAACAGGGGTGGGGGGAGGCAGGGAGAGTGTGGTTTGGGCACTCCCAGAGCAAAGATGCTCATGGAGCCTGATCTCAGCAGTACAGGGAGCTCTGTGAAGTCGACAGACACCCCGGAAGCCCTGAAGATGCCCTGTCAGATGTCCCTCGGCTGTGTGGCCCCTGGCCTCCTAGTGCTGAGCTCACACCCCCGCAAGCAGCCCTGCTCCCATCAAGCACACATGCCGTATAAAGCACCTCAGGTGAACCTGGCGAGGAAGCCCAGGCCTTTGGACCCTAAACCTGGTCCATATTAAAGGGGCCAAGGAAGGGAAGACCCACTATCCACATACTTTTTGCTTCCCTCTTTTTCCAGACCTGGGAGATGGGCTAGCCCCTCGGCCTCCCCTCCTCCTACCCCATGCTGGGTGGTGGGACCAGAGGGAAGCTTTGCTTTGTGCCAGGCAGGGGAGGAGGGTCCACACCAGGGCCGGTTGCCAAGGCCAGTGAGGTCCTGGATGCTGGTTTATCTCGTGGGAAATTCCCAGCCCCTGGAGATCTCAGCATGGGGTGCCTGCCTGCAGGTAGAGGACAGAAGCTCTGTGCAAGGGAAATGGGACAGAGAGATGATGAAGAGCTCGGGTTATGGAAACTGATGAACATGGAATGTACTCTGGACTCTGCCAGGCACTGAGATATAATATGGACTGGTGGCCCCTGGGGCTCAGTTTCCTCATCTGCAGAATGGACAGTGCATGTACTTTATATGGCTGCTGTGAGGAGTCAGGGAGTGCCAGGCACCGAGTGAGCAGTTCTTAATGAATGCTGGCTTCCTTCTCCCACCTTTACAGATGGAGCGATCAAGGCCAAGGCGTGCTAAATCACTTCAGAGACAGAGCCCAGGGCCTGTCGCTGCTGCATGGCACCCCTTTCCTCTCTCAGGTTGACCTCGGTAGGAAGGGATGGCACTGTCTGTCCTCCACTTGCCCTTCTGACTGACTGCAGCTGATCGCATTCCATGTTCATCAAGCTCTTCGTTTGTTCATTCATTCATTCATTCACAAGGGTTTCTTGAGCCCTTACTCAGTGCTAGGCACAATCTTGGTGCTGGGGCCATTGCTGTGCCCAAGCCAGATGAAACCTCCACCCTCAATGGGCTCACATTATAATGGGAGTGAGAGACAACAAAAGAAGATAATTATAATACAGCTAACAGACCAGATAGAAACACACTAAGAAGGGAAAGGAAGGGGGGGATGGGAGTTTTGAAGAGTCGGCCATGGTTGACATTTTAGACTGTGTCTGGTAAAGTACTCATGAAGAAAGTTGTTTGGAGAAGCTGAGTGGGACATGAGGGGTTGATCCATGGTGACAGTTTGGGGAGGAAACGTTCCAGACAGAGGCAACAGCAAGTGTAAAGGTCCTGTGGCAGAAAGCTATCTTTCCTGGCTGGCTCCTCCAGGGGGCCATTTTGGTCTGAACAAAATGCTCCAGAGGGAAAGCTGCAAGGAACAAAATCAGAGAGGTAGGAAGGGCTGAGCACAGGGGCCTTGCAGGTCCTGGGAAGGATATGGGTTTTTAATCTGAGTGCTCTATGGAACAATAGCAGGCTATGTCTCAAGGTCAGCAGGATTGCCCAGGATGAGGCAGGGGCCTGGCACAGGTGCTAGGCTGTGAGCAGCCTGGGTTGGGGACAGGGGACAAAGGCTGAAGCAGAGCGACTAGCTGAGAAGCTCATAGGGGTTCCGAGCAAGCGGTGATGGCAAGGGCCCTGGGAAGGCTACCGCCATGGTGTGTAGGAAGCCTGCAGTGAGGGAGCACTGGGTGTGGCCAGGGCCAGAACCAAGGCTGGGCCTTGCTAGCTTCTAGTGACTCGTTCTCAATCTTGAGTCGTGGGAAGCTTCCCATGACGCCCATCTAGATCCTCTTCACAACCAAACCTGAGAAAAAGTTATAATAGCTCCAAAAACATCAGGCTGGTTTTTGATAGAACTGGCTCCAGCTCCTTCTAGCTGGTGACCTTGGCCAAGTTAGTTACTTTCCACGAGCCCCCTTCATCTGTAAAATGGGAGTATCGTGAAATCTCATTTCATCTGTAAAATGGGATCGTCATCCTTTCAGATCCATGAGAGTTTAATGGGGATCATGTGTATAAGGCTTTGCATAGGACCAGGCATATAATAAATCTGCAACAAATGTCAGTTTTATTACCTGGGGATAAATAAAGGAGCAGCCCTCTTTCTCCCCTCTCCCAGTCCCTAAATCTTTCACTTCAGGTAAACCTCTCCACAACTCTCATCAGCACAGGAAAGGAGGGGCCAGCACGGAAAGCACACTATCCCCCTACCCCCTGCCCCCAGCACGGGAGCAAGGGAAGAGGGTTCATAGAAGCCGCAAGGATCCCTCTGCACAGAAGGGAGTGTAGCTGGCTGGGATTGAGCCCCACGTGAAGGAGAGCCCAGGCAACCCATGCCCAGCAGGACTAGGGCTCTGAGCCATGAGAGGGGCACATATATGCATCTTCCTTTGCCTTTTGGAGGAGCCAGGAGTGTGGTGCCGAAGGGACAGCTCCAGCCACGCCTCTGCTTCTGGGCTTTTGTGAGGAGAGGGAAAGCCCTGATCAGGGTCACCCTGAGGGTTTGAATTTCCCATCTCCTTTCTTTCCTTTTCTCAGCTTTCCTGTTTTGGGTTTTATTTTGTTTGCCTTTGATTTCTCCACGCCAGGTGTTCCAGCCTATAATCTCTCTTCCTGCATTAAAACACACACACACACACACACACACACACGCACGTGTGTGGTGATCTCTGTTGCTACTGACAGTTCTATAGACTAAAAGTGTTTAGCTGGATGGAGGTGTTCTGGCACATCTCTGTCTTACACAGCCCCTCCTCTGAGACAGGCAGGCAGGCAGGCCTGTAGGACACCCCTGGGTGGCAGGGGCCTCCCTAGCTAGGGGCCCGGAATATGCACTGGCACTTAGCATTGGCAGGGAGGGAAGCAGTGCGGCTTCCAAAGAGCAGTTTGGTAGTTTAAATCCAGAAGCCTTTGAAGTGTGCACCACGTTTACCCCGGCAACGCCTACATTTAAGAACACTGCCAGATGGTTTTCAAAAAAGATTTCTCTACAAGGAAACATGTTACGCAAAATAATGAAAAGCTAGAAATAACCGCAATGTCCAACAATAGGGGATTTGTTAAAAATAGGATACACCCATACAACGAAATGTCTGATAGTATTTAAAAATCAAGTTGTAGAAGGTGCAGTAAACGGGGGCGGGGGATGTTTACAAGGTAATGGTCACACGAAAAGAAAAGTAGGTCGTAAAAAGCTCATGTATCCTAGAAGCCCAGCTTTATTTATTTATTTATTTATTTATTTACTTTTAAAGATTTTATTTCATTATTTCAGAGAGAGCATGAGTTGGGGGTGGGGTGAGAGGTTAGAGGGAGAGGGACGAGCAGTGCAGGGAGCCCCATGCGGGGTTCAATCGCAGGACCCCAGGACCATGACCTGAGCCGAAGGCAGGTCAACTTAACCGACTGAGCCAGCCAAGTGCCCCCTCCTCCACACTTATTTTTAAAAAGCACATTTGAGTGTGTGTGTAGAATAACGATTAAGGAAATGTATCAAGACATTAAGTGTTATTTCAGATTTGCGGTACAAGTCATTTTGATTTTCCTCTTGTTCTTTTTGGCATGTTGGCAGTTGAGTGTAGACTGGAGCCAGACTACTCAGATTTAGATCCCAGCCTCCACCACATACTAGCTGTGTGGCTTTGTAAAAGTTCCTTCACTTCTCTGTGCCTCAGTTTTACTCTTTATAAAATGCGGATGATGGTGGTGATGGTGGAGATGGTACTGATCTCATCGGGTTTTGTAAGGATTAAACGAGTGAATACATGTAAAACGCTGAGTATAGTGCTGGTCATAGTCATAGGACACACTAGAAATGTGATCTGCTATTTTTAAAATTTGCTTTGGGAAACATTGAAAACTTTTTATACTCAGAAAAAAGGAATAGTTAGTTTTAAACAAAAGAAAGGAACCAAGTTCTTGCAAGAGGCCAAAATAGTGAAAGAGAAAAGGAAGTATCACTCTAAAAACTATCCACTGGGGTGCCTGGGTGGCTCAGTGGGTTAAAGCCTCTGCTTTTGGCTCAGGTCATGATCCCAGGGTCCTGGTCATGATCCCAGGGTCCTGGGATCGAGCCCCGCATCGGGCTCTCTGCTCAGCAGGGAGCTTGCTTCCTCTTCTCTCTCTGCCTGCCTCTCTGCCTACTTGTGATCTCAGTCTGTCAAATGAATAAATAAAATCTTTAAAAAAAAACAAAAACAAAAACAAAAACTACCCACTGGCTGCCCCCAAAATTAAAACTGAAGGACAGGAATTGAATAATTATCCTTGTAATTTACAGACCAACTTCACTTTGGACCAAATCGCCTAGAAAACCAGGGGAAGAAAGAACTTTTAATCCAATGACCTACATGGAGGGTCAATACTTTTTGTGTTGTAGGTGATTCTACTTCTTGCTGGTGGGCTGAGGAGTTTGGGGGACAGCCTGGGGGTCTGGGTGTGGTTTGGGGGAAGACAGTAGGAGGTGGTCCCTTGTCCAGCAGAGTTTCGGTTCCGGGCTGCCTGAGTTGGATCATTCTGGTCATCGATCATTCTACAGGTATTTACACTGTGGCTGCTGTGGAAGATTTTAAAGGGGCGAGGTCTTTTCATTATGAAGACAATTGTTTCAATTCTCCAGTAATGATAACTACTAATTGTTGACTACTTCCTGTTTTGGGGTGCTCTGTTCTAAAAACACTGTGAATTTTCTCAGTTAGTCTTTACCAACCCTGGGAGGTCAGTGCCAGTAGCATCCTCATTTTATAGATGGGGAGCCTGAGCACAGACAGTTAACCGGCTCAGGCTCAGAAAGCTTATAAGGTACAGGCTGCATTTCAACCCCTGGGCCACCTGGTCTAGAGTTACACGGCTTAACTCTCCTCTGTTCAACTTCCGCCTCGTTTAGCTTCTTTTGGCTCTGGAAACCAGAAGGGGCCGAATGTCTTCACGAGCCCCTCATTACATTCTTTTCCTCCTGTCTCTGAGACCTGACTCCTACCTTTTTATCCTCCCTTACCCCCAGCATCCCAAACAGAAGCCCATTGGTTTCATTCCACTGTCTGGACTTGGGAAACAACTTTTTTGAATAGGCTGTAGACAGTTCCTTTGGTGTTGGTGCCTTTCCTGGATTGTGCTCCTGCCTCTAAAGATACCAGAGGCTAGGAGACCAGCATGTAATGGAGATACATTTTTTTTAAAGTTTTTAAATATGTTTTAATTGTGGGAAGATATGCAGAACATGAAACTTACAATCTTAACCATTTTTAAGTTCAGTAGCATTAAGTGCATTCACAGTGTTGTGCAAACAATCTCTGGAGCTCTTCATCTTGAAAAACTAAAACTCTGTATCCATTAAATACTACCTCTCCATTCTCCCCCAGCCCCTCATCCCCATTATTCTGTTTTCTGTCTTGATGAATCTACTTTAGGGACCTCATATAAGTGGAGTCATGTATTATTTATCTTTTTGTGACCTTATTTCACTTAGGATAATGCCCTCAATATTCATCCATGTTGTCATGTGTCCTCTCTGAGTATTTCCTTCCTTTTTAGGGCTGAGGAATGTTCCATTGTGTCTACACCACATTTTGGTTATCCATCCATCAGTAGAAACGGATCACTTCTACCTCTTGGCTATTGTGAATAGTGCTGCTATGAACATGTGTGTGCAAATTCTCTTAGATACCCTCTTTTGGTACTTTTGGGTACTTCCAGTACTTTTGGGAAGTGGAATTGCTTGATGATATGGTATTTCTATGTTCAATTTGTCCAGAAGCCGCCATGCTGTTCCCCACATCGGCTGCCCCATTTCTCACATTCCTTTCATCTGTCCCTGTTTTCCAGTTCACTGGGGTTCCGGTTTTGCTACAGAGGGGCATTTCCACCTGTGGTGCCCTAATCCCTTCTCGTTTCTCTTGGGGCGTAGGTCAGTCCATTGTGGGTTGTAAGGCCATCCTCATCGACGACCAGGTTTTCGTGGTGGTGGCCCAGCTTTTCGGCGGCTCTCACATCTACAAATACGACGAGAGCTGGACCAAATTCGTCAAATTCCAGGACATCGAAGTCTCTCGCATTTCCAAGCCCAACGACATCGAGCTGTTTCAGATCGAGGACGAGACGTTCTTCATCATCGCAGACAGCTCCAAAGCTGGTCTGTCCACGGTATATAAATGGAACAGCAAAGGGTTCTACTCCTACCAGTCTCTGCATGAGTGGTTCAGGGACACGGATGCGGAGTTTGTTGACATAGACGGGAAGTCACATCTGATTCTGTCCAGCCGCTCCCAGGTCCCCATCATCCTCCAGTGGAATAAAAGCTCTAAGAAGTTTGTCCCCCACAGTGATATTCCCAACATGGAGGACGTACTGGCCGTGAAAAGCTTTAGGATGCAGAACGCCCTCTACCTCTCCCTCACCCGCTTCATCGGGGACTCCAGGGTCATGAGGTGGAACAATAAGCAATTTGTGGAGATTCAGGCTCTTCCGTCCCGGGGGGCCATGACCCTGCAGCCCTTTTCTTTTAAAGATAACCACTACCTGGCCCTGGGGAGTGACTACACATTCTCCCAGATCTACCAGTGGGATAAAGAAAAGCAGCTATTCAAAAAATTCAAGGAGATTTACGTTCAGGCACCTCGTTCCTTCACAGCTGTCTCCACTGACAGGAGAGATTTCTTTTTTGCATCCAGTTTCAAAGGGAAAACAAAGATTTTTGAACATATAGTCGTTGACTTAAGTTTGTGAGGGGGTGATTGGTGAATTTAAAGACACGTAGAGCTAGCTTTCACAAGAGAGGACCAAGACGCAGATACAAAGCCAAGTTCAGGGCTCTGCAGTTAAAAATGCACTGGGGAACTAGTTAGAAGTTTTCAACATTTTAGAACTCCCATTTTGGTCAGGGATTGCATTTATTGGCTAACTGCATGACATGTCCATTCTCCCATTTAAAAAGACATCTTGAAGCCTGTTATCTCTGAGAAAAGAGAACAGCATTAACTCTTACCATCTAGGAAAGTCATGTGCTTTTTTCTTTTTTTTAAGTGAGGAAGGAGGAAATCGGATAAGATGAGACAGTTCTTATAATGGAAATAATAAACAAACAAACAAACAAACAAAAAGACCAAACAAACGATGGGCCCTTCTCATTCCATTTTAGCAATCTTTTTTGGTAAGAACTCTTAAAGCCAAAGAAAGCTAAAAAGATTTGCTGATGATTCGTTTAAAAATCTGATAACACTCAGCAATGCTATATTTGAGTCCTTTCAGTTTCCTGAATCCCCCTTCCCAGCAGAACTTTGGCTATTCCATTGGCTCCTATGGAGAGATACTCGTCATGGGAATGTTAACAAAATAATGCTGGACATTGCTTCCTTTGCCGCAAAGAAAATACTCTGCTGACACGCGTCCAGGCCCCGCACAGGTTGTAGGCCCATGAGTGAGACAAACGCATTTTCCCCTCTGACTTGTGGTTCAGAGCCGACCCTGTGGCAGCCGGAACAATATTGCTTGTTAGATGCCCTCCATGGCTCGGCTGCTTCCCTGAACCCACTCTTTGAGTGTGTGGGTAGTCAGCAGACAGGCCAAAGACTGAACGGTGCTTTTCATCCCATCCTTTAAAGTAATAGAACAGGTCTTTCCATCCGATGAGCATTTGGTAGGATTTCGGAAGTAAGATTTTGTGGGATCAAAGAGGACTTTACACAAGTCTCGCTGTACTTTGATACCTAGAGGTGGCCCTTTGATTTGTGCATGGCCGTGCCCTCTGGGCAGCTTCCTATTTCAAGTCATTGAGTACGAGCCTACCTTCCTGCCAACCTGCCTTCCTCCCTACTCCCACGTCAGTCCTGCTTTGTGGATATGCCGTTGCTGCCGCCGCCAATGAGGGGCTGAGGCACCAGATGGCAGAACCTGGGGTGCCCTTGATGCTAGTGCCCCTTCCTTTCCCAGTAGTTTAGCAAAGGAAAGCCCCCTGGAGGGCTCACACCGTGATGTGGGACCATGTACTGGCAGGGGGCTTATCCTGAATAGGCTGGTGGGGGGTGGGCCAGGCTCAGACCGATCATCAGGGACTCACTTTGGATCTTGACCCTTGCATCCCACAGATCAGGTCTGTGCTTGGGGGACTGGAGGGTCTATTTCAAACTGGGCTTCTCTGGTGTGGATTATCAGGGAGCCCGTGGGGTCCCGTTTTGCAGAAGCTTCCCAGTGGATGTTCTGCCTGTTTAATAGGTTCTCCTGAAGTGGATTTTAGGAGTGGCTCTCAAAGAGCCACCCAACAGCCTCTCTGGGAGCCCCCAAACCAGCACAATCATGTGGTACTGGCGCATTATTTTTTAATGATCATTTGCGGAGTCATGAGTAGGTAGAGGTTTTGCCACACGTTTGGGTGCGGTGTTGTTTCTGCTTTAAGCGATGCAGGTCAAGGCAACCAATAGCATGGATGTTGCAACAGCACTCCTAGGTACATCCCGGGCTGAGGGCTTCCAGCCTAACACACCAGGGAGTTTGGTGAACTCAGTCACCCACACGTAGTACAGCATTGCTGCTTGAAGCTTTCCTGCTAGGCACCAACCAAATAGGAGAAGTGGTTTGTTTTCATTTCTGAAGCACAAAATCACCCTTCCATGTTCTTTTGCCTTTTTGGTTCATTTGAATTGACTACAAATGCCCAGATCCCCGCATCAGCAGCAGAATGTGGGACAGTTCTGCTCTTCCTCTATTAGGATGGGCAAGCAATTCTCTCTGGCACATGGAACCCCTCAGACAAGCCTGGGTGGAAAGACGGGCCCTTGGCAAAACAAGGTAGGGGACATTTCGATAGTCTTAGCATTCGTGCCAGTTTGAAATGATGTTCCCAAGCCAGCCGCTTGTTGGGAAGGCAACCGGGGCATCTTTTCACAGGGCTGCCTCTAGGGAACGGGGCACCGGCCCCCCCAGCTTCCCCTTTGAGGGAGAAGTGCCTGTAGAAACCATCTGCATTCACCATGCTGGTAACCATTGCCTAGAATCTAGAAAACCAGGAAACCCGGGGTACGGAGCCGGGGACAGGGGTGCTTTCCAGGTCTAGGGGAGACATTGGCCGGTGGAAGAAAGATCTAAGGAACTACAGGCGAGGCGAAGGCAAGAGGGTGCGTAGTCCACATGGCTGCAGTCAGGCTCTCTTTTTCTTCTTAAGAAATTAGACAAGAGCAGAGTCTGCAGCCTACAAGAGTCTCGGCTCTGAGGGAGGAGATATTTGTTCTGGCCGACTTGCTAAAGGAGCAGAGATGTTCTTGGCGCGAGGTTGTGGAAGCTTTGCTTCATTAATCTCGCTGCTCCATCCTAAGAATCCCTCTAGTTTTGAACAATTTCTGCAAGAAGCTTTTTCCCAATAATAATGTAAGACCAAAAAAAAAAAAAAAAAGACAACAGTAACAAAAACCCAAAAGCTGAGAGATGAGAGACACATGGGACCATCCACTGTGGAGAGAGTTCTGGGAAGGGCTGTTCTTGTCCATTCCTTCCCATCACCCATGGGTTGCCTTCTTGTGAGCTTGTTTCTTCTTTGCAATCTCTGTAGTGAGGCTAGGTCGCTCCACGTAGCCAAGTGGCCACGCCACACAGCCTTAAAGCGTGGGATCTGGAACAGATCTCTCACAAAGACTAAAACAAGCCTTAGATGTGAATGGCACGGTGTTCTCGGGCAACGGAGAGTAAGCCCACCCTGCATCTCAGCAGAGCTTTACGATTTTTTTCAGTGTGCATTTGTGTCCATCTCATTTGTCCATAAGTAGTTCTTCAGTTTATTGGTGAGCGGGTATTCTAATTTCAGAGAACATGAAACCAGTCCGAAGATCAAAGTCGATTGCCTGCTCAAGATCATCTGGTAGTGAATGGCAAAGGCAGAGTTTACTTTGTGACTCTGACATGCCTTCCGAATAAAGACTTTTTTTTAAAATCATGATTCAAAATGTAGCAACACCTTGAGATAAAATAAAAAATACAACAACATATGCATAGCCAGGAGGAAAATAGAGCTGAATAGACACCATCTTATGAACTAGTCCCTCTTCCAATTGAACGCTATGGGACCCCTATTGCACATGAGGCCCCACTCTTGAAAGTCTTCCAGAAGTTTCAGATCATTTTCTGTTCTAAAGAGGATTGCTAACTGGCACGGTTGCTTCTCCACACACACCGACCCCTCCAATAGCGATGGGGCAATGTTGAGGTCGAGACACATCTGGTTCTTGTCACAATGTCCACAAGATAAACAAGAGAGTTCTGTGAGGGAACAACTACAAAGTCGAAGGCACGAGTGGTGATGAATTACTCCAGGTCATAATCAGCCTTTGGGGAGCACGCTGGAAATGCAAGTGTTGCATTTTTCTTCCCCAATGGAGTGAGAGGCTGTGTATTTTTAGGAAAGAAGTCAGCGTGGGATGCTGGAGGTTTGGCTGCCAGGAACACTCAGGATGGAAATTTCTCGGACCGGGGGTCTAATGAAAGAGAGATGAAGGTCTGCTGGAGGGGAGTCTATTTGCATGCCACCTAAAGGAAATCCTTTAGCCAGGCTTCTGGATTCTTCTGCAGATATCAGCCCCTCCCTCCGCTCCACAGTTTTGGAAGAGTTCTTTAATTAGGCAGTGGCCAAAGATTCTTTTGAGCAGGGCTCCGGAGTAGAATGCAGTCATATAGCTGTTGGTGCTGTAAGGTGGTCCAGACTTAGGACAGTCTAAAGGGAATGGG
The DNA here is from genome assembly GCF_020171115.1 of Neogale vison. NCBI lineage: Eukaryota > Metazoa > Chordata > Mammalia > Carnivora > Mustelidae > Neogale > Neogale vison. The sequence goes on from NC_058101.1 coordinate 48,646,810, forward strand.
CAGAAAAGCCAGGCTGATGGCCATGGAGGGAACTCTTTTGGAAAAGGAGAAATAAGCTGGAAAGAAAAAGGTCATCATGACTTCCTTTGTGTCAGCCAGGCAAGTAGAGGTTGGAACCAGGAGGCAAATTAACAGCCAATTAATAGCAAAGATCGCCCATTGTAATGCTAATTAAAATAAGAATTGTGTTGTAAAGCTAACTGAGATCTAAATCTAGACAGGCACTCTTACCCTTAACGTTATTCCATTACTTGTATCAGAATCTACCTTTTTTTCTAGTAGACTATGCATTCCCTATCAATCCCTTCGACTATCAGGAATGTATAAGAACTGTGATAAAATAAGCCAATATGCCATTTGGTACCATTTTTATGTATCTTAGATGCATAACTTAGGTAAAATAAGAATAGTTTCTATGTATATGAAAGCAAATTTTGCAGTATGCAAGCTACAATGGATGCATTTTAAGGCTGAATATATATTTAGATCTCTTTTGGTAAATACAGTTAACAAAAAACATGCCTCTTAATTCGATATATCCTGTAAGTCTATGAATAAAAAGTAGCTCATGCCTAATGTGGCTTTGATCTCTGGTCTGCTTGAATACGGATATGCCCACTCGAGTCACGGAGTTGAGGGCTCACAGGCTATTGTGGAAGGGCAGAGTATGCCCACTTATTTTTGTGGCTTACTCCTGGTTTAAATGGAAAATGAGCCCCGTAGGGGACTTTTGCTTCTACTTGCAAATCAAAAAGTGGCTAAAAAGTCACTGAGGGACTTTACAGCTATACCTCTACCTGATCTGCAGAATCATAATCTTGACAAACTGACAAAAAAAAGTCTAGGGATCTTGGGGCATCCTCTGATTCTGCGTGGTGGGAAGATGAGGTTACAAGATCCCATCGATTGGGCTGAACCATGAACAAACCGAGGGCAAGACTTTTGTCTTACTCTCTGCATGTCTCGGCTTGTGTCTCTATCTATGTCTTTAGACCCATCTGGTTTCATTGGATAGAGGAGAGGTCAAAAACTCAAACCACATTTGACTGTGTACTTAACTGTGTGTCAATTACTTTAATATGCTGTGGAGATTTTGAAAAAGTCCAAGAACAGAGGGGTGCCTGGGTGGCTGAGTCAGCTAAGCTTCTGCCTTCAACTCATGTCATGATCCCAGGCTCCTGGGATAGAATCCATGCATCAGGCTCCTTTTTCAGCAGGTAGCCTATTCTCCCTCTCCCTCTGTCCCTCCCCCTGCTCAAGGGCTCATGCTCTCTCTCTCAAATAAATAAATAAATAAATAAAGTCTTTTAAAAAGTACAAAAGCAGAAGTCTTGCTCTCCGGAGACTTAAAGCTAGTTAAAAAGAAAAGTCATAGGTCTTGCAGTCACTCAAAGGGAGAGGATTATAGGGTCCCCTGGGTGGCTCAGTTGTTAAGGATCTGCCTTCGGCTCAGGTCCGGGGTCCAGTGTCCTAGGATAGAGCTCCGCATCGGGCTCCCAGCTCAGCAGGAAGCCTGCTCCTCCCTCTCCCACTCCCCCTGCTTGTGTTTCCTCTCTCACTGTCAAATAAATAAATAAAATATTTTTTAAAAGGGAGGGTATTATAAAGGACCCATGGGGTGGGAGGGGTCATAAGCACCAACCAAAGAGAATAGATGCCCAGCTGGTCAGGTAGGTATTAACCATAAACAACCGTTGACCTGGGCCCAGTGCATTCCAGTGAAATACAAACTGTGAATACCGTTAATAAATTCATAGGAAGAAGGGTCACTTCAGGCCAGAGCAAGTACTCTTTTGACCAGGAGAGGGGAGAATGGCCTTGTTCCTTTTCATTATCGTTCTACCACTGAATTGTTGTTTTGTATTTGTGGAGAAGTACAGAAAAGAACTGAATTTTTCCAGACCTGCAAGTCAGAAACTCATTAATCCCAATATTTCAGCACATTTCATCTTGCAGCTAAAATGGTGGGTAAATTGCTCAGTCCTGACCGTGTGGTCATTAGCAAGGCAAGTACCCTCTATTTCTCGGAGAGCTAATTGAGGACTGTCTAAGAATTGGAGGCATGAGTAATGTGTCACTTTCACTGATCACCTCTTCTACAATTGGTTCTTCTACCTGCCTCCCAGATGGGACAACCCTCTACTAACCAGAGCCTAATTGGCACAGATGACTTTTTCTAGCAAATTGGTAGCAGAGCTGAGACTCCAGGCCTGCAGTGAAATCCACCTCTTGGCCTTGGTTCCAGGCAGCCTCTCATTAAACCTCAGCCTCTGCCTTCAGCCAGGCAACAAACCAAGGCAACACAGGGAGAGGCCTATAGGGTTTTAAGTGCTACCCCCAAATTCCCAGCACTTTCTGAAATCTGTATGTGAGCCCTGAAGAACATTCTCCTGCGTATATCTCCAGGTATCTATTCCAGGAAGTCTACTAGAAATCAATGGAAAAAAATACAACTAACTTCTTTCATCTTGCAAGAAACAATTGTTAGGGCAGAGGGAAACCTGTCCAGCTTTCCTTGCCCCACTTCAGCCCATGTGTCATCCCCAGAACTGACCCACAGTCCTGATTGGCACCTCCAACAGTAGGGCTGAGAGATCCCTGGTTGTGTCACCATGCCTACTTAGTCCCTGTTTACTTTCAAGGGTTGGGTGGTCTGAAGAGCATGTGGAAGTCAGGTTGGGGCCTCCAGAGGAAACAGTAGTCTTGACACTTGTCCTGGGGCCCAGGCTCTACTCTATTCATTCCTGGCAGAATCCTGTATCTCTGTATCTCCTGCACTTGTTTCTTCTAACCCCTCTAGGCATTCTAGACACTTGGCAACCTCAAAATATTTTTATTACAAGTTCACATAGTTTCTCTGTCCCTTTGGATCATAGAAACTTCTTGACACATAAATCATGTGAAAATCCAAATTAACTTTTTTGCTTGATTCTTTCCAGTACCCACTGTGTGAACAGTGCTGTGCTAGGTCCTGAGAATACAAAACTCTTAAAGAAGATACAAAAGCATTTGAGAAGGTTTAAAAACAGTGCTTCCTTGTTATTTTACATTTGTGGTGGAAATTCTCAGGGAATGTGAATGTAGCCTGAGTAAATAATAAGACCCAGGTGATCTAGTTTCACTACAGTGTAGAGTTTAATGAAACAACCCCTAAACCAGGGAGTAATTACAAGTAGTTCTGATCTCTCCTTGTGTCCCTGAAATAAGAGGAAAGCTTGGTCATAACCCTCCACATGTTGCTTCTATTTTTTTTTTTAAGATTTTATTTTGAGAAAGAGAGAGAGAGTGATAATGAGCAAGGTTGGGGGGGCAGAGGGAGAGGGAAAAGCACGCCAGGCATGATCCCAGGACCCTGACATCATGACTTGAGCTGAAGGCAGTTGCTTAACCAACTAAGCCACCCAGGTGCCCCCCAACTTGATGCTTCTTAAAGCCAGTTTCCCCCAAGCTTCCTGCTCTCTAACATCTCACATTCTGCAGCCGTCCCTCCTTATCCTCCAGTGTTCAAAACCCCCTCCCATATGCCACCACTCCATCTGCTGCCTAGCCTCTGTCCCTTCTCTTCACATTAGTTTTCCTGGGGAAACAGTGGAGGGGGAAAATGTCTAAATCCTCAATTGTTACTATATTTTATTCCTGCCTTAGTACCTTCAGTAAATTTTAAGATTCTTCTGCTTCTCTTTTTCTGAACTGTCTTACCCATGGTGGTTTCAAAATATGTTCTCAAGTTCTTTGGGGCCCCGCCTTTGGGAGGTGGGGACTGACTTCCCTCCCATGAATGCAAGTTGCATTCACTGACTTGTTTCCAAGGAATAGAATGTGGCAGAAATGTTGGGTAACTTCTGAGACTAGGCCTTCAAAGGCAGGGGGCTTCCCCCTGGCTCTCTCTTAGATAGCTCACTGGAAGGGGTGCCTGGTTAGCTCAGTAGGTTAAGCAATGGGTTCATCTCAGTTCATGATCCCAGAGTTCTGGGATTGAGCCCCACATAGGGCTCTTTGCTTAGCAGGAGCCTGCTTCTCCCTCTGCCTGCTGCTCCCCCTGCTTGTGTTCACACACTCTTTCTATCTGACAAATAAATAAATCTTAAAAAAAAATTAAAAAGAGGGGAGAGGCCGGCATCAAGCTGTGAGACTGTTGAGAGGGCCACATGGAAGGACTTGAGTCTTCATGCCAACAACCAGCACCACGTGAGTGAACCATCTAACAGGTGGATCTGTCAGCCCCAGTCGGGCCTTCAGATGACAGCAGCTCCGGCCAGCATCTCGACTATGGCCTTATGAGAAACCTGGTGTCACTAAACCACTCATGGGTTTCTGGACACAGAGGCTGAGGTAATAAGTACTTACTGTTTTAAGCTGCTCAGTTTTGGAGTGATTTGTTGTGCAGTGATGAATGACCTGTACACCATCTTTAATGTCTTGTAGGAATGAGATTGCTTCCAAATGAACCCTTAATGGGAGAAAGTTTAGGAACCAACATGCAGCACCCCCCACCCTCCACACATAAGCCACATAACACATACACTCTACACATACAGGTGCACACATATGCCCCCCACTACACCCCACAGTACACACAGCCACTGCGCCCTCTACCACACACACACACACACACACGCACACACCACTATACTATGTACCACACTTGTACACCCCCTTCATTCCCCACCACACCAACCCTACACTACACCATACTCCTACCACACCCTTCACCACACACACACTATACCATACACTACACACCCCCTTCACTCCCCACAGCTCACACTACACCACACACCACATATACCCCTACCACACCCACACACACACACTATACTATACCACACATACATCCTCTTCACTCCCTACTACACATACCACACTACGCACACCCTTTACCACACACAAACACACACTACACGATACCACATACCACAAATAAATCCCCCTCACTCCCTACCACACACACACACACACACACACACACACCACACTACACATACCCCTTACCACACACACAGACACCCCTTACAACACACCACCCACTGCCACTGCAGTCCCACTCCCAATACACATACACACACATATGTACACACCACACTATGCCACACATCACACATACATGTACATACCACAAACATACATACATGCACATCCTACCATTCCTCTCCCTCCATACACATTGTTTGAGGGTCAGGAACCATTTCCACAGTACTCAGGGGAGGGTGAAGGCATTTAAGTGAAGTCTTGACTGGGAATTGAATATGGCAAAGAAATGTAATTTCGTTAGCTTCCTTAACCATTCCCAAGAAGGTTTCTTAGTGACAAAGCAGCGTCTGGCCTATATTTCTTGGGTTGTGGCTGATGTAGAGAAATATAATGATGCTCTGAAGACCATCCACGGTTCCTCAGAGTCAGCTAGGTCAACCCCCCAGCTTGGAGGTTAACTCTGTCACTAGCTTCTATGGACTGAAAGTTTCTTTCTTCTAAAATTTGTATATTGAAGGCCAACCCCCAAAGTGAGGGTATTTAAGGATGAAGTCTTTGGAGGTGACTATTAGATTATGAGGATGAAACCCTTATAAATGGAATTGGGGTCCCTATGAAAAGAGGACGAGACATAGGATCTCTTTTTCTCTCTCTGTTCTCTGCCATGTGAGGATGTAGAAGAAGGTGGCCAACTGTGAGCTTGGATCCTCCCCAGATACCAAACCTTCCAGCACCTTGATCTTGGATGCCCAGCCTCCAGGGCAATGAGAAATAAATATTAAGCCACCCAATCTATGGTATTCTTTGGTAGCAGTGCAATTAGGCTAAGACACAAGCTCACGTTCTCCTTCTGAAAACTATACCCATTGAAAAACAATAAAATGCCAGAATAGCACCTTTATTCCTGATGGGGTTTACATCAGAGTCTGTGACAGAGTCAGAATCTGCAGGCAGGTGGGTTTCCTAACATTGAACCCTGAAACAGACAGACATCGCCGGTGACAGACAGACAGTATGGAGGAGCAGGGGACAGCCCTTTGCGGGCGGAACAGGAGGGGGAGGTTGGTTTTAGCATGCCCATTTCTCCGTGCAAACTCACCAGTGACATCAAGATATTCCACCTCCTTTCGGTGGAGGGAGGGAAGCATACAGGTCTGTGTGGGAAGTATGATGCTCCTGGGGTTCCCTCCATGTGGAAGGAAACATCAGGAGTAGGCAAGAAGTCTTTTTCCTGCCCATATCACCAACTCAGGACACCACAGTGTTTCTGTATCCACGAGCAAACCTGGGGAACAAGAGCTCCCTATTTCCTACCTCTGTGTGTAAGTCACCCATGGAGACCAGGAGAATATATTTTTTCCCACTTGGCAAAGATCTTTCTGGGATGAAATATACCTGTAGCAAAGGGAAATTGGCCAGGCCTGAGAGAGGGTCTTTTCTGTGGGTGATGGAAGTTGGTAGAGTTTAGCAGACCTCTCTTCTCCCCCATACCCCCCTTCTAGTGTGTTATTCGCTACCTCATCAGCCTTTTCACACTGAAGAGCACCAAATACAGTGAAATAGAATGTCATTCTGGGGTCCTGAAAGAAGAAGCAGGTCAACTTCAAGTGTCATTCAGTAACATAGGAAGTCAGGAGAATTTTCTGGCATTTCATATTTTCAGCAAAGTGGAGTATCTGCTCTACTTACTAAAAATGACACTGTCTCCCCACCGTTTCCATCTGCATTTACGTTCTGTGCATACTGCTGAGGTAGCTTTTTTCCCCTTATGTTTACTGCCAACCCATTTGCATTTTCTGTCACAATAAATAACCCAGTAAAACCCTCCAATGAGTAGGTTCTAGCCCTGGCTCTTTCTAAGCATGGAATCACAAGACAATGATTTATAGTCGTGATGGCCCAGGGGAAAGAAAAAGTGGACATTTGCAAAGCAATAATAAGTGAATTCAAACAAACACTCAGTGGATGTTAGGAAATTAAAGACATGCAATTTCTATAACCATTAAATTCATGGGTGGTTAAAGGAGGCCATGGCAGGAGGCCCTTAAAAAGAGGTCTATGCAGGCCACCACTGTTTCCCCAGCACCCAGTGTGTCGCCTACCCAAAAAAGCGTCTCAATTCATATTCGCCGAAAGAATGTTGTTTGAGGGGCGCCTGGGTGGCTCAGTGGGTTAAAGCCTCTGCCTTCGGCTCAGGTCATGATCCCAGGGTCCTGGGATCGAGCCCCACACGGGCTCTCTGCTCAGCGGGGAGCCTGCTTCCTCCTTTCTCTGACTGCTTCTCTGCCTACTTGTAATCTCTGTCTGTCAAATAAATAAAATTAAAAAAAAGAATGTTGTTTGAGTGATGGCTGGCATCTGGTGAGCGTTGAGCTGAATGTTACCTGCATTAACTCATTTATTCTCGTAACTCTTCTGTGAGGCAAGCACCTTCATCTCCCTCTTTTACAGATGAGAAAATGAACGTGCAAAGAGATTGAGGGCTTCTCTGGTCACACAGCTTAAGACTGGCCAAGCCAGGAAACCATGCATGGCCCAGAGCGGTTGGTAACTTGTTCAGGTTTGAAGAGCAAATAAGATCTGGGATATGAACACAATTAGTTCGCCTCCAGAATCGGATTTAAAATGCAGAGTGTCAAGTTAAATTAGAATTTTAGATAATCAAGTTTTTTTGTTTTGTTTTGTTTTTTGTTTTTTTTTAGTCTAAGAATGTCCCAAATATTGCATGGCACATATGTTAAAAAAATTATTCTTTGTTTTTCTAAAATTCAAATTTAATAGCATCCCGTGTTTTTTGTTTGCTAAATCTGGCTACCCTAATCCAGAACCCACTCTTTTAACCACTGCACCATCTTCAAAATGTTCAGAGTACAGTCGGGGAACATGAGCCCCATTCTCATTTTAGTTTATATGTCATATACATGGTAATTAACATTTTTGCATCTGACCCTCATAACTGAGGGGCAAGGCTAACATTAATATCTTCTTTTATAGATGAAGAAGCCAAGACTCGTAGCTCACATCACTTGCCCAAGGTCATGCCAAAAAACACTAATCCTATCTAACACTCATGTGGCACTTGCCCATGCCAGGTGCTTTCTAAGAGCTTCTACCTGTTTTTTTGTTTTGTTTTGTTTTGTTTTTTCATTTTATCCTCACTAATTCTGCAAGGAAGTCCAATCATTCTCCTCCTTTTACAGATGAAGCAACAGAGGCACAGAGGGGTTAAGGAACTCACCTGAGTCCACAGACCTGGCTCATGTGGGCCTGACATCCTTCGGAAACTTCTGGTTCCAACGTGGTTGTTTTAGGTGGGAAGCCAAGGCCCAGAAATGGCACATGTATTAGCCATAAGTCTCCAGAGTAGCTGAACCACTTGGAGAGAGAGCGCTGATAGATTTATTATAAGAAATTGGTTCATGCCATAAAGAAGGCTGAGAACTCTCTAGATCTGTAGTCTGAACACCTGAAAACTGCGAGAGCCAGTGGAGAGAGCGTCAGTCTGGGTCTAAAGGCTGGAGGAGAACGGTGTCCCCGCTCCAGGACCATCAGGCAGAGAGCGTGAATTCTCCCTCCGTCAGTCTTTTGTTCTGTGTAGACCCTCAAGGAATGGGATGACGAGGGCAGGCACTTTGCTCAGTGTACTAATTCAAATGCAATTCTTATTCTGAAGCACCGTCGCAGACACACCCAGAGATCATATCTAACCGTACATCTGGGCACCCCGTGACACATAAAATTAACCGTTACAATGTGTGTTGCCCAAAGTCATAGACCCAGAAATTTCCTGCTTTTACTGTGTCTTCGAAGACAAGATTTTGAACAGGGAAGCCCCTTGGAATTTGCAGCTTTAACCATCTCGGTTCCAAGTCCCGAAGACCGCAACTGCCTCTGCCTTTGTGATTGATTGAAGCACAACCGGGAGGCCCGTGGCTCTGTGGCCCCTCGAATTGGGGCTGAGTCAACTGTGCCCATCCCTCCATCTCCTTTTGGCTCTGTTGCTCTCTCAGTCTCACGTGGTGGCAGCTCCAGAGTAAAAGCTGTACGTCTGCTCGGAAGGTCACACTTGGTTATTGGCTGACTCTGTGTCAGCTGCTACACAATCCGTGGCCTTGCGGGTTTGTATTTTGTTGGGGAAATTCATTCACCTTGTTTGTTTGTTTGTTCATTCAATAAATACTTGTTTAAGAGCCAGCTATGTGTCAGGCATTGTGCTAAGCACTGGAGACTCAGAATCTAACAAAATAGATTTGGTACCTACTTGTGTGGACCCATTTGCTATTGGGATGCCCAGAAACTGGTTCCCTGAGGTCTGTGGTCACATCCCAAATGTGTCAGTGATCTGTAATTTTTTTTTAAGATTTTATTTATTTATTTGACAGAGAGAGATCACAAATAGGCAGAGAGGCAGGCAGAGAGAGAGAGGAGGAAGCAGGCTCCCCACTGAGCAGAGAGCCTGATGCGGGACTCGATCCCAGGACCCTGAGATCATGACCTGAGCCGAAGGCAGCGGCCTAACCCACTGAGCCACCCAGGCGCGTGATCTGTAAATTTTTGGAGGATCAACTTTGGATAAGATGAATAAAGTCATGAATCTTCCCAGAAAAAAAAAAAAGTGTGTGTGTGGGGCACATTTCCATTTCAAAATATGTCCAAGGGGCGCCTGGGTGGCTCAGTGGGTTAAAGCCTCTGCCTTCAGCTCAGGTCATGATCTCGGGGTCCTGGGATCGAGTCCCGCATCGGGCTCTCTGCTCAGCGGGGAGCCTGCTTCCCCCCCCCCCCGCCTGCCTCTCTGCCTACTTGTGATCTCTGTCTGTCAATAACTCCCTCATATTTGGGGGATTCTTTGTTATTCTGTAGCTCCGTGCTCTAACACAGGCACCAGCATATTAAGACTCTTAAGTCAAATCTGGCTCTAGTTTTTGTAAATAAAGTTTTATTAGAACACAGCTGTTCTCATCCATTTATGGATTGTCTGGGTCTGCTCTCATGCATCAGGCGCAGAGTGGAATAGTTGCAAAAGAGAGTCTATGACCTGCAAAGTCTAAATTATTTATTCTTTGGTCTCTTTTGGAAAATGTTTACTGGTCTCTGGCTCAAACAATATTTACTTGCGATTGTCATTTAACATGTGAAGAAGATGAAGCCTGAGAGGGTTAAGTTGTTTAAAGTCCAGTACCGAATGAAGAGCTCAGCAGGAGTTCAGACCCAGAACTTTCTGATTCTCAAGTTCAGATCAAATTGCTCCTTCGACATAAACCAGGCTAAGAAAAAAAGTCAAGTCATGGATTGATTTGCATTCCCCTCAAACATGCAAAAAATTAAGCTTCTTTAGTTTTCCTCTAATTGACCTAACATTTTTTATGGACCCCTCCCCACTGGGTGGGCAATGAGTCAATATAGGCCAATTCCATAAACTCAGTTAATCCAACTGTTTAAATAGTCTAGTGAGATCATTCAGGCTGAGGGAAGTAAAATGCACCGTGTTTCAGATATCCCCCATCTTGGCCTCTCCTTCAGGAGAACTTTCAGGGTCCTTGTGGCAGTGGGAGTCGGACAGAAAGGGTCCTCACATGCATTCAGAATGCCTGCAGAATAGATACTCCCCCACCAGCCTCTGCCCTGCCCTGGTTTGCTCCCTGGCTTTGGGACTTCTAAGGTCTAGCTGATTCTATCTAACCTTGCTGAGGAGCCTCAGACAGGTTTCCTTATCTGCAAAATTTGGATCGCAGTAGTACCTACCTCACAAGATGAATTTCATAGACTAAATGAGATAACAGTAAGGTCTTACGGCAACACCTTACTTTCACTAAGTGGTCACTATGGGTCAGATGTCGTTAGCCAGGCCTGACACTGGGTCTTGGCCATTTGCCCCAGTGTTAGGTGCCTACCTGTAGTGGCCTCTTTGTCCCCCTACAGGCCACTCTTCCAGCCCTCCACAGCACCCCCTGGTCTCCTCACCAAGGCACATAAACTGAGAGCCCCAGGGGCCAGAAGTGCTGCTCTGTCGAACTTACTGTCCCTGACCTTGTGTCATGTTGGAAGAGGTCACTTGGTGGGCTGTTCCTAGATCCTGGCAGTCTCTGCCTGGATGCATGGAGAAGTGTGTCATGGCTCTGCAGAGTTCTCGGTCCTCCCCTTGACCTCCGCAACCCACCCACCCTCCCACCCCACGCCCCTGCATCCAGAACCTTGGCCAGCCTCTCTTCTTCTCCTGCCTCTCTCTCTTCTCCTCCCATCACCTCCCAAAGTAGAAGGAATGGCCTTCGCATTGTCCCCGCCTCAGACCATGGCTTCTTCCTCTTCTGTCTCTAGGTAAAACTCTTGGATCTAGTCAGCCAAACTCTAATATCATAATGACAGTGGAGGAATTTAGAAAATCCTTCTCTTCTGACAGTGCCCGACTGTCAAGGCTATTGTCTTACTAAAGAGGTCAAGGAAAGCAGCTTAGAGAGTCAAGCTGGTGAATGGCCTCTTTATTCTGGATAGAACCTTCCCTTTCCTTCCCTGGGGCAACTGGAAGTTATGATTATCCCCACTGGAGAAGCACTCTGGCAGGCCCACTAGGTGGGGATGTTGTAGAAGGGAACCGAGCCCCAGATGTCTGCTTGGCCGAATGTCCTCCCAGGCCCTTCCTAACTGGAGGCCCTAGAAACAGGGAGGGGCCTAGCTAAGGACCAGACTCTTTCCAAGGCCAGTTCTCATGGTACCAAGGCACACACTTCCATTCCACTCACTATGATCATGTTTCCCCAGGCTCGACCAATGGATCCAGCCACTAGGAGCAGCAAAGGTGGGATGAAGGAAAAATCTATAAAAATTTTTAAAATGTTTCTATCATCTATCAAGGCATCATGAGAAACTGTTTGACTGGAGAGTCATCAAATGTGGGCAGCATGTTTGGAAAAGCCCGTTTTATAATACATGGAGGGATTGTGACACCCGCTGTTGTGTGTCTCCTTAAAGGAAGAGACAGACATCCTACAGGGAAGCTCGAATGGGCCTCAGTAGAAGCCCACGTGAGGACCAATTGGAGAACACACACAGTGTCAATAACATTGATGTAGATGCAGGAAGCAAGCTACGGTTTCACATATGAGCCATGAATTAAAATTCAACAATGCAGGTGCCACAGGCTGTATTTTCCAAATCTGGCTGCTGCAATACCTCTGGTCCCATTATTTGAATTTGGGTGGGGTTATGGCTCACTTGCACCCAAATGAAACACAGCAGAGGTTGTGCTGTAACTTTCCAGGCTGGATCATAAAAAATGGGTGTGGTTTCCATGCTGCATAACAGATGACCATACACTTACTGGCTTCCCACAACATGTGTTATCATCTCACATTTTTTGTGGGTCAGAAGTCCAGGCAGGGCTTGGCAGAATTCTCCGCCCAGGTCTCTCAAGGAGAAGTCAAGGTGATGGCTGGGTGGTGGTCTTATCTGGAGGCTCAACTGGGTAAGGATCCACTTCCAAGCATCCTCAGGTTTTTGGTAGAATTCATGTCCTGTGACTGCAGCCAACTTCTTCCAAGGCAAGAGTATTCTTTTGCTAAGGCTGCCAAAACAAAATGTTACAGATCAGGTTGCTTATACCACACAAATTTATTTTCTCACAGTTTTGGAAGCTGGGAACCTGAGATTGAGGTATTGGCTTGGTTTGGTCTCTGCCGATGATTGGCCCCTCCCTTTGGCTTGCAGACAGCTTCCTTGTTGTTGTGTCCCCACATGGTCCTTTCTCTCTACACATGCCTCCTGGTATCTCTTTGGGTGTCCTAATTTCCTCTTCTTATCATCATCAGTTGGATTGATATGGGGACCACCCTAATGGTCTCATTTTTATAAGACTTGTGTCTTCTTCTTCGTTTTTATTTTTTTTAATTAACATATAATGTATTATTAGCCCCAGGGGTACAGGTCTGTGAATCGACAGGTTTAGACACTTCACAGCACTCACCATAGCACATATCCTCCCCAACGTCCATAACCCCACCCCTCTCTGTAATCCCCTACCCCCGGCAACCCTCAGTTTGTTTTGTGAGATTAAGAGTCTCTTATGGTTTGTTTTCCTCCTGATCCCATCTTGTTTCATTTTTCCTTCCCTACCCACCAAGCCCCCGCTATGCCTCTCAATGTGTATTCTTTTTTAAAAGATTTTATTTATCTGAGAGAGAGAGAGAGAGAACAAGTGGGGTGAGGGACAGAGAGAGAAGCAGACTCCCCTGGAGTAGGGAACCAAATGCAGGACTTGAAGCCAGGCCCCTGGGATCACGACCTGAGCTGAAGGCAGTATTTAACTAACTGAGCCACCCAGGTGTCCCTCCCCCAAGCTTCTGAAGCCCTTACCTGTTTTATGTATCTCCACTGCTCTCGCCTTCCGGCACACACTATGTTTATTGTTTGCCTGTTGTCTGTTCCCCAGCCCACCCCTCTGCCCCTCAGGTATGAGCTCCATAATGGCAAGCCCTTGGCCTGGCAGGAACAGAAGCTCAGTACAAACTTTACTAGTTCAACTGTGGACGGCTGATCTAACAGCTGCAGGGAGGCCAGAACAAGAAAGCAAGTGTCCAGAAGAGGTCAGGAGGCCAGAAAACCGTACAGAAATAGAGCAGGACTGGTCCTTAGTGAGCATACAGTTCAATGACACATTTTATCCTTGAGAGAACAGCTGCCCGAAGAAAAGGACCTGAGTGGACCTACTGGGAGGTTAATGGCGGGGCTGACTCTGAGCACCCAGGCGCCTGACCCTACTTCTTCAGTTCTCAGTGCTAGGTCACATTCACGGTGAATTGACATAAAGCCTCCGTATCTACACCACTCCCTTAGGCTTCTGGTAAAATTTTGCCTGAACCTATACCAATTGAAAAATATTGAATTTCTTTTAATGTAGATCACTTATTTTTATTTCTCCATTAAAATACAGTTAGAGCATTATATTGATTTTTTAAAATACTACATGTGGAGGTAGGTTATTATAAATGAATGGATGGATGGACGAATGAATTTCAGAAAACTCTATGGGGGTTGGATGAGCCTGGGACCCCTGACTCCCCAGGACTTGAGACAAAGCCCTCCTTGCAAGGAGCTCCAATCAGGGAGCATGAACCACGGGGGCAGGATTGAGGAGCAGCGGGAGGAAATGAGTTCGTTGATGAGCTGGGGGCTGCGGCCCAGTCCTACTAAGTCCTTCCAAGTGGCTCATGAACTGTACTTCAGAGCTGCCTGCTGAGGGAATGAAACGTTAAGCATTAATGCTTCAACTCTCATCCCCTATTAGCCAAGAGGTGGCCTTGTAGGCATCCACTACTGTCCCCTTCTGGGGGTGCCCAGCCTCTGAGGGTGCTCTGCAGGATGGCATCAGGATGCATGTCTTCCCAAGCCTGAAGGACAAAGGTGTAGGGTGAATCCCACTCGGGGTGCCTCGTTGCACACATGTCAAGCTGGTCAGGGGTTGCTGGGGAGCAAGGGTTAAGAGGTGAGGCCCTGGGAATCATAAAGGGTATTCAAGAGAGCTTGGTCTGATCTCCTGCCCTCAGTTCTTTCCAGCATGTCAGTGAGTCAGCAGTAGGAGGTTGCTCCCCCAGAGCCTCTGCTGTGAGCCCATGGTATTTCTGGCTAATCACATGGCCCGGATTTGACACCATCAAGTCCTCTAGGAAATTTCATCCATGGCATCAAAGTCATAGAGAAGTTCAATGTGCCTTTATATTTGGAAAGAACTGAAACGAAATCCCACTTCTGGGAATTCTTGGTTGCCTAAGGTTTCCAACAACCTTGCTGCCGCGGTGGGTGTCAAATTTGTCCCCACGCGGGCTCTGATATGTGGAGGTTAGTGAAGCAGAGCTAGAATCCAGCTTGCTAGCCAGGGAAGACGCCACGAGAAAAGTCACCTGCGCCGACAGGTAACATCCATCAGTAGCTGAGAACATACTCTTTCCAAGCCCTGCGCTGAGCTCCTAAGAGCTGTTTCCTCAGTTAATTCTCACCACAAACCTCAGAAGTCAATATCATTCCCCTTTTATAGAGGAGGAGGATGGGCTACATAATTTGCAAGTCTCTGTGCAAAGTGAAAACGCAGGGCCCCTTGCCCCAAAATTGAGAATTTCAGGGCACCTGGGTGGCTCAGGTTGTGATCTCAGGGTCATGAGATCGAGCCCTGCATCAGGCTCCACACTCAACTGAGAGTCTGCTTGAGATTCTCTCTCTTTCCTCTCCCTCTGCCCCTTCCTCCTCTCCCCTTCTTCTAAAACAAACAAACAAACAAATAAATAAATCTTTATAAAATATTGAAAATTTCAAGATGGCAACAGCAAAGCCTGAAACTAAATCCTGGGGCACTCGAAGTTGACAGGGTCCTATGTGACTGCACAGGTCACAGGAGCACGATTCAGCCCCACAGAGGAGGAAACAAAAGCAACCAGAGGTCAAACAAGCTGCCTAAGGTCGTAGAGTGAGGAAGTGTTGGTACAGTGGCTGGAGTCCTGTTGTCTAAGTCTATACATACTTTCTTAGGTCGAGGCAGGAGACTGGAGCTTGAACAACTCCTCGCTTCTCACAGAGGTCTGGTCTCTGCCTACTTTCCTCCTCATTGCTTTCAACCCCAGAAGCCCAGCACTGGGCAGGGGGACTCTGGAAATGAGATGGGTGGAGGTCATAGGAGCTGCCTGGCATTTTGCCCATGCCACAGAGGCTGGGCTGCTCCTGCTAAAGGCTCAGGGTCTTTCCTTGGGGACTGAAACTGAACTGGAGACTGTGGAGGGGTGTGACGGTTGCCAAGTTCACAGCCACTTGCATCAGGCCTCTGGGTCATGGGTGAAAAACATCGCCGACATGGGCTGGCCAAGGGAAAGAGCTGCTTTTTAAAAGACGGCTGGGCACACCACCCGCATCCCCCTCTTGGGTTTCTCCGAAGTGAAGCCTGCCTTCCAACGGTCTGATCAGCAGAGCCTTGTGCTGGGAGGAAACTGGCATTTGTGTTTTCTGAGCTGTACCACGGAGAGGCCCAACTCTTAGGGTTGGAATTTCCTCAAATGTAGCAAGGATGCTCCCGTGTTCAGGGCAGACTGAGAATGTGCTAAGTATCCACAGCATGGACTCCAAAATGAAATGATCCTGACCAGTTAGACTCATGTTCAACTCATGTAACAGAAGCCCGACTGCAGGGGAATAACCCAGAGGTGTTCATTCTGCTCACATCAGGAAGAGCCTGGGGGTGGGCACAGTGGGCCAGTGACACTGCTCAAGCAAAGGATCTCCTTCCTCCCCGCCACCATTCCTAGAGTATGACTGTCAACACCTGTGGTTCCAAAAAGGCTGCTCTACCTCCGGACGCTGTGTCTGCATTCCAGGCAGGAAAAGGGGGGAAGAGCCATAGGCAAAAGGCACATGCCAGCCAAGTCCCCTTTTTCTTACCTTAACGATGGCTTTCCTAGAGGCCCCATCCAGTAGACTTCCATTTGTACCGTTTGGGCAAGAACTGGTTTACATGGGAAGTCAAGGAAAGGCTAACACAAGGCCATCTGAAACACAACCAGGATTTTGTCAGTCCAGAAGAAATGGAACCCAGATATTGACTGGGCTGGTCTAGCAGCGTTCGCTCCTGCAGCTCTGATACGGTAGGGCTCCAAAACCCTCCCTCCACGTCCCACCGTCCACGCCAGCTCTGTCTGGTTAGGAATAGAACACAAACCACAAACTCAAGCTGCAGGGGGACTTAGACAGTTTCTAGTGGCCAAATTTAAAAAAAAAAAAAAAAAGTAAAAAAGAAACAAGCGAAATTAATTTAAATATCTTAGTTAACACAGCATACCCAAGGCATCATGATTTCACCGTGTAATCAATATTTTAAAATATTCCTAATATACTTCAAGGTGGTTTTTTTTTCCCCCCCTATGTTAAGTCTTCAAAATCCAGGGTATGTTATTGTAATACATACAGCACATCTCAGTTTGGACAAGCTTCATTTCACACTCCCCTAAGCCCCGGGGTGGCCAGCTTCCATCCTGCACAGCACCCACCTGGGCTTTCAGAAACTGGTTCTCAGTTGGGTATTTTTTTTTTTTAAGATTTTTTTTTATTTGAAAGAGAGAGACAATGAGAGGGGGAGAAGGTCAGGGGGAGAAGCAGACTCCCTGTGGAGCTGGAAGCCTGATGTGAGACTTGATCTCGGGACTCCAGGATCATGACCCGAGCCAAAGGCAGTTGCTTAACAAACTGAGCCACCCAGGTGCCCCTCAGCTGGGTATTTTAAAAAGCGCAGGGGAGTCAGAAGTCCTAAGTGATGGTGCGCTCGCTGCGCTCTGTCGGTTGAGATGCTGAGGGTCCGGCAAGCCCGTTGCCAATTATACATACACTGCCCGGACGGTCCCAAAGAGGATAAAGAATTGCCCTGCCGAACACCAAAGGCGCCACTGCTTTCATGCGTGCAGAGTGCGCAGAACGGTGTATGGCTCGTTGTGGGCGCTCAGGGCAAGTTTACTGTTACTGTTATCATTAGTCAGTCAAGGCCAGACGTCCTCTCCTGGCACATAAGAAACACAGACACTTCACACCCACAGTAATGTAGAAGGGTAGTTGACCTATCTACTGTACCTATTACAGACATGTATGTGTATGTGTATGTGTATGTGTATCTACCTCCAGGCTCCTCCTATTTCATTTCATTGTTCCTCCAGTCTGATTTGGGAAGGGGTAAGCATGATCAGTCCCACTGTACGAGTGAGAAAACGGAGACCAGAGAAGCTGAGCTCATTGCAGAAGTTTGCCCAGTCAGCGAGTGTGACTTCCACCCTTTCCGTTAGTGGTTATCCATAAGTCTGGGTGTCATCCTGATCCTGAGGCTGTGGGCACCGTGGCCGGGCCAGGGCATTTTCCATCTCCAGAGATCTGCCAAGCCCTAGATGGGGCAACACACTGGAAAAACCGTTCTCCCTACCCTGGGCCTCAGACTCACCACCGTTTCACTCCTATCCTAGAAATGAGCGTGGAGCGCGTGACAGAGAAACATCCCAACGCAACTGCAGCCTCGACAATGACACTGATGAGGCACAATAGCGCGATGGGACCTGTAATCAGTCTGAAGCTAGACTCAGCTATTCCGACGTCCATTCCGCTCGTTCCAGAGAGGGCGCGGGGAGAGGCACACACCCCTCAAGTTGGGTTCCTTGCTCATCATCACAGCGCACCATGCAGAAAAAGGACCCCTTTGTGACAGCACCGCAAATTACAGCCCAGGCAATCTGGAGTCGCGGCGGGAGCAGACTCTTCTCTCTCTCCTAAAAGAAAAATCTGTTTTAAGCTTAATTATAGTCTGTCATGACCCGCAATCTTGTAATGATCCAGTCTCTGGCAAAATGATAACAATAAAAGAGAGAGAGAGAGAGAAAGAGAGAGGATCAGTTCAAACAGGAGTTGAAAAGGCTTAGACAAGTGTGGGGAAGGGAGGTGATGGTGATATTCTTCAGAAACCCTTGTGAAACGAAGATCAGAGCCTTAGAATGGTAAATAGTTATTCTGGCTCGATTGTCAATTTATCAGGCCCCGGGGCTCAGTGTTAACCTTACCCACTTTCTGAATCTTTAATATTGTTGTTCCAGAATTCACCTTGTAAAACATAGGAGCAGCTCCCAAGATAAACTGATGCCCAAAACCAAATGACCTAGATTTAATAGGACAGTGCTTCTCAGATCCCAGGAGGAGGCATTGAACAGACTGAAAGCGTTCAGTGATTGTTCTTGGCATGTTAGCTAGAAGATGCTGAGGTTTATCAGAAGACACCTTTTAAATCAAGTTTTCTTTGTCAGTTTCCATGGCCTGGACTAGAATTCTTTTCCAGGTACAGCCATCCATTGGGAGCTCCCTCTTGTGGCCATGTTGGGTATGGAAACGTAAGTATCTCTTCCGACCTCCCCACTCACCCTTGAAAGCAAAACGGAGAGGACCAATTGACCCAAGCTGATGCAACTACAATTGGATCCTAGAGAGGCAGGCTTTCTGGGAGTGTCAGTTGTTATTCTAAATCTACCTGGAGGCTGGATGTCCTTCTGAATCCATGAAGCTTTGTGAAATGATGTGAATGTCAGGAGAAATTTCTTCCTTTATTTTCCCATTTACCTTCCTCCTTGGTGGTTTTTCATAAATACTTGTGGAAATACTTATTTTGTATTGCATATAAAAGAACTCCTTTGTTATTTTATATTGATTGCTCTGTGAGAATTTGTGGAGCGTCAAAGAAAAATTTAAATCTTTGTGCTCCCCCAGGAGGATTTTTGGTGTGAATTTAGTTTTCTGGAATAAACATCATTGCATTAGACATAGAAATTGGTTTGAAACATGGAGCTGACTGTGTTGAGAGACCATTGAATGAGTTCCCTAGTAAGATGCCGTTCACAGGAATGGCCACCGGGACACAGAAAGAACTTGGCCATGAGCTCATGTGGCTCCTCATTCTCTTACCATTGTGCTCTGGTTTCAGGAAGGAAGAGATAGCGCAACTTACCCATCAGCCCCGTTTCCTGGTTTTGAAGCCCCAGGAAGTCTTCTCAGTTAATGGGAACAAAGTGAGCAAAGAAATGAGTTAAGAATTATTGTTATAAGTAACAGAAAACTCAGCTCAAGCCTGATTAAACAGTATATGAAATTTATAGGTGCTGGTAGATAAGAAGTCTAGAAATAGGCTTCAGGTAAGGCTTGATCCAACAGACCAGAACTATCTTGCTTAACTATCTTAAGATCTTGCTTCCTTCCACTTCTCCTCTCTGTCTTCTATGTAGCATCCACCTTCTCCATGTTCTGACCATTTTCCTCGTTTCAATCTTTTAAATGGTCACCTGCAGAAATTTCTTGTATGCTCTTAAGTTTCCTTTTATCTTTCTACCTGTGGAAAATAATTTTAATAATAAATTGTATTTAACTAATATATCACAAATATTCTTTCCACAGGTAATCATTATAAAAATTGCTAATGTGATAGTTACATTATTTTTTAAAAAAATACTTAGTCTTTGAAAGCTTTCCATGCACTTTATACTTATACCACATTTCAGTTTGGACTAGCCCTGTTTTATTTTATTTTATTTATTTATTTTCCATTTTATTTTATTTTATTTCTTTTCAGTGTTCCAAAATTCATTGCTTATGCACCACACCTAGTGCTCCATGCAATATGTGCTCTCCATAATACCCACCACCAGGCTCTATTTTAAAATGCTTAGTAGCCACCTGTGGCTACTGTGTAAGACAGCACAGATTTAGAATGTAACTTGTTGCTATGTTTGTTTTGGGCTTCAGAATTGCAAAATGCTTTCATATGGATGTTATCATTTGGTCAGTATTCCTGAAAGGCAGTTCCCTGGGGTATCATCATCCCCATATTGACAATATCTTAGGGAAAGGTATTATCAGGAGTGGTAAAGCTGTTTTCTACCCCTTGGGGATAGCAGGACAGGCACTTGAGCCAGAATCCAGTGCTGTGTGCCTTCACATACATGCATTTCATCTGGGCTCATACCATCTTTTTTAAATCCTCTTCAGTATCAAGTAGTTGCTAGAGACATTTTTTGATTACCAGAGGATGTTATTCAGGATTTATTTGACCACAAATAACAGAAACACAATTCAAAATGACTTAAATTGAGAGAGTAGGGAGTGAGAGAAAATATTGGCTTATAAAATGAATGCAGTGGTTTCAGGAATGGTTGGATCAAGGGGTAAAAGCTGATATTTTCTGACTCATCACTCTGCTTTTGTCTATGCTTAGTATCATTCTCAGGCAGGTTCTCTCCCACAAGATCACAAAGATGATCACCATCCTGCCAGCTTGACAGTCTCAGTGGAAAAAGTATACCTTTTCCCTAATAGTTACAGTAAAAATCTTTTGGAGGGATCTCCTTAGTCTGGTATGGGCTCATGACCGTCCTTGACCCAGTGACCATACACTGGTACTGACATGTGTCCTCTAAGTTATAGAGTGAGATAGGAACACCAGAGCTCCCCCAAAGAAAAAGAGAATAATGAGAGCTGGGCAGGCGGAATTCATAGATATCTCTTCTGTGGATCTCACAAGCCTGTCTTAGGATTTGTATAATTAAGAATGTGTTACTTCTGGTCAGGGTCCTCCATTAACTCAAGCCTGGAGAAGAGTAACTGGAAGTACATGGGTTCTGCTCTGGGGTGATCCATGGATATTTCTTTAGTGACCAGATGTCCCCATATCTGGCATCACTTCCAAATGCCCCCATGGGTCAGAGCCCATATGAATCACACAGCACAGTTGACAATCCTTTGGGCAGGACACAGTACCAACAGAGACCCAAAGATGGCACATTTTGGGTAACTGTGTCCTGGTGATCCTCTAACCCGCTACCATTTCTACCTTCCCTCTCTTTAGAGTCACACTTACACCATCCAGTCTCTCCACACAGACCCAGTTCCAGGGTCAAACTATCCAAGCAGGAAGGATAACTACAGAGTGCCACAGTGAGGGACTGCATTGCTTTCCATGTTGCTTTGCTTGTTAAGTGGACCCTGGGATGACTCTGAGGGGCCCAGATGTGTTCATCAGGATCCCTTTGAGTACCAGGTCCTCTTAAAAAACACTAAACTGTCTTGAGGGAAAAGGTCATTTATTGCCCTGTATAACAGAAAAACCCAGTGTAAGCATAAACTGAACAGAGGGGGCTCAAGGGTTTGTCACCAGAAGTCTTCCCTCCACTCCTAAAATGGACAAGCATTTGAGTTTGGGAGAGAGGGACAGACAGGAAATGCACAAAAAAGGAACAAGATAATATCAGAGGGTGACATGTTTAGTGAGGTCAGAGATGAAGGGAGGGTCCCCCTTGGACACAGGGGACCAGGGAGGCCTCTCTGAGGAGGCAGCAGCCGAGCAGAGCCCTGAGTGAAACAAGGAGCCAGCTTCCACAAAGCTGGGGTGAAACATACTAGAATGAGGAAACATCGGGAGACAGAACAACGTCTGAGAAACACTGAGGTGGGCAGTGCTTAAGGCAACACTGTTGCAATACGGGGCCAGATCACTAGGGCTCTGAAAATCATGGTGAGGTGTCTGGATTTTCTTCTAAATGCTAGGGAAAGCTACCAGAAGTTTCCAAGTGGGGGAGGGGTGGGATCGGAGTCACACCTACCTCCTGAGGTCCTCGATGTCTCTGTTTTGAGACATCAGTCCTGACCCCAAGTAGGCTTCAGTGGAACAAAGACAGATGGAGATCCCCATAGACTCAGAGAAGTTTCACACAGCTTTGAGTTGGCAAGCGGACACAGACACCCTCAGAGGCAGGGAAACTCTGAGCCCCACCACGGGAGGACATGCAACTCAATATGAGAAGATATGATTCTGTTATATACTCATTGGGCAAACATTTATTGAGCACTTACTGTGTGCAGGCGTGGTGTGGCGGTGTAGAGATGACCTAGACCTGCTCCCCACCACCCTCCCTCTCACACACACACACCACCCCCCTCCCCTTCACACGCCCTTGTGAAGCTCAGAATCTAAGAGAGTAGAAAAAGGAAAATCACATTGCTAGAGCACTTCCTAAGTCTGGGGATTATCTCCTAAAATCCTTTGGATGAGTCAGCCAGGACGAGGCAGAAATTCTAGTTCTCTCTGGGTGTGACAGAGGAGCTGGGAGGTCTTATCAGCTCAGCCTGGTTCCAGAAGGGTCACTCTGCCCTCTGGCCCCATACACGTTGGTCACTTGAAAAGACTACATCTCCTGGAACTGCTGACAGAGCAAAGCAGAAGGGGTAGCCTTGGTGGAATTTGAGAGGTTTTCATCTCACTGGGCTCCAGGCTGGAATGGGGGCACACGTCCACCCCCCATGGACATGGGGGGCCTGCAACCAATGGCGTCCCAGGCCTGTCCCAGTCTCAAACCACAGATGGCTGATTGGCGGGGAAAGGAGCCAGCACCTGCAGGTCACCTTTGGGAACACACTGTCAAAAGGAGTTGAGCCTGAGGCTGACCTAGTTTGACAGTGGGCTGCACACAGGTGCTCTCCTTTTCAGGATTTGTTCCAGGAGTTTGTTTATTTGCGAACCACTCTATTTGTCGCTAAAAATACTCTTCCAAGGCAGATGCACAACTGACCGTGACTTTCCGTGAAACAGCCCGGTGCCCAAGCACTGAAGCCCGTCCCCCGGGCCTCTGGGCTCAGGGACCACAGGAGAATAGGCAAAGACCTTCCAGCCTTAAGACAGGCAGCACTGGTCACTCCCCATACCCCTAGATGAATCCCTCCTTAAGATATGTGCCAATTAGGAAGTGCCTCGCTGGCTGGCTGTGGACAGTATTATGTTGAACTTTCCAGTTGCAATGGGGTCAAATAAGCTTAGACTGAGATAATCATCACACACACACACACACACACACACACACACACACATACACACACATACACACAGATGTATTGTCTCAATGAGCAAAATTTCCAGGGGTAGTTTCAGGTGCAGCTGGATCTAGGTGCTCAAGGGATCACCAGAATCTGATCTTTCCCTGACCTTCTTACAGTTCAGTTTTCTTCTGGGTTGACTTCACTCTCAAGCAGGTTTTCTCCTCACCATGTCAAGCTGGCTGCCAGTAGCCTCTGGCTTAGATAGTCACATCTCCAAGTTCAACGGAAAGAGGGCTGGCTTTTTTTTCTCCCTGATAATTTTTTTAACAGTTTTATTGAGGTACAGTTGACATACAGGAAACTGTACATATTTAAAGTGCATGATTTGATAAATCTTCACATACATACACATCCATGAAACTAATCACCACAAAGTATCAAGTATATCCATGACCCCCAAAAGTTTCCTGTGCCCCTTCATACTCTCCCCCTAGTATTCCTTTATTCCCATCCCCAACTAACTACTGATCTGCTTTTTGTCACTTTAGATTAGTTTGCATATTCTATCGTTTTCTACAAGTGGAAGCATACAGTATGTACCCCTTGGGGGAAAGGGGAGTCCTGGATTACTTTGAGTTTAATTGGCTCTTGTTTTTCAAGTTCCTTAAGGTAGAAGTTGAGATCATTGATATGGGACCTGTCTTCTGTCTGACGTATGTGTTTAATGCCATAAACATTAAACATTAAACATAAGCTCTCCCCGAGAGCTGCTTTAGTAACAGGTCACAAACTCTATGTTTTGTTTTCAGTTCCATTCCCTTCAAAATCTTCGTAACGTAATTGTTAATTTCTTTCCTGACGCACGTAATTTCGAAGTGTGTAATGTAGTTTTAAGCATTTGGGAATTTTCCAGAAATATTTCTGTCATTGATTTCAAATTGTTTCCACTGTGGTCAGAGAACATACTTGATATTACTTGAATCTTTTTACAGTCTTTTTTAGGGGCTGCTGTAAGTATTACAACATCTCTAGAAGTCTGACCAAGGAAAGACTTTTGCAGTCTGATGGCTGAGTCACTGGTCCACGGGGCTGTTTCGTGTATCCGCTGCAGTGGGTACAGCAGTTTGGGGAAGTTAAGGAACGGTTCAGAGATATTACACTTTCTATCTGCTTTCCGAGTTCCATACACATGCCTCTTCCCCTGACCCTCCTGTTTCATCTTCTAGTCCTGCCTCATCCAGTACTCCTCTCAACCGTCTAAGTTAGGAGCCAGCCAACCTTTTCTGAAAAGGGCCAGAGAGTATTATATTATAGACTTTGCAGGCCATACACATGGTCTCTGCCCAAGCACTCAACTCTACACTGTAGGACAGATGAACCAACACAGGATGAAAGTGAATGGTGTAGCTGGATTCCAATAAAACTTTCTTATACATCAGGCTGGATTTGGCCCCCAGGCCGGTGTTGGCCAGCTGTGAGCTAAGTCAATCCCTGTTGCCCCTGAGAATACGCATTTCCTTGCCTCCATCTCTTATTGCTCTGTGCAGAATGGAAGGCCAGCTGCATTGTCCAAGGGAGGATCTGTCTCTCACCACTTTCAGGATCACTGCCCAGTGGGGCTGTCTTGTGACGGTGGTCCGTTTTAGGACAACCTGTACATGTCAAGTCAGTGAATCAATGGCATGGGTTTGGGCTAGTTCCTCCTCTTTCAAAACATTGTAAATAACCCTACGTGAGGTTTGAGATGGTGCTGCAGGAGAGTTGGGGAAACGCTGGTGGGTGACATGAGATCTGGGCCACTCGTTTGTGATGCTTCTTGTGCCCTCTGATCCTGCTTGGTTCTGACCCTGGAGGTCCATTTCTGTGTTACAGTGGACTGTCACTTGGTCTGTCTGTGTTATTGCTTGTTTGGTTTGACAGTCCCAGCTTAGGACCAGCAGCTCAGGCCATATAGTCACTTGATGTCCTGTGGTCAGCAACTCAGTTTCCACCAGAGTGCAGTCACACGTGAGCAGCGTGTGTTTTGAATGTGTAGAGTTCTCTATGTTTTGAATGGCGTAGAGTTCTCTACAGTAGACTTCATTGCCTGTTTCAGAATTCAAGGGATCTGTATCTAGTCCTTACTATCAGGACCAGAGATTCCACAAAGCTCTTTCTCTTGCATAAACACCTCTAATGACATGGGACTCCTTGGTTACATAGCAGGAACAACAGGGATGCTCATACTTCAGTGTAGTCCTTCTTCAGAATCCTTCTGTGCTCTGGGCTCCACTCAAAACCAGAAGCTTTCCATATCACCAAGGCCTAACAAGTGTGTGTCTTCTTCTTAGTGGTAGGTAGTCTCCTCCTACCTCAGACCACTGAACATCGATAAGGTTCACCAATGTGGCAGACCCCTGATTTTTATAAGTTTTATTTCCCTCTTCTGGAGTGTCCCACTGGAGCATTCTACTTTTCATACATTGGGCCCAGTTCACATGACATCATTGGTATAACAGACCAATGCAAAGTTCTCAAGGTTGTCCACATAGCCCAGGTCCCTTCAGACTATATTAGGACAGAAAGTGGAAAAACCTGGAGCAAACCGTGAGGATAACTCCAGAGCAAGATTGTGACAATATTATTGTTCATCTCATGCAAAGGCAAACTGCTTCTGACCCTCCTTCTTGATGGGTGTGGAAAAAACCACATTCATCATAATGACAACCACATACCATATTCCCAAGGTCATGTCAATTTGCTCTAGTAAATATACCATATACAGCACATTAGCTGAAATTGGGGCTATTACTTTGTCAAGGTTGTGATGGTTCCTGTTCATCTACCATGATCCATCTGATTTTTGCAGGGGCCAGACTGGGGAAGTGAACAGAGAAATGATGGGGACCATCACCCATGCATCCTTTAGGCCTTTGAAGATGGCACTCATCTTAGCTGTTCCCCTCCCACAGGATTAGATAGATAGATAGATAGATAGGCACGTAGAGTCATATTTATAGTTCTAAAAATTTAATATAAAATATATATATATTCTTTACTGTCATGTCTTGGCAGGGTGAGGGGATGCTAAAATTTCAGGAGCTTCCCCTTGGTGTTTACAGATCAAGAAGCCAACGTGAGGCCTCTGCCAATTGCTAAGTATGTCCATTCACATTACACGTTTGACCAGAGATATTGCCCAGTGGACCCACTGTGAAGCAGACCTGCCCTGGGATTCCATTTATTACTGACCTCATATGTCTTCTCTAATGGTGTTGATTTATGACTCTGGGTATCATGCCAATTTAGACCTTGCGTCCAAAAACCCTTGAGATCTCCAGCTACTCCCTTCCCCAGGCTACCTGAGTTAATGGACATAGATCTTATGAGGAAGGACTGACACCCCCCCTGTGGTTGTAAGATTCATTCTCATGAGGACTTGGCTGCTTCTTCAGTCAGTGGATTCTGGGTCTGAGGCATGGCTCTGATCTGGAAACTGGGCAAAGGATCATGACTTTCTACCAAGGTGGCTAATCTTGGTCTGCTTCACCTATCATTGATCTCTCTCTCTGTCTCTCTCTTTTAAGATTTATTTATTTATTTTAGAGAGAGAGAATGAGAGCATGAGAGCATGGGAGGTGGGGGGAGGAGGAGAGGGAGAGCAAGAGGGGAGAAAAGATCTTAAGCAGACTCCGAATTGAGCACAGAGCCTGAAGTGGGGCTCGATCTCACGACCCTGAGATCATGACCTGAGCCGAAATCAAGAGTCGGATTCAACCGACTAAACCACCCAGGCACCCTCACCCTTGATCTCTTGATTATGCATAGGAAACTGTACCCTTGTTGGCTGCCCATCCATCTCGCCCCTGGAAATACCATCTCTATGGGCCAAAGAGTGGTGGTGAAGGCTCGGCGTAGCTGGGGGAAGGTGTGAGTGTGGGGTGTGTGCTGGGTGAAACTGAGGTAAGAGATCACAAAAATAACTTACATTAATAACCTGAAATTGCCTAGATTTGATTCAGGCCTCACAGGTGGGCGGTGTGGTAAATTCCCAAGTTCAGGCTGGAGAATGGAGTCCGAAGCCTGTCAGCAGCCTTTAAACAAACAGGACAGCTTCAGAAGTCACTTTGAACGTCTTTACATATGTTAATAGAGGGTCACCAAGAGGGTGAGTTGGGAACCATCCGGCCTGGGGCGAGTTCAGAGAAATCCTTGTTATGGGGTCGAGTTGGGTTAACTAGGTTTTCTGTCATCTCACAAGAACTACTTTGGCTTCTACCTCAGCAAAGGAAGAAATGACTCAGCATACATCCAATTCATTTGCTAGAAGATACATGAAAACCCTGAGGTTGATATTTTTGCCTCTTAATACTCTGACAATTGTGCCAAAATTTTTTCAGAACCACCTCTGGAGTCTATATTACGTGAGGCTTCCTGCCACCTTCTTGGGTGAAGATTAAAGCAAAAATTGTTTTCCTCTCCTTGGGGGAGGCAGGGGGAGGGAGAAGTGTTTAAAAGAAGCTCCCAGAAGAATTTTATCTTTGTTTCTTCAAATGAAACCGAGGCATTCCACTCCTTTTCTTTCTACCAGAGGACGTTGGTCTCACTGACTCTCATGCCTGGAGGGAGTTGTCTTGGACGCTGGGAGCCCTGGTGCCTTGGAGGGGGGAGGGCTGATGAGAAGCTAGGACTGTGCCTTCAGAAATCCCGGCAGTGAAAGAGGAGGTTGGAGGGAGCTGTGCCCCCACAGCATTAACTCTGCTGGGGCCCCCCACCTGCCCCTGTGAAGTGCTCTTTGTCCCCGCCCCAGCTGTCCAGCTGTCACGCACTGGTCTGTCGCCTCTAAACCAATAGCTGGAGGACAATGACAAGGGGAAGGGGCCCGACTTCTGTCATGGCAGGAATGAGCCCTTTACCAGAGGGGCAGGTGGATCTCTCAGAGCAGCACGGAAGGGGCCTTTCTATCTCCAGTCACGTCATACCATCATCGTCTCACAGAAATGCTCAAATCCAACCTTCTGAGAAAAAGGCATTTCCAAAAGGACAACTACCACATGATTCCACTGATAGGAGGCATCCAAAAAAGTCAGATCCAGAGAAAGAAAGTAGAATGGTGGTTGCTGGGGTTGGTGGGAGCGGAAGTGAGGGAGTTATTGTTTAATGGATCTAGAGTTTCAGGTTTACAAGATGAAAAATTGCTGGGGAGGTGGGGTGGGGAGGGAAAAAGAGGTTTTTCAGGACAGTGAGAATATTCTGTATAAAACCATATTAACTGATACATGTCATTATACATCTGTCCAGACCCCTAGGATGTCCACCACCAAGAGGGAACATGATGGAAACTGTGCCCTTTGGGTGATGACGATGTGTCTGTGTAGGCTCATAGGTTGTAACTAGGGTCCCGCTCTGCTAGGGGATGGGGATGTTGGGGGAGACTTTGCATGTGCAGGGGCAGGGCTGGGGGGAACACGGAAACATCCATATCACGCCCCCCCCCCGTGTTTTACCATGAACCTAAAACCACTCTGAAAACCATGAACTTGTCATTTTTAACAAATCTCCCCCAATGAGTTCTGGGGATCTGTCACACAACAGTGTGTAAATACGCTGAAGGCTACTGTACCCTTAAAAATGGTTAAGATGGTAAATTTTAAGTTATGTATTTTTACCACCATGGAAGACATCTTCAGAAGGCATTGAAACCTTACCTACTTCAAACCCAGGTGGCTCCAAATGCTAATAACAGGGTATGCCTATGTATAAACAAAGCCGGATGTCCCAGGTGCATCTGTTTACATGCTCTCAGGTGACTGTGTACACACAAGCCCCCAGAATACTTTCTGGAGGGGGGATTTATGGATGTCCTAAAGCCAGGTGGAGAAAGACTGCTGAGACGCTGGGAACCCACGCTCCTGTGTTGGAGGGATAAGAAGGGGGAGGCCCTGAGAGACTGGACCAGGTAAGCTCTAGTTGAGCTGGGGCGATGGAACCAAGGGACATGGGGGCCCCCCGAAGAGGATTGCAAAGACAGAGGGGTGAGGCCTTGCCCTTCATGGAAACTTCTCACCCTCTAGGACCAGAGGAGCCACATTTATATCCAGCGCTGACCCTCTGCAGAGTTTTGGAGGCTACATCTGCCGTGTGGGCCTTTGTGAAGATTTGGATTATTAAGATGCAAATTAATAATCATAACTCCTGGCCCTTTAACAGCCCCTCTTCCTGAAAGGCCTCAAAGAGCTTTACTATTTACTGTTCCACACAAAATGCTGCTTTCTCCAATAACACTGTGAGGCATAAATGGCCACAAAACCGATATAAAAAGAAAACATTTCACATACAGTCACTATCGCAGGTGCATTTGGGATAGGAAATGTATTTGGTCGGATAAATTGTTATCAGCTAGGCTTTCCGTACTTTTCTCCTTTTTTAAGCCACCATAAAAACCCAGAGTAAGTTACCATGAAAAGCTATAATAATGCTAATTTTGTTCCCATTTCCTGGCTTTTTCCACTAGACTTGAGGCTCTTTAATATGACTTTAAAATTTTTTTCCATTAATAATACCCTTTCTTTTGGGCTCTGCTCTTTTGAAGTTGTATTATTATTTCCCTCAATGACTGACTGCGGCATATTTGCTGTTTAAAATCAACTCCTAATGCATGAAAGCACATTCCCAAGGGCCACGCTGTCTACCCTGAAGTTTAAAAGCTTCCAAAAATGAATGGGGATGCATCATTCTGAATGGGAACATTTGGGGCAACTTGCCCTGAAACCTCCTTGTGAACAGGCAGGTCTGGAGCATGGGACACATCTCAATAAGGAAATGTGCATCTGATTTGTCACTTGCAGCCTGCGTTCCTGGTAACAGCCTGGGCACATGCAAGACCCACACGTGTGGTAGCGCCGACCGAGGGCAGGGCAGAGGTGTCCCACACACTCCTACCCACGGTTCCCTCTCCTCCTCCCCAGCATGGAAACAACTGCTTTTTCTCCAGAAGGGGTCCCCAAGGGTACACAGATGCTGAGCTGCGGTGTTGTGAGAATCAGAGGGCTGAATTTGAGAAACCTGGGGAGCATCCAACTTAGAAGTGAGAATGGTGTCAACTCACCTTTTTTTGGGAACCTGCTCATCGGGAGCCCCAAAGGACCAGTACATGTGCCTTAAACCCAACCCAACGCTGGGGAACAGGTTTGTGTAATACGCTCAGTTTGTTTGGTGGGAAAAAAAAATCTGTTTATTGAAGAAATGAATGAATGTGTATATGGAAAGTAGAGAAGTGGTTAGCATTAAGCCCCAGCACAACTCTAAGAGGTAGACGCTGTCATCATTGCCATTTTATAGATGACAAGCCTAAGGATCAAGAGGGTAAGGTCTTGCCAAGATCTTACGAGGGTAAACCTTTCCTATGAACTGGTTTATGGCAGAGCTAAGATTCTAATCTCTGTCTTACTCCAAAGCGTGAAATTCTTCTCCCCTTCTAACCTTGTGTTCATGCCCACTGGCAAAATTCTCACCTTGATTTGGGGACCATCTTGAAAGTGTTTTACAACTTGGCCACCAGTATATGCAAATAGTAAAGTGAGGTGGATATTCATAACCAAGACATACATAGCACTTACTGTGCCTCAGACACTGTTCTAAGTGCTTGTGTGTATTAACTAATTAAATGTTCCCAATCTTCCTAGGAGGTAAGGTTAGAACTTGCCTTTACACAGGAGGAGAATGAAGGCAAACATATTACATGTCAGCAAGTGTCAAAACCTGGATTCCAACCTGAGTTCACGCTCACAAGCTTCACATTGTCGATTGTGATAGAGACAAGTGCTCTTGTGTACTCCCTCTGCCCCTTTTGGGGCTGAGGAGTGTCACGGCCACACCAATATCAGTCACAGGAAGACAGAGATGTCACATTCCCATGGGCAATGGAGGAGAATTTAAGGAAGAGATGATTTACGAAGGTGTGGGTATAGATTAAAGGAAACCCGGAATGGATGATGAAGCTCTTGAGATGAACTATAGCAGTTGCTACCCACATCTGAAGGGGTGAAATCAGGGGATGGTTCTGGAATCCAACAGGAGAAAAAGAGTTGGGGTTGAAGGAGAGAAACACCAGGCAGGAATACAGCCACTGTCAACCAGCAGTCCCGCTGGGAGGGACTTAGGGAAATAAATATCTTGATTTCTCCCCCTGCCCCCAACCTTGGGTGGCTCTTCCCACTGGCTGAACCCAAGTGGAAGCAAGGGGTTCTCCTCAGCATCCTGGAGCTCAGAGCAGGGTGAAGAAGGAGGGTGTAACATAATCCATACAGGCTGCTAAACAAAACTATTCATGGACAGGTGGCTTAAACAACAAACATTTATTCTTTTCAGTTCTGGAGTCTGGTGAGTCCAAGATCAAGGGGCTGGCAGATTCCGTGTCTGGTGAGAGCCCCATTCTTGGCTCACAGATGGCCATCTTCTCGCTGTGTCCTCACATGCTAGGAGAGCATAAAAGGTCCCTTTATCAGGGCACTAATCCCATTCCTGATGGCTCAACCCTCATGCTCTCACCTACCAAAGGCATCACTTCCTAATACCCTCCCACTGGGGAGGAGGTTTCAACACAGAACCCTTGGGAAACAAACGTTCTAGCTATGGCAGGAGGAGTGTGGGCTGGGAGGAGGAAACCAAACATGCAGCACAGTAAGATAAATCACTAACTAAACACAAAGAAAAAAAAAAAGCCGCCTGTGATTGGAAAAAAAAAAAAAATCAAAGAATACTTTGGAAACCATGACTTTTGTCCAACACCCTTCTTTCACAAGTGAGGCAATGGAGGTAGAAAATAAGGTCTTGAGCTGATCCGAACTACAAACCTGGAATTCTAGTCACCTGACTACAAATCCCTAATTAGTCCTCAAGAATATCCTTCTCTTTCTCGTGGACATACTTAAGAGTCACATGCTCCTCCAAGCACTGGTGTTCGGAACCACTTGCTGATTTTTGCTGATAGGTCCCTTAAATCACCCGCTGTAACCCACTGCCTGGCCACTCCGAGGCCTCTGAATTTACAGTTCCAGTTAAAGTCACATCCATGAAGGGGGAGGGAATGAACAGCTCTCCCATCCCTTCAAGCCCCCAAATTGATTTGGCACTTGGAGTCACTGTTATATTTTATATTGAGTCTTCTGAATCAGTTCATTGAATTTTAGCTGTAGCTATATAAAATCCTCTCCAGTGAAATTATTTGGCCATATTGCAGATAGTTCTGCCATGATCTATCAATGCCACTAACTATCAGCAATAAAAAAAAAAAAATCCTCCTTCTTCTCTTTTCATTATAATGAATTTTCTAAACTCAAATTGAACCTTGGAAGGTGCTTTATTGGATTTTTAATTTTTAAAAAGGTAGCATTTTGCATTTATATAGAAAACACACAAGTTGGGGGGAATGCAAATTTTGAATATTTTTTTTATGCTGCAGAAATGTTGCTGGGGAGATTTGGGAAAGTTGGCTTGGATTTCTTGGGAGGAAAGGATGGGTTTGGGGAGGATTCAGGGGAGTCCGGTTGGACTTGGGCACCTATGATCTACTGCAAGTCAGGGGGATGGAATTTAAGCAAAGGGCAGCTGTGAAAATCTGGCTGGGATCATTTCAATGCACTAGTGCCTCCATAACGGGGCATAATGGATCCAGTGGTTGCAAAAATACATATTATTGTCCTGCACAAGAACCCGATTTCCAGGTCAGAGCTCCGCAAGCCAGCTTTAGGAAAGCATTACAAAATGGCGTAGGTGGAGAAAAGCAGATGGCATCACAAAGAGGAAATAATTCACAGTTCAGGGAGGAGAGCTATGAGTACAAATGAATACTTAGACACCA
This sequence comes from Neogale vison, assembly GCF_020171115.1. NCBI lineage: Eukaryota > Metazoa > Chordata > Mammalia > Carnivora > Mustelidae > Neogale > Neogale vison. Next base: position 48,679,973 of record NC_058101.1, read on the forward strand.
CAAATAATGCTGTATTAAAAACCTAAGTCTTATACTCTTAGAGTGCATCTGGAGTTAATGTAAATGAGATTTTTAAGGCAAATCTTCAGTAGGTAATGATGAAGCTGGAGTTCGTATTAACTTGTCCAAAAAAAAAAAACAAAAAAAAAAAGTGGGATAGGAACTCCCCACCCCTTGCAAGGTAAAGTGGCCATGGGTTTACTAGTGCTTTGCTCTTTTTAGACAGACTTTTAATATATATGTTCCTTCCCCAGGGGTAAGCCCTTTAGTTAGTCAATATTGTGTCCTCTCACTGTCTATTCAATGGGATATATAATGACAATTTAATCAATAGAAAGCCACTTAGGAAGATTCAAAAAAAAAAACTTCAAAAATCACTCTTTGTTGAAATATTTGTATCAGTTTTGTAATTGGGTGGGGGAAAAACCCAAAGTGTTTCAATACAAAAAATGTTATGTTTGAATGATAGAAAATTTGAAGTAAAAAAATGAAGTCCTCATTCCATTCCACTTTCAGAGAAGGGCAGAACTCTTTAAGGACTCAAATGAAGACAACAGATACTCTATTAGTTTAGCTTCTTTGGTCACAAGCAATGCAGCTGACTTGATTAATTTCACAAAAAGAACTTACTGGAAAAACACAGGGGCCTCACAGAATCTCCAGGAGGCTGGAGGGCTGGCTTGTAGGTGCAGGACCTGACAACCAAACCCTGCCATCCATCTCCTAATGGTGTTTGGTCACAATGCTGCAAAGAGTAAATGCTGTATGTGTGTGTCTGCATCTCTTGCCTACAATCCGAAGTCCAAGAAGAGAGGGTGATTGGGCTAAGCAGGGGTTCGTGTCCACTTCTGCCTTTATTAGTCCAGGCACAAAGAGGGTCCAGCTTCAGAGTAAAGTCTTCTGAAATGACCATTTCAGGGGCAATTCCCCGAAAGCAATATGAAATGCTTTGTTACAACCCCAAAATAGCACATGTCTGCTACAGACCCAAAAGGAAAAAAAAAAAAAAAAAGTCAAAATTTCCCTTTTCTCAAAAATATGTTATCACCCAAATTCTATATTTTCTGGTGGAAAGGTACTTGACACTTTTCCCCCTTTTTCTAGAGGAGTAATTCTCAGCAACCACTGGTGCACTAGTTTTCTAGAGCTGCCATAATGAATTACTATTATTTGAGGTGGCTTAAAAAACACAAGTTTATTCTCTCAGTTCTAGAGTCTAGGGGTCTGAAATGGGGGTTTGGGCAGGACTGTGCCCCCCGCAGAAGGTTCTAGGGGAGATTCCTTCCTTGTCTCTTCCTAGTTTCTAGTGGTTGCTGGCAATCCTAGGTGTTTTATAGCGTGTTGATGCATCACTGTAATTTCTGCCTCCTTCTTCACATGGCTTCTCCCTCTGTCTCTGTGTCTCTTCTCTTCTTATAAGGACACCAGTCATACTGAATTGAGGGCCCACCCTAATATAGTAAGACTTCATCCTCATCTTAACTCATCACATTTGCAAAGACTCTAATGCCAAGAAAGGTCATTTTCTGAGGTTCTGGGTGGACGTGAGTATTGGGGTGGGGGGAGACTATTCAACTTAGTTCACCCAGGAGAATTCAAATCCTCAGAAATGCAAATTCTTAGGCCCCCACCCTAGAGCCATTTGAGTCATAACCTTTGGGAGTAGAGCCCAGCAATCCAAGTTTAAACAGCACATCCAGGTGATCTGAAGCCCTCAAAAGTGTTAGGACCAATGTCCCAGAAGCAGCCACACATGCATCTCTCAATTCAGCACTCGGTTCTCCCAGAAAACATAGGAAGTTATCATTTTAAGGAGAAACAAGGGTCTGATGGGAGAGGGAATGTGGTAGTAGGGGAGCAGGGTAGAAGGAGTACAGGTTTCACTGTGAAGGAAAAGTGGACTTGCACTTGAACTCTGATAACTTTGCCAATGGTTGGAAGCTACTGTGTACCTACACTTACCAAAAATAACCATTGCCTTGTTTATCATCATCATCCATCCAAATCATATATGGCAGAAAACAAAAGTCATCACATAGAACAACTCAGAACTTGTTTATTGGAGTCAAATGATGGTCCTTCTACCTTGGCAATAGATTTAATTTTTTTAAACTATGTTTTTAGTCCTTAAGGTTATTTCTTTCCACTGGAGAAATTAAGACTTTTCTTAATAGCCAAAGGAAAAATAAATAAAATTCTCTCTTAAGATTTCTGCATTCTTAAGATTCCTCTTGATTAGGGCTCTCTGTCATTTCTCTTTAAAGCCAGTCCTTGATATATGGTACAACTCATTCTCAGGGGTTGGCTGAATTGAATTTACGCCATTTGAGGATCTTGGTTCAGATGAACTATAGCTATTTCATCATGATTAAACTTTATGCTTCATATCAATCAATCCATCAGTCAAGGAGAAATTTCAAGCATATTCTCTGTGCTCCAACACTATGTAAAGAATTTTTAGAAAGGAATAAAAAAGTACATACAAAAATATTAAATATTTGCCTACATGCTCCTCCCCTCTTACACATATAATCATTAAGAAGGTGGTGTGTATTTAGGAAAGAGTGTGAATTTTGTTTCTGAAGACCTTGGATGTTAGTATTAACCTCCCTCTTTCTGCTCCAAAACATCACGTGGCAGAGACATTTACTGCTCCCTTAATGCCGTGTACTACCCCAAAAGTCCCTGCTCCCTTACAGTTAGGCAATCATGTGACTGATTCTGACCAATAGGTATTAGCAGAAATTATATATGTCCCTTCCAGGCCAGGGCATTTGAAAGCCCACGTGTGACCTCCCGCTTTTCTCTTCCTTCAGAAAGCTCTGAAGCAATATATTGAAGCAGAGCTCCCAATACAACCTCCGTCAACCTGAATCACTAAGTGACCAAGTGGAACAGAGTCTCTTGCTTACTTACAAGAACTGAGCAAGAAATAAGTCATTGTTGGTTACGCCACTGAGATTTTTTTTTTTAAAGATTTTATTTATTTATTTGAGAGACCGAGAGAAGAGAGAGAGAGCATGAGCAGGGGGAGGGACAGAGGGAGAAGCAGACTCCCTGCTGAGCAGGGAGCTCGATGAAGGGCTCTATCCCAGGACCCTGTGATCATGACTTGAGCTAAAGACCGACACTTCACCAACTGAGTAACCCATGTGCCCCAAGATATGGGTTTTTAATGTTACTGCATCACAGCCTAGTCTATACTGACTAATACAGCCACTGGTCTACATTCAACCAAGCAGTTACCCTCCCAGGACTTTGAGTCTTGAGTAAGCACAATATGTGAATAAATGCTTGGAGAACATTTGTCACACTCACGGTTCATTCATTAAACTGTTGCTGCTAAGAAACAGATACCACAGAACACCTTGTCCAGCCACCCAGGGTTCTACTTATTCCTGCCCATTTCCTAGCCAGGTTGTCCAGAATTTTGTCAATCCTGTGGGTCTCTTCTTATCCCTTAAGATGTTCACCTTCACTTTATTTAGCTAAGGTCTGTTTCTTTTGGCCTTGGTAAGGCTCCTCTCCTTGGCCTTGGCACCACTGACAATGGGACCTTAAAGAGACCCACCTGTGCCCCTGATGACTCTCACTGTTCCTGCTATGGACACTGCCCACTTCATGCCAAAAATCTCAGAGACCAGGCCCAAGAAGGGGTTCATAATTAGAACTGGTTATCTTCTTCCCCTTGGGGACCCCATCAAGACCAATCTCATTACCTCAAATACCCCCAAAAGTGCCAGCCTTCCAGGCCATTTCTGACTCATCTGATTCCCACACAGTTCTGGGTATTTCCTAATGTGACTCAAGCTGCCAACCCTCCCCTACCCCAGGTTATTCCAACATACCTCTAAAACTCACGTTTGATCAGCAGTAAAATCCCACTATTCCAGCCTCTTCCACTATTCCAGCCTGCCTTTCCTTGTGAATATGTTTTCCCCTAAAGTCCCCTCTAATCATCATTGGCTTTCTCCTAGAAGCACAAGGCATTCTCCGAAATTCTCCATCTAGACCACTGCTTTCCATCCTACCCTGGCCTTCCTAACCTGCACACCCTTCAGCTCACTGGAAGCACAAAGACCTACTCCTTTCCTATTACACTAGCCTACCAGCCTCCAAGACATGTCTCCTTATTCAGGGAAGAGTAGAACTAGCTTGACCCATTGTATTTTCTCTCTAGTATCCTTGGGAGCTTCAGTAACTATGGAGATGGCTCATCCAAAATTCTGGCCTCTCAGTTTCTATCCCCCACTTGTTTTGTTTCTCATGCCATCTAAGCAACCCATTCCCAGAATCATATTCTATACTTTGACATGGTCAATAACTCTACCCTCTCCAGAATCTTTATTTCAAAAAACATCCTACTCTCTGATTGCATCTTCCCATCTCTCCATCTCACTCCTTCTAATATCCTAAATCCAACCAAACCTTTCAGTTCTATTGATCCTTCAAACTCTTTGCTGTCCATTACCTGCTTTGCGTTTCTACTTCCCTCCTTACCTATCCCTAAGACCCTGTCTTGTACAAATCCTCTGGAGAAGCATTGCAGGGGTTGGCAGCACAGGCTCAGAGTCAGACTCTCAAGGTCAAATCCTGGCTCTGTCACTTACATGTTAGGTGTCCTTAGACAAGTTACTCAATCTTCTGTGCCTTGTTACATCATCTATTATAAAGGAGGAGGGAATAATAGTATCTATCTTTCTCAAAGGGTTGTTATAAAGATTGAATGGGTTAATATTTAATATTAATATTTAATAAACAAGTACTTACATGTGTCTGGTACATAGGAGCACTATATAAGTGCACGTGAAATAAATTTTTAATACTCCTCAACCATTCCTGAAAAAAAATGCATCCCATTCCCTCCTTTTTTCGCATTGGACAAAAACCAAACTCTTGGATAAACTCTCTTCTCCATTTACTCCATATACACACCTTAGCAGGTACAAATGGCTAGAGAAAAAACACACAGTCATATTTTACTCTAAATTTATAAATGTATAACCACATGCATCATGTAGGTTCAGAATTCTGCCTCATTCCCTAATGAATAAATTCTTCTACTCTATTTTTAAAGCATAATTCTATCACTGTAAATCGTTAATATCTCTACCTAACCTTTAGCTGACAACCTTCTCTCTCCTTTCATTAAGAAACCAAAACAGTTTCAAGAACTTTATCATATTTCAACCACTGTATCAACTAAGCCAAATGCATCTGTATCTACCTACTCTTGTTTCAGGCCAAGCCATCCTCTTGGGCACTAGACCCCATCCTCTCTTATCTACTCAAAGACTTGGTTTATGAAAGTATTTTCTTCCTCCCCTGATACTCTATGTGGAAAACCCAAAAGACTCCACTCCAAAACTGCTAGAACTTGTACAGGAATTCAGTAAAGTGTCAGGATATAAGATCAATGCACAGAAATCAGTTGCATTTCTCTACACCAACAACAGGACAAAAGAAAGAGAAATTAAGGAGTCAATCCCATTTACAATTGCACCCCAAACCATAAGATACCTAGGAATAAACCTAACCAAAGAGGCTAAGAATCTATACTCAGAAAACTATAAAGTACTCATGAAAGAAATTGAGGAAGACACAAAGAAATGGAAAAATGTTCCATGCTCCTGGATTGGAAGAATAAATATTGTGAAAATGTCTATGCTACCTAAAGCAATCTACACATTTAATGCAATTCCCCTGAAATACAAGTTTCTTCTTATCAATAATACACATTCCCTTTCATGTAAAAAGCATGTCTAATATTGCTCTTCTATTTAAAAACTTAAAATCTCCCTTATCTATAGTTCCTACTGACCCATTTCTCTCCTGCCCCTTTAAGCAAAAGTCTTTGCAAGAGATGTCTTTATCAGCTGCCTCTATTTTCTCATCGGATCCCCCTCCCCTTTACTCATTGAACTTGCTCTTGTCAAGGTTGCCCAAAACTCCTTCACTGGCCAAAACCAGTATGTCCTCATCCTACCTGACCAACAACAGCAACTCAGTGAGCATTGCCTTGTTCTTGAAACACCTTTTTCCTGGTCTCTGGGACATCATTTCCTTTCTTGTTTGTTCTCCTCACACTGGTCAATTTTTCTCTGTCTCTTTCTTGGCTTCTCCTCTTCCTTACCTTCCTTACCTCTGGAAGTTGAGAGTCCCAGATCCCATTCAGTTTCGTGGTTCTAAATACCAGCTATACTTTGATGACTCTTAAACTTATACCTTTCGTTCCCCTTCTACCCTGAAATCTAGACTCCTATATCTAACTGCTTAGCTATAATCTATATTTTGATTCTGAAGAGACCCTGGACTTAAAATATCTAAAACATAACTCCTTATTTTTACCACCCCACCCCAAACCTGCTCCTCTTGGGTCTTTTCCATTCCAGCAAATGATAGCATGATTGATGCTGTTGGTCAGGCCAAAAATCTTGAACTCAGCCTTAATTCTGTCTTTCCTCTCCCTCCTATATCCAATCTATCAGCAAACCTTGCTGGGACTAACTTCAAAATATATCCAGAATCTAATATATTCTTGTGTGCCCATTGCTACTACTCCACTCTAAGCTACCATACCTCTCACCTAGATGATGAAGGGGTCTCCCAGGTGGTCTCCCTCCTTCCACTTATATACCTTCCCTCTCATTCATTTTTCACACAGCAGCCAGTGTGACCCTTCTGACACATGAGCCATTTCATATTACTCTTCTGTGAGAGCTTCTTGTCACATTTGGAATAAAATATAAAGACCTAACTATGACCTTCAAAGCTGCTGTTAATCTAACTCTAGCTCTGTCTCCATCAACTTCGTATTTACTCTATTGCTCATTCTTCTTTAGTCACATCCCCAGGATCTTTGACCTATTTGTTAATCTTCAGACACACTTTGTGCATCCCTTCTCAACACCTTTGTCCTCATGCTTCTCTCTGTCTAAAGCAGCCCCCCACCACAACACACCCATCTTTGTCATGGCTCAACCTCTCTCCTCATTCCAGTCTTTGTTCAAATGTCATTTATTAAAACCATCATATCTAATACAGCCTGCTTCCCAACCCATTCACTATCTGTTGTAGACAGTGTCCAACGATGGCTTCTATCAAGTCTGCCCATTGGGAGATGGAGTCCATTTACCCACCCTTGAATTTGGGCTGGTCTCATGCCCTGCTTTGACCAATAGAATATAGAGGAAGTGGCAATGTGCCAGTTCCAGGACTAGTCTTTAGCAAGCCTCGAAGTGTCCAAGATACTTTCTCTGGGGAGGCCAGCTGTCATCCCATAAAGAAGACCATGATAGACTACTGACTAATGAGATACCATGTAGAGAGAGAGAGAACAGAGAGGAGCATGGAGGCACCACACATATGAATGAATTCTTGGACATTTCAGCCCAGCCCAGTGCCAGTAAATGTAGCCAAGGGTTGACCAACTGTGACCCCAGTGGTCAAACAAGACAGCTGAAACATGCCTAAATTTCTGACCCACAGAATCATGAAAAATAGCAAGTCCTTGTTTAAAGTCACTAAAATTTGGGGATAGTTTGTTATAAGGCAATAGAAACTGAAATACTTCCTAATACCTCACTCTGTGCTATAGACTAAATGTTTGTGTCCCCTTCAGATTCATATGTTGAAACCTGTTCTCCATTGTGATGGAGAGGTGGGGCCTCTAGGTGATTAGGTCATGAGGGCAGAGCTAATGTGGGATTAGCACCCTGATAAAAGAGACCACACAGCTCTCTCCCAGGCTCTTTCCACCACGTGAAGACGGCTCTAATGAACCAGGAAATGGACTCTCACCAGAAATCAAATCACCAGTTACCTTGATCTTGGACTTCCTAGTCTCCGGAACTGTGAGAAATACACTTCTGTTGTTTATGAGCCACACAGCCTATGGTATTTTGCTACTTCATATTTTCATGATGTTTTGTTAGAGCAGTCTGAACAGACTAAGACACCACTTACTTTTTTTTTTCCCATTTCTTTTTCTTCATAGCAATTATTTCAGCAAGAAATTACGTAATTATTAGTTTACTTCCTGTTTATTATTGTCTTTGCCTCCAGAATATAAACCAACAAGGAAAAGGACTGTGTTTTGTTTCAGTATATCATTCCCAGTGTTTGGAATCATCTCTGGCCTATTTTAGGACTCGATAGATATTTGTTGATAAATTAAAATACCAAGAATAATAGATAATGAGCCTTACTTTCCTACAAAAAATCATATCCATCCTCATGGAAAAACTGTCCTTTAAATCCCAGCATCCAATTATATTTTCCCTTTAAACCAGAGACCTCTATCAGGTTACTAGGAAAACATTGGGCTTTCCTCCCCGCGCCCCCACCCCCACCCCGCCTACCATCCACCCCAGAGAATACTTTGGGTCAAGATCTGTAGTGCATTTTAAGATGACTTGGATATTGTTACCACTCACTGGATAGTGCAGAGTGATCCTGTGGGTTGGTTAATGACAAAGTACCACTTAGTCCTCTCATCTTCCCAGGACAGAATTCTTGTGCCATCCAGCGCCTCCCATTTAAATACATACAAGTCCCCATTTTAAGACAGAGCATCCCAGCAGGGGCTGATAGTTCTTATTAATTCCTGTGATCCCACCAATTTTTCCATCAGGACAACATGAGAACAGCCGCCTCTGTGTTAGTCATCGAAGATCATTTTCTAGTGTGCTTCCTCCCTGACTCACTGGCCCTCACTGTGCATAAGATAGCAGACACTGCCACATTGGGGATTGCCTTTCTCTGAAATAGGTTTACTGTGATTTCTTTCATGCCTGGTTGGAACACAGAGTCATAATTAGAATGAGGCTCCTCTTCCAGGTCATTGTTCTGATAGTTCTAAATTGGTTCACACAATCCCATTTCTTTCTAAATGAACAGGACCTTTGCCTTTCTGATTGGACACATGTAAGATTGACCATCAGGTCCCCAACACCTCCCTGAGACTACCATTTTCCCTGGTGTTTTGGGGTACTCTGCCCTATACATTTCATTTGGGGAGCCACATTGCTAGGTTGTAATTTAATTTTTCTAAATTTAGTCTGTAGAAGGCTCCCAGCCAATGGAAGGGGATTATAGCTTACTAGGAATCCACATTTAAGCAGAAGAAAGTCCTCTCTGGGGATCTGGATTTATTTACGGAGTTTGGGGACTCAAATGAAGACCAAATAGACTTAGCAGCCACACTTCTCCACTGCAATTTAACAGTCTCTTAAGCACAAAATCAAACACAATATGAATAAAGTGGTTTGAGTCTTTCCTGAGTGTCTTACCTTAAGTTCCACTGCCTTCTGTCTTGCTGTCCCCTAGATGTCCCCAAAGGCCCCAGTCTATCTTCTTGAAGAACTGTAGCTTTTCAAGGAGAAACAATCACCTATCCTGAGATGCTTTCTGATACCTCAGGAGCAATCCGGCAACGCAGAAAGAATTATTCAAAGATCAGCTCTGTTGAGGTTCTTAATTAGAAAAGGTACTAGTTGTGTGCAATCTCTTTCAGAAAACATGTTATGTGCCTAAACCTGTACTTGGCATTATGGGAAAAAAAGAAATGAATCAATTTTATATCTTACTCTCTGCTAATAAGGAAGTTAAAAAGACAAGCCGTAATATAGTAGAGTAGTTCAGAACATACATAGGGGAAGTAAATTGGCTGTGCTAGAATTCTGGCTGGAATCTGGTTAGGATACTTAGCCTTTCTGTCCCTCCGTTTCCTCATCTGTCCATTAGGGACAACAAGAGGAGGTACCTCATTGGCTTATTACGAGTATTTAAATGAGTTGATAAATGTAAACAGGAGAGTGTTTCACATGCTGCAAGTGATTTTTTTTTTTATATAGATGTCTATTTTACGTGGGGGTGTGTGCGTGTGTGAGAGAGAGAGAGATCTTCATACAATGTAGAAATTGCCCCGTGCAGGGGAGGTGCCCATATAGCGCTCTCAGAATCCAGAGGGAGGAGACGTCATTTGCAGCTAGGAAGAACCAGGGAGGATTCCTGGAAGAATGGCAAAGATGTTTGTGCTTACTAAATATTACTTTGCTTTGCCCACTTCCCAGTTCTTTTGTCAGGGTCCCATAACACGTTCTGGCGAATGGCATGCGTGTGAAAGCGCCGGGCTTCTTTGGTCCCTCCCCACATGCAGCAGTCCATGTAAAGGCTCTGCATCCCAAACAAAGCAGCTCTAGATGGTAGATAGTCCATCAGTCCATCAACCTGTGTACCTGAGTGTTCAGCATGGAGTACAGACACCTCCTCTGACCCAAATACACACATTCAGCCCCCTGTCAGGGATATTCAGCATGGACAAAATATCAATCTTTCATATACTAAGCCACTAGGAGTTTGCCACTGTAATATAACCTTCTATATCCTAAGCCACTAGGAGTTTGCCACTGTAATATAACCTAGCCTGTCGTGATTAAGTATATCTCTCAATACATGCATATAAAATTTTATGTGCATTATGTAAATAAATAAATATATATAATTAAAATTACATATAATTTAAATATATATACACATTAAATGGTGGTGGAGCAACCCGAGAAAAAGAAATAAAGTATAACAAAGTACAACATATTGAACAAAGGTTTGTTTGATCAGAAAGGAAAACTGGGGTCAGATCGGGGAGGGCCTTCTATTCCAGACTCAAGAGTTTAGACTCTTTTCCACATGGGAACACCATTCAGCATGTTTCCTGGGATAATTATGTCAAACAGGGAGCCCCAGTGAGAATTCTTTGACAAGCAAGAGACTGTCACGAAGTCCAATACTTTCAGGTGGTACCTGTTTCAGCCAGAGAATCCCTCCCTTCCCCCAAACAGTTCAGAACACTAGAAGCTCATGGTACGAATCAGTAGCAGGAAGAACTGGGTTTTATGATCTCTAACACGGAAATTTTTATCATGATTCCTAACCCATCTCTGCAAACCCTCACAGTCCAGGGTAGCAGGGACCCCCTCTGAATCTGCTGTTGGAACTGAAGCAATGTGTCAGTATGACAGTTTCTTGAAAGAAAAACCAAAATTCTCCTGCTCTCCTCATTGAGTGGGGACTTTGTTGAGTGAGAACGTTTCTGAATGTGGAATGGCTTTAAATACCTCCACAACCAAAACGAAAAAGAAGGCATGTTTCTGCCCAAATTGAAAAACAAACAAACAAACAAACAAAAAGCCAGTTGCCTAAGAAAACCAATAATTATGATTTTTACACCTTTTCTCCAGAAATATTAAAACTTATTATATTAATTAAGGTAACCATAGCTACCTTAACAAATAAACACCAAATTGTTTAATGGCTCAAACATGGTAGACATCCGTTTCTTCCACAAAATCCTAAATGGTATTTCTTATGTGGAGATTGGTTCTCTCTGTGTGAAGATTCAAGTGTCATGGCTCCTTCTACCTTGTGGCTTTGTCATCGTCCAGATGTATTGCCCAAGTGTCCAAGGTCGGTGTGCTAAGCTGCATCTGGAAGGGGAAAGTGAATGCAGGGTCACATGCAGAGGTTCAACAGGCAGTTCTTGAAGTGGTGGACATCATTTCTGCTCACTTTCCATTGGCCAGTCCTCAGAAGGTCTCTTCCAACTGCAAAATCTGTAGGTAAATGTCATTTACCTGTGTGTCCAGGAAAAGAAAATCTGTTTGGGGAATAACAGCCAGCCTGCCACACTTGCTAATGTTCCCTCTTCTCCTGACATTTATCTGTTAAAATAAAACAAGCCAGTGAATTAAAATTCTGGTTGCTCATTCTTTCAGTAGCTATTTATTGAACACCTATTGTGTTCAAAGCACATGCACGGTGGCCGGGGGTGGGGTGGGGTGGGAGGTGCAGGAAGAATGTGACTAGTAGTCTCCCTGGAGGAGTTGATGAGGCAGAAAATGACAAAAGCTCCAGGAGAGGTTCAGATGGGCTTTCTGGAAGTTCAGCAGCGGGGTCAGGTGGAGGATCCCTTGATAGGGGCGGGGTGCTGCCAGGTAACAGGAGCAGAGGCACAGAAAGGGGTGACCAGGGAGTCCTGGAAGCAGGAAGTGGGAGAGTCAATCAGACCGGAGCGAAGGGTGAAAGAAACGAGAGTAAGTGTAAGTTGGACACTTTTGTTAAGGTCCAGTGCCCTCAGATTCTCACCCGTCACAGGTGATTATGTGCTTTCTGAGAAAGGCTATTCAATCACCCTCTTTCCCCACATCTATTTTTCATTAAGCAGGTGCCCCGCTCCCTTTCCACTTCAAATAATTATACAGATGATTATGGAAATGATAGTGTTGATGGTGCTAATGATTAGGAGGGAGAAGAGATTTTGTAAAATTTCCTAATCTACTTGGAAATCTCTGCCTCACTCAGAAGAATCCTTGAGATCGTCATTCATGAGCTGCTCTGGGCCGACTTCCACTCCCTTGGAGCTCACAAGAGAAAAATTACAGCAGGTTAGGGACAGCTTTCGAGAATCAGCAGAGCAGGGTGGCTTGGCAATCTGTTTGGAGAACACAGAAGTCACAGAGCAGCACACTGAGGTCAGCTCTGAATGAGACCAACCTTCTTCACCAGACCATGCTGAAAACCTCTGGTATTGAGACAAGTTTCCTCCACGCTCAGACTTCAAGAAAACAAAACAAAACAAAACATCAATGCAGAAGAGCTAGAACACCGGGCTAATAAGAATGCTTCTTCACGTGAATCAGGCAGACAGACCAGCGAAGTGCATGGCACTGTAGCAGTCTGACCGATGAAGTTTAGCAACGATCCATATCATTTCTGTTGACACCGGTATCACCAAAGAGAAAGGGGGTGTGCCGCCCAGCCTGTCCTGCAGAGTGCAACTGCCCTTCCTGTCCTTTGCCTATCTTCCTTTCTGGACTTGTTTCAGATCCCAGACATGTTAGAGGATGATGGGAGAACAGCTCTGTTTTGTGAAGACCCTGAGACATTTGTCTGAGTTTGCAGGTGGGGCTGCCATACCGAAGTGCCACCAACTTGGTGGCTGAAAACAGAAATGATTTATTCTCGCAGTTTTGGAAGAGCATTCAAAGTGGAAGGCACGAGAGTGGCTAAGGCTTTGGGGCGGGACGGCGCATGGCCAGGTGATGGCCATTCAGAAAGTGAGAGAAATATAGGAGATCAATGCCAAGCCTTCTTCCATTGTTTACACCATCCATTCCTTTGGCATTCCTAGGCATCCTTCCAAATCGACACGGGCCCACTTCACTGAGTCTGCCTCCTCTCTGGGTATCTACTCCGTCTACGCACACTACCAGTCTTGCCTTCTTTTCTGCCCAAACCTCCAATGCATGTGTCTCCAGAAAAGTACCTAGCGTGTTGCTTTGGCCACAGTAAGCACTGCGTGGTGTTTTCCCTTCTTAGCTCCTAAAATTCTTACCACAACTTTAGGGATTTTCACTGCAAATCAAATCTGAACTGAGTTGTTTTTTTTGTTTTGTTTTGTTTTTGTTTTTTTTTGAGATTTTATTTATTTATTTATTTGACAGACACAGCAAGAGAGGGAACACAAGCAGGGAGAGTGAGAGAGGGAGAAGCAGGCTTCCTGCCAAGCAGGGAGCCCAATCCCAGGACCCTGGGATCATGACCTGAACCAAAGGCAGACACTTAATGACCAAACCACCTGGGCACTCCTGAACGGAGTTTTTAGAGAAGATCAGGTTTACGTGCAAAGACACAGAGATGCAACAGAATCCTTTCAGAGTGCTCTCTTACTAATGCTAAATCATAGGGAATAATGCATTTCCTGACATTTTCAGATTCCCAGACGAAACTTACACTATGATCAAGAGGAGAACAGGGGTGAGCAGTTTTATAAAGGCTCTTTTGTCCAATCCTCCTTCCAGACTATATCTTTATTCGTGAGGCAAAGGGAAGGAATTCACTTAGAGTTCTTGGATGACACAGGTGTGTGTGCCCTAACTTTTGTCCAAGCCAAGTTTTATGGAAAATATACCTATTCTGTAAAAGGAAATCTGAAGGACTCCAGGGGAATAAAGGAAAGTCTGTGTATGCCTGTGTGTGTGAGTGTGTGTGTGTGTGGCATGAGAGAAAGAAAGCGCACGCAAGCTTAAATTCATGTATGCTGGAGAGGGGAAGGAGTAGTGGATCAAGTTAACGTAAGGAAATTTAATCCGCATTTGACTGCTTAGCCAAATATAGTAGTACCTACAGGATGACATCATTATAGGGGAAGGTGGCTGTCTCTAAGTGCAACACTCCGGGCTTAGAGAAGAGAAGGTTTCAGCACCTGCTTTAATCAATCTTACAACTATTTTTATGAAGATTTACACTTATAGAAGTTTGAGTAGTTTTTTCGAGTTCCTTCCTTTTGCTTATAGTTTGGAATTTTTCCATGATTTTGGACGCAAATAAATGCAGCTGTTTGCTCTATAAGAGCAAGGGAAAACATATATTTATGCTGCATTTGTAATATAGAGAATGTTCAATTGAGACTGGATTTGGCTTCTTGCCTTATGTTTCAACTTTTCTTTTTAATAACATAAGATCTTTTATTCATGCAAATGATGCTATTGACTCATCAGCATGGTTAAGCAAAAGAACAGGGTCTGGGCATAAAAACAACGGAGTTTCAGTTCTGCTTCATCAGTAATGACCTTGCTGGATGGGGCAGGTTATATTTTCCAAAGATGGTCCCCAAATCTCACATCACGACATCTTGACAATGTGACCTTGACCCTGTCCCTTCGGGAGGAGGAGTCTGTGTCTCCTCCTCAATGATCCAAATGGGCTTGTGACCTGCCTGGAACCAATGGAATGTGGCGGAAGTGACTCCCGGGCCCCACTTCTGTGGCTGGGTCATAAAAGACAACAGAGCTTCCCCTGCCTTCTTCCCAGAATGTGAACAGCAGGCACTGAGCTGCCAGGTGAGATGTTTGCCTCTCCTGAGGCAGCTGTTCTGTGAGGAAACTAAGCATTATGGAGCCACCACTGATGGGCACTTGGGTCAAAAGTCCTGGTCTTTGCTGGGTGATGTATGGGGTTGCTGAGTTACTACACAGTATCCCTGAAACTAACATAACACTGCATGTTATCTACACTGGAATTAAAATAAAAACTTCAAGAAGTCCCGGTCTTGGAGAAAGACAAATACCATATGATTTCGCTCCTATGTGGAATCTAAAGAACAAAACAAATGAATAAACAAACAAGCAGAAAATAGATTCAGACCTATAAATAAAGAGGACAAGCTGATGGTTGCCTGAGGGGAGGCGAGTAGACGCAGCATAAGGAGTAGAGCCAAGGATATGGTGATGCTGTTGTATGGTGACAGCAGCTACACTTGTGAGTGTCATGTAATATATGGAGAAGTTAAATTCCTATGTGTATACCTGAAACTAATGCAACATGGTGTGTTAACTACAGCCAAATAAAACAAAATTTTAAAGGGCTGGTCTTTGAGTTCTTGCAGCCCAGGGGCCAGACACATGGTTGAAGAAGTCTTCAGATGATCCACACTCTCGTCATGAAGTTCCTCAAGACCTTGGAGGGTTTCCAGCTGAGGAACCAGTCAGGCCAGAGACTAGCTATCCGTGCCTTGCCCTCTCTGCCCTGCTGGCCGCCATGTGAAGGAGAAATTCAATTCTTTCTCATTCAAGTCCCAGTATCTTTGGCTGTCAATTACTCAAGCTCAGCTTTGAGCTTAATATATCCATCAAAGGCTCTTGGTACTTGTATGATAAATTCCCACTTCCAGAACGAGGCTAAGGCTCCTGTCTTCCCTTCAGTCTGACCTCCTGACACTCTTCCCCACTGTCTGTGCTTAGGTTCAACAAGTCTTCTTAAAGTTTCTTTGCTCACACACAGTTCTCTCTGCCAGGACAGTTGTCCTTCTCAGCCAACCCTATTGCCCAGCTAACTCCAGGTCTTATGCTAAATGACATTTCACATGGTTTCCCTATTATGTACTCTTATAGTATTTTTCTTTCACAGTACTTATTACCTTGGTGATGGCATAATCATTTGCATGACTATTTGGTATCAGCTTCACCACTACACTGTAGACCTTATGAGGACAAGGTCCATGTTCCTCATGTTTCCTGATCTATTCCCAGTACCTAAATCCTGCCTGGCACGTAATAGTTTACTCAAAGACTATTTGTTGAATTTTATCAAATGAACTTGTAAGATAGCTGACCAAAGTTTGCAGGTTAGGCTTGTGGCTGAAGAAGTAAGCAAAAGATGAACTTGCCCATATTGGTATCAACCTATGACCTTGGCTTCATAGTTATTACACTCACAAATCAGCTGAGCTCTCCCCACCAGGCTGCAGGCATCCTGAGTTTGGTCCCCATAGGCTATCTTAAGTGTCATCAGGGACACTTCTGATAATAGAATCTCTCTCTTTAAAAAATTGGTTTATGGATGAAAAAGTCCCAAGTATATAGGATGCTGAGTTTAGCAGAATCTGTATGTAAATTGGTATTTTGCTGGTGATCAATCTTGTGCTAAAAATGGAAAATCAATAAAAAAAAGAAAATCTAAGGGGAAAAATAAGTTGTAGACATTTTTGGTCCAATGAGTTTCCAAGTCGGAGGACACTACATCTGAGACCAAGGTTACCGTCTGTTTCGAAGGAGTGTGCAAGAAAACTGGACAACCATTTCATATACACAGAAAATGGCTGAAGCTCTCAGTGAGAGAAAAGTTCCAAAGACAATGCTTCCTCCCACTTCCTGGGAAAGGCCTTTTCAGTAGCTCTTTGAGACTGAGAAGGGATTCATCACACATGACCAGTGGTCTTGGGATCTTTTAAGCAGCAGAGTTCACAGAACTATTAAAGGTACAAGAGCGGAAACAGCAGTGAGCTTAAGGACATTGAAGTAGCATGAGAAAGAAGGAAAGTCAGTAAAAAACACCTCATCTGAGATCCTTCAACTAAATATTGAAATGGGTTGGCAAAATAGAAAGATATGGATGGCACTGGGCAAGAGCCAGTGTCACCAAGAGTGCCAATTCAAACCACTTCTGACTGAAGTACGGGGGGAAGACTTGGGAATGATGAGGCATTAACGAGGGAACTAGTAATCCTATATACCGTGAACGTTCTCCAGATAATTTATGTAGATGCCTAATTAACTTTGTTAGACAGAGATGAGGGAAGTCTCATTAAGAAAAATAGCTGTTAGAGTTGAACTGTGTCTCATCCCCCAAATCATACGTTGGATTCCTACTCATCAGTACCTCCGAATGTGACCTTATTTAGAAATAGGGTCATTGCAGATGTAGCCAGTTAAAACGAAGTCATACTGGAGCAGGTGGGCCCCTAATCAACCCAGTATGACCGGTGCCCTATTGAAACGAGAAATTTGGACACAGGGACAGACACATATAGAAGGAAGACAATGTGAAGAGACACAGAGAGAAGTTGGTCATCTACAAGCCGCAGAGCAAAGCCTGGGACAGATTGTTCACAGCTGATTTTGATTTCATACTTCTAGCCCCCACAGCTACGTTTCTGTCATTAAAGCCACCAGCGTGCGGTCCTTTGGGACAGCAGCCCTAGCTAATTAATACTGTTGTGTAGCATAATAGAGTGCACAGAGCGCAGAGAAAGTTTAGTCCTGATCCACCCTTACTAGCATGGTCAATCATTGAAAGGCTCTTTAATATGCTCAGTTTCCTCTCCACTCACATGTAGAGAATCAGGAATGATACCCTAAATATTTAACAACCCCTAAGGCACACTGCAGAGGCTGCCAATCCTACAGGCGCCCACAGGAGGTGACTGCAGATGCATTCATTCTTGAAGCTGCCGTCTAGTCTTGGACAACGAGATGATCACCAAGCACATAACCTGTTGAGGTAAGCAGCAGCAGCCCCGTCCACCACCAGGGCTCCATCCACTCCTTCAGCATTTGGTCAGCTCAAGCCAGGGAAACACATGGGGATGGGAGCCATTGTGGGGAAACCATGAGGAGAGCTCCCTGCTGGTGCCCACATGCGTCTCTCCTGGGCTGAGGTATTTGGTGAGAGAGCTATAAGGGTATGGGATTCATTCCAGGGGCCTCTACCATCTACCAACCTGCACAGAAATATTTTCCACTTTTTTTTTTAAGATTTTGTTTATTTATTTGATAGACAGAGATCGCAAGTAGGCAGAGAGGCAGGCAGAGAGAGAGGGAGAAGCAGGCTCCCTGCTGAGCAGAAAGCCTGATGCGGGGCTCGATCCCAGGACCCTGAGATCTTGACCTGAGCCAAAGGCAGAGGCTTTAACCCACTGAGCCACCCAGGTGCCCCTATTTTCCTCTTTCAACAATCAACAGGGTCTTCCTGGCTTTTACCTGCTGAATATGAGGTCTGGGATAATTACAGATACTACATGGTTCTGTGAAAATTAGGTGAGGTGAAATGTTTCAAGTGCTTTGCAAAGTGCTGGCATATGGATAATGCTCGAAAAACCCTAGTTTACATTAGTATTTTTTTTTTAAGATGTATTCATGTATTGGGGGAGGAGGGGCAGGGGGAGAGAGAGACAGAATCTCAAGCAGATCCCCTGCTAAGTATGGGACCCAGTGCAGGGCTCAGTCTTGTGACCCTGAGATCATGACGGGAGCCAAAATCAAGAGTTGTACACTTAACCAATGGAAACACCCCGGAACCCCATGTTTACATCATTATTGAGTAAGATGGTATTTAAATAGAGCTAATGGAACATTTATTAAGCACCTGCTATGGGCTGTGTATCCTCCGGGTACTAGGGATCCAAAGATGAATATGGCCCACTCCCTGTCCTCAAGGAATGTATTTTTATTCTTTTCTACTTCCCTGATCTTCATAATGAAAGGAGATTGAGTCTTTCAATACTTCAATGCCTGTCATTATGGGTTCCTTTCCACCTTCCTTTCCACACAGCATGTACTAATACCTCATCATTTGGGTATTTCTTTAAGGACTCCTCTATGCCGTGGTTTGACTTGAGTGATTCCTGAACTGATAATGAAACAAAAAATTTGTATTGAGGCCGGAACTCCATTGATTTCGTGTGCATTAAAATAAAAAGAAAAAAGTCAAGCTTGGTTAATATGTGCCCCGTGTTGCTTTTTTCAAAGAGGGCATCAAGGGATCATGATAAAAATCAAAACTTCTGCTGTGGTCGAGGTGTTTCCAAAGATGGAATTCTTTGGAATCCATTTGTCCTATGTGCACATGGATGGCTCCATCCCATCCTTACCCAGAGCTTGCATCAATGACCCTACCCTCTTGAAACTGGGCTGACTTGTGACTACTTCGACCAAAAGCTTGTAGTGGAAGTGATTCCATGCCAGTTCCAGGACTGGCAGCTTCCACTTTGCTGTGGTCTGAATGTTTGTGTGTCCTCAATGTTCACAATTTTACTCCCAAGCTGATGGTATTAGCAGGTGGGGCCTTTGGGAGGCGATCAGACCACAAATGCTCTGCTCTAGTGACTGGGATTAACATTCTTGTAAGAGACCCCAAAGGCCCAACTCACCTCTTCCACTGTCTTAGATCATAGTGAGAAGATGGCCATCAAGGAACTGGCCCTCACCTGACACTGAATCTGTCTGCACCTTGATCTTGGACTTCCCAGCTTCCAGAACTGTGAGAAATAAATGTCTGTGGTTTTTAAGCTATTCAGTTTATGGGATTTTGTTATAGCCTCCTGAATGAACTAAGACACACTTCCTCTTCCTTGAAACACTTGCTCTTAAGAAGCTCCTTCTGGGAGCCGTGTAGTAAAAATCCCGACATGGAGCGACAGGAGTAGGTGTTCTAATCACCGGCTTTAGGTGAGTTCCCAGCCGGCAGGCCGCACTGACTGCCAGCCTCAGCTGCCAGCCATGTTAATGCGCTCTCTTGGACATCCGGTCCAGCTGAGCCTTCAGAGAACCACAGGCCCAGTCTCTGTCTGGCCTCCACAGGGGAGACTCCACATGAGAACGACCCAGCTGAGCCCAACCAACCCACAAAACCCCAGAAGATAATAATAAGTCAATGTTGGAGCCACTAGGTTTGAGGGAGTTTGTTGCATAGCAATAGGTGACCAGAATTCTGCTCTTAGGGAACTTCAAGTACTCTCAACTTCAAAGCACTGGAAAGAGGTCAGAGCATGGGAATCAGAAGCTGGGCTCTGGCCACAGCTCTGTCCCTAACAGGCTCTGTGACCTTGGGCATGGTGCTTCATCACTTTGGGCCTCTGTTTCTTCCCTAAGGAGTCCAGATCTCCAGGATTCCTCATACTTCTAACTCTTTACGGTGCTGTGATCTTTCTTGGATGGCGGTTAACAGCACCTTCACTAACCATTTGTATAGAGCTCCACCCAAATGTAAAATTCTACTCAATTTCATAGAGCTGCAGACCCTCAAGGTCATCTGGCTCCACCAGCTCATGGTATAGACGAGGAGACACCAAATCATGGGGTTGCGAAGGTGCACCAGCTCCCATACTCTCTGCTCCAACCCACTGCTCCCTTCTCAAGCTTTGTCCAACTATTACTTCCTTCACCTTAGAAAGGAGTCATTGCTTCTTTTTTCAAATGATCTGGGATGTGGTGAGTAAACTCGCCAACTTATGTTTTCTGTGTCTTTGTGGTCTTTAATTCTGCCCTCTCACAGCTTTCTAATTGCACCTGGTCTTTCTTTTTTTGTGCGTTTTTGATTTTTTTCAAAAGTTTTTTGTTTTGTTTTTACTTATTTTTATTATGGTAGGATATATAGAACATAAAATTTGCTGTATTAACCATTTTTAAGTGTACCAAATGGATCTAGTTCTCATGATTCATTCCCAGTTCCTGGGAAGGGTGACTATGTGACAATGATATAAAGCCACAGAGGCCGATTCTGGAATATTTCTCCATGTTTCTGCAGTGTTCAGCTGCTTGGGGGAACTTGGCCACTAGACTAAGAGCCTCGAGGACAGAAGACAGTGTCTTGACCTGGTTATCAGAAGACCCTCCTAAGAGCTCTTATATTGTCTTAAGATTGTTTTTCTGGGCACCTGGGTGGCTTAGATGGTTAAGCATCTGCCTTCCACTCAGTCAGTTAAGCGTCTGGGTCCTGGGA
The DNA here is from genome assembly GCF_020171115.1 of Neogale vison. Classification (NCBI taxonomy): domain Eukaryota; kingdom Metazoa; phylum Chordata; class Mammalia; order Carnivora; family Mustelidae; genus Neogale; species Neogale vison. Next base: position 48,701,030 of record NC_058101.1, read on the forward strand.
TCCAGTCCTGCATCTGGCTCCCTGCTTAGCGGGGAGTCTGCTTCTCTCTCGGCCCCTCACCCTACTCTTGTGCTCTCTCTCTCTTGCTCACTTGCTCTCTCTCAAGTAAACAAATAAATAAAATCTTTTAAAAAAAGATTGTTTTTTCTGCCTCACAGGAACAAACAGGGTTCATCAATGGCAGCTGGTGTGTCACAGGCAGGCAAATGGGAGGCTTTTCCCCCAAAGCTAAGCTACTCAGTAGAACAGCAGGGACATGGTACACTCATAAATACCCTTGTTGACAGTCTCTCTTTCGAAATCATGTTTATTTGCCAAGTTGTGTTTCTGCTAGAGAACAAAGAGAAATCTGCCCTTTGGTGACTGAATGAGGTCAAAGCATTGTAATCGGTGTCACCAAGGCCTGACAGTTTCTGCCCCACAGATGTAATGAAAGTGAGCAGATCACTGCCATTCTTTGAAACATTTGCTCAAATACACCCACAGACTGTGGCCACGAGCTGCAGGCAAATGCATCTTCGTCTGCCCCCGGCCGGGGGAGCCACAGCACCTCGACCTTTTGGACACTGAAAGGAATCACAGCTTTGGTGGAAAAGCAGGAACCAGTGGTGGTACCATTCACCTCTGCTGGGAATGAAGGGGCAGTAAAATCCTTTGGGTAGACCTTGCATCCTGGGGTCTTGAATCTCTGGTCTCACTATGGTTGCAATTTTCAGAGGAAGGCTGGGCTCAAAGAAGCTATTCTCAGAACACCGTGAAGGGTTCACTTTGCAGTCACGGTCATGGACAGGCTGCTCCCAACAGGGAGAGGCACATCATTAGATAAATGTCGTGACCCTGCAGGAAGGGGGGAAGATAAAAATCAACATCCAGGGTTCTGAAGGACAGCCTAATGGACAATAAATATTTTACCAGCTTCAGCCATTTATATGGAATGCCACCTTTTCACCCTATCAAATTGTTTTCTTTGTGTTTTCTTCCCTCCCCCAAGTCCCATTACTTTTTCATAGCGCAGAAGGGAAAAAACAACACTGTTGTCACTTTGCTAGTGAATTCTGTACATACAGTAGTTTCTAGATAATGTTAGTTCTCTTCTTTTGGTGTTCCTTTTCACTAAAATAAGCCTGCCTGTCTCTACTGGGTAAAAACTGTCCCGCCGACCCTATGAGAAAATCAGACCAGAGGACAATGTAGGTGATCCTATTTTAGACAATCATAAGATTTTTTTTTTTTTTTTTAAATAACCCTGGCAGAGCAGCAGGGTCAGTCCCTCTCTTGGCCTGCAGGAGAGGCCAGTGGCCCCCAAGTCAGCCATTTCTATTTTCGGATCCCCAAGTCCAGAGAGCTAACCTCCCCTGTGCTGAGGGCCACGCAGCCAACCCGCTGGCAGATCAGGCCTGCAGCCTCTCCGCATTTACATTTCCATAAATTTACATCAAATTTGTGCTGAATCATATCCCCCCCACCCCCGCAGAAGAAATGAAATACATTATCAATAAGTACAACAAATCTGAATAATCAGAGCGACTTTCCCTGTCTCTTTACCATTTAACTCCTTCCTTGGGGCCCAGACTTACACCATTTCCCAGATCCGCCAGGGCTGTTTTTCTCCCCGTCCCAGCCCTGCGCCTGTGCTTCCCCCGTCCCCCTCCACTCTTCTCTCCCCCACCTTCTTGATTTTCTAGCCTCTTCTCAGGTGCCCCACCGGGCCCTGCCTCTCTCCTTGTCCTTCCTTTCCTTCCTTGCCTCCTCCAGTTCTCGGCCCTTTGCTGCTGACTTCTCGGTCCCCCTTCCCAGAGCCCTTCCATCGCAGGAGCGGCCCCTCTGCCTCGGCAGGTCCCCGCCTCCTGCCCCCGCCCCTCGCCCCTCGACGACCCAGCCAATCACGTCCAGGCCTGCGCCCCTCCAGGATGGCAATTGCGGGTCCCGGCCTGCCAGGCCATCATCAGCCCCACTCAGTCATTTGAGCACCTCAGCGGCGGTTCAGCGGGGAGTGGAACTTCCTTCCACCCCCTGCTGCCGGGCTGATTGGCAGCCAGCAGGGCTGGGGGGAGGAGGGGCCGCAGAGAGCAACTGATTGTTTGCTGCTGGGTAAGGAGGGCTTAGTGGCGGCAGAGAGAGGGCCCAGGAGCTCAGGAGGCAAACAGACAGAGGATGCTCTGAGTCAGGAACCCAGAGCAGAATCGAGGTCTGTCTGATGTCTGGCTGCCAGCCCTGGTAGGGAAATGATAGATGAAGTGCTTTGCAGAGCATCCCCAGGTAGGCGAAGAGAGAAGCCTTATCTTTTACAGAACTGAGGCCAGTGGCCCAGGGGACCTCGGGTCTCAGGGCTCTGTAGCAAGCCTGACTGCCATAGATGCTAGGACCTACAGTCCTCTGCAGTCCTCCACCCGCCCCCCCCTCATTAAAATCAAGAACAAAGGAATGCACTTAGCAACCAGGTGACATGGGGGAGGGCTCCTGGCAGGATCTGTCTAAATGTCCCTCCTTTGACAAAAGCAAGAATTGGGGACCTTGGCTTATATGGAGTTAATTTTTTTTTTTAATTTTATACACACACACACACACACACACTATATATGTGTGTGTGTGTACATAACATACATCACTATGAACCATAGCATTATAGATCATTTTCTTCCCAGGCTCATCGGACTGGATTTCCTAATTCAGACAGGAGAAATGTGACTGGGGGGAAAGGAGGGGTCATGGGTATTGCCCCAGTAATGTAGTTCAGAGAAAAGCTGAGCCAAAAATCTCAACTAGAGATTTGCTAGGTTCCCTTTGAGGAGAACATTGACATTTTTGTTTGGGCCGCTGGAATCCGAATTGAAAATACTGTCTGGAGAAGTTGTATCAAAAGCTTTAGGGCTTTCCTGGGTGTCTGGGGCCTGCTGGGACTCGGCCAAAGTTATCTCACAAGTCAGTGGAGATGTGGTGATGAGAGGCTACGTTTTCAACTTTCAACAACAAGTTCAAGTTGTCCTTTGGTTCCCAGTCTTTCCAGAGGTTTTTGTTTGTTTGGTTGGTTTGGTTTGGTTTTCATCAGTATCTATCTACTGCTTCAATGTCTTAGATTAAGCTATTCTAGAGTTGCCACATCTAAAACCCTCTCAAACTTTTGAAAGTCACACACATCACTCAAAAGCATCTAAGCACTTTCTTCTAACACTATAGGTACATATAAATAAATAAATAAACCTGGCTCTGGGGCTATGAATCAATATGGAAAAATTGGGACCCTGGAGATTTTTCAGAGTGCTAAGAGGGTATGAAAATAGAGGCGAAAGCCAACGTTTCAATACTTAGTGTCTGGGTGGCAAATTTAAGAAAAAGACTTAAGACACTCCTAATTTTCCATTGGTCCTGTGCAAATGGACTGTGGGTTGGAACACTTAATGTACCGCTTTTATCAGATATAAGGACAGTTGGTGAGCAGTTTCAGTTTTTTTCTTTGACGAAAGTTCACCACAATATAATTAGCTTTGTTTTTGTCAGCCTGGGCTGCTGTTGATGAGGTATCTAGAGGCCTTCTGGTATAGGTGCCTAAAAGCTTAAACTGCATTTAATTATTATTATTACTCAATGTCAGGCCACATAAATGAAAAGAGATAAAAAAGAATTGCTTGCAGCTCCATTGCCTTGGTTCATGATTAAATCTCATCTTACAAGCTAAGCAGCTTCAAGCTGGCACTCGGGGCATGGAAACCTCTAAGGAAAACCCCAGGCAACTACAGAGGCCATGTCAATGGAGTTAAAAGTCACCCCACATGCTGGGGTGGGTAGAAGCTCGCTGCTCTTTGATTTTCCTCCCCAATTTTATTTTTAAATACCTCAATAACTGGTTGACTAACTGCAGGGAAGGAAAGCACATAGGGGAAACAGAGTCATACAGAGGACTGTCCTAAAGGTATGTGGTCTCTCAGGTGACAATTCCTGGGCTTGCAAGTGCTTCTGGATTGTCCTGCCGCCAGAAATCACCAGGGAAGGCTCCAGAGCAGCAGCTGACCTGAAAGCCTCAGCTGCACATGGAAACAGGAAAGGAAGGACTGCTTTTCTACCTGAATGCCAGCTGAGACGAGGCACAGACCAGGAGGCAGTGGAAGGCAGATGGACCGGGTTATGCCTGCTCTTCCTGCAGTGCAGATCCTCGACAGGTCAGATGAAACCAGATGGTTTGCCAGAGGGCAATATATGGGCAGACAATCCCTTGCTTTGTAGCATGAGGCGTTGATCAGGCTGTTAGGAACAAGTGTTTGACACTGAGTTAACCCTAGACATTCAACTCAGAGAATGAACCTTCTTTCCACCTCCTCAGATTAAAAAGAGAATGGATTACGTGGCCCAGCATGGTCAAAAAATCAGAAGCCTTAGGATGTATTCGCCTCTTCTTTCTTTTCTTCCCATTTGCTAGAATATTACTTTGCAAAACCTCGATGGTAAGGCTTGCAGACCCTCCAGGACAGGGCCCATGGTCTGCAATATTACTGAACATTTCCAGGATGTACACAGTATTTGTATACAACAGGCACTGAATAACTGCTGCCTGATTGACTGGCGGACTCCTTCTCAGAGCCCCTGGCCTGCCAGAATCTGTTGTAGAATATTCTTTAGATGAAGGCCTGGAAGGTCACGATGCCAGGGGCTGTTGCTTGTTAATGGCTGCCAGGGACAGTTCTGACCAACCAGGCTCTTTCTCAGTAGCCTCACCATGCTGGCTATCTACTGATACATAGCAAACCACCCCAAACCATAGTGGCTTCAAACATAGCAGCCATGTATTTAACCATGTGATCTGGGGTCTGCAAATTGGGCTGGGCTCAGCTGGGTGGTTCTTCTGCCAGTTCCTACTGGGCTCATGCATGAACATGTCATCTGTGGCAGCTGGGGGTCATTGGCGTCATTCTCGTATATGTGGCAGTTGGCTGGTTGTTTGTCTTAAAGTCCATCCTCCAGGAAGCTATCCTGGGCTTGTTTGTATGGTAGGGCACACAGGTTCCCCAGAGCATAAGCAAGGATAAACCCTCCTGCACATTTGTAAACACTGCATTAGTTAAGCTAGTTATGTGGCAGAGCCTAGAGTAGAGTCAAAGCTACAGACACGGGCTGGGGCATGGGCAAGGAATTATTAACATTTTATAGACGGTCTGCAGGCCGACAAAACAAGGCCAACAATAAAATGTGGTGTGGTAGAAGGTACCACACCTTCTCCCAAGTGTGGTACATCATGTTCATCCAAGATGCTGAAGAGATCCTCTGGGGCCAGATGTCCTAGCCGGGTCTCTGTTTCTCCATTTTTCAAATCTCTGTTTCCATATTGGATACACGAAGAGAACATCCATCTCACAGGGCTGATCCAGGATCCAAAAGGGGCTAAAAATTATAAGTAAAGGCTGGTGATGATGCTCCCAGAACCGTAAAATGGGTCCATAGCCTCTTAACCTACCTGCTTATCCCCTCAGGTAGGGCTTCTGCAAGACTGGAAAGTCCACATTGGTGGTGGTCCATGAGAGTTTAGGAGACCTGGGAAAACCATCTTGAATATTAATGACTTATTTGTGAAGATTCCTTTCCCTCTGCAATTCTCTTCAGCCCTTCCTCTCAGGAGACGGTCTCTGTTTGAAGCCAGCCTGTTCCCTACACCTCTCAACCCCCCCCCCCCCCCCGCCCCGCTCCCCACCACCCCTAGAAAGAGTGCAGCATCCCAGTCAGAGCTTTGGGTCCTATTTAGAATTCAGTATTGTTTTATTTTCAATTTTTTTCATTTGTTTTCTATTTATGACAGCTGATAATTTGAGAAATAAATATAAGTAAACATTAGGAACTTTAAAAAAATGTTAAATATATAACATGTGGTCCCTTCACTCCCATGACCATCAAATATTTGTACAGCTCCTGCTATGTGCCAGGCCCCGCACCTGACGTTCCCTGGAGAACAAAGCCACTGACCTGCCCCAGTGGGGCTTACTCAGTGGTTCAGGGGCTGGCTGAATTTGGGGGCTTGGTTCTTGCAGTGGACACGCAGGTGCCTGTGGAGCCCACTTCCTGGCAGGGGACAGCAGGAATCCCTGAGCCAGTAGCGACCAGCATGCCAAGGCCCCCTCGGGTTCCTTCCCTGCGAGGCTGGGCGCAGGGGCGGGGATGGCAGGCGTGGGGGCAGGGCCCGGGCACAGGAGTCAGAGGACCCGCGTGGGGATCGGGGGTGTCAGGGGCTGGGTCCCGCGTGGCAGTCGCGGGTCGGGGAGCCGGAGGCCGGGGACCTGAAGGTCGGGCGGCGCGGGGAGCCCCGGGGCCCGGCGGACTGTGGCTGCGGCCCGGGAGGCCGCGGCTCCTCCTCCCCTTCCCGCGGAGGCGGACGTTGAGTCAATAGCGCGGGCGGCCGCAGGCGGCGGCGCGGCGGCTCGGAGGCGCCCGGCCCTCTCGGGGCCGCGCGGGGCTCGGGTCGGGGCGACGGCGGCGGCGCGGCTGGGGGAGGCGGAGGCGGAGGCGGTGGAGGCGGAGGCGGAGGCGGTGGAGGAGGAGGCGGAGGCGGAGGAGGGCGGCGTCCATGAAGCCGGCCCGCGCCTGCAGGAGGAGGCCATGAACGGCGACGGGACCGAGAGCGACTGGCAGGGGCTGGTGAGCGAGGTGAGGCCGAGGCGCCGGCCGGGGGGACAGGGCCGGCTCAGAGCGGTCGCCCCGGCCCACAGCCCGCGCCCCCCAGGGTGGCCGAGCGGCGCGGGGACGCGCGGGGGACGCGCCGGCCCCCGCCCCCGCCAGGTGCGCCGTTCCTCCCGCGCTTCCCGAGCGAGCCGGGCGCCGCTTTGCTCCGCGCCATCTGGTGCCAGCTTCTGGGGAGGGGCCTTCCCACTCTCCCCTCGCCGCACCGCGGCACGGTTTGGCCCGGGATTGGAGAGCGCAGCGCGGGCATCCGGGAGGAGAGGCGCCAAGCCCCACCTGCTTGCCTGGTCACCACTGTTCTGGAGCCTCGCGATTGGACGGCCCGTGCCGAAGCGGAAAGGAGGGGCGGGGGGCTGCGGGGGAGAAATCTGGGCCCTGGGGTTCCACTCGGGCCAGGTGGAATTACCTGCAGTGGAGGTTCGGGTGGGGGAGTTCGGCGTCCTCCGTAGCCTTCATGCGGTCACTTAGTCATTCTGTCAACACGTGTGTACGGTGGGCCTACCTCGTGTAAGGCGGAGAGCCCTTATCAAAGGCTGTGAAAGACAGGTGCAGAAGTCATTCGGATCTGTGGAAGCAGAAACACCAGGTCCCCCCGCCCCATCCCCGCCATCACAAACTCCCCTGGGGTCCACTTGTAGTTTAAGCTGTTCCCACTTGAGCCCACCTGAGTTTTTTGGCGTGCGAGAGGCTGTCCACGGACTCCTCCGGGTGAGAGTAAGGACTGATGTGTCCCTCTCACAGGTACGTGGCTCTTCCTGACTCACCACCATATGTGACGGCAGTTAGCCACGTTACCAAGCCATGCTGAGCATCCCTCTGAAAATTTCCATTCTCTCCCTCCTAAGAACCATCCTCCTGCCCCAAGGCCAACCTGGGGTTTCTTGGACTTGACTCCTGTGCACACAATGTGGGGTGTAGTGGTTTGCTCTCTTCCTTCCCCTTACCGGATGTTGGAGGGAAACCTGGTAATGTTCTTCTCCTTTAGTCATTTTCTGGGGCTCCAGGTCAGTCTGATAACGGTACTTAATGTCCAGTGTGTGGGAAGCGTATTTCTGAAGAGGAACAAGATGTCATAAGTTCTCCCTGGTTTAGTTTGTTTACTCTTGGTCTGGTAGTTGAAAGCTCCTACCCAACTAGACAGCATTCTGATAGGTTGTTCTACCCCGGTCTCCTCTAACTATCAGGCTTTATGTCAAGGGACAGATCCTCTAGAGGACTTTTCTCTTGGCCCTTCAGGAATCATACCCAGTAGTCAAGGATGCCAGAGGTGGTTCTTCATAGCAGTCCAGTTCTGGGCGCTGAAATGGCAGCAGAATGTTCACCACTCCGACTGGTATTTATCAAATGTCTATTAGCAGCCAGCCAAATACATGGTGCTTGGGATTTGGTACAGAGAAGATTGACAACCTCTTCAGCCTTCCAGGAATTTCTGGAGCATATGTTGCAGTTAGGGAGAGTCAGACAATAGACACAAAGAGTGCTAAGGAATGGAATATAAAGGATGGAAAACCAAAGGAAGGAAATGCTTAATTGCATTCGAATGTGCCTCTCTCTGGTGGGCTTACCTCCACCTTGCACTGACCACAGTGTACTGCAAACTGGTGGTTCCTACCCACCCCCCAACCCAACGTGGGTTTTCCTTGGCTTTGTTCCAAGTGCCTACACACTGAGCTCCATACACAGCAGGTGCCTCCAGAATGCTTATGGAATAAATCAAAATCCTGAAATGGGTCTTTCAGGAGTTGCCTCTCCTGTCCCAGCTGCATTTCTTCAGGGTAAGGCCTTCTTGTCTTCCGTAGTCATTCATTAAAGACTTTAGAATGTGGAAGGCACACAGCAAGGAGGTATACTTGCCGCTTTCATGATAGCGAATGTCTATTTCTTGAGTCCCTCAACAATGTTAAGCATTTATATAGCCTCAATCTAATCACGGTATAGAGTAGGAATTACTTTGTATTTTACAGATAAGGAAACTGTGGCTCAGACAGGCTAAGGAGCTAGAGAATTTGAACCCTGGTTTGTCTGACTTTCTTGGGATCATTAGACTATACTTTGCATTTTTTTTTTTTTAGGATTTTATTTATTTATTTGACAGGGGGAGACACGGCAAGAGACAGAACACAAGCAGAGGGAGAGGGAGATGCAGGCCTCCCACCAAGCAGGGAGCCCAATGCAGGGCTTTATCTCAGGACCCTGAGACCATGCCCTGAGCCGAAGGCAGACGCCCAACGACTGAGCCACCTAGACTGTACTTTGTATTTTAATCATTGGTTCATCTGTCTACATTTTCAGCTAGACAATAGGTTTTCCAGAGGAGGGGATCATGTCTTATTCAGCTTTGAATCCTCAGAGACTAAGTCAGTGTTTGTTAGAGTATGACCTACACATCACCTGCACCAGTCATTTGGGAGCAAAAAGTACAAAGAGTCACTCTGCATTATTGGAAAAATGCAAGTTTCAGAGTCTCTCCCCAAATCTATTGTGTGCCCACCTCCTCCATGGCTGCATCAAAGTCCTCACCCCTGAGTAGCTGTGAATGGAAACTTACTGGAGATAGGGCCTTTGCAGATATAATTGAGTTAAAGACTATGAGATGAGATCATTCTGGATTTAGGGTGGGCCCTAACTCTAATGGTGTCCTTATAAAAGAAAGTAAAGCTAGATTTCAGACACAGAGATACAAGGAAGAAGGTCATGGGAAGACAGACACACACAGACGGAGGCCATATCAAATGGAAGTAGAGATCGGAGTTGTACAGTGCAAATCCCGGAATGTCAAGGTTTGCCAGCCGCCTCCAGAACCTGGAAGAGGCACAGAACAGATTCTCCCTCGGAGCCTCCAGAAGGAATCAGTTCTGCTGACACCTTGACTGTGGACATCTGGTCTCCACAGCTGTGAGAGAATAAATTTCTGTTTTAAGTCACCCAGTTTGTGATAACTGGTTATGGCAGCCACAAAAACCAATACACCCATGGCATGAAAATGCCCAGGAGTGTAGCCTCAAATCTGCTTTTCTCAGAAACTGAGCTACCCAAGGGGATTCCCCTGCCCACTCAAGTTGTGCTGGCTGGCTGTGGACTGAGTCTGGCATGGAGAAGATATCTGATACTCAGCCAAGCAGGATTCAAGGAAGAGAGTGGTCAGTGGCCGGTGGTATTTCACAGTGATTTTGGAGCCCAGCCGAAGGAACTGGGGAAGATGTCACCAGACATCTGACCTGAGCTGAGTGGGCTTCTCAACAGCTCCCATTGGTTTTCTGCAGAAGACCTGGCCCACCATTACCCCTCCTGCTCGCTTTCAATCAGTTTACTTCCTCAGCTTGCTTGACTCTAGGAAGCAGTTTTCATTTAAAATGATCCTACAGAGATGAGTTTTATTTTCATATTTCTAGTACAACAAGCTGAAATTACAGCCTCCTCTCAGGCCCCGAAGTCAACACGGCCATGCATGTGAAAAAAAGCATGGCTTGTGTGCTGTATTGGAAATTAAATGTCTGGGAGGAGGAAATGATGTTCCTTATGCCACCTGAGGTGATCTTTCAAAATCAGGGAGAAATCTTGAAATACAGCCATGCAGACAATCAATACCTTTCTATTTCCAAAATAAAAATGCTAACCACCTCTTAGCCTGGTGCCCTGTGATAAACCATGCAGAGTTCAGTGTCACTATTTTCAGTATTTGAGTGTTGGTTAATTAATTAGATAGCAATCCGTCTCATATTCCTTGAGTGCGTTGTATGACCCTGGGCCTCTGCCCAGGTCAGAGAGATTGAATAGACATATAGTCTATTCAATTCTATCTATAGTTGTCCTATGGTTAATGGCACAGCTGTGGGTCTCAGCAGTCGACCAAGATTGGGGGGTGAACCTTGGCTACCTCTTTCTGGGTGCAAATGATCAAAAACCCAACCCAAAGTGGTTAAGCTCAGGGAATTTACTGGCTGATGTTGGGGGTTGAATTGTGCTCCCCCAAAACATCTGTTCCAATCCTAACCCCCACCTTAACAGCTGCAAACGTAACCTCACTTCGAAATAGAATCTTTGAAGACATAATTGAGTTAAGGTGGGTTCCTAGTCCAATGACTAGTATCCTTATGAGGAGAGGAAAATTTGGACACAGGGATGCACAGAGGGAAGACCATGTGAAGTTACAGAAAAAAGAAGGCCACGTGATGAGCTATACAGCTAATAGGAGTGCCCCTGATTGCTGGCAACCACCAGAAGCTAGGAAAAGGCAAGCAACAGTCGTCCCCTAGAGTGTTATTAGGGAATGTGTCTCTGCTGACACCTGAATCTTGGACTTCTAACCCCCAGGAGTATCAGAGAGTTCATTTCTGTTGTTTCAAGCCCCGCAGTTTATGGCAATTTGTCACAGCAACTCTAGCAAAACAATGCAGCTGGTCTGCTACTAATTCCAAGGCAGGGGTGGTTTTGGACATAGCTGGATCCCGGACTTGCAAGGACACTTGGCTCTCCTTGCTGTTTGTCTTCAGTCTCAGCCTCCCATACTTTCAAGTTCAGAGGAGAAAACAGAAACTCTTAGGTAGTACATTCCATAAAACCACAGGAGTCACTCCCTGGGAACTCAGATCACTGGCCTGCCCTGGAATGAAACAGCTCTGGGTTGGAGTCCTGCCTCTTCCTTTCCCTGAGCTTGTATTTGCATCCTAGGGGGCTTGAGCAGGACTCTGCCCTTGGCAGGGGTGATGCGGTGGGGGGCACGCTTCTGGTGCAGGGCCACAGTCTCCTCTTTTCAGGCTAGTATCTAGTCAGAGGTCACCATTGTGTCCCTCCTTGTCCCCGTCTCATGCTACTCATGTCAATGTAGTGCTTAGTCACTGCTCTGAGCCTAGGGGACTTTGCTGTCTGGCCCAGGCTAGGGGCAAGGGGTTCCTATTCTGCCTGCCCCTAAATCACTCCTGAGCAGAGGGGAACTTGTGGAAACTATTGTGCAGTTGTCTGGGTAGATGTACCACACGACACTTGGCTGGGTATAAGACCCTTGGGATTATGTCCTACTTACTCAGAAGGAAGGGTAGATTCGTTAGGGTGAAGTCTAAGCCACTGTAACCAAGATACCTATCCTCAAAATAGATCGTTTTAAAGCAGGTACATAGGCCTCATTCATGTTACAGTGTGGTGGTCCATCTGGGGAGGGCGGATTCAAGAATCCAGATTTTGGGGCACCTTCTTACTCCAGTGGGTCCTGGGGGTGGTCCCCAACTGTATGTATAGAACTGGTTGGTGCCATGTTTTTGCCCCAGCTCAAGAGAATGGAGAAAATGAGGGCAGGGGGTGTCCAGGGCTAGGGGTTTTTCTTTAATGAGGGATGACTTCTGCTCCCATCCCCTTGGTCTGAGCATAGTCACGTGGTCTCCCCTCGCTGTAGGAGGTGTTCTAGCGAATATAATCTTTAACAGTATGTGCTTAAATTTGGGAGGGTTCTTCTTATCGCGACCTGGGTTTTTTTTTTTTTTTTTCTTCACAATTTGGGAGATTCAAAAGTGAGAAGGATACATAGGACATGAAAAATACAAACCATAAAAGGAAAAAAGGATAAATTTGACTTTATCAAAATTTAAAACTTCAGCTCTTTGAAAAGCTCCACTAAGAAAATGAAAAGATAAGCCACAGGCTGGGAGAAAATTTGCACAGAGCACATACCTCATATCTGGAATATAGAAAGAACTTGCACAACTCAATAATAAGAAAACAAGCAACCTAATTTTTAAAATGGCAGAAAAGTCCAGTAGACACTGCCCTCAAGAGATCTGTATGGAAAACAAGCCCATGAGCAGATATGTGTTATTACTGTTGCTAGAGAAGTAGAAGTTAAAAACCACGGTAAGATGCCCTGACACACTTATTAGAATTGAAAAACAAACAAACAAAAAAACCCCAAAAAAACAAATGAACCAAATGCTACCGATGTTGGAGAGCAGCCGGAAGCCCAATGCGTCAGTGGAGGAACAGGACATGAAAATCCTTTTGCAATTTCTCATCAAGTCAAACATGCACTTAACTCAGCAACCCAGCAGTCCTACTCTTAGGAGTTTATCCCAGAGAAAGGAAGACCTATGTCGACACCAAAACCTGCATGTGAATGTTTATAGCAGTTTTAATTTGTAATTGCTGAGAATGGAAATAGTCTCCATGTCCTTGAACTGATGAGTCGGTAAACTGCTGCACCTGCATGTGACGGAATTGTGCTCACCATTAAGATGGAACAGATCACTGGTCCATGCAAAAACATGAATGAATCTTTAAGACATTTGGTACACCTGAAGCTAATGTAACATTATGTGCCAACTATACTGAAAAAAAAAAAAAAATTGGCAAGTGAAAGAAACCAGAGGCTCAAGCCAGGCATACCTACTATAAGATTCCATTTATATGAAATTTCTGGGGAGGCACAGCTAAACAGGCAGGAAATAGATCGGTGGTTGCCAGAGCCCAGGAGTGGGGTAAGCAGATTGACTGCAGAGGAACATGAGGGAACCTTCTGGAGTGACGGACATATTCTATGCCTCGATCAAGCTGACGACTACATGAGTTGTGTGTGCTAAAATTCATAGAGTTGTATACCCAAAAAAAAAAGGAATCTTTCTCTGTGTGAATTATATCTCCATAAAAATAATTATTTTTAAAGGGAAGACTTGGGTAGTCAAGATTGCCATTGCTCTAGAGAGCCTCACTCCTTACCTGTCTAGGTCCCCGCCTCATTGGGTTTCCATCAAGACGAGCCATGCTCCCCAACCCTGTCCGCTGGTTTTCACTCTGCTCTCCCAACCCAGGCTGATTGGGCCGAACTCCATGTGCATTCTTAGAGACTCCCTGATAACCAAGCTCTCCTCCTTATACTCTTGATTCTGTCCTTTCCTTAACTTTGGAGATCTTTCTAGTCTTTTGGGAGGTTTTGGGAGAGGAAGCTCCTGGGGACACTCTTCTATGCCCTGATGTCTTAAGGACCAAACTTTCAACACTGAAAAGCCAATCACTCTGTTGCTGTGTTTTGCTGGGTGCTCCTTTTCTGGAAACATCAAGGCAGAATGACTGGCTTCTTTAAAAGGGAGAGGAATATGTAGCGAGAAATGGGATAGGGGTTATAGGAAGTGGAGGCAAGGTGGGTAGATAGAACCTCAGTTAATATTTCAAGGTATTATTCATGTTAATAATATTATTACTAAATGAAAAAGCAGTACCCAATAGTGAGCACATATATAGACAGTTGGTAAGGCTTGAGCAGTAGGAAAAAAGCTTCTCAGAGGCAGTGGAGCTTGAGCTGGGCCCCTCCCCTTTGGTTGAAGAGGGCATAGGTGACCACGACAGGAAGCAGGCATGAACCCTGGGCTGGTGGTTGACTTTTGTGGTATGCTTCTGGTAAAGGCTGAAACTAGTGGCTTGGGGTAGAGCAGACATTAAGTAAGCCTGGAGTAGCCAGGGTGGACCAGATGGTGAATGACTACAAAAGCAAGACAGAGGGTGTGCTCTAATGTAGCTGGTAATAGAGAGGCACTGGGTGCTTTTTTAGCAGGATTACAAGTTGATGAAAATATTTGGAATAGATTTCTTTCCACTGAACTCAATGATCGCAGAGCCTCTTACATCTATGAGGCACTATGCCAGGCACTGGGGATATACAGGCAAATTTGTTAACTTTGCCAGGAATCAGGGAAAGACAAGATGAGAGACCAGTAACCCAGTCTTTTCTGTCATCGCCGACATTCCCAATTATTCCTTTTGCACTGAAGTCATACCATTAATCATACGGTTTTCTAAATAACCCATAACGTGTCTGTCTTCCCAAGGAACCCAAAAGATCTTGAACTCCTTGAGAGTAGGAACCATGTGTTATTAATTTGTGGCCTTAGCTCTTTGCTCCATATTTTGCCCTTTGTAGGTGTTAACTGTAGAATATATGAATTTGGATGTTTTGAATAAATAAAGTGATAAGGAGACATAGCATCTATAGGAATAGAGGAAAAGGAATGGCTGTGAGGAAGATTTTTTTTAAAAGACCCCGACGGGATTTCATAGTCAGCTGTTTGGGAAGGTGAAATCAAAGGAGTCCGAGATGACCTAGAGAGTTGGTGACTCTGGGTGTGACGGAGGGTGGGGGTGGCCAGGTCTGGTGAGAAGAGGTGAGTTCCATTTAGAACTCTGCATTGTTCAGAGTTTCCTGGGAGTACTTGAACTCTTGCAAGGCAAGCTTCGTGCTTACTGGGAACATCTTGGATGAGCAGCTATCTTCCTAGTGGCAGGCTAATTTCAGAGTAAGTTTATTAAAATTAGCATGTGGGGGAAAGTGAGCACAACTGCTATTTTTAACTAATAGGATTCATGTTCTCTCCTGTGCAGGGAAATTCGCATATGTGCTTCTAAAATTGACAATTTCTACTCTTATTATGTTAAAAAATTAATTTAGTGGCTTTCACATTGAATAAAATACATTGGCTGAAGAGTCAAAGAGGACGTTGCTAGTCCCTGAATGAAAGTGACCAGAGTGAATGACATTTCTCACTCACCGCCCGGTTTCCCGCTAGTGAAACCACACTGAGGCTTTGGGTGCCTCACGGCAAAGGACTTGGCTGAGTGGAGAGCCTGCATTTCTCTCTGGCCCATAGGGTAATGTGGTACCCGCGGGATACCTGGTTCCCAAGGAACACAAACCTTTGTTTTTTGTTTTTTGTCATTTTGAAGTCTTCCCATTTTCATTTTCTATGCAAATTTGCACCAAGTAGTCAACTCTGTTTCCCTTTCCTTATGCTGTTTTATTGTAACAAACATTCATGTGCAGGTTATCAGATCTTCTTCAAGCCAATCTACCCTCTATCAACTAGCCCGTTATGTGACCTTAAAAAGAAAAGCACTTTTCACTAAGTCTTCTTACTCAGACGCCTTCTATGGCTCCCCATTACCTGGTATTCAAAGGTGCCCTCAAAGTAGCCTTGACCTTTCTAACTTTATGTCTCGCTGCCCCCCTCAGCAGTTGGCTGCTCCACACACATTGATCTGTGATCCATTCTTACCTTTACCTTATTCTCACATCCTGATCTCATCTGGGTGGACCTTCTACTTCTTCCCAGACCACAGCTTTTGCTAGTCCTTCCAGGTGGAACAGAAGCCACATTCCTCATAAAATCATCCATGACCACCCAGGCTTGAAGGGAGCTCTTCAACCTGTTGCCTTATGTAGCTCAGGTTCCACCCCACTCATCCCGCATGAAAATACTCCCAGAGGAAGGAAGGGACCTTCTCTGTGTGTGGATCTTAACTCCTACACCAGTTATGAGGTCCTAAGAGAAGGGACCATGTCCGCCTGTGTTAGGTAGGAGATATGAATGTTTTCTAAGAGAAGGGACCATGTCCGCCTGTGTTAGGTAGGAGATATGAATGTTTTCACTCTATGACTCAAGAGGAGCAGAAACTGAGAGGGGATACTGAATAACACCCCAAAACCAATGTAGTTCTAGTCCATAGGCAAGACCTCTACTTGGATTTCACATCCTAACTTTTGGAAATTAACTCCTCCATATGCCTGCCCACCTATAGCTTTATTAAATGGCTGACACACAGGTAGAGTATTAGTGACATTGGATGGATCCATTCCTGCATTAGTCGGGTTGGTTGGCATGATGGAGGAGTAAAGGACAGCCTTTAAAATTGGACAGGGTATAGCAGCAGAAGGTCTTCAACACAGCAGACATAGATTGAGAACTACTCTGTGCAGGTCCTTGGACACCAGACAGTCGCTCTTGAGGGGTTTAAAGTGCAGTGGTGGTAGAGAATGGGGATAAGGCCACTATCCTGTGACATACATTTTGGTAAGTGCTCTGCTGGTCAAGGGGAAGTTAATTTAGCTTGGGGGATTGAGGAAGGTTCTTGTGCCTGAAAGGTTGGGCAGGATTTGAGCAAGTAGAAGTATAAAGGAAGGGTGTTCTAGGCAGAAGGAACAGAAATAACAGAGGTACAGAGGTGGCAAAATGTAAGGCTTATTTAGGAATTACCAGAGTCTGGTTTCTGGTTGACAGCACATAGTGGGGCTTGGTGTCGTGGTTGTTACACAGACCGGAAATTCCCTGTTAGCGATATACAGAGTGCTAGGGTCCCAAGTGTGGCCTTTACTCTTGAGGGGACTGATGGCATGATCGTACGCTTTGAGCAGGGGAGAAATTACCTGAATGCATTGGGAAGGAAGGTACGTAAGTGGTACAGGTAAGGATTGAGCTGGACACAGGAGCCCAGCTGTACCTCTTCCTCTGTCCCCTTGCTTTCCTCACTCTCAGCCCACCGGTGTCTACCTTCTGCCCCTTCTTTACTCCTGCAAATGCTCTTGCCAAGGCCATCCAGGACAAGCCTCCTGCTTGCCATACGCTGTGGTCTGTCTTCAGGCTTCAGCCTTTGTGGTCCTGACCTTGCAGTCTATGACACTCCACTCTTTTTTCCCTCCATGCTGGGCATTCCTCCACAGGACTGTTGGGCATGTCTCTGGGCACCTCATGCTCCCTGTGCCCTAACCTCAATTCATCCTCCTCCTGCTTTCCGCCGTTCCTGGATCTCTTCCCTTCTTCCATCCCATCTCAATTAATGACATCACTACTGAGTCTGTAATCCTTCCTCCCAGCGGAACCCAATCTAATTATTAATGAGGCCCCTATTTTCTGCTCAGGGACAAGTCTTTAATCAGGGCTCTGGGTCACCATTCCTACTATCCCACCATGGCCCAGGTTCTTATTCACTCTCCCCAGACTATCTGCCACACCCTGTAAGATCTTTCTTCCATGTCCAGCTGTCCAGCTGGATTTGTCATTAGAAGCACGGAGGGGATTTACTACTCCTTTGCCTCAAGCCCTCTGACGGCCTCCTGAGGCCTTAGGAGTGAAAAACCAGGCCCTCCAGGGGCCCTACTCCCTCCTTATCTCCAGCAACTCTCCTTCTGCTACCACTTCCCCCACTCTCCATAGAACTGACAGATACCAGATCATTCCGTGCCTTGAGGCACCTCTGGGCCTTTGCTTGTGTCCACAGTGACCTCCTACATGTACTTTGAGGCCCAGATCAAATATCACATCCTACACTTGAGTTTCTTACCTCCCCTAGGCCTGGTGTATTTTACCTGGGAAGTGGATTGTATATTTGACTTGGGACGATGGTGTGGGGGACTGTTAGCCGCACGACAAAGCAAGGATTCCAAAGGATGGGGACCCTCCGAGAGGTGGGTGGCCAACAATATCTAGTACAATTCCAGGCACATGAGGCTTAGTAGGGACTCGGGAAAGGGAGGAAAGAAAGGAGGAAGGGAGGGAACAAAGAGGAGGAAAGGAGGAAGGAAACATAGTTCATGCTACTATTTCTGATATTCTCTTTGAAGCCAGCCCTGCTCATCTGCAGCTGTGCCCCCCTTCCAGCCTCTCCCCCCTGCCTGATCATGGCCCTGAAGACGCTGAGAGAGAGCGTCACGTGGCCTCAGCCCATGGCCGGTGTCCTGCCAGCTGCTGGGCTCAGGCTGCAGTGGGTAACCTAAGTCATCAAGCCCCACCGAATCTCCTGACTTCTCCAAGACCTCAATTCCTCTGGACTTCCTACCGTGAGGATATTATCTGCCTATTATCTATCTTGTATCTCTCACCTAAGATGGGGATAAAGTGAGGTGAGATACGTGAAAGTGTGTTTGGAAGTCCTCAGCATCTCTGGTGGAAGTGGTGGTCCAGTCCTACTGGGGCTTTGGGAAAACCTTTCGCAGGGCTTCGGAGATGCTGCTGCCTGGAGAGGCGATGTGTCAGCTGCTGGTTGTTAGCACGATGCTGCTGAAGATTCATGTCGATGGGGTATAGGTGGGTGTACTTGCCTGCTCGGCCGTCTGCAGACCCCATAACCTGGGCGGTATTAGAGGCGGCAAGGAGGGAACTCCTTCTTTCTAGCCAGTTCCAATTTGCTTTTTAATGTGCTGCAGTCTGGTGAGTGCTATTGAGGCCAGTCTGTCACCTTTTCTCTGATGGTCTCCAGCTTTGCTGGACCTCCTGGCGCATGTACAGGTTACTCAGTCCCTCCTGAGCGCCTTCCATTTCCCTGGCCTCTTCCGCACACCCCTCCCTCGCCCTCCGACCTTGGATCTGTCCTACTCTCCCCGAGTCCAGCCTCCTGCTCACACGCCTCTCCGGTCTTCAGAGCCATCTGCTGACCACACTCTCCTCCCCTCGTTTGATTGGGGCAGAAGAAGCCTGTTAGTGAGCGGACTTCAGTGCTCAGGCAGTGACTCACAAAGAACGAGCAGTAGCCCCCTCCTGGAGGAGGTGTGCCCTCATCAGCCTTCCTGCCTCCTGCATCCCCTTCTGCCTTTCCACCCTCTCCCCTCTGCCTGGTCGAGCGCCTGGAAGCCAGACTGGGCTTCTGGCCTTTCTTGCTCGAAAGTCTCTGGAGCTCCTGCTGGCTCTCCCTTGGACTTCGACTCCCCTTAACCTTCACAAAGCAGATGTTCCCGCCGTATCTTGTTTCTCCTTTTCACGTGTCCTGTGCTCCTGCTCCGTGGAGCCACGCTGGGTCTCTGCCGGGAGCCTGTGTTTCCACACACCTGCTGTTTGCTCAGGCCCTTGAGCAGGAGCTCTGGTTCTCTTGCTTCTTCCCACTCCTGAGGTCAGTGGTAACGACCTTCACCTCCAACCAGAAGGTCTTTGGCCGCCTGTGGCCCCCTGATATCCAGGTGCCCCTCTGTGACCCTGGCCGCCCTAGGTGGGAATGATTTACGTATGTGCCTTGTCTCCGGCCTGGAGTTCCTCAGAGCAGGAATGGGCGGATGCAGATTTGAATCTGCCTTTATACCCGGCACGATGTCCTGCTCGCAGCAGACAAATCTGAAGGAGATGCCAAACCTCTCGGGTTCTCCGGGAATACCTGAATCGAAAAACTCCTGAATCTGAAACAAGGACATTCATTTTTGGTTTGTCAGAGCAACATTCCCATTTGTTTCTTCCCCCAAAGCCCCCTTTTATCTGTCTGATCTCACAGACCTTCTGACTTCCAAAATACAGATTGTGATCTTTTAAAGGTAGTAAGTCAAATCGCCTTTTAATAAGCTCCAAGGGATTTATGAATTCACTACAAGTCATTTCCTCCCTCCCCCTCTCCCTCTCAGCCGCCCCTTCTTTCTCTTCTTTTCTCCCAAACTGAAATTTTATTGTATCAGATATATTTCTTGAAAGAGTCAGGCAGAAGCTGCGGGTGGGAAATCATTTGGTTCTGAAGAGCTACTTGCCGTAATGGGCTCTGACCTGTATTTGAGCGCATCTGAACACTCACCAGTGTCCGCCTCTGCTCGGGCTAGATGAGAATCTCGCTGCAAGGTTGTTGGCTCCCACAGGTGGCTTTCATGCAAAGAAGTTACGCAACTTCCTTGGTCCCTGCAGTCATCTTCTCATCAGGAGAAATAATTAGTAAAAAGAGTACCTTGGGGTGCCTGGGTGGCTCCGTGGGTTAAAGCCTCTGCCTTCGGCTCAGGTTATGATCCCGGGGTTATGATCCTGGGATTGAGCCCTGCGTCAGGATTTCTGCTCAGCAGGGAGTCTGCTCTCTCTCTCTGCCTGCCTCTCTGCCTACTTGTGATCTCTGTCTGTCAAATAAATAAATTAAATCTTAAAAAAAAAAAAAGAATACCTTACATCTCTCTGCCTTCCACTGATATTTAACAGGGTGAACACAGCCTCAGGCACTTTGCTAAAAGTTGGGGCTAGAAGGCAACAGGAGTTGTCCCCTTCCTCTCCACTTCCTTATCCTCGTAATCACCTTATCAGTTAGAATGAGCAGGGGGTAGTGTCCTTTTATAAATGAAGAAATGGACATGCAGAGCCCTGGCTGATGGTCGCTCAGCAAGAAATGAGTGTGTGGAGACATGCCTGTTCACTTCAAGTCAGATGTTTTTCCCACCCAAAGGCTTGGATTCACACCCTGTGCACACTCACGCCAGCTGACCAAGATAGAAGCCCCAGCAACTGGAGTTGAGATAGAGGCTTCTGGGGTCTGGGTCCAGATCCCTACCCAGACATCAGTAGAGGCCGGAAGTTGAACCAAAGAAGTGTCAGGGATACTTGCAGACGTGACCAAAACTGAAGGACAGTCGGGATATCACCTCTGCTGTGGAGGCTGAAGGCAGGTGTGCCAGGCAACCTAGTCTTGTCTGAGCAGAGGCTCAGGGCAGTGTGAGAATCTAATAGTGTCAAGGGGCCATTCTCTCCATCCCCCACCCTCGTCCTGTCTACCTGACCCATCACAGAGAGTTCCTCAGGCAGCTCTGGGGGCCTTACCCTCGCCGGCTGGAGTCTGGGAGTGAAGAAGGAAAGGCGGGTGGGGAAGAAAAGTGAGCGGCTGCAGGTGTCACGGAGAGATGATCAAACTTTGGGTCAGGATGGATTTAACTTTAAAGCTACCTTTTTTTTTTAAAGATTTATTTATTTATTTATTTGACAGAGAGAGAGAGAGAGAGAGAACAAGTAGGCAGAGAGGCAGGCAGAGAGAGAGAGAGGAAGGGAAGCAGGATCCCCGCTGAGCAGAGAGCCCGATGTGGGACTCGATCCCAGGACCCTGAGATCATGACCTGAGCCGAAGGCAGCGGCTTAACCCACTGAGCCACGCAGGCGCCCCAGGATGGATTTAACTTTAAATGTTTGAGTCGGTTGACACACTCCCCAAATTTGGAAAATATAGGTGTGTTTAAAAGGAAATAACTATAATTCCAGTACCCAGAGCTGATTGCTGTTAACATTGTGGTGTATAATCTCTCGGGCATTTTTTCATGCCCATTTTTCCTTCCTCCTTCCTTCCTTCCTTTCTCTCCTCCCTCCCTTCCTTCCTTCTTTCCTGAAAGAGCTTGCTTATTTTAGAGAGAGAGAGAGAGTATGTGTGTGAGCAGCAGGAGAGAGAGAGACTCTCAAGCGGACTCCACACTGAGCACCGAGTCCAACATGGGGCTCCGTCTCAGGACACTGAGATCGTGACCTGAGCCAAAACCAAGAGTCAGACGCTTACCTGAACGAGCCATCCAGTTGTCCTCCATGTCTTTATTTCTAAAACTGAGTTTATATCACAGGCTGCTTTATTTTATTTATTTTTTTCATTTGTGTTGAGGCTAACACACATACAGTGAGTGCACACAGTGAATGCTCGATGTCTTTTGGCGTGTGCATGCACCTGTGTAACCACCACCCACGTCAAGATCTAGAACATTCCAGCTCCCCAGAAGGCTCCATATGCCTTTCCCAGTTAACTCAATGTCCCTGCACCCCCATAACCATTATTTTGAGTTCTGTCACTGGATGCTATTTTTATAACTTGTTCTTTTTCCTACTCAGCAATAAGCAGTGCCTAGTGTCCATGTCCCTCACTCACAGCATCATCAACACAATCTCTATGGCAGTGTGGGGTTCCACTGTATTGACAGACCACATGCTTGCTGGATTTGAAGCTATGTTGTAGAATATCTTGCTGCATTGTTTCCCATTATCAGAATGCTCAGATGTCTGACATCAGGGTTCTCTCAAGATCTTGAACAGGCTGCAGGGACAGTGACTTGGAGATTTGCCTGTGGTTTTTTGCAAGGCCAGTTTGTGCTCACTTAGTTTCTTTGAATACGCATGAGTTATGCTGAATGTCCTAATAACCAACTCTGTGCATCGGCAAGGACATCTCACGTCCTACCATGTGGCATGCAAACATCCGTACAGGAGAGCAATTTCAAGGGGTTCCTTCATCCCATCCCTCAACTTCTTAAAAATTAGTTTTAAGAGAGGGGAGGAATTCACTGGACAAAATTTAAGCACCTGGGTTTAGAGAGAGGCTCTTTTCCGATTACAAGATTGCTCAGTGAGTGAGGAAAACAGCTGTTTTGATTACTGGGAGCAGGCATGAAGATTCATGAGAACAATGCCATGCTTCCCCCAGAGACAGTCTCCTGCCCAGTGCCGACCAGCTCCGTTCTGATCATGTAGGCATTCACAGTGCACATTTGGAGACATCCCTGGCTCTCACCCTTTCTTGGTTTGGCTTTCGATTATTTTACTATCACTGTTATTAGGAACACCACCGTGATCCCTACTACTCCCTCAGTATCATTATTATGACCAACAGCAGTAAAGTTATTTGTACATGGTTTCCATTTATTAAGCCCTGGTCATGTGCCAGGCAGATATGGTTTGGTCCAGGGACATGTTGGAAGGAAAAAGGACACAGGTATTCGGCACTATTTAATATATTATCACTTACTATGCTTCATTTATTCCCCCCAACCACCTTGAGAGGCAGCTAGAGTTACCATTTCACTTGCTGTGATCAGTATGGCTAAGAGTTGATGAGGAAGCTCAAGAGAATATGCTGGTAATGCCAAATCTGGGATCTGAACCCAGGTTCTTTTTACCCCAAAGTCTGTGTTTTCCCTACTTGACCATGGCCTCACCAAATGAGTGAATGAGAGAGTGACCAGATTTGCTGGAGTGTTGTGCTGGTATAGTTTGAATTATCGAGCTGAAAGGGAAGTGTCCTTTAATTTAAACTCATTCAAACCTTCGTGTCATGCTTTTATGCTTTTGTGTCATAGATATCCAGTGACACTGGCCAGTGGTGACACAGGGCTATATTGTGAACTCAGTTACGTATCTTCCATTAAAAGGTGCCACATTTCCTCGGTATCCATTGTTTGGCCATGTTGGCATATTTTTGGGGATTAATTTTAAGGTAATACCAGAAACAGCGGTGGTTTGGATAAAATAGAGTTATCTGTATTTTTCCCTCAAGTACAGTGAATTTAGAGGAAGACCATCTAGGGCTGATAAGGTGGCTTACAATTTGTCTGGGACCCAGGCACCTTCTGTTTCTCTCATCCACCATTCCAAGAGCAGAGCTTTCTATTCTGGGACCAGTATTTTGCAGGAAGAAGAAGACATGAAGAAGAGTGGGCTCCTTCCTTTAAGGAAACTTCCCAGCAGTCTCCCAGGTCACCTCTGCTTCCCTCTCATTGACCAATACTTTTACATGGATGTAGGGGATCCTAGTAATACCCACCTCATAGGGCCTCACCGGGAATGTGCGTCAAGTGCCCAGCATGGACCTGGCATGCAATGAGAGGTGCAGGAGGGTCTGCCATCAGTGTTTTGTCTGATGCACACATGGTCATATGTGGGATCTAGGCCCATCAGGCTTGCTAGGTTCTTACTCAACAACTTGTTTTGACTACTCTGGTCTTTGCACACTCCCACACAGTACAGACAGCAACAGTCCTCATGATAGCCATTAACATGATGCTTGTGTATCATGAGAATGATGATGATAAAGATAACTTCTCACTAAGTGCCAGCTATATGCCAGTTACTGGACTAAATGCCTTGTTCATTATCTCCTTTCACCTCACAAACCCTATGAAGTAGAGACTCTCATGGTCCCCATTTACAAATAAGGCATCTTCGGCTCAGCAAGAGGTGGATTAACTTGCTTGAGGTCATTCAGCTAGAACTGGCAGGACAGAGACTGGAATTCCGGAAAGTCTGACCCCCCTTCCCCCAAGCTCTAGGTCTTACTTGGGATATCCACTGCCATCCATCATGTCGTTTTAGGTCTCTCTGCCTCTGAAACTTCATCTCCTTTTAGAATGGTCTCCTGACCATATATTTAGTCAGTCTTTTTGATGCTACTGTCTGTAGCAATCCTGATTATCACTAAATTTCCTTACTGAAAGAGAAATGCCCAAACCTTGACACTACCTGCATCAGTGATGTCTTCTCCGAAGGAATTTCTTTTAAGTGTCAGGTCTTGTGTCTGTACTTGCAGAAGACTGAACTGGAACAACCCATTTCATTGTCATTTAAATGGTTTTCTGATGACCTGTGATGGTAGTGGACAAATGGCCTGTCAAGGGAAATGAGAAAATCATCCCCAATATTGGCTCATGGCTTGTTGGTGATGTGGGGCCAATGAGGATTTTGCCCTCTCCCTGAAAGCCACAATAAATTCAGATCATCCATAGGAGCCCTTTGCTGGCATAATTGACCCATTGGCACCATTACCAGCCAGAGAAACAGACGTGGACAGAGCCCTCACCTTAAGAAGCGTTTATAGTGTAGTCTGTTCTCTGAAAGCTCCTGTGATTTGAATCACCGGGATTGCACACCCTCCCATGTTCCAGAATGCCTCTCCACCCAGCTTTCTGCTGTGGGGTTGAGTTCTGAAACAATGGTTCTTGTTGAGGGAAATTTCCCACTCGTCAGTGCTGCCCAGAGGTGGTGACAAGTGCAGGAGCAAGGGAGCTGTGCTCAGAAGAAGGTGAGCTAGCGCAGAGAGAGGGCAGCACTGGCTCCCAGCCGCAGGCTTCAGCTGCGGACGCTTTCATCCTGTTGGCAGAAATGTGGGCCCAAGTGGCCCCTTGAACGATGACTCCATGGTTCTCACACAGAGAGAACCGCGGGGGGAGCCGTGATGATCACGACTGGTTGGCATCTTGGCAGATGGTGGTAAGAGCTCTATTTACTTAGATAATTAAAATGGTGATGGATTTGCATGTCTGATGTCAAGATCTCTAGTCTGCAGATGAATGCCTTTTGGGGCACACAGGGATGGAACCCCTCCTTGCTTTGGAGTATCTGCACCTGACTCAAGTGTCAGAGGGATGGGAGCCAGGGAATATTCCCACAAATGCTCCTTCTTGAGTTGAATCTCCATCTGGAGCACTCTGACCCTCTTATGGAGCTATTCATCCCAGCAGGGAGATGACATTTTTCAGAAAGGCAAGGTCTGCTGACAGACTTAGGAATAAAGGTTGTTTTCTTTCTTTGAATAGGATTGATGTAGTTCTTTGGATTATTGTGATTATGAGAAAGATTGGTCCCTTTAGAATTTATCGAGTGCTTTTTTATTTTTATTTTTTAAAATATTTTATTTATTTTGAGAGACAGAGCATGCATGCATGTGTGCATGGGGGTTGGGGGAGGGACAGACGCAGAGGGAGAGGGAAAGAATCGGAAGCAGGCTCCACATCCAGCATGGAGCCAGATGCAGGACTCAATCTCATGACCCTGAGATCATGATCTGAGCCAAAATAAGTGTTGGATGCTTAACCGAATGAGCCACCCATGTCCCTCAAGTGCTTTTCCACATACATTGTTTTACAGACTCTGTATGATTCTTCTCTGAGGGAGGCACGGGGCACTGTGGCAGGAAGGGCAGGAAGGGCGTGGGACAGGCCTGGGTTTAAATCCCACCATTGCCACTTACAAGTTGTGTGACCTTTTTTTAATCTCCCAGAGCCTTGGCTTCTTCATCCGTAGAAGGGAATAATATCTGCATTTTGGGGTTGTGATAAGGATGAATGATGTATATATGTGAAATGCTAAATCACCTTTGGGCACAGAGTAGACCCCAAGATGTTGATGGTCAGTCACACAACATTTATAAAAGAGAAAACCGAAGCCCAGAGCAGGGTGAGTGGCTCCTCATGGCCATTCGTTGGTGACGGCCATGAGAGCCACATCATTTCACTCTAAATCCCAGATGCCATGTTGTGTCTATTCATGGTCCCTTTGTCTTGGTGCCTCCCAAATTCCCTTTTGTTAAAGGATAGTCCTGGACTTGGTTGTAGTCCTCCTTGAGCCTCATCTATAAAGTGGAGGGTCTGCTAGAGGTCTCTTCTGCCTTCTGGTATTTGGGGACAGATCTGAGAAGTTAGGAGCAGGTGGATATACAGAGGTCGGTAGGGCTCATCCATAGTAGGATTTTTAGGGTTTTGGGTTTTTTTTAATGATTTCTTTTTGAGCCCAGAGGAAGATGAACCGCAACAATGTTATAACTTTTAAAGACAGTTTGACCAAAATGTTGTCCATGCTTTGCTGGCTTCTTATTGCTACCCAGCCCACAAGAAAAGCTTTCTGCAGCTGCATTGAATTATTATCCCTTAGTGAAGTGACAAGTGGATCTAGCATCACATTCCACATGTGACCGTCATATGTTATAATGTGTTATTGCATATGTGAGCATTGGTGACATGGGCTGTCACCTGTATCTAGTGTGTCCCAGGCCCCTGGCAACCTGGGTGGAGAAGGGAGAGCCTCAGATGCATGGGTAATTTCAGCCCCCCATCCCGAACACCAGATCTCTGAAATGAACCAGAATTGCACACCCTGTCGTCAGCATTGCGGCCGGAGGCAAGGTCGGATCAGCCCAGCACTGCAGACAGCACAAACTCACTCTAGGCAAGCAATGATTTTTTAAAAATTATGCTGTCTTCAGCAAATGAGAGGGATTTCCTCCACCATTTATGGTCAACTAGGAGGAAAGCCAGTCGTTTTTCCTCTCATTTCCTCCTCATCTCTGTAGGCCTGCAAAGAACAGGAGCACACACAGACAGCATAGAGACTGAGAAGGTGGGGAGAGGGAGGAAGGGAGAAAGAACAGGGCGAAGAATTGAAATAGATATCCAGGCAAACCTTCGTTATTCCTAACTTCAGTTAACCAAGACTGTCAGTGAATTTCACATACCCCCCAGCTACTATAGTTCACATTATAAACTCTTCCAATTACCTGAAATCTCACTTAACTTAAATTTCAGCACATCCCCTGGGGCACTCGAATAATCAAAGTTTGCCTGTCGAAAGTAATACTGAAGAGGGGAAACTGCCATGGTGACTCCGAGAAAGATAGATCATAAAAAAAAAAAAAAAAAAAAAAATGTCATCTTAGAGAATGGCATTAGAATCATTAAGTTACCAACCTGAAATTGCTGAAATGTTATCTAAAAATTACAGAGACAAACAGAGATTTAGAACAGGGCTGTGGAAATGCCCGGGAGCTACGTATTTGAGACTGGGTTACACAGTCACGTCCAGCGAAGGCGGCTCGCAGTGGTGCTGGCGAGTCAGCGCAGCTCGGTCGGGGTGCCTGCAGGCTGCAGGACCTCAGTGACGAGACCATCTGTGCGGGCTTGGCCTCACTTGTCCTCTCACCCCATAGATGCCCAAACTTGGCCTGGCAAGGTTCAGGGTATCTCCAAGCAATAGTCCTTAGTGCCTATCCAGAGAATGAAGGTGGCAAAGGAAGTTTATGCCCTTGTGATCTGGGGACATGCTCATTTTAAGTGATAAAAATGAGGTGACATGCAAATGCCATTCTGCTAATTCTATAGGAGCCATCTTGTGACCTCTCCATACATACCAAGTTTTTGCAAACTGACAACTTTTTCTAAATGATGCTGAAATGAGAGGCAGGCAGAGAGAGAGAGGAGGAAGCAGGCTCCCTGCTGAGCAGAGAGCCCGATGCGGGACTCGATCCCAGGACCCTGAGATCACGACCTGAGCCGAAGGCAGTGGCCTAACCCACTGAGCCACCCAGGCGCCCCTGTCAAATAAATAAATAAAAAATATTTTAAAAAAATATTTAAATGATGCTGAAATGGAATTGAGAGTTTTAGGCTTAACAATAAATAATAATTGATTAGCTTACTAACATATTACAAACATATATTTACATATGTGTGTGTCTGTCTGTCTGTCTGTGTGTTTGTAAATATATATTTCAGCTTACTAGGAATCAAAATTCATTTTTTTCCCAAATACTTACTGAGCACTCACTCTCGGTCAGGAGCTTGGCTCTGGAGATGCAAAGGTGAATGAGTTGGACCTTGGCTGCAGGGAGATCTCAGTCTGTGATGAAGCAGACAGGTGGGCAGGTGGTTGTGATGCTCTAATTAAGGTGTACCCAGAATGTCACATGGCTACGAGGAGTCAGGAGGAGTCAGAGGTGGACAGCAGCCAGGAATCGAAAGGCTCTTGTTTCTCAGTCTCCTTAACAGAGGTATTTTTAAAGATGAGTGAATGGCAAGACCTGATTTATGGTTTTCAAAGGGACTGGTACCTGCTCTAGAGAGGTAGGGAGACAAGGAGGCCATCATGACATTCCCAGACAGATGTCACAAAGCAGGGCAAAATAGGGGTTCCAGGAATGGTGGGAGTAGCTCATCGGAAGGTGAAGTTATGTCATTTGTTGAGTACTGTTTACCTGAAGCTGCAAATTGGATGAGAAAGGAGGTATCCTGGGAGGAGGTTGGAAGATAAGGTAGGAAGAGGGTGTGACAGAGTACAGAGGGACCACGGGAGGAAATACCTCTAAGAAAAAAGTGAGTCTGTGAATTGAGAAGTTTCTAAATTGTTCCTGAACACGAACCCTTCAGCCACATACGTTTATCATTATGTGGCAAAGCCTTTGGGGATTGGCGGGTATGTTCTTGCAACAGCTAATGAGAACTAGCCTGATTCCATCAGTAAAAATCGCCAAGGCCCATGAGTCACTGTTTGAGGGTGAGAGTCCTTTGGTGGGGAGGTCCCCTTCCTGACATCCCGGCTACCTTCATCCCTCTCCGCATTTATCTGTTCGTAAAGCCATCTAAATAGTAATGTAGTATGTCAGATAGACATTTAATTATTATGATCTTCCTTGTAGCAAATTATGATTTGCTTTATTGCAGATAACAGTAAACGGGTAGATAAAAGCCACTCAGTGGTGAAAACTATGGGTCTGGGTTCTTCAGATGATCATCACGAAGCTATCTTCATGGTGCTTGT
Source organism: Neogale vison (assembly GCF_020171115.1). Lineage (NCBI taxonomy): Eukaryota > Metazoa > Chordata > Mammalia > Carnivora > Mustelidae > Neogale > Neogale vison. The sequence continues at coordinate 48,730,276 of NC_058101.1, forward strand.
GCGGGGCATGAATTAACATCGACAAATGACTTGTGAATTGTGCCTTTAAAAATATAATTGAAATGCAATTCAAAAGAAATCTATATTTGAGAGGATAATAAAAATATTTCATGATATCTAATATACATGCCGAAAACTGGGCATATTTTACCAAGTTTATTCCGTTCACGTTTAACCGATTACCCGGTATAGTTGGTGTGTGGTTTTTCTTTCCCATTAGGTAGGTGTTTACCCCACTGCAACCTGGAAACTTCACCACTGTATGTGTGTTTCTGGGTATGATCAGTAAAGAATCAGGGGTCCATTAAAATAAAAGGAATTGTTATTAAATGCCCACTCTTTCTTTTTCTGTCTTTATTCACAAATCACCAGAAGGGGAGGGAGGACCTTAGCAAAGCTGAGAAATAAGCTCACTAGAATAGATCCACCCAGATGAATGGGGTGAACATTCATTGTTCTCTCCTTTCCACCTGCACCCCGCTTTGGAGGGTATTACCACTGGATGTAATCCGCAGAGAGAGCACAGGGCGACAGCCCGGGTGTCCTGGTCTCCCCCAGGGGAAGGGTGGCACTCAATCTGCTTTGGATGGCTGGAGAACCCCTTGAAGAGAGAAAAAGGCTGAAATGTAACCGAGTTCTCCCCGATCGATTGGTGGCCTCTGATCTGATCTTTCCTGCACGGGCACCTCATCTTGCCTTCAGCCTCCAGAGTCACCTTGCCGCCTCCCTGTGTCCCGCTAATTCTGTGTGTGCCAGAGTCTTCCCAGGACATGCCTACGTGAGAGGATCAGTTACTGTTGCTTAACAACCAAAGGATCCTGATTGATCAATGCAGAGAACAGTCTGGGTGTGCTACTCATTCCTTTAGTAATGAAGGATAAGCTGACCTTGTTGAGCTTCGGTTCCTCATCTCTAGAATGGGGCTAATTGTACAACCTATTTCATAGATAGCTGTAAGATTGAATATAATGTTTCAAGTCGAGCATTTAGTACAATTTGGAAAGTAACAATATTCGCTGAATAGAGGCTGCTACACTTACTATGGTAATGAAATAAAGGCCCACTTCTTTTTAGTATTACTCCTAACAGTTCCTGGGATATAGAAGACATTCCAAAAATACGAATTTGTTTTCTCCTTCCTCTTTACTGAAAACAAAGCCAAACCCGCCTTTCCTTGGGTAGGGAAGAGAGCAAATATCGCCAGCCCCTAAACCACACTCAAACTTACCAGGCAGAATTATACCCTGACTAGGGAGCAAAAATGGAAGCCTAAGGAGAATCAAGGGTGTATCCCTTGGCCCCACCCAAGTGACCAGAAAGTGGGGGCATTTTCCTGTGGCTTGTCCCCCTGGGCTCAGCCCTTGGACAGGGGTTTGGGCTGTCATGCAGCCATTTGCCCGTCGATAGGATTCTGATACCAGCTGCTGAGGCTGAGGCCAGACCCATGCTTGTTTCTTGTTGCCTGGGCAGCACCTCCCTAACAGAATTGCGTTAGACAAGGTGATAACAGAATCCATATTAAGAAACAGCAAAGTCAGTATGTTCTTTGTAGGCTTGACAGATCAGATCAAACGGCAGGATCCAGAGGTATGTCTGCAAAGCAAGCCCCCGTCCCCAGCTGCCTTCCCCTCCCCCTGGGAGCTCAGCAACCAATTTTACCCAAGCAGTAGAGTCAAAGATAATTTACGCCACATGATGTCAGGACCCAATTGTCTTCCTCAAAGGATTCTTAATGTCACTCCCCTATTCAGAGCCCCTCAGGGCTCCTGCTTGCTGGAAGAATAAAATCTGAACTCTCCAGCACGACTTCCAGGCCCTTTCTGACCTGACCACCCATCTGTCTCTCTTTCCAGCTTTATCTGATGCAGGCGTCATTCCCACCCCGATGCCAGAGATAGCCCAGTGTGTCTTCCCATGTGTCACCTTTGTGCTTTGCTCTGGCCGTTTCCCTGCCGGGAATATTATTTTCCCATCACTGCTACCTGTCACAACTTCATCTACTCCCCAACAAAACGAACCCCTCCACCTGTCCCTTGGGATCCCTTCCAAATGTTCACATCTTCCTCCAACTCTTCGAGCCCCTTCTTTGCTGAGCTGTGATCCTCTCCTTGTGCTTAAGAATAGTAGAGTATCAGTACACATACGGCACTTCCTATTTTAAGTATGTTATACATACTAATTGCTTTAATTCTCACATGAGCCCTATGAAAGATACTATGATTATACCCATTTAACAAACAGAGAAACTGAGGCATGGAGGGGCTGAGTAATTGATCACGTAACCAGTGAGTGGTCAAGCCAAGATCCAAATGCAGGCATTGCACTCCTTCTGGCTGGAGGTAAGGCAGCTGATCAGATCTCACAGTCCAACCTGATCTGTCAACCATCATTCAAACTGTCTTTCCCTGTGTTTCTGGGAGCTCCGTGTGTACCTCTCTATAGCATTTAGCATGCTGTAGTTAGTAATGATTAATGAATGATGGTCAGGTCACATTATCATCTATTATTATCTCTTGTGTTATATTAATAATTTTTATTGCTATAAAAAAGGACCAGGCACCGTTCTACGTTTATAGGCATTCATGTCTTGCTAGGCATGTGTACCTTGATTTGGGGGGTGGAGAGAAATGCACTGGACTGAGAGGAACCCTCAGCTTGGGTTTTGACTCTGGATCCCACTAGCCAACCTTGTGTAAGCCCAGTGTATCATGCTGAGTCCCAGCTTCCTCATCTGTGCAATTAGAGGCCTGCCTTAGAGGATTCCTGAGGTCTTTACCACTTGTGAGTTTGAGACTCTGTCAGAAGGGAACAAAACTACATGTGTCACAGGATGTCAAGGTAAGATAAATGTATGCCATTGTCTCATTCATTATATGTATGTATTGAGCCTCAGGTAGGTACCCTGCATTGTTTTTAGTGCCAGGCATCTGGAAAGAGAGAGGTTGAAAATAAACCAATAGTGAGTTGTATAGCTCAAGGTCAAGTAACAAGTACAATGAAGGAAAGTAATACAGTATGAAAAGATTGAGATTCTGAGTGGTGACAGACAGGGACAAGCTTCCTGAGAAGGAGACATTACAACAGATATCTGAAGGAAAACTGGGAACGGGCCATGCAGAATGGGCCAAGTAGAAGGAACAGCAATGCAAAGGCCCTGAGGTTGGAGTGGGCTCGATGTGGTCATAGACCAAGCTGCCCCTCATATGTTCCAATGGAAGCGTCAAGTTAGAGATGAGAGTGAGTACAGGTGAGAGTCTGAGCGGGTGACACCAATTTAGGTAAAATTGGCACAGAAATGATGGAAAGGCCATCAGAATGAACAAAAACCCTGGCTGAGGTAGGGGGAGGATTTGGGTTAGCCAAGAAAAGAGACCCCGGGGCCTGAATCACAACCAGTATAACTATGTGCAAGTGCCCTTTGAAAAACTAAGTGTCTCACACCTGTGATTCGCTTGGTGTTGAGCCCTGTGTGGTCATCAGCACGCAGGCAGCCAGAACTCTTCGGGACGGAGTTGGCTGACACCTGAGCAGATGGCTGGGTGTCCTCTTACGCCTCAGCCCTTCCCCAGGGAATGTGTTTGAAAAGGCCCCAGGAGAGCTGCCTGTCTTCCAAACGGGGCCTCAACATACTGTGCGTAAAGTGTGCTGCTCAGTGCACAGTGATCTCTGAGTGTCTTGTTCTGAATGTGTTTAGACCCGAGAACGGTAATATGTGGACCTGCTACTCAATGTGATTGGTACCAATATCAAATACTAAAAGAGCCTGGGATTTGTAATTGAGAGTCGTGATTTGAGGGGACACCTGAGTGGCTCAGTTGGTTAAGTGTCTGCTTTCAGCTCAGGTCATGATCCCAGGATCCTGGGACCAAGCCTCACATCGGGCTCCCCGCAAAGCGGGGAATCTGTGCCTCCCTCTCCCTCTGCCTGCACAATTGCTCATGCTCTCTCTCTCTATCTCTCTCGCAAATAAACAAATAAAATCTTTTTAAAAAATGAGTCCTGGTTTGAGCTGACAGTAGTTAGTTAGGTATGTGACTCTGGGAAAGATAATCTCAGCTACTTTGTCAAATGGGAGAAACAGTTTTTGTCCCACTTGTCATATAGTGTGGACCATCCAATGAGGGAGTGTCTGCAAAAGTGTTTTGTTTGCTTTAAATGTAAGAAGAATAATACTTCTAATTTTGAAAAAGCATATAAAGTCAAATTTCGCACAGCATCTTCCTTTTGGAGCTCAGTGAGGTAGGCAGAGCAGGTCTGAACTAATCAGGGTTGTGCCTTCATCCCAAAGCCCTAATTATCTGCATTACATAATGGCCCCCATCTCTGAAAACTCACCAAGCACCGAGTCCTCCGTGTAGGTTTCCTCCCCTGCCTGTGAACCCACCCCCTCACTCCCACTCTTGTCTCCCTTGGGGAGCTTCATTCCGTATTTGTCCAGTGAATGAGTAAATGCATGGAGTGGCTTCCTACAGAATAGTAGAGAACAGGTCTATAGATGACGGTCCACAATAAGTGTGTGACAATCCACAGGGGTGTGTGTGTGTTTATTCCTACATCCATGTTCTAAAGGAGAAGTCTGGTGAAACTGCATGGGTGCTATCTTCTGTTCTATGCTGCATCTTTTTTTTTTTTTTTTTTTTAAAGAAAATGAGGGGTTGCAAGTGAATTGATCTCGGTACCCAGATGAAGGTGTCACGACCCACGACTTGGAAAACACTGTTAGAAAATATCCAGTAGCCAGGAACATTGTTCTTTGCGGTTTTGGGCAAGTCATGTGGGTTATCTGTGAGCTTTATTTGCGTTTATGAGCGTTATTAGCATTCGATGCTAATTCGAAAGGAAAAAAAATGGGCTATGGGGATAGACCCACAGCATTACAGCAGCTTGAAGGGTTACTGCATGTAATGTACTTTTAGTTTTTCCTGGTCTACACAAGGAAGTCAGAATCTAATAAACGCTTAGGTTTGGGACAATTCCTGTTTGAGAAAGACGGGGTGTTAATCACACCCTTGTCATCGAGACTACCTAGGGATTGGTGAGGAAGACTTTCAAGAAAAAGTCAGGTTCCCTACCCAAAATCCTTGGGCCCCAAAGTCGTTTCAGAAGCAGGAGTTATTGGACTCTGAGAGGAATTGCCATAAGCATACAGAATATTATGTATTGGCCCCAGCAGACTCTAGGGCGGTGGCTTAGTCAATAATCAAACACATTCATTTGTCTTCAGCAAATATCTAAAGATTCACAGTTAGTGGCATAAAGACCATAAACGCCCTCACATCACTGAGGTCACTAATGGGATGTGAACATGTTTTCAGTCTTCAGAACACCAGGGAGATTCAGAAAAACCCGTAAGGGATTGTGGAAATAAGGTTTGTTATCCAGGTATCATGTTTTTCATTTTCAAAATCAACAGGACCATTTATCCCTTCGGGGGAACGGTGTTTGGCTCTGTGCCTCACACAAAGAAGGCACCTAGAAAATATTTATTGAATGGGTGGCTGAGACCAGCTACAGCTTACAGAAAACTGTTCTAGCCTGGCTGCTTTGGAGGAAATAGTCCTCTGGTTCTTTTCTGACGCCCTGTAGTTTATCCCATTTCTTATAAGTGGATAGTAACCTTATCGCTTCCACTTGGCTCCCTCTCAAGGAGCACAGGGGAGAGATGCTTGTAGAGTCCTTTTGTTTTTTCCCATCTTCCTTCAGGCTTCATCTGAGGAAAGGAGAGGCAGGCCCCCAAGAAGTGGAGGGGAGTGGGTGAAGAGATAAAGGTTTCACTCATTTGTTCCAGGTCTAAAAACTAGCCAAACTCAAAACCGCCCTTCCGTAGCTCCCTTGTGCTGGGAGTACCAACTCAATGTAGGAAGAAACTATTTTCTGGTGTTTTTCTTTCCTTCCTTCCTTTCTTTTTCACGGAATGCTTAGTTTTTAAGGCACTGGGGCTTCTAGGGGTTGGTTTTACAGAGATCTGGGTTCAAGTTCTGACTCTGTTTTCCCCTCAGCACATTACATAAGCCCTTCCACATTATACATGAGGAGGTCAGAGTGACTTCACGGTGTTGCTGTGAGGACTGAAGGCACCCACACACGGAGAGCATCTGTCACAGAAACTGTGTTTTTGGTTCGCAGTGATGGATCTTCATCTTTGTGGTGGTTCAACAGAAGCACAGACCAGGGGCAAATATCCTCTTCACCGGTCTCCCTATGCTCATTCTCTGATTCGACTCCATGAGTTAGGATGGGCTAAGTTAGGCCCTGGTAACAAACACCTCTCTCAAATCTCCTTAACACTACAGAATTTTACTTCTGGATCATGTCAGGGTCTCTGTGGACCCCGCGGACTCTCCAGGGCAAGTCATCTGCTATATTGACACCACAGTCAAGACCATTTCGTCCTCAGGGCCGTACCTGGTTCCACACCCATTGCAGCCGGTGAGGAGAAGGATCGGCGATTCTCACCTAGACTCTCAAGTGCTTTCACCCTGGGACAACCTCATGTCCCTGAGAGGCCCATTTTATGGGATAAAGCAAGTTACATGGCTCTACCTTACTCCAAAGCACAGGAAGGGACAGTCCTGCCATGGGCCTGGAAGGAAAGGAGAGCTGGAAATATTAGAGAGAGATGCTCATGTTAACCACACAGGCATTAGCCTTTTCTCATTCTGCCGTAAATTGTTATTGCAGTCATAGCCTCCGCCCAGCACCCACGGCAGCTAGTGGGCATCTGATAACCCTTGCTATATAGAGATTCTGAAACTGCCACGGTCACGGGTGATCTTTGGAAACCACTGAGCCAGCTCTGTCCTAGATAAGGCAGAGGAAGCAATTTCTGGGCGCTTGAAGTGAGTCCCACCTCCCGGACTGGAGCCCCATCCCTCCCTGCCCCCACGTTTTCCTGGACACCCTTTACCCCCAATGATATTGGATAATGGGGGTAAAATCATGGGTTCCTCAAGTTCCAGGGCACCGTGGTTGCCCCTCTCATCTTCTAGGCGGGGTGTGTGTGTTCTGTTCTGTGGTTCTCCCAGGGCCCCCACAGTTCATGATTAGTTCTAGGCGAGACCCACTTCCAGACGGAGGACTCCTGGCCCTGCCTGCTGATTCTCTGTTGTCCACCTCCTCCATCCTCTACACTTACCCCGGCCTCCTTTAGGAGCTGAAATGTCTCAAGCACAGTAACTTGGTTGGTCCGACTTCCTGTTCAGGTTTTGGTCCTGCCCAAGGCTGGGGCTGGATCCGCGCACTTGCCCGTTGTTAAGAAGCTGCCAACAAGAGGCTCTTCAGGACCTTTTCCTTCCCTTGCAGTTTTTTCGTTGTTTTGTTTCCAATTGGAGGGCTAGGAAATGGGTCATTTTAACAGCTTCCACCACAGGGACCAAACTATAACCATTTTAGAATGAGTGCGAGAAATTCCTTCCCATTTCCCAATATCGCTTCTCCGCGCCCCCCGCCCCCCCGAGTTTTCTGTTGTTACTTTGATAACAGACATAAGCTCTCTGGCCAGGTGCAGGAAACAGAGCCCTTGCTTGCTTGTACTTTGGTCCCCCTCTGGGCTACAAAAAATGGCACAGAACGGTTCTGAGACCGTGCCTCGCCCTTGGACCCGCGGGCCACTGCTGGCCTCTCGAACTATTGCAGTTAGCGTGCTAACTCTGGACACAGTATGAAGCAGGAGGCCTCTAGAGCCTGGGTTTTCAAACTGTAGCCGGAGTGAGAGTCCCTGTGCTGTGGGCTAACGATGCAGATTCCTGAGCCTGAGCCGGTACCAGAGATTCCAACTCCGTGGCTCTGAGCTGGGGCCGGGCATCCGCAGTTTCACCAGCACCCCTGGCCTGCGGTGGGGCGGGGGACGTAGCGCAGTGTTCTCTCGCCTTCTTCCTTCTTGATTCTGCCACACCAGGGGTTGGGGGACTCCGGGGAAGCTGTCCCGTCTTCGGGGCAGCACCACTTTGAGCTGCTTCAGAAAAGAGGTTCCAGCCTGAGATTTGTTCTCTTGATAAAAATAAACGGCACGGAGGGCAGTTGTTGCCGTTTGCTGCTCTAGACCGGAGTCCGCAGAAGAAAGCAATAAGCGCTGTCGAGCAGCGGCTTCCGAAAGACCACCCTTTTGCTGCTGTGGCTCTAGGTTCTGTATGGAATGTGTTGCTTTCTGACCCTTCGGGGCAGGTATAACGGTCCTGTTTTTCATGCCTTGAAGGAACTCGAGCTGCAGGGATGCCCCTCAGCAACTCCCAGGTCACTGTCTTCACAGAGGCCTCTGTGCCTGTTTCCTGCCAGGTACTCTGGACTCAAGGGAAGGGAGTCCTATTACAGCCCTTCACGGCTTCCAAGGCCCTATCTGAACCCGGCCTTGGGAGAGAAACTGCTTCTCTCTTGGATCCTAATAGTCAGCAGTTCAAGGTCGGGGAACCTGAATTTCCACTTTGCCGGTAAGAGGTGGCCCTTACCACTTCCCGAGACCGATGTTACGGCTAATCTTGCCTACAGCACCTCACAATGTCTCCACGCAATTGGAATTTTCTTCCCCGAAGGTGGAAGACAGTGTCTTTGGGGTCTCAGAGTTGAATCTGATCAAGTGAAGGGACAAAGGTGGCCGTTTTTGTGCCACCAATACGAACAGCCCTGACAACTGAGGCTTGCTGATCCCGGGCAAAGAACCAAAGGCGCAAGGGCAGATCTATTAAATTGTGTGTAAACAGGATTTTTTCCCTGTGAAATCTCAATACCTCCCTTAGGACATTGCAGTTTAGGTTTTGAGCCACTCTCCTCTGATATTCACTCGTTGGGGATTTTACTCCTGAGAAATCACAGTGGCAACAGAACCATTTTGCCTCCATGAAGACGATGTCAAAGTCTTAAAAATCCAGGACGTTTTAAGGCAGGATTCCAACCTCATTACTGCCAGGAATAAGATTCACCCAAGGTGGAAGTGTCCTCTCTTAGAACTCAAATCCGTCTCAGAATGGTTTTTCTTTCCCCTTTGTTTTTGAAGCTAAGCAATTACTTTTTTTTTTTTTTTTAGGAAAAAAAAATTGTGCTAATGCACAAAACTCTCTTTTTCCCCTTTCATTTATTTGAAATTGAACTTAACAAAGTCAGTTCCAAGCAAGCACTATATATGAGTAATGCTTTTTGTCCATAAAAGAGCATTGACTCCAATGGTATGGGAGCGCTGATTCTCTCTCTGCTTTGTGCGAGCGTCCGTAATGACAAAGTGCTCATGTCAGGGTGTATAATGAAACTATAAATTGTTTTCATGAATGCTCTGGATTTGGTCTTTTACGGGGCAAATTCAAAAGGTATTTAATGCCACATTTCACATACGTGAATAACGCCAGGCCGTGCAGTATATCCAATGAAAGTAAAGAGTCCCAGTCAGGCTCACACTGGCCCGTGTGGTGGCTGATTATCAGGTAAGGGTGGTTCATGGTCAGGATGGGGATGGGCTGATGGAGAGAAGGTGGGATGAAGAAATCCTGTCCCCCTGAGGAAGAGTTCCAGCTAGGTACACCCAACTGTTTGGGGGTAATCGAAGTGTGGCTAAAATACTTAGCTCATTTGGTGCCTGGGTGGTGGGTGCCTGCATTGGAGTTACAGAAGTTGTACACATCTTGGTGGAGTTAGTAAACAGACATTCTCAGGTAAGAAAATGTCTGCTGGGGTGAATGGACAAGGGAAATCTTCTGCAGTGATTTATAGTTCAATTAAGTTATTTCTAATAGCACTTTTTGTATATACTTATTATAGTAGAGCCATATGGGTTTCTTCTAGAAAATTTAGAAGACACAGAAAAGCACAAAGAATAAAATTATAAAAAAACACATGGCCAAGAGTTGTTACTAATGTTTTTACAAAATTTGTATTGAATTATCTTTCTGTGTCTATCATTTCATTGAATTTTAATAAAATTTTATATAATCTTACCTAAATTTATTTTTTAAAACAAAATTTGGGTCCAACTATCTATCCATGTCATTGTTAAAAATTTGCTTTTTTACTTATATGTTGGCTAAAGTATTTTATCTGTTTATCCCAGTTTGCTAAAGTTCATGAACATCCAGGGTTTTGGTTCTGTCGTGAGGGGCGTAGGTCAGGTACCATGGCAGACTGCATATTGTATACCTACTGCATACATCATTTACTGACTGACCTCTCTGGGTATATGTTCTTTAAAAACAAAAAACTCCACAAAACAAAACCAACCGTGCAGAAAGCATGAAACAGGGGGTGTGTTAAACGGAGGTTTATTGACGTTTTTGACCAGCTGGTAGGATATTTTGTTTTTGTTTTTGTTTTGCAGTACCTGGTGTGTAAAAGAAAGCTGGAGAGTAAAAAGGAAGCCCTGCTGATCCTCTCCAAGGAGCTGGACACATGCCAGCAAGAAAGGGACCAGTACAAACTCATGGCCAATCAGCTTCGGGAGCGCCATCAGTCCCTGAAGAAGAAGTACCGGGAGCTGATTGTATGTCTTACGTCGCGGCGACGTTCTTGCGCCCTCATTAAGATAGAAAGTGGGTTACGCTGGAATTAAAATTTTAAAAGAAAAAAAAAAGTGACGATTTTAACACACCAGTTCTTTAAAAAAAAAAAAAAAAAGTGGGGGGAGGCTCACATTCAAACAGTTCCAACATGGAAAAATGAAGAAGTGAAAGTTGTCACCCCTGTTTCTGCCACAACCCAGCCCCAGTCGCTAGCAGGCCTGTGTGCTTCCGGACTGCCTCCTCTGGCATCTGTGAAAACTCATACAAATGTGTTTGTACCTGCCTCCTTCTTAGTTTAATTGTATGGGGCTTTTCATTGTTGTTGTTTTTTTTAATCATTTTTATTACTTTTTGTTGTTTCTTTTTCTTTTTACCTTTCTTTTCTTCTTTTCTTTTTTTTTAAGTAATCTCTACACTCAGGGTAGTTGAGACCAGAACTCACCACGTGGCGATCAAAGGTTGCTTGCTCTACCCACTGAGCCACCCAAGCACCCCTGTTTATTTTATTTTATTTTTTTTTAAGATTTTATTTATGACAGAGAGAGATCACAAGTAGGCACAGAGAGAGAGAAAGAGGAGGAAGCAGGCTCCCTGCCGAGCAGAGAGCCCGATGTGGGACTCGATCCCAGAACTTTGAGATCATGACCTGAGCCGAAGACAGAGGCTTAACCCACTCAGCCACCCAGGCGCCCAGCACCCCTGTTTAAAGAGGATTCGTATTACAAATCTGCACCAATCCAAAAGCTGCTAGCCACATGTGATTATTTAAAATCCCATTTCAAATTAATTAGAATTCAGTGAAATTGAAACGCCGTTCTTCAGTCTCGGCACATTTCATGGGCCCAATCCCTGCCAGATACCATGTGGGATGATGTGGATGTAGAAGAGTTCCATGATGGCCACTGTGTGCGGACGGTGAGATACTGAGCGTTTCCATCATTGCAGAGTTCTGCTCATCCCCACTGTGTAAACATAGTTCCAGCACTTGCTTTTCACTCAGTCCTTTGGTCATTTCTCTAGGCCATACGAACAAATTTAACTCCTTTTTAAAAACAGTTGCATAGTAAGATTTCCATAATTTCTTTTACCTTTCCCTTATGCTGGGCATTTAGAGTCACTCTGGGTTTTTTTACGTGGCAAGATTTTTAAGGCTGCAGATTAAACTGAGATGGAGGGTACCAATGGTAGAGAACTAGATGCATTCCACTTTTTTTTCCTCACAATGTTACGATCTCTGTTTTTGAGTGCTGACCTGATGGCTAACATTTAGCCATCTAAGCTGGGGTCATTGAACTCTCCTGAAGCAGAAATAGAATAGGAAGTTTCCACATAATGTTGACTTATATTCAGGCAGCATGGGAGACAAGAGTACTTGTTTACTGAGCATTTATGCGTCCCCTGAGTTCTTTTTATTTCCAGGTGGCACCAAAGGGGTGGGGGAGGGGAAAATGAATCCTTTAAGACAGAGAGTCTGGGAAGACTGCAAGTTCTCAGTTAATTCTCTTTTATCTTGACCATATCCTATCCCCTCTTCCCTACCGTATGCCAACTCCCAACTTGTTCTGCCCATGGAGAAAACTCAAGCATGTGTGCATCCACTACTATTCCTTTGGATCTAACATTTAAAAGAGGGATTGGACTCAAACCAAATGAAATACTATCTCAGTTTTGGCTCTGCTCAAAGATAAATTCAGTTTTTCATGTATTTACTTGATTCATATGGTTTTAGAAAGTATCTAGGTTTGGTCCTAATTGGAACTGATTTCCTAGAGGTTTTTCCAAAATAACTGGTTCAGTTTATACTTAATTTTTAAAAAAGCATATGTGAGGGATGCCTGGGTGGCTTAGTTGGTTAAGCATCTGCCGTCAGCTCGGGTCATGATTTCAGGGTTCTGGGATCGAGCCCCATGTTGGGTTCCTGGCTCAGTGGGGAGCCTACTTCTCCCTCTTCTCCCTGCTCATGCTCTTTCTCTCAGTATTTCTCTCCCTCAAATTAAAAAAAAAATCTTAAAAAAATATATTTGAATTTGGTTCAGCACACTATTGATTGCAGGGGGAAGGAGTGGGAGGGTCTGAATTTAGTTTGGAGTTTTGTTCAGTTCCCTGAATCTAAGCACACTTTTTCTTTTTTTTTTTTTTTAAGTAAAGTGTAACATTTCTTTCTTTGTAGGATGGAGATCCGTCACTTCCCCCTGAAAAGAGGAAACAGGTAAGCCTTATTCCTGAAGTTTGGTAACTCTTGGATTGTTCATACAGATGCCGTACAATGACTGGGGTGTCAGGGGTGTCAGGGAATCCAGAATGTATAGAGAACTTCTCTTAACTTCCCAGAATCCTTTTGTGTTACAGAGTGGGGAACAGGTAGTAGAGAAATGCCCACCGAGAAGAGGGGTTGGCGGTTGTGGGAGTGATGGTGTAGAAGGAAACCCAGTGAGGTCTAACAAGGGGTTAGAGGGCATCCCAGTTGACAGCATTCCCTTTCTTGTTGGGAATCCTGTCAGGAGCCATGAGCTGAGAGCTCAGGGCTGTCACTCTTTAGCATACTGTTCACGGATGGATTCTGTTCTCCCATTCAGCCTCTACCATTTCAGGCTTTTAAAACTATCTTACTGGGCGCCTGGGTGGCTCAGTGGGTTAAGCCTCTGCCTTCGGCTCAGGTCATGATCTCAGGGTCCTGGGATCGAGTCCCATGTCAGGCTCTCTGCTGGGCAGGGAGCCTGCTTCCTCTTCTCTCTCTCTCTCTGCCTGCCTCTCTGCCTACTTGTGATCTCTGTCTGTCAAATAAATAAATAAAATCTTTTTAAAAAAATAAATAAAAAATAAATAAAACCATCTTACCTCATGCTCTCTTCGGCAACACATATACTAAAACCATCTTACCAGCAAAACTCATATGTTCTTTTCTACTAAATGATAGCCCACATCATTTATAGGTGAATCCATTTTCCTCCACAGATTTCAGATACTTAATTTGTGTCATTGAACAAATCTTATGTATTTGTAGATCTGTTTCTGAACTTCCTGTTTTGTTCCATGGAGCTTCCTGTGTAGTCCTGGTGTTGTACCACATTATTCTATTGGTTTTGGCTTTGTAATACTTGTGGCATCTGTTTGGGCTAGTCGCCTTCCCTTTGCTCTTGGTATTCATGTGTTTCCTATTTGTTACTTTTTCCAGATAAAACTTACAAACATTTTATCAATCCTTCCTCTCATTCCACCAAAACAAATGAACCAACCTATTGGTATTTTGATTGGGGCTTTGTTAAATTTGTAGATTAATTTGGGGACAGTTAAGATTTCTATAACATTATGTCCAGGAATATCATAAATCATATTTCTTTTAATCCAGTTGCATACATAGATACATACATACATATTTCTGTTGTTGTTTTCCAAAGGTATTGCTGTCAGACCTTCCCTCAACTTGATAATTGTTCTCTACTGACATGCCCTGAAATACAGCTTTTTATGGGGTTGAAGCGAGCCCAGATGATGGTGATGTTAATGCTCTGTGTTCCTCGTTATGGAGAAGCCCCTGCCTCAGAGCAGGTCTTCAAAACTAGGAAATGAAGATACAGGAATTGCTTTGTTTCTTCATAGCTGTAATGGTTAACTCAACATCCTGTTTTTGTTCATTGACTATATATTTGACATCACATGTAAACTTGTTGGGTCCATTTCCTTGAGATTTTTGATGCTGAGTAAATAGTATGCCACACACACACACACACACACACACACACACACACACAGGACTTTCACCCTTAAACAGCAACGCAACTCCTTCCTTCGGTTACCCCTTTGGTTATTTAGTTCTACTCTTTCCTATACTCTCTTTCTATTTTATTTGATTGTTTTGTACCACTCCAGGTTTGATCTGAAGTCAGATTTTGCTATAGACCTGATTTTTTTCAACAAAATTACAAGGGTGTAATTTTATCATGAATGTCTAAAAGTTGTCCTTAATCTGGAATCACTAGATGTTTTTGTGGGTTTTGGTGGCTAGGAACAGTCATCCTTGTTGAAATTTTCAAGTTTGTTAGTATTCATGAAGGGGTTTTACAGTTTAAGTGAATTCACGTCCCATGACTTTATAATAAAAAATTTACATTGACCAAGGAGAATCTGAAGAATTCTAGTGAGTCTGTCAAGCTGCATTCATATAGCTCTGAAAAAGCAAGTACTGTGTCCTCAGCGATGGCTTTTTAGATTTTAATATAGCATTCAATTTCTGTTCCTTTGGGATTTGTACAGTGGTGTGATTTTGGTGCTATATCCTTCCTGCCTGGTTTGGAACCTCTGACTTGCTGCATGAGATAGGATGGGTTGGGGTGCCGGCAACCGAAATTCTGAAGTGTTTAAACAAGAAGGATATCAATGACTTTGCAAAACCAGAAGTTCAAAGGTAGAACATCCTACTTCTCCATTATGTGTACTCCTTCTCTCCACTGTGCCACACTTAGCAAATAAAACACAGGACCCCTAGGGGGTGCCAGGGTGGGGGCAGAGTCAGTCAGGCATCTAACTCAGGAGTCGACTCAGGTCATGATCTCAAGCCAGGAGATGGAGGCTGGTGTTTTGGCTCCACGCTGAGTCCCTGCCCTTATGAGCATGCACAGGCTCTCTGGCTCTCTCAAATAAATAAATAAATCTTAAAAAAAAAAAAATACAGGACAGTTGGGAAATTCGGGTTTCAGATAGACAACTAAAACGTTTTTAGGATAAAAGTATGGCCCTTGGGCTACCTGGGTGGCTCAGTTAGTTAAACATCTACCTTTTGATCTCAGCTCAGATCATGATCTCAGGGTCCTGAGTTCAAGCCCCTTGTTAGGCTCTACGTGGGACATGGAGTCTACTTAAGAAAAAGAAAAGAAAAGAAAAAGACAAAGTATGACCCATGCAATATTTGGGACAAATGTATGCCAACACATTATTCATTATTTATCTATAATTCAAGTTGAATAGGGCATCCCATATTTTATCTGACCACTCTACCACTGTGTCAATTTCAACACCAGCTTTCTCTTGAAGAGATAGAGAACTCTTGAATTTTCTCTTTCTTCTTCTTTACTTAGAATAAAGAACTTCACTTTCTTCTAAGGCCAATTCCCCTAAGCAGGAGAGGCAAAACCCCAGCCATGGAATGGAAGTGCTTTTCTCCATTCTAATTGGGTTAGTGTAGGACATGCTCCCATTCCTGGTCTACTGACATTCACCAGGAGAGTGCCATGTGTTCACTGGCTTTGATTAATCACCGAGGATAGAAGGGCTGCTAGGAAGCCGGCAGTGACACTGTAAATAACTGTGTGGCCTTGGGAAGTGTCTGAGTCTTAGCAGTCTCATCCATAAAATGGGAATAAATATGGTACCTACCACATAGTGGTGCCAGCAGAGTCCTCCCCATGGTGCCTGGCAAAGGGTGAACACCAATAAATATTTTTTATCCTTTCCTTCTCCACCTAATCCCCCTTAAATTTTTTTTTTATCAGTGATATAAGAGTGTGTTGAATCTGCCCACCATGGCCCTTGTCATGACCCTTTTGTTTCCATTTGGCAGGTTAAAGTAGCTGGGGTCCAAGAGGGGTTTCCTGGCTCATAGGACTTCAGAGGGTTATTTGAGCAGAGAGCAGGGAGGCAGAAATGCAGCCGGGGCTTTGGCTACCCCAGCTCCCTCTTCTGCGCTTAGCAGCCACTGTTTCTTTCTGTGAACCTGCTTTCTCTGTAGAATGGGAAATGTGACCCCACATCTTTGATCTCTAGAAAAAAGTTGCTCCTCGGTCCCAAGCGGGAGCTCCTCTAGGCCAGGCTCAAGCCAGGGGCCCATCTCAGGGTTGGCCAGGCACAGCCAAGCATTCTATAGACACAAGAAGGCTTCTACCGTTGTCCTGTTAGGGGGTGGTGGGTAGGCAGACATAACTGTCTGCTCCACATGCCTTCTTCACACGACCAAGAGTAATGATGGCAGCCAAACTTTTGGAGTGCCCGCTCTAGCCGTGTACAGACCCTGTGCTCGGCATTGTGCTATGGATGAGCTCATTTAGTTCTCACCCAGCCATGTGAGGTGGGTGCTCTCATTAGTGTCGCCATCTGACAGATGAGGAAATTGAAGCATATGGCGGTCAAGGAAATTACCGCAGGGAAATGACGTAATTCATTGGTGTTGGAGCCAGAGTATGAACCCCTGCCGTCCACTTAGAGCTCATGCTCTTAGCCACATTGACTCAATACCTATTTATGGAGCTTCTCATGGGGGTCTTGTGCTAATTTAGACAGTGGGGACACAGGTCTGAGAAAAATCAGATCCAAATCCCCGAGCTTCTGGAACTTGCATTGTAGTTAGGGTGACTGCACCTTTGTTTCCCCAGGAACATCTCCATTTTGTCCTGGCATTATTTGTATTAGGGCTCCTTTTCACTCTCCAGAGCCTCTTGGTTTAGATGATAAATAATATAATCACTTTAATTCTAGTAGAGATGCTATGAACAAACAATAAACAACATAATTAAAATAAATCAGATGTAATGGACATTGATGCTATGGAGAGAGAAATACAAATTCTCTCCCAAAGCAAGGGAGAGAATTCTGCCTTAGTGATGGAAGAGATGTCTTGATAAATAGTGGGGAGAAATAGTTCCAGGATTTGGACATATAAAGAATTTTATCCATTCAAAATACATTTTTAAAATTTTATTTACTTTTAGTTAATTTATAGAAACATGTGACTGGTTTTTCGGCAGTGAGTGTTAAGATGCCTTCTTCCTTAGCTCGGTGTGGAGACGAAAATGCACCAGTAAGTATTTCGGTCCTGGCTGCAATGAGACTTCGTATTTAGCCAGAAGCAGACAGCTTTGACACACATGTGACAGGACTGGAAGGGAGAGGCAAAATTATTTTCTTCACTTTTTCGTCTAGCAGGAACGGGGTAAAAGCATGCATTCTGACCTGGTGTCTCCTTTATTAAGTTACATGTTTATCATGAAGGCAAGACAGTGGGTAAAATATTTACCCCTCCAGCTAAAAAGCAGGTGCACTTACTTAAGCAGAAAGCACTGGAACAAGAGCGAGCTGTCATGTTAACAGATGGGACATGGAGGTCCAAAGATCCACATATTAGAAAAGGAGATGCCACACAGAGCCATTTCATTGCCCATCAGCCTCGCTTCTTGATTGGGAAGGTGGAATTTCTGTGATCTCTACTTCTGTCTTCCACACAGAGCCATTTCATTGCCCATCAGCCTCGCTTCTTGATTGGGAAGGTGGAATTTCTGTGGTCTCTACTGCAGTCTTCCCTGTTCGTGTCTGCACTCAGAGGAAGGGAGTACTATGATCATTGTTATGGGCAGGATGTCTGTGTCTCCCAACATTCATATATTGAAACTATGCTCCCCCAGTGTGATGGTATTAGAAGGTCGGGCCTCTGAAAGGTATTAGAATGAGAAGAGGTCATTGAAGTGGAGCTGACATGAGCAGGATTAGTGCTCTTGCAGAAGTCATGAGAAAGCTCGCTTTCTCTGCTCTGCTCTCCGCCCCCGGAGACGGGGCCCAAGAAGTCACAACCGAAGAGGTCCTCACTAGAGTCTGACCACACTGGCTCCCTGGTCACAGACTGTCAGCCTGGAGAACTCTGAATAGTAGTCTTCTGGGGTTTATAAGCCCCCCAGACTATGGTATTTTGTCATAGCACCTTGAGCTGAACACAAATGTAGTTGAAGGTTCTTCTCAAATGTAGGTAGAAGCAATACCGCATCTTCAGCCTCGGTAGTGCTTTGTGCTTTTCTGAGACCATATATGCATGCATGTATGTATGTGACCTCCCAGCTGTCTCCCCATGTCACACTGGCAAGTTAGGTCTTGCACAAAGTCACAAGGCAGTGTCGCGGCTCACAGCAGGCCGAAAGAACCCAGGTTTGGCATCCGATCCTACCGATGTGAATTTCACCCTTCCACCTGCTGGTGGGTGATCTCTGGCAAGGTGTCTACTCTTTCTTAGGTTCACATTCCTCCTATGTGAACGTAACCATGAGACGCATTCATAAAGCTCCTCTGAGGAACTGGTATGATAGTGTTCATCACGCTCATTGCCTGGGACTTGCTCAATGAATGTTGCCTGGTTTCTGTTTTTCCCCTGACTTGCCCAAGGTCACACAGCCAGTTCATGGAGCAGAACTAAAATCCAGATCTGCTAACTTGTAGTTCCTTGTTCTCGTTCAGGTTTTGTTCTATATTCGACTCTTAGTCTGAGTGGGGAGGAAGCCTAGTCAACATTTAACTTAACCCATTTTGGAAGTCCAGAGAGGAAGTGCTTTGATGTGCTTAGAAGTGGTGGAGAAGGCAGAAACAGCTAGGAATCTGTACCTGGTAAAGCCAGTGTTCTTTCTCATGGCAACTAACGGTCTGGTCATAAATATCTTCTTGCCTCTTTTGTCTCCTCCTCAGAGGACAGACCAGAACTTTCATGATTATAGTTCTAGAAATATTGTTGTCGAGGCTTTCTTTTAGAACCTAGAATCTCTTTGAAAACAACTCAATTTCCAATGACAAATCATGCGTTAAGGAAACTGTGAAGAAATCGTGACAACAGCAATGCACTAATAACTTCTCCTGGGATATTGAAATGAAAACGTCTTCTTGACTATACACAGAGCACTTCTTTCCACTGCAGAGAGAGATCACCACAAGATCTCAAACAACCCTTTCAGTATTTTTCTTTTGTTAAACAAGCAGTTCCTCCAAAGGAGACAAAGGGAATTTGAATTATCTTGGGTTAATCTTCTTAGAACATGGGATTCTTTGGGGTCATGGCAGCACATTCTCCCCATTCCAACTCCTCCTTGAATAAATAATCAAATGCATCTTTGTCTTCTCCCGTTTTGATTTCAAGCTGACATATCACGGGAGGTATTCCTCCAGGTTTAAGAGGGAGCCTTTGCTTTCTTCCCTTAAAGAGTGACGGCTTATTTAGATGGTATCGTGCGCCAGAGTGAGAGCCCGGAGAAAACAGAGCATGGGTTGGCCCTTTGTGGAATGGGAAGGAGCCTTTTACTTTTCAGTATGAAAGTCTTTTTGGTTACTCTTATTTTTGTCCCCCAGGGACTGTAAATCAGAGCGGCTCTGTGTATCTTGGATTTGACGCTCACAACCTAAAACTTCCTTCAAAGATCTCAAGTGCTTTGAGATGTTTCTTTTCACGACTCTTTGAACAGTGCAACTTTCCTGTTCCACCAGGGAAATGGGGAAGAAAACCAGGCCCGGCTTGCCGGAGCCCTCCCGAATGAAGTGACTGTAATTTCATTCTGAGTACTAGAGGGAGAGTCTTGCTATCAGCTCTGTGGATCTTTGTAGGGAGTTTGAGATGAAGGTGAAAGTGCCCCCACCCCCACCCCCAATTTATAGATAGGGATGTTTAGGCTCGAGGAATCTAGAGAAATTGATAGTAGGCCAATGCAGAATCATAATGGCCAAGATGAAGCAAACATTCATGTCCACAGCAACCTTCCAAACCTTTGGGTGTGTGCTTGCCTATGGGCCTGGAAATGCATTCATTCGCAAGCACATTATGAGGTGGGAGGAGTCTGCCAAGGGCTCCTTGCACAGCCAAAGCATATGTATGGCAGGAGCTCTGGGTGGTTGTTTCTGTGTAAATAGGAAAACTGTCACTGTAGCAGAGGTCATCACTTTGACAGTTGCTATGAATAGGGAGCCCTTGCTCAGCAAAGCAAGTCTCCATCTATTACTATTAACACAGGACTCACCATAGACCAAAGCAGCAGAGTCAAAATTGCAATTAAATTTGCTATCAATCATACTGCTCAAGCATACTTGATGTTTCATCAGACATTTTTAAAAACATATCCTTGTTTAATCTAGTATTCTGCCCTCTCAAAGGTATGGCTTTAAGGAGTCCACAGCATCAAACTTCTTTTAAAAAAGACTTTATTTATTTATTTATTTATATCAGATAGAGAGAGAGAGAGAGAGAGAGAGCGAGTACAAGCGGTGGGAAGGGGCAGAGGAAGAGGGAGAAGCAGACTCCCTGCTCCAGATCCCAGGACTCTGGGATCAAGCCTGTGCTAAAGGCAGATGCTTAACCAAATGAGCCACTCAGGTGCCCCAACACAACATCAAACTTTTTGACACTTCATGCAGCAGCTTGGTTTCTGAGTCTGGTCTCTGTTTCATTCCCGCTCACCCTCTCTTTTCCTTACTGTTCTCGAGGAAGTGCATAGGTCATGGTTTTACCTGTCTCTCTGGCTCTTACTTAACTTTTTCCCCTCCCACTTTTGTTAAGTACTTTTATGTCAGCAATTTGTTTATATGTTTTCTTTTTTTTTTTTTCCAATTTATTTATTTTCAGAAAAACAGTATTCATTATTTTTTTACCACACCCAGTGCTCCATGCAAGCTGTGCCCTCTATAATACCCACCACCTGGTACCCAAACCTCCCACCCCCCCGCCACTGCAAACCCCTCAGATTGTTTTTCAGAGTCCATAGTCTCTCATGGTTCATCTCCCCTTCCAATTTACCCAAAAGCACATACCCTCCCCAATGTCCATAACCCTACCCCCCTTCTCCCAACCCCCTCCCCCCAGCAACCCACAGTTTGTTTCGTGAGATTAAGAGTCACTTATGGTTTGTCTCCCTCCCTATCCCATCTTGTTTCATGGATTCTTCTCCTACCCACTTAAGCCCCCATGTTGCATCACCACTCCCTCATATCAGGGAGATCATATGATATTTGTCTTTCTCCGCTTGACTTATTTCGCTAAGCATGATACGCTCTAGTTCCATCCATGTTGTCGCAAATGGCAAGATTTCGTTTCTTTTGATGGCTACATAGTATTCCATTGTGTATATATACCACATCTTCTTGATCCATTCATCTGTTGATGGACATCTAGGTTCTTTCCATAGTTTGGCTATTGTGGACATTGCTGCTATAAACATTCGGGTGCACGTGCCCCTTTGGATCACTACGTTTGTATCTTTAGGGTAAATACCCAGTAGTGCAATTGCTGGGTCATAGGGCAGTTCTATTTTCAACATTTTGAGGAACCTCCATGCTGTTTTCCAGAGTGGTTGCACCAGCTTGCATTCCCACCAACAGTGTAGGAGGGTTCCCCTTTCTCCGCATCCTCGCCAGCATCTGTCATTTCCTGACTTGTTGATTTTAGCCATTCTGACTGGTGTGAGGTGATATCTCATTGTGGTTTTGATTTGTATTTCCCTGATGCCGAGTGATATGGAGCACTTTTTCATGTGTCTGTTGGCCATCTGGATGTCTTCTTTGCAGAAACGTCTGTTCATGTCCTCTGCCCATTTCTTGATTGGATTATTTGTTCTTTGGGTGTTGAGTTTGTTAAGTTCTTTATAGATTTTGGACACTAGTCCTTTATCTGATATGTCGTTTGCAAATATCTTCTCCCATTCTGTCAGTTGTCTTTTGGTTTTGTTAACTGTTTCCTTTGCTGTGCAAAAGCTTTTGATTTTGATGAAATCCCAAAAGTTCATTTTTGCCCTTGCTTCCCTTGCCTTTGGCGATGTTCCTAGGAAGATGTTGCTGCGGCTGAGGTCGAAGAGGTTGCTGCCTGTGTTCTCCTCAAGGATTTTGATGGATTCCTTTCTCACATAGAGGTCCTTAATCCATTTTGAATCTATTTTTGTGTGTGGTGTAAGGAAATGGTCCAATTTCATTTTTCTGCACATGGCTGTCCAATTTTCCCAACACCATTTATTGAAGAGGCTGTCTTTTTTCCATTGGACATTCTTTCCTGCTTTGTCGAAGATTAGTTGACCATAGAGTTGAGGGTCTATTTCTGGGCTCTCTATTCTGTTCCATTGGTCTATGTGTCTGTTTTTGTGCCAGTACCATGCTGTCTGGATGATGACAGCTTTGTAATAGAGCTTGAAGTCCGGAATTGTGATGCCACCAACTTTGGCTTTGTTTTTCAATATCCCTTTGGCTATTCGAGGTCTTTTCTGGTTCCATATAAATTTTAAAATTATTTGTTCCATTTCTTTGAAAAAGATGGATGGTACTTTGATAGGAATTGCATTAAATGTGTAGATTGCTTTAGGTAGCATAGACATTTTCACAATATTTATTCTTCCAATCCAGGAGCATGGAACATTTTTCCATTTCGTTGTGTCTTCCTCAATTTCTTTCATGAGTACTTTATAGTTTTCTGAGTATAGATTCTTAGCCTCTTTGGTTAGGTTTATTCCTAGGTATCTTATGGTTTGGGGTGCAATTGTAAATGGGATTGACTCCTTAATTTCTCTTTCTTCTGTCTTGTTGTTGGTGTAGAGAAATGAAACTGATTTCTGTGCATTGATCTTATATCCTGACACTTTACTGAATTCCTGTATAAGTTCTAGCAGTTTTGGAGTGGAGTCTTTTGGGTTTTCCACATAGAGTATCATATCATCTGCGAAGAGTGATAATTTGACTTCTTCTTTGCCGATTTGGATGCCTTTAATTTCCTTTTGTTGTCTGATTGCTGAGGCTAGGACTTCTAGTACTATGTTGAATAGCAGTGGTGATCATGGACATCCCTGCCGTGTTCCTGACCTTAGGGGAAAAGCTTTCAGTTTTTCTCCATTGAGAATGATATTTGCAGTGGGTTTTTCATAGATGGCTTTGATGATATTGAGGTATGTGCCCTCTATCCCTACACTTTGAAGGGTTTTGATCAGGAAGGGATGCTGTACTTTGTCAAATGCTTTTTCAGCATCTATTGAGAGTATCATATGGTTCTTGTTCTTTCTTTTCTTGATGTGTTGTATCACATTGACTGATTTGCGGATGTTGAACCAACCTTGCAGCCCTGGGATAAATCCCACTTGGTCGTGGTGAATAATCCTTTTAATGTACTGTTGAATCCTATTGGCTAGTATTTTGGTGAGAATTTTTGCATCTGTGTTCATCAAGGATATTGGTCTATAGCTCTCTTTTTTGATGGGATCCTTGTCTGGTTTTGGGATCAAGGTGATGCTGGCCTCATAAAATGAGTTTGGGAGTTTTCCTTCCATTTCTATTTTTTGGAACAGTTTCAGGAGAATAGGAATTAGTTCTTCTTTAAATGTTTGGTAGAATTCCCCCGGGAAGCCGTCTGGCCCTGGGCTTTTGTTTGTTTGGAGATTTTTAATGACTGTTTCAATCTCCTTACTGGTTATGGGTCTGTTCAGGCTTTCTATTTCTTCCTGGTTCAATTTTGGTAGTTTATATGTTTCTAGGAATGCATCCATTTCTTCCAGATTGTCAAATTTGTTGGCGTAGAGTTGCACATAGTATGTTCTTATAATAGTTTGTATTTCTTTGGTGTTAGTTGTGATCTCTCCTCTTTCATTCATGATTTTATTTATTTGGGTCCTTTCTCTTTTCTTTTTGATAAGTCTGGCCAAGGGTTTATCAATTTTATTAATTCTTTCAAAGAACCAGCTCCTAGTTTGGTTGATTTGTTCTATTGTTTTTTTGGTTTCTATTTCATTGATTTCTGCTCTGATCTTTATGATTTCTCTTCTCCTGCTGGGCTTAGGGTTTCTTTCTTGTTCTTTCTCCAGCTCCTTTAGGTGTAGGGTTAGGTTGTGTACCTGAGACCTTTCTTGTTTCTTGAGAAAAGCTTGTACCGCTATATATTTTCCTCTCAGGACTGCCTTTGTTGTGTCCCACAGATTTTGAACCGTTGTATTTTCATTATCATTTGTTTCCATGATTTTTTTCAATTCTTCTTTAATTTCCGGTTGACCCATTCATTCTTTAGAAGGATGCTGTTTAGTCTCCATGTATTTGTGTTCTTTCCAAACTTCCTCTTGTGGTTGAGTTCTAGCTTCAGAGCATTGTGGTCTGAAAATATGCAGGGAATGATCCCAATCTTTTGATACTGGTTGAGTCCTGATTTAGGACCGAGGATGTGATCTATTCTGGAGAATGTTCCATGTGCACTAGAGAAGAATGTGTATTCTGTTGCTTTGGGATGAAATGTTCTGAATATATCTGTGATGTCCATCTCATCCAGTGTATCATTTAAGGCCTTTATTTCCCTGTTGATCTTTTGCTTGGATGATCTGTCCATTTCAGTAAGGGGAGTGTTAAAGTCCCCTACTATTATTGTATTATTGTTGATGTGTTTCTTTGATTTTGTTATTAATTGGTTTATATAGTTTGCTGCGCCCACGTTGGGGGCATAGATATTTAAAATTGTTAGATCTTCTTGTTGGACAGACCCTTTGAGTATGATATAGTGTCCTTCCTCATCTCTTATTATAGTTTTTGGCTTAAAATCTAATTGATCTGATATAAGGATTGCCACTCCTGCTTTTTTCTGATGTCCATTAGCATGGTAAATTCTTTTCCACCCCCTCACTTTAAGTCTGGAGGTGTCTTCGGGTTTAAAATGAGTTTCTTGGAGGCAACATATAGATGGGTTTTGTTTTTTTATCCATTCTGATACCCTGTGTCTTTTGATTGGGGCATTTAGCCCATTAACATTCAGGGTAACTATTGAGAGATATGATTTTAGTGCCATTGTATTGCCTGTAAGGTGACTGTTACTGTATATTGTCTCTGTTCCTTTCTGATCTACCACTTGTAGGCTCTCTCTTTGCTTAGAGGACCCCTTTCAGTATTTCCTGTAGAGCTGGTTTGGTGTTTGCAAATTCTTTCAGTTTTTGTTTGTCCTGGAAGCTTTTAATCTCTCCTTCTATTTTCAATGATAGCCTAGCTGGATATAGTATTCTTGGCTGCATGTTTTTCTCGTTTAGTGCTCTGAAAATATCATGCCAGCTCTTTCTGGCCTTCCAGGTCTCTGTGGATAAGTCAGCTGCCAATCTAATACTTTTACCATTGTATGTTACAGACTTCTTTTCCCGGGCTGCTTTCAGGATTTTCTCTTTGTCACTAAGGCTTGTAAATTTTACTATTAGGTGATGGGGTGTGGGCCTATTCTTATTGATTTTGAGGGGCATTCTCTGAACCTCCTGAATTTTGATGCTCGTTCCCTTTGCCATATTGGGGAAATTCTCCCCAATAATTCTCTCCAGTATACCTTCTGCTCCCCTCTCTCTTTCTTCTTCTTCTGGAATCCCAATTATTCTAATGTTGTTTCGTCTTATGGTGTCACTTATCTCTCGAATTCTCCCCTCATGGTCTAGTAGCTGTTTGTCCCTCTTTTGCTCAGCTTCTTTATTCTCTGTCATTTGGTCTTCTATATCGCTAATTCTTTCTTCTGCCTCATTTATCCTAGCAGTGAGAGCCTCCATTTTTGATTGAACTTCATTAATAGCTTTTTTGATTTCAACTTGGTTAGATTTTAGTTCTTTTATTTCTCCAGAAAGGGCTTTTATATCTCTGGAGAGGGTTTCTCTAATATCTTCATGCCTTTTTCAAGCCCGGCTATAACCTTGAGAATTGTCATTTTGAACTCTAGATCTGACATATTACCAATGTCTGTATTGATTAGGTCCCTAGCCTTTGGTACTGCCTCTTGTTCTTTTTTTTGTTGTGAATTTTTCCGCCTTGTCATTTTGTCCAGCTAAGAGTATATGAAGGAGCAAGTAAAATACTAAAAGGGTGGCAACAATCCCAGGAAAATATGCTTTAACCAAATCAGAAGAGATCCCAAATCGTGAGGGGGGAGAAACCTCCTCTGATTGGGATCTCCTTTGATTGGGATCTCCCAATCTCTTCTGATTGGGATCTCTTCTGATTTGGGGATAAAAAGAGGTTCAAAAAGAAAGAAAGAAAAAAAGAATTAAAAAAAAAGAGATTGAATTAAAAATTCAATCAAGAATTTTAAAAAGAATTAAGAAAAAAAAAGATTGAAGAGATTAGGATCTCTTCTGATTTGGGGATAAAAAGAGGTTCAAAAATAAAGAAAAAAAAGAAAATGAATAAAGAAAAGTATAAAAAAGAAAAAATATATATATTAGATAATCTAGTTAAAAAACATTAAAAAAGAAAAGGGTAAAAGTTATAAAAAATTTTAGCAGAAGAAGAGAAAAAAAAATGAAAAAGAAAAAAATTAAATTAACTGCAAGACTAAAAAATCACAGGCAGAAAGCCATGAGTTCCGTGATTTGTTTTCTCCTCCTCTGGAATTCTGCTGCTCTCTCCTTGGTATTGAAACTGCACTCCTTGGTAGGTGAACTCTTGCCTGGATTTCTTGTTGATCTTCTGGGGGAGGGGCCTGTTGTAGTGATTCTCAAGTGTCTTTGCCCCAGGCGGAATTACACCGCCCTTATTAGGGGCCGGGCTGAGTAATCCGTTAGGGTTTGCTTTCAGGAGCTTTTGTTCCCTGAGCGCTTTCCGTAGAGTTCCGGAGGACGGGAATACAAATGGCGGCCTCCTGGTCTCCGGCCCGGAGGAGCCGAGAGCCCAGGGCCCCGCTCCCCAGTGCGCCCTCAGCGAACAGCTCCCAGTAACTCGCGTCTGCCTAACCTCCGGCCGCGCTCCGAGCTCACCGAGCTTGCAACCGGTTCAAGGCAACTCTGAGCTGCGAGCTTACTGTCGGCTCTGTCTCTGCAGCCGGCTTTCCCGTTCCAACATCCGCAAGCTCTGCGACACTCAGACACCCCCGATCCTTCTGTGACCCCGCGGGACCTGAGGTCACGCCGACCCCGTGTGGGCTTCGCCCCGGTTTAGCCTCCAAAGCGATGTCCTTCAGCGGAACAGACTTTTAAAAGTCCTGCTACTTCTCCGCCATCTTGACTCCTCCTATGTCAGCAATTTGATAAGTACTTTTATGTCAGTACTTTTATGTCACCAGGACTTTCTGGTGTACATCATTTTTACATTGTGATGAAGACTAAGTTTTCCATGGCTAGGTCCCTGCAATGATATGTGTCTAATAAATTACAGAGATTCAGGATGACATGGGGGATTGCCCCTGGAATATTGCCCCTGATGCCTAGTCACTGGTCTGAGTTATTTAAGGACTCAGGTGGAAATATATGGCCCACTCCTTTTTCTGCTCTTGCCCGTGTCTGGGCTAGTGCAAGGATGGATGGTTAATCTTAAGCTTTTCATTACTTTCTTTTATTTTGTGTGGGTTTTTTTTTTCACTCTATACTCTTAGGTTCAGTACATGGGGGCCTGCAAATTTAACTAACAAAAGACAGAAGGGAGAGTATACAATTTTATGGCTATTTTATACATATGGGAGTTCAAAGAAGAAGTGAAACTCAAAGAAGTGGTTGGCTCAGGGGGCTTTTAATAAAAGAAAGGGCATTTGGGCTTCAAGGGATGATCAGCTATGAGAAAGTGACTGGAAAATGTATAGGAAGTTAATGGGAGCTAAGGGTTATTTTAGTAAGTCTTATATAATGCAGATCTTGGGGTACCCTGAATGGTTCTCTGGTGATGGGCTGCTTACTTCTTTCTGGTACGAAAGAGGTTGGGACAGCTTCACAAAGGGAAATTTATGCCCTGCTTTTAGGTAGAAATGGGGAGGAGGGAAGGGAACTCTTTGTATCTGTTGATTCGCAATTGCCTGCAACTCAAAATATCCTCATGGCAAAGTGGAATATTTTGGAGTGGCATATTCTGATCCCCTTCATATCCATCTTTACTTTTCCTGCTTCACGGAGAAAAATGGTATATAGTGGATCCTTTTCTCCCCATCTGAAGGATTCAGGGTGGGTTTTTTTATAACTAGTGTCCTGAAATGCCTTCCTTGTGAGCCAGTGTTGATTACTTGATCGTTGGAAACAAGGGTCCTTACCTATGGTTGTCATTGCCAAATGTGGTTATATCATTGATTTTTTAAAATCTCCCTGCCATCAATTCTTATAAGTTTAAAAAGTGTATTGCATCTAGAGTGTAAACTGTTCTGACATATTTTATGGCACTTATAGGGGAATCAAAACCTAGTGGTTGAGGCAAGAGCTGGAGCCTAGGATGCGGTGGGCCTGGAAGAAAGCTGGATGAGCGGCTCCCTTGGCCCATGCGGCTCTCTGTCTTTGTGAGCATGTCTGCCCCCCAGAGGGCGAAAGGTTGGGGTGAGATCACACTGCTCTCACACCTTCCATATCTTTGCCCCCACAATAACCATCAGGATTTGTGGTCTTCATCTCTATGCAGAGAGAGTTGCCATGAGAGTCCTGGTGCCCACACCACGGGCTGGCCTTGGCCGTGCATCTCTATAGACATCACTGGGTAACTGGGGGTTGACTTGTTCCTCAACGAAGGTGTGTCTGAATCCTTTTGGCCTCGAATGTCCCAGAGACGTTCCCATCCAATCCCGCTCGTCTCTCTTCCCGATCACGATGTTCATGAACTTGCAGCTGGAAAGAGTCACTGCAGTATACGGGTCCTCCAACACATGCTACTGTATTCATTCCCCTGTTATCAGAGCTAAAATGTTAACCTTTTCTGTGGGCCCTGGCTAGATCTGAATATTTAAAAGAGCTTTTAAACCTTTTTTACGATTTGCTATTTATGCTAGCTCCTGCCCCAGAGATCTAGAGGGAACGATCTCTCAGTTTGGTTTTCCTTCCCTGCAAAAGCCTTCCCAGGGTTAGGCGATCTGCCACTTTTTCTTTGCATTTCCTTTACATAGTGTGGCTATTGCCAACTGATGGTCACAGAGTCCTTCTCAATAACACAGAGACAAAACGCCCTGCATAGCTGATAAATTATAAGCAGACCCACGTGTTAGCTTGATGGATGCCTAGAGTGAGCCTGTGTGAGTCATGGGTGTTATTTTTGGTCAAAAGAATCGTGTGAACTTTTCTCCTCTATTTCGAGTGCTTTGAAATGGACTACTTTTCTTTCTTTTTTTTTTTTTTCCCTCTTTAAGGTATATGTCAAGGAATTAGGTACCCTATCAGAGCAGTCATTTTCCAGCTCCCGAAGTTATTGTTTTGGAGTTGAGGAGGTGGAAGGACTGAAAAGCCTGAATAGAAATGAAATGTGTGTTGACAAGTCACCCAGCCTGGGAAATGTGAAATTACAGCTGAGCGCTTTGAAGCGAGGTGCCTCCCCCACCGTACCCAACAGCGGGGTCGGTTTCAAAGCGCGAGTAGATTTACTCAAACCCAGCGTGGAGGCTCTGCGCTCCTCATGGACCACCATTCTGTGGCTACTATGGAAATGCCTGGCTTTATCTTGGAGGAATTCTGTTCAGCCGGCTGCAGAGTAAATAATGGTCGGGAGTCACATCACCGGCTCCGCAAATCCTTCTTTCCAGAAGCAGCCTTGTCCTCTGCTTCCCGTAGCACTGGAACCTGTGATGTGAATACCAGGTGCCCGCCCTG
Organism: Neogale vison; assembly: GCF_020171115.1. Taxonomy (NCBI): domain Eukaryota; kingdom Metazoa; phylum Chordata; class Mammalia; order Carnivora; family Mustelidae; genus Neogale; species Neogale vison. Next base: position 48,760,007 of record NC_058101.1, read on the forward strand.
TGCTAATAGCTAAATAACCTGGCAGCTCTCCAAGCTCAGGGCTTTTCAAAGTGAGGCCCAGGACCATGCCGGGAGCCAGGCAGCTCACTTCTGGCCCATGATAAACACAGAAATTGAGGAAGTGTTCAGAAACTTCTGTGGCAATTTGACAGCACGATTTGATGTCTGTTGACTCTACCAAACACTTGGGGGTTTTACCCTGATGCCATTTAAATTCATTTTTTAAAAGATGTTATTTATTTACTGAGAAAGGAAAAAACAGAGGAGAGTAAGAGGGAGAAGCAGACTCCTCGCTGAGCAGGGAGCCCAGTATGGGACTCGATTCCAGGACCCTGAGATCATAACCCGAGCCAAAGGCAGATGCGAAACTGACTGACCCACCCAGGCACCCAAATTTATTTTTCTAGTGATTGATTTTTATTGTATTTTACAAAAGTTCTGCTCTGTGCCTGGTTGGAGGTAGAGGACTAGGCCTTCTCCATGGTTGGATCGGGTTGTACTGGTTTAGCCACGACCTGAGGCTGGTGATGGAACATCAGTGCCTTCCCACTACCTGAGGAGCTCAAGCCACTGTTGATTCAAAGAAGAAAGACTGGGGCACCTGGGCAGTTCAGTCAGTTAAGTGTCTGCCTGTGGCTCAGGTCATGATCCCAGGGTCCTGGGATCCAGCTTGCCTTTGGCCATTACACTCAGCAGGAAACCTGCTTCTCCCTCTCTCTCTCTTTTCCCCTGATCCTGCTCTCTCTCTCTCTCTCTGTCGCTCACTCTTTCTCTCAAATAAATAAACGCAATCTTAAAAAAAAAAAAAAAGAAAAGAAAAGGTTAAGGACATTGCAGATATGGGGGGGGCGTGGGCGCGTCTTTTATTAAGTTTCCACGGGTACTCTTTTTCAAATTTAATTTTAATTCCAGTAGAGTTTACATGCAATGTTATACTAGTTTCCGGTGGATAATAGAGATTCCACAACTCTATACATTACTCAGTGCTTGTCCTGATAAGTGTCCTCTTGATCCCCTTCGCTGTCACTCTTGCAAGCATTTGTTCCTGAGTGTCCCTTCTGCTGGTTAGGAAGAGGCAGGCGCTGTGAACGTGAATTTTGCTGTGTCTCCTGCAGAGGGGGTGCTGAGACGCTGCTTCCCCGCTCCTCCGTTGGACCAGTCCCTCCAGTCTGTGAGGGAGGGATTATGCTAGCTGAGCTCATGTCTGGGAAATGTTCTGGGGTTCCGTGAAGGAAAGCAGAGGCAGCCCACTTGTGCTACCATGTGCTAAGGAAGGAGAGTGGCAGATAGAGGGGAGAAACCAGGAAAGGGAAGTCAAGAGCTAAATCATCACTATACTCTGGTCCCTGGGGTTGGCCTATCCTTGTGACCTTGAACTGTTCTCCAACTGGAAATCGGGAATCAGAATCCTGTGATGTGTTAGGAGTGAGGGAAGCAGGGTGCCTTTTCCCTTATCGGGAACTTTCCCCACTCCCATCCACAAGGCTCATGCCAGCTCTCTCTGCTTTTTTAAATCTTTGTTTAAATGTGGTGCTTTCCTGGGCACACTTTGTTCCCTTTGCCCACTTTGTTTTTCTCATCATTCAAGCACTAGGTCATTCTGTATTTTATGGCAACATAATGTAACTAATGTAACATCATCTATTCAGATGGGAGTGTACAAGGGCAAGGCATTCTGTCTGTCCTGCTCAGTGCTGTATATCCAGAGTCTAAAACACATGGTAGGTGCTCAATAAATATTTGTTGTATAAGCAAATGGATGAATGAGGAGCAGTAAAAGAGCAGGGTCACAAAGGAGCTAATTGTGTCCGAGGAGGCATTCGGCCGTCTCTACCCAGCCGTTCGCTGAGTGCTTGAGTTGGGGCTACTGGAAGGACACAGTCAGGAGGAGCTAACCCTTCAACCAGCACCTACTGTATACCAAGTACTGTGGGAGTTGTCCTGTGTTCGTTATTCAATTTAGGTATCACATGGTCACATGAGATATGGGTCAGCTGCATTTTCAGATGGGGAGACTCAAGAGGTTGAGTACTTCCCCCATGGTCACCCAGCCCTATGAGTGGCAGAACTGGGAGCCAGCTTAATTGATCTCATTTCTAAAAACTTCCAGAAATAGTCATTTGGTCACAGTGTCTCTTGCTTTTTGCTTTTTTAAGTGTAAGATGGGAATTAATTTTCTGCATCCTTCACCAAATTTTATCTGATAAGAATGGAAAACTGAGAAAATCAGAATACAGCTATTCTAAAATATGAACCTCACACATACAAGGTTGAAAATTAGATCGCATTGTTGAGGAATACAGGGCTTGGTTAAATCCAGCCAGTGGGGATGAATCAGGTTTCCACGCAAGACTCTGTGCCCAGCACGGGCTTCAGTGTTGGTACATACTGTTAATATTCCATATTCTTTCCTAGGCTGAGACCACAATCTCCAGACTCAACATATTGTCCCTTGTTTAGAAAATATTTATGGAGCATCTACTAGGTGCTTGGAGTAGATCATAGAGAGAACAAAATTCCCTGCCCTTCATGGAACTTCTATTTTTTGTAGAGAGAGAGAGGCAGGAAATAAGTGGTAAGCAGTAGGCCATGAAATAAATCACATGATATCTTAAAAGATGGCATGGGCTACAAAGGAAAAAAATAGCCTAAGGGAAGGGGCTTAGAAGATCAGGGTGGAGGTGAGTAGGTTGCTGTGTTAGATTGAGTGTTAGATTGAGTTAGTGTTAGATTGGGTGGTCCAGTTAGGCCCTGTTGAGACTGTGGCTTCTGCACAAAGTCTTGAAGAGGTGAAAGGGAGAGGGAGCCAAGAGGTATTCTGGTAGGAGAGCAGTCCCATGAGAGAGTATAGAGCAACTGCACCAGGATGGGAACATGCCTGGTATGCTTGGACAACAGCAAGGAAGTAAACTTGGGAGGTGCCCAGCCAGAGTAGGGAAGAACCTGAAGGTAGAGACAACCTGAATCCCTAGTAGATGAGCCATGGGAGATGAGACAGTGCAGAGTCAGGGATGAGCCAAACCAAGGATTAACTTTTTTATCTTTCCACCTTCACTCCTTTTTTAGAAGCTGACATTGAGTATTCCCAAAAGTATTAGCATTAATAAAATTATTATTATTTTTTTTAATGTAGGCTCGACACCCAATGTGGGGCTTGAACTCATGACTCTGAGATCAAGAGTTGAAAGTACCAACCGAGCCAGCCAGGAGCAAAAGTATTAGCATTAAGGTGCTTGGAGATTTGGCCGCTACACTTACACTAGTCCCCTAATGCCTCTGCATTTGGGTTTCTTCAGCTGTAATATGAAGGGACTCTTCACAATAATCTTAAAAATCGCCCTTCCAACTATTTCTGAATGATTCCCCACAGGCCATATTCTCATTGCTTGCTTGCTTCTGTCCCTCCTTCCTTCCTTCATTTATTCATCATGAGTTTTTAAAACATTTGCTGGAACACAAGCCCTTCCTGAAGCAACAGACATGGACGCCAAGGAAAGGGGGAAGAGCATCTCTGCCTTTCCATCACTTGCAGTCTTCTCGCTGAGGTTAGAGGAGAGGGCAACAAGCAAGGCAAGAACCAGAGCAAGCAGCAGCTAGCAAAAAGGGGAACAGCGCGGCAGTCACGTGACCGCCATTTCCAAGCTCAGGGTACCTGCGGAAGGGGGGGGGGCATGGTTAAGAGGTCCTCACATGCTCTGGGGAAGGGGGCAGTGATGATGTGAGGTGGAGCTGGCTCGAGGTGGGGAGGCTGGTGCATAGAGAGTGGGCCATATGGGCCAGAGGGATTTGGGTCTGAGCAGGAGGCACAGCCTATGGATGGGATGATGTCATGAACCCGGATCAGACAGGTGAATGGTCCTGGCACCACAGGACCAGAAGAAGGGAATAAGGAGGTGAGCAACCCAGCTGGGACTGTTGGATTACCTCCAGACCCTGATTTCTGAAGTGGTTGCTCATTCCTTGTCCCCTCTCTGGCAAACTCATCTCATGATCACGATTCTGGGCATTGAGGCAGCAAAGAAATCTCACTAAACCAGTTCTATCTGAAGGGGAAGAAAACTATCTAAACAAGGAAATGAAGCTTTCTCCTGTATTGTTGGCTCAACTATAATTGAACTCTACATCCATTTGCAAGATTTTTAGCACAGAGCCCTTAACATTTTTTCTCTAAAAAGTCGAATATGACTGACCCCTCCGTTTCTTGTCCTTGTGCCCTTCTGGAAATAAAGGAGATCCCTGTGCTGAGGTTCACAGCCAGTGCTGTTTGCCCTCACCATGCAGTTGTCATGGTGTGATGTGTACACTTGCGATCGTGGATGCATTTATCTAATGGGCTTTGTATGGCTACACTCGGCCGGGGCGCCGGCCTCGGCAAGCCCAACAAAGCCCCACATTGATCCGCTCCCATGTTTCTGATTGTATTCCATAATATGTTGACATTTCCAGGCTAATCTTGCACAACTACTGCGAGATTCTCAGGACCGAAATAAACATCTGGGAGAAGAAATTAAAGAACTTCAGCAAAGGCTTGCAGAAGTCCAGGGCGACAATAAGGTACTGTGAATATTTAAAGGGAAAAGCTCCGCCGTGTAATTGTGTACTTAGAGGTTTATGGGGAACACATCAGAAAAACGTAATGCCGCATTTGCTGAGAAATTTGTTATAGATTTTTACATTTGCAGTGAAAAGTCACAGTTTAGCATTTCTTATCTTTATGACATCCCTTTTGTGTGTGTGCGCACGTGTATGTGCGTGCTTCTGGGTTGCTCCAAAATATTGCCACAACCCACTGTGGAAGTTTCATTATATTCAGCTTGGTGGTGAATAACATTGCGGTTGAGGGCAAAATAAAACCCAAAATGCTATGCTTTCCCCTTCTCTACAAATAATGGATTTGTGGCTCAGATGATTTGGAATTATTCGCATTCAGTTTTGAATTTTAAGTAGTCATCCTACTAATTATGTTCACATAACCAATTTATTTTATTGCTAAATTTGGCAATTTGTATGGAACATTGCTCAAAATCCACTGCGTGGTATTAATCAAACTCCCCTGTTGGCAACGTTAATTATAAAATATGAACTCATAAACTCCAAACTAAATGTGTGCGCTCTCTCTCCCAGCTGAATCTGTGAACAAAAGTACAATTGAGAAAAGGAAGAAAAAGTTTTCATTCTGTACCCACCTCCTGACCAGAAAAAATTTCTATTTTGCCACAAGAGATCCATTTCCAACTCCTCGCAGAGGCAGCTTTCCTCACAGAGATGGCCATTGGAGCTCAACTCAAAAAACTCCATGGCAGGGAGGAGGTCCTTTCTTGGGAAATGCCTCTTAAATGTTACCAAATTTTCTTGACAAATGATGGTGATGTTCACTGTTTCTGGGAGTTCTTGGTTCGTGGAAGGCTCCATTTTGAAAGACGCTGGCTCTTTAAAAAATGCACGCAAGAGTCTGTGTTATGCAGAGAAGTCTTCCATGATCAAAGATCAGAGAGGATTTTCTGCTACTGGTTTGAGAGGCTCAATCTGAGGACCAACTAGGAGGTCTTCCTGCTTAGCCTCTTCTCCACTTAATCAGCCTTTACATTTTTTTTAAAACCCCTTGGATTTACATATATTTGGAAAAAATTAGGCTTGACTATTCCAGGTCAGGAAGTAGGGGGTGGGAGAGAATGCCTGAGAAGAGTTTTAATTAACACTGGACAAGCTAACCAGGGCTCTGGTGTGGTTTTATGCACCATTACAAGGATTTAAGCTCTGTAACCTAGGTGTTTGGTTCATAATTAAAGGCCAGACCTTCGTAGTCGTTCCTCAAGGTTTTCTAGAGAATGAAATGAGATGTGTGTAGTAGTTTCCCTTAAACCCATAAAAATACTACAGGAATTTTGGAGACATAATAAATCCACAAAATATTAGAACATTTTGAAAAGATGTGACTTTTGGATTCATGGTTCTTGATTGATTTTATTTCCTTATCTCTTTTTTTCCCCCTTAAATGAGCTATCCACCTCCCCAACTTTCCAAAATATACTTCTGCCTCATCTTTTGGTCACTTTTAATTTTGACACCTTTTAGACATGGGAATCGACATTTGCAACTGGTATTTCAAGGAAAGAAAGGGAGGGCGTGTGTGTATATGAGCATGTGTGTATGCATGTGTGAGTGTGTGCAGGACTGAGTGTGTGTGTGTGTGTGTGTGTATGTATGCACGTGTCACACTAAGCACAGGTCTGGGGCTCCTTGTGTGTTGGCACAGTCTGAGCTTCTTGATTTGTTTGCGCTCTGGGTCTTTATTCCAGTAGCTGGACACATTTATCAAACTTTGTTTTCTTGCCCAAGGTTTAGAATTTAGTGACTCATATTCATGGTCTGTGAAGTAATTTGCCCTCCGAAAGGTACGGGGAAGATGCTATAATGTTCAGCAGGCCCCGTATCTCAGTATCCAGCCTCCCCTCCTCAAAAAAAGACCAACTGCCGTGAGCCCCAGAGAATCCATTTATTCTCATTTGCATCTATAGTTATAGGGCTGATTTATTTTCAGATCCCTGTGAGTCATAGCCACCCTCCCCCCCAACCCCACCCCCGGTTGTCAACATTAGGGCCAGATGACTCATTCGATAATGACACCAGGCATCTTGGGAAACGCAGAAGCCCCTGTTCCTTGGTATGTGGTGAAGAATGGGTTAATCCTTCATTTGTTCTTTTGTTGTTCGTTTAGTTCGTTTGTTGTTGTTTAATTTGTTAAGTCACTTGCTGTTCCAACCTTTCTATCACCTTCCAAATCCAGTTCAACCTCCTTGCTGTGGTGGGTAGGCCCTCCAGTATCTGGCCCCTTAACTGATTTCTCCAGCCATGTCTATTGCCATTAGTCACCTCGTGCTTCAGTGCAACAGCACTAATTTCAGCCCCTTTGCTGAACTTTATTGTCCTATGCCTCAGGGCCTTTGCACCTGCTACTGGTGCTGTTTGGGGCACTCTTTCCTTTTACTTCCCTCTCCAACTCTGGTTCATCTTTCCAGTCTTAGGTCAAATGTAGCCTTCTTCAACTCTTAGGGGCAGGTCCTATGCATGCCCACAGTGCTCCGCTCTTTCCCCTCTGCTTATGCATGTGTATGGCACACTTGCCCCAAGAGTAAGCTCTTTGCAGGCAGAATTCCTGACTGGGCTTTATTGCTGGGAATTAGCACTCTTAGTTCCTGGTACCTGCACATTACTTAGTAAATCTTAATTGAAGAAATGAAATGGAATAAATGAGTGAATGAATAAACGGAAAGAATGAAGGGAAGGAAAAGAAGAGCCAAAGGTTCAAGAAAGAGGAAGAGGAGAACAAAAAGGACAAAGAATATAAGAAAATAAGCAGACTGAGAAAATAAATTGTGGTTGTCACCAGTAACTCCATTCACAGACCAAGAAGTAGTTTTAAAATTTGGAGAAATGAGCTAGAAAAGCAAACTTTCATCTAAGAAAAAATAAAACCAAAGCAAACCCCAGGTGTGAGAACTTGGGAAGCCCTTGTGGAGAGAGCAGAGTGTCTGAGGCTGAGCCTTGGTGGATTCAGGGTGAAAGTCCTGCCCATAGGCTGCCTCAGGCCTGTGAAATTCAAGAACACTTAGTATCTGATGTTATTGGACTGCCCCTCCCCCAGCCCATACCATTCCAAACAGAAGGGCCGATGGCATCATTTTATGAGTGACTGTTAAAGCAGAAGATTTTTATCTCCAAGTTGCCATTTTAACTGATGACCCTTATCCATATTTTGGGAAGCCCAGATTCTAGATGTTAAGTACATTTAAGAAACAAGGTGATAGGAAATTACTTGCCTTGGATATTTTAAGGTAGACTAATTTTTCCATTTGTTCAGCTAGAGCCTTGTAACCCTACGTGTCATAAAGCATTTTCAAACAGCCTCTTGAAAGATTTGTTGCCACCCTGGCTTACAAGCAGCTTAGCCCTCCCATGGGGTTGGGGGGTGGGGGGGTTCTGGGATAGGGTGGGGGGGGTCCCATGATCAAACACCACCTGCCATCTCTCTGAACTGTGCCCAAGAATTTCTCGGAGCTCCTGGTTGGACACAAACCCCCAGTACAAGCTAGAAGAGAGGCATGAGGAGGGAAACTTATCAGACACCCTCCGTTTCCTTGATAATTATGGTTCTGAAAGGTTAATGAGGAAAGAGGAGGCATGTGGGGGAAGGGAGGACTCATATCTCCACAAATCACCTTGAGAGAAGCTTTTCATGGGTGGTAGATTGCCCTGGGCTCTCAGGGTGTCAGTCTGTGCAGAATAAGGACCAATTATGTGGAAAGACCCAGACAATGCTGGGACCTCAAGTCTGAAAAAGAGCCCAGTAGAAGAAATGCAGCTTTCCTTCCTGCCCCAGAGGACTGCCTGCTCCTTTTCTGGGCATTAAAAGAGTGGATTTAGGGCAGGAAGACCAGGAGGAAGAAGGGGTTTTCTGAGAATTTAAGGATTAGTAAGAGTCACCAACAAACCCAGCAGAGCACATTTGGGTCAGATAGCCAGAGGTGAGCTGGTAGACCAGCTCTTAGAAAGAGGAAGGCTAGCTGATAGTGCTTTATTGATTTATAACGAATCATGAGGCCACCAACATGAAAGCACTGAGCGGAGAGTTGGGAAGATCGGCACCCCAGGAGAGACCAGCTCCAGCCTTGCCAATGTCAAGTGGTGTAGAGAAATATAGTCTAAGAAGTCCAACTTTGGAAATTGTTCGAACCAGATTTATAGCTCTGCCAGTGCTTGTTTTATGGCATTGAGCAAGTCGGTTTTCTCTCCAGGCCTTAGCTTCCTCATCTGGAAAATGGGAGCAATCATATCTCACATTGAATTGTTGACAGGTTTTATCATTTATTCATCCACACATAAATGGGGACTTGCTACGTACTGCTTAGTGTTCTAGGAGATGTGGATATACCAAGATATAAGAAAGACAATGTACCCATTCTCACAGAGCTTATATTCTAGTTGGGGAGAGATACAGTAAGAAAATAAAATATACAAGATCATCAGATAGAGGTTAGTGCTGGGAAGAAAAGAAAGTAGGACAAGGAGAATTAATGATTGGGCGTGTGTGTGCAGTACTCAGTGTTTGTAAAGGGTGTAGCATAGTGCCTGGAACCCAGGAAGTGTTCCACTAAGGGTAAATGTTGCTGGTATCTTAGCATGACCTGGGGCCAGATTGGCTTAGAATTCTCTTGTGCAAGTGTTCTACCAGGAAGCTCAGGTCTTCCATCCTATTGATCAAGTATTTTCAGTGAACTGGGTACATGCCTCCCAGTAGAGACAGAAATTGTGGTGAGAAGCCTCACCTCTGGATCCCCCAAACTCAGCATTCCTTATAACCACCCCAGACTTTGCCAGCACCAAGCATGCTTCCTTTGGTGCAGAGCTCCTGGAAGCTTCCTTGCATTTTGTGTGCCCCTTGTAAAATAGGCACCCGACAGAGCGTGCCAGGAACAGGAACTCATGTTCACAGTGAGACAGCCAGAGCTCGGTTTTCTTGTCCACTTGCTTTTGTTTTTTCTTCATGTGACAGCTTATGGCACTTTATTGCAGAAGAACAATAACGCAATGCAAGGTATTCAAAAGTAAGGATGTTCCGGTGGACAGCATCTCCTAGCAGTGTCCCGCATCCGAATTTCCTGGGCCCCTGCTGGCCAATTGAAATGTAGCTCTTTGTAATATTGCATAAAAACAGGGTTTTGCCCTTAATAATGAGCTTTATGTTACACCAGCTGATGGCCTTTAAGCTCCTCTGTTTTATGTGGCGTTGGCACCATAAAACGATAGGGCCCTTCTGTGAACATACCTCTATTGACGTGGGACTTTTGGATGGATTCAGAGAGCAAACCAATTAAGTCAAAGCCACGAGCCAATAAAGACAGACCAAGGAGTATGCAGGTGACTAATTAAAGTATATTTTGTTTTTTTAAAAAAAGAGAAGAGTGCTCAGCTGTGGCTGTTTGTAATGGTCCAGAATGAGTTATCAGAAAGCTCTTTGTAAACCGTTCCTCTTTATGCTTCAGAGGAACAGAGACATGTCCCAGTCTGTAGGAAACTCAGATGAAGAGCGCACTCTAATGAAAAGCTCTTACCTTGGGGCATTATAGAAATTAATTACAAAGAATTGAAATGAGTGATAAGGGCCCTTCGCCGGCTCCAGCCCCTCATATCTTGCTCTAACTGGGATCTTGACTATGAACTATAGACAATGCTCAGATCGTTCAGCAAGCAGTCGGAGCAGATCAGTATTCCCTAAGGTTTTACTGTCAGATGAATTAGACACATTAGGTCTCAGAGACCGTCCTGGAGCCCGTCCCACCTCAGGTGAGTGCGTAGCTCGGGTGGCCCATGAGACCAGGCATTGTAACTTACTTCTTATTTTTTAGTTTTTTCAAGTATTGTTTCCTCTCTCTCTCTTTTTTTTTTAAATTTAAAATCAATGTCATTAACATGCATTGTATGACTAGTTTCAAGCGTAGAGTTTAGTGATTCCTAGAGAACTGGTTCTGAGAGATAGTGGCCCAAGACTCCTTCTACAGCACGTCCCATCCAGATCACGCTCAAGAGCAAGGACATTGAAGCGCCCTATGACTGCTCGGTGGGGCCCTATAAAGACTGTGGTTCTGAGGCTGACGTGTACTGAACTGGCTGACGGTAATTCAGGGGCTTCCTAACTGTGTGCTCGTGGGCCAGCTGCTTGAACTTTCTTTGTCACAGTTGTTCTCCTCTTTGGCACAGTGGAGATAACAGTAGTACTTGCCTTAGAGTGCACGGCTCAGTGGAAATCATCTCAACAGAGCTGTACTGAGGCCCCAACTATATGCTCTACAGAGGGGGAAATAAACAGGGAGTCCCTGCTTTCATGGGGCTTCCATTCTAGTAGGGATAGATGAACAGTAATCAACTAAACAGATATATTCTATTTCATAGATTCTGAGATGAAGGCCTTCACATTTGAACATCTCTGACATATAATCAGTGGTATTGTGTTGTTATGATGGACAATTTTTATTCCTTTTAGACGTACATAAAGATGGGTCTTAAAGTTGATGGAGTTTTTTTGTTTAAGAATTTATTTATTTTAGGGAGAGCTAGAGAGCATGAGCAGGGGGAGGAGCAGAGGGAGAAAGAGAGAGAGAATCCCAAGCAGACTCTGCACTAAGCTCAGGACCCAAGTGGGGCTCAATCCCGTGACCCCAAGATCATGACCTGAGCCAAAATCAAGAGTCAGACACTCAACAGACTGAGCCAATCAGGCACCCCTGGAGTTTTATATTTGATGAGATACAGTATGACATGTCAGAGGATATTTGATGCTAAGTGAAAACATGACTTAGAGTACTATGGGGTGCAACCAGGGCAGGTGGTCAGGGAAGGCATATCTGCTCACAGGCCCTTTGCTGAGAAGCTTGAAGAGTGGGAGGTGGGAGGTGGTCAGGTAACCAAGGGATAAGGTGCACAGCCCTGAGACTGGGACAAGCTTGGGACGATAAAGGCATGGCAGGGAGGCCAGTGTACCTTTTATGAGAATTAAATACGAAAAGTTATGTTGCATAAAGCACTTGACACAGAACACACTCCCCTAGGGGAATGCTGTGCGGTCGCTGTCGTAGTTGTGGAGAGAGGTGATGGAACATGAATTCCACAACCCTATATTGCCAGGGTGGACCTCCCAGCCCTGCCATTTGCCAGGTTTATGGTGCGGGCAGGTTGCTTTACCTCATCAGAGAATGGAGATACAACAGTACATCACAGGGTACCTTGTTGGCCTTCTCTGGATTCATGTCTGTAAGTACTGAAGCCAGGGCTTGGGGTGTGGGAAGAGCCACATGTGTTCCCTGTAAGCAATAAGAGATGGCAACCTTCAGAGAGGGGGCACTGTGACTCACTGAACTCAGTGTGGACTCAGGGCAAGAACCTTGGCTTCAGAGCCTGCTTCAGCCTCTCTGTGGGGTGGGAGGGTCTCTCCTGTAGAGGACATGATAGTGTCTGCTTCCTGGAATCATGGGAAGCATCAAAATGAGAGCCCTCCTATGTTTAAAAAGTATTTAAGGGCCCCTCCAGTTAGCTAGACACCACTGTGGGTACCAGATGTTCCAGAGCACTTGATAAGGGAGCTTCTGGCTATGGTGGAGCTGTTGGTGGGGACGTAATGAGAAGTGAATGAGATCATTTCTGGTAGGTATGATGAAGACAGTAGAGTTGGGTGGTCTGAGCGGGAGCCACTTCAGGGTGAATGGCTCTCATGATGGTATCCAGGGAAGACTTCACAGGAGAGGTGACATTGAATCTGAGACCTGAAGACAGAAAGGAAGTGGGTTCTGGATAGACCAAGAGAATGTGCAAAGGTCTAGGAGTAGGCACAAGCATTTATGTTTGAGGCATTGAAAGGAAGCCAGACAGGCTAGAGAACAGAAAAAAGGCAAGTGGCTGGAGACGGAGTCAGGATGCTTGTGGGGAGCAGCTCATGTCCTCATGTTGTGCCTCATCAACCCAACTAAAAACTCTGGCATTTGTTCCAAAGCAGTAAAAAGCCACTGGAGATATGATGTGTCAGAAAAGCTTCTAGCACATTGTTTGGCTCAAGTTGGGTGCTGGTTAACCAGGAGACATTGATATACACACTAATGAGTGCATGTAATGATCTCCAGAGCCTTGGGAGGAAGACAATGAAAACAACTGTGTTTTGTTTTGTTGTTGTTGTTGTTGTTGGTTTGTTTTGGTTGTTTTAGTGACAAATTCTTTTGTTTAAAGCTAGAACTGGATTGACCTATAGATCCAGGAATTTGGACTCTGGTCTATTTACACAATAGAGTTGCAAACTAGAGCCTTTTTAAGCAATTATGTCCAATTTTATCAAGGGTATTTCAAAAAGGTCAGAGGGCAGTTGGAGAGCATATGGAGAAAACCAACAGGAAAAGTCAAGATAGGCAGGGCCTTGTTTATTAAGTCGGCAGGCATGGCACTATGCCAGCTGAATGTCTAATAAATGCCTTTTGATGCTGACCTCTCCCTAGGTGAGCTATTAGCAGCAGAACACAGAACTGGGGGGGAGGGCTAGCATCCACTTCTTGTTAGTAATCGTTTCATCTGATCTTCCCCATAACCTGACAAATAGAGTCTCTGCCTAAGAACAGTAACCATACCAACTGTAACTGGGGATTGCACTTTTAAAGCTCTTTGGAGACTTACATCAATAGTCATCATTGCATTGTAGCTGCACTTTATGAGGATAGAGACACCCTCCCCCGAGAGCTGGCATTGTGCAGTGCACAGGATGGGCAGCCATACAGAGCTATCTTGTCTACAAAATAGCTTTTATCCTTGAAATTCTTATGTTGAAACCTAACCCCCACTGGGGTGGTATCCAGAGGTAGGGCCTTAGAGAGATGAACAGCTCAGTCTTCATGAATGGGACTAATGCCCTCATGGAAGAGACCCCAGAAAGAGCTCTTAGGCCTCTCTGCCAAGTGCAGATACAGCAAGAAGATGGTTGACTGTGAAGGATGAAGCAGGCACTCAGCAGAGACGAAATCCGCCAGTGGCTTGAGCATGAGTTTCCTTGCCCTCAGAACTATGAGAAATGCATTCTTGTTGATCAGAAGCCACCCAGTCTATTATGTCCTATTATAGCAGCCCAAACAGACCAAGGCAGGAGTTAGTCCTAAGAAGCGAGATGCTGCTAGAACAAGTTACAATGTGGAAGTGAATTTGGAACTGGATAATGGGTAGGGCTGGGAGAGTTTGGAAGTGTGTGCTAGATAAAGCCTACATTGCTGTGAATGGACCATCAAGGGCAATTTTGGTGAGGGCTTGGGAAGAACAGAGGAGAATGCCTACATCTTCTTGGAGAATACTAAAGTAATCCTGAAGAGGATGTTGGTAGAGATATGGACAGTGAAGGCCTGGATGAGGCCTCGTAAATAACTAGGAACATGTTGGAAACTAGTGGGAGGGCCTTCCTTGTTATGTGGTCGTCAAGAACTCAAGAACTTGGCTGAATTGTGTTTGAGTCCATTGTTTTATGGAGGGTAGAACTTCTGAACAATGATACTTGGTATTTAGCTGAGGAGGAGATCTCTATGGAGAATATTGGAGACATGGCTTCGTTTCTTCTGATTGTTTATAGAATACAATAGAGAAATGACTTGAAGATGGAGTTGTTAAGCAAAACCCAGAATGAAAGATATGGAAGTCCTCAGCCTATCTGTATTGTAGAACAAATGAGACCACCAAGGGATGGCCAGGTGACCATTTGATAAGGAGATAAGCGTTGGTCAGCCAGCTCAGACACCACCCAGGGGTTGTTCTTAAAAACAATGAAAGAATGAATATGAAGACAAATCAGAGACCACCCAGTCGTCCTGGTGTGCATGAGCCTGGGGTCCCAGCCACCTGGTTCCAAAAGATGGAGTCACCCAGACTGCACAGCCAGCAGAGAGCCCTATGAGGTTGCATTACCAAGTCTAGGGGGTGAGGTTGTCATCCCTGGTGGGTGCAAAGGCAGAACAACAAGCCAGAGAGGATGATTCTGGAGCCTAAAGGTTTAACATTGTTCTGTTCAGTTTTGGACTTACCTAGGACCCATCACCCCTTTCTTCTTAACTGTTTATCCTTCTTGGAATGGGAATGTCCTCTGCCTGTCCTGCCTTTGTATTGTGGGAGAACACAGCTCGTCCAGTTTCACAGGCTCATGGCCAGAGGGGTTTGCCGCAGGATCAATCATGACTGGAGTCTCACCCATATCTGATTTAGGTGCTCTTTCAGTGAGGCTTTGGACTTCAGAGTCAATGCTGGTATGAGTTAAGACTTCTGGGGCTGTCGAGATGGAATGAGTATATTATGTATGTGAGAAGAACATGAATTTCAGGGGGCCAGGGGCGGACTGTTAGAGACTGAATATTTGTGTCCCCCCACAAATTTGTATGTTGGGATCCCAACCTTCCATGGGATGGTAGCAGGAAGTGGGGCTGTTGTGCAGTGATTGGGTCAATAGGAGGCGCTCTCATGAATGGGACAGGTGTCCTTATAAAAGAGGACTCCACCTCTCAGAAACGTCCTCCACCACATGAGGACACAGCAAGAAGGCGGCCATCTCTGAAGCAGGAAGCAGACACCATGTCTGCCAGCACCTCGATTTTAACACTTCTAGCCTCTAGAATGGTGAGAAATAAACGCTTGTTGTTTAGAAGCCACTGAATCTGTGGCAATCTGTTTCAGCAGCCTGGACAGATTAATACAGTGCCCATTTTCAGAAAAACAATGACAACCAGGGCCCAGCGAGGTTAGATGACTTGCCAAGGTGGCACAATGAGGATAAGCAGCACTGGGATCTGAACACAGGTAACACCTGCGAATACAGCCGTTCCTGCCCCTGCCTACCTGTCACCATCGACAGGGGCAGACGGGTCCAGGCAAGCGAAGACCAGATGAGAGAGGATGTGGAGAGCTGAGGGGTGAAGGCTGAGAAGAGATCTTGGAAAGGAATGAGTCATTCTGACGGGGGGGGGGGGCCAAGGAGGACCAGAGTTTGAACAGGGCCTCCACAGAGAAGTTGGACTCCATCCACGGAATGGGGGAGGGGCACCCAAGAGCCATTTTGCCACATGGTTTTGTGGCCGTGTCCCTCAGCCACATCCCAGCTGCAGCTGCTCCTCAGCCATAAGCTGACAACTCACACCCATAATTCATTCATAAACGTTTATTTCCATCTAAATCAGCAAATGAATACATCTATTGGTGGCGTGCATGAGCCTTATGGGGCAATGATCCGCTTCTCGGGCTGGCGCAGGGAGGTTGGCCATGGAGGTTTGATGGCCCCGTTTGGGGGAATTAAGTGGCCTGAGCAGTTGCTTCATGACCATTTCCAAGGTGGGACGTTAGCCTCATTGCCTGCAGTGTATGGATAAGGTTGGCTGCAGTCTGCTGCTTTCAGCTTGGAAGAAAGAGTGGACCTCCCCGGGGGGGGGGGGGGGGGGCGCGTAGATATGGGGACACTCACAAGGAGGAAGACGGTGATGGCAGTCATAACAAGAATCGTAATAGCAGCTGACAGTGCACACATTCTGTGTTCCAGGAGCTGTGCTAAGTATTGCCGAAAAATCCCACCGTCTCTTAGGATTATATCCTAAAGTCAGCACGTGTCTAGCCCTGGTTCCCCTGATGGTCCCTTAAATTGTCCATAAAGTTCAGGGCATGTGGCATTTAGGTTCCCGAACCGGGCAGTATGGATAAATATGAACAACGTGCTTGTGTTTGAATGTATTAGCAGCCGCCCTCCCACACCCCTCTGTCTGGGACCCTGAAAGCAGGGGTGCATAGCGGCACAACTGAAACACACCCCTCTGTCTGGGACCCTGAATGCAGGGGTGCATAGCGGCACAACTGAAAACATTGTTTTCAATATTTTCAATGAAAGCATCTCATCCTCTCTTCTCCATCGCTCTCTTCCTGCCAAGCACGATCTTTGAACTCCTGAGTTAAATGCTCACTTAAACCATCTGCACTCATTCTCAGTTCATGCTTATAGCACCCGCTTGCCCCCCCCAACCACCCCCCCCACCCCTGCAGAAGCTATACTGTTACTGCTTCAGTGGAAGATACAGCAGCTCAGGGAAGGTCAGGCCTGTGTACAGTTGTACAGGTAGCAGACTGTGGACCCAGATCCCAGACCCCAACCAAGACAGATTCCAGGGCCTGCAGGGGCTGCTGCCCTGGAAGTCAGGAGAACTCTTCCCGCTGCATCCCTACTGCAACCCCCTCCTTAGGCCCCTTCAGCTGGTTGCACTTGAGTTTCAGACCAACTAATGATCCAGCTATTACGAGTGTGGGCCTCACTTTTAAAAATAAATGTTTCAACCAGTCCAGCCCTGCAATTTAATAGGCAATATTGTATGCATATTAAACACCAAATGATTGTTAACATATTTATTGAAGCATAACAGGCATCGGGCATATAAAAGATGACTCTCTTATATGGCTGTCAGACCTCAATAAACATGTTTAATAATTAATTGGCGTTAAGCAAACATAATTGTGTGATTCTAAATTAGGTGTTCAGTGAAGCATTCTGTGCATGGAAAACCACAGCAGTGTTTTATTACTTCAAGATCAGGCTGTCAATCTGGCTTTTCACATATCAGGAGAAGTGCCCCCAGTTCCACGCTGTGTCAAAGGCCTCCTGTAGCCTCACGCCAAAAAAGGGATGAGCCCTCTCATTCCTAAACCCTTTGATCTGAGAAACGTTTCTCATTTGGTTAGCTCTTTGTCTATCTGCATATCCACTTGGGTTCTGAAAGTTCTGAGCCAAGAAATTGTCTGATGCAGAAGATGGTTTCACATCCCAGCCGTTGGTTGAATTAACCAGTTCTGCCATAAATGCCATCTCCCCCCAGTACAGGTGATTCACATCATTCGCGATAGCTCTGCTCTCTAAATTGTCTGCAAACAGCAAATTAACAAATACCGAAGATTGCTCCTAGGGGAAATGTCAGACTAGGTTCCTCTGAGCCTCTGGTCAGATTTTTTTTTTTTTTTAAATCAGTTCACATAGAACTTTGAACTCAAGGCCCATAGCGCTGTAAGTCACATCTGACGCGTATTCTCCGTCTCACAACCTCACAACCTAGAACACAAGACATCGCTTCAGCACTGTGCATTTTAAACAGCAGAACACCAACAAAAAGCACAAAGGCATGAACAAACAGGACAATGACCAGACCACGAAAGGGGCACCTGTTTGCAGTACAAGGACTGAATCAAGAAGGTAGACCATTGCTTTGTTCTACCTCAGGTGGAAATACTCCTGTCGGAGGAGTCACGTTCTTTGCAACTCTGTTGATAGCAGCATGTGTCTGGCCATGATGCAAAAATGCCACGAATGTTGATTTTGAGATTGCAAATAGATGTGCAGGTAGGTAAATTCACACCTGCAGGATCCTTGAGTTATGAGGATCAGCTGTAATCAGGTTCCATGGAGCACAGCGGTCTACATCCTTAAGTATCCTATGTCCTCTGCTGGCCTTTTGTACAAGCTGCCCAGAGAATTGTCTGCTCAGTATCAGTGCTGCTTTAGCACATAGTAGGTGCACAATAAATATTGGTCACATTCAGTCAAGTGGTTTTCAGTAAAGGACCCAAAGTAGTTGTCATTTGAAAGTAGATGTTCGTTGCTTCTGTTTACACCATTGTTTTCCTTGGTGACTGCTGGTATTTATTGTCTCGATCTAGTTAATATTCAACCTTGGCTTTTAACTTTCTTTCCCCTGCTCCTGAATCCTTTAGAGACTTGAGGATCCATTTTCTTTGCTGGCCAGGAACACCTTAAGATTCATGCTAGGTGAGGAAAAGCATTCCCCAAGCGGACTTCGCTGGCTGGGTCATAAAAATCTGTCTCCAGGTTGTCCGTCTATGAAGGCCATCCACACACACACCCTACAGGGAGGTGGGGAGTCAAGCTTACAACCTTTTCAGAAGAAGCATCAGGAAGCAGGGCCATAACTTGAAAAAGTCAGTCTCATGGCCATGCTGTTGGCACTGAGCTAGACACTTAAGCTAGACAGTTCTGGCCCCATCAGATCTTCCGGGGATCACTGTTTCCACTATGACCCTACCTGAAGGTTTGGAATTGCACATGGAGCTAGGCGCCAGAGTCTAGAGCAACTCTAGGTCTGCAGGGATCCTTTGGAAAATTACATTTTGGAACCTGGAATTTTATCTGTAGGCATTTAAAAACCTATAAATGAAAGTCCGTTATGAAAGTCGTATGTGCTTATTTGACAAGTTAGAACATAGAGTACAGAACAGAGAACATACATATCTCACCATCACCAAAACACACACATTTAAAAATTTGGGTGTAGGTAGGGGCACCTAGATGGCTCAGTGGGTTAAAAGCCTCTGCCTTGGCTCAGGTCATGATCCCAGAGTCTTGGGATCGAGCCCCGCATCGGACTCTCCGCTCAGCAGGGAGCCTGCTTCCCCCCCCCTCTGCCTGCCTCTCTGCCTACGTGTGATCTCTGTCTGTCAAATAAATAAACAAAATCTTTTTTAAAAAATTAGAGTGTATTGGGTCACTTTTTCTTTTGTGCACGGGTTCTTTGTATGACTTCAATTTTACTGCAAATGAAAGTTAGTCTTCTGCTTTTTGTTCCCCGCTTAGCATGCTGTCATAAGCATGTTCTGTGTTATTACACAGTTCATCACCCTTATTTCCAACAGCTGCAAACTAGCCCATTGATTGATTGCACTGCATTTTGCTAGCCATCCCGTGCTCGTTAGATGTTTGTTCTCATTCTTTAGCTCTTTCTGAAAATGAGAGTACAATCCACTTTTTCTTTTTTCCTAAAGCTGGTGCATGTCTGGGATTGCTGTTAGCCCAGGTTGTCAGAAACAAGGTTACTGGATCATTGGTTGGGACATTTTTAAGGCCCTTGATGACATTGCCTCATTGCTAAGATGTGGGAACAACAAGCCTATCTTACTAGATGCTTCCAAAAATTGTGTTATCATTTTGTTGTCTTTGCTGACTGTAGAAGAGACCCAGAGTTTTTTCTTTACTGTGCCAGAGCTGCAAAGGACCTCCACCTTCAAACGCCCAGGCCAGTGTTCCCGTTAGACTTACACTGTGTGTGCATGGATGTAGGGGTATATGCATGTGTGTGCAAACTACAATATATATTTAACTTACTCTTTAATTCATGATATTGCCAAGATATTTCTTTGTCTCATGTCTTCCTCAGTATTTCTTGAAAAGTCATACCTTCCAAAACTTTTTGCTGAATATGCTCAGGTTTTGGTTTGTATCTATTCATTTTAACACACACACACACACACACACACATACATTTTCTCTCTCTCTCTCTCTCTCTCTCTCCCTTTTTTTACTAATGGAAAATACAGCTCTTGAGGATGACAATTGCCAAACAGAGGCTCGGAGATGAAGAAATTGGCGTGCGGCATTTTGCAGCCCATGAGCGTGAAGACTTGGTTCAGCAGCTGGAGAGAGCTAAGGAACAGGTTATTGCTAACATCTGTTAAGAGTGGGGGATATATTTGTACTGTTGGACTGTGTCCCATTTCTTAGAGAGGGCAAGGTGCCTGGGATGCCAGCCAGAGGCGCAAGGAGGGTGTGAGTTGAATGCTTTGACGTTCTCCCTGCTCTGTAAGTTCCTGATCTGCCTCTTGTGGTCCTTGCTTCCAGAAGGTCTGTTCCCCTAGTTTGGGGTGCCATTGGTCTGAACACAAGAAACATCTTCCCTTTCCCCCATTCAGGATAGACAGGAAAGGAACAAGACATGACAAATGGGCCTTAATTTGCAAATTTCCCCAAGTGTTGAGTGATACTTTTTAGACAAAATCTCAATGGGTACAGAGCCCTAGTTAGGGGACAGGAAAGAGAGCCTAGACTTCATTTCCCTCCTCTCGTAGGTGGGATGAATACGCCCTGTCAGAGTCGGTCAGCAAAGCGGAAGCCTCCATCTCTGGCCCTAAAATGATGTCTGAAGAACATCTTAAGTAAGGACACTTCCTTGGTTTCAGATAGAGTCTCTGGAGCATGACCTGCAGGCCTCGGTGGACGAGCTTCAGGACGTTAAAGAAGAACGATCTTCCTACCAGGACAAAGTGGAGAGGCTCAACCAGGAGCTAAACCACATCCTGGGTGGGCACGAGAACCGCATCATTGACGTGGATGCCCTCTGCATGGAGAACAGGCAAGTGGCCGGGCCCGGGCACGCACTCAGGCAGGACACTGGCCGTGCAGTCTCGCAGCCCAAGTTATAGCTGCCTTGCAATGAAAGGAAAGTCCCATCACCAAAATGGTGATAGTAATGCCACGTATCAGCTTCGAAAGTCAGAAAGGCACCACACCCCTATACATTTGCCTCCCCGACCCCTGTCTCCTTCCCCCGCCCCTCCCTGCCTCCCAGCCGGGCAAGAAGGGTAGGGAGCCAGTGAAAGCTGCTTGGTATTGGTATCAAGGAGAGGGGAAAGAATAAGAAAATAAATTGAGAAATTCCCTCAGCTCTTTCTTTTCCCCGAGGCAAATTTCAGAGTGTGTGTGTGTGTGTGTGTGTGTGTGCATGTGTGTGTCTAATTTAATGTTATGTCTGGTGTCGCCTCTTCCTGCCTGCCTTCCCAGTGGAATCATCTTAATGAGAATTATGTGAAAACTGTGTTGATATCCCTTAGGGGTTCTCTGCAGAAGGCTGTTCTAAAGTAGGGTTTCTGTGATTTGGGCATATTTGACCTTGATTACATCCATTTAAGAAGAGGTCACCAAGATGCACTTTTCTTCTCCTCTTTTGGTGGTGAGAAGGCATTGTGTGTACACAATAGCTCTGGAGGCGGGTTGTTTTCTTTTTTTCTTCTCCTACTTGCCTCTATGTTTTTTATTTTGTGCCCAGACACTTCCTAGTTGCATGTTTTCTCTCCTAGGTACCTTCAAGAGCGATTAAAGCAACTCCACGAAGAGGTCAACCTCTTGAAATCAAACATCGCCAAGTATAAGGTAGAGAATTGTGATGATGCTGGTCATGACTCACGATTGTACATCTAAATGCCATTCTGTGTTAATTCCCTTTTATGTGCCAAAGTCATGTGAGTGCTTGCCTGCCCTCCCAGATAAAGTAAGAGCTTTCACTGAGGTAACCAGGAAGAATGAAGCCCCAAACAACAAATACAACAAAAATAGCTTTTGCAAGAGCATTTTCGTTGCTGTCACCTAGGCAGGGTGCATGGAGCCTTCCCAGATCTGGACGTGGCCATTTCACTGCCTCAGTCCGCATAGAATTAGGTTTCTTATCAGCGCTTCTAGAAAATGTTCCATCATCAGACACTGCTTGTCTCATAATCATCCATAAGAAAATGGTTTCCGAGCGACAAGAAGAAACCAAGATTGGGGAATCACAAACTGAGCGAGAACGTTCACGTCACACTGAAAGGACAGAATGTTTAAATTCTCCCACTGTTGTTTAGACTCATCCCAGCTCCATTAGTCTGATAATATCTATTTCTGCAGATGTTCGTTGTGAGCGTTATAATTAGAAACATCTCCTGGGTTTCTCTGCTTTGAAAATAGATTGATTTCTCTTCCTGAGGGTAGAGCTTTATAGCAGTCTAGATGCTTGGGAGAACCGTCTCGTTTTCCTAGCTTCTGACGTTAGCTTTTCTTCCCTGAAGTCTCTATGCTGTTCTCCCTTTCCCATGAGGTTGGGGGCCACACTTTACACCAGTCTATATATACACACACACAGCCAAAGAAGAATGCAGCTTTTAAAGTTGTATAATTAATACATACATTTAAAAAATGTGTGTATGCATTCATTTAACAGCCTTTATTTGGTTCTTCAGTGTGCCAAGCACTGCTACACAGCGCATATCAATTGTTGTGTAAGGGTCTGTGAAAGGAATGGCACTTTGGTCGGCACCTGTGTGCCTCCTTATCTTGTGTCCGTGGCAGACGTCATTCATTATTTGTGGCTTTTTCCAGTCCAGCCACGAAAGACTTCCAAAGACCAACAGCGATCTTTTGGCATCAGCAGATAAAAGTAAACCTGTTCTCCATCTCATGTCTATTCAGAAGGGGTTTCCGTAACTAGTGACTTCACACATTAGACGGAGCACTTGTTTTCAGATTTGATTTAATTTAATGAATACGCATTGAGTGCCTTTTATATAGAGGAGAAGGTAATTGCTGTCATTCTGCTGGGCACCAATTTTAAAAAACAAAACAAAACAAAACAAAACTCTCTACCAAGTCCATAAATTTCATACCTCTTTGGCAGGGTCTCGGAATTTTAAAAGTTGGGTCAGCATTTGGGGTTGGCCAAGGGGTCTTGTGTATTTTATGGGAGCATGCATCTACTCTAAGTAGGTATTTTTCCTTTTTTCTTTCTTTCTTTCTTTTTTTTTTTGGCTTTTTTGATAGAGATTTGTATTTTTTCCCAATGCTGCTTTAGAATGCTCTCGAAAGACGGAAAAACTCCAAAGGCCAGAGTAAATCTAGCAGCAGTGCGCTGACTGGAGTCCTATCTGCAAAGCAAGGTAGGGTTTGTTCTCTGGAGTGTCAGAACCACAGAATGCCAGAGCTCGGGGTCCGCGTCTCCGTTTGTGGTGGGGGAACGAAGGTGGTTCTTAGAACAGCCCTTCCCAAACCTCCATCCACATCAGCATTGGCTGGAGGCCTTGTTTGAAAACACAGATTACTGCCCCCAACCCTGTCCCAACACACACACAGAGTTTTTGACTTAGTAGGTACAGTGAGGCCCCAGAGAATGCACATTTCTAGAAAGTTCCCAGGTGTTGCTGATGCTGGTTCTGGGATCCTGCTTTGAGAACCACTGCATTAGACGTTTTTCTAACAACGGGACCCCCTTCACATCTGTCCCCTAGCCTGTGCTCTTCCTTTAAGAACATTTTCCCTCCTTCGAGCACTGGTTTAACATCCATGGGTCCATGTTCCAACCTTGCCGAGTTTCTCCTTTTTCTGGCCTCTGTGACCAGAATAGAAAAGTCTCACAGCTGCTGAAATCATTTTATCATGGAACATGTGCCTTTTTCAAAGAAGCTTTTATTGATTGCAATTCTGTTCCTCCTCCTTGTCGATTCTGATGAAAAATAATGATCTTCCAGGAACAGTCGAGGGGAATAAATAGCAGAGAGCTTACTTCTGACACTTAATATTTGGGAACTCAGTTCTCAGCGTAAGCCTCAGGTTGAACACGGGCGACTGGCCCAGTTTTGGGTTGTTGGCCACACAGACCAGTGACGATCATACAGGAGTCTTAATCAGAGCTGGGGTGGTTAGGGGAAAAAAAAAAAAAAAAAGTGCTGAATCTTCAGCCGGCCTAATAACCAAAGCACTTTTCTAAGCAACTTCTGTTTTTCCACTCAACTAAAAAAAAGACACCCTAGAATTGTTTTTAAACGCAAAACCTCAGTACTCCCCAGAAATGTGAAGTAGCCATGTGAGTTCAGCTCTGGATACCCTGGACAGCCAAACATCTTTTTTTTTTTTTAAGATTTTATTTATTTATTTGACAGAGAGAGATCACAAGTAGGCAGAGAGGCAGGCAGAGAGAGAGGAGGAAGCAGGTTCCCTGCTGAGCAGAGAGCCCGATGCGGGACTCGATCCCAGGACCCTGAGATCATGACCTGAGCCGAAGGCAGCAGCTTAACCCACTGAGCCACCCAGGCGCCCAGCCAAATGTCTTTGAATGGTGAGACGACCCAGTCCCATCACTGATGTGGGGAATGCCAGCCACATTCAAACACCACGCCCTAAGACTGCCAGAGCCTTTCTGAATAACCCTGGGCACCTTATTTTGATAAAGCTTGAACTCATCCCCTTTGAG
This sequence comes from Neogale vison, assembly GCF_020171115.1. Classification (NCBI taxonomy): domain Eukaryota; kingdom Metazoa; phylum Chordata; class Mammalia; order Carnivora; family Mustelidae; genus Neogale; species Neogale vison. The sequence continues at coordinate 48,784,381 of NC_058101.1, forward strand.
CAGCAAGAAATAATTACCAACGTCTGAAAACATACTGCTTGAGGCAAGTTCTTCCTACATTAGTTATGAGGAAAAAAAAAAAAATAGAAAGTAGCATAAATGTCCAGCAGGAATTAAATAACTTATATCTACATATGGGCTCCCAAACTGCCTTTACATTTTATGTTTTAGGAGATATTGATGATGAGGAGTTGGGTTAACTGAAAAAAAGAAGAGCTTTTTCTCATTTCAAGAAAAATGTATGAATCTGTGTATCTATGTATAGGCATATAGAAAAGGATGTTCAGAGATGTAGTGAGAGATTTATTTTTTTCTGTCTGATAGGAGTACAGGCTGTGTCTTTTTTATGGTAACTCATGGTTTCTAAAAAGATGCAGACACAAAATATATTTTGTATTTTAAATAATGCCCCATAGGATCTTGCTGCCCACCGAACATAGCACACTGTAGGAAACTCTGCCACAAAGCAAGGAGCTTGGGACAAGGGTCATTTCCATTTGCATGGCTGTGTGACCTTCAGCTGATGTTTTTAATCCATCAGCACCTTGCTTTCCCATCCATAAAATGGGGATAAATAATACTTCCCAGGTGGGTTTTATTTTACTTTTTTTTTTTTTTTTAAATTTGGGGCCTCAAATGGGTTAGTATAAAGCATTTTGAAAGGGTGAGATGCTGGACAAATGCAAAAGATTATTATCCCTTTAAGAAATGGGTGATAAAAGTCCACGAGAACTTCCTTGTTTCTGCTCAACCCTCACACTAAATTTTATTTTGTTTTAAAAATAAACAAAAACACCTGAAGCGGATTCTTCAGTACTTCATCATAGCATTTAGAAGCCAGGAGCTTAACCCAGCTTCATTTCCAGGAAGATCAGACATAGGTTTACATTGCCGTGTTCCAGAAGGAATTAAGACTGAGTTGTAAACTTTGTATCCCACCTAGTTCAGGATCTGTTATCCGAAGATCACGGGTGCAGTCTTCCAGCCACTCCACAGTCCATTTCTGATCTGAAATCTCTGGCCACAGCCCTGCTAGAGACAATCCACGAGAAAAACATGGTCATCCAGCACCAGAGGCAGACCAACAAGTAGGTGACTGGACCCTTGGGTGGGGGTGGGTAGGAGAGATGTGGGATGCTGGCCACCAGTGGGGGATGGCAGCCAGGTGGGATGGCAGGCCTTTGGGAGGAGGGGAGGGGAGCACTTAAGTCTGGAAGGTCACCTCCTAAACTAGAACGCTGTGTCCACACTGTGACAGCATCTCAGCCATCTGCCAGAGTGGGGGAGGGAGAGAATACTACCAGCCATTACAGACTGAACACTTAATCGGAGCCACTCACTGAGGAATGCCGACATGGGCAGTATGATCGCCCGGGTGACTCACTCTACCTCTCCTGCGGGTCTCCCTGATGACACTGGGGGGTTCTGACCAGCAGGAAGGCCAAGCATCAACTTTCATAGACAACTGGACCTAGAAGGGAGTGTCATGTCACTCTTCCAGAGAAGCAGAGAAAGTGGTGGGATGGAGCAATTAAAATAGAGTGTCTTCCCTTTTTTTTTTTTCTTTTTTTTTTTTTTTTAAGATTTATTTATTTTTTGACAGAGACAGGGATCACAAGTAGGCAGAGAGGCAGCCAGAGAGAGAGAAGGAAGCAGGCTCCCCGCCGAGCAGAGAGCCCGATGTGGGGCTCGATCCCAGGACCCTGGGATCATGACCTGAGCTGAAGGCAGAGGCTTTAACCCACTCAGCCACCCAGGCGCCCCTTCCCTGATTCTTATAAACATACCGACTCAAGTTAGTAGCCATTAGAGACACACGCAAATTGGAGGTGCTCAAAGAATGGTGAACAACAATAAGTTAAAGCAACAGACACCGTGAACAGGGCTGGCTCTGAGGACAAGTGACCATGCTCCGAAGGGCCCTGCTCTTGGTTCAGAACTCCATGGTTGCCATCTTGAGGTTCTTAATCATTCTTTTTTTTTTTTTTAAAGATTTTATTTATTTATTTGACAGAGAGAGATCACAAGTAGGCAGAGAGGCAGGCAGAGAGAGAGGAGGAAGCAGGCTCCCTGCCGAGCAGAGAGCCCGATGCGGGACTCGATCCCAGGACTCTGAGATCATGACCTGAGCCGAAGGCAGCGGCTTAACCCACTGAGCCACCCAGGCGCCCCTCTTAATCATTCTTGAACAAGGAGGCCTGCCTTTCCATTTTGCGGTGGGCCCCAGAATTATGTAGCTGGTCCTGCTTATGAAACCCACACGTAGCCCCAAAATGAAGCCGTGCAAGAATGAGCAGGCTCTGAAACGCTGGGGCTTCCAGCAAGGAGGGGAGGGGTGAGGGAAGCAGGGTCCTGGCGAGGGGGAGGGGCACGGGGAGAGAGGCAACTGGAACATGATTGAGAGTATTGTAAAAACAAAATAGAAAAAAAGAGAAGCCGGGAGTGAAGGGAAGATCGCGCAGGAGATTAAGATATATATAAAAGAAGGCAGGGAGCAGTGGAGGGAGTCTGGGCAATCTCAGAGGGATGACAAGGGTAATTTATTGACAGAAGAAGTTTTTAAAATTCTTTTAAAAGAAATCTTAACCAAGGAATGAGGCAGTCAGGTGCTAAAATGCAGAGACATCTCAGGGGAGGGAGAAGAAATGGAAATCTCCCCAGAATAGGTACGAGGTCTATTTTATCCAGACAGAATCCCCTGCAGCCGATAGTGTTCTGCATGAGCCTTCTTTGTCCTCACTGACTCCCTATAACGCACCCACTGGGGCTCTTTCAAACCTTCTCGGGTCTTCTAAACCCTAGTCTGTTCTCAGCAGGTAACCTCAGCTGCTCTTTTACTGAAAAAAATAGATGCGCCTTCACAGGAATCCCAAGACTTACCCTCCCCTGGAACCAGTGCCTTCCACCCTCTCCCTCCTGGCTCTGGGAAACACACCCACCCACCATCCTGTTGGTCCACACCATCTTCCCTCCTCTGGGCATGGCTCCCCTGTGAGCAACTCATCCCACCTAATCCACTCCTGCCCCCAACCCCTGGCTTCTGCCTCTTCACCCAGACACCACCCAGAGCTCCCTGAACCCCCATAGTCTTTCCCCAGCACTGCAGCTCCCCCTGAATTCCACTCACCCAGCATCTTTGTGAACAAGAAGGCTGCCTTTACTTCTTCAATAGCCCCCTCTCAAACTGTGGTCCTGGGAGCGCCCATGTCAGAATTACTCAGAGGCACTGGTTCTGAAATGCAGATTCTGAGGGGTTTTCTGGAGGGAACGTCAGGTTTCTGGATCTGAGCCAGCCCCAGGAAAGAAAGACCACCTCGGCTTCAACACCTCCTGAGATCTCTTTCCAGATGTTCCACAGCCATCTCCCTTTGAGGGTCTCCAGTCCCCCAAACCCCACTTTCTGAGTCTGTTTCTTTTCTGATTTCTCTGCATCCCAATTCGCATCTTGCACTCATCTCCTTGGATTCCTCTGACTTTCTCCTCATCCCCTCGATTCCCTCCATGCCCCTTGCTTCAACCCCAGGTCTCCACCAGGCCTTCTGCTCTCCTTACCCCACCTGGGGGCTTCATCTCCCCCACCCCCTGCATGATTGCTTCTCACTTTCTGCAGGCACTTTCCAACTCTTGTACGCACCTCACCACCCAGAGCAGGACCCACATTTCCAACGATAGGTTGTCATTTTCCCCCATATCCCTTCAGCTATTCGCGTTCAAGGAGTCTAGACTCTGGGCCACCCACTCCTTAATACGTTTTAAGACCCTTGAAAATGCTTGCACCCTTTGACCCACATGGTCTGCATCTAGGAATTTATCCTAAAGAAAAAAATCAGTATGATGTCCTCAGATTCACATAAATGGATTCATTTATAACAGGAGAGAAAACAGAAACAACCCAAATGTTTTTGTTTATATATATATATATATATTTTTTTTTTTTAAAGATTTTATATCTTTATTTGACAGAGAGAAATCACAAGTAGATGGAGAGGCAGGCAGAGAGAGAGAGGGAAGCAGGCTCCCTGCTGAGCAGAGAGCCCGATGCGGGACTCGATCCCAGGACCCTGAGATCATGACCTGAGCCGAAGGCAGCGGCTTAACCCACTGAACCACCCAGGCGCCCCTGTTTTTGTTTATATTTTATTTTATTTTGAGAGGCGGAGAGTGTATGAGTACAGACAGAAAGAATCACAAGCAGACTCCATGCTGAGCACAGAGCCTGACGCAGGCCTTGATTTCACAAACCTGAGATCATGACCTGAGCTGAAATCAAGAGTCAGATGCTTAACCAACTAAGCCACCCAGGTGCCCCCCACCAATGTTTTTAAACTGGAGACTGGTTAAGATTATAGTAACTCCAGGCACCCCTGGCTGGCTCAGTCGTTAAGGGTCTGCCTTCAGCTCATGTCATGATCTCAGCCCTGCGACGGGCTCCCAGCTCAGAGAAGAGTCTGCTTTTCCTTCTTCTCCCCTCCCCCAACACTTGCGTTTCCTCTCTTGTGCGCATGCGCTCTCTTTGTGCCAAATAGATAAATAAAATCTTTTAAAAAAAGATTATAGTAAATCCATAAGATAGACTATTATGCAGCCATTTAAAGCATGATTTGAAGAATATTTAATGGGCTCTGCCCACCTTCCTGATACTCACGGTCAATAAACCTCCACATTATGCAGGTTGAAGCTGTCTAATTAGAATAGAATCGTTGTGCCCTCCCAGTAGGGAGGACAGTGCTGGGCCCACTGTATGTCCTTATACTTATTTAATGAATGGATGATGGACTCATCTTCTAATCCTTTTTCTTGTTCCTTTGATACTCTTTACGGTTTTCCTGGACTCTGTATATATGTCAGGTGCTTGTCCTCGGCCTCAGTCTACATGCTCTCCCTGCCCCCTCAGCTTTGGTCCTACCCCACTATCCCCTGTCCCTTGGGAACACCCTCCCATTGATCCTCCAATCTCAGACCCCAGACCCTCCTCCGCCGCCAAGCTCCGCCCTCTCTCAACCCCACGCCCCCAGCTACAGTTCTGATGACGTCACAAGCCCCCATTAAAAAGCTGGATTTTTCTTTTCGTGTTTATTTCAAGTTTTTATTTAAATCCTAGTTAGTTAACATATAGTGTAATATGGGCTTCAGGAAATAGCAGAACTGTTAAAGCTAAATCCTGGGGCCCGCTGAACTCAGGAACCCCAGACTGTCAACCTGGCGCTCCCGCCTCTCAGGACACATTGATTTCCTAGCACCTGCCCTGTCTTAACCCTACCGTGACCAGCCCGCCCCAGGCTCCGTGGGCCCTCATCCTCTGTTGAGAAACAGACTTGCTCATTTTGACAGATTTAATTTTGTTTTTTGTTTGTTTGTTTGTTTCAGATTTAATTTTGTTTTAATGTACCTTGTCATTTGTAACTATTATTCAATAATTCTGTACCATCTCATGGTTCAAATTTTAAAGGTTAAACAACAATGTGTCTCTAAACTACCACCATCTCTCAGCCCCCAATTCCCCTTCCTGGAAGGAACCACACTGTTCCTTATTTCTTATGTATCCCTTTCCAAGGATGCATATGGAAATAAACATATAACACATTTCCACAGACACATATAAATACGCAAATATACTTGTACAAATATAGTCTTTTCTCTCTTCCTTCCTTCCTTTCTTTCTTCTTACAAATGGTAGCTAGTATTCACCCAAAAAGTGTTTTTTTCCACTGTTCTTCACCTTGATCCCCCCCCCACCATAACAGTAGATCTTAAAGATTGCTTCATATCCATACATAAAGTACCTAATGTGCCATTTTTAAAACTTAGAAGGTCTTTGGTTTCATACTTTCAGTAAATGTTTTATTTGGGGCCATGTAAAAAAAACTAATTATACAATAAACAGAGTGGGGGCTAGGAATAAAATCTGAATTTGGTCTGCTGCTGTGATCCCCCTTTTGTAAAATAATATAATAGTTTTGTGTTGGTGGAGCATTCTAAGTGAGAATAAAGGTATTCTGTTTCTGTAAGCCTGTGCTCCCCCTACTGGCTTTCCACTGCCTGTCACTCAACCCGCCTTGAGAAGGCCCAATGGGAGCCATCTTGAAGAACGAATGGATCCACACAGGACTTTATTTTTTGAGAGGATTTTCAATTAATGGGCATTTTGCTTGAGGTACTCGTTGCCAAAGAGTTGGCAATTGTCTGACTATTGTTAAAGAAGGGATGAGCATCCTGTGATTTATCAACAGGTAGCAAAGCAGTAACAGAAGAGGCAGGTGTTTAAATCATGTTTTACCGAACACCCCATTTAGTTTTCCAGTCAATACTTCGCTGGTGGTGGGGTGCCGGTGCTGGTGATGGTGGTGGGTACATGAAGATAGTGACCTTTCACTTCCCTTCCTGCCATCCTAATACTGTTTATTGCTCTTCCCCACTCTGGCCAAGGGTAAATGGCTCGGAAGTTCAAGACACTGAGAGCAGTTTGAGCTGTCATGGATCAGAGCAGAGAGTCAAAAGAAGGCCACACAGGGTTGGAAGGGAGGACAGGATAGAGCCACAGTCACGTCTTGAGGACTGGGCTCTCCCCAAGGACCCTCAGGGATTTCTGCTCCCATGTTGTCTGGGAAACAGGAACAGACACACAATGATGGCCAACTCCCGAGTTGGTTCTGTCTTTGCCAATCCCCTATCACGTTGTTACTATCAGAAACTACTACTGAAAATCTGTCTGGAGGCCTGACATCTTGAGGATTTTCCTAGACTGCTAGGTAGACATATGCTGAAATCCCTCCTAAAACAAACCATAGCTAAATAAAAAACCTTATTTTAAAATCTCTCCCCTCCCACCAAAAAAAAAAAAAATTCCTCTCTCAAACCTGTTTATGCCCCAAGCTACTGCCCTAGCTGTCTCTTTCGATTCCCTGCTAAACTACTTGAAGGGTCATCTGTATTCCCTGCTTCTGGTTGCCCCAAGTATGCTTCTCTGAACCCTGTCACTTGGATTCTGGGTTTCACCCCATCCACTGTCCTGAAACATCTCTCTTAAGGGTCAGGCACATCTACTAGGTGGACTTTTTCATCCAATGTGACCACTTTCCAGAATAAAACTGTACTGACATCCCACCTGGGTCTCTCACACCCCTTGGCTTCCTGGCCCCATGTGGCCTGGCTCTCCTCTTCCCTGTCCAGCTATGCCTTTCTAATCCTTTCTTGCCTTAGACAGGGATATTCTAGGGTCCTGTTCTTCTGACTTCTCACCCTCTGCTGGTGAGCAGATCTACTCCCCAGACTCCATGCCCATCTCTGCGTTTCCAGACTTTTCTTCTATCACGTGACTGGCTGTCTCCATGGATATCCCATAGGCACCTCAAATTCTTCACCTACCTCAGTATTGTTACTCCATTCGGCTGACTTCCCACATCGCCCCCTGGGCTTGTTGGAGGCCACCACTATCACTGACTTGGACATCACGCTTCTGACTGGTCTTCCTGCTTCTACTCATACTGATACCAGTCCATTCTCCACTCTCCCTCAAGAATACTTTCCCGAAACATCATCGTGCTGCGCCTCCTGCTTCAGAACTTCCAATATCTCACTTTTGTTGCCGACATAGAAAAATCTCACCCTTCTCATTCATGATCTGGGTCCTTCAAAACCACTCTGGATTCAGCCCTCATTTACTTCACTTCCACTCTGTGGTTCACTTCCACTCTGAAGTACTTGCATGCTTTCAGACCCACGTTTTGATTCCAGACCCTCCGCTTAGCAGCTGCGTCACGCTGGGCAGGTTAGTTGACCTTTCTGAATGTCTGTTTCCTCATCCACAAATGAAGCATATTAAAATCTCCCTCTTCAGTTGTTGCAAGGGGTAAGGGAGATACTGTCTGTGTGGTGCTTAGAGTAATGCCTGCTAGAGAACAGGTGATTGGGAGATATTATTCAAACCTTTGACAGGCTCTGTACGTGTGTGTGTTTGCGCGCGCGCGCGTGTGTGTGTGTATCCACATCTGTTTCCCACCAGACTTTTAGTCCCTCAAATACTCAAATACAGGGATACAGGCTGTTTCCCCTCATTATCCCCTACAGCCTCAACAATTGTGTGCTGAATTGGTCAAACTGAATTCAGTGGACCCTGTTCTTGTGTTTACTGCCTCCCTCGATGCCTGCTGCCCTCTCTCGCTGGGCTGCACCAGCCCACGTTCCATGGACCACCGGCTGTATGTGTTCAGCGTGAAACCCATCGGGAAGACTCTTTTTATCCTTTGAGGACTCTTGGGCCCGGTGATACAAGCCAGCCCAGCTGCATCCACATTTCAATCATGAACAGTTTTTCAAGAGGTCTTGCTCCAGACACAAGCATGCTTGTTTTACAGGACCACTGTGAGGTGTTGATGAAGAGCATGTATTGTGGCACCAAACGGAGTTGCAGGTTCAAATCCTGAGTCCTGCTTGTGGCTCTGGTCAAATTAACTAATTTCCGTGCCTCTGTTTCCCAATGGGAGGAGTAGAGTGGGGTGGATGAGTGCACGGGGGTTCGGCAACAGACACAGCTTGGAGATAAACTGTATACCCTTGGGCAGGTTGCTTAACCTCTGTGTTCCTTATGGTCCACATCTGTGAAAGGGTAATAATACAATGTACACCACAGGGTTTTTGTCAGGTCAGATGAGATCATGTATGCTCAGTAGCTGCTCAGCATGGGCTCTGACTCAGAGCCAGGACTCAAGAAAGATTAGTTTCACTGTTCATGGTAACGGTGGTGTGGTTGCTAGGGTTCTGGATAATGTTATTGCTACTATCACTACTAGCACAATTCCCACTGGGTCCATTTTACTACCTCCTGCTCTGTATCAGATGCTTGTGTCGGGCCAAAGAGAACAGGCACTGCTGACAAACAGGCAGGGTCCCTCAAAGTAGGGGGAACCAGCAAATTCACCTCAGTCCATTTCTGGGAGACAGAGCTCTGTTATCCAGGGACATCAGGGGGGAAAAAAAAACGCCACCAAATGTCTCTTTACCACGCCTTCGAAGGTTGCTCTGATGGCATCCTTCAGCACACACACAGAAGAGTTAAGCCTTATCTTTTGTTTCCGAGAGGCCTCGCTCACAGGTGATCTGATCTTGTTAAGAAACAGGCATCAACTTGAACTCTGCTGTGATTGCATCTCAAACCCATCAGCTGGTGAAAAGGGAGCTCGGATCAGAAGGTCTGAGCAAAATATTGAAAGTGAGATTACGAAGAATGGTTTATTGAAGGGTTAGGGACATGAAAGCAGAATAGACCCAACAAATAAGGTGAAAATTGAAAGTAATTGATAAAGACTATGCAGAATTTAAGACTTAAGGAAAAGAAGAAAAGCTCCAAGTACCTAGGTGAAGAAAACCACAGATAGTAACATCAGAGTTTTCTGGGAGCTCAAAGGGAATATTAATTAAGATGCTGTGAGTCAATTCAGGTAAAATAAGGATGAATCCAAAACCATATATATATGTGTAGATATATACATATTCATGCCTCTGTATGTATGTGGGTGTGTGCAGCTATCTCCAGGATATAAAGAGAGGTAGGAGAACAATTCTAGCATTCTGATTTCTCCTGCTTGAAAGGAATTGAAACTTTGCTATTAAGGTGATTTCCGCATCATTTTAACAATGGCAGCGCCAAGAAAATCCCCCAAATAATATAAAGACTGGGTTTTCAATTTCTAGGCCAATGGAAAGTGATTCAAGTTTGAGATGACTATAAAATCATTTCCCAACTATGTTTAATTTTGTGTAAAGTAGAAGAGGGGAAACACGTGCCCACATTTATGTTTTTCCATGCATTCAGACAAAGTTTGACTCCCCAGTAAACAGTAAATCTTTTCAGATGCACGATCCAGAAATTATATGTCCCAGTGCATCAGAATGGTCACCTTGGAAAGCAATGTAATTCTTCTATTGCTGGAAGTTCTTTTGAAAAGCCTATTTCTTCATTCTGTCCGTAGATAATTACAAGCCAGGAAAAAAGGAAAGCATTTTCTTTAATCAAATATGTTTTTGAACACCTACCCTCAACTGGGCATTTGGCTTGGTATCAAGGATATGGTCTCAGACGTAGATTAGGTTGAGGAAGGCAGATCTTATTTTATTGACTCAAAGCAACTTTACTACACATGTTCACCCGTCTTACTGGTTAGACTTCATGGTTTCCAGAACTCAGATCCACCCTCAAAGAATCAGGTATGATACCACTAAAGGTATTCAAAATGAATTATAATCTTTAGCAATGAGCAATTCCCAAACAAAAATTGTGTAAGACGTTTGGGCAACAATGGAATAATTGTTTAGCTTCCCCACTTTTGTGGGAGAGGACTCACTTGAATGGCAACATTTAGTATTTTTTTCATAATTCACTTTATATTTTCATATGTATATTCAACAGAGTTTGTGTATAATGTATTACATATTTTACACATATATTCTTTGCACATGCATACACACTGTGTTTTCTGCATACACTTTAAATCTCAAAACATTTTCTGTCGGGGCACTCTAGAGCTGATGAGGCTCCAAGAGCTGATGAGATGTTCATTAATTTTGTCTGTTGTCATTTTCTCCCGTTTTCCAGAATCCTAGGGAATCGGGTGGCTGAACTGGAGAAAAAATTAAGAACTCTGGAAGTTTCTGGTTTGTGGAGTCTTCCAGGTAAGCAGAACTTCATGAAAGTTATTTTCCTTTTTTAAAAAGGCAGCCTGTACCTAATTTGCTAAGAAGATTCTAGTTTTTAAATATCCTTTTATTTGAAGGTCATTGTTGAAAAATCTACAAGTGCTTTAAACACAGAAGCCATCAATTTTGAGGGAATCAGAGAAACTCATATAAATATTCAAGTTCCCATCTGTGGAACTCTGAAGTTTTGCTAGCCTAAATTCAGAAATTGTCATTGTGTGTGTCTGTGTATACTTTATTTTTCACCTTTGTGAATATAGTAAATTGTTTCTTTTATTTTTTTTACCCCTAGGTATCTTATAAGAATTTGTTCATTTTAATTATCATCCCTAAAAATGAGTAGAAGAATATACAAAGATTTGTTCAATTTACTCCTCAATCCTAAAAATGAATATAAGAACTGACAAAAATTTGTTCTATTTAATTATCATTCCTAAAAAAATGAATGAATCATACCTAAAAATAAATATACTGAGAAAAATTTGTTCTATTTAATTATCATTCCTAAGAATGAATATAAAAATGAGTATAAGAACCTTCTTCTCCTCTCTTCCCCATCCCATTTTATGCAACTTGAAAATCAAAATTTCCTTTGGAGATTTTTTTTCCCGCAATTGTACACGTTGCAAGGAAACTCTGATGTTTCACTTTAATTAGCTATATTTATCCTGTTTGTCTTAGTAAAATAACCCCTCTGTGAGACCCCCATCAGCTAGTCCCCTTTTCTTTTTCTCCAGAAACTTGTATTTATCATTTTTCCACCCCCTCCTCTTTCCCTGGAAGCAACATTGTACATATATTTTTAGTTACTTAACCTTTCTGCACAAACCAGCCTTCTCTACCCTTGAATTGTATCAGTTGCTGCCCCGTAATGTTCAAGGAATGAAAATTGCCACAGGGACGTGGACAACAACCCGTTCCTGTAATGTAATCTGAAGAGGCAACCTTAGGTTGCCTGCAAGAGCATTTCATAAATTGGAAGTTTTAGCAGATTCCTTGAACTTGATGTCAAAAGACCTAACAGAACTAATTAGTGGCAAGTGCCATTCTGGGGATTTGAATGATCCATTTTGCACAAGAACCTTTTGATGCGGTTAAAACCTTATCTTCTTTGAAGGCCTTTCTTTGGCTGCATTGAATTTCAACACAGTCAGGCAAATTTATCGTTTATTTGTGCAGTCAGATTGCTATTTCTGGGCACGGACTGGAGTTTTGATTTTTTTTTTTTTCCCTCCAAATGACTTAGTGAAATTTCACGATGTTTTATTTCTACAATTTATGTAAAAAAGATGGAAGTTGAGTGAGTCAAAGGATGCTGAGAATTTTCTGTCTCCGGTGTTATTTGTTCCGGGATGGAATGGCTATTATGCATTAACAATTCTTTCTTTCTTCCTTTTTGCTGCCTGAAGGCCTGAGCTACAATGTTTCAGTAGGATTCGGGAGTATGTTCTATTTCAAATATCTGTGTTTGTGGCTAATATCAGCAGTGCATTAATATCATCCCTGCATGTAAATAAATAGAAATGCATTCTCTATGTATCATTGCACTTTTCTGATTAGAACAGTCCATTGAAATGGAGAATTCAATTAGTACCAAGTAAATATTCAATGGTAAAATGAGCTTTGAGGGACCCGGCTAAATGGATTTTATGGCCATGTTCTAGTATCTGGCCTCCTAGCAGACACAGAGTGGGAGTACAGGACAAGGGTGGTACAGATCTGGTACAGTTGATGTAAGGGAAAGAGCATTGCTTTGCTGCTATTGTGAAGGTTTCTCAACGAGACACTGCCTTGTGAATTTTTAAACTACAGTGAGAAATACTAAGGGAAGGGCCCCTTGCAGTATCAATCCAATCAGCCACTTCCACACACTCATTGTTTTGTGGACCCCATTTTATCTACCAAAGAGTGGGGCAAGGGGCAGTGTGTTCTCTTCCTCCTCTCTCCCTCCCTCCCCTTCCTCCTCCTCCACCTCCCCTTCCTCCTCGTCCTTTCTTCTTCTCCATCTCTTTTTCTTTCTCTTCCACATTTTTCCTCTTCCTCTTCCTCTCCCCACGTAGAAGCCTTGTCAGCGTTTCAGCCACCTGGCAGGGACTGAGTCCCAGTAGTTTCAGAGAGTTGTTAGCTCACTCTTATTTACTAGCATCTGAAAGGATCGGTATCTTCTTCAATAAATCAGTCCATCAACGTGTTGATACATTTTCGAGCATCGACTTTGTGAATTCATTTCTGTATCAGGCATTCTAGTCACGCCCACTGCAAGAATCCATAGTCCCTTTAGGGAAGCAAGATGCATACACATCTAGTAGTGAGAAGAAAGTACAGAATGATATATAATTAAGTGCTGAGTGATAAAGGTGTTGGGGTGTAAATGAAGAAGGTGAAGAGTCATCAAACATCAGACCTGCAGGGAGAGTTGAGAGCAAAGAGTTCAAGTATGGTAAATACTTGGTGTATATTATAAAACACCCATTCCCACGCCAGTGGCAGACATTACTAATCCATCCCATGGCTCTTGCATGCTGCCTTCACGTGTGGCCCTCAGAACAGACGTCCACACTGGCTTTCCAGGAAGCCTCCGCCTGGTTAGAGTTGATGTGTGAGAGAAAACATTTCCCCCTCCCTGATCTAGTCTAATCCCCTCATTTCAGATGGAAAAAACAAAGGTTTAGGAAATGGGAGGATACCAAAAGGATGCAGAGGTAGATATTAGAAGTCATGTGTTTTCCCATCTGTGCTGGGGATCCATAGTTCAGAGACGAGAGGAATTGGGCAGGGGTGGGGGAGGGATAGATCAGCTGGGAACTGGAGAAGAAGGAAGCCAAAACAGTCTCCTCTGAGACTCCAAAGGGCGGTGGTGAATTCTACCTTACTCTGAGACAGAACTGCTATTGGACTTTGAGCATGCAATGAGTATTCTTTGAGTCTTTTTTCCCCCTCCCTCCTCACTCTCTCAGCCAACGAATATGTAGTTCTCGATGTTGTTCAATAGAGTTGGGGAAAATTTGTGATCTTGCTGGGAAGTAGGCAAGTCTGACAAATGCCACAGTCTGCGTGGAGAAATCATCTGGAGAGCAGAGCATATTCCATACTGTTTCATCAGTTCCCAAGAGGTGGGAAGGCATGGGGCTCCTTTGAGAAAGGTTGGGTGGGTGGGGGGCAAATGACGTGGTCTCCCGGGAGGAAATGACACCCCCTCCACACATCGGCCTCAGTCCCCGAGCCCTTTGCCAGCCTTTGTAGGGAGAGTGGTGCCTGGGCGCTCCAAGGGGAGGTTTCCTGGATGTGCTCCTGCTCTAAAAAGAAACACTGAAAGCCAGAAAAAAAAAAAAAAAAAAACCTGGCAAGTGAAGAACCTGGCTCTTTTAGTTTTTCATTTTAATTCTCTCTTCTCCACTCGAAGCATCAGCCTGAGGAGGAAAATGTGCATTTTGAAAGTAGTTGGTACATTTGGGAGAAGGGGAGGAGGGATGCTGTGTCCCAGGGAATCAGGAAAGTTTCCAGACACTCATGTGCCCCGCAAGCAAGGGGCCTGCCTGTGTGGCTTTCTGCCCGGCTGCCGGCTGCTGCTTGACTCTTTGTGGGTCACCTCACCCCACGCCACCTCCTCCAGGGCGAGGCACCAGAATGAAACTGCAAGACAGCCGACTATCAGATTAGAGCTCACATTCATCAGCATAGATGGAATCCAGACTTAGAAACAATAGGACAGGCTTCCAAGGAGGCCTTTGAATCTTTCAACAAACACTTTGCAAGAATGACCAAATCTTGCCATTTTATCTTCAGATTCAAGTTAGATATCTCTAGGCAGGAATTTCAGGAAGTGTTCGGCTGCTCCCCGGGCCCCGTCTTGATTGGCCAAAGATAAGTCATGGCTCCGGCTTCCTTCACTAATGCTTGGAGGTTTCATGTTGCTCCAGCATTTTTGCGGAGCTATTACGGGACAGACGGTGCTCTGTGGCTGGAGGGGCTAGAGAATTTCTTGTGACCGGAGGGGCTAAGGGCCTCCCTCAGACCACCTTAGTCCCTTGCCTGAGGCCAGCTCCCTGCTCTTCCTGTAATTCAGATTCTTCAGCCACGAGGCCACAAGAGACTTGGAAGGCTGGTTGGGACACAGAGGGGCAGAGTGTGCCTCTTCATGCAAGAACAACCAGTCTACCTGCTAGAGAAAGATGGCTCAAAAAATTCAGTCACTCCTGACTTGAGGACAATAGCTGTTGCCTTGGTCAAGAAAAACAAAGAAAGTCTACGAAGAGGTGTCTGCTCTGGGTTCATAGGAACCATTAGTCCCTCAAAGCATTTCCAGATATCTTCACAGTACAGAGGAAGACCCAGTTGTGTTTCTTTCTTTCTGAGAGCCTCTTAACAATATCCCAACCTGTAGATGGACAGTTCTCTTTGGGACACTCCTCCAGACTATGACTGTGAAGACTTGGGGGGTTTTTCCCACATGAGACAATAGTCATGCTGGTGGCAAGCTTTCAGATCGGCTCCTTTCAGATGCCTGTTCTTCTGGGATGACCCTCAGCAGAACTCAGAGTGCTATTGCTGCTAACAACATAGTCCATCTGCCAGAGGTAGCCCCGAGCACCTGTGCCCAACATGACATCGTGAGCCCCAAGAATCCATCACCCATGTATTCAGATCCTTACCAACTATTTATTAAGCACCTACTCTATGCCAAACTCTCTCCCACAGTCTTGGAAATGAAGCTCCCTAATAGGAAGATGGTATTGTGAACAAACCAAGGGCTCAGAGGTATAGTCCAAGGTTCGCCTGGTTCTCTAAAGGTGGGAACGTCTTTACAGAAATACCATTCTGTGTCCACTGAACCTGAAACCAAGTAAAATCACAGAGCTTTGGGGCCCCTGATCTGAGCCCTAGAGAGATTAGAGGCTTGGCTTTAGAAAAGGTCTTTCTCAAAGTTAGATGGCTAAGGCTAGAGCATAGGCTGGGCCACAGC
The DNA here is from genome assembly GCF_020171115.1 of Neogale vison. NCBI lineage: Eukaryota > Metazoa > Chordata > Mammalia > Carnivora > Mustelidae > Neogale > Neogale vison. The sequence continues at coordinate 48,800,036 of NC_058101.1, forward strand.
CCTGGGGTTTTCATTTTGGGCACTGCGGTTCCCGCCGAAGGAATTCCAAAGTCTCATAGACAGAAGTCTGGGGTCAAATCCTGCTTTTTGTGCTCTCCTGACCACTGGACAGACTCCCTTTATGTCCACATATTTTGTGTCCAATTGTCTGTGTTCACGATGCTGACGTTTCAGAGCTACACTTCCTGCTCCAGATTTCTGGAACTTTCCATGGCCTCCACAATAGAGCTGTAATGTTCTTCTTTCCCTCAGCCTCTCCATCCATTGGGGGAGTTCATACAAATAGATACAAGGGTTTGGTTGGTATGGGACTATATGTTCTAAGTGCAAGTTTAGCTGTGACAATTTGGGGGACCTGGTACTACCCACCTTATGACTCAGTCCAAATGACCACATTGAATTCAATCAAAGGTAGCATATATGGCAGTGCTGTCTACACCATAAGATAATACTTTCAGTATAGCACATTTATTGAGCACTAGTGAAATGCTTAAGGGCTTTACATGAATCAGTTCATTTCACCACCACCTCCCAGTGAGGTGGGTGCTGTCCTTCTTCGTCATCTTACCGATGAGGGCTCTGAGGCTGAGTGACTTGCCTGAGGTCAGCCAGCTAACAAGGGATGGAGTCCAGGACACAGACCCCATAGTGTCTACAAAGCCCACACTCCTCAGCCCTCTCCTGTGGTTATGACTGTTACAGTCTCACTCAGATCAAAGCCATTTGGTTTTTGCCCAGGACACCAGGCTGCTCCTTCATGGTGGCATTTGTGGGTGCCTATGTCCTAAACAGACTCACAGACTGGCCCTGGACCTCACTGCCTGGTCCTCACACTATAGAAGGGACGGGCTGGCCATTGCCCTTCCACAGTGTTACCTGTGATTTTTAAAAGTGCCTTTTTCACCCAACAGCCTGTCCATTGTGTGGGGTGAACATAACCACAACTCCTCTAGTGACATAATATGTCCGTTTTCCCCTTTTCCATGACAGGGGGCAAAGACACCATACTATTCAGTGACCCTGCTCTCCCCACCATACAGAGATCAAGATCCCCACTGCTGAAGTTCATCGAGCAGCCCACTGAGAACAAAGAAAATTCCGAGGACGGTAAGCACACCTTGATTTCTCTGTCTGTCCCTGCCTGACCTGTGCCTGGCACAGAGCCAGGACTCAGTGGATATTAGTTCTTCCCCTCCCGGTAGCTTCTGGGACACTATGGGGTCATCCCTTGCATTTCGTCTTGTTGCTTATATGGGTTTGTGTTGTTTGGAGCTTCCAGCTGAAGAACGCAGTGACACAGTGACACAGAGGTTAAGAGAAAGGGCTCAGGATTTGAGAAGCTCAGGCTCATAGTCCACCCCCATATTGTGTTCGCTCTGAGAATTTGGATTAGTAACTTCTGCCTTTCCCATTACCTATAAACTGGCGAGATGATGGTGCTAACCTCAGGGAGATCACGGCACACTGCTGGGCACAGGGGAAGTGGTCTGGGAGTCAGCTGAAAAGAGAATAAAAGCTTCTCTGCCAGCACACTTTCTGGAGACAGAGTGTTTTGAAGGAGTTCAGAGGCCCGTTTAGGGTGCCAGAGGAGCCCACAAGTGTGAGAGGCAACTGTCTTCCCATACAACAGTCCTGTTTCCCCAACTAAACTATCCCTCCCATCTTTCTAAGTTGTTTTGTCTTCTTTTTCTACCCTCAACGTGATTGCCAGCTTCCAATATGACCCCAAATGATCCCCACTTCCTGGTGTGCCTACCCTTATAGATTCCTCTCCACATCATAACAGGGTTCATCTATGTGACTGATAGAATACAGCACAGGTGATAGTAGATGGCTTCCTAGGATAGGTCAGAAAAGATACATGGGGTCTTTCTTGCTCTCTCTGTCTTGGGTCATTCTCTCTGGAGGAAGCTGGCCAGCCTCGATGTCTTGAGGATACCCAAGAGGTCCCACATGTTGTTCATGCAGTTTGGAACGGAGGCCTTCTAGCCTTCAGCCATTTGGGTGCACCATCTTGGAAGCAGATTCTCCAGCCCCAGTCAAGCCTACAGATGACAGCAGCCGTGGTTAACATCTGATGACACTTCCATGAGTTCATAGGAACCATTAGTCCCTCAAAGCATTTACAGATATCTTCACAGTACAGAGCAAGACCCAGTTGTGTTTCTTTCTTTCTGAGAGCCTCTTAACAATATCCCAACCTGTAGATGGACAGTTCTCTTTGGGACACTCCGCCCCAAAGAGAGTGAGAACTGCCCAGATAAAGTGCTCCCAGGCTCCTGAGTCTCCAGCTGCTAAGTTTGGGGACAATTTGTGGCACAGCAGTACGTAACTAATATACCCAGCATGCAGGTGCCAAGGTTCTTTCCTTGGTTTCCATATTTTCTCTCCATCTTCTCTTGCTCTGAGTCACACCTGCAACCATTACCTCTACGAAAATATTCTTGAAATATTTTCCCCCCACTGGCTACCATCTGCAGAGCTACAGCCCCTGATTTCCCAAAGTGCAAACTTTACCACCTAAACATTCTGTGGACTTCTCAAGTATGACATCGCCAACTCTATATGCCTCCTCCCTTTTTGGTCACTCTCTCAGCTACCCAGCTACATCTGGACTCAACCTTAATCACTGTCAGCTTTCTTTCCCCATCCATATCTGGGATGTAACCACTCTTTCTTCAGAGTTTCTCACACCTCCAATCCTACCACCTCTGGCTTTGGTTCAGCCCTCTTTACTTCCTCAGCACGGCTTCTGCCCCAGTTTCCCTGTCTTCTAGACTCCCCCTACTTCATTCTCATCTTCCCCTTGCTGCTATAGGATAAAGCTTCTGGAGCACTGCTGTCCAACATGTATGTACCCTAAGCAGAAACTTCTAATGGCTCCCAACTGTTTTCCACTTAAAATCACAACACTGCTACCCTATCTTTCTAACCTGATGATTATCTGACCTAACAACTGTGCTTGTCTCAGACTGTACTAACTAGTTGAATCAGTTGCTACCATCGTGTAACAAACCACCCCAAAACTTAGAACTGAAACAACTACTATGTATTATTTATCATGAGTCCTGGGATCCAATGAGCAGTTCTGCAGATCTGAGGTGGGCTCAGCCAGGCTTGCTCGTGCATCTGTACAGCTGTGCTTTGAAATTTGTCTCAATCCTTCACACTAGTACATAGAACGGTAAGAATAGGACAGGTCTGGGATTTCCACAGAGAGGATCCCCACGCATATGCAGGGAGAATTCTTAAGAGAGAGCACCTGACTCTGGTGGGTTTCACACTGGCCAGAAGGCAAGGCTGGGTCTTTCCAGCCAGCAGCATGGGGCTCTTTGCAAACCGGGCCTGTGACATGCTGTGCCTCCCCCCAACACGCATGGCTGGAACATGCATTGGCTGATGGCCATCCCGTGCCAGCATCCAGTGTCTACGTGGAGACCTGAAGCCCTCTGTCTTCTCTGGGCTTATTTAGCCCCTGGGTGGACCCGGGGCCCCCTAAGCTGAAATGGAACATAAGCTGAGCTTGATTTTCACGAGGGTAGCATAAGTAATGGCCTGATTCAAAATGATAGCTTCCCGAGTTCCATCATTAGCTCTCATTGTTCCAACCCCATCCTTCGCCAGTGCGGGTGGGAACAAGGAAGCATTTGTGGAGCGGCTGGCAGCGGCTGGGATGGCCTCATCACTGCCGGGTCTCTGATTAATTCCGACTGAAAGAAGCTCACACTTGGAAGGACAAAGCCCATCAGAGATCGGTTAACAAAAGAAGACGAATGTCCCCTTTGGGCCAAAGTGGGAGGGTGACACATTTTTAGGACACTAACAGTCTTTCTACAAAAAGCTACTTTTTCTTCATCTTTTCAAGAAAATATTTCTGCTTTCTGTACTATTTGTGTCATAATGCGTTTGTATCGGCTGATTGCCGCATCATTACTGATATGTGTTTTGTTATTATTACGTATTAATGATACTAATTCTGTTTGTAAAACAGCACAGAATAATCACTATTATCTTCTAATAATATTTTCCCATGCTGAGCTCAAAATCCTTCTTTTATGGGAATGGCAGTGCTCTGGGTCTGCTCTCAAAGGAGAACACACGCTCTCGTGGCTCAAGAGTTAACATTCCAGAATCACAGAGTTAAAGGAAGAGTTTTCCCCCAGTAAGTAGCAGAGGCCCTAGCAGATCAACAGTCGTGACATTTTCAGCCCCTTGTCTTTGTCTCTTGATAATGACTTGAGTATACTTTTTAGATACCTTTTGGTTAACCAGAGGAGAGGATTGGTAAATCTTGCGGTTGACCCATAATCTAATCCCACAGGAAGCCCGGCCCCTGTATCTTTATGTTTCCCAGGCTCCGAAAATCCAGACTTTCTCAGAAAAAAATAAATGCCCGATAGGGCCAAACAATAGAACTACAGCTTTGCCCATCCCCCACTTGCTGCTGTGTTTTGACCTCTAAGGATAGCAGCAGTGTTGCTCCCCGCCTGCTTCCCCCAAAAAAGGTTGCAAAGTTCTCCCTGGTAATCTCAGAGGTTTGCCATTTTAAAAAAGATTCATGTGTTTGGACACGAGCAGAATGTCATCTAAAGAAATGGCATAAGGCAAAGTACCAGCGACCAAAAGGCCCCAGTGTAATTTAGACCACCCTCACTTAGATGTAAATTAAGGTAGAGAAGATTAACCTGACCCACGGTAAAAACACCGCAAATGGTTTAGGGGTTAGGTTGTTACAGGTAAGGTTAATTAATTTTTCAGGGGCACCAGAATATACTATTAAGTGTCCTGGAAGAAGTAATTTCATAAGAGTAATTTCCAGAAGGAGTTTATTCATCTCACGTTGGTGAAAAATTTAACTGCAGAAAGGACCATAATTTACTCCTTTTGAATAAAGCTTCTTACCCTGTGCTGGAAACTGGCTCATTTTGACTCAGTGTTTCCCATATCCCCTGTACAACTACCATAAAAATTTTCTTTTGTTAGTATGAAACTGATGTTATTGCTTCGCCGAGCTACCTCAGATGTATCTGTTTATGTGAGTTAGAAATCTTTTTTTTTCCCCCGGAAGTGCCCTTTTAAGAACTTTCAGGGTAGCCACCTGAGGACAGCCTAGAACAAATTCAAGGATTGCTTTCATCTCTTGATGCATGGGATTTACATATATGTACTAATAGACTCATTTGTTCATGTATTCATATATATGTCCATAGATCCAAGCATTTAATAAGCTATTTATTGACTCCCCATTATAGAATATTGGCGAAGTTTATCAGGTAAGATTTCATTCTTCAGGTGACTTTTATAAGCTAATTATACATAAGTAACAACTTAAGGGTAAAAAAAAGTTCAAAGAAAGGACAAAGTTCCCTTTGGATTCTAGACACAGCTTTGTGGAGATTAGGGCACTGTGGAGATTACTTTTTGTCTGGATTTCATGGAACAGGGTTTGTAGTGGAGATGGAGGTCAAGCTGACTATTGATGTTGGCCTTCTGGGTATGGACAGAAACCATAGCCATGGCAGCATCGTCGACCTCATAAGCAAAGGCTCAGAGGACAGGGCTGGGATGCCACAAAGGGTTAGGTGTAGGGAAACGAGGGCAAGGGTTGGAATGTCAGGTGGATAGGCAGATGGAGGTTGAGTCATTGAAGGTCTTGAATGTCAGGCCAAGCACTCGGGTTATATCCCAAGACCATAGCAGCCTTTGAAGGGTTTATACCTGGGGAAAGGCACAGTCAGATTTGTGTTAAAGCTCACAGTGCTTCTTACAACTCAGGTGCTTCTTTTAACAAGTTAAAAGATAGGCCCTGAACCAGTAGGTGAGGGGCAGGGCCCGAGATCCAACACGTCTAACAGGCTCCCTGCCAATGGTGGCACCAACCTCCACAGACCCCACCTTGAGTAGCAAAACTTGAGGCATGGTCCCTCTCCAGGCCAGCTGATTAGAGGCTAAAAGCAAAGAAACCTGTTAGGTATGAACGTACATCATCCTGTCCAGACCGATCCAAATAGTTGTTTTCTCAAAAATCTCGGGCTGACTTCATCCACTCGTTTATATATTCATGAATTTCATTGCAAACACAAGTCATGGCCTCATTTTCAGGTACCGTACTTCCTGAGGTCAGTGAGTTCTTAGGATGGTAATACATAGCCATCCGTATCGACATACAGGTTTTAGAAAGGATGAGGTAGATTTGGTCAAACTTCAGTCCCTGGGACTTTGTCTGTGGACATCGGAAAGGCAAAAGAGAAAGAAAATGGGTTTTTTTGTTTGTTTGTTTTAATGTGGGAGGCAGATTTGTATGGGAGAAACTGGAGGTGCGGAGCCTGGGGTCTGGGGACAGTGGTCAAGGTTGAGTCGGGCCCCCCCCATGATTACAGTGTGCCAAGACATCCACCACTCGCCTACCACTGTCTCTTCCTGCATCCCTTCATCTCAGTCTCATTTCAGACTTCTGGTGCGTCTAAGCTCACTAACATTTCATTTTTTCATTTTATTCATTTTCATCTTTCATTTTATTTTTTTATTTGAGAGGGAGAGAAGGAGCAGGGGGAGGGGCAAAAGGAGAGGGAGAGGGAGACTCGGACTCTCCACTGAGCAGGGAGCCAGATGTGGGGCTTGATCCCAGGACTCCAGGATCATGAGCTGAATGCAGACGTTTAGCTAACTGAGCCACCCAGGCACCCCCATATACAATTCTTATTAACAAATACCTTTATGCACCATCTCACAGTTAAAATGGAACACATATAGAGTAATATTGTTTCGTGTCGTAGAAATTCTGAGCTGCATTTTAATTCAAACTTTTTAGATCTTTCGACTTTTTAGGCTGCATGTAGTTAGATATATGCACTTTCGAATACCCAGTCTTTCTAAATGTTATAAATAATCCTTAAAAATTCATATAACTCTTATAAATAGTCACCACATAGCTATTGCCTGCCAGGATGTGGGTTTATGAACTATCAGGAGTGGTTTGCACTCGCTCTCCGAATGCTTACTTGTTCATTGGCTGAGGCGATGGTAAGTCAAATCCAGCTGAAATTTTGGGGAAATGTACCTAGTGATTTATATAGGGAAGCCTTAGAAATCAAGCCATGACTACAGAGTGTCTGCCCTGGGAAAGGAGAGGAAGAGGCAGATACAAGGAACTACGAGTGTTTTAATCAGCTGAAGCTTCTATAACAAAATACTATCAGGAAAGTGTCTTAATAAATATTTATTTCTCACGGTTCTAGAAGCTAGGATGTCCAAGATCAAGGTGCTGGCAGGTTCAGTGTCTGGTGAGGAACCTCTTTCTGATGCAGACAACTGCTTTCTTTCTGTGTCCTCAGTGGCAGAGACGGTGGGGGGCGGGGAAGACTGGGGGAGAGAACAAGAACTCTGGTGTCTCTTCCTCTTCTTAAAGGGCACTAATCCCATCATGGGGCCTTCACCCTCATGGCCACATTTAAACTGAATCATCTCCCAAAAGCCCCACCACCTAATATCATCACATTGAAAATTAGGGCTTTCACACATGAATCGATCCACACATGGATGAGGAGAGGATACATTCGGTTCAACAGTATTGAGGGATATACTTGGGGGTTGATGGTAAGAAGTACACCAATGCAGGTGGCTTCAAGGTATGATGTGGCAGGCATCAGGACAGCTAGAGATTTGGGGAGAGGGGAATTCCAGATCATTCAGGTAGAGGAATCCAGCTGGCAGCTACAAACCTGGTTGTGTGTATCCAACAGAAATGGGTCAGAGCCACGGATATAGAATGGAGAACGGTACTCATGGTCCAGAATTAAGGTCATGAGTTGGCCAGTGAGTGAAAGTGAATGAAGACAAGGGAAATGCATGGAGCATAGTTGGGGGTGGCAATCAGAGGGGCTAGAAGGAGATTGGAGATGGATAAAGGAAACTAGAAGGCATGCAGAGTAGGCTGATAATGGCCCCAGAGATTTGAGATACTAATTCCTGGAACCTGCAAATGTTAGCTTCTGTGGGCAAAAGGATCTGCAGGTGCGATTGATTTACCCACTCTGAGATGGAGGGAGTATTCTGGATTATCCAGGTGGAAGCACATGTTTCCTTATAAGAGGGAGGCAGAAGGAGACTTGACACACACAGAAAAGGCAGTGTGACCACACATGCAGACATGGGGGGAAACTGTTGCAAGCCGGGGAGTGTCAGTAGCCACCAGAAGCTGCAAGAGGCAGGGAACGGATCTTCTCCTAGAGCCTCCAAGGGCAAGTGACTTCGGTTCTGGCCCGGGAAAGCCATTTTGGACTTCTGACCTCCAGAGCTATAAGAGAATAAATATGTGTTCCTTTAAGCTATGGAATTTGTTGTAATTTGTTACAGCAGGTATGAGAAACTAATACAGGATGCTCACTGAACTGGACTGGAGGCAAAACAGAAGAATACAACATTGTGGAAACCAAAGGGAGAGACAGCTTGAGAGGAGGATGTGGCCATCAGACACCTGCTACAGAGGGGGCAGGAGAGGACTGAAGAGAGAGTGCTGGAGGTGGCAGCAGCTTGCTTGCTGGCAGAGAGGATACAAAGCAGGCTGAAGGATCCGAGCTGTGAGTCAGCACTGGCAAGGGGAAGCAGTAGATATAGGCTCCTAGGTCTATAGTTCAGTGCAGAAAAGGAAAGTCAAGATGGTAATTGGTGAAAAAAATCTTGGAGGTTGCATATCTTATCTTTTTAAACTAGTAACACAAACACATGTGTAAAATGTAATTGACGCAGAAGGGGCACCTGTGTGGCTTAATCCTTTATACGTCCAACTCTTGATCTCAGGTCCTGAAATCAGGGTCTTGAGTTCAAGCCCCACATTGGGCTCCATGCTGGCCATGGAGCCTACTTAGAAAAATAAGTAAATGAAAAGAAAAGAAAATGTAAATGACACAGAAAAGTATAAAATTCAATTTAAAGCCTTCCTCCATCCTTGTTTTCTGCTCTGACCCTCAGCTTGCTCCCTAGAGGAAAATTGTAAGTATTAATGTATGCCTCCAAAAACTCTTTACAGTATATACAGAATCCCCTGTCAATGGACTCTCAGATTCTTTCCAGGTTTCTGCTATTAAAAAAAAAAAAAAAAAAAAAACCGATGTCATGGGGCACCAGGGTGGCTCACTCAGTTAAGCATCCGACTCTTGGTTTTGGCTCAAGTCGTGATCTTATGGGTCTTGAGATCAAGCCCTATGTTGGGCTCGTGTTCAGTGGGGAGTCGGCTTGAACTTTTTCTGTGCACCTCCCTCCACTCACACGGTCTGTCTCTCTCTCTCAAATAAATAAATAAATGCTCATTTTTATTCTCTTCGGTAATGTATGATTACATCTGTTAACCCCACATCTTCAGTAACACTGAGCTTTATCAAACCTTTTCATTTTGGCCAGTCTGGTAGATGAAAAATTGTATCTCTCTGCAGTAGATATCTTTAGTTAGAGTGAGCTCATTGTTTCTCATGTTTGCCAACCATTTGTATGTCCTTGTGAATTACCTGTTTCCATTCCATACTTAAATATTTGTTGAATGCTGTGGCACGTTCAAATGAACCCACTCTACAGACCAATCTCATATACACAAAGCGATACAGACACAGACCAGCACTTCCAGTACGATTCTGGTATATGCCAACGCCAAAGACTAGGCAAAACTCATCTCTGGTGTCTGAAGTAGGCTAGTGGGCACTCTTGGCAGAAAAGTGACTAGGAAGGGGTCCAGGGGAGTAGATAGACTGGGAAGTGTCTGTAGTGGTTGGTTATTTTGCTCTTGTCCTGGCTGCTGGTTCCATGGGTGTGTCCACGGTGTGAAATTCAGTGAGCTGTAGACGTAACAGTCAGCACACTTTTATGTATGTTAGACTCCCAACAAAAGAAAAAAAGGAAAGTGAGGAACTTTTTATAAACACTCTTGAATGCTTAGAATGTGCCAAGCACTGTGTACAAGTCAGGCGAGGCCCCCACTTACATTGTAGAATAAGATCAACGTGTCCGATGCTGAGCACTGAGCCCAGCACAGAAAAGCACCTAAAAAGAATTGGCTGGTATGATTCAGTTTAAGAGGGAGAAACCACAGGTGCCTGCAGAGACTGAAAGCTAGCATAGTATGGACAGAAGGACACACAGACATGAGAGAACCATAGGACACGAGGCTGCGGGCTGAAGCAGGAGCAGATTGGGTAAGACCTTGTCAGAGACCCGAGTGAAAGGAATTAAAATTTATCCTAGAAGCAGCTAGGCTCCGGCGAAAGGTTCTAAGCAGAAAAATGCTTGGTCAGGACAGGTCAACTTCTTCTAATCGTCCTGAGTTCTCCCTCAGCTTCCCCAAGTCCCAGCTCTCAGGTTGAAGCTGTCTACATGTATCTGAAGCCAGTCAGATCACGGTGGGACTCTACCCTGGTCCCGGTTTCCCCTGCCCCTGGCCTCTGAAACCAGCCCTGTGAGGCTTTTCCATGCATGTCACCCCTCTCTGGCCTGAGAGCTAAGAAAATCTTGACTTTAGGGAACCTCAGAGTCTGGGGTCGAATGCACATGGCCGGGTGCTGAGAGGTTGCTCCCCAGGCGTGTGTCTATCCTACAGAGCCTCCGCGGCTTAGGTCTGGAAGGGACATCAGAGACTCCTGCCCCTCAGTTTGTGTCTGAGGAAAGGAGGCCAGACAGGTTCTCCTGATCACAATGAGTAGGTAGGAAAACAGGGCTAGGCGCCCGTTCTCAAGACCCCATTCTTTCCCATCCCCCAGCAGTCAAGCTCGAAAATGTCTGCTGTTCAGAGAAGAGGTCTGGGTAGAACAATTCAGTTAGGAGGGGTGGGGAGCTTAAGCTTCTTTGGCATATACCGTTTTACTAACACTGAGGAGACATCAGCAGTGTGCATCGAAGAATGAGGAGATGTTGGAGAGTGAGTGGGAGGTCGGGGATACTAAATGCCTCCCACATTGATCTTCTCTTTCCCACCAGGAAGGCCACCAGCACCTCTTTTCATGACTAAAGATCCCAGGTCTTTCCTGAGCTGCAGAATCTACAGAACCTTTGTCCTCAATTTAGATTCTTAATGGGCATGAAGAAGCACAGCTAGAGCGGGAAGCAGGAGATAACCAGGCTCCCAGAAGGGATGGGTGATGTCCATCACCATGGGCTCCCTTTCCCTCCGTGAATGACACCGCAGTCGCCAGGGTGGCTGCTTTCTTTACTAACGTGGGTCCCTTCAGCAGCAGTTTCTGTCTCCGAGCCCCTGTGACGTGCGCCTGAGGTTGGGAAGAGAGAGGAAGCGAGGGCTGACTCCCCACCAGATGTCTGATACTGTCCTGGGTCTGTTTCAGGGGAGGCCCAGAGGCCAGAACGAGATGAAAGCCGGGCCGCTACTGAGGCATGGATTGCACCGGAGGATGCTGGAAGGCCGGCCGGCCGCTCCCCAGCAACTCAGAGCCATGGGAACCAGTGCAACCCCTTTCATCCTTCATCACCCCGGGTAGCGTCTGAGGAAGAAGGCATGGACAGGCTTGGAGGGGAAAGAATGAAACTGACAGAAGCAGAACCGGAAGGGGTCAGAAGAGCAAGTCTCGGGGAGACTCAGAGGCACGAGCTGGACACAGCCCCACCGGGCCTGGCCTCCAAGGGGGAAGTCCCCACATCTTGCCTGGGCTCCTTTGAGTCCAGCCAGGCCGCAGCCGAAGCCTCCAGCCCGGAGGACAGCAAAGAGACCCCAGAGGGTGGCGGCATGAGGAGCGCAGTGAAAACCTGAAGAGGAAAGAGACCCGTGTGGTGACACGTCTCCCGTGCAGGGGGCGGTAAAGAATTAAGCGTCCGAGCAGCTCTCAGAAGCTGCTTTCTCCTCACACACTTCCAAGTCTGCAAGTGAGAAGAGACCCAGGTCCTTTGGCAAACTGTGAATATCCTGATGATGCCAGCCCAGTTTGATTTATTAAATGCGCGTCCTCAAGCTTCCCGGTGTCATCTCTTTCTGCCGGAGACGCGCTGCTGTGAACACGGCCGGGCACGGAATCGTGTCAGCCATATGGCTGGTTTTCAGCATCCGTCTTTCTGTCAGCATTTGTTTTATTAGAGATAAGACATTTTTGTATTAGCGTTTAATGTTGTCGATCAAAATGATGGGGAGAGCATGAAACCGATGGGGTTTTTAATCAGGTCCCCCATCTTTGTAATGGTTAGGCCGCTGGAGGGAAAGGTGGCATTGAACATAATGGGTCCAGAGGGCCCACGGCTCCGCTCCATCATGTCAGGGCCCCGGAGGACCTCCCAGCGTGGGTGTTCTTGGCACCCTGCCCACGGCCCTGTCTGTCATGCCACCGACTGGCAGGTGGAGAAAGGCTTAAGCGGGCTCAGAAGGTTGGGTTTCCGGTTTGAAATCCATGGCCCCTGTGGAGACCCGTTTGCGGACTGCTTGAGCTGAGTTTTCCAGCCTGTAATTCCGAAGGATTAATCGACCTGGAGTGATGGGAGGGAGGAGAGGGGAGGAAGGGGACTCCAGTGGTATTTTGATTTTTTTTCATTTCTGAGATAAGAGCCAGAGCCTGGGAGCGCTGGTTCTCTGCATTCAACCTGTGCTGCCTATGGGGTTCTTGTGGCCATGGGGGGTTGGGACAAGATAAGCACTTGGGGCAGGAAACTCTTCCGGCCCATCCAGTTTCCTGTGCCACATGAAACCTTCACTCCTCCTGCAGTGGGTTAAGGCTGCCTCCCTGCGCTGCCAGGTACCGGATCTTGAGACACAGAGCACGCGGCCCGATAGTGGAAAGAGAGAGGGAAACAAAATAACTTCATTACAGCTTGTTTCGGGGGACTGCAGAACCAAGGACCAAGGGTAGGAAGGGAGGGGATGTCGACCCTCCTTGGTTCTTTCCTGAGGGATAAAATTAGCTCTTCTGGATGGCATCTAGAGCTGCAGAAAATGGAAGACTCGTCAAACAATAGGCCTTTCTTTGAGCAAAACTCAGTTCATTACCCCAGAAAGGCCTGATACCATATCCCAGAGCTCAAAACACCCTTGAGAACCAGAATCACTCCTACAAGAGGCACTCCTGAGGGAAAGGAGAGGCTCCCAAGGTGGGAAAATGGCAAATTTATCCGAAATATCAGATGTGTAGAGCAGATGCACACTCCCAGGTGTGAACCCTGTGAACCTGCCCACCCGGAGACTTCCCTGCCACATTTCATCTTTGCCCTTACTCTGCTGGTGGAAATTTTGCACGCTCTCACCCTGAAAGAGAGTGAAGTGTAGGCAAGAAGGTCCAGCTTGGGGCCGGAGTGGGCCTCCAGCTGCTTGCTTCCCACTCAACAGACGTCACCCCCATAGTGGAAGAGGGGCATGCCCGGGTCAGTGCTTTGTTGCTCCCGGACCCAGGAGCTGGGATCTGGACACACCATTAGGCCCCAAAGCCCCATTCATCCCTCTGTGCTTCAGCCTCTCCGGGCTCCCCACCCCCGCCCCCTCGACTTCCTCTCCAGGGAGGCGGCTTCTGCAGCTGCAGAGTTCGCACAAGCCAGCAGGCACGGAAATAATTTTCCTGCGGCACCAGGCCTTAACTATCTGCAAATGTTCAGCGCTACTGCATAGCCTGCCAGAGCCACCAAAGGAAATCACAGCCAGATTTAATACAATAATAATAAAAAGAAAAAAAAAAATCTCTCCCCACGGAAGCGGTGGTTTTGAGGCGCAGTCGGCCAGATGCACGTCTTTAGGGCCCATTCCATCACCTTTGGGAAAGCAGCACTTATAATAAACTTCACCACATTCCATCACGGGCAGGGAAACTACTGTGAGTCCCAGAGAGTGTGGAGTTCAGGGTAGGGAGGTCAGATGGAATGAAAACCCAAACCGTCTATGCAGTCTACCTCGGAAGGTTTTCTGTTATTAGATGGGATTGGGACCAATGAGTTGATCCTGTCACATGAGTAACCTTGACAATGCCCCATACACACACGTGACACTGTCCCACCCCTGCTGTTTCAGCCCAGTGCGGTTCCTCTGTTCCACAGACATTAAAGGGAGTTTCAGCCGTTACTTATGGCTGTCTTTTGTCTTTTTGAGAGTCATCATGAAAGTGCACAGCATTCTCTCCCCTGTTCCACCAGCTAGCCTTGTATCAGTCTGAGCACGCTCAGCTACATTTCATACTTTAAGAGATTTAAACGATAGGAAAATGAATTCTATTACATAACAAGAACTTCAGAAGTAGGGTATTCTGGGGCTGGTTTATTCAAGAAGTCATCAGGGATCTGGGTTTCCATCTTTCTCCTCTGCCTACCTCAGGGTCAGCTACTCCCTCAAGCTGCCAAGATAGCTGCCACAGCTCCAACATCAGTCACCTATTCTCACATTTGTGTCCAAAGGCAAGAAGGAAGTTTCTCCCCACCTGTGTCCATGCATGTGTGTGCATGGACACGAGTAAGAGTAAGAAACCTAGTTCCTGTCGCACGTCAGTGGTCAGAATTATCACATGCTTATGTCTAAACCAAACCCTGACGAGGGAGATGGAATTCCAGAAAAGGGTTTAGGTTCCTCACATGTGAACTGGGGAGGGCCCGTCCCTGGGCATGCAGACTCTAAGACGGTGAACAGCAAAACAAAATCGAGCAGTACAGGAATGTTGAGAATTAGATTTAAATAGGCCAACAGCAGCATTGTCTCCGAACCCCACCTCTGATTTTGTTTCATTTTCTTCCCTTGAAAAGGCAGACTATTGAGCTACTTGTGAGTTTGGGGCTGGGGGGCGGGGCCGTGGTTGTTTGTTAAGAAGAATGCCATCTCATCTCGGCTCTTCCCTGGCCGCTTGATCATCTGTTCTGTTTTGTAGCTGGGACGTTCCCACCTTTGTTTGCCTCTTCGAGTGTGTCTGTCCTTCCATTATTTTTCCAGCTCGGTTGCCAGCAGAATGCAGAGCAGTCTGGATAAATGAAACAGAGCTGACAGTCTCTTAATGAAAGCTCGTTTGCACATACTGCATTTCTGGTGACCGCTCTGTACCTGAGAGCCTTTAGGTGTGGATTTTTACATATGAGCATGTGTCGTTCTTTTAATTAAGGTCTCTGGAAATGGATTGGCTTTTTTAAACCAGGCATCTCTCATCCCTAACTCCTCTTTCCATGCCACCTCTGCCCACCTTCCTCTCCCCCCTCCCTCATCTTCCTCACCTCACACAGCTGTTCCAGAAGCCTCTTTAGCTAGGAGGCTCCTGGGGGCATTCAGCTCAATCCCAGCTGAAGCTTCCAACCACTCCGGGATCTTCAACTAAACACATTTTCCCATCATTGTGACTCTTGTGCCCTCAATCCCCAACACCCACCAAGACAGGGGATTCTAAAAAAGCTTTCCAGCATCAGTCATTCACGTGTTGGGGTAAATCTTTGGATGTGTTAGTCCCATGGGAGCATTTGCACTTACCATGTGACCTAAGAGGTTCAATCTCTTCTTTAAGGAATTTCAAAGACCAGCTACCTGCTCATTGGTGTTACCTTCCTTGTTTCTTTAATATTACAGCATGCCTTCTCCCCTCTTGGTTTTCTGCTCCTCCAAATAATGGGGCCTCTCCTGCCCCCATCTTTTTGCTGCAGTCTTTTGGATGGCTTGGTATTCCACTTCTCTTTGAAAAATTCCTCGCTCGGGGCACCTGGGTGGCTCAGTCGGTGAAACATCTGCCTTCGGCTCAGGTCATGACACTGGGGTCCTGGGGCCTAGGATTAAGCACCATGTTGGTCTCCCTGCTCAGTGGGGGTCTGCTGCTCCCTCTCCCTCTGCCTGTGCGCTCTCTCTCTCTCAAACAAATAAACACATTCTTTAAAAAAACAAAAACAAAGAAGAGTCCTCTCTTTGAGTACCTTCTCTGTCTGCCCTTTGCTTTCATGGAAGCAATGGAATGGGAAGGCTTCCAAATGGAAGCCTCCATTTGGAAAAACCTCCCTCCTTAATAAATACTTAGGGTACCAAGACCGGGTTCAGTCAGGATGTCAAGAAGCCAAAAGATTCCCTTTAACTCATTATTTTAATATATTCCTTTTTTTCCCCACATGTCTTTCTGAACAGAGAAAAAATTTGAAAATCAGAGATGCAATAGAGAGCTGAGTAGTGAATCTAATTAGAAATGAGAAGCAGAAAAAATAAGAAGGACCTGTCTCTCGATATTATGATTGCTCACAAAAACAAAACAAAACAAGTTGATACAGCATGAAGGCAATTTAAAATGATAGATACAGATGCGCGACCTTACATTTCAGATCACCTCTTGACTGAGAGGGATTTTATTTTAAATAGGGAACGTTTGTACAATTCTGACAAGTTTGACTTTCTGGAATCCATGTGAGCCCTGGAATATATTTTGGATCTTGGCCAAGGCTAGTGATAGCCTATTAAATTTAAAACAATTGGCTTTTAAAAAAATGCAAACCAGCTGCTATCTTGTAGTTTAATTTAAAGAAAGAAGTAACTTCTATTCATTTGCAGACCCTGTGTTATTGGTTTCTACGATCACCATGTAATATAACTATATCTTTTTTTGTTACCTGAAATAAACATGTGGTAATTTTCCTGGTAAAGATGATTATCTTTATTATTTGCACCATTTTCTCTCTCCTCCCTTGCTGCAGGCCAATGATACAGGCTGAGCCTTCCTGCTAGCGCATTCTAACAACTTATCAGTTGCAATCTGTCACCTAAAATTATTAGATCATATGGCAGTCGTGAAAATTACAGAGAATGTAAAGATTTTATGCACTCAGTCAAAAATGCCAGATCTAAAATCAGTTGGTTTATTTCCTGCAGTCTTTCAAGTTGACCAAAGCACTCACTGATTTGCTCTATTTTCTTACGTTTTTAGTATTTCTGTATATATACGCACTGAAAAGCCCCACTCGGAAAAAATTCACTGCAATTCTGAGAAAAAGCTTATCCTAAACATCTAAAGATAGCATTTCTAATTATTGTCTACATTGTGTTTAAACTGTGCAAACTTGAGCATTATTCTCACTTTACCAGCTGTGTCTAGGTAGAGTCATTACATCAAACGCTTCTAATTTTACAAAAAGAAATCAAAACAAGTGTGTGTTTAAGTCTCAGTGACAAATGCAAACCCTGTGAGTCAAACAGGCAAACTGATTAGCAAGCTGGCTGGGAAGTCAAAACAGCGAATATAAGGAGATTAACAAAACAGATCTGTAAGATGAGAGGAGTAAAAATAGCCTCCAGGGGCCAAGTGGGGTCCAGTGGGCGGGTTTGGTGGCACACATCAGGTTCTGTGCCCCAAACCAGATGCCTGCTTCCACTGCTCACTATCTTCCTTCCTCTCAGAACAACCCCGCCCCCCACGACCACCTCCCTGGGGTCAAAGTTCATCACAGCCAGTCTCTTCACCCCCACCCCTGGGGTCAAAGTTCATCACAGCCAGTCTCTTCACCGATACCAAAACTTTCTTACAAACCTAAGTGAAAGCAACCTTTTCTTTACTTGAATCCTTCTGGTTGCAGGACCCTCATTACCTTATAAGGTAGTCTAATCCATTCGTAGGTTAACTATTTTTCTGCCATTAGCCATTGTTATTAAGTGGACATGTACTAGATACTTAGGTCTTCATGCTATGCTATATACTCGTCACAAATAACACTTGATTTCATCCTCAAAACAATATGATGATCTTATTTTATAGATGAGAAAACTCAAGCCCAGAGAGGTGGAATGACTTACTTAGGTCCCACAGCGTCTGTGGCAGAGGTGGGGTTCCAAACAATCCTTTGTGCCTGAGCTGTCAACCACCCTGCTGAATGCATTCCTTTGCCTTTACAGTGAACTGTAATTGACCCTTCTGTTATTTCCTTTCTTTGTTTCTCGTCTCTGAAGTCCCACAAAATAGTTTATCAATCCAATTCCCCTTGATGGACAGGAAGGAAATTAAATGGGTCTGCTAGGGGCACCTGAGTGGCTCAGTGTGTTAAGCCTCTGCTTTAGGCTCAGGTCATGGTATCAGGGTCCTGGGATCAAGCCCCGCATCAGGATCTCTGCTCAGCGGGGAGCCTGTTCTCCCTCTGTCTCTGCCTGCCTCTCTGCCTACTTGTGATCTCTCTGTCAAATAAATATATAAAATCTTAAAAAAGTTTAAAAAATAATATAAATAAATGGGTCTGCTAGGGTGTCTCTTTAGTCTTGGGGGGGGCAAAGATAGTGAAAAGGGAAACTAAGAACGGAAGGTGCTATGATGTGAAAGTCTGTATCCCCTGTCCCCACCCTCCCACTCCCCCTCCCCCTCCCCCGCCAAGATTCATACATTGGAAACCTAATCCACAAAAATGATGGTAACAGGCGGTGACACCTTTAGGAGGTCCCCAAGTCTTATAGAAGAGGCTCCAGAGGGATCTCTAATCCCTTCCTCCAAGTCAGGACACAGTGAATGTCCATGGTTGTGAACCCCAAAGAGAGCCCTCATCCGACTATGCTAATGCTGTGATCTTGGACTTCCAATCTCTGGAGCTGTGAGAAACAAATCTCTGTTGTCTATAGGCTACTCCATCTGTGATATTTTGTGATAGCCCAAATGGACTACGACAGAAGGTTAGCACCAGCCTCCTTCTAAAAATAAGTCCAAACCTCCCTTGATGATTCTGAATTAACCTATAATCGCAGCAGCAGAGTTGAAGATGGGGTGTTGGGCATCCATCCATGGGGTGTTTATGGCTCCACTGAGAGTCCTATGTGATTCCTGCCCTGTTTTCACAACTTATAATTGTGGGGACAGGCATGCACATCTGGTGAGATCAGGATATTTAGAGACTCCATTTGCTAGTTCCCTTTTAAGGCTGATCTGCACAGTTCTGGCTAATGCTTCAAACCAGTGAGAACCAGTTGGTGGAGCAAAGCCACCAGGCAAAAACCTTACTCTCTGGTTGTCACTTGGGTTCAAGGAAAGATTTTTAAATAACAAGTTAGTCCTAGTAAGAAGCAAAAATAACCACTGGGGATGGGTTTCTGGCTAAGGTTCCATTTGACTCACAGCCTTAAGAGTCTGGGAGAAACGGAAGCTGCCTATAACAGGGAGAAAAAGCTACAGCTACAGAGTGAGTCGGCCCAAGAGGTGGGTGTTTTTATTTAATCAGTGAAGGTGTTTAGGGGCACCTGGTGGCTCGGTCAGTTAAGCAACGGACTCTTGATTTCAGCTCAGGTCATGATCTCTGGGACCCGGGATTGAGCCCCACATCAGGCTCCATGCTCAATGTAGAGTCCGCTTGGGACTGGGATTGAGCCCCACATCAGGCTCCATGCTCAATGTAGAGTCCGCTTGGGACTGGGATTGAGCCCCACATCAGGCTCCATGCTCAATGTGGAGTCTGCTTGGGATTCTTTCTCTGTTTCTCCCTCTGCCCCTCCCCTACTCAAGCACACACTCTCTCTAAAACAAATAAAATCTTTTAAAAAATAAAATAAACAAAGGTGGATAACACTTTCTGTTCTAGTCTGTGTATAGACTATAATTTTCAAAAAGAGAGGCTGAACAACCAAGTCAAAGCCTACCATTGGGCTCCATGGTTCTTGAAGTCAAGAGGAAGAACGTTGTCCTTGTCTGGGTCATGGAGAAGGCCAGCAACTTCCGACAGCAATGCCAACGTCCCTGTAAACTGCTCACTGGACTGCTTCACTGGCCCTTTCCCCACCTTCTGGGAAATGGACCTCGGGCTGCCCTTAGAGGCACATGCCGGGAGACGCCAGGCCCAGTGAGGTGGCATGAACTGTGTGCCAGGTTGGTGGCTCCAGCCTGGGAATCTCCAGGAAGCTTGCTGCAAATAGATGTCCATCTTTTCCTTTGGATTCCAGCCCAGGAAGCTGTCATTTTCCCCCCTCTCACTGAGTGATCCTGGTGCCCTCCATCCTTGGAGCCCCACGGAAGGGCATGGCAACCAGTGACTGAATACCAGGGCCAGCAGACTTGGAGAGAGGAGGATAAGGAGAAATCCTGAACGGATTGGGGAAATATCTTTGCTATTTCCAAAGAGTAGCTAAGCCTGGGAACAGAGCCTCAGACAAACAAAATAAGTAACCAAGGCCCCAGTGCAACTCTGAATTGCTGAGTTTTAATGCGAACACAAAGATTGCCAAACAGCCCCCAAAGGAGCAACTCTCTGCGGGGTGGCAGTGGGCGAGCGACAGACAGCTGAGACCACACCAGGCAGGGGTGCCTAACCGCAGGCTCATTTGCTGGCATAGTGCACGACAGGCGGCGAGGCGGGCATGGTATGGATAACCCCAGGAGGGGTCTCAGAGCTCCTAGAAGGAATCGACAGGGTGGGAAGAGCTAAGTCCTCGCGGCAAAGAGGGATTTCAGGGCTCCTGGAATGAGAGTAGGGGTGTCAGAGTGGGAAGGAACCTCGGAGTGGGGGGAGGGCGGTGTCTGGGAGGGTAGATGGGGTATTTCAATACCTCCACGGGCCCTCAGAGCTCAAGATGAGTGGTCTCAGAGGGCGGGGGCTGCCTCCTGGAGGCAGAGGGATGTCTCCGCATACGTGGTTGGAGGTGTCGGGGTAGAGGGGATTTTCCGGGAGACCTCAGCCATGGCAGCCCTGGGACCCGGCCCATGGGTGTCTCTGGGAGCAGAGGGAGAGACTCGCGGCAGGCAGGGGACAGGTCTGGGGCGTGCACGGAGGGGAAGGGCGTCGGGGGACACGGGAGGGGGGGGCGATCCCTGTGACCCCGGCAGGTGGAGGGGCGCTCTCAGGCGGTCTTGCACTCGCTCTCCCGCCGCCGCTTCTTGCGCTCCGCGTGCTCCTGCGCTAGGCGCGCCCAGGGCAGCGGCCCGCTCAAGCCCACTACGCAGCAGGCGAGCCGGCGGCCCGCGTTGCCGTTCTCCACGCTGGCCGGGTTGCCGCCGCGGCCCAGATCGTCCTCGCCCGCGTGCACCACCACGGCGCGGCCCACGATGGAGTGCGGGCCGGCGAGCGAGGCAGCTAGGTTGCCGCGGTACTTGAAGAGGCGGCCGTCGCGCACCGCGAAGTTGCCGAAGTCGCCCGGGTGCTGCGGATGCGGCACGGCCAGCGGGTTGTAGTGCGCGCCGGTGGACTCGCAGCCCTGGCTCAGGTCCCCGAACTGGTGCACGTGGATGGCTCGGCCGGAGCTGTTGGCCTCGGCCGGGAAGCCCTCCAGGTCGAAGTAGGCCTCGAGCCGGGCGCCGGGCGCCAGCTGCCGGAAGAGCACGAGGCCGCTCACCCGTGGCTGCGCGGTGTCCAGCGTGGCCGACGGCTCCACCCGGCAGGTGGCGTGGAGCGCGGGGTCCTGGCCGTCGGCCGCCGCCTGTCGCTGCGTCAGCTCCTGCCAGATGGCCGTCACTTTCTCGTGCATGTCGCGGATCTGCGCCGCGGTGCTGGAGCCGGGCTCCTCCGGGTCCACGCCAGGCCAGGCGCGCGAGGCTGGGGCCGCCAGGAGCAGGTAGGCACACAGCAGCAACGGGGCCAGCATGGCCAGAGTCGGTGACCTGTGGGCATCCCCAAGGGTGGGGCAGAGCAAGCCTTAGTTGCTGGCACCGGAGAGCCCTCTGGACTCTGGACCCCAGGGGCTTCTTTGCCCAGTGGGCATTTCTGCCTTAGCTCCTGCCTCTCAGGCCCTGCCGCGCTCCAGGACCTGGGTTAAGTGCTGGGGATGTAAAAATGGGTTTGACACAGTCTCGGGCAACTCGTAGCGATCTTTTTGAGCCACAAGTGTGATCACAGCCCTTTCCAGCCCTGGCTCTATCACATGGATTGAGTCTTGGGGCAATCGGGAGAGCACCTCGGGTCGGGTGAGGGTGGCCCTTCCAGACCTCTTGCCTCCCCTGATCACCGCACCACATGCCCTGCCACTCTGGCCAAGCATCCTTCCTTACACAACTACCGAGACTAGCTACCCTGCCTGCTTGGTCTTCGCACCAGCGATGCCCTCTCTCTGAAGCGCCCTATCCTCTCTTTGGTGCGCACAGTAGACTTGAAGACAGAAGCTGAGTTTTACTCATCATCCCCAGCACCTGGGCCCGCACCTGGCTGTAGGACACCTTTAATATGTGATTGTTGAATGAGGAATTCATGGAGGGACAGACATGTCTTCAGATCATTGTAACACCCTCCCTGTGACTGAAGGTGGAAGAGTCTTGTGCTGGGGAAGGACAGAGGAAGGAGTACCCACACTGCCGTGCGAACTCCCAGAAGGCTTCCCAGAGGAGACGACATTTGAACTTGGTCTCATAAAGCAAGCAGTCTTTGAGCTGAGCCAGGCTGGAAGCCCACTTCAGGCAGGAGGCACAATGTGACATGTTCACAGCCTGTGAAAGGACATGGTTTGTTTAAGGGGTTGGGGGAAGTTTTGTGTGGCTAGAACATGATGTGTGCAGCCAGGGAGGAGGGAATTTAGAGCTGACCCTCAGGGGCTGAGGGTCTAGTTTTGCTGTGCTAAGTAAGGACTATGGATATTGGGCTGGGCTGGGGGGAGGGCAGGAGGAGTGGTCTAGAGCCGGTGGAAATTTTAAAGCAGAGGGCAATGAGATAGTTTTCAGTTCATTAACCCGGATGGGGAAAGGTTACGGGCTGGTCTTTGGGGTTGGAGGGAACAGGAAAGATGGAGTGGGAATAGCCTAGCAAGAGATGGAGACACAGAGAAGGAAAAACGGAGACAGCTAGAGGGAGATGAGTTGCCTGGTTGCCTCAGGGCAAAGCGGACCTAATGAGCGCCTTCACCAAGGTAGAGGCAGCAAAGATGGAGGGGCATGGATTTGGGAGACATCTTGAATAGCACTTACAGCAGGGATGGAGAGGGAGCGGGAACAGCCGTGATGATGGGGTTCCCAGCAGGGAAGACGGGGCGGGTGCCTGCTGGTAGGAGGCCCTGAGAAGTTGGGAGAGAGGCTGAGCCCCACCTGAGCCCGCTGAGGATGAGAGGCTGGTCAGTGCCCAGGTCAGGTATCTCTTTGGTAGCCGTTTGGAAATATGTGTCTGGCACTTGCGACAGGCAGTTTCTCTGTGAGAGGTTTTCAATGTTGACTGCACATTGGATTCTGGCTCTAAAAGTCACATGCCCAGGCCTCGCCCAAGAGATTCTGATTCAGTGGGCATGAATTACTAGTTTTTTAAAGCTCCATCAAAGACTCGGGGACTCAGCCAGGGTTTTGGAGTCAGACACAGACTCAGATCCCAATCCCAGTGTGTGCTTATCACCATATTGTGGGGAAATGACTGACTCTGTCTCAGCTCCCCAATGTCACCAAGGATCATGGTGAAGATTCAGTGAGAATCTTGTCTGTCCTCACAGACCAGTGCTCTCTCCACAGAACTGGTTTGCAGGTCGGCCGTGCTTTCAAAGGCACATGCCGCTTGAAAAGCAAACTCCAGGGCAGGGTGTTTATTCCTTCTATAACCATTACAGAAAGGCAATCTAGTATGATGATGAAAAGAATGGGTTCTGGGCTCACTGTGAGTGTAGAGCAGCAGAGAAGCTGCTGGACTGAAAGCTAATTGAGCTCCACCTCTCTTCTGAGCCTCAGTGTTTTTATCTACGAATAGGAATAATAATACGGACCTTCGAGCCTTGCCGCGGTGAGGTTTCAGAGAGACAGTGTGAAGGGCTAACATTTATCAAACACACCTACAGGCGCTGTTAAAAGCACCTGGTCTCTGTCGAGTTACAGAAGCCTTCCCTGAGCCCTGTGGGGTAGGCATTACTCTTATCTGCCTTCAAAGAGCAGGAAACTGAGGCACGGAGAAGTAAGCCTCTTGCCCAAGGTTACAGTGTCAATAAGCAGCTGATGGCAAGATTTAGAAGTGTGTGGCCCAAGCACACTGAACAGCTGAAGTCACACAGCACAGAGCCCAGTTAGGTAGAAGTTCCCGATATCTGGCAGCCCTTAGCAACCGGAGGGAAATGTGGATAGAAGTTTCAGGATGATCTGCTGAGGCCATGAGAGGAGGAGGTGCCCAGGAAAGGCTCCAAGAAGGAGGGGCAGGAAAGGTAGGAGAGGTCCAGAAGGGCATGTCAAGGGTACCACCGCCTCCGACAGGGCCTGGTATGGGTTTCCCCACTAAGAGCCCCAGGGAGCAGGTCCCGCAGTGGGGAACCAACCCAGGCCTCTGCCCCTTGGAGGGCTCTGCCAGTTGGAAAATTCTTCCTTAAAAACAGAGCAAAACCAGATTGTTTGGGGTGTGTCAATGAAACTTTCTATTTTGAGAATGCTTGGGTAATACTTAACGTTCGAAAGAGATCCTTTTCTCTTTAAAGAAAAAAAATTCTTCGGCAACACTAGGTGAGCCCAGACACTGTGGTTCTAAACCTTGACTTCTACCCGCCCCCCGCAAAGCCAGTCCGCGGCAGGCTCACCCATCTCACACATGCACACTGTCCCCCTGAGATTGAGCTGTGAAAGACCATGTGGTTTGGGCGGGGGTTGGGGGGTCTGTGTGCCTGGTCTGGAAGAGAAGACAGCTTATCAGAGACAGAGGACCAAGGAAGCCACAAAGGCTGTGCCTCCTTCCTGGGTCTGGATCTCGGAAGACGGTGGCCTTTCCGACATTCCAGTTCCTTATTTCTAGAAGGCGCCCTGGAGATGAGTCTGAGCCAGCCAGGCCCTCCCACCCGTGCCTCCCCCAGTCGGTGACTGGGACCTAGTGGCTGGGCCCTAGTGGCTGGGCCCTAGTGGGTCCAGGCACCGGAGGCATGCAAGAGAGAGAGGCGGCCTTCTTGCCTCCAGGTTTCTCTTTTTTAACCCTAAAGTCTGCGGGGACAGGCCATCGCAGGTGCAAAGGACAAAGCTCCTTTCTCTCCCAAGCTCTCCTCCCTCACCCCTTCCTCTGCCTCCCCACTCGTCCCTTTCAGAGCAGCCAGGTTCTGTCCTTCAATGTCATCCTCTCAAAAAGATGATCAAGCGCTTTTCCAAGCAGAGGCCAGACGCCCCGCCCCAGTTCTAAGCTCATAAAAAGCACCCTCGGAGAAGAAGGAAAGGAACTTCAACCAGGCACCCACCTTTCCAGCTCCTCCAAGAGAGCTTGCCTTCTGAGAAGTAGGGAGCAGCACCCAGTGTTCACAGGAATGCAGGCAGACTCCTGAGGCCGGGCTGTTTGTGGGTGTGCAGGGAAGCCAGCCCGCGGGAGTGGTCACGGCCAGGAAGGCCGGCCATTGGGCTGACTGAAGGAGGGTCAGGAGGCCCTTTCCCCGGGTGTGGAATGGCCTGGCCCCCTCCTCCTCTGACTCCACCCTCCTCTGTCTCCACCTCCACCCTCCCCATGCCTGGGTTCCCACGCCAAGTTTTCCTTCTTGTGACTTCACTGGTTTGTGCAGACGTAGCCAGTGACCTTCAGCACACAGCTGGGAAATAAGAAGTCGGCAGAAAAGAGCCTTTTTGGAGAGGTGTACAATGGCCTCTTTCTTGCTCTCCCCTGATTTCCTCTGCTGTTGACTTATGCTTGCCGGATGCTACTGGGAAGGAAATGGGCCCCTTGCAAATATGGATGGTGTTTTGTCCCGGCGCCCTGGTGCCAGCCCTTTGACTGGTGGGTGGGCTGGTGGGTGGTGGTCACGTGGGCCAGGCTGCCCAGGCCCAGCCGTGTCCCTTCCTAACTGTGCTCGTGCTCCCGCGGGGGCCTCCCCTTCATCGTCTGTAAAACGGGGGATCTGATGCTGACCCGGCGGTCGGCATACAGGCATGCTCGTACCCCATCACCCTCACTCTTGCGGTCACTTTATCATTGAAGTTATAGAGGCGTCTTCTAAGAGTGTGTGGCCCAGGGGACCGTGAGCCTCGTCCACCCCTGCTGGCCTGCTGGCCTCTGTTGCCACGGTCTTCCCTCCATCACGGCAGCCCTTTCCCAAAATAGAAGCTTTTCTCTCCCAAAGGAGCCCACAGGGGAGAAGGCTGCTTGTCTGCCTGCCTGTCTGCCTGCCTGTCTTCCTTCAGCAAGTGGGCTGTGGGCGCTCACTCCAGGCCGGGTACCCAGCGCCCCTACTGTCTGGCGCTTCAGACCCTAGGAGGGAATGGTGATGTCAAGAGATCCATCAGGCGCAGAGTGGGGAGTGCAACTGAGGAGGGATGGCTGGGGGGGGGTTTTGGGGGAGGGGGGCCCCTAGAGACCCAAACACTAGTCTTGGCAGCAGGAAGGCTTGTTCAAAATCTAGACTTCTAGCCTCCACCCCAGGCTGACTGAATCCACTGCCAGTTTCCTAGAACTGTTTCTTCTTCTTATTATTATTATTTTTTTTTAAATTGGTCATTCTGATGTGCAATCAGCTTTGGGAACATCTATTCCCGCTTCCTTTGGCAACAGCACCTCGGTTTTCTGCTTGGAAGCCAGGGCTCATTCTGTGCAGGAGGTATTGACTCCATACCTCGCTCCAGACGTGGGTGTGTGACTAATCAAAACATTGCCTTGGTTCCAGGATAATTCAAAGCCAGCAAGATGCATTGACACTTTTCCTGGAACTGCTAGAAAGACTAGAGTTATTGCCATCCCCTTGACCCACTAAGGGAGGATTTGTCTGAGGAGAGAGCCAATGTGGAGGGAAGCAGAATAAAAGTTGAATGAAATTTGGACCTAATGGCAGAGTATGAGGCCCTGGATCTAGCCACACCTGAAGCTCTGTTTTTATGATGTCAGTCAGTGTATTCTCCTTTTGCTTAAGTTGTCTGGGTTGGGCTTTCAAACTTGCCACTGAACACTTTGCAAAACGCCTTCTCATATAGCATTTCATTTAATGCTTCTATTAATGCTGTGGGCTGGGTATGGATTTGTCCACTCTGTAGGTAAGGAAATGAGGTTCAGAAAGACTAAGTAATGGGCCCAAGGTGGCAGAGCTGGAAAATGGCAAAGTCAAGATCTACACTCAAGACTCCAATTTCTAAACCTGCCTCCTTAATCATTAGACTTTACAACCTCCCGGTCTGTGAGATGAAGGGAAGGAACAACAGGCAAGCCCACACCCCACAGCTCTCTCCCAACATCAGTGACTGCCGCACCGCGAGCCGCTGAACCACTGACCTCTCTTACTTTTCGCGTCTGTTAATGTATAATACAACAAAAACCCCAAGTCAGGCTTGTAAAGGCAGCAGTATTCGGAGATGCACTCAGAAGTACTCCCATCTGTGAGAAGAGATCTCTGCCAGAGAACTTTGAACTTCTTTCATGCAGGGATCGCCGTTGTAGTTTCCCTTTCATTGTGCTCAGAAAACCCATCGAATAAAATTCCACCTGGAAACAGAGTGGTTCCCATGAAGGGGAAATTCCTGAAAGCAATAATTAGGGTTTCAAGGTTGTCTCCTAAAAAGACCAAATTCTGTGTGATGACAGTTTACCCAATGCAAGTACTTTCGACACACCTGAGAAAACGTCCAAGTGTGTCTTTCTGCCTGAGGTTGACCCAAAAACCCCAAGGGGAGCAGAAGTGGAGTCTGGGAACTATGTGCTTCAAGCTCGAATCTTGGCATTTTGTCCAAATACCTCTGGGTGATACAGGGGAAAGGAGGTCCTTGCTAGTGAGGTGGGCAGGGAGAAAAGAAGCATCGTTTTTATTAATAGTGATAAAATCATGATATCTAGCATTTATGAAAGTGCCTCTCGTGTCAGGCACTTGTTAAGCAATTTGCCTGCACCTTTTCTTTTTCAAGATTTTATTTATTTATTTGTTTGAGAGGGAGCGAGAGAGAGAGCACAAGAGCAGGGGGGAGGGAGAAACAGACCCCCTTCTCCCCACTGAGCAGGGAGCCCGATGTGGGGCTCAATCCCAGGGCGCTGGGATCATGACCTGAGCCGAAGGCAGATGCTTCAGCGACTGAGCCGCCCAGGAGCCTGCACTTTTCATCTTATCAAGAGCACAGCTCCCCCAGTGAAGAGGAGAGATGGTATTCTGTGTCCCAGCACCACGTTCTGGCCGGCTTCCTTCTCTCTGTGAACATGGCACCCTTCTGCTCAGTTGTCAGGTCAGTGCGTGTGGATCAGAAAGTAATGAAGGCCAGCCAGAACCAGGAACTTCTCAACTCATTACACTTGGCTGGCCGTGTGCGGAGCAGAACCAGTGAGAGGGCATGAAAGGAGTGCCTTTTCCAGCCAGAAGCTTAGCTTGTGCAAAGTTCTCTCAGGCAAGCACCAGAGTGGAACCCCTCTGGGCTAAGTTTTTCGTGGACTCTGACCCGGCTTCCAGTCCCTCCTCCTGCCTGTACCTGTGAGAGGAAACTCGAGTCATTCCCGCTTTGCCCTGTGAGAACAAGATGGCAGTGTGAATAACTAAAAAGCCTATCCAATGTAGTGCCGGCTTCCTCAAAATAATCGCACAGTATATTTCTCTTGGGAAAAGAGAAGCATTTCCAGCTGACTTTCGAGTCATATTTATTTGAAAATATTTGCCAAGCCCAGGGGCCCCCTGGGTGGCTCTCAGTCTGTTAAGCGTCTGAATCTTGATTTCGGCTCAGGTCATGATCTCAAGTTCATGGGATCGAGCCCCACACTCTACACAAGTGTGCTTGAGATTCACTCTTCCTCTGCCCCTCCACCCCCCACACTCTCTCTCTTTTCCCTCTCTCTCTCTCCCACAATAAATAAATACATAAAATCTTTAAGAAATAAATAAAAATATTTGTTGAGCCCAGCAGCCACAACTACCCCTCCCTCTCCTTGCTACCTCCCACTATAGATGCTGGAAGGCCAGACACTTGCTTTCCCAGGATCCCTTTCAGTTAGCAATCGTCCTGCAACCCATTTATCACCAGTGAGATATATAACTAGATGTGGCTTTAGGGAAAGAGCTTATGTTCATTTTTAAAAAGACAGAAGTGTTTGGTGCTACCTCTTTCTCCTTTCTCCTGCCTTGAATGTGGGTTTGACATTTAACAACGTGACTGCTACCTTTGGACTCCACGTTGGCAAGAATGAGAACAAAAGCCAACATGCCCAGGGTAGAGGAGGGGAAGAATCTAGGTCCTCATAAGCCTCACCAAAAAAAGTACTAAAGAAACGAAAAGAAAAACTGAATGGAAAACTGTGCCTCATTGAGCACCTGACCCAACCCCAGCAAAGTCCTGGTCTTCTTGTAGAGGAGAAAAGAAACCCCAGTGTGTTTCACTGTTAGTGGGTTTCTGTTACTTGCAATGGAATTCATGCCCAACAATAGAATCATGTGCCTGACACTTCAGTGGGCACCATGACTATGAGTTTGTAGAAAGGCTAGCTTTACTTCAAGCAGCAGATAAGTCTATTTGGGGAGAACAATATATGAGAGACCCTAGCAACCTCCCTGTGTCACTCCCATATTTTATAGATAATGAAACAGACCCATAGGAGTTAATTGTCTTGTCCCAGTGTCACACCCATTAGGTGTAGAGGAAGGATTCATGCCCAGATGGCTGAGTTTTCTGACTGCCAACCTTCTACCTCATCAGTTCTGAGACTCCATTGACCATCTCTTCACTTTCCTCACACTACCCTCTCTCACACACACCCTGCAGCTCACCATGAAGAGGCAATAGTCTCCCCCACTCAGGTGGCATTGGGCCCAGGCCCTTTCCTGCACTCCCACAGAATTACCAAACTCACAGAAAAGTTGGGCAGAAAAATTCCAAGGAGCTTGTGCAAAATGCTCAAATATCGCAACATGTAGAAAATAAAATCTAGAGGAAAGGTGTTAGAATATTCTCTACTCCTGAGATTATGGAAAATTGTTGCTGGAAGGATCTATAGAGAAAAGAGAGGTTCTCTGACTCAGCCTCATGTTTTAAAAAAGAAATTAGAAGGTCTAAATGCTAACAGGCTCTTCAGAAAGCCTCAGGTTCAAGGCCCGGGAAAGAAAATAGGGAAGCAGCAGTGTGATTCACTCAGAAAATGAACCCAATATAGTTCTGGCCCTTCTTCAGTGATGATCTCACGTGGAGTGGGTTGGAACTCCCATCACAGTTTCCACATTGGCATCACCCACCAGGGCCATTCATGGGGGCAGCAGCATCTGGAAGATTGGAGCAGTTAGAGCAGTTAATAAATTGAATTAATTTTGGAACAATCTAATAAAGCAATGAGCCTTCTCATAGTACTTCTGGGCCCTGGCCCAGCTGTGCAGGACACCATCTTGCCCTTTCTGGAGAGAACAGGAGAAATAAGATTGGGTTTTATGACATTCTCCTCACAGTGGAGAGGTAATAGAATCTGCTGGCAGCTCTGTCCAGGGACTAACATGGAACTTTCTGAGTCTTTCCCTCAACTTTTGTCCATTTTGGTGAAAGAGGCTTTTCACACTGGTCTTTCTCCACAAAACTTACATCAAAAGCAGGAATTTATCTCTTATTGACCTATTTCCCTCAAAAGTCAAGGCAAAAGAGATGCGATCTAACTGCTGGTTCAACTATTTTATTGTACTTATGGAGACATGTTTTAATAATTAGAGCATTGTTCCAGTTGGGTTTTATCAACCAGAATAAAGTTATCTTTTCATTTGTAGGCATATATTCACTATAGAAACACTAGTACAGACCTGGAATTGCATTTACAGTCGAGAGTATCCATTTGTAAAAGAAAATGGCTGTGTGTAGCCTGAAACCAGCATCCTTTCGTTTCTTTTTTTTTTTTTTTTAATTCTAATCCTCAAAGTTAGATCATCTCAAACAAAGCATAAATATTTACAACAGGGATTGAAAACTCCAATGCCTTTGGGGGCCAGACAGGTTATATAATGAATAAAATGGGCCAGGTATATGTCTTCTCATTTTTGTCTTCAAACACACAGCCTTCTTATCTCCATTGTGTCTTCATGTTGTAGTGGAGATATTTATCTGAAGAAATATTTGCATCTCATTGAAAAATGGCAAGTCAGCCCCAGGGCCTGGGCACAGCAAAGAGGGGTGAGGATAGCGACACCCAGGAGAGAACATGCCAAGTCTATAGAGGGCAGCAGCTGCACCACCATGTGTTGCCATGTGTGAATGCAGCTCTGTTATCACCAGATCGTCCATTCTCAAGAGAGGCCAGGGATTCAATTTTCCATGTGATTGCTCTCATTTTTTAAAAAGCAGTTTGGTAGTGTTATTTGCTGCCTATAGGAGATACATAGCAACAATAAAGACACAGGTAGACTGACAGTAAAAGGATGCAAAAAAGATATACCATGTGAGCAGGAAGCATAAAATGAGCATGATTATATTAATAGCAGAAAGAGTAGATGTCAAGACAAAGACTGTTGCCATAGACCATCACAGAAATCAGACAGTTCTTGACGATAAAAGGCACATTTATCAGGAAGCCAGTAATCCTCATGTTTATATACCTATTAAAAACTTTAGAATACATTTAACAAAAACTTATAAAGCTAAAGAGAGAAATAAACCCATGTCATAGTTGAATATTTTTAATATACCCTCTTATTAAATGATAGAAGAAACAGTATATGCATTATATGAACATTATCAACCAACATGACTGAAATGATATTTTCTCAACAGTTGAGAATAAATGTTCAAGTTTACATGAAGTGTTCATATCCTAGTGTATCTTGTTTTTGTTAAATTTTAAAAAGGTTAAAGCTTTAGACTATGTTACCTGGTTGCAATGAAGTAAAAATAGAACTCAACAACGAGAGATCTAAAAAATCCTGAAATATATGGAAATTAACTGATGCACACTAAATAATCCATGAGTCAAAGACAGAGCCGTAAGAGAAATTAGAAAATATTCTGGGCAAGTCATAAATGGAAACAACATATCAAAATTTGTGGGATGCAACCAAAGCAGTGTTTAGAGGAAAATATATAACTTTCAATGCCTATGTTATAAAGATACTAAGATTTAAATGTTATGAAGCTAAAAAACTAACAGCAAATTAAACTCAATGTACGTAAAAGGAAAGAAATAATAAAGGACATAAATCAATGAAATTGAGAACTGATAAACATTACAGAAAGTTTAAAAAGCCAAAAGTAGGTTCTTTAAAATTATTATAAAATTAACAAAGCTCTAGCAAGAATAATTAGAGAGCTCTGAATTACCAATAAGAGAAATGAAAAAGGTCATATCACGTCATATAGCTATCAAAAGGAAAAGTAAATATTTTGAACAAATTTACAGTTATAAATGCAATAACAGATAAAAGGGAAAAATTCTTGAAAAACGTAACAGCAAAATTGACACAAAAGAAATAGTCTAAATGGCTCTATATATTTAATGTAATTTTTTTGTAATTGAAAAAAATTTTTCATGTAATTTTTTTTGTAATTTAAAAAAATTTTTAATGTAATTTTTGTTTTGAAATTTAAAAAATTCTCCTCACGAGAAATGTGTAGCCCAGATGGGTTCACTGGTGAGTTCTACTAAACAGCAACTATTTAAGAGAGAAGTTATACCAAACTTACACAAATTCATGCAGAAAATAGAGGAGAAAATTCTTCTCAGTTTATTTTATGAGGCTAGCATAACTCTGGAACCAAAATCTTGACAGATCAATATCCCTCACCAACACAGAGAAAAGTTTCTCAACAAAATAATAGCAAAAGAAAATATATATGGAGGGGCACCTGGGTGGCTCAGCCAGTTAAGTGTCTGCCTTCAGCCCAGGTCATGATCCCAAGGTCCTGGGATCAAGCCTCACATCAGACTCCCTCCTCAGTGGGGAATCTTCTTCTCCCCTTCCTACTGCCCCCTCCTCTGCTCATGCTGTCTTCTGCTCTCTCTCTCAAATAAATAAATAAAATCTTTAAAAACAAATGTTTGCTCTTCAAATGACACCTTTATGAAACTGAAAAGATAAATCACAGACTGGGAAAAAATATTCCTAATACATATCTATCAAAAGATTTGTATCCAGAATATATAAAGACCTCTTACAACAGCATACGAAGACAGACAGTCCAAATTTAAAAACAGATCAAAGATTTTTTTAAAGATTTTTATTTATTTACTTGACAGAGATCACAAGTAGGCGGGGTGGCGGGGGGGAAGCAGGCTTCCTGCTGAGCAAGGACCCTGAGATCATGACCTGAGCTGAAGACAGAGGCTTAACCCACTGAGACACTTAGGTGCCCTAAAAATCGATCAAAGATTTTAACCACTGCTTCACAAAAGAAGTTACACAAATGGTCAGTAAGCATCGTTTATTGGTTATCAGGAGAATGCAACACAAAATCACTATTGAACATCACTCTCTATCAGTCTACTTGCTAAAAATACAAAGACTGACAATGTAAATGTTGGTGGGATTGTGGATTAACTAGAACTCTCGTACATTTTGGTGGGGCTATAAAATGGTACAACCGCTTTGGAAAACTGATTAGAAGCTTCATATATGGTCATGTATGCATTTAACATGTGATCTGATCATTTTATTCCTAGATATTTATTCAAGGGAAGTGAAAATGTATGTCCATACAAAGACTAGAGCTTTAATCATAACAGTTCAACTAGAAACATCGCAGATGTTCATCAGCAGGTGAATAGATCATTTGTGTTGTGTTTCCACGAATGAACACTATTCAGAAATAAGAAATAAACTACCGGTACATACAATAACATGAATGGATCTCAGAATATTTAACCCTGAGTGAAAGAAGCTAGACACGAAATAGTGCATACTGTATGATTCCATTCACATGAAGTCCCAGACCAGATCAACTACTCTACTATTATAAAAGTCAGAACTGTGGCTTCCTAGAATGAGGTGAAGGGGCATTGGATGTGGGTGTGTGTTAGAATTACTGTAAAGGGACATGAGAAGTCTCTCTCGGGTGATGAAGTGTTCTACATATTAAATATAGGATTCTTACATGAGGGCTTACATTTGCCAAAGATGCATTTTATTGCCTATAAATTATACTTCAATAAATTTGAGAGGCGAGACATTTATAAATGTTAGCAGAATGACAAGGTTGGCAAATGTTGGGCGGATCTCATTGGTGTGATACTAACCTCAAGTTCAGGATCTTTCCAGGCAGTCATCTAAACGGAACTTTACATTGTATGTTGCTGGCCTTAAAAGGCAGTTTTGGTGAGTTTGAGATCTAATGAGCCAGGATTCTAGAATAAAAAGAGAAGTCTTCATTACAGGGATGATTGTCTTATTGAGGTATTAAAACAACTGAGACCGTGGCAGGACACACTCTTCCTGAGACATCAGGAGAGATGAGAGCACTGCTCCTGACTTGGGGCTAACTAAGTTGGCACCTCCTGCCAGCATTTACCACTCTGAACCTTGGGGTCTTCGTATGTAAGAACAGGGATAGGAATTGGGTAGGATTAAATGAGATATGTACGTGAAAGTAATCAGCAACATACGTGGCATGTGGTAATCATCCATTATGCAATTTTATTACTTGTTTTTAAGGATACTTCATTTTATACACTGAATTAGGAAATACACAAAGGTGTTAGGGTGGGGTTAGGGAGACAGTTGTGAATAAAAAAAATTAATTCTTTTATATAATCACGGGTGACTGTTTCTCTCCTCTTTAAGACTCAAAAGAGTCTGGCCCTTTTTGTTTCTGTATATTAGCTAGATCTTCTTACATTGCAGAAATGCAACTCACATCAGCTTCAGCAAATGAGCTTTTATTTGTTCCTACAACTAAAAAATCCAGGATCTTGTATTCCGGTAGCTCTACAACTCCTAGAAATTCCAACAAAATCTCAGGCTGAGTCTCACAGAACCTATCTGGACCACATTTGGACAACTGAGCCAACTACTGAGGATGGAATACGAGACTCTGTCCTAGCCCCACCCCATTAGCCAGGAGTTGGGTCAGCACACTAGAACCTCCTGAGGAAGGAGGGAAAGATAGTTCCCCAAGGAAAATGCAAGTGTCTCCCTGTTCCATCCCAGCTCCGTACCTCTGACAGGTGGTTCCTGGTCCTACAAATTGCTCTCCCCTGGGCATGCCACATCCAACACCATGGAAGTTTCTGCATAAGCAGATTAGTGTTCTGGGGAGAAACCAACTCTTGTGAAGCCTGCATATTATGGGATCCTGTCACTTGGTTTTTACGTCCATTCCCAGGGTGGCACTGTTTCTTGAAATTCCTAAGAACATTAGCTCCACACTAACAAATAGACTATTTCAAGATGCAGCCATGATTTTGTTTTGCTATTAAACACACACTGGAATCTTCTTCTTCCCATTTAAACAGAGTTTGGGTTTCCTTCAGCACCGCCCTTCTGTATAGTGGAGGTGGCTCAGTTGGGAGGAAGAGAAGGGAGGAACTGTCTCTTGTTTTGTTTGTTTTCAAATATTCCATTTTGGTCCCTTAGGAAACATTAATTTCTTCCTGTTATGAGACCAGTGAAATAGGATGAATGAATTAGACCATTCAGTTGGAAGCCATAAATGTTAGCTGAATGGACAAGAAAACAAGCTCTCCTTTTTCAAGTCGCAGCCAGAAAGTGCTCACCCCAGTGTTGGCAGTAGGCTGGTAGAATCAATGGCATCCTTTTGTACTTTGGAGCTTTCCATATTTTTGCAAAGCACTTATACAACCTGTGCGTAGTCCCACTTTGGGTTCCCTGTGATTATCCATCCCCGCTTTTCCTTTCCTTTTGTTCAGGTATCCAGCTCTACCCAACAGGACCCAGGGGCTCACCAAGGAAATTTTCTGATTCATCTAGTTTAATGAGCACATAGGGTTCCCCAAGGATAGCCAAGTAGAAAGATGGAATAACCTGGGTCCCTGAGGCTGTGATGGTTCTGCACCTGTGTCTTTTTTACCTCTGGGCTTACATTCTGTGATTTGTTACCTAAGTCCATGCAAGCCCAGGGTTTCTTTTATATGTAGCCCAAACTAGTACAGCATCTCCTGTGAGAAACTGGCCTTTATTCAGACAGTGTTCAATAAAGAATGCTTTTTCCCTTCCCTGCTCTGGGCACCAGAACTCAGACAGCAGTTTTCAACTAGATCAACCCAAGAGGAACTGACAGGAGTGCCTTGGCTGCAAATAACAGAAAATATGATAAAAAGTTGTTTCAGCACTTAGATATTTGTTGGTCACTTAGAACCAAAGGTCCACAGCTGGCAGAGTGACTCTCTGAGACCACGTGGTCCAGAGCCTTTTTTTCTCTCTTTTCCAGCACCATCAGCATGGAGACTTCTGACCTCATGCTCTTGCCTCATTGGCTGCTCTTTGGCTTTTACCCATCTAGATGTGACGTCTTAAGCAGGAAGAAGAACGTAGGGGAGGAGCAGCACCGTATGTCCCAGATTTCAGTCTATGTCTCATGGTCACAGGAGTTCCTTTGATGCATAAGAATTTGGCAGAGCAAGTGTTCTTAGCTGAACCTATTGCTACTGTAACAAAATCAGATTTTCCTTACTAAGAAGGGAGGGAGAATGTTTATTAGGTAGGCAGCTAGCAGTGTCTGCCCCATGAGTTCACGTTCATCATTAGCCCTTTCAGGAACTAAGGAAGTTCTTTAATTTAGAATTTTATAAAGAAAGCAAGAATGTTGGATGAGAAGGACTAAGCTCGTTACATGGAATTTCCTGCTTACAGTCAAACTGAAGCATGAATAAAAAGGCCCCCAGCTAGAAGCTCCTTCTCACAATTTCTAACCCTTGGCAGATGGGGCTGTCACTCAGCTGGATAGCTAAGCCTCAGGAGCTCTGGGCCTGGCAAAAGTTTCTCTGGGGTCAGAATGCTTGAAACCCCACTTCCCCCAAATTCCATTGGTCAAAGCAATCCAGGGCCAAACTCAAATTAGATGGAAGGGTGTGTATAAACATATGAGAGGAGTTTTAATGCTCAGAATTCCACACGGATGAGAGGAGAAGGCACCGAACAAATCACTTGCCTAGCTCCCAATTTGACTGGCAGTCAGTACCCAGGCCCTCCCTACACCAGATTTATTTAGGAGATAATCCTCACGTAGGAGGCCCGGGTGGTGAAACAGGGTTGTGTGCAATTTGGGAGTCTGGCTCAGAGTCAGAGAGAGTCAATAATACTCTTATTTCCACTCCACAGTTCCACATATGTGTTTAATAATTCATTCCTTGGAAGGGAGATGAGGTCTGCTTTTATGCATTGGAAGAAAAGGTAGAGACATGGTCTCATTCTGCTTTGGCCAAGGCCGACTTCATGACCACCTGTAAGAGAACCTTATTTAAGCAAAACGTGTTGATTATTTTTAGCATAACTTAAGCCCCGGGAGACTAATGAGGTGTTAACGGTGTGTGTTAATTATGTGATTTTTGTTGTCTTCATTAAAGTTAAGATACTCCATCCTATTTGCCACCTGAAATCCCAGAGGAGCCCCATTAGTCTTCTGACCCTGGCATCTTTTCGTTCCCCGCAGCTCGCACAATCACGTAAACATATTTTGCTTCCCCTGTGGAGAATCAGATGAGCGCAGCTCGCTTGCTCACAAGACCTTGGATACCCTCGCTTCAATCCCTATCCATTCTTCATCTCCGTCATTAGTTGTTGGATCTTACAGGAAGCTCATGATGTAGGAAGCTAGCGACATTAG
This sequence comes from Neogale vison, assembly GCF_020171115.1. NCBI lineage: Eukaryota > Metazoa > Chordata > Mammalia > Carnivora > Mustelidae > Neogale > Neogale vison. Next base: position 48,837,457 of record NC_058101.1, read on the forward strand.
CTCATTTTTGATCATCTAAAACGGACTGTCCTTCAACTCCCAGAAAACTGCCAGAAAAGCCGAAAACCCAGGAAAGGAGAAACACAAAAATCAGCTTTCATTGCTTTTCATGGCATTTTAATTAACCAAGGAATTGTGTTGCATACTCACGACTCTGATTATTTTAAACTCCCGCAATATTTGCTATACCTCTGTCCTGAGTGACGATACAGCCCACCCAGAATAACCCTTTCTCAGGAAGAGATAATCGCCTATCCCAGACTCATTTGAAGCGGCAATCAGCATCCTGTTCCTGCCTCTGTCTGCAGTGCTGATGCTCTAGAGAAACTTTATTTGGCAATGGTGTTAGGGGCCTTATTGCAAGTCCAGGAGGTAATGGAGTTCAGGATTTCAGCTGAGGGCGTCTTAATGATGGCCTCATCAGGGTGTATGAAGTTGTAATGAAAATAGCAGGTGAACCTGGCTGGCAAATAGCACATTATGGGGCTTCCTAGTAATTAGAGTTGTCTAAAAATGGAAGGGGTTGTCACGTGAGATGGTGAGCTCCCCATCAAAAAAGCAGGGATGTCAAAGCAAGAGCCCCTTGCTAAAGTGGGGGGGCGGTTAAGACTTGATCTTCTTTTGGGCCCCTTCCAACATGCATGCACATTCTCTGATTGTTCTAAGACCACACAGAGCAGGAGTCTTGAGTTTGGGCATTTGCAAGTTGAGTTCCATTGTGGGGTGTGATCAAGTGGAAAGTCAGGCAGACTTGGGCTCCCATCTCTGCTCTGACTCTTGCTGGTGCTATGTGACTGTATGCACTTTGCTTAAGCCTCTATGCCCTGTAACATGAAAATGGAAATATATTTCTTCTTGTAACATGAAAATGGAAGTATATTTGTGTTACAAATAATACATTTAAAATACAAGGCCCCAGGTAAGCACTCAATAAATCTCAGCTCTAGTTACTTTTGGAAGTCTACTTCATTTACTCTTTTATCCACTCTCTACTTCAACAATACAGTCTTGATTTGTAAAAGTGGAAGAAATGGAAGACTCATAAAGATAGCAGAGAAGGATCATGCTGGTAGCTGGACTAGTTGAACAAAGAAGGCTGAGCACATCTTCATGGCAAGTCACCAGGTAGAGTCTCCTGAGCAGAAAGAATTCTGCAGCGCCGCGCTCTTCCTGGGAAAGAATATGAACCATGCCAAGTGCCTGTCATGTACTATTTTATCTTAATTCTCTATATAACTGCCATATCAATTCTGAAAGGTAGGTCTGATCATCCCCGTTTTATAGAGGAGAAAAGTGAGGCTCAAAGGGATCATGTGACTAACCCAAAGACATATGCCCATTTCTCAGGTCCACCTCACCCACCCTATTACCATGTCTCCCGAGCATTCCACTGTGTCCTCCATTCACAGGGCAAAGTAAATCAAGATGCCCAATTGCCCTCTGGAAAAGATACTCCCACCTGATAGAGTATAGTGGATTTCACCCCAGTGGGTGCCTAGAAAGCTAGTGGTTCAAGAACTGAGCTAGAGCCTTAGTTTGTAGATTCTGAGTTAACTGGGATCTGCCACTAACTCATTCTTTACCTATTTATCTTGCACTTTATAGAAGGTATGCTCATATCTATTACACTTTCATAGCCCCTCTTGGCCACATGGTTCAACATTTTAAAGTATAAAAAGGCATCCATGGTAGTCACCCTTGTGCCCTGTCTGCCAGGTACCCATTCTCTGCAGGGACAATTAGTTTACCAGTTTCTATGGGTAGTCTCCTAGAAGTTTTCTTTTTTTTTCCCCCAAATTGAAGTGAAATTCACATATAGTCATTTTAATGTGCACAGTTCAATGGTCTTCAGTGTACTCTCTCTAGTTTCTAAATTTTTCATCAACCCCGAAAAAAAGACCAAAACAATCACCCAGTAAATAACAATTATTCCCCCATCCCCCCCCACCCCATCCCTCGGTGACCACTAATCTGCTCTCCATCTCTATGGATTTGCCTATTCTGGATACACCATATAAAAAGTACCACACACTATGTGACCTTTTCTGTTGGGCTTTTGTACATAGCATAAAGTTGTCGAAGTTCCTACCAGTGTTGGCATGTACCAGTTCTTTCTTCTTTTTTATGGCTAGATAACATTCTGTTGTGCATATGGGCCACAATTGATTCATTCATCCACTGATGGACACTTGGTTGTTTTCACCCACTGACTATTACGGTCAGTAATAGTTGCTGCTATAAACATTTGTGTACAAGTTTCTGTGTGGACATAATGTTTTCATTTCTCTTGGGTATATATCTAGGAGTAGGGTTGCTGGGCCATACAGTAATTCTATACTGAAATATTGAAGAATTAGAGGTTTTTAACATGGAATTTCCCCTGTTTTTACCCAGTAGCTGGCATAAAAGGCACATTGTGCTACACCTTGCTTTATGCACTTGACAGTACATTTTGGAGATCCTTTCAGTAATATGGTAATAAATGTTCAAAACCAGCTCCCTCAGGGGTAAGGAGTGCCTTGAGGGATAGCATATACAGATTTCCATGGCATAACTGCCACCTTGGCCAATTTCAAGCTCTGTGAGGTCACTGACTACAGAGTTAGGAACACATGCTAATAATCTGCCCTCAAGGGCTGGTCCAAGCTACCTCCAGCACACATGCTCATTCCATATCAGAGCATGAACTAACTGGCTCATTCCCTTTTATGACTGCATAGCATATCATTTTTGGATGCACTATAATTTTTTAACCAGTCCCTTGTGGTAGACTCTTAGGTTGTTTCTAGTCTTTCACTTTCACAAACCAGATTTTAATGGATAGCCTGTGTGCCTGTCATTTTGCTCATGTGCAAATACAGCAGCAGACATGGTTCCATGAATTCATGAGAATCACTATGGAAGAAAATCTCAAAAGGCAATTTATTCCTTCATTGGACAGTTATGGTGTCAGGAAGAATTCTATGCAAAGAAACCATCTGGTTTTGCCCCAGTTTCCTTGTAAGTAAAATGGATGCAAATTAACTATCCACTTGCCAGCATCAAAGAATTAATATAAAATGCTGAAGTGAAATTGAAAAGCATGCTTTTCTTCCTAAAGACAGGAATTTGTGTAAACACGATGTAATGTGGTTCACACTTCGTGATCTCAGGAGCTCTCACAAGTAGGTTGGTAAGGGGAAAAAAAATAAAAAATAAAAACCATTCCTGAGGCATCGTGATCCTGCTCTAGAGTCTTGCCCCAGAAATATCCAATCAGATAGTTAAGAATAGTTTACAGGAAGAACTTTAGCCCAGTGCTTACTTGGATTTGTTGACCAAGGAACTAGAAGGCCATGTTTCTCAAGCATGATTGCACTTTTGAATCATCTGGGAAGCTTTTAAAATCCTGATGCCCAGGCTACAGCCAAATGAATCAAATCAGGCTGTGTACAATTAGGGACACAGGCATCTGTGTTTCTTAAAGCTCCCTTGGTGATTCCACTGTTCAGCCAAGACTGTGAAAAGAATATAGAGAGGGAATCAAATTAGGGAAACACATTGGTATTAGGATTCTCCAGAGAAGAACCAAGGGAATGCATACACACATAGAAAGAGATTTATTTTAAGGAATTGGCTCATGTGGTTATTGAGGTGGCAAGTCGAAAATCTGTGCAATGGGCCCGCAGGCTGGAAACCAGGGAAGAGCAGATGCTGCAGTTCAAGTCCAAAGGCCACCTGCTGATGAATTCCCTCTTGTTTGGAAGTGAGTGTTTTGTCCTAGTCAGGCCTTCAGCTGACTGCAGGAGGCCCACCTACATCAGGGAAGGCAACTTGCTGTACTCAAGGTCTACTGGTTTAAATGTTAATCTCATCTAGAAACAGTCTCACAGAAATATCCAGAATAATGTTTGACCCCATGCCTGGCCACAGTGGCCCAGCAACGCTGACCTGTATGATGAGCCATCCATGTTACATACATGTATGTACATAAATACACTGTTACAACAACAATGTAACAGTTGTTTGGGGTGACTCCAACACAACCCCTTGAGGATGCAGAGACAATTCAGTGGTGGCTTGAAGATGTGTTTCTCTGGTTTGATTACAGATTCTCATTGAAATTCCTTGATTCCTCCTCCAAAAGAAACCGTTTCCTTGTCATTTGTAAGCCCTACCCCGAGAGCCCACAGACTTTATAAAAATTATTAAAATTTTAAAATTATTAAAAATTATGAGAAGATAAAGTGTTTTCTGCCACCATCTTGGAATTGGATGTTTTTATTAGAAGACTATCAGCCCTTTTTGTCAGCAGGAATGAGTGTTGTTAATTGTGCAAGCAGACTCACTAGAAAAGATATAAAAAGGTTGATCTTAAGCCAGGAATATATTCCTTTAAGAAAATCTGATTCCTTCTGCTCTCTCAGAAAAACCCCAGCATCAAAACCCAGAAATAAAAGAGATTAGTGTCGAGAGTTCTATCAGTCTCCACGGGAAGGAATCCGTGGTTTATTGGGAAATTCATGGGCAACCTAATTATTCCTTCTCTCCTTTATAAAAAGCATGTTAATGCCTTTCCATGTCACCATCAGTAGAGTTTATATTCTTCCATAGTGACTGGGGGTTTAATCTAGAATCCAGTTTTTCTAAGTAGCTAACCATCAGGTAGTATGAAAATCCCAAGCTGTTAGTTTTCAAGTAATAGAGGAGCAGTTGGAGGCCTTTGGCTCAGCAGCAGTCTCAGCCCTGTGCTTCCAGCTAGGCTTGTACCTTTGACTCTTGTTCAGGCTCCCATTTCAGAGGGCACAATGGAAATATTCAGCCTCCTGAAGAGGTCCAGACTGTGAGGACAAAGCAGGGAGGTCTGAGGACTCCTTCTGCATCTCTCACAGTGGCCCTATATGATGCTCTGATTCCCAAGGATTTGGGTTCTGTCCCGAGCCACTTTTAACCTGTGGAACCAGCTGACTCTTAAAGCCAGGGACTGCTGTGAGTCAACAGGAAACTGAGTCAGCCTCATTGATTAGGAGTAGGAGGGTGTGGGTTGAATGTGTCGGGACCTTGAGTGGGTTTCTGTGGTCATGGAAATAGTTTCATTTTGCCAGCTACGAATCAACTAGCATTCATGCAGGCCCAGAAGCAGAAAAGCTACAGTTAAAAATAAGTCAACCTTTTATTTTTAGGGAAGGCAGAGCACAGCCCAAAAATGGGAACTGGGGCATGTGGACCTGCTTCACTTTGAAAACTCAAGGGGAAGGGGCAGTAGCACAGGGTCTCTCCCATGTAGCGTCCTTACCTATGGAAGACGGTACGTAGAAACAGCCGTCCGAGCATGGGAGGTAGACTAAACTGAAACATGGTTGCTCACTTATTCCATTCCCAGCTAAAGTTCAGGGAACCCAGACCCTTAGCTTTCTATCTAAACCCTGTCACGAAATGACTTCAGGGTGGGGACACCTCTGTTGTGGATAGATTTGGTGTGCATGGGACTAGTTTCAGCAGCACCCAGCTGCTCTGATTATCAAGGTTTGGGGATTTCATCCTATTTTCCTACTACTTGGTAAATAAACATTGACCTAATGAATCCCCTATTTGCCTCCTTACTGTTGGCTACCCATCCCCTCCTCTGGGACTTCCTGGACTTCATTGGTACCCAGCACCTAAAGAGTTCATTCCTGGCACAGCAGGGCATCCAGAAAATCTGATTCAGTATCAAAATCCAGAATTCAAAAATGATTGGTGTGGAGAACTCCACTGGTCTCAGAAAGGAATCCATGGGATTCCTTTACTAGGAAGCTCATGGACAATCCAGCTCTCCCTTTTCTCCTTTATAAAAGTGTTTATAACTTTTCCATGTCTGCAGCTACTTTCTTCTATAAAAAAATTGGAAGCTTCAGCACCAGGGCCAGCTACATCCTTTGGAATTATCAACACAGTGGTGGCTAATATGGTGATCATCACCAGTAGTGCACGTATGTGTGTGTTCTATCAAAAGCAGGTGTTGGGCTGGTAACCCGAGGGACTATATCCGTGACCCAGCCTACTTAGTTGCAGAAAATACTCTATTTAATCACAGCATCGTCCAGCTATGTCAGGCCTTGGGCTGCTTTTCTCATGAGCTTGGGTACAGACTCTTGGGTTCATGCCTCCAGCCAGTGTCTTTGCCCCCAGTGTTTCTCTGCTGGTGACTCCACAGCTACTGCCAGTTGACCTCAAGGAAGCGAGGGCTCCCCTTCCTGTGTCCACTGACCCCCCGTAGTGGGCAGACTCTTCCACTTGGTTCCCAAGGGGATCAGAGACCAGGATGTCACTTTTAAGAAAATCGAATGTAGAAAATAATGACAGGAAAGGAAAGTACAAATAAAAGTTTATAGTCTTATCCTATGACCCACCAATTGTACTACCAGGTATTTACCCTAAAGATACAAATGTAGTGATCCGAAGGGGCACATGCACCCGAATGTTTATAGCAGCAATGTCCACAATAACCAAACTATGGAAAGAACCTAGATCTCAATCAACAGATGAATGGATAAAGAAGATGTGGTGTATATATATACAATGGAATACTATGCAGCCATCAAAAGAAATGAAATCTTGCCATTTACAGTGATGTGGATTGAACTAGAAGGTATTATGCTGAGCAAAATAAATCAGTCAGAGAAAGACAGTTATCATATGATCTGCCTGATATGAGGAATTTGAGAGGCAGGTCAGGGGGTTGTGGGAGGGAGGGAAGGAAAAAATGAAACAAGATGGGATCAGGAGGGAGACAAACCATAAGGGACTCTTAATCTCACAAAACAAACTGAGGGTTGCTGGGGGTGAGGAGGGTAGGGATAGGGTGGTTGGGTTATGGACATTGGGGAGGGTATGTGCTATGGTGAGTGCATATGGTGAAATGTGCTATTTCATGTGCTGTGGTGAAATGTGTATGCCTGATGATTCACAGACCTGTACCCCTGGGGCAAATAATACATTGTATGTTAATAAAAATAATATGAAAAAAAAAGTTTATACCTCTGATGGGCCCAGGACTAACCTGGAATCTTAATAGATCAGTTTCCCTAACAGACATACTTTTGGATGCTTTGGGGCTTGGATAAGCTTCCCACAGCTGCCATTTAAAAGGTCTCAGATCCTAACACATCTTAGAGTTTAGGCCAGGCTGACCTAGCCAAACTCTACAACCAGAAGGAAAAGATTTTCTCACCTAGATCTGGAGCCCCCTATGAGACCAATGGCTTAGCTCAGTCATGGTGAAAGAGCATCAGGTTCAGTCAGTCTCTGTCTCTAAAGGTCCAAGCATCCTGCAGACCCCACTTACCAATAGTGTGTTTTTTATACTGTTATTCACATTTTCTAGAAAGAAACGGAGGCCCAGAAAAGTTTAGTAACTCAGTGAAGCTCACATAGCCTGTAAAGCTTCTAAGGCCTTGTACCTGAACAATCACACCAAAACCTGAGATTTAGCCACTACACAAAGTACATTTCTTATGTGGATCTGAGAGTTCCTAAAAATCTTCAATTATCAATGTTACCAAGATGAAAAAGGCACATGGTACCCACAAGTTAAGCATGAAGTTAAGCTTGAAGTCCTCTGGTAGGTTTCATATGGAACAGGAGCCAGCAAGAAGGTTTAGGAAAGGATACATTAGCAAATGTTTTTGACAATTTCCAGATGATTTCTTCACCATCTCAGGGGTACTGTCAAGAGAGGCAGCCTCAGCCATGGCGCTGGTGTTCTTGAGTTCTTCAGTTGCCTCGTTCCTGCTCCCATTATTCACATGCAGCTGTTTAAAGTCAGCAAACAACAGGTGTGATGATTGCAAAAGCTAAGTGTTTTCACAAGACTTTGATCTGCCATGTTCTGTCGTTTCTTTTGTATCAGGCTTCTTTCAACTGTGATAAATAAAGCTTCATTTGGGGTGAGTATGATTTTTCTCTGCTGATCTTAGATCACATAAGAAACCACATAAGGTTTCTCATTGCTGTGTCCTTCTGTTTCTCATCTTTTAAATTTAGCCATCAGTTGGGTCAGTAAATGAGTCCTCTGGTTTATTTGCCAGTACCAGGAGAATGTCCTTATAGATCCCAGGTGGTCTCTCTGGTTGCCCCTATAGATGAGAATCTATCCCTATATTATAAATTCCTTGAAGACAAGGACTCTGTCTTAAGTACCTTTGTCTTCCCCTCAGCTCCTAGTTCTGTGCTTTACTATAAGACACATTGGAATTCTTGGGAATTGGTTTATGTGTTCTATGTCTTCCCTCAAAAAATAGTTTCCAGTTCATGCCTAGCTCTTTCCCACTGTATAAGCCCTCCATGTCTCCTTACCACACACCCAAGTCCATTCCATGACAGCTCTGTACCATTTCCACTTACATCTGCTGTGGAGGTGGGTAAGAAGAGCACCACCCTCATCCTGGAAATGGCTCCCTATTTTCTTGACTTTCAGTTAAGTTCATTTTCAATATTTCTCTCATTAGGAAAAATTACAAATGTGTGTGTTTCAACATTTTTTTCATGGAAACCAATTTTATATGGTGGTATACCTACTGGGTGGATCACCTTCAAGGTAAGATATTTGCAAGTTTGGAGAATAAAGATACGAACATTGTTGGGGTGCAGGGCATTATTCTGTTTGCCACAGGCAGGAAGAACATTAGATGCCTAAAACACTGTATTGTTCCAGAAAGTAAGGAAGTACTCAGTAAATGATGGGGACATATCACAAAGATTCTAGGAGCCAACTAGAAGGGCCTTGTATTAGTTTGCTCTGGCTGCCTTAATAAGCCTCTACAAACTATGTGATTGAAACAACAAATATTTGAGGGCATCTGGGTGGCTCAGTTGGTTGAGCATCCAACTCTTGGTTTTGGCTCAGGTCCTGATGTCAAGATCATTATCTTAGTATTGTGGGAACAAGCCCTGCTTCAGGCTCCACACTCAGTGGGGAGTCTGCTTGAGATTCTCTCGCCCTTCTGCCCCCATGGGCACATTCTCTCTTCTCTCACTGTCTCTCTCTCTAATAAATAAAACTTCTAAAAAATTGTGGGTTTTTTTGTCTTAACGTTTTTATTTTATTTTTTCAGTGTTCTAAGATTCATTGTTTATGTACCACACCCAGTACTCCATGCAATACGTGGCCTCCTTAATACCCACCACCAGGCTCACCAATCACCCCACCTCCCTACCCTCCAAAACCCTCAGTCTGTTTCTCAGAGCCCACGGTCTCTCATGGTTCATCTCCCCCTCCAATTCCCCCAATTCACTTTTCCATTCCTTATCTAATGTCTTTCATGTTGTTCCTTATGCTCCACAAGTAAATGGAACCATGTGATAATTGACTCTCTCTGCTTGACTTATTTCACTCAGCATAATCTCCTCCAGTCCTGTCCATGTTGATACAAAAGTTGGGTATTCATCCTTTCTGATGGCTGAGTAATATTCCATTGTATAGATGGACGCCATCATCTTTATCCATTCTTCTGTTGAAGGGCATTCTTGGCTCTTTCCACAGTTTGGCAATTGTGGACATTGCTGCTATGAACATTGGGGTACATATGGCCCTTCTTTTCACTATATCTGTATCTTTGGGGTAAATACCCATTTGTGCAATCATAGGGTAGCTCTATTATTAATTTTTTGAGGAATCTTCACACTGTTTTCCAAAGTGGCTGCACCAGCTTGAAGGAAAAAATATCCAGTGGGGAAAAAAAAGAGTCTCTTCAATAAATGGTGTTGGGAAAATTGGACAGCTATGTATAGAGGAATGAAAATCGACCCTTCTCTTACACCATACACAAAGATAAATTCAAAATGGATGAAAGACCTCAACGTGAGACAGGAATCCATCAGAATCCTAGAGGAGAACATAGGCAATAACCTCTTCAACATCAGCCACAGCAACGTCTTTCAAGATATGTCTCAAAAGGCAAAGAAAACAAAAGTGAAAATGAACTTTTGGGACTTTATCAAGATAAAAAGCTTCTGCACAGCAAAGGAAACAGTCAACAAAACAAAGAGGCAACCTTTGAAATGGGAGAAGATATTTGCAAATGACACTACAGACAAAGAACTGATATCCAAGATCTATGAAAAACTCAAACTCAACACCCAAAAATCATATAATCATGTCAAAAAATGGGCAGAAGACATGAAGAGACACTTCTCTTTTAAAAATCATGTTTTAAACAACAGATACTTTATTTTCCCACAGTTCTGGAGGCTGGAAGTCCAAGATCAAGATGCATGTGGGATTACTCCCAAGGCCTTTCTTCCCATCTTGCAGATGGCCACCTTCCCTCTGTGTCTTCGCATGGCCTTTCCGCTGTGTGTACATTGAGAGGGAGCACTCTCTCATGTCTTTTCATCTTACCAGTCTTGTGGGATTAGGGACCCACCCTGATGACCTCATTTAACCTTAATTATTTCATTATAGGTCTATCTCTGAATACTGTTACCCTGGGGGTTATGGCTTTAACATACGAATTTATTTAGAGTACACAATTCTGTTCATAACAGTTCTTCCACCTCTACTGTGATGTGGGTCCTGCTGTGTGAGCAAAAATGAATCAAGAAAGCTCTCTGGATATCACAATGTGGGGAGCAAAATGCAGTGTGGTATATAACACATGGATGACTTTTCACTCCCCATATGTTGGGTGACAGAAAGCAAGCCCGGGTTTGCACCATTTTCTAATTTCATTGTTTGATTTATTTCTCCTGTTGATTGGTTCATGGGAGAGACAGAATTTGATTGTAAGGGAATGTATAAACCTACTTTGGGAGCTCTTGAGCCTGTCTCTAAGAAGATAACAAACCTTTGGGCTCCTTTCTGGCCCAAAATTTGATAGTTCTCGAAGTGTCATATAAAAGCCAGTAGACCACTGCTCAGTCAGTTCCCAGCACAGTTAGGGCTGCCTCCATGTCCAACTGGTCACCTTCTCAGTGCCCCATCTCACCCCTTCATGGTTACCCTAAGTGTAAACTCTAAGAAAATGGGAGAGGTCAGAATGCAAACGTATAGAATCACTTAGAAATAGTTACATGCATTGTTTTCTTGTCTTTCCTTCCTATTATAAAATAACAACAGTATAATTACAATAATTTTTGCATATCTTTCCAATGTTTTCCAGGTGTTATTCCTTGTGTATCATTTCAGTCACGGTATAATGCAATCCTAGATTCTGCCTTTTGTGCTTAATCTTAGAAAATTTAACATGTTGTGTGGCAGTTTTAAAACAAATCTGCAAATTCTTTGTCATTCCTCTATTGAGAGGTGATGTCTGTGTCTCCTCCCCTTATATCTGATGCCTTAGTGACCTCCTTGTAGCCAATCGAGTGTAACAGGAGTGATGCTGGGAAGCATTCAAAACTGGGTCAGAAAAGGCCAAGCAGCTTTTGCCTGGTTCTTTTGGGATGTTAGCTCTAGGGGAAATTTGCACCATGTAAGAAAGCCAAGTATCCTGAGACAACCATGCTGGAAAGACCATTATGCACAAACCGACTGACAGCCCAGATGTGCACGCAGCTGACACCAGCGTCAACTCCTAACCATATTAATGAGCTATCTTGGACATCCAGCCCAGTCAAGTCATCAGATGTTTGTAGCCCCAGCTGACATCTTACAGCAACTGCATGGGTAACCCTGAGTGAGAACTCTTCAGCTGAGCCCTTTTCAAATTTCTGATGCACAAAATTTGGAGCGAAATAAAATGTTTGGTTTAAAGTAGCAAGTTGTGAGGCAGTTTCCCACACAGCCATATTAATCAAAATAAATATTGGTACTTGGAAATGAGGGGTTTTGTAGCATAAACCTAAAGGCTTATAACATAAACCTAAAACAGGTAGCACTGACTTTGACACTGGGCAAAAGGTAAGGGCTGGAAGGCCTTGAGAAGTACATCAGTGAATGCTTAAAGGAAAGTAAGGAAATGTTATAAGAAGCTGAAGAGCAGTGTTGTGTGATGGTGGAAGGTTTAGCAAAACCGTCACCTGCGGTAATGTGAAAAGTAGAAAATGTATCCAGTAAACTGTGATTGAGCTAAGAAAACTTCAGAAAGAGTGCTTAAGATGCCACCTTCCTTTGCTGAGCTGCCTATAATAAAATGAAAACAGAGAGATATAAACAGATAAGCTGAAAAACTAACCATTCAGCTTTCAGGGAGAATTTGGAAGAAATGCAAGGGGCCCAAGAGAATGTTTTTAGCCAGTGAAGGGCTCTGAAAGTAAGAAAAAGCCTTGGGGAAAGATTTTTGGGAAAATGTGGTCCTAGGGTAAAACAGAAGTCAGAGGCATGACCTTAAAGCATGTTCTTAAAGCCTTCAGAAAGATTCAAGGTGTCTCACAGACATTGTCAGCCAGAAAAAAGAGTGTGTTAAAGATCTTAAAATCATGCTTTGTAGATTACACCTCTTGAATAACAGAACTTCTGGGTTCTTCAGGATACTGTCCTTAGCAGTCTTACAGGCAGTCTGAGTTAGAGAACAGACCCTGTCAAAGAACTTTTGTGGTTTTGATCTAATGAAGAGAATTCTAACAAAGGTCATAAAAAATCAGAAATTTTTCAAAAGAATCATAATGGCCAAAGCAATGTCATCTTAACCAAAAGAGTCAGAAGCAGCACAAAATGAAAAGAGGCCTTTGGATCTACGAACTTCTGTAGGAAGGAAGCAGAATGAGAAAGCTACCCAGCTGCAAACAGGCTGTTTATTATGGAAAAGGATGGGCTACCCAAAGCCATCTACAGATTGAATGCAATCCCTATCAAAATCCCAATGGCATTTTTCATGAAACACAAAAAGCCATCTTCTAATTTGTATGGAACCACAAAGGGCTCCTAATAGACACTGCGGTCCTGAGAAAGAAGAGCAAAGCTGGAGAAATCATATATCCTGATTTTAAATTATGTTACAAAGTTATATAATAATCAAAACAGTATGGCACTGGCATAAAAATAGACACATATACCAATGAAATAGAATCATAAGCCCAGAAATAACTCCCGTCTATTGGGTCAACCAATATTTGACAAGGGAGCCAAGAATACTCAATGGGGAAAGGATAATCTTTGCAGTAAACAGTTGTGGGGAAAACTGGATATGCACAGATAACCACATGGAAAAGAATGAAATTGGACCACTGTCTTATACTACTCACAAAAATTAACTCAAAATGGATTAAAGACTTAAATTTAAGACCTGAAAACATAAAACTCCTAGTTTTATACAGAGATAAATATAGAGATAAAGCTCCTTGATATTGGTCTTGGCAACACTTTTGGGGTGTATGATATCAAAAAACAAGCAACACAAGCAAAAATCAACAAGTGAGACTGCATCTAATTAAAAAGAAAAGGGAATCCTTGTGCGCTTTTGGTGGGAATATAAATTGGTTCAGCCACTGTGGAAAAAGCATAAGTGTTCCTCAAAAAATTAAAAATAGAATTACCGTGTGATTCATCAATCCATTTCTGAGTATATATCCAAAGCATGTGAAAACAGGATCTTGAAAAGATACCAGCATTCCCAAGTTCATTGCAGCCTTAGTCACAGTTGTCAGGATGTGGATACAACCCAAGTGTTCATCAACGGATGAATGGACAAAGAATGGATACAACCTAAGTGTTCATCAATGGATGAATGGACAAAGAATGGATAAAGCAGCATATATCTGCAGTGGAATATTATTCAGCTATGAGAAAGAAGGAAACCCCCCTTCCCTGACTACATGGATAAAACTTGAAGGCATTAAAGTAAGTGAGATAAGTCAGAGAGAAAGACAAATACTACATGATATCATTTATATAATCTAAAAATGTAAAAATGCTGAACGTACAGAAACAGATTAAATGGCTGTCACCAGTGACTAGGGGGCTTGGGGAATTGTGGAGATGTTGGTCAAAGGGTAAAAATTTACAGTTAGAAGATTAATATGTCCTGGAGACCTAATGCACAGCAGTATGATTACTGTTAACAATACTATATTATATAATTGAAAGTTATTTAAAGAGTAGATGCTAAATGCTCTCATCACGAAAGAGGAAACAATTATGTGACATGTTGATGGTGTTAGCTAATACTACTGTGGTAATCATATTGCAATATATAACTGTATCAGACCAACACATGGTATACCTTCAACCTATACAATATTATATGTCAATTACATCTCAGTAAAAAATAAAAATTACTATAGCTGCTTCCAATTTATTTTCTCGAATATATATTATTATCACTTTTCTCATTTTCCTTCTTTTGGATAAATTTGTAGAATACATTTCCAAAAGGAAAATAACCAGGTGAAAGAATATGAGCATTTTTATAACTTCTAATTCACACTGCCAAATTACTTTCCTAAAAGATAATACCAATTTGCTATCAAAAACTTGTGGGTATAGCAGCTTTATTGCAACTTCTCCAGCTTTGTTTGTTGTAATTTTAGGTATATTTAAAAGCATCACAAATTTAAAAGCTGTATGTACTGCAGAGTTCAATTTCCCTGCTTCTAGAGAAGAATCTATAGCCATTGAGCTCTCTCCCGCTCAGTCTCATTTCTTTATTATATGGTTGGTAAGTTCTTTTAAATCCCAACAAAATTGTTCTATTATATCTCCAGTTTCCTTCTGTAAAGTTGGCCAAGGAGAACCTTAGCAACATAGGCTATATCTAGACCTTGGCATTGCTTGTATGTCTATTAAAAATAGCTCTGAACTATACTGACTTTCTGGTCTACCTCTAGCTTGTTATTGTGGCCATTGATTGAGACCTTACTCTGAGGCATACTTATGTTATTTTATTGTTAAAACAACCTTGTAAGGTAGACTTTATTCCTTCTTTTCAGATAAGAACTAAAGATCAGAGACATTAAGTAATTTACCCAGGGCATATAATGTATAAGTGATGGGGACAGGATTTGAACCCATGCTTCTGGCCATTACACTAACTGCCCTAAACTGCCAGTCTTGTGGGTGTTTCCTTCCTATACAACCAGACTTCTTGGGAGGAAGGGATAAGGTGGTGGAAAATTCTCATTTGCTCCCTTCAAACATCCTGATCCATATTTTTGAACCATCCCAATTGTAAAGTCGATGTCCTGGTTTTAACTACACCCATATCTCCACATGACAGTAGCATTAAGATGCATCTTGATGTACATTTTGTTAGAAATTATTTGGAGAATGTAAAAGTGAGTATGCATACATAAATATACGAACATCTTTTCTGAAAAGATTTATTCATGAGTCTGAGAAATTTTATACTTCTTAAATAAAGTGGGAAGAAAAAAGTATTTTAAGTTATTCTACTTTTCTGCAGTCTTTTATATTTCTTCTCCTTCCTCAGGATAAGCTGTGATATGAAATATTGAAGCCAAAAGAAGAATCCTCTGAGGTTTGGGGAGTGAGCTGTAAATATGACTTTGCTTCTCTGGAATGTGAACTCCATGAAAGCAAGAGTTTTGGTTGTTCACCGCTATGTCCCCAGCACCTTTAACAGAACATGGTGTTCATATCTGTGGAATGAATAAATGAGTGGCATGGCTCCCAGCCCAACAGTCCTCCAGCCTATACCCCTGAGATAATTTGTCACATGACTTTAAGCGCAACATCTGCTTTGGAACCAGTCTGAGTCCCTTAATACTCAAAGCCTGGTCGCTGGCCCAGCATTAGGAAGTTTGCCCAGGGAATACAGAGTCTGAGGCCTTAGTCCAGACCCACTGAATCACAATCTGCATTTTAACAAGATCTCCAAGTGATTTTTTTTTCCCATATTAATTTGCAAATGACTTTCTAGGCCAGTCTCAGAATGTGGTCCCTGGACCAGCACCACCAGCATGACCTGGGAACTTGTTAGAACAACTATGGAATCTGAAACTCTGGGGGTGGGGTCAAGTAATACGCTCTAGGAGGTTCTGATGGGCCCTCACATTTGAAAATCCCTGGCATAACCCCACCAATTTTGCTCCCAATTCCACTCAGACTTTAGATCTTGGTTGTAGTAACCAGACTGTTCTCTTATTTCCTATGACCAAATGTTTGCTTGAGCCCTTCTAATTATGGGGAATCCAGTTTCTTTTAAAGCTTTACCTTTCAAATTTGGATAGCTGTGAAAGTTCTTCCTTACCAATTATGTCATATGACATATTCCATTCCATTCCAAACACAGTAAATAACCTCATTCTTCTGATACAGCCCTTAAAGAGTCCAGATATAGAGCTCTATATATGGGTTCCAGAACATAGGAATAGACACATCAAGACTCTCTAGGTCTGTGGAATCAACTGTTCCCTGCACAGAGATGCTCAGCAGAAGGGGTATGAGAAGGATGAAGTCTAAGAGTGATTTACCTACAAAGCTACATCTGCCCAGTAGGGGTTCTTTTCTAATTCACCCCAAGGTGTTGCATGAGCTAGCTGTGGTCCTGAATCGTAGTCCTGTGACTATGTATGATCATTTCAGTGGTACCCCTGCCTGAGATCTATGCAGCGCACACCGTTCTATTGTTTTCCATGCGGCGACCACCCACCTTGATTACAGCTGATGGGTTATTCTCTGCTTCTCCTAACTGACAGTTGTTGGACTGTTTGCTCATCTAATTCCCACACTCTCTTTCAGGTTCACTGTTAGCCTTAAACTTGTCAGCTATTTGATCTCTTCTTTAAGGCTTTATTGGTGTATCTTCTTCCATTTCTTAGAGCTCTTATACACAGCTCTGTAATTCTTTTAAAACTCTTAAACACCCTTAAGCAAATAAATGCTCAAAATAGATATAGTTTTTTATAAATAGTGTTTGTACACTGTATTAATTTTATTTTTTAAAAGATTTTATTTATTTATTTGAGAGAGAGACAGTGAGAGAGAGCATGAGCGAGGAGAAGGTCAGAGGGAGAAGCAGACTCCCCATGGAGCTGGGAGCCCAATGCAGGACTCCGATCCCTGGACTCTGGGATCATGACCTGAGCCGAAGGCAGTCAGTCGTGCAACCAACTGAGCCACCCAGGCATCCCAACACTGTATTAATTTTAAACTAGGAAGCACACAATTGCTATTACAGGTTACAACCTCTAGTGCAGTTGCTGAGCTGCATTGTCAAAAGAGTAAGTGAACAAAACCTTACAAATACGCGCGTGCACGCACGCACACACAAATGATATAGCTATCACCTATCTGCCATGGATTAGTGTCAGTTTTTATAAATTAATAGCTTTAGTTTTCACAATGATACAGTCTTTGGCTAGAATTATAAAGTGAAAACCCATTTTCAGATGACCTTTGGGAAAATGTATTTCAGTATTTCACATAGAGGGATATAGAATTAAAACATGTCTATTTGTAGTTTCTGCCCATTGATCCTAGATCTGTCACTGGAGGCAGAGAGAACAAATTTTAGCTTTCTTCCACCTGTCAGACCTGCAGATTTTTAAAAAATAGCTATCATACCTTCCATTCTCTATTCCTACTCCCTTTTTTTCTCCTCTATAAACTAAATGCTTTCTTGTTCCTTCCATTGCTCATCACATAATAATTTAAGTCAATTTGCTATCTTGATTTTTTTTCTGGATGTGTTCATACATCATCATACAAAATGTATGATGCCAAAATGAAGACATAAGTTTGAATGTTCTAAGAAGCATGAAATAGAGAAGGACTATCATCTCCTTTGTTTAAAGTAATATATCTCTATTAATGCTATTTAATATCACAGATTACTTACTTAGCACCTATATTCTGCTACTGGCCCACATCAAACAAACCCCAACTTGTCATTCATGATATTGGTAAGTAAGCCATGGCTACCCAATGCTCCCATGCGTGGTTTTTGGTAAAACTTCTTTCTACCATAGCCTTCCAGGTCTTTCTTTCCAACCTTGTGACCTCCAGAAAAGAATACCAGCAGCCAAGTCTCTCTGTGCCATGTTCCCAGGCCCGGTCCCAGTCCAGTCTCCCGGCAGCCCAGGACAGCCTTTAAAACTATTGCTGGCTGCTTATTCACCAGCCGACTTGAAAACTTGATTTTTAACAAGAGCAACAAAAAGAAGTGTTATCTATGAGAAAATCTGGTGACAATGATTTGTTATTATTACTGCTATTCCCAGCCCAGATGGTTCTCCAGATGAAATGGATAAAAATTGGATCCTCTTTGTGGCTGGTGACAGGTGCAGACTTGGCCCCTCCAGTGGGATCTCATCAGATACACAGCACACTGCCGGCTCAGGAGCTTCCCACAAGCACGTGTGTGTTGTAGCAGTCCTGAAAACTGTCAAGTGAATAATTGGCCTCTTATCTGGAGTCTTTAGAAGATTCCCTTTCACACATCCTTTGAAAAGCTGTATCAGTCAGGTTCTTTGTTTGCAAGCAACAGAAATGATCTCCGGCTAACTTGAGCAGGAAAGGTATTTTTTGGACAGACGTGGGGGTTCTTCCACAGTTGATGAAAGGCCAGAGAACCAGGCCTGGGGAGCTACATGATGGGAACCAAGGAGCTCTGGAAATGTAGATAGCAGGAGATAATTGGGAATCTTGTCAGGGTATGGGTAAAATGAACGGAGTACGGCCTTTTCTTCTTTTTTTCTGTTTTTGTATCTCTCCCACTAAAAGTTAATATTTGGATCAAGAGAATTTGATGGCTCAGCTGTGTCTTAGGTGTATCTCCTGACTAGAAAAGGGCAGAAAGTCTGGTCAGTAGTCTCAGCAAAGCAGCACACCATAAAAAGATATTGACAAATTGAGAAGGTGGGATTTCCAGAATGGCAGAAAGAGGAGCTCAGCAAATTCTTTCGTCCTCCAAACAACTATAAAACTGGACAAAATTGTCAACAACAACTTTCAGACATTAGAAACTGACCAAAGACCTGCAAAAAATTGAGAAGTGTTTATTCAAGTAAACCCATGAAAACTTGGCTAAGGGTGGCTGGACTCCAGGGTGTTTTAGCCATTACCTCTTCTGTTTCATCAGTACAGCAGGTCTACCAGGGCAGGGCTAGCTGTGAAAAGCAGCAGCTTTTTTGGCAGAGGACACTGACTTGATTTGAAATGGAGCATGGAAAAAAATCCCATGCCCTCAGATATCATGGAAAAGAGTAGGAATTGCATTATCAAATGAGTGGGAGATGCTGATGCCACAGTTATTCTGAGGTTGTGATATTGATTGGGACAAGCAATAGACTAGAAGCTTAGTCAGAAATTTGAAAGGGACATCCAGGAAACAAGACAGCCATAGTGGGCTTGGGAATGCTCCAACACATCCCTAAAGGTCTGAAAGGCTGTAATCATACTCAAGGCTGAGTGCATGACTAATGGAGACTGGAGAAGATTCCAGCTATCTACACATGAATGAATGTAAGGCCTTGTGGACATGCAGAGAAGACAGAAACAGGTTCAGTAGAAACTAAAGACGGGAGCAAATTTATAAAATGCCTGACCTCTAAATTTCTTCCCCAATCCATATAGCAATCCATTAGCAAAGGGTAGAAGACTTAGTGGCTTGATGTGTTTGGGAACAACTTCTGATCAGTTAGTAAACTATGCTGAATGAAGGGTGAATGGTAGGAAGCCAAACTTAGGAACAAAAACAAGAACAAAAATAAAACTTAGTAAAGTCATCAACTGTCAACACTGAAGTAGAGAGATATTCTACAGAGTAAGTCCAGGACAGTCAGTAAACAAACAATAACAACAACTCCCAGAGAGGGAGTGAGAATCCAGAGCTGCTACAATATATTATCTAAAGTGTCTAGTTTCCAATAAAAGATTACAATACACAATGGAATAATATGCAGCCATCAAAAGAAATGAAATCTTGCCATTTGCGACGACGTGGATGGAACTAGAGGGTATCATGCTTAATGAAATAAGTCAAGTGGAGAAAGACAACTATCATATGATCTCCCTGATATGAGAAAGTGGAGATGCAGCATGGGGGGTTAAGGGGGTAGGAGAAGAATAAATAAAACAAGATGGGATTGGGAGGGAGACAAACCATAAGTGACTCTTAATCTCACAAAACAAACTGAGGGTTGCTGGGGGGAGGGGGATTGGGGGAAGGGGGTGGGGTTATGGACATGGGGAGGGTATGTGCTATGGTGAGTGCTATGAAGTGTGTAAACCTGGTGATTCACATACCTGTACCCCAGGGGATAAAAATATATTATATTTTTACAAAAAATAAAAAATTTTTAAAAAAAGATTACAATACATCCAAAGAAACAGGAAAGTGGAAAAAGCTCAGGGAAAAAGCAATCAATAGAAACTATCTGAGAGGTCCTCTAAGATGATGGACTTAGCAGAAAACAACTTCAAAGCATCTAATCAAGATATGTTAAAAAATAATTACATTTTAAAAATTAAGGAAAACTTGATAGAGAATATTGACATACAGATAGAAATTATATTTTTAGAAGAATGAAAAGGAAAATCTAGTATTGAAAAGCAGAGTCGGAGAAAATGGAATTTTCACTAGAGGGACCCATTTTATTTGAGATAGCATACTAATCAATGACTTTGGATATAGATCAATAGAAATTACCCACTCTAAAGAACAGAAGAAGGATAAGGAAGAGAAAGTAGAGAAAGGAAAAATTGAACAGAACTTTAAAAGAGCTGTAAGACTCCATCAAACCTACCAACATATATGTAGTGTAGGTGTAATCTCAGAAGGAGAGAAGTGAGAGAATAAGCATAAAAATATCTGAAAAATAGTGGCCAAAACATCCCCAAAATTGATGAGAAAAATTAATATATAGATTCTAGAAGGTCTATGAACTCTAAATAAAATATTTTAAATTGATTTGTGGATTAATAGATCAACATCTAAAAACAAATCTACATCTAAGTCAGATACAAACTGTTGTATACAGATGATACAAGTTTGAATGCACCAAAGAGAAAAATGAATCATCACATACAAAGAGACATAAATACAATTAACAACTAACTCTTTATTAAAACTGATGGAGGCCAGAAGGCTGTGAAAGAACATATTGAAGATGTCCAGGGAAAAAAGTCCAATCACAAAGAAATAAATTAGAAGTCAGCAACAGAAATTAAATCAAGAAATCCACAAATATTTGGAAATTAAATAACCCACTACAAAATAGCCAGTGAGTCAAAGAAAAAAATTGCAAGCAAAGTTGGGAAGTATTTTTAAATGAGTGAAAATGAACACAACATATCAATAATTTAAAGATGCAGCTAAAGCAATGCTAACAGGAAAATATATAGCTTTAAAATACCTGTATTAAAAAAGAAGGAAGCTCTCAAATCAAAAATTTGAGTTTCCATCTTAAGAAACAAGAAAAAGAGGCAAACTAAACCCAGAGCAAACAGAGACAGGAATAAAAATTATAGTGGACATCAACAAAACAGAAAACAAAATGGATCTGAAAAATAAACGAGACCAAAAGTTGATTCTTTGGAAAAATAAACAAAATTGACAAACCTTTAGTTAGATCGACCAAGAAAAAAAAAAAGAAAAGAAGATATAAATGACAAAAATTGGGTGTGAGAGAATATCATTACGTACCCTACAGAAATTAAAGTAATTATAAGAGATTAGTAAGAACAACATTAAGGCAACAAGTTAGACAACCTAAATGAAACTAACAAATTCTTAGAACACAAATTATCAAAATGGACTCAAGAAGAAATTTTGAAATATGAATAGACCTATAATTAAAAAAAATTAAAGTGCTAATTTAAAATTCTCTCCACCCCCCACACAAAAACCTCCAGATCCAGATGGCTTCATTAGTAAATTCTATCAAATATCTAAATAATAAATAATTCCAATCATTCAGAAACCCTTATAGAAAATATGGGGAATGGAAACACTGCAAATCATTCTGTAAAGCCAGCATTACCCAAGTGCCAGAGTCAAAGATATCACAAGAAAATAAAACTACTAATATCCTCATGAATATAGAAGCAAAAATCCTCAACAAAATATTAGCAAAATGAATCTAGAAACATATAAAAAGAATTATACACCAGGACCATGTAGGTTTTCTCTCAGTAATGCAAGATTGGTTTAACATCTAAACATTAATTAATGCAAAGCACCACATTAATAGAATAAGGCACAAAAGTCACACGATTATCTCAATAGATGCAGAAAAAGCATTTAACAAAATCCAATACCCATTCAAGTAAAAAATTTTCAACAAACTAGGAATAGAAAGGAACCTTCCTCAACCTGGTAGAGGGCATCTCTGAAAACCTTACAGCTAAAGCTCAGACTTACTGGTGAAAAACTTAATGAGGTTCCCTCAAGATCAGGAAAAAAGCAAAGATGTTCTCTCTTGCCACTTACTACTTAACGTTGGGCTAGACGTTTTAGCTAGTGTATTAAGGCAAAAAGGTCTAACTAAAACCATTCAGATTAACTGGAAGAAGTAAAAGATCCTTATTTGCAGATTAGACAATCCTATGTGGAGAAAATCCTAAGGAATCCATATAATTTCTTTTTAAACCACTGTAATTAATACGTGAGTAGAGCAGGGTCACAGGATATAAAATCAACAACAAAAATCAACTGTATTTCTACATAGTAATTATCAACAATCCATAAAATCAAGTTAAGAAAACAATGCCATCCACAATAGCATCAAAAAGGATACAATATTTAGGAATAGATTTACCAATAAAGAGTAGGACTTGTGGACTTGTGCACTGAAAGTTACAAACCATTATGGAGAAGAATTAAAGAAAATCTTAATATATGAGAAATAGTCCATGTTAGTGGGTTGAAAGGCAAAATTGTTTAATCAATTATTCCCGTATAACCTTTATTTTTTTTTCCAGTTTCATGGTCTCAATTTATCAATTAGATTTTTTCCTTTGGCAGAACTTGGCTCAAAATGTTGTGATTTTGACTTCGTTTATGACACATGATCTTTATTTGCCCATGCAGTGTATTTAATTATTAACAATGTACTCACAACCCACACTAATCTTTATTTTTTTTTAATTTTTTATTTCTTTTCAGCATAACAGTATTCATTGTTTTTGCACCACACCCAGTGCTCCATGCAATCCGTGCCCTCTCCGATACCCACCACCTGGTTCCCCCAACCTCCCACCCCTTGCCCCTTCAAAACCCTCAGATTGTTTTACAGAGTCCATAGTCTCTCATGGTTCACCTCCCCTTCCAAATTCCCTCAACTCCCTTCTCCTCTCCATCTCCCCTTGTCCTCCATGCTATTTGTTATGTTCCACAAATAAGTGAAACATATGATAATTGACTCTCTCTGCTTGACTTATTTCATTCAGCATAATCTCTTCCAGTCCCGTCCATGTTGCTACAAAAGTTGGGTATTCATCCTTTCTGATGGAGGCATAATACTCCATAGTGTATATGGACCACATCTTCCTTATCCATTCATCCATTGAAGGGCATCTTGGTTCTTTCCACAGTTTGGCAACCATGGCCATTGCTGCTATAAACATTGGGGTACAGATGGCCCTTCTTTTCACTACATATGTATCTTTGAGGTAAATACCCGGTAGTACAATTGCAGGGTCATAGGGAAGCTCTAATTTTAATTTCTTGAGGAATCTCCACACTGTTTTCCAAAGTGGCTGCACCAACTTGTATTCCCACCAACAGTGTAAGAGGTTTCCCTTTCTCCACATCCTCTCCAACACATGTTGTTTCCTGTCTTGCTAATTTTGGCCATTCTAACTGGTGTGAGGTGGTATCTCAACGTGGTTTTAATTTGAATCTCCCTGATGGCTAGTGATGATGAACATTTTTTCATGTGTCTGATAGCCATTTGTATGTCTTCATTGGAGAAGTGTCTGTTCATATCTTCTGCCCATTTTTTGATATGATTGTCTGTTTTGTGTGTGTTGAGTTTGAGGAGTTCTTTATAGATCCTGGATATCAACCTTTTGTCTGTACTGTCATTTGCAAATATCTTCTCCCATTCCGTGGGTTGCCTCTTTGTTTTCTTGGCTGTTTCCTTTGCTGTGCAGAAGCTTTTGATTTTGATGAAGTCCCAAAAGTTCATTTTTGCTTTTGTTTCCTTTGCCTTTGGAGACATATCTTGAAAGAAGTTGCTGTGGCTGATATCGAAGAGGTTACTGCCTATGTTCTCCTCTAGGATTCTGATGGATTCCTGTCTCATGTTGAGGTCTTTTATCCATTTCAAGTTTATCTTTGTGTATGGTGTAAGAGAATGGTCGAGTTTCATTCTTCTACATAATAGCTGTCCAGTTTTCCCAGCACCATTTATTGAAGAGACTGTCTTTTTTCCACTGTATATTTTTTCCTGTTCTGTCGAAGATTATTTGACCATAGAGTTGAGGGTCCATATCTGTGCTCTCTACTCTGTTCCACTGGTCTATGTGTCTGTTTTTATGCCAGTACCATGCTGTCTTGGTGATCACAGCTTTGTAGTAAAGCTTGAAATCCGGTAACGTGATGCCCCCAGTTTTATTTTTGTTTTTCAACATTTCCTTAGTTATTCAGGGTTTCTTCTGATTCCATACAAATTTTAGGGTTATTTGCTCCAGCTCCTTGAAAAATACCAGTGGAATTTTTATTGGAATGGCATTAAAAGTATAAATTGCTTTAGATAGTATAGACATTTTAACAATGTTTATTCTTCCAATCCAAGAGCATGGAATGGTCTTTCATCTTTTTGTGTCTTCTTCAATTTCTTTCATGAGCATTCTGTAGTTCCTCGAGTACAAATCCTTTACCTCTTTGGTTAGGTTTATTCCCAGGTATCTTATGGTTCTTGGTGCTATAGTAAATGGAATCGATTCCCTAATTTCCCTTTCTGTATTTTCATTGTTAGTGTATAAGAAAGCCACTGATTTCTGTACATTCACTTTGTATCCTGCCACGTTGCTGAATTGTTGTATGAGTTCTAGTAGTTTGGGGGTGGAGTCTTTTGGGCTTTCCATATAAAGAATCATGTCATCTGCAAAGAGAGAGAGTTTGACTTCTTCATTGCCAATGTGGATACTTTTATTTCTCTTTGTTGTCTGATTGCTGTTGCTAGGACTTCTAATACTATGTTGAACAAGAGTGGTGAACATTTTTTCATGTGTCTGATAGCCATTTGTATGTCTTCATTGGAGAAGTGTCTGTTCATATCTTCTGCCACTTTCACCCAAGTGGTGAAAGTGGGCATCCTTATCATGTTCCTGATTTCAACAGGAAGGCTGCAAGCTTTTTCCCATTGAGGATGATATTTGCTGTGGGTCTTTCATAGATAGATTTTATGAAGTTCAGGTATTTCCCTCTATCCCTATACTTTGAAGCGTTTTAATCAGGAATGGATGCTGGATTTTGTTAAATGCTTTTTCTCCATCAATTGAGAGGACCATGTGGTTCTTCTCTTTTCTCTAATTAATTTGTTCTATCATGTTGATTAATTTGCAAATGTTGAACCATCCTTGTAGCCCAGGGATGAATCCCACCTGGTCATGGTGGATAATCTTTTTAACTTGCTGTTGGATCCTGTTTGCGAGGATCTTGTTGAGAATCTTAGCATCCATATTCATCAGTGATCCAAAAGAAAAGAGAGAAAGCCCAAATTAATAAAATTATGAATGAAAAGGGAGAAATCACAACTAACACCAAGGAAGTAGAAACAATCATCAGAAGTTATTATCAACAGTTATATGCCCATAAGCTAAGCAACCTAGATGAAATGGATGCATCCCTGGAAAACTATAAACTCCCAAAATTGAACCAGGAAGAAATTGACAACCTGAATAGACTGATATCTAGTAACAAGATTGAAGCCGTGATCAAAAACCTCCCAAAAACAAGAGCCCAGGACCTGATGGATTCCCTGGGGAATTCTACCAAACTTTCAAAGAAGAAATAACACCTATTCTCCTGAAGCTGTTTCAAAAAATTGAAGCAGAAGGAAAACTTCCAGACTCTTTCTATGAAGCCAGCATTACCCTGATCCCCAAACCAGGCAAAGACCCTACCAAAAAGGAGAATTTCAGACCAGTATCACATTAATCTTTAGACGCAACATACTTTCTATTAAAATTCAAGAACGTGCTTAAGAATGCTTGGATCAACCGGGAGATCAAAGAAGAACTTAAAATTCCAGAACGTTTTTTTCCTAGAAATTGACAAGCTGATCTTAAAATGTGTATAAAAATGCAAAAGTCCCAGAATAATAAAACCAATTTTAAAAAAGAAGAAAAATGTATGAGATGTTTCACCTCAAAACTTACTGTAATGCTATAGTAATCAAAACAATGGGGTGCCTGGATAACTCAGTCAGTTGAGTGTCTGACTCTTGATTTTGGCTCACTACATGATATCAAGGTCGTGAGATGGAGCCCTCATCAGGTTCCATGCTCAACGCAGAGTCTGGTTGAGATTTTCTTTCTCCCTCTCCTGCCCATTCCCCAGCTTGTGCACTCACCCTCTCTCCCAAATAAATAAACAAATAAAACTTAAAAAAAAAAAAAAGGACAGTCTGACACTGGCATAAGGAGATATATGTACCTAAATTAAACAGAATTGAGATTGGAAATAAACACATATTTATGGTCAATAGATTTTTGACAAAGATTCCAAAACAGTTCAATGGGGACAGAATAGTCTTTTGAACAAATGGTACTGGGACAATTGAATATCCCCATGTAAAAAGATGAACTTTGTACCCTACAAAAAGAAAATGAATCAAAATGGACCATAGACATACATTTAAGAGCTAAAATTATAGAACTTCTAGAAAATAGGAAGAAATACCTGTGAGCTTGGATTAGATCAGAGTTCTTTAGATGCAACACCAAAAAAATGATCCATAAAAGAAAAAATTGATAAATCAGGTTTCATCAAATTAACAACTTCATGCTTCAAAAGATACCATTAGAAAAATGAAAGAAGTCATAGACTGGGAGAAAGTTTTCAAACTGTGTATCTGATAAAAAATTTGTATCCAGAATGAAGAACAGAATAAATAAAGAAGACAACAGCTCAATTAAAAATGGGCAAAAGATGTATCACCAAAGAAGTTATACAAATCATTGATAAGCACATTAAAAAAAATGCTCAACATCATTAGTGATCAGGGAAATGCAAATTAAAACCACAATGAGACACTACTTCACACCAACTAGAATGGCTATAATCAACAAGACTAGACAATAACAAATGTTAGGAAGAATGCAGAGAACTTAGACCTCTCATAACATTGCTGGCAGTAATGCAAAATTTTTACAGCTGCTTTGGAAAACAGTTTGCTTCTTTTAAAGGCAAATATAAAAGTATATGACCTAGCCATGCCACTCCCAGGAATCTACCTGAAAGAAATGAAAACCTATCTCAAAAAAAGACTTGTTTGTAAATGGTCATAACAGCATTATTTATAAGAGCAAATACTGAAACATCCACAAGTCCATCAGCTGATGAATGGATAAACAAAATGTTGTGGATCTATATAATGAAATATTATTCAGCAGAAAGAAAAAAAATGAAGGGAGGAACAGAGGAAAGAAAAAGAAAGAGAGAGAAATAAAAAGAGGAAGGAAGGAAGGGAGGGAGGAAGGCAGAGGAGGAAAGAAGGAAAGAAGGAAGGTGGGAAGGGAGGAAGGTAGGTAGGTAGGAAGGAAGAAGGAAGGGAGGGAGGGAGGGAGGGAGGGAGGGAAGAAAGAAGGAATTACTGATACATGCTTGTTATGTAAATGATCCAAATATGGTCTCTGTGTATTGGACCCTAGGTTGGCTATTTCTGTAGGCTGAGACCCATTAGCCAAAAAGCCTGATGAAACCCAAATTCTTATGTATTCAATCATTCTAAAAACAGTCCGAACAAGCAGATTTTTAACTATTTAGAGCTTGTCTGCTTTGCATTGCCCACTAAATCTTGTCCCATATCTGCTAGCAGTAGATAAGACCCCGAGCTGCTCCTGCCCTCCTCTCAGACCCAGACAACACTGCTGAGAGACCTCACTGAGATTAAAAAAAAAAACAAAAACAACAACAACAAAAAAAAAACCATTTCTGATCAAGCTTTCTGTGGGGAGTCTCCTTACTCTCCCCCCTTTCTGGATGGTGGTCCCAGAACCATAACCCTCTGGATGGTCTCGTCCTGAAAGGGACTTACCCTCTCATGCTATACTGAGCACATCACTGCCTCTCTGGGTTATGTATATATTATTCTTGATCACTCCAAAATCCTTTGGACCTTCCACAATGCTACCACATCGATGAACCTCAAAAACATTAAGTGAAAGAAGCCAAACACAATGATTTCATTTGTGTGAAATGTTCAGAAAGGTCATATGTAAAGACAGATTAATATTTGTTTGAAGTTGTATGTGTGGGTGGGGACTTACACAGGCAAGAGGTGATGGATATGCTGATTTGGGGCTATGGTTGCACAACTCTATAAATCTAAAAATCATTGAAATTAGTTACTAGTAAAATTTGTAGAATGTAAACTAGATCTCATTAAGTTGTTTAAAAATTATGTTTGAGTGCTGATTTCACAAGGAGGAATCAATGTTGGGTATCGAAGCATGACAAATGCTCAGAGTTCCTCATTTCTCAAACTGTCATTGATGTACACTGTCTTTGTTTCGAGCTAGGTGTATATACAGGCAGGGCCACTGAGAGTAACTGTGCTCTGCCTTGTGGGCACCTGGTGGGATTGCACTTTCTGGACCCCTGCCGTTGATAACACCATGTGACTTGTTCTGGCCAATCAACTGTGAGTGGAACTTCCATGCGTCATTTCTGGGCAGAGTGTTTTCCAGTGGAAGGAGCTCCAGAAGGTACTCCTCTTTAGCCTCCTAGTAAACAACAATTTCAGCGTTCCATAGGAACTGAAACTCTGGCATCCCCCAGCCAACCTGTGATGACAAGTAATCGGACAAAAATAAACCTTTACTATGTTATTCCCCTGAGATCAAGGGATTATTTGTTACCACAGCATAAGTTAGCCCATCCTGACTGATATATTTGGGCAGCCAAATTTGAATGGAGTTCATTTTTGGTCTGAATCTGAGCAATATCAAGTACCACAAAGGATTGTAGTACCATTTCATTAATCAGTTACTATGTGCCATATAGTCTGCAAGGTACCTGACATATTACTAATTCTCAACGCATCATTTCCAAGTAGAAACTACTTTTCTCACTTTATATATGAGAGAACTGAACCTCAGCGAGCTGCAGTAACCTGAAGCAAGTGATATAAATCTGATCAGGTGCTAATATGAAACTCATTTACTCACCCAGTCACTCAATATTTGCTGTTTCCTATTGCCTGCTGATGTTATGCATTAGGCACCAGAAATATGATGGTGAACAAAGCAATCACAGGCCCTCCCTTCCCAGGGTTTAGACCCTTCAGAATGACTCAGCTGCCTCATCCCTACCCCTGGAGATGGTTCAGTTATCTGAGGAAGGGCCCCTGACATCCCTGTTTCTTAAAATCTCCCAGGTGATTCTGTAGAACATACAGGATCATAATCCAGATAACCCAGGCTTTCCGGACTCCAAACCCCTACTACCCAGTTGCTCAGCACATAACCCCTTGCTGGACCAGGTTTGACTGGGCCAGAGAAATTGGCGGGTTGACAATTCTCCTCACTTCCTCTCATAGACCTAGCCATGCTCATCTTCTATTCCCTCAACCTCTCCCACTCTCCACCTGCCCATGTTACAATAGGACCTTTGAGCTGAATGAGACATTAGAAAGAATCATGGTTTTCTAACATTAAAGCTCTTAATTGCTTTTTTTGAAAAAAATTTTTATGAACATACAGTATGTTGATACAGATGTTAGTAAGACCTGAATGGAATTAGAAGATGGGATCGAGGACTATTGTCCTTCTTTTGCCCCTTACCTGCGCCATTTCTCTGGAACCCTCAAGCTCTGAAAGGCATAGTTTGAAGGCTACTGGCATAGTTCTACTCCCTCATTTGATGCCACAAAAAGAGAATGGAGTTTCCCAAGTTCCCAAAGCCACAGCTTTCTCAGTGGCAGACACAGAAGGAAGAACCTACATCTTCTTGATCTCTGCCCAATGCTTTTGCCACCACAACCTGGAACCCTCCTGGCCATGTTAAGGGTAAAGGTGATATCAGTGTTCTAGAACCTGAAAATATTCAACCAAAGAATAGCAGAGTATCATAAAAGACCTCCTGGAGGAGGGAGTGGCTTAGTTGAGGTCTGAAGAATGAGTTAACCCTGGATAGGACAAAAGAGGTGGGTAGCATTTCATCTAGAGGGAGCTGAATATGCAAAGGTCCTGGGGCAAGAAAGAGAAAGTGAAAACTTCAGCAGCTTCAAGTCTGACCAGGAGACAGGCGACAAGAGATGAGGCTGAAATAGCAACAGAGGCCATGATCATGAAGGACAATGAACACCATGCTAAGGAGATTGGACTTGAACTTTGTCCTAAAGACAATGAGGGTCACTTGGGAAAATTATGTATTATAAAACATTGATTTGGCTCAGTAAAAATGGTCTAAGTTGACAATTTGACACAGAGACTCCAATTAAGCTACTGTGATAACACATAAGAGAGAGGACAATATCAAGGGAGTGATAACTAGGCACACTGAAAGCCAATAAGGAGGTCACTGTCCAGGTCTAATGAATGATTAAGTTAGGGAGATGAGAAAAAGCAAGCACAAAGGAAGACAATTGGGTTTCTCCTTTGGGCATCTGGAGATGGATGGTGGTGGGTGGGAAGCCATTCACAAAGACAAGGAACATAGGGGAAAGGGGATCTGTCTGAACAGGGAAGATGTGAGATCAGTCCATCAGTCAAATGTTCTTATCTGCAAATCTCAGAAAATTCAATCCCAATTGCTTGAAACAATAAGGTTATGTACTATCTCATATTAAAAAAAAAGCTTAGATGTAAGGCAGTTTCTGAGCTGGTTAATTCAGAATCTCAACAAATTCACTAAAGAATCACATTTTTCTGACTCTACACGATCCTCCCCAGCATGTCTGTGAGCAGCCCTCATGGTAGCAAGATGGCACAGCAGTCCTGAGCCTGACATCTTCACACAGTGTTTGTTCCCTAGGGCTATTGTAACAAAGTGTCACAAACTGGATGGCTTAGGACAACAAAAGTTACTCTTTCATAGTTCTGGAGACCAAAAGTCAGAAAACCAGATGTTGGCTTG
The DNA here is from genome assembly GCF_020171115.1 of Neogale vison. NCBI lineage: Eukaryota > Metazoa > Chordata > Mammalia > Carnivora > Mustelidae > Neogale > Neogale vison. The sequence goes on from NC_058101.1 coordinate 48,868,563, forward strand.
GTTGTTTCCCTCCAAGAGCTTCAGTGAAGAATCTGTGAAGCCATTCTCTTAGCTTTGGGTATTGCAAAATCCTTGGCATTTCTTGGCTGGCAGCTGCCATAGCTCCAATCTCTGTCTCTGTCATTAAAGTGTGATGTCATTACACTATACTCGCTCAGTATCTATGTCCAAATTTCCCTCTTTTTAGGGAAACTAATCATATTAGATTAGGGCCCACCCTATGCCAATTTGACCTCATCTTAACTAATTACACCTGCAACGATCCCATTTCCAAATAAGGTCACCTGCTAAAGTATCAAGGGTTAGATCTTCAGCATATCTTTTAGGAAGACATAGTCAAATAATGACCTATACCAAGTCAGAAAGGGAATGTGATGGCTAATTTTATGTGTCAGTGTGACTTAGCCACAGCATGCCAGATATCTGGTTGAACATTATTCTGGGTATTTCTATGAAGGTGTATTTGGATGAGATTAACATTGAAATGAATAATTTGAGTAAAGCAGATTGTCTTCTTTAATGTGGGAGAGCCTCATCTAATCAGTTGAAGGAACACAAGGCACACAAAGGCTCACCCTCTCCCCAAGTAAGAGAGAATTCTTCTCCCTGACCACCTTCAAAATGAGACATCAGCCTTTCCCCCCCTTCAGATTCAAACAGAAACAGTAGCTTTTTATTAGATCTTGGTCCTGCTGACCTTCAGACTTGAACTCCACTATCGACTCCTGGTTCTCCAAACCTCAGACTCAGACTAGAACTAAACTATATGTTCTCTTGGATCTCCAACTTGCTGGCCCACCACACAGATCTCAAAACTTGCCCTTCTCCATAAACATGTGAGCCAATTCCTTATGGTAAATAGCCACACACACACACACACACACACACATATCCTATTGGTTCTCTGGAGAATCCTGATAACACAGGGAACCCGTTCTTCTTGGTATCTCTTCAACCCCTTTTTTAGAGTTAGGAAATCTTACTCAGAAGTCTTATTCTCACTGGCTGAATTTGGGGAATGGGACTATCAAAATTGGCTTAGACTAACCTGAAATCCTTTGAGTGACTTGGAAGAGATGTACAGACTGGAAAAATTAAGACTCCTCCAACATGGAAGAGGAGGAAGGACTCGCCAGTGTCAGCTACAGCAGAAAGTAAAGGAATTCAGGAGCAGCAAGCTTTAGGTCAGGCCCCAGTCAGGCACCACCGTCCAGGAGGCCGTGAGACACCAGTGACAATGACTTGCAGCTCTAGTCCAGCAAGCTATTATTCCTTCAGGGCCAGAACCTATCCCATCTATGAGCTCCTGGTGGAACCTATGAGTGAGAGTGGAAGAAGAATGTAGTTGTCTGGAAATGAGGAGGTGCTAAAAGCAAAGCCTTTGATACAATTTTAACAGGAATCTCTTTCCTCAACCATGGAAATGTAGAGACTTTCAGATTTTGCCCACTTGTGTCATTCCCAGAACTCGTTCCTACCCTTGAAATGAACTGAAAGATGTTGCTGCTCTCAGAGAGTCCTCTGAGAGGAAGTCACATTATCTGTCTCTGAGAAGTAGGCTGTGAACATCTGTGGTCATGGAAAATACTACAGAAAAATCTCCAGGGGTTGGAGGACCTCACATGTGTTCAATTCTGTACTTCTCACAACATGACAAGATATAAGCCATTATTCCCATGTTATAGAAAAGGAAATGGGAACTCAAAACCATTCCCTAAGTTGTTTGAATTGAGATGAGTGGCCGAGTTACAATTCACACTTGTCTCAGTCCCACACCAAAGCCTGTGTTCTTGCCCCTAAGACATGGGACAAATGATATGTCTCGGATTCTGAGAAAAAGAGAAATTTTTGTGGGAGGGGTAGAGGTAAAGAGCAAAGATCTCCTGAAGGAGACTAGTTTAAGGACACTCACCTTGAACAATGAATAGAATTTATTATAAGCTTTTCTTTCTTTCTTTTTTTTTTTTCCAAAGTGAGACAGCAAAACACAGCAGGGAAAAATGAATTTTCCAAGGTCATGCCACAAGTCACTAGCCAAGCCTGGCCTGTCACTCCAAGTTCTGAATTCCCAGCTCACTGAATTCAGCAACTGAAGCATGGGTGGTGGGGCTATGTCAAATTTGTCTGGAATAAAACACATACCCTACCATGTTTCCCCTCTCCTCCTTTCCCCACAGCGTCCCTCTCTCCCTCCACAAACAGCCCTCTTACTGTCCCCCCACCAATCCATAAAGCGTCCCAGGAAATGCCAGGATCTGAACACCACATTGGCCATGAGGGACTCGGTCAACTTCTTTGCCTTCTGGCTGTTCTAAACAAACAAAGGGCAGTGCACAAGTTATTAGTAAATACCAAGGCTTAGTTTATTGTATAAAACTTCAATCCAACAAATAAATGAGCCATCAAGTTTGAATTTATGTAGCATTCAGAACACATTAAAGCCATCTGACCATGACAAAGGCCTTTCCTGCTTTGAATGATGAAGCCAGCATTGCAAATACCCTTCGGATGAGACATTAAGCGAGGTCCTTTCAGTTTGTCTCTGGGGACTGTCAAGGTGGAAGGTAAAGGTTCTGGCACTTTTCTAAAGAATTCTTTTGGGAAAAATCCCATCTTGGCTAACATCTCCTTTCTCTTAAAATTAAAAAAAAAAAAAAAAAAGGTTTGTGAGCCCATAACGGTCAGAACAATTACAGTCACTCAGTTAGGGGTCATCTAGCCGACCGCCCCAAGGTCCTTACTTACCTTGAGCGACTCCCAGAGAGACATCAAGGAACACACAACTTCTCATTAAAGGATCCTGGCAGCTGATCACAGGAGGTTCCAGATGCTATTGTGGCCTGTCTCAGAGCAGTTTCTCCATCTGCAAATTGGAGACAAGCAAATGAGATGATACAAGAAAGAGCATTTTATCAATTCCAAAGCCCAGTTCAAATAAAGGTGTTATTGTTAACAATATATAAGAGAAACATTTCGGCCCCACCTTCACATTCCAGTGTAGTTTCTCTCCCTTTAGTTGTAGGCAGTGTAAAGTTTCTCATTGCAACTGGCATTCCTGCTTTTGCAGGGAGCTCCTGGGGTCTGCAGCTGCTATTAATGATTGGGGTTCAGTAGCTGGCATGGAGCTCCATCTGGCCAAGGACAGAGCCTCCCCGGCAGCAGGCGGTGTTCAGGCAGACAGTGCCTGGAGATGTATGTAGAGAACCTAGGAGAAATTACATTTGGGTGATCTTCCCGTCGCATCCCCAAGTCCAGCCCAAAGGAAGATCAAAGACAGTATTAAAAATACCCCCTCCAAACAGTGCCCTAAAAAGGTAGAAGTCCAATAAATCTGGGTGAGAGTGTTTGGAAAGGGAATATTCATTCAGCAAGTTGATCGATCAGACACCCACCACGTGCAGTCACCATGTTGGCTGCTGATGAGTTAAGACACAGGACCCGCTCTCTGTAGGGAGTCAGACGTAAACAGACTTGCTCAGAAGTAGATGGGCTCCGGCTGCAAGTAGCAACCAACCAGCTGTGCCTTGCAGAGCCCAGATGCACTCCCTTGGTTTCAGGGCCTTTCGGGTTAGGACTGATGGGCGTATGTAAGAGTTCCACGTCTTTTTAGCGCCTCTTTCTTTCACTTCCACAGGGATCTGGGTCATTAACTTCCTCAGTCTCATGTTGGGGTGGTTGATCTCAGCAGAGACACCATAAGGTGCATCCTGAGCAAATTCTCGACTAGAAGGCATACTGGGTGAGAAGAGTGCTGACAGCAACCAAGGGCTCAAAGAGGACAAAGGAGACAAAGGGATCAAGCAGAATAAATGCAGTCCTTGGTCTCTATCTAGAGACTGAACTTTTGTATAAGAGCCAGAAAGAATTACAAATACCTGTGAAATTCTCATGCTAGACTCTCAATCCCACTCAGTTGTCACCACAACCCCAGGAAAGAAATGTTCACTGCCCCCCACCAGTAAATATGTTTTCCAAAATTCATAGCTAGTCAAGTCAGGATTTGGACTCAGACCTAGACGACTTCCAATCTAGACTCTGGGCTGGACTCTACACTGCCCCCGCCCAAGCCCTTGTTAAAGGCTTTTGAAAATATGCTTTGAAGATTAACGTTCAGATGAGATGATAGGTATAAGGCACCCAGAGTAATACCTGGAACCTAGTACGTGGTGAATATATGACAGCTACTTTTCATCCTACTGTTATTATCACGCCGTGGCGGGAGCTCAGAGACCAGAATCCAGCTCTGACAGAAGGTACTTGAGCAGCGGGGGACGTCAGGCAAATTATCAGTGTATTCAGGGCAGGACCCAGATCCTAAAAGAAAAGACGAACCAGGTGAGTACTGGAAGGCGGATCTTTGTGCTAAGCAACGAGGCTACAGAGTAGGTGTGTCTGTTCGTCCAACAGTCCATCCATCCAAGAGAATTTTTCCAAGCACATCTCATGGGCCTGGCAGTGAGGATGACGTGATGAACAAAACAAGCATAGCTCTGACCCCGTGAAGCTCATAGGTGAGGAGGATGAACCACAGCAAACACAGAAAGAAATAAATCTGTCATGACACACTGAGGAAAGCATCATGAATGAGACGTGCAGGGAGCTCTCCTAGAGAACCCTGGAGGAGAAAACCTACTGAGAATATCAAGGAAGTTCTGTCCGAAGAGGTGAGGTGACACTTAAAACAGACGAGAAACATAAGAAGCCAGCCCAGGGAAGGAAGTAAGCAGAGCAAAGGGAGACCGGTCCTGCACAGAGCTGCCCAGTGGGTCCGCTGATAGCCAGTCTTGTTGGCACAAGAGCTCACTTTCAAGCCCTCAATTCATGAGAGAGTGTAAGGTGATGAATGTCTCTCCCCGCGTCACTGATTTGGAGACTGGGGCCCTGGGATCCTAAAGGAGCCAGGAGAAGCTAGGATCTAAAAAACGAGGACACCAGGAGGGACCCAAGCGTTGACATCCAGATTCTCTCCAAATTCCTCCTGAGATGCCTTGAAGGAAGGTGTTGGTTTTGGGTCTGGGGAACCTGATGGGGACAGGCCACCCAGTGAACTCTAGTCAGTCTGTTTTCCAAAGCCCCAAAAAGAGCACTACTGCTATTTACATTTCAATGTAAATCAAGCTGCCTTCAACCAGCAAGGCTGTGTAAACTTGCGTTTAATGTCAGGTTTATATTAATATTTGCATTAACAAGATTGATCGTTTACATAACAATGCATATGTACCGTCTGGGCTAGGTTTGGGTTTACACACATTTGCATAATGTTTACAGATTGATTGATTAGACAAACTGTGCATAAATCCAAGTAAACTACTCATTGTTTGTTTATTTTTTCTATTGGGGCTGGGTAGCCTATATCTTAATAAGTGGGCTAAACTGAACCTCAGTCCTCTACTATAACCTTCACAGAAGACTTAATAGTTTATAAAAGTAATTTTCACTGAAAAAGAGAGAGATGAAATCATTGGGGCTATTTTCTCCTTTAATCTCCTGCATTGGAGTGGCTAAGGAGGACCCTAACTGTAAACTATGCTCTAACAGAGATAAAACCCGGGCTGTAGGTTTAAAAAAATAAAATAAAATAAAATGCGATTCAAGACCCCTTCTGCCTTTGCAAGGGCAGGAGGGTTTCTTAGAGATGGTCAGGTGTGGCAGGGGCCTTGATGGGGCGCCTACACCAAGGGTCTGGAGAAGCCAGGGGTGATTGCCGCTTCCTTGTATACCTTGACCATCTCCATCTGGCTGAAGAATGATCTGGATACTTAGTCCCCAAGCCCAAGCAGAGGAAAGCCTAGAAGCAGATAGTAGAAGAGACTGTAAAAAGAGAAAGGTACCATGCAGAAAGAAATTAAAATCCACTAATTTTTTAAATGTCTTTTTTTTATTTTTCATGGACCTTCTCATGGAAAGTTCTGTTAATCACTTCCTCCACATATGTGGCACAGAGTCTGCTGGGATCCATGCACGGCTCTGATCTGCATTCCAGTTCACTCCCACTGCACAAGGGGCACCGTACCACTCAACTGCGCCCAACAGATCTTTGGAAATCATGGAAATAAACAAAGACCAACCAAGTGAGAATAAGCAAAGGCTATTTATTCCAAGTTTGCTACTAACAAAGGAGTCAGCCACTGTCACTTGCATTTTGGCAGAGACACAAAGACAGGCAGAGGAGTGGGAATGTTTCATCATGGGAAGGGGAAAGGTTTCATGTATGCCCTGATTGGAGGCTGTTGGCCAAAGCTGGAGGTAGGCTAACTTGAAGCAAAGCATCCCTATGTTATGGGTTTGGCTTTCTCTGACTGGTATCTTAAGTTTAAGTGGAGACAAATATTAGAGAAGCTATCAGTTATTAACAAAGCCCAGGCTGTTTTGGGTCAGAAGCTATTGTTTAGCTTCTGGATCAGTTCGAAGCCTGACTTCCGCAGGAATGACCCAGCAGGCTGGCTTCCAGGGCTGGTGATTAGAGATAAGGGTTTGGTTTCTTGGGCAGGCTGCTGCAAGTTGTGGGTCAGAGCTCTATTTTTATATAAGGTCCAGCCACTGTCTGTATATTCAATCCCCAGATACGGGTACCTTATAAAATAAGTAGTGTTTTCTGTGTGTATGTGTTTTTAATTTACAAAAGAGAGTTGTGCATAAATCTCTTGGTGTTCTTACTTTTCATATGCGATGCTACATGCAATACTGTGAGTCAAGGGTATATCTGGGTTGTTGTATGTGTGCAGTACATTTCACCTATGGCTGAATATGCTCCATTGTATACATCCATTAGTATGCACCTTCCACTTTTCTATCAAGTTGCCTCGAGTATCCACCAACACTGCTAACATTGAGATCAAGAGCCTCGTATGTGGGGACACCTGGGTGGCTCAGTCGGTTAAGTGTCTGCCTTTGGCTCAGATCATGATCTCATGGTCCTGGGATCAAGCCCCGCATCAGGCTCCCTGCTCAGCAGGGAACCTGCTTCTCCCTCTCCTTCCCTCCCCCCACCCCCACTTACACTCTGTCTCTATCTCTCTCTGTCAAATAAATAGGTAAAACCTTTAAAAAAAAACAAAAACAAACATAGATCTTCATATATGTTCACTTAGGAAACAATATGCCAGACTCTCCTGTTCCTACACTCAGTGTAGGAGAACTGAGTCATAAGACACTTGCTCCTTTGTTTCAGTATCACTGGACTCTTCTCAGATGGTTATAAAAGTTTGTATCTTGTCAGTGATGCATGAGGGTTCTCCTTTTCCCACATCCTTGACAACACTTGGTAGTAATAGGCTTTTTATTTATGGAAAAGGGGAGGGTGCAGAGTAGTCTCTATTCCACTGATGTTTTAATCTTCGGATTATTTATTTCAGAGAGGTTGAGCCTCTCATTATATGCTTATGACACATTCAAGATTTTCCCTTCTGGGAGCTGTCTGTATTTTTTACCCATATTCTACTGGTTTCCCTGTCTTTTTCTTGTTGATTTACAGAGAAGCTACTTGTATGTTCTAGATGTTAAACGCTTGCTGGTTTTGGAAGTTGCAGAAGTTTTCTCTCAGCCTGTCCCCTTCTTAAAGTCTAGTGAGCTTTACTGAATAAAACTTCTGAATTTTAATGCAGACAGATGCATCAATTCTTTGTGTGTTAGGGGGCCACTATAAGAAGTTCTTCCCTAGGCTAAAAGAACACAAAAATAATCTTCCCCAATTCTATCAGCTCTGTGAAAGAGGTTTTTGACCTGGAGGGCATTAACCTAAAATTCAAAGTGTCAGTGAACTTGGAATAAACTAAGTATATCTTCACCTTATGTGACAGTTGTTTTGGATATCTCAAAATTTTGCTTATGCTCATCACTATTTCAAAATTGCCACAGTTATTAGATTTACCACTGGAGCTTATAAGTTAATGCTTTCATAAAGAAGCACATATTTTACTTCACAATTTTTTAAATGTCTGCATTTCTACAAAATTGGTTTCCTTAGTAATTCTGTCTAGTTCCCTATATGTATTTTAAAACATTCTGAGGAGTCCATCGGTTTCCTCAGATTAACAAAAGGGTCAATGTTAAGAACCCTACTTCATCAGCTTACCTTGCATATTCAGGTCTTAATCTTCATAATATAATGTGAATCTGATTCCTACCTCACACCATACGCCAACACTGTAGGCAGAGCAATCCTTCTCTTCCAAGCTGATTTTTGGTGCCCTCTTTATTATGAAAAATTTTCCATATATACCTAAGTCTGTTCCTGAGCTTCTGCTATCAAGCTTTGCCCAATCCAGGCTAAGATTCTGAAATATACAGTGGAAGAGTGGATGGAGTAGGAGTACTGACTCTTACTCCTACTCCATCCACTCTTCCACAAAGAGTCAGCTTTTGGAGACGTGTTTGATTTCAGCTATTTTATATTTTATGTTCATTTTCATTATTTATGTTAATTTTCCTCTTTTTTAATATAATGAATTAGAGAAAAACATTTTTTAAATATTATTATTTAAAAATGCATGGTTTAGGGGCGCCTGGGTGGCTCAGTGGGTTAAAGCCTCTGCCTTCGGCTCAGGTCATGATCCCAGGTCGTGGGATCGAGCCCCGCATTGGGTTCTCTGCTCAGCCAGAGACCTGCTTCCTCCTCTTTCTCTGCCTGCCTCTCTGCCTATTTGTGATCTCTGTCAAATAAACAAATAAAATCTTAAAAAAAAAAATGCGTGGTTTAGGATTGTTGGTGTTTGAATGAGAAAGCCTGAGCTCTCTTCCATTCTAATACCAGTAGTTGGTCAAATTTTTTGTAAAGAATCAGGTAGTAAATATTTTGGGTTTGGCAAGGCTAAAGTACTCAACTCTGTCCTGGCAGCATGAAAGCAGCCATAAACGATATGGAAGCAAATAAGCATGGCTGTGTTCTAATAAAACTTTATTTATAAAAACAAGCTGGCTGGAGTTGGCCGACTAGTCACGGTTTACCAAATCCTACTTTACAATACCTGTAGTATTTCCCTCCCCACATAAGGCAGCAATGGTCATTATTGTGAAACTCATCAAATAAATTATTATTTTTTTATAAAGGATCCAGATCTGTGGAGTTGGGCATCAGAGGTGTTTATTTGCTATCCCAGTATTATTTATACTATGTGATACAATAAAAGGTTGTAATGGTAAATCCAGATAATAGAATATTATGTAACCATTTCAAAATGTTTATGGAAATCTTTCATGATGTATGCAACTATGCATAAACTACAAAATAGGACAAAAATAATACGTATAAGATATAAATTATGTTCAAAGATGCATAGAGAAAAAGCTAGAAGAAAAAATGTCAGTGACAGGATTAGGAGCATGAAATTACAGGTGGTTTTGATTTTCTTCTGAATACTGTCAGTATATTTTCTGATTTCTATAGTGAAGCTGTATTATATCTAACATTAAAAAAAATTTCTCTAGGAAACTTTAATGGTTGCTATCCAAAATATAGTCTGGGTAAATTCCCTCACTGTGAGAGAGCACTGAGCAGATGACCAATGGAAAAACCTTTTAAATAATAACCTGAATGTACCAACTCAAACCAAGTCAACTGTAACTTTTCCTTTATGTTGAGAAAGCAAGTAATGGACCAATATTTTAGAAAACATTGAATGTATTCATCTTGTAGACTCTCATCAGAGCAACAAAGGGTATACTAAGAGTTTTCCAAGGATTCTCTCAATTAAGCTTTCCAGCAGCCCTCAAAGACGGGTTTTGCTATCATCATCAGCCTCATCATCATCTTTATTTCCATTTCAAACCTGAAGAACCTGACGTTTATCCCACCAAAATATTTTATCCAAGCTCTCTGTATCTAGCAAGTACTGGAGCTGGGATACAAATCCCGGGAGATCTGAGACCACCTGAGCACTGGAGAAAGCCAACTTTTCCCCAGCACTTCAGAAATAACTACTCAAAGAAGTTTGGTATTTCCATCCATTGAGGTGCTGGTTTCAAGTGGTTATTAATTATTCACTAAAGCAGCTTCCAGCAGGACTTCTATTTATCCAAGCTTGGTCTAGTTGTTCTCTTTATTTTCTGATCTCTGGAAGGGCTTCATTTCTTTAAAAATACCCACCAGTCAGACCTTTCAGTGGCTTGGGCAGGAAAGCCTCCCCACTACTTTCTGGCTCCCTCCTTTGTGACCCTGGTGGTGCCGAATCACAGAGCCTCTGTTTTGATAAGATGTATCCCAGTGGAGGCCATGGCCAGACTTTGACTTTGGATGGCTTCCAGGGGAAGGCACCTGCTATCCCTTCAGTACTGTGCCCCTCCCCCCACTTACACTTGCTCCACACTGATTGTGCTGGTGTTGCTCCAACAGCCCATCTCACTCTCACCTCAGCATATTTGCATTTGATGTCCCCTTAGCCTCGAAGAGCTGTCCCCCAAATCTTCTAGCGGCTGACTTCTCATCCTCAGGTCTCGGCACTAATGTTCTCACTCCAGGGGAGCCTCCATGTACCCATATCTAATATCCCCCCCCCTTCCCTGGTTCAGCATTTGCCATCTCTGTCCCGTGGCTTGATGAATTATTTTCTTCATGGCACTTTACACTGTCTATACCCATCTCACTGATTTTTAAATGCTTGTTGTTTGTGTCCTCCATTAGAGTATTAGATCTATGTGGAGAGAAACTCTGTTTGGTTTCTTCATTGCTACAATCCCTGTTCCTGGCACCTAGTAGGTCCTCAGTAAAGAGGGGTTGAATAAATTATCCCACTTAATCTTTCCAGCAACCCATAAGGCACATCCTGCACTATGCTTGAGGGCACTTGGGCTCAGAAAAGTTAGAATAATTTGCCCAAGCCGCACACCTAAAGACCAGAGTAGCAGGGCCACAAAAGGGTTGCACTGGGGGACAGAGTGGACGACATGGCCAGGCTCTGTAGTATCAAAAGAATGGTGTGCCCCCTGGTTGCACTGGGGAGGTATGATTGGCTTATTTTAATAATTTTGCATGCTAGCCAAGAACTAAAACCTTGTGCTCAGGGATACACCTGGTTCTTTTAATAAGGAAGGTTGTTTTTCCAGGGTACCTTATCTGCAGGAGCAGAAGGGGAAGGGGAATTGGGGGGTGAGAGCATTGGAGGCCCTCCCAATTTTACCAGATGTCAAGACAGCACATAAGACTGGACCTTAACGTTAGGCTTTTTACTGCATCCATGTTACAAACTATGTTAATGGTAAGAGAGAAAAGAAGAGGATTGGCAGCAAGGAGGTGAAGTAGAAGTCATCACTGATTAAGGCAGCCCCATGTTAAAGAGGCTCCACAGGCTCCCCCTGAGTGCTGTGCACAATCCTTCCCAAAATGCTCTGCAATCTTCAGAAGATTCTTTCTTATCTCAGGATACACTGAAAAATTGACAATGCTGGTCTTTCTGGAAAGAACCTCAAGGGCAATATTTTAGGGCATTGGAGCTCATGAAGATGATGGCCATTGGAAGACCCATGTCCTGGAGCCCATTCAACAATTACCCATAATGTCCATGGCTCTTGATAGTGTCATTTTAAACACCCATAAAAATCAAGCTTTATTGATGGGGAAAACATAATATCTCCTTGGAAGTGGGCCCTGTTTTGATGTAAAGACAGTATACGCAATGTTCCAACTATAGATAACTGACCCGGGAGTCCTCTGGGGCTATCACGGCCTCAAACACAAACTCATTCAAAACTGCATGATCAGCATCTACGTCGTGTCACTCCTGCCTGCATTTTCAGATGTTTGGATGGGACAAACATCAGATTCTCTTCAGGATGTGGGATGCAGAGATACGAGCAATTCTCCTTTTTGCCTGTGGTGCTGTTTGTTGCTGCTTCTTATCTTCATTTTTCTTTTTTTTTTTCTTTTTTTCTTTTTTTCTTTTATTTATTTGAGAGAGAGAGAGACAGTGAGAGAGAGAATGAGCGAGGAGAAGGTCAGAGAGCGAAGCAGACTCCCCATGGAGCTGGGAGCCTGATGTGGGACTCGATCCCGGGACTCCAGGATCACGCCCTGAGCCGGAGGCAGTCGTTTAACCAACTGCGCCACCCAGGCGTCCCTTATCTTCATTTTTCTGAGAGTGAATTCTTTCTGGACCTGAACATCCCCACACAGAAAAGAGGTGAATGACGAGGCTGATAGTTCCCTGACCCGCTGGGCAAAACATGCAACCTTCTCATATGTGTCCCTTCCAGGGCTGTCTCCCACAAGCCTTTCCCTCCTACCTAACATGTATGTGAGTGCACACGCACGCACAGAGAGTTGTATGCTAACACCGCAGACTGCCAGGTGGTAAGTGGGTCCAGCCTACCTTTGGCCACGTGCCACCTCTCCCTTTCACTCCTGAGGGAGAGAACAGGCATTACAACATCTTCATCTCCCGACAGCACTTCTAGAACGTTGTTCCTACCTGTGCTCTTCTGCCTCCCATTCCTACCCTCTTCCACTGGCTGATCCATAGCCTGCCTTAGGATCTCATTCCTCACAGAGGTACGTACTTTAATTAGAACCTTATATTTCCCATTCTATAATCCTCCATGTCCAGGGTCTGCCCTGGGGTGGGTGGTACAGCCTGTTTAGCTGCCCCGTGTGACCTGATCAGAGTCAGCAGGGTCGAGACCACAGCAGCAGCTAGGATGATCCCACCTATCACTTCCTCCTCCTGAGCTCTTCTCCCTCTTCAGCCCTGTCTCCTCCATCTTGGTTCAGACCAGCATGGATGCCCCATGAGCTATAATAGCAGCCCTTTAAATGACCTTGTCTCCAGGCTTGCCGCCGCCGGACCTGGTCTGGTGACATGGCCCCATCCTTGCCCTGGGCTTCTTTCCTGGGCTCTGCTCCAAACAGGGTCTGTCTCTGCCCTCCTTTCACCGAAGCCTTCCTCAGAGACAGAGTCTGCAGGCCAAGGGGATGTTCCCACTAAAGCCCATGTCCCCCATTCCTTCCGTTACCCTCCTCTCCAAAACACAAATTCCAGATTGCCACCTGGATGCCCAGGACCCTGCATTCCTTCTTCATTCACTTTCCAGACCTGCTAAATGTTTTGCATTAGCAGATAAGGCAATGGGCTTTTTCATGATCTCTTTACTCTCTCATCCTCTTCTTCCCCGCTGCATCTTGCGGGCCAAGACTTGTCATCCACTGGTGTCTCCCCAGCTTCCCAGATGGGGCTTCACACAGAGCGAGCTCTTGGGGAACATGCAGGGGAGGGAAGGAAGCAGGAAGGGGCCACAAGAGCTGGATTCTCTGCCTACAGGATCGATAGCACCGAGTGCTGAGCCACCCCAGTCCACAGACCCCAGTGATCCAAGGAGATTCTGTTCTGATCGTGTAGGGTGGGGGTGGCTGTGGGGAGAAGAGGAATGAGTAGGACAAAGAGCATATAATAAGTACCAAGAAATGTTTATATGGAGAGAAGAGTGAGAGAAAGCCCTCACTAGAAGTTGCTGTAGAATCAGAAGCTTCAGACCCCACACAGGCTCTGCCGTGAGGCCATCAAAGGTGGCCTAAACTAAGCCTAAACTTCTCAGCTCTGCCTTTGCAGCATAAGGGTGGCCACAGACAATGCATGACTGAGTGGAAGCAATTGTGTTCCAATAAAACTTTATTTATGAGATCGGACAGTGGGCCAAATTTGGTCCACTGGCCATAGTTTGTCAACCCCTGATCTCAGTGGTTTCAAGCATTAGCAGAACTTATCTGAAAAAAAGTTGGGGATATAATATCCACTTTTAAACAGCTGAAGAGAGGTTATATGAAATTATCTTGAAAATTATAATGAACTTCAACACTAGGGGAGTGTACATTAGTAGTGGCAGCAGTAATGTTAATATGATAGTTAGTCCCATTAATGAAGCACATTTATGGGGCACCTGAGTGGCTCAGTCATAAAACTTCTGCCTTCGGCTCTGGTCAGAATCCCAGGGTCCTGGGATCTAGCCCTGCATTGGGCTCCTTGCTTGGCGGCAAGTCTGCTTCTCCCTCTCCCATGCCCCCTGTTTGTGTTCCTTCTCTTGCTGTATCTCTCTCTGTCAAATAAATAAACAAAATCTTTTTTAAAAACTGAAGCACATTTGTTAAGTACCCACTGTCTACTAGGTGCATCGCATTCATTATTTTACTCAGTCCTCACAAAGCTTTTGCAAAGAAAGAAGCAGTTACTCACCAATGGACTGATGGGGAAACTGAGGCTCAGAAATTTGCTCACACATTACAGAGTGTTAGAGGCGGGACTGACTTCTAGTGAATAGCAGTTTCCAGGTCCAAAACAGTAGCCTCAAAAAAAGAAACATTAAGTGTGTGAGGGGTGTAAATTTTAGATTAATAGATGAATAAATGTCCGCACACAGACTGTCCCCTGTTAGAGGGCAGGACCAGGTAAGTGCCCCCTGGCTTTACACAATTACCCTGTGCTTGCCCTGGCATCTGGGGCTGGATGCTCTTCCCTGGAAGAGAGAAGCTTTGCCTGGGCAGGGTCCCAGATTTAAATCCTAAACAAGGCACGCCACCTACGGCAGACTCTGCCAGCGGCGGAGGGCCGTCCTTCTCTGCGAGGGATTTCCTGAGTCACAAGGCAGGCCTCCAGAACTTTCTGGGCCTGCCCCAAGCCAGGCCTGCCTCAGCCCCGAGGGGAGGTGCGAGCAGCCGGCGCCACTTGAACACCGAGTCCCCTGCATGGAGGAGGCCAGATTTAGCAATCTGTCACACACAGCCCGCCTCATCGGGACACCAGGCTCGGAGAGGCAGGCAACGCAGGCAGGCAGAAAAGCATCTGTCGGCATGCCACGCAGACAGGGATTAGAGAGAATGGGGGAGGATAATTATGGCATTTGCTTTCCTATAAAGTGCGCGTCAGGAGGAAAGGATTAAGCTAATTGAAGAAATCTCCAGCACTTACGTCAAAGGTGGCTGCAAAGCGATTGCTTTAGCTCGCATCTCACCTGCTTCTGAGAGCCAGCTCGAGGAGCCTACCCACATCTCCACTTTGTCCCCAGCAACTCTTTGCAGAAATAGTTTGAGTTGGCGTTAGCCATTCTGCAAAAGAGAGAAGAGCTAAAAATAAGCACATATGAAGGAGGATCCCTGCCTTTTTTTTTTTTCTTCCAAAGCTCACATCAAATTTCCCAGAGAAAGATAGAGTCGACTTTCCTGAGGTTTTTACATATTTGTGGACGTGAGAGAGGGGACAGAAATGGCACTGAGTATGTGTACCACGCAGGGACAGGTGGCGGCCTCTCTCAAACTCCATCTCCTTTCCATCTCTCTGGAACGTTGGCTTGTGCTCCTAAGGGCCATGTTGCAGGCAAAGAGAAAGCCCAAACTCTGGGATCATTTATCATCGCTCTCTGCCACGCTTCACCTCAGGTCCCAAACCTCCAAACCCAGAACCAACTGGAAAGGGACAGGCTTTTGTTTTCTGTCACACAAATGCAACTTGGTCTTTGAGTTATCAGGTGACAGATTCTGGAATTTGGAAAAGGGGGAAACAGAAGTTTCCTCTTTCTGTTAGTTCAATGTATTTGACTTTGACCACACCAAATAATAGTTGACAAGTGAACTGCTCTTTCCCGATGAGTAAAATATCACATCTGAAAAATGCAGCCAGTTGCCTAATTTTGCCCTGATGCATTCTTGGACTACCTTAAAAAATCGATGACTAGATGAATCCAGAAATGTTTGAGTGCAGAGCACTGGAAACCTGGCTCCATTCCCTGTCACTGCCTAGCTTTCTGACCTTGGGTCACTTATTTCAACTCGCTTTGGTTTCTTCATTTGTGAGATGGGGGAATAACGCTCAACGTCTTGAGTCCTTGCGAACTCAAGTTCTATAGGAACTGAGTCCTATAGAAACTGCGTCCTATAGGAACTGCCTAGAGAAGATAGGAAACACTCAAGAATGGCAGCTGTCCTCATCGTCATACCTGCCGAAAAGGCATAACTATGGTTTTGTGTCAGGTTCTCCAGAGAAAGAGAACCAATAAGATGTAAATATGTATATACATAGTAAATGTAAATATCAACATGCAAATAAGCATGTGTACACGTGGCTGTGTATAGAGAGAGGGTGGGGAGTGGCTTTTTTTTTTTTTAAAGATTTTATTTATTTATTTGAGAGAGAGAGACAGTGAGAGAGAGCACGAGCGAGGAGAAGGTCAGAGAGCGAAGCAGACTCCCCATGGAGCTGGGAGCCCGATGCGGGACTCGATCCTGGGACTCAAGGATCACGCCCTGAGCCGAAGGCAGTCGTCCAACCAACTGAGCCACCCAGGAGTGGCTTTTTAATAAATTGGCTCGTGCAGGGGTACTTGGGTGGCTCAATCAGTTAAGCATCTGCCTTTGGCTTAGGTCCTGATCCTGGGGTCCTGGGACCAAGCCCTGCGTCGGGTTCCCTGCTCCACAAGGAGCCTGCTGCTCTCTCTTCCTCTGCTGCTCCCCATCCCTGCTTGTGCACGCTCGCTTTCTCTCAAATAAATAAATAAAAGCCTTAAAAAAAAAAAAAAAAGAAAGAAAGAATTTGGCTCGTACAATTGTGGGGGCTGACAAGTCCAAAATTTGCAGGGCTGGCTGTCAGGTTGGAAATTCCAGCAGGAATTAAAATTGCAGTCTTGAGTCTAAAGGAGTCTTGAGTCTAAAGGGAGGCGGGAGGCAGAATTCCTTCATCTCCGGGGACCTTGGCTTTTTCTCTTAAGGCTTGAACTGGTGGGCAGAGGCCCACCCAGATTTGGGAGGGTAATCTGCTTTACTCAAAGTCTACTGATCTGAATATCACATTTTTAACAAATGCCTTCACAGCAGCACAGAGACTGGAATCTGACCAAACAACGAGGCACCATGGCCAAGCCAGTTCAACACATGAGACTCTCCCAAGCATGGTCTCTCTTATTCCAGGGGAAACTGTACCCGAACAGGAGGTGAGAATGGAACAAATGAACTTTAGGGGAACACCACAGCAATAAAATCACACTAGCAACGCAAAAGCTGATGGTGAAGTTTTCCAAAGAACGACTGCAACACAACTGATGCCTACTTCGTCCCCTCGGGCCCATCCAAGTCACAAGGGAAGATGCCATGATATGACGGAAAGCACTGGATGGTTAGAGCTAGCATCCCAGGTTCTAGATCCTTCTGCCCCTTGGTGAGTATGTGGTTTGCCGGCAGCTCACTGAATGTCTAAGTCTCCTCAGCTCCCAGTCATAACAAACACATCTGTCCTGCCTGCTGCAGGGGGAGAGTTATGGGAATAAAGTGAGGCAACCATTGGCAAGGCTTTTCAAGGAAATAGCTAAGTGTCCTCACAGAAGGCCTTATCCTACAAGGAACGTCATGCTCTGATTCATACTAAAGCAAATAAAAAGCAACTCAATTGGGTCATAGGTGTGACCTGACTTGGGTATTTTGGCGACAGAATCATGAATGTTTTCAATTAAAATTGTCTCACCTTCCTGGGATCTTGAATAGCTTTTTGGATGTGAATTCGATGACCAAGTTGTCTGAACACGTATTCTTTTTCCCCTCTGTCAGTACATTTTCACTGCATTTGATCAGGGCTCAAAGTGGCAGGTCCAACACATGTTTGTTATGGATAATTCACTCATTGCAAAGATATTTCTGGAGCCCTCACCATGTGCTGTCCTGGGCCCTGGATGGACGGGGGTGTGACTTTGAGTCATGAGCCCGGTCATGGCACAGGGTCAGCGCTGGAAAAATGCCAGCCATTTACTATTCGTTCACATGCTATTATGCGACCATATGTGAAAAAGAAAGACAGGATTCATGCTTTATTTTTTTTTTTTCCCAATTTATTTATTTTCAGAAAAACAGTATTCATTATTTTTTCACCACACCCAGTGCTCCATGCAAGCTGTGCCCTCTATAATACCCACCACCTGGTACCCCAACCTCCCACCCCCCCGCCACTTCAGACCCCTCAGACTGTTTTTCAGAGTCCATAGTCTCTCATGGTTCACCTCCCCTTCCAATTTACCCAAATTCCCTACTACTCTCTAACGCCCCTTGTCCTCCATGCTATTGGTTATGCTCCACAAATGAGTGAAACCATATGATAATTGACTCTCTCTGCTTGACTGATTTCACTCAGCATAATCTCTTCCAGTCCCGTCCATGTTGCTACAAAAGTTGGATATTCGTCCTTTCTGATGGAGGCATAATACTCCATAGTGTATATGGACCACATCTTCCTTATCCATTCATCCGTTGAAGGGCATCTTGGTTCTTTCCATAGTTTGGCGACTGTGGCCATTGCTGCTATAAACATTGGGGTACAGATGGCCCTTCTTTTCACGACATCTGTATCTTTGGGGTAAATACCCAGGAGTGCAATTGCAGGGTCATAGGGAAGCTCTATTTTTAATTTCTTGAGGAATCTCCACACTGTTCTCCAAAGAGGCTGCACCAACTTGCATTCCCACCAACAGTGTAAGAGGGTTCCCCTTTCTCCACATCCTCTCCAACACATGTTGTTTCCTGTTTTGTTAATTTTGGCCATTCTAACTGGTGTAAGGTGATATCTCAATGTGGTTTTAATTTGAATCTCCCTGAGGGCTAATGATGATGAGCATTTTTTCATGTGTCTGATAGCCATTTGTATTTCTTGATTGGAGAAGTGTCTGTTCATATCTTCTGCCCATTTTTTGATGTGTTTGTCTGTTTCGTGTGGGTTGAGTTTGAGGAGTTCATTATAGATCCTGGATATCAACCTTTTGTCTGTACTGTCATTTGCAAATATCTTCTCCCATTCCGTGGGTTGCCTCTTTGTTTTTTTGACTGTTTCCTTTGCTGTGCAGAAGCTTTTGATTTTGATGAAGTCCCAGAAGTCTATTTTCGCTTTTGTTTCCTTTGCCTTTGGAGACGTATCTTGAAAGAAGTTGCTGTGGCTGATATCGAAGAGATTACTGCCTATGTTCTCCTCTAAGATTCTGATAGATTCCTGTCTCACGTTGAGGTCTTTTATCCATTTTGAGTTGATCTTTGTGTACGGTGTAAGAGAATGGTCGAGTTTCATTCTTCTACATATAGCTGTCCAGCTTTCCCAGCACCATTTATTGAAGAGACTGTCTTTTTTCCACTGTATATTTTTTCCTGTTTTGTCGAAGATTAATTGACCATAGAGTTGAGGGTCCATATCAGGGCTCTCTACTCTGTTCCACTGGTCTATGTGTCTGTTTTTATGCCAGTACCATGCTGTCTTGGTGATCACAGCTTTGTAATAAAGCTTGAAATCAGGTAAGGTGATGCCGCCAGCTTTATTTTTGTTTTTCAACGTTTCCTTAGCGATTCGGGGTCTCTTCTGATTCCATACAAATTTTTGGATTATTTGCTCCAGCTCTTTGAAGAATGCCGGTGGAATTTTGATCGGAATGGCATTAAAAGTATAGATTGCTCTAGGCAGTATAGACATTTTAACGATGTTTATTCTTCCGATCCAAGAGCATGGAATGGTCTTCCATCTTTTTGTGTCTTCTTCAATTTCTTTCATGAGTGTTCTATAGTTCCTCAAGTATAGATCCTTTACCTCTTTAGTTAGGTTTATTCCCAGGTATCTTATGGTTCTTGGTGCTATAGTAAATGGAATCGATTCTCTAATTTCCCTTTCTGTATTTTCCTTGTTAGTGTATAAGAAAGCCACTGATTTTTGCACATTGACTTTGTATCCTGCCACGCTGCTGAATTGCTGTATGAGTTCTAGTAGTTTGGGGGTGGAGTCTTTTGGGTTTTCCATATAAAGAATCATGTCATCTGCGAAGAGAGAGAGTTTGACTTCTTCATTACCAATTTGGATACCTTTTATTTCTCTCTGTTGTCTGATTGCTGTTGCTAGGACTTCTAATACTATGTTGAACAAGAGTGGTGAAAGTGGGCATCCTTGTCTTGTTCCTGATCTCAACGGGAAGGCTGCAAGCTTTTTCCCATTGAGGATGATATTTGCTGTGGGTCTTTCATAGATAGATTTGATGAGGTTCAGGAATGTTCCCTCTATCCCTATACTTTGAAGCGTTTTAATCAGGAACGGATGTTGGATTTTGTCAAATGCTTTTTCTGCATCAATTGAGAGGACCATGTGGTTCTTCTCTCTTCTCATATTAATTTGTTGTATCACATTGATTGATTTACGAATGTTGAACCATCCTTGTAGCCCAGGGATGAATCCCACCTGATCATGGTGGATAATCTTTTTAATGTGTTGTTGGATCCTGTTGGCTAGGATCTTGTTGAGAATCTTAGCATCCATATTCATCAGTGATATTGGTCTGAAATTCTCCTTTTTGGTATGGTCCTTGCCTGGTTTGGGGATCAGGGTAATGCTGGCTTCATAGAAAGAGTCTGGAAGTTTTCCTTCTGCTTCAATTTTTTGAAACAGCTTCAGGAGAATAGGTGTTATTTCTTCTTGGAAGGTTTGGTAGAATTCCCCAGGGAATCCGTCAGGTCCTGGGCTCTTGTTTTTTGGGAGATTTTTGATCACTGCTTCAATCTCGTTATTAGATATCGGTCTATTCAGGTTGTCGATTTCTTCCTGGTTCAATTTTGGTAGTTTATATTTTTCCAGGAATGCATCCATTTCATCTAGGTTGCTAAGCTTATTGGCATATAACTGTTCGTAGTAACTTCTGATGATTGTTTCTACTTTCTTGGTGTTAGTTGTGATCTCTCCCCTTTCATTCATAATTTTATGAATTTGGGATTTCTCTCTTTTCTTTTGGATTAGTGTAGCCAGTGGCTTATCGATCTTATTGATTCTTTCAAAAAACCAGCTTCTAGTTTCATTGATACGTTCTACTGTATCTCTGGTTTCTCCCTCATTGATCTCAGCTCTAATCTTGATGATTTTCCTTCTTATGTGTGGAGTTGGTTTGATTTGTTGTTGATCCTCCAGTTCTTTAAGGTGTAGAGACAGCTGGTGTGTTCTGGATTTTTCAATTTTTTTGAGCAAGGCTTGGATGGCTATATATTTTCCCCTTAGGACCGCCTTTGCTGTATCCCATAGGTTTTGGACCGAAGTGTCTTCATTCTCATTGGTTTCCATGAATTGTTTCAGTTCTTCTTTGATCTCCTGGTTGATCCAAGCATTCTTAAGCAAGGTGGTCTTTAGCTTCCAGGTGTTTGAGTTCCTTCGGAACTTTTCCTTGTGATTGAGCTCCAGTTTCAAAGCATTGTGATCTGAGAATATGCAGGGAATAATCTCAGTCTTTTGGTATCGGCTGAGTCCTGATTTGTGACCCAGTATGTGGTCTATTCTGGAGAAGGTTCCGTGTGCACTTGAGAAGAATGAGTATTCTGCTGTTTTAGGGTGGAATGTTCTGTATATATCTATGAGGTCCATCTGGTCCAATGTGTCGTTCAATGCTCTTGTTTCTTTATTGATTTTCTGCTTCGATGATCTGTCTAATTCTGAAAGAGGCGTGTTAAGATCACCTACGATTAGTGTATTCATATCAATATGACTCTTTATCTTGATTAACAGTTTTCTTAAGTAATTGGCTGCTCCCATATTGGGAGCATAGATATTTACAATTGTTAGATCATCTTGGTGGATAGTCCCTTTAAGGATTATGTAGTGTCCTTCTGTATCTCTGACTACAGTCTTTAGTTTGAAGTCTAATTTATCTGATATGAGAATCGCTACCCCAGCCTTCTTTTGAGTCCCATTGGCATGAAAGATGCTTCTCCACCCCTTCACTTTCAGTCTGCGTGTATCTTTAGGTTCAAAATGGGTCTCTTGTAGACAGCATATGGATGGGTCCTGTCGTTTTATCCAATCTGCAACCCTGTGCCGTTTTATGGGTGCATTTAGGCCATTCACATTGAGAGTGATTATTGATAGATACGTTTTTATTGACATCGAGTTACCTTTGAAGTCTTTCTTTCTGTAGACTGTCTCTATATTTCTGTTCAATGCTATTCTTGGGATTTTTCCTCTTTTATAGAACCCCCCTTAATATTTCCTGCAGTATCGGCTTGGTGGTTGCATAGTCTTTTAAGTCTTGCCGGTCTTGGAAACTCTTTATCTCTCCATCCATTTTGAATGTCAGTCTTGCTGGATAAAGTATTCTTGGCTGCATGTTCTTCTCATTTAGTGCCCTGAATATATCTTGCCAGCCTCTTCTGGCTTGCCAGGTCTCTGTGGACAGGTCTGACGTTATTCTGATGGGCTTCCCTCTGTAAGTAAGGAGCCTCTTTGCCCTGGCAGCTTTCAAGAGATTATACCTACAATTATAATTTCTCAATTTGACTATCAGGTGTCGTGATGTTTTTTTGGAGTGTATAATCTTGGGTGGAGACCGTTCAGCCTCTAGTACATGAACGCTGGTTTCATTCGCGAGACTCGGAAAGTTTTCATGAAGGACTTGTTCCACGACATCTTCTAGACTTCTTTCTTTCTCCTCCCCTTCAGGAATTCCAATAATTCTGACGTTGGAACGCTTCATGGCATCACTTATTTCCCTAATTCTGCTTTCGTGGGATCTAAGCTGTTTGTTCCAGGCTTCCTCCTGATCCTTTCTATCTATCTGTTTGTCTTCCAGATCACTAATTCTATCTTCTGTCTCAGTTACCCTAGCTTTGAGAGAGTTTAGATTGGATTGGAACTCATTGAGAGCATTGTGGACCTCCTCCCTGGTAGCTTTAAGCTCCGCCCTAACATTGTGAACATCCTGTCTGGTCGCTTTCAGTTCGGCTCTAATCAATTCTGTTTGGTCATCCATGGCTTTCTCCAACCTAGCTATTGCCTGGATAATTGTTAGCCTGAATTCTCTTTCCGACATATTGTCTATGTTGATAGCCGTTAGCTCTGTTGCGGAAGGTCCATCCTCTGTATTTTTCTTCTGTTGGGCATTCCTCCTCCTAGTCATTTTGGTGGGAGAAGACTGAACAGATGTAGCTGGATGTATCAACTCTGGTGCAGTCAAGGTGCACCCTGGAACACTTCCTGATCTCCGTCTCAGAAGCCTCAGTCTGGGTGCAGAAGCTGAATGAATTCCCCCTTGGCCGCTGGCAGTGCAGGTTCCAAGTTAAAGACCCTGGGGGCGCAGGATCTTTTGCTCGTCCCCAAAGCCAAGGCAGTGGCGGCTGTCTGGGAGCTCCTGACCGCCAGAGAGGTTCCAAGCAGCGATCGCACACTGAGATTTTGCCGCTGGCCGGGGCTGGGAGTGCCCGGCTTGCGCGCACCTCTTTTCAGAGGCGGCTGTGGGTCGGGCGCGCGTCTGGGGCACTGAGAACGGGGCGCTGGTCCGTAAGCCGCAGTCTGGGCTTTTGCGCGCCTCTGTCCGGGGAAGAGTTTCGCGGGCGCGCGGCTTAGACTTTGAAACAATGGCCCGGGTCAAGAAGCGCCCCAGGGCCTTAGAAACCCAGGAGAGCTGGAGCGACGTGCACGCGCATCTCAAGCTTTGTGGTAGGGCGAGCGCGCGTTCTGCAGACCGGCTCCCATCCCCTCACAGGAGCCGGAACCCCGCGCTCTGGGGCGCGCTAGCGGCTTAGGGACCAGGAGCCGGTTTCTCCGCCGCACTCTCTCTGCCTCCGCGCCGGGGAGGCCGTCTGGGACCGGGGACTCAAGCCCCTGTCCCTAGCCGCCCCGATTCCCACAATTTGCCCCCGCGATCCTTTGCTCTTTTGGAGTGCTTTCAACCAGTCTCCGAGTTAATGCTGGTCCCCAGACGCAGGGCACTCTCGCTCGTATCGGGGTATTACTTTTGCACCGGTCGCCTCTGGTGGCTCCCTCCCCCTTTTGTTTATCTTCCGATATCAGTCCGCTGTTCCCATTCCGCTTTACCTGCTCACTGGCGTCTTCTGCCCCTGTAGAGATCCAGACGTGTATAATTCTGATCTCAGGCTGATTTCATGGGTGATCAGAGTTCTTTGGTAGGTAATCAGCTCACTTTGGGGTACCAGCTGAAAAGACGCCTCTTCCTAGTACCCCGCCATCTTGTCCCCCCAGGATTCATGCTTTA
The DNA here is from genome assembly GCF_020171115.1 of Neogale vison. Taxonomy (NCBI): domain Eukaryota; kingdom Metazoa; phylum Chordata; class Mammalia; order Carnivora; family Mustelidae; genus Neogale; species Neogale vison. The sequence goes on from NC_058101.1 coordinate 48,892,515, forward strand.
AACTAAGGACAAGGCTGAGCCAACATGCCTTCCAACCTCTGCAGCTTTTTCAAAGCTGCCAGACCTATAGCTCTGCATCCATTCAATATCACTCCTAAGTCAGGGCACTGAAAGCCCAGAAGAGTGAAGCAATCGTTCTTTGGAAAACTTTACCATCAGAGGAAATTGTCCTGCGTTATCTCTTAGAACACTTCACACTTCATTGGGAAGCTATAAAAACAATTACCAGGTCATTAGAAAAGGTTATTATTTTTTTTTAAGATCTAAAAGCATCTCTCGCAGAATGACCTTAGCCAGCATTTCAACGAGAGACAGTTGCTGTAGGGCGAAGAGGGAGAGGTGTGGAGTGGAAACTGGGGTACCCTGCACTGAACCTCAGTTTACCCAACTCTGTGCTAAAGCTAGAAGTCCCTGACCCAGGGGCTGTTTGCGAGGCTGAAATAGAAGAGCTTCGGGAATAACACTAACACCACCCCTGGGGACATGGAAGGTACTCCGCGAATGAAATTCCTTCCACTCCCAGCTCCATGCTGCCTCTGGGGGTCAGAGGCATGAATAGATAAAACAGGAAGGACAGAAAGGAACACAGGATCCATCAGGATATGCTATGTTGTGCTGTAGGAGCAATCCGAAAACCTTGCTGAAGACAACCGAGTTCATTTCTCACTCACACCCCATGCCCATCATGGGCTGACAAGGGAGTTCTACTCATCGTAACCACTCAGAAACCTGATAGAACCCTGAGAGAAGCTCCATCTTCTACATGATTCCAAGTTCACGGGGTAAGGGGAAACAGAAACATGATGAATCATGGGCTCAATCTTAAAGTTTCTGTCTCGGGGGGATATACATTCATTCCACTCACATTTCATTGACTAAAGCAAATCACGTGGCCACACCTGAGATCAACAGGGTGGGGGTGTATTATGCTGGAGGTATAAGCATCGTTCAACATATAGGATCTTGGACCGAGCCACTGTCCCTCTGTTATAGAGTGAGTAGAAATCTAGCACAAGTTGAGGCTTTGAATACAATCTATCTTGTCATAACAACACAAACTTTTAACCATAATTCCATAAAACATTCAACCTTTTGTTTAATCAATGATACAGTTACACACCTTCAGTGTGTAAGGCACTGTTCTAGGCTCATTGAACATGACCTGGTCCCTGCCCTTATGCAGCTTATTTTTTAGAAGCAAGTCAAACAACAAACAAGTAGGAAATGCATACTGCCCTTTCAAAGTGGGATAAATGCTCTAGAGGAAAAGCCCTGGGGTGAGGCGATCTGATAAGGTTGAAAGGAGGGATTCAAGGTGTGTACCTGAGGTATTGAATGAGTTGTATGGTATTCCCCCCATTTCTATTTGATCACCTTCTGCCATCCCCTTAAAGCATTCTGGAAGGCAACAGAAATGCCTCAAAATAATGCCAATGATAGTAGAAATGATTTCACAAACATAAGTGTTAAACCAACTCCCACCACCTCAGCTGGCTCTCCTCCCATTGTGGACCTTCCCAGATACTGGGAAATGCCCTAGATTCCTCCTGTCCCAGAGCCCCATGGGGACACAGAGTGGGAAAGGTTAGATAAAGAAGAGCCTCCACCAGGTCATGATGTAAACACTGGCTAGACCTCAGTCAGTATTCCTCGGCATTAGCCTTATCTGGAATGTTCCATGTATTCAGCTACACCTGTGTGTGGACATCTAGGTCACTGGCCAGGAGCAAAGACAGAACTAGGGTAGAGGTATGTGGGCTGAGGAGGGGTAGATAGCTTTCATTCACTGAACACCTCCAATGGGCCAGGTGCTCTACAGACATCTACATCTCCTCTATTTATAACCCTCACAACATTCTCCTGAGGTGGACGCCTTTATCCCCAATTGGCAGGTAAAGAAACTAAAGCTCAGAGAAGGGAAGTAATTTGTTCTAACTCATAAGGTGAGTGCCAAAGGCAGGATTAGAGAAACCCAGGCATGTTCTGCTCATCTTTGCTGACTCCAACTCTTAGACCTATCTCGTGTTCTCCTTCTTTCTTCACCTTAGGGGCATCCATTGGCATCCACGCTTCCTCCTGCAGGAGGTTCTAAAAATGCACAAGGTGATTGATTATTACTTATTGAGCTCCTCTTATATTCCAGAAACAATGCTAATCACTTAACATTCATTATATACTAGAATATCATTTCACATTCAATGGATGATATATACATCACAACAAACCTATGAGGTGGGTCATTTTGATTCTACTTTTTTTTGTATTAGAAAACAGAGGTTCTGGGGGCACCTGGGTGGCTCAGTGGGTTAAGCCCCTGCCTTCGGCTTAGGTCATGATCTCAGGGTCCTGGGATCAAGCCTTACATCGGGCTCTCTGCTTAGCAGGGAGCCTGCTTCCCCCCACCCCTGCCTGCCTCTCTGCCTACTTGTGATCTCTGTCTGTCAAACAAATAAACTCTTAAAAAAAAAAAAAAAGACAAGAAAAAAAGAAAGAAAAAGAAAACAGAGGTCTGGGAGGTGTAAAACCCTAAAAGCCCTTCACTGTGCCACATCGTGTCCATAAATCCAAATTTCTTTTCTGATAACCCTACAACCTGCTGTCACACTCTCCTACAACACCCCATCAGGCAGAGCGGAGCTTTTGTTCTCTCTCAGACTCATCTGAGCATCTAACAAAAGGTACAGAATCCCTCCTCCAGGAAAAAATGCTCTTAAAACATAAGTGGGAAAATTTACATGCAATGATCTTATTATATTAGAAATGTATTTACAATTAACGCTTGAACTACATGAATTTGAACTGTATGGGTCCACTTATTTGCAGATTTTTCCAATAAATATAGTACAATGCTGCAAATGTGTTTACTTTTCCTTATGATGTTCATAACGTTTTCTTTTCTGTAGCTTACTTCATTATGAGAATACAGTACATAATACATGTCACATACAACTATGTGTGGGTTGCCTGTTTAAGTTATTGGTAAGGCTTCTGGTCAACAGTAGTTTGTACTAACGTTTTGAGAGGAGTCACAAGTGATACATGATTTTTGACTATGTGTGCTGTCAGTGCCTCACACGCTTGTGTTGTTCGAAGTTCAGCTGTACTTCACCTGTGTTCAATGTGGTTTTTTTAATCGTGTTTCTAACTTTAATTTGATTATTTAAAAGTTAATTATTGATTCCAAGAAGAAAAAAAATAGGTAGTAACACAAAAGCCAATCCTAAACCTGCCCAAAAGTAAATTTCAATTTTGAAAATGTAATGGTGCTTACCTTGAAACAGAAATTGTAAGTGTTATATACAGTTTGACATGGTCTATGAGTGTTATCTTTGATATCTGATCAGTTTGACTTTTCCTTTGGAAAATATTCACTGCTAAGTCACAAAAGAATCAGGACTCCTGAGACTTTCTGCCAATGAGAAAGACTTGTGCCAAGGATCAGCTTTATTCTCCAAGACAAGGTTTGAATCATGGATCCTGTTGTGGAAGGCAAGTAACAAAATATCTAATGAAGGAGGTTTAAATCCTAAGAATGTGTTTTTGCCCAAGTAATCTAAAGAAAGGGAGATCCAGGGGCACCTGGGTGGGTGGGTTAACCCACCTCAGTGAGTTAAGCCTCTGCCTTCGGCTCAGGTCACGATCCCAGGGTCCTGGGATTGAGCCCCATATCAGGCTCTCTGCTCAGCAGGGAGCCTGCTTCCCCCTCTCTCTCTGCCTGTCTCTCTGCCTGCCTCTCTGCCTGCCTCTCTGCCTGCTTGTGATCTCTGTCTGTCAAATAAATAAATAAAATCTTAAAAAAAAAAAAAAGAAAGAAAGGGAAATCCAATGTTAACTTAGTAATTCAACAATGTCACAATTCTAGGTCAGCTTCTCTGCAATACTCTGGGCCTTCCCTTCATGGTCACAAAATGGCTGCAGTAGCTCCAAACAATAAACCCTAATAGGACATCATATTAAAAGAAATGTCAACAATTCAGAAGGGCATTGCCATTCGACAGAAGTATTACTTCAGTTTTCTTTATCTGCTCCAAGTCCCAATTAAGCCAGTTCAAATCCATGGAACAAGGACTACCCCAGATCTCTCTAACTATCTATGGCTTCCTTTACTTGAAGGGTGAATAAACAATTGTGTAAGATATTTAACAAAAGATGGGAGGCCTGGGTGGCTCAATCAGTTAGTGTCCGACTCCTGATGTCAGCTCAGGTCTCAATCTCATGGTCATGAGTTCAAACCCTACACTGGGCTACACACTGGGCAGGGAGCCTACTTCAAAAAAAAAAGTTATTTAACAAAAGGATTTTGTGTCAGAACAACACAAATTAAAGTACAGTTCCAGCCTTTTAAAATCAAGTCTTGGGGTACCTGGGTGGCTCAGTGGGTTAAGCCTCTGCCTTTTGCTCAGGTCATGATCCCAGGGTCCTGGGATTGAGCCCCGCATTGGGCTCTCTGCTCAGCAGGGAGCCCGCTTCCCCTTCTCTCTCTGCCTGCCTCTCTGCCTATTGTGATCTCTCTCTGTCAAATAAATATTTTTTAAAAAATTTTTTTAAATAAATTAAGTCTTTTTGGGGCACCTAGGGGCTCAGTTGGTTGAGCATTTAACTTGATTTCAGCTCAGGTCAGGAGGCTTTGCAGTCAGCAGGGAGTCTGCTTGGGATTTCCTCTCCCTCCCCTCTCTTTGTTCCCTCCACCATTCTCTTACAAATAAACAAATTTTTTTTTTTTAAATCAGGTCTTCTCATGTAAAACATTTGCATCATCTGGTGTATTTTTAGGATAGGCAGATATAATTTTGCTACATTAAAAACACGGGGGCTTTTCAGGGGATGTGAAAGGTGGAGGTCCTTATCATGTTCATTGATAAAAATCAAAACAAAAGATATACATAAATTTGGACATCATTTCTTTTCATTGCATTTTCCACCTTAAGCTGGGCTTAATGTGAAAAAGGCAGGTGCACACATTCATAATACGGGAAGCTCCTCTAATCGACAGGAAGTCAGGAGAATCACTAACCATGACAGTAAGATCCTTTCCATCCTACATTTGTTTGCAGTGAAACCACACATCAGAAACAGTTTTACACTTAGAAAGAACATGTTATTTTCACAAAGATAATTTACAAAGCAACACAAAAAATATATCTAAAAGAAAATATTCATCTTCCCACCAAGAGATCATTCATGGGCCACAGGTGAAGAAGCCCTTCTTTTCCTAGTGGGACAGAATGTAAATGCTACTTTTCCTAGTGGGACAGAATGTAAATGCTCCAGTGTGATCTCAGAGTCCTGCCTCTAATAACACCACCTACCTGGGACATGCTTAGAGATCGGGATGCAGCTGTTTTTCAGCCCTTTACTCATCACCTGCTCAAGGGGTAGATAAAACAGGTTAGAGAGAAAGGAGAGAGAGAGAGGATCTTTTTGGAGGCACCTGGTGGTGAGGGGAAGTGTGGTCTGCAGGGTGACATGGACATGGGTCATGGATTTAAATCCCGGCTTCCCTACTTTCTACCTCTGAGACTTTTATTGGCCCAATGATTCTCTCTAAACTTCAATATTCTTACTTTACCTGAAAACATGAGAGTGATCATTCTCTTCAGTGAGACTGAGCATTTTTAAATGACTAAAATTGACACTCTGCTTATGACTTAAAGTGAGCAAAGAATGTTTTATTGTCTAAGTGAGGCTAGTGAGCGAAGAAGAACAGCTTGAGATTCTACCCACGGGCAGGGAAAGGACTCTCCTCTTCCCCAGTGAGCATATTTAATGGGCGGGTGGGAGAATGACAAAGCCAGTGGACAATTCTATCCCCATGCTTGTTCACAGTATCTGTCTCACGTACATGGAAATCCACACAAGATGTAAACTGAGTCAAGGCTACCCTCATCGGTATTCCAGCCCTCTTTAGAAGCAGCAGGATGAGGGAGAGCAATCATAGCCCCTACTCAACCTCTTGTCTTCTTCCATCGTTTTCATGTGCTTTATTTGCATGTGGTTTTGCTCATTATAATGTCATTAGCATGAGGGGAGGGGTCTATTACCAGGATAACTAGGAGAGAAACTGGTCCTACTCAGGCTTAGCTAAGACCACTAACCTACACAACCCGGCTCCAGCTGCATCCTTAACTCACTTCCTTTTGGGGGTTGCCAGATTGTAGAGTCTCATGCGTTTTCACTCTATCTCTTGTAAGTCTTATCGGATATACTGAATATATTCATTTCTACATACATACACATATAGTTCTTTGCCGCAAATGACTGTATATGTGTGCACCATCTTATGTATACCAAATATATTTTGTATACTTATTATTTAACCTAATAATTGTTCTTCTTCCCATGAACTGGATTAAGTCCTTGAATGCCAGCTATCCATGTCCCTCTTGGTGCAAGGATTCTGATACATGTCTACCTTCATTTCAAAGAAACCTATTTCGGCATTTTTCCATATTCTGAATAGTACTTCACACATTTCCTACCCCTCAAGATGTTGAAGAGATTGAATCACACTTCCTACGTTTCCAGAACCCGTGGAAGTCAGAAATTGCCGGAGATTCTGTGGATTTGTAGATGACCTTAGGTTCTCGAGCTCTCCTCCAGATTCCACATCTTCTTATGCTGCCTCCAATCTGTGCCTGGTGTGAAACTCAGTGCGCCCTCCTTGGATTCTCTCCCCATGGTCACACATCAGTTACAATGGAAAAACATTCTCCAGAGATGCACATCATGGCTCTTCTCCCACCCCCGCATCCTGGGTGAATAAGGAGAGTTCTCCTGAGGTCTGTTCTGCATTTTCCTGTCTTCTCCTCTCCAGTCCCACCCTTGGTCCTTAATTTGGAGATCTGGGTCCTCCCTGGGTGAGTGGTGAATCAAAGGTTGTGGACTGCATTAGAAAGTGCAGAGATTTTTCTTGAATAGAGAGTTAAAGAAAAGAGAGGGCATGTGAAAAGAAGGTGGTAGAGAAAAGAAAGCTAGAAACACCCTTCAGTTGAGTGCTAGAGAATATAGATCCTAAGATGGACCTATTTACTTAACACAGATAAAGTTCTTCCTATGCATCGGGGACTGTTACAGGGACTTGACAGATATGAACTGAGTTCATTTCCCTCACCCCCCTGATAAGGAGGTCCTATTATCATCCTTCTTTTATAGATGAGGGAATGAAGGCACAAAAAAGATTTAGTGATTTAGTGAGAGCAGCTTATGAGAGCAGCAGGTAACACTCGAACTCAGAGCATGTCTGAGTTCATGTTTTCAGCTCTGCTCTGTACTCCTCGTGGGGCTTAATAACTGTGCTTCCTTTCATGATGACATAGACATTTAAGCACAGTTTGGAATTAGCTATTCATTTTGGCATGACTTTGACTCTGTCCATGACATCGACTCAAGACTGGGTCCTGTGGGTCCCAGAATATATTTGTTTTGTTTCTTTTTTTTTTAATTATTATTTTTTATTTGAGAAAGAGAGATAGAGCTAGTGAGGGAGAGAGCAGGACTCAGGAGGAGAGGGAGATGAGGGCTCCCTGCAGGGAGCCCAAGATGGGGCTTGATCCTAGGATCCTGGGATCCTGACCTGAGCTGAAGGCAGATGCTTAACTGACTGAATCACCCAGGTGCCCCTGTATTTGGCTTTTTAAAAAGGGATCTCAGTGGATGGCATCTTCTGATGCAGGGGAATGGACCCAGCTTCACAGCCCCCTGCCTCCTTGACAGCCTCCTCCCTCTTCCTGCCCCTCTCTGGCCTCCTTACCTCTTTCCTCCAGATTCGTCTTCTGTTACACAGCTTGTGTCAAGCTTCTCTCACCTATGCATGCCCAGACCCATGATGATGGCATTGCATGCCCTCCAATGGACAAACCTCACAGAAGCCCCTCTCCTTCAAACAATCTTAAAAGTTTGCCTTTGGGAGTGCCTGAATGACTCAATTGGTTAAATGTCCAACTCTTTTTTGTTTTTTAAGATTTTACTTATTTACTCGAGGAAGAGCATAAGCAGGAGCAGAGGGAGAAGCAGACTCCCCACTGGGTAGGGAGCCCAACGTGGGGCTCCATCCCAAGACCCTGAGATCACGACCTGAGCTGAAGGCAGACACTTCACCAGCTGAGCCATTCATGAACCCCAAGCACCTGACTCTTGGTTTCGGCTCATGTCATGATCTCAGGGTTGTGAGATGGAGCCCTACATTGGACTCCGTGCTCAATGGGGAGTCAGCTCAAGATTTGGTCTCTCACTCTCCCTCTGTCCTTACCCTGCCCCCGCCCCGCTCTCTCTCTTTCTCTCTAAAATAAATAAATAAATCTTTAAAAAGATAAAAATAAAAGCTTGCCTTTGGTTAAATTCTCTCTTTTCTCAGGTCTCTGAAAAGATGTCTGACAACTCAGTTTTACTAGCATGTCATTGGCAGGGCACGGACAAAGGTGAAGGGAGACTCCCCAGAATTATAAGGAGGAAGCATTAGAGTCGCCCTCAAGAGTTGCCAGGGAACAATGCTCCCGCCTGATTTTCCTGTGTTATCCAGCTCCCCTTCACTTCACTCTTCTGAAAAGCAGAGTCTAGAAGTTGGTGCTTCCCAGATATAATTGCTTATGGTTGAATCCCTGAGCAGCCAAGGCAGAGATAGTTTTCAAAAATCCAGCCACTTTGATGTCGGTGGTGACTTGGACCCAGTGGAGAACGTTCATTCTTATTGCCAAATTGCAAAAACGCCCTCTTGAGTTTCCAAAAATACCTCCTCGTTGAAGAGTTCTCTGCCCCAGAGAGGCAGGGTGATGGGTCGAAACAGCTAGTGAGTAGAAGGCAGCTGGCCTGAGTCACACGGGGGAGAAGTTGCAGATAAATTTTAAGAGCCACTGTAAACTCAGGACCATATGGTGTCCGGGGGCATTTGCGTTTTAACAGATATATCTTGGGATCTTTGAAGGAATGGTTGCACTGCCAACTCATCAATTAATCAACCCTCCCAAGGTCGCCAGGGACGCTGAGGATTGGGCCCGGGCAACAGGGGCCTGGAGGAACTGGCTTTAATTAAAGGATTTGTGCAGTAATGGAATCCTCAAATCCTTTGAGCAATGTTGCATGAAGTGGGCCTTTCAATCCCTGTGTGCATTTTCCATGGCTGCAAAGAGGCGACGAATATCCTGACCAAGCATTTCCAGGGAGGGTGTTGTTAACCCATTTAGAAACCCCTCTGAAGGACACACGGCCCAAGCAAATGAAAATAAAGAAAAAGAAAAGGAAAGAAAAACATGGCGCTCCGCAGCAGCAGGAAGGCTCTCCATTCTCCAAACTCTTGTGATAAAGTCCTGACGGGGTCGTTACTACTTGAAAGAATTGCTTTGCAGATGTTAAGTGTTCCGACACGACCTGCACTTAGAAACTCACCAGCTACTTCCCCTTGAATTGTTAGCTATGATTTGAATGGGATCCTTGATCAATGAGAGTAATGGTCTTGCTGTGTGTGGGGCCCACGGACTGGGGGGGTCCTCTGGATAAACTCTGCCCTTCGATGATTTTTGACAAGCAGGATATTCTTGTGGGGAATCAATCAACTTCTGAAAAATTGGTACTGCGTGCGAACCCACTGAGCCCCTTCGACATCCAGCACACCTGCCTGACGCTGGAAGGTATTTTTTCTTCCGTGACCTTGATGAGACATTTCTCTGAATCTGTGCTCATCCTTTCTGTGTCATTTGGTGCATGTGAAATTCTTACACACACACACATGCACACACACACACACACACACACACACTCGGTTGTTTCAGCTTGCCGGCTGCCACACAGAAAACACAGTCCAATTTCTACGCTAACAGGAACTCCACCTCACCACTAATTACTACACACCTCCTACCGAATCCCACTGCGGAGTTCCGCCATACAACTGGGTCCCAAAATCTCTTCAGAGAACCAAAATTTAACGTCCAAGCATCGCCTTTTTATCAGGAACCATTACAAGATCATCTTTATGTGTTTTGATACACTGCTATCAACTGTTAATACATTGTTCAACGTCCCTCATCTACGTAACCCGCAGGTTTGTGACTCTGAGCTCGGACTCAGAGAGCACTTTGCTTTCTTTCTTGATAAGCAGATACGTTCAGCACATGTGTCTCAGCTCAGGCTGCCATAACAAGACACCACAGAGTGGGTGACATAAACAACAGAAACTTCTCTTCTCACAGCCCTGGAGCCTGGCAGTCTGAGGTCAGGGTGCCTGCATGGCCGGATTCTGGTGAGTCCTCTCTTCCTGCCTCCCGACTCTGCCTTCTCACTCTGTGCTCATAACAGCAGAGACAGTGAGCTCTCTGGTGTCTTTTTTTTTTTTTCTTTAAAAGATTACATTTATTTATCTGAGAGAGAGAGAGAGAGGGCATGAGCAGGAGAGAGCGGGAGAGGGAGAGGGAGAAGTAGACTCCCCACCGAGCAGGGAGCCAGATGTGGGGCTCGATCCCAGTACCTTAGAATCATGGCCTGAGCCAAAGGCAGACTGTTAACCCAATGAGTCACCCAGGCATCCCTCTGATGTCTTTTTTTATAAGGACACTAACCCAGTTGGATCAGGACCTTACCACATGGCCTCATTTAACCTGACTGACTTCTGGGAAGCTCCCATTTTCCAAATACTTTCACATTGGGAGTTACGGCTTCAACATACAACTCTGGGGAGGAGGATGCAATTTAGTCCGTAGCAACACATGTATGCACTCCATCCAATCTTCTTTCTCTCTTGATGTTAGAACTAATGCTTCAGAGTTTTAGACTCAATTCCGTTGGCATTTTTAATTTATATTTCCATGTACAATTTTTCCATATCCCCTTGCCCTCCTGACTCAGCATTTATTCTTTTATCCTTGTAATGATGTGAAGGTCTGTCTTGTTGTGCGTTCACTCCATGTATGTAGGTGCGTTTTAATGACAAATCTTCCAAATAAAATTTGGAAGCTGAAGGGAAGTAAGAATGATAAACACGAGAAAAGATTTGTGTTGCGATGTCAGGAAGAAAGATACCCTTTAGTTGTGTGTGATTGTTCACTTGTTTGTCTTGGTGATCTGATTAACTTGTTTCTGAAGGTCTTAGCTTGCAGCACCCATAGAACTAAAGTTGGCTTGTGGAAAGGTCCAGCTACAATGGTGGGTAATGCTAAAGAACAGATCAACTCTGTTTTCTATACTTTTCTTCAGGGAAGTTACTCCCAACAATAGAGTATTACAGATGGGTAATTGGATCCTTTTTAGCTGCTGACAAAATAACTACTCATCTTTGCTTTGAAAGCATAGATGTGTGATCAGGAACTAGATTCTTCCCTCTTACTCATGCTTCACCCCCAATTTGCTATGAGCTTCTATCGATTCTATGTCCTTACTGTCTCTCAAATACATTTTCTCCTCACCATCTCTTCTACCCCCTCCTTAGTTTGGGTCCTCACCTGCTTTTTTCACATACATTGTTAAAATAAACTCTGTAGTGGACAGTCATGTTTTGGGCCAGCCAGACCCCTCTATATATGAAAGATGTCCGTCCCTCCGTAGAACAGAGGCCACAAACTGGTTTCCCCAGCAACCTTTGCAGCCAGGACACAGGCATTGCCTCGGCCTCCAACTAAACGTCCCCACAAAAGGCCTTAACCAGAAGTGATGCAATGAGACAAGTGCCACATGGAATTCACTTTGGCAAAGGTGATGGCAGAATCCTTCAGTTTCCAGGACAATGGCTCTGGACACTTTGAAGAGGACAAAACAAAATTTCCTATAGAACCTGCTCTCTCTACCAAAATGACCAGGACAGGGGTTTCCAAACAAGACAGAAAATTTTAGACAATAAGCACCTTACTCCAGCCAACGCTATAGGAAAATGCTACAGCCCCATCCCAGCCCCTATCAGCAAAAGCCAAGAGTCCACCACTCTGGGCAGGCTGGAGTTAGGTAGGTACCCTGACCTCCCTTCTGAGCAGTGTTAGCAAAGACCACATAGGGAGCCAGGAGTTCATCCCCAGCAGATGGTAATGTGAGGGAAAGAGGAAGGAAGCCCCTTCGTTGTTTCCCAGTTCATCCCCTGCAAGATCTAGCCATGTGTTCTCCCCTTAAGTTCTTTCAAATTCCCCCTTTTAACAAATCTCCCTTTTAATTTAATTTGTTCAAAAGATGGTGCTGGTTGGGACTCTACCTCTTAGAGTATGTCCCAACCACTGGCTCCCCCAGCCTTCCTTTCTCAAGTTACAGGTCCCTTGCTTGGAGATGGCTTCACTAACCCACTGCCCCAAGTTGTACCTCTCCAAGGTGCTCAGAGTCCCCTGGGCAGTCCTAATTACGTGTGTAATTGTGCATTCACTCGTGACTGTCTTCCACACCAGCCAAGGCTTGCTGCAAAGAGGAAGCGTGTTATTGTTCAACTTTGCACACCCAGCGAGACACAAAGGACAAGGCACAGAGTAGGTGCTCATTAAAGAAGCAAGCCTCTGACACATCACCCACAGTCATTCCCCTGCATACCTGTCAGCTTTCTCATGATGAGCGGCCAGCTGATGCAGGGCAAGGTACACAAATGTGGGAGGTCAGTCTCCTCATAATAACATGTGCCCAACTTTCGGTTCCCTAAGCCTGCTCTCCCCACCAGGCTAACTCCCAAGAAGGAAGCGCTGACTCTAATCTCCCCTCCTCGCTTCATCCATCTTGGGCAGAGAGCAGGGCAGGGAGGCAGCAGCACAGACTCGTTTTCCCTGGAGGAGGGACAGGGCTGGCCTCTGGGGCTGCGCCAGGGAGGAGCTGGCAGCCCGTGCAATCCTGCTGGGATGCTAGACAATGAACTCTCAATGACCTGCAGCCATGAACTTCATGCCAATGTCGAAACAACCCCCTCCGTCTTCCGGAATTCAAAATATCAGTGTTTTTTTTTTGTCGACCTTCATCATTTTAAATTGGTCACATAAGGAGCGTGTTGCAGTGGCTGTTGTTTTTAAGTGGGTGGAAGATGCTTTTGTGCTGAGACCTCTCCTTGGCCTGTTGCTCCCCGGAACAAATGTGGTGATCAAATTACCATCCTCTGGAAATAGCAGCCTAATGGGAAATGCTGACAGCTTCTAACCTGAACCAAGCAAATGGCATTGATGGAATATCTAAAATAAATGAATACCAAAAAAAAAAAAGAAGAAGAAGAAGAAGAAGAAGGAAGGAAGGAAAAAGAAAAAAAAAAAAAAGCCTGAGGTATGGGTTTCCTTAACCCGACAGAACCATGTGGCTGTGAGCCTTCTGTGGATAGGACAGCCAGAGACACCCAGCATGGATGGACAAGAGTTTGCTGACCTGTGTATGGTACTGTGTTCTGCCAGCATTGGTCTAAGTAGCAGAAATGTCTTTCTGATAAGGACTGGGGATCAGAGAGGTGCCAGGAAGCCATCCAGCCCCCAGGTCTCCCCAGCCACGGCCGGGAGGACTGTGCCTCCCGGATCACAAGGAAATGCATGTCATCTTGTATGCAGGAGGTCTGGCATTTGTAGAACTTTTAATCTTGTCCAAAGTTCTTTTTGAAGGAGACATAACAGGTATTTGACATTCCATTTAATAGGTAAGGAAGCCAGCAACAAGGACACAGCTCATCTAAGTCTAGAGCTCGAACTTTCTGATTCCTAATCCAGTGTGCACTCCACCAAAATCAGTATTTGGCAATGTGAATAATAATGATCCTAACAGTAATGACGCCCGGCACTTATGGATCGCTCAGCATGGGATAGATACTGTAGTGGGTACTTCAGTGAGCATTGAAAGACCCCGCATATAGACACCCTTCCCCCAGCCATAGATTAACTAACCGCTCTTTTGCTTTTCTGTAACTGCTTGGCTGAAAAACATCCTCCCACTACCTGCCACCTTATCGCAAAAACCGGGAGAAAACAAGGACGGAAAGTCTCTAGAGTCCCGTCCGATCGTCTCGAGGAATTCCGAAGGAACTATCAGCTGTGACCTCAGATAACCCACATTATGTTTTAAAACATCCAATAGGAAACCTGTTGCTTAGCCGTTGCTCCTGTACCCCTTCTTGCCCTATAAAAAAGCTTGTAAGCCTGAAGCCCGCGCACTCAGCTAGCTGATGCTGCTGACCGCCCGCAGGCGCGTCTGTGAAGAATAAACCCTCTTGCTTTTGCATCCAGTGGAAGCCTGGTGTCCGATTCTTGGGTGGCGAAGTCTGCGGGTCTTTCAGCATGAACCCATTTCAGCAAGATAAACTGTCATAATCTCCATGTTATGAGCAAAGACACTAAAGCCCAGAGAGGGTAAGTAACTTGTCAGAGGTCACACAGCTAGCAAGTGGCAGAACTCAGAGCCAGAGTGCTCAACCCCTATCCATGATCAACCTTAAAAGATTAACCTTAAGAGAAAGAGTAACATTTATGTATTCTATTCATTCATTTTCTTACTTTAAAAGTGATTTAGTTTCACGGTTTAAAAATCAAGGGAGGTTCAGTCAAGAGACTTTTCCAGCAGAATTTGGAAGAGTACTTAATAGCAAAGAAAAGTATATCTGATAAACATTTACATATAAAAACAGGATACAAAACTATAAGCACACAAGAATTAAAACTACATAAAATAAGCATGAGAGAATAGAAAACTGTAAGAAAAGGCACAAGATATTATCGGTAGTTGTGTTGAAATGATATGATAATGGGAGGTTTTTATTAATGTTCTCTATTTCCATATATTCTGTGTGTTTTTTTTTTAAATTTAAGGAAATGTGAAAAGCCTCCTCAAAACATAGTTTGACTTATTGCTTCGAATCTGTGGCATTTAGGGAACCACAGAGAAAAAACTGTGTTATAAATAGCAAAAAAGGTGGGAGCAGCTTGTGTTTTTCATTTTTATTGTATCTAAACTTCAAGGAATGTGTCTTGATTATACTAGAAACATTTGTCCCCACTGGCTCCCCAAAGAACGAGGGAGAGAGGGAGAAGAGAAAGAAAAAGAAAAAGGAGGGAGGGAAGGAGGAGAAGAAAAGGGGGACGCATTTTGTTGCACAGCAGAAACATTCCATTTCATTGCTTTGTTTGGGAACTACTTAACAAGACTACAAACACTAATCTCACTGGGTAATTAAAACAGTGTAAATGTCACTATTCCAATCTTTGACATTTGGTTTGGGTCCTGACAGGGCACAATGAATTATAGAGAAGGAATCTCCCCGTTGTGAGCACATGTGTTAATAATCCTGGCACAAGGCTTTAATATTCCTCTAGATGTTTGAAAAACTCTGTGTAGCTAGATATATGCGGTTCCTTCAGCCCTTTATCACACGGTGCCTCGGGGCACCTCTCCTGTTGCTGTTTTGCATTGTTGTGTGGCTGTCTCGAATCACTTAAACTTCCATGCGTGTCGAGTCTGGGTTTGCCCTAGACACGGCATCTTTCCCAAGGGCCGCGATTGCGGGTTCTTTCTTAGTAACCCAAGGCCACGTACACCAGAGAAGGTCAACCACTTTTGAACACTGAGAGCAACTCCCATTTATTGATCACTTGTTATGCACTGGGCACTGTACTTCCTGCTTCCCACTTTCTCTTTTCATGAGAAATTGCATCCATGGCATTGGAGGCCATGGGTAAAGCAGCCAGCCCGCGGGCCCCAATCGCAGGTCCTGTAACCTTGGACAATTTTCTCAGCCTCACTGTTTCTCATCTTCAGCCTCTGTAAAGGGAGGAAAGGATGGTATCTTCCTTCTTAGGACTTGGAAAATTAAGTGAGTTGGAATATGTGGAATGCTTGCACGTAGTAAGAAATCAATAACTATTAGCCTTTATTATGCTCATTTTGTCGCTATTATTGTTCATTCTTACAGCAAGGGAAATCTTGCTTCTCCCACCGTGATTACCCGGCCCCACCCCCCACCCCCGAGACTTCCGCATCTCGGTAGGCCGCACCACCTCCCTCCTAATTGTCCAAAACCAAGGCATCATCTTGGATCCTCGTCTCTCCTCTTCCAGATCCTGTCCTCCAACAAGTCCTGTCAGCTTTCAGTCTGGAATATCCTGTATCCTTCCTCCTGATTCCATCTGGAAGAACAGCGTTCTGCAAGTGGCCCCGCCTGGGTTAGGAGCCCGCCTCTGCCACTTACTTTGTGGTGCTGATGGGCAAAGTACTTGAACTCTCATTGAGATAACAATAGAACACACATCATAGGATTGTTGTGAGGACAAAATCAAACAATCCCAGTAAAGCACTGGAAACAATGCCTGAGCAGAGAAACCAGTCAGGCAGAGTTAGTTCTGGCTGTGGGCTTTACAGCCAAGTCCTTGAATTCCAGGCGGTGCAGGTTGCTGTTAGCTCTCACCCGGACTGAGGCCACAGCCTCCCAGAGCTGCTTCCGTTCTCAGCCTTTCATCTTTTCACCACACAGCCGCCAACAGCATCTTGCGAGTGTGTATGTAAAACCATCGCTAAGAATCTTTCAATGGCTTCCCGTTACACTTGGATAAAAATCCAAACCCTTACCTCTGGCCTAGAAGTCTCTTTAGGTGACCCTCTCCACTCTGATCTCCATTTGGACAGTTATCCTCCCTCTGCTATAATCCAGGCCACCTGCCATTTTTTTAGTTCTTTGAATGTGCCATGGTTCAGCCTGCCCCAGGACCTTTGCATTTACTTCTGTCCACAGAACATTCGTTCTGGCCCCTTTTTATATTTGCAGATGTCCAGGGGTTATTTCTTCTAGAAGTCCAGATTTCCTTATCCTGTCTGGGGTCACCACTCCCCAATCTCCAGTAATATCAGCCAGCCTCCAGTTCTTTGTAGCCATGTTTGATCATATCTTGTTTATTTGTTCACTGACTAATCTTCTGCCTGCCCAGCTAGCATATAGCATATTCCAGTTGCTAGGGTGGCATAGTAAATCACCCCAAAACTTGTAGCATTAAAGAATCTTTATTCTGTTCACAGATCGTGCAGCTAGGAAAGTCAGAGAAGGTGCGGCTCTCTTAGGGCCTCATATGAAAGCCTCAAAGGCTGGAGGCTGGGAGGACTGGTCTTCCTTTGGCCTATTTTTCTGTCTCTGTGTGGTTTTTCTGTGTGATCCCTCTAGCATATCCGTAACAATGTGGCTGGACTTCTGTGTCAACTCAGGGATCATAAGGCATCTGTCTGGAAAGAGGGCCAGGAGACTGCTGTCTCATCTTTTAGGACCCAGCTTTGAAGGTATGTCACTTCTACTGGTCACAGGCCTGTCCCATTCAAGAGGAAGAAACATAGACCCTACCTTTCCATGGAGGATTGCCTCTGCCCTAATATGAGAAGAAAATATAGAATATACATACAATGAATATTATTCACCCTTAAAAAAGAAATCCTGCCTCTGGTGACAACATGGATAAACCTGGAGGATGTTACGCTCAGCCAGTGACATCAGCCAGACCCAGAAAAACAAATATTGTATGATCTCACTTACATGTGGAACCTTAAAAAGTCGAACTCACAGAAGCTGAGAGTAGAATTGTGGTTGCCATGGGCTGAGGGGAGGAGGACATGGGGAGTTATTGGTCAAAAGGTACAACACTGCAGTTATACAAGATGATTATGAAGATCTACTATCCAATACTATCTATAACAACACTGTATTATATACTTAAAATTTGATGAGCTCTTATGTTAAGTATTCTTACCACAAAAAAAAATAATAAAAATAATAGTAACAGGGGCAGGAGGAAACTTTGGGAGGTGATGGGTATGTTGATGGCCTTGATGATGGTTTCGGGGATGTATATTTATTCTCAAACTCTTGGAGTTGCAAACATATTAAATATGTATAGCTTTTTACATCTCAACCGTACTTCAATAAAGTGTTTTTTTTTTAATAGACATGTATTCATGATTGGATTGCTTTTGTCATTTGTAAGGGTAAGTGTGTTTACCAAAAAATAAAGTTAAAGTTAAGTGAAAAGAAGAAGGAGGAGGAGGAGGGGAAGAGGTCGGGGTAGGAGAAGGAGAAGAAGAGATGTGAGGTGAACTATATCAGCATAGCCATCTTCGAAAAGATAGTCTGCCACAGAGGATATGAATAGACATCTTTCCAAAGAAGACATACAGATGGCCAACAGACACATGAAAAGATGCTCAACATCACTCATCATCAGGGAAATGCAAATCAAAGCCATAATGAGATGCCACCTCATACCTGTCAAGAGTGGCTAAAATCAACAACACACAGAATAATGAGTGTTGGTGAAGATGTGGAGAAGGAAGAGCCCTCATGCACTGTTGGTGGGAATGCAAACTGGGGCAGCCAATGTGGAAAACAGTATGGAGATTCCTTAAAAAACTAAAAATGCAATTCCATATGGTCCAGGAATCTCACTATGGGGTATTTACCCAGGGACTAGAAGATGAGGCAGTATATAGACCCAATGGAATATTATTCAGCCTTTAAAAAGTGAAATCTTGCCATTTGCAACAACATGAATGGATCTGGAGGGTATAATGCTAAATAAAATAAGTCAGAGAAAGATAAATATCATATGATTTCATCCATATGTGGAATTTAAGAAACAAAACAAACCAAGAAGAAAAGGCACAAACAAAACAACAGACTCAACTACAGAGAACAAACTGGTGGTTCCGGGGTGGGGGGCGGGGAATGGGTGAAATACAAGGAGGGGATTAAGAGCACACTTGCTGTGATGAGCACTGAGTAGTAATAAAACTTTTGAATCATTATTCACTGGATGTGAATTACACTTGAATAAAAAAAAATCAATAAAATGGAGCACCAAGTTTAAGTAAATAAATAAACTAAAAAACAAAAACAAAGACAAACAAAACAGAAAACCCCCCAAAAAAAGAAGAGAAAATACAGCCTGCTGAAAAGCTCCAGGAGGGCAGTAACCTTGCCTTGCCCACACTGTACTCACAGCTCTAGAATGGTGCCTGGAACATAGTAGGTGCTCAGTAAACCTTTATTGACTCAAGCAATGAAATGCTCTATGATGTAAATATATCATCTTCATTTTACAGAAAAAAATATTAAGACTCCGTGAAGGGCTCAGATAGACACCCAGGTTTGCCTGCCTCCAGCAGCTATTTCTTAATAAATGATATCCTCCCTTCCCTCCCCATTGTGGAACATTGAATAAATGAATAAAAGAATAAAGGATTGAATTATTCTATTTTTTCCCTAGTGAAATTATTCTGATATCACTGGTTAACACTCAGACTCTATCAAGTCTTCTGATTCCCTTACCAGATTTTTTTTTCCCAGATGTTTAGTACTGATTCTTTTTTTTTTTCACTTTTCTTTTCTTTTTCTTTCTTTCTTTCTTTTTAAATAGACTCTGCACCCAGCACAGAGTCCAACACAGGGCTTGATCTCCCGACACAGAGATCGACATCTCAGCTGAGATCAAGAGTTGGCCATGGCACTGACTGAGCCACCCAGATGCCCCAGTGCTGATTCTTTACACTGATACGTACGAAGCATCTTTATTTTCAGTAGGATCGTGAACTTCTGTTCTTAGGATACTTAAGAATATGGCTTCCAGGGAAAAGCCCCGGAAATAGTTAAACAGGACTTTCAATGAACTGAGGCCAAGGGATGTCTAAGCAACCTTCAAACTGAAAGCATCTGAAGACTCCTTTTATTGTCACTTTCAGAAGGCAGGGCCTTTCTGTAGGCTACTTTCTGGTCTTAGCCGGCAGTGGGATGGCAAGTCTGGGTCATGGTTCAGAGGAAGAGCGCCACCTACTGATGACCTGCTCCACCTTCAACACCACGAAGTAGAGCTAAGACCACCTTGTTACTGTTCCAAGGGTGTGGAGGAGCCTTCTCAGCAGAACAATGAAATCTTGGTCATGACTTCCAGCTCTGGTATTTGCACTAACAGTGAGACCAACAAAATCATAGTACATTGAATATAAGGCTGGTCAATGTAGTTCTGTGAGAAAGGAAAATGACTCCAGCAGGAAAGGTTCTTTCCAAAATACAGACTGCATACTTCTGGCACGCCTCTGCACTGAATGTTACCTTATTAAGGAGAATAGTCCTATAGCATATTTCATACCATTTGGCAAAGCATTTGTAAGATTATTCTTTTCAGTAATGAGGTGGTACCTTCACTTCCATTTCATGTGTTCCCGAGAAATTCCAATGCATAACATAAGGCAAGAAAAATCAACTTCAAATAGTTCCTGGGTTCTGCTAGGAAGCTTGTAGCTAGCTACAAGTAACAAGCCATGGCAACTTCACTACGTAAATCATTCGTATGATATGATTCCATCTATGTGAAGTTCTAGAACAGGCAAAACAAGTATGTGGTGATAGAAATTAGAACAGTGTCGGGGACAAGGGATGGGAGGAATTAATTGCAAAAAAAGACACAAAAGAAGTTCCATGGTAATGAAAATGCCTGTATCTTGTGGTACTGAGGTTACTCAGAAGTACATGTTAGTGAAAAGTCACTAGAGGGTGCAATTTAAGGTTTATTTCACTTACTTACATTTCTCCTAGAAGAGAAAAAAAGAGATGTAACTAAATATTGAACTCTAGGAGCACCTGGGTGGCTCAGTTGGTTGGGCATCTGCCTTCTGCTCGGGTCATGGTCCCGGGATTCTGGGACTGAGTCCCTAGCTAGGCTCCCTGCTCATTGAGGAGCCAGCTTCTCCCTCTGCCTGCCACTCCCCCTGCTTGTGCGCTCTCTCGCTCTCTCTCGCTCTCTCTCTCTGTCAAATAAATAAATAACATCTTTAAAAAAAGATCTTGAACTCTAGTTAATGACTTATAGGCTGAAGTGTTTAGGAACAAAGTGAACTGATGCCTGCAACTTACTTTGAAGTCCCCTAAAAAAAATGAATTGACAGATACACAGAGAGATGGATTAATATGTGAAAAAAACAAATAGGGCAAAATGGTAATCACTGTAGGGTTATGATGTTATTGTATATGGGTGTTCAGTATACAATTTTTTCAACTTTTTCTGAATGTTTGAAAATTTCCATACAAAAGTCAAAAGGGAAATGAAAAAATAAAGAACAAGCCTAATGGAAAAAACACACATACCTACCTTTGGGTTGAAATGACCTAAGAAAATATTAAGTTTGGGTTTCTTAGAGCTAGAATTATCTCAGTTGTCTTAGTAAGGACGACAGATTGGGTAGTTCGCATGTCACTAATTAACTTTTCTGAATGAGAAATTGTTTTAATTTGAGATAACTCTGAGCTTTCTGGCATCCCCCCTGGAGTAAAAGTGGGCTCCCAAATTAAGTTAATGAGGCAAAGGAAGAGGATACCACTTTACCAATTATGTGTACCTTTCTATAACCTCTTGACTAGCAGAAATGTTTCCAAGAATGGCAGGGAGGCTGCCCTTACCATATCCATCATGGTCCTAGCTTTGTACTTTTTTTTTTTCAATGAGAATTCTACCATCACCACTACCCCTTACCTCCAGCATGGAAAGAAGCTGCACAAAAAAATTCTTATTTAAGAGAGCCAACAAAGTTTTTTAAGCCATCAAATGAGTTAAGCAAAGATGAACCAGAAGTAGGTGAATTAAATTTCCCCCTCAAGTCCTATAGAAATCCAATAAATAAATTAAATGCATGTGGATTTAAAAATTAAAGGCCGAGAAGGCTTGAGGCAAAGTGCATTTGACATTTGAAATAATAGAAACTTAGCGGCGGCTTGTAGCAAGCTGTGCGCTTACCTGGTGTAATAGGGGCCCTTGGTCACGGGTCTGCCTGACTCTGTGTTTACGGAGCATAGTGGCCTTGCAGGGACATTCAATACAACTCCCCATCGCAAGGTGTGACTTGAGGGTCATCATTTAGAAGACAATGGGAGCAGCCTCCTGCTCAGCCGTCCACCCAGAGGAGCCATGATTATTGAAATTCTGAGTTTGTTCAGTTATCTCTCCTTTTGGAAGGACTGGCCTATAGCTCCAAAGCACGTTTGCAAAAGGGTCTGACAATGTGTTGCGAGAAACTGAAAGATGCTCTCTCATGATGACCCAGTAATTCTACCTTGCAAAATTTAGCCGCAGCCAGGAATTCTTTTTTTTTTTTTTTAAAGATTTTATTTATTTATTTGAGGGAGAGACAGAGGGAATGAGTGCACATGCACGAGCAGGGGAGGGGCAGAGGGAGAGAGACAAGCAGGCTCCAGGAAGTGCTTGAAGAGGGACTCTCTGCAGGGCTCACCCTGGGCCTTGATCCCAGGATCCTGAGAAATCAGATGTCCCACTGACTAAGCCACCCAGGTGCCCCACCTGAGCAAGGAATTCTAAGATGTGACCAAAGCCGTGTACAAGTGTATTTGTCACTGTTATTCAACATAGTAAAATTTTAAAGTCATCAGATGTCCAACAATAGGGGATTGGGTAAATAACTGTTTCACGTGCTGTTTAAAACAGTAGTTAATGGAACTGGGACTGTTATATTAAGTGAAATAAGTCAATCAGAGAAAGACAATTATCATACGATCTCACCCATATGTGGAATTTAAGAAATAGAAGAGGATCATAGGGGAAAGGGAGGAGAAAATGAAACAAGACGGAATCAGAAAGGGAGGTAAGCCATAAGAGACTCTTTTTTTTTTTTTTAAAGATTTATTTGTGTGAGAGAGAGGGAGCATGTGCGCATGTGCGCAAGTTGGGGGAGGGACAGAGGGAGAGAATCTTTTTTTTTTTTTTAATTTTATGTATTTATTTGACAGAAAGCGAGATCACAAGTAGGCAGAGAGGCAGGCAGAGAGAGAGGGAGAAGCAGGCTCCCTGCTGAACAGAGAGCCCGATGTGGGGCTCCATCCCAGGACCCTGAGATTATGACCTGAGCCAAAGGCAGAGGCTTAAACCACTGAGCCACTCAGGTGCCCCAAGAGACTCTTAATCATAGGAAACAAACTGAGGGTTCCTGGAGGGGAGGAGGGTGGGGGTATGGGGTAACTGGGTGATGGGCATTAAGGAGGGCACGTGATTAATAAGCTAGGTGTTATTACAAGACTGACGAATCACTGAAAATTTCAATTAAAAATATATATAAAAGTATATGAAATACTGTTAAAAAATAAAAGTCTGTTTTATCATAAAACATAGATAAATCTTAAAAAAAATAAAACTGTAGTTAAGACAATAGGTTGGGGCAACTAGGTGGCTCAGAGGGCATCTGGGCGGCTCAGTTGGTTAAGTGTCTACCTTTGGCAAAGGTAATGATCTCTGGGTCCTGGGATCAAGCCCTGTATCAGGCTCCTGGCTCAGGGGGAGGCTGCTTCTCCCTCTCCCTCTGCTCCTCTGCCCTGCTTGTGGTCTCTATCACTGTATCTTTGTTTTTTTGTTTTTTGTTTTTTGTGGTTTTTTTAAGATTTTATTTATTTATTTGACAGAGAGAGATCACAAGTAGGCAGAGAGGCAGGCAGAGAGAAAGGAAGGGAAGCAGACTCACTGCTGAACAGAGAGCCCGATGCGGGACTCCATCCCAGGACCCTGAGATCATGACCTGAGCCGAAGGCAGCGGCCCAACCCACTGAGCCACCCAGGCGCCCCCTATCACTGTATCTTAAAGAAAAAAAAAAAAGGCATAGGTATGAATTTGAGTGTAGCTTACCCACACACTTGCTTTGGCACCTTGGGCCAGTGTTATATGTAACCTTGCTGACCTCTGTCTCCTCATCTATAAAACAGGGATGATAGCATTACTTTAGGGGCCGATTAGAAGGATGAAATAAGACAATACGAATAAAGCCCTATGAGTTGTTTGATTGCTCTAAATGCTTAACTACTGATATTATAATTTTATTATATATATTATAGTATGTACTTATATGTATAGTATAGTTTTATATAACCATTACAAATTAGTATTATTTAAAGAATATTTAATAGTATGAAAAATGCTTATAGTATGTAATTAAATAAGAGAAACAGTATAAAACTGAACATAAATATAACTCCCTTTTATTAAAATAGACATAAGAAAAAAAACTAGAGGATATCATCAAAATATTATTCATCAAATCAAATATTATTCATCAAAAATATTATTAATGACCATCATGCCTGATAGGGAGAATACAGATGATTTAAATTCTGTTCTTTATCCTTTCCTCTATATTCAAAATGATTAACCTGGATCACGTATTACTTTGTGTAAATGCCTTTCAAATAACATCTAGTAGATTACTTTAATAGAAATGAAAACAAAGGAAAAAAATGAAAAAAAGACCCATTATCTTGCACCCATTTTTTTTTTAAATAACAGAAACATGACTAGAAAATTGAAAGCATGGAGGACAAAACTAATGGTGGAACTTCCAATCTGCTTACACCCTCTCTCTGTCCGCTCCCCCTCACCAAGGTAAGTACAGTTAATATCTTCCTTCAAGCAGGAAAAAAAAGAAACCATTGATCTATTAGTGTGAACAGAGCTGTCTCATGCTTTCAGTTTTTCAGATTGTGTTTGCATTCTGTTCCAGGCGAACTGGTGCGTTTAAAGCCCCTTACCCCTCACTCCAATCTGCAACCCATCCCCCCAACCTTCAGGCACAGCCCAAGTTAGCAGGTCCTTTGGTGAACGCTTGCACGTCACTTCCTATGCAACTACTTATACAACAACCTTTTCATATGCAACATATGACGCGGCTAGGGGGCTTTTCTTCTTGATGGAAATGGTATCACATGGTACACATGAGCTGAACCGCAGCATAGTTTTCCACAATACGGATATACCATAGCATCTGTGCGTTTCCCCTATGGGTGGATATTTAACCTCTCAACTTCCATGTATTATTTTTATAATCAGAATAAAATAGTCACTATGTTTAAGTTTCCTTTCCACTAAATGTAAGATACATACACATGTTGGGGTTTTTAAAAAGATATTTAAGAGAGAGAGAGCATGCACGGTGGGAAGGGTGGAAAGGAAGGGGCGGAGGGAGAGAGAGGATCTCAAGCAGATTCCCTGCTGAGCACAGAGCTCAATGTGGGGGCTCCATTTCACAAACCTGAGATCATGACCTCAGCCAAAGCTGAAAGTCTGATGCTTAACCGACGGAGCCACCCAGGCACCCCTGTAGACACACATTTTAAATGGAATGTTGGAAGCACAGAATTCAAAGTTCATATGGCTTACTTGAGTGGTTTCACGGTGTTCATCCTAGTCTAGACCCTTTGGATGAACCTAGCCTGTGCAATCTCACTCATGCTGGACCTTAGAAATCAGCTCTGCACCCCAAGAGCTGCTCCAGATTCCCTCCAGTCGCACCCCTACCACCTTGAGGTATCTCTTCCCTGCACACCTGCCTGCTCCTCTGTAACCCTATAATGTATAACCCCATTCCTGCTTCTCCCGCTGGCCAGCAGGGAGCCAACCCGAATTTGGACATGCTATCTCAGCTAGTCACTGACAGACAAGAAGGACAAGTGGTCAGGAAAAACAACTTTTTTGCCTGTTTTTATGCCTTAACAAATGAAAAATTGATACCTTCGTTCAGGATGTTGTCATGACACACACCCAAAAACTGTGGCTCCGGTTTCATGGCTCCTTAAGCCATCAAAGGTTTTCTGTCACTACATAAGTCTTTCCAATCTCTAGTATCACCTACTTTACTGTCCACTGTCCAATTAGTTAGTGCTGAGTCCCAAGTGCCAAGAAAATAATTTTGGAAGCTACGAAGGTAAAAAACCATGTTACGTAGTAGGAAAACAACTGGAAGCAAAGAAATGAATCAGAGGAAGGCATTTTTATTTAGGAAGGAACTTTAGCCGTGGTTACTGATCATGGAACTGACTGGAAGCATATAGATCAGAAGCCTACTTAGATTTTGAGAGACCAATATTGCCAAAGAAACCATAAACTAGGACTTTGTTCAAGCTTTAAACCTCTAGTTTTCAAATGGACTGATTTTGCCCCCTACGGAACATTTGGCCTGTCTGAGACATTTTTTGGTTGGCACAACTGGGGCAGAAATCCCACTACCTATGGGCATCTAAGGGTAGAGGCCATGAACATTCTATACATAGAGGATAGACTGCCCACAGCAAAGGATTATCTAGTGCAAAATCTCAATAGATTAACAGACAACAGAAAACCGTAGAAGAGGGAGTTTTCCCCGAGGAATTTTATTTTGGTCTAATCAACAAAGTTCTCCTGCTGCTTGATAGAGACCCTTGCTTGGTTGGATTATACAATTGTACAATCTATGGACTATGGACCAGTGACTGTGCTGTGACTCCCATTCTGTGCTTTTCTGAATGAGCATGCTCATTGCCTTGTCCTGTCCCTATTCCAACATGGCATATGCCATATGTGGAGGATGCTAGCAGATAACTTATCTTTTTAGTTCACAGGTCAATGAACATGAAATATTGCATCTGAATTTTGAGATTTAACATATCACCTCGATACTCAGGATATTGAGCTAGACCCAGTAACTTGATTGGGCTTTGGGTAGTCTTCCTTAAAGGGGGAGGGAATGTCAGTGTAAACTATGCATGGGAAGAAGGGTGTGAAGGTTATATGGTGATTAGAAGGGCATATTGCAGAGAGATCCCTGAGCCCCAGGCTAGATGATATTTCTCAGTCTCCCTTGTGGTTTGGTGTGGCTGTGAGCTAAATGCTAGCTAACTACAGGTTATACTCACCACTTCCTGGCCTGACCCATAAAAACCCCCTGCCAAACCCTTTTCCATTCCCACCTCCCTCCTCCAGGTTAATGCAAAGGAACATGGGGAGCTTGGAAACCAAATGTTGAAGACAGCAAAGTCACAACGCAGAAGGAACCTGAGTCTCAGACACATTGGTTGATAAAAAACTGCCCATTACTCAGAAATATCTGCCTATGACTTTATATGAACAAGAAATAAACTTCTCTTATCTTAATCACTGATAATTCAGGTTTATCTTTTGCAGTGGCTAGCATTACCTTAACTAGTACACCTAAAAAGAGAATCTAGTCCAAACAGAGCCTGATATAAACTCAATTTTCCTAGCTCAATTTTCATAGCCAATCTCATTTTATGCCACAAGTATTGGAGAATCAACCCTCAGAGTAACCCTCAGGACACTTATAATTGCTTGTTCTATGTCTCCCTCCCTCAGTAGATCATAAACTCCACCAGCAAATGTGTCTCTATTTATTGTTGTTTCCCTCAAACCTAACAGAGCCCCTGACACACTCTAGCTAGTCAATAAATATAGTTTCACTCAGTGAATTAAGTATCTTCATATTCTTTTAAATGCTAAGGAAGATTCTAAACACTGATAACAATAGATAGCACTAATTATGTGCTTATGAAATTATGAATTCTTTCTCTTTATTCAATATCCAACAAATGTTTGCTGAGTGCCCTTTAGTGTTGCAGGCTCTGGAATTCACAGGTATACAAACAGATGAAAATTCTTGTCCTCAAGGAGCTTATAATCTGGAGGACTAAATATTCATGGTTCTTCCTTAGTATACACAAAAAGCTATGTATCTTGTCTGAGGACTCATAGTGAAAAAAGGGGTGAGGCACGCGACTCCAAATCCAAAGTATTAACAGGAACAAGGGCTAAGAGGCAACAGTGATGCCTTTTCCAGGGGGGATTTGTGACAAGAAACCCAGGTACTGTCTGGCTTTTTTTGTGAGAGTGAATCCCATATCCTCACTTGAGCTCCTTCTGGAGGACTATCAATCACAAGACCCTGAGTTGCAGAAGGTCATCCTAAAGAGGAGGGAGGTAAGGAGGTCTTGGCAGAAACTATGAAGACACTGGGTGCTTTGGTGAAACTGGTTCTCCCAACCCGTACACTGACCTCTGCCCAAAAATGAGTTTTAGAGACTCTCTAGCCAACTCACCTCACCTCAGGGGAGGGTGTTATGGGCTGAATGCTTGTTTCTACCCCCCCAAAAAAATTGATATGTTGAAATCCTAACCCCCAAAGTGATAGTATTGGGAGGCAGGGCCTTTGGGAGCTGCTTAGGTCATGGGGGAGAGTCCTCATGAATGAGATTAGTCTTCTTATAGAAGAGACCATATAGAGATCTCTTTCCCTTCTGCCATGTGAGGAGAAAGTGAGAAGAACCAGAAGAGAGCCCTTACCAGGCACCAGATCTGTCAGCACCTTGATCTTGGACTTCCAGCCTCCAGTACTGTGAGAAATAAATGTCTTTTGTTCATAAGCCATTCCATCTGTGGTACTTTGTTACAGCAGCTGGAGCTGATTGATACAGAGGGCAACTCTGGTTTAGTTGCACATGTTCCAGTGGGCAATTAACACAGCCTCTGTCATCGGAGGGCAACTCCAAAGCATGGACTCTAAGAAAAATCTGAGGCTGCCTCAAAAAACAGAGGAGCCTAAAGTTCCAAATCAGCCGCAAGGGTCCCTGCTGGCCATCTGAGGGTCCTGGCCTGCTCCAGGCACTCAGTTTTTACTGCTCCTGCCCAGGTCCCTCCCCTTGGCTTCCTGGCCTCTGCACTCTTTGACCAGTTACTTCCCATTCGTTAAATCATCCCCTTATTGTTTAAGCTGGTTTGAGTTGCTTTTCTGGTATTTGTGAACAAAAGTCTACTCATATACCTTTCCTTCTTTTTTTGCTCCATTTTGCTTGCTGGTTTTTAAGGGTTGAAAAGTGCTGATCAGGGAAACTGATTACATGACTTTGGCACTCTTTCTACTGCTGGAACTGTGCCAGAAGCGGAGAAAAAGGCAAGGGGGCCCCTGTTCCAGACACGTACGAAATCCACAGATACTTCAATGTCCGCCCTTGGTTCACACCAGACGTTACCCCAGACTTCCCTTCCAGCTACTCTGGGTGGTGTCCAGAGAGAGCAAACGTCACTCACACACCTAGATGGAAGGGCAAGAGGTTGCCGTCCATTGTCTGAAGCAGAAACAATGTGAAAAGAGAAAACAAGAGAGATCACCCTTACGTGCTTCATAGGGTGAATCTTGATTATTGTTAGCGCTGGAGGGGACCTCAGACATCCAAGTTCATCCCCATTATTTACAGATGAGGACATGAGGCTCGGCTTCAGAGGGGAAAACCACTATCCAAGCTCCCGCAGTTAGTGCCAGAGATGGGAGGAGCTGCATCTCCAGCATTTAGGTTGCTAATCAAGGGCTACTACATGACTCAAATCTGCAACAATCAGTTGAGATACCTGGTCCCAGACTGTTGAGCATTTCCTACATTGCTTCTGAATGCATAAAGATGGATAAGGTTCAAATTAAGAAGGAGGAAATGAAATTAAGAAGGAGGTGGGGGACGGTCAAGGAGAGCGAGAGCCAGAGCGCATGTGTGTGGGGCGCAGCGAGGAAGAGGTGAGAGTTCCGGAGAGTCGCTGCCACCTGACTTGCCTCTTGTGCTCCTACCACTGGGCTTACTGGTCACACCAGCTGCACTTCCCAAAGCTCATCCATTCCCGGCCTGCCATCGACAAATTGCATTGATTTACAAAACAGACAACTCTGCAATTGCCTGAGTACATTTAATCTTTTCAAATTAAACCAACTTCACATTCGGCATACCATATGGAATTCTTCAGGGTGTTTATAAACACAGTTACACTTAAGCCCTCGTCCACTCTGCTCAAACTGTAGCAGAAAGAGCACAGAGAGCCAAACACATACAGACTGAAGGGACAATCTGCCACAAGGCCAAATCCTTTTAGAGATGGGAAAGACTTTAGACATCTTCTGGTCCAGAGGCTGTACCCTGGAGGCCCACGGGCTGGATTCAGCACACAGATGTGTTGAGTTTGGCTCACTTTGTGTTTCTGAAAATGTTTGTGCCAACATTTAAGAATTGGAAGACTTCACATAAAAATCCAGACTTCCTACATCTTTTGAGAAAACTGGAAATGTGGCCATACTGAGTCCTCCTTCCCACACAACAATCAGCGGGAGACGAGTAGAAGCTTCTTCTTCTGCCAGGGGTACCCGTTCCCGTCAGCTGTAATTGTCACCACTCCTCATCGTCTGACTTGAAGGAGCTGCATCCCTCCTCGATACTTGCCTGACCCTTGTAGGCATTTTCCAACTTTCTCTAAGTTGAGGCACTGATTTAGAGAGGAGGGAGCAGAGTCTCCAAATGCAAACACGGCCTGCCTAAAGTCACATAAAAGACAAGGGATCCAGCTGGGATCTGGGTCACGGCACACAGTGAAACAGCTGGGCCAGGATGATGAGAGGGCAAGGCAGTCCCTGAAATCAAGAATTTCCAGACGTGCGAGAGAGAGACTGCAGACTTCCTCAGCCCATGGAGCCAGGTGTGGGGAGGATGGAAGAAGACAAGCCAATGTCACGTGTATGCTGAGTGCCCTGGAGACCACAGGTGACTTCAAGTTAGATGAGATGAGCTATTTGACGGCCTCAGTGCATTCCAGATATTCATTCACGCACATGTGCAATGGATGTTTATTGCCTTTCACGAACTATCTTTAAGCTCTGGGGAGACAAAAATATTAAATCTTGATTTTCGTCCAGCAGAGAGAAACAGACATGGAAACACATGAATTCCAACAGCCTACACTTCCCTCTTCTAGCCAGATCTGTAGGTGGAGGGCACTATAGTGCAGTTGTTAAGTGTAAGATAATAGAAAATACATACTGGTCTCTGTCCCTGGTTCCTGACACAGAGTTCCTGAAACTCTTGTAATTTCCTAACTTATGAGAACAGTGAGAACATCTTTTGTTATGTTTGATCTTTGACCTCAGTTCTTGACACAGAGCTCCTGAAACCCTTATCATTTCTTGGGTGATAGGAGTACCTTTGTTCTAATGAGGCAAGTCTGGGTGGGCTCCTGGATCAGGACCAGTCACAAGAACACCAAACCATGATTACAAGCCTGAAATTTTTAGCCCACCCCCCATTCTCTTAAGAAGAAATAAAAAATGAAAATAGAATTAATGATCAATCATGCCTCTATGATGCAGCCTTTATACAATCCCAAAAGTGTGGGGGTCAGAAAGTGTCCAGGTTGGTGAACAGGGGGAAGAAGTATGTCTGGAGAAGATAGGGAGGCTCCATACCCCTTCCTGATAACTTCCCCTTCTCATCTCTTCAGTCTGAATGTTCATCTCTATCCTTTGTCATATTTTTTTATAATAAACTAGTAAGCTACTCTAACAAATTAATTGACTCCAAGGGGGAGGAGGTCAAGGGAACCTTCAATTATAGCCAAGTTGGACAGAAGTTATGGGTCACCTGGTGACCTACTACTTTTGATTGGCATTTAAAGTAGGAGGCTGTCTCCTGGAACGGAGCTCTTACCCTGTGGGATCTGACACCATCTCCAGGTAGATCATGTCAAAGTTGAGTTAAATTGGAGGAGGCGCAGCTAGTGTCCAAGAATTGCTTCAATGGAAGAAAGTCCACACCTGTGGTGACGAGCAGTGTCAGAAGTGAACTATTCTATGTGAGTAGTAAAGAAGAGAGACATTTATGAGGAGATGGAACTAGGTTTTGTGGGTTTTGTTTGTTTCTTTGTTTGATTTAAACACATGAAGGTAATAGTCGGACTTGCAAACTTGGATTCAAATGTTCATTGTGTCCCTTTTTAGCTCGGACAGAATGGTTCCCAGCTAAGCCTTGGTGTTCACATCTGTATGAAATAATTCAATGCCTACATGTAGAGTTCTCATGAGGAAACATTAGAAAAGTTCCTTGCACATGGGGCCCCTGGGTGGCTCAGTCCACTGGGCATCTGACTCTGGGTTTTGGCTGAGGTCATGATCTCAGGCTCAGGGATTGAGCCTGGCGTCGGGCTCCACACTCAGCAGGGTGTTTGCCTGATGAGTGTCTCCCTCTCCTTCTGCCCCTCCTCTCTCTCTCTCTCTCAAATAAACAAATAAATCTTTTTTAAAAAATATTTTATTTGGGGGCACCTGGGTGGCTCAGTGGGTTAAGGCCGCTGCCTTTGGCTCAGGTCATGATCCCAGGGTCCTGGGATCAAGCCCCACGTCGGGCTCTCTGCTCGGCAGGGAGCCTGCTTCCCTTCCTTTCTCTCTCTCTGCCTGCCTCTCTGCCTACTTCTGATCTCTGTTTGTCAAATAAATAAATAAATAAATCTTTAAAATATATTTTTATTTATTTATTTATTTATTTATTTATTTATTTATTTATTTGAGAGAGAGAGACACACAGCAAGAGAGGGAACACAAGCAGATAGAGAGGGAAAAGCAGGCTTCCTGCCAAGCAGAGAATCTGATGCGGGGCTCGATCCCAGGACCCTGAGATCATGACCTGAGCTGAACGTAGACTCTTAACGACTGAGCCACCCAGGTGCCCCAAACAAATAAATCTTAAAAAAAAAAAAAAAATTCTTTCAGTAACTGGTGGATTCTGTCATTCTCCTTCTGGAATGCTTCCATCCCACCTCTGCTACTCATTCTTCTTTTCTTTTCCTTCCCTCTCATTATTCTATTTCTCTCTTTGTTCCAGACATCCTTTTACATTTTGAGATGTCCAATATTTTCTGGCATCGCAAATCACTGGGCAATGGGCAGGCCTAGCAATGAAAAGTGCCAGCACGCATTAAAATAAACCCAGGTGGCCTTGACTCTCACCAACAGTGCATTGTTTGTGTTACTTCCTTGAAGGACAGAAAATTACTAAGGAGTGAATCCTTAATTATTCGGTCTGTTATTTGCATGGAGTGTCCTGGGTGATGGTCCTGCTCAGGGGTTCTCACACAAAAACATTCTTCCGGGCCTTGAGCATGCCAGATTCCAAAGTGAAACAAAGGATCAAGAGCCAGAAAATCTTAGATTTTAATCCCAGGACAGATTCTGGTTCCCTGGTTGGCTATGGGCAAATTACTTTCCCCCATCGCTTTCCCACCAGCAATGAAGAAATCAATTATTTCCTGGCCTCACTTGAGAGCTGAGAGACTTAATTAAGCCTTTGGAAGATGGTCGTTAGTTAACCTAATTCTCTCCGTAAGCTAACAATCCTTTGCTTTCCTAATCACACCACCTAAACTTTTCATAAATTAGTCCCCTTTTCCTAAAGTCAGAAAGTAGGATGACACTTCTTTTTACTAATTTGCTTCTATAAATGGCTTTTAATGATATTATTATCACTTTCTCATAAACAGAAGCAGGGTAGGAAAATTGTGATGAAGAGTGAGTACCTCAGGGATGACCAAGACAGAGGGGTGCTGGGGAGAGGCCTATTGTCTCCAGAAGAGAAGAATTATCTTTGTCCTTGAAAACAGAGAGGTCTTGGTTCCTCTGGTGCTTCTGAGCACTCTAATGAGAACCGCAGATTGGACTCAACTTGCTTATTTTGCAGTGACATGGACAGAGTCCCTCCTGGCACAAGCACAGGTCCCACACACATTGGTTCCAATCCTGGCCCCACCACTTACCTCTGAGTGACCTTGAGCGTTTGCGCAACTTGTCAATTTCTTTTTCTGTAAAATAGCAATACTAAAGTCTGCTTCACAGGCTTGTCTTGAGGATGAAGTGAAACCATATGAGTTACCCCCTTTATATTCCTTTTAGAGCTCCATACACCTGTCCAATTTCCACAACTAGATGATGATAAACGCATTGGCAACCGAGATTGCTCGAGTGTATCCAGGCTTTCTCAACAGGGGTTCCACAAGAGAATTAAACTCCACGGAAAATTATGTGTGACTATTTACTCAATTCTCTCAGGGATGATCTATAACTAGTACCATTTTCAATGCAAAAGAGAGAAGTTAATTCATTACCTACAATGGATGCCTTAGGGTGCTAGGGCTTAATTCCTTCCTGAAACCTGGTTAAGAGCTGGTAACACTAATCATTATAAAAGATAAACTCCAAACTCTCAGTGGTTTAATATAATAGAAGTTTAAGTCTAAAGGGTGTTTCAAATTGGCAAGAATAAAATAATTCAGAGGTTCCAAGCTCTCCAAGCTCATCTGCATTAAAGGGAAAAGGGAGAAGAGTGGTTTCCCATTCACATTCCCATCAACTAGAAAGCAGGCACATGACCATTTCCAACTACAAGGGCATCTGGGAAATGTAGTTTCTCTGTAGAGCTAGGGAAAAAAATGCTAGCTGATCTCCGCCATATACAGGTATAGTCGGCCTGGCATTTAGACTATCAAATAGTATCATACAGTAGGTGACAGGGTTCAATAAATGTTTGTTAAATTTATGAATGAATGAGTGAATTAATGAATCATTCATTCAGTCATGTGATCAACCTGCACAACCTGACTTCCTCCATTTACCTATGTCCTATGTCCCCTGAAGACTTTCTTCCAGCTAGCTGCCCCAGTAAGGCCCTGGTAAATTGCTCTGTGCTGTTAAACAGAACGTTTAGAAGGAACCCTTGGCCTCAGCTCGCAAAGCCTTGAATCTGAGTCTCTGCTGAATCAACTACCAGCTGGACTACCTGGGGCCAGCTACATTTTACCTAACATTACAGACAGGTATTACATGTTCCTTGGTCTGTAGTGGAAGCAATGTTTTCTGGCCCCTCTCGTGGTTTTGGGGAAGACCACAGGGCTTAATATAAGTTAGGGTGCTTTAGGAAGTGCCATACAAATGTACATGCTATTGATATTTATTCATGTTATTAGCTGGAAATGATAGTCAAGACATTTCTCCTCAAAGGGAGGAATGTATTGTAAGAGAAAACTCTGAACAGACTTCTAGTGGCAATATATCAGGTGCTTTCTCGCAAAGCCGCTCAGTGTTCTTGTGTCCTAGTGACTGCTAGCATGATAATAATTTCCATAAGTGCCATCACAGGGGGACCAGAATTCAGGGATATTGTTTGGATGTATACTGATGGGGGGCTCTGGGATAGGCAGGAATGGAAAACCTGAGCTGGCTATAATCGAGGAGATTCAAACCAATATGGGGACAGGGAAGGAAGGAAAAGAGAGAGGGAAGGAAGGGGCCAGGATGGCATTCCATTCCATACTTGGGTTGTGTATCTCTGGCAATGGAAGGGAACATCAGCTGATCCAACTGGATTACTTTCTCCAAAGGGGAAGTACAATAAAGAAAGGAGTAGTAGTTCAAGGTGTATAGACTCTTCCAATGGAGCAAAAGAAGAAAAGGACTTGTCATTTGCACAGGAAATAATCTAGGTGAATTCTGAGTTAACCTATTCACCTTCTGTGGAACAAGTTTGAAGGGCAACCTGGTGCCCTAACCTCACCCCAGAGAAAAGGAGAGAAGATGATATGATAGAAAAGATGCAGGTTGTAGAACCAAATAGAGTTGAGTATGGATCTTTGCTCTGCCAGTTCTTTCTAGCATGATTGTGGGAAAAGCTCTCTGAGTTTATAAAGACAGTAATTCCTGTGTCAAAGGTTTGTCATGAAGACTAGATCCAGCAATATGCCTGTTAGCTACCTAGCCCATAGTAGGCATTCAACCAGCGCAAGTTATTCTTACTAAAAGAGACTAGACATCCCTCTGCCCTAATGATGTAGTGATTAACATACCCATTTCTGGACAACGAACTTTGCCAAGTTCAGTCCGGGTTTAAAAATCACTGCCTCTGGTGGTAAGGTTTGGGTGGTCACGGAGAGGTCTTTCCTGATCATCCAAGAAGAGCAAACTCTCCTTGGTTTCCTTCCTGACTGGGCGTGTATTTGTATACTCGTGTACTTGAGTTTTGTCTGTCTTTTCAACCGAAACATAAGCTTCAAAAGGGCAGAGAGCTTTCCTCTCTTGCTCTCGGTGGCTCAGCGTGTGACACAGCCCAGGACACCACGTGTTCAAGAAATGGCTGTTGGAGGCAAGAATAGGGAAGGAAGCAGGGCTGGCTGAATGATCAGTAAACACTGTAACACTGACAACCTCGAATCCCACTGAGAGAGCTGCATCCTGAAACGCAGGTGCCCCTGGGAAAGGCAGCAGTTGACTGAAATGCGTTCTGACGCGTAAAAAACTCCCAGGAGATTCCTGCCCGGGGATGGAGTCTCCAGAGAAAGTAGGCTGGGACACGGGGGTTGGGAAGGAGCGAGCCTGCCTGTCACCTGGGCACGGGAATCCAGGTGTGCGTGGAGGTTGGAAAGAAGCCCTCCGCAACCCAACCTGCCCAGCGCAATTCAATTTGCATGCATCTCCCACACCCACCCTCCATGCCGCATCCATCTTCCTCCTTCTTGGCAGAGGCTGTGGGGCAAGGGAGGAAAATACCTTTCAAGACCAGACATGCATCTTGCAGTAAACGAGCTTTACTCTGCCCTGGTGTGTGGGCTTTAACCTTTCATAATACCCAAAGGGCAGATTGAAATGCTGAAGGAACACACAGGAAAGCCTCCATGCTAGGCCGGGCAAACTCTAGCCCTGAAAGACAAACTAATAAAAAAAAAAAAAAGCATGAAAAGCTGTCAGGAGTCTTTTCTCTTAAAAAGAGGCATGTAGACACATGTTCTTTGTTTGCCAAACCTCCTTCCCTTATCCCCCCCGCCCCCCCCTTGTCTCTCGTCGTCTCTCTCCTTCTCCACCTGTGGAGGAGACTAGGTTTCACAGTAGGTGGGGACTGAGGACGCACCTGACCTGTAGAAAGCACCTACTGTGTGCCGGGCACCATGCACCTGTATCATCGGATTGTTCGATTGAACCGTCCTAATGAGCCCCATCGCAGACAGTTTTCTCTCTACCATACACTCAGTGTGACACTCAGCACTCAGCTCGCGGAGATCACACGGCCACATGGCCAGGAATCTGCCACACAGTGCCAGTCCCACTACCTAATTATTTTGAAATGCATTCAAACTGAGGAATATTTTCTTGTAAGTGGATAGACCATGCTCTTGAATATCCATGAATATTATTTCTTATGGAAGTAATGAAAAGATTTTATTTATTTATGTGACACAGAGAGAGAGAGAGAGAGTGAGATCACAAGCATGGGGAGTAGGAGAGGGAAGCAGGTACCTGGCCTCACAGGGAGCCGGACTTGGGACTCGATCCCAGGACTCTGGGATCATGACCTAAGCCAAAGGCAGTCACCTAACCAACGGAGCCACCCCTTACAGAAATAATTAAACACGTACACAAATACACAGCAATGAGTCTGTGGATTACACCCTTGTTTTTGATGGCAAAAAAAAAAAAAAAAACCCACAGCTTTAAATACTCACAAGTAGAGGTCGGTCCAATGAATTATGGAACGCTCGTGCGGTAAAATACCTCATAGATATTGTGACTGTTTATCAAGTCATGGGAACATGTCCCTGATTTATTATTAAGGGGGAGAAGAAACCAGTTTTCAAACAATATGTAAAAGACCATTTTGGCAAAAAAAAAAATAAAAATAAAAAAAATAAAAAACCCACAGGCAAATATACACATATACAAATTCAAGAAGGCTATACAAAAATGAGCAGTTTATCTTTGAATGACAGAATTAGAGGTCATTTTTATCTTCCATGGCTTCTCTGCACTTTTAAATATTTTTCTACGAGGACCTTGCCTCTCTTGAGCAGTTTGTTTTAGCTTGCTCTTTTTAGAAGTAATTTTTAGAGTGATTAGAAAGCTGCTCTCTAAAACATTGTGCTTGAGGGCCCAGAATTTGGAAACATCTCTATTCTTTTTTAGCCAGTAGTGAAAGGAGAAATAAAAATCCTAGCCAAATACTGACATTTGGCCAATATTGTTTCCTTTTATAATTACATTGTCAATCGCTGATTAAAATTTAAGGGCCTGAAAACAGAAAACATGTCCTTTTTTCCCTCTTTAATCCTTGTCCCTTTGTGGTGTTCTCAATGAATATTCATGGTTGTTTGATTTCCTTCTCTCACTCCTTTGGTTTTGGGTTTGGGGTCCGTGTCTGTTTTTGTTTCTGTTTCCTATTTTAAACCAGAAGCTTATTCATTTGGGCCCTTTTAAATTCAGGTTTATGAAAATTAGGAAAATGTAGACAAAACCGAAAGGTACTTTTTTTTTTCCTCTGAATAAAATTAGGGTTTGTTGAGTGAAATGTCCTTGTAAGCAAATAAAGTGGGAGGGGTGTATTTAACCTACTTGGGAAAATACTTCTGAAGTCTTTACAACATCCTTTAGGGCCCAGTTAATTAATGGACTGATTACTAATGATTATAATTCATTGAGTCGATTTGGCAGAATTTCCTCCTGGCTGTTTCCTGTTAGTTTGTGTTACTTGTCAGTGTTGAAAGTAACACATCTACTCTGTCTTATGAATAGCACTGATTTTCACTAATCCGGAAAATGTTCAATCATCCGAGTGGCCCTTTCATATCTTTCTAATATTCAGATGTGATGATGATGTGGAACCCAGTATATCTCTCTTTAAATTAAAGCCATGCTATTACAAATACAAACGTTTTTCCTTCACTACAATATAAAGCTAGAAAATACAGGGTATCAGGGCACAGTTGGGTGGCTCAGTAGTTAAGCATCTGCCTTCAGCTCAGGTCATGATCTCAGGGTCCTGGGATGGAGCCCCGCATCAGGCTCCCTGCTTCTCCCTCTCCCCCCTCCCTGCTTGTGTTCCCTCTCTCACTGTGTGTGTCTCTCTCTCTGTCCAATAAATAAATAAAATCCTAAAAGAGAGAGAGAGGGAGAGAATATAGGGTATGAATATGAATAGTAATCATGCTCATTGAATTAAAAAATCATCTAAACAGTAGGGGAACATGTAAAATTGTGTTTCTTTTCTTCGTGCGCAGACACAGAGGATTCCTGCCCCACATCCCGCCTTGTGTCTGCGGAGAACCACCTTCAAAGTCCTGTTCCAAGAGTCATGTTAGCCCTCCTGGGGCTGGGACCTTCCTCTTGCCACTGGTGGTGTCTGAACGCTGTTTCGACCTTCTAATAAGACAGCC
The DNA here is from genome assembly GCF_020171115.1 of Neogale vison. Classification (NCBI taxonomy): domain Eukaryota; kingdom Metazoa; phylum Chordata; class Mammalia; order Carnivora; family Mustelidae; genus Neogale; species Neogale vison. The sequence goes on from NC_058101.1 coordinate 48,931,263, forward strand.
TCAGAGCTATCATGGCCACTTGGTACCAAAGTGCCAAATTGACAGAGTCGTGGATTTTCCAGTTTGACTTCCTGTTTCCTGTGCGGTTGGTTGTTTTATTTTGTTTGCCAAGAGCAAACCCTTTACTAGTCTTTCCACAGACAGCATGCCTATCTGGTAATTATTTCCCTCACCTGATAAAACAGGTATGGAATGAAGGCAAGATTTGATGTTAGGAACACATGGAGCCTAAAACAGTCCCTTAAGAGTCATATTGTTCAAGAAAGTAGTGAGTAACACAGATGGCTATTTAAATTTAAACAACTAAAAATAAGTAAAACTTAAAATCCAGTTCCTCAGTTGCACTAGCCACATTTCAAGAGCCTCAGTGTTCAATAGCTGCATGTTGATTAGTGGCTACCATCTTGGAATACACAGACGGAGGATACTTCCACCCTTGGAGAAGGTTCTACCAGACAGAACGATTCTAGAGTCTGATAAGAGACAAGAAGCACAAAACCATGAGTGAAACGCGTCCCTTGCAATATAGATGTATGTTTGAGTTTGGTTCTCAGACAACTTACCCACTGTACAACAGCTGTAGCTCTAAAAATCCAGCAGAACTGGAAGAAGGACAAGAATGCATCCCAGGCATCTTCTATTCTGAGGGCTATTATTGGGGGACAAGTTTTCCCTGGGACGTAGAGCCTTAAAGAAACAATCACTTCATTATCTCTCCCGATTCTGGAAGCTGGGCTGAGTGAGGCAGTTTCTGGGTCTGTGGGTGGTTCCAAGGGCTGGCCGGGGCTGAAGTCAGTTCTCCCAGTGGCTCGAAGCTGGGTCCTCCACAGGGAACCGTCCTAGAGGAAGCAGCCACAGGACCTGGCCAGGGAAATTGCATCGCCGTCATCCACAGAAGCTCTCACCCTCCCTGGCTCAAGAGTGGGGAACACAGCCTACTCTACCAGGAGGGTAGTCATTGTGGGGTTTGGAGGCTATGAAGTGGGCAAGCTTGGGAGCTACCATCTGCCACACCTTCTCAGGACAGGCCAGGTGTCCTGGTTCACATCGCTGCCCTCTGGGTCACTGGCCTTGGCCGCAGATGGGGATTATATACCAAGGGTATATGTGGTTTCCCCTGATCGGATGGGGGGGCACCCAATGTAGGGCGACCTGATCAGGTAGAAGTCAGTGGGGTGAACAGTGAAAAAATTCACCAGAGGCAGAACAGAGGAGATAGAAATTTCTGGACTGCTCTGTAAGGGAGCTGTGGGCAGGGCAGCAAAGCAGAGACTGCCTGCCCCGAGGCAGGGGTGGGGGGCTGTAGTTTAAGGGGCAAAGTGAGGAGGTATGGGAACATATGGAATTTTCCATCTTTGATACCTCTGCCCTGGTGTAGGTAACCCTTTGGTCAGCTAGAGCTTATGGATATTTGGAGGTGGGTCTGCTGATGGACCTGTTGGCATTCCGCCTAGGTGTTTCTGTGGGCCCTACTACCTTACCCAGGGTCACATCATTCAAGTTGGTTGCCTAAAAGAGGCCTCTACATAAAATAAAAATATAGGTGTTCAAAAGAAACCAGTTACATGGAAACACAGTTACCAAAATAGTTAAATAGCAATTTAGTAAAATATAGAGCAAGCTATAGTAGCTGGCTGCACAAGTCTTGTAATTCCAAAGTTCTGATGAACCCAAATGATATTCTGTGATATTCCATACACACAATTGTATGTGACATGGAAATATTTGTGCTTCCTATTGACGTCAAATTCACAAACTCTCCTAAAATTATTGTGGTTGTTGCCTACACTCATATTTAAAGAAATGCTATATTTTCAGTTAATGGTTAGTGAACATAAAGACGTAATATTTTTTTTTTCTCTCCCAGGTTTGCCGATCGCTGAATCTGTCTTGCTTACGAGCCCCTGAGGTATATGGGGTGAAGTTGGGGGAGGAGTTCTTAGGGCAACAGAGTAACGGAAGGGCTTTGGGACATTTAAGGTGAGGGGTAGGCTGGGTGCAGAGTAGGTAGAGGCTTTGAATGAACTGTTCAGAGCAAAAAAGTATAGAGGAATCCGGATGGGGGAGTTCTGGAAGGACAGAAGGCGGGAGACAATGGTCACAGGTGGAGACCTAAAGAAAAACATTATTTGGTGAGGACATTCCCTCTGGTTACGATGGCCAAAGAAACTTTTAGACTCCCCATTGGGATTCCTTATACTTTGTTTTCCCTTCTCACCTCCAGCCAATGACCTGAAATCACTTACTGTGGCCACATCACCAGCTCCGTCCCTTTTTCTGGCAGTCTAGGCTTTCTTCCAGCCCAGGCAAGCAGAGTTGTTGCCACAGTACTTCCCTGGGCTGATTGGTCCAGTCCCTTCCATGGGGTTTGAGGGAACTAATGAACTAGGATTCTCTCCTCTGTGCCCAAATTCTAAATCCAGTGAGAGCCAGGAATAAAGAGATGGCTGTCAAAACATCTGTTTTATTGCCTCTAAGATCTGGGTTGGAAGGTACAGCTTCGATGTGGACTTCCTGCTTGTCTCCGTCTCAGCCACCACCCTCACCCCTTCTAAAACTGGGTACCTTCAGTGGAAAGCTTGAGTCGATAGAAGACACATTTATCTAGGTCTGCTGCCTGGCACTGGTCTACGGAAAGGTGGTCAAGAGGGAAGAGACATAAAAAGACAAACACACATACAGACACACAGACACACATACATCTTTAGTATTCTTGATGGACTAGTTCCTCCCCATCCAGAAATGTGGAGCAATGAATGTCACTCACCAACCAAGTGACTCACTCCATCTCCAAGGAAAGGAGTTTGGGGTATGGTAAGAGGCCAAGAGCGTTTAGGGAAAACTCCCTAATGGAATCTCAGAGATGGAGAAGCTCCCCACTCCAACATCCACATTTGAAACTATCCAACCCAGATATAAATTATCACTATAATTTTATTCTTATTATTTTTAAAATTTAAAATAGTTTTTTAAGATCTTATTTATTTATGGCACAGAGAGAGAGCACGAGCAGGGGAGAGGGAAAGGGAGAAGCAGGCTTCCCGCCAAGCAGAGAGCCCAATGAGGGGCTTGATCCCAGAACCTTGGGATCATGACCTAACCCGAAGGCAGGTGCTTAACCGACTGAGCCACCCAGACACCTCTATTTTTCTTGTTATTATATTAAAAGAAGAGGAGAATCAAGAGGGCTCTCTACCTTGTGCTAGGAACTAGACAAAAAAATTATAATGCATAATCTCATTTAAATCTCACAATAATCCTCTACTGTCGGTGGTTGAACCATCTAACATCTGAAATTGCTGATTTTTGTCATACAAAAAAATGGGAATTTTGTGTCTGTCATCCTAATGGCTCCCCACTTTACAGGGGAGGTCACCAAGATTTATGGAAATTAAGTGACTTGCCAATAACCACATAGCTAGTGAGTGAGCCTCCTGGAACATAATTCGGACTTGACGCCAGAGCCCATGGTGTGAACGGCGACAGTAAAATGGAGGTGTGCTGTGCACCTGAAGGATTTCAAGGCTCATTTCCTAGGACAGCAACACCCAGCTTATCTCTTCCAGGCCTGTGCCAGAGACTAGAAGTAAAGAGATAATACACAGGTTCTGCCTCCAATGGTGTCTTGCACATAGTAGATGCTTAGTAAAGAGTTTTAATAGGCTAATGACTGATGTTCCCCTTCTTACACTCATTGTGTGAGAATGGTCTGGTCTGCTTGGGAGAAGCCTCCAGCCTTCCAGCTCCCAGCCCTTAACTGTTGACAGCTCCTTCTCACACATTCTCAGAGCTGGTACCCTTCTTGGTTAAGCACCTGATTAAGGGCTGAAGCTGATGACCTAGCCTGCTTCTGGAGAAGAGTCTCCTCTGCTTGGAATTAAGCAGGCTTACAGTAGAAATCAGGGTGGAAGCAGCCTCGGGCCAATGTAGAGAAATGAATGCTAGAGATTCTGGTGCAGGGTGATTTCAGGTTCCTTTTTGCATCTTTTCTGAGTGTGAATCACACTGGAGATCTCATTCTCTTTCCAAATCACACCTGGGAAACTTGTCCTCAGGTCCCATCCCCACGTGAACCTTCAGCTCCATGGGGACTCCAGCGATCATAGGACCCTCAGGGCAGGGAGACGGCACCCCAGGCTGGGAAGGTGGTGTTAGCAGCATCCCAGTCCCTTAGTCCCATGTCCCCAGTACTAGGGTCTAGCCGGGGGCCACATTTTGCCTTCTTTTTTTCTTTCTTTTTTTTTTATTTTTTTTTTATTTATTTGACACAGAGAGAGATCACAAGTAGGCAGAGAGATAGGGAGAAGCAGGCTCCGCTGAGCAGAGAGCCCGATGCGGGGCTCGATCCCAGGATCCTGGGATCATGACCTGAGCCGAAGGCAGAGGCTTTAACCCACTGAGCCACCCAAGCGCCCCCACATTTTGCCTTCTTAACCTCTTGGGAGTTCTTCAACTTCTGCTTCTGTCTCGAGTCCGACAGCAATAATCTCTTCTTTCAATTGTTGATTTGTTAAAAACAAAAATCCGATGGTGTCGTCACTTCACTTCAGACCCTCCCAAATGGTTTCCCACTTACCCTCCGATAAAGTCCAGACTGCCTCCCCTGGTGCCTCCCTAACTCCCTAGGCCCCCTCCCTCCTTCCCCTCCCCTCTCTGTCCCTCGGGGCTCCCGCAAGCTGGATTCTTTCACTCCACAGATAGGTCATGCTTGACAGAGCCTTCCACTAGGCTTTCACGTGCGCTGTTCCTCTGCCTTGAACGTTCTCCCATCACCCACTTATCTCAGCTCTTCTTTCCTCTGATACTTTCCCTGATATTCCTTTGGGCCCCCATATCACCCTGCACATGCTCCATCCTGACACGTTTCTTGCTCCATTGTTTATCCTTCTTCAGTTCTCTGCTTCTCTTGCTAGATGGGCCTGAGTCCTGGTAGAGATTCAGTAAATACGTGTTGAATAAACAGATGAATAAATGAATAGATAAAAGATAAAATCAAAGATCCAAGCGGCAGAGGACTGAGAGATCTTTAAGATAGGTAGCCAGTTAGGGAGCCAAGAGAACTGCAGTTCTGGTGTGGGAGAGAGGCAGGAAGGCCCTGGGCTTCAACAGCGCTTGGGTATCTGGGTGGAGCCAAAACCTAACGGAAGCTTCAGCACCCCTAGGCTGTAGTAGGTCAGGGGTGGATTCCCAAAAGCCCAGTACGTGGCAGTGATGGTCAATTCCAATTCACTCTTCATCTTCCAATTTTTTTTTTCATCTTCCAATTTTAACCCATTCAATAACACCAGGTTTCAAACCCATCAAAAATGCCATATAACTCCCTGATTCACTTTTTTTTTAAAAAAAAGATCTTACTTATTTGACACACAGAGAGAGAAATCACAAGTTGGCAGAGAGGCAGGCAGAGAAAAGGGGGAAGCAGGCTCTCCACCAAGCAGAGAGCCCGATGTGGGACTCGATCCCAGGACCCTGAGATCACGACCTGAGCCGAAGGCAGAAGCTCAACCCACTGAGCCACCCAGGCGTCCCTCACTATTTTTTTTTAACATTTTATTTATATGATAGAAAGAGCACACATTAGAGGGGGCAGAGGGAGAGAGAGAAGCCGACTCTCCCTGAGTCAGGGAGCCCATGGGGCTCAATCCCAGGACCCTGGGATCATGACCCTGAGCTGAAGGCAGACACTTAAAGCACTGAGCTTCCCAGGTACCCCTGTTTCACTTTTTTTTTTTTTTAAAGATTTTATTTATTTCAGAGAGAGAGAGTGTGCGCATGAGTCAGAGTAGGGGCAGAGAAAGAGAAAGAGAGGAAGGGAGGGAGAGAGAGAATCTTCAGCAGAGTCCCGCTGAGCACAGAAGCTGATGCCGGGCTGGATCCCAGGACTCTGAGATCATGACCTGAGCCGAAACCAAGGGTGGGTTGCTTAACCCACTGAGCCAGCCAGGTGTCCCATCCCTGACTCACTTCTATTTTTCATCTCAAACATGATGAAAGTAAGTTTCTCCCAGACTTGAAATGAAGGGAAGCCTCAGTTTCCTGGCTGCCTGGATGAACACTGATGGCGAGCAGCCTTTCTCAAGGTCAGCTTTGCTTTAACAAGGTCTTTACTGCTATCTCCTAAGGCAGAGGCCACGGTGACCTGCCAACCACGCAGAGACCAGCTTTGCCTGCCCTGCAGAGACCAGGGAACAAGAAGCAGTTGTTGCTCAGTCCGAAGAATGTGGATGCTGGAATTTTTAAACCACTAAGCTATTTATTTATGTCTTAAATAAAGTATTTATTTATGTCTTAGGACATCAGTGCTTTTAAAACCTACATTTAATATGTGAACTAAACCCAGTAAATAGAGCCACATGACATAAAATTCATACAACTAGTTCTTATAAGGAAGACCTTCTATAGCCTAAAGGTATCATGACTACAGGTTTGTGGAGCCAAAAGAGAGTATTTCCAAGGAGAAGACATTCCACTGAAGACCACAGAATAATCCTGCTGATCTCAGCCACTAGCCTTGATGTCATAGAATGAAAGCCAAAGAGACTGGGTCCCAAGCCATGAAGTGTAGTGAGAAGGTAATAAACATACAGGAAGCTTGTACTCAGATTTGGCCTTGTTCTATGAAGCTTAGCTCTTGGAAACACATATGTTAAAATAGTATGACATGCTAAAGTACAAGAATCAGAGAAGCTTCACATTGGAATGGGTGTCAAGTTTAGGGGAGGGGGTACATCAAGCACAGTTTTAAAAGCCAGAACATTCCGTGCATTATTACAGATAAATGCATATTTAGCTTTGAGCTTTCTGGTACCCCAAATGAGAAGGGCATACAACTAGTGGCATTGAACCCAGTAGCCCCAGCTGAATCTTACAGCCACCCCTCTTCAGGGCAGCCCTGGTCTGGGAATGCCTCCACTGCCCAGGAACATTGAGAAATGCCAGATATTAATAAGACAGGTGCAATGGAGCTTTATTTTCCCTCGGGTAGACTAATCTCTTCCCATGTCCCTAACTCACATCGTGCGAGTGACATTCTGTCCCTCTCAGTTCTGTCCTGAGGCTCTGAATGGATTCATGCATTCAACACTTAGATTGCTCACTGGGTCCCAGGCACTATGCTGGTATGATGGACACTGATGGGCTGTCCAAGAGCTCTGCAGGCGGGAAGGACTCCCCTTTGGCCTTGAGATTGTGCGAGCATCCAGTCCTCAGCTGTCAGCTCACCTCCAGAACCACCCGATCCAAAGGTAGTCACCTCACCGGAGCGGCTGACATGTTAATGACCAATCAGTGTGTGAGGTTGGGGGTGGGGAGGGAGAGACAAGGCTCGGGACAATTCTGAAGGGACATCATGGCTTCAGAACACCCCGGAGAGCTGTCTTGGGCCTCCATGGAGACTGAGTCCCAATTCAACGTCTCCCTCTGCCCTGTCCTGCTTCTTCTTTTCCCTTCTACAGGCACCAATTCCAAGAGCCCTTCCTAGTAAATCTGAGGGGCACTAACTGCATCTCAGAGCAAATCTGAAGGAGAGGACATAGAGAAGCTACCCCTGGTTAGTGGTTACATCCCTGCTTCCTGTCCAAGAAGTCACAGCAGGAATCAGGTGGGAGGGAGGAAGCTCCCGGGGCAGGGAGTGGGGGGCACGTTCAGCTTCCACCATTCCTCACCTCCCTCCCCATTCTCCTCCCTGCTGGGGGTCCAGGTTCTCGGCGCCCTCCCTCCTTTCTCTCTCTAATCTTGGGCTAAGTTTTCCTACACTTAAAATGAGAGAAATGGACTAAATGGTTGTAAGCTCTATAATTACTACTCTTTGAACATTTTAAAACATAGTCATGTTCTTTTAAATCTCGACCCCTTATTTCAGAGAGTGCCAATTTATTCAATGCAAACTAAAGGACATCACAATGGATGGTTTATTTTTTCAATACACTATATTTTAGTAAATACATTTACGTCACCGTCATTGAAGAACATTCAATGAGCGCCCGCCAGATGCATCGTATAGCACTTGAAAAATCAGCAATTGTTGAGATGTTGACATGTTTAAATTTGGCTCGTATTACATGAAGCAAATGAGAGCGCATAACTTAAATTGGGAATTACATTCATGCTACATGGCTGTTGTTTCTTCTTCCTCTTCTTCTTTTCCCTCTTCTTTCAAGCTGCCAGATGGTGTGGATCAAATTATTCTAGAATGCAGAGAGCCTGGATTTCTGCAGATGAGCATAACAGCAGCACAGACTTTTGCTTCGGTCACTGCGACTCTCAGTGGTGTAATCTGCTCCCACCAGGAACCCTGGGCCTTGCAGGCTGCTCGGTTGTCAGGCTGGTTCTGGCAGCATTTTTAAGTGCACATTGAGAATTTCTGGAATACAACTTTTGTTTTCCCTCTCTCGCTTATTTGCTTAAAATTTAGAAATACGAGTCTTCACTTTAAAAGTTTAAAAGATGAAACGGATCACGAGACTACATTAAAACAGGATGATTACGATTCCAGCTTAAGGACTCAGATAGACAGTGGTGATTTTATGGAGAATTTTCTAGTTATCCACTTATCTAATCCCCACATCAGTGTGTCCCCATTTCATAGGGGAAGAAACTGAGTCACAGAAAAAAGGCAACTTGCCTAAGGTCACCTGCTAATAAGGGAGAGGCAGTTTGGTTTGCAGAGACCATGTTTTGAACTGCCTCCTTGTGCTGTCATCTCTGTTACTCAATATCCCCATTAAAATATAGGGAGAAGAACATTACCTTCAATATGGGATAGTGACGTGGTAAGAGGACATAAGCAAAGCCTGTGGCTCCCTGTGAGACATAGGAAGATCTAGCGTGCATTTGTCACTGTTAAACTTCAAGGGGACTCTGTCAAGGGAAATTTATACATCCCCTAATGTCTCTCTTTTGTATGGATGGATATGGATCTATTACATTACATATGTATTTGTTACGTTACAAATATATATATGATATTTATGTACATATTTCATTTATATCTGTCTTAATTTGTGTTTCGGGACAATCACAAGGAAAGGAGTAAAGGATGTGAAAGCATGTTGCTGTTTGCCATCCCTGGAAACTTCCGTAGGAGAGTGGAGAAGCAAGGCAAGGAAAGGCCAGCTAAGGAAGGAGGGAAAATAGTCAATTTAGGGTAATTACCAAAACAGTTGTCACCAATGACGATCAGAGGGCAATTCTGCTAAGGAAGTCTGGAAAACAATGCAGATATTGCCCTGGCATTATCTCATCCAAAGGTCGAGGAAGCCGGGGCATTTATTCACCAGCTTTCTGTCTGTCTTTGGTTGGGGACTACTGCCAGAAACATTCACTCTGCAGTCATTCCTGCTGGTGGAAAATGCTCCCAGGGTCAGAACAAAAAGTCCTAGGTAGGAAAATTCAGGATTCACAAAGAGCAGACTTTGGTGTGTCAAGGGGAGGGGTGAAAGGATATTAAGGGGGGGGGCACTAACTGTCTCTGCTCAAATATGCACCGAGGATTTCTGGAGATCGATACATAAAGAACTGGTGTTAGTGATGAAAAAAAGAAAGGGGAAACTGGAAGGTTGGAGGGAATGCGTATGTTCACTATGAACCCTACTAGACTTTCTGAATTTTGTCATGTGCCAATATCACCCATTCTCAAGGTAAACAAAATGATATTTAAAAGTTAAATCGATCCCTGCAGAGATACCCAGGAGGCCAACAAGCATGTGTCTAGAGCACCTGAGTACTACTGATATTTGGGGCTGGGTAATCCTGGCCTGTGCATCCTAGGATATGTAGCTGCACCCCTGCACGCCACTCATTAGATGCCAGTAGCAAGCCCTCCCTGAGTTGGGATCATCGAAAATGGCCCAGATATGGCCGAATGTCCCCACGAGCCGAATCACTGCCCTGACCTCACTGAGACCCACTGCTCCGGAGAATCTAGTCAAGTTGGATTCTCTTGTAGCTATCCGAGGAACACAAGTGGGTTCTAAGGTGGCACAGCCATATCGGAGACACCAGACACCAATTCTATCCCATAAAAGGAGTGGGTGGAGCTCCTGAGGGTTCTCCTTCCTGCTCTTCCCTGTGGTCCTCCTTTCCTCACACTTCCTCACACTCCCCATCCCTCAGGCTCTACACACATTTTCCATGGAACCATGCAGGACCGTGGGGGTCAGGTAGTCATGCTGCCATGGACGCCGTAGAAGTGTTTCTAGAAACTGACCTGAAGCAAATGTGGCCCCTGCTGGAAGTAGAGGAGTTCCCAGTTTCAGGGAGAGTTTCAGTGAGAACTGACCGGTCCTCACTTCCCACCCTCTGCAAGGGTCTCATTCACTTCATTTGTTTGTTTACTATGTGTCAGCCCCTGCTGGAAGCAAGGTCTGCAGAAATGGGTATGGTTCTCATGCTGTCCTGGCCATTCCTCCAGCACCACGAACAGCGCTCAGTACAAAAGAGGCAGTCAACAAGTACCTATTGCTTGGACAATTGAATGGCTGCAGGACCAACTGTTCCAGAGTGTTGAAGAAGGAGGAAAGAAAACACGAAAAAAGAATGATGATAAGGGGAAAAGATGAGACAAGCAGGAACGAGGCGGGAGATGCCGTGGGAGGCATCAGGAGTAGCTTCTACTGCTCTAAACTGGCAGAAGATGGAAACTCCTCCCCCAAAAGGAGCTGGGATGCCTTCCCTCCGACTCCTCCCCACCTTCTGTAGCCGCCTCCCAGAAGCTGGAGCGGGAGTGCAATTTGCAGGGTGTAACATTGTCAGAGGGCGGTGACATCTCTGAAATGAACTGATTTTAGATGAGTTTGGATGGCTTTGTGTCCCATTTACTAGGTCCATGTGCCATTTGCCTCTTTCGCAAAATAGGCAATGCGGAGAAAAAGGAGTCTTTGTTTCATCCCAGTGAAGGCCAGTTTTTCCTGAGACTGTGTAGCATAGTAGTCATTGTTTGGGTGATTGTGGAGTCATGCTGGTTCTCCCTCCCCCGTGAGCCGAGTGCCTGTCCCTGCTCCATAGATGCTGGGCTTGGCTTCCTAACTTGTCTTGGCCAATGGACTACTAGTCCCAACCAGACTCATGGCCTTAAATGAACTGGCCCATACGGCTCAGTTCTTAACTCTGGTGTCCCCCTGAAGGAAGAACATCACGGCATGGCCATTGCCCTTTCCTTGGGCCCCAGAGTGAACCTGCATGGAGCTGACCTGAATCTGACTCTCAGCCTGGAGCTTATCCCACAGAACCCAGAGTCTGAAGCCAAATCACCCACTGAGACCAGCTCAGCTCTCCCAAACCACAGTCAACCCACATACCTGCAAACAGGGGAAGAAATGCTGTTTGTAAGCACTGAGTTTGGGGTGGTTTGTTAAGCAGCATGGTTGTGGTAATAGATGACTGATTCAATAGTAATTACCAATGCCTGCTCTAAAGTCAGGCATGAGACTTCATAATGGTTCTTTTTCTACTGGCTATATAGCACTGGGCAAGTTAAACTTTTAGTCTCAGAGTCCTCATTTATAAAATAGAAGTAATAATAGCATTACTCTCAGCATTGTTGTGAGGATTAAATGAGATAATCAATACAGAGTGCTTAGCATCACAACTGACCCAGAGTAAACAGTCTATAAATCAGAGGTCACAAACTGAAAGTGTGTTTTCAAATAATCCAATGAATTGTCTCTATTGGGATCAATTCTCAACTGCCAACTGGGAAATTTCATGGAAAAAAGTTATCCAGACTTACAGCTTCTCTTGAAAAGTCAGGTCTGGCAACAGTGGGCCAGCATTTCTATATGGAAACCATGGATAGAACTAGGGGGCAGTACTTGACTGTGTGAGTAACAGAAACTGTGACCACCAGGATTTAAACAATTGAGGCGTTAGTTTTTCTCAGGCAGCATGACATCCAGAAGTCAGAAGTCCAGGGCTGGCACCAAGACTGAGCAATGCCCTCAGGAACCTGGGCTCTTCTGTCTTGACGCCCTACCATCTTTAGCATGGGGCTTGGTCCTCATCATCTCAAGATGGCTGCTGCACATCCAACCACAGCATATATGTCTCGGGCCAAAAAAAAAAAAAAAAAAAAAAAAAGAGGGTGGAGAGGGTAAAGGGGCAAAGGACAATATCTCTCCTACCAAGCTTTTGTCCTTTTATCTTGGGAAGGAAGACTTCCCAGGGAATTCCACTTACATCTCAAAGATCAGAAGTGTGTCCGATTAACCAACCCTTGCTGCAAGCATGGCTGGGGAATTGAGCATTCCATGATTGCCTGTGTAGTTAAGAGAAAGAAGGGAGTTGGAAAGTTGTTGAATAATTCTAGTTGTGTTGTCGCGGTTTAGCCCAGGCCCTTCCTAGACAGGATATCGCTTACCTTCCTTCCACACCTCATACACCTGTTTTGTTTGCAATCCCTGCCCTAGAAGGTGGCTGTTTGTATGATTCTCAGCCACCTGAGGGCGTCACTGGAAGTGTGCTCTGGAGTTTCCAATCTCTGGCGTAGGCCTTTCTAAGATCTCAGGGAAAGCCAACTTCCAGGCCTCCACCCCTTCCCAGCTACTTCGCCCCCTTCTTTGTCTTTATAAAGCCTTGCCTAAGAGGCAGAAGCAGTATACAAAATGCTCAGCAAACAATGGAAAGTTTCTCTTAAAAGTAGTTCTGACTCTACTAACCATATTCTTGCCACATCCTTGGCTAAAACAGAAAATATTCTTTTTCCCCTACTCCATTTGTCCTCTTTTTCCTTTAGATGGACTGTGATAGTTTCATACTATTTTTCAAGGCAGGCTATTGAAGTTCCAGGAGGTGACCTCTATTTACTACAATAAAATTAGTGATTTATGGAAAGACAGAATTCCACAATCCCCTAAACTCCCCTCTTATCCCTAACTACTATGTCAACTAAGCACCCAGCATCCAGTATGGTTCAAAGGTCTGAATTATATAGCAAAATAAATCATTTTTAAAATCCCAATAGTAATGTATGGTGGGAGCATTCTTAACTTGAATTGAGTAAGGAGGAAGAGTGCAGATCCAGCCAGCCTTGGCTATAGTATATATTATATAATACATAGTATATTATTCAAGATATACTTATTCAAGTATATTATTCAAGGGCCGAGAAGATTGGATATTTAATATCAATAAGATTGTGAGAGGGGTGAAAAATTCCAAGTTCCACAGGAAAATAAGAAGGAAAAATTTAGTCCCACAAGCCCTAGCCTATTTTTTCTTTCCTTCCCCTCTCCCTCCTCCCCTTCCCTGTTTTATCTTCCTCTTCCTCTCACTGCTTCCCTTCCTGCCTGCTGCTCTACCCTGTGTCCACTGTTGAAGGCCCAGCATATGTTTCCCTAGGGCCCTAACTGAAGTTCAGGTTTGACATTCTAATATATGCAGACCCTTGGTCCCAAACTTGCTTATTTCAATGCACTTGATGTCCCGCTTTGCATTACAATCTTCAAACACAAAAGTCTGGAGTGTGCAGAGCTGCCCAGAGTCTGGGCTGAGTGTGCAGAGCTGCCCAGAGTCTGCATTTGGATACATTTGCACATTCAAGCTGGTGTCCACTCCAGGAGGCCCAAGCATTGTGGAAAGGGAAGGTCTGTCCCTTCTGTCCCATGGTTCGTGGGCTAACTTAGCAGGTCGAGTGGATTCATGAGAACAACTCACTTTAGTTCAAACAATTTATTTGGGGCCTTGAGATTCAGACACCTCGCTAGTCTGGGGATGCAAAGCTCTACAACTTACGATCCCGTCTTCAAGAAGTCCACTGTATAGATGAGGTGGCTGACCTCTGAATTAGCTATGCACCCCCTCTAGAAATATCTACATCCCCTCTTGCAGGATTTTGCTTTTCACACTTCAACGCGCACCCAGATCCCGAGGTTCTTATGAAAATATCAGTTTGGATCCAGTAAACCTAGGAGAGGCCTGAGATCCTGCCCTTCTAACAAGGCCCCAGGTGATGCCCCCGCTGCTGGTCCGCGGCCACACTTTGAGTGGCTCAGTCCCCGGTTTGGGTATCAGCTCTGAAGAAGCCTAGAGAGCACTGGGTAAGCCCCAGGAAGCAATCAGAGGCTGCTTCTTCCGCACTTTCAGAAGCACGCGGCTTCCACAGGGAACCTCACAGACAGGTTTTGTCCATCCCACTACAGTCCTCTGCTGCTGTGTCCCCACAAACCAAAGGAGCATCGTTTAGCTGGGGGCTCTGTGGTGGGGGAGTTTCAGGAAGCAAGTCTTTGAAAAAGGAAGGAGCAAACCATTGTTCAGGGTTGAGGGGGAGGAAGGGCACTCTGGTTCTTCTAGGACAGGACAGGCTTTGTTTCTCTCGTTCCTTCTTTTTCCCCCTCAGAGTTATCTTTGTTTGTTTGTTTGTTATTGCATTATGTTAGTGTTATCCGTTTCTCTGGTTTCTATATTCCTTGGGGGAAAAGGTGGTTTTGGGTGCTCGGCAGATTCCCTAGCATTCCATGAAGGCCCTTTTCTCCCCTTGCCCTTTCCCCACTTAGACGTTCCTGTGCCTGTCAGGTGTCTTAGGGCACCGCACCCGCAGTAGGTGCTCAAGCCGTGCTTTAGCCATCTTGAGCAGAAAAAATACATGGAGGTTGGACTCTGCTTTTTGCCTTTTAGAGCCTGAAACCAGGCTCTGGGACTTCTTTTGTACTCCTTAGTTCCCACTTAGAAAGCTTGTCTGTCTCTTTTTTTTAATAAAAGATCGTGTCGGCGAGGCACTATGTCCAAAACCCTTGGGAGATTAACAGGCTTCCAGTCCATGAGACTCCAAGTGTGTGCTATTGTAGCAACTGTCTATTGCTAGGGCCAGTGCTGTGTAACAAGCAATGAACCCTCATAAGTAACTATACTTATTGTCCGCTCAAATGGGCAGGGCCCATTTACATATCTGGTGGTCGTCTCATTGTCTGGATTGAACCATTGAGGTAACTGGTCTCTGTCCATGTGCTCTATCTTCCAGCAGCTCTCTGGGACGTGTTTTCATGGCCACTGTGGAGGGTGCAAGATTGTAAGAAGAGACATGCAAGTGATTTTTTTCAAGCCTATGCCAGCATGTTGTCTGCGAAAATTCCATCTGCCAAACAAAGTCACATGGCTGGGCTAGTGTCAGAGCAGGAGGGCACCGCAAGGTGACAAGGCCAAAAAAAATAGGGCTTTAATGCAATCCATGAGCCCAGTTGGTACATGTAACAGAGAACTTCACAGTTCATGCTTAAGCTGATCCAAGCAACATCTTTGCATACAGCAAACATCTAGCCTTCTCTGCTCTCCCAAAAACAGAACAGCTGCAGAAAGTCCAGGGAAAACAAAGCCATCTGAGAGGAGGGAGAGCAACAGAGTATTTACTGACAATGCTCAATTTGTAATCCACATTTAATTCAAACTCAAAAGGACATATTTACAATCTGCCAGGTTTTAATATCCCCACCCTGAAGTGGCATCTCGGTGGCAGTAGAAATACCAAGTTTTCTGCCTCTTTTAAGCAAGGGCCTGTGCTTGCAAGGTAAACAAAGGGTAATGAAACAGCAAATGGCAGTGTGTCAAGTTGTTGGAAGGTGTCTAGCGGGATGCCACGGGGACGCAGTTTCATTCTGGTCTCATTTAACATCTTCATTAATGATCTGGAAGAGGGAGTAAACAGCACATTAATTATAATCACAAGTGATGCTAAATTGGGATTTGGTGATGCACCAGAGAAAGGGACTCTGAAAGGACCAGGCAGGAGGTGGACCCAGCTTGGAAAAGGTGAACGGTACCCAGGGAAAAAATCACAGCACATGGCAGGGGAGAGAACAAGGCATTCAGAAGCAGTGAGGCCGAAAGACAAGGAAGCCTCCTGAAATCCTTTCTGGAACAACCTAAGATATTCATCAACAAACCAAAGGGGATAAAGTTCACCACAAGGAGGTGGCATCAGAAAATAAGATCTAAGCAAGCAGGAGGAAGAGAGGGAAGAAGGATAGCTTTGATTTGGATTATAAACCAGGGAGCTAGGGGATCTTGACACTTTTCCCCCATAGCTTCCTTCTCCCTCCAGGACATTAGCTCCTGAGAACAGGGATTTGTGTTGATTTGTTTTCTGCTATATCCCCAGCACCTGGAATAGTGCCTGGACATAGAACTCACTCAATAAATACTTGTGAAATGCATATCTGAATGAATGGATGAGGAATGCAGTGTGACTTCTGAAAGAGAAAGGCTTTCTCTCCAAGAGGTACAAGCCAGTCAGAGATTGATTAGAAACTGGAACAAAGAAACAAAGCAAAAGTTGGGGAAGGGGAGGAAACAAACAAAATGAAAATCAGGAAACCTCCTCAGGAAGCAGAGACCCTGCTGGTGTTGATACACAAGTAACAGCAGGGGTGTCCAGGTGGCTCAGTCAGTTAAGCGTCCAACTCCTGATTTCAGCTCAGATCATGAACTCAGAGTCCTGGGATCAAGCCCTACATCAGGCTTTCTGCTCAGCGGGGAGCCTGTTTCTCCCTTTCCTTCTGCCTGCAGATCCCCCTGCTTGGGTTCACTCACTCTCTCACTCTCTCTCTCTCTCTCTGACAAATAAATAAACTACTTCAAAAAAAAATACAATCAATATTGTATTTTTTCCCTGTGGGACTCCAGGCTTAGTGTGGAGTCTGCTTGAAATTCTCTCTCTCCTTCTTCCTCTGCTTCTTCCCCTGCTCTCTCTCGCTCTCTCTCAATAAATAATAAAATTATTTTAAAAACCCAACAATAAAAAATAGTCATAATATGTAATATATGTAACAATATGTAATAGTAGTAATAATAAGTTATGGGTGTCTGTCCCTGTTCTAATTGTTTCATGTGTATTATCTCATTTAATCATCACAGAAAAACTATGAGGTGTGTCCTATCATTGCCCTTGTTTTATATATGAGGTACAGAAAGATCAAGCCGCTTTTCCAAGGTCATATCTAAGTTGTCCTAGTGGTGGGATTGAAATCTTAACCCTAGTTCATGTTTTTCAGGACCATTATACATGGCCCGCCATGTTGGTTTACGGGGAAAGCAGGCAGTGTAAGGCACGGAGAGTCAGAGAGGGCTGAGGGGAGGAGAGAGGAGGAAGAAGGCAGAGAAGAAGGGAGAAAACAAAAAGGGGAAGTAAACAAACACAGAATAGATCAGTTGACTTTCCTCCACTTCCCACTCAGGGAACCACACGCCAGCCCGCGTGAGCAGAGAGGCTGAACACAACACAGCTCCTCTCCCTGGAGGCGGCTCATGGTCTCTGCCCTAAATATCATTCTAGGATTTAAAGATAGATGCTTTTTCGGTACAAGATGCCCCTTTATTCTAAGCTAAGTACTTTATCTGGTGCTCAATTGAAGAAACCATCTGTAGTCTTTCTTTATTTTCTTCTTTATTCTTCTATTTCTCATGTATCCTTTATGTAAGTAAGAAATCTGGAATATTGTATTTTGCACATGGACTTTTATTATTTTTCTGTACATTATTCATTATTTTCTGTACATTATTGCATGCCTCTGTCATTTGTACAAATTGAGAGTTGAGAACATAAAACCACATATACTGTACCTTGTAGGTGATTTAAGGTACTTTCAAGAGTAATCTTTTACAGGAATTGTTCTTTGTCCTTCACTTTGACTTTAAAATGAAACCCCATCATTCTGGGCTTCTCCTCCTTTGAAACTACTCTATGCTGCTTAACATACTTGTTTGTGGTTCTAATTTTAAAATAATTGTCTTTGTCTTATCTAATATTTATTATAGGAGTACTTGAAGGTCAGGAATGTGACTTCTGAAATCACCAGCAACTAGAAGCAGTATGGTCCGTAGTGGGACACACTGAAGCTACGGAAGAAACAAGTTGTGATTAATGAGACAATCCAGGGAACATAAAGAAACGGGGTTCAGGGGCGCCTGGGTAGCTCAGTCAATTAAGTGACGACTCTTGATTTTGGCTCAGGTCATGATCTCGGGGTCGTGAGATGGAGCCCAGCTTCAGGCTCTGTGTTGAGTGTGGAGGTTTCTCTGGGATTCTCTCTCTCCCTCTGCCCTTCCCCTTCATACTCTCTCTCTCCCCCATCACGCTCCTATTCTCTCTCTCTAAAAACAAAAACAAAACAAAAACCAGGTTCAGCCCCCAAGGTATTGAAAAGCATTCTGGTTTCTGAAGTTTGTCCTCTGCTTGTAGAAGTCTCTTCCTGAAATTACTTTTTATTTTTTTATTTTTTGACCTGTTCAAATTGAGTTTCTGTCTCTTACAACCAAAAGATTCCTTAACAATGCAATGACCTTAGGTTCTGTCCAATTTGAAACAGTCTATGCTTTGATTCTAGCATTATAATGCTAACAATGATAGGGGGAAGGGGTCAGTTTAGAAGTGTTCTGGGGCACATTGTTCCAGGTCATTCTCATCCTGTGCTCATCTGGAAATTACTGAGAATCCACTCTAAGTTTGATGCCTATGTTGTAAAAATATGCCATCAGAGAGGAATTCCTAAGGTGGTAATAAAAAGTTGCTCCCCACAAATAAAGACGACAATAGAAAAGCATTTTCTAAAGTGTGTTCCTGTTAGAATAAGGTGATCATATAATTTACCCTCCAAACTGGTACACTTTGGGGGAAGAAAGGAGATGCCTTTAGCAATTATGCAAGGACAATGGTCATGAAACAAGGTAATTACACCCTACATACAATATCTCTCCACAAAGAGAATTCCTTGGCCCAAAAAGTTTGCTTACTATAATTCCCTCCCTGAGGGTTGCAGTACCCATTTTATTCAAAGCTCTGAGTCCTATAGTAAAGAAACCCAGTAAATTTTACCTAAACCCAGAATTTCCCAGCCTACTGGATTATGAAATCTTTTCTTTTTTTTTTTTCCCATCATCCTCCCTCCACCTTCATGAAATCTTTATGCTCAACCACACTTAACTACCACCCCAAAGACCCAGGATTCCATAGCATATAGTTCAGAATAGGCTGACCTTGAACGTGTCTTATTCGGATACAGTGTAACCTGCTCCCTAAATGAATGACCCAAATCTAAGGCTTCCAAAACAAAAATATCTTCCCACTGAGCTCCCGTTTGCCTGAAATCTCTACCATTATTTTCTCCTTTAAGGACCTTTTAAAGGATATGCATGTTGTAATGGGGTTAGAAATTATGTCATCTGGAAGGAATAACTCATTAGCTAGCTAAACATTAGCGATAATTAGTTTATCTGAATAGCCACTTACCACCCATAGATTGGAGCAGGAAACGGGTCCCGCAGGAAACATCTTCATGGGAGGAATGGGGGAAAGGGTCTGGAGCAGGGGACACTGGCCTGGTCTGTGCATTCCTTCAGTGAAGGCTTAGATCAATGTGGTTCCTAACCTTTACTCCACCAAAGATCACATCTCTTTATTTCTCCTTCCATATCTCTAGTTTTAAAAGATTCTGTCCCCCCAAATAAACTGAATGTTGTCATGTTTTCTTCACCTGCTTTTCACCTTCCTTCTTCTGAGAATGCCTCTTCCCAATGTCAACCTTGAGGTTCTAAAAAAGGTTTTCTTTTTTTTTTTTTTTAAGATTTTATTTATTTATTTGCCAGAGAGAGAGAGAGCGCACGAGCAAGCGAGCACAGGCAGACAGAGTGGCAGCAGAGGCAGAGGGAGAAGCAGGCTCCCTGCCGAGCAAGGAGCCCAATGTGGGACTCGATCCCAGGACACTGGGATCATGACCTGAGCCGAAGGCAGCTGCTTAACCAACTGAGCCACCCAGGCGTCCCCTAAAAAAGGTTTTCATGATCTTCTAAAATCTCACCTTTCTGCACCTCCAGACTAGCCCCAGACCAGCTTATGAGTGAACCCCCAGACCAAACTGAGCCAATCAGAGAACTTCCCTCGGATTTATTATTATTACTATTATTTATGGACATATAAATGACATAAAATATCTTATTAGTTTCAAATATACATCATAGTGGTTTGATATTTTCGTACATTACACCATCATCCCCGTGGTAAGTCTAATTACCATCTGCCACCATACAAAGCTATTACAAGAGTATTGACTGTATTGCCTATGTTGCACATGACATCCCCACGACTTATTTTATTTTAAGATTTTATTTATTTATTTGACAGAGAGAGATCACAAGTAGACAGAGAGGCAGGCAAAGAGAGAGGGTGGGGGGAAGCATGCTCCCTGCTGAGCAGAGAGCCCAATGCGGGACTCGATCCCAGGACCCTGAGATCATGACCTGAGCCGACGGCAGAGGTTTAACCCACTGAGCCACCCAGGCACCCCCCACGACTTATTTTATAACTGCTAGTTTGCACTTCTTAATCCCCTTCACCTGTTTTGCCCACCCCCAGCCAAGCCCCACTCCGGCACCTTGTTTCTTGTATGTATCTGTGAGTCTGTTTCAGTTTTTTTTTTTTTTTTTTAGATTCCACTTAAAAGTGAAATCATAGGTTTGTCTTTCTCCATGGGATGTTTGACATTTGGATCACAATGAGCAAGTCTCGGTCCCTCTGGGATCACCAAGGCTGCTGGCAGTGGGCCTCTGAGCTGCCCACGCCTTGTCTCCAGACACATGGAGGAAGCTGGTCTTGGAGCAGTTTTCTCAATTACTATTGTCATTTGGGGTCAGATCATTTTTTTCTTTTGGGGGGCCGTTGTAAGCATGATAGCAAGTTGAGTAGCATACTGACCTCTATCCACTGGATGCCACTCTCCCCCATACATTGCCAAATGCCCCCTACAATGTCAAAATCATCCCCCATCCCTGGAAGAGAATGAAACCTACACGCCACGAAGGGCACAGGTGTAGAGCTCGTGAATGTCCTGGTGACATTTAAGGCCCCCATTTCAGCTGTCCCCGAGGCTTAGCCTACCCTCGTTCTTCCTGTGGATTGATTTCGTGAGCCAATAATTCCATTTTTTCCCCTAAGCCAGCTCAAGTTGAATTTCCCTAGTTGCACACAGGAGTATTGTGTTCATCTATAATTTCATTTGGATTTTTGACAAACTGAAAATAGCTCACTTCCCTGCTCTCCTCTTCCTTCTGTCCCCCCACCTCCATCAAGCAAGTCCACGATTACATGTAAAGACCAGTATGAATCCTATACCAGACAGAGGGGTTCGAGGCATGAATGAGGACAGAGGTAGGAAAAATGAGCCCTGTGCCAAAACTAATGTGCATACAACCAAAACAATTCCTCTCCTTTCTCCAGCAAGCAGCAGAGGTGGGTTTGCCTAAAGATTCTTTCTTTTTTTTTTTTTTTTCCCTGAAAAGGGGGATGGGAGTTGTGGAGAAGGGAGAAGTATGTGTTTCTTCAGTGGTGGCAATAAGCCAAGCAAAAACTAGGAAGCACAGAAAGCTGGTGGCTCGATGTGAAAGGAGGCCTTTCCCTGGGTAGCAAGGCCAGTGACTGCTGCCTATGGGGAATGAGGAGAGGCTGTGACCTCTCCTGCCAGACATTGCCTCCTTGAGCCATCAAGCCCTTAGTCTCTTCAATAAAACACTCGCATCTGCCCTGGCACGGAGCTAGCTCACTGGCCCCCCATTCCCAAAGTGCAGAGGTGCCCTTCAAGGTAGAGTCTCATAGGCCCAGTTCCCCCACATCTTTGGAGCTTAGAACAGGGGCAGGAGCAGGTCTCTCAGCAGGACACACCAGGACAGTCAGAGATTGTTAAAATATGGGAATGCCTCCACACTGGCAGATAAAAAGATGCTATTCTGAGCCAACCAGGCACACCTTCACCAACACAGTCCCTCCTGTGGAAACCGTTCCTCCAGGAACCAAAGAGTTAATGTGGCCCAGCAGGTGGCCCCAGGACACTGCTTCTGAGCCAGGCAGTTTGTACTTTGATTGGTGCTGGTGTCTTACTGATTGTTACATATTTTGAATATCCTAACTGAAAAGGAAAAACGGGATTCTGGAGAAAAGAAAAGGGATGGGAAGGTGGCGAAGACTTATCTTGTTTTCCAATCCAGCTTTGGAACGATCCTCCATTGTCACTTATTCTTGGTGGGTGCATTTATACTGCAAGCATTTTGCACTTGAACTTGGACTGGGCTCCTGCTAAAGGCAATCCCTTGAGTGGTGGGCATGGTGGTGGGGAGTGCAGGTGATGGAGAAGATGCTTTGGCTGGAAGGCTGCTGGGGACTCAGCTGATGGATGGATACCTTCATTTCCCCTGGAGGTCCCTCTGGGCTTCTGCGGTTTTCCCAGGAGTTGGGATCAGTTGGCAGTGTGCATCTGCATTCTCTTTTGGTGCTTCCTAACAGGCTCACCTTGGCAAGTCCACCTTGTAGGAATCCAGCTTGCATCCTACTACAGAGGAAGTACACTCATCATCCTGGCTATGTCCGGGCTTTGCAGCAACCCACTGAGTTACTAGGGCCATCTGTGTACCATGGGACTGATGCTATCAAATGGAGCTAAAATTAGGCTGGAGGGGGATTCGTTGTAGCAATTTCCTTGGATTACTTTTACCCTTTCTAATTTAGGCATGGTGAAGCAGAGAGACTCCAGCATCCCTTCTTAATTCAATTTATGCTCAGGTCAAGGAGAAACAAACCAACCATTTTAAAACTACTTTTCTTCGGAAGGCAAAGAGAGGGCTATGGATAATGGTGAGCAGAGTTCATTCTGGACAAAATATAGGTAAGAGCCAAAAAAAAAAAAAAAAGAACTCTCAGTAAATACTGTCTCTTCTTCCTGAATCTGTTTGTCCACGGTAGCACCCCAACTCTCTGCCATTCTGACCCCAATAAAGCAGGATCCTATGCTCCTGCAGCAGTCAACTATTAACTGATAAGACTTAACAACTCCCAGTAGGTATTTGCATTTTAATAGAGAATTATTGAAGACCAAAAAGCTTACAGGATCTAAAAGAACAAAGCACAGAATTAGAGGTTGTGAGGTGGGTATCTGGGGGAGCAGAAAATTTTCTAGTTTATTCTCAACTTTGATCATGTTTATTTTGTCCTCTTCACAAGGGTCCCCTATTGTCCAACCTTTCCACACCCTCCCGCCCCACCCCTACACACAAGTCAGCGGATAGGGGCTAGATTGGGGACTGGCGACTAAATTGAAGGAAATGAGGAGAGATGAGAGAAAGGAAAGAACATAGAATATGAGGAGAGGTCATGGTTTTATATGGAAGACTGGTCAATAAGAAGCTTATGGTACAAGGGCCCAAGGACATTTAGAATATGGATTTTCAGCAGGGGGTAGGTATGGGGATTTGTGCAAGTGGTCTATTGAGTCAAGCGACCCCCATACACTCAGAATATCAGTAAAAGTTTCCTGTCCTGTGTCTACATGGACCTTGGGGGAACCGTCTGTATTTCAGTAAGCAATGCTAGCTTGGGTAGCAAAGAAACCTGAAACAGATAAACCTTGACCAATCCATGTTTATTTCTCACTCCAGTCACAATCCAATGAGGATTAGGCAACCATTTTTAGCTATGCATTTGAAACACATGGCCTCCGAGATCAAAGTCCAGGTGCTATGATCAGAATGAAATCAATCAGGCCATGTGGAAAAAGGAATAGCTTGCCCCCACCAAAAAAAGGATGTAGAATGAAGGCTGAGAATTCTATGGACACAACAAATTGAAACCAGAGGTGGTCAGGTGGAATTTAAAGCCACAACAGAAAAGTGCAAAAGATTTTAGGAGGGATGCTGATTCTGGACAGAAGTGAGATAAGAACTTTGGTTATTATCTGTGCTTTTCAGGAAAAATGGGAGCCTAACTCTCATCATGTCCACTCCATATACAAGACCACAAAAGCCCAGGCTAAAAAAAACAATGGGCATGAAGTGATGTGGCAGGAACATCGCTGAATGGTGACGCTAGGGTCGGCCTCAATAAAGGCACACAGGACCTGCCAAGGTGCTGCCTGATGGGGAATACCACTATCAGACCAGGCCCTGAGGGAAGAGACTCTTTCTACCAAAGGGGGTTAAAACAGGAAATCCAGCCAGACCAATGGGAGAGCAGGAAGTACGTGGTTAACACCCGCAGAGAGGCAGCCCCAATGAAACCTTAAAGTGAATACTGACAGGACTTCAGGGACACCTCTGCCCTCTGTAGAAACCAAAGCTGGTCTAGGTCTGCTTGACAGGGATAATGGCCAACAGGGGGAGAACTTAGCCTAGGGAGACAGAATCACAGACTCAAGAAATTAGACCAAAAAATCACATTCTAAGATAGGAAAGAAGCCACACTTTCCTAAAGATCATACGTTAAGGGGATTTCCAACATAGCAAAGCCAAGGACTATCTGCAAATAACAATAAAGTCAGGGGAGTGGCTGCGCTAAGATCCATTTCTCTAGCTTTCCCCTCCTCTGCTCTGGATCACACAAGATGGATGCGTTAAGAGGGTGAGAGATGGGCTGACCCTGACCGGCTGCATTCCCCAGACTACCCTATGAGGTGGATCCCACTGGGTAGAGTCATGGGAGACCGGAACCCAAGGAAGGGAGAAGCAGGGACTTCCCTCTGCCCCTGGACAGTGCCTCCCACTGCAGCAGCATCGGCTGGGTCAGAACTTTCCACACTACAGGACAGGCTTGTGGGGGTTCTGGCATTGACCAGGTGAGCCCTGCCCCTGGGCTCCAACAGGACTGCCTTCTCCCTTTGTCTCTTCCAAAGGGGTGGCAGTGGCTTTCTGCTCTTGCAAATCTCTGGGCCACCTCCCTCTACCCTTCATCTTCTCAACACTTCCATCACCCAACTAGCCAATCCCTGTTAAATACTCAGAAGGCACCCACTGTCCTGCTTGGATCCTGACTGTTGAAACCCTGAGATGGGAAATATTACCACGTGGAACAAGATGAGGATGAGAGGTGGACAGACCCATGAAGAAGTGGGGTACAGATGGAGGACCTCCACTCCTCTGGTTGAAAATCCCCATCCTATCATGGAGAGAGGGTACTAGAAAGTGATACCAGAAGTGAAGACACATAAGTATGTGTTTAGTCAAATGTCCAAGCAGCTTTCATTTCAGTATGTGGGTTCAGTTAATGCCCAATCTTTTTGTAATTTTAATGAAGCAAGCTCAATGAGGTCAGACGAGGTTTTTTGGTGTATAACTTTTCATTTGGAAATAATTTCAAACACAGAAAAGTGGCAAACATAAAGATGGTACGAAGAACATCCTTGGACCCCTTCCCCAGATTGACCTAACCTGAGCATTTGACCCATATGCTTCATACCTCAATCTTTCTCTCTTGTATAGAAAACATATGAAATTTTTAAAAAAGATTTTATTTATGTATTTATTTGTTTGAGAGAGAAAGAGAAAGTGAGAGAGAGAGCCCATGAGTGAGAGAGGAGCAGAGGGAGAGAGAGAATCCCAAGCAGACTCCACATGAGTGCAGAGCCCACCCAGGGCTCCATCTCAGGACCCTGAGATCTCATGACCTGAGTCAAAATCAAGAGTCCCACACCCAACCAACTGGGCCACCCAGGCATTCCCAATGATTATTTTAATTATATAATAACTGTATTATAACTTCTAATTATTTCAGTATCTCTTTTCCAAGAATTAGGATATTCTCCAAAATGACCATATTACAGTTATCAACTTCAGTGCACTTAACGCTGATAAAACACATTAGGCTACTTACTATATTCGAGTTCACAACTGACCCAATAATGTCAATCGACCCAAAATGTCAGTTGACCCAATTGTGTCCTTTATACGGTTTCCTCTTTCCAGTTTAGCCTTTCTTTGTATCTTATGACACTGGCACTTTTGAAGACTAGAGCTCTTCTCTCTCTCTCTCTCTCTCTCTGTCTTTTGATAGAAGTTTCCTCATGTCAGGTTCATTTGCTATGACCCCATGGTTAGATTCAGGGTATGTATTCCCGGCCAGAATTCACCATAGGTGATTTGTGTCCTTCGTGGTCAAGGATATCTGGAAATACACAACCTCCACCTGCCCCTCATAGGTGACGTCAATTTTAATCATCTGGTCAAGGTGTTGTCTGATTTCTGCACTATACAGTTACTGTCGTTTTCCTTAAAATGAATGCCCAGTCTCCAGAGAGACACTTAAGTCCATGCAAATCTCTTGTTGCTTATGAAAATTACCTCCTTGGTTTAGAACTATTGATGATCCTAGCCTGGGCTTACCTTTACTGTGATGATGATAAGGGGTAATCTCCAACTTTATCACCCCCACAGAATTTACCAGTGAGGGCTTGGCATTTTACTGTAAGTAAGAGCCTTCCCTGCTTCCTTGTTTATCTACCCACTATTAAAGTGGATTCATCTATTTCTAATTTTTTAATGATTTATAATTCACTGTTGTCTTTAATTATTTGGTATTTAAATGTCCCAGATTTTGCTGGTGGGAACCCTTTTGAGTAGGCTCTGTGTCCTTGTGACATGCCCTCATCCTTTTTGGGGGTACTGCTTTACTTTCTGAACATTAAAAGATGATCAAGTTTCATCTCAGAGTTACCCAGGTCAAGGATTTTGTTTCTTTTGTTCATTGCTCTATCTTCAGTACCTAGAATCATGCCTGAACAGAATAGGTGCTCAATAACTATATGCTGATTATATGAAAAAAATTCATTAAAACCTCCTCAGGTACTGAGGCACATATTTGTGTTCAGCAAAGCCTAAATGTTAAGATTTTGGTGGCCAAAAGCTTGTGAACTCTGTAACTTACTAATTCTATTTCTAAGAATCAATCCTAAAGGGAAGATTTGAGATTAATATATAATCGGTGATTACACCAAGATGTAAATGCGACAATGTTTGCACAAGGACAATTTAGACTCAGTGGCCACAAGTGGGGTAATGGGTAAGTAAAACTATGTGACATTCACATGATATAACATAAAGCAGTCATTAGAAGTTAGATTTCTGGAAATTTGTTAATAGTAGAAAATGCTTTTGCTCTGATATTGGGGGAAATGAGAATACAAAATGGAACACATTACCATATATGAAATATACCAAAGGAAATATAGAAAAAAAATTTTAGTAGGAATTGCCTATGTGGTAGGTAGGGCTACACACTTTTTCTTCCTTTTTTACCTAAATTTTGCACTTCCAGTTTTTCTTTTTTTTTTTTTTAAAGATTTTATTTATTTATTTGACAGAGAGAGATCACAAGTAGGCAGAGAGGCAGAGAGAGAGAGAGAGAGGAGGAAGCAGGCTCCCTGCTGAGCAGAAAGCCTGATGTGGGACTCGATCCCAGGACCCTGAGATCATGACCTGAGCCGAAGGCAGTGGCTTAACCCACTGAGCCACCCAGGCGCCCGCACTTCCAGTTTTTCTATACAATGCTTGCATTTCTTTTTTAACTAGTAAAGTTAATTCGTTAAAAAGAAAAAAATATGAACCTGTATAGTGAATATAGTGGTATCCGTCATGTTTGCTAACATGTTACAGAATCAGTCCTGTATTCTGGAAAACACTTCTTGACAACAGAACAGACTAGCCTAGAACTGCTTCAAGAACTTATTCAAGCAAGACTGTCTACCTCCACAATGCACAAGCCTCTCTCTATCTGCCAAGACCTTTTCCATCCTTCAGTGTGTCTTATTTTGATTTCCTACAAAAGCAGAGACAGGGGCTCGGGTATAGGTGGCTTTGTTGAAAGAGAAAGGAAGAAAAATTTGTGTTAATGAGCAGGTTACTACTGAGAGTCACCTGGGGTTCAATCCCTACGGGGATCATCTGAGGGACTCTGTAAAATGTGCCACAGAATTTTTCCCCATTATGATATAGACTGTGTATTGGGTCCCCCACGGCTATCCCACCCTGGTTGAGGGGCTTCTCTGGGATATTAGCTCTGACACTTTCAGGCTGCCTTGAAGGGCAGTAAGTAAACATTGATGGTGCTGGAGAAGGCTTCAAGCAGAGGAGCACCCTTCTCACCCTTGAGGTGAGAAGCTGTCGGCATTCAGGAACTGCCCAAGCAACTACCAATGAACCTGAAGATGGTCGTGGTCTGAAGGGGGGCAAGGCATCAGCGATGGCCCCATTCCAATTTATCCCCACATGAGAGAAGCTTTCAGTCATTTATAAAAGCATCCATCTCTCCCTTCACCAACACTTCCATAGCCCTTTTGTGAATGTTGCCACTAACTTCTGGGTGTGTTTAGGTATCTCCTTATGCCTCAGCTCCCTCTTCCGTAAAATATGGATAACTGTCCTGGGTAGGTTGCAAAAGTGGCTACAATTCTTCACCCCTGTGGAATCCATGCTCTCTATAGTGTAACTTTACAGTTCTTCTCATCAAGAGGTAGAGCCTATTCCCCATTCCCTGAATCTAGGTTACCCTTGTAAGTTTGCTTTGGCCAAGTGCCAGTGCAGAACTGACTGTGTGCCAGTTTCATGTGTTGGCCTCCAGAGGTTTCTGGGCTCCTTGGAACCCCTCCTCTGTTCTGAGAATTTTGGGGGAGGAGAGACCCAGTAAAACAGAGTCAAACCACTTCACCCAAGACCCTTCCCAATCTGGCCAGTCCCTGGCTGCCCAGATTCAGGAAAGAACCCAGCCAGGGTGTCTCAGCCAACAGCCAGCTGCCCCACAAGCAGACGCTCCCAGCTGATGCACAGATTTGCGAGCAAAAATAAACGTTGTTGCATGCCACTGAGGTTTTATGGTCGTTACACAGCATTATTATGGTAGTAGATAACCGATACAGCACCGGTTTTACTAAGGATTAAAGAAGCCTATAAACTTGTAGGATTTAGCGCCATGCCAGGACCATGATACCCTTCCCTTAAATGTTTATTATTGTTGGAATAATATTGCACTATCACAGTGTGCCATGTTTTCAGATTTTACATATATACATGTATATATATATATATGGTGCCGGTTTCTCCAACTAAACTAGGAGCTCCTGGGTGATAGAAAACCAGATTCAATTCATCCTTGATGACATATTTCCCTACACTCAGGAGCCCATAATTCAGGAGAGAGACAGATGTATACATAAAGTCTGTTGTGTGAACCAGAGATAGCAAACGTCCAAAAGTGCCAAACACAGAGCTTAGCACAAAAAAGATGGCCAATAATGATAAAATAAATTATAAGAACCAAGCCTCCACCATATCAGCACATTTTTGTGGAAGGTAAGGTGGATAAGAACCAGGCTGTCCCTGTCACCTCCCCCTCTTGGATGCTCAGCCGAGGGAAGGATGGGCTTATTTGGTGGTTTTATGGCCATAGTGGCTGCTCAAGATTTCAAGCTCTCTCTTTCTCCAGAGACCAGCATCACATGATGAAAAAACTAATTAGAGCAAGCTTGGTGCTCAGAATAAGCGGCCTATTAAAGAAATGTGAGTCAAACGAATGCAAAAAGACATGTATTCTAAGTATATCCTTAACAAGTATTTATTGTTTGTTTTTTTTCCCCAACTTTCCTAGGGGGAACTTATTGTTTGAGAAAAGGCCAGGTAAAAAATCAGAATATTTTTAGGCTGTGCCTCCTGGTCCCCACAGAGCCACTCTCTGGGGCCAGCAGGCTGCACAGAGCAAACTCCTGGCAGAAACAGGCAAGCAGAACGTGTGGAGCCTGGACAGCAGGTTAACAGGGACTCAGACAAATTCATCTTCATTTCATGTCTTTGACAGCCTCTCAACTTAGGTCAGGTCCAAGGCAAACCAAGTAATTTTATTAGAGGCAGGGGAAGGTGGTAGAGAGCACGAGGACTAACTTGGGTTTGATTCCCAACTCCATGACCCACCAGTCAGGAGACCTTGCCCTAGTTATTAAATTTCTCTGAGTCTCAATTCCCTCATCTGAAAAATAGGGATAATAAGAAGTCACCTTGCTGAGCCAGTATGAAGACCAAAGAGACGCCAAATGTCTGGCTCATAATGGCAGGCGTGTAGGGACAGGAGAGCCTAGTGGCTAAGCAATTGGGCTCTTGAGACATATAGCCTGTGTTTGTGTTCAGCTTGTTCCCTTGCTCATTGTCCTTTTCCTCTCTGGACCTCGAATTCTGTAACATCTAGAGTAAGGACAGTTATTTCTAGCTCTTAAGGTTGGGGGTGGTTAAATGAGCTCATGTATGTAAAGTCGTTAGGATGGTAACGGTATCCGGTATGTGGCAAGTGCTCAGTGTTTGCTGTTATTGTTCTTCGACTAGAATTATTAATAAAAACCTCTGATGACCAGAGACCTCCTAATCATTTCACTTGAGTCCAGATATCAGCTGCAGTACATTAGCGCATACACACAAATGGCAAGAGTGGATTTAAGCACGTCATAATTCAGTGAGTCACGATTCCAGTTTATAAGCAGAGAAGCACAATTCAATTTTATAGGCAGCTGGGCTGCTAATTAAGAAGAAGCCCTTAATTACAGCACCTGACATGGGAGACCTGTCTCATGCGCACTTGCCTTATTTCTCCTCTTTTCTCCTCCCTCAATCTATCGCCCATCTCTTTCTCTGCTTATTATTTATTTTCCTCTCTCCATCATGGATATGTCAGCCCGTCTGGAGACCTACATACTGAAACTGCTCCCTGACTCTAGAATCCACCTGTCTCTGCTTGAAGTAAGAAGAGTACTCAACTCTCCAGGCCCGGGTGCCGAGGTTAAGGCAACAGATGTCAGGGAGCCACAGGAGTTGTGGGGAGCCAAGAACATGGTCCATGGATTTACCCAAGGAAAATAAAAACCTCTGTCCAAATAAAAGTCTGTATGCAAATATGTATAGTGGCTTGATTCATAATCACCAAAACCTGGAAACCACCCAAACGTCCTTCACCTTAGTGAATGGATGAACGAACTGTAGCATGTACACACAACGGAATACTGTTCATCAATGACAAAGAACAAACCATCAGTACAAGTGCATCATGGGAGCATCTCAAATGCATTAGCTGAAAACCTGAAAGACTACATAATGTGTGATTCTGTTAATACAGCTTTCTGGACAAGGTAAAACTATAGACACTGAAAACAGATCAGTGATTGCCAGAGCTTGGAGATGGGAGAAGGGGGTCAGCTACATAGGACCTTACAGAACTTGGAGGAGGACTGGAAATGTCCTATACTTATACACACAAGTCTGTCAAAAGTTATAGAACTGTACACTAAAATAGGTAAATTTTACTGCATGTAAATTACGCTAATGACTTTAAAATGAATTTGTCCATAGGAACCATGGAGCAGCAAAAAAAAAAAGAACCTCGGCACTTTCCAAAGTCTAATGAATAAACTCGTTTTTCCTTTTACTTTTATTTTATACATTTCTTTTTTTTTAAGATTTTATTTATTTATTTATTTATTAGAAAGAGAGAGAGAGATCACAAGTAGGCAGAGAGGCAGGCAGAGAGAGAGAAAGGAAAGCAGGCTCCCTCTCTCCCTCCAATACGGGGCTCAATCCAGGACTCTGAGACCATGACCCGAGCCGAAGTCAGAGGCTTAACCCACTGAGCCATCCAGGCACCCCTAACTTTATGCATTTCTTGACATCCTTTTTAGCTATTGAAATATGCATTTTTTAAAAGATTTTATTTATTTATTTATTTGACAGAGAGAGATCACAAGTAGGCAGAGAGGCAGGCAGAGAGAGAGAGAGAGGAGGAAGCAGGCTCCCTGCTGAGCAGAGAGCCCGATGCGGGACTCGATCCCAGGACCCTGAGATCATGACCTGAGCCGAAGGCAGCGGCTTAACCCACTGAGCCACCCAGGCGCCCCTGAAATATGCATTTTTAAAAGTAGGGGTAATTAATCTCATCAAATATAATAACGCTAGCATAAGAAAAAAAAATATCCCCAGTACAACCAGTCTTTTAGAAAGAATCAGATAAGGGTCCACCCTGGAAACTCAGTTCAGCTCAGGTCATGATCTCAGGGCTGTGAGATTGAGCCCCACATGGGGCTCCACTCTGGGCATGGAGCCTGCTTAAGATTCTTTCTCTCCTTCTCCCTCTGCCCCCCTCCCCTTCCCATGCCCATCTCCCTCTCAAAAAAAAAAAAGAATCACCTAGGAATTCTACTGGGAAAAAGCCATTGTCAACAACAGATGTTGCATAGAATGGGTTGTGTGTGTTTCAGAGTCTTGGGTAGAGGAGGGAAGGGTTAACACATTTTACCCAAATGACTCATATCAGATCTCAACGCACAATGACCGCAGCACATGGAGAAGCTGGTCCTCCAAAATTAGGGCAAAGTCAAATGTAGACACATGCCATTCAGGTATTCCCAGAAGAATAATAGTTTTGTCCAAGTAAAAGAATGCCAGCATGGATAACAATGCGAGAACTGGTATTCAGAATGCCTGCAAACTGCCCATGGTCTAACATTGCAGAAAGATACCTGGTTCCCACAGTTCATCACAGTACAAACAAGTGTGCAAGGATTGTTGTGAGCTCTTTCCACCATTTAAGTGATTTTCCTCAACTTGAAACACATGTCACTGATGAATCACTAGAGCCAGCTTTTCACAGAACACAACTCCAAAAAGCATCTGAGAATAAATGAGTAACACAAGGCCGGGAGGGATAGGAACAGCAGGGTTCTATGAGCCAACAAGTACTGAGTATTTGCTGAACACAGACTTGCGTGACCAGGTCTCATTCCACCACAACCTACGAGGAAGATGTCATTGTCACCCCTCTACAGACAGGAGATGAGGGCTTAGAGAAGTAAAGTCACTGACTCCTAACCCTTTCATATTTTCAAGTGCAAATGTTCCCCAACCTGACAGCAAGTGGAAAGGGTGGTTTCTAAGTGAAATTCCGACAGAGTTGGAGGGAGGCAGGGGAAAGGAAATGAGATCATCAAGAGGTGGGCAGTTGTGTGCTGGTAAGTGTTTAACAACCTGTTCTGGGACAGAGAGGCTGGTTTATGGCAGCACTACCATGGCCAACTAAAGCTATCCATGTGAAGCCAATGAGCTTGCAGATTTCCTGACAGTTAACAAGCAGCTTTCCCAAGTGGAGAAACATGGGGCAAAGAATATCGGTTCCAGGGAACCTTCATGAGAACTCCAGGGAAACTAAAACTCAGGAATGGGAACAGCAGGGTAATCGGCAAAGGAAAGAGACTGAGGATGGTGGAGGAAATAAAAGAGGAAGACAGGATGCAGAGAACAGATCTGAGATCCACTGTTGAAGATGGAGGTCCTGCTGGCAGTTTCATGAAGCCAGGCAAGCCCTGAATCTCTCCATGGTCTGCTGTCCCACAGCCCACAGAGATTAAGCAATGGGTGGACCAGGGAACTGAGCGGAAGCCTGTATCTGAGGAAAGACCAGGAGCCCAGTCATCTCTGGTCAGGTTTTAGAGAAGGGATTTGTAGAACAGAAGAAGGACTGAGTTGTTAAGAAGAGGAAATGATTTCTAGTGACCACATTATCAGACAGGTTCAGATGTCCAAGCATAAAGAAGCAACCTCTGCTGGGCAATATTACCCCATGTCACACACACAAGGCACTGCACCACTTCTAAAGGGGCATTCCGGCATCTCCTGTTGCTCATAGATCTACTTCTGAATAGCTGATGCCAATGTTCCTGCAGCTGCTGACTCTTGCTGCTTTGGTTCTGACCTTGTTTTCATCCTTCCACTTGGCAGCCTCCCATGGTCTGATGGACGTGCAGTCTTTCCCCTCCATGTTTGGCTTCCTTTTGGACTCTTCCCACCTCCACACCAATGGCAGTTGTTTTTTTTTTTTTTTTAAGATTTGTTTATTTTAGAGAGGGGGGAGGTGCAGAGGAAGAGAGAGAATCTCAAGCAGATTCTCTGCTGAGCGAGGAGTCTGAACACGGGGCTTGATCTCACGAGCCCCAAGATTATGACCTGACCAAAATCAAGAGTCAAATCCTTAATCGACTGAGCCACCCAGGCGCCCAGCTCATGGCAGTTTGAAAACAAACCTGCAGATTCACTGATGCTCGTTTCTTTCTTTCTTTCCTTTTTTTTTTTTTTTAAGATTTTATTTATTTATTTGATAGGGAGAGAGAGATCACAAGTAGGCAGAGAGACAGGCAGAGAGAGGGGTAGGCAGGCTCCCCGCTGAGCAGAGAGCCAGATGCAGGGCTCGATTCCAGGACTCTGAGATCATGACCTAAGCCCAAGGCAAAGGCTTAACCCACTGAGCCACCCAGGCACCCCGATGCTCATGTCTTTGAGAGATGGAGACCTATGTCCCCACCTCTTGAATTTGGGCAGGTTCTAACCCATAGAACATGATGGAAAGGCCACTACATGCTCCTGAGACTGGATCACAGTACTAATCCGGGGCTGCGGACTAAGAAGGCAAACTACCCTGAGGCCGCCAAGATAGTAAAGCCACATGTAGGCATGTCAGGGGGCAGTCCCAGTGAACTCAGTATTTCATCCAACTTGCCAAACCACCAGACATGTGAGTAAGGTCGACTTGTCCCCTTCTGGTCAGCTGACTCCCCATTGGCCAAATGATTTTAGATGATGCTGCAGAGAACGCTTCTGCTAAATTCCTTGGACACTAAATTATGAGATATTAAAAGGGTTTCTGGCTTAAGTTAATAAGTTTGGGATCGTTTGTTACATAGCAATGGGTAACTAGAACACCCCATTCCAAGGCTTTTCATGCCTCCCTCTTTAATGAGCCTCTGGGTAGACAGGACATCTAGTACCAACTCCTGAAACAGTTGACAATAGCACTGTGAGATACTGGCTTATTTAATTTCATCATATCAACCAAGAACAATTTTACTAGCTTATATACTGCATGTATATAGATATGCAATAAAGAACACAGCCTTCAGCACACATTTCCTTGAAATATCAGTCTCTGGACATAAGAACTATCAGATATTTCTAGAATGTCCTGTTAATATTTGCTATTTATTTATTCACTTGTGAACTGCTCCCTTTTAGAGAAGTACAAGCAAATCTCAGAGATCCATAGACAATTTAAGTGAGCAAATTCTATTAATTTATGTGGCCCTTTTCCTCCTCAATTTGAAGAAAACATTCTTCAAATTGAGCAACAAAGCATCTCTATCACAATTCATGGAACAAGGAAGGGTAAATTGAGAACCATCCTTTGAAACCTATGTCAGTCCAACTATTTAACTATAGATGAACATGTACCATTAGTTACCCAACTAGCTTATAGTTTGTATTTGCCCATTCATGCTACAGTTTTTATTGAGCACGTAATATATACCAAGCACTATACTGGACTCTAGCAACATGGAGACAAAGTGGAAAAAATAACAAAACTAATATAATCTTGCAAAGGAAACAAGCACTTGGGCAACCATCTTAATTTTGTGATTATAATTGCAAAATTTTTCATATTTTATTATTGTTGGAATTGGAGAGTGTCTTTACCATTTACAATCAATGGTGACCCTTACTTTCCTACTGGCTGCCAAGCAGAAGAGTAAGTGGTCACTATCTGGGATAATATAGTGGGGTTAGGGAAGTGGAAGTGGGAAGGCCCAAGCATGGATATATTTAGCACTGAACAGTGAATGTACCTATACTTTTCTCACTGCAAGTTATTTGCATTGGTGGCAAAATCATAATAAAACTTGGATTTTTAATTTTTGCTTAAAATGTCTTTTAGAAGATGATGTCATGATGAAGCATTAAAACAAAAATAATACTGGGGGTGCCTGGCTGGCTCAGTCGATAGAGCATGTGACTCTTGATCTCGGGGTTGTAAGTTTGAGCACATGGGTGTAGAGATTACTTGAAAATAAAATTTTTTTCAAAGGTTTTATTTATTTATTTGGCAGAGAGATAGAGCACAAGTAGGCAGAGTGGCAGAGAGAGAGAGGCTTCTCCACAGAGCAAGGAGCCCGATG
The DNA here is from genome assembly GCF_020171115.1 of Neogale vison. Classification (NCBI taxonomy): domain Eukaryota; kingdom Metazoa; phylum Chordata; class Mammalia; order Carnivora; family Mustelidae; genus Neogale; species Neogale vison. The sequence continues at coordinate 48,967,022 of NC_058101.1, forward strand.
CGTGGCTCAATCCCAGGACCCTGGAATCATGACCTGAGCCAAAGACAGCGCTTAACTGACTGAGCCACCCAGGTGCTCCCAAAACAAAATCTTTTAACAAATGTAAAAAGTAAATAATTTGGGGATGCCTGGCTAGCTCAGTCAATTAAGCATCTGACTTGATCTCTGACTCTCAGGGTCATGAGATCAGGCCCCATATTGGGCTGCATGCTCAGCTCTGGGTCTGCTTGAGATTCCCTCTCTCCCTCTCCCTTCATCCCTGCCCGTGCTCAGATTCTCTCTCTCTAAAATAAATAAATAAAAATTGAATTAATTATTGAATTAATAATCATTCATTTTTATTTTTAAAATTTATTTATTTTTTCATTAAATTTCAAAAACTTTTAAAAATTAATTTTAAAAATTATTTTTTCAATTTTTAAATTAAATAAATAAATAATATTGAACATGTGCACACACACGCACCCATGCACACACACAGCCTGTCTTCAACAGGCAATGCAACTAAAGGCAGTACAAACAGCCAAGTTTCTCAGAAGTAGTTGATAGAATTTCACAAACCTGGGAACGATGGGTGTGACCAATTCACACAACATGAAGAATTGTTACTTGGGTTCTAGAAATTTCTTTGTTCAAAGCCTCCTGTCACTTAGAGAGAAGCCATTTAACTTCCTGCAATGGAGCAATCAAGACTCTGAGTTGAAAATCATAAGAAATAAAAACAAAACTCTGATAGTCTTTAAGCTACTTCAAAACTTCATGGTCTTACCTAAAGGTCCTAAAGGGGTCACTATCACCAATTCAGATTATAAACATGATCATGTTGTAAACCACAATGGTAGGCAAACTGCGGTTATTGGGATGTGATTCAGAAGGACCTTATATTCTCAGTGTGTTGAAGACTTACACTGAAATTTAGCAATTCTAAACAAGAAAAGTAGAATGTAATGATCCAGAAAAGTTTGGTAGTTTAAAAAATTTGATGTGGTTTAATGATTCTTTTTAAAAGTTATTACTAAATGAATGTGCCATCTTAAAACCAAAAATGTCTTCAGATCAAGGAACTATGTTAATTATATGTTACTGTCGAATGTGCTTATGGGGGGATGACAGAGTGTTTTAATATACTGTAATTATAATATATTATTAAATGTGCTATGGGGTCTTGATTTAAAATTTATCTGTTGTTCTCATTAGTATATTTGTCAAAAAATATGTTATGCTTGTTGATCAGGGAGATCAGGTGATTTATCAGATCAGGTGATGCAGTAAAGGACCATGGGACATAAAAAAGGTAATGATTCGTTTTCTTTGAAATAGGAGAGGGAAAAAAGAAATTGGATTTCTAAAATGATAAAAAATTTTTGTCTTTAGAGATAGGTACATTTTTGTCACAGGAGCAAGAAGAATTAAAATTAGGGGAAAATAACCTGAATGAAACCTAAATATTTGCCTTATTCAGTGGCTAGATTTTAGAGTTCAGTTTAGGGTGGGGACAGAAGAAGTATACTGGCATGAGTGGCAGGACCATATGAAGGGGCTTGTGTTTCATTTTATCCTCTACACATGAAAGAATCACCAAAAAAAGTTTTAAATAGGGAAATCTCAAGATTAAATGCATGTGTTTTAAAAAACAAAAAATAGAAACAATAACTCCGATAGCTGCAGAGAAAATGAATAGGAAGAGAACAAGGCTGGAGTCAGGCAGGCTGATGGAGGCTGTTACTGTATTCCGGAAGAGAGATGATGAGGGCCTCAACCAAGTAAGTGGCCGTGCCAATGGAAAAGGGAAGTGACTCCTCAGGGTTTTATTCTGCTGTATTCCCATATCCATCGCCATATTCTTGAATTCTGTGTATGGGACCAGAGCACAGACAGACAAAGGAAGTGTATATTATTGGAGATAAAGAAGATAAAGTACAAAAAGCATATGAATTCAGGGATTTAGTCTTTGGAGAGAAAATTCCCCTTTTAAGTTCATTTTGATTTCTTGTGGAGGCAATAGTCATAAATCAATCAATGTGATCCACCATATTAACTGGTTAAAGGAGAAAAATCACAAGATCATATCAAATGAGACAGAGGAAAACATTCAACATAATTTAACACCCATTCATAATAAAAACTCTCAGAAAATAAGGAATATAGAACTTCCCCAACTTCATAAAGAACATCTCCAAAAACTATAGCCAACATCAAACTTAATTTGAAAGACTGAATGATTTTCTCCTAAGATCAAGAAGACAATGTTGTCCACTCTTACCATGGCTGTCAACACAGAACTGGGTGTTCTGACCAAACTGATAAGGGAAGAAAAGGAAATAAAAAGGGTGCAATTGGAAAGGAAGAAATAAAGCTTTCTGTTTGTAGATGACATGCTAATCTATATAAAAAATCACAAGTAATCTATTAAAAAATAAGAATGAAAAAGCAACTTTCACAAGATTACAAGATACAAGATCAACATATCAAAATCACTGTTATACTAGCATACATAGCAGTAATTGTACACGTACTAGCCATGAATATATGAAAACGAGAATTAAAAATACAGTATCACTTACATGGATTGAAAGACTCAGCATATTAAAGACATCAGTTCTTTCGAAACTGATATACAGCTTTAGTGCAATTTCTGTCACAATCTCAGCGAGAATTTCTTGTAGATACAGACAAGTTAATTCTAGAATGTATATAGAAAGGCAACAACAGTAGGATAGCTAAACCCTTCTGAAAAAGAATAAAATAGAAGGAATCACTCTACCTCATTTCAAGTCTTACTATATAGCTATAGCACTCCTGGTTGTGGGGTACTGATAGAGGGATAGACACACAGATAAGGGGGGGACAATATAGAAGGCCCAGAAATAGCTCAACATGAGTACAGTCAACTTATTTTTTGATAAAGGACAAATGTAATTCAATAGAAGAAAGATAGTCTTTTAGATAAATGACACTGGAGCAATTGGATATCCATAAGCAAAAAACAAAAACAACCCGAAAAACAAAAAGTGAGCTTGACTTGCACCTCCCATCTTAAACACAAATTAAGTAAAATGTACCATAGAGTTAAATGTAAAACATAAAACTGTAAAATTTTTAAAAGATAATGTAGTCTTTAGGACCTAAGACTTAGTGAAGAGTTCTTAGACATAACACCAAAAGCACAATCCATAAAAGAAAAAACAAATGGATAAATTGGGCTTCATCAAAATTAAAACTTTGCTCTGTGAAAGTCCAGTCAAAAGGATGAAAAAGCAAACTACAGACTAGGAGGAAATATTTGCAAAAAACCAAAGGTCTCATTTCTAGAATATTTGGAGAATACTTAAAAGTCAACCAGAAATCTGATTAGAAAGTGGGCAAAAGGCACGTGCACGTAAGCATATGAGTAGCTATTCAACGTAACTGGCCATTAGGGAAATGCAAAGTCACTGTACAATGAGCTATTACTACATACCTTTCATAACAGCTACAATAAAAAAAAATAGTGACAGTAGTATTAATTTAGTAGGGCTGCCATAACAGATACCACAGACTGCGTGACTTGAATCAACTACAGTTTATTTCTCACAGTTCTGGAGCCTGGAAGTGCCAGAGCAAAGCGTTGGCAGGCTTGATTTCATCTTGACACCTCTCTGGTTGAATTATAGTTGGCTGTCTTCTCTGTGTGTCTTTCCGTGGTTTTCCCTCTGTATTTGTCTGTGTCTGAAGCTCTTTATAAGGACTCCCAGTCATATTGGATTAAAGCCAACCCAATAACCTCATAATCCTTAATTACCTCTCTTAAGACCATATCTCCAAATACAATGACATTTTGATGTCCCGGGGTTAGGACTTCAACATGAATTTGGGGGGCACACGATTCAACCTATAATAAATACCAGATGCTGAGAAGCATGTAGAGAAACTAGATCTCTTGTGCATTGCTGGTGGGAATCTAAAACGACACATCCACCTCTAGAAAATAGTTTGTCAGTTTCTTAAAAAGCTAAACTAAACATACACTTACAAGGTAACACACAAATTGCACTCTGAGGCTTTAATTCTAGAGAGATGAAAACTTATACCTGCACAAAAGTCTGTGCATGGTTTTTCCAAGCAGCGCTATCTGTAATAGACCCCAACTGGAAACAACCAAAATGTCCCTCAATAGGTTAATGGTAGAACAAACCCTGGTGCATTCATATCATGGAGAATACGCAGCAATTAAAATCAACAAATATTGATGCTTCCAACAATTCAGAGGGATTTTAAAAAGGTCATGATGCTGAGTGAAAAAAGCCAGTCGCAACAAGTCACATACCATGTGAGTCCATTTATGTACATTCTTTTTTTTTTTTTTTTTTTTTTTTAAAGATTTTATTTTTATTTATTTGAGAGAGAGAGACAGTGAGAGAGAATGAGCGAGGAGAAGGTCAGAGAGCGAAGCAGACTCCCCATGGAGCTGGGAGCCTGATGTGGGACTCGATCCCGGGACTCCAGGATCACGCCCTGAGCCGGAGGCAGTCGTTCAACCAACTGCGCCACCCAGGCGTCCCCATTTATGTACATTCTTAAAAGGACAGTATTATAGATGTGGAAATCAGGTTGATTTTGCCAGAGCCTAGTGAGGGGGATGGGAAGGGATGAGTGTGACTATAAAGGGTGGCACAAGGGAAATCTAGGAGGGGATGGAATCATTCTGCCTCTTGTTCGTGGTGGTTCCATGAATCAACACATGTTATTAAATAATAGGAAACCGGACACACACATTGCATCCATGTCAGATCTCTGCTTTTCATTATACTATGGTTATGTAAAATGTAACTGTTGTGGACAACTAGATAAAGAATACACAAGGTTTTTCTGTACATCGGCAGACATGCGTCCTAAGACCCCCAGTGGATGTGTGAAACTGTAGACAATACCAAATCCTATAGATATTCTTTTCCCTCTACATACAGACCTATGATAAAGTTTAATTTATAAATTAAGCATAGTAAGAGATTAACAATAAAATTTTAATTTTAATTTAAAATTAAAAGAGCATGATTATAACTATACTGCAATAAAAGTTATGTGAATGTTGTCTCTCTCAAAATATCTTATTGTACTGTCCTCACTCTTCTTCTTATGACGATGTCAGATGATAAAATGCCTCTGTAATGAGATGAAGCAAGGTGAATGACTTAGGCATTGTAATGTAGCATCAGGCTACTATGGACCACCTTCTTGTTCCTTTTCTTCTTGTTCTCCTTCCTCTTCTTGTTCTCATTCTCCTCCTCCGCCTCCTCCTCCTCCTTCTCCTTTTTTTGACATCCCTAGGAGAGATAGTGTACTACTGATCTTCTGATGATATGTCAGAAGAAGGGCCATCTGCATCTGGACTGAGTTGACAGCAGGTAACTGGAACCTTGGAACTGCAGATAAGGAGGGAGTACTGTATAACCTTTGCAAATTCCTGTGAATGTATAATTATTTTTTAAAAAATGTTTAAATCAATGATTAATAAAATAACAAAATTTTATTTTTTTTAAAGATTTATCATCATTAGCCATTGGGAAATTCAAATCAAAACCACACTGATCCCACCTTACACCAGTTAGAATGGCCAAAATGAACAAGACAGTAAACAAGTGTTGGAGAGGATGTGGAGAAAGGGGAACCCTCTTACACTGTTGGTGGGAATGCAAGATGGTGCAGCCACTTTGGAAAACAGTGTGGAGAGTCCTCAAAAAATTAAAAATAGAGCTACCCTATGACCCAGCAATTGCACTACTGGGTATTTACCCCAAAGATACAGATGTAATGAAAAGAAGGGCCATACACACCCCACTGTTCATAGCAGCTATGCCCACAATAGCTAAACTGTGAAAAGGGCCAAGATGCCCTTCAGTAGATGAATGGATAAAGGAGATGTGGCCCACATACACAATGGGGTATTACTCAGCCATCAGAAAGGATGAAGACCTAACTTTCGCATCAACAGGAATGGGACTGGAGGAGATTATGCTGAGTGAAACAAGTCAAACAGAGAAAGCCAATTATCATATGGTTTCACTTACTTGTGGAGCATAAGGAACAGCATGGAGGACATTAGGAGGAGGAAGGAAAAATGAAGGGAGGGGAAATCGGAGGGGGAGATGGACCATAAGAGACTGTGTACTCTGAGAAACAAACTGAGGGTTTTAGAGGGGAGGGGGGTGGGGGGATCAGTTAGCCCAGTGATGGCTATTAAGGAGGGCATGTATTGCATGGAGCACTTAGTGTTATACATAAACAATGAATCTTGGAATGCTACATCAAAAACTAATGATGTACTATATAGTGACTAAGATAACATAGCAAAAAAAAAAAAAAGATTTATTTATTGATCTGAGAGATAGAGAGACAGAGTATGGAGAGTAGGGTAGGGAGAGGGAGAGGGAGAGAGAGTCTCAAGCAGATTTCATGATGAGTGCAGAGCCCAACTCTGGGCTTAATCTCACAACCCTGAGATCACAATCTGAGCTGAAATCAAGAGTTGAATGTTTAACCGATGGAGTCACACCGGTGCCCCAATATTTTAAATAAAGACAGAATCCAAAGGGACCAGGATTCAAGTGAGGTGAATAAGACTACTCATGCAGTTGTAGAATTTCATTTAAATGTTTGATATTCTGTTCACCAATAGATTTTTTTTGCATTAACTTTTTTTTTTAATGTTGCATTAAAATATCACTTATCTTGACTACTGAGTTTTTTGCCATCCCCTTAAATTTTGCCCCCAGGACCAGTGCCTGCTTTGCCTCAAACCAATCCCAGCTCTGCAGCTCAACATGTGTTGCCAGATTGTGTGTCAGAAGGCTTTGCTGCTAACAACTGCTATGTAAAATGTAAGCATTATTTTACAATGTTTTTAAATTTGATTACAGAAACACTGTCTACTCATAAAAAAGTAAGAGTGTAAAGTAAAAAAGCAAACATCTCTCGTATCTTTCTTCTCTCAATCCTGTTCCCAAAAGTAGTCATTGTTAATAAATATTGTATCTTCCCAGATAGGTTTTTTTTTCTTTTTTAAGATGTTATTTATTTATTTAACACACAGAGGCCACCAGGAGGCAGAGAGGCAAGCAGAGAGGGGGGGAAGCAGGTTCCCTGCTAAGCAGAGACGCCAATGCAGGGCTCGATCCCAGGACCCTGAGACCATGACCTGAGCCGAAGGCAGAGGCTTAACCCACTGAGCCACCCAGGCGTCCCTTCCCAGACAGTTTTAATATAAATGCATGCAATATATATATCCTATGTGTACACACTTTAAAAAGCAAATAGGATCATATTCTACCACTGTTCTCAACTTGCTTCTTTTCAATTAGTGATATAACGGACATTTCTCTATACTCCTATTCTAACACATTCTATTTGAGCTGCACAGAATCCAATGTATAGCTAGAATGTATCTAGCATTTATTGGTTCAAACAGTGTCACAACAACAACAAAAAATCCCTAAATATATTTTTGTTTGTTTGTTCTTATTTAATTTTTTTATTAATATTGCCAAATTGCCCTTTCAAATATATGATGTATCTTTTCAACCTTCACCAATTGTTTCAGGAGGGAAGTGAATCTATTTCCCCTCTGTTGCCAACCCTGTATGCCATCAATTTAAAACTTTTTTTTTTTTTTTTTGCTAATCTGATAGGTAAAAAATGTAACATCATTGCTTTATTTTGATATTCTTTTATTATCTTTTTATAGGTTTATTAGCCATTTACTGCTTTTCTATGAATTTTATGTTCTTATCCTTTGCCTATCTTTCTGTTGGATCATTCATTTTCTCCATATGGATCAGTATGAACTCTTCGCATATTAAAGAGGTTAATCCTTCATGTTTCATGTATTACAAACACTTTTCTTTTTGTTTCTTGCTTGTTTTTTATTTTATCTTTGGAAGGTTGTTGATTTGTTTTTGTGGGCTTCTTCTTGCTGCATGGGAATTCCAGGATTAAAAAAACATTTTTTTTTAAAGATTTTATTTATTTGACAGAGAGAGATCACAAGTAGGCAGAGAGGCAAGCAGAGAGAGAGAGAGAGGAGGAAGCAGGCTCCCTGCCGAGCAGAGAGCCCGATGCGGGACTTGATCCCAGAACCCTGAGATCATTACCTGAGTGGAAGGCAGAGGCTTAACCCACTGAGCCACTCAGGCGCCCCCAGGATTAAAAAAACATTTAAATAATTTTATCATTAATGATTTCTTAATGTGTCAAGCTTACTATGGACTTACCCATCCAAACTTATTTTTTCTTTTTTCTTAAAGATCTTATTTATTTATTTATTTATTTGAGAGAGAGAGATAGAAAGAGAGCACAAGCCAGCATGCGGGTGGGGGGTGTTTTGTATGGAGGCAAATGCAAACACCTTCTACCCCTCACTGAGTAGGGAGCCCCACATGGGCTTGATCCCAGGACACTGAAATCATGACCTGAGCAGATGCTTAACTGACTGAACCACCCAGACACCCCTATACTTATTTTTTTTCTAATTTACTCATGTTTTCTTCTAGGGTTTTGTTGTCATTATGGCATTTCTTTGAGAATTTAAGCCATTGAATTTCTTTATGAAAGAGATGATAACCTTTTCAAAAATTTTTCCATTTTTTACAACATACTTTATTGGCTAGGCCATCTTTCACCGTTATTTTTGAGAAGCTAACTTTATATAATAATGTTCATACATACTTCCAATCATTTCTGTATTTCCAATTCTGTTTACTTATAGAATCTTTTTTCCCCATATCAGTTCATAGCACGTTAATTGCTGGAATTTAATAAAACATTTAAATATTTGATAGAGCTATTTCTTTTCTTTTCTTTTTTTAAAAGATTTTTGAATTGATCTCTACCCCTAATATGGGGCTTGAACCTACATCCCCAAGATCAAGAGTCATATGCTCCACCAACTGAGCCAGCCAGTTGCCCACTTGTCTTTATTTATTTTTATCTACAGATTTTTTTTCTGGCTCTTCTCTCATGTTCGTTTTTCTAGATGATCATTAGAATAATTGCATTAAGTTTTTAAAAGTCTTGCATTATGACTGGTATCACACTAAACTTACAAATCCATTTCAAGACAATTTCCATTGTTTAGTATCTTCTTAATAATCTTCATATCTTTTTAATTCCTAGGCAAAAAGAACACAAGTTCATCAATTATTAAAGTCTTCTTGAACAAAATAATATTGCATTATGTTGCATGTCTTTAAGAGCTTGAGGAGGGAGAGATTTTCTGCAATTCTACAATTACTATTTACATTTAACATGAACTAATTCATTCAATAAACAATTATGAAGCACCTATTCCCTGTACCACACACCATGTTAGATAATGAAAAGATAATGAAGCAAAGACATGGTCCCTGTTCTGACACCTTATCAGATGGTCATTTCTAATACTGAAGATAGTTACGTAAGTAATTGCAGAATAATATAATGATTGCTATAAAAGGGATATAAAGGATATTTCATTAACATAAATTACAGGATCACAGAGTTTGAAGAAAAAGTTATTTTCTGTGGCAGTTTGTTGGGGCTTCCAAGATGGGGCTTCTTAGATATTGAAGAAAAGTGAACACTGACCATAACAATATTGTCCATTTATGTATCTACTGGAGTCTTGATGTTACTCAGAAAGATTGTTTTAGTTAAAAATAACAAAAAAATGAATACAAAAGTGTTCATTAAGAATTGGATCTTGGGACGCCTGGGTGGCGCAGTTGGTTAAACGACTGCCTCCGGCTCAGGGCGTGATCCTGGAGTCCCGGGATCGAGTCCCACATCAGGCTCCCAGCTCCATGGGGAGTCTGCTTCTCCCTCTGACCTTCTCCTCGCTCATGCTCTCTCTCACTGTCTCTCTCTCTCAAATAAATAAAAAATAAAAAAAAATAAAAAAAAAAAGAATTGGATCTTATTGGGCGCCTGGGTGGCTCAGTGGGTTAAAGCCTCTGCCTTCGGCTCAGGTCATGATTCCAGGGTCCTGGGATCAAGCCCCACATCAGGCTCTCTGCTCAGCAGGGAGCCTGCTTCCCCCTCTCTCCCTCAGCCTGCATCTCTGTCTATTTGTGATCTCTATCTGTCAAATAAATAAATAAAATCTTAAAAAAAAAAAATTGGATCTTATATATAAGCTGATTTTCACATATGTGAGTGAATTCTTTAGAATGTAGAGATGTCAATTTCTAACCATGATATGTGACATGAATATTTTCCTCACCAGCTTTATTAATTTTCGTGGTTAAAAATTCTAAAAATTTAAGACAGTTAAATCTGTCATTTCCTGTTTAATTTTTCCTATTGTTTCCATCTTTCAAAAAGCTCCCATTTCTGCAAAGATCTTGTAAAAGGGGTCCGATTGTGGCCACCACATTTTAATAATCACATGAATTGCTAAATAGTATCCAGAAATGATGAGAAATGAAAAGTACTTTTCTGTTTCTTCACAAGTAAAAATTTAAATAGAACAGGCCGAAAAGAGAATTTGTGCATTGTCTCCAAGAATAATACAGAGGATATGAGCGATGATTTTCCATGTCCAAAAATTTTGATTGAGAGAAAATGAGTTTAGAGGAAAGTAGATATATTTTGGATGAACACAAGGCAGAATTTACCTGCTAGAAAAATGGAATAAAATCCCAGAGTAGAAGAGGACCTCCATCTTCATAGATTTTCCCAAGATAATGGAACTTATTTTTACCAGTGATTTACAAACAAGAGTTCTTATTTGGAGTATCTTGGGAAAGGCAAGGGAAAGGTAGGGTTGTTAGCAGAAGGCCAAGGGCAGGGGACTATCAGTTTGAACATAAAGATCTGGAAAAACTGGTTTATCCAGTTGACAGATGGGGTGTTGACAGGTGGGGCGCTGATTCAGCTGATAGCTCAAAGTCTCTTCTCAGTATTGCCTGATATTAGTAGTTAAAGGTCAAGTCACATTCTTAAAAATAGTAATTTTGGTCACAGTCTTGTGATTTTGTGATCTGTATTAATTCATGTTTGGCCTTGGACAAATAGGCTCACAGTGAACGCTTTTCCCCTCAAATCCAACATAGTCATGAAATTACATAAAAAGCAAAGAACTAAAAGCATTGAGAATATGATTTTTTTTTTTTAAATGATGGAACACAAAGCATGTTTTTCTGTGGTTTAGAAATGTTATGCTGATGGGAACGTTAGATTAAAAATAGTTTAACAGATTCTCAAACTCTCAAATTAAACAAATTTCTTTTTGTAGGGCAGGCCTATTCAGCATATAAATCAATGGTCAAAATCTGGTCTTTGGTGATTTTGAAAACAGACATAAAAATGCATATTTTACATTTTGAAAAGTCTTTAATTGACTAGTAGAACCATGGCAAAAGGAGATTAGAAATTTTTTCAGCTGCATAAGATTTTCAATGTGCTCCCTAAGGATGTGGGTGGGTATCTTTGATATTAAGATTGAGTTGATTAGTAGAAAGGAAATGTGGTGTCAAGCATTAGAACCTCATTTTTATTATCTAGCATTTATGCAATTCATTTCCTCTCTGAACTGAAAGAAATACTTTATAATATCCGGTTAATGAGAGCAGTGTTACATTTCAAGGGCTGGGGCTGGAGATATTAGAGAAGTCCAGCTGGTGGCCAAGCCAGGCCTCACAAGGCTACATTGTGTTGATGGGGTCACCAGTAACTCAAGTCCATCAGATAAACTCACACTGACAAACTACCAGTTCTCTGGGGTCAAGTCTGGGGGGAGTGAGCACACACATCTGCCTTTCCTCCCGCACCAAATTCTATGAAATCACTCACTGTAGAGGCACTTTTAAGAAGAATGAATCCATAAGCATGTGGGGAAATAATAGGAAACTTCGTTAATGAGCCAGAAGTTTGGAATTATTTCTAAAATGGGAAAAGCAAAAGGAGTCATATTTAAGTGGAAAAAAATCCAGTAGAGCATCACAGTTTCAACCCATGCGAGATAGGAACTGTAATATTAGGGAGACTGGTTTGGGGGGAGTTCTATGATCCAAGCTAATGCAACTCATTAATTTGTTCTTTCATTCAACACCTGTCTGTGAAGCATCTGTTATGTGCCAAGCACTGTTCCAGCATTTGAGTCACATCCATAAACAAAATAAAAGTCTTACCCTCTTGGAATGTATGTTCTAGTAGTGGCAGTGCAGGTGATGAAAAGTGATCAATTCTGAATATCTTTTGAAGGTAGAACAAACAGAATTTCCTGATGCATTGAGTGTAGGTTGCCAAAGAAAGAGAAAAGTTGCCAATGACACACGTCTTCTGGCCTGAGCAACTGGATGGATGAGACTGACCTCACCTGAGAAAAAGGTAGCTACTGGTCGAGAAGGTTTGGCGGAATTTGTAAGAGGGAAAGGTGATCACGAGTTCCATTTTGGACATGTTGAATCTGAGATATCAATTGGATATTCAGGCAGAGATGTCAAGTGACAGCTCTTTCGGATCTGGACTATGAAAGAGAAGTCTGGGCTTCAGAGATCTATGTGAGGGTTGTTGGCACGTGTATAATGTTTAAAGCCAGAAGACTGGATAAGGTCACTACATGGGACTGCTCAGGTACAGAGGAGAAAAATGACATAAACTGATTAAAGGAAAAAATCCTGATGATCTTCTCAACAGATGCCAAAAAAGATTTAACCACCTTTAAACTCTCATTCCTGATTAAGTGAACCATGGTAACAATAAGAATTTAAGCAGGCTAGAAATATAAAGAAACTTCATCTAAGGGGAAAAAGAAGACCTCAATCTATAATGAAAGATATTGTATTCTCTAGATGGAAGCCCCTCAATCCCCCGTGTGTGTGTGTGTGTATGTAGTTAGTTTAAGTTAGTTCCTATTTGCTTTCTCAGCTTGATATTTCTCAAGCCACAAAGCAAGGGAAGCAATTGTAACAAGTAAAATAGTACAGTGATATATAAAGAAAACGTGAATCACCATTTCATCCCTGGCTCAATCCCCTTTGAGGTAACAAATGTTAACAACCTGGCATTTATCCCTTCACATCTTTTTCATGGTTCATTCAGTATTACAAGTGTTTGCGCTGCTCACAGTTTTAAAGGTTTGCCTACATGGGCTTTGTTTTGACAAAACAGAATCATACCATATACAGAACAAGCTTTTTAAAATTTAACAGCATATCATGGACACCCTGCAAATATGTAGAGGCAGATTCAATTCTAGTTTTTTTCCTTTAATATATATCAGACACACACAAACACTATACATATATGTATATGTAACTTATACATAAATTAATGTGTAATAAATTAATGTGTAAAAAAATTTAGATCAGCTGGTTTTTTTCCTTTGATCCTCCTTACATTAAATCTCAGCTTCCTACCCTCTCAACCTGGCTCTTAATCACCCCTTGTAGAATATTCCACACTCCCCCCCCAAGCTCACAAAATCATAAACAAAGAGAGGTTTGCGTACAAATATATACATTTTCACCTCCACATTCATACATACATACTAGTTATCACTGACAACCATGCTGTACACAATTCTCAGCATCTTGCCTTCCTCTTTCAACATCACATAGCAATCCTTCTAATTTATAGGGACTAGTTTTAATACCTTCTTCTGTAACAACTTTGTACTATTTGTGATGCAGATACACAATTTAGTCAACCATTTCCTTATGGGTACATATTTACTTCGTCTTTAGGTTTTTGCCACTATAATTCTGCAGCCCACAATTTCACATATTGGCTTCTGCACCGGTTCTTTGACTTCTACTGGCCACATTTACAAGAGTTCCATCCTTAGGTCAAAGGGTATGTGGATTCTTGATTTTGAGAGATGCTGCTAGACAGTTTTTTCCTCAAAAGGCAGTAACATTTTCACAAGAATGCAGGAGGCTGCAATAGATAATATTACTCTTTTTAACTTGTTGCCAGACAACTGTGGAGTAATGTCTCATTATTATTTTAATTTTTAGTTCCCACACTGCTGGTGAGTCTGGGTGTCTTTTCTTATGTTTATTAGCCATTTGGACTTGCTATTCTGTAAATTGCCTGTTTATACCTCTTGCCCTTTTTAAAGATTGGAAGGGCTTATCTTTCTCTTAACACTTTGTAAGAATATTTTGCATATAAGAAATATTAACCCTTTATCTGTTGCCTGCATTGCACATATTGTCCTAAATGCTTATTTTGATTCTTGACTTTATGGTGTTTTTCACCATTTAAAAGTCTTAAACTTTTATATAATCAAATATTTATCTTGTATACTTTCTGTGTTTCTGATTTGAGTTAAAAAGGTGTTCTCTGTCCCCTAGATTTGCATGTAGTCACCTAAATGTGCTTCTAAGATTTATTGTTTATATTTAAGTTTTTAATCCACTTGAAATTTATTTTTGGGCTTGTTGCAAAATTGGGATACAAGTTCATTTCATTCTAGATGAACAGCCAGTTATGCCTACAGTATTTATTAACTAAACCATTCTTTCCCATAGAATTGAAATACTACCTTTGTCACATATTAAATTATGATATATACTGAGTTCTATTTTTGGATCCGTTCTTGTGTTTCACTGATTTGTCTACTCTTAGGCCAATACCATGTTCATTGTATTACAGTGATTTCTATTACAGTGGCTTTCAGGTGAAGACAAGTCTCTCATTATTTATCTTCTTCACAGTGGTTTTTGCTATTCAGGCATTTATATTTCCCTATGGATTTTAATATAATTTTATCCAACTCCCTCCACCCCTCCAAAAGAGAACTGTTGAGATAATAAATAGAATTTTGTTATGTCTATTAAGGGGCAAAATTGATATTTTCAAAAACTGTAACAATTTCAGTATTTTTTTAAAAAAAGAAATAGCATTATCACATTGTAAAAATTTAAAAATTCTTTTTGTAATTACATGTCTCATCACTCTTTGAGTTGCCACAATAATCTCACAATTATTTAGCTTATGTGTTAGACTCAGGATCAAAATAAAGCCCTAAATTGCAGTTGGAAGTGATTGGTTTTTAGCTTTTTTTAATCTGTAGACTCCCCTCTGTCACATCTGCTCTTACAATTTACTGAAGAAAATAGACTGTCCAGTAGCATTTTCCAAGGCTGAATTTTGGTAACTGCACCTCTGTGGTGTCACTGGATGTATTCCTCTGTCTCCTGTAGTTTCCGTGTACTGATAGTTAGATCTTAAGTTCTATCAGACTCAGCTTCAATTTTTTGGCAAATCCTCTTCATAGAAGTTGGCACAGAACGTCGGATTGTCTGTCTTTGCTGCTCAGCACCCCTGTATTCATCGCAGTTTTTGGTTAGGATTCACACGGAGTCTGGGGTGGAGGTGAGGGAGGAAATTTTAATTCCATCACTCCTTCTCTATTGTGAACTAGAACAGCTTTAGAAATTTCTTTTACAAATGTGTTGTGTCCTTGACAGTCACGGGATTCCTGGTGGTCTGGTTACCCAGGAGAACAAGATGAAGGATGGATTTCAGATGAGCTGCTTTCCTGGAACCCTCTAAGGGTGACCCTTGAGTTTGGCTTGGTTTGTTTGTTTGTTTTGTTAAGAACTAGTGGGCTTCAATATTGATGTATTTCAATGACAGTTATTTGTATGTTTTGGCGGCCTCCAGAGGCCTCTTCGGGTTGGCTGGTGAGGGCTTTGCACACAGCCCTGGGAATTTTTGAGGTCCTATCAGAGAAAAGGAAGCTCAGAAGCTGGGAGCAGGTGGTGTTATTTCCTACCCCTGACCTATTTAGGCTGTAGCCCCAGGGGCCCTGCTGCCTTCTAGGGAAAATGGGATGGGACCACCATCTGGGTGCTTGATGTTATTGGCTGAGTCACAGTGTTTGGACTTTTTCAGTAGAAAAATGGTGTTTGTTTCTAGGATTACCAGTACCATGAGTTTGTATCAATAGTTTCGATGCAAATTAAAGACTACAGGATTTTTACTTAACTGATTGATCTCCTTTTTTGCCACACTGAACAATTTGGGTTGTTGACAAGCCCCACAGAATTCGTTGACTTTAGGCCACTCTGCACACACTCCAGTCTCAGAATAACGATCTCCGCCCTGCCTCAAAAATGTGAGATTTCTGCAGCAGCTGAAGACAGTTTCTGCAATTCTTCCTTTGCCCTTAGGGCATATCTCACTAGGGACTGTGCTATCAAATTACCATGCTTTAAAAGTCATTTTATATAGGTTCTCTCTGTGTAGCTGTGCCACCAAACTGATTCCATTTGGGTTGGGTTCATTTGGTTACTTTCAGTTTTTCAGATATTGCTTTTTAAAAATTTAAGTTTGATGTATAACTATGTAATCTATATTTGGTTTTTAAAGTCAAATCTAAAAGCAAGATACATTTGAAAAAGTCAAGCTACTGTGCCTGCTCTTTCATGACTTCCTCTGACAGGAAGTCTTAAATCTAACAGGTTTGCCTGGCTGGCTCAGTGGGTCAGTCAGTTAAGCGTCTGGCTCCAGGCTCAAGTCATGATCCCAAGGTCCTGGGATTGAGCCCCACATCAGGATACGTGATCAGCAGGAAGCCTGCTTCTCCCTCTCCCTCTGCTGTCCCCTGGCTTGTACTCTCTCTCATTCTGTTGAATAAATAAATAAAATCTTAAAAAAAAAAAAAAAGACTGTAGTAACAGCTAATTAACTTGGCAATTTTAAATTTAAGTAGATTGACGTACATATGTATACATAATAGTATGTGTACCTGCGTGTTGTGTATCTCCCCCCTCTTTTTTTTTTTTAAAGATTTACTTTATTTATTTGAGAGAGGGTGCCCAAGTAGGCGGAGGGGCAAAAGGAGAGGGAGAAAGGATCTCAATCAGACTCCCAACTGAGTGCATACTATAATATGGGGCTTGATCTCAGCATCCTGAGATCATGACCTAAGCTGAAATCAAGAGTCTATGACACTTAACTGATTGAGCCACCCAGATGCCCCTGTACCTTCCCTTCCTTAAATGGTGGAGAACTGTTTATGCTTCTTTCCACCTTTTTTTCATTTAACAAAGTATCCCAGAGATCACTCTCTCTCCCTAATCTTGACAATTTTAATATTTTCATCCTATGGAGTTTCCACTCTTTCTAGTTTATCAGCCTTGAATTGGCCGGCACTTCCTCAACTGGGTCTTGCAATGTACCCTTCAATCACGCATCTTCCCTTTCCAGTTCATCAACAACATCCAGCAGGTGAAAAGAGTTATTTTATGACATTACCTTTTCCCATCCAAGGGCAAGGTATATCCAAGTATAAGGGTATCGGTTATATTTCGAATTAGTACCTAAAACGTAAATGGACCTTTTTAAGGGAATTTAATAAGCAAGTTATGCAATTCATAGGAGAGGCAAAGGGACCTGAAGGCCACCAAAATTTTGAAAAAAGAAAAATGAAAGAAACCTTTCCCCACCAGATATTGGAGCATATGCTGAGAGTCTACTGCATAGATTTAGTTTACTAACATAGTTTACTAACATCTGCTCTGGGCCATAATGAAACAACCAGTGCCCAGATTTCACCTCCTACCTACACAATGAAATTACTAGACAAAACATACAAAACAACAGTTTCAGGCATTGGTCAACAGGCAGCAGAGAAGGAAAATAAAGGAAATGAACCCAAAAATTGCCTAAGCCTACTGCCTGCAGGGAATTTCTCAGCTGCAGTTCAAGGAGGAGCATCCAGAGTGATCTCTGACTTTGAGTACAGAGTCAGCATCTAAAGAGTTGAGTCAAGACAGCTATAATTTGCGGGGCACACTGGGCAGCCAAGAGCCACATGGAGAGAGCTCTGAAGACCTGTGGAGGTTTCCCTTTGAGGGTTTCAGCCCAGCACTGAGCTGTGCATGTGTTTCTGAAGGAGCTCAGGCTGCTGTAACCAAATGCTATTCCCTGGATGGCTTAAACAATGAACATTTGCTTTTCATAGTTCTGGAGGCTGGAAGTCCCAGATCAGGGTACCTGGTGAGGTTCTTGATGAGGGCCCTCTTCTTGGTTATACCTTCATGTGGTCTTCCTTAGTGCTAGTTGCAGAGAGGAGAGAGATTCTGTCTTTCCTCCTCTTTTTTAGAGGGGTGTTAATCCCATCATGGGGCGGCCCATCTTCATGACCTCATGTAACCCTAAATACCTCCCAAAGACTTCACTTCAAATGCCATCACGTTGGGGGTAGGGTTTCAATATATGGATTTGGAGGATCCAAACATTCAGGCCACAGCAATGTGAATGAGAATACCACGCGAAGTGAGAGAAGGATCCCCAGGAAGAATTGGGAAGAACATTCCCATCCACTAGTTTCAGGGCAAAGGCCCTTCTGGACCTAACAAACACAGCATAAAAATAAGCTTTGAAAGGATTGAATTCCTTCCAAGTATCTTAACTCCGCCCCAGAGCAAAACCCCAAAATATTTAAAGGAACAAAATATACCCCACCTTGAACAAGACAACATTCATACTATTTGCATCTAATAAAAGCTTACCAGACATGCAAAGAAGCCGAATAATGTAACTGTTGTTGATGAGAAAAAGGAATCAATGAAACAAACCCAGAAATAACACAATGATAAAATTCTTAGACAATGGCATTAAAAGAATCATCCCAAATTTAAGAAGGTGGAGGAAAGCATGAGTGTGTTAAGGAAGGACATGGAAGATAGAAGAAAGAGCCACACAAATTTCTAGTGACTGAGTGACATTCCGTTTGCGGGCAAGCAGATCCAAGAGAACCAGAACCCAAGTCCTGGGTCCCACGGTGACTCATTAATCCCACCCAACTGAGAAACAGGGACCAGCGGAAGTCAGGCTCTCACTGGGTCAGTGGAGATGATGAGAACTTCCTCCCTGGTACTTCCACAAGAGGAAGTCTAAGAAGTGTGTAAAGCTGAGTGGGGGAAGGAGAAGTTGTCTCCATACACCAAGTAAGTTCAGGCATTGTGCTGTAAAGTCAGCTTGGGGTGATGTGGCTGTTCTCAAGTCTCTCAGTCTTGATTCCTCACTTTCTGTTCCTGTTTTCTTTATAGGCTTCCATTCATCTGAATTGCTTCAGTACCCAGATGGGGCTGCCCTGTGCTCCCTACTGCTCTGTTAATAAAGTTATCATGAGAGGAGGAGACACCAGTACAAACTACTAGAGCCTAGAGCAGGGTCTCCCTTAGACTCAGGGAACCAGGGCTCAAACCCTGAATGACCTAGAGCAGGATCTTCCTTAGACTCAGGGAACTGGGGCTCAAACCCTGAACGGTCCAGGTTTCATGACCATGCTCATGACTGAGTCCTAGGCCAGTCAGGGGTCCAATGGGGGTCTTCTTGAGTCAGTATTTACCCACTTAGCAAGTTGCTTACAGGGCCAAGGGAGTGTTGCCATTTGGAGTCCCTACCCCTGGGACCCTGGATGAGAGCCATGACCATTGGATTGGGGTGTCCACAAAGGGAGGGGAAAGCAGGTATGTATGCCACAGGCCAGATGCAGTCCTTCGTATCCTTGCCCCAGATCCCTCCAATGTTAGCGGTAGACCCGTTTGCCAATCCAGAGGTGGCCTGACTTCTTGCTGGTGGACCTCAATGTTGTTGTTGTTGTTGTTTAACCAGCTTGATGGCTCTCTGGGGCCTGGAGTTGTATCAGAACTCATGGCTTTACCTATCCCTCTATGTCATGTCTCTGCTTCTCTCCTCCTCCTTTATATATATATATTTTTTTAAGATTTTATTTTTTTGAGAGAGAGATAGTGAGAGAGAGCGTGAGAAAGGAGAAGGTCAGAGGGAGAAGCAGACTCCCCATGGAGCTGGGAGCCCGAAGTGGAACTCGATCCCGGGACTCCAGGATCATGACCTGAGTGGAAGGCAGTTGCTTAAGGAAATGAGGCACCCAGATGCCCCTCCTTTATATCTTTTTATTTCTAATTCACTCCACCCTTTTGTCTGGATTTCTCCCACCACCATTTTTCTGAAACAGCACATAAAGTTCATCAATGGCCTCTATCTTTTTCAACCCAATGGTCAGATATCTGCCTCATCTTACTTCTACATGCATTTTCCATTGTCGCTGTAACAAATTAGTACACACTTAGCAGCTTGAAGAAACAGTGTCTATCTTATAGTTCTGTATGACATAAGTTTGACAGGTGACTCACCAGGCTAAAATAAAGGTGTCAGCAGGACTACATTCCTTCCTGGAGGCTCTAGGAAAGAATCTGGTCCTTTGTTTATTCAGATTATTTGCAGAGTTTGGTTTCCTGTGGTGGTAGAGCTGTTTGCTTTGCTGGCTATTAGCTAAGTGTTGTTTTCAGTTTCTGGAGGTCACATTCATTCCTTTGCTCATTGCCCCCTTCCTCCATCTCCAAAGCCAGCAACAGAGGGATGGGTCCCTTCCATGCTTAGAATATCTCCTTCCTTTTCTTTTATCACATCAGTCTGACTGTTCGCCTTCCTCTTCCATTTTTAAAGGCTACTTGATTACATTGGGACCGGGAGCATAATCCAGGTTAGTCTCCCTATCTTAAAGTCCATGAGCTTAATTTCATCTGCAAGGTATCTTTTACTACATAATGTAGTAGATAAAGGTGAAATATCCAGGTAATGACGATCATGGAGCACAAGTCCTGCGTATTACACTGGGCTTCCTAGAAACATTGGACTTTTTTTTCTTGATATGTTTACTGTTCTTACTAAGGGACCTGGTTTTGATGGTTGGTTCTTCTCTGTTGCCTTCACTGGCTGATGAAAGGATACCAAGAGGATGCCAGGGCCTGGTTCTCACTCATGGATGAAGTGATCTCACCTAATTCCATGGTTTTATTTATTTATATATCGTTATTTTTTAAAAGATTTTGTTTATTTATTTTGAGAGAGAAAGAGTGAGAGAGAGCATGAGTGGGGCGGCTTGAGGGGGGTGGTTAGAGGCAGAGGGAGAAGGAGAAGCAGGTTCTCTGCTGAGCAGGCTCCATCCCAGGACTCTGGGATCAGGATCTGAGTCGAAAGCACTTAACCAACTGAGTCACTCAGGCACCCCGACTTCCAGGCTTTTATTTTATTTTATTTATTTATTTTTATTTATTTATTTTAAATGATTCAGAATGTGATACGAACTTTTTTTTTTTAAGATTTTGTTTATTA
Organism: Neogale vison; assembly: GCF_020171115.1. NCBI lineage: Eukaryota > Metazoa > Chordata > Mammalia > Carnivora > Mustelidae > Neogale > Neogale vison. Next base: position 48,988,133 of record NC_058101.1, read on the forward strand.
ATATGACAGAGATCATAAGTCCGCAGAGAGGCAGGCAGAGAGAGAGAGAGGAGGGGGGGTGGAGCAGGCTCCCTAGCTCCCTGGGCTCAATCCCAGGACTCTGGGATCATGATCTGAGCTGAAGACAGAGACTCTAACCCACTGAGCTACCCAGGTGCCCCTAGTTCCATGTTTTTAAATAACATGCTGATGATGCCTAGATTTACATTCCCAGCCCTAAGCTTTAGTTGTAGGTTTTGCTTGATATCTCCACTTGGATGTCTGTCTGACAAGCATCTCAAACTTAGCATGACCAAAATAGAACTCTTAAGCCATCCCCTCCAACCCACCCATCACAATCCTACCCACCTTAATAAACAGTTCCACCATACACCTGGTTGATCAGACATCCCATAGTCCTCTCCTTTCTTTCTCCTTTCCCAACCTTCTTTTGAGACAGTCCATTAGTGTGTCCTGTTGGCTCTGCCTCAGGACTAGATCCCAAACCCATTTCTATCTCACCTGCTTATTGTCATCATTCTGGATTGAGTCACCATCACTTCTCATCCGGCCTATTTCAGTAGCTTCTGTACTAAACTCCCTGCTCCCATTTTTGTCTTTTCCCTCATAGTTGATTCTCCAAAGGTAGCTAAAGTGACTCATTAAAAAGTAAAACAGAAATGTAGCTCCCTTTTGTAAAATTCTTTAATAGATTTCCATTGAGATTAGAGTAGATCCAAACTCCTCACAATGACTCATGGGTCTTACATAATCTGGCCACTGTCAACCTTAATAAACTCAGCTCAGCCCACCCCCCCACCCCCTTGTTCACTACCTGTATTCATGCTGGTCTTTTCCTATTGTTACCATACTCATACTACCTTCCTTCCTTACACCCACTCTTTTCTCTGCCTGGAATACTCTTCCAGTCCTTCGAAAGGCTCCATAATGCAATGCACATTCTAAATAAATGACTTTTATATGGTGCTGTTTCCCCAATAGGTAGAATACATAGGCCTGGGAATCAGAAGTTGGGAGAATGAGATCCCCACCTTCCTTCACTTTTAATGGTCCATTTTGGGAATTTGTACTTCCCATTCTTGAAACTCTGGATTCTGAATAGTTAAGAGTCCTAAAAAGACATACTTCCACTATGGCTGTCAACTGCACTCTCTAAGCTCTTCATGCCAAGGAGCCTTTGCCAACTTCTCAAAGAAGACTTTCCTAACTACCTTCTCAGTAGAATCCCTCCCACTTCTAACACTTCTAGTTATTCTCGTCATACTATTCTGTATTATTTTCTTCACAGTAACCATGAATATCTGAAATTATCTTATTAATTTCTTGCTTATTGCTTCTTACACTCCACTGGAATATAAATGCCACAAGGGCAGGAATCTTCTCTATTTTCTTCATCACTATAGCCTCAGCATCCAGAACAGTTCTTGACATATAGTTGGTGATAAGTAAATATTTGCTAACTAATGAATGAATGTATATGTGAGACTTTCAAACTTTCTGACAAGTCATCTAGAATGTGTTTGGAGGTTGTTCATATTGAAAATAAGGAAGGCAACTCTAATATCTTAAATTAGGCTTCTTGAGAAGCAGACTCTGATATTGAGATTAGCACACAGGAATTTCATGAGGGAGTGCTCCAGGGATCAGCACTAGTGGAAAAGAAGAGAAGAAAGTAGGATTGGATAGAGAGAAAAGTGTGGCTGTGAAAGTCCCTCAAAAGGCCACAGTCAATCCCAGTGGGGACTTCAAAGCTAGGATAGCTCTTCCAATTGGGTCCAGATCACAGTGGGTGGGAACAAGACTTATATTCCCATAGTAATCTGTTATTAGACATAGGCTACCCTAGGTAGGAGGTGTGCAGACACCTGCAATACATCTGAGGGCTGCAATGAACACTCATCGCCTCCTTCCTCTACTGGCCATCTATATTAGTCTCACCCTCAAGTAGCATCTTTGGTGCTCCTTATGGCTTACCTGGTAATAAGACCCAGACCTTCAGGGGAGTCAGTTAAGCATATGCCTTAACTGAACATTGGTTCAGGTCATGATCTTAGGGTCCTGGGATTGAGCCCCGTTTTGGACTCTCTGCTCAGTGGGGAGTCTGCTTCTCTCTCCCTCTCTCTCAAATAAATAAATAAATAAATAAATAAACCTTAAACAAACAGAAATTCCAGACCTTCAGATTTTAAGGGTCTGAGTCCCTGGTCAATATGACATTCTCAGGCTATAGCTACTACTTTTGAATATTTATTATATAAATTAGAAATAAGAGTACCAAGAGGTGTTCAAATGGATCATTTGAGAGGAAGACAAACTCTTTTTTGTGTAACAGCAGCCTTACTCTCCTCCTGGTGATCTATGCCAATTACCTTTGCCAGTTTGGTGATTCCTTTTCCCGCCCTCCAGTCCCTTGGCATGAGGAACTTCGAGAGCACAGTTGACAGCCATGGTGGAAGTATTTCCTTTTAGGACTCTTAACTATTTAGAATCCAGAGTTTCAAGAATGGGGAGGACAAATTCCCAAAACGGACCATTAAAAGTGAAAGAGGGTGGGGATCTCATTCTCCCACCTTCTGATTCCCAGATCTATGTATTCTATGTATTGGGGAAACAACACCATAGAAGAGTCATTTATTGGGAGCCTGAATGGCTTAGTGGGTTAACGCCTCTGCCTTCAGCTCAGGTCATGATCCCAGGGTCCTGGGATCGCACCCCAATCGGGCTTTCTGCTCAGCAGGGACCTGCTTTCTCTCTCTGCCTGCCTCTCTGCCTACTTGTGATCTCTGTCAAATAAAGAAATAAAATCTTAAACAAAAAAGAAGAGTCCTTTATTTACAATGTGCATTGCATTATGGAGGATGGCATGCCATCTTCATAAGATGTTGTTTCTGAGCCAGTTATTCTATCGTGTTAGTTACTTCTAGGTATTGCAGTGTGTGATATGAACAGTGTATCTCCTGGTCATATATGTGTTCCAGCACTTCCTTTAATGTTAAGTAGGTCTCTTCGTCTGACACTGTGGTATATAGAATCTCATAATAGAGGATTAAACATTTCATGTATTTGGATAACGGTACTGGCTCAAGGACCTTGGATAGAAAAAGGAAATCCATACCTAGAATATGTGTCTATTCTTGTCAAAATGAATAGCTACCACTTTCAGGGGTAATGGTATCCAATACAGTCATTCTCTTGGAGGGACTGTATCATATTGAGCATTCAGCATTGGTTTATGTTGTGAAAAATTGGATATTCAGTGATGGTAGTAGCTAGACTAGCCTTGTTAAGTAGGACCCATGCTGTTGCATCCACATATAGCTTCCATCCCTGCTACTGTGACAACTCCATTCATGTGCCCATCAAGCAAGTCCTGGAGTGGCTGATGACAGAAGCCTGTCTATCACTGGACGATATGTGGTTTGTTAGTGCCTCTTCTATGATGGATGTTCTTTGATGGGCATTAGCTTATGAAATGAAGATTATCACTCTGTGCCCACTTCACATGTTCATCTGCCTGGCTTTAACCCAATCCTCATTGTCCCTTAATCTTCCAAGCTTTCTGCTTCCAGACTCCTGCCCAGATGGTCAAGTTATTCAGCAATGCCCGTGAATCCCTGCATGTTCTCATTTCAGACCACTTCTCTTTCCATGAAAAGTGGTGAATCTTTCAAGATCATGCTGAATGAGGCAGCTGTGCAGCCACTGTCGAGCCATTTGGGAATCCATCTCGGGCTTTTCCTTTTTACATCAACTGATCATTGAAATGTGAGTTGAGCAGTGGTCTACTGGTAAATACTTAACAACCAGCTTTCTGAAAATGTGATAAAATATCGCCTTTCTGAAAAGGTGATAAAAGGCGATAAAACCACATAAAAAATATGTGATTTATAGCATTCACTCATTTTCATGGTATAAATACTTCTACTACCGTCAGTTTCAAACTATCTACGTGATGTCAACAGGATGGCAACATTCCTGAAAATTTAACAATGAGCTCTCATGAGCTGACATAAGTTGGCCCCAGCACAGCATCAGAGCTGAGGGAGAGGTGGCGTCTAACAGTGGTGGTTGATTGAGCTACATGTCTACTACCTGTGCTTACACAGCTCTCTTGTGCTGTCTAGTTTTATTGATGTTAAATCCTAGAGGTACCTCTTCCATCTGGGCCTATCTCACCTTTACGGTGGGGAGAATGCGATAGAACCTAGAACATGAGGGGCTGTTTTAGTGTCTTGGTCACTTGATGTTCAATAATGAGGTACCTGTCTCAATCAGTGCCCGGCAGTATTCCAAAAGCTGTCTTTCAAAAGGTGTGTAATTCTGTGTTGCAGTTGATATGGCTTTGATCCAGAACCTGTGGATCTATACTGTAATTCTCCAACAGGGGTTACAGAAAATCCACACATCATCTTTTTCCATCACTGATGCCCCTAATACTGTAGGGATCTGCCTGGCTGTATGGTCCAAGAGGCCAGCCGTTTGCCCTCCAGCCTGGACCTGTGGCAGTCCTTTCTCACTATGGACCCCTTGAAAAAAATGCATCCTGGTATGTGCGTTGTTACCTAGTATGTGAGTTGGAGCAGTATTTTTTGGGATATATTGCTTCTAGAACTTGAAGAGACCTACCTAGCAGGCACTGTGCTCCTTACACGTGATGGCAAGGAAGAGATGTCCCCACACAGTGAAGATCACTAGACTCTAAAATATTACTTATGTGGAAGGTGCTCTCTCTCTCTCTCTCTCTGTCTTTTTTAGGGGGAAGAGGCAGTGAGAGAGTGAGAATCTTAAGCAGCTCTACGCCCAGCATGGAGCCTAACATGGGGCTCAATCTCATGACCCTGATACACATCGTTGAGATCATTACCTGAGCCAGATGCTTAACCAACTGAGCCACCCAGGCATCCTGCTTCTGAATCTTTTAAGGTTTGTCTCCCTCAAGAATGCATGTGAATTACCAAGGCCTCCAATTGCCTAGCTGTTGTTTATTTGGTCTAGCTAGTATGATGTCATCAATTTCCCAGACCACTGTGATATTCTGTGGGAGGTCCAGCTGGTTCGTGTCTCTCTGGACTATGTTATAACAGGGGGCAGCAGAGTTTTAACATAGCACTGGGGGCAAATCTATAAATGGACACAGTTGCATGCGCCAAAGGAATGTGAATTGTTTCTTTTTTTTTGGATGGGGATAGAAAGAGTCAGTTTGCTGGATCATTGCTGCTTACCATAGCCGGAGTCCATGCTAATCTGCTCTAGCAAAGATGACACAACTGACATAGCAGCTAAAATTGGGAATGCTATTCAGTTAGGTTTGTGATAGTCAGTTGCCGTTCTCCAATATTTGTCTGGATTTGGCAGAGGCCTGACCAGTAAATTAAATGGAGGTATGACAAAGACTATCACCCATCCATCTTTTATATTTATTTATATTTTATTTATATATATATTTACATATTATACTTATTGATTTTATTTACTTATTTATATATTTTTATTTATTTATTTGTTTGTTTTAAAGATTTTATTTATTTGACAGAGACACAGTGAGAGAGGGAACACAAGCAGGAGGAGTTGGGGAGGAAGAAGCAGGCTTCTCGCCTAATAGGGAGCCCGATGCAGGGCGCGATCCCAGGACCCTGGAATCATGACCTGAGCCAAAGGCAAATGCTTAACGACTAAGACACCCAGGCACCCCCCATCCATCTTTTAGATCTTGAAGGGAGGCTACAGTTTTGACCTTCTTTCTCTCATTCCTTTATAATGTGGTAAAATATATACAACATAATGGTTGCCATTTTAACCATTTGTTAGTATGCAATTCAGTGGTATTAAGTATATTCACATTGATGTGCATGTACTTGTTTCTAGAACTTTTTCCTATTTCAAACAGAAAACCTGTACCATTAAACAAGAAATCCCCATTTCTACCTCTCCTCAGCCCTTGGCAACCACCATTCTACTTCCCATCTTTACAAATTTGATCACTGTAAGTACCTCATATGAGTAGAATGATAGAATACATGTCCTTTTGTGTCCGGTTTGTTTCACTAAGCATAATGCCTTTAAGTTTCATCTATGTTGTACACATAGATGTGTACATTTCTTATTAAAGTTAAATAATTTCTTACTGAAGTTAAATAATATTCCACTGTATGTATACACCACAGTTTCTTTATCCATTCATCTATTAATGGACATCTGGGTTGTTTTTACCTTTTGGCTGTTGTGAATAATGCTGCTATAAACATCAGTATATAAATGTCCATTCAAGTCCTGCTTTCAGTTCTTTTGGGTACATACCCAGAAGAGGAATGGCTGGATCCTATGGTAATTCTATGTTTAATGTTTTTTTTTTTCCAATTTATTTATTTTCAGAAAAACAGTATTCATTATTTTTTCACCACACCCAGTGCTCCATGCAAGCTGTGCCCTCTATAATACCCACCACCTGGTACCCCAACCTCCCACCCCCCCGCCACTTCAAACCCCTCAGATTGTTTTTCAGAGTCCATAGTCTCTCATGGTTCATCTCCCCTTCCAATTTACCCAAAAGCACATACCCTCCCCAATGTCCATAACCCTACCCCCTTTCTCCCAACCCCCCTCCCCCCAGCAACCCACAGTTTGTTTCGTGAGATTAAGAGTCACTTATGGTTTGTCTCCCTCCCTATCCCATCTTGTTTCATGGATTCTTCTCCTACCCACTTATCTATGTTTAATGTTTTGAAGAATCACCATATTGTTTCTCATAGTGGCTACTCCATTCCCAACAGCAATGCACCAGGGTTCCAATTTCTCTACAACCTTGCTGATACTTGTTTTATTATAATAGCCATCCTAATGGGTGTAAAAATGGCTCTTCATTGTGGTTTTAATTTGCATTTTCCTAATGATTAATGATGTTGAGCATCTTTACATGTGCTTATAAGTCATCTGTGTGTCTTCTTTGGAGAAATGTCTATTCAAATCCTTTGCCCAATTTTTTTTTTTTTTTGAGTAAGTCATTTTTCTTTTTTATCTAGGTTGATTTTGTAACTATTTTCTATTCATTATAGTTTTTTTCACCTCTTTTTTTGTCTGCCTTCTCTGGTTTTCCCTGAGCATTTTATATGATTCTATTTTCTCTCCTCTCTTAACATAGCAATTACACTTAAATGTAGTGGCTGCCATGTATAATCTCCTGGCTCCTGTAAGTACCTGTGAGCTAGGTCCTACAGCTTCTTTGGGGTAGGGTCACTTTCCAATATTATTGGCCCTAGGATGCCCCTGGAATATCATATGTTGAGACTTCACTTTAATTATTGCCAACAAATCAGTGGGGGGAGTGTAGTGTATCCTGAGAGAAGTGCATTATTATCCCACAGAGAGGAGGCCTCTCATTGATTTATAAGCAAGGAGCACTAGCTTTTAATAGGGTGGAGTGGAGCATTTGGGTGGGCTCAGCAGGTTGAAGGGAATTTAGGGATTCCAGATTGTCTGGGCATATGAACCTAAATGTCCCTATCCCAGTGTGTCACAGTTCTGCTATTTCCCAGTGAGGGCCTTGACCTTGACATATCACCCCTTCCTAAATGGAGAGTTTAGACTTTGCAAGTTTCCACATGGCTCTCATACTGTTATGCTTATTTAAGTCCAGGACTAGTTCCCCGTTTTCTCTGTCTTCCCGCTGCAGGAGATGAGAACTTCTTTGTAAGCTCCCAGAAGGTCTTCTGGCTTTCGCACTTCACTTTGAATTGTAGATCTACCACTCTCATCATTGTTAGCTCTTCCTAGCATCAATTCCATTTGTAGTAGCCACGACATCTTTTGTGCTTATAGATACCATTTCCCCTGTTCTTTGACAGTATGTTCTTTCATTATACACCACATGCTCTTTCCCATTACGTCACAGGTGAAACTTTTAAGTTAACCTGCTTTCTTGTGGTTGCTATGTTCTACCCATCACCACTGATTCATTGTGGCCAGTGACCAATGGCTAACCCCAAAATGCAATCAGAGTGTCTGCTTTCTTGGACCATTCCTGGCACCAAATCTTTTAAGTTGGGTTCCATGAACAGTAAACAGAAGCAAAGATGAGTGTTCAGGAAGTTTACTAAGGATTACACTTAGGATCAACAGCAGTGGAAGGGAAGAAAGGACAGTAGATCAGATAGAGCGGGAAAAAAAAAAAAGGGCTGTGACACTGTTATATAATACTGTTCCTGGTTCCTGAGAGGTAACTTCTAAACCCTTGGAATTTGCCAAGTTATAAGACTGTATTTACCATTTACTAAAAGGGTCTGGCCCTTTTAACACTTATCAGAGCTGTAACAGATGACATAGCTTTTTTTGTATTTAGCTGTTCAACGCCTCTCTTCCTCTGATAAGTGTTATGAAGGCAGGAACTATGGCTATTTGGTCCTCTCCAGCATCCCCAGAACTAAACTTAATGCCTGACATGTAGCTTTAATAAATACTCATTGAGCAACTATGTAAATGAAGTAATTAAGATAGATAATAGTGATAAAGTGTAGCAGTTAATAGTGTGGCTCTGTAATCAGGCTGGATGCAAACCTTCCAAATCCTAACTTGTCCATGGAGAGTTCCGTAAAGGAGTTCTCCCCTTCACAACAGACAAACTTCAGGTTATCAGTTCACATTAAGTTTGCCAGACTGGTGGAACTTATCCTCAGTAACCAAACCCTAGAACAGTGTGGAATGAGAATCCTTATTTATCATCAGCAGCAGCACAGCATGGCACTTATGCACAAAGACTATCTGGGAAACAGTCATTTTGACCACAGTGCTTACCCTGTTTTGTACATCATTTTCTTTACCTGTGAAGGAGTCTAACTCATAGCACCCAGCTCAAAGCTGTTGTAAGGGTCAGGTAGGTTAAAATATATAAGAAACAGAGTCTGGTACCCAGTAAGTTCTTTATATGTGTTTGCTATTATCATGATTATTTATTAATTTAGGTTGGAAAACATCTCTGGCTGGACACCTGGTGCTGGTTAGCTGCATAAGACATTCTCTCTAGGTGAATAAATTTATGCCATAGATAAATGATAGGTCAGATAGTTATCTAGTGGACAAAGAGATGGCATAAAGGAAATATTCTTTGGCATTTCCAAAAAGCTGTAGGGACCTGGTAGGCAGCTCTTCTCTAGTCTACAGACAGTTCTATCTGAAAATCTAGGGTGGATTATCTAGGCACAGTACTCTGCCCCTCTTCACCAGCACTGTGAACATTCTAGCAGATTTTGGCTCTTTGTTCTCCTTATTATAGATTCTAGAAAGGCCACTATCTTTTGGTAAGTATGGCTTTTCTTCATTCAGATTACAACAGGATTACAGTACTGTTTTCTTTAGGTATACCCTAAGCCCAAGGCAGAAGCATCACCATTTTAATTTCAGTTCCTCCTTTACCAAGTCTCCTTGCACTTTTATGCCAGGCTGATGCCTCTTAGGGTGAGGCACTTATTATTTTTTTTCTTAAAGATTTTATTTATTTTATTTGAAAGAGTGAGAGAGAGCATGAGCGGGGGGAGGGGCAGAGGGAAAGGGAGAAGCAGACTCCCCACTGAGCAGGAAACCAGATGTGGGGTTCAATCCCAGGACCCTGAGGTCATGACCTGAGCCAAAGGCGGACACTTAACCAACTGAGCCACCCAGGCGTCCCTGAGTGAGCCACTTCTGCAGGTACAATTCTAACCTTTCCCCTCATCATTTCTTTGAAATTTTCAAGTACTTAATAGTAGCCCTTAAGCTGGGAAACTGATATGTCCTGGGGGCAGAGATCCACAAAAGTTGTAAGAGTCATTTAACCCTAACAGTTTGCTGTGGCTTTAGGGACAGCTATTATGACAACGTGACTTAACCTTTCTCAGCCTTAAGTGTCCACATTTATAGAGTAACACCTACCTTGCAGTGTTACTGTAAGACTGAGGTCAGAAGTAGGGTTAATACTGTGGAATCACATTACAGTCACACAGAGGAAAAAAACAAACAAAAAACAACAACAACAAAAAAAAAAACGAATTATGCCCTTACTGCCAATTTTCTGTTCCAGTAAAAAACATCTACAGGTTGAACGTATGTTATTCTTGCTGGGCAAAAAAAGGGGCAAAATGAATCAAGGCAAGTCCTTCTATTTTCTCACCTCAGTTTCTTTAATATAACTCAAAGGGTCTAGGTCAGTGGCTGCAAGCTCAAGATTGAGAGTTACAAAATACTGGGTTCCCATTCTGACTCCCCACCTTATCATCTAGCTGTTATGATCTCAGGTTCTCAACCTCCCATGGTGTCCGGTTCCCCTGAAGCCAGGATAACAGAGATGGACAGACTTTCTTAACTGGGACTGGACTTTCTTCTCTTTCAATTTCCTAAATCAGAGGGAAAAGAAAGCCATAGGGGATTATCCCTCTGAACAGCCACACCGCAAGCTAAGAGGCCAAGCAAGGGGTTAGAGGCCCGAGAAGCCGAAGCGGGGCGGGTCACCGAGACCGCGGCAGGAAGGGCCTGGAGTTCCCGCCTCCGATGCGTGCGCGCACCACGCACGCATGCACGCACGGCACGCACAGCACGCTGCGGAAGCGCGCGCGCAGGCCCAGCCCTCGTCGCCGCCGCCATTTTAGCTCCTGGTTCCGGCCGCACGGTGTAGGCTGTTGTAGCGGGGAGGGGTGGGGGTCCTCCAGAGTTAAGTAGCTGCCCTCGACTGTACCGATACAGCCGCCAGCTTCTTTTTTTTTCATCTTCTTTCATAACCGCCCGCTCGCAAAGTCCGAAGATGTCCAAGCGGCACCGGTTGGACTTGGGGGAGGATTACCCCTCCGGCAAGAAGCGTGCGGGGACCGATGGGTAAGCCAGGCCGGGGGCGCGAGGCAGCGGCTCGGGCTTTGTTGGGGTCCCGGAGGAGAGCGGGCCAGGATCGGCCTAGCCACGGGCCTTGGAGCTCGACCCTTTGTTTCCCTCTGGGCTCGGCTCACTAGCGGCGGGTCGGGGAGAGCGGCGCCACTCCCGGTGTTCGGCTGGGCAAGGGCGCGGGGAGATGTGTGGCGCGGCCGCCGCCCGGCCCAATCGGGAGGGTGGAGAGGCCTGCGTGGCCACGAGGGCACCTCCTCCCGGAGCCGAGCCGGAGTCACTTCGTGGGGAGCAAGCGGGAGGGAGTCGCGCACCTCGTGGTCTGGGTTCCCGGGTGAGGTCTGGAGCCGGGGAGACTGGGGGGGAGGGCGCGGCGGGAGTATTCGCTTCCAAGGGCAGCAGTTACTTCTACGGCAGAGCGATCGCGGAGAGGTCTTTGGGGGGGCGGCTGGGTGCCCCCCAAGGAGAAAGGCAGGGGGCAGAAAGTGAGGAAAGCGCGTGGATTCTTGTGTAGGTGGAGATGGGGGTGGCGGGAGTCGAGTGAGGCGTGCCAGGAGAGTTCCCGGGGAAGGGAGAGTAGAGGGCCTGCAGGGAGAAAGGAAAACGTGGAGTACAGCTGATGGGTTGGAGGGCCGGTAGTTTGGAGCCGCTGCATTTGTAGTTTGGCGGGAGAGCTTGTGCCTCAGTCCATTCAAACACTTCAAAGTAGATAGTAGGCAAACTTCCGCTCTCTGCCTACGCTCCCGCCATCTCCTTTATTTCCTGCTTTGGCTGAAACTGGTTATTGGGCAGTCGTGGGATGGGAATTAGAAGGCATTTTTTTCCCCCCTTTAAGAAGTTTTTGTTTTATATCCCCACTCCTTCATTAATAGCTTTGGAAACATGCAGACACTTCTCAAAAAATGTCTTTAGTATTTTAGGAAAATGTCGCCCGTGGGGAGATTGTTAGGGAGTTGAAGCACTTAGACTCTTGGTGTTTCAGATTGCTTTCCCGTAGCATTTCCTGAAAGTTACAGAGGAATTTAACAGTTTACTAGCAATTTCATCAAAATCACGTCTTGACCGTTGTGTGTTTTCATTCCTGAAGTTAAGAAAATTATTTGGGTAGTTCAGGTCAGAAAACAGAAGTGTGCATATCCAAATACTTTACATAATTTAATTGTGTGTGTGTAAAGAATGTAAGGAATCACTGTGTCACGTTATCTATATAAGTTCTGTGAATTTTTGTTCTCCCAAAGTTTTTCATTTCTGTTGGTTTCCAGTATCAATGTTGAGTGCCTGTGTGTCTCTGGAGTGTAAGCCTGGGGAAGGATGTACTTTTTAATACTTTTCTATGTATTGAATGTGGAAAGCAAAAGTATATCACATTTTAATCTTGTAAAATTTTTAGTTTGCAATGTTAGACATTAGTTTTCTTTCTTTTTAGGTTATTAGTTTTCTCTCTTTAGGATCTTCTCCTCCCCATCCCCCAGCAAAACCTCAGCGTTTTTGGTTAAAGACTCCTTTAGAGCTGGAAGTTACTTTGGAGAGTATAAGCATCACCCACTCAGGGGATGACAAATGGAGATGCAGAGTTGTTAAGGTGGCTTGTGCAACCTTACACAGTGTATAGCTCGATCTAGAACCTTGATCTTTTCATTCTCACTTTTAGCCTCTTGCTTTTTTCCATTACAGCATAGAATATGGCTGTAGTTAAGTCAGTGCAGCCTATTTTAATGACATTTGTAATGGGTTGGTAAAGTAGGGAACACTTGGTTCTTGGTTCCTGGGAGTAAAAATAAATAGTCATGTCACCTGGCTAAGATGCAACTGATGTCTCTAAAAAGAGTTCAGATTGGAACAAAAGACACTGGAATGCAGTGAATTCATTTATTCGTGTGTGTGCGCGCGCGCGTGCGTGCATTCATATTTGTGTGTTTGGGATCAGTGGCTGTGTGTGTGTGTATATTGCTCCCTTTCTCTTGCAAAACAGCCTTAGTAAAATAAGGAATTTTTTTTAGGTATAGGATGGTGACCTTATGATTCTCTTGGATATTATATCGTATCTGCCTGTTGGTAAAGGAGAGTTCATCTTTGAAGTCAAGTCCAAGTTCTGAGATAATTCTGGAGAGAAATTTGTATAAACATTTCTGTATCATTTCTCATACAACTAATTCTTTAGCAATGGGTTACATTTGTACTTGGGTTCTCCCCTCCCCCTGCTGCCAGTTCGATAATTGTGAAAGTCACTTTTGTTGACTGCCATGCGGTTTTTTTTTTTTTTTATTATTAACATATAATATGTTGTTAGGCCCGGGGGTATAGGTCTGTGAATCACCAGGTTTACACACTTCACAACACTCACCAGTGCACATACCTTCCCGAATGTCCATAACCCAACCACCCTCTCCCTACCTGCCATGCAGTCTTGAAGTAGGGGGAGTGTTTTTTGTTTTTTGTTTTAAACCCTTGTAGTTATTAACAAGTGGTTTTATCTGAGGGAGAGAAGCTTGCCAGTCCTATGAACTTCACTGCTGAGCATGGCTGGTTCATTCCCCAGTACTGAAAAGGAAAGTAATTTGGTGGAGATTTCATTTAGATTCAAGTCCCAAACTATATGGCATTTCTTATTCTTGCTGTATTTTTGTTTGGAGGTCAGGTAGAGAAGTTGAAAGTTTCTGTTACATACTGACATTACTACTTTTTCATCATCCCACAAGTTTTGCTTTATAAAATTACTAAGAAAAAGACAACTGACGTATGGAAAACTTTGTGAAAGTAAGGACACTTTCCATTTTTATGTTTGTTTTGGAGAGTACTTCCTAATAAGCACTTTTTTCCTTAATTGTGGAAAAGTGAAACAAATACAGCATATGTAGAGTACATACTGTGCTCCCAAAACTATTTGGGTGCTGTATATATATACCACTTTTTCATTACAGCCCTATGATACAGGTGAGGTTAAGTAATTTGTCCCAGGGAATACAAGAAATGTTCATACATAAAGAAATAAAGAAAAGCAAAAATTTCCCTGAAATCTTCATCCTTATCTTGAACCACTCAATGAACATTGTTTTTAGTCTTTGCATGTTTATTCACAAATACAAATTGTAATATTTAATATAGATGAAATGTTTCAGTATGGGCTGTTTTGTGCTTTGATTTTTAATTACTAAGAAATGTATCAAATTAGAATAGTTGTACATTATCTTTTTCATTTGCTATATCACATTCCGCTCATAAAGGGGTGTTGTAACTTATCTACCCAGTTTTCTCCTCTTTGGTGTTTAGTTTCCCAGTCTTTTGTTTTACAAGTGAAAGGGATGGAGGATGTCCTTATGTATACATATTTGCACACTTAAATCCTTCAGAAAAGTTCTGGGAGTGAAATTGCCAGAGAAAAAGCAGTGTGTATTTAAAATATTCTGATTTTGGGATGCCTGGGTGGCTCAGTCGGTTAAGCAGCTGCCTTCAGCTCAGGTCATGCTTCCAGAGTCATGGATGGGATGGAGTCCCGCATCGGGCTCCTTGCACAGCGGGGAGCCTACTTCTCCTTCTGCCTGATGCTTCCTTTTCTTGTGCTCTCTGTCTGACAAAAAAATAAATAAAATCTTGAAAAAAAACAAAACAAAACCATCTTTTACATCTTCATCAGCAGTACTGTAGTGCCTGTTATTCCATGTAGAGTTTTAATATGGTATTGTAATTAAATTAAAAAAAAAAACCCTTCAGTGATACGCAATATTTATCAGGCATTTACACTGTCCCAGGCACAACTTTAAGCACGTTACATGTACTGACTTAATTCTTTTTTTTTTTTTTTTTTAAAGATTTAATTTATTTACTTGACAGAGACAGAGAGATCACAAGTAGTCAGAGAGGCAGGCAGAGAGAGAGGAGGAGGCAGGCTCCTTGCTGAACAGAGAGCCCGATGCGGGGCTCGATCCCAGGACCCTGAGATCATGACCTGAGCCAAAGGCAGAGGCTTTAACCCACTGAGCCACCCAGGTGCCCCCTGACTTAATTCTTGAAGTACTGCACAAGATCTGTGAATAGCCACATTTTATAGACAAGGAAAGAAATAACTGTGGTCATATAGTTAGCTTCAATGCTGAGCCAAGATTGAGCTGAGATAGTTAAGAAACGTGCTTAAAAACTGTGTCATAACTGTGTGTACCTGCCAGGATTGTGGCTGTGTGATCAGTAAAGCACTGTTTTTTAGTCAGTTTTTAAGCATTATATCTCAATGAGTAAATCTTTTTAAGAGTAAAACTCCTGTATAATGAAAGTGCCTGTTTTAAAAAAGAAAACAGGCGGGTTGCCCAGGTGGTTCAGTGGGTTAAGCCCCTGACTCTCGATTTTGGCTCAGGTGATGATGTCAGGGGTTGTGGGATCCAGTCCCGAGTTGGGCTCTATGCTCAGCCAGAGTGCTTGTTCCACTGTTTTGTCTCTGTCTGTCTCTCTCTCTCGAATAAATAACTTTAAAAAAAGGAAAAGAAAACATATACATGGTGGTCTATTCATTATTTATGAAGTAATGGATTTGAGAGAGCCCTCCATAGCTGTATTTTGATTTTTATCCTTCTGCATTGAAAGTAGATAGTTTGAGTGATAGGCAAGATGATTGGATTTGGTTTCTGCATCCTTCCTCTTGCTTTCTTATTTTAATCTCAGGCTATTTTAGTAATACTTCTCTCTTTGCAGATAGTAAGTTGAGGCTTACATCTTGCCAGTGGTTGTACAGCTGTGATCTCAGTGCTGCTTTTTTACTCTTTTTGCCCCTATTTCTTAGTCAGCAGTTAAATCTTTGTGTCCTTAGGATGTATTTAATGCCCCTTTACTGTCGTTATTTTTGGTAATGAAGTTTCTGGTGAAGTAGGCCCTTTAAAAATGTATCTGTATAGATACTGTAACAAAGCACTGTGGTATGATTTACTTTGTCAATCACTCTCCCTTCCCTGTATTTTATAACTCTGGAAAGGTTAGGTTCATATGTTAAGTGCCTGGTGCTAGGAGTGTAGAAGTTCATAAAACTTAAAGTTTTGTCATATTGTTTCTTGGTCATGTAATGGTCTTCTGTCCCACCTCACTCCTAGAGTACTAGAAACATGAATCCTTTGCATTTAGGCCAGATGTTCTTTAAGGGTTCTTTTATGTTCTGTGACCTTTAATATACATGGTCTTTGAACCATTAATGGCTACAGTGCTTCTCACTTTGCTGGGCACGTTTCTGTGTAGCCTGTTAGAAACTTTGTCATTCACATTTGGGGCAATATAAATAATTAATGATACTTGAGACCAGAGGCAGAATGAGGTAAACGAAGGATGGTTGATGGCATATTTCAGAGGTAGTCCAGGAAGTTGTGAGTTCTGAGACTTGGTTTTATGTGTTTATTAGGTTATCTTTTGGGTTTTTATTTTTTCCCCCCTTTGACTTCCTTTCTCTTTGTGTGAAATGGGATAAAAGGCTTCAATCATGGCTTATGTGTCCTGTGATTCTGTAGAAGGTGAACAGAGGGATGGGAGAAAGGATCACTTTTTATATATGTATTTTATATTTATATGAAAAGTATGTATATATGGCTCTATGAAAGTATACATGTGAAAGGTGTGTGTATGTGTTTATATACATAATAAAGCTTTTCTTTAAATTTCTCTGGAATACAATTATATTTTAAGGAGGGACAAAATAAAATAGAGTTGGTCTGCTTACTATTTCTGTAATTGGGGAACCAACCTAATTCCTGCTGGCTCTAGAATTTTAGCTGTATTTTATCTAGGGTTTTCTGTTCTCCTGATGTGCTGTCATAGAGAATGAATGGTCTTTCCTACTCGGCTACTGATAATTGGTGCATGGAAAATTTGTACGTCTTCTGTGACTTACGAATAAGGAGTAATGACGTGTTAAGTGGCTTGTCTTTACAGCTCTGTTTTGCCTCACTATTTCAGGTCTGGATCCAGATACTTTGTGGCAGGTTTGCTGTAGGATTTGATTTGAAGTAAACTGGATTAGTAGAATAAATAAATAGGTTATTTAAGAATTATTATTTTATTAGGAATCATGTGTGGTAACTGGAAGTGGATACTAGCATTGAGTACTTAAAGTTGACCTAGAATTAATACAGTGGCCATCTGCAAAATTTTAGCATTTTAAAACAACTTTTGTTCAGTGAAGCTTGTTTTTAATGGTTGTATTTCACTTGATGAATGTCCAAAGTATACATAGGTTTACAAAGCTTTGCGGTTGCTGTTAAGGATGTTGTGCAAATGAAGACAAAAGAATGAGAGTGTTTTAATTTTAGTTTTTCTGTAGGACAAATACATGGTTAGTAAATAAAACTGGGAAAGTGCTCTGAAGTATAACTCGAAAGCAAACTCACCTACAGTCTTTTATTAACTCATATTTGTATTACCATTAGGGAAATAGAATTGTCTTTGTGTCCAGAAGCCGTTTTGAATTTGAACATACCTTTTCATGTAACTTGAGGGAAAATTGTGATGCATCCTTTTTGCTTTATTTATTCCTACCTTTTCCCCACCTTGCCCTCAGTCTTTAACTTCTGCTAAGTAGGAAGGGATTTTACTCCCATCAAGTCTGATTTCTCAGACTTGCGTTATCTCAGCTGGTGGTTAAAGGTATGGAAAGAGACTGTTCCTTAAGAGAACTTGAGGTCTCATCAAAGAGGGAAAGATGTTTATGGATGAGGCATGGAGAATTCTTGATTATAACGTCTTTTTCATTATTTTCTAAAAATTATTTTTATAAACATATAATGTATTATTTGCCCCAGGGATACAGGTCTGAATCATCAGGCTTACACACTTCACAGCACTCACCATAGCCCTACCCACCCCAATGTCCATAAGGTCTTTTTCGTTATTGAGTTTTGTATTGGTTTATTGGTTGTTGCATATTTCTGTTGTGACTATAACACTGCCAAGAACATTTTGCGTAAAATTCAGAATCTGAATTCTAAATTTTTATTTTTAGGAAGGATCGAGATCGTGACCGGGATCGTGAAGATCGGTCTAAAGATCGAGACCGAGAACGTGATAGAGGAGATAGAGAGCGGGAAAGGGAGAAAGAAAAGGAGAAGGAATTGCGAGCTTCGACTAATGCTATGCTTATCAGTGCTGGATTACCACCTTTAAAAGCTTCCCATTCAGCTCACTCAACCCACTCTGCACATTCAACACATTCGACACATTCTGCTCATTCAGCACACACCGGACATGCAGGACACACATCACTTCCACAGTGCATTAATCCTTTTACCAACCTACCCCATACTCCTCGTTACTATGATATTCTAAAGAAACGGCTTCAGCTCCCTGTTTGGGAATACAAAGATAGGTTTACAGATATTCTGGTTAGGCATCAGTCCTTTGTACTGGTTGGTGAGACTGGGTCTGGTAAAACAACACAGGTGAGTTATTATTGTATACCATGGTATATACTATATTAATGTTCATGTTTACTAAATGTTGCTTATTTGATCCCAGTAGTCCTTTACATTGTCTGGTAGAACATCCCGAAGAATAGCTACTTTGATGTTTAGCAGTTTTTAGTAGCACACAGTGGGAATCTTGTAGGGAGTGTCTGTTTTCCTGAGTCTAGAGGAAAATAGCAGTGCTGTTTTGTTAACGTTAAGTATGGCAGAATGATGCTTTCTGACCACTTTGACTCTTGGGTGGTACAAATTTGGAGGTACAAGTTTTTGTTTTCCATTGCTTGAGTATAGAGGTTTGAACCACTGAGGCAGTTTTATTTTTGTTAATCTTTTGTTTGTTTCTTTGTTTCGTTTTGTAATTGTCTTGAATTGGGTGAATATTATCCTGTTTTTTAAAAATGGAAGAGCTACCTAAAGTCTCTTTACCTATGATCTCCACGTATATCCAGTTACACACTACCCCCAGATACATAGCAATAAGCACTAGTGTCTTGTTAGTAATATATCTAGGATATTTTAAAAAAATGGATGAGCTGTGGTTTACTGGGTCCATGTTATAGACCTCTAGGCTGCTTCTAATGGTTGTTTTTCATGAACAGGTAGATCCAAAAGATTATACTATGGAATTTGAATTTTTACAAATCTGATTGGTGAAAATGGTATTTCAGTAATTTTTAATTTGCATTTCCTGCTATGAATGAGGTGTTAACCATATTTTTGTATGCTTGAGTCTAACCACCAGTTAAAAATTTCAAGGAGATTACAGAAGTAGTTGTCCTTGGCCATTGTAGAAAATCTGGAAAATCCAGAAGTTCAAATGAATTTAGTAAGTTCTCTTACTATGTAGAAATCAATATTACTATACTGTGTTTTTTCCTGGCTTGTTTTCCATTTTTATTTACCTGTGACTCATGTTTATAATAATTAAGCATACTGCATGTGCAAGTTACCATTGTTGTTGTTGTTTTTTAACAACAAATGTTGTTAAAAATCTATCAACTGCCGCAAATCTATCAACTTGGATATATCGTGGAGACATTTTGAAGGCTACAGTGGCAATCAGAATAGAAGGCTTTTAAAGACTGAGCCTTAGTGAATATGGTTTTTCTTTATAAGAAAAGAAAACTTAGTGTTGATGTTAGGAACTGAAACTGATAGGTTTATTTTTATCATCTTACGGAAATTTAAATGTGTGAAAAGATACAACTTATTTTGAAGATTTAGTATTTTAAAGAATTATTTCAGCTGATTTATCTGCTTTGCATAGTACTAATTTATTTAATTAGGAATTGGATAAAGCTAGGCACTGTATGTATCCTTTGTATTTGTTTCAAGAACACTATAAGGAAGTTGTTAATCACCATTTTCCAGATGAGCAAAATGAGCCTGAGATTGGTAAGAATCTTAGAGGTTTAGTGAGTTGCCTGTGGTTACATAGTAGATTTAGGTGGGCTCAGTATTTAAAGCTTTGTCTCTTTGTTTTATAGCCAAAGTTATATTTATTTCATGTTCCTCTTCTGTGGTCTTACATGGTTAACTTTGTTTCAGAGATGAGTTTCTTTAGTAGCAGTCAATGTGGAAGGTCAGGTGATTTCAAAATGAGAGGTTTGTGATTGTTTGGATGAATATTTGTAGTGGTTTTTGTTGTTTTGTGTACTTAAAATCGCAGGCCATTTGGGTAGTTCAGAGGGAAGCTGAACAGCTTAGTGAATTTCACCCAAGTGTTTTTTGGCATGCTCCTATTAAAGTTTTTTACTCAAAACCATTAAGAGCAAGCCATTTTGGTTATCTTATTTATTTTAAAGATTTTATTTATTTATTTGACAGAGAGAGATCACAAGTAGGCAGAGAGGCAGGCAGAGAGAGAGAGAGGAGGAAGCAGGCTCCCCGCTGAGCAGAGAGCCCGATGCGGGACTCGATCCCAGGACCCTGAGATCATGACCTGAGCCGAAGGCAGCGGCTTAACCCACTGAGCCACCCAGACGCCCGATTTTGGTTATCTTTTTATGCCTGTCAGAAAATGAAACCCTCCAAACAGAATCTAAAGTATTGACTCTAACTTTTGACAGAGACTCAACAGTAAAAGTCATTTTACATTGCAACTTGGTGTGTTCATACTATTATCCATGTGTAAGAAACTAAAGCCAGTTCACGGTGAACGGAGGCACAAGTTCAGAGAAGAGAAAACTTTGTATGTTCTGGCCGGTATATAGGGTGTGTATAAAGAGGGAGATGGGGCAGGTGAGACTGGAACAGCAGGCTAAGCCTCAGTGTATCGTGCTATAGATCGGGGAGCCATCAGAGCTTTTCGGTAGGGATTTTTACAGAAATGTCCTGCCTAGTGAGAATGTTGATGACAGACTATGTAGGAAGTCATAACAAAAATTTGACTCCTTATAAGGTAGTAGAATGGAGAATAAAGAGTAGATTGGAGTTAGAATGTTAATATTAATGTTGGGACATAGGAGGGATTAATAAGTATAGGAGGAAGGTGTGAAATAGTTTTGAACTTGTTGAATTTGGGATACCAGTAAAATATTCATTCCTCAAGTGGAAATGACCACTAGGTTAGGATGGGAAACATAGTTAGGATTGTCAGTGTATTACAGGTAATACTAGAAGTCAGGAGAGTAAAGAAGACCAATCAGGATAATGTTCTTAGAAGTGTGAATAGATGCATTGCCTGCGCCGTTTTCCAAATATTATCTGGGAAACCTGGAAGGTTCCTGAAACTCAAGAGGTCCTGGGATTTTCTTTATATACTTCTAACAAAACAAAAATAGTGCAGTATATTCAAAATTGAAACCGATAATTCAGCAGTCTTCTATTAAGCCAGACATTAGAGATACGCAAAAATGCAAAACAATGTATTCTTTCTGCTAATTTTTTCTTCTCTTTTTTGGTTTGGAAGATGTAATTATTTTTCATAGAAAATGTTTTTGTTAGCATAGGATAGGTTTTTATTGTTAGGAATTGATAAGTACTCTAAAAGTTTTTCAGTTTTAATTTCCTCATATAGTAAAGTCTGTTAGTTATTTGGCATCCTTGATTATTTTAAGAGTAAAAAGAAGTCCTGAGATCAGAGTTCAAAAACTGCTGAATTGGCCACAAATGTTTGTATCTTAATTTTAAAGTGGAAGCAAGTTACCCATTTCACTGGAGTGAATTTTAAAAGCTTTGAACATCCTTGCCTTGAGAATTCCAAATGGTTTTAAATAGCTTTAACTTAATGGTAAATGTTTGTTTGAATTTCATTTTGTTTGGTCTTATAAAGTGCATTTTGCTTTTGCAAAAGGCTTGCGGAAATGAAGATAAATATATAAAACTTAGCTGGAAAACCCCTTAAACTTTGGTTTGTGGGTTTATAGACCTAGAGAGACCCTTCTCTTTTAGGGTAGTATTTATTTCTGTTCATTTTAAGTCCTTTAAAGATACGCATTGTTAAATTCTTAGAGAAGTGATATAGTCACCCTTCTCCCCTTTTAGATATTTGTAAGTGAAAACAGTTATCCCCAAATTGCAGAAGTAACCTAACTAAAATGTGCGACAACCAGTATTCTTCAAGTGTGTTTGTAATCCTTTACCAAAACCACCCCCACCTGCATTTTCTGTGGCATTTGAGTTTGACAAGCTTTTGTATGCTTTGATGGAGGCCCATCATGACTTTAATGCAGTGGATTCCGATTTAATATAGTGATTACTTAGATTTTTCCCATGATTCTTACCCAGGTAAGTGAGTGAAGAGCCATGAAATTAGAGGTTCTGTTAGCTTCTGTTGATAATGGAACAAGGGAGAAATGCGCTGTCGTCATGGCAGCCAACCAACTTGTGCTGGTGTTTTTTCTTGCTTTTGTAGGTGCCATTGAGTTTGAGATTGACAGTTACTGAAATTGACTTTTAAGATGGCACCTAAGGCGTTCCATTGTGCAGACTTCTCCCCAAAGCAGAAGAATAGGGGTTAGATTCTGCTGGTTTACAGGCCAAATTTGAATTGACTTAAAAGACATAGCTTTATAACCACAAGGGTTGTGATTTCTATTTTCATCTGCATTTTGTAATCAGATTGTATAAGAATTTAATAATTTCTGAGAAAATTTGTGGAAACTCACATTTGTTATAAAGTAGAATTTTTTATAAGTTGGGTTTTTTCCGGTATATAGAGAAACGTTTAATGATCTAACAGTTGATGCTGTAGAGCGTATTTAGCACAGCTTCAGTGGACCTAGCCTGCTCTGGAGTATTATGTCATCAGTGTATGACCCCTTGGCTTTGAGGGCTCATGCTATAAGTTAGAGTCCTAATACTTGGTAGTGTGCCTAACTGATTTTGCTTTAAATTATTGGAATGCAATAAAATATATGTTGAATATGCCTGATGTGCAGGCAGAGTAGAATTAATTTAAATTTGAAATTATTTGATAGATTCCACAGTGGTGTGTGGAGTACATGCGATCATTACCAGGACCCAAGAGAGGAGTTGCCTGTACCCAACCCAGGAGAGTTGCTGCAATGAGTGTGGCCCAGAGAGTTGCTGATGAAATGGATGTAATGTTGGGCCAGGAAGTTGGTTACTCCATCCGATTTGAAGACTGCAGCAGTGCAAAAACCATTCTTAAGTAAGTACTGTCTTTGAAAATGCATACTTTGTTCCTCTACTTTTAGTTTTCTGCCACTAGATAGAGGGCTTTGTTAGGGGAGTCTCAGAATCATCCAAATTTAGAATAGTCCAGAGAAGACCTTCTTAGACTTAATAAATGATTTTTTAAGATGGATTCTTTTTTACCAGCCATATATACAGCTGTTCAAAGAAATTTTTCTTTGAACAAAAATTGATTTTGTTCAAAATTTTCTTTGATCAAAGAAAGATTTCTTACTAGCAATATATTTATATAGCTGTTCAGTAGACAGTGAGCTTCAAAGGTCAGATTTTAGTTATTCGGTGCTATATCTTGGGTGAAATGTTACAGCATTTAAATGTGGTAGAAAAGTGATACATCTTAGTGAAAGATAGTTATTTCTAGAAAGAATGATGTGTGGGATGGGATAGAAATTATTTGGCGCTTTTAATGTTAATTATACAGCTATTACTGTACATATGTTATGAGCTAAAAGGAGGAATCTTTTGTTGTGTAATATACTCTTGGAGTCTCCCCAAAGTCCTTTACCTTTTCATTTATTGCTGTGGTGCACAGTTGACTACCCTGTTGAGCTTCCTTCTAGTATTTTCTTTAACTGTCCTAATTTTTTTCTTCTTATACTGTATTCTGCATAAGTTGTGAGATACTCCTGATGGTACTTCTTTTGAAAATCTTCCCCTTTTGTTGCTTCTGTTTATTCTGTATATATGTGACATTTAAGTCATTTTTTAAAAATGATTTCTTTGTCACGATGTATTCTCCCTGAGGTTTTTTAAAAGACAATTTTGGAACAAAATGTTACATGGGCAGTGAAATGAGTCATTGGTGGCAGAAATATATAGTCTTATGAGGGAAATAATGTATTACAGAAATTTTCAAATGAATGCAGAAGTACTATAGTATAATGAACTCCCACCTGTTTATCCAGCATCTTCAACCTTGGGCTGTCCTGTTTCATCCAAATCCCAACTTTTCCCTGTCCCATATAATTTTAAGCAAATGTTAGATATTATATACTTTGATTTCTAAATATTTCAGTGTACATAGGTCAAAGATGGTTTCTTATATAGCTATGATAGTCATAACTTTAAAAATTTCCTTAAAACATCCAATCACTTTTCAAGTTTCATGTCAGTTTTTTCTAGTTTCTTTGATAATTATTGGAACTTCAGGTTAAAGTATCACTGTTGTTTTTAATAGCAGCTGGACAGTTGTCTATTTAAATCAACTTGTCTTTGACTTTAAGGCATGTTTTTGGTTTATATCTTAAGTTTCATTGAGTATGTCTTTTTAAAAAAAGATTTTTTTTTTAAAGATTTTATTTATTTGACAGAATGAGAGACAGTGAGAGAGGGAAGCAGAGGGAGCGGGAGAGGAAGAAGCAGGCTTCCTGCTGAGCAGGGAACCTGATGCAGGGCTTAATGCCAGGACCCTGGGATCATGACCTGAGCTGAAGGCAGATGCTTAACGACTGAGCCATGCACGTGCCCCTGAGTACATCTTTTTAGTTGAGTGATAATCTCGTTATTGTTCACTTGTAATTATGATATAACCAATGAAGGAGTTTATATATAAAGTCATGACTTAAGATTTCATACTAATTTAATATGCAGATAATGTCAAGGACTTGAGGACAATAAAGGGCAGATTTTACTCACCTTGAGGAGAAATAATTATTTTGACATTTGATTCACTAAGTATTGAATATTTCTTGGCAAGCCACATTTGAGCAGGGAAAATGGAATTTGGAATTGGGCAAGGAAAGTTACATGTAATACTGGGTTAGAGTGTGTGTGTGTGTGTGTGTGTTAGTGTTAGGAAGTGGTAGGCTTTCGAAAAATGTATGCTTGTGAAAGATTTTGATTCAGTTAATGGGGAATGAGAAGTAACATATAAATAGATTCGATAGATCAAAATGAACATATTTTTGGCATTGGGATGTTTTCTTATGTGAAATGGTTCCCAGAGGCTATAACTAGACTTTAAACAAAAAAGCCCACCTAATTCTGGACAGAGCTAGCTTACTGGGTTATCTTCTAGAATCTGAAGAGCTAGAAGCTTACCTAATAGTGTCTTTAAGTGATACTAAAATTAAATCCTTTTTAATTGTATGGAATGTATGATAGTTTTGATAGTAGGAATACTGCAGATGGAGTGTCGTATGAATCTGTAAATGTATTTGGTATAGTCCTCTATCATCTCATGTCTTGAGAACCCCAGATATTAAAAACAGCTAGAACTTTAACTTGAGGAGGATCAGTTACATAGTTAATTAGCTAGGAAGAGTGAATACCTAAGACAGCCACCAGTCTCCTCCTTCAGCTATTCTTATACACAGTTGACCTTTGAGCCACAAAGGGGGTTAGAGCAATAGCTCTTCCCACCCCCTGCAGAAATCAGTGTCTAACTTGACTCCCCTACAAATTACCTACTAATAGCTCACTTCACCAATAACAAAAAGTTAACATATATTTTGTATGTTATTTATGTATTATCTACCATATTCTTACAGTAAGGTAAGGGAAAAATCACAAGAAAATAATCTATAGTCCTGTACTATATTTATTGAAAAAAATCTGAATGAGTAGATCTGTGTTGTTCATACCTGTGTTGTTTAGGGGTCAGGTGTTGTGGTTATAAAAATGCCTAGGAATCCATTATTCTGTCCAAAAAAAGGCTTTTAATTTTCACTAAGAATGGTAAAGAGGACTAACTTCTGAAAATTCTGCCTGAGGGACTCAGAATTCAATCATACTCTTTGATTTCATTGTTGACAGTAAACAAATACTTTTTTACTAAATTAAACTTGTTTGAGAGTACTTTAGTTAAAGTAGTATATCTTTAAATCATCTCTATTCATATTAAGGGCCCAAAGGTACTTTTTCTGGTGTTTGGGACATACCCATAAATTCTAGATTCTAGATCTAGTATTGTGCTGTTTTCAGAGAATTGGATCTAGTGTAAATTAGTGCACTCTCTATCAGACTAGTCTTAAAAGTCTGTCTGTCCAGTCCCAGTAGACAAGTTAGTTTTCAAACTGCCACAGCTGTAAATCATTTTTAAATTTCATTTGTTGTGATTTTTGCCTGCTCCCATCTCTTTTCTGAAGTATTTCTTTTACAGTATGCTTAACTTTCCTTTTGCCATTTTGGCTTGGAAATTATGAAAAAAAGAAAAAATCCAAAAAAACCCAAGTAAATTAGCTAAAGAAGAGCACATCTGTCAGTGGAAGATGTTGCCAAGTTTGTGACTGGTCAGTGAAAAATCTCTTCATTCACTTTAAGGAAGAAGAGATGATACTCTTGCAGGGGATTTTAAGAAGCACTTTGGAGTTCCGAAAATTTTAAGAAATCTGTTCTTCGTTTATTTTGAAGGAGCTGATAATTTTTTTATGGAATAAAACAGTATGATAGTCTTGAACCTTCAGGGAGACATAATATTTGACGTTGGTAATTTTGTACCTAATTAGTTATTTTCTTTTTGTAGCTTCTCCCCCAAGCTGCAGAATTCTGAGGTATTTTGATATTGAGGGAACCCAGTGATTTACATAAGTAATGTTTAGTTAGTCGTAAAGTTAGTTAATTGAGTGCTTTCTGTGTGTTGGACAGTGCCAGCTAGATACTAAAAAGCTGATCTGGTTCTTGTCCCATAAAGTAAGTGCAATTTCACATTGTGATTAGGCTTCTGAAAGAGAAGACCAGGGTTTGTATGAAGGCATAATTTGGATATTCAGTTTAGATTGGACAAGAGAAGATGGAATAAAAGCCTAAGTTGAATAATGGTTTGCCAGGGTTTGGGGGTACAGGGAGCAGAGCTTTCTTGGCAGATGAAATAGCATTTTTTTTTTTTTTTTTAAAGATTTTATTTATTGATCAGGGGAGGAGCGGAGGGAAAGGGAGAAGCAGACTCCGCTGATCAGGGAGCCTGATGCAGGGCTCGAGCCCAGGACCCTAGGATCATGACCTGAGCTGAAGGCAGACACTTAACTGACTGAGCCACCAGGTGCCCATCGAGCAACATTTTAAAAACCTTTTTTTCTGAAGGGCGGAAAAGAATTAACTTGAGAAGATACTGCAGTTTGTGTATTCTTTCAAGAATCCAAATGATTTGTGTAAGTCAGTATTTCCATGCCTCATCACTTGAGATGATACAGGACTGGTTTATGGATAGTATGGATAATTAAAGATTGGTTTCTTTCTTTTGCCTGGTTGGAATGTAAACGCTTTGGGAAACAGAGTTTGTGTCTGTATCTGTATACTTGCCTTGTGCATGGAACTTCAAAAAGAAAAAAAAAAACCTGATTTGGAAAAGGGAACAGGAGAGTGTGAAATTTGTCACTACACTGTAGATTGTGCGTGAATCTTCAACATAATTGTGAAAAACTGATTGGTTTTCATGAAAAGGCATTTTCCTTGATTTCTTGGTGGAGACAGCATGATGATAGGGTGATTTGGTGTATATAGTTTATAATTTGGTTTCTATTCTGAATCTTTTGGTTTTGGGCGTCAGATTCATTTCAATTTTGGGATGGGTCAAAGGCTAAGGAATTAATCTGGGGTAATGTTTATGAAGTGAAGGTGGTGTAGCTCTTTCCTTCAAGGATGCATGTTTTGTAAGACCACCATCCTGAGTTGTTTATGGTATATATAGCTTCAGGACAAGCTGCTGGAAAAATCTAGAAAACTTAAGGACAGGATGTAGTTTAAATCTATAATCAGTTGATAAAGGAGAAATGAACAGAACTTGGGGTCTCAAGGTGTGATAAACCCCTTGTAAAGTTTGAGGGAGAAAAGTTTTGAACTAACCAGCCAAAGAAGTGCTAATCTCCATAATACGATTCAGAGACTTTCCACATTTTTTTTAATTTCCAAAAGGCAGTCTAGATGAGAAGATGGAAGAAAATCTAAAAATATTTAATAAATATGAGATTCCAGTACAAACACTGCTACAATAAGGAGTTGGCTGGTACAGGACCTTTAAGGTTGACACTGGGGAGAATTTAGCAGATATTGTTGTAGCAGCTTCTCATAGCAGATTCTTTGGGGCTTGAGTTAGAAGCACCAACTGAATAAGGACTATTTAGAGATTCCACAGTGGGTTTCCAATAAGGCAGCCTTACTAAAAAGTAGATGAGCTGAGAAGAGAATCAAAGGGAAATACATCCTAAGCCACAGACAAAGATTACGGGGCTGGAGTTGTGTCCTAGCTTTGCTACTTATTAGCTGCGATCTTGGCAATGTTAATTAGCCTCCCTGTGCTTATTGCTTTTTCAGAAGATAGAGCTGATAATAACTACCTCATATGGTGGTTCTGAGATAAAATAAGTTAATTTGTATACAGCCTTTAGAGTAATTCCTGTCGCCCAGCAAGTGCTAAGTCAACATTTCTACACTGCTGCTGCTGTTAGGGGTGGTAGATTTCCAGTTTGAGAAATTATTGGATCTTATTAAGCAGTTAACCTAGTTAATTAAAAAGAGACATAAAAACAGCTTAATAAAGTTCTTTTTAATACAGCACTTGAATTACAATTTGGGGGTTTTAACTTGAATTAAAACTTGGGTATTACTTGTCACTATGAAATGAATGAATGAATCCAAATACTCTTTTAGGGCTGGAGGTAAGCCATGGAAATAGGTCTGGTACTTTAAAGACCATTAAATACATAAACATTAATTATAAACTAATTTATTGAACATATGTTGTAGAGTAGGCTTTGTTCTAAATCAGGTATAGCACTGGGGTTAGATAAGGTAGTTTTACTAAATCTTTAGAAAGGGGTAGTGATAAAGAACAAATATGGTTATTTACCACTTAAGCATTTTCTGTCAGGCTGAAAACTCATTGTTGTCACCTTAGAGTTAGAATTCTTTGATTTTTTTTTTTCGTTCATAAAAAGCTAACTTGATTTCCTAAAGGTATGCATATATTGCATTTGGTCTTTGTGTTTATACTTAAGTACTTGCAAGGGTTTAGTTCTAGAATGCTCTTTGTTTATAGTGTTTAACATCTTACAAAATGTTAAATAAAACCTATGCATTTATACTAGCTTTCTGTGAATTTTGTTGAGGAATGGACAGTCTATTTTGAGAAGGTAATTTGCCCGTTTTTAATTTCTTAGGTATTTCTTTTGCTTGATACATAGCTGACTGAACCATACCAATGTATTTTAGCTGTTTGCCCAGATAAAGCTGTATGCTTTGAATGCTGATCTCAGAACTATGAGGCTGGCTGTACAGGTTATATATAAGTGGGGTTTGCGGTTTTCTGTTTGCTTTCTTTTTGTCCATTTTTTGGTATTAGAAATGCATTGGAACACTGTAGATTCCAAATTGTTCAAAATACTGTGTCGTACCTTTCTATGTGACTGTTCACATCTTGTAGTTTGTTCTTTGTAACCAATACTGTGTATAGGTTGTTGTGATTCTAGTAAGATTAGTGTTGTTTAAATGTATCAAGTTGAACTTGACCCTATATAAATGTTTGCTTATCCCTTTACAAATGAAAGGAATATTAAGTACACAAAAGAACTGTGTTAGTGTCACTAGTTCTTCTCTGACTTGGTTGGGGACTTAAGCTGTGAGGCAATTAATAATGTAGTTTTAGTCACATGAATTATATAGATGATTTCACAAAGGAGAAGGTATTTCATCTGAGCTGAGAAGGGTGGATGGACTTAGATAGATTAACTTAGCTAGGTTTTAAGTAGAGTAGAAGTTCCTAAACTACCTTAAGTTCACATGTTTAATGTCCCAGTGATTTTTTTAAGGTACCCTACGTCTGAAGAAATGACTCAGAATTCCATTTATTTATTGGTTTGGTTCTAAAAACTTAGTTAAGTATTTATGTCCTAAGAGCTTAGTAGCCTTTAAACAAATAGCACACATACACTGGAATCAAAACTTTTTTTTTTTAAAGATTTTATTTATCTGACAGAAAGAGATCACAAGTAGACAGAGAGGCAGAGAGAGAGAGAGAGGGAAGCAGGCACCCTGCTAAGCAGAGAGCCCAATCAATGCGGAACTCGATCCCAGGACCCTGAGATCATGACCCGAGCTGAAGGCAACAGCTTAACCCATTGAGCCACCCAGGTGCCCATCAAAATATATTTTTTTAAGATTTTTATTTATTTATTTGACAGAGATCACAAGTAGGCAGAGAGGTAGGCAGAGAGGCAGGCAGAGAGAGAGAGAGGAGGAAGCAGGCACCCTGCTGAGCAGAGAGCAGGATGTGGACCAAGACCTTGAGATCATGACCTGAGCCAAAGGGAGAGGCTTAACCCACTGAGCCAACCAGGTGCCCGGAATCAAAATATTTTTATTTCATTTTTAAAGCACCATTATCTACTAGTGTGATGTCAGTTTCTTAAACTATGGAGTTGAGTTGGACACTGCCACCTTTATTTACTGTTCTACACTGATATTTGCCTTATATTTGCTTTTTGTTAGAGCGACTATCAAAAATTAAGCCTTGCAAAGATAGTATCTTTGAAAGGAATACACATAATGAAGTACCTCTGCTAGTGGTTCTGTGGCATCACATGTCAGTTATGGAAGACGATAATATAAATTGTTTTGAATCTTAGGCAAGAACATAGTTATTCTCTGGAAATAGGGTATCATTTAACAAATTGAATCAATTTACTGTAGCAAGTTAAGTGACCTGTTTATACCCAAAGAAGGAAGTAGTTTACTCTTCTCTTGACTGGATATTTAAATAGATGTTAAAGTTCTACAGTAATCTAAACTTAGACTGTGCTAGGGGATTATACATAAACTGTCCTTTAGGTGATCTTATTGAACAACCAAATACCTTATTTTTTAAAACTGCCGTGTTCACATGATCAGGTTTCTAAAGGTTGTTTTTTTTTTTTTTTTTTTGACGTAACTTCGTAGAACTATATAAATTTAGAAATACAATGCTAGCATTATAGACACTGAATACATTAAGTTAGTGATGAATCCAGAAATAGCCAGATCACCTAAAAGAGGTAAATGACTTCATTTTTAACTGACTTATGTGGGTTTTTTGTTTTTGTACACAATTATGTGTTCTTTGATGATAGTTCTTTATTTTTATGCTTATGGCATAGAAATAACTGATAACTGGAAGAAATTGTTGGAGGAAGGTAATTTGAGGACTATTGGTACCTAATGAATAACTATAATAGTAATCCCTGTGAGTATGTTTAAAAGTTGGTAATTGACCATTTCATAATGTTGGCATTTTAATGCATGGTAGGGTGTGGGTGTTCAGGCTTCACTATTTATAGTAGTGAAAAGAGCTGTATTTTATAAAGTCAGTATACTATATATAGTTTTCTTTTAATGAAGTTCTTGGTAAGTGCAAGCTGTTTTAGCTTTGTCATTTCTGTTTCTTTTACTGTTGTCATTCAAAAAGTATTCTACTGATAGGGCTGCTTTTAAAGTAATTTCTACACCCATCGTCGGAATCAAACTCACAACCCTGAGATCAAGAGTTGCATACTCAAATACCTACTGAGCTAGCCAGGTACCCCATCTACTGATAGGTGCTGATTTCACTTGTATTTTTCTAGAACAGTAAATATAAAGTTGCCTTACTCTTTTTAATGACTGTATAGTTTGTTTTATTCTATTGATGGGCACTCAAGGTTTGTAGTTTTGCTATTAAAAACACTTGCTTGGGTACCTGGGTGGCTCAGTCAGTTGAATGTCTGCCTTCTGCTCTGGTTGTCATGTCCAGGCCCTGGGATTTGAGCCCTGCTCCGTGGGGAGTCTGCTTCTCATTTTCTCTTTCCTTCTCCCTCTCCACCTGCTTGTGCTTTCTCTCTCTCTCAAATAAATAAAATACTAAAAAGAAAAACATGTGCTGCCCTTAGTACCCTCCTAACAAAACCTGGTACAAACATTTTTTCACACATTGACACATATATGCCTGAAATGAATTCCCTACAAATGAAATTGGTTGAGTTACAGGGTTATGTTTGAATTTTATTATGTTGCCAGATTGTCTTTCATAGAGATTTTATCTACTCTGACCAGTAAGGACTGAGCAAATGAATGTTTGTTTCTGTATCCTTGCCAGCATTGTATTGTGGAACTTTTTTTTTTTCTTTGTCATTATTTTAAGTGAAAAATGAAATATTATGGTTTTAATTTGCATTTCTTTTGTATGAAATTGAGCTTTTTACGTGTTATTTATGAGCCATTTGTGTTTCTTTTTGGGTTTAGAGTAGTGCTTTTCTCATTTTTCCTGAAGTATTGCTACCTGCTTGACAGTTATTTATAAGGTGCTATTTTAAAATGCATCCCAATCCCAGAGAAGGTAAATTTGAAAAAAATGTACAGTATTACAGGATTAATGAAACTTGGTGTTTGTCCATCTTTCTGTGGTTAGTTGGCTTTTTTTATATTGACTGTAGGAGCTCTTAACAGAATTAGCATTCTGGATATCAGCTGCAATTTTCTTAACAAAATTGGCCTTCGGGATTTAAGTTCAATTTTTATTCACTTTGCCATGTTTCTTTGCTTTGTTTATCACACTTTATGCCATGTAGAAACTTGAATTTTATATAGGTGTTTAGAATTAATTGAAGATGTATTCAGTTATTGAACAATTTTTTGAATCCATGTGTTGTAGTATTTTTGTTTTACACATCTTTGATCTATATGAATTTTTTTTAAGGAGATAAAAGGTTTGAGGTAGGGATTTAGGTAGGTTAACACTCTGTGTCTCTCTTAACACATTCCTACACCAGAGAACGTAACACTAAGTTATTGGGGATTGTTTCCCCATGTAGGCACAGTTGTGCATTAGTTTTTGACATCCACTAAAGTTATGAATAATCTTATACAGAGTTTGTTAAAAATTTCTGGTGTACATTTTGGGAAACTTTCACCTATGTATCTATTTTCTTTGAACCAGACAAATTGAGAAATTTTTCAAAAAATTATAAACAGAAAACTAAGTAATACCTTTGTAGTCTGTAATGTTTTATAATACTTTTTTCATGTTGGAATTGGTATTATTGGTCAGGGTCAGGGTTGGCATTTGGCTTATAGTTGTGTTATGCCATTTGCATGTGCCCATTGCAAAAAAATTCTCAAGATAAGTTCATACTACTCAGCACACTGAATTTTTTTTTTGTTTATTTTATTAATTAAGCAGTCATGGTTGAAAATATAAACTGTTTCTGACTTAATCTTCAGGGATCTTTTGCTGCTTTAGGCATCTATTTAATCTGCCTCTGTATAACTTGATTTAGACTACTGCATCTCAGACTTTAGTAAGCATCAGACTCAGGAAAGCTTGTTCAAACAGATTGCTATGACTCCTCTTCAAAATTTCTCATTAAGCGGGTCAGGAGTGAGACCCAAGTTTTATATTTTTAACTGGTTCACAGGTGGTAGTACAGATGACTACTTAAGCAAGTTTTTGTTTCAGAACTGAAGAACACTGAATACTAGCATATCCAGTCAAAGGTAGAGTTTGACTCTCCTATTCAGTTTTCAATTATTAGTCTATTGTTGAAACTTCAAAATTAGGTGATCAAAGTTTTATTATTGTGACACCCTACTTTTTTGTGACTGATGCCTTACTGTGGTTAAATCTTCCATTAGTACTGAGAGGAAGGTAGTAAAATTGAAGATGGCTATGGCTTTTATAGGATCAGTAGTAAAGGTTCTGCCTTTTTCTGTGCTTTGTGTTTGGTTGCATTTTCTTTTTAAATCAGAGGGCTTCATTTATCTAGTAGTGTAGCAAGTCATCGGGTCGTTTTTCTTATTTCTTAGGGTTAATAAGGACCTTAATTTCACATACACATAAAATTCATGCATAATTTAAAAAGGAAACAAAAACAAGGAAAAGCCGTAAAGGATACAGGGGAACAATTCTGTTAATATACAGATAAAGTGCTGTTCCATACAAAACAACAGAAAGAATCAGAATCAAGTCACTCTAAATATAAAGAAAGAAAATCACCTCAAATACTCTGCCACAGTTGCTGGTAAATCTGACAGTGGCTTAATTAGGAGAAGTGTAGGACCTTTCTGTTTTCCTCTTGATAGCGTAAGTAAACAACAGTGACAGCAGGTCCGAGGAGTCTCGATGGAGCGACAAACCCAGAGGGGGAAGGAAACCTGGGGGAAGGATAGGTGTGTGGTCTTGCTCCCAGCTTCCCCTCTGTTCTTGAAATAGGCCAGGTCGGTTGATTGGTCTTCATTATTTTGACATTTGACCTGTTGAACTTGGGTTTTTTTTTTTTTTTTAAAGATTTTATTTATTTATCTGACAGAGATCACAAGTAGGCAGAGAGGCAGGCAGAGAGAGAGGAGGAAGCAGGCTCTCCGCGGAGCAGAGAGCCAGATGTGGGGCTCGATCCCAAGATCCTGGGATCATGACCCGAGCTGAAGGCAGAGGCTTTAACCCACTGAGCCAGCCAGGTGCTCCTGAACTTGGGTTTTAATCCACAGCCTCATCCCTTCTTGTTTTTTGCCAGTGAACATGTCGGTACTTTGGAGCCTCTTAATGTACTTTAAGAAAAGTCCAGTGTTCCTAAAATCAGCTGTGTATGTTGATGCTGGCACACTTGTAATTTTATCAAAACTTATAGCACCCATAGAAAGAAAAATTTATGTAATAATATAACAACAGAAAACAGTGCCTGAAGTCTAGTAAATGAAAGCATGCCATAAAGGAATCAATGATTGTGGTGACAAACAGCAAAAAATTGTCCCAAAACTCTCAAGGCCTAACAAACTGTAGTTTAAAAAAAAAAAAAGTATGTTTTTCATATGTTAAATAAGATACACTAATAGAGACAGGATTAGAATTTTGAGGTGACTTCTGAGAACGATGTTGGATGGCAGAAATCTGTTCAGTTTTGGTACACACTTAAAAGAGAGCATTACTTAGTGTTAAAGTAAGATAGGTAGGAGGAAAAGGATGTACCTGCATACTTGTTTTGGGGGGACACTTTTATGTGACTTCTATCCGCTACTGGGTTGAGGTTTTTTTTTCTTGTTTGTTTTTGTTGTTGTTGTTGTTTTTTGATGGACAGAGATCACAAGTAGGCAGAGAGGAAGGGAAGCAGGCCCTGTGCCGAGTAGAGAGCCTCATGCAGAGAGCCCGATGCGGGGCTTGATTCCAGGACCCTGGGATCATGACCTGAGCTGAAGGGAGAGGCTTTAACCCACTGAGCCACTCAGGTACCCCTGGGTTGAGTTTTTTATTTAAAGATCTCTCTTTATATAGAAGATCCAGATGTACTTGGGAAGTCTGGCTCTGTTTCCTTGATTTAAAAGGTAATGGGCACCTGGGTGGCTCAGTTGGTTAAGCCTCCAACTCTTGGTTTCTGCTCAGGTTATGATCTCAGGGTTGTGAGAACAAGCCCAGCTCCGGCTCCAGGTTTACTCAGTGTGGAGTCTGCTTGAGATTCTCTTGCCTCTGCCTGTCTGGCTCTTGTATGTGCCTATGCACACGTGTGCTCTCTCTCAGATAAATCTTTTTTAAAAAGGCCATCTGAAGGTTGGGGGTCAATTAAATCAGGTTAGAAGTTTGGCTGACTAAGAGCATCTGCTGCAGTTATTTCAGAGGACAGAGAAAGTAGTATAGTACTTATGTTTTAATATTCTATTAAATATTAATATTTAATATTTACTCAGTAGTACTTTTGTTTTAGTATTACTGCTTATCTCTAGATCACAGATGAGCTTACAAACTACTTTTTTTCTGAATGTTTCCAAACCCCACCTCCACACCAGGTAACTTTTTGCTATTGTATTTATATGTACATTTTTCTTGGACTTTGAGGAGAGTATAGTATGTTAGTATAGGAGGGGCTCAGGATTGGGGATCAGTACAGTGATACTTAGTCTTAAGATATTTAACTGGTTTTGAGACTCTGGGAAAGCTAACGACTAATAGTGAATTTTCTACACTGGGAAATCAGCAATATTGATTATATTTCTAGGAGACCTTTCATCTTTAATTACAATATTTATTTTAGAGAGTGCATGCACGCAAGTGGGTGAAAGGGCAGAGGAAGAGAATCTCACACAGGCTCCCTGCTAAGCACAGAGCCCAACTCAACTCGGGGCTCCATCTCATAACCCTGACATCATGACCTGAGCTGAAACCAAAAGTTGGTACGCTTAACTGACAGAGCCACCCAGGTGCCCCTACAAATGTAATTTTTTCCGAAGCTCTCTATTACACAAACAGCAGACTTCCTACATTCCTGTTGTGCAGGAGAGGTAACAGTAACATCTCAGAATTAGATCACTGAGTGATGATCAAATGCTGAGACACCTGTTAGGAGTCTGTCTCTGGAGTCTGGAAGTCAGAGGGTTTAGTTGACCATTTAACTTAGTACATATATTATACATACTTCCTAATAAAACAAGACAGATAGGAGTTCCATTAACATACAATATCTGTATTCTGCCCTTTGCAACATTTCCCCTCAGAAAAATCTAAAAGAATGAGCATTGGGGTTAGCTGTGCTTTTAAATGCCTCTACACTGTTGTGGTTGTGTGAAGCTTGAGTGTAAGGAGGGAAAAGATCAAAATAAAGAGGGTGACTTTTTTTTTTTTTTTTTCTTTTAAACAAGTTTCAAGGAGTTTTCAAGTTAAAGCCTGGTACTTTTATCAGTTCTGGGACTTTTTCATATTTTTAGTATTTGAGATTGAGGTACATTTTTACAGTCTGAGAGTCTTATAAACTGGTAGCGATTTGGTGGTGGTTATTGGTGGTGGTTATTGTGGTGAGTGCTTGAACTTGATCTAGCTGTACATGCTTCACTTCAGATAAGTAATGCACTATTGTTGGAACTATGTGTACTGGGTTTATTTGCTAATTAAAATGCATTCAAAAAGATTATCCTGGGATTCCATGTTGGAATGAGTAAGCTTGGATACTGAGCATGGTGTACATTTGATAGTATTTAAGCAAATATTTATTGTTCAAAGAGTACCAGTTCATTCCCCCCCCAAATGAAAGAACAGACAAGAGCTTTGTGGAATCTGAGGAAGTTACACACAAACAGATGATACTGTATTATGTTTCGCTACTGAGATAATGTGCAAAAGGATTGCCTATTTCATGTCAGTAATTAACAGCTGAAGTCAGGAGAAATTACTAAATGTCCTCAAATAGATCAGAGATATTTCAAAGCAGCTAGAGGCTATAGTGTAGCTGATTCATGCACTATGCTGCACTGTCATTAAGCCATTGAGTCATATTTTAATTGGCACTGTTTTTTTCTTTCATGGTCTTAATATAAAATAATCTTTAGGTAATTCTGTGTTAATTGCAGAAATGTAGTTTACTTTAAATAAGAAGCTGAAATATATAGAGTAAGGATGGGTTTGTTTGCCCAAAGTCTTACTAAACTTAGAATTATGTTAAAGTGAAATAAGGAGAACAGTTCATTTCTGCTGTACATTGTCAATTTAGTGAACTTAACTGCTCCAGCAAATCACATTAGCTAAAAATACCAAGTTAGTCCATGAAAGATGAGTAGGTTAGACTAATTTGTAAAAAATAAAAACCCCAAAATGGTGAAGTTAGAAATGATGACTTCTCATTTTTATACTGCTTTTAAATTTGTAAATCATGAATTGAATGAACTGTGACTTTAGCCTATACAGGCAGACTTTGTTTTGTCCGTGTGCCAAACTCTAGGGATAGTTGTTTTCTCTTAGTGACAGTAGCAGCCAGAGTAGAATGGATGGGAGATGGCTGGCCCATAACACCACTTGCAAACCAAACCATCCTGCATCGGATGCTGTATTAGCTGTTTTATCTTGAGCAATCTCTAAACTTCCTTTCCCTCTCTGCATTGATTTAGTGGATGTCTTTTTCCTGTTGTATATATTTATCATATATTTATCATATATTCATATATTTATCAACATTTCTGTAGTGCTAATGCTGCCCCTTATTCCATGAATGTATTCCTTTTTGTGCTTGCCATTATGTCATTGAATTGGACGGGACTGGGCAAACAGATGGTAGACTTTTGTGCTGTCTCAACCCTTTTGAACCAAGGAAGCCTGTTGGCTTAAATGGGGAATTAATAATACGGCTTTAAAGAAATGTGCATTTGCATTGTGGTAACATTTTAGTGATACGGTATTATAAAACAACTTAAAGTGACTTCTTAGTTTTGTTTTGGAAGTTGAACATTTTTGTTTTTAATTGTTTTTGAGAAACTCACTTAAGTGATGCGTTTTGGCTTTGGCATTTGTATGAAACCATGTGCTAGTTATATTCCATAAGCAGATTTAATCTCGTTTTCTTAATGCATTTCAGTATTACAGTCTCACCTGACAAAATTTGGTAGTGTATAGCTTGTTTGATACTCTTAGAAATTTTTATTCATGTTTAATTTTGCAATTGATTATGAAACAATAGCCCATTTGTTTTGGGAAAAATTTAATTTTGATTTTCCTGATGTCTTTGCATGTCATGAAGTTGAGTTTTAAAATGCTCTAAATGAACCTTGGCCGACTTGTTTTTTGTGAATATAGGTATATGACTGATGGAATGCTACTTCGTGAAGCTATGAATGATCCCCTCCTGGAGCGTTATGGTGTAATAATTCTTGATGAGGCTCATGAAAGGACTTTGGCTACAGATATCCTCATGGGTGTTCTGAAGGAAGTTGTAAGACAGAGATCAGACTTAAAGGTGAAATAATTTTTTTACTCATTTATTTCATTAAAAAGGGTATATTTAAAAAAACGGGATATATGCCAATCATTCTAATCACCTATAAAATATCAGTTGTAAAACAAGGAACCAGTAAGTACCTACATTGTTATTTTTCTTTGTTTCTAAGGTATGTAACTGTGTCTTCATGTGTGTTCTTGGTATGATTTCACTTTTTAGTAATGTATTTTTAAGCCAGATCTTTTCCATTTCTAACCTACCTGTTTTCTAGTGATCTAGTAACCCTGCTTACCACACCCATTATAACTCGTCATGTTGGGTAATAGGAACAGCTATACCCAGAACAAGCAAGCCTTTTCTCAGAAATGTGTTCACTTCACCTAGTTTGCTTGGGTTTTTCTTCTTTCTGTTATATTGCCACTACCCTGGCCAGCGTTAAATTGTTTATAAGGGCCTAAAACGGACTGAATTTTCTGACCTTTTTGCCTCGAGTTTAGGAAGTGCCTCCCCCTTCCCCCCCCCTTTTTTTTTCTTTTTTTTTAAAATATTTTACTTCTTTATTTGGCAAAGAGAGACAGCCAGAGAGGGAACACAAGCAAGGGAAGTGGGAGAGGGAGAAGCAGGCTTCCCGGTGAGCGGGGAGCCTGATCAGGGGCTCAATCCCAGGACCCTGGGATCGTGAACTGAGCCACCCAGGCGCCCCATGAAGTGCCTTTTTTTGCTGTGTGTGTCTGTACCGTTTATTGGAGCTTGGGCTGCTCATTCAGTTGTTAGCATATACGTGTTATCGGGATTGTACACGGTGCAGAAAGATTCTGGGTCTTAAAACAATTGTTATCTTAGTATGTTTTTGCCTATAAATTAAAATTACGCTTTTAAAGAAGGTATTTAAAAAATTAATGCTGTCATTGTTGATTAAACTTTATGAACTGTTGAAGTTTTTGTTTTGTTTTAATTGAAGTATAGTGGATACACAACGTTATCTTAGTTTCTGATGTACGGCATAGTGATTGGTAATGACAACTCTGCATTCATTATGCTGTGCTCACCTCGAGTATAGCTACCATCTGTGAGCATACAACACTATTAAAATACCATTGCCTATATTTCCTATGCTGTACCTTTCATTCGCATGACTTATGCATTCCATAGGTGGAAGTTTGACACTTCTACTCTACTTCACTTATGTTGCCCATCCCTCCACCCTCTTCTGGCAGCCACCAGTTCTTTGTATTTATAGGCCTGTTTCTGCTTTTTGTTCTTTAGAGTTCACATATAAGTGAAATCAGGTGTGGGTTATTAAAGCTTTTAGGAAAGAAAGTCAAAGTAGAAATTACTCTGTAGTAGAATGTTTTATGGGGTGCCTTCTTTTTAAGTAAACTTTTTAATGGGTCCTGTAACGTGTCATTTACTTTGTGGGGGGTGGGGGTGCCTGCCCTGTGTTGTAGCCCTTAACCCTAACCCCTAAATGGCCTTCTGTGGCTGTGGCTTTTTACAACAGTGTAGAAAATCCCTATGTAGGAATTTTTCTGAAGAAGTCATGCTTATTCAAAGTGATTTGGAAGAAGGAGAAAATTTATACCTGTGCCACTGATTTTTTTTTCTTTTTTGCATTTCCTGTTTATTCTTGTGTGCAAGGTTATCATTTTCTGTCTTAATACAGTAGTAATGATACTGTGTATTAATGTTTTTATCAATCCCTTTTACATATTATGAAAACTAAACGTGTTAGGAACATTTTATGAACTTTGGGTTTTCAGGTATTGTTTCATGAAGATGTAGTTTATTGGATATTGAGTTTCTTCTAATTTTTTAAAATGTTAGTAACTTTTCTATAGCTCAGCGTTTCTGTGTTTGTTTTTAAAGATTTATTTATTTTAGGGACGCCTGGGTGGCTCAGTTGGTTGGACGACTGCCTTCGGCTCAGGGCGTGATCCTGGAGTCCCGGGATCGAGTCCCACATCGGGCTCCCAGCTCCATGGGGAGTCTGCTTCGCTCTCTGACCTTCTTCTCGCTCATGCTCTCTCTCACTGTCTCTCTCTCTCAAATAAATAAATAAAATCTTTAAAAAAAAAAAAAGATTTATTTATTTTAGAGAAAGGGAGCATGAACTGGGGGGAGGGGCAGTGAGGGAGAGAACAGAACTTTAAACAGACTCCTTACTGAGCTGGGGGATGATCTCAGAATTCTGAGATCATGACCTGAGCTGAAATCAAGAGTCAGATGCTTAATGTCCTGAGCCACCCAGGTGCCCCAACATTTGATTTTTTTATAATTAATTTGTATGAGGATTTTTATAGGTTTTTAAATAACATATATAGAATATATATATTATATATAGAACAGTAACCGTTACTTATCTTTTTTCCTTAAGAGCATGTAAGAATCCTTGAAGAAAATCTCAAATAATTCACTGTTGTTTTTTTTTTCCAGGTTATAGTTATGAGCGCTACTCTAGATGCAGGGAAATTCCAGATTTACTTTGATAACTGTCCTCTCTTAACTATTCCTGGGCGTACACATCCTGTTGAGATCTTTTATACTCCTGAACCAGAGAGAGATTATCTTGAAGCTGCCATTCGAACAGTGATCCAAATTCATATGTGTGAAGAGGAGGAGGGAGATCTTCTACTTTTCTTAACTGGTCAAGAGGTATAGTCATTATTTGCTTCACTATTTAGCCTTTAGCATATTAAATTATACAACAGCTATGAACTTGGCATATATTAACCATGTATTTCTTATCCCAAGTTTTAAGGTTTTTCTTCAAGTTGATTGTATTTATGTATGACATATATAACCCCTTTGTCTCTGTACTCTATGAATACCCTTTTGTATGGTTGGTGTTTGTTAATTATCCTATGAATGTTAAATGCTTTTAGAATTTCAAGGTTTAGTGATTGCCGTCTCAGCTTTGGAGAGACCTGAGTGGTAAGTAGTGGTGTGGTAAAGCAAGAACCTGAAACACACAGCTGCTTTGAAATTCACATTGTCTTAGTCAGTTAGCTTTTGAGTGACTTGGGTGCCCATTCAACATCAAAACAAATGTTTGTGTTTTGGTTTTGTTTTCCATGCCTTTACTAAGGATTAGAAGCATCACTGAAATTTCTTAGTTAGAATTTACCTCATTTTAAGATACACATTTTATTCTCAGGTGCTGCATTTTTAAAATTTATTTCAAATAGGTTTAATGGTGTGCTGTGACATCCTCAAGGTAAAGTTCAGGAAAGAGCTGTCTGGATAAGAAAGTTTCAGAGAGCCTTTTACTGGAGGTATTCTTAAGGCCTTGTCCTTTGTTTCAGTAGGTTTTATGAATTTTCTAGAATGTGCTTCTCAAACTAACACACATGCAGATCACTAAGAAAATTTGCAGATTCTGATTCAATAGATCTGGTGGAGTCTGAGATTCTATATTGCTAACAAGCTTCCAAGTAATGCTGAAGCTGTCCAGGGTTGAGTGGTGAGGTTCTAGAGTAGCGCTGTCCCCTCAGACCTTTCTTCAGTGCTGGACATGTTCTGTGTCTGTGTTGTTGAATATGGTAGTCACCAGAAATCTTACGGTTTTTGAGTATTTGAAATGTGGCTGTGAGAGGAAGGATTAAATTTTAACATTGCAGCATTTTTATAATTTAAATTTAAATAGCTACAGGTGCCATCCCTTCTACTTCAGTTTTTGTATGACCCACGAATTAGGAATTGTTTTTACGTTTTTCAACAGTTTTAAGTAAGAACAAAAATGTGCAACAGAGATGATACATGGATGCAAAGCCTAAATTGTTTTGGCCCTTTACAATAAAAGGTCTGGCCCCTGCCCCAGAACATTTTTTCTGAAGTGTGGCTAGTGAACTGCCTGCTGAAGGGAGGCAAGCAAGTTCTTGGCCCTCTTGCAGACTTGCTGAGATAGGTGAAATCTTTGGTGAAATATAGGAATTTGCAACTTCAGTGAGGTCTGTGGGCCCTTTTTATATTTCCCTAGGTTTAAAGGTC
Source organism: Neogale vison (assembly GCF_020171115.1). Taxonomy (NCBI): domain Eukaryota; kingdom Metazoa; phylum Chordata; class Mammalia; order Carnivora; family Mustelidae; genus Neogale; species Neogale vison. The sequence goes on from NC_058101.1 coordinate 49,030,677, forward strand.
ACTGTCCTAGAGGAATGTTTAAACCCACATAGTTCCTGTAGTACATTAATGACACAACTGTAAACACTGTTGTGGGGAATTGCCCTAGTTCTCCCAGATGGCAAATCAGAGGTCTCCTGTGTGACTGCCTGCCTCCATTGGAATGTGAATTATTTTATTCGTATTCAGTTTCTACAGGAATGTTTGATAACACATAATATACCAGCAGATGCTATTGTTTTCAGAGCTGTAAGTGTTGAGTAATTTTTTTTCCTTGCATTTCTTCAGTATTTATGTGAGCTATGATTTGTACCCCCATTGGCCATAGTTCTTTACTGTACAACAGGATTTTTCAACTTCAGCGCTATTTACATGATAGGATCTGATCAGTTTTTTTGTTGCAGGGTAACCTGTGCATCGTGACATCTTTGGTCTTTACTCATTAGATGCATAACATTGTCTCCCCCAGTTGTAACAACCAAAAATGTCAGCAGACATTGCCACATGTCCCCTGGGTGGAAAATTATTCCCAGTTAAGAATCACACTTGTTCTTCTGGGAAATAAAATGTGTTGCAAATTCAGTTTTACAGATAGATCTATGTTGGTACTAGTCTTTTTTATGCATTTTGAATGGAAGAATTTTTATATATTTTGTAAGCAAGAGTACCAAATGCTTTTTTGATGGCATATAAATGGTATTTAGGCAGTAATGTAGTCTTTAGGCAGTTGTATTCGTTTTGTCCTTTTGTGCCTGGGCTCTAGTTCCCTGCTTCATCTAGAGGACTGCATAGTGTTTTTTCTTAAACGACTTTTAAAAAGAGCCATTATGTTCAGATAACTAAACATATTGGAATTTTATCAGAAATATCAGATGGTCTCATGGTGAGGACCTGAAAAGCTTTCCTACGCTTTAAGTTCTTGTACTTGATGTTTTGGCAGCTATGCTATCATTGGGGAAAGGAAGGGAGCAGGCCCCATGGTTTTCAAATGTCTGCTGGAGTATGTTTCCAGTAAAGTTATTGACCATGATTGTGAACTAAGTTTGTGCTTGTTCTGCTATGCTACATTTTAAAAATCATCTTTAGGTGACTAGTCTTGAATTAGAAGATCTTTAAGGAGAAAGGAGCAGAGTACCTAATGTATTTTGTTTCACTGATTGTGTTTAGTAAAGCTGACTTAAAGATACATCATATTACTGTTTTTCATATCTGTGAACCTATTTTATTTTCATGTGGTCAATTAAATGGTAATTTCTCAGAATTCGTTATTCTTGTTTTCATAAATTTGAATAGCACCTGTAAAATTCAGTTTTCTTAGGAAGTTTTAAAATGATTTTTAAGAGCATTTTACCGCTTTGACTGCTTAAACAATAATGCATCTGTAGTAATCCTGAGTTAATTTGGGAGTAGGAGAGCAGTCTTGGTGAAATGTTGAGAAAGATTTGAATTCTAGAATAGTTTTTGGTAATTCTATGTTAATACATAAAATCTGGACTTGTGATTAAAATGAAGTGTGTTGCCTAGTGGAAGTCCTTAGGAGAGCTACACTTCTCAATTAGACAAGAATGATTATAATTGAAATATCAATTGTTTGTCAGGGATTACGTGAAGATGTTAAAACCATTCTTTAAGCAGCACGTTATTTTATCTTTGATTTTGCTGAGTAAAATGCCTTTTCCATATACAGTGCGTTCAGCCTCCTCAAATTAGTGGTCCAAATTTATTTACTCACATATATTAATACTTTTGGGGCTGAAAGCCTTAAACATTCTTGAGCTTCTGTCTCAGTAGTTAATATTGCTCATAACTAAGCAACCCTGAGCAGAAGGTTGCTTTATGCTGCTGAATGTCAATGAGCTTTGTGCTCTCCTGAACTTAATGTTGACTATGGAAGTTTGGTAAACTTTAGGAAAAATTTGTTGCAGTTTTAAAACTAAGTGTTTAGAACCTTGCTTGTGTGAAAAACAAGTGGTGTGGGACTTTTTCCCCCCTCCCATCACTAGGGATATCTTTATATCCCATGCAGTAGTGATTTTGTTTTATCTGTATACATATTTGACAGATTAGAAAGTATAAAGTTAGAATTATCTTGCCTAAATTCTGGAATCTGAAAATGTACACTGAGGCACTTCGTTTTCTAAATGAAATCTGGAGTTTAGAGACTTTGAAACTTCTGTTTTCTAGTCAAATATCTGGCTGAGTTAGCTAAATTAAAACAGTATTCTGAATATCGGCATTAGTTTTCGTGTGTTTATGTTTTTATTTTAGAAAAATCTAATTTGGAGTTAAATTCAAATCTTTTTTATTTGGAAGAGATCTAATTTTGTATTTGCATACCAGCAGGGGGCATTCTAATCTAGACACAGCATTTAAATGATTTTTTTTCCTTAAAAATACTTGTTTTGTTATATTTTTTCTATCAGTCAGTAGCATTCTATCATTTTAGAAACTTCAGATTTCAGAGGGAAACATGAACATCGAATCTTCAATAATAATTTTCTACATGATAATTTTCAACCCCCTTACTGTTTTTTAAGAGAACTGCTGTGCTTGAAACAGAGGGTGAAAAAATTTTTTGGTCTTAAGTATCCAAAGACTTTGTATTTTTTAACATGAAAACAGAGTTACACTTTGATAAAATCATTTGAAGGAAGATAATTTTAGTTTAATATAATAAAAATACAGACTACATTTACCTGATAAGAAAATTTCCCCTCTTTTTTCTTTAATCATTCTGATTTTTGAGTAAGAGATAATTTGTTGATACCTTCTGATTGGGTCGTGCCTTGGACAGGCTGCCAGATCATTTAACATACTTCTGAATTTAACCGAATTAATGCTTTAGTAAAAGTTAAATTGTTCTCTCCCCATGCCCCCTCTTTTTAAGTCCCTTTGCCATTGCTGTAGAGCCTCCGCCTAACCTTTCTTTCTCTGTCTCCCAACACTCTGAGTATTTATTGAGTCCTCTCTTTAAAACGTAGAGATGAATGCAGATGCATTGGAAATTATTTTCTGTGGTAGGAAAATTTTTGAAGACGCTCTAAGTTATTTGGGTTACCTACTTCTTAAATATCTGTGTTGATACTGTAAAGGTGTTTGTTCTCATTAGGCACAATGAAGCAAATCTTCCATATAATCACATTAGTGATACGTGACATTAAAGCCTAATTGGCTTATTTAAAATATCTAGCCCATCAATTTCTTTTAGATTGTAAAAATTTAAAAGGTTATGAGTGCAGTTAAATATTCCTTGGTGAATAATTTTAATTTCAGTACAATTTGTTGAGAATTTAATTAGGACTTTTGACTAGAAGAAAAGAGTGTGGAGTGCCAATAAATAGTTGTCTAGTTGAGTACAGAAATCAAAATTCCTTCAATGGTTTTGGAAATCCCAATGAAGTTTATAACTTAGTTTTGATTTACCAAATTCAAAGTAAACGTCATAGAACTAATAAGATTATGATAAATACTTAAATGTTTCAGTGTGTATTTGTTTTGTTTTTACACTCAGCCTTATATTTTGTAGGAAATTGATGAAGCCTGTAAGAGAATAAAGCGCGAGGTAGATGATTTGGGCCCTGAAGTTGGTGACATTAAAATCATTCCATTATACTCTACACTTCCGCCTCAGCAGCAACAACGCATTTTTGAGCCTCCGCCTCCAAAAAAGCAGAATGGAGCGATTGGAAGAAAGGTTAGCATTGAAATATTCTCTATAAATGTTTCATTAACACAGAACTTTGAGATATGAAACTGTTGAATTTTTAAGTACTAAGTTATGGGTGGTGGTGATCTGAGTTGCGCACTACAAAACAATCTGTATTTCAAAAGTAAATAGAAAAAAAGTGTATTTTGGTGGAATTTTATCTTTTGACCTTAGAGTAGTAAGAGCATGTACTGTTTCCATCCCCCACAGGAAACGCCTCCTTAGTAAATGGGTGCTTGGTTAGGGTGGGTTAAGAAAAGCAAGAGATGATCAAGTGTTGTCTTTCCATTAAGTCACTTGGCAAAAGCTAAGCACTTTTTTCTTCAGTGCCTTGGCTTCTGCCTAGAATCTTCTTAAAGACCTAACCAATTGTCATGTCTATAGGTATGAAATACTAACTGCGCAGATTTCTGATAATAGCGTTCATTGTGCTGCATTGATGTGGGTTTCTTTAGGGCAGGAATGCCAGATTCTCTTAGTATGCATGTCTGCCTGGCATAGGAAGGGGCAAGGGTTTTTCTAAACCTGTTTCTGGGCTCTTTCTTGGGAGGGGAAGGGGATCTGAGTTGAAGTTTGGAACAGCTACGCTTTTATTTTATTTTGAGAGCTGGAGGTTCTAGTAGGTTCTTCAAAAATAAAATTATATTGATGAAAATGTTTGAAAAACATTAGTGGAATTAGTCATTTATTAGGTTAAATAACTGCTGAATATGAATTTTGGTAAGATTCTTAAGGTTTTTTTTTTGCTTTGTTTTGTTTTTTAAGTGAATATTATTTACGTCATCACTTTGGGGGATTATTATCAAGGATTAAGTTTTGTGTACACAAACTACTAATGTATCTAGAATAAACTAGTCCCTCATGGTAACTGCTATAAATTCCTTGAGTATATTCCTGTAGAAAAAATTTTTGAAATATTACTTAGGTATGATTTATTTGTCAGTTAGATTTGGAAGTGATTGCTTTCTAATTTCTATATTCAGGACTACCAGATTCCCACAACTTTTTCTGCTGTTTATTTCAGTCTTTTTGCTAATGTTTATCATTACTGAAGAGTTACACATTATAAAGATACTTAAATATATCAGGGCTACTAATATCTTTATATGGCTGTGTAAGTTAAATGAACTAAATACATTTTTCAAATTGAAGGTAACCTACCAAAAGGATATACAACACCAGCCTAGTGGAATGTAAATTAACAAGCGATTGATGGGGGGGGGGGGAAATCTCAGCTTCTGAAATTTTCATAGATCGGCTGGAGTCGTGAATATGACTTTTAAAGAAACCGTGTGATCATAGCTTAATTATGTTGAACTTTCCAATTACTTTTGTCATAGTGTTGTCTGTAAAACACGTTAAAACCTTTTTTCCATTTAAAATTTTTACATCTTAAAATGTTAACATTTTATTTTATGTGCATACTCAGCTTTGGGGAAAACTTGAAGTTTTAAGTAATAGCTTTAGTATGTAATTTTGAAGTTGAAATTTTTGACTGAAAAGTGCTTATTCTCTTTGGAATTTTTAGCTTAATTCTGTATCAGTGGATGAATAAATAAAGTAGCTGTTTTCTTAAACATTTTTATAATAATAAACTGCAGGCAGATAATTTTTAATTTTTCTTAAAATCATGTACACTCTGTATATCTGCATTTAAGATTAGATTTTTTTTTTTTAACCACTGAGCAAGATTTGCCGTATTTGTGTATCTTTTCATATAGCTCTTTTCATACCGTTTTTAGGTTACTTTGAGGAGTATGGGCCTGAGCTTATTGAAATGTATTTCACAAATCTGAGTTCTTTACTCTGTTAATTATAATTTTATTGGAAATTTAGTTTCAGTCTGGTATAAGTCTAGTACATGATATATTTTGTAGGATCTACAACTCAAGCGCATGAATTAGAATTTAACTGTATTACCTTTTGTGTTCTTGTAAATCCCGAGGATACTGAGGAGAATTTTGTCTCACTGAAAAGAGTGATTTAGCAGTAGTTGGATATATGTGTGTTGATGGCCACAGATGATGAGGGGACCACTGGCGTCCCCAGTGGGTGGGCTTACTTTGGGATCCCATTGTGGGCTTTCAGTTCAGAGTCAAACCAGGGGACATAGTGCTGCTTCATCTACTGGTGGTATTTCATTCAGCTAAAACAATAGGATCTCTTGGTGGGGAGTCATGTTCTCTTGGCATGAATGAGCTTCATCTTAGACGCTGAGAACACTGTCAAACACGCAGATGTGTACAAGCACCCATTCCCCCGCTTGCGCCCCCCGCCCCCAACCATGATCCCAGGAGAGGGAGGGAGGACTTTTGGCCTTTGGATTGTCAGTCTCATGTGGGGCATGTTTAAGGAAAAATGAGCAGTTACAGAGGAGGATTCACTCATCTAGTCATGTTTTTGGTGCTGGGTGGGGAAACTGCCTGGAAGAAGGTGGGAATGTCAGCTGAGAACCAGAGTGAGCAGAAAATTATTCTGTCCAGGCACCAACTGGCGCAGGAAGAGCAGGTGACTGGCAGACCCATGGCTCTGGCTGGGTTAGACAGCTGTCTGAAGGTTTGTTGGGACTGTGGGGAAGGAGGATGGGGAGGAATTAAGATGCACACAGGTTATGTGAGGGAAAGTGGCTGCATACTGGAGCAGGAAGAACTGGCAGTTGGTTGCTGTTTTCCTATTGTCTTTAAAAAGAAATGTCACAACTTTGATAATATCCTTCTTATAAAATAAAGGACTAGAGGCCAAGGCTTCCTTCACTTTTATTCACAAGTGTGAATTCACTGTCAGTGACTGATATTCACAACTGATTTAAAAGTACGACGGAATATTTAGGGATGTATGGTCTGCTTCCAGTTGTGTAAAACCAAATATGATTTGATTGATTTCTTTGTTAAATTTGTTCTACTAGAAGGATAATAGCATAAAGTAGAATGTAAGAAGTTAAAATGTTTGGAACAAAGAGAATATTTAATAGGTGTTAAAAAATTCTGCCAGAATAAGTATAATTCTGTATATTTGGACACCTTTTGTGAGGTAGTACCTTATTTGTTATCTTACCGATTGTATTAATTTATGTAAAATAGAGTTTATAATGTGATTGAGGTAAAACCTACAAAGCAGCCTTTTAGTATTAAAGTTTTAAAATGTATACTATATTAAAGGTAAAGTTTTATAGGTATTGGGGACTTCACTAGCATTCCTTTTACAGATAGTTACTGAATTCCTTTTATGTGAGCTTCTAATACAGCACTGCTGGTGAACTGTTTAAAAATTTTTAATGATCGAGAAAGGTTGGGAATGCATGTATTTTTGTGAGGGTAGATCATTTTACTTGTTTTGATCATGCTTGACATTTATTCAGATATTTGAGGTTAAGTTCAAGCTACAGTTTTGTATAAACATTAAAGTTTACTCATCAGTAAATTACTTATGTACATCTTTTGAGTATGTCTTACAATTGCTATTTAATAGATTTGGTGTTATTAAAACCTAGTAACTATTCTTTGATTTTGTTTAGTTTTTATTAATTTTGTCCATACAGATTGCTGATTTTTCTGTGGCTTATCTTACAGTTTACTAATTAACATGGCTCAAAGCATACACTGCTCAATAAAAAAGAGAAATGGCCCTTGTGGAGGTGGTTCTATAGTTTTAAAGAGAGGCTTAATGATCCACTATCTGAAGATAACTTAGTGTGGTACTGCTGGGAGGTGGACAAATAAAGAAGTTAATGTCCTTACTGAATTGGTGACCCCCACAGAGTTCCCTGGGGACTAAAAACCAAACTAGTTGAACCTAAATGCATTATTGTGTCCAAATAGAATTCAAGTAGAGCAACTCAACTCTCAGTTCTACTGCTTTGAAGTGGAATTATTGAAATAAATCAAAGTAGATTTCATTGCAAGGCATGTTATTGAGGGGGAAGGGGGATAAATCGAGATAAAGTTTAATCTTAACACACTTAACATAAACACATAAAATGTGTCAAACTTTTTCCCACAGGGTCTATTCTATATTTAGGGGTTATTTACCTGAAATAATTGCTTGGTCAATGAGGTTTGAACACTTTTTAAGGCTCTTTGAACACTTACTGCCATGTTACAGTCTAGAAATCTTATACCATCTATATATATTTCCCCTGGTCATATGTAGGTCCCTTGACAAATTCAGGATCACTTTGTGTTCTGACCAGTTCCTAATTAGATAATGTGCCACTTAACATCTAGAACATACTTATGGCTTGCCTTACTCTGTTGGTAAGTTTTCAAAGGAACTAGAAGACTTTTACATCTCATTTATTTGTTCTTGTGTATTATGTATTTGTGTTTTCTTTAGACCTAGCTAGTATTACTTCTCCAGCTCTAGTAATAGAGTCATTGGCAGAAGCACCATGAAAGTCATACAGTTACATGAGTTTTTCTGTTTTTTGGTCCACAAACCTACTTCCCATGGTTTCAGAACCCTGCCCTTTTTCTCAAAGATACTTTAATACCTGCTAAATCAGTATGGTAAATAAGTTGTACTCAGAAAAAATTTTATTACGTTAAAGCTTTTCTAACCAATTTAAGCCTTTGGGAAAAAAGCTTGAAAGTAGTCCTACTTATCTAAGGTCTTTTTTAACACTACTGTTTTAGAGTTTGATAGTGACATGGGGTTTGCCAGGTTGGCATAATCCTGTTAAACACTTGTGGAATCACAAATCCACACGTCCTGGTAAGTATTCTATAGTTTGTCACACACATACCATACCCAAAGACGCATGACCACTGAATAAAAGTATTTTGTAAAGAAAAATGATTTTCAAATAACCGTAAAGAACCAGTTGAATCAATAAATTTTTATCATATTAATTGTATTATGTTCTACAATAAACATGTGAAATGTATTTTTTAAAAATTTCCTCCCTGGCTTTAAGTATATATCCAGAACTGTAACAGTTTCACCCCAGAATTCCAGAAAACCATAAGACCTCTTATATAATCAGGAGCATGTAGCTGGTTCTGTAATAGGTTTATAAGGACTTTCTACATTTATTACCTATTTTTATTTGTTAATAGCTTTGGCTTAGCTAGATTAATATGCAGAAGTTATAAAAGGAAATTGAGGTTTGGGAGTCTTAAAACCTTTCTGCTATAACTTAGCTACCTAGGTTTGCTTCCCGGCTCTGCCACCTACTCCTAAATTCATTGCTCCTTCCAGCACAACACACTTGACTTTGTAGAAGAATATTAAACTCAGGATATTTATTCAAATTCACCTGTCAACCTTATATGCCTTGTTTATGTTTGCTTTGGTTTTAATTATTGAACCGTGTGCGTGTTGTCTAAATCTACTGAAAAATATATTTCAGTAACATCAAACGGCCCATGTTTCTTACCCATTTGCTAGTCTGCAGTCTTTGCAACTGCCCAGTACAAAAAAAGAAGGATTCTGGTTTTATATGTGAATGATTCTAAAATATTACCCCATCAGTGGCTCTCTAGTAAGTTTTGGCAGTGTAAGTCCTTTTTGTTTCTTAGATGTGCCTATGGGCATTTTTGCTTACATGCCCTAGTTTAAGCGCAACCTTCTATTGCTAGTGTTCTACCCTTCTTTATCGTGGGAGATCCCACCTTACCGTTGCCAACTCACTTAAGTGCCGTTTTCTCGGTAAATTTCCTTGGTCTTTGCTGTGGAAATAAACCCTTCTTAAGTCTCAGAGTGAGTCTTTGGTGTCATTTACACTGTCCATGTCTGAGCTTCCTTTACAAACTGTGAGTACGCCCTGTATCTGACTCATCTTCTATGTCATTTGCTTGCATATACAGGCATTTTCAACTAATGGCAGTTTTCTGTTTCTTAAAATCAGATGTTTGGAGGAAAAAATACTAATGAGTATCCCATTTTCTTAACCGTTTAAAAAGAAAAATTATGGGCGCGCCTGGATGGCTCAGTGGGTTGAGCCGCTGCCTTCGGCTCGGGTCATGATCTCAGGGTCCTGGGATCGAGTTCCGCATCGGGCTCTCTGCTCAGCAGGGAGCCTGCTTCCTCCTCTCTCTCTGCCTGCCTCTCTGCCTACTTGTGACCTCTCTCTGTCAAATAAATAAAATCTTAAAAAATAAAAAAGAAAAAGAAAAAGAAAAATTATGTGACATGTTATTCTCAAACCCCAACCAGTTTCCTAAAATAGATCTAAAGTACATCGTACACTTAACATACACACAACGATCATAATAATATGTAAATGCTATAAACTTTTTCCCTTGACAGTAAAAGGTTCAAGTGATTAACACTCGGTTTGTATGCCATGACATCTTTGAGACCGTACACTTGCTAAAACATCTGCATTCGATTCTGATGATCTGCCAGTTCTTGGATTATAACTTGAGATTTTCTCCCCCCGTTGCCTCCTGTGCCATTTTGTTTAAAATGTTGATTTTTTTTTTTTTTTAAAGATTTTATTTGACAGAGAGAGAGAGATCACAAGTAGGCAGAGACAGGCAGAGAGAGGTGGGGGAAGCAGGCTTCCTGCTGAGCAGAGAGCCCGATGCGGGGCTCGATCCCAGGACCCTGGGATCATGACCTGAGCTGAAGGCAGAGGCTTAACCCATTGAGCCACCCAAGTGCCCCTAAAATGTTGAGTTTTGATGATGCAAAGTTCCTTTGTAAATATTTCCAGAAAATATTAGAAGATATACATGTTTTGTGGACTTTGGGTAATAACCAAAATAATGTTCTGTCGGAGAGACATTGTAAGTTGAGCTTATACGGTTTCATCATTTTTCTTTTGATGCTATCCTTACATTTATATAATCAAAACAATGTGATTGACTGATAACCTGGAGTAATATCTTTCTTTGAAAAACGAATTTGCTGTGATGGACTAAATGAAATTTTGATTTAAGATCTTAAATATTAATTTCTTCATATTGCATTGGCTATTGAGGATGAAACCTTATTTTTAAGTTTACTTACTGGGTCGAAATTCTTTAGTGCAACTTCATGGCTTACTGTTCTCTCAGTTTTACTTGATTTACTATATAATTTATATACTATTAATTTCTTAACAGGTAGTTGTGTCAACTAACATTGCAGAGACATCTTTGACAATAGATGGTGTGGTATTTGTGATTGATCCTGGATTTGCAAAACAAAAGGTACATACTTTAGTACTTTAGTTGTATTCTTTATTAAATTGGTGTTAGCTTAAGAGTTCTTACTGTCTACTCATTTAGTGAGTACAGTTTACTTTTTAGAATTATTTTTCTCTGGTCTTGTGTTTTATTTTCAGGTGTAGGTGATAATGAACCTTTTCTGTTATATGGCTCTCATGTATTAAGCCCACGCATAATGTTTAATCCTAGTGTTTTGTATTTTTTTTTCCTTGTTAAGGTTAATTTGGTTTTTGTTGGTGGTGGTGTTGGGTTTTTATTTCGTTGTTGTTTTTCTTTATTTCTCTGTAGCATTGGCAAGTATTTTGGTTTCTGCATTCATTTAAGAAGTATGGAGGTTGGGACGCCTGGGTGGCTCAGTGGGTTAGGCCTCTGCCTTCAGCTCAGGTCATGATCTCAATCTGGGTCCTGGGATCGAGCTCAACATCGGGCTTTCTGCTTGGCGGGGAGCCTGCTTCCTCCTCTCTCTCTGCTAGCCTCTCTGCCTACTTGTGATCTCTCCCCCTGTCAAATAAATAAAATCTTTAAAAAAAAAAGTATGGAGGTAGTAATTAGAGGGATAGGATTGTCTTTCCTGTAGATTGGTCACTTACCGAAGGATATCAGAGTTTCTTTTATGTGCCAGGCATAGTAACTGAAAAGCTGTTAATGTTAACCTCTAGTTGAACAGTGCTGAAGACCAAGCAGTTTGGTCAGAGGAAGTGACTGCTCAAGAAATACTGGGGATGTTCTGTAATTTACAGATCTTCTGTTACATTTGTTACATTTTGTAGGTGTAATTGAGAGAATTTGTTGCATGTAGTATTCGTGTTTCTGATGGAAAATTTTCTCTTTAAAGTGGCAGTGTGTAACTGAATTTTTTTGGACTAAGTTCAAAATACTTTTCTTGATGTTCACGCTGAACATCAAATGTTGAAATTGACAGATTCTTTTTAGGCAGAAGCCTTTAAAACTGTCTGCTCTATGAAAGCAAGGTAAAACTAGTAGAACTGAAAATATTTTCAATTAGGAAGAGTAAAAGTGTTAGAAGCTTTGTGTATAATAGGTAAGAGCCTTTCCATGTTAGCTTGAATCTTCAGAATGATGGAGTCAGAATATCTGAAAGTTAAGGCACAGGGTGACCAATTCTTGGTTTCTGTCTCTGATTTACAGCCTTCATCAGTACTACTTTATTTTAGATTAACTGTGGACTTTGTGTACTTCTGTTAGATTATAGTTTTGTGGTTAACTGGAGAAAAAATTCTTAACATTATTTTCATTCCAATAGGTATACAATCCTCGAATCAGGGTTGAGTCTCTCTTGGTAACAGCCATTAGTAAAGCTTCAGCTCAACAAAGAGCTGGTCGAGCTGGGCGTACCAGACCTGGGAAATGCTTCAGACTTTATACAGAGAAGGCTTATAAAACAGAAATGCAGGTAAGGGGTTTTGCTGTATCCTTCCTATTTGTGTGGAAGGTTAAGTTGAATTTGTTACCAGAAGAAAATTGTTCTATTTACTTCATCTTGCCTTTGGCACCATAAGCTCCTTACTTTTTCCCCTAGTGAGATTTATGTTGTAATCTACCAGTACAGCTCTCTGTTACAGTTCTAAGTTGAAGGAAACAGTGGCAGTAACACTTTCAACCCTGTAAAGATAGTTCACAGGAAATGTCTGATTTCTTTCTGGTATTTTTCTCATGTTGATTGGTGGTTTAGAAGTAATGCCAAAGTAAATAACTAAAGAGGCAGAGAACAGATATGTTTTGTTTTCTGGAGCAAGAGGATTAAGGCATGTTTAACAGAATAAACATTTCTTGTTTTTTTGCTAGGATAACACCTATCCTGAGATTTTGCGTTCTAATTTAGGATCAGTTGTGTTACAATTGAAGAAGCTTGGTATTGATGATTTGGTACATTTTGACTTTATGGATCCACCAGGTATGAATTCTCAAAGCCTATTTTAGCACACCTTTTACCAGAGTTCAGTGTCTCTGCATCTTACTCATTACACACATACCCCTTGTTTTTTTCTTCCAGTATCATCAAGACGTGTCTTATATGGTAGCATTAAAGCTAAAAGAGTGACAACTATCTGAGAAAGTTCTTTTTAATTTGTTTCTTTCTTTGGAATAACTAAATATCCTGGGAATTACTGACTGGGCAGGAAAATCAGAAATTTCTGCTTTTTTTGTGTTGGTGTTGTTTTTTTGTTTTTTAAATGTAGGAAAATGACAGTTTTAACTATGCAGGAAAATTTTGCAAGTTTATGTGATCCATTGTTTGCTAGATCTCTGTAACTGAATTTGATGACAGTTTGAGTTTTGAGTTTGGTCCACTGTAGAATGAAAAATGAGATGGCTTCTAATAGTTTGTACTTTATCACATTTTTGCTTATTAAAGCAGTTTGTCTAATAGATTGCCTTTTTCCCCAGCTCCTGAAACTCTGATGAGAGCCTTAGAACTTTTGAATTACCTGGCTGCTTTAAATGATGATGGAGATCTGACTGAATTGGGATCCATGATGGCAGAGTTTCCTCTAGATCCACAGCTCGCTAAAATGGTTATTGCAAGTTGTGACTACAACTGTTCTAATGAGGTCCTATCTATTACTGCTATGTTGTCAGGTAATAGAGGGAAAGGAACTAAAAAAAGCCCAGCTCTTCACAGTTTGGGTGGACTTCACATTTGGTTTTGTTTTTTAATATCTAGTATGATAGTGGATTTTATAGTTGGTTTCAAGGAACTCATTTTGTTTCCTAAATCTCTTGTAAAAAGATTTATAAAGACATAATATTTACAAAAGTAAAGTAATTGATTGTGCACAAAATCTAGTAGAAGCATTGGCTCTCTTGAGTGCGAATAAAAATTGCAATAAGAAAAGAACAAGTCTGAACACAATTGTAACGAGTTCTTTGGTAGGTTCATCAGTTTGGCGGTTTATTACTGAAAGCACAAGAAGAAATTCGTTCTAGTACTTGGCACTATTAAGTGAGCCTGGGACAAACCCAAACTATCATTTAAATTGAGCTTTTCCTACATACATAAATATGTTTTCTAGTGGCAGTCAAGCAAACATGAATTTCAAAGTTAGTATCAAATAAATAGAAATAGCTATGTGTAATTTTAGGCTTAAAATCAGATGAGAATTCTTTTACAATGGCAGAAAACACTTGATAAAAGAAATATACCTAATAGATAATATTGCTGATTTTGGAAATTGGAGCATTAAGCTGAACAAATCATGCTGTTTTTAGTTAACAATAAAGCGTAATCCACAAATGAATTATAACTTGGAAATTAGACTTTCCAAAAAGAAGAAATATGATTAACAACTTTACACTGATTCTTATAGCTAAAAATAGAAGACATTTCTTGTTTTTACTGATGATCAAAGTACTTGATACTACTAGTTCCACTACTGGGGAGGATGACTTCAGTTTCAGAGTGGTTTATTCGTCTTTATTATAACTTAATGCCTCAAATAATTCAAAATTAATTCAAAATTTATTTAGAATTAAAGGACAAATTGAAAAATTTCCTAAATACAAAATTTTGGCTTAGTTTAGATGTATGGTATGTTTTAATGGTGTGAATTTTTTATTTAAGAACTAGCTAAAAATGTTTTTTTGCAGAGTTATGACTGATCAGACTCAGAGCAGATGGGCAGGGCAGTATCGAATCATTTTAATAAAATTGTAGTTTAACTTGCGGAGGTGGTGGTAGGTTGTTGTCTGCCTTTCTTACGTGTTTTTGTTAGATGCTCCCAGTTGGTGTTTACCCAAGATTTTAGTTTGCAGAGAAAGTGTGGGGCAAGATTAACAGATTGTTTGTGTATTTATTTGTTTTCTGCTCAGTTTTTATTCTTCCTGTTTCTCTTATCAGGGATACTATATAATTACCATCATATGAGTTTAGATTACTAGCTCTTTAAAAAACTGGTCATTGTGACGCAGTTGAAATCTTCCAACTGTATCTCTTATTTGTAATAAGGAGCTCTGCACAACACAGGGGTCTATTAGCACATCAAGATTATGGACATTTATGTGTAGTGGTTATTAAGCATGGCATTTGTGGGGGGGAATGTTAAAGGGAGAGGAAGAAGTCATGGAACAAAAACAAGTTTGCTGAGTTTATACTGCTTTGTTTTCCATTTAAATAGTTTTTGAAATTTTCAGGTCCTTATACAAAATAGTACAATCATCAAGGGCCTTCTAGGGTACTGCTTATTCCCACTGTTAATTCTGGGAGCTAGTTCATATTTACTTTCACATCTTTGAGAGGTTTCTGTACTTCTATGAATTACCTTGCTTCAGTTACATTAAGCAAGACATTTAATTTATATTTATTGTGATCGTATGTCATTGTCTTTATTTGGCTTCTTTGGTATATTTTTAAAGGGGAAACTGTATGGGAAAGTAATTTGATACTGTATTTGATCTTGTTGTTGATTATTCCCATTATCTTCTATCTGGACTGATCATTTATACTTTTTTATATTGACAAGGTTTTAAGAGCTTTAAAAATGTGTTGACAAAGTCCCAAGCTGTTAAGTATTTTTACTTTCATACTGCTTTTATTACTATGGAATTGCTAAAGTGAATTAAGGAAAGTTGTATTTTAAAAATGTAGTGCACGCTTTGTAACAACTTAAAGTTTTATGTGAATTAACGTTGAGGCTCTAAACAAATACTGTAGTTACATATTTTGGTGACCCTTGAAATAATGACTGTTTCAGACTAATTGTCAACTTTTTAAATACTGAATTTTGCTTTTTATATTGAGGTTTTGATTCACATAACTTTTTTTTTAAAAAACTTGGGACGTCATTTTCTAATCTTTTTATTAAAATGCTGGAAAACTAGGCTGAATATCCGCAGCCTTTTTGAATTTTCTTAATTCAAAGGCGGTTTAACCTTCCACCACTACTGCTATCATCAAAACCCAAGATTTCATGATATTTTTTATGTTTACGTAATGCTTCTGCTCACCGGTGCTAATAGTGATACCCACCAGTTGGTAATAGCCATAGCACTAGGGAAAAAATTACAGTAGAAATGTGGCAATAGACTGGTTAGAAAGTTGTTTTTAGCCCTGCAGTGGGCAAATAGAGCTCATAACTTCCATAGCCATTCAATGGATTTAGTGGATGGCCTTTTGAAAAATTACATTTAGCTTAAAGGCTATTGACACCATAATTCTGGTTATTGGTAGAGCTATCGGCACTGGTTTTTGAAATAAGTCGAGCTTTCTATTTCTAGTATCTTGATGGCCTTCAGAATAGCTGTTTGATGCCTACTTTTAGATCTAGTTAAAATAATCAGGTACTCTGTAGCTTTGAAACCCTCTTGTCTTACAGATGTGGTTAGGTGTTGATGTACCAAATCAAGGTAGTAAACAGTCCAAGATGCAGTTGGAGGCCATCCTGCCCTGCCCTATGCTCTGTGAACTGACCTAGCTAGGCCTTGTTCCTCTATCTGTGAATGCGTGACTCATCGATATGGGCGTTTGTGTTGGGCCCATACCAACCTTGTTTAGTCCCACAGTGTTTTGTTCGCCCCACGGAGGCCAAGAAAGCCGCAGATGAAGCCAAGATGAGATTTGCCCACATAGATGGAGATCATCTGACACTGCTGAATGTCTACCATGCTTTTAAACAAAGTAAGTGTAAATTAGATTGAAGGCACTCTTTTGTCTAAATGTCACTTGCAGCATATAAGATGTTTCTTCATCTTACTTTCATTTATTATCTGTGACAACTTTACATTAGAAACCCAGAGGTACTTTAGAAAAAACTCCTGACTAGCATTGAAAATAGAAATTGTCTGTCATTTCCAAAGTTGTTTACTTATAATCAGGGGGAAAATACCTGTTACAAGAAATCTGGAAAATACAGAGCAATAAAAACAAAATACAAAATAGTATAATATTTACCACTGACCTATAATTTTTATGTACGTTTTTTTCCTATTTCTTCTCATTCATTGTATGTGAATAGTTTTGTATCATTTATAGAATCTTTATTGCTTAATAATTTTACTAATAAATAGCTCTTAAGTAAATATAAAACTAACAAAATAGAAAAAAGGGCTGCAGATGTGAATGACCATTCTCAGGTTATAAGTGGTCCATATACATGAGGAGAAAGATGAACTCTACTTGTAGTTCAAGAGCATTATTATTGAGAGGTACCATTTTCTCACCTATAAAACTGGCAAAGCTTATAGAAAAATAGTCCTGAGCTCTGTAGAAGTGGGTTTAGTGTAACAATTCTACACCAGAGGTGGAAATATAAATTGATGTGGTCTTTATGAAAAGCAGTAGATTTTATGTCACTGAGACCTGAAGAAATTCAGACCCTTTGACCCAGAAATAATCTATGAAATTATCTTTCAGTGTCCAGTGGACACAGATATAATTAAAAGATTTCATCCCAAAATTACATATGGTAGTAAAAAGGGTAGGGGGGGGGGAGCTGTCTTAATGCCCACCAATAAATAGGTGGTTCAGTGATTTATGCTATACTATTCTAAGCTTAGCTTTGCTTTTCTTCTCTCTTCTCTTCTTTTACATTTATTTGAAAGAGAAAGAAAGAGCACAGGACGGGAGCGGGAGGTAGGGAGAAGCAGACTCCCTGCTGAGCAGGGAGCCAGAATGAGGGGCCTGATCCCAGGATCCAGGGATCATGACCCGAGCTGAAGGCAGACAGTTAACTGACTGAGCCATCCAGGTGCCCTGTTCTAACTTTAAATGGTTTTCAGAGACTGTTTAGTGACATGAAAAACATTACATTTGTTTGAGAATAATGAAATACAGTGGCTCAAATTCAGGTTTTTCATGTCATTTTATTTGTAACTCATTTTTGTTATCTTCTAAAAATCTGTTTACACTCCTAAAATGGTCTGTTCATTTTGGCACATCTCTTTTGGGTGAGGCTAAATTTATTTATCTCAAGAGTCCAAAAATGCTGCAGAGCCAGTAAGTGGAACAAAGAGCATAGCTGCCAAAGTGCTGCACGTCTGTGTGTTACACATGACCTTCGCTATGAGTTGAATAGAATTGGCAAATAATCGGGTTAAAATAAAAAACGAAGGCCAGTACACAGTTGACTTCAGAACATTTATTTTATCCCTCTTGTGTCCAGTGTACTGATAATGCATAATGTTAAAGACTGTTCCTGATAGGTTAGGTCAATCCAAGAAATACACTATATTCCTGTGTGTATCAAACAGGTGGTGTCATCGTGGTTGGTGGTGGACTATGTGACCACCAGGCACAGAACCTGTTAACTGACGGGGAGGCTACAGAGGGGAAGGTCCTGAGAAGGAGCAGATTTATGTCCATCTTGGTTCTCAAAATCCTTTGATATCATTAAAATACTGTTTTAAGTGGAAATTAAAAGATTTCTAATGGAGCAGCATGGGTTTTTACCATGTATGCCTCACAAGACATTTTAATGTTCTTTTAAGTTAGGAGATTGTATTATTTTGTTATTTAAGTTCTCTTTAAATAATTATTAAAAGTTATTTAAGTTATATAAGCTCAGCAGTTGGTGTATTTAGATTTCATCAGTTGCTTTGAGAATGAAGTTTAGGTTTCATCGTATAGAACTGTGTATTTAGATTTTAAGTATGAATGTAACAATTCAGTTTTTGAAATTTGAGCAGTTTACTGTTTCACATGATAAAATTAGTAAATAATGCTTTTTTCTTTATGTACATATTGGTAGTTGGGAGCTTTCTATGAAAATATTGAACAGTAGATATCTATAAAAGCTTTATCCTACCGCTTCTTAGCAAGACTAGGAGAAGGAGTGTCATGAATTAGAGAGGTAGCATCCATTCTCTAGATGCTTGATCCTTGTCTACTACATGCTTCTCACTGCCATAGGAATGGTAAGCTGTTGGGTGTTTTTAGACCTTTTACTCCAAATACTTGTAATAAATAAGGTCAAAGGAAACAGAATGAACATGTGATAGAAGTGTCCCCAGTAGTCAAAGGATTTAGCCTTTAATTACTGCCTGTCATCTTTTCAAATAAAGGGAGCTGTTTTAAAAATAATACCAGACTCCTAGATCTCTACATAATATTTGAACATTTCATATCCCTTTATTGAATTTGAAGTGTTTTCACTAATGATTTTTAAATGATGCTATGTTATGTTCTTAATTGAAACGTTAAGTATAGCAACTGTGTTTCAGATACTGGTCGAGAGGAACTATCTTATCAGAGACAATGACAGTGGCTGATGACATAGAAAAGCTAAAATTCATCTTGATATACTATATGTTGAAATAATACTTTTAAAAAATAAATTTGGAGAAGAGAGCACACATGGGCATGCATGTGAGCAGAGGTGTGTAGAGGAGAGGGAGGTAGAGGGAGAGGAGAATCTTAAGCACACTCCACTGTGAGCTTGGAGCCCATTGTGGGGCTCCGTCTCAGGATCCTAAAATCAAGATCTGAGCTGGAAGTTGAGAATTGGATGTTTAACTGACTGAGCCACCCAGGTGTCTCTGAAATAACACTTTTGAGAAACAACTAGGTTTAAATTATCTTGGAACACCTTGATTTATCTGTCTGATTTCACTCTGAAATGATTTGACTTTAGATCTTAAAAGTAGTTTTGCTATATTGGTTAAGAAATTCATAGCTAGCATTATTTTAAAATATTTCCAACTTTGGATTTTATTTATCCCATTTATCAACTTATTTCTAACAAATTTAGAAAGTACTTGTAGTACTGCCAGATAGTGTTTATCTTGACCACTTAAAATTACCATTTTGTTACCCTAAAGAGTATTCTCTTTAGGGGATATGAGTTCTGAAATTTAGAATCTCAGAAAAGCTATACTTCAGATCAGGGTATGCTAATCAGCTGCCCTTTTCAAGGGCCCCCTTTCTTACTGTCTCAGTGTGGACATTTCCATTGCGTTTCAGCTCCATACATTGCACCAGCATAAGCAAGGATGTCTCATAAGCATACTTTTCTTCTCTTTGTGTTATCTCCTGAAGATACTTGGTTGGTGCTTTGTTTTAAATGTCAGTAAGTTCACATGGATACTTATTCTCATTCTACATGGGTTAATGACTTGAACACATCAGTTCTTTAATTTAAAAGATCCATTTTACTACCTCACCTTCCCACCCATCCTTTCTGAAATGTGGCTGATTTTGTAACAAGCAGACACTGATTAATATATGTTGTTCCTTTGAAAAGCAATTAAAATGTTGTATGTTACAATTGGTAGAATCCTAGAACTAAGGAGAAAAGAGTGTGCCAAAGATTAATATTTATTACAGAAGCTGCAGAAGGATGAACATAGTTCAGATTTTAAGATTCTCCCCCCCCCCCATTTCACAGTAACCCTCTTAGGTTTATTTATCAAAAGGCCTATGAAGTAAATGATGAAGTTTTCCATTGTGACTCTCCAGGACATAAAAATGTCACTGTATAATATTTTATATTATGCTGCAGTTTGAGCTCTTTGCTTAAATGAGCAAACAGTGGATTGGTTGGAAGCTTGTCAAGGATTCATCAGTAGAGAAATATCCCTTTGATAATAAATACGTGCAGTGAAATTATTTGAAGTGTTTAGCTTTGTTTATTAATAATAGTAAGACTTGTTTATTAAACATGAGTGGGGATTCCAGAATCCTTATAAACTATATCACCTGTATATATTTTTTGCTTTTATAGTCTAGCTCTTTAGTTTTTTATTCCAGTTTTTATTTTAATTCTAGTTAGTTGGTATATAGTGTTATATTAGTTTCAGATGTTCAGTATAGTAACTCGGCACTTCCATACATCATCCTGTGCTCATCGATGTTCAAAGGGATACATTTATCCCTGTGTTTATAGCAGCAGTATTTAACAATAGTCAACATACAGAAGCAGCCCAAGTGTCCATTGGTTGATAAATGGATAAAGACGATGGGGGGGGGTAGTGGAATATTACTCAGCCATAAAAAAGAACGAGTTCTTGCTATTTTCAATGACAAGGACAGAGCTAGAGAGTATAATGCTAAGTGAAATAAGTCAGAGAAAGACAACTACCATATGATTTCACTCACATGGAATTTAAGAAAACAAGCAAAGGGAAAAAATAAGATAGGATCAAATCAAGAAACAGATTCTTAATTATAGAGAACAGCATGATGGTTACCAGAGGGGAGGTGGCAGAGGGAGGAGTGAAAAAAAAAATAGGTGGTTGGGATTAAGGAGTGCTTTACCACTTAAATTTTAAATCTTGTTTGTCCTCCATTAAAAGGCACATGGGTTGCAGTGAAACTTTTTTAAATATTTAGCTCTAGATTTGTGCTCTAGCTCAGAAGTAGTTAAATAAAAATTATGTAGTAGTCATTTGAATTCAGTTTTAGGACTTCTAAATTGTATTTGGTAATCTTAATCTAAGTCTGTCCTTCTTTGAAAATGAGGAAGACGTGACATTTTATCACATTCCCTCAACCCATCTTTGTCTGTTAGACTATATGAGAAACAACCAGGGGGTGTTAATGGGCAATGTAACTTCATCAAAAATACTTTATTCAAAATCACAAAATCCAGTAGCCAGAAACCTTAGTGCTATTTCTGATTTTGAACTTCACTGTAGACTTTCTAGGAAAGTTGATAACATTTTGGTTCTTTTATAACACTGATGTGGTTAATTCTCCTTTCTATATTACTTAGTTTATTCTTAGTAATGATTTTTCTTTTTAATTAGATAATATACCTGTATGGATAATTCATGTCCCCTCTTTTTTCCCCCTCCCTCCAACTTTGTAGATCATGAATCGGTTCAGTGGTGTTATGACAACTTCATTAACTACAGGTCCCTGATGTCAGCAGATAATGTACGCCAGCAGCTATCACGAATTATGGACAGATTTAATTTGCCTCGTCGAAGTACTGACTTTACAAGCAGGGACTATTATATTAATATAAGAAAAGCTTTGGTTACTGGGTATTTTATGCAGGTATGTGGATAATGCATGCATGTATAATTAAATGTTTACATAATAGTGCTTGCTTTCTGTAACAGCCCTTTAAATCTACTTAAACAAGTTAAAGAATGTCTCCGAATATTGATTTTAAATGTTATGTCCAGATTTTGGACTGAAATAATATACCAAGAAATTTTGTGTGTTTAAAAAATGAGTGACAGATTGACAGATTAACTCATTAAATGAAAAAGTTAGTAATACATTTGTGTAGAAATCGGTTTGGAATTACTCTTTAATTAGCAGTCCTTTTTTTTTTTTTTTTTTTTTAAAGATTTTGTTTATTTATTTGACAGAGAGAGAGATCAGAAGTAGGCAGAGAGACAGACAGAGAGGAGAGCAGAGAGCCCGATGCATGACTTGATCCCAGGCCCCTGGGATCATGACCTGAGCTGAAGGCAGAGGCTTAACCCACCCAGGTTGAGCCACCCAGGCGCCCCTTAAGAGATTTTAAACAAATTATGTTTAAAAACTCATTCCCTGGTGGTAAAATTGAAAACAAGTCAATCCATTACTTGTGATTGGATTGATTTTAATCATCACTTCTGTCTCTTGTTTCTTCATTCTCTATTTTGGCTATGTCTGTTAAGCAAGATGTAGCCTGCCTTAAGGCCAGATGAGCTAAATAAATAGAATGGACCCAAATGCACAAAATCAAAATAAGAATTGATTGGTGCATAATCTGTAGTTGAAATCATAGTAACAGTAAGAGTTTTTATTGTGGCACCTTATATAAGATCCCATGCTCATTAGAGTTAGGGAAATAATAAAGTTAGGTATGAAAATTCATTCTTTAGACACTTTATTCTTAATATTTGTTTAATATATACTAATACACAGTGGCTTCTTTCTGACATATTCTTAAATTTGCTTATAATTCAAAAAGGATTGGTAAAGCCATACTTAGACAGTATAGATTTCTACTTTTGTGAAAGTTAAACTTGGTTAGAAACAGGGTGTCCAGTATAGTACCTGGCACCTAGTAGGTGCTTAGTAATTATTTATTGAAGGAAATTGAGTTCATTTTTCTGTTCTTTATTAATAATTCTTTATTTCTGTCATTCATACACATTCTTCATATTACTATAATTCTAGAATTAGAAAAGGCATATCATCATCTGTTTCAGTGTTAGCTAATTAAATAGTAGATAAGTTCCACCAGTTGGTGTGTTTGATTATAGATAGAAGAAATGGAGGCAAGAAGCACATGCCACCTTTGCCTGCTCCATTCTTTTCTTGTTATATTTTCTTTGTAGACTACCTTTTGCTTTATTTTTCTGTCTTAATCATGAATGTTCCAGTAATTGTTCATCTAATACACAGCTGGCACTAAGGATCCCACTCTAGATAGATTAAGGCAGGAAAGACTAGATAGTGTATATATAAGGCTCCATGGGCCCATTAGGTCACTGTTCAAACTGCTTAGCCCTGCCTGCCCTCTCAGTGCAGATGTGGCCATGGGCAAATCCGCATCCATGTGTTCCACTGAAACTTTATTTATGGACCCTGAAATTCAGATTACATGATTTTCATTGGTCACCAACTACTGTTCTTTGTTGTTGTCCCCGCCCCCCAGTTCTTTAAAGACCTATGGACCATTTTTGGCTGATAGGCCTTAATAAATGCAGACAATGAGTTGGATTTGGCATGCAGTAATTTGCTGATCCCCTGCTTTATAAGGCAGTGATAAGTAAGTGTAGCCCCTGAATAAAAAGCAAAAGTCGAGGCCTTCCTCTTCTAATTGTATAGGTGGCTTATACCACTTTTGCTTTATAAATAGCACATCAAGAGCATTGTATTAATTTACTGGATTTTGGTTTCAGGTGGCACATTTAGAACGAACAGGGCATTACTTAACTGTGAAAGATAACCAGGTGGTTCAGTTGCATCCCTCTACTGTTCTTGACCACAAGCCTGAATGGGTGCTTTATAATGAGTTTGTTCTTACAACAAAGAATTACATCCGGACGTGTACAGATATCAAGCCAGAATGGTAAGTACCACCCTTTGTTCTAACAGTTTTTGTTAGCATTTTTGCTCAGAATGGAATTTGACTTGGTTGCACTAGTCCTGTCCTGGAACTGAAAGTTCTTTCTCATCTGCTCAGGATATGTGCTCCCATGTTTAGGTATGGGGTCTTGATCTGATAGTATGTTTGATCTCTTAGAATCTTTGCTTTGCTAAGAGGATGGTGGGATTCTTGGTATGGGCATAGGCAGGATTTGAAGCCAAATATAAAATTATAGTTGACTAGCTTTAGGCGTGTCCTAGGAACTATTTTGTTGTGATCAACCCAAGTCTCCTGGTACTGTACTTGAAACAGTCTTTTATCATTAGCTCTCAACTATTTATATGTTGATGCTTTAAAGAGAGTCAGTAAGCAGACATAGAAATTACACGTCTTGTTGTATCTTAGCATATTTGATTTATAGATTGTTATAGGAACTGATTGTGTTATTTTAATCAAAATTACCACCACTCCCCTTTTGTACGTCTGGTTTTTGGTTTGGTTGGTTGGTTGGTTTACCAGAGTCCATTCTGTAACTTATGATAGGAGATGTCAGCCAAGAATGGTGGGACTGAAAGCACTAATTTTAGTTGATGGCACTTGCTAGATATTGTGAAGCTTCTTTCCTACACAGATTTATGACTTTTGACACATGTGTAGGACATTACCATTTTATCTTAAATTCTTTGTTGAGAAAAAATTGTATGGCTAAACATTAAAAGATTCAGTCAAGTGAATTCTTTGGGGTGTAGATCTATATTTATGGTTAGTAAACTTTGAGAAGATACAATCATTTGAATGCAAAGATACTTATCATATAGAACCTGTACTACTATAACCTTGGAGAGGTTGGTCAAAATAGTGTTCTAGAGTGAAGAAATTAAGACCTTATTTTAATATCTTTAGGTTAATGTGAAAAAGGTTTTTGAAAGGATTTTTCTTGTACTTTTTTTTTAAGTTATGGAAAGTCCAACATCAGAAAATTTTACAGTTTGCAAAAGTAATGCTCTTCTAAAAGCAGTGTTTGTACGGATTAGGCGTTTGTAGTTGTAATGTTGATTTGGATTTGTAGATTTACCTTTGTTCATCAATATATTAATGAGTAATACCTATCCTGCTATAGCAACTCTAGTCTTTAATTAAATGATAATTTGGTAATTTTTCCCCCCCCTTCTGGACAGGTTGGTGAAAATTGCCCCTCAATATTATGACATGAGCAATTTCCCACAGTGTGAAGCAAAGAGACAGTTGGACCGCATCATTGCCAAACTTCAATCCAAGGAATATTCACAGTACTGAATTCAGTGCTTAGAACTGAAGTTATTCAGAGGACAGCTTTAAAAGATGAATGAACTCAAAAGTTCAAGTTGTGCTCTTCACGTTGGTTCAATAATGGCCTTTATTTGAAAGCTTTTTAATTTTTCTTTACAGTAAATATTCCATTCTGATTTCATAAATTAAACATTTATGCCTCCCTTTTGTGTTGACACTGTAGCTCATACTGGAAAAGTCGATCAATGTTTTGCAGTTTATTGAAAGTAGTTCTATATATAACAATGTTATAAGCATTTCTTTAGAAATGGTTGAAAATGCTTCTAAAATGTGATTATCGACCATGGTATGCATGATCGTTGTAATTGTTGACATTCCTTTTAGAAGTTGTGAAATGTTACAACTTGTGCTTATGTAGACACAATCTTCTGTCTCAGTACAGAGGCACTGACTTCAATAAAGTCTATTTATACTAATTTCAGCCAAAGCACTTTGATATCTTTGTTCTAGTCTCTCTAAATATGGCTTCTTTTCTTCTCAAGTGTGGGGCTTTTTTGTTTTTTAATTGTAAGTAAACTATGATTTTGTATTTAGCATCTTTCCACAAAGGCTACTGCTCCTTAGATAAAATACTCACTAAAGCAATATTTTTAAGATGATAGTGTGGTACTTTGTTAGGTTAGTCTAATGGGATAGAAGTGTATGTTTTCATTCAAAATTGGCTCTCCAAGGATTGGATAACGAAAGAATAGCTTTCTGTTCGTCTTAAAGTTCATTTCATAAGGCTGATTTGTTACCGCATTTTTAGTAGGTCTTTTTATTATACTTAGAGAAACCTTTTAAACACCCTATCCTCTGAAACAGATGTTTATTTGTATTAAATTAATAGTAGGGAATGATGTTAAATTGTAGATCTTAGAGTTGGATATTTTACACAGTGTGCAAGAGTGATTAGTAAAGTGTGTTAAAATGTAAACTTGGCTTTCTGTTTCCTGTAACAGATAGTAGACAAGTTAAAAACTCTTTTTTAACACAAATGAGGTGTTCGGTGTGATCCCTTAAGGGGCCTGTAATAAATCCGTTCCTTTCACTTGAAGAGTATATACTGTACTCCTTAATTTTTGGACTCCCTTCTTCTATTCCCTCCCCATACACAAATATTTAAATGATAAAGGAAATGTACAGGTGTTTTTAGTTAGAGTTGAAATATATTTTGTGGCATATATCTTATGTGGTTTAAGGGAGTTGATTGGAAAATTAAAGTTTTTCAGGCTAAATAATTTTTAGTATATAGGTAAGCTGTTATTAAATTATGCTGGTGGCTTTTAAGAGTTAATACATTTCTCTAAGTGCCTGATGTTCTTCCCATGGGATAGTGTACATGGTGAAATAATATTTAGGTTGCATTTAAATTGGTTAAAAATTTATCCCAGTTTAAGTATTGACAAATTATCTGCTAGAATTTTTTTATATTAAGAAAGTCTCGGCACTTGGTCAGACTGTTTATCCTAAGCAGGCAGCTTTTGCCAAAGTATTATATTGCATTTTTTTCCCCAGTTGCATATTTTTATAATCTGACCATTACTTAGTTTTAAATAGATCTCGGTGTAGTGTATGTGTTGTTCAGTCTTGTGCTTTTTAAAATTCTAAATTAGACCATTAGGTTTTCTTAAAGAGAAACTTAAGTTGCAGAGCTCTGATGTAAAGAAGGAAGTTTGGCATTTGGCAGAGTTTCTAGGAACAGCGAGTACTCTTTCCGTCTTGTAAGTGATGAGTCTGCACTGGGAGTGGCCATGGAAACAGTGGAGAAGGTGGAGCTCTTTCATTCCGTTGCCATGCCCACTACAACATTGAGTTTTGTGAGGCTGACCATATCTGACCAAAGCTTTGAGTTTTGTGCACTGAAGTTTTTGGCAAAAGAATGGCTTTAAAATTCCTGTCCTCTAACCCCTTTTCCATAGGTTTGGCAGCAGAATACAGAAGCAGTTATAATTTCCCTTGTTTCCATAGGTGGTTAAAACTATCAAATGAATCCCCAGTGGTCCTGTAGAAGAAAATTAAATTTAAAGATTTTTCCATAATAATTCAGAAAATCTTACTGAAGATTTTTCTGAAGAGGTGTCTTCACTTCTCAGAAGCTACTTTTTGTTGTGAATGTAGCATAAAGGAAGGCCTTTGGCTATAAGTTGTAGAAATGAACACAGCTTGGGGAAATAGGACAGGATAACATACACTCTACAGTCAGTCCACTAAGCCACAGCCCTTATGAGTCATAAGTCCATATGATTTAGTCCTAGAATTTCAGTTTTGTAAGGTAACACAAACACCTTGAGATTCCCTTCTGAATAATTTTAATGGCCATCCTTTCTGCTCATATACGTTAAAGCAAACTATTACTTTCAAAGATATCTTAATAGTTCTGCTAGAAATGCTGAGCTGAAATTTTTCTTTCTGACTAACGGTTTCTAATTCTTGCTTCTAGAGCAAAGTTAGTTAAATAAGGATGTTTGTTTTACTGCACGATGCTATTTAGATACTTAACTGTCCTCTTCCTTTACCCTGATTTAGGCTGAATAGCCTGTTTTCCCCTCATCCTTCTCTTTGATACCATTTCTAGATATCTTGAACATCCCTGATTAACCTCTGCTAGATATTCTTTGGACCGTAGTCAGTTCTGTGGTTTAAACTGGGCAGAGAGCAGTGGAACTTGTATTTCTCAGGGGACCAGACATGACATCACTTATGTTAATGTAGCTTATGATTACATTAACCTTTTGAACAACCACAGTGTACTTTTGGCTCATGTTAATTTTAACGTAAATTTAAGGCATCCAGTTAGGGACGCCTGGGTGGCTCAGTGGGTTAAAGCCTCTGCCTTCAGCTCAGGTCACAATCCTGGAGTCCTGGGATCAAGCCCCGCATCGGGCTCTCTGCTCAGCAGAAAGCCTGCTTCCTCCTCTCTCTCTGCCTGCCTCTCTGCCTACTTGTGATCTCTGTCAAATGAATAAACAAAATCTTAAAAAAAAAAAATTAAGGCATCCAGTTATTATGCAGTAATTTTTGGATGTGGCTCAGGGCTGGGAAAAGACTGTCACAAGACCATGGACAGTGTTCATCTTAGAGACCTCACCCCATGCTTTTTAATGCATCTCTGTATTGCTCGTTAAATAATGTTTAAAAAATTTACAGACACAAGAACGAGGTCTTCCTAAATAGTTGGGTTAGGAATATCTCAAGTACATTTTTTTTTAAAGGTTCTAGAATTCTTGCAGTATGAAACCAACCTACACATTGTTTCAGATGCTGTTTTTATCAATACTGAGTTTAAAAGTGAAGTTGACAGGTTTGGTAGGTACATATTTACACAGGAATTTGAATTTTATATTTTTTATATTTTATCTTTATATTAGAGAAAGTCAGGGAAGAGTGGTGTTCCCAGGCAGTTTTTGTGGTGCATTTGCTAGTGCTTGGACCTATGGACAAAATGGCCCTGTAGGTACACTGTTGCACAGGTGTTATCCTTCATTGCCAAGACCAATGCATTTATTGAGACCTTGTTGCTGCGGTGACTTCTAATTACTTCTGTTTTTGTACACTGGCTAGATGATGGAAACTTTGCTGTTTGGCTTAACTGAATTTTCTAGCTTGGACTTGGTAATTGCTCATTTTGAGGGTATTTGAGCCTAAGCCTAGCAAACGCAGTTCTCTGCAGCCACCTCCATCAGCAGTGGTATATGGAGTGTAGCCCAGCCCGGATTTGGGAAGTTTCTTAGATTCTTTTTTTTTCCCCCCTCTTTTATTCTGTTTTAAAAGATGCTATTTCTTGTAGAGTCTTCATTTGTAATTGTAGTAGGTTGTAAATGGAACCTGATGGAGAACTCAAGTTGTAAACTTGGGAAAACCGCACTTAAATAACTTGGTTTTTGTTGTTGAGTTAAAGTTTTGGATTGGAAGAAACTTGGAAAGGCTCCTTTTTACAAAAAGTTGCATGATTAGGATGGAGATCAAGAAAGAGAAGGGATACCTTTTTAAAGAAAGGGACCCAACTTAACAGGTTGTTAGGCAAAGTTTCAATGAATGTCTTAGAAAAGACAGGTTGAGGCCAAGCTTGGTGGTGTTAGCCTTGGAAATGAGAAGATTTCCTTAGATTAGGGCAAAAATTTCCTTAGGTTAAGATAGTTAAGGAACCTTAATTCAAATAGCCTCTTACGGAGCCTGCAAGGGAATCAAGTCCAGGCATGAGGGAGAGGAGTATTGTGTGAATTTGACTATGGATTCCTTCTCAGGTTCCTCTCCTGTTGCTCAGGAGTGTTGAACAGGGAGAAAGCTGCCCAGGTTGAGTATGGCTTATGAAGGCATGGAGAAAAGTGGTGAAGTCTTTGAGATCTTGTCGTTAAAAAGAATCACTGGGTGCGTCCTCAGAGTTGGTTATGCATCCAGTTCTTGGTTTCGACTCAGGTCATGATCCTCCAGGTTGTGAGATTGAGCCCCTTGTCGGGTTTCATGCTGAGCATGGCATCTGTTTGGAATTCTTTCTCTGTCCCTCATGTTTTGTATGTGCTGCATGTGTGTACTCTTCAAATAAATACATCTTTAAAACAATTAAAAGAATCATTGATAGCTGTCCCTATAAACTCATCTAGTACCTGTGAATTTTCTTCATGCCTTGTGCTTCTGTGCTGTTGGGTTAGTAGCACTGGTGAACATTGTATACACGGTACTAGTTGTGATCTCTTTACTGACAAGTGTCTTCATTTCAGCTCATGTATTTGTTTTTCATATGAATTGTTAGGCAGTTGAAATGTTGTCTTAGCCAAATTAGAGACATGATCAGACTGAAATGAGGCATGCTCTCAATTTTAGGGAGTGACTTATTTTAAAACCCTTAATGAATGAGAATTTATTTTAATGCTTTCAGAGGTGTGAGTTGTTTTGTTTTGGATTTTATAAAGAAGTGGAATTACTAAGGTTAGATGGTAGGGAATATTTCAGCTTTATGGCACTAGCTCTATTTAGTATCTTATCAAAGAACCTAGTCCTTGATTCACAGGGAGGGTTTACCTGTCCGTGCTAGTCAGTGTCTTCAAAAGGGAAACATTTTAATTTTTAAGGAATGATAAACTCATGCCGTGAATTATAACAGAAATTACTGGAATTTCATCTTTGAATTGTGATAGTCTATGTATGCCATTGCTTTAGTCTTCGTTCTTGGTACAAAACATACAGGACTATTTTATAAAACAAAAATTCTTAAAGCTTTATGTTTGGCTATTTTATGTAATCATTACTTCCCAAAATTAATTACATCAATGAAATTTTTTTTATTTTTGTTTTTAAGATTTTATTTATTTATTTGACACCAGAGATCACAAGTAGGCAGAGAGGCAGGCAGAGAGAGAGGGGGAAGCCTGCTTCCTGCTGAGCAGAGAGCCCGATGGCGGGGCTCAATCCCAGGACCCTGGGATCATGACCTGAGCCAAAGGCAGAGGCTTTAACCCACTGAGCCACCCAGGCGTCCCTGAAATTTTTCTTTAATATAGTTTGTTTTATTATGTACTTTTTTATATTAAGAAGAGGGGTGGACTGATGATGTTAAGGTATTTTTTAAGTTTTGAATGGCTGCACTTGACTAACCTGGAACATTTGATTACCTTAGAGAAGCATAGGACTTTGTACAAAAAGTAATGGTGTGTACTGCTTTGGAGTTGTCCTCTTAAAGTAATGTTATGATCAGGACCGTCTCATGTCAGTTTTGGTAGGAGATATTTTATTTGATCGGTAAGAACACATTTCGCCATTTTTGTTAGTGTGGAGAAATGTAACATTGGGTGTCTTTTAATACAGAGGATTTTGACACGAATTGATGACTTTTGGATAGTTGTCATGTTTTCATCAAGAAACAACAGTGTAGGCTGAAGGCAGTAGAAATGATCAGGGATGGTGGAAGAAAAGAGAAAGCAGTCATAAAATAGTTTATAGGAACTCTTCAGAATCCTTCGTTAGAACTGAATCTTATAATGTGGTATATTGCATTATTTCCTTTTTTTTTTTTTTTTTTTTTTTTAAAGGAGAACTGAAGTCCAAGGTCATGTGGCCACTTACCAGCAGAACTGGCTGTTCCTCATTTTGCATGAGGGCTTCTGTACTAAATGTTTTCCCTGAGCTATATAGCAGGGAGCTGGGATATATCAAGCCTGGTTGGAGTCCTTGACTGATCCTTAGATTATGGTGCTTGTCATAAGTTTAGAATATTTTCCACATTATAAAAATTTTTTTTAAGATTTTATTTATTCATTTGACAGAGATCACAAGTAGGCAGAGAGGCAGGCAGACAGAGAGGAGGACGCAGGCTCCCGGCCAGGCAGAGAGCTGGATGCGGGCCTTGATCCCAGGACCCTGGGATCATGACCTGAGCCAAAGGCAGAGGCTTAACCCACTGAGTCACCCAGGCGCCCCATCCACGTTATATATTAGGCGTATTTGTGACCAAGGTGGGTCTAGTTTTCCATTTTGTTTTAGTGTTCATAAGAAAATGGAGAGGGGGGATGCCTGGGTGGCTTGATTGGTTCAGCGGCTGCCTTCAGCTCAGGTCATGATCCCAGCGTCCTGGGATCGACTCCCACATCGGGCTCCTTGCTCAGCAGGGAGCCTGCTTCTCCCTCTGCCTCTGCCTGCCATTCTGTCTGCCTGTGCTCACTCTCTTCTCTCTCTGACAAATAAATAAAATCTTTAAAAAAAAAAAGAAAGAAAAAGAAAATGGAGAGGGAACTTTACTGTATCCCTGGTCCTTCTCTTCGTTAAGTAGTACTTTAAGGGTCTGAAGAGGACACTTGTTTTAATTGGTGATCTACTTGTTTATTATAGTGTGGATTTTCAGCACAGCCCTTCTTGATTGTGGTTTTAGAATGGCTCACGGAACATAATCTGAAGTGACATCTGAAGTAAACATAATCCAGAAGTCAGTTTGTTCTGTTTTGGGATTAGAAGTATTCCCAAACCAAAGTGAATCACGTTTATTTCCTCCTGCTTTCACTCATATTAAACTGCTTTTCCCCATGACCTGGAGTCATGGTGAGGATAGATCATCTTTCCCACTTCTGTACTTTCAGTCTCAGTATTTGAGGCTGTTCTACTCTGTTGGGCTGTTAGTTCCTGAAGAGCTGGAGCTATGTTGCATGTCTCTGTGTCCCTAGTACCTGACTCTAGGCCTGGTATGCAGTAACTTTTCAGGAGGTATTTTTCAAAATAAACTGCTGTGGCTTTCATGTGTTTAGTGTTTTATGTCACTTCTTCTTACTGGTAGTGGTAGAACTTAAGACTCCCTCCTACTTTTTACTCGTTAGGCTAAAAACCAGATTGTTCAAGGGCATTCAACAGGGTGAGGCAAGAATGTGATAAAATGAACTTTCATAAACAATCAGATTTTATTTTATTTTATTTTAAGATTGTATTTATTTATTTGACAGACAGAGATCACAAGTAGGCAGAGAGGCAGGCAGAGAGAGAGAGGAGGAAGCAGGCTCCCTGCTAAGCAGAGAGCCCAGTGTGGGGCTCAATCCCAGGACTCTGGGATCATGACCTGAGCCGAAGGCCAAGGCTTTAACCCACTGAGCCACCCAGGCGCCCAGATTTTATTTTATTTTAATTTATTTGTTTTTTAGTCAGGTTTTAAAATCCATCTCTGCCTTTATCAGGCAGTGAGATTGTGGATTTGTGATTTAGTTAACCTGCTTTCTCATTTGTAAGGGGAGGCTTGATTATAATAGTTTGCCCAAAGGGTTTTCACTAAATGAAATAATACATAACATCTGGTCCAGTGGATGCCCATAATTGATAGCCTTTCCTGTTCCACTGTCAAAAATACGATTTTAGGGGCACCTGGGTGGTTCAGTGGGTTAATAAGCCTCTGCCTTGGGCTCAGGTCATGATCTCAGGGTCCTGGGATCAAGCCCCACATCCAGCTCTCTGCCTGCCTCTCTCCCTAATTGTGATCTCTCTCTCTGTCAAATAAATAAATAAAATCTTAAAAAAAATTTTTTTTAGGGGCACCTGGGTGGCTCAGTGGGTTAAGCCGCTGCCTTCGGCTCAGGTCATGATCTCGCGTCCCAGGATCGAGTCCCGCATCGGGCTCTCTGCTCAGCAGGGAGCCTGCTTCCTCCTCCTCCTCTCTCTCTCTCTCTCTCTCTGCCTGCCTCTCTGCCTACTTGTGATCTCTCTCTGTCAAATAAATAAATAAAATATTTAAAAGAAAAAAAATTTTTTTAAATAGGTATTTTGTGGGACCTTAGTTAAACTCCATTCTTTAAATAGAACTTAAAGTAATTATTGTGACCTCCTTTCAAAGATCTGTCTTGCTTATTTCCTGACTCTCAGGATTCTTAAAGTCACTTGGAAAAAGATTGCCCTGTGTAAACATACAGTACTGTTACCAAGACAAGCAGATCTGAGTAACCTGAATGCTTTCACTCTTGACATGCTAGGGGATGCTTGGAGGAAGTATTCAGAAAGAATGTATTGAAAGGAATCAGGAGCTTTTTATGGATAATCCACATTGTATTTATGGATTGACAGAGCACGTAGCCTCTGTGACAGTGTTTATAGATCTGTGACTAATCATGTGTTCATTATTTGTTATTATTAAGTTGTATTTGAACAATACAAAGACTAATGGTGATCTGGAAGTTTTCCATGGCCATTGGATTTCCCATAGAATTTCTAGGCCCTCTAGATTTATCTTTTAAGTTAACTGCTCAAAGTTTCACTCTGTTAAAAAAAAAATGGAAAGCTTAGGGACACAGTTAAGTGGCAGTTCATCACTTCCCAGGGCCCATCCTGCTTTTATTTCCAGGTCATTATCTAGTTTTTGAATATGGCATTGCCACCTTGACTTTTTTTTTTTTTTTTTTAAACTGTTCACTAAAATATTTGAGATAAGTCCTTAGTGTTGAGGAAATCCTGAATCCTAGAGCCAGGGTGGTTAAAAGCAATGCAGTGACAGTCTATGAAATAGTGTTGTCATAACTTATCAGTGGCTAGTAAATAGGGTAGTTGCCTTCTGACACCATTTTGAGTGAAGGCAGTTTAATTGTGTTGCCCCTGTTTAGATAAGCATTTGGGATCCACAGTCAAATGTCTAAATGCTGTGGTTTAAAGTATTTCCATTATATAAGATTTGATTTCTTAAGTGATTTTTTTCTTGCTAAGTTCTACTTTATATCAAAATTTATTTTGGACAGTGTCTTTCACTGTACACAGAGAAAGAAGCATCACCAACAAATGTATGTAAATCCAGTGACTGTAAGAAATTGAAAATTTGCAAACACATGATTGACAGTTGGTGATTTTCCCCCATGCTTCACCCCTTTCTTAACCTCCCCACCCCCAAGATCCTGTGGAAACAATTAAACAATTCTGATTAAGAACTTTTAATTTTTTAGTTGTGTTATTTTTTCTTGAAAATGACTCCTTCCCTGTTGAGTGAAGATTCTAGTTTCTGGGCATATTGCGTTCATGCTTCTAGCCTCATTGCTTCCTGCAGCATAAACAATAAACACTTAAACCACTAAACATTTGCCTGGCTATTCAGAGGAAGGCTGCAGATATTTGAGCTAATTTTTGCATGCTTTGTCAATTCAAATTTTCTACTAGGTTGAAAATCCACTTTGGTTTGCACTGGTGATGGGTTTTATCCTCTGATGATTCAACCTTTTCGATTTTTGAAAGAGAGGAGTTTTAACCTTAGCAGTCATGTAGCACTTTAAAATTCAAAACAAGAATTTGACTCTTTGACTCTTAAAATGATACTGTGTGTTTTGTTTCTGTGGAATGGGAGGGCCAAATGGATAGTTAGTTTCTGTTGCAATTGCAGTAGCTGTCATAAAATCAAAGAAAGTGCTGGAAGGGACCTCAGAAGTCCTTGATTTTAAACCCTCATTTTCAAAGAAAACCAAGGCCTTGAGATAACCAAATTCTCTTCAAGGTCATTCAGTTTGTTATTTTGTCTCTTCATTCTAAGTCACGGCTTTTCCCCTGATACACAGTTATAGAGTAGACATGGTCGCTTTTAATTGTACCTGATTTCCTGCTTTCCCCAAATAAACAAAAATGGCTTTTGAATTATGCCAGTGGCATTAAGAGAATGTGGGTAATAGTGATCAAAACTTCTATGTGTGCATTATTTTAAGTGATTTAAATATGGAATAAGTTTTAAAACCACCAATTTCAGACAGTTCCCCCCTCCCCAATCATGTGATTAGAGTCTGGTAATGGCTGTAAAATTTTGGCCCTTTATAACTAAATCAAGTTTATTTTTCATTAAATTTTTGGGTAATGCATTACTGTTTCTTGACTTTCTTAAGGAAAAATCTCTTGCTCTTTGGAAGAAGAACACATTTCAAACATATTTTGTTTTGATTGTCCTGCCATGTTTTGAACACCACTTTGATGTACAGGTCTTGTGCTAATTAAGCACTTAAAGTGCATTGAATTTAAATACATTTTCACAGTAGCCCAGCCAAGGAACATGAGGCCCTGTGAGGTTATGTAACCTGCCCAAAATATAGGGACTAGTGAGAGCTGGGTTTTAAACTTTGGTAATGAAGGTAGAGAGCAGGAAGAGCAGACCTCAGAGCCCCATTAACTTACCCCTTCCCCATGTTCTCCCCATAACCCACCTCCCCCCACTACAAGCCATTGTGAAGCAGATCTGGATTGTCATATCTCTGTGCCACTTCAGCCATTTTCTCTTGAACGCCCAGGCTTTATGTAGAAATTGCAGTTTTACTCCACCCTCCCTCCCATTCCTCCTGTCCCTGTCTTGCCAGGTTTGGCAAATGTAACAGTACACCCAGCCACATCATTTGAATTTTCAGTCCTTTTCCTCCCATCACTGCTCCAGGAATTTCCCCTACTTTCTGATAGGCACAGCTATTATGCATTTTAAAATATCTTGTTTGGGGAGCCTGTGAGGCTTATTCAAGCGTTTCACCTATTGTGCTCAGGTCCAGCTCCTGATCTCCGCTCAAGTCTTGATCTTGGGGTCTCGAGTTCAATGTTGGACTCCACACTGGGCGTTGGAGCTAAAGTAAAATATCTTGTTATATTTATTTTCTTCTGCATTTCCAGGTGTTTTGTTGTAGGAAGCCTTCAGGTTATCTGTCTCTAGAATAGTTGGATATGGAAGTTGACCACTTCTTAATCTTTAATCAAGAGAAGGGATTGATGTCCCATCATTGTGCTGCCTAATGAATTATTTGTACAGATGTGGAAAAGATAAATATTAATTGATGTAATCAGATGAGTGAAAGTTTAGTAAACTCTCCCTGACATATTAACATACTTGGGCCAGCCGATTTTCTGTCCTTTGGCAAATCTCACTTGAATTATATTGGCATAATTAAGTGGGGTTGATAAACCATCTCTGTTTATTTTCTTTCCCCCTGAAGCTTGACACCTGGTGGTCAGGCTTTGAAACCAAAACATGTCTTTTGGGGGTTAACTAAGAAAAACAGAGACTGTTCTTATAGCCTCCTTCCTCATAACTTTTTATCTCCATTATGGAGACAGTAGCTGAAATTCTGGAACAACAAAGTTCCCAGATGGCCTGAGAGCCACCCAGTTCTTGAGATTCATCTAAGTTACCCCTTGATGGGGCTTGCCTTCAGGAGATGATCCTGAGCCACTTCTTTATTGTCCTTGTTACTTGATTGCCAAGCCTCTGTTCCTTCCCTCATCTTTTTAGAGAGGGATAAAGTGGAGTCTTGTCTTTAACATGGGGTCAAACTCTTAAAGACAGCCCTTAACACTAAAATCATAGAGTTCAAATTAAATCTCCCCAAGAAGGGGAGATGTTAGAGATGCATGCTGGGCTATTTCAAGGGGAAGGGTGGGAAATGGCCATTTCCCCCTTCAATATTGGAAGATTCCAATTTTTAAGCTGAGAATTGATAAAATAGGCCTTCAGAGGCCATTTATTAAAAAAAAATCAAGAGTCCCACTCATAGAAGACACACACTTCCAGGAGGCAGGCATCTCTTGAGATAAGCAAATGACAGACTCATACTTCCAATTCCATTGACTGGAGGCACTCAAAATAGTGGGCAGAATTGTCCAAACTGTTTATTCTCCCCTTTTCGCTGGTTTTGTCTTGTTTCTGGTGTTTTGTTGATGCCTTATAGTTGAATTATCTCATTTAATTAATCGCTAGCTTGGATATTGTGAGAACTAAGTTGGGTAGTCATTGTGACAAATACTTTGTAAACGGTAAGATCCCTGTGGTGTTCATAAATGGAGTTCTTCTTTGGTTCCAGGCCTGTGGTCGATTTCTACCCTCAAAGTTAGGTATGGCCATGGTGACTTGCTTGAGCTGGTGGCACAGAGTGCAAGTGCCAGGGGGCACATCTGAGTGGAGGCTGTCGGAGCACAGTCAGTGTGCGCTTCCCATGCTCCCTTTCCCTTGGCTCTTTCTAGAGCGAGGTGACACAACAAAGTTCCCAGATGGCCTCAGCTGGAGATGAACAAGAAATAAACTATGTTTTAGAAGCCTCTGAGGTTTGGGACTGTGTTCTCACATTATCTCTTTGCCTATACTGACTGAGGTTCACAGACCCCCATGGGTCTTACTTGCTATTGTGCTGTCTGACTTGAGACTTAAACCAACCAGGGCTTATGGTAAAGGCACAGTTGCGAGTTGCATTTAAAATGAATTGTTTTAGGGCCTACAGGATTGGCTCAGTTGGTGGAGCATGCGACTCTTGATCTCGGAGTTACGAGCTTGAGCCCCACGTTGGGCATGAAGCCTACTTGAAAAATATTTTTTATAAAGCATAAAATGAAATCTTTTGAACTTAAAACGGAAAAATATCCAAGATCCTTCAAGGATATGTTTCAGTCATACCCTGTTTCTACTAACCTAACATCATGGGGTCTTTTTGGTCAGACAGACTTGCATTCAATCCAGGGTCCACTGAGGAAATTACTTAACCCTTCTTGTTTTGCCATTGAAATGGGGATTAAGTATAAAAGTATGTAATGTATTTAAAAGAACATAGTCCCTAGCCATTGATCAGGCACCCAAAAGATTATTATTGTAGTTTATTTGTAAATGACTAGGGATTGTGTATCAGGTAGAGCAGGAAAGAAGGGTCTCCATTTGCAGGGAAGCAAACCTAACCTTGACAAAGAACTAGCCCAAGTTCCCATGTCTAGGCCTAGGATTCTGTTTTCTCTTTCAGATCTAATTTTTTTTTGTCATTCCATGCTGACTGCCCTGTAAATTTTAGTTTAGTTATGCCAGATAGTGTTCCTTAAATGAGCCAGTGGGAATGAGTTGGGGACCTTTCTGAGGACAAGTTCAGCACTTTGGGAATGAAAATGGTAGGCTATCTAAGCACCCCAACCCCAGGTATGCCTCCAGCTGTAAATCTGCTTCTGAAATATTCACTGGGTAACATGGCTCAGGGCTTGGGGAAGTGAAGGCACTTTTCAAATAAATGGTTGTCTGGGCTCTTCGGTCTCAGTGGGGGCATTAGGATTCAGTGGTGAAAGGGTGGGACGTTTGGAGTACTTCTTAAGGCCCTGGCTCCTGGCACTTGCACAGTTTTGTGACTTTGCATCTACTTGGGGGCATTAGGCAGCTTCTAGAAGCTAGAGGAGGCAAGGAAACAGGTTCTCCTCCAGAGCCTACAGATGGAATGCAAGATCTGTTGACACTATGATTTTAGCCTGTAAGACCCATCTTGAACCTCTGGCCTCCAAAAGTGAAAGATAATACATTTGTTTTATTTTTTGTTTTATGCGATACTTTGTTATAGCAGCAGTCTGAAACTGATACAGCTTGTATCACACTTCATGCATGTGTCTTCTGGTCCGTGCCCACCACCACAAAAAGAGAGAAAGAAAGCAAAAAAGCATAGGTCGGGGGAAAGGTGGCAGGGAGAAAGGGAGAGGGAGAAGCAGACTGCTGATGTGGGGCTCAATTCTAGGATCCTGGGATTGTGACCTGAGACTAAGATGCTTAAAACAACTGAGCCACCCAGGTGCTGTGTTTCCCTTTTCTAAAATGTCCTCCCCCCAGGACATGGATTCCTTCCTCACCTTTACCTTCATAGGTCTCTCTGTACTCATGTACCACCTACTCAGAGGGACCTATTTAAGATAACATGCTCTCATATCACTTTCCCCTGCTTAATCTCTTTTCCACTAGCACTGATCACAATGTGACCATAAATGTACATCTCTTTATACACAGACACACACAGACACACACACACAAGAGCAAAGTCCAGACTTTACTCATTTTGCCTGGCACAAATTAGGGGTCCATAAAATATTTGTTGATTGAGTGAAGGAAGAAAAGGTCTTGTTGGTGTGATAGGACTCTAACTTAAAGCCTTCCTAAATGACGTTCCTGCTTCACCTATATTCTTAGTGTTTGTATATTTCTTCCTCAAACCTTTCAATAAAACAAGGGCACTCTGCTTAAATGACGGAATGCTTCAAACACACAGCAGAAATGCCAGCAAGAAATTGGCATTAGTTCTTCACTGCAAATGAGAAAAACAAAAGTGCCTGGTCCAAGACTGGCAGCTTTTTAAGACCGTAATTGTGGGGATTTGGGCCACTGTGCTGGGCCAAGGGCAAAGGTGAATCCGATGGCTCACCTGAGCTTCCCAGGAGGAGCAGGTTTGTTTAATTCTAATCCCTCTCAGAGATCAGCAGAGCTGGGAGGATGCTGGGGAGATCATCCGGACTCACTCCCCACCTTTGCTGTGTGACTGTTGAAACATTCCCTGGGCTCTGGAGTTTAAGAAAATCGTTCCCCTTTCAGAACATTGCTTCTTCCGTTCCCATCTGGCCCCAGAATTCCCAGCCTTCAGCGAGCCACTTGATAGGTTTTATGATACCCCTGGGGACAGAGAAATCCTGGCTGTCTTGGCTCGATGCAAAGGCAGTCCGTCGTGTTGGTGACTGTTGCAGACCTGTGGGACTAGCTCTTGTGCCTGGCTACCCAAGGTGTCTGTAGTTCCCCTGCTGCAGGCAGGCTTGAAGTGGCGGTGGCGCCACCCTAGAAGCAGCTTTGAGTCGCCTGGGGTGGGGAAGGTTGTAGATGAATACCTCATTCTTCACCTCTTTATTGGGCTGATTCTCCAGCCTGTTCCCCACTATCTCCCAGGGGTTCCCAGGACAGAGCTCCATTTGCCCAGGCACTG
Source organism: Neogale vison (assembly GCF_020171115.1). Lineage (NCBI taxonomy): Eukaryota > Metazoa > Chordata > Mammalia > Carnivora > Mustelidae > Neogale > Neogale vison. Next base: position 49,070,977 of record NC_058101.1, read on the forward strand.
TTAAGCTTGCCAATTGCCCTCTTACTGGCCTCCTTCCCTTCCGTAGCATCATTTTCAGGGATCACATCCCAAATACAGTACACACACTCGGTTGTCTCAGGGGCTGCTTTTAGGGGAAACTCAGATTGGAAATCAGCCCTCAGCTCCACCATCACCCGCTGGTTCCCTCCCTGCGTTATCCTGCTGCCATCCACACAGCTGCTCATGGCCTTCCCCACCTCATCCCATCCTGACCTTCTCATCCTCCTCCAGCCCATTCCTTCCTCAGCAGCTAATCTCCCTCTTCACGCTTGGTGTATAGTCACTGCCTTGGGGCAGCTCTGATACTCCACTTCTGGGGGAGTCCGCGTGGATAGGGTGGGCATCTCACTCCAGTGTGACCCTAAGTTCTTGGTGGCGAGGGACGGTCTTAGACTTGTTACTCTCCCTTAGAAACTATAGTGTTGAGCCCAGATATTTAATAGGTTCACAACAAAGATGAATTCAATGACTAAAGTACCCAGAAAAAAAGGATTATGGTTAGAAATTCAGTTATAAGAATTTTGGTTGTAGATGACAAAAAATCCAACTACTGTGGTTCAGTAGAACTGGCAGTGTATTGGCTCATACTGTGAAAGCGTCTAGGGAAATGACTTCGGACAGGGCCCAAACAATGGCTTTGGGACCCAGTGCCTCCCCTCCATTCTGTTTTCCTCTGTTTTGGCCTTGTTTGCATCCTCCTTGGGGATCCCAACTCTTACGAACTTCAGTGTCAGCTGGCTCTGTTGTAAGGGTAGTGGGTCTTCCCAGGAGCTCTTGTCTCAGGCTGTCTCCGCTGGGACCTGTACCCCTCTTGAGTCAAACCCTGTGGCCAGGGAGGTGCCCTCTGCTGACTGCCCAGACAGGGGTGATGGAGCCCCCTGTCACTTCTGTGGCCTCCAAAAGTGGTGAAGGGGTACTTGCTCTGACAGACCCTGATCCAGTCTTTCGGCAACTGAGCTCACAGTGCCTCTTTCCTTGTCTTTAAAATGGGAATAGTATCTAGCAGAAAGCAGTGTTGCGAGGAGTAATGGAGTTAATACTTAGTGCGTTTAAAACACTGCCCAATCCAGGGAAGGCACTCAGTGAATGCTCGCTATTGTGAGTGCAAGCTGTTTTTGATACTGTTGAAGCACTCCTTTCCGGTAGGATTGCAACTAACTGGTTGGTTAATAAAAAGATGGCTCTTTAAAAGTGTTATATCTCTGGGCCACCTGGAGTCACTAAGATGCACATTAGATCTGGAGAACTACTTAGAACTGAAAACTTGTGCCCTTTGACCTGTATCACCCCATTTCCTCCTCCATCTAGTCCCTGGCAACTACTGTACTATTTCAGATTTCTATAAAGTGGGATTTTTTTTCTTTTTTAGATTCCACACACATATAAGTGATACCATACACTACTTACCTTTGTCTTTTTCTGGCTTATTTCACTTGGCATCATGCCCCCAGATTCATCCATATTGTTACAAATGGCAGTGTTTCCCTTTTTATGACTGAATAATATATATATATATAATGTGTGTATACTACATATATATTATATACATATAATATATTTTGTGTGTATGTATATCTCAATACCATGTTTCACTCATTCATGGAAGGACACTTAGGTTGTTCCCATGTCTTGGCTGTTGTGAACAAAGCTGCAACATAAAGGGGAATCCAGATACCGCTCTGAAATAATGATTGCATTTCCTTCAGATGACACTCGTGAGTGAGTGGGATTGCTGGATCAAATGGCAGTTCAATTTTTGATTTTTTGAGGAACCACTGTTCTGCTTTCCATAATGGCTATACCATTTTACATTCCCACCAACAGTGTATAAGTGTCCCCATTTCTCCACATCCTTGCCAACATTTGTTATCTCTTGTCTTTTGGATAGTAGCCATCCTAGCAGGTGTGAGGTGATTTGCATTTGCCTGATGATATAGTGATATTAAGCACCTTTTTTGCACCTGTTGGCATTTGTGTATCTTCTTTGGAAAAATGTCTGTTCAGGTCCTTTGTGTGTTTTTTAATTGGATTAAATTTAATTGGATTGCTTTTTTTTTTTTTTTTGCTAGTGAGTTGTATGGGTTCTTTATATATTTTATTTATCAACCCCTTATCAGATACATGGTTTGTATAGTATTTTCTTCCATCTTAGTGGGAAAAGAGTAGAGTCCAGACACAAACCCACACGAATACAATCAACTAATTTTTGACAAGGGTGTCAGGAACACACCAATGGGGAGAGGACAGTCTCCTCAGTAAATGGCATTGGGAAAACTGGATAGCCACATGAGACAGAATGAAACTGGACCCTGCTCTTACACCACTCACAAAAATTAACTTGAAATGAATCAGACTTAAATATAAGTCCTGACACCATAAGACTCAAAGAAAGCAGAGAAAATCGAAAAACAGTGTTTAAAAAGGATAGTGATAGTTTTCCCAAATAAATGACAGCAGGATTCCTTCCGTGTGCTCCACCAGTGTTGCTACTGCAGTGGCATTTGGTGGATAATTGATCCAGTCAGTGAGTAGTGACACTTTCTAGACTAACCAGTGTAAAAGTTGTGGGGAGGAGGTTGCCCAGCACTTTGGTAGTGGAAACAGAGGCGTGTGGTCAAGCCCACAGGGACAGCAGCCATTGACTGACCAAACAGTTGATTCTGTTTGCAGCTAATATAAACTGTGTAGTGCCTTCTAGAAGAGTGGGAGACTGTGATGGAATACCACCTATTACATGGTCATGTTGCAAAAAGTGGTAGAAGTCACAGGGTCAGGCTGTATCCAAAATTAACCTTGTGGAACTTTCTGGAAGAGTGGGAGACTGTGATGGAATACTATCCATCGCACCAACATTATCCATGCAGTGGTGGCGGTCGCTGGGTCCTGGCCTCCCAGAGCAGTCAGTCCTGGCAGTTTCCCTCCTCCGCCTCCCACAGAGGGGCCCTCTGCTCGCAGCCCCGCAGTTGTAGCGAGAGCCCATGTTTTATTACCGTGGTGGAATTTTCAAGTTCTTTCCCATCAGAGTATCCTCCCCTTTCAGCCTGTTTCTTCTTGATTAATCACCTAAAGATCTTTAGGCCTATTCCTTACATAAACCTGTCAAGCTTCATCTCCCTTCGTCAGGCCAAACCCCGCTTTCTTGACTTTTCCTCCAAGATATTAAAATAAGCAAGGACCACAAAAACTCAACGACACTGAAAACATCCGTTTGAAACTGTCGAGAAGTTTAAAAGGGGCCAGACAGCCTGGAAACATGACAGATAGTCCCTACTGCACTCTCCTCAGTCACCTCTGATGAGCCCCAGCGGAGAGGGCTACCTTGGGTGAGGGTGGGGGGTGGACAGTCAGGCTCAACCTAAATTCTGAGAGAACTGTTGCTGCTGAGCCCAGACCCACATCTCTGTAACTTCTGCCCTCCGTTCCTGTGGAACAGCACAAAGGATGGGTTTGGAGCAGTGTGACAGCCTCCTGTTTTGGACGTGTGCAAATCAGAAATCAAGGCCTAACCCCATGTGTCATGAGCTGTGTTATCCTGGGTGACCAGATGTCTCAGTTCTGTTGTCTCATCTCTGAAATGGGGATAATAGTGTGGTTGGCACCAGATGAGCTTGGTGTGAACACTGAATGAGGTCATGCATGTAATGACTTAGCACAGTATTTGGCTCATTCATAGTGCTGTCCATGGTACTGACGGCGAACCCTTGCTCACGCACAGCCAGTCGAAAACCGGCAGACCGCTGCTGTAATGCCCCTTGTGTCTGTCAGGAGGACCTCTCCTTTCCCTATCTTGTCACTCCTTTCAAGTCTCTGTGAGTGCTCCACAAAGCTGAATTCCCCAAACTCGCTGCCCCCAAAGTACCCTCTCACTGCATGACCATCCTTGTCTGGTACGGGTCTCCTACTTTCCCCCTATTCCACCCCCAGCTCCCATCCTGCCCACGCCATTGAATGCTCCTGTCCGTCTTCTATCCATTTGAAACCTCCCCTTATTTCCCTGCCCACTTCTGTCCACCTCCACACCCTCCAGTTTATGGTAGAGGCCTGGTAGATTTGGTGTCTTTTCTCATTTCTCCCTAAATATTAGGCTTTGGGCACCTTGAAGACCAGATAATTTTTTTTTCTTTAAGATTTTATTTATTTATTTGTCAGAGATCACAAGTAGGCAGAGGCAGGCAGAGAGAGAAGGGGAAGCAGGCTCCTTGCTGAGCAGAGATCCAGATGTGGAGCTCCATCCCAGGACCCCAGGACCATAATCTGAGCTGAAGGCAGAGCCTTTAATCCACTGAGCCAACCCAGGCGCCCTACCAGATAATATTTTAAGTCCATCCTTTTTTTTCTTCCTTAGTGCCTGTTTTGATGACTTAGCCTGTACTGCCTTCTCCATCCTCATCTTCCAGCTCTTCATCCTCTGCAGTAGCCTCCTCTGTCTCTTTGTAGCTTCTGCTTTGGAGAGTTAGCAACATGTCCACCCCCACAAGAAACATGCACTAATTCATTTAATCCCCAGTAACTATGGAAGTAAGAGAATCTTCCTTCAGAAAGGTTAAGTGCCTGGCCCACAATCCCATAGTCAGGAACGTCACAGGGACTGGGTGACTAACTGTAAATACAGTCTGTTTGTTTATCCATCCACCTACCCACCCATCCATCTATCCATCCGCCTGTCCTTCCCACGAGGGCCACTAGTCTCTTCTGCCCCAAGTGCTGCACTTAGGCTGCTGGTGTGCAAGAGAAACAGGCCCATGAGGGAAATATACACAGACCGTTACAGTACAGACGGTGCAGTAAGAAAGCAAAGGGAGAAAAGCAAACCGCAGGGAAGAGACAGCAAGGAAGGGCCGTATTTCTCCATCACGTAGGTACTGCCTGATAAATATTAATTATTCACTGATTAATTTGGCTCCGTTTGATCCCCAGGAAAAGCATCTGCTCTCATGATGAAATGAGCATGTGGGCAAATGTCGTTTATAAACTCTAAAGCACTTACAAATGTAAGGAAATGTGCCTCTGGTTACCTGACAGGTGAGGCACCTGAAGCAGTACCTGACAGAGCAGAGGCTAAGTCCATGGTGTTAATGTTCTTCAGTGACAGATGTCAAGGGCACGGTCAGTGTGCTGGCTTTGCTCATTTAAAAGGGGGAACAATCTTTAACATTGTGAAAATATTCCCTCCCTTCTCATCCTTTTTTTTTTTTTTTAAGATTTTATGTATGTATGTATGTATGTATTTTGGAGATAGAGAGTGTGAGAGTGGGGAGGAGCAGAGGGAGAGGGAAAAGCTGTTGAGCGTGGAGCCCCATGTGGGGCTCGATCCCACGAGATCACAACCTCAGCCAAATCCAGGGTTGGCCGCTTACCCCACGGAGCCACCTGAGTGCCCCCCCTCCCTTCCTCCTGTTCTGGCCTGTAGCCGTGATGCAACTGCAGTTGGAGGGAGAGCCCATTTCTATGAAGAGTCTCCACTCCTTATATTCTATTTTAGGCCGAATCTGAGTTTCATTCTCTTGCACCCACATAAGCTCGCCCTTCACTTTCTTTTTCTCCCACCTATAACCTAGCACATTGGGTGGATTCTTCCCCTGGAGGGTTTCCTGGTCATTAAAAGTATCAGAGACAGATGGAACATAATTCTGGTCCTACTTTGGGTGAGCTGCTTAATCTTCCCAAAGCCAAAGCCTTAGTTCTCATGTTTGTATGATTAAATACCTACCATGTGCAGGCCCCCATGAAGATGACAGGAGGTATTGGACAGCACCAGCCTTGGTGCTGTCCTAAAGTAGCTCAGCAAAAGTGTGTTCCGGCTGTCTATCGCTCTTTAGCAAATGACCTCCAAGTCAGTGGCTGCAAACAACCCTCTTCCTGGATTCCGTGAACACAGGGTGAGGTTTTTCAGGGTGGGCGGCGGGGATGGCTGGGCGGGGGTGGGGCGGAGCAGCAGGTGGGCTTCCAAGATGGTTTGCTTTGGCCGGCAGGGTGGTGCCAGATGCTGGCTTGAGCTCAGCCCGAGTGCTGCTTGGTCTTTCTCACGGAAGAGTGGCCGGGCTCCTAGAGTGTGGGATGCAAGCCATAATGCTTCCTTGGGATCTGGCCTCCAAAGTCCCAGGACCTCGATGCTGCTGCATTTTCCCCAAGCAGGTGAGTCACTTGGGCCAGCTCAGGTTCAAGGGGAGGGAAGTTAGACCACGCCTATGAAAAGGGGCTGTAGCCCAGGATTTGCGCCCGGTCTGCAACCTGCCATGAGCATTCGCTGTTGTTTTCATTTGGGGTCATCACGAGGCGTGAGGTCAGCGGAAGCTGCTGGGCTCCTGTGAACGAGGGTCTCCGCAGGGCCAGCCCTGCCACTGTTCCAGCTGTGGGGGAGCACCTGGCTCCCTCCTTGTCTCTGCTGGCCTCTCCCTGAACTGGAGAAGGCAGTCTGAGTAATCCTTTGGAGTACTGTTTAAATTCTTTTTTTTTTCCAGTTTTATTGAGATAACAATCGACATACAGCACTATATAAATTTAAGATGTTACAGCATAATGCCTTGACGCGCATATGTTGTGACTTGGGCTCCACAGTCAGTTGACATCCACTACCTCACATACTTACAAAATGTTTCTGTTTGCCTCGTGATGAGAACTTTTAGGATCTACTCTCTTAGCAACTTTCAGATATACTATGCGGTAGTGGTAACCACTCAGGTAGTATGTGACATCCCCAGTCCTTACTGATCTTATAACTGGGAGTTTGGTTTTGATTTTTTAAAAATATTTTATTTATTTATTTGACACAGAGAGAGAGAGAGAGCACAGGCACAGGCACTAGCCGGGGAGCCGCAGACAGAGGAAGAGGGAGAAGCAGACCCCATCACTGGGCAGGGAGCCCGATGCAGGACTCGATCCCAGGACCCTGGGATCATGACCTGAGCTGAAGGCAGATGCTTAACTGACTGAGCCACCCAAGTGCCCCTTATAACTGGGAGTTGATACTTTGTGACCACCTTCATTGAGTGCCGCCTGCCCCCACCTCCCACCTCTGCTGGCCACAAATCTGACCTCTTTTTTGTGAGTGTTGTTGGTTTTTTAGATTCCACATATAAGTGATGTCCTACAGTATTTGTCTTTGTGACTGACCTATTTCACTTACCATAAGGCCTTCAGGGTCCATCTGTGTTGTCACAAATGGCAGGATTTCCTTCTTGGGGGTGGGTGCTGACTACTTTTCCACTGTGTATATGTGTACGCCACACGTTCTTTAACCATTATTCTGTCTACGGATACTTAGGATGTTTCCAGGTCTTGGCTGCTGAATGATGCTGCAGGGACTCCACTTTTCCAAGTCATTCAATCGTCAAGCCACAGCAAAACATCTGATCGTGTTGGCGGACAGAACGAGTTCATGAATAAACTTGCATCCCATGCATAAGATCTTAGCTCTGAGTACGAACTCCTAAAATACAGATTTTGTACCCCATGGTGTGAAACAACTTGGTTGCCATTTGATTTTGTCTTCTGGATTGTTTTGGGGTCACCCTGAATGCTGAAAGATTTTAGGTTTCTTTGTAGTTCTGATTCTGTTGTTTCATAACTTGGACTTTCCATAGGTATCTTGGTTGGATGCTCTGCTGTCCTGAGATACCTGTGGCAGTTCCTTATTGGAGAGTATAGGGTCTTATTTTTCACTTTCATTATGTTCTTTATTTACCAAAACCAGTGTATCTCTAAGTGAACATTAATAGAAATGATATGCATATAAAAACCGTAATGTCAAATAGGTTGAGGAAATGCTGACTGGCTTAAACAGGCAAACAGGTTTCTTTACTGCAGGACTTCTCAGAACCTTTAATTAATGTGTACTTTGTATTTCAGAGAGAAAGATGAAGGCCACATTTCATGGACTTATGTGATTCTAGGCTCTGTTTAGAGAGCACTATCCCAGGACCTATGTTCCCTGGGACATACTTTGGGAAAGGTAGGTCCAAACCTATGCTCCTTTTTGGGGGAAGATGCACCTGAGTCACCATTTTGTTAATGTCTATGTTTCAGGTGTCTGCACACCTTCCCTTCCTCCAGGCAAAGTTTAGTGCTGCCCTCTTCTGGGATCCTGGGGCCAGCCTGGTAGAGTAAGAGAAAACTAGGTTCCTTCAGTTTTTCCTTTTAGCTCTGTAGTCCTGGGCAGGCTGGGCTCAGATGTCTCAGGTCTAATATGGAGTTAATACAATTTCTTGAGTTGGGGCAGTATGAAGATTAGCAGTAGTGTGAAGGGAGATGGGGCTAGAGCAGGTGCCCTGAGTAAGCTATGTTTCACCTTTCCCAGTTCTGGGATGGATGCACCACTGGGGACAATGAATGAACGGACTCGCCCCCTAGTGGGCATTTCTGCCTCGGCCTCCTGAGTCCACCATCCTTCACAGAGGACCGGCCCTGCTGGCTTCTGTTGGGGGAAATTGGAAGGGGAGGTGAACCATGAGAGACAATCCGAAAAACAATCCGAGGGGTTTGAAGTGGCAGGGGGGTGGGAGGTTGGGGGAACCAGGTGGTGGGTATTATAGAGGGCACGATTGCATGGAGCACTGGGTGTGGTGCAAAAATAATGAATACTGTTATGTTGAAAATAAATAAAAAATAAATTAAAAAAAAACTGTTCTGAACTGGTGTGTGGGCAGTTTCCTTTAGACTAGTGAGTCAAGAAATTGATTAATTGAAGATAATAGATTTTAGAACGGAGATTGTGGGGTCTCTCTAAACGACCAAGTACCATCCCCATTTTACAGATGCTGTCCTTGAGTTCACCTAGAAGTGACAGGGTGACACTGGGACACATGGATGGGTCCTTTCCACACAGCCGAATGCTTCTGTAGACAACCAAGGTCAAGATCTTCTTTATCTACCTTTATCCCGTGTGGCTCTGCATTGGGAGGGGAGGGAGGGGGCAGGATTCACCGGATTCTTTGATTGAAGATAATCTCTAATACTAAAAGTCTTCCAAATAGTAGGCAGTCAATGATAACAAAAGTTATTGTTCACCTAGGGCTTGGTCTGTCAGGAGCCATCGTAAGTGTTTTACTTATTTCTTGCTTGCAAGAAGCCTTGGAAGATGGTGGAACCACTGTCTTTTCCTTTTGAGAGCTCAGGAAGCCGAGACCCAGAGCACTTGAGGACTATGCTCGAGGCCGCACAGCTGCTGTGGGATGGAAGCCAGACTCGACCCTTCGCGGTCTGAGTTCATACCCGTGCGCCTCACTGGGACACCTCCCCGGCTCCCCGTCGCTTGTGAGCCACCTTGGCGGCCACACATATTTATTGTGTCCCTGCTGTGTGCCCACCCCTGTGCCAGGAGCTATGAAGGGTACAAAAGATTCACGAGACCATTTGGTATCTGTGATTGCTCCAAAATTGGTTTTGACTTCTTAATAAAGGGTAAAATCCCTGAGGAAAAAACTGAATGATGAAATTTAAAAGAGCAAGTTTTTCAAAGTAGGAAGAAACTGGTTAATAGCAAGCTGAAGGGCAAACATGTTTAAAAAAAGCAGCAACGCCGGGGAGAACCAACACTGTATTAGTGACACATATGATTTGTATGCCTGTGAGCAGGAAAATGTAAAAGGGGGCGAGAGCTGTCTTCTTGAGTAAATGAAGCATGGAAGTTCATTAGGACTATAAAGAAGTGTTAAGAGGAAGCCTGGCCTTACAGCATCAATGGGCGGTAACAGAAACCATGTCAGGTAGGTGCAAATTGGAAACTGGAGATGCAAAGGCCCGATCTGAGGGACACATTTACAAAAATATCGGATAAATAATAAATTATTAAATATGTTAAAAGCTAAAAGGATCTTTGTGTCTGCAAGGCTCTTAAATTCAAGCGGAAAAAAAGTGCTGGGTCGGTTTGGTCCGAGAGGGTGAAGGGAGGGGAGTGGAGCCGGTCTGGCTGGAATGGTCCTTTCTCCAAAGACACAGGAAAACACCCGGGTAGAGCTTTCACAGGAAGTCATTAGGCCCAGGCCACATGCAAGTCCCCAGGGGAAATAAAAGAGCGAGTTAAAAACACCAGGGCATTTGAGAGATAGGAGCTTCCCCCCACCCCACCTCTATCCTCCTCATTCTGTGCCTGGGAGGCCTGAGGCCCTGGGGGAGATCCCACTGCCCGGTGCCGCCAGCTTTGTTTCTGGCTGCTCAGGATGGCGGGGGGCCTGGTGACTCCGCAAGCCCAGTGCCACCTGTGGGGGGAGGGTGTGAAGTTGCGCCCACCTGGCATCGAATGTTTCCTCCCAAGCTTCCGCGACCCCCATGCCACCTCTCCCACTCAGACCATGGGTGTTTGCTCCACGGGTGGGAAGGTGAGAGCCCATACCAGAGGAATGGGGAGGCTTAATGAGCCCAGGATTCCAGCCAGTCTGGGTGAGCCTCTTAACCAGCTGTGTGACCTTGAGCAAGCTGCTCAGCCGCCCAACGACCGTGAGGTGGGTGAGCCGATCACAACAGCGCTGCTCTGAGTTCTCCAGGTACTTGGCGTGCGCCTGCTCTGCCAGCCATGGCACTGGACACAGTCCTGGCCTGGTGCAGGCCATGGTGTGAGGGAGCTTGGCCTCTGGGCCCCTCCCAGCAGGTGTCACTTTTGTTGTGGCCACCATCCTGGGAGGTCGTTATCAGCGTATCCCTCAGGTGGCAGAGAAGGAAACAGGTGGAGAGAGGCTGGGGAACTTCCCCGAAGTCGCTCAGCCAGAAGGAGGTGCTGCTTGCTGCAGTCCCAGGGACCCCATGCCTGAGCTGTACCCTTCAGCCCTACTCTATACAGAATGCCAGTAACCGCATGGACGGCTGTGCTGTTGGAGCAGGGACAGGCAGCAGGAGGGAGAACACCGAGCTCGGAGAGGCCCATTTTTGGACATCTCACCAAGGAAGTGACATCACCGGGGTCTGGAGATGAGGGGGGCAGCTAGCCAGGTTGGAACAGAAGGGGGAGTGGTCCCTGAGGCAGAAAAGGATGGAGCTTGGGGATGTAAAAAAAAAAAATGGCCTTGGCACGGAGATAACTGCCTAACAGCTGTGTGGCCTTGACCAAGCTCCTTAACCACTTGGACCCTCAGTCCCCTCATCTGTAAAATACATCGGGAGGTGGGAGGACGAAGTTAGATGATGGGGGTAAAGCACTTAGCCTAGTGACCCCCACATGTTGGGAGCCGATGTCAGTAGGGTTTATGGTCATGAACAAAGGTGGCTTCTTTGTCGTCGCCCTGCCCCCCAGGGCCTCTCCCTCAACTGTGGCACCACATGAGAGTGGAGAGAAGTCAAGGGTGGTTGGGGTGGCCCAGGTGGCCTCCCCCTCAGTTGACCAGAGGAAACAGAGCAAATGAGAAGCTGGAAATCACCATTCCGAACTTTCTGGACTACCCTGGAGGTGAGATTTAGCAAATGATGTGCAGAGTATTATCTGGTCTTAATCCTGATATGGTGGCAGTGCTCCGTGGGCTCTTGAGTCCACATGCTTTGTGAGGTCTCCAGAACCTCCTTATTCCACCGTGGATTAGTAGAGATGTTAGAATGTACAGATTTGACCTTGCAGCAGCCAAGCCCACGAAACACTTGAGTGTCGCTGTCAACAACAGCTGCAGGGCTCAGTGTCCCCTCAGGGTCCCCAGGGGCGGGTCTCTTACGCGGTTATTCTATTTCATGTTCCCAGCGGCCCTGCCCGAAGGTGAGTATCACAAGCCCATTTTGCAGACCAGGTGACTGAGTTCCACTTCAGGCCACACAAAGGGCAGGAACAGGATCATGCCCTCCAGCCTCTGACCCGAGACCCTGCCCTCCCTGCTCTGTGCCCTCTCTCACATGTTCTCTGTAAGAACTTTGAACACGTACTTCCAAGTCCCATTCCCTAAGGTTTGTTCTGTTTCCTGTGAAGCGATCTAGAAAACTCTGACTAGATTACTGTGGGACTACCTCCTCCTCGTCATGGGGGTCTTGCCTCCAATCTCCCCTCCTCAAACAGTCTTTCTGAATTCTCACAGCTGCTTCCATTCTTCCTATCAGAGCCTGGGACTGGTTTTCCGGCACTCATCGAAATCTCCGATCATCTGGTTCACCCATCTGCGTACTTATTTTACCACGTGGCTCAGCCCGCCGGGCAGCCGCTTCCACTGTGGTAAGAATCGGGCTGACCCGCCCTTCTCCACGGGGACCAGCAAGTACGTGCGCGTGGCCAGTGCTCCGTGTCTGCTCTTGAGGGACTGCTGCTGGGGACACTGTGCCCAGATTCCCAGGCAGCTCTGGTTGCCCCCCTTACTGTCTGCCGGTCTGCTGTGCACCCAGACCTCACCTTTCTCATCTGTGAAATGGACATGATAATAGGCAGTGGAATCCTATGTAGCCACCCAAAATGACGTGCAACAGTGTGGACCAGCCCGGACAAATATTCACAATGTGGTTGGCAAGTGGGGAAAATATCAGGCGATCAGACAACGTGTCAGGATGAATGTATATAAAGACATAAAATTAACATGTAAAATTTATATACAAAAATTAACAGCATATAAATTAACATAAAAATTAACAGGCCCACGCTGTGCTTCTAGGCTGCCTGATTTCCAGCTTGAGCTCCCCGTTGACTGGCTGTGTAACCTCGGGTAAACCACATGCTCCAGGCCTCAGTGCCCTTACCTAGAAACGAAGTTGAGAGTCTGCAGAAATTAATGAGTGAGGGCACGCATCGTGTGAGAGGGGTGTTTAGCCCACAGTAAGAGCCTCATGAAGGAGAGCTACTATCTTTCTTTATTTCTGTATTGTTCCCATTGTTACTATGATGTATCAAGTGAAAATAAAGGATCAGAAAATATGTACAGTATCATTCCATGGTTTCTGACGAATGTGTATCTATGGCTGAAGGTACATAGACTAAAATGCCACCTGCTCTCTCTGGTATGTCATGGTTTTTCTTATTTTATTTTCCCTCCTCCATTCCTCTCTCTCCCTTTCTTTAAACAAACATGTATTACTTTGTGTAATAATACAATAACACCACGAGAAGTCATTTATTGCAAGAAAGAGTGAAATTTAAGAAAAGAAAGAAAGAAAAGAAAGAATGAAATAATAAAATGGACAAGGTACTCTTTCTAGAGAGCGAGGGAGGTGGGCTCTGGTTTCAGTTCTGTCACTATCCTACTTTGGTACAGGAGGCCCCGGTCCTGGTAAGAATAAGTAACACTTACCAAATGCTTTTATAACTCGCCTTACGTTACGCTCAGCCCCTCTCACAAATCACACAATTTAAGCCTCTCCGCAGACCTGCCTGACAGGTGTTCTCATTCATTTACACAGATAAGGAATCCAGGGCCCAGAGAGGCCAGGTAATTTGTCCAAGAGTGTCCAGCTTCCCAAGAGGCAGCCCCTCAGCCAGGCCCATCTAACTTAGAGCCTGAGAACTAAGGCCTCCTTACTGAATTGTGGGCCCCAGGCCTGGGCACCTGCATCACCCAGGAGCCTGCTAGGAAATGCAGACTCACAGGCCCCAGCCCCGCTTCAGCCAAGCGGAAGCTGCACGGGGATGAGATTCCCAGGTGGTCTGTGTGCCTGGTCATGCGTGGGGAGAGGCTGGTCGAACTGCTGTGTCATGTGGTGTCCCCAGGCTGTCCCCACCTCCCGCCTCTCCCGAGCCTGGCCGTCATGCCTTCTTCGCTGCTTGCCGCGATCTCCCTGTCCAGTGCTCGGCAGGGAACACCAGCAGAAGCCACCTCCAGACCACCATCTTAGCGACTGCTCAGCAGCTCTGAGATGGAGGTTGGAAGAGGAAAAGAGATTTTCTGCAAAGCTGATGTAGGGGTGATCTACGAAGTGTTTATATCCATGTTCCCCCTTTCCAGAGAGCGGACTGTAACTAGGATATTTTTGTTATTTAAAGAAAAATAAACACTGCAGTCTCCATAATCAGAGGCCTTTCTAATATGCTTAAATGCCATTCTGAAGGCCCTGAGTTAAGGGTCTAATGACAGAACAGCAAAGGTAAATTATCTTGGCCTGTGGGTGTTTATATATGATGATGGAATGCAAACAAGCATTGTTTGGCTTTGAATGCAGAACCCGAGAAAACTTCATCTAGGTATTTAATTATAAGGGACAGAGTAGAAATAGTCCTTTGTTTCCTCACTGGCCCCTGGATAAAAACCCACAGGTCACTCTAAATCAGAAGGCATCACAGTGGATCAGAAGGAACTGGGACATAACATTTCGCCGAAGACTTATGCGTTTCTGGCTGTGTTCTTCTCTGATAAGGCTGTTTGTGCTGTGTAATTCGTGTATGGAGTTGAATAACGTGGCTGGTGCCCCTGCACAGGCTCACACGCTCGTGCACAGACACACGCCCATGCACAGACACACGCACGTGCACAGACACCAAGACTCAGCCTCTTTAGGGTTTATATGAGCAAATAAAATGATCAAAGATAGTAATCTGGCGTTTACTTCTGCCTAGGTAAGAGAAAGATCAGAGATGAACATTTCTCCTGTCTGTGTGCGGATGTGGGTTGCACAACCAGATAAAGTCAAGGTGCTGGGACGTAGCTTTTGTTTTTGCCAGTTTCTTATGAAATATCAGGGCTTTTCCACTAGTGTTAGAGCCAAGGCAGGGAACTAGAAAGATAAATGATTTAATTCAGGCTGTCAGGTTCTGTTTGCTTGGAAGCAAGGATTCGCGAGGAGAAAAGCACATTAATTGAGGTCTCAAGGTGGTGGTAGAACACATTTTCTTTATTACTGCTTTCTGTGTAGGGGATTGCTATTTTTTTTTTTTTTTTAAGTTTATTCTGTCTTGTTCGGTCAACTTTTATTGAGTAGGTCCTGTGCTAGGTGGGGAAAATCAAAGTGAATAAGACTGGGCTTGTGGGAAATGGACCGTAAGTATGGTAGAAACAGGGGGGAGAGAGACGTGGGAGTTTCCTCCGGGGCTGTTCCAAAGGCCTTTCTCCAAAGAAGTTGACTCCCAAGCTAGATTTGGAGAAGGTCTTTGCCAAGCAGAAAGGATAGAAAAGGCACTCTAGGCACTTGGGACCATAGAGGCAAAGTGATACTCGTGTAGAAGAATGTGATGTGTGTGGAATGTCAGCATGTGGGCTGAGAGATCCAGGAGAAGGGGCAGAGGAGAGAGTTACTTGTGATGAGATTGGAGGGGTGTGTGGTAGGAGTTGGTCATGAGGGGTCTCGTGGCTTTTTAGGCCACATGCAATCATAGAAAACTGCCAGACTTGGGTCAGGTGTGGGTGGTTAGATTGGAGAAATTTGGAGGAGTGGCTTTATGGGCTTTGGGCTTTGAGCCAAGGAGCAATGGAGGCCACTAAAGGAAAGCCATGATTAGATTTGTGCTTTGGAAAGATTATCCTACTTGCAGGGTGAGGGGTGTCTGGTAGTAGGGGTCAAGAATGGATGCAAACAGACCTGTCAGGAGTTTACTCTACGGTCCTGGCCAGAGAGGAGAGTGGTCTGGGTGTCAGAGTAGAGAGAAGCATTTAAGTCAAAGAGACGCTTCCTGTGGATGTTGAAGGGGAGTGAGGTGTCAAGGTTATTCTTCCTGAAACAGCATCCAGACTTCCTTCTGATTGGCTCCCATAGGCAAAACAATGTGCCATCCAGTCTTCAAATGGCCCTACTGGTCTGGTGGCCCCAGGTGGGCTCAGCGTCCAGGCTTCTGGGGACATCCTACCCCCTGGTATCTAGAGCCTCTGAGCTTTCAGTAAATGTCAGAACCAAGTCAGATAAACCAGTGTGACAGGTGATCTGATCTTAAGTCCAGTCTTTATTGTCTTCTCTCCCACTGAACTCCTGTAATCTGCTCTATGGCCCGTCCTGTAAATGAACTCACTCACTAGCCCTTGTTGACAACTCCTCCTTAACCCTTCCGCGCTTCGAGGCCAGAAAGCTGAAAACTACATTTCCTAGATGTCTTTGCAGGTCTGGTCATGAGCTGCCTCATGACTGAGGCGCCCCCAAGCAAACCCAGCTGCTTGAGACTGAGAGGCAGAAGGGAGCAAGGTCTGGTGGCCACTAAGTAGGGGACCCGATATTCTGGCCAACAAGGTGGCAAAGTCTTGTTTTTCCAGGGCGGCGGGTGGTAGTTACTGGTGTCCACTCCCTACTGTCATGCAGCTTCTTTTTCTGGCTGCTTTGTTCCTATTTGTGGCATCCAAACCCAATTCTCTGGCCCATCCCAGTAATTATATAAGTTACCTCAGACTTGTCTGCTTAAAGTATTGAATTCGGTTGCCTGGGAGTAAGAATCTGCAATTACCTTCGTCCATTGTTCTATATCTTCTTTGTTGTTCTTTGTGTGGTGCTACTTCTCTCTCAACAGAGTACGAACTCTTCAAAGGCAAGGGAGAGGTCAGATGTCCTCTGTAATGTCCATCAGGGTGGATTACAGCCAACCATTTTCGCCTATGTGATGGCCAATCATTCTTCTTCCAGAAATAGGAGATTACCAGATTGTGCCCCAATTTTCCTCTGGAGAACCACATCTTCTCTAGTCTCACAGTCTACAAGCTTCGGTAGTGGCAATTCCAGCAACAGAGCCAAAGACGGGTGTGTGACTCAAGTCTGGTCGGTCAGACTGTTGGATCCCACGGCTCTTGTCAAGATGGCTCAGGACCCAGTCAGAGCCAGCAATATGTAGTCTCAGGGTTTTTGCTGGGACTGTTGAGAGAGAGGGGCATCTGTCTACTCCTTTTCTGCTAGAACCACTGGTAAGAAAGAAGGGGTGAGCCGGGTGCTGCTAGAGGGTTTGTGTGAGACTGAGAAGGAGGTCAACACAAAGGCAAGCAACACCAAGAAACGGTTGATTTGTTTGAACCTCGCATAGATCCAGCATTGCCTGAAGACAGCCCTACCTTTGGTTTCTTCAATTGGGTAAGCCAATGAAACACACACACTTTCTTTCCCCTTCCCCTTTTGCTTTAGCCAGGGAAGTGAGTTTTTGGTCACTTGCAATCATAGGTCTTGACTAAAATACTTGTCCATAAATATATCCTGATTGGCTCTTCAAAACACAAAAGAAGAAAACAAAACAAAACAAAACCCACAACCAACGAAAACCTGAAGGCCTCAATTCCCCATTTCTTTTTCTTTTAAAACTTTTTTACACCTCAACTCTGGACTTTCTTCAAGTGACTATCGTTATGACATGGCTGCGCTTTTCATGATTTGAGGGACAAACAATTCAAATAAAACTGAGATGCACCCTGATCCCTTATCCTCTTAAACAAATCAGCAGCTGCTTCTGGAAGGGGGCCCTCAGTGAGGGCCAAGCATTGAGAAGGATGCTGTGGCCATGAGCTCTGCTCTGTGGTGGAAGCTGATTGCCTCTGTACAGCATGATGGTTTAGACCATGTGCAATAGCGCCATATGCAATCAGGGTTACTTGGGTTTGAGTGTTACTTCCATACTCATTAGATGTGTGATCTTGGCCAGGTTGTTTAACTTCTATGAATTCAGCTCAAACTGGCTTATCATTCAAGAGGAGTTTATTGGCTTGTGAACTTGGAAAGTCCAAGGAGGTGTCTATCTTCAGACTGGGCTGGATCCAGTTGCTCAAATGATATACATTGGGAACCTGTGGTGCTTCCTGTCAGGGCTGGATCTCCAAGCTGACTTTCATTTGGGCTGACTTCAATCTCAAGCAGTTGGGTTCATTCTTGTGGGAGGAACATGGCCTGGAAGAGCTCCAGGCTTACATCTTCCTGGCTTCGCTCTCCCAGCAGAAAGCACACATCTCATGCCCTACAGCTCCTGTGACAATCTGAGGGAGAGCTCTTAGAAAGACAGCTTGGGTCACAGGCATGTATCTGGAGTGTGGCAGTTAGGTCAAAGATGGGGGAGAAACATTCTTTTCTCCAAGGAAAAGCAGGGGGCTGTTCCTGCAAGAGAGAGCTTGGTGGTAACAGGGTAAAAACAACAGATGCCACTTCTTACTCTCCTAGGCTGTGTTCTCTGGGGGAAAACTGGAAATGTAATAGTTCCCACTTCACAAGGTTTTTGTAAAATGAAATGAGTTAATGTTTGGGGAGCAGATGCTCTTGGTGCCCCACCCATATCCCCACAGCCCTTAACCATTTTCACGTCTGTAGCCCCAGATCCTCACGTCAGGCTCTGCCTGCGGACTCTCTGCGGCTGCCAGACCCCACTTTGTCCGTGTCTGCCGCAGGTCATACAGGCTGGGGAGTTAGCAACAGTGGGGAGCAGCCTTTAGCTGAGAGCTGGAGGGTCAATACCCAGGCCCCGCCCCCCTTGCCCTTGAGATGACAAAAGGTGCCATGGCCACTGCTCCAAGGGTTCCCAAACAGTACTGAGTTCCAGCGGCCCCCAGTAGCACCCATCACACCTCCTCCATTTCTCCTTTCACTTCTCTTACTTCCCTGCCATGTGTCCCAGGGTCTCCTCCCAAACATGCAAAGGACCCTGCCATCTTGTCTCAGGGAAGCCGCCAAGGAAGAAATGTTATCCTGCTCTACCCTCATGGTGGACATAATACCACAAGCACTCAGTACCAGCTTGCTAGCGGGACTGCCACAGTGATTTCTGGCCTTCGTTTCCTGTCCTGTCACCTCCGTGCCGTGCCCTTCCTTCTGCCCTTGCCTTTCTGCACTTTTCACTGTTTCGCTGTTCCTGTGCCCTCCGCCTTGTCTTACTACTTCTTCATTTCTCTCTTTCCACTGGGCAACTCTAATTTTGAAGAGAGGATGGAAATTTTTCAACAATTAACAGAGAACTGGCACCTAGAAAAACTGGTAGATCCAACAACGTTTGTCGGGACTGGCAACTTCTTGAAGGCAGGAAGGATGCTGGTTTTCCCCTTTGCCTTAAGAGGAAGACATGAGTCTGTATTCAGAGGGCGAATAAGACGAATTAGCCGACTTTATTTTAATAAAGGAAGGAGGCTCAATGAAATCTACTTCCTCTGTGTATTACATCTGCTTCCCTGCTGCAGTTTTAGCCAAAATGATCATTTTTTAACCACATCCACGACAATTTGGCCTCTCACATCTGCAGAGCAGAGCCACTGTTCACTAAACGATCCTCTGGTGATATTAGACTGTTAATGCACCTCATTTACACACAAAGAACACACGCCAGCATCATCTGGACTATTAACCAATTTCCGATATGAGATTAATGCAAAACTGATTTCTTGGGAGGGGGGAAGGGTTTATGAATAAAAATGGATTTTCTCATTAATGGAGTGATATCAGTTCCACGCATCACACACTTTTGGTGTGACAAGTTGTGACTTGGCAACATGACAGGAATGCATGCAGAAGAAAGTTTGGTTTGTCTTGAGAGAACCAACACAGTGAATTCAGAAATCAAAAGCTTTCTGTTTTGGGTTTCTATCTTCAGACCTCTGAATACTGCACGGCAAGAAGTTGGCAAGGCGGCTGGGTGATCTTTTCTCAATGAGCCTGTAGCTCTCTTGGCTTCCCGAGGGGTTGTCTGCATCTGTTCTGGGCCCCAGTGGAGGTAAAGGGGGGGTGGCTTACTTTTATGTTGTTGGGAACCAGCAAACAAGCCTCCCTGTTACTGTGCTCGTGCCAGGTGAACAAACCTACTGAGGAAGAATTCTTTCAGAGTGACAGGGCTGCCCTGGAAGAGGGGTGAGCTGGGCAAAGAGGGAGGCATTTTATCAGAAGTCTCTCCAGGTGGCCCTCCTTGGGCCTTCCCTGCTTAAAGAGCTAGAGATTTGAAAGCAGCCAAACGGCTGTGGCCGGAGGCCAGACTTCCTTTATACAAATGTTTCCCTGTTTGCTGCTCAGAGGAGATTCTTTCCACCTGTTCCTGACTTCCCCAACCCTCCCCCCAACCACCCCAGCCCCCATGCCCGCATGTCTCTGCAGGTCTAGGGCCTGCTTTGTGGATCCGTGCACCGTTTTCCTGTGTGTCTGGAGATGGGAGAGATACGTTTTCAGGGAAAGAGAAGTCACAAGCCAGAAGTCTTTGGTTCGAGACCCGGCTCTGCCTTTCACGTGCTTAGCTGTCAGTTGGAGGAGGTTGGAGGAAACTGAGGAGCCTCAGTTTGAAACAAACATAGTAATAGCTTCATGACAGGGTCCTCATGAAGAGTGGATGAGCTAGTGACCGTGCCATCCGTGTTAAAGGAGCACATCTCACACAGGTACACGAATCACTAATTGGGGCACTTAGAGGGGGAGAACCATGCTCTCTCTTCTTGAGGGGTATGTGACCCATATGTGAGCAATGCTGTGATGGGCTTGGTTAGAGCTAGTGGGGGCGGATCTCAAAGTTTGGGTTCAATTCCTACTACTTTGTAGCTGGGTGACCTTGGGCAATTTCCTTAGCATTTCTGAGCCTGTTTCCACAACTGTGAAATGGGGATAAAGTGTCTGGATCTTCTAGGATTGCTGTGAAGAATGAATCCACTCATTCAACAACTAGGAAAGGGGACCACAGAGACAGAATTAGCTTCCTCTACTGGGACCCAAGCTGAAACCAGGGAAGCAATAAGCAGCCACAGGCACAAAATGTATGTTTGGACTAAAATATAAGTTGATCCTTGCATAACATGGGTTCAAACTCCACAGGTCCACTTATATGTGGATTTTAGAAAGTAAATACAGCACAGTACTGTGAATCTATTTCCCCTTCCTTATGCTTTTTAAAAAATAACAATTTCTCTTCTCTAACTTCCTTGTAAGGATACAGTATATAATACATATGAAAAATATGTATTAATCAGCTATTTATGTTGTTGGTAAGGCTTCAAGTCAACAGTAAGCTATTCGTAGTTAAGATTTTGGGGATTCCAAGTTAGACCCAAATCTTCGACTCTACGGGGGTCTGCCCCAACCCACGCATTGTTCAAAGGTCAACTGTGAATGAGATTAGATTATAGACTAGATTTCTTTTTTTTTTAAAGATTTTTATTTATTCATTTGAGAGCAAGAGAGAGAGAGAGAGAGAGAACACAAGCAGGGGTCAGGGGAGTACACAAGAGAGAGGGAGAGAACACAGAAGGGCAGAGGGAGAAGCAGACTCCCTACTGAGCAGGGAGCCCGACCTGGGGCTGGATCCCAGGACCTCAGGATCATGACCTGAGCTGAAAGCAGATGCTTGACTGACTGAGCCATCCAGGTGCCCCTAGATTATAGGCTAGATTTCTATAGAAGCAATATTCTGTATTTCTATAGTAGAAATATTATCTACAGAACTTGATTTAGACAGGAGAGCTAAGAAATCCCAGGTATTGGTCCTCATCTTATATTTTCCAGTATTTTTACATTTAATATTTATAGGAGTGAGACTGCAGAAGAATTAAAACGGGGGACAGCATGAAGAATGCTTCTCTTTCTCCCCAAGCCTGGAGACAAAGGAAACAATAGAAGGAGTGATGGAAGTGAAGCCCCTCTATTCAATAGTGGTGAGATCAGCACTAATTTTGATAACGGAATAGAATTTCTGTGGGTCTAATACTTCTTAAAAACTATTGTATTTTTGAAGCGAGGTCAGTCAGCATTATTTAGGTCTGAAGTTAGTACATTAAATTTCATCTCTCAATGTTCTTTCTGACATCAGTTTTTTTAGAAAAAAAAAAATCCTTTCCCCTTTGTTAAAATCTGTAGTGGCCCGTGTGGTTAGGGACCACTGATTTGAAACACCGTTGTTCATGAACCCAGAAAAAAGGATGATGACCTATTTTTTTTTTTTTTAAAGATCGGTTGACATAGCTTTGAAAAATAAGTCAATCTCAAAAAACAAAAACAAAAACAAGTATTTAGCCAGGAATCTAATGTTTTCTGAATCTCTACTTGGGAGCCAGGGTATTTGCAAGAAGACGGAAACTGTTTTTCTGGAGAGATCCGTTCTCCTGCCTTATTTCCCCTCTGAAATCATGAGCCGATGTTTGTGACATCACTGGGTTGCTGTGGAAATGTTTATTTCACAGAGGATTTCGACCTCAAGTGGGGAATTTGCAGGAGGAAGTGTGAAGTCTTGGAAAAACACAATTGGTTTGAATAAAAATGGGCAGCATTTGGAAAAAGAATTCAGACAGAAAACGATATAAATTGCCTATAACAGATTGTTTCAAGTTTTCCTGTGTTCAAATACTTGTAAGAGGCATCTTACACCGATTTGCCCATTTTTATTTGAATTTTACTCACTAGAAAGATCTGTATAAGAAATTCGGGAGAGCAGGTAAGGAATGGCTTTTTGCATTAAAAAAAAAAAAACAACTTTTGGCTACTCAATTATTAAAATTGAGAAAAAGGTTTAGTCCTAAAATACCATTTTGTGGTGGGGAGGGGGAGATTATATTCGTTTATATTTTTAGACCATTCAGCAGACTTAAGAGAAGAGCTCCATTCAAAGAATTGCGACTCAAGGGGCCTGAGTTTTAGATGCAGAACCTACAAAATCCCTTTTCGTTTTAAACTGTTAAATCAACAGAATGCTAGGCTAGAGCCTTTCTTCCTGCTGGGGCAGTATTGTCGCCTAAATCCACTTTCCAGTTTTCTCAGCCTAGCCTAGTTTGATATAGCATTGACTTAGCTTAACTACAGCAACGGGCGAAAGGAAGTGGGTTTGCATTTGGGATGGGAGGAGGTGGCCACGGGTATATGTGTGTGCCTGCTTGTGCGCACGCGGGGGACGAGGGGCACAGGGAATCGAGACACAGCAACTGTGTGAAAATAATTTCCCCGTGGCTGGAAGAGGGGTCTCTGCACTGGAAAGCAATTTTAGGAATAAAAAAAAAAAAAAAAAAAATCTTCAAAGAGGGCGGGAGGAAGGCTTGCCGGGAGGGTGCGGGGCGTAGCGAGGAACATGTGCGTCTCCGCCGGCATCCTGCTGTCCTCCTCCCCTCGCGCCCACCTGCCCGCGGCCGCACCCGCGCCCCCTGCCGTCCCGGGGCGCACACGGCCCGCCGTGGGGGGGGCTGCAAAGGTCTGGCGGCGCAGGCTGATTTAGTGGCCGGGGCTGTAGTACAGGCTGTCCCCGGCAGCCGGCGGAGTCAGCGCGCCCACGTGACGGCCCCGGCTCTCCGGTGAGCTCCCCAAACAGACGCACACCCAGCCACACGCGCGCACACACACACGCACGCACCCCCGCGCGCACACGCCCGCCCGCCCGCTCTGCCTCTGCGCCCTCCATCCCGGCTCGCTCATTCTCTCGCCCTCTCGCTTCCCCTGCGGTCTCTCGCTCTGCGCGCACACACCACACACACGCACACGCACACACACACGCGCGCACACACGCAGCCGGCACAGGCGGCGGCGGCGGCGGCGGCTGCCCAAGTCAGGACGAACCTCTGTAGGTACGGTCTTGAGAAGGCGGCAGCGGCGGCGGCGGCGGCGGCGGCGGCGGCGGCAGCGGCAGCCCGAGCATCCCTCCTCACCCGGAGAGCGAGCACCGCCGAGAGTTTGCGTTCCCTTTGCCGTTCCCTTCCCCCTCCTTCTCTTTATTTTCGAGAGAATTTCTTCTTCGCTTATTGGTTTAATTTGATTTTGAAAATTTTTGGTTGCTTTTGTGTGTGTGCTTTTTTTTTTTTTTCTTTCCTCATTTTATTTGCATCCAGAGCATGGCGGGCTGCGGGCTGTCGGAAGACACCTTCTTCTCTTCCTTCTTTTACAACTACGGCTCCTCCTGGGAAACCCCTTCCAACCAGGTAAGGGGTGGCTCGGGGCCCGGCGGCGTCGCGCCCTGTGCCCCCTGCCGCGCTCTCACTTGGCATTCGGCGGGGAGGCAGAGGCTTGGGAGGGGGTGGGGAGGCCCGGGGCCAAGTGGGTCGCACTGTCTGGGTCAGTGCCAACCGGCGAGAGGAGGTGCCCCCAGTCCCCAGAGCTAGCTCTCCAGTCTCCAGCGGCGGTAGCGTTCCTCCCGTGCCCAATCTGCCTTCCCCCGCCACCACCTCCTAACCCAGCGGAAACCCGAGGAAGAGGCAGGAGCCAGCACGTTACCCCGAACAACTCCTGGCAAAACCAGGGAACTCGAGCGCAACCTTCCCCAAGTCGCCGCGGGCGCCGCACCCCTGTGCGCCCGGCGCCTGCCCGCCCTCCAGTTGCGCCGAGGGGCTGCGGAGCTGTGAGTCCCCCGCGACGTGCTGTTCCCCTTCCACTCCCCCCCGCCACCCCCGGGCCCAGAGCCACCTCTTTCCCTAAAATGGCTGCAATCTCGAGTGGAGGCGTCCCTTGACCCCGCGAAGGCGGGGGGGGGGATGCTCCGGCGCCTGTGACCCGGCGCTTCCCCTGGCGCGCACAAGCACCCCACAAACACACACACTTAACTTTGATGACTGTGCAATGCAGTCCGGCTGCATCGTGCCCTCGACGCTCCCCGCCGCCGGCCTGTAGGTGTGCAAGTCGGTGTGAATCCGGGGTGGAGGGGCCGTGGAAGCTGGAGGTAGACGCCGGAAGGGGGGGGCGTGGAAGGAGATGGGTGTTAGCTGGACACCGGTAACCTGGAGAGACAGGAGTGTGCTCAGGGTCTAGGGGTGCAAAAGCTATTCTGGGAGCCAGAGCAAGAAAGAGAGAGAGGAAAAATGCCTTTTAATTAAATAACTGTTGTAGTCTGCTGCCCCCACCGCTTGTTTGGTGAAAGTCTACAGGCATCTGTCATCTCCAAACTACGCGGGGAAGTGGAGCTGGAGTCGAGGGAGGGGAGGGGTGTGTGTGTGTGTGTGTGTGTGTGCGCGCGCGTGTGTGTACGTACACGCGCATGTCCAGGCTAGGGAAAGTTGAGGCCGGAGGAGAGGTGAAGAGCAATGGTGAAAGGCAGCAGCAACTCGGTGGGCGGTCGGGGCTCCAGGGCGCGGGGGATTCCCGGGCCCCGCGGAGCGCACGCCGCTGGGGGAGCCGCGCGGCGGGGCGTTGGGGGTGTCGAGGAAAAGAGATCTATTCGGCCCGGCTCACCCGGCAGCCGCGGCGTCTCTTTTTCCCAGTCTGCCAGCCAGCCTCGGCCGCTCGCTGGGCTGCCCGCCGCACTCGCCGGCTCTGGCGCGCTCCCTCCCGGGCCCGGGGCGCAGCGCGCTCCTGTGAGCTCCAGGCTGAAAAGCCACCCCCCCCCAAAGCAAAACAACCCCAAAATGCGCTCTGCCGCCCCCTCCTTACCCCCAGTTTCTAAGAAACGGAAATCCCCAAACTAGTAGTTGCCGGCCGAAGCCTGGCGTCTCCGTGAGAGCTCCCCGGAAAGCGCCGCGGCCATCCGAGTGAATAATACATAAGGGCGGCCCGGGAGCCCCGGAGAAGCTCCAGCCGCCGCGGCAAGCAACAGCGGGAGGCGGCGGCGAGCTCCGGCCAGACTGCCGGGCCGCCGCGGCGGGTGGGGGCGTCTGGGCGGCCCCCGGGAAGCGTACCCGGCGCGGAGCTGCGGGTGGGGCAAGAGGGCGGCCCAGGCGCGTGAAGTGAGGGTTTGGGGGCAAGGCAGCCGGGAAAGGGGAGGCCCGCTGTGAGTAGAAACTTGAAGAACTGCCGGTGTGGTCGGACTGGCTGGAGTTAGGCGACTCGGAGTGGGGTGGGGGGTGCCCTGGCTGCTCGTGGCCGGTGCAGGGGGCTTTCTTCAGGCCACCCTGCCCTGTCTTGCGGGGCCCCGGTGCTCTCTCCGTGCCTCCCCGCGCCGGCTCTCGGTAGCCGAGAGCCAACGACCGCTGCGGCTCGGCCAACTCGTGCTCTCCAGGAGCGGGAGTACGCGCGTCCGTGTGCGAGTGTGTGTGTGTGTGTGTGTGTGTGTAAGAGAGAGAGAGAGAGAGAGAGAGTATGTGTGTGTGTGTGCGCGCGCGCGTGTGATTGTCGATGAGTCAGAAACCAACCCCAGCTCGCTTTTAAGGACCCAGACGAGTAGGAAAGCCTAGACCCTCGCACCCAGAGCCAGCCTGACGGGCATTTGGGACTCGGGGATTCCTTGGCAGCACCGCGCTCCCAGTCCCGGAGTCAGATGCGTTGGGATAAGTTTCGAGGCGCGTACCTCCGACCTGTATCTCGAGGCCGCGAAACTCGGGCACTGCGTTTTCCTCTGAAAAGAGAAAGGAAGGGTGGAAGGAAGCTCGCGGTGATACTGCTTTACAGCGGTGGGAGCTTTGGCAACATCTTGGATAAAATAGGAAACAAGTCTTTGGAGAGCGTTTAAAAGCGAAGGGACGCGGCCCGAATTTGCAGGACTGGCAATCACGTGCAAACTCCTTGGAAACCGAAGGAGGTGGGCGAGAGGGAGGGGAGATGGGCAGGGTCAGAGTAAAGGAAGCCGAGAGCCGGAGAAGGTGGGGGGTAAGGGGGAAACATTTTAATAAAGAGGAAAACTGTCGGTTTCCTCGGGTGAAGTTAGTTTGATTTGATTTGGAAAAGCTTTTTCCCAAAAGGCAAGATCTTCTAGAAAGGAAGACTCGTGTTGCTAAGAAATTCGGAAAGAATTTCTGATAAAGCAGCTGGCGCTGCTCTTTGGAGGATGATTCGCTCGCAGGCTGGTATTAGGTGGCGCGCTACCCTCAGTGCGGTGCAATTGTGTGGTGGGGAAAGGGAGATTATTTGAAATATTGATCTCCTTCCAGTGGTACGGTATGAACTTTACGATAAAGTACAGAAACAAATGAGAGATGTACGTCATTAGACCGAGGTGCCCTCAAGTGCTACGGAAGCTTTAATCTTTGGTGGTGAACGCAGCCAGGCAGTGCGTCTTGCCAGGATTTGCGGTTTCCAACACGGCCGGCTCTCCATTTTCAGGGCTGAAGAATGTATGTGCATAAGGACCTAGGTTCCTAGTGCTCCACAGTTCACATTTTCATCGGTTGAGCCTAGGCACAGAACTGAGAAACCTGCTCCCAACTCTTCCTCCGCTGAAAAAGGATAAAACAAAGGCAACACTAAAACTCATCTTGGACTCAGGCAGGGCTGCTGTGGGGAGGCCTGGGCCAAATTTGAAAGAGTGAGACTTATTCATGATTTTTACCTGAATTGCTGCCAAAAAGCTTACAAATCCTCTATTCCCTAAAAATAGCAATGCTCTTCAAATGTAATTTGTTTACTCTTCCTCAATTAAAAATAAAACCATCTTCCTAGTGTTATAAAGTGCTTATGAAGGTAAGAGTTGACTGTACTAAAAAAAAAAAAAATCAAGCTTTTTATTTCTAGATCAATATGATGTGCTCTCAACATCTAATACCATGTAAAAGGAGCCTTTTTACAACATCAATAGCAGGCAGGCATGTCTCCCTAAGAACCTCTTTTCCTGGAATCACAAGGCATTTTGATTTGCTTTCATTTTCACAAGAAACATGATTATGACACCTCTGGTTATAAACAAGCCAGTGAAAAAAATAATGAGGGTGGGGGTTCTTTATATAGAAATCGAGAAATTTGGAAACAATTGGAGCATTGGTTCGTTACTAAACCCCAAAACAAAACCCCCAACCCAGCCTTGAATCATCTTTGACTGGAAGGTTTTTTAGTTTAGTTTTTGTTTTTTTTTTTTTTCCTGTGACATTTTATCACCAAGGCTGGGGGAGGGGGAATTGGGGTGATTTTTTTTGGAGAGAGCCCAATGTGTATGAGAGCCGAAACTGCATCTGTTACCATTTGAAAACTGGGAAATCCCATCTTATATCTGAAGAGACCATGTTGCAGATATTTTGCACCTACTTGCCAAAGTGCAAAACATACCCTAGTGCGAGTGTGTGTGTGTGTGGGGGAAGCATCTGCTTTGGTGGAATTTATTTCTTCAATTAGAATGAAAACCCCAATTAAAGTGTGTATGTGAAATGTCTCTGATTTGGCTCCGTGCAGCAGACAGCAGACCATTCTTTAATTTACAGTTTCACGCCTAGGGATGGCAGTAGTGCAAGCTTCCAAAACCCAGCATTATCTTTTTATGTTGTGCTTTTCAACCTGCGAGTCTCTCCTGTAGATGTTTGAGCTTTTCTGTCTCCATCACGACTCTGACTGTGGAGCGGTCATTACTGCTTGCTCATTTGGACCTGGGTCACCTTATTTAGTTGTCACTCTGGAAGCCCAAATCGAAGCAGGCCAGGTCTGTATGATATTGAATCAATGAATGGAAAGTGAAAAATGGAGCCAATTAGCTCACTGCTTGGATATCCATGAGGCCAGACATCTGACTTTACTCACCTGATTGACCAGGTCTTTGGTTACTGGATAGCTCAGCCTGAGTTTGTGAAAAAATACTACCTCCAGGCTCCAGGCTGCTCTTTTACTTTTCTTACCCACCGCTCAGCCCAACCCCCACCACTCCCTCACTCTCCCTCACATACAGACCAGAAATGTAAAATGGCATCCTTAGGGACACACACTATCTTTCTGGATGGAGTAGGCAGTGACTGTTTTGAATTCAGCCCTTGGCTTTTGTTGCGAGTACCTGTAATTCTTTGTACTCACTCTGTCTTTTCAAGCAGGATAGAAGTTTCAGTGCAGAATCATTAAAGGATGTGGGTAAGTTGTTGACAACTTCTGCTGACTGCCTATTTTTTGTTTTTGTTTTTTGTTTTGGCTTGGCATAACTTCCATGAATATGGATAGCCAGAGCAGAAAGCAGCCCACTGAGGAACACTTCTTCATCCAGTCCAAGTACTATAAAGAACTCAGTATTTTTCTTTTTCTCTTCTCTGGATATTTCGTAATTTTTAAAATAGTAACAATGTTTGGATCCACGGAGAGGAGCCAAAACTTGGGAATGTCCTGCATTTACAAGACTGTTAGAAAAGCAGTATCCTAAAGTTCAAGAAAATGTAAACTGGATTTCTATACATTTTAAGCATTTTTATTTCCTTGAAGATGTACAGATGAACCGTAAAATCGTTTTTACATGCATTTTTATATATTTACCTTAAATACTTTTTAGAAATCTACTTTAAAATCCAGCTCACCTTACCCCAGTTTTTCCAACATTGGATTTCTCCTAGGTAGAAAGAAAAGCAAAAGAAACTTGTAATGTCTTCATTTCCTTGTGGTTCTTCCAATAAGTCTAGCTTTCCTAAGGCACCAGCTTGGAAATATGTTTGCTTTTCTTTGTAAAATTCTGTTAACCTAAAACTTAGGAACCAAGCAGCAGTGACGAGAGCTACTGTTAATTAATGCTATTTCAAACACTTTTTTTTTTTTTTAAAGAATTTTATTTATTTATTTGTCAGAGACAGAGGGAGAGAGAGCGAGTGAGCACAGGCAGACAGAGAGGCAGGCAGAGTCAGAGGGAGAAGCAGGCTCCCTGCCGAGCAAGGAGCCTGATGTGGGACTTGATCCCAGGACCCTGGGATCATGACCTGAGCCGAAGGCAGCTGCTTAACCAACTGAGCCACCCAGGCGTCCCTATTTCAAACACTTTACATGTACTTGACTAATTTACTTTCTAAGACAACATGTGAATTAGGTCCTTTTTTTTATTATTCCCATTTTACAGATAAAGGAAATAAGGCTCAGAGAGTTAAATATTTTGTATAAGATATCAGTGCTAGGTAGGGGTAAAACTAGGATATCCCCCAGGCAGTCTGGTTTCAGAGCCTACAGTGCCAGCTAATTCTTACTTTAGACACTTCTTCCTCTCCAGTGCAGTGTAAAAACATCACGCAGCCACATGTACATTTCCAGCAAGTTTGTGATGGTGTCCTTCATTTGCCAGTTTTATGAAATAGTGAAGATCTCCTTCGTGTGCGCACGTTTGCCCATTTTGTTTCCTGGTTATTAAGATAACCAGATAAAATTCTCTTTGGTAAATGAGGTGAAGTCATCCGTTTCAGCAAAATCAACCATAACTATCCGATTTTCTTATTTTTTCTTGTTGATGGACTTAATGTTTGAGATTGCCATTCTTCTTGGTTTGAATGAGTGGTTGATCCAGCTTTATTTTATTTTATTTTTAAAGAATTTATTTATTTGAAAGGAAGAGAATGAGAGAGGGAGAATGAGATGGGAGAGAGTCAGAGGGAAAAGCAGATCCCTGCTGAGCAGGGAGTCCCATGAGGGACTTGATCCTGGGACTCCAGGATCATGACCTGAGCTGAAGGCAGATGCTTAACAGACTGAGCCATCCAGGTGCCCCTCGATCCAGTTTTAGAGATAGACAGGGTCTTTAGGTTGCCAGCTCCCAACCTCAGATAATTATGACTTAGTAAAGGGCCCATTACAAATGTATGCGAATATTGCTAAAATAACACTCTATAGAAAAAAATGTAATTTTAACATTCACGAATAGGATAATTTTATAAATAATTACTCAGAAAAATCAAAACCCGGTCCTATATGTGTGTGTGTGTATTAAATACATATATTTTTTGGCATAGACTTACTCTCATTTTGTAAGCAAACCCACAGCATGTTGGGTTTGTCCTGTATTTAGTTATGTTTGCCTTTTAGTCCTGAACTTTTTCAGCATGGCCGTGTTATAATAGGTGTCTTTTGCATTGAATCACCCATCTAACATTTATGTCCATCATGAACTAATGCCTCTTACTGGTTCATCCCTGATATTGTGATCTTCCAAAATATAGTCGTGGAAAGGGGAGGGAAAACATTAAATGTCAGTAGTTACAGCAAGACAGCTCTAGGAAGAGGACAGGGTTTCTTGCTGTTTTCACATTCCTTTGGCCCTAGCGGAAATGTAAAAGTGCAGGGTTTGCATTGGAATGAGAATGGGGTCACCTACCCTTTGTAGTCATCATCAAGGAAGCAGAACTTCCTTCCAGAGAGGCCATAGGAAATCAATGATCACACTTTGCCAGTGAAGAGGTAAATGTGGACAGCAGACGGCATTAAATAAAAGAGCAGCAGAAAAGTGATTTACTCTAGAAGGCAGTGTGACTTTTTGGTCCATTCAAAGAATTCACATTTTTGATTTAATAATTATATTTAAATATTTTCTTTCTTTCTTTTTTTTTTTTTTTTAAAGGAAAGGAGAAATGCCATTTGGTGATGCTACTGTCTTTTCACTTGAGCATAGCTATGTAAGGAAAACAGAGTGTCTGGAATATGGTAACAGAGACCCCCCCCCTCTTATTTTTTTTCTTAATAAGAATTGACCTGATTTATTACAGTTACGGATTTCTGTTTTTTGTTTTTTAAATTTCACGTAGTCCCTGATGCAGAGGGGAAGCTTGACACGGGGGAAGGAGTGTTGCAGAGGGATCCTCATACCGGAGAGGCATGGGGGTGCAGAGAAAGAAGAGAGGTGGCTGGTGATTGCTGAAATAAAGGGAAGCATAGGTTTGGAAGCTCAACGAAATGGAGAAAAGCAGGTGTGCAGTTCTAACATGCGTCCCCTCTTTTGCGTGCACTTCTGATTGCTTTGTGAGCACGATCTCCTTCTGTACATGTGAAGGATCGAACTTCAGGTAATAGCTCAGGGGGGAAATTGAGCTTTGGGCTTATATCTGGAAGAATACAAAATATCCATGTAATGTCTTGCTTGAAAGCATATCAGAAAGTGTGTTGGTTGTGTAACAACAAAACAAAACAGGAAAAAGAAACACAACGAAAAAGAGAGAAAACTAGAAAACTCTCACCAACAACCCCTACCACATTTTGCTCCTATTTATTATTTCCAGTAGCAGTTTAGTCCCTAATGTTAACAATGAGTGATTATGATTCTGTAGTTTCGTTTACAGCATGAATTAGCATTTTGTTTTCTGTTACGGCTTTTGAATGAGGAATTATAATGTATAATTTGCTGAAAATAGATGTTATCATCTCTTAGGATGAGAACAACCACATAAACTTGAACAAATGATAAAAATGGAATCAATTACATTTCAAATGGAAGTAGTTTACAAACCTCCAAATACAAAGTGGCAATAGTAGCTGGTTATTGTAACAAATAATTAGTTTTTTTAAACAACATTTATTGAATTCCATTGACAATTTGGTAATTGTTCACAGTCGACTGTAGCCCTCCCTCTTCCAAAATGAAATGTGGCGTGGAATGACTGCATTTTATAAACTGCAGTTTTCCTCATTATTTAGTGCTGCAATCAGAATGTATATATATTTGCATATGTAACCCCTTCTTAGCTATAGAGGAACACATGCAATCAAATAAAACGATGTCACTAAACCTCCTCGAGGGCTTGAGATAAACACCCAAGGGCTGATGATTGACAGTGTTTTCAGGTTCCAAAGAAACAAAAGAAGCAACTAGTTTGCATGGGTGTATGTGTGAGTGTATGTTGAAGGGGGAAATGTTTGAAATGATTTATCAAATAGACGTCCTATTTTTACTTGGGTGAGAATTAATTTCTCTTTGCACTGCCAGCCCTCCTTCTTTTACCCTTTCTGCAGTGTGTTGTCCTGGTTCGTGTGTATGCTCCCCACCCACGCTACCCAGGAAGCTCTGTGCAGGAAGGCACTGCACCTGCCTGGGCTCTGGGGCCCTCCTCGTGCCTAGCCTGTAGTAGACAGAACAGATGGGTTGGCTAAATGGCTGAGTTTTCAGAAAACAGTTTTATACCATTATATGTGTCACATTATTTATGGTTCTTTGTTCCATCTCAGGATGATGAGGGCAAGGCCATGCTATTTTTTTGAAAACAGGGATTTGACTCGGAGGATAAATGAATCCTGCCTTCATTTAAGCATCTCCAGGGAAGAGCATGATTGGTTTACTGAGGGCTCACTGGACCTCTTAATTTTTAAAATGAAAAAAATTATGAAGTATATACTTCAATTAATAAATTCAGAAAGGAGAAAGGAGGAAAAGTGGGCATCTGAGGGTTTTGATTTTATTTTTAATTTTTGGGGTAACTGCTACAAGCTGAGTGGATCATTCATTTTTGATTATTTCTAAGATTAATCTATTTCTTTAAAGTTAATATGCAACGAAATATGTTCCACATCACTTTATTTTTAGATCCCACGACTCAGTCTGAAACAAATCAGTGGCGCATTATAAACACACGAGAATGTATCTAATGACAGGAGTCAGGCTGAACAGATGCTAAAATAGATGGATGCATCGTGTGAAGTCGAGGGAGCTGCAGGAGGGGATGGAAAAAAAAGTCTCTAGAAGTTGGAGGGCTTGTGAGGTGAACACTATGGAGACTTTTTCCCCGTTAATATGTGCTTGCACAGTTCAGAGCAGAAGGGACCCCATTTGCTCCTGCATGAAAAGAGGAATCACGATATCCGTCTCCTAGAATGTTAGCAAAGATCCAGGGATGTGATTGACTAATGCAGGGCTGAGTCAGTGTTAGGTCTTATCAGTCAGTCCTCAAATATTTATAGAGTACCGACCAATGTGACAGCCTGGCGGAATGTCTGGCACATAGTAGATTCTTAATACATTGCGTGGAGTAAGGTATAATAGAACCCACGTATCGAACACTACCAGAACCTTGCAGAAACCTTGCAAAGTGCTTGATGTGCACTGACTCATTTCGTCATCAAAATAACCCTGTGAGGGGGGTGGGTGCTCTTACTCGGATTACATATGACCTGTTACCATCAAGGCAGCTGAAGCACAGAGACCACACAGCTAGGAAGCGGTCCAGCCAGGATTTGGATTTAATGCATCTGGCTTCCAAGCCCCGGTTTTAACTATTGAGCTAGGCTGCCTTTGGGTAGACGAAACAATGGATGACAGAGGAGAATCAAAGAGGGCTAAAACACGTTTCCTTAGGCATGACTGTGGGTTACAGGCAGAGCACCACCTATGTGCAGAGAAGCTTAGAAAATGTGCAGTGCTGTAAGAAAGGAGCAGAGACAGGTGGATGCCTGGGGCCACAGCCACTTAAGCATCTCGCTCTTGGTTTCTGCTCAGGTCATGATCCTAGGATCCTGAGATCGAGCCCTGCATCGGAATCCCTGCTTGGGATTCCCTCTCTCTTTCCTGCTGCCCCTCACCTACCACACCCCCATCTCTCTCTCTCAAGTAAATAAATAAATTTTAAAATAAAAAGAAAAGAGTAGAGAATAGTGCTATGGTCATTTGAGGAGGAGTTTAC
The DNA here is from genome assembly GCF_020171115.1 of Neogale vison. Taxonomy (NCBI): domain Eukaryota; kingdom Metazoa; phylum Chordata; class Mammalia; order Carnivora; family Mustelidae; genus Neogale; species Neogale vison. The sequence goes on from NC_058101.1 coordinate 49,104,894, forward strand.
CTTTTACTTTTGACAGGAAGAATCACAGAAGGTTTTAAGAAAACAGTGGCATTTGATTTGGGCTTGGAAAAATGGAGAAAATTTGGGTTAGTGAGTAGAAGGATGAGTATGGGGCAGAGGGGGGCATTTCTGGCAGAAGGAAAACATAGAAGAATTTGCCAAGGAGTACTTGTTAAGGGTTGTCCATTTTTTAAAAATTGCTTTTTCATTCAATATTTATTTTGTGCCTACAAGGTGCTTATCGCTGTCCTCAAGTTCTAATTTAGTAGGAGACACATAGATCACATGACATGATAATTATATATATATATACACACATATATATAAATAAAATATTATAAAAGTCTCTTTGTCTCTGTGTCCATATATATGCAGGTATCATCAATGTATCCATTACCTACTGTCTCTCTGTTTAGCCACCCATCCTTATCCCCTTTAAACTGTGTGAAGTGTTAGGGGGCAAAAATAAAGAACGTTATAGAAAGAACAGGTGAGGGAGTGTGGTCTGTCCTAACTCACGTGTCAACCTTGGAAATTTACAAGTAGGGACTTCAAAGAGTCAATCTCCCTCCAGCAGGCCCCCTCCCTTTCTCTTACTCAGCAAAGGAAGGAGCTGGCAGAGTTTGGATCCTGTGAGTAATCTAGGTAGAAGACCAGCTCTCTGCTCTGTCTCCCTGTCACAAGCAAGCAAGCAAGACTTTAAACTTAGTTGGAAAGTTAAGATCTTTGCATTGTTTAAAATCCGCTCTGTTGACAATGTCAAGAAGACAGTTTTTAAAAAAAATTTTTTTATTTTTTTATAAACATATAATATATTTTTATCTCCAGGGGTACAGTTCTGTGAATCGCCAGGTTTACACATTTCACAGCACTCACCAAAGCACATACCCTCCCCAATGTCCAAAGTCCCACCCCACAAGAAGACAGTTTAATGAGTTAAGTCCAACGTAAAATTTTATTTTGGGTCTTCCTACACTTTTAATAGACTACTAAACTTTTTCTGGGTTAAAATTAGTCACCCAACCTAGAGAGTAAAATAACATCTGAAGTTGGGGACACACTCCGGGCCTGTGCAGTTGTGCTAATGAAATCCTTTACTTCTTTCTTTGTGAGATGTCAGACTAAAAGGGTTACATAGCTTTGTGAAAAGAGCCAAAAAACCTATAAAAGGGAATGGAATCATCTTTACAATGTTTATCAAAGGCTTGTTATTTTAGGAAGTAGGACTCCATTGCTAGTGGATTTTTTTTGATCCTGTTAGTAACAGTTGCATTAGAAATAATAACAAAAGTATTTCCCCCAATTAACCTGGTCTTAAAGAACAAGTTTGCTGAAGAACAATGGGCTGATTCCTTGTTTGTATGCGTTAAAATGAATACTGGTTCATTTTCCCGAAGTTCTGGCCGTATCCGTTCCTTTACTGTACTAGGATAGTCAAGTCCGATGATGTTTTGGGGAGTGTTTGTCAACTGTAAAATACTGCCTTCGTCATTATCATTATGATGCAAGGAGAGTTTGCTTTTTGGAAAGGGAAACCATTTTTGTATTATAGTAGCATGGAAAACAGACCCAGAAATAAAGTAAATATTAAATAAATACAAATTATTCTCACTTAACTAATTATTTTTAAAATGATTTCTTGCAATGATATTAAGCATTTGCATTGTGGGGCCTCACTCCAGGACCCAGGATTAAATCTATATTAAATCTGCCTCCTCTGTAATGGATTCTGTCAAGCGACCTTTCAGAGCATCCCAAACAAGCATTGACTGAGGTCATTTCAGGCTAATGAATCCTCCCCAAGCATTACTTAGTTGTTTCAACAAAGTAATTAGAGAATGTCCTTTGGAAATATTCGAATATCCCTCTTTTCTGGAGAATTTCAGGAAAATGCCTCATATATTTGGGAATATACAGTAATTAAAAGTCTTCTCGAATGGTATGCATTCCTGGAATGCTGGTTGTTACTACCCCTTTAATGCCTACATTGTATATAAATAGCTACAACTTTTTTCTTAGTCGATTTATAAATGCCACAGTTTTTTTTTTTTAAATAACATTTGCACCACCCACAATGTTAAATACATTTGTTGGGCATGAAATAGGTGCTAACTAAAATCTTTATTGATCATTTGAATAGAGCAATAATAAGCTTTGACTCATTATGAGAATTTAAAGATATTGGCACCTAATTAAACAATTGCCAGACCACAGAGGGGGCAAGAATGTTCCTTTAAGTACCAACCAAAACGGATATTTGCACATAAGGGAGTTTTTGTGTCAAAATTAGGACTGATACCTCTTGTTCTGCATTGTCAAATATAGGGAACACTTTCCTCCTTTATATTTTACTACCTAAAAAAAAATAAATATATATATATATATACGTAAACTTGGTTTTCTAGGGCACTGGTTTTGAATGTCAACTGCCATAAAACTGATAAAAGCATATTAATAATTTTTTTCTTATTATAGATATGATACATTTTGATTTGGAAATTTTTCTTAGGAAAGTAAAGAAAAGAGGGGAAAATCAAATCCATACATAATGCAAATACCTAAAGATAATCCCAGATAATATTTTAACATATAAACTTCCGTACTTTGTTCTTGGCCTTCGTATTTCATTTTTGATTGGTATCATATGTAACTATTCTTGTAACCTGATTTTAGCCCATAAATATGACCAACGGCCATGCCGTATTACATATGCCTTTGTATCTCTTTTAATGGCTCTATAGTATTCCACTGTGTGATTTTAGGAGTCTTTATTTAACCATCCTCCTAAATATTGGGTGTTTAGGTTGTTGGCAGTTATGACTGAACTTGGTGCATATCTATGATTGTTTCTTTAGGATAATACTGAGTAGTAGAACTGCCGGGTTAAAGGGCATAAACATTTTAGGCTTTTGTGTTAATTGCTTCTCAGAAAAGAAGCACCAACTTACACTCTTCCGGAGTTACATGCCAGGGTCCTAGGTGGAGGTTCTTATAAAATGAATTCTCATAGTACAGTATTCATCCATTTGAAAACTTCAAACTAAACCTTGTTTAATGACCATTATCAGTCAGGAGGTCATATTCACTACAGTGATGACCTTCTTTTGTCTTCAGATTTTGCAAGTTCCTTGGGTTGCTAGAACAAAATGTGCGTTAGGTGACCCAAGCAAATAGTTCATGTCAAGAGTTTAACTCTGGTTACCAGATGAATGTTTTTTCTCTTTTTCCAGGGTCTATCTCTGCAAATACCTACTTCCTTCTGTTCTGTTGAGATCTACAGAGAGAAAAATCTTTCTTGTTCTACTCACTGAATTACTTAAACTTCAAAACAAGGAATAAGCCTGGACTCTAAGCAGTATGTCTTGTCATTCTAGAGATAGTTCCAAGGGAAGAGGAATGTTGACTATATACTAATGTGTCATTATTGTTGGTCTGGTCTGGACCCAGACACAACAAATCTTAGAGGTATTCATGAAAAGCAAAACTCTTATACAAGAGCCATAATGATTAAGTTCCACAATGAAGGTCATTCTCATTTCTCTCTAACTTTCCCCAATTCCTTTCTCAGTTGACCTCCTTGCAGATTTTTCAGTAGTGCTTTACAACCCATGGTCCATTGGCAATATAAACCCCCTTTTCCCAAATCTTGTCTTTACTGAAATTTCATTCCTTTCTAAGAAAGTGCATTTTGGGGAGGGGGAAGCGGCTGTTCATTTGTCTACACTCCTTAGGCCCAGAGGAACTGGGGTTGCTGTCACTTCCAGGACATTACTTTGGTACTACCCCTCTAAACTCTATGATCCCTGTAGCCTCCAGTGAAATTCCCATAGACTATATCAGGCCCTTTTTCCTTGCAATCTTGTCATCTTCCTGTCACTTCCCTGTGTCGTTCAGAGCCAAGGACCTGGCTCATGTCTCCTCTCTACCCTAATGGCCACCACCCAGTGATCTTCGGGATCGGTACGTGGAGAATGTACCCAATAGCTTAGTTTCAGAGTGGCAACCTTTCGGCCTCCACTGTTCTGACAGCCCAGTCGCATTACCCATACCCTGCCTCATCCTTTGGAATGGTTCTGCTTCTGGAACCTTAAATTGTGAGGTAATTATATATGTCTATAGCCTCTTAGCCTTCCTGCTTCCTCACCCATTTATTTCCAAGATCTCTGTCCCCATACTACTCTCCTTTTTTCACAGTTCATCAACCATACTATCTCCCCATTCCTTTTATAGCCATCCCAGAGCCCATGATATGTCACTTTAATCACTCTCTTGCCAAAACCTCAAAGCCCTTAATCTCTTGCCCTTCTATATCTACTCACAAAATCTCAGTCTTGGATCAGTCCAACTAACTGTTTTGTTTGCTTCTGCTTACAAGCTCTTGACTTGCTCTTGGAAAAACCCAGTCATGCTAAAGAATGCTGTTGTAATTTTATTGTCCCCAACCTCCGTGGTATTCAATAAGCCTTGTTTGGGTCATCAAGTTCACTCCCTGTCCATATCTGCAATTCCAGACACTGCCCACAGTCAACAACTCCCCTGCCCATCACTGGCTCCCTTCCCAGGTGAGGATTCATGATTATGCAATATAAATTCTGTCAACTTTTGGTCTTATATCTGGAAATCTCCATCTGTTCAGCTCCAGCTTCCCTTGTACCTGTGGATATCGTTCCCTCCCATTCTCTTTAGGATGTTGAGCCATTAGTTATGCCTTTGTGACTCCACTTAGGAATAAATGTACCCAAATCTCTCCCATCTTGAAAAATTTCTCCATCAACCTTTCACTTCCCTTTAGAGGTGGCCTGTCAGCTTTTGTTGAATTGCGTGAAAGGCCCAGCTCTTGTTGAGGACTATCCCTTTTAATGACACAAATCTACATGACTGTGAGGTTGGTTTCTCTCAGTAGCTTACAGATTCTTGGAGTGAAGTGGCACATAGTGTTGCAGAGCAGGGGACCTATTGCCACACTCAGCAAGAGACTTGTAGACAATCATTGTTTCCAAATTGCCTCCCTCTTGTTCACTTTTTTATGACCTCTAATAATGGTTTAGCCTTCACGACTTTGCTGAAGCTCTCTTCTGACAATGACTTTGTAATTCCCAAATGCTGGGGATTCCTTTTCATTTATATATGAATTTTTTAGATGTTTGTGTGACTTTGACTCTGTCAAGAAATTCCTTTGATGTCTATTGCATCTTCCTGTCTTTCATTGTGCTTCCTCCCTCTCCCTCATGGACTCTCTTATTTTGCCTGACTTTAGTTGTGGTGTTTCTGGGGTCTGAACCTGGATCTCATTTCACTTGACTCTTGCTCTCCCATGGCAATCTACCCATGCATGGAAATTAGAGACATGCCTGTCTTTCAGATTTGTGTTTCCAGGCAAGACTTCCTTCCTGAGTTCCAGAACTGTTTAACCAACTGGCTCCTTGATGATCCCATTGATATTTCAAGCACAGTATGACAAAGACAGAATTCCTTATTCAGATTACATTGTTCTTGAATTCTTTATCTGTGTAAAGGGCAACAGTACTTATCATACTTGGACTTTTGCAGGATACCAAGCCACCCAAAACTTTGTGGCTTAAAACAGCAACCATTTATAAGCACATAATTATATGGGTGGAGAATATGGGCTGAGATCAGTTGGGTGGTTCTTCTGCTGGATTTGGCTAGGTTCATCTTGGTCTGACTGTTGTATCTAGCAGATGGCTGGCTGTTGGCTGGGGTAGAGGAGGCAGACTGAGCCATGTATCATGTAGCCTTCACCCAGCAGGCTAGCCCAAGCTCTTTCACATAGCAGTGACTGCAAGATTCCCAAGAAAGCAAGAGAGAGGAAGTGGCAAGGTTTCTTGAGGCCTCTTGCCTGCAACTGGTAAAACATTACTTCTGTCTTATTCGTTTGGTCAGAGAAAGTCACAAGGTCATCACAGATTCAGGGAGTAGTGAAGTTGATTCTACCATTGGAAGGAAGGGTTTACGAGGCCATACCACAAGGACCATGTAGGTGTGTGGTGACTGTGGGAGATGGGTGGGTGGGATGGAATTAGATTGATTTTATGTGGTTCATGCAATTGTAGTGGCCTGGCAAATCCAAAAGCTGGAGGGCAGACCAAGAGGCTGAAGATCCAGGGGGAGCGGCCACTTGATTTTGAAGCCCTCTGTGGGCAGAATTCTTGCTCAAGGGAGATCTGTCTTTCTTCTCGAAGCCTTCTGAGTGGGTGAGGCCCATCCACATTATGGAAAGTAATCTGCTTTACTCAGAGTCACCAGTTTAACTATTAATCTTCTCCAGGAAACACCTTCACAGAACCATCCAGAATAATGTTTGGTCAAATATCTGGGCCCAGTAATAGTAATAGTAATAGTAATAGTAATAGTACAGGAAGATAACTGAGCTAGGATAATCAGTACTTCAGCTTGGATTCCTAATCAAATAATTCTTTGATTTTCATGATTTTTCTTAATCTAGAATACCCTTTATCAGTACATATCATAAACTTCCACTTCATGTTTGCATAAAAACATAAATAGAGTATCTGTATTTGTGTTGTGTCTTATTGACTGGAATTAATTTCATCATCAAATAAGACTTTTAAAGATTTCTTAAACACTCAAGGTTCATCGTTTTTTCTACTCTGGCTACAGAAAATTCCATGACAATTCCTCCTCAAACTCAGAAGATCTCTTTAAAAGGCTGGCTAACCTCTAACTCAGATATAAATATTAAGGCTTATTGGAAACCTAGTTCATGCCTGTTATTGCGAGTTCAAATGACCACCCACAAAGTCCTCTTCTGTCATGAAAGACTTTCTCAGGATCCAAAAACTCTCAAAGAAAAAAATTATTATTACTTATAACAGTGAGGAATTTAAAGCAAGTTATTTTTTTTTCTTCAAATAGCCAAACGTTCAGATGATGAAATACTGTTTTCAAAGATGTCTGTAGGTATCTATTCCAGACTTACTATGCAGTGTTTATGAAATCAAGGGGAGAGAGAAAGTACACTTGTGATGATGAATTCAACAACACAGTGGTTATTAATATGGTCATTGTTTTTACTAGTGAGTATGATTTGGGCTTTAGATTCTTTTCTTTTATTTATTACCAGGAAGAAAAGAATCTCTGAAACATTTATACCTTCCTAGGAAGGTTTGCATAAGAATTCTACATTACTTTCAAGTTTTGACCTCTGCAAATTGAAGCCTATCCATGTAGAATTTCTAAAAGGAAATTAAAGAATAACATGATGGTGAAAGATGCGGTATTGTACCACCAGCTCCACAAATTACTCACCTTTGGTTTTCTGATCTGTAAGGTGACACATGTGAAAGGCTCTGGGTGGTGTTTGGTATGTGGGAAGCACACAGAAGCTACAGTGCTGATGTTAGTTTACAAGGGCACAGAAGGAGACAAACATGGTACCCATGAACTAACGCTAACTTGGTTTATAAGAGGCAACGGTGGGGAAACCATAATATCCATTTGACCTCATTTGTTTCTGTCCCTTTCTTGATTTGTTCCCAATATTGATGAGGAGGTAACTTTCAATAAAATATTTTCTAGGAACAAACATTTCTTCCTTTGCTGAGAAGTCTCCTAGCATAATCCACACCAGTCAGGTCATTTCTAGAAGGTCTGTTGTCTGCTTCAGATTTTAATATTTTTTCCCCTGATTTGCAAACAAAATGGAAAAAAAATTGCCTATATATTTGCAGGGAATAAAAACATGTAATACCAAAGAAAATTAGAAGGTAAAACTCCAGAATAACATGATTCTTCAGAAAATACAATCCAATTATAGGAGACAGGTAATATCCAGTTCTTTTTTGGTTGACTTATAATAAATGCAGATTGCTTAGGTATTTAACATAGAGTGGTATTTCAAAACCAAATGGTGACTATTATTTCCATTATCAGTGGGAAAAGTAATGTTAAGGTAGAAATTAGTACTTGGGGTTTATAAAGGGGAAAAAGAATCTTTTGAGCAAAACTAGCTGAAAGATTGTAACTCTTTTGATCTCAGGTTAGAGGTATGTTCTTTCAACAAATATTTTTGGGAGGCTCTCTCATGTTCCAGGCACTGTTCTAGAACCTGGACATATAGCAGTGAGTAAGCAAGAAAGGCCCTGGCTTTGGTGGAATTTATAATCTGTCAGGTTGAGGCAGAGTGAAAACAAAAGTAAACGTTGGCACAGGAAAATCCATGAAATGATCATTGCTACGAAGATCTGGAAAAGGACCCTGTACTGTATTGACAGTGACGGGATGGAGTGTGTGCTGTGGAGGGATTTACAGACTGGGGACAGGTCTGACTCAAGGTAGGTCCCCCATGGAGGTCTTGTTGGGACTTGTGGAGGTGGTGATTCCAAAAGACGTCCCTTGTGGCTGCAGCAGGGCGAGTGAGGGGATGTGGCTGAGATTCAGAGGGATGTGACAGAGCCCAGATCCCCGGAGACTGCAGGTGTAACGGGAGGAATTTAGAATTAATTCTTAGTGATATGGGAATCCCCTGGAGATTTTTAAGCAGGAGAGGGACATGGCCTGATTTATGTTCTCAGAAGATCACTGTGGCTGCTTTGAGGAGGATGGGCGAGAATGAATAAGGGGAAGAGTGAACCATTGGGGCTCTTGTGTAATACAGATGAGAGAGGTGGTGCAGGCAGGGACTGAAGATGGAGAGTCATTCCCCTAAACAAAGGAGCATATGGGCAGCTGCCAACACTTAACCAGCATTGAGAGAGGCCATCTGACTGTTTGGTGGGAAGGGCAAAGACAAACCTGAAGGCAGCCCCTCGAACATTGGACAATGGATAGACCATTCTGGGCCAAGGCACAGCTGGCTGTTTCATGAAGCGAGGACTGGAAAATGTTGAGCAATGATAGATCCAGTTATATAAGAAAATAATGTTGTTTGGGTAGCGGAGCGATTTAAGGAAATTTATCACGTCAAAGTTAAGGAGTGTGTTCAGGCCAGATGCCCATGGTCCTTGGTGGCAAGCTGGATTCTACCAACTTTCTTTCTTACTCACTGCTGTATGCCCAGGATATAGGTGTCACTGCGGTGGACACATGCTGTGGACCTTTGTGAGCCTCCTGGTGTTTTTAGCAATACATGTTTTAAAGGTCTAAATGAGCAGAACTCTGGACACCTGGCTGGCTCAGTTCATAGAACATGGGACTCTTGATCTCAGGGCTGTAAGTTCAAACCCCATGCTGGGTGTAGAGATTACTTAAAAATGAAGTCCTAAAAAAATGTAAATAAACGAGCAGACTGCTGTTGTGTTCGTTGCTGTAAAAAACAACTGCCCAGTTTGAAGAAGGGCTTGGTACCCTTCAGAAGGTCATTACCTTGGTTGTTCTGTAGAAAGGATGTCTTCTGCGGGTTGTTTCATGCAAGTGTGTCCTCCTTTTGTTTGCAAGAAAGAACCCCCCCCCCGCAACTCATACACACAAGGCTTCGGGGGACAGCAGATGTAGGGTGAGGATTCAGATTCATTATGTGACCGAGGTCAGAAAGTGAACTGAAGCCCCATGTCATGTGAAATAGGTCTGGGTGATGCAAATTCTGGACAGAGGCTACTTGCCCTTTGCTGTCTTAGGAGCTCCCCTCTCCCCTGACTCATGAGGTCTAAGATTCAACCCAAGTGGCTGCCAATCCAGAGACTACTTCATCACCTCTCAGCTCCAGTGCCCCATCCCAACTGATGCTCCTTTTCTGCCTCTCTTTGCTCAGTTTCCCAGAGGGCAGTTGTGTTTGGTTCAGCCCCTAAAGTTACCCGCGTGGTCCTGTTTCATGGTGGTCTGGAGCCTGTTACTGTGGCCCCTCATCAATGCACTCGGTAGTGCTGGGCAGAACAATGATGGATGGATGGGTCTAGGCTAGCCATTTTGTGAAGAAGAGGCATCCTGTTTCTCCACACCCTTGGGGCCCCTTGGCAATGGAAGGAGGAGAGTGTGTTTGGTCATGTCATGGAGGTGGGGAGGAGGCCCTGCTGGTGCGAGGCTGGGCGGCCTGTAGAGGGCTGGTGGAAGATTGCCACTGCGAACAGAGAAGAGATGCCGCCAGGGACCCTGGAAGGGGTGTTCCTTATGTGGTGACCAAATTTTCACTTGTAAAATTAGGCAAAGATGTGAGATAGTTCTCTAGGAAATTCCATGTTTCCACCTGCCTTCGTGAATTTGGGCTGCTGTAACAACGCACCACACACTGGGTAGCTTATCAGCCACATTTATTTCTCACAGTTCTGGAGGCTGGAAGTCTGAGGTCAGGGTGTCCGCCCGACTGGATTCTGGTGAGGCCCTTTTCTGGGTTGTAGACAGCTGGATCACATGCCTGAAACAGAGAGACCCTGGTATCCTCCTTTGGTTATAGGAATCATCCCAGCACAGGGGCTGTTCCCTCATGACTTAGTCACCTCCTAATGCTGTCACACGGGGGATTGGATTTCAATGTATGAATTTTTTTTGGGGGGGGACACCCACATTCAGTCCATCACACACACACCCCCCAAGACTCTGAGAGGGTTTCACCTTTCATTCTGGCCTTTCCCTAGGAGACTTCCGTGTTGTTATTGTGTTAAAAGTGATTTTGTCTCTGCCCTCCCCTTGAGGAATTGAACTTTCAAGGATTCAATTCAATATAAGGAACTCAAGAGTAAAAAACTCAATAACTGATGTTTAAAAATGGGCTAAAAATTTGAATAACCGTTTCTCCAAAGAAGACAACAGGTTTATGAAAAGATGTACAACCTCGCTAATCATCAGGGAAAGGCACGTCGAAAACATAGTTAGACATCACCTCACACCTGTCAGGATGGCTATCATCAGACAACCCAAGATGACATGTGTTGGTGAGGATGTGAGGGATTCACCTGTTCCTTTCCTTCTCCTGGCTTTGGAGTGCGCCAGTTTCCAGGACGAGGTGCTGTTGGGTGATGGAGGATGTGTTGAAAGAAACTGCTTCACTGCTGTCTTAGTCCATTCAGCAACTATGACAGAAACACCACACACTGGCTGACTCAAACACTGGACATTTATTTCTCTCAGTTGTAGAGGCTGGAAGTCCAAGATCCAGGTGTGGGCAGATCAGTGTCTGGTGAGGGTCCACTTCCTGGTTCACAGAAGGCAGTCTTCCAGCTGTGACCTCGCATGGCAAAACAAGTGAGAGTCCTCTGGGGTCTCTTTTCTTTCTTTCTTTTTCCCTTTTTTAGAGAGAGAGAGAGAGCATGCGTGCAAGTGCAAGTGAGTGAGCATGGGTGTGTGGAGGGGTAGAGGGTGAGGGAGAGAGAAATCTCAAGCAGACACCATGCTCACCATGGAGTACGACGCTAAGATCATGACCTGAGTCCAAATCCAGAGTCAGACTTTTCGCTGACTGAGCCGCCCGGGTGCCCCTGGGTTCTCTTTTCTAAGGGCACTAATTCCATTGATGACACCCCCATCCCTGTGACCTAATCACCTCCCAAAGACCTCCACCTCACACCACACCATCACATGGGGGGGTCACAAACATTCAGACCACAGCAATATGGACTGAATTATTTCAATGATACTGAATGAACATCTTTTAACCAGTAATGTTCTCTGGATTCTCAGAATATATTTGGTAAAGGTGGGCAGTGTCTTCTTGCCTGATTAATTCAGAAATGCACAAAGGTGAGATTTTCAGATAATTTTCATACCCCTGCGCTCCCCCAGTGCCTTGCATTTGAGGACATCAGACGAGCTATAGATGTGCTTTAAGTCGAGAGCTTAACAAATACCAACATATTTCCTGAGAGGTTTGGAAGAAACGAATCGTATTTATGCAAATTGTGACTATTTCATAATAACAAAACCCACTGCTAGTATTCTGAATGGGGCTTCTATAAAACACACTAATCCAAAACTGACAATCTGGTTGTGTCATTGTGGACAAAAAGGAATTGTGGAGATATTGATTTTATATCAACACAGGCCTACAGAAACATGATTTAGGAAACATTTAAATAAAAGACCAGTCAGAGAAAGGGGATTATATGAATCTTCAGGACAGAGAGACGATCAGTCTTGAGATCTTATTTAATGTTCACACCTGCGAGTGCCACGGACTGCCTAGGGTTTAGTCCTAGGTGGTGGGGGCGAATCTTAACATTTGTGGGATTTTTGTGTAGAGCTGGTCTTCGGTCCTGGGAGTGTTTTCAGGGGGGTTATCAGCAGCAGAAGCCTGGCTGAGCTCACTACATGGTGGGAAGTGCTGCTCCGTAGGGTCACCAAGCAAGTGGCCTCATTTTCTCCTAAACCAACCACCTACATTGTTCAGCAAACACACACCCAGGCCCCTGTCACCTGAAGCACTTCTTCCCAGGTGTGTTCTTCTCTAGGGGGCTGTTTGGACTTTCTTACGATCACATACACAGATCTCACCTTCCCTCGTGTCCATGCAGTCAGTGGTTGATGATGAATGACCCTGCCCTGGTGTGTGTTCTGTTGCATGTAGACGATAGGCACGTTGGGGGTGGAAACAGTTCTCAACACGGACCCATCCTCTTGGCTACAACTTGAATTCCCATGCCGCTCATTTCTGGCCTGGAGTGCAGCCGATTCTTCCCTGCACCACCTGTAAATAAAGTTTCTACAACCCAAGTCTGACCGTGGTGATCCTTGTTTGGAAAACCCTTGAGGGGGGTCCCATAGCCTTGGTTTCTTCTCACTCCTTTTGGGGTGCTGCCCTGCATGACCTGGCTGGGTCACCTGCACTTCAGTCTCACCTCCTACCACTCCCCTCTCCCCTCCCTCTGCTAGAGCTATTACCTGGTGTTAAGCTGTGATGGGATCTTGAATCCCAGTGAAATTTTGCTCCTACCTACCCCATACCCAGACCTGCCTGTCCAACTCTCATGGTTCTGTCATTTTTAGCATATTATTAAAAAACAACAGACATTCTTTGGACTAAAATAGGGACATTAAAACGGAAGGAAGAACGGTAGAGAAGGTATGTAATAATGAACATGATTTGACCAACCAGACAAATATATAATTTGTGCAGGTTAAAAAAGCACATTAATAACTTCATGAGGTTAACCAGTTTAGGACTCAATTAGAAATGTGATCCCAGGAACTACATACAAATTATTATAATTATGGTGACAGGAAATAGCACTCCGAGGAGATGGTAGGAGGCAGAAATTTAAAAGGGAATATATTATTTAAAAGTCAGGCAGCTTGTCTTTGCGGCCCTAAGAGTTGAATTGGGAAAATTAAAGATCTCAGATCATAAAACTACCACCAGAATGAACTACTAAGCTAATCCACTCAGCAGAAAGCAGCTCGCCACCGTAATTGGAAACACAGGCTTGTGGTTACTTAATAGAAACGAACATTTCATCATGTCGGGGCCAGTGTGTGTCATAGATTTAGCATACCATCTCTAACATATTTTGCAACTTGGACAATTAATTCCACACCTGTACTGTCCCATATTTAGCTTTATAAAACATGTCCTCCCCATAAAAATAAATGTGTGTGGCAAATAGCCCTCTCCCTTGTTTGCCAAAAAAACAGATTACTATCAGGAAGGCCGAATTATCACCTGCTGTCAACAAACAGATTACCCAAGTTAAGGTCATTACCACTGCTGTCATTATCTTACATATTAAAGCTGTTATGGATGAACGTAGGGACGAAATGCGCGGTCTTGAATTTATCTGGGGCTTTTATTAGACCTTTTTGAACTTCATTTTGCATGCTTGTAAGACTATGAATTAAAACTATCCATGCAGCCCTACATTTTTTTTTTTTTTGAGAGAAACTGCCTCTTTAAATGAAGAATTTTTTCCTTACTGCTAAAGGTTTTAGATTAACTCAGCATCCCATGAACCTTTTCATGTTGTCATCTCCTGACATTTTTCTTTCTGGATTTTTAGAACTATAATACAAGATAAAAATACACTTGGAGGTGAAACAGCGAGAGGGGGAGATAACAAGGGTATTTATTTAGTTTTCTCTTCTGCTGTTATTTTTCCCTGATTATTTATGTAATTTATGCTTCTACTCATTTTTAGCCTCCAAAGTCTGTTTCAGTTAACTTTGATTTCCACGATTCTAGTTTATTTAATTAAACTCTTTGAAGACTTTTGCCCACCCCATTTAAATGAAACATGACCTAGGAGAGAGTGAACATAAACATCTTTGCATAACGGATACGTTGAAAAATGCATGACCACTTAAATGTCACAACTCTGTGAAGCATTTCTTTTTCATTCTAGTGCTACGGAATTTTGAGGACAAGCTGAATTTTGCATTTGCATCTTTGCTAAAATCAGGTAGTACCACAGTCTTGAGCTGAGAACGACCTCCATGATGAACGTGTGGTTTGGGAGCTCAAAGAATCTCTCCCTCTGCGCTCCTCTGCTCCGTTCTCCCTCCCACTTTCCCTCCCTCCTCCTTTCCTTCTTTTCCTTTCTTCTTTCCCCTGGCAAATAGCCAGGGCTGTGGGCATGACAGATGAAGGCCAGCCTTGGGCTGAGGCGGTGAAGACCACATTCAGGGCAGCTGCCCCACCGCCCACATCCTGTGCCTCCGGGGCCTGTTCCCAAGTGTGGCTCGCGTTTGGCCAGGTCCATCGAGCCCTGGGAATTAATTTTGTTCTGGGTGGTGTAGCTCTTCCTGACCAGACTGCTCATTTACTTGCTCTTCAGCAGTCGGGCTGCGGTAGCTGAGACTCCGAGAATGAGGTAAGGTCTGATTCAGATGTCCTACCAGCAGAATCCCACGGGCGGAAAGGGGCAGGGGAATACAGATCGGAAAAGGAAGTAAAAGGACACAGAAACAATTAGGTTATTATGAGGCCAAGTAGATCAGAGCTTGAAGACGGGTGCAAAGGCAGGGGAATGGGGCAGGAAACTAGCATTTCCTGAGCACCTACTAGGGGCAACTAGGCAGGGAGGGACGAGGGTGGGGACTGGGGTGTGACCTTGTCAGTTGTTCACAGTCTCCATCATTCCCAAGTGTATCTCTGGCCAAAAGGGCTGACTGTTTTTCTCAGGCAGGAATTTTTATGCTGTGAAACAGAAAATCTATGCTTCTTGGGAAAGGCAGCTGGCTTCTCAGCTCCCATTCATTGTGGCCACGTAGGAATGCATATGGTGTGATGAGCTCCGAGTGTTCAACAGAAGGGAGTGTTCCAGGTTTGTATGTGCATGTGTGTGTGTGTGTGTGTGTGTGTGCGCGTGTGTACCCTCCTGATTTTTCAATTTTGGCAACAAAACAAAAAACTTTAAAAATTAATTAACACTGTCTTTGAGATGAATGTGTGGAGCTGGTGGTTTAGGACTGCTGTCCTGAGCTGTAGGAGAACTGGCCGACTCACTTCTCAGCCCAGCCCTGAAAGGGGGGGGTATACTCTTCCCTTTCACAGGAATCAAAGGAATTAAGGAAATGACAATGTGCCTGGAATAAAATGGAATCAGCACGTCTCTCCTGGGCACCTTCTGTATACCGAGTGCCATGTAGTTCATGTGGGAAGATGGAAGCACCTGCCTGTAGCACTTCTGGTTTCCTCGGGATACTGGAAGGATGCATGAAAGTTGAGGCACCACCACAGTCTTTAAATAACAGTTCTGAACAATAAAACGAGGCCTTCCATGATTAATTGCCAAGTGAATGGATAATCATTTTTTATAGGAACTCCTAGGAGGTAGAGAGACTTTTCTTGGGGCTTGATTTAGAACAAAAACTTGAATGGGGATCGAAAGATTTGGAATATTCTCCACAATCTTGTGGAGGGACTAAGGCTGCTTCTTTTTTAGAAGAAACCCAGAGGGTTGGGTCACTTGCCCATGATGGGACTGTATGTTCATGGCAAATCCATGCCTAGAACTTCAGGGGCTGTTGGCATGAATGGGTCATTTTGTTGGACTCTATCTTAGATCTTTAACAGGCAAAGGTCAGAATAGTTTTAACTGGAGGCTTCCAGTGTGACCATAGGAAACCTATGCATGTTGGTAAAAAGCTATCTAATGTGGTCTTAATTTTTTTCCTACTTTCTTCTAGAAATATATATATTTTTCTAAGTGAAAGTTGTTGTGGTAACACCTGGCTGGGGAGCCCTATAGTTTCCAGGTATGACAGTCTGCCCCATGGAGCATTTTTACATCACAACTGGGGGCTGCTTTAATGACCTGTAGCCTTGAACCTGGAAGAAACTGAGGAGATTATAGGAAAAAATTACACCAAGTATAGAAAGCGGAGGGAAGGGAGCATACAGATAACTTCTCACTGGATTGCATAAGGAATCCTAGCTGTGCTATAGAGTAGTGATTTTAATAACTGCAGAGCCCTGTGTTTGACTGAACTTTGCAAACACAAATTCCCAGTTGAAAACAGATGAACTGGTCCTCCTATGTCCTCTGCACCTAAACCTTCACTCAGGGTGCCTGATTCAGGCCTTGGAAATCCTAGAATCCTGGAATTTGTTCTTTCCAAGAATGGGAAGGATGGATAAGAATCAGACATGGGGTAAGACAAGTGGTCTAGGACAGTTTTTTCCAAACTACAGCCTTTGGTCTCATTTACCCCCAGGACTGTGCAAGGGCAACTGGAGGATAGAAGAAGAGATTAGAATTTGTGTATTTTTCTTCTGTATCACATCCTCTATCACATCCTCTTCAAGATTTTCTTGGTTTATATGTTATCATGCATATAATATATTAGTGCAGTAGGAGTAATTTATAATCAAGTCATATCACATTATGTTATAAATTAGAAAACACTCTGGGGGGATGTGCTCAATTTTATTTTTAATTTTACTCATGAGGCAAGGATTAGAAACGTTTGGAGACCACTGTCCTGGACACTCAATATGGGTTTCAAACTCACAATTCTGAGATCAAGAGTCACATGCTCTACTGACTAAGCCAGTAGCCATACTGGACTATGATTTTCAACCTTTAGTATTTCAGTTCTCTTCTCCAAAAGGATCCAGATCCCACCATGATAGGAACAAGAAGCTGGGCTTGTTCAAGAAGAGAGTTTGAGGGGCGCCTGTGTGGCTCAGGGGGTTAAAGCCTCTGACTTTGGCTCAGGTCATGATCCCAGGGTTCTGGGATCGAGCCCCACATCAGGCTCTCTGCTCAGCAGGGCTGCTTTCCCCCCTCTCTCTCTCTGCCTGCCTCTCTGCCTGCCTCTCTGCCTAGCTGTGATCTCTGTCTGTCAAATAAAATAAATAAAATCTTTAAAAAAAAAAAAAAAAGAAGAGAGTTTGACCGCTCCCAGGCATTCTATAATTTGTCATTTATGGCAGGTTTTGAGGACATCAACATTGCAGTGGTATTTTTGAGAGGAAATTTTTATCACTATAGCTCCAAAACACATCACAAACAGAAACAATAATTTCATTAGTAGCTGAAAATTGTAATAATGCTGTTGAATATAAATTTCACTGCTGTGGTAATTCTGAAATGCAAGGATGATAAATAAAAAATTGCAGCAGTATTATTGGGAATAAACTTTATTGCCATGAGTAAGACACAGTGGGAGGATTGATGGAGACTAAAATTTTGGGTGATGGTTTTCAGCCAGTGGTATGGGTATTATCAGCAGGAATGTATTTTTTTTTTTTTTTTCCCCTCCAGTATTGTACTCTTACTTCTGGTCAACAGTCCTTGCTCCACAGGAAATGGGATAATGCTGTCTTCACTCCAACCCCTACTCTCACATCTGTTTCTTACTCAGCCTTTTATTACCTCAGTAATTCTATCTTGTTACTTCAGTCAAAACCCAAGGATCATCCTCTCTTTCCCTGTTCCTTCACATCAAACCCATCCCTGAGTGCTATCAGTTCTGCCTGTGAATCATAGAGTTCCTCTTCATCTTCTCTGTCACCTCCTGTGTGATCCTGGATGACACAGTACCTCCTACTGGATCTACCCATTTCCCTCCAAATATTTCTTCACTCAGGACCAGAGTGAACACTGCCATCCAGCCAGTGGATTAGCCACCTTCCAGCTAAAGCCCTCCTGTGGCTCTTTCCCTTTTTCCAAATTTAATCCAAGCACCTTGCTGTGGTCTTCAGAGCTCTGCAAGAGGCCAGCCTCACCTATGTTTCTCCCCCTGGGTCACCTAGGGAGTGTTTATGGACTAGCTGGACTGAATTATGTCCTGTGAAAATTCACATGTTGGAGCTCCAAAACTCACAATTTGAGGAGGGGGCTTTGGGAAGGCATAAGGTTTAGGTGAGGTGATGAGGGTGAGCTCCTCAGGATGGTATTAGTGCCCTTCTAAGAAGAAACACCAGAGAGCTTTCTTCCTTCTCTCTTTGCCTTGTGAGAACACAGTAAGAGGATGGCCTTCTGAAAGCCAGGAAGAAAGCTTTCACCAGGAACCGACTCAACGGGGCCCTTGATTTGGGACTTCTTATCCTCCAGAACTGTGAGTAATAAATGCCTGTTAAGTCACCAGTCTGATGCTTTGTGATGGCAGCCTGTGCTCGCCATCCCTGAGACACTCCTGTTCCCTCATCTCTGAGCTGCCTCATGTCCATCCTTCATGTTCTCAGCGATCTGGCCCTCTCGTGGAGAGCCCCTCCCTGACCACCCCTGCTAAAGCAGCCACGGGGGCCTCTCCACACCAGAACTGTGGCCTCCACTCCTCCAGGGGGCGCTGTTCACACGGATTGGAGGCGGGGCAAGATGGCCCCCGTTGCTCTGCGAAGTAGTGGTCCTTCATCATCTCCTTCACCCCCCATCCCGCTCCCATTCACAGACATTATCCCAATCTTACATTACCGTGCATGTCTGTTTGGATAAACAGAAGCCGGGTCTTTAAGGAAAAGGAGGTCTTGTGACTTCCAAGTTCATAGCCCAACATCTAATGGCAGAGACAGACGCCATGTCCCCATTGACAAACAAAATCCCCATGTCTGCCATCCCTGCTCACCAGTGAGAATTGCATGGAGCAGTGTCTTGCCAAGCCACGGTGGAGCCTGACCAGGGGTACCAACTCAGTGATACCCATCCTGTCTTTACTGAGAATTTTGAAATTTTGTTCATCAGTTTTCCCCCCCTCCGTTTTTTTAAGGACATTGCATTAAACTATTACCGCGATTACTGAGATTGTGGTGTTCCTGCAAGTGCCTCACCTGCCCCACGCTCATCTTGGCCCTGACTGGGAACCTGATATCGATGAGGGATATATAAGGAGTACGTAAGGAATCCAAAGACTTACTTTGGCTCAGGGGCAGAGAGGGATTGCTGACGAACGTGGGCTGCGGTGTGTATGGATTGGGGCACATGTCCTCTGTTGCCCACCCTGCTAAACTGACATTCAAAAGCAGCCCACGGCAGGGGCTAGGAAATTTCACACAGTTGCCTTTCATTAGCCCAGCACTGACTGAAGCGTGGGAGCATAACCGAGGGGTGGAAAGAGTGGAGCTTGGGAGCCTCATGGCCTTTGGGTTCAAATCTTGCTTTTGGCAGTTTATTAGCAGTGTGGTTTGGGGCAAGTGATTTATCTTCCCTGAGGCTCAGCATCCTGGTTAGCAAACTGGAGAGGTAGAAATGCCACCTCTTTCGTTGGGTTGTTGCGAATATTAAGAGATCATTGATTTGTTCTGTACATATTCTCATAGTGCCCGCAATGTGCTCGCTCTGTACCTGGCGTTGGATTCCCAGGTGAGCCTCAGAAAGGAGGATGTTGTCTTGTCCCCTCCGTGTTTGCTGGCTGGAGGGTATGGACGTGAATCCGAATTGCCCATGTGCAATGTGCCCACGCTGAGTCGGGGTGGTTTCCTTTATCAGAGAGATGGGGGAGGGGTCAATGGTGTTGGTGAGATCCCTAGAACACAACAGGAATTCAGCATAGCAAGTGGAAGGGGCTCCCACATAGGAGAAACAGCTTTCACAGAGACCTGCTGGAGGGGAGGTCATGGCCTGAGTGCAAGAGGAAGGCATGCCATGGGGCTAGGGAGCTGAGCAGCAGTTTATGTAATTTATGTTGCTGCGTTTACCGTTGTCAGCCTCTCTGCTGGGCCCTGGGAGATGTAGGGAAGATGGGCTGCAAAAAGTTTGCTAGCCTGCTTATGCCACCTGCAGGAAGGACAGTTCTGCCTCCAAAAGCAGGAATTGAGTCTCTGAGGCTGTGTTCCCCAGAGAAGGTTCCAGTAAGAGGCAGGAGAAGCCCAGCAGGGTGAAGAAAGAGGGAAAAGAGTTAAACCAGAAAGAGCCAACCTTAGGACACACAGTGAATAAACAAGAAGGGACGTTTCTGTGTCACCAGCCATATTCCTTTGGAAATAAAAATTATTTTTCCAGAAATAACTTCAATATTCAGCAAGAAAAGGTCCTGAAGTGTACAGCGCCAGTGCTGAGAAAATCCCCTGGCGTGTTAACATTTCTGAGCAACATGTACAGGCAGCTCTCACGGCCCCTGTCCCTTGGAGTTGAGCTCTGGGTGAATCTTAAATGTTTCAGCTGCTAACGTGTTTCCACGGGCCTGTCCCAAGTGGACAAAAAAATTAGGTGATAGAGGGAGAGAGCAAAACTGTAACTTCACAAGTAAATTTCAAACTCCGGTTGAAGGGAAATTTGCATTTGTAAACCTTGCAATGCTGGCCAAGTGCATCCCCCGCCCCCGGCCTCCCCGGGCCCCCAGAGGTCACGGGACAGGTGGAAAAGAGCTGTTAATTCTGTCCCTCAGTCTCATGCTGTCCCGTGCCTGGCGTGACCTCAGAGGGCGTGAGTTTCCAAGTTCTTTCTTGAGACGGCCTGCCGTGAGTACTGGTCATGCGAGTACCATTCGTGGCAGCTGATGTCGCCTGGACGCGTTCCCAGGGTCCACCAGAAGATAGCGGCTTTTTATGGTCTTTCGCATTTGAACTAGTGACCCAGAGGTGAGACATTCTCTATTCCATTACTGACTCCCTCAGCAATCCCTGGCACCCTGACACGGCCGTGACACTTAAGTCATGGGCGGCAGGTGGATCTGCTCATGGTGAAAAGCTACACCGGACTGAAAGTGAATCCTCCCTACAAACCTCACTATGCCAGTGGGGCAATTAACAGCTCTGACTGTCCTGAGGGGGCCTGCTGGAGCTTTGTCATTGTCAACCTGTTCAGAAACCCAGAAGAGGGGTGCAGTCTGTTGTTGATACCTCTCATCAGCTCAAGTGCTCTCTTTCCTTTTTTTTTTTTTTTTTTTTTGAGCAGGGAGAGGGGGGCAATTCTAATCAGTGCCCTGCGGCAGGCCAGAGGGATTCAAGTGATGATTCAGGGCAACTCAGAGGTCGCAGGATGTTTTGACAGTGATGACAAGAATAGCAGTCAACAGGTTGTCCTCCCCATCTAGGGTCTTCTGTGGGTGGGAAAAAGCAGTCATTACAGAGGCCAGTGAGGCTTAGTGTCATTTTGTTAATAAAGGCTTTATAAGAGCCAGGAGAAAGCCATCTGGTCCTGGGGCTCTGCCAGGTTGAGGAGACTTTAATAGCTTCTTGAGTTTCAGCAGTAAAAATCGGGCTATCCGGGGAACAGAACATGTGCTCAGGAATGGTGAGGAGTCGGGCTTATTTAAAAAGTGAGGGGGGCCTAAGATAACCCTTTCTGTTGGCATGGGAGAGAAATGGGCCGGGTGGCCTGAACAGCTGCTCCAGGGATGCAAAGAGGCATAGTTTACGATGGCAGCTCTGCATCCCAGGTGACCCCATTGTCTGGGAGGCACGCGCACCAACAACATGAAGAGACTCGTTATGTAAGAGGCAGTCCAATCATCCTTTAGGCAAGAGACCTCATTCATAAACTCTGTGCCCATAGAAAGGAGCATTTAGGGTCAGGGGTTTCTATATCCCTTTTGCAGAGTGGTAATTAGCTTTGATTTGAGGAGATGTGGATTTTTCTAGTTTGTGAAACTTGGAGGCCCAAATAAAACCCAGTGACCTATTTCATGAAGGAAAACGTCGAAGGGCTGACGGTCACTCTCTAGAGAATCGCTTGTCCCCCTCAGAGCAAAGGAAGATGATATTTATTCATGGTATTAAAAAATTTAAATTAAGTCATCTTGTAGCAGTCTCCTGAGAAAGAAATAAAAATGTACAGGGACACTGGTTAGAAATGTTGCTATAGATTAAGACTATGGAGGCAATTAATATTGAGAAAAAGTCAATCTAGCAAGGTAAGAAACTGAAATATTTATATAAAAAGTTAAAAAAAATCCCATTAACTATTACCCAGGTGGACATATCTCCATGTAATTATGGAGTCCGCTAACAAAAGCAAATTTCTCTCTCCTTGGTTCCATCTCTAAGGCATTCGAGTTGGCAGAAGTTCTTTTCATGAGGAAGTAATTTAAATAGATACTGAATGAGTTAAGGGTCTCCTCTGTAAATTGCTCTTATTCTATAGGTCAAAAATGTGGCTCCCATGGGCCGAAGAGAACAGTCAGGAGAGAAGGAAACTACTAGATGCCTAGTAGGTGTGCAATACGTCCTTGTTGACCTGTATTAGGAAAGATGGCAGAAGACTGATTTGGGGAAAGAGCAAGGCAGGGGATCTGAACAGTACTTAGGAGTTTGCAAAAGTCATTCAAATAAATTGTCCTTTTGGAGCTGCACCCAGAGCCACTTGGGTGAGAGCGACATTACACCACACAGTTATAGATAAGCTCAGAGAGGTATGAGGACACACCGAGGCTATTACAGCCTTGAAGGGATGGAGGGGCTACGCTGGCACTAACTGTCCTTATTGGTAGAGAAGATGGTTAGGCTTCCTTCTGGGGCAACGGATTCTCGTTCGACCACACCATGAGTGCATGGGAAGTCCAATTCTGTGTTCTCTGCTTGTGCTCTGGGGCTCTAAGTGTCACTGAAGGAAGTTCTATGACCGTGGTGAGAGACACCACCACGAAGTTACAGTCTGTAGTTTTGTTAGACCTTCCGTGCCTCTTGAACTCTCGTTGCTTTTCCCTAGTTAGCCACCTTTCCCATCCAAACTGAACTATTCCTCACCATATGCAGATTATGTAGATAGTCTTGCCTCACCTTTCATAGAGGGGGGAAAAAAGGTCTACCCCTTGGGGAGTCCCTAATTTTCCTTGCATATGCCCAAACATTTATTCGTGGCAACCTGCATCTCCTCTCCTCTTCTGTTATAGACAAAGCTTGTTAAAGTCAACTTCTGCTATGTCTGAATGTTGGTGTCCTCTCCAAACTCTTATGTTGAAGTCCTATCCCCCCAATGTGATGGTGGTATTAGGAAGTGGGCCTGATGTGGTCATGAGAGTTGAAGGCCTCCTGAATGAGATTAGGGCCTGTATAAAAAAAGTTTCCAGAAAGTTCCCTTGCTCCTTTTCACTAGGAGAGAACACAGCCAGAAAGTATCCTCTATGAACCAGAAAGTGGACCCTCACCAGATTCTGCACCTGTTGGTGCTTGGATCTTAAACTTCCCACGTTTCAGAGCTGTGATGTATTTCTGTTGCCACTAGTCTCTGGTAGTTTATTATAGCAATCTCAATGGGTAGATTGAGACACGCTGTTCACCTGTACACTGGATCCCTTAATCCCTTCCAGGTTTCCTACTATCTTATCCCATTGTTCCTACCTTTCTTTCTTTTTTTTTTTAAATATTCAGTTTCTTCTGGTTTATTCATGTAAGTCTATCCAAGATGTCAGGCTGCTTCCCAACCCCCTCCCAAATTACACTACTCTTGATCTTGCCTTATCTTCTCTTGCTCCCTGTGCCCTTACCCCCTTTCTCTTCAAAGCCATAACAATTGTTTTTAACCCAACATTTTATTGAAAGACTCTTGCTAAGGGTACCAACAGCCTTGTATTCAAAACAAATGACCAATTTTCAATCTTCTTTCTTGATTCTTTTAAGAAATTAATTGTGTATGTTGACAACCACCATATTTTGAATACTTTCCTTCCTTGCCTACATTCCTTTCTTTACTCATTCACTCACTCAACAAATATTTATCGAATCCTACTATGGGCTAGGGGCACTGTTCTAGGTGCTGGAGGTATAGAAATGTATCATATTCTAGTGGAAGAGGCAGGCAAGAAAGAAATATGGAAATGAACATAAAGTATCATGCTGGATAATGATGAAGCCATGATGATGGCCAGCCTTCCAGAGAAGGGGTCTCTTCTCTCTCTTCCAACGTTAATCGTCTCTCTTGTTCCTTTCTCTGGTTCTTCAATTTGGTGTTCCCAGGGTACCATGTCTGTTCTCCTGTCTGCTTTTTCTACGGGCTTTCTAGAAGATCTCATCCACCCCAAGATTTTAATGATCATATCTCTGCTAATTACATTGACATTCATATTTCCATCTCTAGATGTAGCTTCCCTAACGTGGAAGCATCTACCCGGCTTCTTCCTGGACATTTCCATAGTCACCTCATGTTTACCAAGGCCAGACTGACAGCCTTCTTTCACTCAACCTGTGCTCTCTGCATCCTGTCCCAGGTAATGTTGTGTTATTCCACCCATCTCTCAATCTAGAAGCTTTTCCCTCATTCTGTCTATACTCAGTCACCCAGCGTCATTGATTTAGTGACTTAAAGGCTTCAGAACTTTGCCCTATTTTCCATCTTTGGAACCATTGCCTTAGTTCAGACTCATACCGTGGGTTTTTTTTTTTTTTTTTTTTTTTGTTAGTTAGTTTGTTTTTTTACAGATTCTTGCAGGCTTCTCTAATTCCAAGGATCTCACCTCCAGTCCACCTCTCACCTTGATGACAAAGTTATTATTTTAAACATACCCGATTTTGTCAGTTCCCAATTAAAAAAAAAAAAAAAACCACAAAAACAACCAAACAAAAAAACAAAGTCCCAAAGCCCCAAACCCTCTTTTCTCCCTCTGACCTGTAGCAGAGTTAAAGAACCGTAGGATACCGGGGATGGGTGATTCATGGAATCGATATGATAGGGTTTGCAGCAAACATGCAAAGGTTTGCAACAGAAAATATAAGGATGGATTTCAAGAAAAGGTGAGCCTTGTTTTGTAAAACTTTTGTTTCGGATGCACATCTGTGTGTGGACTCACTAGGTTGTGATGTAACATGTATGTCTTCTGGGACAGCGTTCCCTGCACGGTTAAAAAACAGTGCTGGCAGGGCGCCTGGGTGGTTCAGTAGGTTAAGCGTCTGCCTTGGCTCAGTTCATGATCTCAGGGTCCTGGGTTGGAGCCCCACGTCAGGCTCTCCATTCAGCAGGGAGCTTGCTTTTCCCTTTCCCTCTCCCTGCTGCTTTGCCTACTTGTGCACTCTCTCTTTCCCTGTCAAATGAGTAAATAAAATCTTTAAAAAACAAACCAAAAAACCCCAAACAAACAAAACAAAAAACAGTGCTGGCTTCTACAGTCTCATCTACATGCCCTGGCTGGACAGGTGAGACCTTTCTCAGGCCTGCCTGGGTGTTCTCAGCTGGTGCTTCCATCCTATGAGAAAACCCTCTTCAGGTCACATGGAAGAAAAAAACATCTCACTATGGCCCGGCAGGTCTGGTTTCCTGTCTGTGTGATGCCTTTGCCCTTGCTGCTGTGTACACCACCCTTTGGGCAAGCTGGTCCTTGTATCTCAGTGTCATCTTCTCCAGCCCTCCCCGGGCAGAGCTATTTATTCCCTTCCTCCACACGGCCATCCCCAAGCTTCCTGCTCCTTCAGCGTGACCTCGGTCTCTTTGAAATGTGATTTACCTGTTGCCCTGTCTTATTTCCCTTAGGAAGCCATGCAGAGGACAAGTGTGAGGCCAGTTAAAATCTTTGTATCTTTGGTACCCAAGCAAGGGGTCTGGCACACAAAAGAATTCAAGAAATACAGGGAAACGTGTGTGGTCACAGGGTTAGTTTGGTGGCTGTATTAAATAGGTATATGGGTGTGGATGCATAGCTTACTTTCTGAGTATTTGACTCCTCTATATGTTTGCCACCTAGACTCAGTGCCCCTGAGGCCAGATGTCGATCAAAGGGTGCCCTGTGCCACTCTTCCTGACTACAGAGGAGTCATTTGCTATGAAATTCCATGTGTGTCTTGTCACGTGCCAACAGCAACATGACACGAGTCTCTGCCCAGGTATTGGGTCTCTCATTACTAACTGAGGTCAGTGTCTTGTGGTGTTGGTCCAATGTCATTTATGCTCTGTCCTCACAAAGCCTGAGATTACCCGCTGTGGCCTGAGGCTCCTGGAATAAGCTATTTGTATAGCTAATGATAAGGAAGATACAATTCCATTTTTCAGTCTTTGAATAACCTCAGGAAAGAGGGGAGATGTTGGCCTGAAGGGAAGTTTACTTCCTGTTATATTATTTTTACTTCTCCACTACCTGTGAATGTTTTTGAATTCCTCTCAGAACAGTGTCAGCCACCCTGTGGCAGCCTGACTGAGTCATGTTCCAGAGTGTTCTTCCTGGGAGAGAATAATTGGGCCCAAGTTGGACACATATCGGTTTCACCTGTACGACTTAGGAACTCGGGTGACCTTTGACAGATGACTTATATTTTTGGGAGCTTTGGTTCTGCCCTGTGGTAGAGTAAGGACATACTACTTCCTTTACGGGGTAGTTTTGAAGCTTGGGTAGGTTAAACTGTGAAGCACTCTCCAAATGTAGCCTTTTGAGAGCAAAGAGAAAGAAAAGAATGGAGAACAAGAGAGAGACAAGGGGACACGGGAAAAAAGACAGAAAGAAGGAAATGGGACATCAAGTGGGAAGGAAAAGACTGGGCCCGTCTCTTGGCTCTCTTGCAGTAGATGGCCTTCGGGGATTCTCTGCCATCCTTGACTGGGGGTCTTCTGCATGGCAGACACCAGCATGTGCTCCAAACTCATCATGAATCAGGAAGCTTCTACACAGAAGGAATCTATGGCAGGGCTTCTCAACCAAATGACTCAACCAAATGGGGCTCAATAATTCTTTGTTGGCGGGGGGAGCTTTCCTGTGCATTTCTTGACTTTTATCCACTAGATGACAGTAATTGCTACCCTCTGGTCCTCCTCAACTTGTAACAATCCCAAATGTCTCTAGATATGGACCCATGTCCCCCGGGAGGGACTGTGGAGAATCACCGTTCTAGACAGTAGGTACTCGCCCGCCTGCCTATGGCCCGTCCAGCTGGGAGGCAGCTGGTGACGTTCGGTACATCAACCCTGGCCCTGTAGACGCTGAGGTCTGCACCTGGAAAAATTAAGTGAATGAAGCTTTGAAAGAAAGGGGGACTTTCAGCCTCTTCAGTAAAGACCTTACCAAAAACCACTGACGTGAAATTTCTTCCAGGTAGGCAAGGAGAGAATGAGAAAGCTAGTGAGAACTAGGAACAAAAAGGGCCTTCCTTTTACTTAGTGAGCTATTTCTTGGTTCTAAGCCATGAACTTGGGATCAAGGGCTGTAACTCTGACCCAAAGGAACCCAGGCGGATGTCTGCTCTGGGTGATCAGCTCCTCGGAGTGACTGGAGCAGAGGCGGGGAGAGCTGGTGTCAAGTGTTCTCTGGCTCTTGTGCTCCACACCACTGGAAACAAAAAAATCCTTTCATCTGTTTTCTAGAAAGCATCCCATTTTCTGTACTCTCCCCGCTGGGGCTTTGCCAAGAAATAACCAGTGGGCTTCTCCAGAGAGCCGGTGGTTCTTGGTCAAGTGGTGGAACCCTTTTTCTCAAGGCGTGGGCTGGCACGTCTGAGAAGGTTTTAGAGTTGGGTCTGCTCCCAGCATGTGCTGCTGCTCTTGGCTTGGCCAGAGATACGTGTGCAATGATGTCGTGGAAAAAAATCTGTGGAGCACAGAAATGACAAAAACCAGAGGAGATGCCACATTCTCTGTACATTTGAAGAAAAACTTAAAAACTGTGCAAAAATCACCCAGTTAACAGGAGGCAAGTGGGAAACGCAAATCCATTTGTGATGAAGGCATTGGGAAATGGCGAAAAGTGGATCTGAACACAGGAACCCTGGCCTGCCCAACAAGGCAGCCGGCTCTTAAAGGCATCCCCGGGCTTCCTCCCCAGCAGCTGGTTTGGCTCACCTGCGCCTCGCTGTCTTAACCTGCAAAATGGGACTATCGATATTATGCCATTTCACAGAGGTGATGAATCTACTAACTAAGATGCTTGCAGCTTTCCTGACAGCTGAGGTTTAAAAGGGTCAAAATGTTTCCCCGTGTCTTTGTGTTATGACAACATTCCACCTGCGTCGTGAGAGTCAGCTTTCTGGGTGTCTTTTTGATTGCAGTGGTCTGGGTATTTATCTTTACAGTATAGCACTATTACCCTAAGGTACGTATTTTTCAGATCATTATAAGATTCCTGGTGTGATAACACCGGGGAGGGAAAAACCCCGGCATGCAGGCCAGCGTTGGAACGGAGCATTTACGGCCAGACTTGCTTATGTCTCAGCTCCACATCTGCACTAGACCATACTTAACCCATAATGTATGGTTTTAAGGTCACTGCCGGTTATTATCTGACCGGTAATGACCGCAGAAGTCTGCATTATTGCTATTAGGAGCCATTTCTGTACTATTTTCAGTTTTCCTTTTTATTGAGTGCCTGCCGACACCCCCAGAGTTTCAGATTTGGGTTACATTAGCTGAAACTCCCAGTCATTTCCCTGGGTTTTATTTTGGGGTGAAGCTGGTATGTAACTGCTGTTTTTGCTTGTACGCCGTCAAGGGGATTGAAGTTTATTTGAAACGTTCCTTTTATTTTGGAATGGCCCTCGGGGCTTCCTACCCCACGGAGCCCTATTTTCTCCTCCTTTAAATTAGGGATTAAGGTTGGAGGAGGAGCTGGATTTGTTTATTTTCTGACTCTTTCTGAAGAATTAGTTATTATGTCTCGGAAATAATCACCATGTCAATATTGTATATTCTGGGATCATAAGGCATTATATATTCTGGGCTTTACCTCTCTCTAAGAAGAAGTAAGAACAGAGTCCAAAGTTAACTGATTGTGTTTCCCCCAGAGTTGTAATTTTGAATCATATTTATGATTGTTTGCGTTACTGATCTTACTGAGAAAATAAGCAGCCCTGGAATCTGAACTGGTAAGATCTTTATTTTTCCAGTGCGTAAGCATTTCTTTTTGAAATATTTACTGTTAGAGCACACACCATGGAGTGGTTTTTCAGCGTGTAAAAGCTCGTTGTTTTGTGGTTAGCTTCAGTTAGCCTTCATTTTCTGTGGAGATTCAGATAATTATTCAGAAAGTAATACAAGGGGAAGGAACCAGGAATGTGGTACTGTGACAATTTGATCCCAGATGTGAATTCTCTCCCTGAAAGTGCACAAGTGATAGGAGAGATTTTATTCAGCTGAACAGTTGGACATAAAGGTCTTAATAATGCAACCTCATTTTGACAGCTTTTACTGTCGGACAGCAGGCTTCATTATATTTTCTATGTTGATTTATTATTTTTAATGTCTTTTACATATGTATGCATGCTATGTAGCAATTTCATCTGTATCTTTTTCTTCCCATTGCTATGTGGCCTCATGAAGGGATATATTAACATTTTTAATGGGAAATTTTATGTAGGGACAAGAAACAACAAACTAACATTAATTATTATACTTGTCTAAGGTAGAGAAGAATCTCTACCATATATCTTTGTCTATTTATGTAACTGTCTAATGGTGGATAAATTATACCCTAGTTGCTGCAGTAAATTAAAAAAAAATAATAATCTGCGCTAGAGAAGCAGTTTTATAAATCTATGGTTCTTCAGAAATATTTCAGGAGATGATGAAGCTTCCCCAAGACTTTGTTATTATGTCATGCACAAACCTTTGCTAATGGGTGTCATTGTGGTCCACTTATTGAGACAATAATTATGGTCTGTGATATTTTAAGGTATCTTTATAATCGCACCAGCATAGTTTTTTCTTCTGTAAGAGAAATCTGATGAGTGGAAAGTTTTGCTCCCTATGATTTTTTTGTTGAACTGGAACATTTTTGAGTTTGGGTGAGCGATCTCTTTTCTACTCTTAAATAACATAATCCCAAGAAGTTTTAAATCAATGTGCTAATTGGTAAGTGATACTGTAATTATATGCATAATCAGGAAAAATTTGAATCCAGATTATTTACTTGCTCTTAGGAAATTAATCTGTTGAGGTCATACATTAGATTGCTTGTTTATTAAGTGGAACCCCTGTAGTTACAAAGTGCCGACTGGCTCTGCCCCTCCATGGAGCCGCCTTCTCGATGTTCCCAGCAGGTGTCAATGGCACAGAGCCTCGAGCGCTTATTGATCCAGATTCAAACAGTTCATTAATCTAAGCACACATTATATAGATTTTTCAATGTAATTTTGAAAGGGTTGAAAAACTATATTGAATGATGAGAGATAATACTCAAATTATGCTTTTTATAGCACATTTCCCTTGGGATGGTGGCATTCTAACTGGGATGGATACTGGAACATGGTTCCCTCTGGATTTCATTTTTCTTCCACTTCCCTATTCCTAGGTGGTTGTTTAAACAATTTGCCCAGCATGGCTCTTTCATTTTTTTTCTCCCCTTTCCTATTTGGCATAATCAGTGAGGCTACTTTTAAAATGCCAAAATAAAAAAGTCAGCACCGGAGAGCTGAAGGCTGGAAAAAAAAGAAAAAACAAACAAACAAAAAACCACCTACGAAACAACACATTTGGGGGGATGTTTTTGTCTTTCTTAGGCATACAGTGAAATTTTCCTTGAAGTTTTTTCAGTTCTTCTCAAGACCTTTACTTTTATTCAGGTACCAGCTGGTTTCAAATAATATATTATGTTCTAAAGTAAACGAAGTGACTCTGAGATCTGGAAAGGATGCGATCAATCAATACTCATTGCACATATTTTAATCCTTGCCATTATGGCTGCCATTTTGTCCATCTCTAGTTGAGCCAAAGTAATGTTCCATGCAAATGGGCTTGACTTGTAGGCAGAGTTAGGTGATGTTTGGCTCTTCCTTGGCCTGTTGCACCTGATGTCAGTTCCTTTGATTTGGGATAATGCCCCTACAGCCTCTCTTAGGACAGAGGCTGAGAGAGGCAAGGAATTGTCTTGTTCATACTAATGTGGAAATGAGTGTTACTGACTCATTTTGTAAAAGAAAAAGGAGCAGCAAGAGGCAGATAATAAGAAATTGACAGGAAGGGAAAGCATACAAAAGGGAAAGGCTGGAGATAATTGAAGTGCCCTTCCTTCAACACGACTGATTGTGTATCTTGCTTCAAGAACTTCTCAGCTGAACTCAGCTGAACTGGATTACGAACAGAACGTTTCTTTGATTAGTACAGAATATTTACTTAGTTTTGTTACATTCCGCTAGGTTAGTAGAAAACTGTGGTCATATTTTCCTTGTATCTCATTTGGAACAACTTTGTGGGTTTCATCCTTTCTTTTAACCAGAATCTATTAAGCCCTGTGATACGTTCAGTGCTAGAGAAAGCAAAGCAAGTTAAGTGCCTTGATTCAGAGGCAGTCAGGTCACAGACTTGTCACCAAGTATGTGATTATGGCAAGTTGACAAGTCCTGGACTTTCAAGAGCAAACACAGTCTATAGCTGTTCAGAGGGAGGGGCAGACTTCATGGAGAAGTTTACCAATGGTGTTTTCCAAAGCTGGGGATCTTTCTAGAAATGTTCGATGTCTTTAACAGAACAATAGGAGCTATATTTTAATTTTATTTCAAACCTAAGGTATCTGTGTCTTTCCATCTTAGTGAATTGGCTTGAGATGCTACAATACTGCTGACCTGTTGGATTAAAATGCTATCATGCTTAAGGAAGCTTAACTAGTGGGTACAATTATGCTTACTCAGACATTTGCCACTGATTAAAGCTTTATTTCCAGAGCCGACCCATTGTTTCAGAAGTAATTTGTGCATGATTATAGAAGTAACTGTTACCTATTTATGCTAACTTTAACATATTCGGTACTTAAGTATTGAGTCATTGAGTTATTAAGACAGGTTTGCCTTATATGGTCATAGTTTAGATAAGAAGAGATGTCTTTATTTTCTTTAATTTTTTAAGGAGAACACAATAAAAAGCAGCTTATATTTCGCTTACCATTACCTAGTTCAGAATGTAGGTGGGCCTGAGTTAATACAGAAGCAGCAGATATTATTCCAAATTGTAAGGATGTGAATGAAGCCTCAGCAGATCCAGGTGTGCAGAAGAGGTTAATAAAAAGAGTCTGAAATGGGAAATGGAGGACCGTGTCAGCTTCAGGCTTTAGCGTGACACATATTCACTCTTCCCAAAAATATCTGCCATGGGGGCTTTCAGAGTTCGATTTTCCTTTGACTGTTTTGGATGAGTGATACTTGAAGTCAGGGGTCAGCAAACTTTCTTTTTCCTCTTTTTTTTTTTTTTTTTTTTTTTTCATGTTTTAAAGTAAAGGGCCAGAAAGTAAATATTGTTGGCCTTGTAAGCCATATGGTTTCTTGTGCAAGTACTCAGCTCTGCTGTTGCTCTATGAAAGCAGCCATAGGCAGTACATAAATGAATGGTTGTGACTGTCCCCCAATAAAACTTACCTGCTAAAGCAGGTTGTTGGCCATATGTGGCCTGTGGGGGACCAAAGTTTGCTAACCCCTGCTTTATGTCATCGTTTCCCAAACTTCAGTCACTTTGGTTGTATTGTCATGATATTGCTTAATCTGAGTAGATTTGAGTAGAAAATTACTTCATTTTCTTCATCATGTTGATGTAACTTTAAAAGAAACCCCACAAATTTATTTTAAAAGAAACTTTATGTAACGACCTTATGTGGAAAAGCAGGATTATGTGTTATTAGTAAGGGATCTTCACCAAAAACTAAGTAAAATGAAAAGAAAATGATAAGAAGACAATACAGTCTTCTGTATTGTCCTGTATTAGGTCCTCCTGATAATTGTGTGCCATTCCATGTTTTGGGAATCACTGACTAAGGCTATTGTAAGTAAAAAACAGGACAGCTTGAAAATTGGTCTCTCAGATTTGATGACTATTTGCTTAGATGTTTTAAAAGAATGTGAATGGGTAGGCATCATCATGGAGGCAGTGGCTGAAGAACCGTGGGGAGCAGGGACTGTTGCCTGGAGGATCAGGTCATTTTGGGACCCACCAAGAGGGTGGGCCAGTGTCGTCAGATCAATTACAGAACACCCACTGAATTTGAACTTTAGGCAAACAATGATAATTTTTTAGTGTATGTATGCCTCATGCAATATTTGGGACTTACTTATGCTAAGACTTTGTTGTTTATCTGAAATTCAAATTTAACTGCATATCTCAGTTTTTGTTTTTTTTTTTTTCCTGAAATTTGGCAGTCCTACCTTGGCCCAATAGTAAGGAGACAGTGCAAAGATATTCAGGTGGGAAAATGTGCAGGAAAGCAGCACCTTAGGGTATGGAAATTTAGTTTATGGTTTTGATCTCTGTAGGGGACAGTGAGATGGCCTGACTGGGAGGTATGGGTCAGAAATTAAGCGAGGTTCTTGTGACTTGGATTCCCAGCCAGGAGCTTGTACACGATCCATTTCCGCTCCAGAAAACCACTGGAGGGTTACAAAGAAGGGCATGTGTGATAGGGCAGAAAATAATCTTTCAAAGAACTTTACTGTTAGCCTATTTATGTAGCTATATCATCCCTTCAGTGTTCTGGAAAAATAATCAAAGGAGAATTTAGAGCTGTTCTCAGATTGTCAGTTTTTCATCTAAAAATGTTAATGTATATTAAACTTAATTATAAAAAGCATATCCCATCACAAACTATTTTTAATATGGAATATTTAGCTGCAGTGCACACATTCTGTTCCGAGCTCCACCAGGCTATTAACCAGAATAATCTGCGCTTAAAAATGAACCGATTCAGTTTGTATACCCCCAGGTTAGGTCCCAAGCAAATTACATTATTTCAACTGCCATCCTTACAATGCACAGACGTGTTTTTGGTTGTTCTATGCGGGAAAAGTTGCAATTCAGTTGTGAGTTTTGGATGGCATCGGAAATGTCAGCTGTCGACAGAGCTATTTGTGGAAAAGAGAAAAGTGGAATCGCTTTACAGGTCTTTAGACCTATTTTTCTCCTCCTTTTTGTTTTAAAATGATTTTGTGTCTGTAGTTGCAGGACTTGAGGACTTGAAAGGCCATGGAGTCGCCTAGATTTAAACTAAATATTTGTGCAAGTTTGTGAGTTTATATGAGGATGCATTTGGACATGAAAATCAAATGTTGACAGGAATCTTCTGTTCTCTTGTCTCTTCTTGGTGATTTGTATATGATAATGATCAGAAAATAGTTTTAATATGACAGGACCCTGGTGATTCCTAATTCTAGGCATCAGGTGCATCCCCTACTTCTGTTTCCCTTTGGAAAGGACTGCGGAGCCTGCAGAAGGAAGTCGCCGGTTCAGACGGAGAATGAGTGCATGCCTAGCTCACCTGGCCACTAGGTGGCGCTGCAGCCATAAGGAAGGGTGGTCACAGATACACAGTTTGGCTGTGGCATTAAGGGAGTTCTCCAAGGCTGGAATTGGGAGATGTTAGTTTTTATATCTCTGGCTTCCCTGGATTATGGAGCTTTCTGGATTCTACTGCATACTTTGTATATCTGAGATGCTGCTGAAAAGGGAGAGGATTATTAGATTGGGAATGCGATATTTTTTGCATTTGTGTTCTAACACACAAGCCATCCACACATAGCCAAAGATTTGCTAGACATTGGTGTTGGTTGTGGAGTGGGAAGTGAAGGGAAATATCACACTTCCATAGTCTCAAAGCAGGATGGGCTGTTTTAGCTGAGTACCTGACAGTGTTCGGATCTATGGATCCGAGTGAGACGCAATGCCCTTTCCTTTGGTCTGCTGGAGGGTCTATGGGAAGTGTTCTCTTGGTATAAACGACTGTCTACATGATGTCTTTTTATGCAAGCCTCCTCTTTTGGTTGTTTTCTCTCGTTTTTAACCATCGAGAAGAAAATATCATCCAAAAGAATATTTTTTGATTTTTCTTTTTGAACAGAAGCCAAGTGTTTGAAACTCACACTCCCAACTATTGCCCCAAAGAAGAGAAGAAACCAAGGAAGACTCTGGTAGGAGTGTCAGAGTGAAAACTACATAACAGCAACCCAAGTTGCTCTCGAAATAGAATTCCAGCAAAGAATTAGCAAAACTCTTTCCTACGTAGTGACAGATGTGGTATTGATTGAAATTGAAGTGTGCCTGGTGAAATAAAATTCTCTACCAATCACTTAAAGAAAAATGTGCTGAGGGTATATCTGCAGTTAAATCATCAAACAATGGGATTCATAATGAAATGATCCCAGCTTTTTGTTTATTGAGGTCCTGCTATGTGCCAGGTCTTGTGCCAGATACCTTGAAATCATTGCTTAATATTTAGAATAGGTTTTTTTTAAGAAAAATATTTTATTTATTTATTTATTTCAGAGACAGAGAGAGCATGTTGGGGGGGGGTGTGGAGCAGAGGGAGGGGGACAAACCAACCTCACTCTGAGTGTGAAGCACCACGAAAGACTTGATCTCAAAACCCTGAGATCATGACCTGAGCTGAAACCAAGAGTCTGACACTCAACCGACGATGTTACCCAGGCACCCCAGAATAGGTTTTGAAATGGGTATTTTTATCCCATTTGTCACATAAAGAAATGGTATGGACAGGTCAAGTACCTGGCTTGTGTTCTAACAACTTAAAGAGTTCTACTTCGAATTAAGTCTGTTAGGTTCCAACACTGTGTCTTGGTATTGAGGGAGGGATGCGATGATGGAATGGAAGGTAGAGATAATATCTGTGTCACTTCCCTTTGCTTCTTTAGGACCTGCCTCAGCACCTGGCGCATAGTAGGACTTCTGTATCCAATTGTTCAACTGATAGATAAATACCAGAGGACTGAAATATTCCATGGTGTTTAGTTACAAACCTTGGGAGTTCCTGGGGTGAAATCTGAAACTGGTTCCAAACATGGAGGGCAGAGAGAGTCTGAAGAGGGCAGACCCCACTCGACTGGGAGATGTTCAGTAGGCCAGGGAACTTACATCTGAGGCTTGTGTTGTGTCGCTATACGATGAGTAGATATCCGCACTCTCCCATCAAAATCTTTAGAATTTATATAAATGCCTTAACTGTCCCATGCACAGTTCAGATGGTCTCAACAACCCCTTAGTCTCTCAAGGCTACATCCTTGAAACAGCTGCTAGTGTGAGAAGGGTGGATGGAATGTACATTGCAAGGACAGGGGAGGGGGTAAGGAGCCTCCGGTGGCACCCATGAAGATTGTGGGTCGAATGATGCTTACACCCTCTTGAAGACCTCCTCCAACAGACTGGCACATACTTTATTTCATTCAACCAGGCTCAGATTCTGAGTTCACTGGGGTGGAAAGTATCGTCAAATTTTACAAAATGAAGAAGCTGGAGCTCTGGGGTTAAGGAACATCTTCAAGTTCAGGTTTTCTGACCACAGACTGAAGGATTTTTACTGTAGCCTCACACTCCATGGATGGCTACTTACTTTTGTAAATAAAATTGATGTATAATGAATAACATCCTATTCTTTTTTATTCTGTGTATTTGATAAGCATTCCTGCAGAAAAGCCAAAATACATAGTCTGAGGGAGGGGTAGGATTCCTGCCTTAAGAATATCTGTTTTTTTGGAAAAACTTTTATCTCTAATACATATTTACTCTAGGAAAACTTAGAAAATATAGATAAGCAAAACATATGAAATATGATATAAAATATGAAATATAAAATATGAAAATGACCCATCGTTTCTCTACTTCAGAGAGATATTTATATTATCTATACTTTTTTCTGTTATGTATAATATATTTATTATAAATTATTAGTTGAAAATCAAATTATATTTAAGAAGCTGTATGCATACAAGTATCTTTTTAAATTTAATTTAATTTTTTAAAAATTTCTTTTCAGTGTAACAGCATTCATTGTTTTTGCACCACACCCAGTGCTCCATGCAATCAGTACCCTCTCTGATACCCACCACCTGGTTCCCCCAACCTCCCACCCCCTGCCCCTTCAAAACCTTCAGATTGTTTTTCAGAGTCCATAGTCTCTCATGGTTCACCTCCCCTTCCAATTTCCCTCAACTCCCTTCTCCTCTCCATCTCCCCTTGTCTTCCATGCTATTTGTTATGCTCCACAAATAAGTGAAACCATATGATAATTGACTCTCTCTGCTTGACTTATTTCACTCAGCATAATCTCTTCCAGTCCCGTCCATGTTGATACAAAAGTTGGGTATTCATCCTTTTAGATGGAGGCATAATACTCCATAGTGTATATGGACCACATCTTCCTTATCCATTCGTCCGCTGAAGGGCATCTTGGTCATCTATACTTTTTAAAAAATATTTTATTTATTCATTGACAGAGAGAGAGAGAGGGAGAGAGAGAACAAGCAAGGGAAGAAGCAGAGGGAGAAGGAGACATAGTTTTTTATGCATATATGTTTTTACAAAAGAGATCATGTTCTTATAATTTGCTTTTGAAATTTAATTCATTGTACACATGTTTATGTGTCAGCAAATCATTCCTATGTCTTAACTTGTAGTGGCTACAAAGTGATCTGCAGTATGAACATACTATAGTTCATTTAACCAATCCTTTATTGTTGGAGGATTGTTTTCAAAGTTTTACTATAATAAAGCAATACTGCAATGAACATCCTTGAATATTTATCTTTGTGCATTTACTCTTTTTTTTAAAGTTATGTTCAGTTAGCCATTACATAGAAAATAGTTTTTGATGTAGTGTTCAGTGATTCATTAGTCAAGTATAACACCCAGCGCTCATCACAGCACGTGCCCTCCTTAATACCCATCACCCTGTGAATACCCGCTCTCCTCTGAAACCCTGTTTTTTTCCTGGGGTTCATGGTCTCTCATGGTTCATCTCCCCCTCTGATTTTTCCCCCTTTTGACTTCCCTCCCTTCCCCTGTGGTCCTCTATACTATTGTTTATGTTCCACTTTTGAGTGAAAGACGTATGATAATTGAATTTTTCTGCTTGACTTACTTCACTTAACATAATCCCCTCCAGTTCCACGCATGTTGATGCAAATGGTGGCTGTTCATCCTTTCTGATGGCTGAGTAATACTCCATTGTGCATATGGACCACATCTTGTGCATTTTCTCTTGACCCATCATGTTGTAGCTGAATCTTCATCCAGAGAGCTGATGAAATTTATCTGAATTGCAGAACTTGGACCAGACATGAGGGCTGTCAGGTTCCTGACTCACTGTTTTCTTGTTACATCAGGGAAGGCCACTGAATTTGCCCCTGACACACTTATGCCCTCCTGTGGAGAGGGATTCGTGGCCTGTGTAGTCATTTAGCAGCAGAGCTAAGCTACCCCCGGAAGAGAAAAGTCAAATTAAAAAAGACAAATAAGGTTGTTTTATTATTATTATTATTATATTATTATTATTTTGCTTTAACACTGTTAGTACAACTTTTTCTTTAAAGCCTTTCTTCCTTTTCTTCTGTAACTTTATATTCCCTTGGTTTCCTTCCTGATTCTCTGATCCAAACTTACTTTCTTTTTCCTTCCTTCCTCCCTTTCTTCCTTTCTTCCTCCCCCTGTCTCTCCATCCCCCCACCCCTCTATTCCCTCCTTTCTTCCCTCATTCCTTTCCTTCCTCCTTCCTTCTACCTTCCTTCTCTACCTCCATTTCTTGTCGATATTACTTGAGTTTCTATCTTCAAATTTCTTCTTTCTCTACTCTTTCCCTGTCTTAAAGGCTTTCTCTACCCCTTCCAGACATATGACCTCCAAATCTGAAACTCCACTCCTGATGTCTCTCCCATAGGCCAGTTTGGTGCTTCCTACTGGCTGTTAGAACTTTGCATTCCTGGAACCAGCACGTTTAATGAAAGCCATCAATTCCCTTAGAGGAGAACCTTGAGATGATGGATTGTTCTCCTACCTTCATGTAACCTCATACATCTTGCCATGCCCAGTTAATTCTGTTCCTGGCATGTATGCTTTCTCCATATTCCCACTACCTCTGCCCTGATTCTGACGTGCATTACCCTTTGCCTGGACTGTCCCAGTGACCTCTCACATGGCTGCCCCTCTTCTCTCCCTGGCCAATTCATTGTGCCTGGGTTTGGCAAATTAATTTTCTGAATAGAGTCCAAAGCTATTAGCCTGGCCTTCAAACATCTTTGTAATTTGACCCTAAACTACCTTCTTAGCCTCATCTACCCTCTTTTGCTAACATAGGCATTGAGCTTCAGTCCAGCTGAACTCGTTGAGGTTCCCTTAATGTACCCAGCTACTAACTGGCTCTGAGTCTTGCTCAGGCCAGTACCTGGGCCTGAAGTGCCTGGCCTTTTGAGATCTTAAAACATGAGGGGCACCTGGGTGGCTCAGTGGGTTAAGCCTCTGCCTTCGGCTCAGGTCATGGTCTCAGGGTCCTGGGATTGAGCCCACATCAGGCTCTCTGCTCAGCGGGGAGCCTGCTTCCCCCTCTCCCTCTACCTGACTTTCTGCCTACTTGTGGTCTCTCTCCCTCTGTTAAATAAATAAATAAAATCTTTAAAAAAAAAAGGTGCTATAAAAAACATGAATGTCATCTCCTCCATGAAGCCTTCCTTAAACCAAAGGTGATCTGATCTTTCTTTGGGACATCAAAACTCTTTGCGAAGTATCCACTCTACATATTGCGGGCATTTGTTATGTTCCACTCAGAATTTGAACTCCTTGTGAGAGCAAACCCCTGCAATCCTACCCCACTCCACTTAAAATGAGGGTCTCCCCCATATTAGATTCTCAGAGATTATTTGTTGAAGAATTAAAACAATTTGGGATTTATAAAACTCAAGCTAAATTTCCAATTTATTTATTTTCTGAAAAACAAACTCAAGCTAAATTTATAAGAAATACAACCACAGTATAAAGCAAAATTTAAGGGCTTGGTCTTTAAAGCAAAACAAACTTTATATGTATTCATAAAGATACTACTTGTCAAATCTCCTTCTTTGGTGTTCTGGCAACACATATGAGTGGGATTCAGAAATAGCTGGTCAGAAGTTCAGTAGAGTTGTCTGAAACAATCTACTTTGGTAAGTGAGAACCCTTTTCTCTGTCCTTAAAATATACTCTGCCCCATTACCTCCAGTAGAAAGGTCAGAGGATCAGAGTCAGAGCATTTGGCTTCTGTGATTTATGAACTGTGCAACCTTGGGCAACTTTTCTCACTTGTAACCTAGTGATGCCTACACTATATTCTTACTTAAGAATTGCACTTGGCTCTTGGTAACAGACATTTGATATGGTGGCTTAAAAAAAAGGAAGTTGTCTTTTTCTTCCTTATAAATACATTCTATAGATCGTCCCAAGCTCTACAGCCATCAGCGACCCCCCTCTTAAGCTCCATTTTCCCTCCCGGTGTGTGGTTTCCATCTTCACATTAGCCTTGCCAAACAAGATGGCTGCTTGAGTTCAGCCTCCATGTCTGCATTCCTAGCAAAAACATTCCCAAGGTGACCTTCTCCCAGCTGTGTCAGCTTCCTTTCAACACTTTAAAAGAGTTTTTTTCCTGAAAGTTCTAACTAACAACTTGGACTTAGATCAACTGTGGTGCTTCTCAGCCCTGGCCGTAGACTTGAAACATGTGAAGCCTTTAAAAAATAATACCTGTGCTCAGGCCTCACAGCATAAGAATGAAAGCAGAATCTCTGTGGCTGGGGTCAGGACTCCGTATTTTAAAATGACCCTAGCTGATCCAGTCGCACAGTTGAGGCTGAGGACCTCTGAGCTAGGGTAACCGTATAATTGGTCATCCCAATGGGGACTCTTGAGAGTGAAGGAGAGACAGCTGGCTTAATCAGGAGGGACAGGGACTCCGTAGATTTCATCCTCTGCTGCTTCCTGTCAGGCGGCCAAGTACGTCGATTTCTACTGCTCTGGAAGAAGAAAGAAGGGGAGAAAAGATTTTGGTTGGGTGCTCAGGATTTCCTTCCATTCCTACTCGAGCTTCTGGGCAGGATTAAATGAGGTAAATATCTATGAAACCATTTTGTAAGCTGCAGTGTTGCAAAGACGTGTTTATAAATAAGATTATCGTAAGTTAGTACAGATAAATGCACCAGATGGCCTGAAGGAGCCCAGTTTGGAGTCCCTTAGTTAGCACAGGTTTGATTAATTTACGCCCTAAGGTCATTTTCTTCACAAAGCTCACTGGGAGATGGTGGCTGGTGGTGGTTTTAGAGTGTAGACTTTGGAGACTGATAAAATCACCCTGCCTCTTTCCAGCTTTGTCTTTTAACTTCCCTAAATCGCTTCAAAGTCTCCATGATATTTCTTAGCTCAAAGGGTGGTTACCAGGGTTAAAGAAGTTAACATGTGGAAAGGATTCAATTTCGGGCTTGGCTTA
Source organism: Neogale vison (assembly GCF_020171115.1). Taxonomy (NCBI): domain Eukaryota; kingdom Metazoa; phylum Chordata; class Mammalia; order Carnivora; family Mustelidae; genus Neogale; species Neogale vison. The sequence continues at coordinate 49,146,234 of NC_058101.1, forward strand.
TAGTAAATCTTTAATAATTGGCCACTCTTTTTTACTCATAAAATTATTTTAAGGTCTGCAAAAAAAAAAAAAAAAAAAAGTCTTTTTTTTTCCTGCTTCTCAAGAGTCTCAAGTGTCAAGGGTGTTTTCAGGCTGACCCAGTCCTCTGTGGGAGCCCTTTCTCCCTGCCCTCTTACTGGGAAGTGAGCAGTGGAAAGAGGAATTGCAGATTCCAAATATCTTCCCCATTCCCTGTGGCCCCTGTGCTAACCAACCCCCCAGCAAGTGTCTGGGTTGAAATACCAGTGGGGATCCCAGGCGGCTTAAGTGGCTAATAGCTAGAATTAAATTCATTATTTCAGCGACTTGGTCCACGCATCGCATCAGGAGATCTGTGCAGTTGAAATAACCTTTGCCTGTGGCGTTTTTGTCTCCAGTGATTTTTGCTTCTGGCCACTGTGTTCTGGTGTAATCTCTCTTTCCATCCCCTCAGTTGCTAACATGTAAACTTTCTTCCCTGGGGTTTGCTCCTCTAATCTTGCCTTCTCCGTTTTTTTGCGTTTTTTGCGGTAGTCTTGTCTTCCTTTATTCGTTCTGCATTGCTTTTATCTCCTTACCTTTCCTCCTGCTGAGTGTCAACAAACCTCACAGGAAAAAAAAAAGGGGGTGGGGTGGGGTGGGGAGAAGAAGCCAAGCAGGGGGGGTGGGAGGTTGGGGTACCAGGTGGTGGGTATTATAGAGGGCACGGCTTGCATGGAGCACTGGATGTGGTGAAAAAATAATGAATACTGTTTTTCTGAAAATAAATAAATTGAAAAAAAAAAAAAAAAGAAGCCAAGCAGGATGCTGCCTAGTTCCCTGGAAGGGCAAAAAAATCGTAGAGATGGTGCCCTCGAGCGTCGGCATCAAAACTCAGTCCTTTCTTCTCGGAGCACCATCACCCACCATACAAGGCGAAGATCTCTGGGGAATGTAAGGAGGCAGTTCTGTGCGGGGAGAGAAACTGGTTTGGAATTAGTTTTTGAGTTTTTTGGTGGAAAAACCATTGCAAGGTCTAGAATTGTCTTCCTAGAGAGGACACATCTGATTAGGGCTGATTCTTTGGTTCCGGGGTTGGCAGACTTTTTTCATCAAGGCCCAATGCTAAATATTGTAGGCTTGCAGGCCATACTTTCTCTCTGGCAACTCTGCCTGTACAGTGCAAAAGCAACCACAATGGATAAAGAATGAACATGGCCCCGGACCAATAAAACTTTTTTTTTTTTAAGATCTTATTTATTTATTTGTCAGAGAGAGAGAGAGAGAGAGAACACAAGCAGGCAGAGGCAGAGAGAGAAGCAGGCTCCCCGCTGAGAAAGGAGCCCGATTCGGGACTTGATCCCAGGACTCTGGGATCATGACCTGAGCGGAAGGCAGCGGCTTAACCAACTGAGCCACCCAGTCCCCCAATAAAACTTTATTTGCAGTTACTGAAATTTGAATTCCATATAATTTTCATAGGTCATGGTATTTATTCTTCTTTGGATTTCTTCCCCCCTAAACATTTAAAAACCTGCAAACCATTCTTAGCTCACAGGTGTATCTATCATTGTTCTACAGAACTAAAGACCATGGGCAGGTCATGGCCTCTGGTTTTCAGACTCCTGTTGTAGTGAACTTGAAGGAGCGCTCTGTAGTTAGAAAACCTTCATTGCAGTCACTTCATTTGAAGTTCAGACTCAGTTTCCTCAATTGCAAGATCAGCTGAAGTGCTAACACTATGTGCCGGAGAGAATGTGGGCAACATGAATTCTCATTTGTTGCTGGTGGAAATGCAAATGGTACAGCCATTGAGGAAGACAGTTTGGCAGTTCTGTACAAAATTGAACGTATGCTCTTGTTATACGGTCCAGCAAATTTTCTCATTGGTATTTTCTCAAACAAGCTGAAAATGTATGTTCACACTAAAACCTGTACATGGATGTTTATAGCAACTTTATTTGTAACGGCTCAGACTTGTAAGTAATCAAGTTGTCCTTCAGTAGGTAAATAGATAAGTAAACTGTGGTACATCCAGACAATGGAATATTACTCAGTGTTAAAAAGAAATGAGCCATGGAAATCCATGAAAAGACATGGAAGAATGTTAAGTGCATATTACTATGTGAAAGAAGCCAATATGAAAAGGCTACATTATATTTAATTCCAACTATGTGACATTTTGGAAAAGGCAAAACTATGGAGACAGTAAAAAGATCAGGGGTTGCCAGGGATTAGAGGGGAGGGAGGGATGAACAGGTGAACAGAGGATTTTTAGGGCAGAGAAATGATTCTGTGTGACACTGCAATGGTGGGTACATGCCATTATACATTTCTTGAAGCCCATTGAGGGTAAATACCAGGAGGGAAACTTCGGACCTGTCGATAATGATATGCTAGTTTAAGTTCATCAGATACAAACAAGGTAGCCCTATCTCGTTGGGCGTGGGAGAGGCTGTATGCATGTGTGTGTGGGGACAGGTCTGAACTTTCTGATCAGTTTTTCTGTGAACCTAAAACTGCTCTAAAAAGTAGTCTATTAAAAAAATCAGGTTAATTATATTTGCTGAGTCTAACTCATGACTGTCCAGCCTATCTGATGTGTTAGCTGTAAAGCACAAGTAAACAAAGAAGTTGCCGCCCAAATGTTACTGAGCAGAAGTCAGCTCTTCTTCTGTCCTCTGAGATGTTCCAAGTAACAAAGGTCTGGAGAGATGTCTCCTGATCAAGGACACTTCTGGGTACCTCTTGGAGATTAGCAATGTGGGCACTAAGTTCTGAGAAGGCTTATCATTCAGAACACCCGCCACCAAGTGCAAAAACCTGGTTAAGGTTTAAGCAAGTATTTCCCAAACACATCTGTGACTTCAAAGACCATTAACAAATGCAACACCATTAAAATTTTGCCGTGTGGGGGTCTGCTGATGCTTTTTGGGAAATGCTAGGCGCAGGCATTTCAGTTAATGCCATAGAAAAGATAAACACACAAGAAGCTTACCTTCAAGAAGCTGCAAATCTAGCAGAGAGAAAAAGACAAGGATTTGTCTTATATTGATATTTGCTCTATTGTTAGTTGATATTACCTAACATGTTATTATATTTAATTAGAAAATTATGAGCCTTTGGCAAATATGTGGGCTTAAGTTGCCTTTTAAAGTTACATTATCTTATTTATTTTTTTCACAGTTTATTTCAATAGTAACAGATCACCGAAATGGAAAGACAAGTTAATGGAGGAATCCGTTTCTGTTACAGATACTTGGTTTGCTCTGTACTCACTCTATAAAGAGAGATGTACACAGAATTCTAGTTCTCGATATAGAAGCACACATATTAGTGGATTAATTTAATTTATTAGTGAAGTTAATGAGTTGTTAGTCTCTTTGGTGTTGTTTGGGAGGAAAATCAACTATCCTAAAATAGATGCTTCTCTGAGTTGCTCACTCTGCAAGAGCTAACTTGGGAGTTGCCCACGGCAGGAAGCAGTTTGGCTATTCTCTCCTTTGCAGCACACATGGTTTTCTTATCCCAGCCGAGTCCGCTGCTTTTCATGCCCTGGTAATGAGTGCCCTCTCTTCAAGATGCGCCTCACCCCAAAAGTGAGTCGTGCATATCCTGCATGGCTTATATTTTAACCAGGCCATCCCCAAATCATCCTCCAGCATAAAGAAAGCCCTGCCTAGCTCTTGAATGTGATGTGATAAAAGAAAAGCGATTTAATGTTATTTACACTGGAAGGCAGATGATCTACCCTGAAGAATACTGTCAGGGCCCTTGAGAGTAAATGGTTTCTTTTCTGTTACAACCGGCAACAATAATATCTATACCTTTATAGCACTGTATAGGCTATGTTGCCCCTTTAATTGTTTAAGAATGGGGCAAGTGGGGCACCTGGGTGGCTTAGTGGGTTAAGCCTCTGCCTTCGGCTCGGGTCATGATCTCAGGGTCCTAGGATCGAGTCCCACATCGGGCTCTCTGCTCAGCGGAGAGCCTGCTTCCTCCTCTCTCTCTCTCTCTCTGCCTGCCTCTCTGCCTACTTGTGATCTCTCTCTGTCAAATAAATAAATAAAATCTTAAAAAAAAAAAAAAGAATTGGGCAAGTGCATCAGGAAAAAGTCCTTTGCACATGAATCAGTGAAACCCAGAGCCGTTGAAAAACAGGCCCATGGTTCCCAGCTAGAAGGAGCTGGACCTGGGATTTGAATTCTACTCTCAACTCCAGCTTCTTTCGACTATCTGCTGCTTTCTCAGAGATGGATGTCCTGTGGCTGGATGGGTCACAGTGCGCTTATCAGTGCTACATATTTAGATCGTATCTGCAATGCCTGCCTTATAGAATCACTCATAGCTAATATTCTATTAGTCTTGAAACTTTGTCTTGGTAAATTCAAAGCTCTTAAAAAAAGCTTTCATTAGAAAACATTTCAAAAATATTCAAGAGCAGAGAGAAGAGTATAATTACTCGCTATGATCCAATTTCCCAGTTTTAACAATTAGCAGCACATGGGCAAGCTTGTTTCAACTCCCCACCCCCCCACCTCAATTAGATTAATTTGAAAGTCTCAGATATCATACAATTTCTTCTGTAAATACTTCAGGATATATCTCTAAGAGATAACATTTTCTGATTTTTTTTTTTTTTTTTTAACTTTGCTTAACAAAGCACCTCCAAGCTTAGGGGCTTTAAACAGTAGTTTCCTGTGATCTCTCAGGGTTCTGTGGGCTGACCAGGCTCAGCTGAGCAGTTCTCATTTGGGGTCTCTATTGTGATGGGCATCAGGTTTCAGCTAGGGCTGCAATCATCTGAAGATACGACGGGGCTGAAACCAAAGGTGGCTCACTCATGTGGAGGTCAGCTGGGGACTCCGGTGGGGCTGGTGACACTCCAGGTCCTCTGCCTGTGGCTTGGTTTTTCCTAGCATGGCTGCTGGGTTCCAAGAGGGACTGTCCCGTGAAGATCAGTGCTGAGACACAGGGACAGAAGCTGTAAGGCTTCTTATGACCTAGTCTCAGAGCTCATGACCGTCACTTCTATCACATTCCACTGGAGAAGGAAGTCATGACAGCTGCCCCAGAATCAAGGGGAGATTCACTCTACCTCCCAGTGCGGGGAGCAGCTAAAAAATTAAAAAACTAATTCCTTAATATCACAAATATCCAGTCCATGTTCACATTGCCTCATTTGAACGAGTGGTCTTTTACTGTTTTTTTTTTTTTTTTTTTTTTCAAAGCAGGACCAAGATGCACTCCACACATTGCATTGGGTGGATAAGACTTTCACTTTTCTTTTAATCTAAGATATCCCTCTCTGTGTTTATTCTTCGCTTAAAATGTATTTTTGAAGAAGCAGATTGTTTGTTCTGCTGAATTTCCTAACAGTGTGGATTTTGCAGCTTGTGTCCCTGGTGTTTCTTCTTTGGTCCCTTTTATTTTTCTCTTATAGACTCTTAGATCCTTGATCAAGTTCAGGTCCACAGTTTTGGTAAAAACACCTCCTAGGTAGTGATGTGTACTTCTTACTGCATCACACCAGGAGGCATAAAATCAGTTTGTCTCCCCTTGGTGATGTTAAAATTGATTTGTGGGTTCAGGTGTTCAAGCCAGAGAACCTTACTCCAATTGAGCTTTTTTAGAAAAATCTTCTAAACGGTTATTCCTCTTTTGCAGGCTTGGGAAATGGAATGAGTCTATATTTATAGACCCGTGTCTTCATTTACTGTGTGCTACCCACGTGCCAAATATCACATCAGATTCTTACATGACCTGACTGATTTATTGTTCATAACAAATCCAATAAAAGAGGAATTATGATTATCCTCATTTTACAGAAAAAGGGAACTGAGGCACATGTGTCCTGTGCCCGACATTCAGGCATTGAATGCCTTCTGATTAATTCTCATTTACAAAAGGGATGAATTTTTATTTTCAGAATTCCTGGGGAAAACCAACTTAGGTCCATGAGAAATGGAACAAGTTCAATGGGAGGCCCAAACATGGGATTCACATATGAAATTGCTTCCTCTTAAAATATAGAGTTACTACCCGGAATTTGGAGGCAAATTCAGGCCCAGCTTCTCAGTGTGGGAGAATGAGTTATTTAACAATAACATTTCCCTTTTCTGCAGTGTCCCCTTGTGTCATAGGGTCAGCAGGTTGTGGCCTGCCACCTCTCCAAAGGGTGTGGGGGTGACTCCCAGTTTCACATTTGTGCTACTCGCTTTACCCAAACAGGAGGCTCAGAAATGACAATTTTATTTTAAAGAAAATATTTTCAAATGCAATTTGCAGTTTGTACATGAAGAGTAATGAGCAAAATGGATGCAGCTGTCTTTTAACTTAACCCTGCAGTGTCACCCCAGCTTGCTTTCCTACCCAAGTGATCATGAGGCAGCTTCTGTGCCTTTCTTCAGGAGTTTGGAGCCTTTGAGCTCCAGAGGCAGTGCAGTTGGGCGAAAAGGTGGGCATGTGCCTGGTGGTGCCTGGTGTCTAGGGCTGCTATAGCTGAAAAGGAAAAGCCTGGAAGAGCAGATACCAGAAATGAACGGCGAGGGTGCGAGGGTCAGCTAGCAGAACACTGAGGGCGGGCGCTGTCTTGTAGCAGGAGCACTTTCCTTTCTCCAGGGAGCATTTCTGAAGGACACAGCAGCATTTCTGTAGGGCTATTTGGAGGCATCTCTGTGCTGGACATCCAGTGTCACGTGGTCTAAAGCAGCGTCTGTATTCTGTCCATTTCTTGAGGTTGTTCTCTGCCTTCTCGTGCAAGTCCTTCTGCAACACTGAGGATGAGTGGAGGCAGCTCTGTCCTCCCCAGAGGACTCAGCATTCTGGAGCCTCTGACCTTCCCCTGTGGTCATGTGCGTACCCAGGTGGGGGATCTAGGCTCATGGGCTTTGCACACTGGCAATGCCAATTTCTTAATAGTGCTTGAAGGGAGTGAGGAAATTAGTAATGTATAAGATGCCATTTCTTGGCATTCCTAGCATTTGCTCTTAGTTATTTTAAAGAACACTGAGTGACTTAAATCAGGTTAAGTCCATACCTTGTTACAAAGACAGAGACACAGACACACATGGATACACCCACACAGTTAACTTTTTGGTATTCCGATATTCGTCTCCCTAAGCAGAGCGATGATTGGTGTGTGTGACTCACGGAAGGAGGATGCCTCAGATGTAACACAGGGACACAGATTTCTGAGAAGTTTTCATGGTCCAGTAGAGGAAACAGAATCTACTTGCAAGCATATCATGACTTTATTCACCTGCACTTTAGTTTCTTTTTGTGGGGCAATGGCTTTAGCTGCCACATGCAGTCTCCAAGTTAACGTGAACATATGAGGCACTCAGGGCCAGGTTTTTTTTTTTTTTTTTTTTAAAGACTTGTTTATCTATTTGAGAAAGAGAGTGAGAGCAAGAAAGGGAGTGCTCGGTGGGGAGGGGCAGAGGGAGAGGGAGAGAGTCTTAAGCAGACTCTGCACTGAGTGTGGAGCCTGATGCAGGCCTTGATCTCACAACTCTGAGATGATGACCTGAGCTGAAACCAACAGTCAGACATTTAACCAACTGAGCCACCCAGGCGCCCACTGCCAGGGCTTTTTTAATGACCAAGCAGTTGCCGCATTAAGAGCCTAGTAGCATTTTATGTGACACGCTGTGGTGGTTGCTTCTTTCTTTCTTTTTTAAAAATTTTACAAAAAAAAAAGTATTTGTTTATTTGTGTATGTGTGTGTGTGTGTGTGTGTGTGTGACAGAGAGAGAGAGAGAGCGTGCGTGAGAGTGAGAGAGAAAGCAAATGCACAAGCAGGGAGAGCAGCAGGCAGAGGGAGAAGCAGGTTCCCTGCTGAGCAGGGAGTGCCGTGTAGGACTCGATTCCAGGACCCCATTGTTCACCACTTGAGCTGAAGGCAGATGCTTAACTGACTCTACCCAGATGTCCTGGTTGCTTATTTCTTAAAACACTTTCCCGTAGCGTGTATCTTTTCCATGGACAAAGAGCCCTTGAATAGCATTATTTGCTTGTCCGGTGTCTTGTGACTTAGGAATTGAACCTTGTGCTCTGTATGAGAACAGCAGGGAGGAAAAGGAAGGACTGAAGGAAGGAAGAAAAGGAAGGTGCAAGGGAGGGAGAGAAGACAGAAAGATGAATAAATAAAGGAAAGAAGGAAGAGAAAAACAATGCTGAAGCCTTATAATAACTCTAAGAATGGGCAGTTCATTAGAGCTGAGTTGAATAAATCATTGTTGAAAGATTTGGTTTTACCTCTCATGTCTTTTTCGGAAGCCAAGGGAATTGACCCCCTGGCTAGTAGGAAGCCACCATCGGGTCCGTCTCCATCTTTGGATAGTGGTGCAAAGCCTCAAGTGGGGCACAGTCCCGGGCCATGATGTAATGAGAGCTTCTACCTCATGCTTGTATGTCATTGACACAAGTGGAGCATCATGGGAGCTGGACCAGATTGATGTCCCCTCCAAGAATAGCACTGATTATAGAACAGATTTTCCCATATACAGAGCCATTTTTAATTCTCTGCCTACCACAGCTGCCAGCCTGCGGAGATAATTCCTTCTAGCAGAATAGCTCTAGATTATTATAGGGAAATCAAATTTGCATAAAAGCACTCTCTCTTCTCTCTCTCCCTTTCTCTCTAAGTTACTAAACAGATACTGTCAATTACTTTTGTTGGAAAAGCTTTTTTGGGGGAAGGGAAAAATACATTATTTTTTTTTGAAAAATGCCACATGAAAACTTTCTATGAAACTTTAAAAGATTCTGAGAGCTAACATTAAATGTGACACTTCACATTTTATGGGTGCTTCACTATTTTGAAAGTGCTTTTCAGTTCAACAAACTTTTTATATATATTTTATTTTATTTTGAATGGGCACAGCCCCTGGGGACATAAAAAATGAATGGTCCTTGTTTTTGAAAAGTTTATTTTATTTAATTCATGGAAAATATACATGAAATTAATAAGGCAGACATCACTAGGTCCATTTTGCAGACAAGGAAACTGAGGGTGAGGGAAACTTCCGTGATCTTTTGAAAGTATGCACAACTGGTAAGCAAAGGATTGAGAGCTCAGGTCTTCAGAGTCTTGTTTGGGCTTGCTGTGGGAACCGTGACATCACTCAGGAGGGAAAAGGCTGCAGCTGCAAATTCACAGGTTGTCGTTGTTTGGCCAAACCTTTTTTTTTTTTTTTTCAATATTTATTTATTTATTTGAGAGAGAGAAAGAGAGAATTGCAGGGGCGGGGGCAGAGGGAGACAGAGAATCAACAAGTAGACTCCCAGCTGACCGCAGAGCCTGACCTGGGGCTTGATCCCAGGGGGATCCTGAGATCGTGACCTAAGCTGAAACCAAGAGTCAGCTGCTTAACCAACTGAGCCACCCAGGTGCCTGTTGGCCAAATTTTTAATTTAACATTGAAAAACCAGAAGATTTACTCCCCCCCAGTCCCACCCCTCCCTGAAGAATGGACTTCTGGCTTCTTTGAAAAAATATCATGCAATCGGGGCGCCTGGGTGGCTCAGTGGGTTAAGCCGCTGCCTTCGGCTCAGGTCATGATCTCAGGGTCCTGGGATCGAGTCCCGCATCGGGCTCTCTGCTCGGCAGGGAGCCTGCTTCCCCCTCTCTCTCCCTGCCTGCCTCTCTGCCTACTTGTAATCTTTCTCTGTCAAATAAATAAATAAAATCTTTAAAAAAAAATATCATGCAATCCGTCAACACCAGGTGCGTATTCCATCAAGGTGAGACTGTTCCATCAGACTGAGACATCCAGTGGTCACTATTCCCACCTCTCTATGTCCATGTCACTCATTTAAGTTACCAGCTTTTGGCCCAGAGGGTTTTGTGTTGTCCCCTGTGCTGAATATGGGAGAGCATAGCAACGTGGGTGCTTTGTCCTGGGAGCAGCATTCTTGCACTGTTTTAGAAATAATCTAGGTTTTTCTATTGCCTCGTGGTTTTTTTTTTTTTTTTTAGTTTAAAAAAAAGTTGGCAATTTTCAGCTTAAAAAAAAAAAATTGCCCCCTGTGAATTCCCAATCCTGATGCTCCAGGATTTGGAGACTTGTGAGAGATTTTTACTTTACTAGATACTGTAGGCTGATACTCTATTTGTGTTCTTGAAAAGGCTTTCGTGGCTATTATTTTATTTAATTGCATTCTATTTTCTAATCTGTTTGAAGCCACCTTCCGGAGGATGAAGAATGTGAAGGTAGAAGTCTATTTAGTTCTGAATTTTGCATTTGGGCTTTGATTTTCTGATTTCGTTGGGCAGATTTCTATGCTGAATGTAGGTTCTTAGGAAAATGAGGATTAGGTGCCTGTAAGAAAGAAAGAGATGGTCGTGGTGTTAAAACTCCTAGATAGGAGGTGTTGCTAAGTTCTAATTTACTGTGAAAGCTTAATTAAATCATTTGATTTAACCATGGAAGTTACAGGTTAGACGATTCACCCAGGAATCTAAAAACAGCACCAGGGCGTAAGAGACCTGAGAAATGAGTATATGCAGCAGGCTGCATGAATGCAGTGGTTGGTATACTTCTTCCTGGTGTTATGCTATCATCTCTTTGTTCCACCAGAGCTGAGGGTATTGCATTGAGCATAAGATTGTTTTTGGTGCCTTTTGCATCATCTTGCAATTCTGCGTTTCCAAATCTGGGGGTTCTGTTTACCACCTGCCTCCTGAGAAAGGGGCTGTGAGCACACCGTATGGTTTAAATTCAAAGCTAGCGACAGCCACCCTGTCCCCCATGTACTCCCATTACTTCCTGGTGATTAAAATTCCACTTCATTCGTGCTGCTTTAGCTTTAGGCTTTGCTTCTCTGTTAAATATCAGTTACCAACCTTTCCAAGTGCAGCGTTTGCAAAACACACTCATACACCTTGTCCTCTTCGATCTTCACAATAGCTCTGTGAGGTAGAGAGTGCCATTGTATGATCTGGGAACTAGAGATGCTAGGCTTTAAGTCCCAGCTGAAACTCATCCACTGTGTGATGTCAAATCAGGGATACCATCCCTCGGAACTTAATTTCTTTTCCTATATATGGAAGATTAAAATTTACAGGATGATTGTAAGAAATAGAGTATTTTCATCCATCCATCCATCCATCCATCTATCCATCCATCCATCCATCGGTCCATCCATCCATCCATCCATCCATCCATCCATTGTTATGTCTCCCCAGTCCTCTGCGGAAAGGGAGCTCATTGTTACTGCAGCCCGAGTCCTTGCATTGCACTTGCCATGTCTGGTGCACACAGTTGAAAGAGAATGTCCGTCTGTGTGGGTTGCTGTAATGGAATATCATAGACTGGGTGAAACAACTGATGTTTATTTCTTACGATTCTAGAGACTGGGAAGTCCAAGAGCCAGTGAATTGGGTGAGCCGCTTCTGAGTCCATAGACAGCTCTCCCAGCTGCATCCTTACATGGCAGAAGGGGTGATGGAGCTCTCTGGGGTTTCTTTTATAATCTCATTCATGAGGGCTCCATCCTCACAACCTTCCAAAGGCCCTACCACCTTTGGCCCCTTCCAAAGGCCAAAACCTACCATCAGATTTCAACATATGAATTTTGGCAAGACACCAGTGTCAGTCTATTGTAGAGAGTACACTTAGATGGGTTATGACTCAGGTCTGGGCGGAGGCTGGTCCTGCTCTTTAACTCTGTGCCCCTGGGCCATTTACTTGTTCTCACTAATCCTCCAGTTCCTCTTCTGAAGAGAGGGCAAAGTGACACACCTGTCTCAGCAGGTTGTCCCAGGGATCAGAGAACAATGTGCCTATACAGAGCCCCACACAGTACCTGGCACATTGTGAAGTGTTTGTAAATGGTGGCTGCTGTTGTTGGTTAGGCTGTCACACAGCCTGAATGTTGGTGGGGAGGACATCTCCTCCTTTGCAACAGCTTCCCTTCCTTTGGCTGGGGAGACAGAACACAACAGCAGTTGCTGAGTCCGAGAGGCTGTGGCTCCTCTGTCTTCACTTCCTGTCTCTTTGTCCACAGCCTCCATTCTGAATGGTTGCTGGGTGCAGGCAGGTCATGCAGTGGGGCAAGCCAGGAGGACACGTCTCCCCTTGGTGTATTCTGGTTCCCTTTGAGCTAAATAGAGCCCTAGTTGGCAGTCCTGTCTATGCCTAAATGGGGTGAGACCACTCAGAGTTGGAACAGGCTTCAGAGGTGGCGTGGAGAAATTGCTGTATGACAAGCTTCTGCTCTGTGGCAAGTATCTGAAGTCCAACTGCTTGGATTCAAGTCCCAGCTCTGCTTCTTCTTCTTTAAGATTTTATTTATTTGTCAGAGAGAGAGAGAGCACAAGCAGGCAGAGTGGCAGTCAGAAGGGGAGAGAGAAACAGGCTCCCCACTGAGCAAGGAGCCCGATGTGGGACTTGATCCCAGAATCCTGGGATCATGACCTGAGCTGAAGGCAGCTGCTTAACCGACTGAGCCACCTAAACATCCGGAGCTCTGCTTCTTGACTATGTTTTAGGCACTTTGCATATACCAATTCTTCTATCCCCACATCACCTCTGTGCATTGGTTAATATTGTTATGCTTATTTGTAGAGATTGAGGCATAGAGAGATTTACTAGTTTGCTCAAGGTAAATGACAAAGCTGGGATTCAGACCTAGGCAAATGGATTCCAGGGATCTGCGATCTCACCACTCTTCTGTCTCCTTCCCGAATAGGGTAGGATACTAAACATCATGATTAGCATATTATATGTGCTTGGTAAACATGTTTTTTTACAAGTAAATTTTTAACTTTATTAATAAGGTATTTACTTCTTTCTTTATGATCTCTTCCTATCATTTAAGTCACAAGTCTATCACTCTTTTGGATGTCAACTATATTTACTTATCCTTTTCCTAATGCTTTCATCATTTGAATTTTTACACCTGTTTTAGTTACAAAAAAGTATACACTTTTAAAAATGTTTACTTATTTGTTATTTTACTGAGGTAAGAACACTTAACACAAGATTTACCTTTTAAATAGGCTTTTAAGTGTAGAACACATTGTTGACAGTGGGTACATTGCTGTACAGTACATCTCTACAGCTTATTCATCTTACTTGACTGAAACTTTATTCCTATTGATTAGTAACTCCCCAATTTCCCCTTCATCAGCCTTTGGTAACAGTATATGTTCAGTAAATAAGAACCACCATTCTCAGCCCTGATGAGTGGATCTTTCTTTCTGGAGCTGTAAGCAATAGGGCCTTAAAACACCAGGGTTGGTGGGGTATCTCAGACTCATGAGATCTCAGACTCATGGGTACACCTATCCATCTTGACCTCATGCTGGAAGGTTGAAATTTAATGCACCTCATACCCTTGTGGCAGTACTAATTTTTGCTGTAAGTATAAAATATTTATTAAGTACCTACTTAGACCTGGTGTATTTTCAGATGTTCCAGATACAAATAAACAACCCTGAATCATGCCCCTCTGGAGTTTTAAGTTTAAAACAAAGAATACTCTATTTGTCCTGCATTGATTTTCATTTTCAGTCACTTGGCATACATACCTCACATTTTGCAGAGATGCTTTTAAAAATCATCACCATTGGGGCGCCTGGGTGGCTCAGTGGGTTAAGCCGCTGCCTTCGGCTCAGGTCATGATCTCGGGGTCCTGGTATTGAGTCCCATGTCGGGCTCTCTGCTCAGCAGGGAGCCTGCTTCTCTCTCTCTCTCTGCCTGCCTCTCTGTCTACTTGTGATCTCTCTGTCAAATAAATAAATAAATTTTTAAAAAAAATCATCACCATCAAAATCATCATCATTATTATCATCCTCCCCACCATCATCGTAAGAAGCTCTTACTATGTGCTTACTATGTTCTAAGTCCTATGTGTTTTGCCTCAACCATCTCATTTAATCTTCACATTGGAACATAAAATGAAGATTTCTGCAAATTAGTCACCTATGAATTGAAGGAAATGTTGTGTAAATATCATCATTAGCAATAGTTACAATAGAGGGAAGGGAAGAGAAATGTATCTCAGTTCTTTGACTATTTAAGAATTGCTCTGTAGAATATTTGAAGAGATTCCTTTGGTGTAAATGCCCATATGGTTAGAATAATAGGAAGTAATAAATAGAATATAAAAATATTGACAAAACTCTATACTCATTTCCAAAATATTGCCTAATAGACATGGGTATTTCAACTTTGTTGATGTAAATATTTAATGAGTACCTACTATGTTCTGGCACCTTGATAGTTTCCCACACCCTACTTTCTCTGCTCACCTATAGAAGTTCTTGTTTTTCTTTTTTCTTTTTTTTGCAATAGTTGTTTTTGTTAATAATAAAAAATTTACAAATAAGTTCCAAGTACAGTGCAAAGAAAGCTTTTTTTTTCCTTTCATGAACCCTCTTCTTTCTTTTTTAAAAATTTATTTGTTTATGTATGTATTTAACATACAGTGTACTATTTGCCCCAGGGGTACAGGTCTGTGAATCATCAGGCTTTCGTATTTCATAGCACTCACCATAGGAAGTTCTTGTCTTTTATAGAATGCCCTTCACTCCAGTAATGAATTAATAGTTAATTTCAGTCTCAGTGAAAGGTGGAGATTTTCCTAGAACTGCCTCTCAGTGTTGCATAATTTTTAGTGATGGAAAAAGCAATGTGTCAGAAAATTTTTAGTATATTCAATAGGTACCACTCTCCCCATTTTGTAGGGATAAGTTCTTTTGTACTTAGATTTTTTTTCTTATTATAACAGTAATATCAACCTAAACTTCTAATTCTGGCTATACGGGTGGCAGACCAGATACTTTCATAAACTGTCCTGCTGAAATAACGTAAGGATGCTGGATAAAGCATAACTAACATTTTTATGATATCTGCAAAAAAGCAAGTATGGTTTCCAGGGTCTAAAAATAAATAAGGTGATGGAAAGTGGATATGAAACATAAGCTGACGTTCTGCCCTGAGGGTGTTTGCTGAGAGTGGAAACTTAGATTCTGAAATTTTGATTACTGTGGTAAGGATCAGAAGCCAGGATTTGGGCCTTGCAATGTGGAAAGTTGAAACTGAGACCCTAATCTGAAGCTAGAGCCTGTAAGAGGCTGTATCCTTTATGGAAAAGTGAGTTAGAAAAAAAATCCCCCTGTTGGCCAAGAGATGTATCTTAGCCTCTACTCTCACTGCAAAAAATGTCTCTCTTTCTCACAAATTTAACAACAGCCCTGCCCTCATTTAGCTTTGAGGTTGAATTTATGCTGTCTGGGTGATCTAGATGAGATATTAACTTTAGAGGTCTGGATTGATGCGACTTAGAATGCTTAGAAGATGGGGATGTAAATACTCTCTGGAGAAATTCTCCTTTATCCCAGGCCCTGTGGCACTCCACAGTTTCAGATAAATCTCATGGGATCTCACAATCCAGAATTACAGACACACAAAGAATTTAGTTGTTATGCATTTAAGAGTAAAGGGAAATAACAAATAGCAGACTAAGACCCTCAAATACTTCATACATTGGAGTTACGATGATACAGAAGAGGATACAGAAATACGACAAGCTAAAAGTGTTCAGTGAAATAATAGAACAAAAACATGAGCAAATGAGTCAACTAGTCTCAAGTAATATGTGTTATCAAAAGTCTGTCAAAAAGTCTGTCAAGAGAGAATTCAGAAAAGGCCAAAGTAGAACATCTAGAAATAAATATAGAATTATTGAAATTAAAAGTAAAACATGCTCTTTGTAAGTTATTTGAAAATAATAAATATTATTCTATCACTAAGAGGAAAACAGTCTTAACACATTTAAGTGATTCTTCAAGTCTTTTTTTTTCTATGCATTTTTACGAAGTATATATTGTATTCCTTATGAGTATAATTTTTATGTTATCATTTTCTTTCTATATAAGCATTTTCATATCATTGTGCTGTATAATATATGTTATTAAAGAAAGACCATAATATAAATGTTTCCTTATAGTTGGATTTATTTATTTATTTTTGCATTTATTTATTATTTATTTTTTTGCAAAAGCATCTCAGCACCTTCCCCCCACCCCCTATTTAGTTGTAGTATAATTGACACACAAGCCCTATTAGTAGTTAGGCTAGGAACTAGCATAGTGTTACTTTCTCTCTACATTCTAGCACAGTATTACTCTCTCTACATTCTACTGTTTTTTTTTTTTTTTTTAAAGATTTTATTTATTTATTTGACAGAGAGAAATCACAAGTAGATGGAGAGGCAGGCAGAGAGAGAGAGGGAAGCAGGCTCCCTGTGAGCAGAGAGCCCGATGCGGGGACTCGATCCCAGGACCCTGAGATCATGACCTGAGCCGAAGGCAGTGGCTTAACCCACTGAGCCACCCAGGCGCCCCTACATTCTACTGGTTTAAGTGAATCATATGGCAAACTTAGATTCAATGTGGGAAGGGACTATATGAGGGTATGGATAATGGTAGGGATAATCAAAGGGTATGGATAATGAAAGACCTGGTTTATTAGGGATCCAGCTATCACATAGATTGTGTCTTATTTTCCTTCTCTATGCAATGGTAGCATATTTTACACTGTTCTGTATCTTCCTTTTTTTCAATAAAACATTTTACAGTACATTCAGTATTAACACATATATTATTTGGGATTAGTACTGGCTGTAAGTAAAAGTACAAAATATAGTAGTTTAAGCAAAATAGAAATTGGTCTTTTAAAAAAAAGATTATTTATTTAAAAATATTTGATTTATTTATTTGGAGGGAGAAGCAGACTGTAGAGCAGGGAGCCCAATGTGGAATTGGATCCTAGGACCCTAGGTTCATGACCTGAGCCAAAGGCAGATGCTTAACCAACTGAGCCACCCAGGCACCCAAGATTTTTTTATTTTTTAGGTAATCACTACACCCAATGTGGGGTTTGAACTTTTAGCTCTGAGATTAACAGTCCCATGCTTGACTGACTGAGCCAGCCAGGTACCCCAGAAGTTTGTCTTCTGAACTTAAGAAGTCTGGAAGAGGATGGTCCAGTTCTTTCTATTTTGTTATGCCATTGTGTGTGATTGGACTTCCATTCTCATGCCACCCCAACATCTAAGACGACTGCTGGAATTCTAGCCATCTGGTTGCATTCCAGCCAGTAGCAAAGAAGGAGAAAAGGGGGAAGAAAGTATATTTTTAAGGACACTATCTGGAATTTGCCCTGATCTTTCCTATTTACATTCCTTAGGCTAGAACATATTTATAGGACCATATCTGCTGCAAGTGAGGCTGGAGAATGTAATTTTATTTACAATGGCTATGTGCTCAGTTAAAGAACTGGGGATTCTATTCCTAATGAGGAAGAGGAGAATGATATTGGAGGACCATGGTACATTAATAATTTCCTCAGTTTTGTACATATGGGTTCAAACTAAGACTTTTTTGATATATTCTGCTACATTGTTTTCAGGAAGATTGTACCAGTTAAAGTATACTGAATTTCCTGTCTGCCATCCTCAACAACACTGGATATAATGAATTTTATATTATTGGCAGTCAGTTAAGATTATGTCATGTTTTAATTCTTCTTTGATCACTAGTGTAGATTGACATTTTATTCTATTATTATTTCTATTTTATTTTTTGTGAACTTTTTGTTCATGTCCCATGTCAATGGAGTAAGAGGGCCTACTTGTTTTTCTTAACTGTTTACTAATCATTTTATATTAAAGTTACTGACCCTTTGTCATGTTAATTATAAAGCAGAAATAATTTTTCTGCAAGACCTGGAATGGGAGGGTATATGAGAGTGCCATTTTGTAACTGGTGAGTAATGAAGATCTTTCTCTTCATCATATTATAAGATTTCCACAAGTTCCACTAAGATCTGTACATCTTTGAGTTAATAGGCTTCTTCTGCAGTGTTTTAATTGTGGAAATGAGAGTATCTGTATATGAAAGAATCAGAAGAACCAGAAAGGGTGTTGGGAAAGGGGTGCCCTGGAGAGAGTTACATACAGTGTGTTTGAAGCTTGAACTGTGGGGATCAGTGCAGTGCTCTTTGACCTCCAATGTGATTTCCAGGGCTTCATGAGTTCTGCTTTGTCATGTCTCAGAAGAAAAAAAAAAAAAGAGAGACTCATACTAAGGTATTGAATTCTCTTCTGATTTCGAGGTAGAGAAAGTCGTAATGATACCACCTATCCAACAGAGGGCGCTCCCCAGACATCTCTGCTCTCTGTTGAGTATTTTGTAGACACTGTCTCGTTTAATCTGCTCAGGCACTTCACCCACAGTAAAAGCGCTAGCACAGTTCTCTAGCACGAGACTATAAAGGGCATGAATCAACAAGTCTTACAGAGGGGCCTAGTCTTACAGATTACTAGACCCTTTATGTAATAGAGGAAGCAACTTGCCCAACATCCCCCAGCTTGTTAGCTGCGGAAGCAAATCTAGAACTCACGTTTCAGGCTCTTACATTAAGGTACTACATTCTCCATGCCTAGCTGCGTCTGAATCTTCACCATCGCTCTGCCCCTGCCCTGAGGGTTTGACGCCTGGAGAAACCCGTCTTGCAGTACCCTCCAGAAATTCTAGGCACCTCTGTGCTCTGAGTCACTGACCCCCTTGTGGCTATAACCGAGAACAGCACTCTTCTGCACCTTTAAGGACAAGGGTGTCCGTGTCTACTCTCCCCTCAGCCCCAGAAAGTGCCATGCAGGCTGAGTCTCCTGGAAACTTGTTGCATCTCAGGAAACTGAAAAGAGGTGGTGGAGAGATTGAGGGCTAATGTGAAAACTTGGCGAACTGATGAAGAACAAGTCATGAACGGAAAATGTGGATGAAGAGCAGAATATTATATTTGATTTTTTTTTTCTTTTCAATGTTTTTATGGCATGGAAGCATGGAGTGGGTGGGATGAGCACCATATTTAGATCCATATTTGGGCTTCCTTCCAGGCTGCATTACATACAGTGGTATGACCTTGGGCAAGTCCTAAGGTGACCCCTCAGAATTCAATTTCTTCTTCCATGAGTTGCAGCAATGCCTGTCCAATCCTAACATCCAGGCTTGGTATGAGACACAGGTTGTGTTTCAGTTTGAAAGCACCTGGTAGACTAACCTACACATGAAAGAGATGCTGCATTGATAGTAGGAACAGTTTCTTACTCTCAGGAATTGTATTGGGATAGACCATTCCATTATCTTCAGGACAATACACATTTGTAGACTTACTAGTGTCCAGGAGGAGGTATGGAATAAAAAAACATAAGGAACTGGGGTTATAAGTTGAACAACCCAAAGCAATCTACCTATAAGGGATCCAAGTCTATGACTGACCAGTCTTCATATATTAACCTATTTTAGTAGGCATCAGTAAAGCATGAAGTGATCATCTAAAACCAGTTAGCACCATGGTTCTTGGGTCTAATGAGTTAAAAAGGGGGGAAAAATGTGTGTCTGGGTGGCTCAGTTGTTAAGTGTCTGCCTTTGGCTCAGGGCATGATCCCAGGGTCCTGGAATCGAACTCTGCAGCTGGCTTCCTGCGTGGCAGGAAGCCTGCTTCTCCCTCTCCCACTCCCTCTGCTTGTGTTCCTTCTCTCGCTTTGTCTCTGTCAAATAAATAAATGAAATCTTTAAAAAATAAAGAAAGGGGGGGAAATACCACCTATATTAAAAAATGATAATTAATATTCAACCAAAGTCATTTCTGACAAATCTGGGCAGGAGAATGCTTAGTGTTCTTATTTTAAGTTCTTCAGTGGGGGTTTGTGTTTAAATATTGAAAAATACAAAGAACATTTTGTGGATGAACCAACTGAAACTTTCAGAGTTTGTTACTCATCTAAGATGTCATATCTAGTAAGAGATCGAAGGAGGATTTGAACCCAGGGTATTCCTGGCTCTGCTCAGAATCACTGTTCTGTATTGTTTCGTCTCAAAAGGATGACAATTTACTGTTCTAGTACATCCAGCAGGACTTCGTACCAGATTTGTTCTTCACTGTGTTCTGAAAAACCAATTAACTTCCAAGTTTTATATTATTTGCTTTTAAGCAATAGTGATTAGTAATGTGTCTCATTGATTCTAAGACAAGCATTCCACCTCCCCCCCGCATTGCCCACATTTTAACATTTCTGAAATTGGATGTTTCTTACAAGTGATGGTGTATCATCATCTAATTAGCAATATTTTTCTTTCTTTGTGGCCTATAAAATACAATGGTGCATCTCACACATGATGGTTTCCTGGATTTGGTGAAATGAGGTAATAATGATTTGGTTCATATAAAGGACCAAGTAACATGGAGAAACACACAGATAATCACAGCATGTTTTAGGGTGGGGTACCAGTGGGGAACAACATTACCTATTTTCCATCCCGCCTCTAATTAAGACCCCTGGCTCTCAAATGACATAATATCTCAGCTTTCTATCTCTTTTTGGCTCAGTTATCCTTTGTACCACAATCAGAGTCTTCTGCTTAAGGAACTATCTACCTGTAATGTTTCCCAGCACCTCATATAAAGGTCAAACACTTGGCATGAACTTCAGGATCCATATGAGTCTCAAATCTGCTTTCTGCCCTATCTCTCATTACTTGCTTCTCTCAGGCGGCTCCCGAGGGTCTTTGATCTCTTCCAGTGTTTGCCAGAGTGTAGGAAGATGATTCAAAATGATTCTAGGTGATATACTAACATGACATTGAATAACCTTGAAATACCCCATGAGCAGTTTGTGTAGTTTAGAATTCTTTCTGAACCCCTCAGAGAACACTGAGGAGAAAGTCTTCATTTGATATGGGGACATCGTCAACATTTTGCTAAATTAGCTTCCCTTTGTGACGAAGAGAGGGCAGGTTAGACAACAGGTTATTCAGCTAGAATTTCTCTGTTTTGTCTTCATTTATTTACTTTTATATTTGGGGTAAGACACACTGAATTTCCACTTATAGTAATGATACAAAATTTCCTTTTAAATTTATTTCAGCAAACGTGGAGTCAGTTAAAAAAGGACAGTAAGCAAACATGAGTACAATGATATGGAAATATGGCACTAATTATGAATGTGGTAGTCACATGAGAGGACAGCAACTTTCTGTTCCAAGTACTTCACTTCTCTGTGTACATACTTTTCCTTGATCCCAGGAGTTCTTTCCCTACTCACTAATATTGGAACTCCTTTCCTTCTTCCTCCTTAAAGCTTTCCCTGGTTTCTGAGTCAGAATTAACTGTGCATGCTCATAGAACATTGCTTGAATTATGATTTAGTATTTTTGTTATTCTAATCTTGTCATGGTTAGATATTCATATGCCCATGTCTTTTTTGTGTTTTTTTTTCTATTTTTTTATAACTTTTTTTCTTAAAGATTTTATTTGTTTAACAGTGAGAGAGGGACAGTGAGAACAGGAACATGAGCAGGGGGAGTGGGAGAGGGAAAGCAGGCTTCTTTCTGAGCAGGGAGCCCAATGTGGACCTCGATCCCAGGACCCTGGGATCATGACCTGAGATGAAGGCAGATGCTTAATGGCAGAGCTACCCAGGTGCCCTGCCCATATCTATTTTGATTGGAAGTCTTTTACTAGCAGGGACTGGTTAGTTCTCAATCCATCTCCATCACTTCTTCAGTGCCTTACATGTGACCATCGGAAAGGATGAATGGATGGACTTACAGTTCATGTTGCAATGATTTTATGCAATTTCCCCCCATTCTGCAGAAACCTAGGCTGATTTTAGACAGCTCATTGACTTGGCTTACATTCCAGCTTCAGTGTAAGTTACTGAGGCGTTTGTGAAAACTGCATCGTTCTTCAGCATAAATATTTTGCAGAGAAGGTCATAGAATCATCCAAAAACCATTCATAAGGAAGTTAACCCTAGGGTAAAGCCAAAGAAAGGCCAGCAGAAGGTGTTCATGTGTGTATGTGTGTGTGTATATGTGTGCTGACAGAGCAGTAATCCACTGGGTTTAGAGCTGTAACTTCTGGTTGACTTCGCTCTTCATTTGAAGCCCAAAAGACAAAATTCAGTGACCAAAGATAATGGTAATCTAAGCAGAAAGAAAGAGAGATAAATAAAATACTTGCAGTTTTTTTATACTTGAGCAGTCCTGTTATCCTTTTCAGAGTCTTAGATAAGGAGCTTTGCTCAGCCTGCATGGGCTGAAGCAATGGGAAGGTGTGCAGAATTACAAAGATAGGTGCTGCTTCTGGTAAGAAGTTTGATTCCGCTACCAAGGTTGTCTTCCGGAAAAAGAAAGCAGGAAAAGACCTGGTACCACTACACCATCAATTCAGTTGAATTAATAGTGTTCTAATAAAGCCCACTGTTTACTAATCTTATCTCTGCTAAGTGGGGATGATGTAAGTGCGTCAGTGAAGGGGAGGTGATAAAAAATGGGAATCAGACTGATAGGAGCATACCTTTTATCTTCTTATAAAGACTTTCAAAGCATATCTGGCTACTTTCTATCAAAACTAGCCCTGCTCAGTTCCCGTGATTTGTGACGAGTATGATGGGAGGCAAGTGGCCTGAGGCCTCATGGTTAGTCACCTGGTTTTTCTTTTCCTCCTTTTAGGATTCAACTGCATTGAGGTACAATCAACATGATAATTTAATGGTACTCCAAGGAATGCTTTAGTACAATCAAGACTGACACATGATAATCTATGGAGTGAGGATCTTTATTAAAAGAAAAAAATCTTTGCCTCGTTGTCAGTCATTTATACAAGACAGTCCAGTTTTAATGATTGATGGTGATTGGACACATATAACTGTCCTTCCTGTGCTAACTTTTTCTTGGATTTTAGTTGGCAGATCTGGAGAAGAAGGGGATGACAGTAAAATTCTTATACTCATCAGGTTTTCCTAGGGCATCCCTAGTACTTTGGAAAACTAAATTGGAATGATAATTAATTTAACCAGTTTTACATTAAAAACTAATGTTTGCTTGTATCTTTTGTATCCTTTGTCAGGGTACAACCCTGTGGTCTGCTGATCTTTAAAAGAATATACAGTATACCTACTTCAGAGTCCATCGACAGTAATTCACTATTCACATGTTAAATACATGGGACAGTTGGTCTTGCTATAGCAATACAATTATTCTGGAAAAGAATTTTCAATGATGAAAATGAAAAAAGTTAAAATAGTCATAATTTACTGCTCTGGAGTGCCGGGCAGCTGTTTTCTGCCTCGATCTGTATTCTAATAAGTCTTTTAAATGAAGAGATTTATGAGATTATTTTAATTTTGATGTCTTTTTAATGCTTCATGCATTTTAAATACAACCTTTTAATAGTTTTTGAGATTGAAGAATTTAATTTTGTTTTATACTGCAGAAATAAATGTATTCTCAGGAGACCACACCATTATTGTAGTTCGTTCTTTCTTTTTTAAAATCAGCATATCTACTACATACAGCTCAATTGCCAGCCAGAACCGACAAAGTCTTTCTTCGCAATTAGAAAGAAAGTGTTTATCACTGTATTACAATGTAGCTGGTGCTAATAGAATTTTTGTGGATTTAGATGTATATTTACCCCCAGTGGGGTAAAAGATTTCTTGATGAAGATGAACTAACTTGGTTTGAGTGAGAAGTCAGAGGGGTATGTGAACCGAGTGTTCACATAGGTAATGCATTGCTTGTCTGTAAGTTAAGGCCAAGTCAAGCTCAGATTTTAGATCATTGTCGTGTATGGACTATAAATTGATTTCAAAATCTAACATCACAGACAATATCTTCCCAGAAATTTTTTCTCGTGAAGTAATAACAGTCTGATGCCATTAATTTTTTAAAGTATTGGAGAAGTTATTGAGATGGATTGAGAATTAGTTCCTGCCTGTAAAAGCCTTCCAATCACAATAGATATAGACATGTTATCTTCCAAATAATATTTTGCTTTTACCTTTACTTTTTTAGGCAAGGAATATTTAAAGCTAAGGAAAACTATTATAGCCCAAAGACTTGGAGTCCTCAAAACAGGTCTATTAAAATGCAAATATAAGGACTACCCATTAATAGAAGCTTTACTCTGATATCCTAAATTGCATTAGCAACTTTGCATGTGTTAGTGAGTTATTAGAGGGTCGTGACACTTAGATCTCCATACTATGTCAGAGAGGTTTGAAAGACTGACAATTCTTGAATGTATACATTGTTTTAAAAGGGTGAGATACCCAATAAAATGTTGCTAAAGATACTGTCCCAAATAATGTTTAAGAGCACAGGAAATGCTCATGATATAAACTGCACATGTGTCTCCCAATGAAGAGAGGGAGAAGTTTCGGCATGACATTAAAAAAATTTATAAAACAAAAACAAAAACAAGCAAAAAAATTATAATATCAGCTGCAGGAAGTCAGAAATAAAATGTGAATAAATGGATGGGCATATATGTGTGTCATGCATACACAAGACATTATTACACCACCAAGAGTATTTATTTTAAAGTTGTAGAATATAGGGTGATTTTTTCCTTTTCTTTTTTACAGTTGCTCACAATAAACCCATGTTTCTAGATAGTACCACAAACTGATAAAAATACGTCTGAGTTGTGTAAAGTCACATGTAAAAGGAGCCAGAACTTATCATATAAACTGCTAAAATCCAACCTTCTTTTCTCAAGCATCGTTGTTTTCAAGCAGTGATCTTCTCTTAATTTGTATTTGGGGGAAAAAAAAGGGTTAAGTTCCTGACTTGTGACTCTGATCTCATTTTGAAGCTGGAAATGTGGGCTTGTCTGAGGAATAATCATATTCCATGAACTTTTAAGATGTTGGGTCTAAAATACAGTTTTTATAGTGTTTTTTTTTTTTTTTTTTTTTTTTTTTTAGCTCTCTCTTTCAGTCATTAAAAATAAAAATAAGCCACTTAGGGACATGTGAGTAGTTCAGCCAGTTAAGCATCAGACTCTTGATTTCAGCTCAGGTCATGATCTGAGGGACGTGAGACTGAGCCCTATATTGGGCCTGTACTTAGTGTGAAGTCTGCTTAAGATTCTCTCTCTCTCTCCCTCTGCCCCCCAAACCCTACTTTTACTCCTTCTAAAAAAATAAATAAATGAGTTATTTACAGTTCCTGTTCTGATTAATGATTCCTCAAGTTTAACTATAGCATTTTAAAACGGCAAGCCCATCTAAATTGCTTTGTCAACAAAAGGCAGGCCATAAACCCTCAACTAGTTTTGTCCTCCACTGGCATATTGGGAGGGTTGACACTTGTTGATACTTCCTCCTCTAATCTGCAGATTTTGAATGAAACCTACCTCGGCTCTTAATGAACGTGCTTATTTGTGGGCAATCCTGGCAATTGCATTATTCTCCTGGATCTCAGTTCCTTGAGCCATCTCATGGGCCCAAGACCAGTCTTAGAGTGTCGTGATGAAATCAAAATAATGCATGGAAATGATGACGTGCATACAAAGATGTACTAATACCACCATTGCCTTTATTCCTATCACCATTGTTAACGGTAATAAATGGAGGCTCCTTTAAGGCTAGACTTCTCATGCTTCGGTGTATCCTTGCAACATCTAATAATTATAACTGTTAACATTATCTGTGTGCTTATTATGTTCCAGGCATATCCCTAAGTACTCTACATACATTAATCTCAATATTCAGAAGACCTCATGAGATAAATGCTGCAATCATCCTCATTTTGCAAATTAGGAATCAGTAGCACAGAACATTCCTGGAACTCACGGAGGATCTCTAAGCTAATAATGTTGGAGCTCTGATTCAAACCCTTTTGACTCTAGAGCTGCTCTTCTATCTATGACAGGCCATTGGAATAGCAAGCCAACTAAATAGTTGTTAGAAGAAGTATTGTTATAGGTGGTAAGAAGCTCAGTGCTCATGGAAATGTCGGGAAATGGCCTTTGTTAATCTCAATCACTTAAAATTGAACAAGGCTTGTTAGCAGCAGGCTGAGCCAAATCTACCTTAGTGTTGCTCTTTGAGCATATTCAAAATTTTACTGAAAACACTAGAAAGATAAAATTAAGTTTATTGAAAATAGTCTTCAACTAAAAATGCAGAGAGATTTGGTAACTTTAGGAGTTCATTAATAGTCTACTTATGCTGGAAGCATCTGCCATCTTTATTTCTTTGTTTTCAGTAAAATTGGTAAAAATATGTACTTTTTTAATATTTAGAGACACTGACTGTAGAAATAACAGAATATCTGCCAGTATCATTAAATGAGTCATACTTGCAAATGGATAACTCCATTTAAATTTCTATCAGTCAAGGTAGGGCTTCAGAGTCTACATATGAGTCACAGTCTGCAAATAATACACAAACATGTCAAGATAGATTTTCAAGTTCTTTTTTTTTCTAACTTAGGACTCTTTTCTAACTTAGGACTCTTTTCTTGCCTCTAGTTTTGATATCCTTTCCCCCCTTTTTCCTTTCTCCCTTTTCTTCCTCTCTCTCTCCCCTCCCTTCTCTCTGCCTTTTAGCTTTTGCTAAAAGGCAGAACATACAAAGAACATACAAGGAAAATTTGAAAAAGTAAAAATCTTTCTTATCCTTACAATGTGGGGTTTTCTTTTCTTTTCTTTTTTTTTTTGAGCTTGTATATTACCTTTAAGAATTTTTGGTTTGGCTCAGTTGGTTGTGTCCAAGTCTTGATTTTGGCTCAGGTCATGATCTCAGGGTTGTGAGATTGAGCCATGTGTCTGGCTCCCCACTCAGTATAGAGTCTGCTTGGGATTCTTTATCTCCCCTTTCCTCTGCCCTCCCACCCCATGCTCTCTCTTTCAAATAAATAAAGAAATCTTAAAAAACTCAGAATTTTTGATTTGCACACATAATTTCTAATAGGATTATCATAAAAGTGAACAAATAATTTTATTCAGCTTTGTTTTATACAATTAATGACTACATATTTTTCCAGTAAGCAGATGTCCATAATTTATACAGTTTTCTTCCCATTGTTAAATTTTTAGGTTGTTTCATATTTTAGCTTTCCTAGATACTATTCTAATGAACATGTCTGTGCCTATAGCCTTTTTCTTCTATCATATCATCCAATAAATTCTAAGAGTAGAATTATTGGATGAGAAATAATGAGTCTTTTATTGGATCTTACACACAGAATGAATTTGATATTTCTAGGTGAATCAAAGGAAAGAATGGTACAAACTTTTCACTCCAGTATGGGCTTAAGTACTTAGTACTAAATTAAATAGCCCAAGGAGAACCACAACAAAAATAAAATTTCTTAAATTTCTATTCAAACACGTTCAAGTAGTTTATGCTACACTAATGGATTTTTATCTAATCACCTCAAGTCTGTTTAATGTTGAAAGATTTACTCAGTTAATTTAAAACATCTTGGCCATTCAGTAGATAATTTAGCCAAAAAGTAACTCATTCCAGGTTCCAAATTATTTATAGCTATCAATTGTATTCATTATATTAGCCAACTCTTTCAATTACCTGAGTAACATAAAAATTTAAGACTTTGGAAATGGGATCTCAGGATATTTTCACACTGACAGAGATCTTACAAGTGTGAATTTTGGCTGAATAACATTGACATTTTAAGAACAAACATTTGAACATGTGTTTTCATATCTTTGTTTTGTGGCTCCATGATTATATTTTTATTAGTTAAAAAAAGGTGACTTAAGAGTCACTTATGGTTTGTCTCCCTCCCTATCCCATCTTGTTTCATGGATTCTTCTCCTACCCACTTAAGCCCCCATGTTGCATCACCACTGTGGGTTGCTGGGGGGAGGGGGGTTGGGAGAAGGAGGGTAGGGTTATGGACATTGGGGAGGGTATGTGCTTTTGGGTAAATTGGAAGGGGAGGTGAACCATGAGAAACTATGGACTCTGAAAAACAATCTGAGGGGTTTGAAGTGGTGGGGGGGGTGGGAGGTTCGGGTACCAGGTGGTGGGTATTATAGAGGGCACAGCTTGCATGGAGCACTGGGTGTGGTGAAAAAATAATGAATACTGTTTTTCTGAAAATAAATAAATTGGAAAAAAAAAGGTGACTTCACTTCCCTGGTAATCATTACTGTGACTGTAGTTAGTCACCCATTAATAAGCCATCAGTGTCCTTTCCTAGTCCTGTTGATCACTGAGTTTGGTATTCTCTTTCTTCTTCAGTTTATAGTGAAGTTTGTGGAAGGAGTTGCTCCATTTACTCCCTCCTTAAATTTAAATTATTCCTCAATCTGTTGGAAATTTCTGTCCATACCATTCACTGAAACTGCTCTAGTAGTGGTTAATTGGGGCTTTTTATTATCAAACTGAAATGATGCATTTTGGTCCTTTCTTGTTTGACCTCCATAGCCTTTCACAATTTTGATCATTCCATTGTTGAAAATCTCTTCTCATTAACTTCTATGACCTGATCTTTCCATCTGTGTCATCTTGGGTGTTTTTGCTGGCTTTCATGCCTGTCCCTAATGTTGGTGTTTCCCCAATTTTCAGGCTCCCCACCTTGCCCAATCTTCCAGGGTAGTTCCATTTGTTCCTAATTTTATAAGCATAGAGTTATTTGTTGAGCACTGTCAAGTGTCATTCTTGGTCCTTCACTTATGACTTGCATACTCTTCAATGCAGCCTACTCTTTTTAAAAAAAGATTGTATGTATGTATGTGATTGTTTAGAGAGAGAGAGAGAGCACAAGCACAGGAAGGAAAGGGGCAGAGTAAAGAAAGAGGGAGAGAAGGGAGGGTCTCAAGCAGATTCCATGTTGAGTATGGAGCCCTATGCAGGGCTTGATTTCGTGACTCTGAGATCATGACCTGAGCAGAAACCAAGAGTTGGCGGCTTAACTGACTCACACAGATACCCCTGTTTTTTTTTCTTTTTTAAAAATTTATATATATATATATATTAATTGAAGTGCGTCAGCCTTCTGTTTGTTCTTATCTGGATATCCAGAGTCATCTTTAATTCTACACGTCCAAAATCAAATTCACTGATTTTTTTTGGCCCAGATCTACTTTATTTAGGCGATGGCACCACTGTCCACCAATTATTCCATGTAGAAACTGGGGAATTATCATAGTCCCCTTTTCCTACTCACCCAAATATAACCGTCCTCTAAGCTATGTCTGTTCTATTTCTTAACTATCTCTGGAACTCCTTCTTTTCTTTTTGTTTCCTTCCATAGATAAACCTATCATAATTACCCAAGTGGTATCCCTGACTCTCCTCTTGCCTTTCTTCAATCTTTTACTTGCTGTAGCTGGTGATCTAAATAACTCATCCCTTCTTATTGCTTTCTTAGTCTAATACCTCTCCATGACCCCTTCCCCAGCAGGCTCTACTCATCATGTATAAAGATGAAAGTTGGATCCTTTTCCACAGTACTCAAGGTCTGTGAGCTGGCATGTACCGTCTTCATCACCATCTTCTGTGATTCCTGGCCATCTTCTTTGCCCCACCGAATCTCATCATTTTTTTATTGTTTCCATATGTCTTGTGGTTCTGTGCCTTTGCATATGCTCTGTTTAGATTGCTCTCTTTGTTATTACTGAATACCTGCTTACCTTGGAAGACCTACTTCAAGGTTCTCTTCCTTCTATTCTGAACTTGTACCTTGGAGTACTCCCATATACTCTGAGTTCTTTAGTCTGAAAGATTATCACACCAACTGCTTTTTTTTTTTTTTAATGTCTCCAGCAGAGTGTGAGTTCTTGAAGCAAGGATTATGATTTTGTTTTCCTGTAAATAACATTTATGTCCCATGATTTGGAAAAAAAGTATATTTTGTCAAAAATTTAAATAATAAAGCTCAAAAAAGAAAGTACAATCGTAACACTCCCACCACTCATTTTTTCATCCACTTTGCTTATATGCTTAATGATAATTATTTCTTTTATAAAATTGGATGATGGAATATAGATAATCTTGTGATTTTTTAAAAAACAAACACCATATTGTGCAAAATTTCCCATGTTTTAAAATATTCTTCAAGAGGCACGTGGGTGGCTCCGTTGATTTATTAGAGAGTGAGAGCGAAACAGTGTGCACAACTGGGAGAGTGGTGGGCAGAGGGTGAGGGAGAAGCAGACTCCCTGCTGAGCAGAGAGCCCAATGTGGGACTCGATCTTAGGACCCTGATATCATGACCTGAGCCAAAGGCAGATGCTTAACTGACTGAATTGCCCAGATGCCAAATAAATAAAATCTTAAAAAAAAAGTTTTTACATAAAAAAGAAAATATTCTTCAAAAACATAATTTTTAATGGCTGTGTTATATTGGATAGTATTATATCATATAGACATACCATAACTATTTAACTAATCCCTATGATGCATGTTTAATGCTTTTCAATTTTATTACAGTAAAACTTTGTTCAATATCCCTTCCTATTGAAATGCCTGGGTGGCTCAATGGGTTAAAGCGTCTGCCTTCAGCTCAGGTCATGATCCCAGGGTCCTGGGATCAAGCCCCACATCAGGCTCTCTGCTTGCCAGGGAGCCTGCTTCCTCCTCTCTCTCTGCCTGCCTCTCTGCCTACTTGTGATCTCTGTCTGTCAAATAAATAAATAAATAAATAAAATCTTAAAAAAATCCCTTCCTATTGATATCTAAGAGATTTCATGAAATGGAAAAAGGGGACAAAGTAAATTTATCATAATACAAGTCTAATTTCTTCAAACTTTACAAATTCAGTCAAAAAGAGATTTTTGTGAATACTAACAACTGTTTAGTATAGTAAAAACTCTGTTTACCCTTTGGACAGTTTTATTAACAGTATGGATAATTAAGCATGTTTTAAAAAACATAACCTTTGACTCATGGAATACTACATCAAAAACTGATGACGTACTGTGTGGTGACTAACATAACATAATAAAATAAAAAAAGAATGCTTTTGGGTAAATTGGAAGGGGAGATGAACCATGAGAGACTATGGACTCTGAAAAACAATCTGAGGGGTTTGAAGTGGCGGGGGGGGGTGGGAGGTTGGGGTACCAGGTGGTGGGTATTATAGAGGGCACAGCTTGCATGGAGCACTGGGTGTGGTGAAAAAATAATGAATACTGTTTTTCTGAAAATAAATAAATTGGAAAAAAAAAGAAAATAAAAAAATAAAAAAATTAAAAACACAATCTTTGTTGAAGATTAAACTTTGTTGAGAGTGACCTGGCTAAGAGAACCTCAGCTTTCCCTTTTTTGATTTTGCTATAATATAGCTTTTTATGTAACTAGTTCATATTTGTGAAGCACTTTGAAGATGAAAGCTATTATGTAAGGGCAAAATCACTTCATAAAAATGTTACATATAAAATACGAAAATCCATAGACAGACTTTAAGATTTTCAAAGTAACATCAACTCTTTCATGTAATCACTTATAACCACCATTTTTAGACTAGTAATCCAGGATTCATTTATTGATTATTCTTGGAATATTTTAGTGTTATCCGTTATGGTGAAATTGTTTTTATAGTCAAAGGCAGTGGTTAGGAATGACGTTATTCTTTTAAACCATGGCTATTGAAGTTGTAGCACAATTTATAAATAGGTGAGGATAAATAAAAATTGGCCATAAATATAAATCTTTCTTTCTGCCATCTAACATTGCAACCACACAGATTGGTATTTTAAAGAAATAGATTTCATCATGTGTTGTTTAGGTTTTAAAGTTGTAGCAATTGTAAATTACAGATCATCTGATTTTTGTAGCATATTTAAAGAAAGCAGGTACAGACTGTGTGAGTAATACACTTGGGGAGTTGGCCAGGTGTTAAAATAAGGATTTTCTCTGTGTGTGTCTCTAAACAATATTCCACCTGAACAATGAGTCATGCCTAAACTACAGGTGTCCTGATGTTAGCATTTAAACTTACCCCCCCTTTTTTCCACACAAGGATTTTTATTTGAAAGTATTTCCTTTGAAGTGTCTCTGGATCTCCTTTACGCCTTTTTACATACGTATTACTAAAATGAAGTATTACTTCTGTGCCCTGAGACAGAAACTACATACTTTCAGTGATAGCTTCTGATGATGGTGGTGCTCTTCACATAGACGCATTTGAACTGACTTTGAGTATCCACAAGACCATCCAATAATACATGATCTCTTATGCCAGAATTGAAATTAAAGTATGATGAAGTTAAGAACAGGAGCTCAGAATTGGTCTACGGCCATACCACCCTGAACGCGCCCGATCTCGTCTGATCTCGGAAGCTAAGCAGGGTCGGGCCTGGTTAGTACTTGGATGGGAGGAGCTCAGAATTGTATCAGTGCAAAGAACAAAGAATCAAGCTAACTTTGGCTGTAACTGGTGTTACATTGTTCAAGTCCAGTAGTTTTGCTTTTGCTTTTATACCTTTCTGCTGGTGTTGATGTAGTTTTAGGCAATATAACTTCAATTTTGGAAATTGAAAACAAATGGAATATTTTCTTTTCTTTTCTTTTTTCTTTTTTTAACTCTTAGTTCTTACTTGGTTCTGTGCTCAGCTCCTCCTTCCTACCTCTCCCTGCATCCACACCCATACCCCAGCATGGGCCCAATTGGTTTCTAGGAGTACTTAAGTCCAGACATATGTGAAGTATGAGAAAATTAATGTTGTTCTAGAAATCTTTTTTTTTTTTTTTTTGCTTCTGACCTTTTTGTGCACTTGAAATTGCATTTAATATTTCATTAGTACAGGTCTTTCCATTTAATTTCCTGGATTTTTTTTCCACTTGAAAAAAAATCTACAAATTTGGTTTTACACTACAGAATTATGGGATCTAATAATTCTCCAGCCTCTGACAGTTCCGTAACTGGTGCCCTCCAGCATTTTTATTGCGCACAATTTTATTGCTAAAAGGTTAGGCCATTTGACCATTTTTTTAAAGACTTATCCATCAAACATTGTTCAGAGAGAACTAAAATCATGCACAGTTTAAAATGTAACCAACATTTAGTCATTTCTTTGCAAGGGTATTCTTAGATTCATTACAAGAAGAACCCCCAGCCTAGAAACAGCATGGGTGGGCTCATGAGCATGGAAAGATGGGTATGGGTGTAATAGAGGTAAATCTAGTATCTCATGCAACCAACCATACAATAGCAGAGATAATGAAAAAGTATTTCCGTAATAGTCTTCCCCTTTTAGTCACGCATAAATATTTCTAGAATATTGACCTTTAGTCAATGGTAAATTCTTTCATCCTAACATGACAAGGAAAGATCAGTAAGCTAGTTAGAAAAACTCTTTTGCAATCCATTTGATTTTCCAAATGGCTTAAAAATGATCAAGAGACTATAAGATAGGAATTTCATAAAATTTCTAACTTTTCTGGTGATGAGGAAATGAAGGATGCTTTGTACCATTGGGCACATCCTTTTGTCTCCCTGAGGATTGGCCTATATCCATGGAGCTGATTGGGCATATCCTGAACTTGACAAGAATTCATGGAGAGCTGACTGTTTCTGCAATCCTTTCTCACCTCGAACACTGAAGTGCCCGAGTGCCATTTGCTTTATAGGACAGGTAGTAAATACCTGATTGCTTTCTGAGTTAACTGGTTTGATGGAGGGCTATTGCTTTTGGACTTAACTGGTTTCATAGAAGGCTCTCTAATGAGAAGTTTATGTGCTTCTGAGTGCTAAATGCATTAAGAAACTATGTATCATACCTAAAATTCCTTTAGTGAAGTTGATGACAATATTTAATCATGATAATTTTCCAAAGAAAAGTATGTGTGAGCTATTAGGTATTACTTATTGTGTGAATGGAAAGCACTTAAAGAGAAGAAAGGTAAAATGTGCAGATCTCCTTTGGGTGTAGCATCTCTTACTTGCACAATCTACATAAAAGATTTCTGACAGTGTTTCTCTTAATATCACCAATAACCATTAGCTCTGGCAGTTGTGGTGGGCCTGCTATGCCTCTCCTCCTTGCCTCTGGGCTCTTTGTCCATGACTATGATAGATCCCACTAAGGACCTTGGAGGGTTTGTGGTTTGTTTTTTTTTTTTTTTTTTTTTTTTTGGTATGGGACAGTCTTCCTTTGCTCTTAATATGGTTGCTTCCAACCTATTCTTCCATCGCAAACTAAATACCTTCCTTCAGAAAAGCCTTCCCTGCAATCCTGTCTAAAGTAGACTTTCTTTATTTGTCTCTATCTCAACACCCTTTTTACTTCATGATAGTGCTAATCTCAGTTTTTAATGATTTTCTGTAATTATTCCCTCAGCCACCTGCCATAATGCAAGCCCTATAAGGGCAAAGACTTTGCCTTGTGATTTGCATATCCCTACTTTTCCTGCAGCAGCTGGCTTGGGGTACGTGCTCAGTAAGTATTTGTTGAATAAATGGATACATGAATGACCAACTTGAGCACAATTCCTGCTTTAACTAGTTGATGTGACATTTCTTTTTTAACTGTCTTTTTGGTCTATCCTGTATGCAACTCTCAAAGAATCTGACTGATTTTGATAAAACTTGGTGCACGGCTCAGTGTAAGTCCCATCTCGAATTGGATTTATAACTCAGTCTGTCATCTTGAATCCAAATGGGGGCAGATAAAACTTGACAAATGGGACTTGGAGCAGATTTTAGTACAGTTTGGTACATGGGTCGATGTACCATTTAATTGAAATGTGTGGAGTCTGAATTTCGTGAACATTTCATCCTAACTTTAACCTACACCTATTTTATTTTCCTTTTTAATGATACCACTTTCTTCAAAACCTAGCATTTGTGGCTAGATAAAAAGTGTCTTGGGAGGTGAAAATCTTCAAGGAATTTTAATGGTGGATATTTAGTTGTTTTTTTCTAAAAGTGCTGCATCCCCTAACCTGACAGGGCTGATAGTAGACACAGGATTCTTCATGACTTCTGGCAGCCCAGCCATGTGGAAAGGCCTTTAGAGATAGAGTGACAAGGCAGGGTTGTTCTCTCATTTTCTCTCTACCAGCAGGCTGGGGGTAGATACAGATAGGAGGAAAGAAATTCTGATTTGGGGTTAGTAAAAATGGAGGCTTTCCCACGTGGAAAATCTGTCCAGCCCCAAGGGTGTGAAAGTCATCATTTTGCTACAGGAAACATTTTGAATGTTGTAGGAAAATTTTAACTCTGAGATCTGGAATCACCTCTTAGAAATCCATGACACTCTCTATGAGTTGGCATGTATTTTTAGATTGGAAAAATACTGACAAGCGATGTTTTGCAAAACAGAAGCCCCTTCTTGGTTTTGTTTTGGTTTCTGTATGCCTGGGCTCAGTGCTGGGTTCTCTTGCTCCAGAATTTGCCTCAGCGTTCCTCGGTGATTTATTTGTGTTTGCTATCACATAGCAATTCCCAGGTTCCAAAACATGAGAAAAGCCAGTGTCAACACTGCAAGCAAAAAAGGTTAAAATATGGACTGCAGACTTATTTGCTATTTGCAGTGGCAAATTCTGACCCATTCTCCTAGAAAACGTGGTCTCATGGATGGTTAACCCACCAAATTTTCATTTGGGCTCTTCTTAAAAACATAGCTCTCTTTTCCCCACATCTTAATCTTGTGTCCTCCCCTGCCCACACCATGTGCCTCTCTACTCCTTGTCCCTCTCCCCTCATTGAGACTCTTGTATGACATCTTTCATTTATTCCTTTCACTTCTTTTTCCTGATCATAAAAGACATTCCTATTCATTATAAGTTTGTAATGTATAGACACCTTTATCGAAGGGACTGGGAATGCCCCACAAGTTTACAACTGAGAGGCAGACCAGATTAACATTTTAGCATGCTTCCTGTGGGTCTTTTTCCCGTGCCTATGTCTGCATGGCTAGGGTACAGCTAATTTTTAATAGCAATCTTACGTACAGATGCGCTGAACATTTTCCTTGCTGCTTATTCTCAGTGGTCTGAGACATTCATTTCGTGGCTCTGCCAAAGTTGGAAAGGGCAAATATCTTTTATTTTTCTCATCTTTTTCCTCTTCCATCTGTTGCAGACAGCTCTTTGCCTGAGTATCACTGGACTTCACTGTTTCCTCATTAGGTTCCTTTGACCGTTTGCCTCTCTCTTCCTGTGCCTTTGGCTGCAGGAGGCCAGGACTGGCCTACTTATCTCGTGGCCTGCAGTTCTGTCAGCTCCCACTTGTCGCTTCTCCCTTCCAGGGCACAGAACTGGACTGTATTTCTGCTTCTCTGCTGCGGATAGGAGGGAGGTTGCTGCTGCTCATGGCGCGGAGGCAGAGCTTTGAAGCTCTAAGTGTCTCTCTAGCTGGTGTTGATCTGCTCAGCCAAAGACCCCTCTTGGGGTTCTAGAAATTCAGACTAGCCTTCCTCCAGCTCCTTCCTCGGTGATCACAGAACCCCCTGGAGCCTCCACATTGTAGAAAGGGAGTGGTAATGAACATTTATTCAGCATTTACATATAATGTACTTAACCATCATTCACTCTTCCCAGTGATCCATGAAATAGGTGTTATCCCCATTTTGGACCTGTCTCTGTTGTATTCCCATTCAGAGTCTTACTCAAGGCCACCACCAAGGATTGGAAACCAGGTCTGCATAGCTACACAGCCTGTGCTTTTTACCAGACTACAAAGTGCCCTTTGGTAGAAGAATAAACTTCAGCTCATTGGTGTAGGAAGTGGTCCAGATAAGGCCAAGAACAGCAATGGCAGCAAAGACAAAAGTGTTTCCTAATAAAAGCTGGATAGAGCAAATGGAAATAAGGGAAGGCATCCAGCCCCCTAAGTGAGGTTCAGAGACTTTGAGTCTTAGAAGTGAACCAGCTCTTAGGGATAATAGATATCAGGGATCCTCAAACCTGGGTGCATACTAAAATTACCCCATGAGGTTTAAAACTATGATTGCCTGGCATGTGCAATGTATTTATTTAGTATTATCCTAGGTATGGGGCCTGACCTGGTCTAACGTGGAGACAGTTTTGAGAACCACATATTGAGGCCAACCCCCTTATCTGGCATATAAGTAAACTCAAAGGCAGCAAGTTCAGCGGCATGTCCAAAGTCACAGAGTTGGTTGGGAAAGACTAGGTAGGACATTGTCGCTTATGGTCCTTCGTATGGCTGCTGCCTCAGGGTGAGTGGAAGGAGTCTGGAGCTCTTGTTCAAACTGTATCAAAACGTGATCAAATCTGAAATGCACATGCTTCTCCTAAATTCTGGAGCCCAAGGGAGAGCTGTATCTAAGTTAGGGGTCAGTTCCACCAGCAGCACCAGCCAGTTTCCAAAGAGAGGAAACCTTATGATAAAAATGAACCTATGCTACCAGTCTCCCATGTTCTCTGTATGGAAGGGACAGGCTCCCATGTTCACACCTGACTTCACCAATTTGCCCCTGACCCCAATCTTTTCTCTCCCTTCATAGACTTTTGGAATTTTTTTTTTTCCAGAGGTATTTTGTCTCCTCTCATTTGGGGAAGGCAGTGGGTTGGGGTGAAGGACAGTACAGGTAAGGGTACATGCTTCCACTCATCCCTCTTCAAGTCAGTAAGCAACTTGACTATTCTGGAGGAAGTGTGCTGGAGACAGGAATGGTTGTAGGTTTTAGAGTCAGGATGAGGTTGTTTCCAACAGATTAAAGGTGGTTTTTATGGGTCACCTGGAGTACAGCATAATTTACATAATGGAGATGAGAGAAGGCAAGAAGAAAAGGATGAGAGAGAGCGGGTGGGTGTCCTGTGGGTCTTGTTTCTGCTACCCAGTGATCTGTGCAGTGAACTGGGGCCCATGCTTCTCCTTTGTGGCTGGCTCTGGGTCGCAGTGAGAGCCAATCTGAGTGAAGCCAGAGTGCCTTTGACTGGACCAGGAGTCAAGTCATCAAGGGGCAAAGGCATCACTATTGAAGAATGAGATTCCAGCTTCCTACTAAGACTGTCCTAATAACAAGTCTTCTCAAATGAAAGTCATTCATCTACTATAGTTTTGGGGGCATCATATCTAACAATGTCTCTTTATATATCATCTATATATAAATATATCAATGTGTTTTGTCATATCTATATATTATCACTGTCATTTACTATCCATCATTCATGTATCTATCTGTGAGGCCAGATCATGAAAAGTGCAAATTTGTAACCATTTTGATATCAGAAAAGAGACTACCTGTGGTTTTGTCTAGTTCAACTTCATATATTTATCTCACTTTTTTATGCACAGAAATTTATCCATAGAAGAAATGTTTTGTTATTTTATGTATCAATTGGTATAAATAGAAGGATACCTAAAAAAAGTTAAAAGAACTCTAAAAAGTTAATAGATATGGCCAGACACTGTTGCTTGCTTAAGGCTGTGAGCCTGAAACCTGTTTTTCTTTTGTTAAAGGGGTATTAAGTAGTTGTGATGGGCTAAGGGGGGTAGAAAATGTTTATTGCCTACAAGTTAGGACTTTGTCTTTGATGGAATCATGGTGATTGAAAACAAGACTGAAGAGGAAGTAGGACATTATTTAATGCTGAGCTTGCCTACCTAACAGCATCCACTTGCTGCTGGTGGAATCATCAGACACAATGGGGGACACGGAGCCAAAGGACATGACTGTGCTTCGCTAAGTCCCTGCAAATTCAGTGGGTGGGCGGGTGGGCACGGAAGTTTTGGCTGCCTTTCTTCATTGTGATTGAGTTGAATGTGTTGACGGGGCACTTGTGCCTTCTTGAATAATTATGCAACAGCAAATATGCCAAAATTCTTCTTGCTGCATTTATAGCTACAGCTTTGCAGGGTGTTAAAAAAGCATGGCGTGCTACCAGTTATGATGTTTTTAAAAAGTGAATGAGTTTGATGTTTTTGATTTCCTTCTCTCTGTGACCCTGAGCCATTTTCCTGTCCCTTTTGAGCTTCCTCAGGGATGACCTGGGGACAGTACCACCTCTCTTGCCTTATAATAAGGACAAATAAAATAGTGACTGGAAAGTGCTATCAGGATGTAAAGTATTGCTATTATTCTAATTTGAATTAATTTACTTGTGGCTTCCATGTCACTGAGAATATTACCCCCCCTTCCTACCCTTATCCTTGAAAATGGACTATGAGAGGGGTAATGTTTCCTTTATCCCTGATCTCAGAGTTTGAACATGAGGTGGAAAGCTATTAGGTTTTAGCTCCATTTAAAAAAAAATAATTCTGATGGCTTTTTGCATGACTGTAAAAGTGATAGGCATGTTCAGTTAAAACATTTACAGTGCAGAAATATGCAAAAAGGAGGAAACAATGATTCCCCATGTTCTCACGACAGACTTCTGGTTTTATTTCTCTGTTATTGTTTATATCACTTTACATAAATCTTTAAGTTCAGTGGCTTCAGGAGGATATAATTGGCTTGCCCAGACTCCAGGCCTCTTCCGAAATGGTGCTTGTCAGAGCCAGCTGGGGCACCAGCGGGGGTTCTAGATCCGGCAGAGTGAGGACCAGGGATAAAGCCTTGTCTCCGTTCTGTTGTCAGGAGGGTTTGAGTGTCTTCTCATTTCATAGGAGAGGCTGAAACAGTTTCAAAGAAACTGAGTGAAGAGGCCTTAAGAAAATTGACATCTTCTGACTGTTCCTTCTCTGTTTCCTGTGCATCTCCTGGTGGCTATGTCTCATTCTGTTTTCTGTTCCAAGGCAAGTTCTGCCTTTTGCGCGTGGTAGGTTTCAAGGACCTCCTTTTAGCAGAATGCTCGAGGAATTAATTAAAATACTAATCAGTTTATTGCGCAACCTGTTGTGAACCGGACACTCAGAGGTCCTTTTTACATGTTGTCTGATGTAAATTATAGGATACAAATGTATAGAGTCATATATTGCTACTTTAAAAGTCCTTCCCCCGAGGATTTGCCTTAAAATGACTAAGTTCTGTCTTAAAGAGAGAAACTCCCAAATTAGGTTCCATTATCGTTGGAATGTTGGGTTACTCAGCTTCAGATAAGAGTATAGAAAAAAGAATACTAGAAGTGGTATTGGGAGAAAGGGGAGAAAAGTTTTTTTTTTTTTTAAATGTTCTAAATTTGCATACAGGTTACCATGACTACAAAATATCTTTATCACTTATCGAAAGTATCTGTTATCCTTCTGTGGCTGTCCTGTCCAGAGGTGCATTTTGGGATTGCTACCCTAAAATTGTACAGTACTTCAGAATTGCCCCTTTAACAGATGGCTGAGTCTGAGTTGGAGTCGTTCAATTTTTATGCAAATGCAGTTGAGAACTCACTTCTTACCGCAGCTCTAGCTCACATTTGACCCAGCTGGTTAAGACGATTCACGTCTGACATCTTCACATACAGCAAAGCATTTAGGTTTCTGTGACTTGAAAATGAATTAGAAATATTTCAGTCATTTTGGCAAGTTGTACAAAGCTATTTTTAGAAAAACTTACTTATATGATTTTGCTGTCTTTTGCTTTCTCTCTTTTCCATGTAGCAACCATAGGTGAGTGTACAAAAAGTATGGCATTTTGGAAAGCAAAGATATTTGTGTCTCTTGAATTAAAGGTTGAAATTCCTAGCCATACTCCCAGAAGAGCTGGAATATGATTATAGTGATTGTCCCTGTTTATTGGAGCATTTTTAGAGTTTCTGGTCATGCTGGGTTGTCTCAAAGCACCACCTACCTCTTCAAGCACAAAAGGAGCTTGAAAGTGGCCAGATTTGCCTTTTTTTTTCCCCTCTATAACAGCAAAGAAATAATACGTTCATCAAGGCAGTATAGATATTAATACATGGCTACTTAGTAGGAATGTTTATAGAAATTAACTTCTACTCTGAAGCAAGCAAGAGAGTAGAAGGCCTTTTTCTAGTTGTTTTAAGAGACCTCTGCTATCTCTCTCTACTCTTTCCTCTAAATTACTTATTATTGCCTTAATCTGGAATTACTCATTTCTTTCATAATTGAAGCCCCTGGAATTGTTTGAGGTGAGGCGTAGCTTTGCTGAAAAGGTTCCTGACATATTTGCTCATCGTGAGGCCCATTTCATTTAGAATTTCCTAGTATGTGAAAAGGCTCTAGTTAAGCTTTTCAGTAAGTGCCTTTTAAGTTAAGGTGGCTGTCCAGAATCAGAACTTTTTCTGTGTCTGTTCTTTCACCCTGATCCTAAACTAAACAGTTTGATTCTTGTGACTAATTTGGTCCACATGTGGCTAGTCAGTTCACATTTCCCTGAGGAAGGAGATTTGGGGCTATCCTCGGCCCTTGTGATTTTCCCGAGGCCCCCATTTCTTCCTTGGGTACCCATTTTTCCTTCCACACAGTGGTATTGACCCTTGGGTTCCTACCATTGATTACCAACCATTAACCCAAATGCTTCTCTTGACAGCAATTGCCTTCCAAGGGACTAAAGGCACATTTCAACAATTTTATCCATCATGACCTATTTTGAACATACACACCAGAAGAGAGCAGGAGGCTAAAAACATACAGCCTTGTGGTTTCTCCACAAGTGTGCACATCAAATAATGATCCCTCAGGCTCTTATTTGTCCCCTCCTAAAATGTTCCTGGATGGAATCCCAGCATAGTTGTCATCTTGTGAGCAAGATCAGAATTGGAAGGTAGCAGAACGGGGAGGAAAATACTTATTTTTATTTCAGAGAACAAAACGTCCTCCTCATGGCTGGTATCCGTGGAATTCTCCCATGAACGACCTCTAAGAAGGGACTGCTAAGTTGGGTTTTGCTGGCTCCTAATTCATCACAATGGGGTGTTGACTGAAAATAGCATAAGAATTTAGGTCTTGGGGAAGGCGGCGTAGACTGCCTTGAACCAGGGTCAAATCTTTTAAGTAACATTGGTTTGGGTAGACATGGCCTTTGCACTTCCAAAACATTTAATGTTGCTAGTTTAATTGGTATGAGTTTCGTGTCACCCACTTCTGAAACAGGAGAAAAATATTTGCTGTTCGTGGTGGTGTGAGAGGACTTAAAATAGAAGATAAAGGCAGTAAAAACACCAAACGAATTTCTTTTTTTTTTTTTTAAAGCTAGATCACCAGTAGTTGAGTCAAATATAGTTGAAAGTCATCAATCAATCCTTTTTGGAACAGAGAGGCTTCAGGTAAATATCAGCTCTCACATAAATTGTACAGAGTCAATAAACATTGGCCTAATCATTTCAATAAACATGACATGATTTCTTTTCTCATTAAAAATTTAAGGACTAATGCTATATAAACTATAAACTCTCTTCAATGAATGAAACCGAATAAAAGATGTGTAAAGACTATTTTGGCTGGCTCTAGGAAGGAGAGGCTGGTGATTTGGTTTAAATGCCAAAGAATCATGGTTTTGACTTAATATTTTGATGGGGTACATTTCAACTCTATGCTGGCTGATTTCTGACCAATGACTCTTTCAGACTGGTTCAAGCCCAGAGGTTTTCATCCGGGAGATCAGAGAGTCAGGAAATGTTCAGATCCTTTCTCTCCCTTATTGCCTCTCCCTCCCAAGTTGACGATTATGAGAAAAGCCAAAATTGGGAAAGTGTAACATACCAAGTGATCTGGCTGTTCTGAATTTTTCACTGTATATTCTCTAATTTTGAACCTGTCAAGTATTATCTGTCAATCATCTGCGTATAGCTTGTTAAGATTACAGAGTCGTGAGTGTGCATAGGAGTCTGACTAAATCCGGTGATTAGCAACAAAATTTATAAGAAAAAAAAGTTGAAGCATACATTAAAAAATTAAAAAAAAAGATTGCTAATAAAGACCTCGATGTTTACTTATGAAAAATAGTGAGTGATCAGATTGGGGGAGAAGATGTTTTGGAGAACGTAGCACCACTGGCATTTATCTGATGTACATTTAATAATATAATAACAATGCTGCTGTACCCGCGATGCTTAAGAACAAGAGGGATTATTAGATTTGTGCCTGGAAGGTAAAATTACTGCAAAGGATTGCTTTGGGGAATATACAAGATACAGGAAAGGAAATGAAATAAAATAAATACAAGGCAGATGACTGGTTTCTCTGCATTTCTGGGTAGGTTTAATTAATTGCTAATATAGCACTGAGCCATGAATTACTTAATCACTGCTATTGTTTCAATTTTGGAAGTTTCCTCTTAAAGACAGATTCATTAGAGAAGAAGAAAATGTCACTGGGCAGGGAATAAGTTTAGGATTTTGAATGTTAACTTTTACAGTCAGCTGTGGAATACTGAGGAATCTTGTGAAGATGCTTTTAAATAATTTGGAAGACTTATTTCCTCTTTATTTTGGGGGAAGGCTTTATTGTCTCTTACGGGTCCCATTGAAATTGGAAATAAATCAATGAGTTTTTCTTTTTTTTTTTTTTTTTTAACCAATGAGTTTTTCAATGATTCAGTGCCCTCTGCGTAAATTTGTGATTGCAGGTAGTTGAGGACCAGCAGCCTTATAGTGAAAAGGGCCAGAGTTTTCTACTCAAACAGATCTGGTTCAAATCCTAGATTTAGCCTTTGTCAGAAGTGACCCTGGGCAGGGTACGTAATTTCTCCGAGCCTTGGTCTTCTGTTATGTATGGCCATATTGTGAAGATAACTACTCATTTAGGCATCTGTTATTGTTGAATACTGACGGTATATTACGCCCTGTACCAAACGCTCTAGATATAGCCTGATGATCGTGATTGCACCTAATATTGACTGAGAGCTTATTAGGTATTGGGTATCGCTCTAATCACTTCAAGCA
This sequence comes from Neogale vison, assembly GCF_020171115.1. NCBI lineage: Eukaryota > Metazoa > Chordata > Mammalia > Carnivora > Mustelidae > Neogale > Neogale vison. The sequence goes on from NC_058101.1 coordinate 49,189,758, forward strand.
CATTATGGGATTCAGTCCTCATAGCCAACTTATAATACATCAATAATACATAGAAATTATACAGTGCATATGGAATACATATATATATTGATATATACACATGCCCTCTCTTTATGCATATATATATGTGTATAAGTACATAATAAGAGTGGAATAATTTGTGTTCCAGAAAGACTAACTTCCTCATCAGAGGCCAGTACAAAATTCATCCTTGATTTCTTTCTTATTATTCTCAGAAAGAAGAAAGTCTCATATATGAGTAATGTAAACAATTAGAGGCAAAAAAAACAAAAACAAAAACAAAAAACAAACCCAGAACATGAGACCATGATGTCATGAATGGAGAAGAGAAGCCTGAGCCCTTTACTTCTTGCAGAGTAGTTGGAGGGTGGGAGCCTTGAGGCAACCAACCTCCCTGGAAGAAACATGACCGGAATAGATGGCCTAAATGCTTGCAACTTGAAATGTAGCACTTTGTGTCTGAATATCACTTCTGCTGAGGGTCCTGCCATTGGAAATGTCATGCGAACCAAAGTTTGCCATGTATTAATTTATAGATAAAAGGGACGGTGTAATTGCCCGCAGGAAATCCCTTCGTAGAGTTTGAATGTCTCTGTTATAAATAAGCCCTAAGCACCTTAACTAGAAACACTTTACATTCATCGGAACGGCCTGCTTCTCTTTCCAGTCCTGAATGCTAGGAATGATGGATCATACACTGTGGATATTTGCAAGCCGTTTATGTTGCCGTTTGTGGCTGTTGCTGAACGAGGTGGACTTATTCCGGTGATCTTGGGCTTCGGAAGCTTAATCTCATAAGAAAATCTTTAGCCAAGTCAGGTTTTTAATCGCGGTGTTAGTCATCCTACTGATTACATAAGGAACACTGTAGGAGCATTTCAAATACCATCAGCTCTTGGCAGCGGAATGACAATGAGGATGAAGTATTAAAAACTAGGTACCCATCAAGACAGACATAGAGAGAGGTCCTCCAGCTCCCTGCTCCTGAATATGCCTGTACATTAATTCTGCTCCTTTCTAAGAGAACTCACTGGAAGAAAAGCATAATTTGAATTAATTATTTGCACATATGGTGTGTTCCTGATGTCAGCAAATGCTACATTAAGGACAGACATGCTGGGCACCCATTAAATAATCAAGTAAATATTTGTATTGTTTATGATAAACTGGTTCCTTCTGTGGATATTTTCTGTGTCTCCATAAACATTCATTTAGGAGGCCGACTTTGTTTGTTGGGGCTTCATACCAGGCTTAAATCTGACAAAAAGCGTTGTTTAAATTCCAAATCCGACAAAGAAACCTCACACCCACTGTGTTTTTTGGAGCTAAGTGAATATTTAGTAACACTTTAATATAATAGCCGGATCATTATTTTATATTACTGAACTGAATGCTATGTTAATAACATTAATCACATGGACTCCTTCTTGTCCTAGCCTGAATGTTCTAAGTACTTCTATATGATTTCCACTGTAATTCAGTGGTAATTAGCGATACGATTACTTCAAGCCGGCACCAAATGTTTATACTGAACCAACATGAATGTTAGGTCTCAACATACACGTGAGCCCCGCCTGTGAATAAAAGGTTGGGGCTAAGGTTAAGTCAACCCGATTTTTCTTTGGCACAATATGTTGTATAACTGGAGCATATATAAGGTTTATAAATGCTCTGAGTGCATGAAGGAGATTGACTTTTCACCTTGTTCGCCGAAGGTCAACACTGTCAGACGGAACTATGTAAAGGAATCCTCTCTGGGTACGTTTACCTGAAAAGAGTCTGGTGTGTGAGAAACCTGGAAGTGAGTCTGGGACAGAAGACATCAGGTTGAAGAGGCAGTTGTCTGACTAAATTCCTCATGACGGTTGAGACCTTTTGGAATAAGGTTCTTATAATGATTCTTTTCCAACAAACTTTAGGACATCTTGATTTCTTTTTTCAAGCTCGATATTTCAAAAGGTGCTCTGTATGATGCTCTCAGATGCCTCTTTTTGTCTCATAAAAGAGGGTCAATCATATACTTGATATCTACCTACTTAAATACAAGCACGGAGGCGAGCCACAGTGTTTTATTAGGTCCTGAGATCGAACAGTGCCTGACCATGTCAGCCCATAGAGACCGGTATCCCTGTTTGAATGAACAGACCTGCAAATCTCTAGACATTTCTTGGAAAGTTAGAAGCAGGCATCTCGTTCCTTTTCTAAAAGTGAGGAGAATAGGCTGCTATATACTTTTATATACTTTAGGGCAGTGTGACTTGCAACTGACTACTTTTTGATTGTGGCGTTTAGTTTGTGGAGGAAAAACCTAATCATGTTATCTCTTCCTGCACTCTGCTTTAAAAAACAAACAAAACCTTTAAGTGTATTTCCTTTTGTAATTTCACAGGCAGATCTCTGATCTCTTAAATCCATCCATCCATCCATCCATTCATTCATTCATTCATCCATTTGCTTGCCCAACAAACTTTTACTGATTGCCTGTTGGGTCCAGAAATTGTGCTTAACTGGGATTGGCACAGGAATTAGGAAACTCTCCTTTGGGGCGATGAAATGAGATAGTGGGAGATATACGTGAAAAGAAAAAAAAAAAGAAGAAGAAGACAGTCACAGCTAGTGTCTGCAGTGAGTGAGCTTCAGAAAGGACAGGCACTAGGGAGCAGAGACCCTTGACTAGATTCTCTTCAGAATAGGACACCAGGGACCGGCATGGGAAGCATATCCTGGATAAATTGCCACACTGAAGGAATGTGAGTTTTGCGCAGGACTTGGTCTTGCTCTTCCTAAAGTTATGTTATTTATTATGACAGAAAAACTCCCTCAGAATGTCAGCATGGGCTGAAGTCCAGTTTGGTCTTTATTTTCCACACGGGAAAACTTTCTGGACAATGCATCTGTGCTTGGGGGACTGCTTGGTCTCAGGAAAGGAACATCCTTTCTGCTCCTCTTGCCTGAAGCCTTCCCCTTACCCCCTGCTGCCTTCTTGACTTTCTCGATGCCAGAAAGTGGTTTCTTTAGCTGATCTTGCAGTCTTCGCTTGTTCAACAGTGAAGCATGGACGTTGTCACGTGAGATAGGAATGCTGCTTCTTTCTTTGTGTTGGGGTCCTGAGGATATATTTCTCTGGCCTTTACCTGGATGTCTCACTTTTCAAAATAACTTTAGACTTATCTCTTTGATATCTGTAAGCTCTAACGCTCAAATAGAGGCATCCCAACAGTAGATTATCAAACTCGGGTTGTTACGTATATAGCCCATCTGTCGAAAAACGTAGTGAGAGAGGGAGAAAGGCAAAGACAGACAGACACACAGAGAGAAACAGACACACACATACACACATATACTATATGTGTGTATACTATATGTGTGAAGAATGAGTAATTTCCTTCAGGGGAAAGCTCATGAAATTCTTGCTAATACTGGTTGTGAAAGGGAAAAAGTCTCTATTTCAGGTTGTGCTGCCTATGTTGTTGTAGGAACTCAGCAATTCAGCTCTCAGAGGTAAACCAGGGAGCTTTAGGTCCTCAATGAATCCCTGATATATTTCATATGTGCTCTTTTCCCATTTGTCACTTTTTTCCCCCCTTTTTATGTATTTCATTTAAATCAGATCCGATTTCTCCTTATCTCCAGGAAAGCCTTTTGGGATCTGGCCTTTGCTGAGTCTTTTGCCCATCTTTCGGTGCCCCTCTGAGTCCTTCTCTTCCCTGCTCCTCTGCAGCTGCCACAGTTCTTGTGTTCAAGTCACACCAGCCACAAGCAAGTGGTTGCCAGCATACCTCTCGCCACTGCCGGCCTCATCGCTGGCTTTCAGCCCCCTGTAGTTCCTATTCTCCTCATCTGCCAAGAGCTAATTCAAGGGACACCTCCTTTGTGAAGCTTTTCCTTTTTTTTTTTTTTTAATTCCTACCATGCACTAGACACTGCATACTAGACATTCTTGGTCTGTATTTAAGTTTCTATGTGATGTAGATCTTCATATTCAAAGCTAATACAGCCGACACTCTCTATAAGCAATGCCTTGTCCCAGAGGATAGATGCTATTATTATTATTCCCCTTTTAGAGATGAAAAGAAAAACTGAACTCTAAGATAAAATTAGGCAATGCCCCTTCAACACCGCAGCTGCTGTTTAGATGCTCTCTCCAGTGCTTTCTTGCTTCCACAGATGTACCGAAGTTCTTTGATGATCTGGGGACTGTTCTAGTACAGTTTGCCTTGCAAACAGTGGTGCTGAAGCACCATGCTCCTATTCCTAGGAATTTCCAGTTCTAGGGAGGGAAGCCGACAATATGCAAGCCCATATAAAATATGCCAGGTGGAGAGGGTGCAGAGTGCAGGATGAGGGATAAAGAGTGAGGGAAATACAGACACACTGATTCCGGTGGGTGGTCAGCATGGCCAGAGTGGAGTGAGGGATGGACAGAGGCCAGGGATGAGTTTAGAGAAGGGAGTCAGAACCATCCAGGAAGGGCTTCCAAGCTATGGTATAGAGTTTGGACTTTATTCTGGATCATAGGATGGTTGAGGAAGGAGTGGAGTAATCTGATCTATGTTTTCAAAAAGACGTCCTCGCAGTTGTGTGGAGAATAGCCTGTGGCTGGCTAAGCGTGGCAACAGGGAGCGCAGGGAGGAGGTTTCTACTTCAGTGGGGAGTAGAGTTGATGGTGTGGGTGGTGTCTGCATAGGTGGTGAGAGGTTGTCAGATTTGGGGTGTCTCTGAATGTCAAGATGGTGACATTCCTGTGGATTAAATGGGAGCTGTAAGAGTATAAAATGTGAAGAAGGGATCCCATCAATGGGGAGAGTGGATTTGCCTTCCATTCAGATGAGAGGTATGGTTTTTTTTTTCAGGGGTGTGTTCCTTTCTTAGGGCAACTGTCACAAACTTTACCACAATGGAGATTGCTTAAAACAACAGGAACATCTTGGTTTACAATTCTGGAGACTTAAAGTTTAAAATTCAGGGGTCAGCAAAGCTATCCTTCTCTGAAGGCTCTAGGGAGAGATCCTTCCTTTCCTTCTCTAGTTTCTAAAGGTTGCAGTCCTTGGTGTGAGTTGGCTTACAGACATGTCATTCCATGTCTGCCTCTGGTTGTATGGCATTTGTGTCTGATTTCCCTCTTCTTATAAGGCTGGTGGTCATTGGATGAGGACCACCCTCATCCAATATTACTTCATCTTAACTTGATTATGTCTGCAAAGACCTTATTTCCAAATAAGGTCATGTCCCAGGTCCTAGGAGTTAAGAATTTAACATACCATTTTGGAGGAAACAATTCAACCCACAATGGTGGATCAAGAGTTCTATTTTAATCAGGAGAAGTTTAAGTTGCCATTTGATATCTAGGGGGAGATGGTGTGTGGGCCCTTGGACACAGGGACATGGAATTAGGGCACATCTGGGCTGGAGGTACAAAGAGGGGTGGCATCTGCATAGAGATAATAGTTTAAGCTATAGGATCAGATGGGTTCTCTGGAGTAGAGTGTATGTTCTGAAGAGATGAAGTGTAAGACTGAGTCTGGAATGTTGCAGTGTTTGGAGGCCAGGAGTCAGGGAGGGGAGGATCTGGTTGGAGCTTATTGGGTTATGCCTGTCTTTCTTACAACCTCTGAATTCCTGGAAAGCAGCATGATTGTTATAGACCCAGCTCCCATCACTGGCCCTTACACAGAGAGGCTCTCCATACATGTTTGCTAAATAAACAGATAGTGACATTTATCTCTCTTTTTGAAAGTTTATTTATTTATTTTTTTAGTAATTTCTATACCCAACGTGGGGCTCAATTCACAACCCTGAGATCAAGAGTTGTATGTTCTTCCAGCTGAGCAGGCCAGGTGCCCCACCATTTCTCTGTTTTTAAGCCACAGATAAATGCACAACATTGGTGGTAATATAACACCAACAGAAGTGAGAGTGGTGGCCTGTTTGTAGCAGGCAGGCCCAGCATGCCTGCAACCACCCCTGCTCTTCCATGCTGTCTGCCTCGTATGGAAGAAGGATATATGTGTGAAAATGGGGGTGGGACTGAGGAGAGCATCTTTTCTTTGCTGAGACTCTCTGTGGGACCGAGCTGCTAAAAAAGGCCCAACCACCCTCAGGCATCACTAATCCAAGCCCTGCACTGGGACATGGGAAGCTACCATCATATTGTACTGAGCAGCGATCCAGCCATACCTGGAGGACCTTGGTCTTAAGAAGTTGGTGGAAGGGATAGAGAGTTCTACAGGGCCTGGATGATTTGGCATGTTCAAAGATTTATTTATTTATTTATTTGAGAGAGAGAGAGAGAGAGAGAGAATGGAAATGGGTTGGGGGGCAAAGGGAGAGGGAGAGAGAGGATATCAAGCAGACCCTGCACTGAGCCCAAGACGGGGTTTGATCCCACAACCCTGAGATTATGACCTGAGTTGAAATCAAGAGCTAGATGTTTAACTGACTGAGCCATGCAGGCATCCCTTAGCAAAGGGTTTTCAAGTGAAGGCGTTCTTAGAGAAGGGAGACCATGCGAGAAAAGATACGATCACCATCTTTGAACCTTTGTAGTTTTATCAAGGGGAGGAGAGTGAGACTAGTTTTGCATTCTGGAAGGCAAAACTAAGGACAATGGGCAGAAGTGACACTGAGGACATTTAAATGTACCATAAGAATTTGTGTCAATACAGGGTGTCATGGTTAAGAGAATTAGCAACAAGCAGTGTTGAAAACTAGAAGCCGGAATTCCTGGGTTTGAATCTGGCCTCTGCCATTAACTGTGTGGACTTGGTAAGTTACTTAACCTCTCTGTGACTCAGTAATCACATCTACAAAATGGGGCTAACAATAGTACTTATTTTACAAGGTTATTTTAAAGATTAAGTCAGTTAGTAATTTAAAATTTGGAAGAATACCTGGTACATGTAAGCACTATTTGTTACTCTAAAAGAGCTTAGACTTTGGGGCAAAAGAGATGTGGATTTTCATTCTGACTCTGCCATGTATTAAATAACCAGTCTCAGTTTACTCATCTGTGAAATGGGGACACTAACACCTGCTTGAAAGGGCTATTGTGAGGATTAGTGAGCTAATATGTTTGATACCTTGGAACATTGCCTGATATACCAGAAATACTCACAAATGTTTGTTCTCTATTAACAGAAAGGAATCAACCATCTCCAGATATAGCTCAGACAGTAGGCAGGATGGCCATATGTCAGAGATGTAGCAATGAAGTGGTTACATCAGAAAGAAGGTCAGAGCTAATGTCTTTTGCAACCTCTAACCAGAGTATTTAAGCAAGTAGAGCTGATAGAAGCATCATGAGCAGGAAAAATTATAACAAAAATATGGAAAAGTCTAGTTCTCATTCATTACTTGAATGCATTGATTAAATATGATGCCAGATATGGGATGGTGCATTTTTGATAAAGACACTGGGCAGCCCATGAAAAGAAAACAGTATATCTAGGGGGTAAGAGTAGGGACTTGGGTGCCAGCCAGCCTGAGTTGGCTTTTTAGCTGTGTTGGCGATGCAGCCTTAGGTAAATATTGTAGGTCAGCCTCTCCAGAAGCTGACCTTGAGCCTTAAACTCGAGTTGCAGCTATTTGTTTTGGTGCAGATTTATTTGAATGCTTCTGATAATCTTGAGGGAAGAGGGTAAGGAAGTCAGTACAAGGTGTATTAGGGATCAGGTTACTGCTGTCTGCTGTGGGCAACTGGAACCCAGTTCTGCTGGGACTTTTGGATGACCATGTAGACCTGCCTTAGCTTTGTCCTACTCAAGGGGAAAGGAAGCACAAGTATTATCCACTAATTACATCTGCCATCAGCTGAGGGCTGCTCCTGGGCCAGAGAACATCAGCATCTTGGTACTTGCATCCTACACTATTCAGTGGACCCAGGGGCATTCTGAACCCTCAGGCAAAGAATCTGGGCTTGTATGAAGAATCGTAGTGTGCTAACTGGGGGTCATGGGGGTCTTTTAGTCAGCTTGGGCTGTTATAAGTGTCATAGACCAGATGGCTTGTAAACAGCAGATACTTATTTCTCACAGTTCTGGAGGCTGGAAGTCTGAGATCTGGGTACCGGGGTAGTCAGACTCTGGTGAGGACCCTCTTTTGATTTCATACTTCTCCTTATATCCTTGCATGGCAGAAAGATGGGGGTCCCTTTTCTAAAAGATACAAATCACATTCATGAAGGCTCCAACCTCATGACCTAATCACCTCCAAAAGACCCCACCTACTAATACCATCACCTTGGAGGTTAGGATTTCAACATATGCATTTTGGGGGATAGGGACACAAGTATTTTAGTCCTTATAGAGGGGATGTGAGTGGACTCTAAACAGTATTTGCTAAGACAAGTTACTTGAACTCTCTGAACTTCGTTTCTTCCTCTATAAAATGGGCATAAAGATAGCATATACCTCATAGTCTTCATGGGGAATAAGTTAGATAATGAACACACAACATTTAGCTTATACTGCTTGACCAATGGAAAGCCAGCAAGGGTATTGTTGCTCTTATCGTTACAACAGAAAAATGTATGAACAAGGAGACTGTGCCTTTCAAAGAGTAATGCCCACAGACTCTACTGAGGAAATAAATTATTAGAGGGAGTTTGTGTCCATTTAATTTGCTTGGAGAAGTGCCCATAATAGGTTCTTATACACTTGGTCACTTAAAAGAATTATGTATGACTGACACACTAAAGTCACATTTATCCACCAGGACAGAAGGTTCATCTTGAGTATAGAGCCTGTAATTTACTTACAGGTGTATATGGTGGGATAACTCAGGTTAATGTCCATGAACAGAGACCAACAATTAGCAAGTTAATTAGGGTCCTGATTTTAGTAGCGAAGGATAATCATTTATTAGCTTAGGTCACACCCTGGGCCTTCCCGTGAAGTGACTTTCTATGAAAATATTGACTGAGAGGGACTCCCTGTAGCTTCCTTAGTACAATTCACACATGCTTGGGAAACTCATTATCTCACAGAGATAGTCATGAGGATTATAGTAAGTTTAGGAGGCCTGGCTTCAGCTGGCCTATTTTAAGTTGATGGCTGAAATAGAAATAGGATTCTAATGTAACAATAGGGATATCACTCCTTTCCTAGCCCACCCATGCTCTTCAAGGGCTCCTCTGCTGGTGGGTGATTGCTGTGTGTGGCACTTTGCTCTTTTCCAGCCAATAATCTCAGATAAATTAACATTATCATTTCATTTGAGGCTTTTGTTGAAAAAAATATAGAAAGGGTACTATTGTGCCTTGGAGCTAAAAAAGCATTAGGAAGGGGTAAGCTTTCTTTTTTCTTGTTTTTCACAGTGGCAGCCATTGACCTGTACCTGGGATTCTGTATAAGGTGCTGGAGATTATAAATCCAATTTAGAGAAGGGGAGAGGGCATGGATTGAAGGGGCATCATGCCATGGGTGAAGATATGAGTGTCAGGCAGCTCTTCTTTTTGGTAGTAAGAGGCATGGGGTCCATTGTATTGGATTTGTCTTCTCACTTGACTTTTCTTGCCTTTTTTTGGGGGGGGGGACACTGGCGCCTACTTAGCTTGGTTAGAGAGTTCCTTAGAATGTCCCTTGACTAATAAGGCGGAGGGTTGGCCATGCCTCATAAGCTGTAGAAAGCATGATGGACAAGTCCTTTAAAATCTGTTTGGCTCCTGTTTCCTATGCCATCAGTCAGGACTTGTAAGAGTGAGTTGTTTCTGTTTGTACAATAGGAGCCGAGAAGAGGCCATGACAAATGTAGCTTTGGTAAGTCACTTCAGCTTTCTGATGAAAGCAGACTCTGAATGATGAAAACACCCCCTGGTTTCTCTTTGCTGGGGGCAGATTTTTCAACAATTTCCCCATTTTGGTTTAAGCAGATTCATGCCAAAGGAAGTGCCTACTGTTTAAAGTCCAAGTCCAAACCAACAATAAAGGGGCAGTTTTAAATGATATGTCAGGATTGTTTTGCCTTTATTCAATGTGGGTAAACTTAATTCTAGTTAATAAAAGAAGACTAAATGGAGAAAGCAAGGCACAGATAATTTTCCATAGCCCAGATCTCAGCATTCTTGGTCTAAATTGGTACACATTTTAATGAATCATTATTATTCTACAAGTACCCTTGTGTGGTAGAAAATAATGCTTTTGTCCCCTCGTTGCCCCCTGTCTACATTCTGGTCCCCTAGCGACTGTGAATGTTACCTGACATAGTAAAAGGAAGTTTTCAGGAATGATTAAAGCGATACGCATTGAGATGGAGAGATTCTCTTGGATTATCTGAGTGGACCAATCTAATCACGAGCCTTTAAAATCAGTGGGATTTTGCTGGCTGTGTTGTGAGAGAAATGGGAGCATGAGGCAGATTTGATGCCCTGTTGCTGATTCTGGTTACAGGGACTGTGTGCAAGGAACCATCCACCAACCATCCTAGGAAGTGAGGTAACATTCCTCGTCTAGAGCCCCTAGAGAGCAAGTGGGGTCTGCCCATGCCTTGATTTAGCCCTGAGAGACCCACATCAGAATTTTGATGGACAGAACTGTGATATAATAAATTTGCATTGCCTTAAACCACAGAGTTTGAGGTAATTTGTTATAGCAGCAAGAGCTAACCAATACACCTCAGCTTCTCTGGTCCAGATTTTTTCCAGTGATGAAGTGGTTTCTGAACCCAGTGTGTACCCTGCAATCAGATAGGGCTGAATCATTTCCCATCAAAATCAAAAGCTCTGGCTCCAATGTTTCAAAGAATTCATCCTATGGCCCTGGGTTGCTAGAATGTCAGATGGTATTGATGGAGTGTTTCCTATATCTTTTACACATGAAAAACTGGTTCGGAGAGGGTCAGTGACTTTCCCGAGTTCACAGAAGTAGCAAGTGAACAGATTAAGGTTCTGGACCTCTAAGGAATTTCTTTCTATCTTATGCCCCACTCTTGAAAATCCGTAGCTCAGGTGTCAAGTCTCAGGTGTTAAGAAATCGAAAGTATAGTGGCCAAGCCTTCCGCCACAGAAAACAAGAACCACTTGCCATATCTCCTTAATGTTTCTTCAGTTGATAAAATATTGATGAAGATGGAGGACATTGTCCCTTACTTTTTTCTCCCCAGCCCACAGTGGGGACAGTAGGGGGAGGGGGTCCTAGGTGGACTGGCTCATCTCTCAGTCTGCACTCAAGTTCCCTTCTATGTACTCAGCTTCCCTGATTATACTAATCAGCAGTGTTTTGTGGCTTGAAGAATAAGCACCTAGTTTGTTAGCAAAGGAATCAGGTTGGTATTTAAGATGAAAAAGGATTTGAAAAAATGATCGATTATTTTAAAGGGTCACTTGGGACTCGCTTTGCAGATCCTTCTGCATTAAACCAGATTTGGGTTCGATCGCTGGCAACGCCGGTTGGATTAGATGTGGGCAACATGCTCTTGACATCCCAAGTCCCTCTCCCAGCCCTTAAACCATCCTACATGTTGTCCAGAGAGACCACTGACTATCAGCTAGGGAACCCCAGACTGGTCTGGCAAGATAGGCTTCTTTAAAATCAGTGGTAAAGCTGGTGGAGATCTCAGACAGGATTTGTTTAATGGGTGGTTTTAAAGCACTCACTCTGCAGCATTAAGTTCCACAAGAGTGGGAAAGAAGTATAAAAAGTACTACCTGCTTTGGAGAGGAGTCTGGTTTGGAGGGATAGAGAGATCGTTTAAAAAGACATACGGTTTTTCATAAACGAATTATCCCATGCTCTGCAGGTGGGGATGAAACTCAGAGGTCATCTGGATACATGTCAAGGTTGTCTGCTTGTGGGTTGGTTGGTAAGGATGCCTGAAGCAACCCAAGAACCTTCTGTGGCTTGAGAATGAAGTCTGCAGACCTTATTCAGGCTTTGATGCGAGATCTCGGTAGGCTATTCAAGAGCTCTGGGTCCAGTGGGACCCCATCTCTGAGAGCAGGGGGTGGAGGGGAATGGGGCTCCTTCTGATTACCCATACCCACAGAATAGTGAATGCTAACTAGTCCATTAGCTCTTCCAAATTCCCTTCCCTGGAGCTGGACCATGCTTTGCATTTCTAGAACCTTTTCTTCTGTCAACTGCTAGAGTTCTGCGTACTTGTGTTGCCCATTCCTGTTCTCGCTGCCCCCTCCCCTAGCTTCTGGTGGGGGTCTGTGCCTGATATTATTGTGCTCTCTTTTGGATTGATGCCTTTGCACTACTCACCCTGGTTTGTAACATGCTTGTCAGACTCAAAGCTCTCTTTGCGTACTCATCTCTGCCTCTGGGTCAGCTTCCAGTCCCCATGTTCCTCATATCTCAGGCTTCTCCTGGCCATTCACCTCCCACTCTCTGGGGGCTCTGTATTGTTAATGTCCCAGCATGTCTCATTTGGGAGCTGGACTAGTGAGAGAATGGACCCCAAATTCCACCCTGTGGGGCCTCCTTGATTTACACCCATGCGATTTATAACTCCCTTTTGAGTCTTTAGCTGTAGCCCTAGAGCCCAAACAACAGAGTACCCAGCTCTGCAACTTTTCACAGAAACTGCTGCACAGGATAGAATAAAATTCTTGCTGAAATAAAAAAAAAATAAAGTGAAAACCTCTCTCCTCTTTGTTGACTACAGGAGGCCTTTTTTAAGAAGACCATATTTAAAAAAAAAAAAAACCTGTGATTTTTGGGTTAGAAAATAGTCTCAGGGTACACTATGCCCCAAATCCAGATGCTGTGGATTTTCTATACCATGAAAGTTTCTCCCTGCTTAGCTGAACATGTAAAATAAAATACTTTTAAACACTTAAGAGTAAATACTTTTTACACTGTGTAGTTAGTGTCTTTTTGGAATGGGTTTTGGGTTAGATCTGAGTTTATTTTTGTGAACTAATTTTTTAAATATATTGGATTCTTCAGAGTGAGCTATAATTTTTTTTTTTATAAACTCTCTACATCAAGCAAAACATCCGTAATCAGAGTCATCTGCCTTAAACGCTGCTTTCAGCATATCACGACTGTGTTCAGGAATTTGGAGTTGTTTCCTAATCTCTTTTTCCTCTAACCTAAATTTGAGCATCTGACTTTCCAGGTCGACCAGCACCTGATCCCACCTGACCTTTTCTCTCCCTACAGCAGTTTTTGTTGTCCTTCCTTCATGTTCTGCTCGTAATGAATGCAAGGCTGTGTTCTATTTAGTGATAAAGACCTTGAAGCCAGAGTTCCTGGGTTCAAGTCATGTACATTAGCTGTGTGACTTGGGTAAATTGGCTAACTTCACTATTTTGATTTCCTCATCTATAAAATGGGATGAGAATACAACTTGTATTACAGGGTTGATATGAAGGTTAAATATGCTTCCTAGCACACAGGAAGTGTTCAGTAGGTGTGAGCTATTATTTTATATCCTCTCATGAGGGTATTGGTGTTTTGGATAAGGGGGCAATTATGTCCCTTTCCTCCCTTTTTCCTTATACCTCAAGTGTAGGTATCCCTGCACTTGGTTTGACCTGTAATTGGTATATCATTTGGAATATTTAATTATTTTCTTTCTTTCTTTTTTTCAGATACAGAGCATGTTTTAGGGCAACGTTGTTTGTTCAGAACGTAGTAACTAAAGAATTTTCCTCAAAATAACACCCATATCAAATCTCTACACTCAGCCTTAACTATTTGCATATGCATATGAGGTATTACCTTGAGTCCAGAAAGTCAAATAAGTTTCAGGTTTGGAGAACGTTTTTGGTATTCCCTGCCATATCATTGAGATGAGCTTGGGAGGTAAGCATACAGGATAATTCATCTGTGAATAAGGGTTTGGTTTGAACCAGGAGACCATAGAAACAGAGTGCTTTAGTGGTGGTTTTTGCTGTTTTGAAACTTTCTATTCTGGGCCTCCAGCCTCCTCCCTCCAAATAAATCCCACAAGACAACTGACCTTCAGAGCTCAGTCTGAAGCTCATTGAGCACATCAGAAAATGAGAATGCCACAGTGGGTCAGATTTCCACTTTCTAGCCCAGTTTCTGTCACCAATATGGGAAGATGTGTTGGTTTTTAGGACAACGTCATTGATCTACCACAAAATTATCTTCAGGAAGTCTGGGGCTTACCCCAGCAGCTAGCAAGGCAAAGCATTCCAATGGATCAAACTGGGTTGGGTGTCCATGATGGAAACTAAAGACATCAAAAGCTCAAAGTCAGACTCTATAAAGTTTTTGTATTGTCCCCAGGTGTAGTTTCAGTAAAAGAAAGTAGTTTTGTTTTTGATTACTTCACCTATCCTCTTTATAGCAAAATCCTCTTTAACATATCCTAATGAAGAGAACATATTTTGCAAGCTGAATTTAAGTCTTGGTAGTGAAGTAGAGGAAAGACTTATTAATATATCATCGGTAGCCATTCTATGTATCTCTGTCTAAAAGTAAAATCAGTGGTGTTTTTATCTTTCTATTTTAGTTGCAGGAGAGAGCGTAGTGTAATAAGAGAACATATACTAGGGTAAAAGATTTGGTAATTGTCAGCAACAGGATCTTGGGCAGGTTTTCTGACCTCTGTAAGTCTTTGTTTTCTCATGTGTAATTGGAAACAAAAATAATGAAAATTGCACTCTTTCTCTCTCACACATACATACACACACATGCACACTTATTGTAGATTCTTTTGGAAACTTGAATGAACGGGAGCATACCAAGTGCTTATGACACTACCTGGCCATACTAAGGACTCAATAAACGGAAGTTCAGTCAATAAGTGCTCAAGTGCTTTTTTATTCCATGCATGTGAAAGGCACAGGGGCCATAAAAAAAGAGAAAGAAATGGCCTCTGCCTTTGTGAATCTTACAACAAAGATACGGGTTGTAGGAAGTCTGTGGGTTTAGTCCATAAAAGAGGAAACATGTTGATAGTGGGTTTGTTGGGTGTCATGGTGAGATACTAGAGCTAGCTTCAAAATGGTGGGAGAGCCCTCCATGCTGTGGCTTCTGCCTGTGTGAACAACTTCATTCCAGGCTGCTTTTCTTCACTAAACTCCAGC
Source organism: Neogale vison (assembly GCF_020171115.1). Classification (NCBI taxonomy): domain Eukaryota; kingdom Metazoa; phylum Chordata; class Mammalia; order Carnivora; family Mustelidae; genus Neogale; species Neogale vison. The sequence continues at coordinate 49,204,780 of NC_058101.1, forward strand.
TGCACTGACCAAATCTATTCACTTGACAATCATTTACTGGATATTTAGTGAGTGCCTTCTGTGAGCAAGACGTTTCTATGAGCAGGACACCACGAGTGACTGGTAAATGAAGCAGATCGGAACCCTGCTTATTTGGAATGTACAGACTGTCAGTGTCTCAAATGTGCAAAGCTTTTTCTCACCTCAGGGCCTTTAGTTGTGTGTCCCCTCTACTTAGAATGTGCTTTCTTTGATGATTCTGCACATTAACTTCCATACATCCCTCATCTTAAATCTTGCCTTCTCAGACAACGCTTGCTGATCTCCTGTCCCAAATCCAATCAAACTAAATTCTGCAGTTATCTTTCCTCAACATATCCTTAACTTTTATTTTAAAACACTTACCATAGTTTGGGGCACCTCGGTGGTTCAGTCAGTTAAGTGTTGGACTCTTGATTTTGGCTCAGATTATGATCTCTGGGTCATAGGATCGAGCCCCCTGTCAGGCTCTGTGCTCAGCATGGAGTCTGGTTGGGATTCTCTCCCCCTCTCCCTGTCCCTCCTGCTTGTGCTCTCTCTCTGTCTCTTTCTCAAATAAATAAATAAATATAAAAAGGTGCTAAAATTTTCTTTAATCTGTATCATTTTTTTTTGTTATTGCCTTGTCCATTGGGCTGTAAGCTCTGTGAAGTGACAGACTGTGTTGACTTTGTTTTTATTGTTTTATCTACCACATCCAGGACTAAGCTGATTCCTAACACATTTTTTTTCACTTATTTTCTTTACTGAGTTTTTATTTTAATTCCACTATAGTTAACATACAGTGTAATCTTAGCTTCAGGTGTACAAACACACAATGGTTTCTTAAAATATATTTGTTAATCTAACAAAAGAATTGACTTCATATTAAAAGATTTTTATTTTATAAGTACTGATGGAAAATTTGTGCAGATTTTTAGTGGCGATAATGCATTTAGATCGGTAGGTTTATTTTGGTTCTGCTAGCTGATTGTATGTGTATAGGTATATATAATTTTTTAATTGCTAAATTATAACCTGGTGAGTTATTCTTTATGTTTGAAAAGCTTTCAAATAGTTTTCTTTTCCTCCCCACATGATTAGCTTTTAGAATGAATTTTTCTTGGGATTTTGTCATGTTCTTTCATCTTTATAATAGCACAGGTCACTCAATATGAAAGTCCTTGGGTGTTTCTGAGGGTCATTCTTCAGATGGAAAATGTAAATTTGCTTCCTTGATCGTCTGTTCTGTCAGTATAAACTCAAATCTCTGGAGATAATGTTTAGAAGAAAATGAAGAAATGGGTAATGCACCAAACAAACATTACCCTTTGCTTCCTTGCTGGAGTGGGGGCTGAAAGATGTAGTCTTTGGGTTTAAGGATCTATAGCTGACACTGTCTGGAAACATCAGTCAAACAGAAACATCTTCTTTTGGCAAAGTTGACTCAGCCAGCCCACTGTGTTCCCATCCTTTTGAAAGGTGGTAGTTCAAATTTCAATACTGCTATGAAAAAAAAAAATCTGCCATCACGGCAAGTGATACTGTTGGATGTGGACGGAAACCCCATAAAATTGTATGGGTGATATTAATTTAGTCACCTAGGGCTTAATAGTCATTTTATGAACATTAAAGAAAAGTTTTGTAGCCATAATGTTTTATCTATCTTTATGGTCTCTTATGCTGTGTTTAATCAGTGTAATTATGGGAGAAGATAATTAAATATAGTACTATACAGTTCTTATGATTTTAATGCTGTTATTACTAATTTAGCCACAAAAAAGATATATAAAATCTAAGCCACTGCAAATCTTAAAGAGAAATATCTAGTTGGAATTTTTAGTAAGCAGTTTAATTAATAGAGGTGCAGTGTGTCTTCTTTTTTGGTCAGTTTATTTATGCCACTTAATAATATATTTTTTATTTATCACTGAGAAGGAGAATCAAGAGAAGAAGAATATTTGTACTAGTCTCTGATCAAAAGTGATATTTCTCTATAGTTCAAATGAGCACATTAAAAATAGTCCACTGCCCCAAAGGGCTGTTTAGGACTACATTTTAAAACTGAGTTATATTATATATAGTATATATTATATTATATATAAAACATATATATATACATATATATAATATAGATACATATTATACAAGCAGTATGTTTTATTGTATATGTGTACTCAATACATATTAGCTGTATTACATTTCTTCCTAGGCAAAAATTTAAAAAAAAAAGTTGCTATTTTCCTTTTTTATTTTATTTTATTTCTTTATTTAAAAATATTTTATTTATTTATTTGACAGAGAGAGATCACAAGTTGGCAGAGAGGCAGGCAGAGAGAAAGGGGGAAGCAGGCTCCCCGCTGAGCAGAGAGCCCAATGTGGGGCTCTCTACCAGGACCCTGAGATCATGACCCGAGCCGAAGGCAGAGGTTTAACCCACTGAGCCACCCAGTTGTCCCCCTTTTAAAAATTTTTAACAAAAACAGGGATTGTCAAAGAATGGACAAATGTATTCTGAGCTGCCTTGCTTAAGGGAAGGCAGGACTGAGCCTCCATTTTTTGGCATGAAACCACACAATTTACAGCTGGTCTGACTGTAATTGAAGGGTGCCTGGAACATAGTGGGTGCTTAAGGATCTCTTTTGATTCCTGCCGAGGGATCTCTGTGCTGGAGCAGTCATTGAATGGAGCTAATGGAACTGCTGGGACTTAGGTTGGAGAAAGAGAGTGGACACTGTGCTGCCAGGAATGGGGGGGCGGACCAGCAGGAGGAAAGAGGGAAAGTTTTGAAATTCCTGGGGAATAGACACGCAACTCCTCTGTCCTAGGACCCGCAGAGCTACATAATGAGAAAGAAGTTAGAGGAAAAAAAATGAAAATCAGGATTTCGAGGTTTAAAACATCATGCAGAGAAGTGCTGGGCTGGATGTGATGAAATATTATTTAGCCTTAAAAAAGAATGAAATTTAGATACTGGAATGATATGGATGAAACTTGAAGATACTAAGCTAAGTGAAATAAGCCAGGCATAGAAGGATAGAGATGGTACGGCTCCATTTACAGTAAAGATGTATATTAGTCAAATCAGTAGACACTGGAAGTAGAATAGGAGTTCCCAGAGGCCGGGTGGGGGGAGGAATGAGGAGTTACTTTTTAGTGGGTGAAGGATAGCAGTGAAGCTTACCTAGCAATGTGAATGTACTTAATGCCACTGAACTGCACATTTTGAGATGGTTACAGTGGTACATTTTATGTTACATCTACTTTTTATGACAATAAGAAGAAATTAAAAGTACTGGGCTGAATTCTGTAAACAGTGAAAGACATCGAAGATTCTCATGGAAGGGGGCAGAAATGATCCAAGTGGCATCTTTAGAATTAAGCTATTGGCTCTTTTTTTTAATAAAAATGTATATAGCTTTGTACTTTCGTTGACAAGCTGTGTTTGAAACCATCTCTGTTGCGATCACTGAGGAAGGTGAGTCTTCAGTACCTATAATTTTGTGAGAAAACTAACAGCATTGATGGACGGAAGTTGCTAATGGAAAATATAGAGTTGAGAGTAGAATTGCACCAGCAAAAAAGTGACTTGAAACCGGAGCTGGTGTCCCATATTTGAAAGACTTCTTGGCAAACCCAAAGATATTTTGATTTGGTTGTGTGCTTCCAGGAAACTGGAGTTGGATGAAGCATCAAGGCCTAATGTTGAAAGTTATCAGCCTGGAAATAATGAAAAATGTGAGACCAGACCCTTAGGTGTTAGAGTGGTTTTCTGCACTAAATTGATGTTGTGTTCTTTTTCATTTTCCAGCAAATATATTCTCACCATGTACTCTGAGGAAATGATTAAAAAACATCATTAAAATACTTCTTGCCCTTTCTTCTTCATTGGAAGAGGCCACAAGTGTCTGCTTTTTCCATTGGAACCAAAACCTCGCTTTTTGATTCTAATAGCTGTGCTCAATGCTGATGGTATAGTGCAAAGTGCCTGGCAGGATTTTATACCACAAGCCTTGCAAAGGGACTCACACACTTATCTTTTCTGATCTTGCTTTGGAGACAAAGAACCTTGGACACTGAGAGTCATCATTGATCCTTTTCTAAGTCCATCAATTCTCCGGCAGTTTGAACATATTTATATCGGAATGACAAGTGTCCAGAAATGTCAGGTGCACCAGGCTCAGGAGAAAAGGAAAGCCCACACTCTGTGATAGAGAGCTAGGGAGGGGAGACATCCTTTGCAAGGACAAAGTAAGGGAGGTTTTGTGCGAGGAAGGGGATTTGACAGCAAGGCATTTCTCGGTCATCACAGCTAGAACTGGGGAGCCACAGCTCAAGTTTTGGGGAGCTTTATTTGGACTAGTGGATCCTTGTAGTGGGCCTGGGATAAGCTTGGTGTAGATCTTGAAGTTAGATCTGGGTTACATTTCACTTTACCCTTTCTTTAGTAGCTTTATGACCCTGGACAAGTTATTTATTACTCTAAACCTCAATTTCCTTATTTAGGAAAGAGTAAGAGTAGCTCCTTAATGGTAGTGTCCTGAGGATAAATAAAACAGTGCTTATCAATAGAGAGCAAGTACTCAGAAAAAGTACCTAGCATCATTTATTATTAAATCCTGAGGGGAAGGGTCAAGTATCATCCTCCCGTGGGGGTCTTTCTGACCCTCCCACCCTACTTACCCTCTACATATGCTCTTCCAGGAGCACCTGGAACCACTGGAGCATGAGGCCTCCCTCTGTGGAGCTCTTGTCTTCTGATGCCATCATGTACTTACCTGTCTGTCTGCCCCACTGCACCACTATTGCTATAGGTTAGAGGTAGTGCTCTAACCTATCCTCAGCACCTGGCACAAGGCCTGGCAAATAATTTCTCAGCAATGATCCAACTATAGGTTGGATGAATGAATAAAAGAATGGCTTTAAAAAAAAAAAAGAATGGCTTTATTTGACTTGTCTTGCAAAAAAGAGGTACAAAACCGAGAGGGCATAAGCTATTTGACCGTCTGTAGGTGGTGTGAGTAAGATGGGGTGGTGAGGAACAAAATAAAGGAAGACATCATTTTTTTCCTGGCCTTTTCACAAATGACAAATCAGGAGGTGATTATTTGCTTTGTAAAACTTTTTTTAATATAAAATGTATAAAAATGTTCTTTGCTTGGTAGGTGATCTGTAGAGAACACACAATTTTGGGAATACAATTTAGCAAGATAAAGAGCCTTAGAATGCTCATAACCTTGACCCGACAGTTGTAGTTTTGGAATAATTTTCTAAGCAAATAATTGGAAATTTCAGAATGAGATTTTTGTACAAAGTTGTTCATAGTAGCATTACTTATAATGGCAAAAAATTGAAAAAAATGTCAACTACTTACCAAAGGAGTATGGATCAATGTATTTTGGTATAATCATACATTGGAATAAGATTCAACCATTTAAGTGATATTGATGAGAATGGTAATACCATGGGCAATGTATGTATGTATGTAAAATTAGTGATAATGATATATGCTGAAATAATGGCATACAACACATGCATATTTAACAGTAAGCAATTTCATACTGGAATAATAATGAGTGATCACTTTTTCCTTTTATGTTTTCCTATATCTTCAATAAATATTTGTTATTCTTGCTATCAGGAAAAAAAAGCCCAGAAAAAAAGTTCTGTTTTTTTTTCCAATGCACAATTTTCAATGTGCATTTCAGGAGGAGATATCCCACTGGCATCATTCCTGTCTCCTTCCAGGAGGAGGAGAGGCTGATAGATCTGTGCATCCCAAGTGACACGGTGAGATGAAGCTCTTGCCAACAGGGAGGTGGAAATGCTACCACTGTAGTATCTCCTCTTGGAACCAATATCAGGGAGAAGGTGCTCAGGAGATGAGGGACAAAGGAGTCCTTAAGGAGAGGAACAAAACCAGAAATTACAAGGATGGATGTGAAAAACAGAAAAAAAATTGGAGGAAAGAGGTGTGGAGATATAGGAATGGGGAAAAAATAAAAAGTAGAAGAGAAAGACAACTGGTGTTTGGGGGGAACGTAAAGAAAGCCTTTAATTAGTTCCCTTTATTGCTCTGGGCCTCCGTTATATTCTGATGAAATAATAAATCAAGATGCTTCACTTTTACTTATTTACTTATTTTTCTTTAGCAGTAGTATCATTAGGCAATAAACAAATGGGCATATCCACCTGACTTGTCTCCAGGAAGCATTTGTAATTCAAAAGGGAAGCAAGACCATTTTTCCCTCCCATGTATCTTTGTCATCTTGAGCAGCTGGTTCATACTGTGCTGGGGATCTCAGCCCTAGGTGATGGACTGTTGTGTGACTGTTGTCTACACACAAACACTTTGTTTTCCTAAATAAAGGACCCTTTGAAATGTACCCCAGTGCTTATAGCTCAGTACTGAGGGATAGGATTCAGGAATGGCTTCCATATTTTATTCTGAGATCTTTCAGAGGTGGCTTTGAAGGACCACTTTGGCCTCCTATGAACCGATCCATAAAATGGGACCACCTTGTAAGCATTTGCTGTTGGCGGGCATTTACAAAGACTTCTGATATCTGTGAAAGGGACATGATAGAGGAGGAGGACAAAAAGGAAAGAAAGAAAGAAGCAAGGAAGGAAACAGCTTAGCACAGTGAAAGAAAATGGCCTTTGGCATCAGGCACCTGTGGGCTGGCATCTTGACTCACCTACTTACCTAATGATCTGGCAAACATCACTTAAATTTCATGAGTCTCTGTTTCCTCATCTATAAATGAAGATAGTCTTACCTAATTCAGGGGTTACTATGAATGAAGACTAAATGTCATAATCTGTGCAAACACCTAACACTTACTAGGTGGTCATTTACCTGACTCTGTTCAGTTTATTGACTGCCTACCTTATGCCAAGAATTATGCTAAGTGATTTCCAGGGCCCCTGCCTAGTAATTTAGACAGACAACTCCCATTATTTCCTCCGAATGCAATAAAGTTGTTTTGAGTATATCCTGATAAGTAATTGCTTCCCTTAATGATACTCTAGTGGAATACAATATGGAAACCTCTGAAGGTTCTTATTCTTGAAACTAATTTTTAAGTACAAGTGCTTACAATTAGTCTTGTCTCGGCGTGATTTGTAGCATACCAAAAAGCCCTGGGTTTCTAAATATAGAAATCAAAATGCCTTGAATCCTCTGAAAGCCAAATCAGAAAAGCTTACACAAAAGGAGGATATGCTTACACTATTATCCCACATAACTATGTATAACAACATAGGGAACACTGTCTATTCAGTTAATAAGTGTCTTAGAAAAGGAAGTGTTCAATTTGTTAATAACTAACCACCCGTCTGTAACTGCCCTCCCCGTACCCATTACCTCCCCGTACCCATTACAGCACAGAAAAGAATTTCTTGGAAAAACAAACTTGGTAATTAAAACACACACACACACACACACACACACACACACACACCCCAAAACTTGTGGTTAGTAATGTTTGGATGGTAGAGTACTTTGCTAAGTTGGTGGTTAGAAATTTTCCACGCGAATAGAAAAATGACAAAAGTAGAAGCATGCGCTAAGTGTGATTCCTAAAATTCTACCTTAGTTATTCTCTGGGATGTTGAGTCCTGTAATGGACGAAGTTTCAGGGGCTGCTTTTGACTTTGCTGAGGTCTTCTTAGACTGTGTGTCCTTTTAATCCTCACTAGGAGTCTGACAATGTTTTTTCTTCACTATTTGCCAAAAAAATGGGCCATAGAGAGATTCATTGACTGTCTGAAGGCTACTCTGATTTGGTTGATCAACAACCTGGAATTAGAGCAAGCTTATATTTTGGGCCTCAGTTTCCCAGTATATTAAATGGGTATAATAATATTTACCTCACAGAGTTCTTGGATGGGAGGAGAATCAGAAGAATTAATATATGAGAGTGTGGAACTCTTGGCCCACAGTGTGGTCCTTTGACCAGCAGCATCAGCCTCACCCGGAAACTTGTTAGTAATGCAGAACCCTGGGCCCCATCCCAGATCTCCTGAATCAGAAGCTCTGGGGATGAAGTGCAGCAATCTATGTTTTGACAAGCCCTCCAGGTGATTCTGATGCCTCCTTCCCCCATGGATCTGACCACCATTGGGCCAGTTTCTTTTGCACTACCTTCTTTCCTGGTGACTATTTTGTAGGCCCTGTGGCTCTGAAATATGATCCGTAGATTGAATGCTCAAGAATTTTCTATTCTAACTCATCCTCTGCCTCTGGTAAGATTGAGAAGTCCCCCATACCATGGGATCCTTCGTTAAAAAATGGGGAGAACAGAATAAAAAAATTGGGGAGGAATTATAAAATGATTAGGAAAAGCTTTGCAGATGGAACATTGGAACAAATATGTAATACTCATTTGTGATGTGTCACAAAACTTAGAGATTGTGAAAAATATATTTAATTGATTTTTAATATTTCAAATGTATTTTAAGTCTTTGAGATGTCAGAACGATGGAAAGGTAGAAAACCCTAGCTCATATTCCTACCACAATTTTAAGCCTTCATAGTGTTTGCTCATCTGTTACTTTATTTTAGGCTCATTATGAATATTTCTCATTGAGGTAGTCAAGAGATTGTCCTCAGTGTATGGATGAGGAGACTGAGGCTCAGGGAAACAGAAAATTTCTGAAGTTTCCATTTGAGGAAATAATTGATATGTCTCATCTACTACCCCCTCAGCCTATGGACTTCCCTTTATAGACTTCAGTGTTTGTACATTATGTATTTTGGGGGGCATAGCTCTTATTTTATGTTTTGTTTTTTGCCTTGTGCCAACTAGTATAAATGGTTTTACAAGTCTTAAATAAGAGATGTACTCTGGGTTCTTGTCCATATTGAAATATTAAGTGTTAAGTTCAGTGCTTGGGTGGCTCAGTTGGTTAAGTGTCTGACTCTTGATTTTTGGCTCAGGGCATGACCTCAGGGTTTTGAAATCAAGCCCCACATCAGGTATTGTGCTGAGCATGCAGCCTGCTTAAGATTCTCTCTCTTCATCTCCCTCTGCCCCTATTTCCCTGATTGTGCACTCTTTTTCTCTTAAGAGAGAGAGAGAAAGGTAAGAGATAAGACACAGGGTAAAATGTTTCATTCAATCATTTGACAAATGTTTACTGAGTCTTCTAGATACTGGGTTGAACCTCTAGGTGTTTACATCAGTAAGCAAAACTGACCTCCATTGGATTTAATACTGTCATTTCATCACCTATAGCTATGTGGCCTTTATTAATGCTCAGCCTCCCTCTCCCCTTGAGATCATCCTAGAAACACCTCTGAGAATCAGTTTTAAAGCCATTCACCTCCAGAGAACCTCAGTCATAAAGGGAGGTGGTAAGTGGTGGTTTGGACAACAAACCAGTATGTGAGCTACTGAGTAACACTGACAACTAGCTAAACATGGAGTTTACCTTAAGGCCAAGTCTGGGTGTTTTTCCATGAGAAATGGAAGATTGTACATTATAATAGAGGTGCAACTGACATGTTAGGGGAAAACACTTTTACATACATTAGGAAGCCTACTCTGTCTTAGAGATTCTTATGAAGTAAAGATTCAATAAACAAATATTCATTGATTTATTTAGCAAGTAGTTTTCAAGAAGCTACTAAAGGCCAGAAACTGTCCTAGGAACTAGGGTGAATAATGAGCAAGATAGGTAAGTTGACTATCCTTGTGGGACTTGTTTCCTGGGTAAGGAAATGAAGAAACAAGTAACCAAGTAATACAATGCAGGGTGGGGCACCTGGGCAGCTCCATCAGTTAAGCATTTGCCTTTAGATCAGATCATGATCCCAAGGTTCTGGCATCGAGCCCCATGTCAGGCTCACTACGCAGTGAGAAGTCTGCTTCTCCCTCTGCCCCTCTCTCTGGTAGTGCTCTCACTCTTTCTCTCAAATAAATAAATTTTATATATATAGATACATCAAATAAATCAAATAAATAAATTATATATATAATTATATATTATATATGTTACATTATATATATATTACATATATATGCAGGGTAGGGAGGTTGATGAATATATATATATATATATATATAAAACTTCTCCCTCTGCCCCTCTCTCTGGTAGTGCTCTCACTCTATATATGCAGGGTAGGGAGGCTGATGAATGACATCCAAGAAGTGAAGTGGAGATGGATGGCTTGCTTTGATAGGGCCCTCAGTGGGGGCCCCTTAGAGGAGGAGAGATATGAGCTGAGATTGGAATGCTGTGAAGGAACAGTTCAGGCTGACAGCTAAGAAAGAACATTCCAGGGAAAGGAAACTATGAATATGAAGTCTCCAGGAAGGGAATGGACTTGGCCAGTGTGCCTGAAGAAGGTTTTTATTCAAAGGGCAGTACTGTGCTCGGCCGCGTGGAGATGCGCAAGATTCTTGTAGTTGAAGACAAAATAAGATATTTGGTCTCAGTCTTCAGAAAGGTAGTACGTGGCATCAAGAGTAGTACCAGGAAAATTGAAGGCAAAACTGTATGCCTACCTTTGAATGCACTAAGGAATCTGGAGGAAGGGGACATCAGTGGAGGATTCAGAGAGGGGACTGTGACAGAGGTAAGCAATTAGATGCGTGGGTGGGAGGAAAGAAAGGCACCGGAGCGACTATACCTGGGAGTGAAGTGGAGAAGGTGGCCTGGCACCGAGCAGTGTGACAGCACAGAGGGTGAGGACCTAGGTTTTGAAGTCAGGCTGCTCTGGTGCTCCAGCTCTACCCTTTACCGTGTGAACATTTTGTGTCTCAGTTTCCTCATTTGTGAAGTAAGAGTCCTAACAGCGCTTATGTGTTCTGGTTATCTATTGCCACAAAGCAATACTCTCCAAAAGCTAGTGGCTTAAAACATCAACTTATTATTCTCTCACAATTTTGTGGACAACTGGGATCGGCTGAGTGGCCTTGCATGGGGATTCTTTTGTGGTTACAATCAGATACTGACTGGGGCTTGAGTCCTCTGAAGGCTTGACTGAGCTGGATGTGCAAGATGGCGTCATCACTGGCGCAGCTGGCTCCTGTGATGGGATGGATGTGACAGCTGGGGGCTGGCTGGGCATTCTCTCCTCAGAACCTCTCTGTGTGACCAGCTTGGGCTTTCTCCCAAGACTGCATGACAGTCTTAGGGAAGTCAGACTTCTCACATGACAGCTGGCTTTCCCCAAGGCGAGCATTCTGAGACAGAAATGAAAACGTGCGTGATGTCATTTCTGGTGTATGCAGTTGTCAAAACTGTCACATGTCAGCTTCCAGAGAATGCGAGGGGGCAAAGACCCCACCTTGCAATGGAAGGAATGTAAAAGAATTCATACATCTGTGGCCATTTTAAATCTGCCACACTATTTCATACGCTGTGGTAAGGATTTAATAGGTTAGAAGAGAACCCTTATCAGAGTGCATGGAACATAGAACACATTCAATAATGTTAACTCTTATGATGATGGTGATAAGGGAAGGTCTTGAGAGCCAGGCAGGAAATGACAGGACAAACCCTGATGGGATGGCAGGGTCATCTGAAATCCTTGTGTTGGAATGGTGAGGGAGGGGGAATTGGGGAGAAAACTCACTCCCTAGGTTGTACAAATTTAATTAATTTGATTAATTAATTAATTAATTTTAGGTTGTGCACATTTAAAATGAAGATTTTGTTCTATTGATTTTGCTTTGTTAGGTTCTCTTATAGAGAGAGATATTAGTCCATAGCTCTTGTGTACCTACTTCATTCATTCATTTGACCTTGGCAAGCATTCAGATCTCAAGCATTCAATGCTTGGCATTGCACCGAGTGCTAGGTGACTAGGACAGACACGATCCCTGCCAGTGAGGAAGTCAACTTTTAAAGCAATAGTTACCAATTATTAATTATTTGTGATTGTGTTAAGGAATGTGAAGAATGAATACATAGGGCCCCAGCAGATCATAATGGAGAACCTAACCTAGTCAAGTATCTGAAGACAACATTCAACCTGGACCAATTATTAATTATTTGTGATTACCAATTATTAATTATTTGTGATTGTGTTAAGGAATGTGAGGAATGAATACATAGGGCCCCAGCAGATCATAATGGGGATCCTAACCTAGTCAAGTCTCTGAAGATGCCATTCCACCTGGACCAAGAAAGATGATGAGGACTTATCAGCTAAAGAGTCCCAAGAGAAGGGCCCAGCATAAGAAAAGGCTGCAGGTAGAGAGGAGCCAGGACACTCAGACCCTGAATGGTAGCCCTTGTGGGTGAGAGTGGTAGATTGTGGTGGGTGGGACCCCATCGTGCAGGGCCTCAAAGGCTAGTTAAGGATTGCAGATTTTATCCTGAGGGTAATGGGGTTCACTGAAATGGTGGTATTTGAAGAGTTCCCAAAATTGCTAAGTCTTTTTGCCTGAAGAAGAAGAAAAAAAGATCTTAAAGAGATGGGAGCTGGTGTTGAGGGATGAACTTGGCTGGTTTCACTTGAACAAATAAATCACCGGTTGCCATTTATCCCCAATCAGCAATAATCCTAGCACTCTCGCCCTGGGTCAGTCTGGACAAAAGCTGCCCACTCTGCTCCTTTCCACATTTGTCAGCCTGTAATAGCATCCTTATCTTAGAAAATCTCTAGATTGCTCCCCAACATAAACTGTTTGCTGGGCAGCCAGGGTCAGATGTGTCTGCTAAGCTTGCAGACTGACCCAGGTGCCCTGTTTGAACTGCAGAGGGGTTCAACGGAATTGAAGAGGCCAGTCCGAGGTAGTGGTGTTTACTGATACAGGTTTGGGTCTGGAACTGTAATTTCCTGGTGCCTGTGAAAACCACCTGCACTAACCAGTTCATGGGCTGAATGGCCAAGCAATGCATGCAGCCCAAGAGGACATTGCTTCCTCCCAACCCCCACTGTGCCCCCGCTGTCCTTAAAGGATTGGGCCATTTAAAACAAGTCCCATTTATGCAAGGAGCAGGATTTCTCATAGATATGAGGATAGGTGGTATGGAAAAAACTCCCTCAAATTACAAAACAAAACAAAAAATACACATGGCCTTCACTTTTTTTTAATGCCAACATTGAAAGACAAATAACCTCCCACAGGCAGAAAAGTGACTTTAGTAGGTCAACTGTAACAATCTGCTAGGTGGGATTTAAATACTTTAAATATTTCTTTCTTTTTTTTTTTTTTAAAGATTTTTGTTTGTTTATTTATTTGAGGGGAGAATGGGGACAGCAGAGGGAGATGGAGAAGCAGGCTCCCGGGAGCCTGATGTGAGGCTTGATCCCAAGTCCCCAGGATCACCACCAGAGCCGAAGGCAGCCTCTTAACAGATGGAGTCACACAGACATCCCTGCTTTAAATATTTCGAACGAGAAATTTGGGCTGAAAAAGTCCTTCTTGTCCAAAGGGGTTAAAAATGTGAAACATGTTTCCTAGTGCCTCTTTTCTTTAGTTAATGGGAACTGACATTCCCTACAATCAAATGGGACTGAGCCTAATCATATTCTCCATGACAGAAGAAATTAAGGTCTGTGGTAGAAGACATTGTAATCGTGACAGAATTTTCATGCTCTCCAAAGGCCTAAATTACTCTGTTTACTAAAATCACATGTTGGTGGATCTTTGTTTTAATGCTCTGATTTGGGGGCCTGCAAATTTCCATTTTGTGGGGAGGGGTGGCCTCCAGTGTTGACAGCAGCCTGCCATCGTTTATCTTTAGATGTGCTTGAGCAGATAAGTGGCTCCATCCCACCATCCTTTGACTGGAAAATGTCCCCCGTGCTGTATGACTTCAGGGTTTGGGCTGGCCAAAGGCAGCAGTGGGAACTGACTCATTTTGTTTTTTTCTCTGAGGCCCAGCATGGTTTCTTCCTTCCCAAATGATCTGTTTGGGATCTACCAGCAGTAGAGCTATAGAATTTATTCAGCAGAGTACCTGAGGTTCAACCACATGCCAAAAAAAAAAAAAAAAAAAAAAAAATCCAAAAAAGAAAAAGGACATGTGTATTTCTGATGATGGATGGATACGATAGTAGGTGCCACTTTTCGATTACTACATCCAGAGAAAAAGTAGACATTGCAGTTACATTATTTAGTTATACGTGTATGAAGGTGATATTCGAAATGTTGCACATGACCAGTCAAAGTGGGCGCTGTGGCCAGTCAGGAAGGATGCTTGTGTAAACAACTGGTATAGCAGCAGCCAGCGGTAGGTTGGTAATTGTTTAATTCTCCAAAAAAAAAAAAAAAATCATAACCCCTCACTCATAATGCATGCTATTCTATAGGATGTAAACACTCCCAGCATACTTAATTTCAGGCCACCAATGTGATGTCAATTGGCTTGCAAAATTCTTGCAAATGTAATAATCTACTCTCACAAAGCCAATGCAAGTCAGTTCCAGCACAAGACTGTCTGTAACAGCTACATACCACTTTAATAGTATTCTTGCACATAGACACACAGGCAATACCCATGCATCCAAGAGATACTTTTCTCCCTCCAAAAAAATGTGAAGTTAAAAATGACATATAGGAACAACTCAGCTGGGAGTAAAGTGTCTGAAGTGTTACCAGATGAGCCATCAGGGTTGTCAAGAGGAAAAGCTACAGTTTGATTATTTTCTGCTTCTCCATTGTAGCAAAGCTGTAACTCAAGCCTCATTTTCCAAATGCATCTTTCACCAGAAAAATGTATTTTTAAATACACTTCCTCGGAGGGGAGAAAAGAATTCTGTACTCTGGCCACCAGCAAAGCTAGCTCAAAAGTCACCGATTTAAAGAACCATTTTCAGATTTGCTATGTGGACAAAATGCACAGAGACTCTAATCAGGAAATTCTGTATAAAAGCAGATGGATAAGAGCTTAGTTTAAGTTAGTGGGTAACAACTTCTATAGCATTATAGTTGGAATAATTCTTTCCAAGTCTTCTTGGGGCAGCTATGTTCTAAAAATGGTTGGTTCTTCTATTAGGTCAGTGTTCACTGCTAATCCACGATCTGTTTTATTTTATTTTATTTTTTTTAAAGATTTTATTTATTTGACAGAGAGAAATCACAAGTAGATGGAGAGGCAGGCAGAGAGAGAGGGAAGCAGGCTCCCTGCTGAGCAGAGAGCCCGATGCGGGACTCGATCCCAGGACCCTGAGATCATGACCTGAGCCGAAGGCAGCGGCTTAACCCACTGAGCCACCCAGGCGCCCCACGATCTGTTTTAGAAGGAAAAACAATCCCCAGCAGCGGGCCAGTTTTCTGATTTGAGCACCTTGGTCAGAGGCCGGTTCTTTCTCTTCTGCGGACAAGCCCAGAGTCGCTCCTTACAAAGAATTCTAATAGGCATCCCGCTGGGTGTTGTCTGTTCTTAAGTCTCTTTTCACTTGAATTGGAGAGAAATAGCAGTCAGTAGACATTCTGGCCTCTTTGGCAGTGGCCTTTGCAGAGTTGAACAATACAACCAAAGTCCATCATCATACATGACGACTAAATCGTTTCCGTCAGGTTGTGTAGCAGATAGATGGTAAGTTTTGCAATGTGCAACTTCTGACAAATATCTCCCTCTCCATCCATAAACATCTCTGTTGGTGCCTCTCTGGGTTCTGGAAAAGTGGTTCTAACAGGGTATTGCTGTGAAGAAATGAAAGAGAAATACTTGTACCTTGTATCTTTTTGCCTTGCTTTCCTTACATATTAAGATGAGTTTCTCATTGCCACTCAGGAGAAAATAATACAGTAGCTCCTAGTGGAAAACTTGTCTTCAGTTATATTTAGCAGGGAAATGAGTCAAACTATTGAGGGACTGCCAGCTTCATCATTATAGGATTATGCATTTTAATGGGACACAGGTTCGAAGGCCTTCGGGTTTGATAGTTGCGTCATACACATTTTATTTTTCCAGGCGTTCTGAGGCCTGGAATCTACCTAGTTTTTAAAAGCCAGGTGTTGGGTGACCTCTGTTTCTTTTTTGCTTCATTTTAATCACTTGATCCTTCTTACACGGTATCGTTTAGGATGAGGGAATCGACACCAGCAAATTTAATTTGAAGGGCACCTCTATTTTGGAAGCTTTACATGATGACTTAGCAGAGAAGTGAATTTCCTCTTCTCTGGAGCTTAGGTAATTCAGGCTTGCACAAAGGAGTCGGGCCCTACATTTGGCAACTCTTCGTTAGTACAGCTGGGACTAGGTGAGGAAACTGGGTGTCTTCGTGGCCTTGGAAGGTGGATTTCTGGGAACTACTGGAATCGTCTTGTAATATCAGAGGACTATTAGAGCCAGCTTTGGAGGTCATTTTCTGGCTACTGATCTTGTTTGCACAGAGGCATTTTTTGCCAAAATAACAAATGGGTATGCCTAAGTTTATTACCTAGCTTCTGGGGTTGACTATGTGTGTTTTTCTTGGCTGAAATCTGTAAATCTGGATGATCCCCAGATGACACGCCGAGAGGCTGTTCTTATGTGAAGCCTTTACACAGGAGCTTCCCTGAGCTTTTTGCAAAGGAGACACCTGTTTACTGGCCTGGGCATCAAAATGTAATCTCTCTGTTTTTCTGTAAGAATGCCCATGGCTTTCAAAGAATGTTCATTATCTGACAAAATATTTTCAAGTTCCTGATGTTTAAGTATATTTGGAAAATGTCAAGAAGAGTGAGGCAACAAACAAGGGAGAAAGGAGTGTGTGTATGTGAAGACTAATATTGAATGCTAAGTTTGTTACTTTCCTTTGGACTTGACCAAGTAAATGAAATCTAGTAGAATGGAAACTATGAGGCATATTACTAATGGTGTGATATTTATTTACTGTGAAAAAACTATATTATTTATCCTAGAATAAAAAAAAAAGATGCAACATCTTTTCTCTTCCTTCCTTTTTATGATGTAGAAGATACAGGATAGAGGATAATTTTAGAAAACATTGCTTAAACCTGCAGGAAGCAAAATGCCTCAAGAAGCTTTAAGACAGATTGTGGCAGCAGCTCACAGCAAGTAAAAATTTTCTAAGGAAATCCACTATTTAGAAATTTCAGTTTACCAAATGAATGAAAAGAAATCCACTCTCCTGTTGCTCTAAACGGTGCCTTCTGGTGCCCTTGTGATTCAGTGTTTGTGAATCCTTCATCTTAATGTTGGCATTCATTATCTGGGGACCTTGTCTTATATAATGCGAGACACACCCGTGTCGAGAATGACTCTTAGAGACTGTCTCTCTTTTTGGTGAACCAGTTTTGGGTAACCAACATGAAGAAGCAACAACAACAACAAAAATACTGTGATATCAGAAATATGGATAGAAACAGGTACTTTCAAGAAAAGTCATATACCCTTCATGCATTCAACTCATTCTGCAACAATTTAATGTCAGGAGGACTGTTCTCCTCGACCCCAAATATCAGCCTTGAGTTATGAGCATCAGTAACATTAAATAGAACTGTTACTTGTATGAACACATAATTCTATTAAAAATAAAGCTCAGGAAGCTACTCAGGGAAATAGTATCTACAGCAGTGAATCCCCAAAGCTAATTGTGTTGTGTTAAAAGCACTTCTTCAACCCATTTACTTTTTTTCTCTCTTTAATTTCATGGAGTGTTTCCTTGGTTTTGCATTGTGGCACAAGGTAACTGAGAGCATCCATCTGGCATATTCATGAATCCTCATTTATTAATTACTTCTTTGTGCTTTCTATCTTTCTTGACACTACTCTATTTTCACGATGAAGAAACTCTCATTTCAGGACACACCGGGGCTTTTCTCAAATGAATGGCTTCATTTTTGATCGCTTCTTTTCACTTCTCTGATTCCAATTGATTTTTTCTTTTTCTTTTGAATCTGGAATGACCTCCCCATTCCTCTCTATACACAGAAATAATATTTCTCTTAAAAGTGAAGTTTACATCCTACCTTGTCTGGGAAGTTCTTCAAACCTCATTGGCTGGCTTATTAATGTGGCACAGCCAGTAATACTAGGTAGTTCTTTTGTGTTTGTAAGTTCACCAACCAGATTGCACATTCTCCGGAGAAAGGATTCAGGGACTCCCCAAATGACACACCCTTGGCATCCTTAGTCTTTGTTGTGTGATTTAATAAAGACTATTCGGACAATAGCAGAGACAAAGACAGGACACAAGGAGGATTTAGGCTGTGGCCTAATAATACTCGAATGTGTACTTTTCAGTGCTTTAGGAAAATGCTGCCTACAGTGTAGTGGCACTTTTGATGATGCCAGACTGAGAAAGGTATTCTCATGATGCTGTCCATGGGGATACTGATTGCTTTCTCCAAAGAGATTTTCACTTATTCAGAACCAATCAAGACACACAAAAAAATAGCAAGGCAAATGTTTCCTTTGCCTTTTCTGGTATTCTTTTTTTTTTAAAGATTTTATTTTATTTATTTGAGAGAGAGAGACAGTGAGAGAGAGAATGAGCGAGGAGAAGGTCAGAGAGCGAAGCAGACTCCCCATGGAGCTGGGAGCCTGATGTGGGACTCGATCCCGGGACTCCAGGATCACGCCCTGAGCCTGAGGCAGTCGTTTAACCAACTGCGCCACCCAGGCGTCCCTCTGGTATTCTTTTTGATCATGGATCAATGAATTTTGTTATTTCTTTTTCTTCCTTCTGGTTTTAATATTATTTCAAGTGGAGGAGTTTTAACCATTTTCTCCGAAGGTCTGAGAGCCCTTCAGCCATATGTTGTGGGGTCTCATCTTGTCACAGACAAGAAAATGCAGGCCCTGAGAAATGTTCTCACATGCTCAGTCTGGGCCAGGCTCCCTAAAACCTCATCAGCCCAGCGCTTTCTCCCATCTACAATGCAGTCTCCTGTCATTAGCTACCTCTTTTTTTTTTTTTCCCCCTGTTTACTGTACTTCATTTGACAAATCATTAAAAATAGATAGCACAACACTGGCCTCAGGACTAATCTTTGAGCAGCCCATTATTTTTAGCTTCCCATGTGGAGAATTGGCTATTTATTCCTGTGCTTTGTTTCCCCTCAGTTAAGAAGCCTTTAATCACGACAGAACTTTACCTTTCACCCTGTAGTTACCGACCTGCCTGCCTGCCCTTAATAGCCTCCTACGAGAGAGACCTTCTCAACAGCCTTTAGAAAGTCTAAATAAATTATGCCCACAGATTCCTTTTTATCTGCTGTTTTTAGCACACAATTTTCCCAAACAAAAAACCAGGCCAGAGTGCACATTGGTCTTGGTAGGTGCTTTGAAACGCCTTTCTGTGGAGTAGATTCTTTTCTTGTGCCGAGTAGAGATGGATGCTTGCCGGTGTCTGAAGCGTGACAGGAAGCTCTGAAGTGAAAAATCCAGCCAAACACCTGGTTTCTCCACCAGTGAGATGCCACGAAGCCAGTCCGACTGCGTCGTTTTTAGGGTCAGTGCTTCCCTTTTAGTGTTGGCCATCTCCGCTTTTGCTTAAGTCCTCCTAAAACTGGACACTTCAAAGTCACCTCTGCTATGAAGCCTTTTTGGATCTCCGTGCTTTCATCCCTGTCCCTCTCTGTCAGTCTTCTCACCCACCTCAGGGCCTGGCTCCCTCTCCAAACTTCCTCCATGGAGCCACAACACTTTGATGTTCCTTTATGTACCTGTTGGTTTCAGACCACCAGACTGGCCACCGTTCCCATCTGGAGGCCAGTACCTAGCACAGTGCCTGGCATACTGTCAGTGCTCAGTTGATGCCTCCTGAATGAATGACTTCTTTATCCCTAGTGCCTAGCATGGAGCTAGAACAGAGCTAGAATTCAGGACACGTTTGTGAATGAATGAATGGATGGATGGACGAGTAGCCATGCTTAAAGGTGGTATGCTCCTCCACCAGCTGAGTGACCATGGGTAAGCCCCTTACCTAAGCTTTTTTTTTTTCTTGATGAAAGTTTAGTATGCAGACCTAAGGGCTAAGCGCTAAGAAAAGAATGCAGGATTCTTTAGAGTTAGGTAGAAAAATAAACGATTATATATCTTAAGGGTCAAATAAATATAGAATCAGGTATGGGCCCTGGGTGGGGGTTATGGACCAGACTTTGGCTTAAAAACTGGTCACCAATCACGTGCATCTAAGGTAGTGATCGCCTCAGCAGCCTCCATCTTGTTAAAAATTTAAAAATTTGGGTGGCATCTGGGTGGCTCATTTGGTTGAGCTTCTGACTCTTGGTTTCGGCTTAGGTCATGATCTCAGGGTCATGAGATTGAGCCCCACGTCAGGCTCCATGCTGAGCACGGAGTCTGCTTAAGACTCTCTCTCCCTCTGCCCCTCTTGCCTAAAATAAATACATCTTTAAAGAAAGAAAACAATTTTTAAAGTTTTATTGAAGTCTGGTTGACACACAGTGCTTCACTACGTTCATTATATCTGTTTGGGGCATGCAATATAGTGACTCAGACTGTACATGCTCACCACCGTGGAGCTGCTGTGTGTCACCATATAGCACTGTTACAATATCACCAGCTGTATTGCCTCTGCGGTGCCTTTCATCCCTGTGACGTCTTCTACCCACTCTTTCATGGCCGCATTTTCCTCATCTGTATAATGGGGAATATAGGATTGCCTGTGATGGCAGCTAGGATGAAAGCCAGAGGTGCTTGGAACATTTACAGTTTGGCTATCTTTATTTTTGTTTTTATTTCTGAATTAAAATGAAGTAATTTCTTCTCCATCCCACATATACACACAGTGGAAATGAACGTGGGCTCCACTGCAGGGCTGTGGAAACAGTAGGGATGTTTGTAGCCCTAACTGGACTGAATTAGCTCAAGACATGGCGGCTTAATGAAAGTCTACCCTTGCAGATAACTACTAAACATTAATTTCCATTTTTAGTGTTCTTATAATGCGCTAGATATGTTATGTATGTCATCTCATTGGATTCTCAAAACCAGTCATGAAAGGCAGGTGTGATTATTCCCACTTCACAGATGGTGAAAAGGAAGCTCAGGGGAGTCAAAGGCAGGAGTGGCATGGCAGAGCCAGGTGTGGATTTAGGGTCGGACTACTTCCCTGGGGGACTTGCAGACAGATATGCCTGATTTGATGACACTGTTAAAAACTGACATATAGAGGGTTTTAAAAAAGTATTTTTCAGGGGATGTTTGAGGAATGAGTTCCCTTGCAGCTAAAACCCCTCAGCAGTATAATCATTCCTTTTTATTTTTGCTTCAAGATGGTGATAGGACTTGAGGTTATGGAATTAGAGCCCATTAAATAACCATTGAAATGATAACATTTGGACTTTGTGCTAAGTGGTTTAGAATCTTGATGTAGACCCTGTGCTGACTCAGCCACTACAGAGATGTTGTTGGTTCATTTCACCCAGGTACTGTTCTCTCCTTAGCCCTGGTGTATCTGTCCATCCACGATGGAATCTGCTGTGACAGACACGTTTGGTTTTGACAGATGCAGCATTACTTTGGCTGGTCCCTTGCACTGGGAGAAACTGTGATCTTCCAGCTAGACCAAGACAGATGACAATGATCCTGCAAATGGTTCTGGAATCCAAGAGAAGAGACAAATTGAGCAGAGCCCCCAGCCGCAAAATCAGAATGAAGAGTTCTGGGCTCAGAAGCTGCTCTCTTGGCCTGGCTTCTGTGGGCACTGGATCCACGTCAGCCCGTGTGGCTCTTCATGTTGGCCAGAGCCCTTGGATATGAAGTGTCTTTTTGGAAGAATAGTCTAGAATGAAACCTTTAGATCTGTCTCATGGGGTTCAGTTTGGTCTGGCCTTGAATACCCGAGAAAGCCTTGGAAATCTGACCTACAAATGCTCTGCATGACAGGGAAGAGTTTTCTGACTGTGGCCCTGCTGATACTTGGGGCTGAATAATTGCTTTGGGGGCTATCCTATACATTGCTTTGTAAGATATTTAACAGAATCCCTGGCCTCTACCCACTAGATGCCAGTAGTATCTCCCTAATTGTGATCCCTGAAATGATTCCTGGCATTGCCAACTGTCCCCTGGAAATGCAGCACACCTGGGACTAGTGGAGAACCACATGCAGGCATGTGAAGTCTTGGCCTGGGCATACTGGTCAGTGGAGAGAGAGATGGTTCATTGATACATCTCATGTCTCAGGTGTACTTTTGAATGTTTAGCAGCTAATGTGGTCCAGTCCTCTTAGATGGAATTCTTTAGACGTTTGGAGCCTAATACCATCAAACACCATGCATTTTTGGTTTTTCCATATCAAGGAAGGCCATTTTCTTCAAGTTGCTAAATCTGGAATCTACCCGCCCCTTCCCTGCCACACCCCCGTGCTCATGTGAGGCAATATAAATCCATCACGGCACTTTTTCCCACTGACTTTAGTGACGTCAGCATCCTTTTAGCATAGGCTCCAGGAATTTATCCCTGTTTAGAATTAGTAAGCAAGCTGTAACCTGTTTTGTTGTCTCTGGGCTTGACCCTATGGAATCAATTAAAAGAGAATTGTTGGGGCACCTGGGTGGCTCAGTGGGTTGAAGCCTCTGCCTTCGGCATGGGTCATGATCCCAGGGTCCTGGGATCGAGTCCCACATTGGGGTCTCTGCTCAGTGAGCAGCCTGTTTCCTCTTGTCTCTACCTGCTTCTCTGCCTACCTGTGATCTCTGTCAAATAAATAAATAAAATCTTTAAAAAAAGAAAAAAGAATTGCCAAAAATTAAGATAGCGCTAGGGAGAGGGTCTTGTCATAAGAGGATCTGGATCTTTGATTTCTGGTTTGTCTTGATTTTTTTTTTTTTTTTCTTTTCTTAAAATCAAGGATCTCAGTTGTTTGTTCTATAAAATGGAATCAATGGCAGAATGGCACAAGAACTCTTCTTCTCCTCCTCTCCCTCCTCCTCCTCCTTTTTCTTCTTCTTCTTCCCTTTCCTTCCCCCGCTCCTCCTCCTCCTCCTTCTTCTTCTTCTTCTTTTTTTTTTTTTTAAAGTAGACTCCATACCCAATGTGGAGCTTTAACTTAGGGACCCTGAGATCAAGAGCTGCATGCTCAACTGACGGAACCAGCCAGGTCAGCTGTTATTCCTCTATAACCCTACAGCTGTTATTCTTCATGGATTCTTGGATAATGGAAAGCAGGCAGCCTTAGGGAGCGAAGACATACTGTCTGTTATCATGATCTAGGTTAGCAGAAGATACTATTTCTGCCACCACTCTGGATTCCAAGGCAAATTTTGAGTTTGGGTTAATAATAGCTCTCAGACATTCAATAGTAATCAGTTAAATATAGTTAAGTTTTGTCCCCAGGTAATGGAAAGAACATTTTTTTAAAAACTAAAAAACAAATAGGAAAATGAAGTACTATAGCGGACACTCTATAACCAACACCCAGAATGGATAATTGCTACTATTTTGTCATATTTATCTCAAATCTTTTTTTTTAATTAAAGAAATAAGTCTTCACAGAAAAAGTGAAATATTTAATCCATCTCTAGTTCCATGCCCCTCTCAATCCTTCTGGAGGCATCCCATATTATGAAGTTGTGTTCTATCTTACTAGTGTATTTTTTACTCTTTCATTTACCTATGTGTGAATCTGTTAAAAAAAAGTGTCCTATTGTTTTAGGTGTTATTTAAAAATTTTGAGATACCTTTTGTCATACTGTTTGTATTTTTCTGTTGACTTGCTTTTTTCACTCAATGTTATGATTTTAGAGACTGTGAAAGTTGATACAGCTAGATCTGGTTAATTAGGAGTTAAAAAAATTCTTTTTTGGGGGTGCTTGATGGGCTCAGTTGGTCTAGCAAGTGACTCTTGGTCTCTGGGTTTTAAGTTTGAGACTTACATGGGAGTGTAGAGATTAATTAAAAATAAAATCTTTTTTTTCGTTGCATTTGGGGTTATACTCTTAAGTCTTTTTTTTTTTTTTGTCTTTTAAAATTCTTATGTTCAGTTAGCCTACATAGAGTAGATCACAAGTTTTTGATATAGTGTTTAATGATTCATTGGCTGCATGTAACACCTAGTGGTCATCGCAACTCATGCCCTCCTTAAGACCCATCACCTGGTTACATCATCCCCTGCCCCCTTCGGCAACCCTCAGTTTGTTTCCTTGAGTCCAGAGTCTATCATGGGTTGTCTCCCTCTCTGATTTCTTCCCATTCAGTCTTCCCTCCCTTCCTCCGTGGTCGTCCTCTCTATTCCCTATGTTCCATATAATGAAACCATATGATAATTGTCTTCTCTGCTTGATTTATTTCATTTAGCATAATCCCCTCCAGTTCTGTCCATATTGATGCAAATGGTGGGTTAAACTTAAAATCTTAAAAAAACAAAAACAAAAACAAACCCCTTCTTTTTGTATTTCATTTTATGAACATATTTTGTATATCCATTCCTCTATTTATGGACATTTATGTTATTATTGACTTTTCACCTCTTGCAATGAAAATGGTTTTGTAGTTTCTCCTAGAGTTTCTTTAGTATAGGTACCTAGCGGTGAAACCAGTGGATTCATGTGGCATACACATTTTGAACTTTATTAGATTTATAAGTGTTCTCTAAAGCTGGTAGTGCCAGTTGATACTCCCACTAGTGGTATATGAGAATTTCCATTTCCATACATTCTCAGACAGGCTGCATTAAAGCTTCCTGCTCATGTTTGACTTTTGGTCATTCAGCCAGTTGGGTTATACTGGCTACATATTTTGGAGTATGGAGATCATTCTACCATAGAAACTGAGCAAATTTTTCAACCATGGTAGAATGTAACTTGCTCTCCAGTTCTCCACAGTATGAAGCCTTTTAAATGGCAAATGATAAAGCTATAGGGAATCAGAGATTACAGGCATTCTGAGCTTCTGGATTTTCTGGTGAATGCCTCCTGCCTTGGCTAGAACATGGCAATCTTTCTTTGACTGTTTCATTGACTCATGTTTCCCTTTGATGTCTCCATCTGAGCGGGGCCTCTCTTTCACATAATAAGGTTTTCCCTTCCTTTTCTCCATTGCTTTATTCTCCAGTGTGAAAACTGATGCAAATACATTATTTAGTTTCCCTGCAATCTCCTTATCCTTTTGAATATCTCCTTTGTGCTCTGCTTGTCTAGCTGATTCACTGATCCCTCTGCAGCAGTCTTATTTCTGATGTACTTAAAGAATTTAATATTATTTGTTGTGTTATCATTGGCTGTTTGTTTTCAAACACCATTTTTAATCCTCTCTAATCTGCACTTTACATCTCACCTGCTAAAGTTTATTCTTCTGTAAGCCTCACACTGGAATGGATTTCAATTTTTTGAAAGATCCTTTTTCTTTAGTCTCAATAAGCTTCTGAACCTTGCTGATTTTCTGGGTGTTTATTGCTGGTTTTTTTTTTTTTTTTTTTTTTTTTTGCCACTGTTTTAATTTTTTGTTCTGATGTGATTTTTTTTTTTCTGGTTTGGAATCTCTCTTTTTCAGGAGACTTTTCATGATAGAATTCCTGGAAGCATGTTATACATAGTTTCATCATGGGATGAAGCTGTAAACAAACAAAAAACTTCTAGGAAAATGAAATTATGTTTTAACAAATCACTGTGCATCAGTATTGCTGGTTAGTTAACTGAGTAAAGACAGAGGTATTGACAGTGAGTCAGTAAGTTGTAACTTAATTTTTTGTAGGAGATGAAATTTCCACATCTTCCCAGACCCTACATTTTTTGGTGGCTAGGTTTGTAGAAATAAGACAAAGAGAAAAACAAGACATCAAAGTTGATTTTCTTTTTTTTTTTTTTTTAAAGATTTTATTTATTTATTTGTCAGAGAGAGAGGGAGAGAGAGCGAGCACAGGCAGACAGAGAGGAGGCAGGCAGAGGCAGAGGGAGAAGCAGGCTCCCCGCCGAGCAAGGAGCCCGATGTGGGACTCGATCCCAGGATGCTGGGATCATGACCTGAGCCGAATGCAGCCGCCTAACCAACTGAGCCACCCAGGCGTCCCTCAAGGTTGATTTTCTGATGAATAAGAAAATTAGATGATTTTTTCCATCTTCTTTATTATTTCTTCAATGGATCTCTCTGAATATTGCAGTGCCCCAGGACATAGTCCTTGACCTCTCCTCTTCTCTGTCCACCTGGGTGATCTTATCTAACATTTCTAATTATATATATGTATGCTAGACTTCTTTGATATTGTACCACAGGTCACTGAGGCTCTGAACATTTTTTTTTCAATCTTTATTCTGCATTCATCAGATAGCATGTATCTATTGATCTATATTCAAGCTCATTGAATCATTCCTCTGTTAGCTCTATTCTGCTGTTAAGCCCATCCAAAGATTCTGTTTTAAAAGAATTTCAGATATTTTATTTTTTAGATCTAGAAATTTCATCAGATTCTTTTTTTGGGGGGAGTAATATTTGTTTTTCTTTGGGAAATATCCTATCTTCTAATTCTTTCACTAAAAGCATGTTTTCTTTTATCATATTGGGCAAATTTATAATAGCTGCTCTAAAATAATGGTCTGTTAATTCCAACATCGGGGTCATCTTGTAGTTGGTCTCCATTGGTTGTCTTTCCTTTTTTTTTTTTTTTTTTCAGATTTTTATTTATTTGACAGAGATCACAATTAGACAGAGAGGCAGGCAGAGAGAGAAGAAGGGAAGCAGGCTCCCTGCTGAGCAGAGAGCCCGATGCAGGGCTCAATCCCAGCACCCTGGGATCCTGACCTGAGCCAAAGGCAGAGGCTTTAACCCACTGAGCCACCCAGGCGCCCCAGTTGTCTTTTTAATACTGGGTCACACTTGCACAGTTTTTTGTATGTTGAGTAATCTTAGATTGTATTCTAGACATTGCAAATTTGATATCATGGAGATTTTGGATTCTATTATAGTCGTTGAAATATATTGATTTTTTTTTTCTTTTTTTTTTTGTTTATGTTTTTGTTTTAGTAGGCAATTGGTTAACTCAGACAGAAAACTCTATTTCTTGTGAGTTAGTAACTGAAGTCTCAGTTTAGGTATTTCATCTTTATCTGTGTTGTTTGCATTTGGCCCTATGTAGTTGTGGTTCATGGTAACAGATACTTGCTGTCCTCTGATTTTTCAGGCCAGAAAGACTGTTTTTTTTTTTTTTTTCTTTCTCTAAATAAGCTATAAACCATAAAAATGGGAAAATCACCTGTGACAATTTTTTTCTCCAAGTATCAGTCCCTCTCCAGAATCTTCCTACTTGTATTTACTTTTCAGAGCCTTCATGGAGTTCTTTTTGGTATTTTGTCTAAAGCTTATAGTTGTTTTATAAGGAATGGTGCATTTGATAGAGCATTTTCAGCCATACTAGGAGTGAATCTTCCCAAGTCAAGGTTTCAAATACCATCTCCATGTTACAAATGCCACATTTCCTACTCTAGCGCTGAATACTCTTGAGCTCCAAGTGTGAATATCCAGTAGCTTATTCATCCTCTACACTTGGACATCTTACAGACATCTCAAACACGATATACCTAAAATAATTTTTTTTTAGTTTCTCTATGTAAAATATTCCTCCCCCCTCATTATCAATAATTGGAATATCATCCTCCTTGATGTTTAACTAGGAGTCACTTGATACACTTCTCACTGCTCTTTCCTCTTCAATCCATCAACAAATCCTATTGGCTTTACATGCAACATATTCTTTGGATTTATCCACTTTTTTCCATCCCTAATTCTGTCACCTTTATCACCATTATCTCTTTCCTTGACTAATGCAAAAGCTTGTCCATATTGGTCTTTATTGCATCTAACCCACATCCCTTACAAATTACTCATTACATACCAGCCAGAATATTCTTCAGATATAAATCAGAATATGTGATTCTCTGCCTTAAAACATTCAGTGATTTAGATTCTTTGCTCTTAGAATAAAATCTAAATTTCTTACTGTGGTCCACATGGCCATGAATGAGTTCGTTGCCATCCATTTTTCCAACCTCATCTTGGCCACTCTCTACCAGGTTTTAGCCACACTGATCCCTTTTCTGTTTCTTGAACAGACCCCAATTTCTCTTGATTCTGCAATTTTGCACTTTGAATTCTTTTATCCGGAATGCTCTTCCTATCCTTTTTGAATTACTGGATTCTTCTTTTCCTTTTGCTTAATTCTACTTCCTTAAAGTGATCTTTCCAATCTGTAGAGTTACTTTCTATCTCATAACTTTATTTCCTTTATGGTGTGTATCACATGATCACATCTGTAATTATTTTGCATATTTATTGGCTTGTAATTTTTTTTTCTTCCACATTAGAGTGTGAGCTCCATGACAATAAAATCTTTTTCTTTCGTAATTGCTGTTCTTCCTCAGTGCTTGGCCCACCATCTGGTGCATAGAATATACTCAGTAATATTTGTTGAGTGAATGACTGATACCAGGAGTACTGAACTTTTTCTTTCTTTAGTATACTAACTCCTTAACTCATCTAAGTCTCTCTCTTCCTTTTTTTGATACCTCATGCTCAAAGGCTGAAAAAAAAAAAATCACTGATATGACTGTGACTTTTCTCTATTTGTATCAATCTCCTTTGAGTTTTACCCTCATTCCATTGCCAATTAGCTGGATGATCCTGGGTAAGTTTCCTATCTTCTTGGGGCCCAATGTTTTCCTTCTGGGGAATGAAAAATAAAATGAGAATCAGTGGTTTACAGGTTTTTTTAAGCAGCAGGAAACTTACCCCTCTTTGATTTCCAATGAAATCTTGTGCTGAACCTCAAATAGCTCCATTTGAGGTGAGATAGGGGGCCTAAGCTCTTCCTGTTATTCTTACACTTGACCCTGAGATACTTTTGTAGAACCTGAGGTCTTCAGAATGTGGCCTGGAAACCACTGTCTGTTCAACTTAAGCACCCTCCGACTTTATAACATGATCAATTTTTCTGAGATGAACTCTAGGTCAATAAATCCCTTACTGTCCACTGTAGTAAAGAGTATAATTAATCCCTCTGTACTACATATCTCAAAAAACATTTGCACTTGTTAAAAAATTAAGGCAAGAAAATCTGACCCCAAATCCAGCAAACTAAATAAAAGTTATAATGATTGAAATGTACCTCAGAGAAGATATGCTTTCAAAGATGCTGTTTTTCCCCCCCCTCTTTCCTCCTGAGGGAACAACTACATCCTGTCAGTTGGAAAAGGCAGGGAATTTGCATTAGAGCTCAGGAGCAAGGGCCTGTGTCCCTTCCCACTTTCTTGGGTATTCATTAAAGCAGGTAGGGCAGGCTAGTGGTAAGAGTCAGGATCCATTATGAGGGTAAGCCTATGAGTCAGCTGGGACTTTGGTTACTGTTAATCACTGGTTCAAATAACTTGGTTTTCTGAACCAGCCCTTCTACTGGTACTGTCAAGTCTATATACATATATATACACAAATGATATATATATATTTATTTATATTGACTCCTCACAATGACTCTTAACTCTCCTGATTCTTTTGAACCATGTCCAGTAGCAAAATACAATTGCCTTCCCTTGCTTTAGGGAAAAATATAAGCTTCTTGAGGCCAAAGAAGGGCATTAGAGTTGCCTCTAGCCACAAGAATGCCTAGCATAATACCAGACATATAGCATATACATTTGATACTGTTCAATTTGAATAAATGTTTAGAAAAGCTTATTTTTCTCTTTATAAAAGTAATGTATATTTATTGTAGAAAATTTAATATAAGCAGAAAGAGAGAAGTGTATTTAAGTGTCAGCTGGGGAGAACTCCCTCCAGTGTCTTGATAGGTTGGGTAAAACCTCAATACACATCTTGTGGGAAGGAACTTGACACTCTTTTTGTGGTGCCTCTGCCTCCAGACTATGGATGTGCATCATGGGTGTCTTCCTACTTTGGACTACATAGATACAGAAATGAACCTATTTTTCCTTGACTCAATTACCTCTACCACTTGCAACAACCAACCAACCCACATCCATGCATGCAAGACATTTGTACTTAGAACTCAGTCCACTTAAGTTTTGGGAAATGCAAGAAGCTTAAGTCAGAGCAAAACCACCTCAAATTGAATATTGGATGTGCCATTCTTCAGAGCCATTTGATGACCTTGCAGTTTTGCTTGACCAGTTTCTCTTTTCTTTTCTGTCCAACCTTCCTGCCTGACCCCCACCTGTTCTTTTTTCCCTAAACCCAAATTCCTGTTTTTGTTTCTCAATACAGAGCACATTTAAGTCTGGGTAGGGCATGACAGAATAGAAAATTTTCTTGAGAATTTTGTTTCAGGAGTGTTTGTGTGTCTGTGTATATGCACACACATATAATAGGTCATGTATCAGCCAGGATCCTAAGAGGGAAACAGAAGGCACATTTAAATTAAACTAATTTGAGAGAATATTTACAAAGGTGGAGAATAAGGAAGCCACTGGTGTAGCAAGCAAGGTCTAGCAGCAGCAGGCTGTTATTAACCTGTTCTTTTGATTATTTTGGATCTTGCTGGTGCATCCCCTCTATGTCTCCTCTCTGCCCCAAGAGACATCTAGGAATAGTCCCAAATGAAAATAGCATGCTTTCTAAAGAGAAACTTGAAAATATTTTTTTCTACCTTGCTGCAAAAGGAAATAAAACTACACAGCATATCCCTACAAGGATAACCACTGTTAACATTTTGGTGTAATCATTTTTTATTCTATACCTTTTTATTTTTTTAAAGAAAAAGCAACAAAAATTAAAGTGTCTACCACTCAGTGTAAGTCACTGAAGTGTTTGTTTCACAGTATGGACAGTGCTTGAAAGCAGCTTTGATGACATAACTGGGTAGAAATAATGACAGTATAAACCCAACAATCATTCAGTAGCTATTAGTTTCCTATTGCTGCCATCAAATTATCATAAACTCAATGTCTTAGAACAACACGAAATTATTATCTCACAGTTGTGGAGGCCAGAGTTCTGAGAGGGGTAAGACTGCTTTCCTTCTGGAGGCTCTAGCAAAGAATCTGTTCCCTCACCTTTTCAAGCTTCTAGAAGCTGTCTGCACTCTTTGGCTTGTGGCCTCTTTCATCTTCAAGTCCAACAATATGGAGCTGAGTCCTCATACTGACATTTTGCTGGTTCTCTCTTCCAAATCCTCCTTGCACTATAATTTGTGAGTAAGCACATCAGATAATCCAGTATACTCTCCCAATTTTAAAGTTAGCTGATTAGCAACCCAATTCCATCTGAAACCTTAATTTTTCTCTTTGCCATGTATCCTCTATTCTGGGTACTAGGATGTAGATATCTTTAAGGAACCATTTTTCTGCCACCACAGGCAAAGTCACAGTTTTTGAATAAGACTCTAAGGGTCATTTCTTGGATGCTACAACAACCAGAAGCTAGAGTGGGCTATCACCAGTTGGGGGAGGAGGTGGTTCTTAAAAGGGAAAACACAGAATTTGAAGTTTGGGGCAACTTCTTGATTTGCAAATAAGAATAGTGATGAAGAATAGGCTTATTGCTTGGGTTGGCTGGTGTGCAAAGAGGAAACTCATTTTTACTTCTGTTTATTGTTGCCATCAAAGACAATGGCCTTCACACTGAAACCAGTTGCTCAATGATGATGAAGTTGGGGTGGGTTGTAGATGTGATCCAGCCACTGGCCACCCTATTGTACTGCAAAGTCTTGGATATATATTGCAGAGCCACTGTTGGTGGTGATAGAATTATCCCATAGAAAGGAAGTCATGCCAGAGGACAGCAA
The DNA here is from genome assembly GCF_020171115.1 of Neogale vison. NCBI lineage: Eukaryota > Metazoa > Chordata > Mammalia > Carnivora > Mustelidae > Neogale > Neogale vison. The sequence continues at coordinate 49,236,380 of NC_058101.1, forward strand.
ATGTATAGATAGCTTAATTTTTAAAAAAGAATAATTAAGTGGATTTTGTAAATCCTACAAACCAGTGGCTATTCTACCAATCTTCAGAAAACTTCTAGTAAAATTCTGGAGAATGCAATAGTTGGTTATTGAACACAGAAAAAAAAAAAAAAGAAAGATCATTAAAGTCAATGGAAAGAAAGCTAAGCTAACCTCATTTCTTTTCTGGTAGACTGTAAGACTGATAAATCAGGACATGTTGTAGATAGTGGGAATATTGATTTTATCAATGTATTTGGCCAAAACTCTTAAGGCTGTTTTTCTTTCAGTTGGGAGAGACATACCGAGGTGAAGAATTGGAGGGTAATACTTAGAAGAATTTATTGCTAATCAACAAATACGTCCCAGATTTTGACCCGTCAAACTTAATATAGCCACTAGGATGTTATCTGCCACTCCTTAAGCCTCCTCTGGTAGATGTCATCATTGCCTTTCTAGATGCTAACACGTAACATCACAGGAGTATGATTTTAATGATACTTTAATGATTTTATGAGGGTAAAGTTCCTTCACATTGTCTGTATTAAGTCTTGTCAATTCTAATTCTGAAATGTTTTGACTCTGTACCCTTCCACATCACTGCCATTATCCTGGGTTAAGCTCCTGTTCCTTTTTACCTAGAGTAGTAGTCTCCTTGTTTTAGGCTTGCTCCCCTCTTATGTCATACTTATGAGCATTCTTTCCTCAATACTGATCTAACCATCTCATACCTTTCCTCAAAAACATTTGCTAGTTTCCCACTTCCTACAGTCTGGCTCACAATCACCTTTCTATTGCTAGTGCTAAATCCTGTTGATCCTCCTTTTTTAATGGTGGATCATTAACCTGGAAATGCCAGCTACTACTCCAAAGGGTGCTATTGGGACCTTCAACTTCATTCATTCATTCACTTATTCATTCATTCAGTGAGTTTTACTGAGTGCTGAGTTAGGTGTTGGGGAGCTAATGATGATAAGACATAATCTTAGTTTTCAGAGATGCTGCAGCCAGATCTTAAATTTATTGTCTTTGACTACTTGTGTGCTATGATGACAAATTTGAGTAGTTTCGACAGAGACTGTGCACTTTGCAAAGACTAAGCTATTAACTATTGAGCCTTCTTCAGAAAATGTTTTCTATTCTCTGGTGTAGATGGTCACTCAGAATTTGCCAATAAGAACTAGTATTTGGATGTTCACTATGTTGATTGTGGTGTTTGGGTAGATCTGTGGCCTCACTAAGAACCCAGTGAGCATATTGACCTTGATCCCTTCTTAGTAATCTGTTTCTGTGGATTCTTTTCTGTTAATTTATGGGCACTGATTCTTCCTCACTTTCTCTGTGTTTGGTGTTATTCAGATTTCTTCCATAGGATGAAGACATATTCTTGACATATGCTTATTTCCTTCAGGTTACCTTTAAATGTTGTACAAATTCAGCCTGTTAACTATCCCTTAAATTCTATGTACATGTTGGATTGTGAATCTATGCAGTACATGAGGACCCAGACATCCCAATAATGATGATGGCCATGACAATGAGACACCTTGTACTAGGCATGTAACGTACATTATGTGCCATTCTTAATACCTTTTTGCAATGAAGATATTCAGATTTTATAGATAGATAAGCAGAGACTCAGAGTGGTTAATTAATGTGCCCGAAGTCACACAACTATTATGTGGTAAAGGCCAAATTAAAATCTAGGTCTATTTTACTTTGTGTAAATTTGTGTACTTTCTACCATAATGCCTTGCTTCTTAGTGACAGTATGATGTATATCTATTCCACTTTAGAGTGCTCTCAAACAACTGTTCTTCTGTATATTACCTCATTTAATTGATTTTGAGCCTTACCACAACCTACCAGAATGTAAGCTTCAGGAGGGCAAGGATTTTGTTTGACTTATTTTCTTTTTTCTTTCTTTTTTTTTTTTTTTTTTAGATTTTATTTATTTATTTGACAGACAGAGATCACAAGTAGGCAGAGAGGCAGGCAGATAGAGGGAAGGGGGGAAGTAGGCTCCCCGCTGAGCAGATGGCCCGATGCGGGCCTCAATCCCAGGACCCTGGGATCATAACCTGAGCCGAAGGCAGAGGCTTTAACCCACTGAGCCACCCAGGTGCCCCTGTCTGACTTATTTTCTGCCACAATTTTAGCACCTGGTACAATATTTGACATATAGCAGGTGCTTAATAATTTTTTGGCTTTTCAATTTCAGTTATTTTATTTTATTTATTTTTATTTAATTTTATTTTTTATTAACATAAAATTTATTATGTGCCCCAGGGGTACAGGTCTGTGAATCATCAGGCTTACACACTTCACAGCACTCACCATAGCACATACCCTCCCCAATGTCCATAACTCAGCCACCCTATCCCTACCCTCCTACCTCCCTACCCCCCAGCAACCCTCAGTTTGTTTCATGAGATTAAGGATCTCTTATGGTTTGTCTCCTTCCCGATCCCATCTTGTTTCATTTTTTCCCTCCCTATTCCCCACGACCCCCCACCCTGCCTCTCAAATTCCTCATATCAGAGAGATCATATATTAATTGCTTTCTCTAATTTACTTATTTCGCTTAACATAATACCCTTTAGTTCCATCCATGTCATTGCAAATGGCAAGATTTCATTTCTCCTGATGGCTGCATAGTATTCCATTGTATGTGTATTTATATTGTGTGTGTATATATATATGTGTGTATACACCCCCCCCAATATATATATATATATATATATATATACACACACACACACACACAATCGCATCTTCTTTATCCATTTATCTGTTCATGGACATCTAGGTTCTTTCCATAGTTAGGCTATTATGTACATTGCTGCTATAAACATTCGGGTACATGTGCTCCTTCGGACCACTAAATTTGTAACTTTGGGGTAAATACCCAGTAGTGTGATTGCTGGGTCATAGGGTAGCTCTATTTCAACTTTTTGAGGATCCTCTATACTGTTCTCCTAAGTGGCTACACCAGTTTGCATTCCCACCAACAGTGTAGGAGGGTTCCCCTTTCTCTGCATCCTTATCAACATCTGTCATTTCCTGACTTGTTAATTTTAGCTATTCTGACTGGTGTGAGGTGTTATCTCTTTGTGGTTTTTCTTTGTATTTCCCTGATGCTGAGTGATGTTGAACACTTTTTCATGAGTCTGTTGGTCATTTTGATGTTTTCTTTGTAAAAATGTCTGCTTATGTCTTCTGCCTATTTCTTGATTGGGTTATTGCTCTCTGGCTGTTGAATTTGATAAGTTCTTTAAAGATTTTGGATACTAGCCCTTTATCTGATGTCATTTGCGAATATCTTCTCCCATCCTGTCAATTATCTTTGGTTTTGTTGACTGTTTCCTTTGCTGTGCAAAACCTTTTGATCTTGATGAAGTCCCAATAGTTCATTTTTGCCCTGCTTTTCTCACCTTTGGTGATGTTTCTAGGAAGAAGTTGCTGTGGCTGAGGTCAAAGAGATTGCTGCCTGTGTTCTCCTCAAGGATTTGGAAGGATTCCTGTCTCACATTGAGGTCTTTCATTCATTTTGAGTCTATTTTTGTGTGTAGTGTAAGGAAATGGTCCAGTTTCATTCTTTTGCATGTGGATGTCCAATTTTTCTCAACACCATTTGTTGAAGAGACTATCTTTTTTACCATTGGACATTCTTTCCTGTTTTGTTGAAGATTAGTTGACCATAGAGTTGAGGGTCCATTCCTGGGCTCTCTATTCTGTCCCATTGATTTATGTGTCTGTTTTGTGCCAGTACCATACCATCTTGATGATTACAGCTTTGTAATAGAGCTTGAAGTCTGGAATTGTGATGCCGCCAACTTTGGTTTTCTTTTTCAACATTCTTGTGACTATTCAGGGTCTTTTCTGGTTCCATATAAATTTTAGGATTATTTTTTCCATTTCCTTGAAAAAAAATGATGGTATTTTGATAGGGATTACATTAAATGTGTAGATAGCTTTAGGTAGCATTGACATTTGCACAATATTTGTTCTTGCAATCCATGAGCATGGAACATTTTTCCATTTCTTAATGTCTTCCTCAATTTCTTTCATGAGTACTTCACAGTTTTCTGAGTACAGATTCTTTGCCTCTTTGGTTAGGTTTATTCCTAGGAATCTCATGGTTTTGGGTGCAATTGTAAATGGGATTGACTCCTTTATTTCTCTTTCTTCGGTCTTGCTGTTGGTGTATAGACATGCAACTGATTTCTGTGCATTGATTTTATATCCTGACAATTTACTGAATTCCTGTATGAGTTCTAGCAGTTTTGGAGTGGAGTCTTTTGGGTTTCCACATAAAGTATCATATCATCTGCAAAGAGTGAGAGTTTTACTTCTTCTTTGCCAATTCGGATGTCTTTTATTTCTTTTTGTTGTCTGATTGCTGAGGATAGGACTTCTAGTACTAAGTTGAATAGCAGTGGATGTAGAGGACATCCCTGCCATGTTCCTGACCTTAGGGGAAAAGCTTTCAGTTTTTTCCCCCATTGAGAATGATATGCATTGTGGGTTTTTCATAGATGACTTTGATGATATTGAGGTATGTACCCTCTATGCCTACACTGTGAAGAGTTTTGATCAAGAAAGGATGCTGTAGTTTCTCAAATGCTTTTTCAGCATCTATTGAGAGTATCGTATGGTTCTTGTTCTTTCTTTTATTAATGTATTATGTCACATTGATTGATTTGTGGATGTTCAACCAACCTTGCAGCCCAGGAATAAATCCCACTTGGTCGTGGTGAATAATCCTTTTAATGTACTGTTGGATCCTGTTGGCTAGTATTTTGGTGAGAATTTTCGCATCTGTGTTCATCAAGGATGTTGGTCTGTAATTCTCCTTTTTGATGGGATCTTTGTCTGGTTTTGGGATAAATGTCATGCTGGCCTCCTAAAATGAGTTTGGAATTTTTCCTTCCATTTCTATTTTTTGGAACAGTTTCAGGAGAATAGGTATTATTTCTTCTTTAAGTGTTTGGTAGAATTCTCCTGGGAAGCCGTCTGGCCCTGGGCTCTTGTTTTTTGGGAGATTTTTGATGACTGTTTCAATCTCTTTATTGGTTATGAGTATGATCTGGTTTTCTATTTCTTCCTGGTTCAGTTTTAGTAGTTTATTTGTCTCTAGGAATGCGCCCATTTCTTCCAGATTGTCAAATTTGCTGGTGTATAGTTGCTTATAATATGTTCCTACAATTGTTTGTATTTCTTTGGTGTTGGTTGGGATCTCTCCTCTTTCATTCATGATTTTATTAATTTGGGTCCTTTCGCTTTTCTTTTTGATAAGTCTGGCCAGAGGTTTATCAATCTTGTTAATTCTTTCAAAGAACCAGCTCTTAGTTTCATTTATTTGTTCTACTGTTCTTTTGTTTTCTATTTCATTGATTTCTGCTCTGATCTTTATGATTTCTCTTCTCCTGCTGGGTTTAGGCTTTCTCTGCTATACTTTCTTATTTCCTTTAGGTGTAGGGTTAGGTTGTGTACTTGAGATCTTCCTTATTTATTGAGAAAGGCTTGTATTGCTATATACTTTCCTCTCAGGACCTCCTTTGGTGTGTCCCACAGATTTTGACCAGTTGTATTGTGTTTCCATTTTCATTTGTTTCCATTAAATTTTAAAATTTTTAAATTTTTTAAAATTTAATTTAAAAAACTTTTAAAATTCTTCTTTAATTTCCTGGTTGAACCATTCATTCTTTAGTAGGATGCTTTTTAGCCTCCATGTATCTGAGTTTTTTCCAACTTTCCTCTTGTGATTAAGTTCTAGCATCAGAGCATTGTAGTCTGAAAATATGCAGGGAGCGATCTCAATCTTTTGATGCTGGTTGAGACCTGATTTGTGTCCCAGGATGTGATCTATTCTAGAGAATGTTCCGGGACGCCTGGGTGGCTCAGTTGGTTGGGCAGCTGCCTTCGGCTCAGGTCATGATCCCAGCGTCCTGGGATCGAGTCCCACATCGGGCTCCTTGCTCGGCAGGGAGCCTGCTTCTCCCTCTGTCTCTGCCTGCCATTATGTCTACCTGTGCTCGCTCTCTCTCCCTCTCTCTCTCTGACAAAAAAATATTAAAAAAAAAATCTTTAGAGAATATTCCATGTGCACTAGAGAAGAATGTGTGTTCTGTTGCTTTCAGATGGAAGGTTCTAAATATATTTGTAATGTCCATCTGGCCCTGTGTGTCATTTAAAACCTTTATTTCCTTGTTGATCTTTTGCTTAGATGATCTGTCCAAGTCTGTGAGGTGGGTGTTAAAGTCCCCTACTATTATTTTATTATTGTTGATGTGTTTCTTTGATTTTGTTACTAGTTGGTTTATATAATTGGCTGCTCCCATCTTAGAGGCATAGATATTTAAAATTGTTAGATCTTCTTGTTAGACAGACACTTTAAGTATGATACAGTTTCCTTACTCATTTCTTATTGTCTTTGGCTTAAAATCTAATTTATCTGGTATAAGGAGTGCCACCTCAGCTTTCTTTTGATGTCCATTAGCATGGTAAATTGTTTTCCACCCCCTCACTTTAAATTTGGAGGTGTTTTTGGGTCTAAAATGAATTTCTTATAGACAGAATACCAATGGGTCTTTTTTTTTTTTTTTTTTTAAATCCATTCTGACACCCTTTGTCTTCTGATTGGATTATTTAGCCTATTTACATTCAAGGTAACTATTGAAAGATATGAATTTAGTGCCATTGTATCACTGGTAAGATGACTATTACTCTATATTGTCTCTGTTCCTTTCTGGTCTATGTTACTTTTAGGCTCTCTCTTTGCTTAGAGGATCCCTTTCAATATTTCTTGTAGGGTTGGTTTGGTGTTTGAAAATTCTTTTAGTTTTTGTTTGTCCTGGAAGTTTTTATCTCTCTATTTCCAATGACAGCTTAGATGGATATTGTATTTTTGGCTGCATATTTTTCTTATTTAGTGCTCTGAATATATCATGCCAGTCCTTTCTGGCCTGCCAGGTCTCTTTGGATAGGTCTGCTGCCAATCTAATATTTCTACCATTGTATGTTACAGACCTCTTGTCCGAGGTGCTTTCAGGATATTCTCTTTGTCACTAAGACTTTCAAGTTTTACTATTAGAAGATGGGGTGTGGACCTATTTTTATTGATTTTGAGGGGGTTCTCTTTGCCTCCTGGATTTTGATGCTTGTTCCCTTTGCCAAATTAGGGAAATTCTCCATTATAATTTTCTCCAGTATACCTTCTGTCCCTCTCTCTCTTTCTTCTTCTTTTGGAATCCCAATTATTCTAATATTGTTTCATCTTATGGTATCACTTAACTCTCAAATTCACCCCTTGTGGTACAGTAGTTGTTTGTCTCTTTTGCTCAGCTTCTTTATTCTCTGTGATTTGGTCTTCTATATAACTAATTCTCTCTTGTGCCTCATTTATTCTAGCAGTAAGAGCCTCTAATTTTTATTGCATCTCATTAATAGTTTTTTGATTTCAACTTGGTTAGATTTTAGTTCTTTTATTTCTCCAGAAAGAGATTTTATTTCTTCAGAAAGGGATTCTCTAAAATCTTGCATGCTTTTTTTTGGGGGGGGGCCAGCTAGCAACTTGATAGTCATCATTCTGAACTCTAGCTCTGACATATTACTAATGTCTCTATTGACTAGATCCCTAGCTATTGGTGCTTCCTCTTATTCTTTTTTTTTTTTTTTTTTTGTGGTGACCTTTTCTGTCTTGTCATTTTATCTAGGTAAGAATAGATGAATGAGAGAACAAAATACTAAAAGGGTAGCAATGACCCCAGAAAAATTTACACTAACCAAATCAGAATAGACCCAAAACTGAGGGGAGAAGAAAAAATATATATATATTAGATTGGTGAATAGAACAGAACCACATACTTGCTTTTGGGTGTTAGAAGAAACTACCTCACAAAATTTTAAAGAAAGAAAAACTTACATATATACAAAAATAAGGGTAAACACCATGAAGGGATGGAATATGACTGTAAAGATGAAAATTAAAAAAGATTCTAAAAAGGGAATTGATAAGATAAGCAGTTGAAAAAAGAAAAAAAGAGAGAAAGGAATGTGATCAGGTTGGAGGCTAGAACAAAGCAATGTGCTAGATTTAGGGCATATTTTGATCTATTAGAAGAAGTTGTATGCCAAAATTTTAAAGAAAAAAAAAACCCCTGTATGTATACACAAAATAAGCTTAAATACAGGGAAGGGATAAAATAGGACTATAAAAATGAAAATTTAAAAAGATCTTTAAAAAGGTACTATAAGATTAAATAGTTAAAAATGTTAAAATAGGAAAGCAGAAAAATTAAAAAATAGAATAAGAAAAAAATAAAATAAAAAAAATTAATTTTGAAAGACTAAAGGATCATGTGAAAAAAGACATGAATTCTATGTGTTGCTTTCCCATAGCCCTGGAGTTCTGCAGTTCTCATTAATCAGTGAACTTGGGCTTGGCTAGATGTTCTTGCTGATCTTCTGGGGGAGGGGTCTGTTGCTGTGATTCACAAACGTCTTCACCCTAGATGGAAATGCACTGCCCTTGCCAGGGTCCCGCCTAAATAATCTGCTTGAGTTCACTCTTGAACCTTTTGTTCCCTGAATGCTTTCCGTACAGCTTTGGAAGACAGGAATGAAGATGGTGGCCTCCTGATCTTTGGCCTGAAGGAGCCAAGATCTCAGGAGCCCACATCTCAGTGCGCCCTCAGAGAAGAGCCGTCAATTGCTCCCATCTCCCTGGTTTCTGGCCGTACTGGGAGCTCATTCAGCCTGTGACTGAGCATTTCTCTCTCTGGTGCACAGTCCCATTTGGAGTTTCCAAGCCCACCAGATTTTTTGTGCTCCCACACTGCTCCTCCTGAAGGAGGAAGGAGGGTGTCTCTCTGGATCTGCTACTTGTGGGATTCCTGGTTGAAGAGCAGTGCCTTGGATTATGCTTTAAGGTAATCTTGAGCTCAGAACCCACTTCTCAGCCCCATCTCTGCAGTGGCTTCCCTGCTCTGATACCTGGGAGCTCTGCCATCCTCAGACACCTTGGTCTTTTTGTGTCCCTACAGGACCTGAGACAACACTGTCTGCGTGAGGGCTCCATCCCCCTCTTAGCCTCTGGAGCAACATCTCTCAGTGGGGTAGACTTCTAAAAGTTCTGATTTTGTGCTCCGCTGCTCCACTGCTTGCTGGGAGCTTGCCCCTCCCCCTGTGGTCTATCTTCTGGAATGTTGCCTCAGATTCACTTCTCAGCAGGTCCTACCTTCCAGAAAGTGGTCAATTTTCTGTTCCTAGAATTGCTGCTCTTCTTCTTCTTTTTTTTTTTTTTAATTTAAATTAAAAATTTTTTTATAAATTAATTTATTTATTTTCAGAAAAACAGTATTCATTATTTTTTCACCACACCCAGTGCTCCACTGCTCTTCTTCTCTTCTATCTCCTATTGAGTTTGCAGTTGTTCAGAATGGTTTGATGACTATCTACCTGAACTTCTGGGACCTGAGGATATTTCAGTCTCCTACTTCTCCACCATCTTGCTCCTCCCCCATTTTATTTTATTTTTTTTTTAAAGATTTTATTTATTTGTTTGACAGAGAGAGAGAGAGAAAGAGAGAGAGTGTATAAGCAGGCAGAGTAGCAGGCAGAGGGAGAGGGAGAAGTAGTCTCTCTGCCCAGGACCCTGGGATCATAACCTGAGCCAAAGGCAGACTCTTAACTGACAGGCCACCCAAGCATCCCAATATTTTCTTGATTGAGTGGGTGTGCTCACTATTCCCATCAACTCTTTCTTACAAGCCAATAACACACAAATTTTGCTCAGGTTTTCCTTTATCCTTTAAACACTATAACATGTACATTTTCTTTACAATTAAGGAGACTATGTTTCCTTATTTACCTAATAGAGTTCCAGTTTGCTTCTGATTTTTGCACAATTATTAATAGGACCCTCTTTCACTCTCAAAAGTGTTCTGATTTAAAAAAAAAAAAGTGTTCTGATTTAGTCAAGAAATCAAAGTGGTTAAGTAAAGCACTGCTGAGCCCAGGAAGGTTGAATTTGGAAGCCTCATGGATAGAAGATTGTAAGTATAGACTCTGGAGCCAGGCCACCTAGGTTTGAATACCAGCCCAGTCATATACCTGACATGCCAGTTGAAGAAGTAACCTAACCTCTCCATGCCTCTATTCCTTTATGGAGATAAGGCTAAGACCTGTCTCATAGGGTTGCTGATAAGCATTAAATGAAATAATTGCACAGTGCTTACAGTAGTGCCTGAGTCATGGTTATTAGGAGTACTCTGTCTTTGAACAAGTTATAAAAAGTTTAGGGGCTCATTTTTGGAAATTTGTATTCTTCAGCATTCACCAAAAGTCAAACAAGTCATATAAAGCTTCCCTCCAAAAGGCTGCCCCATTGCAACAAGCTGGTAACCAGCAAGTATTTATTAGATTAAAATACCTTGTACTGAGTTAGCAATTTATTTCAAGCTCTCCCAGTCATCCTGGATTTGTCAGCTTGTCTTCTGGTTGACCAAATCTTCTAGGATGGAAACTTGTCTTTCCAGATTCTCCTTCCATTTCAAGGGAGTTATGGAGGGGTCTTGTGGAAAAGTGTCCCCTTTCAAGGTCTACCACGAAAAGGAGTTCATATTCTCATACACATTTCTCATTGGGATGTATGTGGCAGGAAGAAGTTCCTTTGTACAATGCCCCCACCCTGCTTTCCTGGCATTAGCTTTTAAAGTGAAAGCAACTGAGCAATGCAGAGCTCAGTTACATCCGACATGATGAGTCTCTGGTTTAAAAAGGCACCAGAAATGAACAGCAACCAATTTCAGCTTATTCCCCCTTTTTCTGTACAACACTGTTTATTAGACCAGATGATGTACTCGACTCCAAAACATTCATATGGAAAAAAAAATTGAAGAATTGTGATTAAAATTGATTTTTTCCCTTTGGGAAGTTGGAATCAAAAATGGTTACCTGCTCATTTATGAAACAGATTTATTCTGTTGACATGAAGGCTTGTTTGAAATGTAATTGAATTTCTGTTACCTAATGGAAAGTGACAGTTAACAGTATTTATTTTCCATTTGTGTCTCAGCAGATAACATAACACAATTTTGATTTGTAGTTAGCTTCGGAATCTGAGATTGTTCTATCTCTGTAATTGAAAAGATGGGAGTGTGATGGCCCCAATACAATCCTTTTTTTGTTTTTATACAACCAGTAAAGGTAGCTTTAATACAGTAAACAGCCTCTCTTCCATGCTGCTAATGGTTATATTCAGATGTACGGCATGCAGCATGTCTTTCTTATTAGGCTTTAACACATCTTTCTATGTTGATAATCTTTCCATTTAGAGTCAAATTTTTTCTCTCTGCAACTAATTTCTGTAAATAACCTTGCCTCTGTCTTCTCCCCCTTCCTTTTGAACAAAAATAACTTCTATCTTAGAAATGAAGTGAATAGTCTCCACAAGGATTTCAACTATTCCTGTCTAGCTGACATTTCTGGGTGCCTTGTGTACGGGAGATGGGTGTCATGGGGAAGGGTGACTTTTGAAAGTGGCAGTTGTTCAACACAGGGGGCCGGGCTTTCATGTCTGCAAAAGGAATGCTTCCTTTTTGACCTGATGTTACACTTTTCCCTTATCTGAGTCTAGACTGAGAGGGACAAGTCTACAATGACTTTTAAAATTGACTGAAAATGGGAATGAATGTTCATTAAGATGGTTTTCTTCTTCATTCAGAGAAGGTGGAATCAAATCTTGAGCCTGTCTTCTCAGTAGAGGTTCATCTGTCTTCCCCTAACTTCATTCCTCAGACCCCCAGCTTTCCCAGAAACCTCTTTGGATAGATAATTCCTGACCACCATTTGAGAAACACTGAAAGTACATGACAAATAGCAGGAAAGGAGGTTTCACGGCCACTGGACTTGATTATGGAATGCCCTGCCTGGCCCTTGACTTGCTAAGTGACCATGGGAAGTTCACTTTATCCACCTGCTGTAAACAAGGGCCTCGAAGGCCCTCAACAGTGGTTGGATGAAAGGTCTTCAGGGAAGCTATAGCATTTTGATTCAATAAAACCAGCCTTTTGCCTCAGGGCCACCTCCATCAAACACCCTGTCAAAGTGCCCAAGTTTAAGACAAGTAGCCAAGATGGCCTGGAGGGCAGGGGCAAAGAAGAGATGACCAAATGCTGATCATTCATAACAACCGCCTGCAAGGGGAGAACAGACATTTTGGCTTTTACTAATTTAAAAGTTGCCCATCAGACTCTGTGGGCAGTAGAGTTCTCTCCTGGAAATAGAGTGTTCTAGCAAGGACATTCATTACTCAGGACTTTCTTTCTTTTCTTTTTTTTTTTTTTTTTTTGGTATGTGGTATTTTGTAAACAGTTATGCAGCCACAAAATCAAACCTTTTATACAACATCAGATATCATAACCATCAATTATTATTCTATCATCAAACCATTTCCTTGTTCATGCTGAAAAATGAATCAAGAGGGAGGATGGATTTTCAGAGGTGGCTTGAATCTAGAGTGGCAAAGGCCTCATGAGCATGCGAAGTGTCAGCCTCAAGAGGGACAACTGGGGGCGTAATGGAGAGAATGGGAAGCAGCTGCTCCTAATGTGGGGATAGTGTTGCTTCAAAGTGAATGTTCAGCAGGAACGTGCCCCACAGGATGATTTTAGAAAATGGCTCTCCGTTCAGCAAACACTTATTGGGCATCTGGCACGTGCCCAACACTGTGCTAGATTAAGTGGTAAATGATTAAAACACACACACACACACACACACACACCCAGAAAACTTCAGACAAGATCTTTGTATTTGAGGGAGTCACTGTTTCTAGGAACAGAGAAGTCTTGGCTGCTTGCTTCAGAACACATGCACAGACTCCCCCCCCCCTTTTTTTTTTAAATGATGATGGGGGTGAGGAGGGTGCATTGTAAACTTTTGATTAAATGCTGACCTTTCAAGAATCCTCCATGATGACTTTAGAAGCTCACTGCAATCTCCACTGATGTTGCCATTCACTAAATAGACCCCAGGCTATTTAATGACTTGATGACTCAGTTTCTCTATCAATAAAATTATGTCAGTAATTTTACCCACCCCACGGGGCTATTTGCAATTTGCTACAAATTTTAGGGATGAAAGGTTCTAAATCACTACTGGTGTTATTATTTACTTAACAGCTAGAGTTCAATTCTCATCAACATGAACCTCATTAACCCTGGACTTGGATGGTTTTGCCAGATAAAATCCTTCTAAATCATGGGGTCTGAAAGATCTTGTGTGTCTTTTTTATGATAAATATTGAAGACAAATCAACTTTTATTAAGGCAAAATCAGAATAATATTCATTTATTCACCATTAAAGGGCTCATAAATGATTATTTTGACTTTTAATGCAGTATCCCTTATGCATACTAAGTTACACAGTAGATAAACCAATTAGGGGTTGATTTTTTTTTTTTTTCCCCTAAGACCAAATACCAGAAATAGACCCTTTAATATAGGTATGGTAAGGTATGTAAAAAATGCTATGGTGGCACTCAGAATTTATTAGGGATCCAGGTCTTTTCTGTCTTTCTGTTCTTACATTTGTAGTGAATGGGCTTTCATCTCCAGGATGAAAGACAATTGCTGAATCTCCAGCCTTTATTTCTATGTTTCAGACAGGAAGAGGAGGGGCCAGGGCATAAAGGGGTGAGTTCCAGTCTTCTGTCATTGCTTAAGGAATTCTTGGACATCCCAGGTAATGACCTCTGCTTTAATTTCATTGGCCAGAACTTACTGACCTCTCCTCGCATAGCTGCAAGGGAAGCTATGAAATGTAGAATCAACTGGGCACACTGGGACACTTCAAAGGAAATTGGGGCTTTACCATTATGGAGAAAGGGAGAATGAGGATTAGATAGGCAGCCTCCCAAGTAGATGTCAGGCAGACCTTCTTTGTGGTATCCATGTTCCAGTTTATAAGCTGATGGGTCAATTTAATAACAAGTTTATTGCAATATCAGCTTATTGCCAGATGCCAAAGGCAAATATGTTTATCTAGCTGGAAATTATATTATACATTTGTAGTTGTGTGTGTGTGCGTGCATGCGTTCATATTTATTTTTACACAGTCTTGCATTTTGATATGTGCTTACACAGTGTAGCATCACACAAGTATGATATGGCATATGTCAATATGCCAATAGTGTGTTTGCTTTTAATGCTACAGTTTGGGAAAATGCTGATGCTTAAAGGAAAAAGAACATAAAAGCAGTTGTAAGGTGATTTTGCCTTATTTCTAGATAATGAGGTCTTATACAACAAAATGTGGCAAATTAAACAGTGGTATACAAATGTGAGGAGGATACAAATAAGGGGATGCATACTGCTTCATACAGGAACTGAGTGGAGACTGAAGTTAGGAAACCCAGAATCTTCATGTTTATTTCACGCTGCTCCCGCCTAATCAGACCTGACCTTTAGAAGGCCTTGATGTGAGGGACCCTCATCAGGTGGGAAATGATGAATTAAGTAAAAGTTTAAATTGCAAATATGGAAATGTTTAATTTGCCCCTGACAAATAAAAAGCCACATGATTTTTGATGCAGGCTATAATTGCAACAGACATGGCTCTTACAGATGAGGTTGACTAATATGTAATTAATATACAAAAATTCTGTATCTCCTAAAAAGGGGTTTTCTCACCTGGAATTTCTGGTTTGAGTCTTGACTCTAGTGACACTACTCATAATTCAGTGCAAGATGGGCTTTCCTGAAGGATGCAAACAGCCTTGTTTAATGTTCTTCCTGTGACATCCCTGAAGACTGAAGTTATTTGTGTGTTAGTGTTGTGGGGTCTTTAGGTTGTCCTGCTCTGTGACATCGAGATTTGACCAGATACTGGTTCCCATTCATATGTTCATTTAAATAATAGCCATACTTTGGCTTATGTGGAGAAGGGCTAAATTGAAGTAGTCCATATATTCTGGACTCCAAACAGCAAGCTAGCTCTTTGACCCCCACCCCACTTCCAGATCTGAACAAAGTGATTAAACATTTCAGTCCCCGGAAGAGGCCTTATTTTCTAAATTACTGCTGAAGGGCACTCTACAACCTTAAAAAGCCTATATACTTACTTCTGTGTACAATTCTTCACCCCAGATAGAACTCAGTTCCTTATGTCAAACTTCTTAGGCAATAATGCACAAGACTAGAATTTTGGTTCACGTTGCGATGTCAATATATTTTTTATTACTCTGGAAACTGTGGCTTTAGTGAATAATTTTTAATGGCAAAAGTCCCATTCATCAACTAGGATCCATGGTCGGCTGTGGCGATCCATGCTGACAAATGAGGAAATCAGTGACTGAATTTAAAATCGGGTCCTTAGAGAAGTTGTGTAATAAAGAGCATAAAATTTTCACCGCAGCTGTTCTTTGTGTTCAATCTGTGTATTTGGCTGTGACTTTTGGCAGCATTTGTGCTTTGGTTTTGGTATAGAATATTTTATCCCCTTCTTGGTAATGAGACCTATGGATTTAGTTGACTCAATTCTGTACTTTTTTTTACTGCTCAGTCCACTAGTGGCCTATTAGCTGTTATATGACTGTAGTGAGAGGAGTTGTTTAGGTTCTTATCATTAAACATTTAGGAAGCATATTTATTAAACACATATGTAGTATAAATGCCATTTCACAGAAGGGAGGCATAGGGGCTTCTAGATGTTTACATTTTGAGAAGAGTAAATTTGTACGACAGATACCAGTAAAACCCAAGAACTTTATAGGAACTATGCTTCTAGGACATCTGTTTCCAGGTTTTGTTTTTGGTGTAGAATTGAGCATAATAAAAGCCATGTTTTTACTAGGACACTATGCATTTTCTGCCACATTTTAAGCTCGGGCAATGATTTTCCTATGACTATTCAATGCCTAACCCAGAATTTAGTACCTGTAGGTGATTCTCATGTGTTGGTTGAAATGAACTAAACTGTTACTAAGGTTAAATATTGTATAAGTCAGGATAGGGTAGGTTATGCTGCATTAACAAACAATCCTCAGATCATGGTGGAAAATGGAGATCACATGTATTAACAGGAACCATGACCAACATTTCTCAAGTAGTTAAAACATAGCAGACACTATTCTAAATAGTTCATCTAGATAAATTCTTTTAATCCTCACGATAACTAAGTGAGACGTGTGCTGTTATTATTCCTATTTTGTGAACAAGGATGCTGAGGCACAGCATCCTTATTCAAGGTTAGAACTTATCCAAGGTTACACAGTGAGTCTCAGAGCCAGGATTCTAACCTTAGAAATCTGGTTTCAGAACCCAAGCCCATAACCACTACATAATATTTTTGTGACCACTGAATGCGTTTGTCTGCAACAGCATCTCTTTTCCCTCCACCCCCCCACTCTTCCTCTCTCTCTCTCAATTTGGTAATAGAATCTGAATTTTGCTTTTGCCCCAACTGGCTATGTGACTGAGATAAACCAATCAGAGTTTCTCTCCCCAAATTAGAATAATGACTACAATTGGAACTAAAATTTGTCTCCATGGAGAAGACTAGTAAAAAGGTCTATTCATTCCTGCTATCTAGATCCTTTGTTATCTAGGTGCCTTCTTTCTGAAGCCTGACTGTACAGTCTTTTCTTTGGCACTATTGTTTAGCACATGTCCACTCATTTTCTCTTTGTAAAAAATTACTTGGACTTATATTAGCTGAAGATGGTTTCTGTTGCTTATAACTGAAGAACCTTGATTGACTCAGGGCATAGTTGACAGGAGAGTTGTTACATCTTAGTGACACATTTCTTTTTGGTTTCCTTTCTGGATATGGAGTAGCAGTGGCTGTGGACAGAAGCAAACTGGCCTGTTTCAGCCACTTTGGTCGGTGTACAAATCGACTACTCATTTGATGATGATCGAACTGACTCAAAATGTATGGGACTCTCATTTCCACTTTTCTCAAAGCTCATCATGAGGTTCAGGTGTTAGTTATTTTTTTCACTCCTGGGATGGAAACAAGCTATTGAGGTTTTTTGGTTTGTTTTGTTTTGACTTATGATAATGAATCATTTTTTTACAGTGAACTTTTTTGTCTGGATATAAAAGTTATATGGATGAATGAAATCTGTTCATTGGCTTTGTTGGAGTATTATACATCCCCATAATGACCCATGAATGTAAATCACGAGTTTGTATTTTGAAGTGAACTGAAGGCTGTGAGAAGTTTGTGGGCAGAAAGGAGATGTTTTTAAAGTACATTTCTGAGAAGAACATGTATCAAAGCATCACAACCTATTGATTCAGAGCATGGGATTTTTGGGGGAGAGATTATGAAGATGTGGGCTCAATTCTCCTAGCTCTACTACTTGGCAACTCTGGGAAAGCTAGTTAGTCTCTGCCTAATTCAACCATTTGTACTAGTAAGTTGTAATGTTTACCTTGTCCCTGATATATAGTAGATGTTTATTAAGTGACGCTCAATATTAATAATATTGAGTTGATATCCAGGTGCTTTCTAGTTTCAAGTGAGAGTCACTTTAACACTTCCTTATTATCTTTTATTTATTTATTTCAATACATTTGTCTTGTTTTCTTAACAGTACACAAATGTCTTGTCTTCTCTCTTCTTCTTCCACCATCACCCTGGATCAATCCTCTGTATCCAGCTCCACCCTCCATTCATTATACATTTATAATTGAGAAAAGATGTTGTGTTGATTTGAATGGTGAGACTGAAGGACATGTGCGTGGGGGTAGGACAGACCTTGATATGCATCCTGGAATCTCCATTTACCATTTGTGTGACCGTGGACAGGATTCTGCCACTCTTTAGGTGGTAGATACTACCAGCTGCACAGAGATGCGAGGATTAAGTGAGCTAGAGTTATAGCCTAGCACAGAGACTGGGCACAAAAATTGAGACATTATTGATAATAACATTAGTTTTGGTTTAACAGGTGATGGATCACCACTTTAATGGATTCATTATGGGTATACACAGTCAGAATTGCTGAAATGGTAAAATTTACAAAGGTGATGGCCACTGACCTTATTGTTGTGAAGGCTATGTCCTGAACTTGTGTATAATTCAAGCAAAGTCTCTGCCAACCTAACTGATTTAGATGGAGAGGCTGATCTTTGTTTGGATGAGTTTGCCAACAGGACTTCTCATCTTCTAGGATCATTTTCAATTCTTTTGGAATAACATATTAGATAAATTATAAGACAACCAGTTAATTTAAGTTCTAGATAAACAATGAGTAATTTTTGGTTTAAGTATGACCCATGCAAAATTTGGGACATGCCTATACTAAGAAATTGTTTGTTATTTATTTGCATTGCATTTCAACCGGACATTCCGTATTTGTATTTTCTTAATCTGGTGACCTTATGTGGGGCCATGTAGCAACTACTCGTTAATCTTGCTACTGAAGTCAAGAATGGGCCTTTCAGGATAAAATTAGGTTTCTCTCTACTCTGTATGCTGCCCTGGATTCTAGCACAAGGCTTGCTCTGATGCTTTTCCCACAAATTCCAAGAGAACCCTGTTTTACCTCAATTTTGTGTTCGTCTATTTTAATTCGTTTCATCATATGAATAGCATTAACTCATCCTATTTATATATAATCTATTTATAAGCACTGAAAAAGAGAGGGTATATTTGGCAGGAAAAATAACTCCTATTTAGCAATTGGCAAACGTCAAGAGAGGTTTGGCTTCGATAAACATCTCTAAAAGTTGTGATGGAGCGAAGGGGATTATTACCATCCTCTTCCTTTTTGGGTAAACCTAAAAACTGAAAACAAACACATGAAAACATCTCGTGATAAGGAATGGAAAGAGGTTTTGCTTTTATCCTTACAGAATATTCTTTGAGGCAGCTTCTCAGTCCCAACTCTCAAGGCGTTAACTAAACAGCTTTGCATTAATTGGAGAGGCAGCTGGGTTGAGAGCTACAACTGATGCCTCTGATTGACCACGGCATGGTTAGTCACCCATGAAACTGCCTCTTCATGAGCCTTCCCATGAGGTTGCTGGCACAGGGGATGCCCCGAGAGGGTTCAAGGAGGGCAGCGGGCCCAGTTTGTCCTGTGTTCATGCATAGGCATTGTCGTGAGAGCTGCCACTCTCAAAAAGCCTAACAGGCGTCATCCAAGAGTTATAGGCATAGTTAGTGTCAAAGAACTGGTAGTTTCTTTTTGCGTCCTCCTTGCATCTTTATGGGATTATGGAAAAAAAAAAAAAAAGGAAATCCTTTGCCTGGTTTCTAATCATTCAAAGGGATCACTGCATAGTGATCAGATATCCATGGATGAGGAGATCCACATGAACACCAACTCTTGTTAGAAATCTCCAAAGGACAGAGTCTTCCCTCACAGAATGTTAATCCTGGGGGAAGGTTGGGGTTTAGACCTCAATAGGGCTTTTTTTTTTTTCAGCTGGATTATGCTCATTCTCACTTATTTTTAATGTGTGACCTAACTATGTTTTGAATTGCTTCCTATTTTTTTAGAAAAGAGAGAATTTATAGAATATAGAATATTTATATATAAATATAGAATATTTATAGAATAAATATAGAATATTTATTTCCAGAGACTTTAAAAATGAAAGCTCATAAAAATTAAGCCTTCTGGAGAAGTTATAATATGCATTTTAGGGGCATTACTTATGTATTAATGCACTTTGAAACAGCATTCAAATTCTATTTTCTGAGTATCAACTATGTACCAGACAAGACACAACAACAACAACAACAACAACAAGCAATTATATAGTTTTTCTACCTGCCAAATTCTATTCTAAAAGTTTCACATATTTATGTATTTATCTATCTCCTCATTTGCACCATGAATATAGCCGCAGCTTTGGCCCAGCCCATTCTAAGAGAAAATGCAGTGGAGAAGAAGGAGATAAAATACAATTTCTATACTCAAAGACTTAGATTTCAATTCAGAAAAGAAGGCATCCATACCTGTAACAATAAGGAAACAATTTAGGGTGATTTGAATCCAGAACAAGGAGGAAGGGAGCTGGGGAATCATATTGTTCTAGAAAGCACTGAGGAAAACTGTAATTTCAGAGTTAGGCCTGGAAAGAAGGTGGGGATCTGTCTGATGTGGGAACAAGGGTGGGGGGCACAGCACATGGAGGTGGCACGTGGAAGGGCACACACAGGTAAGTAAGCAAGACAGGTGTGACTGGATGACATTCCTGAAGCTTCTCTGGGCAAGGGCATGTCTAGCAGATGGAACATTACATCTTGCTACTGGCTTATTTGTAACTGACATTTTCTATAGAATAGTGGGCAGCAGTCCTGACCACTTATCTCTCTGTAGTCCCTCCTTTCTTGAAAGCAACCAGGCCATTCAAAGCAATTCCTAATAGTCCCCTTGTTCAGTGGGGGCATATTAGTTGAGTGACTATTTTGTGTCTGGAGCCTTCTGTGCTCTCCTAGGGTTGGTCTGTATGCAGGAGTGAGAATAGCGGCTCAATTCTTAAGACAATTCTCATGCAGGTGGTCTTAGAGAAGTCCACCTACTGACACCTCTGACTTGTCTTCCCTGCCCTTTGTCCTCCTTTTGACCTGCCTCTCCACCTCCCTCTCCTCTTCTGCACCCACTGCTCTCTGTCTCTGAGGAAGGTAGTTTTCTGCACATTACTACTGCCACACTTCCAAAGTGAGAGCCCTTTCTGTGCTGTTCTACAGGAGCCCTGCCTGTTTTGTTCCAGCTGCTCTAGCCATTTTCTCTTTAAATTCACTTCTGTCTTAATTTCTCACATTCTCCAAAGAATTCTCTCTCCAGTTCTTCCTCTCCTCACTGATTTCCTACCAGATGTTTCTCTCTGACTTACTGCTTTATTCCTGTTCCCTTTCTCTTTTAGTTAACTTATTTATTCTCCACGCCTGCTAGTCTCCACCCCTGGCACCCTGCCCCCTGTATTCAGCTGAAACATTGAGGCCGGTCAAGTGTACATGCTTTGAGAGTAGCTGGACTTGGGATAAACACCTGTTACACTGCTTCAGTGGCTATGTGTTTGGGGACAAGTTGTTTCACTCTCTGAGCCTTGGGATTCTCATACTTGGGGACAAACTCCCTAGCTTTCAGGGGTTTTGGGAAGATTAAATGTGATACTTCAGGATTTCAGTTTCATGCCTGGCAGAAAGCAAGAGCCCCCAAAATGATAACCATGACTATTATTTACTGTTGAATGCCACTCTAACTTAAGTTCAAGGAGTACTTTTTAACACTTGTATTGTACCTGCATTGACATAGAATGGCTGCCTTTGAACCTCTTGTCTACTGCAAAATCAGGATGAGAGAAACAGTGGGAAGTTAAATTACTGTGTCACTGAGAGAGGTTGAGAGAGAAAGAGATAATTTTAAATAGTCAGTTTTGTCAGTCTCAGAGGTTTGCACTTATTATAAAAAGGAAAGGAAATGAATTTCTTAACCAAGAGGGTGGTACTGGGCACCCATTTTCAGGGGATTCATCTGGCAATTAGATGGTGTACTTTAGGGAGTTTGGAGATAGGAAGACCACTTAGGAGGCCACAGTGATGACTTGAGAGGGAGAAAATGGGATAAAGACACAGAAAACTGTGACAGTAAGAGGGAAGATGAATGAGGTACATGAGAGAGTAGGGGTGTAGTAGAGGGTAAAAAGAGTAAAATACCAATCAAGATTTTGTCCATAGGATATTGTGAAAATGGTTGTTTCAAATTAATAAAAATGAGAATTTTGCCTAGAGGAATCAGTAGGAAAAGAGACATCAAATTAAGTTTAAGGCAGACTGTAACTTTAATGTCATCTCAAAGGGATCTGAAATATGGGGCTATATTTTGGAATCACTAGCATTGAGCCATTAACTGAAATGTTCTTTCATGTCATTAGTTCAACACATAGTTAGGTTAAACATTGAGTACCTAGTATGTGCAGGCATGATTCTGTGAGCTAGAGATACAGGAGGGAACAAAACAAATTTCCTGTCCTTTTGCTGCTTACATTCCAGTGTTGAGACTGGAGTGGGCTTTCAAAGAAGTTGTGATCATAAATCACATTGACTTGGAGATGGTACCATGCTTCTTAATGCTTTACTTGGACTACTTATGTTATTTATTTTTCAAAACAACTCAATGAGATAGATACCACTATGATCTCATTTTATAGATGTGGAAATTGAAGTGAAGGGAGGCTAATAGAGGAGGAAAATCAGAAGGTTTGATACCATGCTTTGTAGACCATTGACCAATGACATACAAATGGGAAAAGGGGAATGGGGAAGAAGATAAAGAAGGGGTCAGAAAAATGAGAGAGAAACGGGAAGTGAATCAGAGCAGTAATCAATGTTAAGTGCCCTGGTAAGTTAAGCAGATTAGGAAATGGGGACAGATCCCAGGATTTATTCAGAAAGATACTACTGACTGTCCTGTGATCAGGATCCCCAAGTAATACAAATCTATGCTAGATATCAGATTTCTCCCCAGACCGAGGAATGGCCATTGGGAAGATGGGCATAGACCACTCATTCCAAGAGTTAGAGAGAGAAAGTAGCAAAATAAAATAGCACTTAACAACCACTACCACGTGAAGTTATTTTCTACATGGAGACAACTTTCTTTGAAGGTAGGTGCAGAAAAGAGAGTAAGATGTTGGTGAAGTGAAGAAGAGGAAAGGTCCCAGGTGGCTTGAGAAGACAGAATCAAGAGGAATGGTGGAGAGAACAGCCTTGAATGGGAGGGCTCAGCTCTTGAAGAGTGTGGAAAGGATAAGAAAGCTGTAAGGCATGGATTTGCTGAAATGGAGCTGTGTAAGGATAGTTGGGACTCTTGCTCCCAAATTTTTATCCCAACAGGAAGATTCCATGTTATTAGGCACAAGTCTTGGTCAGCAGAAAGGACTGGGATAACAAAGAGAGAGGAGTATTTTCAGTAGTCTGTCTGGGAAACTCATCACATGGACTTACTATTCAAGCTGGTTGTAGTGTTGATGTCTACCGCTGTTTTATTATTTATTTTGGATTTTTAAAATAGCTGTTCCTCTTATCCTGTTGGCGCATGTCTTGTTCTTGTAGAGAAAAATGTTGGTGATATTAAAAGGAAATTTGTATTTGCACTTTCGTTAGTCTTTCACATCCTCTTCCTGTCAACTTTATTAGTGTGAAATGCCATTAATCATTACAGTGTCATAAAACACATTTTACAATAATGTTATTTCCCCCCAAGGTTTATTCCTACCATTCTAAGAGATATTTGTGTTGGAAATAGCTTTCATTTTGAGCCTTTCATCTTGAACTCCATAGTTATTCCTGGGACTATTGGCCCTTAGTTGATAATTGGTTTTGGATGCCTGTTACAGACTTTGTAATCTCCCGAGGGAGCTCTGCAAAGGGATGGGTTAGGCCAATAAAAAGACCCTTAGTTTCTGAACAAAAATCACTATATGGTCTTTTCCTGGGACCATGTGTTCAAAGCCTGGGAGGTTGGGAAATCCAGGTAGAGTCATCGTAAGGTGGAAAGGAGTTCATTGCCCGTGGGACACTGTGAAGAGTGGTGAGTTCCTGAAGGATCTGAAGGGTGAGAACCAGGGCTGTTGATAAGTGGAATGGGTTCACAGAGTTCAGGTTTGGGTGCAGCAATGAGGTTAGCCAGAGGA
Source organism: Neogale vison (assembly GCF_020171115.1). NCBI lineage: Eukaryota > Metazoa > Chordata > Mammalia > Carnivora > Mustelidae > Neogale > Neogale vison. Next base: position 49,260,059 of record NC_058101.1, read on the forward strand.
CTGGAATGGATTGCGAAAGAATTAAGAGTTCCTAGGTCGTTAAAAAGTATTTCACTTGGAGGCCACCCAGAAAAGGTGGGGTATGTGTATGTGGTGAACAGGTACAAATACGAAAAAGGTTGCAGCAGAATCCACTGGTCGTCATTCTCTGTCGCCATTCACTCAGCTCCTCAGTCCTTCATTCCAACTCCACATTCAGAAAGGCCAGGGATATGGGATTTCCTAAGTGCTTAAAGAATCCTAATTGGTATAAAATGGTCATTCCTTTTTTGAAGTGGTAGCATTTTGTTTTTACTGCTGTCTTTTACCTTCTGACATTTGTTTCACTCCATCCAGTGAAAATGCACAGGAAACAGTCAATTGATGTCTTTCCTTTAGAGACTTGTGTGTGCATGTGTGTGTGTGTGTGTGTATGTGTGTGTGTGTGTGTGTGTGTGTGAGTGTTTGGTGTTGAGCATTTTACTGCTCTGAAATGGGAGATATTGGTTCTTTTTCAGGACACTAGTGTTGAATCATTTCTTTAATAAGCATTATGCTTTGTTTGAATTTTTTACTTAGTACTCTTGAAAGATGGGAAAAGTAATAGTTATATTAATAGGTGAAATAAGTGGCTAGTCTTTCTGTATCACTTAGGGAGATATGGACTTCAAATAACCAAAGGATCAACTTCAAATGACTTAAGATTTAAAGAGGTTGGTTATCTTATAAAGCAAGATCAGTATTGCAGGCTCAAAGATGAATCCCAGTGATCCTACTTCTTGGCATTCATGCCTTTGTATAATCCTCTCCCCTCGGTGTGGGCTTGATTTTGTGACTTATTATAAATCATTGGTTCTCAACTGGGAGTGATTATTATCCAGAGGACACTTGACAATATCTAGTGACTTCTTTTTTTGTTACAACTGGGAGTGGTGGTGGTAATATTGGCAGTAATAGGCAGGGATGCTGCTTAACATTCTATAATACACAGAACAGCCCTCATGGCAAGGAATAATCCAACCCAAAATGTCAATGGTGTCAAGGCTGAGAACCTCTGCATTAAACAAATAGAATATAATAGGGAGTGATAAGATGTCATTTCTAATATTAGGTTATGAAAAGGACTATGGCTTCCATGTTGGGTATTCTCCCTCACTCTCTCTTGATCACCTATTCTAGAGGAAGCCAGCTTCCATGTTGTAAGGCAGCTGGGTAGAATGGTCCTGTGAGTAAGCTTGGAAGTTGATCTTCTGACGCTTGCCAACTGCCACAAGAGTGACTTTGGAAGAAAATCCTTCACTGGTTGAGCCATGAGATGACTACAGCCCTGACCAGCGCCTAGACTGTAGCCTTCTGGAAGTCACCAAGCTGTGCCACTCACCAACACCAATCTCAGATTCTGATCCACTGGTATTGTGAGATAATGTTATGTTAAACCACTAAATTTAGGGGTAATATGTTACACAGCAATAAGTAACGGGTACACAGGAAGTCTGGAGGCAAGGTGGTTCTGGGATTAGATCAGAGATTCAATGACATCATTCAGACCCAGTTTCTCTCTGTGCCTGTACTCAGCCATCTTCTGTGTATTGGTTGCTCCTCAGGCTTTTCCTTTAGGATCATAAGATGGTGCTCTAGGAGTCACACACTCAAATCCAAAGGCAAAAAAGGAAAGTTACTTCTAGGGCATCTCTTTTCAGTAGGGATGAAAGTTTTTCTCAGGAGCTACTTGTAGGACTTTCCCCTGTGATCTCTGTGGTTATGATTAAAATGTAGACTGATATCCTAATTGTGTGGAAGGCTGGGAGAATAAATATTTGGCATCTGCAGTCTCTGTGATGGGAAGTGGTCTCTATCAGCAAAAAAAGAAGAGCAAGTCTGCAGAAGAGACTATCCTATATCTTTCCCTCTGGGAGTAAAAGCCTGTAGCTTCGGGTCACTTTCCTGTGGTGGCAATAGCCATATTTCCAGTCCAGGACTCCATTTAGGTCTCTGGGCACTGACTACTTGGGCAATTATATGTCCCATTCATCCCTTCCCTTTTTGTAGTTGATCTCTTCCCACTGAGATATGCTTGCATGCAGGGAATCAGTAAGAAGTAAGAGAAGGCAGGGATTGGCTCAGGTATTTTACTCTTGGCACTGTCTGAATCTCAAGGGACTGCTGCTGTAATAGGAAGCATTGTTTCCTTTCAAAGTTTGGGCAGAGTTATTGAAGAGGGATGGACTGTGGTTTAATAGTTTTGCTTTTCCTTAAGCTTTAGTACAACCCCTGCTGCTTCTGCCTATGACCATAGCCTTCTAGAGGAGAAATTATGGGGAGAAACAAAATCACATATTTTATCCTCATGACTGCATTGGAAGTGGTAAGGAACTAGAGAATACATATGAGGGGGAAAAGTTTGTAAACACGATGGTCTGCCAGGGAAAGGTTGAGCATCAGTTCTGGTTTAGAAACAGACTTATGGCCATATCTGAATTCCAAGAGCAGGTTGTGTACTATAGAGAAGCAGAGGCTATGCAGGTAACATAAGATTTGAAGATAAGTATATTCAAATCTCAACTCTGCCCCTTGTGTGATCTTGGGCACATTACTTAACCTTTCTGAGGCTGATGTCGTTATCTGTAGTAGAAGAAAGCTCCCCAAATTTTATATACTGTATTTTTTGTTTCCTTCCTTGGCTTGTTTATCAGTGCCCTCATTCCTCATCTCTCCTTGAGGACATCCATGTGCTCATGGTATCTTACCATGTGGAAAAAAGGACCCAAGAACACTGGCTCCTCTGGGGGCAAGAACTGAATTTCTTACCCATCCTAGGCATATTTGCATTTCGAAAGAGGAGGACTGGATGGATACAGGCTAAATGTGGAAGCTCACATCATAAAGACCAGAGCACCAGTGGGTAAACATATTTGGGGAAGCCGTGTCTCTCTATGGCATCTTAAATCACCCTATTTAGACAACAGCCTCTCCTTCCCCGCCCAAGATGGATATTATAAATGCAAAGTTCCCAGGAGAATGAAAAGGGTGCACACAACTCTGGATTATCCCCAGTCCACCTCAGTGGATGATTTGCGTTTTTTTCTTTTCTTCCTAAGAGTGTAAACTATTCCATCACATCCTGCTTCGGGGCAGGAACAGACTGGGTGAGTTTGTTCATTCTTTGTAAAGGGTCAGAGGAGATGGAGCAGAGCTGTCAGTCTGTTTGTTACACGCTGGGGAACCCCCCTCTCTCTGCTGGCCCTCTGGGTCACCAGGAAGCACACCTTCCTCCATTCTTGCCATGGCTTTGTGCTGCTCTTGTGGGGTCTCTCCCCTTTCAAAGTGTCCATCTTCAGTTAGTTTCACAAGGCTAAGAAGACTATGGGACCAGAAACTCACAGCTAAAAACTGGTGCCGGGAGGAAATTAATGGGATGATTAAGAACTTGGGCTTTGAAATTAGACTGCCTGGTTCAATTCCCCACACTTCCATTCAGAAGTCACCATCTTAAGCATGTCATTTAATAAACTTCCCAAAGCCTCAGTTCCCCTATCTATAAACTGGATTGATATGGTAATAATATCCAGGGCTTACCTGAGCATGTTTGCTATGCCAAGGCCTGTTCCAGCACTTTATAAGCATTGTCTTGTTTAATCCTTTAAAAATAAGAAAAAGCAATCTTAAAAAAAAAAAAAAAGTTTACTTATTTTTGGGGGGGAGGGGCAGAGGGAAAGGGACAGAGAACATCTCAGGCAGATTCCCAGCTTAGCCTGGACTCTGATGTGGGGCTTGATCTCACAACCCTGAGATCATGACCTGAGCTTAAGTCAGTAGTTGGATGCCTAATGGACTGAGCCACCAGTTACCCTTCCTTACAGCAGTCTTAAAAGCTAAGCATCATTATCCCCATTCTTTGTGTACAGAACTGAGTGGAGTGAGTTAAATGACTTGCTCAAGTTTGCACAGCTAGTCAGTTGAAGAACTGTGTAGTATGGGTCTGGAGCTCCTGCTGCTAATCACCCCATCGCCTTGATTTCATAGGAAACCTTTGAGGACTCATTGAGATGATGTAGGCAAAGTGGTACAATGGCTCTGGCTTTTGTTTTCTGCATGTTGGGTTACTTTGCAGAGAAAAAATCTGAACTGCGTTTTAAAGTGTGGATGAGATTAAAGAATTATCTATTACTGATCCTTTGAAGTTGCCAGAAAAACAACAACAACAACTTAAGGGCTTTTCCTTCTCTTGTTCCCTTTTTCAAGTTCAAATACTACCAGCTAAAAGGAAACTTAAATGTTTTAAATATGGGAAGGTTAGCAGGTAGGTTTTATAACTCCCATTTTGAACACAAGAAAGAGGAAGTAATGATGGATCTCAGGGCCAGTTAGTGGTGCAGTGAGGAATGCCATCCAGGTGACCTCTGGCTGGGCCCCAGCAGGAGGCCGACTTGGATCTGGTGGGAAAATAACAAACAGGGAACTGCTGTGGTTGAGGACAGTCATGTCTGATGTTAGATCATAATAGTTTTGGATCTGATACCTGCGCCATGCCTTTGTCACTACACAATGAGCATCACAAAAAGGTGGCTTGTCATAGAGTCAGTCATATGTCTTGGCTTTAAAACTGTTGCAAAGGAGAAGTGAAAGCGAACAACCAAGTTAGTTCGTAAGGACCATGGGAAGGAGCAGCCGTATTGTTGAAGCTGACCTTCTGCTTAAACCTGTGGTCATTTCATCAATCACCCGCCAGTTGGGTCTCCTGAAGGTCAGCCAAAGGATTCCGTTAATCGCCTGCTCATTCTCAGGTTCTTGCTTCAGGAGTAATAAATTTTTAAAACTTTTTAAAAAATGAAAAGTTGGGTGACAGGTGTGTATGGAAGAAAAATAATCAGATGGAAGAACAGTCATTTAGGAGCAAGCAGTCAGAGCAAGTGCTGGAAAAAGGTAAAAGTTTTTCCCAGCTGAGGAGGAGTTCATTGCCTGACTCACACAGCTGGATGAAAGAGAGTTCCTCTGTCTAGCCAGGGTGTGTCACTAACGCCACTGGGTTGTGTCTTACATGCTATGAAGTGTTTCCAGGACTGAGGAAGCAATGTCCAGAGCCTGATATTGGGATGTTCCTTACTGAATTAACCATATGGGTGCGGTCCTTGCCAGTGGCAAGCTCTGATGGACAAGGCTCACTTGAAATCAAAGAGCCTGATCCCCTTCTCACTTGTCATCTGAAACATCAGCTTTTCTTTTCTTGTACAACTTACCAGGGAAGACAGAACACACAGACCCATAAATAGAAAAATCTGCTTTATTGTAAGTTTTTTTGTGTGTGCAAAAGAGATGCTGTTACTGCAGAGATGTGGAAAATGAAGCCACTGAAGGGAAGGGGACTGAGCAGGGAGCTCCTTGCTTACATGGTTGAAAGTACTCCAGTGGTTTCAAGACCATGGACCTCCATGTTGGGAAGACCCGAGCTGAGTCCTCATTCTGTGCAATTAGCTGTGTGACTTTAGGCAGGCTACTTAACCAGTCAGAGTCTCAGTTTCCTACTTAGTAGATAAAGGTAGAGACCCTTTGTTCATTCAAGATAGATAAGGGTAGAGACTCTTCTTTCATTCAAAAAAAAAAAAAAAAACATTTATTGGAGCAATAAGCATCCTGCAAAAGCATAGATTCTGGAAGCAGAATACATGTGCTTGAATCCTGGTTTCATCACTTGACTTGGACAAGTTACTTGGACAAGTTACTTATTTTCTGCATCTATAAAAAATGAGGCTAATAAGATGCTTTTATTGGAGTAGCCACCTATGAGGTTGTTGGGAGGATTTGATGGGTTTTTATATATTCCGCCCTTAGAACAGTGCCTGGTGTCTAGTTAGTGCTATGCCAGCATTGGTCATTGTATGGTGGGGACAATGGCCAAAGCAAAAGAAACAAACAAACAAACAAACAAACAAAAAACCAACAGAAGTAAGATCTTTGCCCTGCATGGAACTCCTGGTGGACTGAGAGAAGACAAGACCCAGAGTGCTGTGGTATAGACCCTGACATTTCAGTATTCAGTAGATGGTACCTGTGTGCATCATTATTACTACCTGATTTACTTGGCTTGAGTCATCAGCTGAATCAGAAAGCCAGAGATGAGCAGTAAGTCACATCTCACCCATACATCATGTCTAAGCTTACTTCTAGTTCCTCATCTTGCATATGGGATAGATGTATCCTTTGAGGTAGGCAGGGAAATGGAGGTGGCTACTGGACAACCCACTTATAAAGTGTGTTTTCATGCATGATGAGAAATGGTGGGCTTCTCCATCTCTTGTGGGTTGATTCTGTTGTGCATTACCTGTGCTGGAGAGAACACAGATATGCCAGAATATCTTGAATGATTAACTCCATAATCCTTCAGCACAGAGTTGCTGTTGAGAAACATGTCCTGTGAGGCCAAAGGACCAGAAGGAATAAAAAGGCTCCGCCAGTGATGTCTTCATATATAGGCAATGGACACATGTCTGCAAAGCGGAGGACCAAGTGCAATGAGACCTGTTTTCTCATCAATACATTGCATGATTGGAGATTAAATCAATTGGAAAAATAAACTCCAAAATCTCTAATTTCCATAGAAATGTATGTTATAAGAAATAATAAAGCTGTGTATTGTCTTCCTAGCCAACATTTTCTGCTCATTAATTGAGGGACAAATAATAGGAAAGAGTTTTCTGTTTTTTGCCCTTCCCCCTTCATTTCTTTTATATTCCCTCCCTCCTTCACTCCTCTTTTTCTCCCTCCCTCCCTCCTTTGTAACCCCCTCCCCAAGGTAGAAGAACATACAAGACACAAGAGAATAGGGGCACCTGGATAACTCAGTCCACTAAACATCCAACTCTTGATTTTAGCTCAGGTCACGATCTCAGGTTCCTGAGATCAAGCCCTACCCGTGCTCAGCAAGGAATCTGCTTGAGCTTCTCTTTCTCCCTCTACTCTTTCCACCTCTAAAATAAAGAAATAAATCTAAAAAAAAAAAAAGACACAAGAGAACAGAGACACACCTAAGCTGCTAGGATGCAGCTCTGAAGCAGGTCACAGCATATTTCTGAGAACAAAAACTGTGATCTCCTGCCCTTTCTGCTTCCTGGGAAGCTGGTTTCTTTATTTGGCATTTGTTTAGCATTTATTTACAAAGTTTAGGCAGCAGCTGTGACTTCAGCAGGTACACAGAGAGAAAAGCTAGCAGGTTGCCAAATTCCACGAGGACAAATCAAATGTACTGCCACGTTCTGTGAGTTCTTGGTATTATGTGAAATTAAACTTTGGACTGTCAAGTTGCTGAGTGAGAAGGGATGTTTCCACTGATCTCTGTAAGCCGGTGGTCAGCATTAAAGATGAGATATGCGTCTGGCTGGGATGCATCGGGGCAGTCCTGCTTGAAAGGGGGCGGGATGTGTAGGGCATTGTTGCAGGGGAAGAGCGGACGGGCTAGATATTGGCTTTCTGGCTGAATTGGGCTGGGTCTCTCTAATAATAGCTCTCAGAGGGAAAGGCCAATTTGCTCTCCTGCTGTTTTCTAGAATGCTTAAATTCCTTTTTCTCAGTGGCCCAGTTATGTACCTTAAGCATATGGGAACTCCAGCAACTATCTGCCCCAAATCACACATCCTGAGCACATTTCTAACAATGTGCCATTTTGATGGGGAGCAGAGAGAAGGGGAAGGGGAGACAGAGATTACCCCATGGCAGCTGAGAGTGGGAGCAGCCAGCCACCCTTGCAGAGGGACTGCAGAGGAAGTTTCAGTGCCTCAGGGTGCTGCGTGTGTCAGTGGAGCTTTGCCACCATCTGTGGCAGGAGTGGGGAGTGAGGACACCATGTGTGAATCATGGCGGGAGAGTCTGCCTGGTTCTGGCTGGTGAATTCTTTGTTTGTTTGATTTTACTTTTTCTGATTTGGAGAGCTAGACACAACGATAAAAATGCTTGGCCCAGCTATATAGGATAAAGATTTTTTCTCACCCCCCCCTTCCCCTATGACTTTCTCTTCCATCTTGAACACCTCTATGTCCTCTTTCTTACCTCCAAATTCCCCCTCCCCCCCACCCCATGAACCCAGAATGGGGTTACAAGGACCACTCAGTAGGCTCATGCTCTGTCTTCCTTAAGGTGCCTGTGAAAATCACTAAACCTTGCTTTGCTCTTTGGCCAACATTTGGTCAACTCAAGGCTTCTGGTTCCTCTGTATCACATATTTATAGGAAGAAAAGCAAAACCAACAAACTTGGCTCAAGTCAAGATGAAGCCCAGTTTATTGTTCCAGCATGTGGGAAGGGAACAGAATGTGGTTTTTGCCACATGGTCAGATCACAGAAGTGGAGGGTTGGAAGGCCAAGGGGATCAGATGGGAAAAGCCACGGCAAATTTTGCTGGCCAATTGAAGTGAGAATGCTAACACCAACATTTTTCTCGGTTCTGTAAGCTTTTCTTCTTGTTCTAGGAGCAAATCATTCCTATTTATCATTTTCGCTGTGGGAAAACGTATCTGGCATCAGGTGCTTAAGCTCAGGGACTGACTTTCTGATCCCCAGGAGTGGCCTGGGTTGAGGGTGTCTGGTCATCAGGAGTGGCCTGGGGGAGGTGAGGCTTTCTGTTCTGGAAGCAGAGGCTTGAAGGTGTGCTTTGACTGCTACACACAGACAGTTTTCTGGTGAGGAAAGAAAGTTAAAAAAAAAAAAAAGGTTAATAGGACTTTGTCCCTTTCCTGATAAAGCCCACAGTGTGGGGACTTGTTATTTTGTTAAATCAAAATTGCCCCAAGTGTAGAAAATCAGACACCAGCCCTCAGCCAGGAGCTGAGAGAGCCCAGGGGAGGAGCTGGTTGGAGGTCTCTGAAGGCTTCAGAAAGGACAGACACACTTCTTCAAGATTTGTAAATGGCACAGGGGACTAGCCGTTGCACAGTACAGAGATTTTTGCAAACAAACAAACAAACAAACAAACTTATGATTTTCCTACAACCTGCTTTTTTCTTGCATGTCACCTTAAGTGTTGGTTCTGTAACTTTCCAAGTTAGAAGTTGAGCCTGGACAATTGCCAGCACCCAGGACAAGGCCTGACACGTATTTGGTGATGGTTGAATGAAGAATAGGATCTCATGGGATGTCATTTGGACTTATGGGGAGCAAGGATGGATTTTTGTGGGTGGGGGTGGCTAATTCCTTTGTTTTTCTTTTTGTATTAATGAAGAGAGGGGCTGCATGTAGCAGCTATCATTTTGAACTTGTAATGCATGCTTGGTACATTATTGTTTGTCCAACTTGATCTTACAGCTCCCGTGCAAGAGAGTGTATTATCCTTATTTTAGGGAGGACGAACCTGAGGCTCAGAGAGAAGCCACTTGTTGGTGACACATGACGAGTGACTGGCACGGGGAGTGTTTGCTCTCCTGGCTCTCTCACCTCCCCACCCCCAACCTGTGCTCTGTTCTCATCCGCCTGTCATCTCATGTTAATGTTCATAACTGATTGGAAAGTCAGTCTTTAAACAAGGGAATAAATGAAATGAGGGAATTTTATTTCCCATCAGATTTCATCTCTCTTAGAGAGATTTATGTCCCTGGGTTGTATTTCATGGAACCTTTTTACGAGGAGCTAGATTTATAGGTAATAATCAATAGAGTGCTGAGCTGGGTTTCTGTTGCATATGTATACCCTTCAGAAAGAGCAGGTAAAATGGTTCAGCAGAGGGAGGGTCTTCCTACTTCCCAGGCATCCTAACTGAGCTGACCTTAGTCAAGTGGGCTGGGAGGTAGAATCCACACTAGGGGGGATGCTGAAGAAATAATGGGGGTCCAGCTCCATATCTGGAGGAGGCTGACCCTCAGAGGAGAACCTGTCAGGAGAGAGCACATTCTTACACCAAAGTCTTCATGTGTATTTTTGAAATGGATACCATGAAGGAACGCCCACTTGGATTGAGTACATCCTGGAACACATTAGGATCTAAATGTGAATTTCTTTTGGTGTCAGACTGTACTCGGCAGAAACTAGATGAAGCCAGGATGCCTGCCCCTTGAGACCCATGCATTTCTCAGAGGTGACATTTGATCAGATAACCCATGTGTGTTTATTTGTATGTGCAGGATGGAGTCTCTTCCTATGTCTTTGATACTTTCCTTTTATGGGTCGCTTTCCTGTCCTTTTGGGGAAGCTTTTGCTTAATGTCTGCAGGGCTTTCATATCCAACCTGTTCATCATTTGGTAAGAGGACTTAAGCTGTTTCTTTTCTTAGGTGTATTTGCGTTTAATTTCAGTACCCTTGGAGACCAGGAAACCTTTAAAAGGCAAAAGAATGAATCACTAATTATGAGATTCCCGGATACTAAGAGAGCAGTGTTATAATAATTTCTGGGGCAAAAGGCTCTTCACTGATGCCTTTCAAATATGATCACAGAGGCCACTGTTTCCTAAACTTTGAAGTGAATCAGAATAACCTGGGGACCTTATTAAAAATACAGGAGGTCTATGGGGTGCCTGTGTAGCTCAGTTAAGTGTCTGCCTTCAGCTCAGGTCATGATCCCATGGTCCTGGGATCGAGCCCCACGTGGGGCTCAGTAGGGAGTCTGCTTCTCCCTCTCCATCTGCCTCTGCCCCCCCTCTTCTCATTCTCTCTCTCTCTCTCTCTCTTTCTCAAATAAATAAATAAAATCTTAAAAAAATATATACAGGCGGTCTAGAGTAGGGCTCATAATCCTGACATGCTGGTTCAGAATAGGACTGAAGGACCTCAATAGTTGAGACTCTGCAATGTACACAGCTGTTAATTCTGCCTTTTTGGTGAGGACTGGAAGTCACCACTGTGAGGGGGTACACGCATGTGTTTGTGTGGGTGTGTGGCTGGGTGCCCACATACTTCCTGGTCCTAGAACCTGTGGGACTTTGAGCTGCTACCTAAGTTCTAAACATGGCTTCTATCTTAAGAAAAGATAAGCAGTAGGCATTATTCATACTTCCTGGAGAAATTCAGGTGCTGCTGCCCTTTCTCTGAGTCTTGAGAACTCTCCTGTATATGTACTGTCAAGACTTACTAGCCTTCATCAAGTCATCTCCTGGTTCCTGGATGGCCAGGAATGTCCAGGGGTAGTACGCAATTATGGCCTGGCAGTGTTTTTATTCTCCTTTCCTTCCTTCCTCCCTCCCTCTCTCTTCTTTCCTAGATTGATTGATTGATTGATTGATCTTAGAGCAGGGGTGAGGGGCAGAGGGAGAGAGAGAATCTCAAGCAGACTCTCTGCTGAGCTCAGAGCCCAATGTGAAGCTCAGTCCCAAGACCCCGAGGTCATCAGCTGAGCTGAAATCAAGATTTGGACACCAAACTGACTGAGCCATCCAGGCGACCCTATATTTATGCTTTTTGTAGCTTTGCTTCTTCAAATGTCAAAGTATCTTTATTCACTCTTTTCCTTCTATCCTTCCTTTTTTCTTTCTTTTCCTTCCTCCCTTCATCCCTCCCTCTCTTTTTTCCTCCCTCTCTCCTTTCCTCCCTCTCTCCTTCCCTCCCTTCTTTCCTTCCTTCCTTTCCTCATTCCCTTCCTTCCTCTCTCCTTCCCTTCCTCCCTCTCTCCCTCCCTCCCTCCCTCCTTCCGTTCCTTTGCTCCCTCCAACTATTTCAAGATAAGGAAATCAGCATGAGATTTAGTATTCTGAGAAGCATTTCCATAGTTCTTTCCATTAGTCTGTGTGTATTATATACATGCACATCACTTGTATATTTGTATTGACAGTGCATGCTTATAAATGCTGTCATAAACTCAGTTCTTCCATCCAGGATGGGAATGGAGTTGTTAAAGACAGTTGATGAGGTGGCATCTGTTGGCCAACAGTTTTATGCTGCAGTAGCTCTGAGCAGATAACATTAATAGGAATCACATTTTAAAGTTGTAAATTTGATGTAAAATACTAAATTTGACAATAATTGCATTATAAAGCAAAAATTCTATTTATTAAAGAGCTCCCGTCTCTCCTTCGTGTGAGGGACTCTGAAATTCTTGCTCGTACCTGCCCCTAGCAATTATCATGCCTTCTCTAAAATTCTGTTTTATTTTTCCATTTTCATAACAACTACATTATGATGTGACATATTTTTTTCCAGATATTTTGCTTGAATAAATAAATAGGATATTAAATTCAACTGGGGTATTAGATTATAAATTAGTTCTGTAATAGGCGTCATAATGTTATTTAGATTTTCAGTTTACACAGACCTTGTAGCAACTCCCCAGAGCTATGCTACAGAATTAGAAGTAGATAGAAGTTGATGTAAGAAAATTGGTTTTTATAATATGCTGATGCCAGTGGAGTTGTGTTGTGTGGAAAGGTATTTAAATGGAGAGTTCCTCCTTACTCCTTGTACAGACAAAAGATTGATAATGATTCCAGTGACTGATTTGTTGGTGCTGATCTTGACCACACACGAAACTAAAATATTTCTTTTCAAAATTAAAGCATATTTACACATGAAGGCTAAAAGTTCGTTAGTAGAGCTCATATCACCCATCTCAGGGACAGATGCTTCTTTCATCTTATGGGCATAATAATGACATAATCTCACAACTGTTTCTTGGTGACCAATTAGTACTTTCAGTTACATTTCACATCACGGAAGACACCCCACTCAGGAGCGCTGTATGGTTATCAAAATCACTAGCAAGCAGGATATAACCTTACTGAGATACCATCCATGCATGCTAATGAAAAGCATGTATATTTAATTAAAAAAAAAATGTGGATTCATCAGGTGAGTGCCAATAGCGAGTTAGAAGGAAAGCAACTGGTTAACCAAAGGGGTTTGTCTCTGTCAATGACTGTTGTGGTAACTCTAAACCCGGGGTTGGCAACTATGGCAGGGGTGAAACTGATCCAGCCTGCTGCCTGTGTCTGTATAGCTCACGAGGTGAGAATGGATTTTGCGTGTTTAAATGGTTGACTAAAAATCAAAAGAAGAATAATGCTTCATGACACATGAACGTTATATGAAATTCAATTTCCATGTAGATAAATAAAATTTTATCAGAACGCAGCCATACTCATTTGTCTACATCCTGTCTCTGGCTTCTTTTGCAGCAGAGTTGAGTAGTTGAGACCAAATGGCCTGCAAAGCCTAAAATACTCACTCTCTGGCCCTTTCTAGGAAAAGCATGCTGACCCCTGTCTTCATCCCAAACCAGGGTACACTGCTAGGCTGTCATCATCTCAGATAGGCCTCTATTTGGGGGGGTGGGGTGGGAAAGAGGAGTAGAAAGTGGCCATCTTCTGCTGGGAACTCCAATCTCTAGTGAACAGTGGTGGTTTACTTAAAAGGAGAAAATGAGTTAACCAATGAGAAGGAATTAACTTGGCCCTAGTTAAAAAAATGCCAAATGTAAAATCAATCCAACTTATTTCTGTGGCATGACTAAAAATATCCTATTGGGATGAGCTCACTTCCAAGTTTTATGGAACTTTTATCTGAATCCCAGAAGGCTGATGCCCTATGGGATTTACGAAAGTGCCCTGACAGGATAAAGTCTACTTTAGAGCATTGTCAACCAGGGCCCTAGTGAATGGCACTTGTCGCCAGCCTGGACCTGGGTGTTTCTGTCCCTCAGCAGCCCTGACATTCTGAAAAACTCTTGTTGTCCCTCAGACCTCAAGGGAGAAACTGAAGACCAGTTTCTTCCTCTGTAAGATGCAGTGGCTGGTCTCGGTGACCGCTAAAGCCCCGTTTGATTCTGAGATGACTGGGTGGCTTCTCTGACGGTGGGAACAATCATGATCCTGGGAAGGCCCCAGTCCCAGGAAAGAAGCCTCTTCTCCCTGGCATCTTTGTAACTTTCTCTTGCTTCCAAAATGCTGCATTTCATTAAGGGTTCACAAGTCTTGACATGTTTGTAAAGAAAGACACGGCAGGAATTCATATGCCTTGCCTTATAACAAACATGTTGTGAATAACCTATATTTGGAATACAATTTGTCATAGGGATGCAGGCAGGGTTTTAAATTTGAGCAGCTTCTGAGATGCATGTTATATTCTTCTCAAGCAGATCCCCTAGCTCATCCACTTTACACCTTAAAGGGAGTCTTTATTGGAGAAGCTGCTCTCCATTTCTGAAGAATGGGAACATTTGCATTAAACAATGCAGGAGATGCCATTGTAATTTCATGAGAATTACCCTTTCCAAGGAATGTTAGATTAAGAACCAAGTAAAATCCCTTGAAAGTGGCTGGAAGATAAATTAGAGCTGAGCTGCAGTTAGGTAGAACTAAATTTTATTCCTTCCCTTTAAAATGGTTTTTAATTGATTTGGCATACTTTTTAAGTTAATAATGAATACTGTACCTGGGCCTGCATGATCACTCCTGTGAATTAGATCTATTGCACTTGAAACAGTTTTCCCATACAGAGGACAGTGATTTTAATGAAGAGTCTTTGCTTATTGCACCGATGGAAATGTGGTACATGGTGGTTTCAGACAGTTCTCTAATTAGCAGTCCAGTCTGTTCCCCTGAATGTTTTAGCTGAAACAGTATGGAAATGTGGACAGGAAAGGTGCTTTATCATAATGCTGGGAGTTCTTCCCCACTTTGCAGGAGACCGTGTAATGCATGGAGATCTTGGAGTGGGGAGAATCCTGCAGAAATGTTGCAAGGCCCAGAGGTCTTTGAAAAGGGTGGAAATAGGTAACTCTGATTGAACAAATGTTTTTTTGTGAGAATAAAAACATGATGAGGGGGGCAAGAGACGGGGAGGAGGGGCATTAAATTCCCAAATTAGGGGCTGGTGATCAGATTTCAGGTATGCCAAGGAGTCATGCATGTGGAATGGGGAATCTCATGGCTGTCACACATGCACTTGTTGGGGAGTGGAGCTTCTCAGTGTCTCTCTGGTGGGTTTTGTCATTAATGGAGCATGGGGTCTATGCTGGAGCCATGTTTCGGGGCCATGGTAAAAGCCAACATGGAGATAGGGCCCAGGAAAGGATGAACCAAAGTCAGACCTTCCTGAGAGGTAAAATTATAAAGAACAGGGTCTTCCCAGTGACTCATAACACTGAGTGAATGAAAGAGTGAAGATAAATGCAGAAAACATGGAAGGAAAGAAGAAAGGACAATGACGAAATTCTCAAGACGAGAATTCTCAAGAAATGTTCGAAGCTAACATTTGGTGGGGCGCCTGGCTGGCTCAGTGGGTTAAAACCTCTGCCTTCAGCAGATCAGCGTCCTGGGATTGAGCCCTTCATCGGGCTTTCTGCTCAGCGGGGAGCCTTCTTCCCTTCCTCTCTTTCTGCCTACTTGGGATCTCTGTCTATCAAATAAATAAAATTAAAAAAAAAAAAGAAGCTCACTTTTGGTATATTTCTATTTTACTTTTATTTACTTATTTTTTAAAGATTTATTTATTTATTTTAGAGAGAGAGAGAGAGCATTCACAAGCAGGGGGAGGGGTAGAAGAAGAGGGAGAGAATCTAAAGCAGACTCTGACTCCCCACTGAGCACTGTGTCTGAATTGGGGCTCGATCTCACAAACCTGAGATCGTGACCTGAGCTGAAGTCAAGAGTTGGCCACTAAACTGACTGAACCACCAAAGCACCCCTTATTTATTTATTTTTAGAGAGAGAGGAAGAACATGCCAGTGGAGGGAGGGGCAGAGGGAGAGAGAGAATCTTTAATCTTCTTCCCACTGAGCTGGAAGCCTGACCTGTGCCTTGATCTCTGAACCCCAAGATCTTGACCTGCATGGAAATCAAGAGTTGGCTGCTTAACCCACTGAGCCACCCAGGTGCTCCATCACATTTTTACTTTAAATAGGACATTTGGTCACTATTATTAAGACCAGGATCTGAACAGTGTGGGAGAATGATTGACTTGGTTATTAATGTTAATGATAGTAACAACTAGTAGTATGCACTGAAGACTCAGTGTTCCAGGTGCTAGGCTGAGTGCTAGAGACAGAACAATCTAGTTTAGCAGCCTGTTACCACCTTCTGAGTATTCCTATGTTTCCCATTGTTTGTATGTATGTATGTATGTATGTATGTATGTATGTGCTTATTTTTATTCTTTAAACTTATTTATTTATTTTTAAGTAATCTCTATACACAAAGTGAGGTTCAAACTCACAACCCCAGGATCAAGAATTGCATGCTGTTCTGACTGAGTCAGCCAGGCACCCATTTCCCATTTTAAAGATGAGAAAACTGGGACACTGAGAAATTACCATTTGGCAAGTTCATAGGACTAGAAAGCAACAGAATTAGGATTTAAGTCCTGGAAGGATGACACCAAACCTCATGATAATACAATCTGGAGAGGGAACAGAGTCCACCATTTAAAGGTAGAGAAAGAATCACACATTTCTTGAACTCAAGCCATAGAAGTCCGATTTAGGCCTGAATTGAAGAGCTGCTGGTTCCTGTAGTGCACTTAGAGCTGTGGTCTGCTGCGTGCCGTCTTGCTACCCAACTGTAATTAAAATTATCATACAGTATAATGATTTCTAATACATTTCAGAACAAATCACCATCTTATATCTGACATGTTGTTAATGTTTACTACCATAATTACTAATTTGAAATATAAGGCAGCAATTTTTATTAGTGTTTGGTTATGTGTAATTATGTCAAATACAAGACTGCAATTTAGGTTGAACTGTATTAGCAGTGATCATACAAAATGATTATACTGTGTATTTGACACACTGGATTTTTATGTTTCTATAGATTTGTTTTTCTTCCAAACCATAAAGAATTATTTAAAGACCATCCAAAGGTTATTTATAATGCTTTTTATTTAAAGAGTTTTAGAGTGTGGGAATACTCACACTGAAAATGGAATATACTAGATCATTATTTAACAGAGAGAAATGGAAACCACCATATGTCTAATGTACCAGACCCTTTACTGGGCATGTTTCATGTCTAATTTCCAGTCCTCACAAATAAGTATACTATTTTCCTGACCAAAACTGGAGACCAGAGAATTTAAGAGATATTATCCACCTAGTTCATTGTGGAACTGAAGTTCAAGTTCATGGTCTTCCTGGGAATTTTTATACTGGGTAGTTACAGAAGAGATCCTTTTATGGTAGATTATTGTCAGAATGTACTTTCCTGTAAAAGTAGTAGCGCTCTGTATTTAATGAGGTGACATATGTGCTGGTCCTTCCTTATATATTAGCTCATTAAATAACTTCTATTGGGTCCATTTTAGAGCTGGGAAAACTGAAAATGGGAATTTAACATCTTTATCTGAGGTTACACAAGTTAACACAAGGAGAACTAGGACCTTCTCTTTCCTAACATTTTTCTCAGAAGAGATTGTTATAGCTTCCTCTGTGGTTTCTGCAGGGTATCTAAAGTTGCTTTTCATTACAACAGAACTGGAGTTCTTCTTGTCATGATGATGATGATGGTGGTGTTGGTGATGATGATGATGGTGATGGTGGTGGCGTGTGATGATGAAGGCCATAAACTGACCATAATCCAAGACTACGGGCAAGCTATTCATATTTCTGATACTTACTTAATTTTTGTGATATGGATGAGTCTCTTCACAGATAATGAAATGGAGGTGTAGGAGAGGTTCTCAATCCATAACGATGGAGCAGGACTTGAATATAGAACTTGACTAATTCCAGAGTTCCTTTTTTCACATGTGAGCTTTCCAAAGAGATAATAATCAAGTTACTTCTTGGGGTGAATGACTTTCATTCTTATCATTTCCCAAGAAGACCCATTTACCACCTCTGAATTTATTTTTTGCTGTGTTTCCCTGAACACTCTCCATTTTATTAACATACTTCAAAAATTTGATGATTCAGCAACCAACCAACCAACCAAACCAACCAACAAACAACAAATACAAAAGCCAAATCCAGAAAGATCACTTCCTGGTCCTAGTGCATAATCAAATTACTATTATTATTATGTTTAAAAGATTTTGTTTATTTATTTGACAGAGATCACAAGTAGGCAGAGAAGCAGGCTGAGAGAGAGGGAGGAAGCAGGCTCCTTGCTGAGCGAAGAGTCCGTTGCAGGGCTTGATCCCAGGACTCTGAGATCATGACCTGAGCCAAGGGCAGAGGCTTTAACCCACTGAGCCACCCAGGTGCCCCAGCATAATCAAATTATTTAAAGGCAATAAATGTTTTAGATTTTAAAAAGCAGTAAAACTATATTAGATAGAGAGGAAAATGGCACAGTTACAGATCTCAGTTCAATCATTAATATGATTTGGTGATTTTTCACTCAATTGTTCATTCACACATACTTTTTTCTTTTTAAGATAGTAAGCTCCATGAGGACAGGGACTAAATCGGTTTTGTTCACCATGCCTGATACTTAATATAATACTTAAAATATTGTAGGATCCACGAACATGGACAAATTAAAAAATCAATCCACACAGTATAAATTTTAGTTGTATTTTGCTTTTTTGTTTTTTGGTTAGTATTCATATACATTTTTAATCGTAATCCTTTTAAATCCTGCTTTAAGTTAAATTTCCAAAGTAATTGACTATTAGTGGACAAATGTGCATCCTAACCAAGAGTGAGATTTTTGTCTTTGATTCTCTCCAACTGCACTTTGCTCTTTGGATTGACTCAAAGCTGAAGTGATATATAACTTACAAAACCAAAGACTGTTCTCTCTGGGGTTCTATTTGGTATTCTTAGAAAAGCTTTAAGCAAATCTCTCC
This sequence comes from Neogale vison, assembly GCF_020171115.1. Classification (NCBI taxonomy): domain Eukaryota; kingdom Metazoa; phylum Chordata; class Mammalia; order Carnivora; family Mustelidae; genus Neogale; species Neogale vison. Next base: position 49,278,734 of record NC_058101.1, read on the forward strand.
CTATATCCATATTTTGTCACTTATGAGTGAAGTTTGTACCCAACAGAAGGGCATCTATTATGAGTTTTTTCTGCTGGGGTCAGAGTATTGTTGCTTCATCCCTGCAAGCCTTATTAGCCATCACTGAGGCAGTGACTCTTACTTGCAAGGCTGTGTTAAGAACTGGACAAGGCAGAGTTTGAACATGCATCATAAATGATTGAGTGGACTGGATCCTGATGAAACGCATAGCAGTGACCTTCGCAGATACAGGATTCTATCTGACCCATAGGGCACCAAATCAGATCACACTGAAAATTAACCTACCTTACAGCCAAAATGGATAAAAGAAAGTAGTTTGCCTATGATTGTTTTACTGGACCTTGTAGTAAGAGATTCATCTTGCTTGTTTAAAAAAATGCACATGTCAAGACCCAGAACCTTACATTTCAATAAATTGAAATCACATTTTGTTGTCTTTTTGTTTCAAGTGCTTCTAAAATCACAGAGATATAGGAATAAGTTCATTATGAAAGGTTCATCATGAAAAAGAGATTTATAAATCCTTTAACCCAATTCCAAAATTGATCCCCTAAGAAAAGTTAAATATCACTGTTGTTTGTAGATTGCTAGATCACCACAAAGATAATTCTTTTATAAATACAGATGGTGTCCTTATGGAAATTACATGATAGTAAGTGGATGCCAATAGAAAAAAAAATGACACATTGATTAGCTAATAAAATGGTGTTCAGTGGAATTATGCTTCCGTGTCTAATTTATGGCTTATTTGAACTTGTGATGCCCTGTTTTCATTTAGGCTTTTAATAAGTGTTCCTTTAAAAACTTTTAAAATGTAAAATAATATGAATTTGATTGTCTTGAGCATAAAATGCTAATCATCGATTAGTAGTAAATCATGGCTATAAAGCTTCTACCTCTTCACCCCTTCTCACCCCAAGCCATTCTTATGAATCAATTGCTAGTGGGCTGAAAACACAGCACTGGACTGACAGTTATAAAAAATGAGCCAATGAATAAGTTATTGGCAACTTATTGATATAAAAATCAATATTCAGGATTTTGGCAGGCAAAGTGGAGGGGATAGGGAAAGGCACTTATATTTACTGAGTGCCTAATGTGTCAGATCACAGAAACAATCTCATCCTTGGGCCCCTCCTGGCACTTGATCTGAGCTGTATTGTACTGAAATAATCCCCCCTACCCCCTTTTCTAGCTCAGCTAAAAAAGAGTGCAGAGGAATTTTATCATGGTATCATGACAAGGAGGGCATCTGAATATTAGCATTACATTTTCCACTCTCACTATTCTGTTTGTTGGTGGGTGCAACGTTGAGAAATGTTGCCCAACCTCTTGGAAATGGCACGTGAATAATCCCGGTAATCAGCGTAATGTATTCTGTTATGGGAGTAATCAAGTCATTCAGCTTTGAAGTGAGATCCAATTTTTCAACAGTGGCTGATGAATGCAGTTTCAGGTATTTGGAAGAGGCTGATGGACCTGGGCTCCTTAGGTCTTCTGGCTGAACAGGGGAAAAGTCCCTGAGGAAACTGAAACGGACCATTCTAAAAATACCCAGGTTTCAGAACATATTTCTCCTAGCAGGCATAGTACGCAATTGAAGATTTTAAAGTTAAGCATATCTGTGTGTTTTTGAATCAGGCGTGGCTGAGGTCTGAGTTGGTTGGAAGTGAGGGCCCAGTGATGGTGGCCCACTCCGTGCATGAGAGGATGAGCCACTCCCTTCCTTTACACTGTTTTCCCCCAGATCTTGTAGGGTGGAAGTACTCCTTATTCTTCAAGCCTTTGCTTCAATACTCCTTCTTCAGAGATGCCTTCCCTGAGCACATTTTCCCTTCTTCCAGCACAAACCCCCTCTTTCCCTCTTTCCTTTTTGCTTTTATTCCCGGCTCTTCTTCTTCTTCTTCTTTTTTTTTTTTTAATCTTTTTTTTTTTTTAAGATTTTATTTATTTATTTGACAGAGAGAGATCACAAGTAGGCAGAGAGGCAGGCAGAGAGAGAGAGGAGGAAGCAGGCTCCCTGCTGAGCAGAGAGTCCGATGCGGGACTCAATCCCAGGACCCTGAGATCATGACCTGAGCCGAAGGCAGCGGCTTAACTCACTGAGCCACCCAGGCGCCCTATTCCCGGCTCTTCTAACCAATAGAAATTCTTGTTTACTTGCTGGCTTCCCCTCCTGTGGGAGAATGTAAGTTCCTTGAGAGCAGGGACTTGGTTACTGCTCATCGCAGTATCTGCAAGACCCCAGAGAGTTCCAGACTCTTTGGAGACATTGATGAAAGACTGATGGAAAGAACGAATGCTTGATTCTAAAACAGAGGTCCCAAGATTCCTTGGTTCAGAGGGGCCCCCTCCATATATGTCATTTGCATTACTACATGATTCAACAGCACGGCTCATTCTCCCTGCTACAGTGACACAAAGCAGCTCCTCTGTGCCACATCCAAGGGTGAAAGCCACCTAGTGGGTTCTGTCCCAGGTGGGAGGCTGCTGCTAATTGGGCAGCTCTGATTTGTTCCCACCCAGTTTTCCAGCCAGGCCTCAAGCTGGGAGCAGCCATGCAAAATGCTGTGAATGTCCCTGCTAGTTAAGCTTCCTATTACTTAAGATATCCATTTCAAAAATAACTCCGGCATCTATGGTTATGTTCTGTACTTGGTTCACAAGGCTTTAGCAGTCCAAATCCCATTAATGCCAGAGCCCTTGCACAAAGCCTTTTGTATTGACTTGGGTCAACTTAATCTCTGGGCTCGTGTTCCCCTCCCCCCACCTTAGGCTTCTCAACAATTCTCTTGCATACCCCCTCTCTTGCCTTCTTTCTCTCTCTCTTTTTTTTTCCTTCTATCCTTCCTTCCATCCCTCTTCTTCCCTCCCTCTCCCCCTCTTCCTCCCTCCCTCCCTCCCTCCCTTCCTTTCTTCTCTCTTTCCTCTCTCCCTTCTCTCTTCCTTCCTTCCCTGCAGCATTCTCTCTCTGTCTTTTGCCTCAGAGGATGTGGGTGAATCACATGGATTCTCTCTTTCTGCTGTCGAATTTTAAGCCTGTAGGAATAATCTCAGCCCTACTGTCCTCTGTCTACAGCTTCCCCTTCGGATCTATCTAGGGTTCTAATGTTAAGTAAGATCTTCATGAAAACCCCATATATAAAAACCTTCATGTACAAGTAGGTAATTTTTGCACTAATCATGGTGTGTCAACACATCCCCATAGAATTTCTTTTCTTTTCTTTTTTTTTCCACCATTGATTTTCTGTTTATGAAAGTAATGCATGCTCACTGTGAAGCATTTGGATGATATAGAAAACCCAGGGTGACTTTAAGCAGCAGGTTTCCCCAGTGTAGCCTGAAGATGATTTGGCTTTCAAGAGAATAATTAACAAAACTCGTTTTAAGAGCCCATTTAGTGCAGAAAATAGGGGAATTGCCTGTCCAGGGGAATGAGAAGTGTTCAGATGTTGCCGACACTTCCTTCCTATGCACTATGGCCCCAGAATAATGACTTCTTTTATAGGAGAGGAGAAGATGCTGTGGTCCAGTGGATAGGAAACAGTGCTACCAGGCTTTCTCAATTTGCAGAAAATATGCCCAAGTCTGCATTTTCAAAGAAAGCCAGCAGACCACATCAAAACCAAAGACAGTATATATTCCTTATCTTTGGATTTATTTGTTCTTATAGCAAAGCCACATTTCCCAAAGTCTGTTCCATTGAACAACTGTCACATGTGATTTTCCATGTCAAAGGGTTCCACAGTCACATAGACTGGGAAATACTCATCTTGTTGTTGTTTCCTGGAGAGAAGTGAGGTATATTAGCATGTTACAGAATAGGAGAGTCTGAAGAAAAGAGACCTGTGCTAGTTCATTTTATTTGTTCTTTCTAAAACTTATATGATTGAGGACTTTTTTTTTTTTTTAAAGTAATGTCTGCTTATATTCCCTAGAACCCTTTGGCCACAAAAAAACAAAAACAAAAAGCCACAACAAAATACAGAGAAAACAAATAAGCAAAAGCAGTTATTGAATACTTACTCTGGGCACACAGTCTGTTCGGAGCTGTTGCATTTCTGGTGTCCTTTTTCCTTCTGGATGAGCCGAGTGAAGCAATTACTCAGCTGTCAGATTAGTGCCAGGCACTGTGCCGGGCACTTTCTTTGCTTTACCGCCTTTGAACCCTACTGCAGCCTGTAATCCTCATTTTGTAGAGGTAAAGAGGTGATGCAACTTCCCTCCAGCCCCTCAGCGAGGTGAATGCTGGAGCTAAGTCAGGTCCAAGGTTGCCCACCCCATGCTGAGGCTCTCAATGCTTTGAGCACTCCTGTCCTTCTACAAGTCAGACATGGACCCCACTGTGCCCTGCCCAGTTGGAGGCCCCGAATGGCATTCATTGGGGACCTTTTAAAAGCTATTGCTGTTGGCAGTGTGGCATCACACGTGGACACCACTTGGTGAGGACTGCATACCCTTCACAGGCAAATAACTGGAAATTGAGTGTGTGGTGTATATATATTGATGTCTCCATCCATCTCTCTCTTTCCATCAATATGCCAGTTTCCCCAGAATCCATCCCAGGGCCTGCAATGTAGCAGGCGCTTGGTGACAAATGTTCATTGACATGACATGGGGAAATAAATGCTACATGAAGTGTGGGTTCCTGTCCTTACACTCCCTGGCCTCCTGTGCTTTATTTTTCTCCATAGCATTTATCACGACTGGTCATCTCTATTTACTTGCTTATTTGCTTACAGGGTGTCTCCTCACCTTTGGGCATAAACTCCTTGGGGGAAAGTTCTTTAGGTCATTTATTCACCACCATGAACCTAGAGTAGGTGCTCAGTAAATATTTGGTGAAAGAACAAATGGTCAAATACAAGTTTTTACCATTGCTCCTACTTTCCCCAAACTCCTCAGATTGCTTTCTTTATTCATCTGCTTCTCTCTCAGGAGTAGTTAAAATCTACTTAGAGCTGTAAATAAAGGAAGTCTACATTCTTAGCTATTCTAGTGCAGCAAATATTGAAGGCCTCTGGGTTGACGGGTGCGCGGCTGTTTACAAGGCAGAAGGAGCTACAAAGTCTAGCGTCCAGGAAGGTACAGAGTCACAGGGACTGTATGAAAAGTCTCCACTCTGAGCCCATCACTGTCACAGCACAAATGTCTTTAGTAACATAGTAGCACAGGACCTGCCAGGAATGCAGAGCACCACTGAAAGGCATTCTGCCAAAATGTTTTCCTACCTACCAAAGGGCAGAGATTGCAGCATGCTTAGCCCTGATTGGATTACCAAAGCCCAGAAGCACTTTAATCTCCACTGCTGCCCCTTGGGGTTGGAGGGGGGGAGCCAGGGGTATGGGAGGTGATGAATGAGAGATGGGTGTGTTGTAGAAGCTCTTGGCGACTCGTGTCTTCCAGCTTTGGGGCTGGCACTGAGAATCTAAAACTCCTTGCCACAGAGATAAAGTAAGGGATTCTCAAGTACAAGTCTGTTGATAACTCCCCTTTAATTTGGATTCTGTTGTATACAATCTTTGTCAAAACAGGCTTTTAGCACAAATGGGTCTGTGTTGAGGGTGGGGAGGTGAAGGGAAAAAAAGCTGGATTGTTAAGAAAAAAGGGACACTTTAATAGCCCAAAACAGCAAGGTAGAAGGAGAAAGGAGCAGAACAGAATATGAATAGACTGGGATAGCCAGAAAGATAGTCTTTTCAAAATGAACTGTGTTGTCCAATTAAATACACATAACTAAGGTTAAAATACTTGAAACAAGCCTTACCCTGGAACAAATATATTTTCTTAAGCCTCACAGAATGAAGCAAATAATAATAGGCTGTGATTAATTATATCTTAAATTATGAAAAATGGGAATAAACCAAGTTTTCTGCCGGGACGGGGTCCAGTTTCTACATGTAAGGGAAGGCGTCCTGTGATTAGACCTCTGTCCTGAGAGAGACCACATGGCCCACCAGGAAGGCTGGGAGGGGGTCTGGGAGGGGAAGATAAAGAGGAATGTGTGGATCTGGGGAGGTCAAGGGTCTGAAGGAGGAGTCATCTGCGTTTGGGGGCAAGGGAGAAAGATAGCCAGGGCCGGCATGAAGGAATGTGGTCTGAGGGGAAGGAAAGATAGATGCGCTCAGCATTTGCAGTTTAGATGCATTTAGTTGACCAGAGATGAAGGCAGGAGCATGGAACTCAGCAAGAGTAACAGTGGAAACATTTTCTGTTACACAGACTTTCTCCAAAGGGCTGGGGGGAGAAAGGGGGAGGGTGCTGATTTCTGGAGTGATATTTATAAAAACAGGTCAGAACACTGACAAGGAGGCATGCATAGATCTCGTCGGGATAAGAATGTTGGTGTCTTTCTATGTACAAGGGATGTATGAACCCGTATACACACAAGGAAGTGGCAAAAGTTATTGGGGAAGTGTCAAGGTGGAAATTCATAGCTATTATTTTTGTGGCCTCTAGCTACGGGAGCTAACAGGTGAAGTTAGTCTAGAGACCCAAAATGGGGAAAAAATGACATTTTAACATTTTTGTCAGGTAGGCAATTTAAAAATAAACTTGAATTCAATATATACCATTAATGCTAGGGGTTGTGTTATAATGATGCAAAAATGCCTTCTTTTCGATAGCAGTTAAGGAAAAAATATGTCGTAGGGTGCTAGGAACCATATATAGAAGAGGCATATGTGACTGTGCCTGCAGCCTCACAAAGCTCCTGAACACATACTATGAGTCTGCCCTCCAGAATTAACACCGTAACCTATGTCAGGGACTCACTATTATCCTAATATCTGCTTTTGGATTCTGTCCAGTCCCATTAGCAGTTCCCATGTTGATTGCTCTGTTACTCGTGAATGTTAATTGCTTCTAAATCTCTTTGGATGTTCAGATGCTTGGAGAGAAAAATTCTGACTGGCGAAGGTGCGAGTTTTATTAATGTGCAAGTAAACAAGAAATCTGTTTAGAGACCCCAAGTGTCTGTGACTCAAGATGTCATAAACAGCTGATGTGGCATCTTTCTTTGCATGTCTGTCATATGTTGGTGGTGTGATAGTGTGTATGGGGGGTGGAAACAGGTTTTCAGTGATATCCGTGGTGTTTGTCCTAAATCAGCATGCTTGTAGATATAGTTAGATAATAAAATCCTTCCCTCCGGGATTCCTGCTTACTTAGTATGAAATGACCATGCTACCTTTGAGATAAGCTTACACATAGAAAATGCTATTAAATCAGAAGATGTAAAAACATGAATCTAATTTGGCCCATCACCTATGTGTTGATCTCCATTGTTTCTGTACCAGAGGGAACCTTGGAAATGAGCTTCTGAAGCTTCCTTATTTTACCACTGGGAAAGAAAGGCCCAGGGGGATGAAGAGATCAGGCTCATGGAGCAGCTCACAGGAGCACTGGCCAGAGAACAAGGTTACCTGACCCCTGGCCCAGTGCCTGAGCAATCAAGAGAGCGGAAAATGATGAAAACTGGTGTTTATTATATTTTTAAGAAACATTTCACTGATTGTGGAATTTTGTTTTATTTTTTCCTTTGGGTGCAAAAAAGAAAAACTATTATGAACTGGCACTGAAATTCATTTATTAGTCATTATTTTAGTATCCCAGTGAAGGAAGATACAAGAGATGAGCACAGCACACAGTTCAGCCTTGTGAGTCATTCATTCGAGCAATATTTATGGCGTGCCTTGACCCTGGGATTTAGTAGTGAACCTAGAAGTCCCTGCTGTTACGGAGTGTATATCCTGGTTGAGCGGTAGGATGGGGCGTAGAAAAACAAATAAAGAGATGAACCATTTGCTGTTAGGTGGAGGTGAGCCTCATTAAGAAAGAGAAAGTGGTAAGGGGACAGAGTAGGATGAGTCGCAGCTATGTTAGGTGTTTTGGGGAGACTCACTGAGGAGGTATATGAGCAGAGATCATGCAGGTGTCTGCAGCAATATGGTCCCAGGCAAAGAGGATAATTGCAAGGGCAGAGGTCCTGAGGTGTGACTGTGCTTGGATACTCAAGGATGAGGCAAGAGGTCAGTGTGGCTGCAGAAGATTGTGATACATCATGACCCTCAAATCATGGGCTTTGGGAAGACTCTGGGTCAGATATTTGAAGAAGATACATCTTTTAGCCTTTCTGTAGTCCCAAATAGTATGGCTCATAAACAGAACTCAGACTCATCTTTTTTGAGAATATTCCCCGAAGGAGCCATCCTTCTGGATTGGTGGCTATGACTCACCAAGAGTGTCCAGAAACTGTCAGATCTTTCTGGAGAGTTTTAGAACAGAGTGATTGTCACTGTACTAAAATCAGTACACCATAAAATTGTAAGTTTCTTGATGGTAGGACCTGTGTGATACACATTTTTTGTGTCCTCCAAGAAACCACATATAGTGCTAAACTTATATGTAGTAAGGATGCACTAAATATCAATTATTTGTTCAGTGTGTGAATAAATGGCCTGAGAGTGGTAGAAAAGATGGGGTGTCCTAGAAAGGGTTGTTAAAAATACACACTTCTAAAAATGCTGTTGGCGAGATTACTTCTGAAGAATTCTGACTTCCTTGGAATCATTTTTAAAGACAAGTCCATATGCTGACATGTGAACATAAGTATGTAACAAACTGAACAGTAGTAACATTATTTTCAGGCCAAATTTTAGTTGGATGGTTGTATTTTGTCAATCTAATTTTTTTTCCATGTTTAAACTGGATATGGGAAGTTTTTTTGAACCTTTCCTCTGGTATCAAAGGACTATTGGTATCTGGGCTCATAAGATCAAGGGTTACATTCAGCACTGTCTTCTGTGGGCAAAAACGTGTTTAATACATCGAGATTGCAGTGGAAATTATGTGGGAAAGAACAGTCCCCAAGGGGAAGATGGGTGGTCAAGCTGCATTGGGATGGGGAAGGAGAAAATTGTAATTCTTGTCCTCCATTACTGAATTCTCTCATTATAATGGATCAATAATTTATTTGCCTATTGCATTTCAATATCCCCATCTACAAAGTGGGGGTAACACAAACTTACCCTCTGCCTTTCAGGTTTTTTGCGAAAATCAGTGAACTAATATTGGTAAAATTGGAGCCCCATGGATGAAGGGTACTTTGTAAGTATAACATATTATTGTCATGTTATGTTCTATTACTCCAAAGTGCAAATACCAGATGTCTGCTCTTGCCATATTAGGAAATCAGTAACACCAAGTTTCACACCCAAAGATTGATAACCTGACTTCCTTTGAGGAATTTAATATTTTTGAACTCTCTAATGTTTTGTCGATATGTTGGATGTAGAAAAGCCTGACTCACCTCCCCAAAATATTTTGGCAATGTTTTCCAGACAATTTGGAAGAATACATGTCTGCAAATTGTGTAAACATGTTGATATAAACTCTGGATATGAATGCAAGGTATTTTTATTTCTCTTTCACGACTTTTCTCCTTTTCTTCTTCTTCTTCTTTTTTAAAATTTGCATTTAATTCTGTTTTGAGCTGTCAGTGTGTGTATCAAAGAAATGATTGGTTTCAGGGAGAGACTGAATGTTTCACTGAGGTGAGCGATGTTTTGTTAACAATGAAACTAAGACATACCTTAGACAAGTTGCGAAGCGTTGTGTTTCCAGACTTGGGAGGCCAACTAGCAAGGTGAGTGAAGTGTGAATCGCCTCTTCTGGATCACGTGACAGCCCAGGTGACATGGGAGTGGCCTCCTGGTCATGGAATGGCCAAGGGTTGCAAGCCACAAAGCCAAAGAGCAGGCAGAAATGGTACAATACTAAAGCAACTGCTTCATCTGATTTTCCCCACAGAATGGTACATCTTTTTATTTCGCTAGGTCAGCCAATGTCCTGGTGTTGTGCACGACTAGACTGGCCAGTGACATGCCCAGTGCTTAATCCATGGTATTTTTCTGTTTTTCGTTTTTGAAGAATAGCTGTCACACCTTAAAAACTCATAACAGAGAGAGTTTAAAAATGGTTGTGACGCTTATTGAAGCCTGTTTTACTGAGATTCATGGGGTTGTACAATCTTATGTCTGGAAGTGTCCTTACATGTCTCATGTAGTGCCTTATCTTGGCTAGCTCTAAAGATTCCATCTGATAGGTGCCCCAGAACCTCTAAGGGCAGATTTACTACCTCAAGAGGCAACTCTTTTCAGTTACAGAATTCTTTCTTGAGTTGAGCTCACACCTACCCTCATGTATCTTCTACCCTTGGGTCCTAATTTTACTATCTGCATCTATAAGGAATAATACTTTCTCCTTCAAAGTGACACCCTTTCAAGTATTTGGTGACACTATCAGGGTCCCCCTGGAAGTGGCCTCTTTGTCAGCTTCCATTCCCTCAACAACTGCACCTCACATGCCATGAATTCCCAACTCTCTACCCCTCTGGAAAGGCTCTCATTTGTCTATATCTCTCTTAATAAGTAGCACTGAGAATCTACCTTCTCCAGGCCCCATTCGGCACCCCAGAGTCAAGTGACCTAATCAAAGGTCCAGAAGAGAATGACCTCGAAGAAATCGCCTGGTATCACATATGCCCATGGTTTGGTTTGAGTAATGAGACAGCAAAGCCCACATCCCTCTGTGAGGTGCAGATGACTGACAGGGAGAAAGTTGTTTTGGTTAATAATACAATCTCCTTGGCTCCTGGAGACACAGCAGTAGCCTACTAATTCGTTAGAAGTGAATTAAGGTTGTTTACTGATATTTTAAAGTAACTGTCAGAGTGAAAAAAAAAAAGGTTCGTACTAGATGAGCCCACTCACCTACTTCGGAGTTGCTGTTTATTTTAAGCTGAGTGCATAAATAATATATTGAGATACGAAGGGTGATTTCAAGCATTAGAACAGGAAGCCTCCTGTTTACTAACTGTCACTGGGTTGAAGAAAATTTAAACAGCTCTGAACCTTTTTGTCTGGGAATGCAAGGCATGAAATTAACTTACATTTCGTAGTTAGCAGAAATCATGATTAAGGCAGTCTTGTTGGTATGTCTTCTGTTGATCTGGGTCATTTTTGCTATGCAAGACAAGCCTTGGCAACAAGACGCTTCCCATGCCTTGTTTGAAATCATACCCCCTCCCTGTGCAACATCCTCCTCCCCCCACCCTGAAATAAGCAGGGATCTCTCTGGGTCACAGTTTGTTCTAGATATAAAGACAAAGAAGAATATTTGACTAGGTTCCAGGGGTTCTAGTCCTGATCGCAAGCAGCCCTCTTTGAATCTCACTTTCTTTACCTATAGAATGGGGATAAGAGCATCTGCTTTCATTACTTCATAGGAAGATGGAGACCCCATTGAAGTCACTGTTGTGAAACGGCTTTGAAAGGCGTCAGGTGGGACAAGATGATAACAGTTAATGCTATTAATGAATTACATGCATTAACTCCTTTCATTCCTCCAGTAACCCTACGGGATAGGTCCCATTATCATCCTAGTTTTACCACTGCAAAAACCGAAGCACAGGGAATTGAAAGGATTTGCTCCATCATCTCATAGCTAAAAAGTGTAAATTGGGATTCAAACCCCAGGCTAGAATCGATGGGTTGAGAGTTTGTGTTCTTAACTATTACTTATTTGGGAAAATAGGTTTTCTACCTATAACTATGCCTCTTGGTCATGCTCAAGTAAATGAAACACCATTCCTAATAGCCTGGACTGAATTTAGCTTGAGAAAATGCAGGTATGGTTTCTCTGTGAGTGATTATCAGCGAGGAGGATTCCCAATGGGTAGGGATATAGCTGACTGTATGGATTAATTACGTTTTATATGTAAAGAGCCTGGTGATTCTGAGATGAAAAGCCCTAAGTGAAAAGACTTATTACTTGTAATGCTTTCAGAAACAAGAAATTTGATTCACTTTTTGTCCCTATAAACTTGGAAGTGTGATAGCCTATTTTGGAGTAGAGGGAGAGTGTTCAAAGATGAATAGAAAATGTATGGAATGTTTAATTTTGCATGATTACATTTCATATTTTCTGGGGTAACTCTGGCAAATAGAAGTGCATGATAATATAACAGTATACCTATTTTAGATGTTTTGATGAAATACTCTGGTTTTTGCAGTCTGATCCATGAATCCTTAGGGACAAGTCCTTATTAAGCAAATGAACAAGAATGTATTTGTGTTCACATCACTGAAAATATGTAATTTGTATAAGTGCATTTTTATTTGTATTTACATTATATTTATTTGAATTTCAAAAGAGGGAAAGAGCCTAAAGTGATTAATGAAAACAAAAGGGATGTGAATTTGCAGACATTTTCCCTTGAAATATGCTCAGTCTAGTGGGGTCATGCTTCAAAGTTGGAGTAGCAAAAGTGGGGTGTGCTTTGCTTTGGTTTTGTGAACAAAGCAGTTCAGAAGTAGGATCACCTCCAAAATCCCAGAAAAATGGATGGACTCAAGAGAAGTCATCAGCTGCGGGAAAGAATAAATTCTGCACTTCCCCACTGCAAAAATCTCAACATTTGCTGCTGTGCCCTAGCACTTGTTAATACAATAAGATAATTGCATAATTAAATACACTATGGAATTTCAATAATTGGAAACTTTGTTTTCTCATCACAATGTGCAACTTGCTGATGTTGGAAAGCATCGCAGCGTTTTAGGGAGGCTGGGATCATTCTTTCACATCACGTCCCCTGCAGCCTTCTGCCGTTCCTCTGGCGGTTCTGAGACACTTTGCTTTTGGGTTATTTTTAGTTGGTTATATTTAGACAAGGTGAAATTAAGCAGGAAGTCCCCCAAAGTCTGACTTGCCTGCCCAGGCGGTGGGATTTGAGGCTTATTTCACAGAGAGTGTCCCAGGTGCCCTCTAGATCTTTCTGGGTGAGGAGTAAGCTGTGGCTGAGTGCCCTTTGAAATTGGGGAGCAGCTCTCTGAGTAATAATTTCTAGATAGACTTAGTGGAGTTGCTGAGATGGTAGACTCCAGAGCGGGGCTCCTGGATCAGACCCTGGCACGGCCTCTTGCTCGCCGTGTGACCCTAGGAAAGATACCCAGTTCCCTTCTGTTTGCTTATCTGTAAAAGGAGAATCTTAGCCTTGGTGCAGGGCATAATTGAGTTAACATATAGAAAGAGCTTAGAAAATACAGGGCAGGTTTGTGAGCACCCACTAAATGTTTGCTTGGCTGGAAACACAAAGATGAGTAATACCCATTCCCTATTCTGGAATCGTTTAATCGAATTGGGGCAACAGACATGTAAATGATGACGTTGATGCTGATAAAAATAATAGTATTAAGGCAGTGGCAGGCAGACAGTAAGATATTTTAGCAGGATCTGGTCTGTCCTTACAGTGTCCCCAGCACCTAACACATAGACAAGTAAATGAATGATGCAAATTTGGTTGAAGATTATTTTGTCTAAGAGTCAAATGGTTTATTAGCAGAGTGGGTTCCTGGCTGAGTAATTGAAGAGGACATAGTTGGGACTCAATACATGTTTGGAGGAAGTGAAGGAATGCATGGATGAAATTGACTTGAAGCTTTTCTCCTTAGAACTGCTCCAATCAGTTTGAGGAAGCAGGTGAAAATATTAGGGCCAACACAGGGTAAAACAAGGAAGACACTTACAGTGTGATACTTAAGGAGACACTTGCTCTCAGGGTTGTGACAGCATTGAGGACTCACTCTCAGGGTTCCTACAGGTACTTCCTTAAATTTTGCACCTCATATGTCTTACTTTTTTCACCCTAGTCCAGTCCTGTGGACTATAGTAGTCTTAAGTGTATGACTTTGCTTTACTTGTACGCGCTGTTGAATATTTCCTCCAAGTTTTATTTTGAAAAATTTCAGAGCTACAAAAAAAGTTGGAAGATTACTACAAGGAACACTTTGCACACTTTTGTACTTACATGAATTATCAGTATTTAGTCACATTGATTATCTCTCCCCATAGACATGAGTTTGAACCTCGTCCCAATTTAGCAGAGAAATCACATACCCTCCATACAACACCCTTCCTCCCACCTCCAGTGCATGTATGTTAAATTTACTTCCTAAATTCTGTACCTCAAAATGATAAATTTTGGAGGAAAAAGCCAAAAAGAGCAGTAAGAAAAGTTGGCTTAAATTTTTTTTTCAAATTTAAAAACTAGCATTTGAAATTTATTTTTAGTCTATTAATATACTAACATATATGGAACATGACCAATATAAGATACCTAAAATTTTAACGGCTAAGAAGTTTTTCTGGATGCTCTGACATTCTCTTGAACTGAAGAGAGTTTTTTTGAAAAGACAAATTCCCTTGACCATTATTTTTCTCAGAGCCTATCAAAAGTAGATGGTAGTCCGATTACTTATAAAAGGAAACATCCTTTTCCATGTTAAGAATATTCACTGTAAGTGGTGACTTTGCAAATACAATATAAAAAGGAATACACACTTGACTTTGGACTACACTGACATATTCTCATGGGAAAAAAAAATCCTTTCCTGATAATCTTGTTTATAAAAGATAAGGTATCGGTCTCTGAAATTGTGGCAAGATCTGCCGGAAGGTTGCATTATTTCACTGGTTTTGAAAGGGCTCTCCACGAAGCCTAGGGAATCTGGGGAGGGGTCTCAGGGCCGCGGAGGATGGTTGGTGGCGAGAAGGAGCCCAGCACTGGAATCCAGGCTAGTCACTCATGCTCCATTGGGATAATTCTGAGATTGTGTGCTTTTTATGGGCATCTGCCTATAAACCAGTTTTCAGGAAAATGTTCTAGAGTTAAACAGAGCAAGGTTGGAAAGCACAGCATTGGGTGCTAGAAGAAAAAACAGGAGAAATTCATGCAGTGTTGTTGGTTGGCAGTGAGGGGTAGTAGCTGTCAGCTTGCAGGGTGGGAGAAGTCAGGAATACCATGAAAAGCAGACACAAGAACTAAAACACAGTCAGTGTCTAGAAGTTTGAAGCAGGGTCAAATGCCCAGCCATTACCTAAGGCAGTCACTCTGAAACTTGAGTGATTCCTGATCCTTAACCCAGAGATTCTGATTCAGTAACTCCAGAGAGGGGCTAGGGCGTCTAGTTTGTTAACAGTCACCCCTTAACATGCAGAGAAAAATTGCCCTCACGTCACACTTATGTCAAAGAACATGGTAATATTTGGTGATGATAAAGATGACTGGAATTGTAGGGAACATGTTCTTAAACTCAGTGCAGTATAACCTAACCCCTTTTCAAGTTTCAGGACATTTTAGACTCCCCAAATGCTTAAAATAAAAAAGATTACTCTGAATAATAGAGGGGGGGGAAAAGACAAACAGATGAGTAATTGTATTATAAAGTGGTGCCTAAGTCCAGTTGGGGAGGTCCCACAAGAGGAGGGGAAAGAAAGCTCACGTCTCATTGGGTGCTGAGATGGGCCCCTAGAAAAGGGAATCTGGGGGGGGGGTTTCATGGCTTCGTGGGATATGCATAGGTAGGGAGGTGGGTGGACCTGGGTTTGAATCCCAACTCTCCTACCTACTGATTATACGGTCTTAGGAAAATCACCTAATCTCTTTAAGACTAGGTCTTCCTTGTAGAGGAAGAATGAAGACGAAATTAGACAATTGTACTCAAAGTACTGAGCACAGGGCCTGCAGAATTATAGATGCTCAATAAGTGGTTGTAATGACTATTTTAACCATTTAAGAAAGACCTCATGACAGGTTAGCTTTCAAGAGGACAGGAAAAAAGTGCATGTGCCTGTTTGTTTCTGGTTTTGGGGTGGAGGGAGGAGGGGAGCAATAGAACATTCCAAAGAAGAGGAAGTGTATAAGCCCACCTTCAAGTAATAGATGGTGTATGCTTTTGTGTCTTCAGTGTTCCCAGAAGTGTTGTTCATGTAGAAGGTTCTCGATGGTACAAATATTTTACAATTATTAACTAACTCAATCCTTATAGCAATTGTATGAAGTAGGTGTTATTATCTAACAGACCATGAACCTGAGGCACAGAAAGTTTAACACACTTGTCCAAGATCACACAGCTGGTAGTGGTAGAAACTGAATTTATTTATTTTTTATTTTTTTTTTTATGTTTTAAATGTTTTATTTATTTATTTGACAGAGAGAGACAGTGAGAGAGGGAACACAAGCAGGGGAGTGGGAGAGGGAGAAGTAGGCTTCCTGCTGAGCAGGGAGCCCAATACAAGGCTTGATCCCAGGACCCCAGGATCATGACCTGAGACGAAGGTAGATGCTTAACGACTGAGCCACCCAGGCACCCCTAGAAACAGGATTTAAACACAGGCAGCACCTCTACTTCTAACTATTATGCTATGGTATTTTAATAATAATGATTTATATTAATGTGTATTAGGAAAATACAACTAGCACAGTGAAAACCATGCTTTTACAGATACTGTTGCCTAGAACAATAGTAAAAATTTAAAAAGTACCTTGATTTACATGAGTCACATGAAAGTAATAATAGTAGGGGCAACATCTGATATGATAACAGTCCTGCAGGTGGTCCCAGGTGATTTTGGCCTGGGAAATTCTGGGGCAAGGATAGATTGGGGTCACCTTGGGGGACTCTGGCCTCCCATCATTGCTATGTAACACACAGGAAAACCTTCAAGCTCTAGGGAAGAAGCAGGTAGGCTTCCCTTTAGGTGGGAAGCCAGGGGAAGGGGTCGCTTGCCAAGTTCACTCCCATTTCCTGCAGTTCTTTTGGGGAGGGGAGGGATAAGCTGCCCCTTGCCTCAGAGGATCTGTGGTGGGGCCAGCCCGGTCTCTCCACGATTTTGGAAGTTTTCAGCAGCCCCTCCACTTCCGCCTGTCTCCTGTCCTTCTTCTACCTTCTTTTCTTCTCTCCTCTGCCACCTCTTCCCCTTCTCTCTCTTGTTCACGAGGACAGATTTCAAAGAGGCCATGCCCCATGGATGCAAATGCCTAGTGCAATTCAATAAGAGACAGAGTTTAATACTCTATCTGGCATTTTAATTTATCTTCAGCTTTCCAGGATGGCAGTTGCATCTGCCCCTGTATCTCTCCTTTAGATGTGGTCAGAGAAACCTAAAAGCCCAGATAATCCTAAACCAATCCATGCTTAGGGTTTTATGTGTGCAGCAGATTTACCTTCCTAACAACCTGTTTGAAGCTAATATTAAAGTGAGTTTGCATTCCCTGGGCACACGAGTCCAGGTGTTAGTCTCTAAATTGTAGGAAACCAGAATCTAACTAGCCACGTCTGGGCAAGAAATTTTGGGTAATTCCTCCGTCCTCCAAACCTGCTGTGGATGCCTGCCCTTCAGGCTCCAGATCTGGGTCTCCTGTCTAGTAATGACTGGTTTCCAATCCATTCCTGTGCATTAATTCTGTCTTATACTGAGAACGAGCATCATCTCCATTCCACTTGCCTCTCGATTCCCACCATTTAGTGCTTGGCAGATGGTGTGCATTCATAAATACAAGTTGCCCATTGGTTAATGAGTGATGTCAAGAATTCATCATTTCTTGTTCAAGATTACGTCCCTGCGTATAGTTACTGACTCCTGACTGTGACAGGTGTCATCCTAGGGGCTTTTGATTTTCTCTCTCTCTCTCTCTTTTTTTAAGACTTTATTTATTTGACAGACAGAGATCACAAGTAGGCAGAGAGGCAGGCAGAGAGAGAGGAGGAAGCAGGTTCCCTGCAGAGCAGAGAGCTCAATGCGGGGCTCAATCCCAGGACCCTGGGATCATGACCGGAGCTGAAGGCAGAGGCTTTTACCCACTGAAGCACCCAGGCGCCCCGGGGTTTTTGATTCTTACAACAGCCATCTTTACTTGACAATGGGTAAATCAAGGCTCAGGGAGGCGAGATGACTGAGCAAAGTCTGCACAGTCTTGGCTCTGCCTGGTTCAAGTCCAGATACTCCAACGTCTGAGGTCAGGTTTCTCTTTCCTTTATGCTTCTCTCTCGGGTCCTGCACACATTGGGTGGGTTTCCCCACCTCCTATTAAACTAGAATTCCCTTTTAGCCGGTTTCCTAGGATCTCAACCACAAGTAGAAGGAAGCCTTCTCCCTTTCTGACTGTAAATAAAGAATCTGTCTTCATGCCATGAGACCCTGGGTGTCAACAATGCCACCGCCCACAGTGAGCCCAGGAACAGAAGCTGCTGTCAGAGTTTCCAGCAGGGGCTGTCCATGAAAGTGCCGCGGGATTAGGCCTGTAAACGTGCCCCAAACACTGTTTCACAGATGAAAATAGTTGTCACAGTGACTAGAAAATTGAATTGGTTAAACCTTCTGGCTTTAGATTGTTTTTGGAGAGTGAGTAACTCTATGATTTTTACTTGTCACAGGCTAAAAGGGGAAAAAAAAAGTAAGAGTGAAACTTCATAGCTATTTTTCTTCCCTGTATGTTCATAGTGGTTATTTATATCTGGGAAGTTTCCATTGGGATTTAGTTCAGGATATAGACTTGGCAGGGTGGCTTCAGCACTCTGTGGTGACATTTGACAGGCTGCAGGCAAACCAGGATGGATTTCTAATATCTGGATGGATGGATTTGGGGGTGAAGTGTTGGGATTGTACTGTATTATGAGATGGATTTATTGATCTGAATCTAAAAGTGGCCCGTTGCCTGTCAATATCAGATCTGTATCAATACGTTTGATAAATTAGGGCTCCCGACCCTTTGCTTTGTTTGCTTTGTCAACTCCTCTTGGCAATAACAATAGAAGACTCCAGGTGGTGCACGGCAAACGGCTTTTTGTACTCTTCAGGTGCGCTACTGATCTTAGGGCCCAGTTTTGCGATCCTGCATATGTTGCAATCACCCAGAAGTGCACGGCTGTGCCCGACTTCCTCCCCTGAATGAGACATTACCCCCGCAGTGTTGCATTTTGGTATGAAACCTTCAGACGCTGTGCCCATGCTGTAGGTAGCGTCTTCATTTTCCAGCTGAAGAAATTAAGACACTGCGAGGTTAAATAAGCTGCCCAAGGCCACATGGTAAATTTGAATACAGCTGGGTTCCAGGCAGAGGTGTCATTGTTCCTTGGTGAGGATGGGACACTTTCCTTCTTTGTAGTTACAAAGGAAAAGGATTTGAATTTGCACAGAGCTTGCTGATGGTACACATTTTCTCCAGGTATGAGGAGACTGCCATCTTATTTCTGAGTGTCCGGGCAAGAAATCCATGGTGCAGCATAGGAAGTGGAAGGTGCAAAATGTGCTTTTTTTGGTCTTTGTAGTCATAGACTAAGGTTGGATCTGACCCTCAGGACATGGCTCTTGGCATGTCCCATGTATCTTTCAGGGGTCAGATGCCCAACCAGATGTTAGGTGAAATGGGAGGGACACAGAAACAAGGCACGGTTCTTCCCCCTGTTAAGTGCTTCTATTTTAGTTGGTGGGGATGGCTGAATTCTAGTCTGTGTCCCCAGATTCTTTCATCAGTGGGCTGGCAGAAATCTCTGGTAGGTGCAACAGCCTCCGTGAGTCCATTCACATGACCACAGCCAGAGACAGAATGATAACGAATGAGTGTACCGTGCTAATAAACCCTCTGCATACACTTGCTTACTCAGCCAATCCTGACAACTACTTGGACTAAAGTTAACCAAGGTGTTTGGAGTTGGCAACCTCTCTCTGTGCCATGGGGGGGTTCTGGTATAATTCCGAATGTATGGCTTGTCTCTTTGGTGAAAATTATGTTATCACTTTACTTTTGAGCCTCATCTGGAACTTTGAGTTAAAGTCACTTTACTCTGTCATTACAATGATAATAAGGAGGGATAGAAAACCAAAGAGATAACTGATTATTTGGCAAAACAGAGCAAAACGTTTAAGAAGCAGAATATTTGGGAGTGAAGTAGAGTGTTATCCAGGAAAACCTTTTTTTAATTTTTACACTTTTTGGTTGAAAATTTATTCTAAAGCATATCGTGGAAACATGCTTATGTTTCTTTTCATGCCTTAGTGTACACAAAATTTCTAAATTTTTCTTTTTTGGAGAACTCCAGGGTAGTCATTGTGAGGACCAGAATTTATTTTGTAGGTTGAGAGGATGTAGGGCATTAGCCAACTAATGATCTTTAGCGTGAAATTTTTGACATTAGTTTATTTCAAATGCAGTGAGATAATGATCTCATTTGCATCCCTTGTCCCAGGGAAGCTTGAATAATAGTATGGTTTTGCCCTCTCTCTTCTACCCTCTGAATCCATATTCCTCATGAGTCAGAAAACCACTTTCACCTGAGGGTATTGTTAGATGTGCAGATTCCCTCAGACATTCAGATCTCATTGGTTTGAAGTGGCAGCTAGGAATCTCTGTTTCTAACGAGCACCCCGACAAAGATCTTTATTTCTAACAAGCAGGCGTTTTGAGGCCCCCACTTTGAGAAACAGTTTAGAGTCAGAAGATTTGGCTCCTGAGGAGGTCCCAGGCAGAGTGGGAGAGAAGACAAGTATTATAGGAGAGTGTCCCGTCTTCCAGAAAATGGTTTCATGGGTGATTTGGTTGTGGTTTTAGTCAAGGACCAACTACTTACACAATCTTGTAGGAAATTCAGACCATCTGTCTTACCCCAAGTTCAAGTTTACAGACATTCATTGAAGACATTCTCTTGGGATCCCAGGATCCGGATGAGAAACAGTAAAATCTAGATCACTGGAAAATACATTTACTATGGGAGGTTTTTTTTTTCCTTTTGTAGTAAGGAGAATTTATTTCATGCAAAGAGTATATTATTTGATTGATATTATCTGATTATAGGAAGTCTGTGAGAAAAGAAACAATAACACCAGCAAATTATCACATTAGAGTTATTCATCTAGCCATTTGTATACCATATGAATAAGTGCTCTTCAGAATCTTTCATTATTCTGTCAAATAGAGAAATTATTCACAGAAACCATTTTCATGACTTTCAAAGCAACACTAGTATGACTGAGCATAAGTGTGTGTGTGTGTGTGTGTGTGTGTGTGTGTGTGAGAGAGAGAGAGAGAGAGAGAGAGAGCGTGCTCCTATGCCTTGTTGGGTGGATATCAGCAAACAAACCAGGAACCAATATTAAAACAACAAATTAGCAACAATTTAATGAAGCACAATTTATGTCAAAGTATCTGAATAAGGATATGACTACATAAGTATATGTAAAAATTTGAGGCAGAGAGTAGACCTTTTTTCTTATGTTTGGCTCCATATTCCAACATTGTCCAGCAGCTGTTTTTTGAGCTACCAAGCTGGGTCACAACTCCGGCCCAACCTTTTCTGAGGGAAGGGTCTGTGCGGGCTGGCGGGCTCTCAAGCTGTGCCCGGTCCTTGTGCCAGCAAATGAGTAAATCAGAGTTATAAGTTGCAAATGTGTCTCAAATTAACTTCTGCATAGTAGGGAATGAGCTTGGCATAATTTTAAGTCCAGCTCAGTGACAGCCTTCTCTCGCAGCAGCTGAATCAAGGAGATGATGGAAAATTAAGGCATGGTGGGCCATGGAGCTTCCACAGGCCATGAACTCAGTGTACTGCTCTTGAAATGTCACATTCCAAGAGGTCCTGGAATTAGCAGGCTCAGTGTCATATCGCGCTGTGGGCTCTGTTCGCATGATGCAAGCCTTTGCTTATCTGACCAGGACTAAAATAAGACGCTCCGATGCTTTATTTATGAGCTCCGGGCCACCCAGGCCCGTGATGTAAGTAACCTTGGGGTACACAGCATTTGATCACTTCAATTCTCATTAACTACCTGTTTCTAAATGGGGAAAAGCATTTACCCAGCACATTGCGTTATTCATGAAGACACAAAAGCGGCCTGTGGTGCTGTCACTGGGGCTGATTTCTGTGTAATGTGATCCAGCTGTTGAATGCTGCAGTGGAGGTTCCTAATGTTAGTTTTCTCCTTCTCTTTTTTCTTTTTCCTTTTCTTTTTTTCTGTTCCCTCCTCCTCCTTTTTTTTTCATTCTTAAAAACACCGGGCGATTCCAGAACTCCTTAAGCATGTAACTGCCTATCAGGAAGCTACAGGCTGGTCCCCTTTTTAACACAGAAGGCAGAGACATGTTGTATCTACCACCTTGGTGGCAGGGAACCCATTGTCCATAATACTGGGTGCAGTCAGTGCAGAGTTTCTCACCTTCGGTGCTATGAGCATCACATATGTGGTCATTTTTTTTTTGTTGTTGTTGTTCTCTTGTCCTGTGATTATGGGATGTTTGAAGCATCTGTGGTCTCAAATCACTAGATGCCAGTAACACCTATCCCATTTGTGACAATGAGAAATGTCACCAGATTGTCCCAAATGCCCCCTGAGGAGCAAAACTGCACCTGGATGATCTAGTGTGACAGCTTACTAGGTCTTCGTTAATGAAAGATCTCGGTGACGCTCTCTGTGGTGGTACAGATGTGGGGTCAGATCTGGAAGGGAGGCAGAAAAGCTGGGTTTGAATCCTGGCTCCAACACTAACTGGCACTAATCCGTGTACTTTGGGAATGATATTTAGCTTATCTAAGCTTTAAATTCTTTCCCTATTAAATAAGGATGATAATACTTAACTAATAAGGTAATTGAAAATTAGTGAAACTAATATGTGTAAAGAATACGGCATATGATACATGCTTAAGAGCTGATGATCCAACTACATAAACTGATCAGTGAAATATTATGGTTGTCAACTTAAATGTGCAAGTGACATAAAAGATGATCCCGTAAACCCCTCTTACCATGTATTTTGTCCCGTTCCCCTCTCCCTCTATTCCCCAGCTGTTCCTGTATTCCAGAAAGTGACTAATTATGGCCGGAGATTTGAAATTGGGAGAATGGAGAGACTTGTTGAGGGGGTCAGACGAGAACAGTTTCCTGGTGGGATCATTCTAGTATGAAGCCCCATGAAGAGGCGTGGGCAATTCATTTAGCTTCTTGAATGTGAAAATACAAAAAGATTGTAAAAACAAAGAAACCCTTGATGCTCCATTAATCTAAACCCCTACTCTGCACTCCACAAATGCCAAATCCACCTTGTGGTTTTTGCTTGAGGAGAAAGTGAAATCGCTTTCCTTATTCAGGAACGAGGGTGACAAATGTTAAATCTGTTTTCTTGGGAAACAGCTGAGAAAACAGTCAAAATGATTCCATGTGACTAGCACAATTTTCTGCCTGGGTCTTCAAAGTCTGAGTCCCTTTTGAGCTGTATCTAAATCTAGAAAGAAGGGCTAGGCTAGGAAGGAAGAAGTAGATGTCAAAAAAGGAGTTAAGACTGTAACCTTTGACATCTGTCCTCCAGCCATCCCATGCATGTTTTCCAGAGCCTCTCAGGTCTGCTACCTGCCAGCAATTACAGAAACCTTGGCAAGAAAGTCCTCTTCCCATCTGTCCTGAAACTCTCCTTTCTGGGGAGTGTTACAGTTTGACTCAGGTTCTGCAGCGTTCTCTTTCTCTTTATAGCTCATTTTAGTTGCACCATAGAACCCAAGGTTTGGAAAGGATGGGAGAGTTCATTGAGCCCATTGGTTGAATTGCTTCTGGATCATTTCTGACATGGTTGTCCTTGAATTGTTCCAGAGATGGGGGGCTCATTGTCAGGAGCTTGCCCCAATGCTGATCTGCCCACTCTACTTGTTAGAGGCACAGAAATCCACCTCTCTGGATCTGTAGTCAGTATTCCTTCAACAAGTGCATCCTGAAGATGCCCTGTGTGCCAGGACCCAACCAGGGATGCAATCTAGCTTCTGCCCTTAAGGAGCAAGTTCTAGTCCTGGTGTTATGTTGCATGGATTTAAGGCATTCATTTATTCATTCAGCAAACACTTATGGGCTGTTATGATGAACCTGGTACTTCACTAGGACTGGAGATATGATGGGCAAGAACACCCTCCTTGCTGTCAATGGAGCTTGAGGTCTAATAGAAGAGAAAGACATGAATCAAAAGTTCATGTTAATCAATATATAAAAAGATTGTACTAAGTGTAGTGAGGGAAAGGAACTTGGTTCTATGTATATAACCATGAAAGCCACTCAAACTGGGTGGAAAGAGGGGACTGGAGAATGTTTCTCCATTAAGTAGATGGTTTTCTCTGAGCTGCTGAAGGAGGAATGTGCATTAATAAGGTCCTGACATTGAAGGGGAGTGGAGGGGTTAGAACCCTGATCAAGGGGCTTGCCAGGGCTGCTGTGTGGGGCAAGCATGGGGCCCGAGGGAGTGATGGAGGCCAGCAGGCCTGGAGTCTAGCAAGCCGAGGAGCATGGGGCCAGCAAACCTTTGGAGGCTGTAGATTCTGGCCTTTTCCTTATGATCAAGATATTGCATGGAGCACTGGGTGTGGTGCATAAGCAATGAATCTTGAACACTAAAAAAAAAATAAATTAAAATGTTAAAAAAAAAAGTTATTGAAGAGACTCTAAGAGCTATTTAAGGGGTAAAATTGACAGACTTGGTCGTGGTTAGATGTGGTCCAGATTCAGATCTGTGGGTGGAGGGGATGCACTGAGATTGAGAAAAAGGCCAGAAGAGCCTCGAAGTTGGAGCCACTGAACCTGCCAGTGAGGCAGTAAGTGGGCTTCATGCAGATGGTAACATCTGAATCCTCATGAAGTGATAGTGGGAGTCTTCTAAGCTGGTGTTCCAAGTAGGGAACTTGCAACTACACAGACAGGCGGGAATATTCTGGAACACAGCAGTTCTCCTTCAAAGGCTGGAGCCCAGAGCCCATGTCAGTGGAGAGCCTCAGGACATGGTACAGGTTGGGTGTGGCCAGCTGGCCAAGAGCCTTGCAGGCTCTGCCATGGTGCTGGGCACCCTGGGAAGGTGAGGCATCGGGGAAACTTGGAGATGGAGATGGAGATCGAGATCTGTAGCTGGAGTTGTAGGAGGTCATAGGGCTGCTGTGGGGAGGTGGAGAGTAGAAGCCAGAACTGCTGTTGGAAGGGCTGTGAGGAGGACCGAATGAGGAGAGAGATCTTTCACCCAGGCAGCAGGAATGGGCTGAAGCTATGAAGGAGAGAGAATCAGCAGGGCTCGCATGCCACAGATACCCTGACTATTGTTTCCCTTGTAGCTAGGGAAATGCTGGCGAATGTTAACGTTGATTTGTACACAAATGTAGCTTGGAAGACCAGTTTCCAGCGAAGCAAAATGACGGGAATGAAATATTCCAGCACGTACAGAGGCGACAATTAGTATTTCCCGTCTTATCTGCTCTTTTGGATTGCTCATGCACCTGTTCATTTTCTTTGTCAAACACAGAGTATCATTTATAAAATGCTGTTTCTCCCCCGTAAACATCTGGATGTTTGGAGTTGCAAAGATAAAACATCTGTATTTAGGCCTGAAGTTTTGCCTCTTCTTCCAGATGTTTGGTGTCCCATCGACAAAGCCTGTGAGCCTTTGTGAAGAGTCATCTCATAAAACTAGGTACTAAACAGGGCTGGAGCCTGTAGAAGAATTTTAAGGGTTATAAGGATGAACACACCCCATGTAAAGGTGCTATAAAATAACCAGACTCACTATGGGTCTAAGGCAATTGAAGATTTTTCTCATTGACCAAAAGGCATATAAAAGAGTGCATTTAGATTTCATAGGAATATATTTTCAGGTGATTATTGGCTTTGAGCAACTGGGAGTGGGGAGGTCAGGGGAGATTAAAATGCTGTGCGTATGGAGGGGTTCTCCAGATGGATTAAAGTCTGTCATTTAACTTGGCTGGCAGACAAAGAGCCAAAGAACTGGAAGGTTGAGTTCATTCTTTCCTAAATAGCACTTCCCCCCCGCTTCGGGTCTGAAAATTGTCAGTAAATTTATTTGGTTTTATCCTGCTGTTTCCTCCTTCTCTCAGATCAGCCTCTATTACTGACTTTTCTTTTTTTTTTTTAATTTAATTTAAAATTTTTTCAGTGTTCCAAAACTCATTGTTAATGCACCACACCCAGTGCTCCATGCAATATGTGCCCTCCTTAATACCCACTACCAGGTTTACCCCCACCCCCAAAAAAAACTCTCAGTTTGTTTTGTTACAAAAGCATTTTCTAGGCTTTGGTAAAAGAAGGATCCATGAAGGGTTTGGGTCATGATTTCAAGACGGGAATTATCCACAAACTTTAGAAAAGTACAGCTCCACTATAATACCTGGGGGCAGGCTCCTTGAGTGAGAATATGTATAAACATGGTAGTAAATTGGGAGGAAACTGTCTTGTCCCTTCCTGGAACTGGGGGCAGGTCATACATTTTCGACACCCTCCCATCACGCTCTGCATCCTAGTTTCTCTTATGGCTGTAAATGTTCCTATCTTTGGACGGATGGGAGATGTGGTACCGCAAGTCATGCCACCAATGGTTCCAGAGTTCAAAGAGGCCACTCCTGTGGATGAGGACACACCCCTTTCTCTCTTACCTGCCTCATGGGTGTCCTTCTTGAGCAGGATCTCTGCTGAGAAACCTTTTACCCTTTCCAGATAGAGGGGACCTGCCTTAGGGGCCAGGGTGTATCTGACTAGCTACATTCCTTGGCTAGAACCCCCTCCGTCTGAATGACGGTCAAGGCAAAATTGCTTTATTTTCTAATTTTGATGATATTAGCAAATACATGTAATGGGAAATAAAATTAATCAGTTTGTGCTGGTGAAATTGCCTCCTGTTTACCTCAGCCTTGTAGCGATTTTTCCCCCTCCTACAGGGGTTATTTTAATTAACAGCGTGAATTTTTGGTAGTTTAATTTATTTTATGATTGTGTAAAAATACTCCTTTGTAAGGGTTTATATATAACTAGCCAGCTAATTAGCAGTAATATTTTAACAACAGCTGTAGAAGCAGGGAGTCCCATGAAACATGGCTTCTCCCTTCAGACCGCCAAGATATTTATTGGTGTCTTTCCTTATCAGCTCTAGCTGAAGGCAACAAAGGAGGGTGGTGTGAGCATCAGATAATTAAAAGAGAAGTAAGCATTCAAATCCTCTCACCTGACACACAGAACTTCTAAGGATTTCTGTGTCTTCAGCCTCTGATTTAAGACTCCGTCCCCTTTGCTTCTTGTTCTTCCTTAGTCTGTTATACATTCCCTTGGGCCTCAGCATAAGACATACCTTTCTGGAAAATTATAGGTAGTCTTTTAATGGCACTAACTTGAACTAATAACAGACCCTGGCATTTGTATTACACTTCCCATTGATGCAAAGCATTTTAACGTAGGGTGAATTCCACCTTCTGTTCATTTAGCTTACTGGAATTCAAGGCTAAGACTGTGGAGAGAGTGGGGGTGCACAGGTGGGGGAAATGGAGGGCAGAGGATGTGAAGAAATAGAGCTATGGAGAGTCAGAGGGAGAGAAAGCAAGACAGAGAAGACTTCTTCCATAGTGAAGGCAAACCCATAGTCTGCTCCCTCTCCTCCTCTGTCAGTCACCAGGCACCTATTTTGCTGCCTTGGTCTTGGGTTCAAGGGAGGCTTGGCATGGTGAGAAGGGTGGGAATCATGGTGGAGATGGAGTTGCACTGTGGGGCAGTCGGGAGGGAACAGACTCAAGTGCTCCCATGGCTGTTTTGGGGATGTGCACTCATTGGCCACCCTGAGTGAGATTTTAGGGTTCAGAGAAAAGTGGTTTGTTTTCCACACCACATTTCTCACTCCCAAAGTCAAGCCTACTACTTAGTGTAGAGCTCAGCATGAATTCTGCCTACACGACTCTTTTCCCCTTATGTGTGTGGATTTTAGATTCTAACTCCTGCAGAAGTGTTCGATCCTCATAACCCTGTGAGTGTGGGTCTCCTTAGCCTTATTTTATATCCCTCACCTTACTTTAAAGAAAGGGACAGTAAGGACTAGAAGAGTCATGCGATTTGCCCAAGATCACACAGAAAGTTGGTGGTACAGAGGCAGCCAGAACTACATACACTCAGCTCTTACCTGTCTGGGCTCTGTTTTCTAAAAGAACACTTGGAGAACCTCACCCTATTTCCTGTGAGAGCACACACCATCTTTACTTTGGGTACCCATAGCACTTCACCTCCATTATAGCATGGTCCCAATTTTGTCACCATAGTTCACTCGCACGTTTGCTCCTCTTACGAAACTGTGAACTCTGGGACCAGCATGATGCCTGGTCCATGGTAGGTGCTCAATAAAGAATTATTGCTTGGATGAAAAAGAGCCATAGTGAGTTGAATCTGACTTTGCAGTGTAAACTTCCTTAAAGGAAGGAGTTTAAATTTCTTATGAAGTACTTGATATTCAACTCCTTTTACTAATAGTTATTTCTAAGAATACTCCACATGCCATGGTGGTACAGTACCTGAAACACAGTAAGGGCTCAAGCATTAATGATCATCATTTTCTTAACTTTAGTAAATTATAGGGAAAGTCTCCATACAAAGTACAGGGTGAAAGTTTCCAAAGAATGTTGAAGTCAATAAAATACGAACAATCAGTAATCTCGATCTCTGTCTGTCTCTCTCTCTCTCTCACACACACATACACAAACACACACCCCTTGACCTGATCAGATTCACTCAAGAGATCATCTGGATTGGGAAAATGCCCTGTGGAGGGTTCAGGTAAAAGGTTCTTCAGAAAGGGAAACCTACTACATAATCACTCCAATAACAAATATAATGAGTTATATTTTGTAAAGCTCTTTATATTTCACATACATGCAGAAAAACAGAGACATGGAGAAACAGAAAGAGAGAAAAAGTAAGACAGACAGAGACAGCCTCTTCCTCCATAGCGAAGCCATACCTATAGTTCGCTCCCTTCCCCTCCTCCATTGTCACCAGGCACCTGTTTGCTGCTCTGAGTTTGGGTTTAAGGGCGGGGCTCAGAAGCAGTGATGTCATGTCCCAGCACTTTAACAGTGCCTGACACATTAGGAGTTCCGTGTATATCTGATGAATGGCTAAATGATCTTATTTGGCTTCCACCATAACCTTTTAAGCTGGGCGTTGTTATGATCCATATTTGGCCGATGGAGTACTCTAAGAGAGTTTAACGATTTTGTTGAAGTTTCCCTAGCTAATCGATGATGGGGCCAAGTGTCAAATCCATGCCTTTCTATTCCACAGTCTATGCTTTATTTTATTTATTGTGAAATGACACCACTAACGATGATATTATTCATTTATGTGGGTGTGTGCTAACTAATTGTAAGGGCAGCTCTTGGAAATATTTTGGGGAGTCTTGAGGACTGTGGGAGGTGTTGCCACCAGCTGGTGTTGGGCACAGGGTCAGGGCTTACTGGTAGCTACCTAAGAAGTAAGTGGCAAGTCCTGACCTCTGTCCCTAAGTGCAGTGTGATCTTCCTGGATCACAGTATCCTCATCTGGAAAATGATAGGCTGGATGAAATGCTCTATAAGGCCCTTTCTAACTCTAAAATCAGTGATCCGAGCATAATTTTGTGGTGTCTCACATCTGATGTGATTCCTCTCAGTATTTCTAAAACGTTTTCATTCTCTGATAAAGAGAGAAAATAATAACATGAAGTGGAAAGAGAGAAGAGAAAAGAGGAATTGTGAGAGCCTCGGTATGGGATGGGTGAAGGAGTGGGTATCAAATGACAAGTAGCTAAATTGACTATTACGGGTATTGAACTCCATTTGGTGTGTAACAGTAGGTGAGCACTTGGCCATATGAAACTCATATCTATCTATCAACTATCCCCAAACACCATCTCAATTAATGAACACTGAATGAGGAATGGAGATTTGGCTGGGCAGAGATAAGGGTGGAAAATATGAGAAATATAAGGATAATACTTTAATTAAAGGAAAATTGATGTGACTTATGGACTCCCTCTCAATTCCTTTTTTCTTTCCTGTTAAGCAGCATAAAGTGGGAACCATTATGGAAAGTAGATAGAGGAAGCAACATTTCTTTAAAACTCTAAAAAAAGAAAAAAAAAGATCCAAACTTGGGGATTCTTTTGATGGGGGAACAATAAAGTGTTAGATAGTTCTGAAGTTCTCACTGCAAGAAAACAACAATTGTATTTTGTATTTTATTCTAATAATAGATTCCCGAATAAATGCACAAATCTAATAAAACCATAATACCAAGTTACAATGGGCTTCATGAATTGGAAATGGAGTGCATTTAAATGTTTTTGGCACCTGCCACCCAGTTCCCCAATAATAAGATCTATAATTTCCTGATAAGGGCAGGCACAACTCCTGTGAATTCAGGTCTAGAGAAGGACCAAAGGCTGATTTCAGTATTCGCATTCATTTCTTAGTGGTCTTGCTAGGCCCACTCCTTACTGGCTAACCCTTTTGCCATTTGAAAGCATTGAGAGTATTGAGATAGGTTTTGTGACTTTTGAAGGGATCTTTGAACATATAATTAGCTGTACAGGACCAGAAAATGGTGAGTCATCCTGGGCTTATTTAAGAGTATTTCAAAAGCAGAGGGTGTCACTTATACACATTTAAAGAACACCCTGTGTTTGCAAATGGAGCAGGAGATGTTAATATGTGTTGGTAAGGCTCAAGGCACAGTGGAAGAAAGCTGCTCCTTCTTTGATCTGAGTGTCCGCTGTGAAAGTTCTGGGCAAATTTCCCTTGTGCTTGTTACAGGTGTAACCGCAGGTTGAGGTGGACGTGGGGAGATTTCATTTTTCTGCTTAGGCTCATGGTACCCGGTGAGGCCTCCAGGCAAAAAGCAGAAGCTAATTGGGCTCTTGCTGCCTATTGATATTCAACTCAGGGTAGTGCACAGGATCCTTGGAAATACCCTTTCTTCCAAAAAAGGGGTGTCATCATTGTTGGGGCAGACTTCAGGTGGGATCCTATTTTATGACTATCCTAATGCCAAGTCTCGAAGGAACACATGAAGAAACCACCAGGAGTATCTTCTGCCTTTACAAATGTCTTGTGTGTCCTTCCCAGACTCACAGGACATCATACTGGTGGTATGTTCCAAGCTGGGAAATGTAGTTTCACTATGAAGCTTCTAGGCATATGGCAAAGGTATCAAAAGTGTTGGCACTACTACTAGAAACCAGTGGTAGGAGTATCTCACCAGGTCTGCATTTAACTGATATGTCATCCCACAGCAAGGGTTTTGTTCCTTTGGGGTCACGATGAACTCTGGGATGTTGATGGCAGCTTAATTGCAAGTGGTGAGACTTTGAGATGTTTAATGCATACAGTCCCAGGATGAAGGAAAACACACCTCTGAAAAGCTTGTGGTTTCCTCGGTGTCTTCCACCTCCCTCTATCACACTCTCTGTTCTCCCTCTCAGCTTGGAAAATGCAGTTCAATTGAGCTGAGTCACCTGCCTCTGATCACTTCCTTATCAGCTGCGGATGAGTCTACCTTGACTTTGCCCCCAGTCTCATTTAATTAGATATAAGCCTACCTCAAAGTCAATTCATTCCGTTTCTTAACATTGACCGCAGTTTCTCTTTTGGCTAACTCCTTGCCTTTCCCTGTGATTGAAGCAGTGGAGGTTGATAATTCATTTTGTTCCGCCATTATTGATTTGGTGGCTCTGGTCCAAAATTTGAAAATTTCTCTCCAGGTTGTTCTTGCCCTTGGTTTTTACAAAGACATTGCATAAAATGAAGGGTGTAGGTCAGAAATAGAAGCATCAGTGGCTACTTTAGGGTACGAGGGTCCACTTTCAATTGTGAAAGAGGCTTATTGTTAATTACAGAGATTTCCAAGGGCATCACACACTTCTCATGCGGTGGCTGGGAAAAAATCCTCCTTACAAATGCTTTCTGAACTGAGAATGGATTTGAAAGACCATTGTCTGCCCTAGCTCAGAAATTATTCCCTCATAAAGGACTTGTATAAAGGTTTTCAAGATACCTTTATGTGAAAGATAAACTATATTAAGGGCCCAAGAGCTTCTGCTCACCACATTTTTACTGAAGGTTCCCTTTCTTGATTCTTATAAATGTCAGTTTCACCAAAGAGTTTTCTTAAAGTCACTGCCTCCCTTGGATTAAGGATTCTGAACCGGAAAGTGGATGCTTTTCTGACATTCTTTCTTTTTATTCTTGGTACCTTGGTGGGTGTCAAGTGGCCAGTGGGATTTTTCTGCATGGGTCATTATGAAATTATTTGGTGGACTCTTCTATTTCCTTAAAAGATCTTCCCTAAATGAGCATTGCAGAAAACCCCGGGAACCAGGAATTTGTGTTGTGGGGTTCTTGCTGAGGCTTACATTTCTCCACTTTTCCTCAAGCATGTGATGTTTTATTTTTATATTGCAAATAATTGTAATAAAATCCTGTCCTTAAGAGGGGGGAAAAAAAAGGAAAGAAAGAAAGGGAAAAAAAAAACCCTAAACACAACCCTTTCTTTGTTTCATTTTGTCCAATTAGTGTGGCAAGCTGAGCCAGTGACCCCTAGGGTCTGTGCACTAGATTGTATGAAAGAGCCATGGAAAGGAACAAAATGCATTATTTTCCTCAGGTTACTTTACTTCCAGATGAAGATGGGGTCCTTTGAATTAGCTCATAACCACAGCAGTTTGTAAGTGTCTTACTTTCCTCCTCTGATTTTTCTAAAGGCAAAGACAGAGCCATGACATTGTCTTGTATCTTTAGAAAACTGGTAGTAGATGCCTTCCAGAGACACTTATTCTAAATAAAGCTCAATTCTTCCCTCTCCTCCTTTTCATCTAATTTGATATCGTGGGTCTCTATAAATAAAGCAAGCCTGTGATGCCAGCTTATCGTTAGCGTAGGGATCAACTCAGCCTTGACCTCATGCCTGTAATGAACTCTGTTTCCTACGATTGGGTAGTGAAATCATAACCCCAAAATACGTTTTCCTGAAACTAGATAGAAAACCCAAAGCTGAAACCACCAACGAAGGACTTTTAAGATGTTTCCCTTGTGTCAGTCACGACTGTTATAAAACAGGTAGTGCAAAGATGTTTATAAGCCTCGCCGGCTGTCAGCTACCGAAGTACCCAGCCCAAATTGGGGGAAACTCTTACTGTGTTAAGTATTCTGGCTCGATGCAGCAAAATCCAAATCTGCCCATTGTGCTTTCATTTCCATAGGCCCTCTAGATTCTTAATTACCACACGGGCTAATTATGCAGTCAAAGTTCTGAACGGCACTAGCTTTGCATCGCACGTCTTTCCTCTGCTCCTTCTCCCTGGCATTACTGTATTGGTTTTCCCCGACCCTGTCAGACTGAGATTTAAATCCTTAACCTGACATTCATTGTGTTCTGTGTATCAGCCTTCTCTGCCTTTCTGAATTACGTGTCCAATAAAGTTCTCATTTCTGTCATAGGTCAGGACCGGTCTTTTATAAATTCTTAGGCTGGGACCATTTAAATTCTGTTTTTGATTTTATCCTGCCTCTTCAAATTATTTGCTTTGTAAGTGCTTTAACTTTTTGGTCTTTTGCCCTAGCTTCTTAGGCTATTAATTTTTTTTTTTTTCTAACCTGTGTGACCACTGAAGCAAATTTATGGAAAATTTCATTGACAATGAGGTAGCTTCATTCTGGAGAGAAAAGAGAAATGTTTGGAAGGTCTTCAAATGGGAGTATATGCCAGACTTAGTGTGTGTGTGTGTGTGTGTGTGTGTGTGTGTGTGTGCATCTCGAAGCAGGTCACCCCTGGAATCTCCAGCTGTTAGAGTCTCTTGAGTTGGGCATGTGTATAATATTCTCCATCTACATATTTCCTCCAGTCACTTCTTTGGGTGTTTGCCTGTACTTTCTTTGGGACAATGTCTCAGTGTCCTCTGAATCCAACTGAGAGAAGGGGGGGCAGGGGACAGGGGGACAGGGAGAAATATGGTCTTTGGTATAATTGTGCAGTGAAAAGCTTACGATATATGAACAGGCCAACACATTACATTATAATTGCTTTTTTATTGGGTGACTTCTCAGAATAGTTTTGTTTCTTTGTTTTGAGTTGGAGTGGAAATTCTCCAATCTCATTTTATTAACATTTGCCTCCAAGTGAGATTTTTTGGGCTGTGCCTACAAATTCTAATGATACATGGGAAACAAATTGTTTCTAGACTTTCCTCAAGAAGAAAGAGGTCCCAAAGCAATATGAAAAGCGGACAACGCCCAACCCCTCTAGCCCCAGGCCCAGAAACAGGCTTGGGGCACATTTTGTGGGTATTCTAGCTACCACTGGGCACTCTCGGTAGACTCCTTCGGACCCTGGATCCCCCCTCCATTTATCTCCTTATCATACATACCTGTCTCTGACCTCTGTCCTTGAAGATTTTCTTTCTGCCAGTTAAATCAATAAATATAGTCATGCAAATATGTTCAAAACTACTAATTACTCAGTGTGTTATCGCTTCTTGGTAAAATATTTGCATTTTAACAGAATCTTTCTAGAGACAATGCCCTAAATCAAAAAGATGTTACTCATGGTAGGGATTTCATTTGATCCTATGGGTATTTTCCAATCAGGACAGGCTCAAAGCCAGCTTCTCTCTATTAGCACAAGAATAAACCAGTCCTTAGTAGCAGAAAACCTTTGTGAATATTTTTTTTAAAAGCATATTTATGTATTATATACATAGGTATTATTCACACACACACACACACACACACATATTTCCACCCCCCCCGAGTGGATAGCTTATTGATCCCAGGAGCTGTTGAATTTTTATATGCCATTTATGATTGTTCCTGCAATAGTGAAATATTCAAGGCAGATTTGATCTGTGTTTCTTAAAAAGGTCAAGTACTTTTATATAACTTTAATCTGAAGACATTCCAACATGGTCTCTGCCAGTCCACAGGGAGTTAGACAGGTATATGTAAGTAATGGAGTCACAAATTGGAGACGGGCAAAGTGGTAACGCAGGAATCTAAGAAACCTGGTTCTGCATCAGTAGTTCTACTGACCTGAAATCTCTCCGAGAAGGGAACAATGCGACTCCACTGGGTCACTTCACTTGTACAAATAATCAGGTGCAATTCTGTTCCAGGATTTTTTCAGTGATTTCCCCCCTCCCCTTCATGAAATAAGGAATGGAGTATGATAATGGTAGTGGTTGGTTAGCCACAGCCAAATTCTGTCACATCACATGCTGAACTGTCTGATAATTTCATTGTCCCACTGAAAGACAGATTGAGACATATTTCAAAAAAGCGCTTCATGGTGACCTGAAAGGTTATGTATTTGAAGATGGCCATAGAAGAGCAGACAGTGCATACCATTTTGTGTGAATTTGAAAAGTTTTTCCCTTAAATTGTGGGGGAAGCTGGAAAAAAAAGTGGCCAAATGCAGGGCTATTTTCTTTGCTAGAATAGTTGTTACTTTTTTCCTCTGGAAAATAAATAGGTTACTATCTATGTCTTTGTGTTTCTCTTCCTCAACTTTATTGTATGTCTTGTCAGTTTCACTTTTGTAGAATTATATTTGACAAGAAAAGGACTGGATTTTGAGTTGGCAAAAAATAAAAAAATAAAAATCACATGCCCCAAATACCCAAATAATATTTAGTGACACCTTCATTCTTTGTGTTTCTTTATGGAAATATAATTGTTTCCTGAGTGGAAGTTTTTGGAAATAGGTACCTGACTTCCCCTACAAACTGCTGCTTGACAGATGATTTGGGGAGGATTACAGCACCCTCTTCTGAGGCTTTTGTAGCCTGGGGACTGTCCCCAAATGTAAACTCCATCTCCAAAGATAAATAGTATTGAGTCCTTTGGGATGGGCCACTGTGGGTGTATCATGGCAGATTTTCTATACTGGGAACCAGTGGAGAGAGATCAGATCAGTCTGGAGAATGCCTTACGTGAGTTTGAAATGTCAACTATCGGAGCTCCTAATGGCCTGGAATCTTTAGTGGGATCCACAGGCCAAGATCTGAAGAGATACAATGTATAAGGCAGTAATGTGGACACCTCAGTGTCACAAAATGAGTGAATGGTAGGACCCGGTTTTCAACCCTGTGGCTTTTGCTTGAAACACCTGACCTTTATGCTTCATTTCAGGTGTTCAGTCCCAGTCTATAGCTGCAGAGAGAATTTGGCTTGTGGAGTGTCAGAACAGAGATTAAGGAACTAGACAGAGGCTGAGTCCTAAAAAGAAGTGGGTTTGAAGCTATGTCTTGGTCTTTGGACTTCTTGGAAGCAATGCAGAGCTCTTTTCCCCCATAACTGCTTACCTACCTCTTGCTTTGGATCACTTACTCATTTTTCTCTGTTCTGCTTACATATCTTAAGAGAGCTTTTGGGTGATAAAGTTTAGGTGACATCATCCCTTATCAAACAATAACACCTTCCCTTTTTTTCTAGAAATTGGATGATCTGTATGGTTCCTTCAGCCCTTTCTGTGCCCCTCACCAAGAGCTATAGCCCCTTTGCTTGACACTCCTCCCCCATGTTTATAGATCATATTTTGAAATTCACACTGGGCTGTTCTATTTGACATGTACAGTTGGCAGGTATCTCTGTCAAGCCTAACCACATTTGTCTCAATATAACAAGACGCAAATAGCTTTCTTTGTTTTCTTCCATGTTTATTTCTATTTATTTATTTTTTCTTCCACTTTTAGACCTTTCCTGGCTTCCACCTTGAGTCTCCCTTTTTTTCTCACACTGCCTGGTATCATTCTACTCTGGAACACAGCCTATGGGTCTCAGATTTCCTTCCTTCCCTTGGGGTCCTCATGGTGCAAGTTAGAGACCAGATCTTATGGCTAAAGAAGGCACTGTATATGAGAGACTATGGACTCTGAAAAACAATCTGAGGGGTTTGAAGTGGCGGGGGGGTGGGAGGTTGGGGTACCAGGTGGTGGGTATTATAGAGGGCACGGCTTGCATGGAGCACTGGGTGTGGTGAAAAAATAATGAATACTGTTTTTCTGAAAATAAATAAATTGGAAAAAAAAAAAAAAAGAAGGCACTGTATAGGGTGGGTCCAGGTAGGGATTAAGAAAGAGTGTAACCTGCTCATTGCTCCATCCATAGCTAGCTGACGATCTTAGGCAAATTGATTTATATCTCTGTTCCTTGTATTTCTTATCTTTAAAATGGAGCAGTCCCTATAAGACGGGAACTGACTTCCATTAAACTGGGTCTCAGAGCCTTATCTTACTCGTGTCTCCCTGCAGAAGGAAAATCTAGAAGACCAAAAGAAGAATCCCTGAAGGGGGAGAAATGTACTGTTTTGGATTCATTTAACGGGCAAGTTCAACATTTGAAGATGATCCTTCTCACCCCAACATGTGTGTTAGTTTAAATACCAGAGCTTGTTTATACACATGTAGTCATGCAAGAGTGAGTAAGGATGATAAAACTGGAGTGTGTTGCTAAGAGCAGCAGGGCAATCAATAGGATTGCAATGGTAATAACACCAATAGGTCTAGTTAAAGAGATGTCAATTGCACTTCATTTGAAAGTGAGTTCAAACCACAAAGGAGCAAGGTGGAATGAAGCACTGTGCTGCCTTATAGTAATCAGGTTTGATGCTGGCCTACGACTTTGGGATTCTCGTCTACATTTCCAAAAAAATGCCTTCAGCTATCATGTTGTCTCCTGCAGAGAAATGGAAATTCCACAGACTGGGAGGAATCCAGTGAACAGAAAGTTTTTCCTGCCATCAACACCAATAAATGCTTTATGGAAGATTTCTTTTGAAGGAATATACTTGTGGGTCTCACCCAGGCTGCACATTAGAATTACCTCAAGAGCTTTTAAAGGTCCAGATAGTCAGGCTTCATCTCTAACCAATTAAATCAGAATTTCTGGGAGTGGGAATGCAGTAATCAGTATTTTAAAAAAAAGCCCTTCAGGTTACTCTACTGTGTGGCCAAGTTTGAGAACCACTAGGTATAGACCTTGCTTCCCAAAGTGTGAGAATACTTTGAAGAGCTTATAAAAGACACAATTACTGACTCAAAATCCCAGGGGTTGGAGCTAGGGCATCTGTATTTTAAACAAATTCTCCAGGTGACCCTGACAACAACAAGAGTTGGAAGATAAATCCACTGGTAAACAAAGAGAGGAACTTTGGTGATAAATATTTTCCTCTGATGACACAAATAATTATAGTCTTTTTTTTTTTTTAAGATTTTTATTTATTTGACAGACCACAAGCAGGCAGAGAGGCAGGCAGAGAGAGAAGGGAGGAGGAGGCAGGCTTCCTGCCAAGCAGAGAGCCCGACGTGAGGCTCGATCCCAGGACCCTGGGATCATGACCCGAGCCGAAGGCAGAGGCCTTAACCACTGAGCCACCCAGGTGCCCCAAATAATTATAGTCTTAATGGCTTAGTGATAATTCTTATTAACAGTGATGTGTGCAGCTAGGCAGCCTTAGAGCAAAGACCAAGACTGACTAATTGCTGGGGGCTTCTGAGGGACCCTGTCTATATTCCTTACCAGAGTTTTGAATAAATTGAGAAATAAAGGAGTCAGAATGGAGGCGACGTCTCATCTTTATTTCTACTGGAACTGACACTAGGCTTGGCCAAGAGAGGCCAATGGCCCATCACTATAACCCAGATAATCAATCTGGTCATCGTAGGATGTTTTTAGACCCCACCAGTGCTTGCTGGAATAACTGGGAATGCCATTTTCTTGAGGGTATCTCATGCCCACAGTGAGAAGGATGGAGGTGAGCTGAACTCAACATGCTCAGTTGTTCCTACCAAATTCAAGCAAATGAATCATTCCACTGCCCCATTGTCATGAGGAAAATCAGCTATTTACTAGGAAGATCTTTCTCTTATGGAAACTGGGAGAAGAGAATAGATGTTTCTTTGACTCATTAGGCAACCCTGTAATTTTTTTTTTTCCTCTTGCCCACGTTTTTGTTCTCCCAGGTCTAGAGGATTCTGGAGTGCTCAAACCAGGCTGGGGATTGGATATCTGGAGCCTGAGCTGAGTTTGGGGCTAGGGGAAGGCAAATGTTCTTCCATCACTGGGATAATCAACCCTCTGTATTAAATCCC
Source organism: Neogale vison (assembly GCF_020171115.1). Classification (NCBI taxonomy): domain Eukaryota; kingdom Metazoa; phylum Chordata; class Mammalia; order Carnivora; family Mustelidae; genus Neogale; species Neogale vison. The sequence goes on from NC_058101.1 coordinate 49,317,552, forward strand.
CACTGTCTAAGCTGATAGAGTGATCTCTGCTTTGTGAGTGGATCATGACTGATAGAGCTGGTGTTTTATGTTTATCATCTTATTTCATCTTCTCAGCAACCCAGTTATCTTTGTTTTACTCTACGTCCATTTTACAGATGAGTCCATGAAGACATAAAAAGGTTAAATAATTAGCTTAATTGTTTCTAGAAGGATTGGGATCAAGAATTCAAACCCAGTTCTGGCTGAATGTGAAGTGGATGGTTTTCCCGTTGTTTTGTGTTCCACTACTCTGCACAGAATAAAGAGCCAAGATAGGGATTTTCTCTTTTTTGTTAAAGCTCTCATAAGAAGTTCCACTCTGAGAAGGTGCAGGAGGGTGACCGAGCACATCTGTTCCCTGCACACATCTCTAAACTCCTGCCCTTGTGCATTTCACTGTCTATAAACATCACACAATCACAGACCTTAGAGCTGAGAGGGCCTGAGCCAGATCATCTGGCCTGGAATCTTGCCTTCTGGCAGGCAACCGCTAATTATCTTTATTTTTCCAAATGAGACTGCTGAGCACTGAGAAGTTGTGTGACTCGCCCAAGATGACACAGCAAGGAAGGGATAGTGCAGGCTCAGGCCCTGGGATTCTGGGTTGACTTCAGTTCTCTCCAAAAGAGCCAAAGAAGTCAACGAAAGACAAGGCTGTGAGCTCGTTTTTCTGGGATCATTCCAGAAGAGTTACTCCTGTGCTTTTCATCAGCCTTCCCACTGAGCTCTGAAGGCAAGCAGTGGGAGAGCTGCTGACCGGGGAGTTTTCAGCCTCATTCACCCTCCTTCTGCCCTTGTCTTTCTCGTTGTCCTTAATAATGGTGAACAGCCTTTTCCAGTCTGCCTTAGCTAGGAGTGCAAGGGAAGGACCTCGATTCCATGGTGCACAGGTCTGAAGAATGCCCAAGCTGAGTTGACAGCATGTGATGCAGAAGGCTGGGTCCTTCTGCCCCACTACCAGCTTTCCAATTCCTAACAGTCCCGCAGCCCAGCCAGAAGGAGCACATTATAGACGGATGTGCAAGAAATCATCTTGTCACTGGCATGTGCAGTATCAGACGACAGCAGATTCAGACACATGCTCTTAGTTTCGCACAAGTGGTTTTGGGAGGATACTCTGATGTCCTCTGACGGCCATGGGGGAGGTTACAGACCCCTGACGACTCCACTCTGGCGCCAGCCTTCAGCTTTCCACACTCTGTCTCTTCCCTGCTTTATAGGCTGTGTCCTCCTCTTTGACTCCCTCTCTTTTATTTTACCTTCCTCTTCTTTCCTCTTTGTCCTGTTCTCAGTTCTCATTTTTCATTTTTTTTGGTTCTTTGACCATTCATTTAGATATTGGCTTCATTGAAGCCCCAGTCCGCTGGACAGCTCTGCTGGAATGTGTGATCATTTCGCCAACGTATTACATTGCCAAGGCTGACTCTTGCTGTGCTCCACCCAAACCCACCTCTCCAGTGGTCTTTCCCGTCTCAGTGCATGGAAGCCGGTGTTCCATTTGTTCAGACCAAAACGTCTGGGGTCACCCTTGACCTCTCTCTTTCTATCAGACAGCATGTGCAGTCTATTTGCCAATCTCATGGGACCCATTTTCAAGACATCCGCAGAATCCAATCCCTTCTTAGCACAGTTGTCGCCTTGGTCCAAGTCTCTCAGCTGGATTATTAAAATAGGCTTCAAACTGGCCTCCCCCCTTCTCTCCTTTCCCCTATGAACTGTTCTCATCACAACAGCAGACTGGTCAGATCATGTCACCCTTCTCCGGACTCTGTTGGTTCCCCATTTTACTCACAAGAGAGGCTTTTTTTTTTTTTTTTAAGGTTTTATTTATTTATTTGACAGAGAGACAGCAAGAGAGGTAACACAAGTAGGGGGACGGGGAGAGGGAGAAGCAGCTTCCAGCTGAGCAGGGAACCCAATGCTGAGCTCAATTCCAGGACCCTGGGATCATGACCTGAGCAGAAGTCAGATGCTTAATGACTGAATCGTCCAAGTGCTGCAGAAGGGCTTTGGTCTTAATATGGTCTCTGAGTCCCTAGCCTCTCCACTCTGTCTCCGAGCTCATCAACTCTGTTCCATCCACACTGGCCTCCTTGCTCATCTATCTTTCTTTCTTTCTTTTTTTTAAAGATTTTATTTATTTATTTGACAGAGATCACAAGTAGGCAGAGAGGCAGGAACAGAGAGAGGGGGAAGCAGGCTCCCTGCTGAGAAGAGAGCTTGATGTGCAGCTCGATCCCCAGACCCTGGGATCATGACCTGAGCCGAAGATGGAGGCTTTAACCCACTGAGCCACCCAGGCACCCCTTCGTCATCTTTCAGCATGCTCTAGATACTTCCACCCCAGGGCCTTTGCATAGGCTATTTCCTCTCCCTTCCTCAGCTATATGCATGGATCACCTGTGGTCCTTTAAGTCTTTTCTCAGATGTCACCTTCTCAGTGAAGTTTTCTCTGAGCACTCCCTTTAAAGCTGCCTCTCTCTCACTGCCTGTCACTCATCCACTGGACTCTTGCATTTTCTCCACAGTACACATCACAGTCTCAAGTTCTATATACTTCACTTATTTGTTTATTAGAGTCACTCATCTCTACTGCTCTTCCAACTTGCCCCATTCCCATCAGAATGTAAGCTCCCTGAGGGCATGGATTTTCATCTGTTTTGTTCAGTGATTTATCTCATTTGTTTGGACAATTGCCTGTCATGTAACATATGCTTGGTACTTTTAGTTGAATGAATGAATGGATGAATGAATGAATAAGTGACTGAATGGATTATCAAGCATCTACTGTGCCCCAGGCATGGTATTAGCATTCAGGCATATCTCTGTCATTTGTTCATTAATTTTTCCTTTAACATATACTCATTGAAGACCCATAAGTGTGTGTGTCTTTGAGAATGTTTTAGGACATTCTCTTCATCCATTAACTTATTTCTCTTTCCAAAGCTCTGTTTTTTTTTTTTTTTTTTTTCCCTATCTCCACATCAACCTCTGGATATCTTTCTCACTTTCAAACACCTGCTCTGTTCCTACCAATTATCTTCATCCTCCTCTTTCTGTGGAGCCCTACTTCCTGGTGTGATGTGACAGACATTATACAGTCTGAGAAAGTCCCCTAACCTTTCCATAGGGGTTTGGTTTGGCCTCAGGTATCCTCCCAACCCACTGGATTTGGGAGTGAGTGGATGTACTTGATGATCATGCTACTCTGGTCTTCCGTATCCCTGTCCCTACCTAACCCCTACTGGAATGTCAGGAAAGGCTAAGGATTAAACTCTTAAGTTTCTGATTCTACAGCAAACAGTGCATTTAGGCGGCTTTCACTCCCATATTGTTTATGATATTTCTGCCCAAGAATTTATGCAATTGAGTCTCCAAGTAGATATCCCCCCCAAAAAAGAAGAAGAAATGTTAACACTATGCATAATATCATAGTAACATTAACAAAACTGTAAGTGGAAGGAAGAAAAATATTACTTGTAAATCAAACTGCATTTGTCTCTATTTCCTTTCTATTCTAGCCCCCAATCATACAAAATTTAATGTGGTTGTATTCTATATTTTCATGTTTTTATATAACCTCGATAGTTACTATTTTTAATGACTGCACACTACTGCATTTTCTTGATCATAAGATGCTACTGATTTTAAAATGCACCACTGCTTTCATAACGGCTTTTCAACGAAGAAAATAAACGCTATGTTGAATGCAAGATGCAGTCTAATTCCAGAAACGTGGAAAATTTAGCAAAAAAGTTCTCTTAAAATGGAGAAGAATAAATAGTTCATACTATGTATATTTATTTTACACTGGCATTTACTTTACATTTATATTTTCATAATTTACTACAAATAACCCTGTTAGGAAAGTCTTTGTGCCTATAGTTTTTAACTTTGAATTATTTCCTTGGTATAAATTTACAGGGATGCATGTAAACATTTTTATAGTTTTGAAGCATATTGCCATGATGTTTTTCAAAAGGGTTAAAACATTTTAGTCTGTTACCAAGAATGCATGGTTGAGTATCTGTGCTTAATTGCAGCCCTTCCCACATTAGGTTTTATCATTTTTTGTTTGATTTTGTCTTGTGCTAATTTTATATGTAGATGATTTATATTTGCATTGTTTAGATTATTTGAGAGTTGGCGTAAAATATATTAATAGAAAATTTGGTGATTGTCTAAACTCCTAGTAAAATGTGTAGTTATTGACAAGGTGGTGTAAGATTATCTTATTTAGGTGACAGGGACTCAAATTTGTTCTTCAAAATTCTGGCCTTTGGCTGGGGTGGAGGACAAGATTCAATTAATAGAATCATAGAAAAAGAAAAATCAATTTTTGTTTCTGAGAACAAATTTAATTAGACTTTTGTCATTTCCTAAGGACCTTTAAAGGAAGGTACTATACTACAATCTAAGCTTGGAATTTAAAAAAATCTCTGTTGGGAGCTTTGATGCTGTTTGTTTCTGTTATAGAAGGTAGGGAATGCATCATTTCAACACATGATAATAATAGCAATAAACATTTATATATAGCATTTGCCATTTGCTGGATAGAGTTCCAATCACTTTCTATAATCGTCAAATTCTCACAATGACCCTGTGGGGTAGATATTATTATTATTTCCATTGATGGATGAGGAAATTGAGACACAGAAAAGCTGATGTATCTAGTAAGGTAAAACACTGGGAAACAAAGCCAAACAGTTTGGCTTTGAGCCTATTCTGTAAACCACATCAAAGTACTGCCTTCTGCGGGCATGACACACGGTAGGATAGACGGGAGGCTGGAGAAGTTGATGTACATGCTAGATCCTCTATGCTAATGGGCTCACTTCCCATTTCTGGGATGGGAGGATGAGATTTATTCTCTTGCCAACTGAAAGCACATTTTCTAGCTGCCTCTGTTTTTTGACTCAAGTGCAGAGCCAAACACCCTGATCATGTCTTTTGCCCTTGGAGATGGTCCCTGCATCATACCCTTCTCTTATACCCCTTACCTTCCCTCCTGTGTTGTCAGTGGGTGTCTTTCAGTGAGGCAGATGTTTGAAACACAGGGACTTGCTAAAATTAATGTAAACGTTCCAAATGCTGCAGCATCTGGGATGTTTCTAGAACATTTTATTTCTCTACTGGACAGAATGGTGAACTTTGAGCCAAGAGAGGCCTTTTGTTTTTGGAACAAACAAATCATTTCAACTAGTTAATTTAATGACAACTATTCCATTGCTCTTCAAAGCTTATCATTTTATGCCTTTCCTCTGTGCTTTTATGCCATATGCAAATACCACCTCTGTGTTTGGTTGTCAAGAATTAGTAATATGTCTTATTTATACAATTTTTTTTTCTTGTTTGGAAGATAATTTGGCCCAATGACTAAGAGCCCAGGTTTTAGAGTCAGAAAGACCTGGATGAAATCCTAGTTCTGCCCTCTCTCTTTCTGTGACCTTAGACAAGTCTAATTTCCTCAGGTAGGGAATCAAGATAATACTATCCTTAGGTTTGCTGTAAAGATTAAATAAAATGAATGAGCTAATGCTTATAAAGTACACAGTTAGTACATATTATGTTCAATAAATTAACTCTGATGATGCATATATAATACAATTTAAATAAAAAGTAATAAACTTTTAAGTATAGTCCAAACTCGGAACTCTTTTGGGAAGTGTTTCATTATTTTCTTGTTTCTCTTTCTCTAAATGAATAACTCCCAGCCTCTCTCATTGTTTAATTTTGTGATCCTTCCACTCCAAATATTTTCTCTAAAAAGTAGGATGAATTAAGATTTATTTTGTGGAACATTTAAGAAAAATTTTTAAATAATGCCACAGGGTTTTTTGTTGTTGTTGTTGTTGGTTTTTTTTTTTGTTGTTGTTTGTTTGTTTATTTTTTTGGTGAGCATTAGAGATATCCGCCCCTTGCCCACTGTCTAGAGGTAGGAGATGGTATTCCTTTTAGTGGTTTTACTTCCAAGGAGTGAAATTTTCAAATTTCACGTTGAAAATGGTCTGAAGAGAAAAAACACTTCTCCTTGAAGGTGGGACCCCATTACCTGATGTTATCATCGGGAAGGGCCCCTCAACAGGAGAAATGGGTGGTGGACGTGTGAGTCCCGGAGTGTGGCAATGGTCTTTGTGTTTGTTCATGTCTAATGGCCTCCAGTGCTGGGTTCAAGGTACCACTCACAGAGCATCAAGTACCCAAACATCATCCCCACCCTTGCATTTTTAACCAGCCTCAAGGGCATCCATATTTGGGGGATGGGAGATGTGCCTCTGGAGACCACCCAATGGCTACAGGTGTTTAGTGAAAAAGGTAAGTTGAGAAAATGTTGGAGATAACTCATTGTTTGTTAACTAAGCAGGACTCTTCCTTGAGAGAAGGCTTTATCTCTCAAGGCTTTATCTTGATGGTGATTCTCATGGGGTGGAGGCAGTGATGCAGGTGATGATGGAAAAATGATTCCATCACTGAACAATTCAGGAGAAGCCCAGTAGGATGAAGGGGATAACTTGGTTGCTGTTGTTGATGAAATTCTGCCTGGGATGCCAGACATTGGTCTGGCAGCTGCTTTTGGTGTTAGTGAGAGATTTTGAATGGCCGCTGCCAGATAACAAGTGTTCAGAGCATGCTGGCCCAGGTGTGACTACCCCTGGTGGTGGGTTGGCACCTGCAGGAAAGCATAGCAGTTTCCCTGGCTCCATTTCCAAGGGTCATGGGGCCATGAAAAATCTCCAGGTCATTTGGCATGGTTCCATTCACCCTTTATGATCACTTTCCTGCCATCCCTACTTCTGAATCAGCTGACAATTTGAACTCTAAGGAGAACATTAGTACCCCTCTCTTACTCTACCTAATGTGCAGCACGGTTGTTTTAACTGGAAGAGGACTGTGCTCCTCATCTTGGACTTGGCTATTGTCTCAGAAAAGGATGAACCTTATGCATATACATCTCAGCCAAAGTGGGGGCTCCAGGTAGACCACAGGGCAAGTGATTGGGGCCCCCATCTGGAAAGGACACTAAAATAGCACTGAGAGTGAAAGGAAGACAGTGTCAAATTGATCAGAACTCCACTCAGGGCAGAGACAAAACTGGTTGGTCATGATTGTGCTGCTCGGGGTGGGAGGCTGATCACCTTAAGAGGCACACTTGATCATGAAGGGTGCTTCCTGAATTACCTTCTATGGAGGATGCAAGTTTTTAACTGGTTTGCTGAGCACGTTGTGGATGTTTGGGCCAGGGCATAGTTGCTGGGGACCTTACAGAGAAAATGGATTACTACCACCTCTTCTAACCTTCCTATCTAAAGCTCTCAGCTGCTCTACTTAACTAACATTTTAATGTCTTTGGGAAAAGAAGACAAGTTGTAAGTTTGCTTAGGGCACCCACATGACTTGGCCCAGCCCTTCATCCTGGCTGGCAGAGGTGACAGAAGCCACCTTCACTCCTTCCTGGCTGCCTCCTTGAGTCACTGCTCATCACCTGCCAGCTTCTGTACCCTCCGAAGTGTGAAGAAACTTGTCTGCGTGGTTTTGTCCCGGATTTTCCAAATTCTTCTGGAATTTTCTTCCCCTGTGATAACCAGGACTCTTGTCTTTTGTGTACCAGGCTTTGTAAAGAGTCTGGTCTAGCTGTTGTATCTTAAGGGGTTCCTTAATTCTCAGAGCCGATAGTATATACCATTATTTTATTTTCCTGACAAGCACTTATTGAGTGCTTGTTATATGTTAGTTGCCATTGTATGCCTTACCAACATTTCAGATTCAACAAGTCTCTGGATAAATCTATACCCAATCTCTGGAAAACTTGCTTTTCTTAATTTTCTAAGTTTGTATGAATGGCACCAGCCTTCTTTCCCTGGCACTCAAGATTAAAACCTTAGGGTAGTCATTAATGCCTTCCTTTTTTGATGATGTCACTTACTTTAGCAATTTTTAAAACCTTTTGTTATTTTTATAGAAACGTTACACATTTCTCCTAGAAATATTAGAATATACACTGCCTAAAAGTGGGAAAAAAATACTTGCTGTTTCAAAACAGTAGCCAAGACCTGATGTTTCTGCCTTCCTATGTTCTGTCTCTTGTCTTTTTGAGATTTTACTTATTTGAGAGAGAGGAGAAAGAGAGAGAGAGAGAGAGCGCGCACAAGCAGGGGAGGGAGAGGGAGAAAATCAGACTTCCCACTGAGCAGGAATCCTGAGGTGGGGCTCCATCCCAGGACCCTGAGTATATGATCTGACCTGAAAGCAGGTGCTTAACCATCTGAGCCACCCAGGTGCCCCATATGTTCTCTTGTATTAAGGCTTCTTCTCTTGTCTGCAGGGCCACCATCCAGTACCCTTCCTGCACTTTGCTTCTCATATCTGAATGATGCCAAACTAACCAGGTACCTACAGTTCTCCACATTCCAGTGTCCAAGGGACCCACTTTTGTGAAGATATAGAATGTTCAATAGAAGACTACATGAGCAAGAATGAAACTTAGCTTCTTACATTTTCTCAATAAACCTTTTTTTTTTTTTTTTAAAAAAGATCTTTAAATTTTATTTTGGAGAGAAAGAGTATGAGTGGGAAGGCATGGGAGGAGAGAGAGGAAGAGAGAGAATCCCAAGCAGGCTCCCTAGTGAGTACAGAGCCCAACATGAGGGTCAATCCCATGATCCTGAAATTAACCTGAGCTGAAATTAAAAGTCTGATGCTTAGCTGACTGAACCACCCAAGCGTCCCTTTCTCAACATTTTTTTTTTTAGGATTTTATTTATTTATTTGAGAGAGAGAGGGAGAATAAGAGAGAAAGATCATGAGCAGGAGGGAAGAGCAGAAGGAGAGGCAGACTTCCCACTGAGCAGGAGACCTGATGTGGGGCTCGATTCCAGAATCCTGGGATCATGACCTGAGCTAAAGGTAGACGCTTAACCCACTGAGCCACCTAGGTGCCCCAACAAACTTAATACTTCCTTTACACCTCTAATAGTTATTGTAGGGTTATAGTTCTTAAATCTATTTAAGGATCTACTTCTTAAGAACATGAATGTACTGTTGGAGTTTTGCTTGAGATCTCTAGGAAAAAATACCTATGGGACAATAAACTATTTCTGTGGATCTGTAATTTATGCTGCTCCCTGCTTTGACATATCTCATGCATATATGCACACATTACCTCCATTGCAGACTCTGTGTTGCGGAGCCCTAATGCTGAGGACCTACTACGTGTCAGACACTTTGTGTATGCTATCTCTTTTTTTTAATTTTTTTAAATTTTATTTATTTATTTATTTTTTTAAAAGATTTTATTTATTTATCAGAGAGAGAGAGGGGGAGAGAGTGAGCACAGGCAGACAGAATGGCAGGCGGAGGCAGAGGGAGAAGCAGGCTCCCCGCCGAGCAAGGAGCCCGATGTGGGACTGGATCCAGGATGCTGGGACCATGACCTGAGCCGAAGGCAGCTGCTCAACCAACTGAGGCACCCAGGCGTCCCTGTGTATGCTATCTCTTGTGTGGTCTTCACAATACTAGTAGTTATATTTTTTAGTTCTGTTTTAAGATAAGGAATACACAAAGATCTTAAACGATGTACCCAAGATTACAGTTTCAAAACCAGGTCTTGATGATCAGTTAAATTCTCCCTTCTTAGGGAGAGTCTTGAGAGATCAGAAAATCCAAGGGGCACTTCCTAACTTAATCTCTTTCTGGTAAGATGCACTTTCTACCCATTTTCTGATAGTAAGACTTGTCTGTAGATTCTATAAACTGTTCTTTTAAATCCACTCCAATATTTAAATAAAGAAGAAGCTGGGACTCATTAATTTTTTTGTTTTAAAGCTATGTTTCATGGAAGAAACAATTTGGACCAGGAAAACACAAAACAAAACAAAACTGAAAGGCAAAAAAAATTCCCAGTGGATCTTTTCAACTATCAGAGAATCTCATTATCTCCTCCCCAAAAAAGCTGATTCTGAGTGAGTCAGCTCCATGATGTACCATCATCTTATAAGAAGGGAGCTGCAAAATGGATGGATCTGTGCTGTGAGGTTGTTCCACATAGTTAGGAGGTATGGTCAGACTGGATAAGTAATACCTGCCTCAAATACACCTGGTGAAAATACCTGATTACAATTTTTTTTTTCTGATTACAAATTTAAGTAGGAGCGAGGAAAAAGTTGATTGAGTTTTACCCATCCCCAGCACCCATCCCCATGTCTAGGATATATGTTTCTCTTAACCTTGTCTAGCCTGAGACAGGCTACTAGGACAAGTAAGATGTAGGCTTTGTCCTTTTACATAGAAAGCGCATTCTCTCACACACATATCCCAATGTATGATAATCAATTTGTTTAGTACAGTAAGTCCTAAATTAATGTTTCTTATTTTAATTCAATGTGGATGCTTTCCCACTGTGGCCCCCTTGGTCTGCACCTACAAGAAGGAGAAACATGGGTGTTCGTGTGGTATTATGGTATTATTTCATTTTCCTTCTCACCTCTTCCCTACCAAACTCAAGTTTGTCTGAAAACTTCTTCTTTTACATCTCCTTTTCTTTCTCTAATAAGTGCAGTATTATTTTAGAGTTGCATGTAAATTCCTTTAAGAAGATACCAAACCTCCATTGATAAAAAGGTGAACTCAAGTACAATGAGATTAAGTAACTGGCCATTAGCAAAGATAAGAATCACTGTTAGGATTGTCTGATTCCAAATACTTTGTTTTTCCTCTCCCAAGAAGGATCATAGTAAATTCTTCTAAAAAATCATTTAATGAGGACAGCAAATCATGACTTCTGTCAGTGAAATTCAGCTTGGGTCTTCCTAAACTGATCAGATGCCAGCATTCTCCATGTTCCAGGTAACAGTATGCACATTCCCTTCTCTCTTTGTGTGGTTCTCTGTTGCCACATGACACAGGAGCTGACAAACGCTAGTGGGTCTGAAGGCTTTCATTTGTTTATAGCTTGGATATATTTCCATAGATAGCCTGGACATATCCTGGGGAAACGGACCCCTTTCTTTCCAGCCTAGAGCCAGTACCTCTGGGGAGGAGAGCCACGGTAATATTTCCTTAGCCTTGGGCTCTCAGATTTGCTATGAACAGAAGGTGCATTTAGAGCTCTCTGTAATGACTGGGATTCTTTTTTTCTACTGGATCTTTGGTGTGAAACCATGGACTTGAAGACCCATGACTCAGAGCCATTCAAGTACGCAGCATACGAAGAGCGAGGGGCAGCATTACTGGTGTGTACATATCTACTGAGTACCCTGACTCTCTAGTGTGATATCTGTCATTTAGATACTTTGCCATTTTCCCTCTCTGCTCTCAGGAAATGCTTTGCTTTTCTGCCTTCAAAACTTTACCTTCTTCTGTGTGAGGATTTCAATGATGGCAGGAGAATGAAAGGATTGTTTTTCTATTGGTTACGCTCTCTCCCCTTAGCATTCTTGCTTCCTGTTCTGTGGCAGACAGAAATGGCCTCCGCACACACCACAGGCAGCCTAGAAGGTTTGGAGGGCAAGACTGAGGGGGCAGCATACTCTAGTCAAGGGAGTAATTGCAGAAGACTCTGGGGGTCTTTGTTGTCACCATTGCGTACCTGTTCTTCGGGGTCCATCCTCTCCCTCTCCTCTCTCATGTGGTAATAGTACACATCCCTTAGGTTTTTATGTTCTTCTCCTCTCTGTTGCTAAAATCCTCCAGAGGCCCTTTAGAAAACCCTATTCTGTAATTCTTCCTACTCAACTTTTACACACAGGGCAAGGTTGTAACGGCATGTGTAAAACCCCACCCACTCCAGCTTCCCTAAATCCTTAGAAAAATAACGTGAAATAATGCTGTTGTTTTCGGGGGAGCATGTCATTTGTTTTACCGGTCTGTAGTTGATTAATTTGCAAATGATATTCCCAATAAAGTGCTTAGAAGTAGATAATTACAACTATATTAACAGTTCCCGGGGAAGCAGATGGTATTCTGAGGAGCTGCCATGTAGCATTAGCGCTGATGCTCCACTGTAATGTACCATCTACCCCAGAAAACCACAAACAACAAGCGCAAATCCTGCTGATATTCCAGATTGGGAGGAAATTGTGCTTTTGCCTCACATTCCATTCTTATCGGAATTTTTATGTGTGTTTTCTTGATCGCTACAGTGCTCAGTGAACTGGTACATTTTATGTTGAGTCCCATAACTCTCCAACTGTAATTCTGAATTAGCCCCATATTAAGCCTGCACGAAGCAAGTTTTTAAACTGTTCATCAGTGTTCCTCCTACCATGCCAGATATTTTTAAGAGTAGATTATCTCTGTACAAACATATAATTTCAATTTCCTAAATTACCTGAGCCAACATGCCATGTTAGATAATCAATGAAGAATTTTTGGATGCAGAGGAATCTTTTCCTTGTTCTTTCTTTTCCTGTGACATACACACATACACACGTTCATGTGTGCACAGCTATATACAGACACGCACATGTGCATGTGCATAGACACTCTTGTCAAGTTAGCAGCACATTTTGTTAAGCTACCTGATAAAAAGGGATAATTTTTCAGCTTGTAGCTCTCAGGAGAAAAGTGACAATGTCATGCATTCCCATCTGTACATCTACATGCTGGGAGTTGTCCCTCTTGAGTAGGCTGGAGTTCTATGTGTTAATACACAACAGGGCATGGGAGTGAGTCAAATATTCATTTGTGTTCTGGTCAGCCAAAGACTGTGGGACCATGGAGAAAAATCCATGGGTCACAAAGAACAGGATGTAAGTATGACCTGGAGCCTCTTTTGTGGCCATTACTTGATCGTTGCTGTAAGTCAGGCTGACAGTAGGCTTCCAGCAAGGACTAGACTCATTATATCAGGGATCTGCCTTCAGTTGTCACTATTGCTGAGTCACTGCTGGCCTGGGGAGGCTCTGGCCTGGAGAGGCTCTGCACTGGCAGTAGACCTGTAATGAGCACTCTTTTGCCCAAGTTCATAATCATTTCTGCGAAAAGAGTAGGAGAGGATGGATGGTGACCATTGTTTTCTCTGCTTTCCTTGGGTGAGAATGGGCTGGGAGAATATGTGTGGGTTGCTGCGTGCTTTGTGCTGATTTAAAGCTGTCTCAGAGCATATGCTCACTGGCTTTTCTAGAGTAGGCCTTGTGGTTCTTGCTGGGGACTTACACATTAGGGGGCTTAGTTGGATATGCAAGTAGGCTCCAGGTCTCCCAACGAGTGGCCCAATTATCACCATAAGCCTTTTTACTGTTGATGTACACTTGAAGGTTTTAGTTTCAGCTGCCATTTTTGGGGAGAGCACCAGGCACTGTGAGGAATACTTTGAATATATCATCCCATTTAATTCTTACAATATGCTATAAAACAGACAATGGCTGCATTTTACCAAAGAAGAAATATAGTTTCAGAGATGTTAATAAACTTGTCCAAGGTCACAGAGCTAATAAGTGTCAGAGTTGAGATTGGAACTCTAATCTGCCTGTTACCAAAGCTTAGTCTCTTAACTGTGACATTATTCAGCATAGTTGTTTTATGAAATTAATTAGGTGAGCTTAAAAAAATAACCTAGAATGTTTTTATAGTTCTGTGCAGGTGCATGGGTAAGGGAACAATGCACATCTTTGATTTTCCATTGGCTGTGCTCAAGGATCAAGGAAGTAGAATATGGAAAGGCATGAGGGTGGGTTGGCTTGAATGGAGGTTGGGGTTGGATGGGGAAAGGTCTTGAGAGTCATATGGTATGGTTTGGGCAGCATCCTGCAGGTGGTAGAGAAGCTGTGGGTGTTTATGCAAGTGAGTCCCATGATCAGACGAGAATTTTAGAAAGGGTTTAGAAAGAGGAAGCCTCTGGAAAAGGTGGGGCAGTAGGCAGGCTATCTAGTTAGGAAGGCTTTGGAACATTCCTTTGAGTAATGTAAAGATGCTGGCTGGCGTAGGTGATGAAACAGTGGGGGGTAGCACCATGGAGGTAGAATATGCCAGCATAAGAATGACAATAGCTAATATTTATTGTACTATGACTGTGTACTGATCATTGTCATAAGCATTAATAAGGAATGTATGAACTCATTTAATCTTCCTGACACCCCTGTGAAGCAAGCTATATTATTTCCCCCATGTTACAGAAGAGAAGATGCAGAGATAAAGAGTGCCCATGGTGACATCATTTATAAGTGGCTGAGCTGGATTCCATCTCTGGTCTTCTCACCCCAGATCTTGAGACCTGGCTAGCATGGCATCAGAACCAACACATCTTTCCTTAGATGTGCAGCCATAGGGACACATCTAGCTTTACCTAGGAAAAAATGCATGGAGGGCATGTGGGAAGGTAATTGGCATTAGCAGGTATGACTGTATCTGTTTGTGTCCCTTTCTGTATCCTGGCAGCTCTTTCAAGGCTGTCTTTTGGGGAGAAACATTCAGCTTTCTTTCTGTTTATCTCACTTAGGTAGGGATTAGCTCCTCTATTATTGTCTTTAGTGAAATTGAGATCAGGAACCTGGGTTCAAGACTGTCTCTGTAACTTATAAAAACATGTTTTAGGACATATGACATCTGGTCTCTGATTTTCAGGCTTCTGCTGGTTAAAGTGAAGATGATAATGTTCATTCATCTAGTTGTGCTGTCAAGAAATGGATAGTGAGCCCCCAGTATGAGCCATGTATCTACTAAGGGACATACTGGGATAGCAAGATATGAAAAAGTCACAGTGTGTGCTCTTAAGGAGTTCAGAATCTTCCTTCTGATATGAGTATGTAAATAAGGAATTGTAATTCAAGGAGATAATATTCATGACAGCTTTAAAAAAATCTGAAGTGCTTTAAATGCTATGCTCTTATTATTATTGACTCTATTAGGGAGAGTGAGAAGAGAAAGTCAGAAAATGCCAGAAAAATCTGGGTCGGGGTTGTGCTCCCTGCATCTCCAAGGCTCCCACTGGGAGAGGTTCCAAGAGTACAGGCCCCTCCAAGGAGGGCTCCATGGCTCCTGCCTGCTTTTGACCTTTGTGGAGAGTGCTTGCGTGAACACACTTCATTTTCAAAAGTTTAAAAATACGCACTTGGAATTGGAGATGATCAAGCATGAATCCCAGACCATAAGTGTGTGGGAGAATTGTGCTGATCTGGGGGGTATGCAGGGCCACGTGCTCCTGTGATTTGACGTCAGCACCGTCCAGCAGGCACACAGTGTCTGTGCCCCTCTGCATGGTCAGTCTGTGATGCAATGTGTTTTCATAGCCTGTGAATCAGTTCCCTCTAGGAAAAGAAACACACACACACACACACACAACCAATCCATGCTGATTAGCTGGATACACCACTGTTGAAATGCCTGATTTTGCAATATTTAAGCACTTTCTCAGCTAAGATGGTGAAATAGGGTAAGCAGAAAATAAAAAGCCACATGTACTTATTAGAATCAAGCCCTTTCCGTTTTGAATGTTGACCTTTGAGGTTCCAAATTGGGCAAGGGAGTAATTATCAGGAATACCTTGATAAAAGGTTGGATGATTACAATTTAGGAAAACAACTTTATATTTATAAATCCTTTGTATTTGGGGAGCTTTTCATATCAATTATCTAATTTAATCATTCATGGCAGATCTGCAAAGTAGATGGAATGTTCATAATTAGATTATAGATGAAGACACTCAGGATGGAGAGCTTTTGACCTGTCCAAGGCTCTTATACCAAAGACAAAGGGGAGAAGGAAGAGGGTAAAAGAAAGGAATAAGGAATACATGTGGAGTGCCTACAATGTGCCTGGAGCTTAATGCACCATGGAATTTAATTTTTCACACAGTCCTGGGAGACGTGGGTATGGTGAGTATTCTCACTCCCATTTTACAGACAGTTAAACCAAGGTGCTGTACATTTAATAATGAGAGGCTGAGTTGGGGGTTCATGCCCAGATTTCCTTGATTCCAAATCTGTAGTTCCTTCTCTACATTTCCAACAGTCTTTGATTATGCGCTCCTACCAGTGAACTGTTTTGAGCATTTACCTCCAATAATTGTGTATTTATTTATATACAAATTATTTGCATGTACTACTGTACTACTTTATGAACATTATAAAAACATATACAGGAAATAAAAACATAAAGATGTATACATATGATTAGAGCACATACCATTTTCTTTCTGCACCCAATTTTGAAACAGCCAACAGGGCTATGCATCTTTCTTGGCAGGTAAGGAGCACAAAGTTCAATCTATGGCTTGTTTTCTTAGAAAAATCCACTAGACAGTATAGGGATACTTTAGGGAAGGATTTCTCAACAATGGCACTATTGGCATTTTGGACCAGGTACTTTTTCCTTGTGAGGAGCTGTACATTGTAGGGTATTCAGTGGTCTCCCCGGCCTTCATCCATTTCGGTAGCAACCTCTCCCCAGTCTGACAACCAAAAATGTCTGCAGACATTGCCAAATGTTCCCTCTTGGAAGTGGGGCAGAGAAATCACCTCTAGTTGAGAACTACTATTTTAGGATAATCAGTAGGGATGGTCTCCTCTTTGCTAATGCTCAAAGAAGAAAGGATCAGGCAGCCCAGTTTGGAAGATGTTTTCCCTTGCCTATTGAAATTCATCCAGAAGACCCTTGGGCTTGGTTCCAACTGTATCCAGCAACTCCTAAGGCTGGCCCACTAGAACAGAGGTCCAGCTATTTGGTGATGATATCAGCCCTTGGAAGGCTTCTGTCCCTATGCTTATCACATCTAATTTTAACATCTTGTGCTTCACTGCCAATGGACTTTGACAAAGCCCAGTGTGGAAGACTATGGTGACCCAGCATGGTGTATGATATGGCATGGTGGTTAAGAACATGGGCTCTAGAATCAGGTAGACCTGTATTTGAATCTCTGTTCTGCCATTTTTATCTGTGACTTTGGACAATTCCTTTGTCTTCCCTAAGTCTGTCTTCCCTGGTCATGATAAGTCATATAAGGGAGGAGAATACTTGTGACATAGTGTTGCAGTTTTGAGTACGATGACTGTTACTGGCTCTTAAAAAGTAATAGCTATTATCTTGATTATGGTGATGCTTCTATAAAACACTGAGACTCATGCCTTACTCATAGTAAGCTTTCAATGACTGATACATATTATCATTACGTATAATATCAGCATGGATTTCCAAGCTTTGTGCATTTGGTTACAGATTTCCATGAAATAGGGATGGGACCTATCTTATTCATCACTTGATCCCTATTGCCTAGTTCAGCCAGTCTGTACTAAATCTCAGTTACTGTTGGTTGTGAATCCATGAATGCATGCCTTCTTCCCTGTAAGCCAGCAAAAATTGAGATCTCTATCTCTTTTGGGTTGCTTTAATATCACACAAAATTGCCTTGGCTGATGCTTCCTGAAGTTCTCCTGCCCACCCTGTGTGGCTTCTTGTGAATAAATATATTTGGCTCTACATGGAAGGAAGAGAGGGAGCGAAGGCAATTTAAACTTTTCTTCCTTATGACTTGAATCTCAAGGAGAGGGAATTCTTCATAATCCTATCTCGTCAATGGAAATGCAGGAACTTAATTATCAGGATGGTCTAATTGTTCCTTTGGATTTGACTGAGATGCTTCTTGTCATGGTATTTTCCTGAACTCCATTTCATAATGCAGGTTTGCTTATCAGGTTTCAGGTTTTTGATTTATTCTTTGTTTCCTCTGGCTAGTTTTAGAAAAATTAGAACTCTTTGTGGTTTAAGAAAAAAAAAAAGATAACTTATAAGGCCGAGGGCAGTTTTTTTTATTGGAAATACATCAAAAATCATCAATAAATCAGGCATAACAATGCTTGATAAAGTTAGGAGAAAATTGATTGCAGCAGCAATAGCTGATTTAAACTAATGCCTGGTTGCATCATTACTCAAACCAACACAGGAGCTACATCAGTTTTAATTTCTGTCTTGTTTAAAAATGAGCAAGTTTCTTTTCAGCAAATGACTGTTGATGATCTGTATCTTTACATTATAAAGGAGAAAATTTTCCCACCATTTTCTGACTTGTTGGTGTTGCATGTGCTTCAAATTTTCAGCACCTCACACCTATAATTTTCAGAATATGTTTTATAAAAGCAGAATTAGCAATATGGGCTTGTTTTTGTGTTTGGATGGCTATTAGGAGTGAGTTAGAGAAGCGTGTATATAAGTTTGCATGTGGTTTTTGTTGTTTGACCTAAGTGAGGTATGTAATTGGAACGTTCCTTTTGTTCAAAAGGCATGTATTCAAAAAACATATTGCCTCTGAACTTCATCAAGTACCCTCTCTTTAGGTATTAATGGAATGAGTGAATAGAAGCTTCCATTTTGCCTTGTCTAGTATCACTCAAAGACTGATTTTATGTTAAATTATATGTAATTGCCTAGCCATGTCAAAAAAAAAAAACCCAAAAAAACAAAAAAACAAAAACTGAGAGCAAGAGTAACCAGCCCCATTATTCCCACTGTGTCTGGAAATGGACTTTGGGATTCAAAGTAAGTAAACAACTGAGAGACTTGGGGGAGGGGTTCAAGTTCCTTTTTCTCCCCAATTATGAAAATATGTGAAAATGTAGAAAATTTTTTTTAAAAGTCAAAAGAGATACTTAACTGTTATATAAAGGTCTGCCAGCTGGGGCGCCTGGGTGGCTCAGTGGGTTAAAGACTCTGCCTTCAGCTCAGGTCATGATTTCAGGGTCCTGGGATCGAGCCCCACATCGGTCTCTCTACTTGGTGGGGAGCCTGCTTCCTCCTCTCTCTCTGCCTGCCTCTCTGCCTACTTGTGATTTCTGTCTGTCAAATAAATGAATAAAAAAATAAATAAAATCTTCAAAACAAAACAAAAACCTCTCTACTATTACCAGGGTGCCTGGTTGGCTCAGTGGGTTAAGCCTCTGCCTTCGGCTCAGGTCATGATCCCAGAGTTCTGGGATCGAACCCCACATGGGGCTCTCTGCTCAGCAGGGAGCCTCCTTCTCACTCTCTCTCTCTGTCTGATGCTCTACCTACTTGTGATCTCTCTCTCTCTCAAATAAATAAATAAAATCTTAAAAAAAAATAAAGGTCTGCCACATAATTGCAACAACTGTTAGTACTTTTAATACAGTTTAAACAAAAGAGTGAGAGAATAATCACATACATTTCCATATCCTGACTTTACCCTTATGTTACTTACAGTCATGTTTTTGTGTTACTGAGAATTTATAGCAGTTTAATATCTTCATATCTTCATCGGCAAGTAAATTGTGATTAACTGCTCCTCTATGATTAGATATTTAGGTTGTTTCCATTAGTTTTGTTGCACCAAATTGCAGACTTCTTAATTAGGTGAGTGCTCTGGCCCAGATATTTATTTCCCTCCTCATACTTTTGTGATTTGCTTACACCTTCTTCTGTGGCATCTTTACCTTGGCTTTTTCCCTAAGCAAAATGGCCTGGTCTAATTGGCCCTCCATTTCTTTATTTTTCTTTTGAAAGATTTCATTTATTTATTTATTTGAGAGAGAGAGAGAGAGAGATTGACAGAGTGAGAGGGGGTAGGGGCAGCGGGAGAAGCAGACTTCCCCCGGAGAACGGAGCCCGACTCAGGACCTGATCCCCAGACCTTGGGGTCATGGCCTGAGCTAAAGGCAGTCGCCTAACGGACTGAGCCATCCAGACACCTGGCCCTCCATTTCTTTAAAAATGTTTCCATGTCTTGACGAGCGACTGGTCTCAGGCATCAAGGACCCAGGTGATTTACTGTGATTGGTCTCTGAGCCCTGACCCTGGTGTGGAAACATTATTGCCCTGTGCCTGAAGAATGGACCTATAGCTGCCTTCAGCCAAGAGAGAAACTTGGCTGGACTCAGTCCTGCCTTTTAAAGCTAACTTTTGATAATTGATGATTTGTTTCCCCCAAATTGTACTTTGAGTCTTGAATTGTCAGGAGTTTCTTATGTTTTGCTACATATGGTCTTACTGAACATGGGTTACTTTATACACAAAACATATGGTTTATTAACCATGGTAATAGACTTTCCAATATGAACCTGAAGTAGAATGGTTCCCAAACATCCTGACTCTAACTTTAGTGTTTTCTATGTGTTTTAAGCAAAATCTGTACCATACACTTACCATGTTCCTGTGGGAAAAAACCTTAGCTGCTCTGATCCAGGTTGAAAGCATAGAATTATATGTGTGTGTGCCCATCTGTTGTTGGGAGGGGTTAAGCATGAACATTTTGAACATCCGCTTCTTTAAGTCACATCTTTTCCTAATTTCATGTTGTAATATTCATAACAGATATCATTTGCTAAATGTGTGTTATTTTAAATCTATACCTGCATACCTGAAGTCTCTCCTTTTGATTGGTAGTTCAGTCTTTTAGCCAACAGTCTCATTGCTTCAGGTCTTATTGGCTCTTTTGATCACACTGATGATAACTACTGCTAGTCTAGTCTGAAAGGCAGTTTTCATTCATTTAAAAAGTATGACTTGAGCTCTTGCTGTGTTCTCAGGGACTGAAAATTTGAGGAAAATAATTTAATATGGGATAGGAGGAACTGGGTGATGTCTTTAAGATGCTCTGGATCAACGTCTCTGGGTGTACACATTGGTCACCCCATCAAAAAGATGAGAGGAAATCATGATGTCTGTTGCACAAGGTTTTCTGCACTCAATTCTGAGCTCGCTAGGCCCCTCTCTGTGTCTCTGTCAGGCCCCGTTTCTCAATGGGCAGGATGAGGTAAACAAACTCAAAAACAACTAATAACGTACAGGGTCGTGGTAAGTGCGATAGAGGACTTGTGAACAAAATGTTACAGAATTGTGAAGGAAGGGATAAATTTGGCACTTGGCCCTCACCTTCACAGCTCTCCTGCCAGCTCTTGTTTCCTGCTTCCATCTTTCAGGATGCTGTGGGATAAGTGGATATGGGAAGAAATAGTTTCTGGGAAAATTATTCTAGGAAACAGTACATTGAGCAATGTGGGTTCTTCTCTTCTTTTCCTCAAGTTCTCCTTCCTTCCTTCCCTCCCTCCTTTCTTCCCTCCGTCCTTCCTTCCTCCCTTCCTCTCATTTATTATTTCATTTATTCAACAAATATTTATGCAGCTACTGTTTACCAGGGTGGAGGGACAGTGATGACAAATACAGACAAAGTTCTTGCCCTCAAAAAGTTGGTATTGCAGTGGACTGGCCCTTGGCGGCCATCAGAGGACCAACCAACAGTGCTTTACATGCAAATGTTTCCACTGCAATCAAACCTGTCTTAGCAGGACAGCTCCTTTTGGGCCCTGCAAGTCCTTTAACTCTTTGTTGGCCCAGTGTGAGTTTTATTAACATCACACTGTGTTAATGGCAGGCCTTCATTAAGCACTGGTTGATCAGTGCTTGGCTAGTTCTGCATTTCCTAATAGATATTCTAGTTTAAAATTTAGTTTTCTACATCTTTGACTTATGTCACTTGCAGGCAGAGTCACTGCAGGAGTTGACTCAGTGATGGTCTCAGTTCTACATCTATAATAAGCAAATCCCTCAAACATTTATTTTTAGAGGTTATGCTCTACTCTAGCAACTTAATTTCACAGTAACAATGAACAATACATTTTCCAATGAACACTTCAGAGCACCCACAGGCATAGAGTGAAGTTCACTGCATTCAAGTAATCCAGAATTTAAACCACTCTAAGTCAGTTATTTGGCACACTTCTTTTTTTTTTTTAGAGAGCTCAGAGCAACTTGCCTGCTTTATCTCCCTGTTATCCATCAGACGTTCACAATGGGGTTTCATCATTGCCTTTCCCTCTGTGGGTCTGCAGGAAAAAGGATAGATTTTTATATTCAGAGACGTTTTATATTTTTGTATTTTAAAGCCAAACTCATAAATGCTTCTTTATTCTTTCTCTCTTTTCTCTTTTTTCTTTCTCTTGACTTTCTCTCTCTTTTTTTTCTTTCTTTCTTCACTCTCCTTGTGTAGTTCATTATTTCTCTATTGAAAAGACGGAACTCAAGTATTGCCCATTCTTAGGAAAAAACAGCCACAGGAGGAATTTCTGGGCCCCCACTGGCTGGTGATTTGCCCTTCCCTTCGATCATGACGTCTTCCTATGTGTGGACCACGGGTGAATTTAAAAGCCCTGCCCTGTTAAATTGATGATGGTTCATTCTCAGAGCTGCTTCTGTGGTTATGGATCGCCAGTCTATTTTGTAAGCCCTTTCTGGGGTTATAAACCTTTTTGGAGAAAAAACCTCTTCCCGGAGAGGGGCAGATACCTCCTTGGCCTCCTCCCTGCTGATTTGATGATTTGGCCTCTCAAAAGGTTGTGCACATGGTGGATTCTTTAAAGCTTGTTTATCTGGGAAAGGGCTTTAGAGGGGAGATTGAATCCCTGCTGTCAATGACTCTTCTGATAAAGGGCCAGAGAGATAAGGAGAGTTCATGTTGCCAGGTAATGACCTTGCCTGGACCCACTTGAGTGGGGCCTGGCAGGCATCTCATTTAAAGAGGCCTGGCAGAGTTAGGGATGGGCTGGCTGCTGGCTGACTGCCCAGTGGGGAGAGGGCTGTGTCTTCTCTGTCCTTACAGGCCAAGGAAGAAGGGAGTTGACTCACATGGACAGTTTTCTAACTTTCTGGTACAATGCTTTGGATTATTCAAGTTGTTAGGGTCATTTAATATTTATTAAAGTGTTTCCTATGCATAAGATGCCAGTTTTCAGATTTTAACCCAGTTCATTTCACTCATCAGGGGAGTAGTGGCAGTGGGAACATTAAGGTCCCAAATATGTTCGATTCATGAGCATCTCTTGAGTACCTTGCAAGGGCCTGGCTCTGCATTAGGTTCAGTGGAACCATGATAAAAACACATGTGACATTGTCACTTCTTCCTGTTTGAATCATATGGGGACCCAAGGCAGAGATGAAGCAGCAAGAAAATGGTGTCTGACTTTGTAGAATTGAGCTTCACAAGATTTATTGCAATTATTATTTAAAATCACAATGAAATTAGAAACATCCTTGATGTCCATCAGTAGGGGAGTGCTTAAAAATGATGCCATAACCATAGTGTAGAATATTCTGCACCTGTTAAAAAGAATGCTATAAATAGAACTATAAGCAATGGCATTGAAAGATCACCAAGATTATAGTATTATTAAGTGAAAAAAATTTACCCTTGACTGTAAGCCATTTATATCAAGAATGCATATATGTGATCATGAATGTAGAAATATGCATTGAAGGGAGATTTCCATAATATTTACTGTGGATTTTTGTTTTTCTGTTTCATAAAGATAATATGTTTATATATTTATTATATAACTTAAAAAGTTAATAAGAAAGCAATTGTTAGATTATAAAAGTTCAGAAGAGAGGAGGGATAGAGTAAGTGTTCACTCCTTCTGCACTGTATTTATTGAGCATTTGTCCTGTTTGAGCAGAAGACCAAGGGCCTGGCTGGAGTTGTTTCTTCTCAGTCCTGGCCTGGGAAATAGCTGCAGTAATCAATATAACTTTATCTTCTCCCATTCTGTAGGTAGACTTTTCATTTTGTTAATGATTTCCTTCACTGTGCTTTTACATAAATATAATGGAATACTACTCACCCATATAAAGGAATGAAATTTTGCCATTTGCGACAACATGAATAGACCTTAAGGGTACTTTACTAAGTGAAATAAGTCAGACAGAGAAAGACAAATATTTTGTAATTTCACTTATATGTAGAATCTAAAAAGCAAAATAAATGAACAAACAACACAAAGCTCAAAGATACAGAGAACAGATTGGTCATTGCAAGAGGGGAGGGAGAGAGGAATGGCTGAAGTCGGTGAAGGGGATCAAGAGATACAAACTTCCAGTTATAAAATAAATAGGTCATGGGGATGTAATATGTAGCATGGTAACCATAGTCAGTAATATTGTTTTGCATATTTGAAAGTTGTTAACAGAGTAGATCTGGAAAGTTCTCATTTTAAGAAAAAAAATTTTTTGTAACTTGGTATGCTGACAGATGGTAAACTAGACTTATTGTGGTGATAATTTTGTGTGTGTACAAATATCGAATCATTATGTTGGACACCAGAAACTAACATAATGTTACAGGTCAATTACATTTTAATAAAAAATAACTGATTCTGCATGTGAACAACACCCAGGGGAAGGGATCCACCATGTGTTTTCATTTTCTTCTTCCATCCCATGTGTTGGTATTAATGGGAATGAGGGTTGGCAACGTGACTTTTGGCTCCTTGTCCTCATGAAAGTCAGAATCTGAGGTGTAGGATCCTTTTTTGCTGTTACTTTTTTAGATCGTAACAACTGCTGAGATACGAAAGAGCAGATATTGGGTTTATGGTTCCAAGTTTATTTTACATTGATACTGGCCATATGCTAATAAAAAATTAGGTTCATCATGGTGATGTAGTTTTATGGCATTTAATCTCTGTATATTAGAGACTGGCTGCTATTTGAATGTATATGTCCTTTGTTTCTTGACAAATTTTATACTAACTGAAGTTGGGGACTTTGTCTTTTGAGCTCATAGGTATCCTCTATAGTTACATAGAAAAGAGGCTTTCTACATAACAGACACCTGATGAATGTTTGCTGATCAAATAAATAGTTGAATTAACAAATGTAGTAAATAGTCTCTGACTTTTGTTTTATTTATTTTTCAAAGATTATATATTTATTTATTTGAGAAAGGGAGAGAGAGAGAGAGCGAGTGAGCGCATGAGAGGGGACAGGTCAGAGGGAGAAACAGACTCCCCACCGAGTAGGGAGCCCAATGTAGGACTTGATCTCGGGACTCCAGGATCATGACCTGAGCTGAAGGCAGTTGCTTAACCACCTGAGCCACCCAGGCACCCACTAACTTTTTGTTTTAATATAGAAAATAAAGTCAACTAAAAAAAAAATGAGGTCATGGACTGGAAACTATACGTCTATCTTTCAAGTGAAATTTGTTTGGCCATTAAAAAATGGAGTATTTTAAAACAGTATGAAAAACACAGAGACTAATGTAACAAATGTCTAAGAAACACCCATGAGTCCAATATCCATATTTAACAAATGCTTACACTTTGCCATGTTTGCTTCTGATTTTTTTTTTTTTTGCTTAAAAAATAACACACTTCAGATACATTAAACTTCCATTTGTCCCGTTTCCAATCTCATCAGCTTCCCTCACTTCTGAGGTAACCACTATTCTGCAGGAAGCAGAGTATACTCCACAGTCTAGAGTTTTATGAGTTATAAAATTTACAATAGTGTCTTGATGCATGAACTCATTTGTGACTTGCTTTCTTTTCTCATATTTCTCCATGTTGATTGTGTGAATCAAGTTCATTCAACTTTCTTATAAATAAATACCATGATTTATTTACTGCCTGAAGATACCCATTCTCCTACTTATAGAGACCTAGATTTCCCCCAGTTTTTCACAATTATCAATAGTGCTGTTAATTATATCCTTGTGGATGTCTCCTTTGGCTTGTCAGAGTGTTATTCTTGGGTGTGTACCCAGAAGCGAAATGGCTCAACTCTGGGGGAATTTTATTTCCAACTTTATTAGATATCAATAAATTGTCCCTCCTGAAAGGTTGGTGCTAATTGCCATCCCTAGCCATGTAGTGTAAGGGGATGTCTGCTTCTGTACATTTTTATTAATAGTTGGTATCAGAGTCATTTACATTTAATTTTTTAAAAAGGTTTTATATATTCATTTGACAGAGAGAGAGAGGGAGAGAGAGAGAGCACAAGCAGGGGGAGAGGCAGAAGGAGAGGGAGAAGCAGACACCCTGCTGAGCAGGGAGCCTGATGTGGGGCTCGATCCTAGGACCCTGGGATCATGACCTGAGCCAAGGACTTAACCCACTAAGCCATTCAGGTGCCTCTCACATTTGATTTCACCTGGCTGGTGAAGGCTATGTTACAAAGTTCAACCCCTGCTAATACGCTTCATGTTCCAGATTTGTGTAATGCCACACAGCTATCTGAACATTGAAAAAGCCATCCCCTTTCCCAGGAGTAGATGAATTGCCTTTGAGTGGCAAACTGTTACTCATTCTTCAAGACCCAAGTAAAATGTTCTCTCTCTTTGCACTTGTTCTGATTGTCGCAGATCAATTGTTGTTCCCTCTTCTCAGTCACCTAGCTCTCTGTAGAGATCTCACTTGTTGCATTTATGGTGTTATATTATTATTACTTTTTGTAGCTGTTTTTGTCACTGGACTGTGAGATTCTCCAGGGCAGAGATGATGGGCATGGAGCTCAATGCAAGATAATTTTTTGAGTATCTTGCATGGTCCCGGATCCTGGTGTTGCTGTAGAACCACAGCAACAACAAAAATGCATGATATTATCTCAACCTCCAGAATATTATCTGATTTGTATTGGGACCAAGGCATAGATTTACAAAGCAGTTAGATGGATGGTTATGAAGCAGATAGATTGGATGGTTTTGATCACAGGCGAGGCAGGATGCAACTGAGGTTTTAAATGAATGAATGAATGCACGCATGTGCACGCAACGGCAGAAACAAACCAAGCAAATCATTTGATTATTTTGAGATTCCAATTCATGCAGAGATGAGGGGCAATGGTACTTCATGAGACAGTATTGAATCTCAACCAGCTACTCTAGTCAGGACCCATTGTGGGTTCCATACTAAGATATTCCTTGAAGTTAGCTGCTGTCAGAAGTTGCTTTGGTAGGTCTGTGAAAGAGGGAGAAGCAGGGAAGGGGGCAATAGGAATTTGAAGACGGTTAGAATTTCCCTGGGTATTGAGGGTTTGGCAAATGATGCCTGAAGTTACAAAAAAGTCACAGATGACTTGTTGCTTTGGGATGGGTGGGTTGAATTCAGCATGTCTCCTGCTTGACAACGTTTTCTGGCCAGTGGGCTACTAGTAAAGTTAAGTTTCCTTCATGAAACCCAACTACACAGCTAAAGGGCATGTTAACTAATTCGTCAGGTTTGTCAGAAACTGCTAATTGGCAGTCCAAAGACTTTTGTGCTCCCTGTGGCACAACTATACGGGTTCCTCCTTTGCATTGTGGTTCCTTCTTGCTTCACTGATGGGATTCTTATAAGAGGTGTTTATGGTATTTACTGCTTTGTTGAAAATGAGCCCCTAGATTGGCTCACAGAATGAAATGACTCAGAAAAATGATTTCCCTTCCTCTTTAAGGCTTAGGAGCAAAAGGACCTACTAGTGCAGGAATGCAGAAAAGGCTGTGGAATTACTCAGGTCAAGTGGTCAAGGTGTGGGTACCAAGCTACCACCTGGAGGAAGGACTATGATGAAAGTTTTAAGGAAAGAAATGCCCCCTTTTCCTTGTAGAAACTCAGGAATGAATAATCCCACACTAATCTGACTTCTTCTGGGCCTCCTGTTCATTTGCTCTGTGCACATTAAATTTATCATCACTGGCGTAGCTGGAAAATGGAGGTCAAATTTCGGTTTGGCCTGCAATGTGATAAAGATGACCTGCAGAAGGTAGATGATAGGTTGTTATTTTATGCCCTGGAAAACAGCAAAGATCAGATAGTGCTTCCTCTGTGTCCTCCTTTTTTTTTTTTTTCTTTTCTTCTTGGATGGCTGATATCAACTTTTCTTAGTAATGCATCATAAATGCACACCCTGATTTGTTAGAAGGGTGGTCAAGGTTTAAAACAAGAACGATCTATTTCTAACTGGCAATTTCAATCAGTACAGGTTGACTAGGCACCTTTTGCTGTGCGAGTTCTTTATGAAACCACTGACAAGTCATAAAAATATCCAGAGCACAAGCGTGACATTCAAACACACTGTCTCTTCTGCTTATAGTTCATTGACTCCCAGAAGTCATCTATTTATAGCAATTAATGATTTCTAAGCAATTAGATCCCCTTGTTTCAACAACTATCATGTTGTAGGATAAATCCTTCTCCACAGAAATGCATGCGGCAGGCAGTTTCAGATAGGGGAATTGAGGCCAAAGTTGGGACACAAGAGGCAGGGGAAGAAATCTTTCCTCCTAGCACTGGAGGGAGGTAGGAGTCACATCAAAAGAAGACTCTTGAGACCAGTCTCCACGTCATGATTTTTCTTAGACTTAGACAAGGATTTTTTTAACCTCTGCCTAGTCTTGCTTCCAGGGGTGAGAGTGAGAACAACTGCCTGTCCATTTCACAAGGGACGACGGTCTGGCCACTGCATCGCATCCTTCTCCACTGGAGGTCCTTCATGAGTCAGTACTACTTTTGCTTTGCTTTGCTTAGTAAAGATCATTGCAAGGGCTTATCTTGGGTAAATTGTTATTACTGCCATCTGCATTACGGTATAATTACCTTTCCAAAATGCTAGATCTCTTTAGCTGATGTTTAAAGATAAGTAATAGCCAAATAATTGCAAAGCTTTTGGATACAGAGCAGGAGCACTGCAATAAAAGGTGGGCTGTGTTTATAAACGCACGTTTCTCACTCCTGTTTTTATTTTTCCTTCTTTCCCTGGGAGTGATAGAAGAGTGACTGATTTTCCTCCCCAGCTCTCCCTTTATTTTTAGGTAGACTGATGACTAAGTCAATGTTGTAGAATTTATCCTTATCCCGATCTGATATCCATCCTACACACCTGGCAGGATGGGGATTGTAGCATTCAATAACGTTAACGTCTGTTAATCAGAAGTCATGATGGGTATCCCTCTCTATTCCCGGGGACCAAATGGGAGGAGGCAGAGATGGATTACAGGAAGGCCCTGGGCCTCGGTGGATGGGGCAAGGCAGATCTGGTGGCATCTCTTCCTAACTCCTTCACTTTTCTATAAGCTGCTAATTGGAACTTCTTTCTTTGTGGCTCGTGATGCTCTGAGGTTCAGACTACAGTTTCGTGATTAAACCTTGAGTGTATTTTCTTTATTATCACGATCCAGAAGCAGAGCTGGAGCCACGTGTGAATCTGGTGCTCTTGCTATGAATCCTAGAGTATGTAAGACACAGAACTATGGCTGGCAAGGCATAATGATGAAGGAAATGGGGACAATGAAGAACATTGGGAGAAAAATACGGACTGATAGATAATGCAGAGAAAAAAAGGACAGCAATATCATGATGTCTGGTGTAAGAAGCAGTCTTGAATTTACGGTTTTAAAATTGCCATTTTAAATTCTGCTTGCTGCTTGACATTCTCATTTTTCTGGAATTTCATTTGAATTAGCATATCTGGCCCAAATATTTACGTCCTAAAGTTCTTAAACAAGTAAGGCAGATGAATTACTTTGAGCCATGTGGACTCAAGGAGTAAGTACCATATGTTCACAAAATTTGGGGTAAGTACTAGCTGTAAAATATCATCAGTCCCCAAACTCCTCTTTGCAGCGCAAACTTATGGCAGACAAAATAACTATTATTTTGAAGATACTTAAAACTTGCAACCATTGGAGAGTGACTTTTTATTAGCATTATCTCATTTAATTACACAACAGCCCAATGAATAAATTTATTATCCTTTCAATTTTACGGATGAGGAAACTAAACCTTAGAGAGTTTAAACAACTTGTCTAAACTCATATTAGTTAGAGGAGCTGGTCTAAGAGTCTGTGCTGTTAATTACTTACATATGGCATATGTCCTCTATTCATCTAGCAGACTAGATGAGATCTGCATGTATAACCATAACTCCATCTATATTGATATGGTTCCAGATTTATATATGCCAGGATTTATACTGGGCAAACTAGGAAGGATGCTAGTTTTTGTTTTTTCTTTTTTAAAAATCTCAACCCCTAACCATCCATATTCTCTTATTTAGTGGAGAGAGTACCTTGGAAAACATTTTAGTAGGTTAGTATTTATTTGCAAGGCTGAAGATTGCCCTGCCACCAGCTGAAAGAGCGTCCCTACTCTAACTCTCTTCCCACCACCAATTAAACAATTTAAAAGCATTCATAGAGCCTCATTTCAAGAAATATCTGCAACCACCAGAGCTGACAGTCAAACAGGCAAACTGTGTAGCTTCTTAAGCATGCTTGTGCATGCTTATGCATGTGTGTGCTTGTGTGTTTGTGTGTGTCTTAAGGTAGACTGAAAATGTGCTCTAGTCCCAACAATCCCAATCCTGGCCTACCGGTATCTGAAATTCCTCTGTCTGATCTTCGTTCTTTTGGTGAACTATTTATTCCATGTTCACGGACAGAACTACAGGAAGGGATGCTATGGTAAACCCTCCTACTTATTATAAGCAGTCTTACCACATGTTCTCCAGAAAAGCTGACTTGAATGAGACAGGTGAAGAGAGCATGAAGAGAGTGGAAATGTCGTGGGCTTTGGTGGGGGCAGTGGGATTGAGGAGTAGAAGAAGGATGGCGAGGGATGTAAAGCACATTTCATCTACTTCTCTGTTTTTTCATTAAACCAGCTTGAACTCTAGTTTTTTAATTGGATTAACCAAAGAAAGGGTTGAGTCAGTGCTGCCGCTTTAACGGAAGTTTATGTACTTAAGTGCTAAGAAAATACGTTCTTCCGAGCCCAGAGTTACCCAGTCTATCGTTTTTCTTCTTCTTTTCTTTTATTTATCGGTGTCATCTTGATCAAGTGTCCACTTTGTGGAGGCGCTGTGCCACTGAGGAGCACAAACAGAGAATAGGCACACGGCCTGCCCTCATGGAGCCCTTTGCCTGGGTGGACACCCCAAGAGTCAGCACGCCCAGTGCTTCCTACAGCTAGGGCTGGGACTGACTCAGTCTGGAGGAGGAGTTGGGCTTGATTTTATAAAAGAAGCTGTTGAACTCTGGGTCCTGAAACATGCATGTGGAAAGGAGGCAGGGCATGGACACTTCTTAGGGAAGAAGCATTCTGGAGTCAGAATTTTTAGGTCCTAATGAAGTCTCCTATAGCTTTCAATTAATAAGGGTAAAACAGATCATTTTCTGGGTAGTCTCCTTGCAGGACTTCGCCAGCAAGAATGAACATTCCTAGAAGGGTGGGGAGAGGTGAGCTGCCTTGCATCCCCCTGGTATCTTCCGAATTGGTGGTCACTGCATTTCAAAGTAAGGTTCCACTCTTCTATTACTGGGCTGAGTATCTCAGTTATTGAAAACTGGAATCACTTTATACATTCCCAGTTTTGCCTCCTGTTATTTGTTTGGGAATTAAAACTAGGGGACAGCTCAGGTAAAGGCAAATACATCCCAAAGGATAGCTTAATGCATTTTAAGCAAGAAAACCAGGAAAGCCTTTAAAAAAACAAAAAATCAAATAGTTTGACAATTTTGAGAAGAGTTACTAACCACTCTTATACTTGCATTACAACTTTTAAATCCACTAAAGCTTTTGCATTTATAGACTCAGTAATTGATCTAGATATCTCTTCTTCCTTTCTCTTTTCTAATGTTCTGGTGCTCAGGAAAACAGGATTTCTAATTTACATGTCCAAATTAGTTTCAACTTACTTATATTGAATGATAATAGATTTCTTTTTCTTATAATTAATGTTGTCTGAAAACATAATACAGATTTAACTTATCATTGTAAAGATCTTAAGATTTTAATATTTTTGCAGAGGCATAAATACAGTGTAGCTATAATTATTTCATTATGTATGTATAAAAATAGGATACGGCAAAAAGTACATGCTTTCCCTCACTGATTACTCTTAATGTCTCCCAAATTTCCTGATTTACAATATTCTCTAAGGATGTAGATTTTTCTAATTGAAGTACAGTAATTTGCATATTTTTAGACCTTGTTGACACAGTTAATTGATATGTCATTACTTATATCATGCTGAATATAATTTACACTCTTTATTCACGGCAGACTTACAATGCTGTCCTTTTGGGGAAGAATTCACAAAGTAGTGTTCTTTGTCTTGTTTTTCTCTTTTGCTTAGCCAGGCTTTGCCCAAGGAAAACTAAAAGGAATAACGGCCAATTGGCAGGCTTTTCTGACTAGCCAAACATTAACTAGTAACATAATAATCTAATAAATTTTAGCATTGGTGACAAAATGTATATTTTTCTGAGAGGTTGCTAGGAAAGCCCTTTTCAAAGGACTTTTGTATATGATTATTTCAGTTAACCCTTACATAACACTTGAGATAGGGATTGTTACAGTTCTTTCACCAGTGAGCAAATGGAGGCTTAGAGAGGCATGAGGACTGGTCCAAGGTCACATAGCTAGAAGGTTACAGAGCTGGGATGGGACATAGTTCTTTTGTCTTCAGGACTTTTTTTTTTTTTTTCCTACTGCAGTGCACAATCCACTAGAGATATAAGGAAATAGGACTAGACAAATATGAAAAAAAGAACAGGAAAATGAGGAAGAAATACTAGTAGAACTGTGGCCCAAACACTTAAGTTAGAAACCAGGGGTAAGTTCATATCAGTGGTGTCTGTTTCGGTGTGCCTGAAAAATCTAATTCTCCTTGGTACAGTTGTCCATTTCTCTCTTTCTCTCTCTTTCCCTGAGAACTCTGAATGGGAATGTTGTATACTCCCTATGGTTTGGGCTAAGCTTTATGCTTCTTTTTCACTCCCACAGTGCTTTGCCATGTTCAAATGAGGCACTCAAAAATAATTGTTGAATGAATGAATGGCATTCTTCAGAAGTTGGAGTTATAGCCTCATTGTTCCTATGATGGACTGTGATTATATCTGTGCCAGTTTTGGCCACCCACACCCTCCAAATCCCACAGGCCTCCTCTGCGAGGTGGAATTACTTTTTACCTTTCTCCTTTTCTTTCTCTTTCTCTCTTTCTTTTTTTTTCTAAGCCCCATTACTCAGGCTGGAGAGTTCTCTTGTTAAAAAGATGGTTGGAATTTGGCCTAGCATTTACGTGAATTGCTAAAGATGTAGGATCTGCTTTTGGTGGATTTCCAAGTGTGCAATCCATCCAAGCAGCTGAAAATCACAACAAATGGAGTTCAGAAAGCATGCAAAGGCGAGACATTATCATATAATGGAAAAAGCATCAGCCTGGGAGTGAGATAGACCCGGGCATGGGTCCAAAATATGCCATTTGCTAGCCATGTAACCCTTTGCAAATCACCTCTCTGAGCCTCAGTTTACTTTGCTGCACAATAGGACTCTAGTTCATGTTTTCCTCTAAATATGGGTCAGAGATAAGTTACGTAAAATGCATTTTCTCAGCACTGAGTGCCTACTGGATATTATTTCCCTTCTCTCATTTAGGTTCAGGCTGATGTTGACCCCATTTAGATGAGATGTAAGTTCTGCTCAAAGAACACATACAGCTCAATTCTTCATTCATGTGATTTTTTCATGACCTGTTAGTGTCATGGGTTTGTATTGAGAACAGTGGAGTCCTGCCCATTATCCACCATGAACACAAGTAGAGGAGCCATTATTGTCTTCGCCTAGCAGCTGTGGGCTCTGCTCATCTCATGGAATCTGGGGATCACTGTACTGCTTCATTTTACAGAAGGAGGCATTATTTGGGAACCATGAAGGATCCTCTTGCTCTCTTTTTGGGGAAGCTCTTTTTGTGATGAAAGATGGATTGATCTTCTTCTTGAGAGTGCTGGAACTTTTAATGACTCTCCACCAAGAGTGGGAAATATGCTGAGCTTGAGAAGAGAACGAGGGCTGGCCACTGGCTATAGTTTTCCTTTATTTCTAAAGGGATTATGTGGTAGCCCAGGCTACGAAGACTTGCAGCTATGTCCTGCCTTTGGATTTTGCCTGCGTGTCATATGGAAGTTACTCTCCTCTTTGAGGCTAAGTTTTCCTCTTTGTAGAATGGGGCTAATAAAACAATCTACAGAGCTTAGAGAGGGTTAGGACCCGGGAATGTGTAGGGGTTCAGGAAATAATGGAGGTAGTTATTTTTATTGTTTCTCTGAGATTAGTTTACAGGTCTGTTGTATCCATGAGTGGAATTGGTAGCCACTCATGTGTTGTGATTTTACCAAAGACTGTCCTGCACCAGAGGACTACTAGCCAGGGGTTCATAATTCTTATAAGCCTTTTGTAACTCTTGGCATTTTGATTGGGTTATAGTATGAAGCTACCTGGGAGGGAACCTCCTTGGCTTGGTACCATGTTAGAAAGGACTTGTTTATTGGCTCAAACAGTTGCCATCCCTTATAACCTAGCAGGAAGTGGCAGGTCATGCAGAAATGGGATAGAGAATAGGTGTGTTAGGGAAGAGTATGCTGGGTGATGGTTGAAGGAACAGTGCTGCCAGGTGAAATCCTTTAGTGGAGGGCCCAGCACAGTCTGATTGGGGCACTGTGGGGCACACTAGGAGTGAAAGAGAGTTAGAGCTACTCGTGATTAAATCCACTAAATCAAATGCACGAAGAGTGCATTTGTTCCTTTGTGCCAGCTCCAAAGTCAGGTGGCACCAAAGGAGACCTTTGACTAAGTCAGTTTCTGTTCTCAAGGTGCTTACCTCCAGTGAACAAATAGTAAATGCAAGTCAGAGTAAGATAACCACCTATGCCGGTATGATGCAAGAGCTCTAAGTAGTCAAATGAGCGAGTACTCATGTTTAGCAGAGGTGATTAGAGAAGACTTCCTAGAAGAGGTGACATTAGAAGGACAAGGAAGGCTGAAAAAGACAATTGTCAAAGACTTCCTATTTTACAGTCTTACCAGAGGATGGGCTAAAGTACTTATCTAGGGCTTCCTCAGGGATGCATCAGAAGTTCTTTTTTTTTTTTTTTAAAGATTTTTATTTTATTTATTTGAGAGAGAGAGAGAGACAGTGAGAGAGAGCACGAGCGAGGAGAAGGTCAGAGAGCGAAGCAGACTCCCCATGGAGCTGGGAGCCTGATGTGGGACTCGATCCCGAGACTCCAGGATCACGCCCTGAGCTGAAGGCAGTCGTCCAACCAACTGCGCCACCCAGGCGTCCCTGCATCAGAAGTTCTTGATGGATTTATAGTTCTGTTCACAAGATTGTATCATAATCCATTGATTATGGATTTATAGTTCTATCTACATGTGTGAAGTAAGGTGGAGAATCCAATCAGATCTTTGGATTATTCAGGTCCATTTTGAGGAAATGTTAAGACTTCACTTGAATTATCCAGGTAGCTGTACACTTTTCCTTCTTTAATTGGTTTCCCCCAGGATATCCATGTTGGTGAAGAGAGTCATGTAGATAAATGTCAAAGCACTACTGGGGCCTGAAATTTTCTTAAAAGTTAGTATCTTTTCCTCATCCCTATGCTCACCTTCTCTTTCCTTGGGGTGAGGCTGACATTGAGGTGGAGGCCTTGGAGATGGGGAAAGGGAATGCTCCTCTACTGTGGTGATTAATAGAATTCTCCTGTAGCTTTAAGATACAGGACTCAGATGGACAGGGACACCAATGATCTGGACTTCGCCTGCCTCACTGCTTCTCTCTGGTGCCATTTTATCCCCTACTCATTGTGTCTTCACTATATTGGCTTTCTCAGTTCCTGGAATATCCCATATTCTTTTTCATTGCTCAGCTCTTTGCATGTGTTTACCTTTCAATCTGGGATACCTTTCCTGTACGCTTTAACTAACCAACTTCTACCTATCCTGCAGTCATAATTTTAAATATCACATCCTCCAAAAATCCCTCAACTTAAATTGGGACATTCATGTCATTCTCTTTTATGGGATCAACCCTGGCACTTGCCCTTTAGGGCACCTATGCGATTTTGTGATTGTATATTTACTTGTGTGCTTATTTAACATTATCTTCTGTGCTAGACAGTGAGCTCCAGAAAGGTAGGAAGCACATTTATTTCTTCTTCACTCCTGTTTGTCTAAAGACCCATACAGTGTCTATAACATAGTAGTTGTTCAATCCTCAAACATTCTTTATTAGATGAATGAATGAATCATACTGTTGTGAATCTGGAAGAGACCTTTGCTGACAACTGATGTAAAAGCTTCTTTTTCTTAGAGGAAGACATCAGAACTAAAGGTGTGAAGTGACTTAAACCAGGTAAGGTTAAACAGAAGGAAACCTAGTTGGGCAGAACCAGGATAAGCAGCTGGATTCCCTGAATCCCAAACCAATGATTTTTCTACTAGGCAATTTTCAAGGACGCTTAGTCTCATGATTAAGGATGAAGATTCTAGATTTCCTAGCTGTATGACCATGGGCAAAGTGCCTACCTTGTCAGCACCTCAGTCACTCCTCTATGTAATGGGTATTACATAGAGGGTGACCCACCTCTTGGAGAGGTTGTGAGAAGTGAGAAAATCTAGGTAAAACTCTTAGACAAGTGCCAGCTTATAGGGAGTGCTCCGTCAATGCTAACGACCATCAGTGCATCACCACTGTCATTGTTATCATCAGTATAATTGTCGCCATCATCCTGAGTCAACAAGGGCATTTGCAGATGACAAATGACATCATCTTAAGATGCATAGGCAAAGAGGACTAGTATCCATGACATTTTATTGCTCTAACACCCAAAAGTCCCTAAAGATGCAACAGGAGTTTCAGTTGCATGGTCCTTTCTTTAACGGTGTCATTTGGCAATGAAAAAACAGGTGTATTTAAAGAAAAGTCACACTAAGTTTTTCTACAGTTAGATGCTCATCTGGAAAATAGCTCTGGCTGCACGTGCAGAAGCAGCCCCCATGTTCAAAGCAGGTACACGTATTTTTTTTTTTTTTCCTGCAGTTAGCTGCTGTCCTTCCTTGTTGGTCCCAGCATGGTTCTGGTGACCAGTGAATGGAATACAGGAGCAATCATGCCCCCATGCAAAAGAGCACATGCTCTAAGTGGCTCCAAAGGGGTACCAACCTCTTTGCAACCTCCCTTCAGAGACTTTCGTGCAATAATACCTTGTAACAAGACTGGATGTTTATTGAGTTGTTCCTTACCATGTGTCAGTCACCACTGTAAGCCCTTTCTCTGCGTTCAGTCATTCCGACACCCCCTTAAGCTGGGCTTAATTTCAGAGATGGAGGTCACCAAGACACGGAGAGTGTGAATAAATTGTACAGGTAACATGCAGCATGAGCATGTGGCAAATTATGGATCTGAGTCCAGGTGGTTTGATCCAGAGGTGCCCATGCTTTTAATAACTGGCTGGTCCTTCCTCAGGAGGCACAGCTGTTAGGCAAAAGGAGGTATTACTTGAAGCCCAAATACTTACGTAGAGGTGGCTTGATTCTAACTTAATAGTTTCACAGAAGGATCCTCTTTGCATTCTGAGACATTTGGCACTGAGTGTGCCTCTGTCTCTGTCTCTTTGTCTCTCTTAATGTGTCTCTCCTCACTCTCTCTTGCTGCGCCCCTGCCCCCCATCCCTGACCCTTCTTCCACCTCATATGGAGTAAAGTCTTTAATCTAAACACTGGCTGATAATTGACATGTTCAGCAGAGGTATCAACATGCCACGAATTCATGAACATTCAAATTGAACTTGCTGTACGTGAATAAACAAAGATTAGTTTAAGATTTTTCCCCCTTTTTTCTCCTTCCTTCCTCCAAATATCTGTAAATAGAATCTGGTTCAGAGATGACTCCTCATACATGTAATGTTTTTGATGCTGTAAAGGAGAGGAAAAAGGTAAAACATCCTGAAGCCCTGAAAGAAAGCAATATTCTCAAACTTAAAAAAATCTGTTCTCTCCAGCTATAAACATGCAGCAAATCACCCATACAAGGAGCCTGATCTTTAAACTGAAATTTGGCAGCTGTTCTAACCTGGTTTTTGGTTTGGTGAGGGGAGAAATATCACACCAATGTCCCTATCTTTGAGAGGGGCCGGGGTCGGGGGTTACATGTTGATTGTGTAGATTCAGAATACTGCAATTTCATTGATGAGCATTTCTGGGGTCTAGAGGCATGCTTATCTTACCTCTTTTGGAGAATTCCAAAGGTTTGCTTTGTAAATATCAGCCCGATTTAGTCTTCAGTTTTAACATGAGAAAATCATCTACTTCTCGCTTTCTCTTGGTTTCTCAGGTATATGACTTAAGAATTTTAATGATTTTGGAATTACATTGTGACAGGCTGAGTTTTTTTGTGGAGGGTGGTGAAGGACATAATTAGCCAAGTTTCAGGAAATATCTGGTATTTCATGAGGGAAAATGTCAACATTTGGTACATCTGATGATTTCATTTTATATGTGTGAAAACAGAGGCAAATGTCTGTATTTGAGGAGAGTAATTGTATAGATCAGTGTCTGCACTTCTCTCGAACACACTGTTAAAATAATAATTAAGCCTCCACACCTGTTAGACTATGAACAAAATCCACTTCTCAGAGAACAGTGCCTTTCAAGAAGCTCACTATATCACTGGGACAAGGCTAGGAATGGTCCATAGATCTGTCTCTGGTTCTCTCTTTCCTCATCTTGTATCCTTTTTTCTATTCTTATTTTTTTCTTTTGCCTGTTTTCATCACCCTCACTTCCTCCCTTGCCACTATCTTCGGGGGAAAGCTGTTTCTTGACCCTAGAAAAAGATTTTAGCTGGGCACTCTCTGAGTTACTGCAGGATTCAGAACCTCCTTTGATGTTTCTTGAGCCAAGTGGAATTTCAAATGGGTTCTGAAGGAATAAAAAGAGGTGGCAGAAGAAGACAGAAAAGCATCACTACCACCAAGAACAGCATCTTCAGTTTCATCTGCTCCAAGCTGAGGCTGGGCATAGAGGAGGAAACTAACCAACCAACAAACATTTATTGAACATCTACTATGTGCAAGGCACTCAGCTAGGTTCTGGGATGGCGCCATTTCTGCCCTTGGCAACATGATGGGACTGGTTGCTGCAAAACAAAGGTACCTCCCACAATATCTGGTATGGATTAAGCACCTACTAAGGGTTGGTTGATTAGTTTATGAAGCACATATTCAATGTGAACTTCAGAGTTCTGTTAAGACCCATGGAGGTGGGAAGGAAAAATGTAGTTCAGTGCTCACCAATGGACTATCTGTTGTCTCACCAGAAAATAGAATATTCTTTTTTTTTCCAGTAATTTTACATACTCCCCTGAACAAGCCAATTTTTTAACATCCAAATTGAGAGAATACAAGTAATCGAACTCTGGGTGGAAATATTTAGAGCAGTGCCAAACATGTTATTTTGTTCAATAATTAATAGCCCCTATTATAATTGTTGTTATAGTCCAATGGCTTTCTAGAATTTTTGATCATCAATTCCATGTAGTTCCACGATACTTTTCTAGCACCACACTTCATCTGTTGATGTCAGGGGGGTGGAAGTGCAACCAAGAAAGTTGGATGAGGGTTGTGAAAGAAGTGCATTTTTTAGGAATGAAGCAAACAAAGTACTATTAAGCAGAGTTTTTGTTTTGCTTTATTTTGTGTGTGTGTGTGTGTGTGTGTGTGTGTGTTTCACACCAGGTCTTACATACATGGAGTTTTATACCTTTCCTTCAACTTGCAGACTGATTATTTCCAAAAAACGAGACTCCTGTAACATTTTACTAAAAAACATTCTCTACCAGGCAAGGCACTAAGTCGCATCTTGTATTTTTTCTTTTATCACAAGCAGATTCTTTTCAAGATCGGATGTTCCTGATATAGGTAACAAGGTCACTGAATAGAAAACAAAAGGGCAGAGTAAGGTGTGAAAACCATGCACACCATAAGATTATTTTGTATCACAGGAATGTGGCCCCACTTGCTGCAAGTCTGTTCTGAATATAACATGAGGGTTTCAACACAATCTTGGGCCTAGCAGGGTGCTGGAACATGCTAAGTGTCCAAAGACTGTTTGTTGATTGCTACTCTTTGAAGAAACTTGCTAACTTTGTTCCATTTCTGTCTTCTGGTCTACCTCAGAACACAGATACTCACTTTTGATGAGATGATCCTTCAGTACTTGGAAGTCGTAGTAGCCAAGAAGAGTCTAGGCTTTGGAGTCAGGTTGCCTGGTGCAGAGGCTGGATCTGCCTAGCTGGTTATGAGTGTGGTCGTAGGCAACTTACTAAGCGCCATGCACCTCAGTGCCATCATCTATAAAATGGGGTAGAAAGGATTCCTACCTGACAGATGACTTATTATATGTGAAGTGCTTATAGCAGAGTCTGGCACCTCCGTAAGTGCTGTAGAAATATTTGCTCACGTTATTGTTAATACTACCAGCTACTGAGTCTTTTACTATGCTCCAGCTTTGATAAATGCTTCATAGCTAATGTATCATTTATCCTCATTTCTATCTGGTATTCTTTATATCTTTCCACTTGGAGTCATGTCTACAGAAAGGCATTGTTATCTTGTCTTCCTTGCAGAACTTCTGAGGGCCTGGAGTCATTGGTGCTGTTTATTTGATTATGTGTTTATTGTGAGACTATCTTCACTGGGACGTGAGCTATTGAGGGCAGAGGTGCTATCTGTCTTGTTCACCCTGTGATTCCTGGTGCCCAGGACAGCCTCACATGTAGAGGTGCTTATAAATGTCAACTGATACTTTGGTTCTCTTGCCCCCTTAGGGGAGGTATTCCTAAGACTATTAGCTATTTTTTTAGTGACCTGGGTTCTACTCTTTCTCCAGCCTGCTCTTCATCTTATTTCTCTTAAAACGTCATACTAAGAACCAAATACCTTACACTAGAAGTGATCTTGTCAGCCCTGAGTGCTGTAGGAAAATGGGCCTCTGTGTTGTTTCCACTGACTGAGATTTCAATGGCTTTTTCATTTCTGTTTCTGGCATGTAGCACCCATTAGCCACTGGCCAGCTGGACTTTAAGAAGCAAGGTTTTCCTTATATAACTGTAGTTGACCATGCAGGACTTTGCTTTTGTGCTTGTTAAATTAAATTTTCTTGTCTGTGTGCCCAATGAGAACATTGTCAAGGCATCTTGGAACTTTCATTCTGGCATCTATTGTATGAGCTCTTTCTATCTTCGTATACCCATACATAGTTAATCAGCATGATTTATACACATTCCTTCTAGGGACTGGCAGACACATGGAGCCGCATGAAGCCTGTGGTACCCAAAGTAGAACATCCCATATTGACATAAAAAAGAAATGATCAGAATTACCTACAATAGTAATAGTTAGTGTTAATTTAATACTTAGCACATGGGAGGCCTTGTTCTGAGTTTTGAATGAATTAGCTCATTTAATCCTCACAAGGACCCTGCAAGATAACCACCATTATCATCACTATATGGACATGTACAAAACAAAAAAACTGATAAGAGAAACTGAATAATTTACCCTGCCTGAGATTCAACCTGAAGAGGATTTGAACCTGTGGTTTTCACTCTAACAAACTACCCTATGTTCACTCTTGTAGAAACTAATTCATTAGTCAATACTTCTCAGTTACAGTGATTTTTAGGTATTAGTAATTTACTTAAGTCTACTATCTTATTTTCAAAGAAACCATGGAGCATTTTATCCAATGTTTTGATTAAGTTCAGATTTACTGCATTTGTGGCACTTCCTTGATACTGTTTGTGAGCAATAATTGAAGGGGAAAAAAATATGTTCCCAGGGCTAGAAGCTAGTTCATTGTGGACTGGCAGCTATCTAGTTGGATGAGGCAGAGGTAACTTCTTTGTCCCAGAGAGGTGTTTTTTGAGTCTTGAGTTTGTAAATGACATAGAAATGCTAGCTTTAGATGCTTTTACTTAAAAACTTATACCGAAGATAAAGAAAGGGTGTGTGGCGTTGGGAGCAGTCCGGCAGCTTTTGCACGTTCCTCTTCTAGTTCACGTGGGTGAGCTTGAATGGTTTTGCACAGCCTCAGAGCCACCTGAGGACTTGGTGGTATTTACCTTGTTGTATCTAAGGTTGCTCACTCAGATCATGAGCTCTGAAAAGAGTGAAAGCTCAGTGGGGATCGTGGAAATAGTGTCTGCTCTTTGGGCTAAAGCCTCGAACACACTTGTGCATGGTTCTTCAGATGGCAGGGAGTTGCCTCAGTAAGTGCCCAATGGAACCATCCTATCAGAGTTTTCTTTGGCCGGGAAAGGCCTTCTAAGTTGTTTTTTCTCTTATGCTTGTATTCAAAGGTAAAGACTTGAAGTTAATTAAACATGGGTAATGCAGTGTTTCTCAGAGTATAGGAAATAGGATGATTTTAGGTGGTATACTGATGAATATATGCATTTTTATTTTAACAGTTATGCAGAAAAATAGATAATTAGTTTATAAAGCATGTGATCTCACGCTTATTATCGCTTAAGATTA
Source organism: Neogale vison (assembly GCF_020171115.1). Lineage (NCBI taxonomy): Eukaryota > Metazoa > Chordata > Mammalia > Carnivora > Mustelidae > Neogale > Neogale vison. The sequence continues at coordinate 49,359,637 of NC_058101.1, forward strand.
GGCAAAGTAAAAAATGTGAGTCAATTTGAATTTCATTTAAGGAAAATATTCAGTAAATAACAATATAGGTAGTTTGCAGATTAGCAAAGATTGTGAAAGTGATATGTAAATGAATAAGGTTTGGAGAATATTGGGCTAATGCAATGTTAATTAAAAATAAAATGGTATGTATGTAAATGCCACTAAAAGTTCTTCATGCTCATTATATTTTCAGAGCTCAAATTGGGCATGTAGTCACAGTGGATGCAGTCATTCAAGTAAGTAAGTAAGGTAATAATGATGGTAAATCCTAGAGAGACATGACATCTTGGTAGTATGGTAGGTAGGATCTGGTAATGACTTCCACACACATAGGAATAATTAACCCTACTCATTGTTTAAATAGAATAATACCATGTTTTTGTTTTTTCATGTTATTTTAACCCTCTCACCCCCCAACATTTCTTTTTTAATTAAAAAGTAATCTAGCTTTTCTGTAACAAATTAAAAAAAAAACATATCTGTTGAGACAACATTGGCTCTTGGAACTCTGTTTCCAGCAATGCCATTGTGTCAGTCAGCTCTTGCCATGTAACAAACTGCCCTAAGACTTAGTGGTTGAAATAACCACTTTTAAAAATTTCATTTATTTATACACTTATTTATGTTTAAGCTCACAATGCTGTGGTTCTGTAGTATGGGCTTGTGTCATCTGGGTTCATGCACATGGTTGCAGTAAGCTGATGGGTAGTTAGGTGGCTTTGCAGGCTGTCAAGGCCTGATGTGTGTGGCCAGGGCACATGTTTCTCATCATCCATCAGGTGACCATGGGGGCTTGTTCTCTTGGCAGAAAGAATACAGAGAGTGCAAGACCTCTTCAGCCAGAGAACTGGTACATTACTGCTTCTAACACATTGGATTTGTCAAAGCAAGTCCCCAACCTTGCTCAGATTCAAGGGGAAAAGAAGCCTCCCTCTTGATGAGAGGAACCACAGAATTACATTACATTGCGGAGGAGAGTAGTTAGAGGGAAGGGAAACATTGTGACCACCCCCCCCCCACCCCGGCAGTCTGGTATAATCCTTTGGCAAACGCATCATCTTGGATAGCTCACTTCAGTTTTGTAGGTCATGGTATCCTTGTGTCTAAAAAAGAGATAATGTACTAACCTCAACCAGGTCACACAAATCAGACCAGCTATGTCAAAACACTTTGAAAGCTACAAAGTCCCTTAAAAAGATGGGATTTTTTGCTTACTTTGCACAAATTCATCTGTAGAACGGGACATCATAATAGAATTCGCCTCATAAAGAGACGTGAAGAGTCAGGAAGATGAAGACCACGAACTGCTTAGCCCAGTCTGGCACAAAGAATGATTCCATAAATGGCAACAGCTCTTTTTATTATTAATAAAAATATGAAAATAAGCTATAAGTGGAGAATACCGAGTAAGTTGTGATTAAAAAAGAAACAAAAACAAAAGATAAAACAAACACATTGTAGTGAAATATGAGCTTACCCAAAATATCTCCAACTGTTTTACTATAAAATGTATTTGTTCATCACCAGTTGATGGCTTTTGAAATCATTTATTTTTATTGTCTAACAAAGGGCACTTTGTTGAGTGCTTCATTATCTGTAGAAATGCTTTAGCATTTGCACCAAAACCCTGTGCTCAAATACTGGCACTGGCAATACCTCTTAGTGATAATTTCCGAGTTAAGTATTATGCACCAGGTAAATGGTTGTGCATATAAATGGTCATTTTAGATTGTGCATTAGCAGGTGGAAATGGACAATCTTTTCCAAGGAATATTCAACTTCTTCCCCCACTCCACAGTTAACTGCTTCAAGTAAAATTGTCAAGCATGCTGTGATGTTGTACAAAGTCAGATTAAAAAGAATAATAATAAGGATCTTAAAACCCTTAGCTTTTCAAAGAAGGGACTTGGTACATTTGCAGTTTCCTTTTTCTCTGCTGTCCAGTCTAACACATGTTTATGATGTTTTTGAGTAATGCTAATACAATACAATATGCTAATAGCAACGTGTGATTTAGAACTTGTGGCTCTTACTCCTTGTACGTGTTGTTTTAAAATATAGGCACCTAGGTATCATAATGCCACACATCTTTCTGTAGCAAAAAACCTTCTTTGCTTGCTGTTTCTGGCACTAGATTGTATGGCTCTGGAAGGCATGTGTTGAATTTTACTTAAATCTTAGTGAGTTGCAAATATATAGTGTGAAAGTAAGTGTATATTAAAATGAATTTCAGATGCTTTATGAGGTTATTTTCTCACATTTCTCCAGCCTTTTGATGCAATCCTTCTTTGACTTCCTTTTCTTCTTCTTTTTTAATCCTGCTTTGACTTCCAACAAGAGAACCTAGTGAATGAAGAGATAGGTTTCAATTAAAAATAAATAAATAAATGAATGATGATGGCTTATGGAGAACTGTTCAACCTCACTTATGAAATACTGTAGAAGGCTGTTGTAACCAAAATGTCACATTGTTGGTTAAAGACACAAGAAGATACCCTGCTAAGGATGTTTCCAGCTGTACTGTTTTGCCCCATGCTATTTGCAGGAGTATGCTTCCATAAGATAATCTGTATATGACATACAGAAAAATCAACTCTCTTGCAAGGTAACCTGCAGAATTGTAGATGATTTCCTGGAAATGGAATCTGTATTATCACATATAAGTGGCAGTTTACTCATTATATACTTTTATCCTAAGTCATTACATCATGCATGTCATTTAAATGGCCTGATTGTCTACGGGTCCCCTTCTTTAGACAGCTAACTTCTTAGGGATAAGCAACTGTTTTGTATCCTTGTCACCTGTCAGTATGCCTGGTGTCTTTTAAGAAGCCTAACAATGATTTAGGCCTGGAGACACTGCCCAAACCCTGCCCTAAAACAGCTTCCCATGTGGTGTTGAGGCAACAGAGTATCATAAAAGTTGAGTTTTTAAGACTCACTTCCCAAAATCATGACCTTTAACTAGATCCTGTGGAGAAAGTGGAAAATAGAGCAAATTAACCACACACCAGGGATTTGAGATGTGTTGCTTGCACTTTTCTCTTCTGGAAATTTCTTCCTTGGCTCTGCCTTCTTATCTCCAAAATTATCTTTTCCAGATAATCTCTGAGTTGGCATTATTATCAATTATTATTATTATTATTTTCTTAGTCTGGAGTTATACTTCTCTGAGAAAGTGGACAACCAGGAGTACTGTGTGTCGTTGGCTAAGAAGTGATACTCTTCAGTATATTTCTTAGGGGTGTATCTAGCACAGGATTTGCACTTCCCACATGTTCAGGAAATACATTTTTTTGAAAGATTTCATTTATTTATTTAAGAGAGAGAGCATGAGTGAGTGGGGAGGGGCAGCTGGAGAGGGACAAACAGGCTCCCCACTTAGTGGGGAGTCTGACACAGGACTCAATCCCAGGACCTGAGATCATGACCTGAGCTGAAGGAAGACCCTTAATCTATTGAGCCACCCAGGTGCCTCTCAGGAAATAACATTTTTAAGTGACTAAATAGATTCTGCCTTCTGTTTTTGGCTGTTTTCTATTTCCTCACTATCTCTCTCTATTGTAATTTTCCTGATCCTCTTATGACTTTGAACAGGATCTCATTGCTTTCCTTTGCCCTTCTTTCCAATCCAGGTTGATTCTCATGGTGTGTTCCTGCTCCCTTCATCCCATTATAGTTCTTCCATTGTCTGTAGGGCAATGGAGGACGATGGAGGCTCAAGAGGTAAAGGCCATGTCATAAAGCCACTGAGGCATGTTTCAAAAGGAAAACAACAACAAAATCACCACCAGCTAAAAAGGTAGTTCGAGTGTGTGTCAGCACTGTCACGGGTGCTGGGACAAAGCAGTGGATAGTGGTGGCTGAGTTATAGGATATTAGAGCAGGAAGAAGGGCTCTTTTTATACAACACATGTTTATTGCTTGTCCTCAGAGTGCCAGGAACTGGGGTAGGTCTTGCAATATAGGCATATTCTAGTCCAAGGCATTGACGAGGAGGCAGAGGCCCAGTCCAGTGATCCTCAAGACTGGAGATGACCAGAGTGAAGGTTAAATCCTTGTCATTGACTGTGTTTCTGGTTGGAATCCCCAGAGTAGTAACGTTTGAAGATGGGACAGTTGACTCTGTTGCCGTGGCGTCTAAGCTTCAAAAGGCCTTGTGGGATGAGAGGGTGCCATATGCCTCCTGTTTAAATGGCCATTACTATAGTCATGAAATAAATGAGATTTTGGAGGATTTTGTGCCCCTTCTGCTAAATAAAGCTCTGAATGGGATTAGAATGAATTTTTTAGATATTTCATTATTTATGGTTGGCCTGGAGCCATTAGTTATACATACAAGAAGAGAAAAACAACAACAGGATTTTTAAAAAGTCTCAGAAATCACAGTAAGCTCAATGGTTATTATCGCAAAATGGGATCATCTCTTTATCACGGAGAGCAGGGATGGACCTTCATGCCTCCCAGGGCAGCATTCCATTTTCTCCAGTAAATAATACAGGGTTTTCCCCATAATTACCTGATAGACTGGAATAGCTCCTTGGGATCCATTTCAGTCTATTGGGTAAATGATATGTTTCCTAATGGCGTCTTTACCCAACGGTGAAGCTTGTGAACTAATGATATATATGGAGAGGCCTCTGTGGGAAACTGCATGGAGGCCGTAGTTACTTTTATAAACTTAGACGTAGGCCCCAAGCTACCAGATTCCAGGGAGACAGCGTTTGTATTTAGTATTACCAGAGAAAATAAACACTTTGCAGGAGCATTCTTAGGGCATTTTCACAGGCTGCGTGAAGAGGCCAAGCATTGGGCAGGGTGCCATTTCTAGCCAGTGACATCCCATTTGAAATGCAGCTGCTGTTTGCGGCTATGAAAGACATGTCAGAATTAGTCTGGGAAGATCCCATGACTAGTCCCATATGGCTGCCTGGATCATCCGTCTTGGAGTTGTTGATAGAGAAGTGATTTACATTACTGCAGCAACCGTGAGATCATGGGAAAAGGCCCCGAGGGTCAGTCATAAGACCCTGCTGGAACCCTGCTCTGACACTTACGAAGCAAGTCACTTACCTTGCTGAGCTTCAGTGTCTGTCTTTAAAATGGGGATAATCAGCACTACATCACCGAGAAATTGGGAGGATTGAGAGGCATGTCTCACGTGCATCATTATAGGAAGGTTGTGGCATATACCAGGCCCCTAGTGCGTGCCTATTAAGAAACCAAACTAATGACAAATGGTTTGGTCCTAAGACAAGTATTCTCCAAACTTGCCTGCTCCCATAAATCCCCTGGGATGCTTGTTAAAATATAGATTCTCTGACCTCCCTACTGACCTATTAACTGAGACTCTGGAAGAGTGGACTGGAAACCTGCATTTAATAAGCATGCCAGCTGATTCTTATGGTTGGACTAGGTTGGAAAATAGTAGTGAAGATAGAGAACCTGTGAAAGATTCATTTGATGTTTTTTTGTCATTCATAGGGCTGAATCAGTCACATGATTTGGTTATCTGTCCCATTCACATGGCCCTTGATTTCCACAATTAGCAAGGTAACTGATGATTATGGTCTGTTACATGTTGATTCTGTGCTTGTGCAGGCCAATGACGCTGTCATGACCATCTCAAGTGGCTTGGCTGCATTTCTTTGAGAGTATGAATTTTTTCTTCTTTCATAAGTTCAAATCGCAAGGCACACAAATATATTCTAAACTTAAAAATGAATATCAATCCAAGAAGCGTGAATCCCCAAAGAGTTAGAAATCAGAGTGACATGTCTGCATAGTCCTCTCAGAGCTGACCCAGCCCACAGCAGGCAGTTCCAATGCAAATTGTCTGATGGTGTAGAGCTGTCATTAAAATGCTGTCTCTATAAGTGGTAATGAACTTTCTGAGGAGACTGCTCAGCCAGCTTTACAAGATGCCTCACAGGTGCCCTGTGGGTTAGATCTACGGTCTAGGCAGCCTGGCATTTTATCTGGGGCCACACCTCTCTAACAGTTTGTGGGGCATCTGTCAGATCGCTTTTGTCCTGATGATCTAGAAAATTAGACTGTTGAATGGCATAAGAATGAATATAATGAGCCCCAATATTTGAGAAGTTTCATTTGTACCGGAGACTGCCCTGCTTTTCAAATTGATCTCATTCAATCTTTATAACAATTCTCTGAGTTATTCCCATTTTACAGATGAGGTAACTGATGTTCAGGGCTTGTACAAGGTTGTTAAGCCACCACAGTCCATGGCAGAGGTGAAGCTGGAACCCAGTTCTGACCTCAAACTTTCAGCCATCCTGCTGTGATATTCTCCTCACAGTTTAGCCCAATATTTCAGACTTTCTTAGCTGCTGTGTACAGATATGGTCCCACTGTTATTAATGCAGCCAGGGGGCGCCACTTCCTTCACTTCAGTTAATCTGATCTTTGAAAATCTGCCTCTGTCCAGATGTTTCTGAAAATTCCACGAGGCAAGGCCTTATTTGTCCAGTCCAATACTGACCAGTGTTATTATGCTTTTATGATAAGGATCTGTTACCTCCATTTGGAATAACAGAATCTCAGAGTTAGAAGAGGATTTAGTGGTCATTTAGACCAACCCTTGAGCAAAGGTAGAAAGTTAACTGCACAGTCTCTGACACGTCGTGACCTCTCTGAATTTCTCCAGAGATGGGGCTCTTGTTACCTGTGTCATAGGCTCTCTGCAATACCTCTGAGCTGACAACACAACACATGTTACTTCCATGTACAGCCTTCTGTTGGGCTGATGAGGCGGCTCAAAAGTACTAACATACAGTCTTCGGTAAGTAGTGGTTGACTGAATTCAGAGCACAGGCTCCCTGGGCTTGGGAATAGTCGCCTTCGTGGGTAAACGACAAAGCGACTTCACATCAGAGCTGAGGAAAATGGTTAGATGGTGAAAACTGAAGAGGCTTTTAAGTCACCAAGGGGCTGATGTAAAGGAAACACTGCGGTGTTTTAGGATTGAAGGGAGAGAGTCGAAACTAGCAAGGGCAAAGTGCCATGTTTGCATTTTATTGATTTCCTACCTATTGATTTCAACGGATGAACTGTCTGCCTGAGAGAAAGAGACTGACAGTGAAGCAGAAACCCAGACGGCCCTTCAAGGGAGGGAAGGAATTACATATAAAACACCCCAGGCGCTCACTTCTTTCAGGGTCAACCCCGTGAGCACATCCCAGAACTTTAATCCTTCTCTTGGAATCCCGGAGGGAGATAGATTTGTGGGTTGGCCTGAGCCTCCTTTACTCTCGTCCAAGGAACCTCAGCTGTAGGGAGATAGATGAGAGTTCTCATCTGGATCTTACTGAGTGAGCCTCAGGTGCCAGGAGCAGGGCCATTCTGGGTTTTGTTGCGTCTGACACACCTGTGTGTCACCATCATCTAGCAGGTGATTGCATTATAGGGTATACACAAGCAGGTCCTCAATGAATGTTTTGAAAAATGAATGAATGATATGATCTCACTGATATGAGTAATTTTCAATATGAGACAGAGGATTATAGGGGAAGGGAGGGAAAAATTAAATAAGACGAAACCAGAGGGACAGGGTCCACTCTTAGATCTTTTATTCAATGCTCCACTGTGATAGTATAATAAATCTTGGGAGATCTTTCGTTCAGTATCAGCCTTTTCTCCCTTTGATAAGGCAAGTGGTAGTTTTTGTCCTGGAGAGGATGGCTGTTGGAGGCTGTTCTTCCTTTGCCACTGTCCTCTGTACTGACCCAGAATACAGTGGTAAGGTAGCTTCTGGAAGGATCCCGAACACCCTTCCCCCCATTTTTGAATATCGTTATTGAAGTATACTTAACATTAAATAAAATTAATCTGTTTTAAGTACGCAAGTAAGTTGATTTGTAGTCAATTACATAGTTGTGCAACCATTGCCAAAATTCAACTTTAGAATATTTTTTTAATCACTCCAGAAAGATTCCTCGTGGCCACTTGCAGTCACTGTCTATTCCTGCCTGGAGCCCCAGGCAACCACTAATTTATGTTATGTCTCTACAACTTCGCTTTTCTTTATATAAGCGAATCATATACTTTTTGACTTTTGCTTCTTTGCTGTAGTGTATGTTTTGAAGTTTCATCCATGTTGCGGTGTGTGTCAGTAGATTACTCATTTTTATTTTTTATTGCTGATTGGTTTTCCATTGTATGAACACACCACACTTTGTTTTTCCATTTACTAGTTGATGGACATTTGCATTTTTCCTACTGTTTATTCCTATGCCGCTTTGAACACTCATGTACAAGTCTTTGTATGGACATAAATGGACAGCAGTGTGTTGGGCTCTGTGTGGAGGGGAGGAAGAGAAAGATGAATGCGGAATAAATTTCACTTGTATTTTGAATTTCCCACTCAATGCCTAATAATAAACAAATGAAACCTATGTTATTGTCATTAGTTTTAATATGCAAGGTGAGAGTATTTTCTACACCAAAAGCCAGTCTTAAAAAGACAGGTTGATAAAAACTTTATAATGTTGTAAAAGTGGAATGCCATGTGCACACATATCATGAATTAATTTTTTGTAGGGGTGGTATATAAGGTTCCTATAAATATGACTTGCTCATTAAATAAAACGTTTGCTTAAAGGTTAGGAGTTCAGATATTCATGAATTTATATGAATTTAGTGACATAGGACAGCCACAATTCTGAGTGCTGGGGGTGTATCAACAAATAAAGAACCCTGGCATCATAGAGCCTATACTCCAAAGGGGAGAGTAAGAGAATACAAAAATAAATTAGTGAAATATATAGTATGTTAGATGGTGATAAGTGCTGTCGGAGGGCAGAGTATTGGGGGATGGATGAGAGAATGGGACAATTTAAAGTGGTCAGGGAAAGCGTCATTGAGAAGGTGACATTTGGGTAAAGACATGAAGAAGATGAGGGAGTGAGTCACGGGAGTGTATCGCAGAAGTGTGTTCCACATAGAGGAAAAGGTAAGTGCAAAGCCCCTGAGGCCAGAGTGTGCATGGAATGTACAGACAACAGAGAGGAGGTCAGATGGTTGGAGTAGAGAGAGAGTCAGAGATGACATCAGAGAAAAGGGATCCAGCAGGGCCAAGATGCCCTTGGAATGTGCTTAAAAGGTAGTGAGGCCCTTATCCCAAGGCCGAAGGAGCCCTTGGCAGAGATCCTACAGCGATGGGTCAGGTGACAAATAAACAGCTGGTACAGTAGCTTTTCAGGTCCCTTGCAAAACTGAGATGGCACCTTGAGTCTTGGAGATAGAAAATGGCTGTTCTGTGCTAACGAGGTAGGCTGTCTGAGTGGATGAGATTCAAGCCTCTGCTCTGTCAGTGAGCCGATGGGTTATTGCCCTGGCATTGGTTGTAGGTGGGTTGAGTGAGGCAGCCTCTGAGGAGCTCAACACAACACCTCATTTCGCTGACTAGAGTCTTACTTGGGTTCCTTCCCTGCCATGGCATTGCCATTTAGCTCAATTTAAAAATCAAGAATTCTTTTTTTTCCCCTCAGTAGATTATACCCTCTTGGTGTGTAGGTAGGAGGGAAAATAATTTAGTTTGTGAGGCTCCAACAGGTACTTTATAGTACATTAATGTCCACTTAGCTGCCACATGGATTGCTCTGTCAATATCCAAGGCATTTAAAGTTGCAATTTTAGGATCTCTTTCACACTGGGCACAGACACACTTAAGCTGAAGCTGTTGCATTTTACTCCCCCAATTGTGAGAGACTAACTGATTTTTCACCCTTTGCCATCATTCAGTAGAGGATTGTTGGGGCCAAAATCAGATAGCCCAGGTGGTACAACCTGCCACACTTTTTTGTTTTTGTTTTTGTTTTTTAAAGTATCCCTTGATTCTTTACCAGCTGCTGCCTCTGGTCTGTTACTAGTTTGCTCAATGGGGAGGAAGGATAGCCCAAAGATTATATGATTTTTTTTTAACATTCATTGTGAAACATTTAGGTCGCTGAAGCATTTGGGTTGCCCTGAGAACCAATGTATAGAAATCATAGGGAAGCTTCCCGGTTTGCTCTGAATTAAGGCCCATCCTCTGATTGTGTGAATAGTTTATAGGTCATGTATATGATTTTGGTACAGAGGAGTTATCTTTTTTGTTTAATAAACATTTGATTTTAGATTAGTTTTGGATTTATGGAAAAATTGCAAAGATAATTAGAGTTCCCATATGCCTGGCACCTTGTTTCTCTTGTTGATATCACCTTGTTGATAAGATGTTATTAACATCTTATATTAGTACTGTCCATCAGTTGTAATCAATGAACCAATATTCATACTTAAGTATTACCTGAAGTCCATACTGTATTCAGATTTCCTTCATTTTAAAAATCTAATATCCTTATTCTGCCCCAGAATTCTATCCAGGGTACCACATTCCATTTCATTTTCATGTGTCCTTAGGTTCCTCTTGGCTATGACAGTTTCTCAGACATCCCTTGTTTTCAATGTCCTTGACAGTTTCGAGGAGGTTTGCTGAGGGCATTTTGTAGTTTGTCCCTCAACTGGGATTTTCTGATGCTTTTCTCATGATTATATTGGGCTTATGGGTTTGGGGAAAGAAGACAACAAAGGTTAATCACATCATATGAGGGTGCATTCTATCAACATGACTTACCACGATTGGTGTTGAACTTGTTCCCCTGGCTGAAGTAGCGTTCCTCAGGCATCTCCACTGTCAAGTTATTCTTTTATCTACCTTTTCCATACTGGACTCCTGGGAAGAAAATCATAATGCCCAGGCCACACTTAAAAAGTTGGAATTACACTCCACCTCTTCAAGGGAAGCATTTGGATTTGTCTCCTCTCTCTCATTACTTACTTGTTCAGATCATTTACTTATATCAAATGGACTTGTGGATATTTATTTTATACTGCAATTTATAATCCAGTGCTGTCATTTATCTTGTTCAGCTTTGGCAATTGGGAATTCTTTCACTGGGCTCTTGGGTCCCTTTGACCATCTTCCATCTGTGTGTGTGTGTGTGAGAGAGAGAGAGAGAGAGAGAGAGTACTTTATTACTTCCCAACACTGCAAGATGCTCCAGGGTTATTCTGCGTCTAACTTGTCTCAGTTTGAGATTCAGCCATTTCTGCAAGGAGCCTAGGTTTCTTTTGTTGGGGAATGGTTTTAGAAACCAAAATGAAGGTGCTAGGAGTTCTCATTATTATTGGGATGTTATTGCTTCTAAGCCTCAAGAGGTTATCTTTATCACAGGATTTTTTTTTTTTTTTGAATGAACAGACTTGTAATATGGTAAAAGGGGCTCTGAACTTGAAGCTGCTCTTTGGGCCACTAGCTTGTACTCCTCCATGTCAGTGTGTGTATGAATGCAAGCAGGCCATTTCACCTGTGAGGCTCAGTTTCTTCTGTCATATATAAAATAGGGAAACTGGTAACTTTCCTACCTCATTTGTAGGGTTGCAGCAAAGATCTAGAGAGTTCATATCATTTGAAAATATTTTGCAGATTGAAAAGTTTTATACAAAGACTTGTTTTATTTTCATTATCTTAAAACTTCTGCATATCTTGTGTTTTGCCATTGTTATAATTTTGGTTTGACCAAATTAAATACATTTTTGAGGGCAGGATACTAAATACTAGCATTAAGTTTTTTTTTTTTTAATGAAAAATATGTTACCACTTTTAACCTTGGAATTTATTGCATGAAATATCATTAGAAATTTGTGCTATGAAAAAATTTTCTAATATTTTGCTTAAATTATTTTCATTTCTTCAAATGCCTTCGTGTTCTTAGAGGTTTAAAGAAGAGTCAAGTAAGGCAGGTACTAACCAAGAGAGAACTATAGTTACTCCAAGTAGTTGTGTCAGAGTAGGTTGGAGGGACTTCGAGCCTTCCCTCTCAGGGGGCTCCCCCTCACACTCCAATGCTTGTGCTAAGTTGAAGAGGTGCACTTGCTGTGCAATATGTCACACTGAAACAGGTCCTCCATTCTAACTTGCTTGCCTATCCTTTTCCCCCTTATAGAAATTCTGGGTCCGCCAGTGTGTAGAGCCAGAGGTTTATTTACCCTCCAATCTGTGCACTAGGAACAAAGCAAAGACTAAATCATGTTTTGCCCATGCGCTGCAAGCTATGAGGGGTGTGCATTGTATGTAATGTGGTAGAGCTCCCAGTAATTTTAAAACAGATTCTCCAAGGCAACTCATTCGAAAGGGTACAACAAAATCAAATCAACCTCTTTCTGTTTGATGTCCCTTGCGCAAACCAACTAGATGTGCACACACACATACGCACACATATAAACATACATATACACATATGGCCCCATGGAGATACCGTCAGAATTTGAGGACGCTAGGCTCTGCTCAAAGCTGTCAGTGCCTGCGTATTGCTCCCTGGCCTGGTGACCCTATGGAATAACCCCCAGCTGTGAGCTATAAATGATGTAGAAGAGGCAGTGAACCATCTCAGCATGAAGGGAGACACATTTTGCTGGTGCTGTTATGTTTGTGCTGCTTATTGGAATTTTAAAACCTGGTCTTATCCAGAGAAAGGATCCCCTGCTCTGTCCCCACAACCAATGATCCTGAGATTTTGCTTCTGCACTGAGTGCCAGCTCGACCCCACTATTGCCTGACTCAACTTTGTTTTCCTCTGCATGGAGCTCCATTTGCTTCTAACACCTGTTTAAATCAGTTTATTTGTCTTACTGTTTTCATTAAGAGCTAATGTCAGTGACAGGAAAGAGAGAAACATGCAAGGAAGAGAGTTGCCTCTTGTACTATGGACACAATACAGAGATACTCATTTTGAAAATGAGAATTATTTGGTTAACATGGGATTTTGGTTTTACTGGAAACAAACCAGTTTAAGGCAAAATCACTAAGGAGAGAGCGAGCAGGGCGGTGAAAACCCAGACTGCTTGAAAATGTGTTTATTTAAATGAATAGTCGTGGGAAGGCGGCCCTCTCATTGGTTTGGGAAGAGGTCCCGGTGGGCTGCTCCTCTCAAACACAGCCTCACAGAGTGCTACTTAATGAGAGCGATGCGGATCTCAGATTCAATTTTGTTTCTAACTGGCTAAAGCACGTATTTAACTTTGATCTGTAAGTAGGAATCAGAAGCATGATTGGCTAATGTTTGACTTCCAGTTGGCCTAATGAGGTTTATGAATATCAATATTGCTACAGCATCATGATACATTTGCTGGCTTTTTGTAGCAGTGAAAAAATATTGCTGTCTATTAGTCAAATAACTTGGTTTTCTAATGCCATGGTAATTATTCTGACTTCCCTTTGGTGAGTGTGGGACAACTGCTTCTTAATGTTGGGGGAGGTCAGCATATTTTTTTAATTTATGCTTAGTTTGACTACATCTAATGTCAGTCAACTGTTGTTAATAGGCTCTATTATAACACAAAAATGCTGATATTTTAAATGTAGTTGGTGAATTCCAGGGGGGCTGTGAATTCAAGACTGCTCTACAAGGTTGGATTAGTCATTCTGCAGTGGTACCAAATGTATGTTGTTAAATTCATTTCAGCCATTGAAACTTGACAACTAATTTTGGATAAGAATGATTGGAATTGATAAACTCTTATTTTTGGAAGTGGCTGTTTTTCAAAACAAATCTTTTATCTAGTGTGGCACATAATTTAGTGGAAGCATACACAAATCAGCTTTGCTGTTGATCAGGGGTGGGGGAAGCATTCAAATCATTAGATCTCTTATTTTTCAAGAAGGAATAAAGAATATTGTATAAGAGCCATGATACTCATGCAAAACGATACACATACGGCAATAGTTTGTAAACTATTATTTTTTAGATAAAGAAGTGGAAAAAAATTACACTTGGTGTCTGTTTTCCACAAATCTTCTGTTATTACGTTTAGAGGAAACACAACTCTTAGACATTTCTGGTGTGGCAGGAAACCTAGTAAAAAGGAAACAAAGAAAGTCGGCTTCATGAGTGACTTCCTATAGGAAAGGCTCCTTACATATGTATCCCACTTAATCTTTACAAGAACTCTGTGAGGTAGCTAATATTAACATCATTTTATAGCTAAGGAAATAGCTTCGGTGAGGTTGAATCACTTGTCCAAGACCAATTGCTAAAATATGGCTGAGCTGGAATTTACTCCCAGATGGGCCTGGCTCCAAAGCCCATTCCTTTTCATTAAATTGGAAGCTTCATGAGCGAATGGGTCATATCATTCTTGTTCACCTCTGCATCTCCCAGGGCCCTATGCAGTGTCTGGCACTCAGTGACACGATAGCTCCCTGCTAGTCCCTTCTCTGACCTCTGAATTTACCATCTGAACCTCTGCAAACTGCCTCTTTCCCTTAGCTATTCCTTTGTATTTTATCCTCAACTAAATAACCCCCCTTGAGTGCTGATTTATAATTTGTTACCTGTCTGGCCTCCATTTTTCTTTTCTGATAATTCTGTTGTGGTATCTCATGACAATGCATGAATAAGATATATCCGTGTTGGCCTCATTTTGGAAGTAAGGAAGCTGACTCATGAGAGTTCAATGGTTTTCCATAGACACACATCTCATCTGGCACTAGATTCCAAATGTACCCTACTCCAAAGCCTGGGTTCCTTTTGCATGGAATCTGAGCTGGATCTCAAAGGTGGGGATGGAATTGTGTTGAGTTGGACCTTCGAGGTAGGCACATGCTAGAATGAAGAAGTATGAGCAAAGCTCAGATTTGTGAGAGCCTGTGGCCAGTCCTGAGAAGAGGGACCCTTATATGTAATCATTAGGATTCTGGTGTTTTAGATCTGTTTTCTGAGAGAGGACCTGAGTCTTTGAACAGTGCTATGTTCTTTCCTGACCATTGCAATCCTGAATGATGCTCTTTCTTCTTCAGGACCAGCCAGCATAGTTCTAGGGCTCTGACAGATCACTCTTCCTATAGCTGCCCCCTTCATGTGTGAGAGTCCTCACCCACACGTTTCCCATCATTGCCTTCCCCTACGCAAGTAGGAAGATTTGGCTCTGTTCCCACGTTGAATTTTCCCTCTAAGGCACAGCAAGTTGCCCTGGTTAAAACATCCTTGCCGCCTCATGCCACATCTTGCACGGCTACTCCTCCCAGTGAACACCTGGTTTTGGCCTTAGGAGGGAGAACATTTGACAGAGCCAGAGGTTCTCAAAAGCCCATTTCCGATGAAACAGTTTTGCTTTTTCTTCCCTCATGCTGTTGTGAAGTTTCAGGTTTCTGTCTAGGGAGCCCCTTGAAGTTAAGAAATTAGACCACAAACAGTGTCACTGTTGAGCTCCCGTGACAAAGTGGTATAATATGAAAGCCCAGCGATATCAAGCTTGTCAAATGTTTATTTTAGATCATGCAACAAAGAAAATCCTTTGCTTTTGGGTCTTGCATTGCTAAGCCAAGGGAAGCGGGGGAGTCCTGACTTTCTAAATGTTTTCATCCAACAAAGGCTTCTCATGTTGGCCATTTTGTCCATGATGAAAGTTACCTACTTTCTTCCCTCTGTCCCATTTCTTCCCCATTGTCATGAGAATCTGGGTTGTTGACTGTTGTCCTCAGCAGACAACCCGTGGTCTGCTCAGGTCTCAGGAATGAAGAAATAAGGCTGGCTGTGAGCACAGTTTTAGCTCCACCTGCTGTCATCCAATGCCTCTCCCCCCCAGTGCCTTGAAATGAAATGCAAGGCACATCTTAACTTTCTAGTACCTTTGGTCATCTATTTCACAAAATTAGTGTCTGCCATGTGCTAACTGTGGTCTAGACCTGGACACGCAGTGACAGACAAGATAGAGAAGGCTCTTGCCCTTCATAATCTTTCCATTTATTCTCCCTAGGGGGCTCCTGCCCATTCAACACACACAACCGTACTCCTTTGCTATTTTTCTGAGCATCGGGTAGCATTGTGAACTCTTTCTGTCCCTTATTCAATCAGATCAACATTTTATTAACCTGAAGAGAGTTTGTTTTGCTCAGCAAAGCTGGAGAATTGCATGCATACTTCTATTTAGATCATTTATAAAAGTATCACAGAAGGCTCATATCAGTGTAGCCACTGGGTCTCCCTCTTACTGCACTCTGTCGTATCTTTATGCCAATTCACTTGACATAGGTTAGGTATATAGTACACATTCAATAAATTTCTTGTTGGTTCATTGATCTCCTTTTGTTGTCAGGCTAGTTTCCACAATCCCAGCATGGCTTAGTGTTTTAATGGCTGTGGATTTGAAATATTGTCAGAAGCCTTTTTCGAAGCTAAATAAACCATATGGATTCATTTCTCCTAGTTCCCATGCTTGACTTCTTGGAGGAGTTCCCTGGTCAAGCAGACCTGAATTCATTGCCTCCTACCTCAATTCTGTTTCTATTCTCCCATTGGTTTTGCTGTCTTCAGTGTTCAGTGATCTGAAAACTTTGATCCTAAGGTTTACAGGTTTCAGAATAAAATGGAGTGATTTGTCTTTCAGAATCTGGGATCCAGCCTCTGTAAGCTTTCTTTGCCAACTGTGCATCACATTGGCTACTGGTGAAAAAAATATGGATGTTTTATTGGGGGGTGGTCCCCAACTTAACCCTTGGGTATAACCTGTTTATTAGTTGTGGCTCATATCACTGATGTTCATTCATGCATATATTAAGTGCCAGGACCTGTTCTAGGTACAAAGAGCAGGGATCCTATGCTCTGGGAGCTTACATTCTCATGGAGGATAGGACAATAAATATGGAAACAAGTAAACACATTTAAAATGAAAATATCAGACTGTGGTGAGGACTCAGAAGCAAATAACGAAGATGGAGTAATAGAGATTTGGGGCCAGGAAGGGAAGAAGAGGTTGGTTTAGATAGCATCTCTTCTTTGAGAGGTGACATCAGACTGAATGCGGCATGATGAGGAAGTAGACATATGATGATCTTGGCCAAGAAAGTCCTTAGAAGAGGAGATCCAGGCATGAGGGCCCCAAGGTGGAATCCTTTAGTGCTTTATGAAGAATTTTCAGCAATTTTCAACTGGACACAATTTTAAATCTTAGTATTTGATGTGAATCCTTTCATTTAATTGCTTAAATTATGAGTCACTAAGTGATCTGCATTCCGTATCCATTTGCACTAGTTGCTAAAACATCAGCCAAATGAAGGCAGGTATGTTTATTTGTTCATCAATTGTTCATCAATTTATTTGTTCATATATTGGTATGAAACATTTGTTCAGTGTTTCATACCAATATATCACAATAAAATAGAAAGTGCTCAATAGATATTTGTGAACTAAACACATCATTTCTGCAAGCCTGCAGAGGAATAACACCTCCTTTAATTTAGAGATTAGAAAACTAAGGTCTAAAGATGTTAAGGAGAGCTGGGATTTGAGTCCAAGAATGTTAGCCTCAATGCATTTCGCACTGTGCTCTACTTCCCTTGCTCTTTCTAGAACAATCGACCCATCTGCTTCCAAAGTCTAATCTCATTAGTGTCCTCTGAGTCAAGACTGAGGCAGGGAGTTGATTTGGCTGTTCTGCTCTCCCCTGTTCATCAGGGAGTGGTCTTTCGGCAGCCTGATCATTATATGGTCCCACTGATTTCTGAGCTAACTTACTGCCTTTGATATGGGCTCTGATCTTTTCAAAAAGCCAGACCTCAAACTCTGACTGCCAAAGCTTGCCCTCTAAGAGGTTTTACATAAATCATGGAATCAGAGCACGGTTCATGCTCTCACATTCAGGCAAATGTAAAGGAGTAAAGAGGAAGGGAACTTACATGAATTGAACACCTGCTATGTGACTCATTTGTGATGGACATTTTGTATTTTACATACAGAACCTAATTTAATTTAACAATTGATAATTATTATAGCAAAATGATGACAAGAATTGGTTTGGAGGTCGGGTAGATCTGGATTAAATTCTGAAATCAAGCACTTAGAATCTCTATGAGTTTAGAAAAGTTACTTAATCTCCCTGTTCCTTAGTTTCTTATTCATAAGATGGGTCTGATGTTACCTATCCTATAGGCTGTTGGGAAGATTAGTATGATAACATTTATAAATGCTCGACCAAAGCCAGCATTCAATGAATGTAAATTATAATAGATTACTATATTTTATTGAGTCTAAGATGCCATATATTAAGTACTATCCTTTTATGTCACTAAGAAAAGATGCTGCCAATTTAACTATCATGCACTGATCAATTATAAGATACATTCTGATATTAGAGATGGAAAGTGGGAAAATGTGCATTTTTAGAATGGGTGAAATATTGTATATGTTCTAGGTTATATAACCCATTAGTAATGACAATAAATTAACAAATTTTTGAGCATCTAAGGCAAACCATTGGGTACTATCTGTCAAGTGCTTTAGGAATCAAGAACTGGCAGTTTTCTTTGTTGCCTCTCTCAATTATCCACAACCCTCAAAATCCAAAAGATTTTCCTTATATCAAGTCAAACAGTCCATACCAATTGCAGCCAGCTTCTGCTCATTTATTCCACTCTACAGATAACAAGTGGTCAGTGTTCTCAGAACAGTCATTCATCTGCTTGTTAACTTACAACTTAAATGCCTTTCTCTCAGTCTAATTACAAAGTAATTATCTAGGCCTGCAAAACATCTCACCAATGTAATGTGGATGAGTTCAGGGTATTAAGAGATTTTAAACATTTGTTGTTCATTCATTCATTCAGCAAATATTTATGAATAATCCACCTCATGCCTAGTCTTTTTCAAATATTGGAAGCGGGACTATGAACCAAAGTGCCTGTTGTCACAGAATTTGGGGGGAGACATAATAAACAGGTAACAAAGAAATAATATTTCAGATAGTGATGAAGTCTATCACAAAAATAAAGCAGGCTTTTGAGAAAGACAGTGACTGACCCTGAGGCTATTCTAGGTAGAACAGTAGGGAAGCTTCTCTGGGGAGTTTACTACTGAGTGGAGCCCACTCAGTAGTAGTGGTGGGAGGGGGTGGTGGGAGTGGGGAGAGAACATTCTGGTCAGAGGCATCAGCACTTGCCTAGACCATAAGATAAAAATGAGCTTGGAATAATTAAATAATAGAAAGAGGTAGAGAGTATAGGAAATGGAGGAAGAGTATGGGAAAGAAAGTGGAGAGGTGGGCAGAGGCTAAGTCATAAAAATGGGTGGTCTTGTACTCTCTGAGGTAGGAAGGAGCTGGGAGGAATGCATGTAAGAAGATATCTGCAGTCAGAGGTCCAAGTGGCTGGGGGACAGATGACACATACGTGAGTCAGGGGTTCATAAGAAAAGTCCTGGTTAAAGGTGTAAATTTGGGATTTGATTTCAAACTCAGTTGAGATTTTCTAGGGGAAAATGGGGATAGAGCTGAGATGTTTAGGGGAAGGGGGCAAAAAGCCTGCAATGGAGATTTAGAAGGAGCCCCCACAGTGAGTAATGCCATGAGAAGATGGAAAACTTAGCAGGTCAGTTGGAAAGGGGAGAAAAAAGAAACGATTGAAGACATTGAGGGCTGGATTGTAATTGCAGAGTGATGGACCCATTTTGGGGTGGGAGTACGGTAGAGAGAGACATTTCCTGGGAACAATATTGATGATGGTCAAAGGAAACAGCTAGCTACCTTCCATTTTATAGAAGCTGAAACACAGAGGCCAAGTGACTTGCTAAGGTGACAGAAGTCACTCAGAGATCTTGGTTCCGGCAGCTGTATTCTTAAACCCTGGACTACCTTGTCTGTGGGATCCTTGGAGAAGTTAAAATTAAGTGGCAGGGGAAAAGAATATTCTGTATCCGTATCAAGGGAACAGCAGGATAGGGACTGTGGATGGGCTTAGTGAAAAGGTATTTGGGGTCGGCTTTGCCATTTGGGTAACAGTGCCATTCTGAAAGAGGCCAGAAGCAGTCATAAGAAAAATAAATATTGGTTGGAATGAAGGGAGTAGGTAGAAGTCATTTTCTGCCTTTCCTTTCAGGTAGTTTAGAGCAATAAAAGCCACCAACCACTATTCACATCTGATTCAACAAAAGTAAAAAAAGCAAAACAAAATAAAAACAACAAAAAAGCACAGCAGAGGAAAGACTGCAAGAGCGAGTGGCAAGCATAATCTTTGGTATTTAGAATGATGAAGAGAAGCAATATGTGAAATCCACTTAAAATATGATTTCATGTTCTAATATACATTTTGAATTTATGGGATACTGACTTCTGCCATTTATTCAGAAAGCAAAAAAAAAAAAAAAAAAGCATATGCTGTGCAGCTGAACTTCTCATATCATAATGGGACACCTAGCATTTTTCACAAGTGATTGATCTTCCCCACCCCTTACCAGTCCTTTCCTAACTGTTACAAAAAATGGAATACATTTCAAGCTTCTCTTGAGTTGAATTGAGCAGAAAGCCAAAGAAGCCACTAACATTTGCCAGCTTTAGTAAGAAAAAAAAAAGAAGTAGGGGGCGGGGAGATTGTCTCCTTCACATTACGAAAACAGAAGAAAATTTCAACTGGGAGAAACACCCCAGGGGTGGATATGTTAATTGGAATATTCCCCACTAAGGTTAAATAGAACTTAAACACTGTTTGAAGCCTATGTTATATATCCCCAAATACATACTGAACCAGGAGGTAAAGAAACTGGGTTTTATTTCCAGCTGTGTCGCTGATTTGAACAAGTTGTTTAGCCTGTCTGTGGAGCTCAGTTTATCCATCTTCAAAATGAGAAAAACAGCGTTTGCCTCTACCCAACAGAACCTGAATGTCAGGTTTCATATTCAAAGCTCAGGATGCTATTTAAATTTGAGTTTTAAGGTGAGTGGGTCTTCTTCCAAAATAAATAAATAAATAAATAAATAAATAAATAAATAAATAAATAAATAATGTTTAGAACCCTGAGAATAGAAAGAGAAGCTGGATGCAAAGGTCTAAAAATTTCTTATTTTGCAGGGATCCTCCTCCCATAATCCAGGTCCTAGAGCTAGCTCCTTTTGTGGAGCTCTTGTGAAACTTGTAACTTGCACTTCTCCAAGAGTGTGACCAGCTTCTGATGGTTTGCCCACATCCTAGCAACCTGCTTGGTCTGAGTCAGACTTGGACAATTTGTCATCCTGGTTTCCTTTGAGCCCTGGGCCACACTTGCCTTGGTGTTTGTGTGCTCACAACTAGACTATAAGCTTCATGAGGGCATGGAAAGTGAATTACACTGATGGTTCATATTCTCCTTCTTGTACTTTTGGTAATGAGTGTTGGGTCCATAGTATGTCCCTTTTGCAAATACTTCCTTGATTAATTCATTTCTCAAATGCATCTTAAGGTCTTTAGCCTCAGCCTTTTGCAAAATATTTTGCCTGGGAATTTCACATATATTATCACATTTGATGTAAGAGTCCATTGAGGCTAATGGTGTTCTTCCTATCTATAGAAAAACTGGGGTACAAAGAAGAGCACAATTCACATAAGGTTACCCATCTTAAAATTGGCTGACCTCAGACAAGACCATAGATCTGAGCAAAGTCTAGACTCTTTTATTACATCATTCTGGTTCTTGTTTTTATGGCTTGGGACTTCCTTGCCTCTCATTCATGGATGGGCATCGGATACATTTCTTAAGGCTTAGCTCAAGACTTAGCAACGATTACAGGCGCTTTTCCTAGTGCCCTGACCTGTTAAATCTCTCTTTTATTTGAGTCAACATCATTCTGTTTTTCTTTGGGACTTAATCTTACCCTGGCTTTTATAATATTGGTTTAGTATATGTGCTGCCAAAGTGAGCACCATAATACTGTTTTTTATATTTGTGTCTTGCTTTATGTTTCCTGGTTGATTGTATGCTTCATGAGGGCAGAGATAAGAGTTTCACTCCTTTTGGGTTCCAAGCTTCCAGTGCCTGTTTATTCATTCACTCATTTATTCATTCAAGGTTGGATGACTTGATTTCCATCTTGATTGTGACCAGAAAGGGGCATGCACTTCAACTGACTTGAAGTCAGTGGAAACACTTGATACTGAAAGACAGGGAGAAATTCTCTCATCATGTTGGCTGGCCATGTGTTTTGAGTTTTAGTCAAGTGCCAGACCACCACAACTTGCAGAATTCTCTTTCCATAGCATCTGCTCCAAGTTTTCTTGCAATTTTTTTAAAGATCTGCCGGTCCGACAATAAAAATGTTCAGATCCTGTGAATATTAGGAGAAAATCACTGGTTTGATTAATTTATTTGACAGGCTTTTTTTTTTTTTTTTTTTTTTTTTTTTTTTTTAGCATCTGTTGTGTGAGGGATGGCATGTCCAGGTCCTGTGGGGAATTGGAAGAGTGTGAAGACAAGCTCTTGCCTCCTAGAAGCTTATGGGTCTGACTCTATGAGAGTCAATAGAGCCACATTAATCACTGTGGTAGAACACAGCTTATGCGTTCGCAGGATGAGGGGAAATATATCTTGTAGGTGGTGATACTGGGCCACTTCCTGGAGGAGATGGAATTCAAATTGGGTCTTGAAGTTTGAAGAAAATTAAAAATAACAGCATTTATCACTTTCAAGTACCTTAATGGGAAAGCTGGCTCCTGAATTTGGGTTTTTGGGTCCCTTTTTTTTTGCTTCATGATCCTCTCTATCTTTCCTTGTAAGAAAATCTGGCTTTTCCAAGATAATTTGTCCTGTACTTACTTCCCCTTTTCCCCCATTCACATATGTTCTCTACTGTTATCCCCACCCCCACTCTGGTCTTTGGAGGAATCTGTTTTTGTTTGGCAAGCTCAGCATTCCTCTCTGGGGCCAATGGCCCAATTTGGTTTCAATTTGATCTTGTTCCAGGCTTGTAGTGATAAAAATTCTATAGTCCAGCCCATGAAAATCAGATCACACCACTTCCATTCATTAGCAGAGTTGCCGTCCATTCCCATTAACATGACATGAAAAATAATATCATTAGGTTTTCATGTGAATGAAGAACTTAGGGAAATGTGCATGGTATTTTATGAAATTTTTATGGACTAAGCAGTGATTGACATGTTAATAAACAGCAGAAAGATATTTTAGTGTGCTTTCTAGTTATCCTCAAGATTTCCTATTGGAAATCCGTCATCAACTGGCGTCTGTCTTTCATGCTTAGTGTACACATGTCTGTTGATAATTGCTATTTATACTTCATTTATAAAGAAATCTTGGAGGAATATTGAAGCACTAATCTGTACTATCTAGTGTCATATTTATTCAGATCAAGTCTTCTGGTTACTGAAAGAAGGGAAGATGCTAAGCCTTGGTATTTTTTTCCAAATCATGTCATTCTTTTGACATGACATCTAAATGATTTTTATTTCTGAGGGATGAGGCCATGGCAAAAAGAATTGAATTCTTAGTGTTTCGTGCAAATTCTAATATTCATCAAATAGTTTCTTTGGTTGATCAGTATTCCTGTTTCTTTTCCATGTGGCTGTATGAACGGAACGATCCCACAGTCAGTGTTTTCACACACTCTGTGCTCCTCTTCAGTACCTCCTTCACATCAGAGCTCATTTTGTCTCCTGTATCCCAAGTGTCTTTCTGAAAACAGAGTCAGTGCTATTATTACTGTTGCTAACAATAGCTCATGTCCACAGCAGGGAAGAACAATTAACAAATTCATGAATTGTGTTTGTTTACATGTCTGAGCTCAAGGCTAATTATTTAATTAATGTCTTCTGTCTTGAACAGAGGGTTAGCACACGGAAGTGTTGCCGAGTGGCAAACAAGGTGAGATTTGAGAAATTCCACCTTATTTGTGATATGTAAATAGACATTTATTCATTGAAGAGCTAGAGTTAGGGTAGGGGTGTTTTAATCTCCATAGTTTTAACTGTAGGAATGCTTAGCAAGGAGTTTATTAGTGACTTTACCTCATGCCTTTGTTTTCATTGGAAGGTATTTCCTAGCTATGACTAATAATAATAACATAATAATAATAAATAATAAATGACAAATGATTAAAATATTTCAACAAAGGCTCTGTTGCATTTCATGTTGATGCAGTAGACAAATGTGGCTCCTGATTCTTCTGAACCTCCAAGCCCCAACTCAATTCCTGATTTTTCCGTGTGCTCCCATAACTCCTTATGTATATTTCCCACATGGTGGTGGGATTCTTTGCATTGTGTGAAATGCTACCTCCCCTCTCTGTGGGTGTTGACTTACATCTTGCTGTCTCATGATAACTCACTGTCTCACACATTTCAGGTGCTTCATAAACATTTGCATGAATGGAAGACTGATTTTCAGAGTTCCATTGATTTTAATACCAACCCAGGAAATAGTTCGCCCTTAGTGCTGCTTTTTTTTTTTTTTAAGTTGTAAGTACAGATAGAAAAACGAGATAGTTACGAGGCCTTTGTAGTTAATGAAGAGCTTCTTTTAAAATTTAACTATATGATTTTGGGTGGAAGTGGTTTAAAAAGAAGAAAGAAAAATCTTGAAGCATCCAGAAATTCCCTCAGTTGAGGAGTGATGCTTTTCTTCTTGGGTTTCCTCCACAAAAGACTGGCTCTGGCACCAGGCCATGCATTTCCCCTCCCTGTGCCTTATTGTTTAAACAAATGAACCAGATGCTCTCTGCCACCACAGACTCTGAGTTTGATTGAATTTGATGATTCCAGTTACTCTGTAATTATTTATTTGTTTCTGTCTATGTCTGAGGCACTTTGCTGGGTGCTGTCTTAGAAGGTGCCATGATGTCAAAGTTGAGAGTGTAACCTCTAGAACCATAATTCCTGTGTTCATTCAACAGCTCCGTGATGTTAGGCTGTGTTATTAACCACTCTGTGCCTTCATGTCTCCATCTGTAGGATTGGGATAGCACTCATAACAGATAATAACCCTATTCATAGGATTATCATGGTAAATAAGCGAATTAATACATTTAATCAATACAAAGAGCCTGGCACAAAAATATGTGCTAATAGATAGCTAGGTACTGTGGATAGATATTCCTCCAAAATTCATACATTGAAGACATACATCTCTAATGTGATTATATTTGGAGGTGAGCTCTTTGGGAAGTGATCAGCCTTAGAGAAGGTCATGAGGTCATGAGGGTAGAGCCCTCATGATGCAATTAGTGTCCTTTAAGAAGTGAATCTACCAGTGTCTTGATCTTGGACTTTCAGCCTCCAGAATGGGGAGAAAGATATTTCTATTGTTAAGCCTCCCAGTCTATGGCATTTTGTTCTAGCAGCCCAAGCTGACAGAGACACCAGGCATACTTTCTGCCAGAAACTTATAATCTGTGGCAGGGAGGAGAAGCAAAGTAAGGAAACATGAAAGGGTACCTGTTGTTAGATGCAGTGGAAATGGCTTGTTGGAAGCAATAAGAGACAAGAGGCATTTAGGGGACACATAGCTACAGCAGGACTTTAAGGAGAGCTAGACTTTAGAAAGTGGAGGGGATTCCAGAACCAGGAACTACTTATGGAAAAGTGCATGCGGCAGCACAAGGCACGTTTTGGACATGAAGGGGATATGCAAGGCTAGAGAGTAGAGGGTATGTGAGGAGGCACTGGAAATCAGAATGGGCCATTATGGTTAGTAGTCCTCTGCCACAGTGTAATGAATAGGGTAATGGGTTTTGGAATCAGACTGACCTGATGTGAGTCCCAACCTTGCCTCTTTCAGTTGTCTGACCATGGGCATGTCCCCGTACCTTTATGATTATAGAAGACTTCATCTATAAAATGAGCATCGCTTACATAAGTCCCAATGCTTTTAGGCACTCAAAAGATGGGTATGATGAGCACATCACCTGTGTGCAGTCAACATTAGAGTTTTTGTAATTGAAGAGTTACACTCTGACAACAACCTTTTAGAGTTAACTGGCACAAGAAAAGAAAGGACCCCTTGGTAATATTTCAAAGGAGTTGGGCTAATTGGGGTGGGTAAAGCCCTCTGGTTTAAATGTGAAGTATTTAGTCTATGTTGATAGGTTTTCTTCTGAACATCATTTAATCAAAAGTTAAAGCAAGAGGTCTCATTCTTGCTCCCATGAGAACAACAGAGGCTTCAAAGCCACCCCAGTCCTTGCTAAAGGAGGTTTGTAGAACAATAATATATTAATTGACATTTATATAGAGTGTCCTTTTATGTTCCGCCCACTCGTCCTTTTTGTGTTGCAAATCCCACAGCTGGTTGGTCTCTGCTGACCTTACTCTATAGCTCACAAGCACACCATCCTGGGAGCAATTTTTAACCACAAAACACAGCCCGGTGTATCTCTTCAGTCCGTGACTGAGGATGAAATAAGACTCTCTCATCTTGTTTGCACTGCTGATTTGTTAGCTCTTTATTGATTAAAGATTGCAATGCACAATTTGTTTTTCATCTTAAGTAAGGATATTCTGTATCTGTCACACTGTCTATGAGTTATTGATTTACTATGATCTGTAAAAACTCCTTTTTTCCCCAAAAGTTGGGCGTGCTCCACCTTCCTGAAGGGTTTTGGAAGGATAGTCATCCATCCTGTTCCAAATCAATGAAGTTCAACTTCTCCCATGAGGTTTTCTGTAAGTTAAGGAAAAATTAGATTTAGATTTAGGTGAAAACAGTCAAGTTCAGGAAGGCCCCTCTTAATTTCTATTATTTCATAACTGGCTTATTGTGAGAGGATCTATAAATACATATAACTGCTGAATAAAGCTTCCACATGGCTCAGTATTTTTTCTTGTTTATTGAGTGGTAGATATCCTGGCACTTCTGTTCTACTTACAAACACATTTTAAGAACATGTGCAGCCATTGGACCATCAGAGGATCAGAGGACAGCTGGTCTGAGCTCTTATGAACTGCATCGCTCATTCACATCAGGAAATATGTGTAAATTGTAAAATATATGATATCCAAGACTTTAATGGCAATAAATCGATTCCTTAAATGAACAGAGCAAATTAGTAATAAAAATGATAACCCAATAGACCTTGTTGCTTGAACTCCAGCTTAATTCTGTAGACACAGGTTCTGTCTTTTTACTGCCAACTTAGTTTTTTATTAGCAGATTGTCATAAAAGATGCTAGATATTAAAATCTTTTTAAAACTTCTAAATCCAACAACTCATTAATACTGCTTATCTTGGCTTTGTCTTTCAGAAATATTGGCTTTAGGAAGAAATAATGAATTATGGAAATACATACAGGTGGCATATCTTCATTATTCTTGATTTACCATGCAAGATAGATAGAGCTAATAATAACTGTATTCATATAGAAGAGTCTTGATCAGAACTATTTTATCCTTTAACTCCTTGCAGTTATGAGCATTCTCTTGGTATTTTGTCGATTTTTTTGGTCATTCATTCAAGTGTGCTTCTCCCCACCCCATTTAAAAATAAGTAATAATTTTAATGGGGATGGTGAAAAGGAAAACCAGCTAGAGATTAATATTTGAGCACAGCATGATTTGAATGCAGTCTTTGATGTTACTGAGCATGTTAACAGTTTTGACTGATAAATCAAGCACATGTGTTTGCACTGCATTTAGAGAAGCATTTAGTCTATGTCATTGATGGGTTGTCTCAGCTACTGTTTATGACTGGCCTCGCTTATGAAGAGGAAATATTTTTCATCATGTCCATGTCTGCATGATGGAAGCATTTCTAAGAACATTTTTTTCCTGTGTTGTACATTAACCTATAGCTTTGATATGGTGAGAAAATCATTTTTCCCATTGACATAGCCTTTTTGGACTTAGGATTTATCACAGACAGAGAAGTACCAGTTCTGACCCTGAACCAACACAGGAGATCTCAAGGCTCCCTGCCCATTTGTTGCTCTGTTTAGTTCTTAACACTTTGTGCTGCAACTTATGTTGATGTGTTAGTTTCTTGTCATCTTGGAGTTGTTCCTCCAGGTCAGAGACCATGTCTTCTTGTAGATGCTCTGTAGATGCTCTCAGCACATAGGAGAAGGAATTTCAGTCAATGTCACATGGAGTGTGAGATTATGGCTGATTTTGTAAGTGGGTGATGATCATTTTGTGGGGCTCAAAGAAGACTTTAAAGAGCAGGTAGGATATGAGCAGGGGCATACAGGAAGGGTGGGAAACAGAATTTATGTAGCTAGCCCTGAGAACACAGGTAAAAAACAAGCTGCCAGTCATGAATGCCAATGTGCTTTAGGCCTAAAGTAGGTATTCCAGCCAAGAGTATATTCAGTCTTGAAGTAGGAAAAGCCACATGGGCTAATTGAAGTAAAGAGGGCATATTTGGGATTTTGCGGGGCAGATTCACTAATACAGGAATGAAAACTGCTGAGACTTTGGGCACGTTGGAATCTGGCATCTTCTAGGAGTGACAGCATCTCTCCAGTCTCCAAGAGGATGGGGCCTGGCTTCTTGTGCTTCTTAACTACTGAAGCCACACAGCATCTCTTTCCTGCTTCTCTCCAGCTGATTGTACTTTGGTTTCCTTCTGCTCCTTTATGGACCAATATGGCTATATGTCCTGACTTGTTAAGACCTCACAGTTCTGTGGTCCATGGCCAAGGGATAATGGTCTCTGTGACTCTTGGGAGAATTTGAGCTGACTGGCCACTGGTCATTCAGGGGTTGGCTAGCTGTGATCTTGTGGATGAGACTGTGTGAGGGGTAGGTGGTCCCACCAGGGTGTTTGAATTATTTAGTTTCTTCAGAAGGGGCTGTGGGCAGATAGGCCACAAAATGGCCATTAAATATGTCCTGTATAAGCAAAGTCACATGTTCAAAGGCTTTGACATACCCCTTGTGCCTAGAGTGCTGATACAAATACTTGAAATTGTCTACTATGATATAGAAAGCTAAGAGACAGTTGCTGCTGAGTCTTTCTTGTAGAGCCCGACCTTCTGGTTAGCATATGAGCCCAAGGACACAGGTGATGCTCTGTAGCAGATCTCTGTCTTCTTCCCCCAGACTTCTTATTTCCCTTCATTCTCTTGCCCTGGGTTAGGTGGGAGTCGATAGGAGTATAAGGAGGACTGACAGTTGTGTCAAGGTAGCACAGGAGATTAAACTCAGGGCTTCCCTTACCCAACATAGGGTATCTATTACTGAATCAAAGTTTCCCAGATGTGGAACACTCATTCAGGGCTCAGCGAGTATTTATTGTGTGGCTACTCTGTGATAAGCATTGTTCCAGGTGGGCGGGGAGGAGGTATGGTAATAAATGTGATGGATTTTTCCCTGAGTTCATGGAGCTTTTATTCTAGTCAGGAGCAGATAGGCAATACGAAAGAAAAATAATAAGATACTATTAGGTAATAGTGTAATAGAAAGCCACGGTGGGGGAGGGAATGGGCTGAAGAGACACTGTGGGTACTTTTTCAGACAAGATGGTCAGGGGAAGGCTTTTCTGATAAGAGAACACTGTCAGAGGATGCTGAGATCTGTTAGAGGAGCATGCCTCTCTGCTCCATTTCTACTAGCTCCATTCAGAGCTCTGCTAAGGTGCAGCATTGGTCATTGTACTGATTTTATTTTTTGGGCCTAATTTAGACTGCATGTGGCTTGTGTCCTAATAATGTGGTTCAACATTGGGAAAAATGCTGATGCTGGTTGAAGTTTTTAATATGTACCTCTTTTTAGGATCTAATGATGCTGGGCTTCCCTAGGCAGTGGGCAGAGGAAACTGTGGTCCCACGTGTAGGGATACTTGAGGTTATAAAAATTTCTGGCTTGCATTGATGGAGGGGAAACACTCATGCAGTCTTTGAGGCTCCTTGTTGAAGCTTTGATTCTAAATTTTTGAGCACTTTAGTTAGGACTTCACATTTGCAGAAATGTGCCTTCTCATTAACACATAAATCCTCAGGAGTACTTATGGACCCCTTTGCTCAGCCCATGCCTACAATAGCTAATGCTAAGTGATGAGCCAATGCATATTCTGTTTATCCTTTATTATGATTCAAATATTGGCTTTTGTTCTAGGTTTTTGTTTTGGGTTTTTTTTTTTTTTTTGATTCAACATTTATTACACCTAGTGTTTTAACAGACTAATAACTAGAGAGGTCCTCTTTTGAAGAAAACTTCTTTGGTCAGTACTCAGAAAATCTGACAGACCGAGTACCATCTTGGAGATTCAGAGGACACATTAACACCCTCTACCATGTTAGAGATTTGAGGTGAAACAAGTCTATTTAATTCTCTTTAACTCACATTCTCCAACTTGTTTGGGATCTAAGCTGCTTTCTGGGGTACAATACCAAATGGTTGTTCTAGGCAGAGGAACAAATATACTCTCTGGACCTGTGTCTCTCAACATTGAAATGTAAGGCTTGGAGAAAGCTACATGTCCTTGTGGAAGTTTCAAGCACATTATCACTCACTTACAGGCACTAATGACTCCGATAATGTAGTGAAGTTTAGCATAAATAGGCTCATCATTAAAGTTGATGGCAGAAGTATAAACAAGGCCCACACTATTAAATTTGCTATTTGTTCGTTATGCATCTGGAATTATCCTCCTGTCTCTTGCCGTCTCATACTGGGTGTTTAGAAATCTAAGAAGAATGTGGTATTATTTTGGTTTTCCGTGAGTGACTTGAGTTTTTAACATCTCCTCTCACACAAATGGGATTTCCAAAGCTGGGAGGAACAGATTTTGGCTTTTCCATGGTGGCATCTGTCACTCGGGTCATAAATCCTTTCAGAGCACCAGAATTTTATAGAAAAGAACGGGCGGAGGGTTCAGGGAAGTGGGTTCAGGATCTGAGGGTGTGACCATGACAAGAAACACTTAGACTGGCTGAATCTTTGTGCCATGCTGTGTTGGTGGAGATGAAAAGCTGACTTACCTACCACGCAGGGTGGAACAAAGGATACTGTGTTGTCACGAGCACAGGTGACTTTGGAGCCAGGCTGGCTGGTCGTGGCTGCTGGTACTGGCTGAGGGACTCAGCCAGTGAGTGAGGTGGGTGAGGCACTTCATCTCTTTCTTCCTCTGTAAACTGGAGCCAGTAACAGAGGAGTTGTGGGAGTTAAGTGTATAAATACTTGTAAAGTGCTTAGGTCTGTGCTTGGCATGCGTGTGTATATTTTTAAAGAATTTATTTATTTATTTGAGACAGAGCGAGGGAGAGTGGGAGGGAGAAGGAGATTGCCCACTGAGCCTGAGCAGAGAGCCCAATGAGGGACTCGATCCCAGGACTCTGAAATCAAACAAACACTTGCTTTTACACAAAACAGACCTGAAAGGGTAGAAAAATGTGGAGTTATACAAGTTATTAATTATTCCTGTCTTTCAAGGATGCAGAGACTAGAAGTAAAAGGAAGAACTGAAACATGTTTATTGCCCTCACAGAACTTGCAAGTAAACACACACACACACACCCCTGGCTGAGATGTGAAATAGCACTTGGGTTATTTTGCCAAATGTCAACATCAGAGGAGAGCCAACGTTTATTTGAACAGCGCATCCATTTCGTGGGGGTGCTGGCTCTGCTCTTCTAATGTCTGGATGAGGTGACAAGAAAAGTTCAAAGGAGGACAGAGAGAAAGGGAGAAGGTGGAGGTGAAGGGGACAGGGACACAGGTTGGTGGGGCTGAGAAGAGAAGCAAGTGCCCACTTCTTGGAGCTCCTATTCTGCATGGTGGTCCCTCTTCCATGCAGTTCTCCAATGATGGGAGTATGGTCCCTTGTCTACACCTATGACCAGTGTCTGTGTGGAGAAGGGTCCCTGAGGGATTTGCAAATCTGTATGTGGATACTCCAAGGTGCCATTGAACTCCTGCTTCCTTTTAAAACTCAGCTCTACCATCGCGTCCCCTGGCAAGCTACCCTTAAAGGACTAAAGCAGATCTTTCCCTGGAGCCTGACATGGGAATTGATCCCAGGACTCGGGGATCATGACCTGAGGTGAAGGCAGACATTTAACCAGCTGAGCCATCCAGGTGCCCCCCCTTTCCCTGCCCCTTAATCACAGACCCGAGTATACCTCCATCAGAGTGTTAGGACACTAGGTATCTTGATGATAATAAACACCCTTGTGAAGGTTAACGTCATACTCATGTGTGCTGGCACTGGTGAGGGCTTTTGAACATTTGTGATTTTGAGGTAGTCAAAACAGTTAACATCTGTCCACCCTATTTGCTAAAATGCATGTTAATCATCACGAGACTGAATGTGCAGACACTTTTGCGGGATGCTCTGTACACTATGCTTGTTTGCTTGTCTATCTCATCAAATTGGCTCCTTGCTCCTTCAGGGGAAACTTTCTTCCACCTCTATACCTTTCCCTCTTAGCACAGTGTCAGCATAGAACATGTGGTCAACAGGGCTGGTTGAACGTGAACATGAATGTGAATAAGAGAAAGGCACATATACTCGTTTAGTCAAAAGCATGCTAAAGAAAACCAGTTTAGTTGCTATTTTTTGCTTCAAGTTTGTGGCATACTTGGAGTAAGACTGCCAGGTTCCTGAAATTCATCACTGGCTCTTCCCCAATATGCTGTAATGCCAAGTGGGAATTCTGAGATCCTGGCTTTACCTCTGATTTGACTTAAGTCTTCCTAAGAGCAGGGACCATCTCTGTGTTATTTACAACCTTATCTCTAGCACAGTTGCTTATGTATTATAGATGTTCCACAAATGCTTGTTAAATGAATAACTGATCACAAAACTTGGCACAGTCATATAACCATGTAAGACTAAATACACAGGTTTCCCCTACTATCCCAAAACAGAGCGTTCCTATGAAACCTCTTGTAAGCCAAAATGATGCAAAAAAGCAATTAACATAAATTTATATGGAAAAAATTCTGAGCGTTCCCAAACCCCCCAAAATAACCTCTCTTAGGCTTTTCTGGTACCTCAGGACACTTGCTGATGGATGTACAAAATAAATGGAGATAAAGCACAGATGCTCACAGACACAGTTCAAAGCCATGGTGGTTTGATGCTGAGATGTTGAGTGCTATGCCTGGGGAAGGAGCTGGGTGGTGCCCTTCTCACTGTTTGGGGTCTGTGCTGCCTCTATTATGGCTAGGCTGAGATAAAACCAAGACTGACAGCTATTTGTGCTTCTCACATGTTTTTGTAAAACCAAAAACCCTCTTTGGATTTCTTTCAGTTAGTGAAAACAGGTACTGATGTAGGTCTTTTGTAAAAATGAAGTGACAGTTCACCTGGCTCAGTCAGTAGAGTGTGTGACTCTTGATCTCGGGGTTGTGAGTTTGAGCCCCATGTAAGGGTGTAGAGATTAAATTTAAAAAAAATTTTTAAAAATGAAAAAAAGAGTATATTTTGAATATTTCAAACAAAAAAATGAAGTGGCTTGTCATGAGCTTTCAAAAAGTGGGAGACGCGTTTATACATATACATTATATTTATACACACATTATAATATATATATTTTGTAAATACACACACACACACACACAAGTTATTCATAGTCACACCATCTCATGCTATTCTAATTTACATTTCCACGTTTACTATACCTTTATTTTAGTTGCTCAAATAGGTCTCTTTTGTGCCTTAGGGCTTTTGCATATCCCAGTCCCCCATTTAGAAAGAACTTCCAGTTACTCTTGCATGATCAGCTCTTTTTGATCCTTTTGGGCTCAGCTTCAGTCATTTCCTCACTGGGACCTGCCCTCACCATTTTCTCCCAGCACGTGTTGACAACTTGCTTTAGCTTTTTCCTATTTCTAGTTATTTAGACCATCCCTCTCTCCTATTAAAATACCAGCTCTGAAGGGAAAAGCCTCTGTTTATTCACCATTACCTCCCCAGAATCTGGTACGCAGCGCCAGAATCTGTTTATTCACCATTACCTGCCCAGAATCTGGTATGCAGCAGTACCAAATATTTACCATAAATATTTGCTAAACAGACAATTGAAGAGAACAAAGACTACTCTCTTAATTTCATAATTATCCCCCCCACCAGATAACTACTGTTAATAATTTTGGTATAATCTCTCCTATTTCCTCTAAAGATTTTATTTGTTTATTTGAGAAAGAGAGGGAGAAAGAGAGAGTACAAGGGAGAGGGAGAGAGAATCTGAAGCAGACTCCACATTGAGCACGGAGTCCAACACAGGGCTTGATCTCACAGCCACGAGATCCCGACCTGAGCCGAAACCAAGAGCTGGACCCTTCACCTATTAAGCCACCCTAGCCATCCCAATTCTCTCCTATTTTTAAAACATACATATTTTACCTCTACTTTTAAATAAACCAAGTCATCCTATGCTGACAATTTTCTTGCTTGCCTTTTTCCTCCTGTAATACTCTGTTTCACTCGCCTGTGTATTACTAAGCACACTAATACTTTACTACAGTCACCATGGTCTCTTTGCCGTTCCTGGGCCATCGCAGGCATGCTCTAGCCTCATGGCCTTTGCACACACTACTTCCTCCGTCTGGAAAGCTCTTCCTTTGGATACCCACATGACCAATGACCTCATATTCTTTAAGTCTTGTTCAACTATCACTTTGTGTGACCGTCTGTCCTCCCTCTTTTAAAATGTTATTGTAGCATTCTTTTTTCTCTTTTCCCTGCTTTTTCTCCATAGTACTTATCACTGTCTGATGTAACATACATTTTACCTATTAATTAGTGCTCCATTTTTACCCCCCCTGAAGTGTAAGCTCCACGAGGACAGGGGAGATTGTCTGTTTTCCTCTTTGCTGCCTCCCCAGTACCTGGGACAGTACCTAGAATACTTTACTGGTGTTGGTCACAGTCAATCTTTGCCGAATGAGCTATTCCTCAACACCATCCACTTTAGGTAGTGGGACTGTGTGGGCCATGATGATTTAATTTGTTGGGTGAATGTAATACTACATGCTGACTCTCTTATGTTAGAATAATAGGAATGTGAAAGAGTTCTTTGTGCTCCGCTGGGAAAGGCCATAAATTGGTTTTATGGGTGATCGTTTTTAGCATGATGCCCTGGTTTTTGAGCCACTGTTTAGTAGCAGATTTTGTGTCCTGATTAGAAGCATGGTCTCTTTTCCTGGTAGCTGTCATAGAGACTGTCAACCTGTGGTGTCTTATTTTTCACTGAAGGAAACTGAATGTTTCTTTCTTTGCTTCAGATGGGCACATCTTTAGATCCTGAAGCAAGAGATGCAGCCCGTTCTCTCAGGAGTCCAAATGCAGCAACAGATTTTGCCTCCAAGCAAGTAAGATATGCCATAAAAACAAGTGACTTTCCTTCACCAGCCTGTTTCTCATTTGAATTTTCGATGCCTCGGTGATCATTTCGAGATGAAAGCTAGTAGTAAGAAAGTCTGCATTGAAAGGGGGAAAACATGCCCCGTTTTCCCCAGGGCCTCCTGCTTTTGCTTGATAAAGTAATTCTTTGGATTCCATATTCTCTACCTCTAGCCACTTTGCTTGGAATCTCTGGTGGTTCCTCTGAGAAAAGTGTAATTTGGCATAGTCAGTTAGTAAACCCCAGATCTGGGGTCAAGCTCTATCAGCCCAGTAATTCTTGAGCACAAGGTCAACACTGAAGGTGTTAGATGGACTTCACAGCTGCCTGTGACATCTGTGTAGATGCTTTTTGTAAGGCATTCCCTGAGGGATGGGCAAACTCAGGATAGGCAGGGGACTGAATATGTGGACTCTGAGGTCAGTTGGCCATTGTCTTGTTCTTTGTGCCCCTTCAATGTGCCCATCATCTTGTGACTTATAGAAAGCATTTTGTCAGTGTTCTGTAGCAGTTCTTCTGGAGTGAAGGATTTTGCCCGCTCCTTGTTTCCCTATTTCTCTCCCTAACTCATTGCTTGGAGGATCCTGGCTCCGTATCTTCTGGTGCCTCTGATGGCTGTGAAACCTGCAGTTAATGATCGGTCCTTCCTAGCGTTTTCCCAACTCCTATTAGTCCTTCTGTCATACAGTGAATTATTCAAGATGATTCAGAGGAGTTAAAAACAGATGGCTGTGTTGCCAAGATCACCCTCCATCATTTTTAGATGGGACTCTATCTTTGTTTTCTTTTGGGAGGTTCTGGGTAGGAAGGGAACAGTGTCTCCTAGTTGTCTGAAAGAGCTGATGTCTCAGTGGTTTTGAGGATAAGTAAGTTCATCAGGAACTGTGGTTTTGAAAGAATCCTTCTAAGTCATACTTCTCTCAGGTATGTGACCACAAAGAAAGACATTCACCTTTCTTTGTCTCCTTTTTTTGTCAGCAGAGTCCTATTTTTAGGCCATTGGCATATAATCCAGCTTCCCTTACAACGGGGTCTTGGCATTTATTTTAGGAATCTCTAGAACCTTTAATGGTGTGTGACCAAGTTGAGGGCAGAATGTATTGTCTCAGTCCTCTTCTGGCATTACAGACGTTTGAGGAGTGTGCTATTTTCAGAAAGTTTCAGTATAGTATTGTCCAATGATCTGGCCACGAAATCACAGATCCCTGGCATTGTTCTGAACAAAAGAAATTCCTTGTTCCTGTTTCAAGGCAATGTGATTACAGGGCCCGTGATCAGATAGGTGACCCAAGATGGATGCCTTCCCAAATGTGAGTCAGGTTTATCTGTACCTGTCCCCACCTTTATCTCTGAGCATGTCCTTTGCATTTGAAGATGACATACCTTGTGTTTATCCTTGGTGCCATGCTGAGGGCAAATCATTCTCTCCCCCATGCCTTTGTGGTCTAGTGTCTCACACAGCCAGATGGCAGACAGGCATCGCGGGCAGTTTTTGGCTCCTGACTGAGTGATGCTCTCCACATGACCTCTGGAGTAGCAGGGCAGAAGATGGGCCTCCCTCTGTTTGTTACCTGGAGATACCCGAGCTCTTCTCCATTCTCTATGGGGAAAGAGCAAGACTGTTTTGTTTGTGTGTTTGTTTTTTGGAAAGGCTTCCAGTTGGGTTTTCAGATGAACTTGTTTCAGAGATTTTGCCTTTAAGATTTAATCCTGTGGATAATTGAGCTGTAATGGACCAGTTTTACAGACCTCCTTTTTGGTGTGCTCAGTTCCAGTATTTAAACTCACAAATGAGCACTTCCCTTGTGAGTTACTGAGTGTGCAGTTTGCCTGATGCTTATACTTAAATGCTTATCAATATGTGGGAAAGAAGGAAGTGTTTTCCCTCAGGTAGAAGACCCAAAAGGTCCTATCATGCACTGTTGAGAATCTCAGGTATCCCTGAGGCTACAAGAAACAAGTCTGGAAGACAGGAATGACCTTCATGTTGGGATTTTGTTTCTCACTAAATGAGATCATTTAGACAGTATTTCATCAATGAAGAGCAAAAGTATGTTTTTTTCTCCACTTACACTCTGTTAAAAAGAAAGCAATGTTTACTTAAGCAATCTGTGTATTTCACACTTAGAGTCATTAATGTCAGTTGGTTTTTTAAAAATAACCATTTAGCAAAAATTCACTAGTAAACATATGTAATTAAAAGTTTTTGCTGGTGGAGAAAAACAACTTAGTGACTTGCTTCTTTTGAAATAGCTTAACCCACTTCACATCCACCATCGATTCAAAGGAAGAAAAACTGCCCTGGAAAACCCCACAGAGTTTACAAGGAGACGTTACTAATGGAAACAAGCTCCCCTCGGTAGATCACAATATATGGCCCAAAACACAGAAGTTAAAAGAGGTGCTGGATAGAGGCCACAGAGTGTCTTGTAGGTTAAAGGAGCAAGTCTGTAAATCAATACTCTTCCTTAATAGACAGTCCCTGCTGTGTTTTCAGGCAGGGTAAAATGTATTCATATGCACACACTAGGACCTTTGCATTCAGGTGGATGTCTCCTGATGTTTCCAGTGGAATTGAGTTGGTAGTCTAAAGAAAGAACTGACCATTTTCATGGCCAGAGGACTTTGCCTTTGTGAGAAGAGGCACAATTCTATCCTTTTTCTTTTTAAAAAGAACAAGCAGGACCCGAATCCTGGTAGGCATGTTAAGACCAAAGCTATTTGCAAAAGAGAATGCATTTCATGTGACCGAGCTGGTTATTCCCAGGCACATACTTTGGAATTTCACCAGGAACAAACTAGAGGCCCCAAAACAAACAGCCCTAAAGGATTTGTGAACAGGAAGCATTCCTTCCCTTGTTGACCTTAACTTATATGTTGAGTAAACAAGTCCCTGTTCTGTATACCCTGGTGTATCTAAGGCAGCTTCTAATTTCACTGCAATTGGATGGCATCCAATTGTACCTTTGGTTGTGGTTCTTAGAAATGCCAAGAATTGGAGGTTGAGAGAGACCTGACTTTACTAGAGAAACCAAATTAGATCAGGGTGTGGGTGGGTGTGCACGTTTCTCGGGTGGTAGGTGAATCACCTGACCTTCAGGGGGGATTAAAAGGGGGTACACATGACTTGGTGGCCCTGTCTGACGGTAGCTTAACTGCCAACCTGGCAGTGTACTTGTTATTCTAACTTTCAGATGTCTTGTAGCTGGTTTAATCTGGAGAGTGCTCAGTCCAGAGGGGTGGGCAGTTATATATTCAGAGTCTTGACTTCCACACTATCCTTTGCCTCCTGGTGCCCTGGTTTTCTCTTTGGCATGAAGCTCTTCACATGCATTCATGACAACCTAATTATGAATATGACTGAAAACGTTTCCACAATCATGTTGGATCTTCTTTTTGAGGGTGATGGTTAGAAGTGGGTTAGTTTTCATCATAAAATTGTCAGGTAGTTTTGTCTCTATATAGGGGGGTTGGGCTGGACATTGATTGATTGTTTGGATAGTACTTTGGAGAACAGACTTTGAAAAAGCTGCTTGCACACAGTCATCTCTAGCTTACCCCTTGTTTGTGGGTTAGAAATGTTGATATGAATCTCCCCTTGGCCAGAAGCCAGGAATATCATGTAGGCCATTTGTTTGATGTGATTTCCTATGCCCACTGTACTCCCATTTCTTGTAGGGGGAGGCAGTACACCAGGCATACACTGGGAGTCTGGGTTTCTGAATTTTGGAAGGTGACTTCCTCCTTTCTCATTTATTATATCACCTTTAGGCAACTCATCTTAATTGATCTGTTTCTGTTTGTGCATCTATAGAGTAGGGAGAATGGCGACTAATATTCTCTGAAGGCCTGTGCTTTGCTGAGCACCCATTGTATCTGATGACACTGGAGACTCAGAACAATTTGTATTATTTTACCAGTGCTGCCATGACAAAAACTGGCTGGCTTACATAAGAGAAATTTACTTTCTCACAGTTGTGGAGGCTAGAAGTTTGAGATCAAGGTATCTGCAGGGTTGATTTCATTCTGAGTCATCTCTCCTTTGCTTAGAGATGGCCATCTTCTCTCTCTGTCTTCACATGATCTTTCCTCTATGTTGCTCTGTATCCAATTCTCCTCTTTTTATAAGGACATAAGTCATATTGCATTAGGGCTCTCCATATGTCCTCATTTAAAAAATTTTTTTTTATTTACATATAATGTATTATTAGCCCCAGGGGTACAGGTCTGTGAATCACCATTACCTATTTGAAGGTATTAAGTTCAAAATACAGTCACATTGTAAGGTCCTAAGAATTAGTACTTCAACATATGAATTTTGGGGATGACATAATTCGTCCCATAACATGATTCCTCTAAAGCTGGTCTAATATTACAATTTTTAGGTGAGAAAATAGGTGAAAAATACTGTTTTACCTTATATAGAGCAGCAGAGTCAAGATTTGATTCTCTCCCTGATTCTACATTTTGTGTGCTATTTTTTTTTTTTTTTTCTGTTTCTGTTGAAGCAGACCTGCCTCCTGGGGAATAGTTGGTACAATGAGTTCACAAGTGCAGCGTTTCCATAGCACTGTTCTTGTGGTTCTTCACCTCTGATTCTGACTTTCCAGAGATAACTTAAGAGTCTGCTTGTCTTCACTCAAATCATGAGATCTTATTATGCCTGTTCACATGTTTAGTAACACGCTGTAACTCATAGTCTTCCTGTGCCCCATCAGAAATCCAACTATAGAAACATAGATTCTAAAATTTAAAAGATCATTCTTTGTGAAAATGGCAAATGGACTTGTTATTACCTTTGAATCACCTCTTCATAGCCTGAGTTCACAGAATAAGCACTCATTGACCCGGTTGACTCTACACTTCATAATCTTGAAACAGTTCAATTAAGTGCTTGTACAGTGGCTCCATATGTTGGCTAGATTCAAGGATGCCAATATTTCGACACTGCTTTCTCATTAAAATGATCAGGGCATAAGCCTGGAAGATTCCAGTGTGTGCCTCACCTGGGACCTCCCCAAGGGAAACGTGTCTGCCAAGCAAACCAGAAATAGTGTCATAAAGGAGGTGTACCCCCTCTGCTGGCTCCCCTCCTGGATGGAGTCATTAATGAGCACTTTTTACCCTTGGCAAGACCAGGTAAGTCTGAGAAGTGTACCTCCTGTGGTGTTTAAACGCATTCCAGTTACTCCCATGATAGCGATGCATGAAGAATCAACATATTGACCCCCCCAGAGTATATATTAGATTCTGAAGGATTAATCAAAACTGCACCATGTTGTGTGCAATTAAACCCTTGAAAGGCAAAATAAATTTGCTGGAGCTGTAGCAGCTCTCATACCACTTCTAGCCGGAATGAGGCATTTTTCAGTTCTATTACTAACAGATGAGTTTTTGCTCAGGCACATTTTTCAAGAGGTGGGATGGGCCAGAAGGAGGAATCTGCAAAACATTCTATGGATGGGAGGAGTCAAGCTCTTCTAGTGTTACCCTCAGAACTGGGTAAATACCGAGCAAAATCCATCCATTGGAAGGAGAACTAGATTGTGTTATTTTTCTTAGTGGAGAAGAAAATGCCAAAAGAGTTGTCTTGGGAATAATAGAGGGAGTGGAACCTCAGCTGTTGGCTAGGGCCTTCTGTGGTGATGGGAGTGCCCTGTAAGAGGGCCGTAAGGAAGGATTACTCTGCTCACTTAGCTATGCTCCTACATTAATGAGGGTGATGATTTGGTGTGCATGTGCATTTCCAAATCAGGTGAACAGAATCTTGGAGAAGAAAAGAGTCCTGGGGAAAACAGAGGTACCTCTGCTCTCTCATTTAAATATTATGGAGGTGCCATATCATGCATTGTATAGCCAATAGTGTGG
Source organism: Neogale vison (assembly GCF_020171115.1). Classification (NCBI taxonomy): domain Eukaryota; kingdom Metazoa; phylum Chordata; class Mammalia; order Carnivora; family Mustelidae; genus Neogale; species Neogale vison. The sequence goes on from NC_058101.1 coordinate 49,400,618, forward strand.
TGGTACCATATTGCACGTTGTAGAGCCACTTTGATTTATTGTGTTTTTTTAAAGAGTCAATTAGAGTCTATTGCAAAGAGCAGAGAAACTGTATATTCAGTTAAGCGAGGGCTGGAAAAGGAAAAGGTTGGTGTTGGTGACACAAGATGGCCAAGGTGTCACAGAAACTGTATATCCAAGCTAGCTCCATGTGCTAAATTGGAATCAGAGCAATGTGAGATGTGTAGGAAGAGAGTTAAGAAGTTAGAAGTCTTAATGAATGCAGGAATGAGACCAGAATTCCATTTTTCTTTGTCCACTTTTGACAGTGTATTTCTTGTATTAGCCAGAGCACCAAGGCTCAAGACAGACTTATGAGGATGAAGAGGTAACATGCTGCTAATGGCACAAAATTGTTTCTGTGTCTCCCGTTTCACCAGAAAAAAAAAAAAAAAAAGCAAATCAAGATACCTTAGTTGCTCCCATAAATAATCCAAAACTGTATCCATTGCAAGAAAAAATATTATGTAGAATGGTGTGAAATCCTTGAGTTAATAAACTCAGATGCCCTCCCTGTGTTAAATGTAGCAATTAGAAAAATAAGGATAATATGCTTAATTTATACAAAGTACATTTGTGGGTTTTTTTTTTCCAAAGTTCGGAAATAAATTTTATTGGGAAATGCATTGAAAACTCTCATGACATCTGGAATATGGAGATCTAATTGCTGATTCAATGGCATTGCGAACATGCAAACATATTTCCTTGGTGAAATGTCAAAAAGGCAGCAATCAAAATGAAGCGTTTAAGCATTAAAATGAAGAAATGATGACGGGGTTGATTTGTAAACATTTATCTCTAAGCTTACTTTATGAAAAAGAAGGAATGAGTTCAGGAAAGTGATGGCAAATGTGCATCTTCTAAATTCTCAGTAGTGTGAGGGCATGGAAGTCTCAAGATGGATGGTGGGTTCAATTAAAATTTGTATTTCCCTAAATTCTGATAATCCCACTTGGCTTTTTTTATGTGGGGTTTATTGCACTTTAATGAACAGCAAGAGGTTGCAAGGGGATTAGGGAAGGAATGGCTTATTTTTCACCTTCAGCTTAGTTATCCTAAGATGGAACATTTCTGTATCTTTGAAATCATCACTTTTTAATGTGTTTTGGAGTCATTACTTGTCCCGTGGTGTTGGCTGGTCACAATATTTACTTTCACTTGTGTTATTAAGTGAGTCAGGTTAGAAGCATCATTAAACTTTGGCCTGACCTTGCGACTCCAACCATTTTCTGAAGCTAATTGTTCTGAGGGCCAGTGGTCATTCACTTCTATTATATTCTTAGAGGCAGATTATGATTTCCTCATATACCTCAAGTTTGCTTCTTCTTCTGATAGAAAAAGTGCCTAATAACTGTTAACTGGGGCAAAACAATCAAGCCAAAGAGTATGAAGCCACTTTGCAGAGAAGGCACATCAACTTGTTGCTCAAATAGTGTTCCTTCATGCCTGCTTGTACAAATCTCTACCTTCTAGAAAAGCTGTCCAGAAAGAAGTTTACAATGAAAGCGAGAAATTGTAAAATCAGTGAAATCCTCCATCTAGGGAGAGACTCACAATGATCTTGGCAACTAAATGAATAATCTCCCTTAGATGAATATATTTTCATTGTCCCAAATTATGCCAACCACATACAATGACACCCTGCTTCAATGAAGACCTGATAAATTAAGAAAATCTGCTTGAGGAGCCAAGTTCCCTTCCCCAGAGAAAGCATTTGTAAGGTCTCCACTGTATTGTGCTTGCAAATAACATTTATTTCTGTAGTGTAAATATGCAAGAGTTCATTTTAATAAAAAGTAAGTCCTAAAATAAGATAAAACCCATGACTAGACTTGCATTTGAAGATTTAGAGTGTATTCATCTGCTGGTTTTCGGTATAAATATTCATTGGTTTTGAGCTCTCAGGTGTTGGAACTTTTAATCTGCATTCAGATGGAGGTACTTTAATCAGAGAGTTCATAAAAGTCTGCAACTTTCTGCACCCCACCCCCAAGGAAAAAAAAAATAAAAAGACCAGCAGAATAGAGGGTGCGAGGGCTTCAAAACAACCCACCAAGCTGAACTGTATTGCTGTGGGCGGGAGGGAGTAAACACCAAGTTCCATTTTGTACCATAATATCAATATTCTATTAAAAATAAATCTCTTGCTGTTAGACCAAAAAGTCTCAAAAACCTGTCACTTGACTGCAGTCTTCAGAGATGACTGATAATGGGTAAAAAATCCCATAGCATCTGTTTACCATGTACTCACACAAACTGTTAGGAATGTTTCTAAATGTCAGTAGTAATGTATGCGTGTGTATGAGCTATCACAGAGCAACGTTGCCACCAAGACAGCACCGGGACTGCTCTAAATTAGGTAGGTCAAGTGAAGAAGGTACCAGAGGAACCCTTGGAAAGGATGTTGTTTGTCTGGAAAAAAAAAAAAAAATTGAACAGAAAATGTTAATATGTGAATACCTGGAAAACTCCCTACCAGATTTTAAATCAAGCTTTAAATCACAGGAAGGTTTACCAAGACCCCATTGTTAAGGTCAGTTTTGAAAGAGCAGAGGGTGGAGTGAAAACATTTTGCATTCAATGTATTCTGCATTAACAGGCTCTCAGCTTTCTCTTGGTAACCTAAGCACATATCGAGAGAAGAAAGTCATTGAGGTACAAATGCTGACTAAACAGTGTAACGGTGACAGCGTTGTTAGCAGCTGCTGTATTACTTGAGAATTCTGTGCTATTTAACTACTTACGGAGGGAACACTGCATATTGTCTGTCCCAGCAAAGTCATCAGGACTTCAGGTAGCCCCCAGAAAGAGCTTTAGAGCAGTAAGCTCTTTCTCCAAAACAACAACAACAACAATAACAGCAGCAAATAAAACAGAACAACAACAACAACAAAAGGTTTGTCGCTGATTTTGATGATGAATTGATTTTTTTCTGATCTTGTGACGTTCCATGAGGGTAATGTGGCATATAGATTACGGGAGAGTGTAGGAGTCAGAAAGAACGGATAATGAAGTTTGGTACCACCACTCTTAAGAGCACAGCATTGGACATGTTTAATGTTTCATGTCTCTGCCTCAGTTTCTTCTTTTGCAAATTGGGGATGATCACAATAGCACAACCTTATGGGGTCATTGGAAGGATTCAATGGCACATGGAAAATGTCTTCCTCAGCACTCTGTAAATGTTCCAAACAAATGCAGAGGAAGACAAAAGTGAGCTAGAGAAAAACCTGAACAATGCCATGTTTTAACATAAATGTGGGTTCATTATTTTCTTTTTTTTTTTTAAATTTTATTATTTATTTGACAGAGAGAGATCACAAGTAGGCAGAGAGGCAGGCAGAGAGAGAGGAGGAAGCAGGCTCCCTGCTGAGCAGAGAGCCCGATGTGGGACTCGATCCCAGGACCCTGAGATCATGACCTGAGCCGAAGGCAGCGGCTTAACCCACTGAGCCACCCAGGCGCCCGGGTTCATTATTTTCGAGTGTGCCTGAGAATTATGCTATGCCATCTAGAGAGTCTTGCCTTAATGATTCGGTGGTATGATTCATAATTCATGTATCAGAGCCACTGCCCTCTGCCTACATCATGAAAGGTGTGTTCATGTACAAAACAGTTCTTTCTCAGGTGCTTGCAAGAGTCAGCTTCCTTTCTGATCTTCTTACCAGTTAATGAACTGGTTTATTAAACTCCTTTTTGAAGTATATAAACTTAAAGCCACCTTTGGAATACCTCACATTCTGGTTTATATTTTAAGTTATGATGTTTTAACTAATGTGGTTTTATTTTGTTTGGTAATCATATAACTTGCAGAGGGAAAATGTATAGAATCAGTGGTAAATGATTTCCTTTCATTTGTCCAATCTTATTAGTTGGGGAAATATTCAGAAGGATGCTTAACCTTCTCTCTCTCTCTCTCTTTTCTTTTTCTTTTTTTGGCCCAGTATAAAATTTCTCATACCATGTGTCCTACTGCAGTGTCATTACTAACCTGTGCTCCATACCTGTCTTCCCAACTAGCATATGATTTCTACCAGAGCAGGGACCATGCTTTATTTACTGGTGCAATATAAAGTCTTTGAACAATGCTTGGCACTTTAGACACTCATTTACCTTTTGTTGACTGATTATAGCTCTCATGGTAGGGTGGTGATGGAATTAGTAAAGTCAGTTCTTAATGCTTTTAGAGCAACCAATGAATTATGTTTTGGTTTCTAGATATAGCTTTGGAGCTCAGATTAAAAACCATTGTCAATACCTCCTTAGCCTACAAGTTTCTCCTTGCTCATTCTACAGACATTTTTCTCTAAGCCCTCTCTGCCTAGCCCCGTGCTAGAGACTAGGGATAGATATGGCCTTTGGATGCAGCTGAAGGGAGTAGATGGATCAGTAAAGGAATGGAGTAAAGTGGAAGGGGTGTCATGATAGAGGATGGTGAGAGGCTGGAGTTAAGGAGGTGGCCAGGTCTATCTGAAAAGCATAGGAAACACTTCCTGCAGGAAGCAGGTGAGGACATCTCAGCAGGTTTTGCTGGGCAAAGAGAAAGTTTGGTTGGGGGAGAGTGTTCTGGGCTGAGTGAACCAAATACAGACCACCTGGCTCAGCAAGCGTGGTCTAGGAGTAGGAATGGGGTGGGCGCTTAAGAGATGAGTCTGGAGAGGTGAGTGGGGTGAACCTCCTGAACTAAGGAGGTTAGACTATATCTCATAGGTGGCAAGTGGCTGCTGGTGGGTCTTGAGTAAGTTGTGGCATGAGTTAATTTTCATTTATGGAAGCATCAAATGTTAGAACTGGAGGTGGATTTAGAATAAATGTTACCTATTTTATAGATGAAAAAATTCAGGGCTGGAGATGTGAAGTAAGTTGGAGGTAATGAGGCATAATAGGAGGATTGGGAGATTTCTAGGCAGAAGGTTGTGGTCACAATTGGGTCGGCCATTTTATTAATTTGTATGCCATCAAACAAGTTAATCTCTCTGAGCTTCAGTTTCTCCATCTTTAAAATGGTGTAGTGATTTCATCTGCCTCCTTGTGAGTAGGCAGGTATTGTCACGGGGCTGAGTTGAGATAATGTGTGTGAAGGCCTTTGAAAGCATGATGTGCTGGAGAAATGTGAACGTTATTTGTTAAAAGCTTAGTCTTTGGCTTCTGGTTGTCTGGGTTTGAACTTTGGCTCGTCTGATTCTGGGTTATACATGGAGATAATAGTACCTACCTCAAGGGTCGTTGTGAGCATTACGTGGTGATGCATATAAAACACAGTCCCTGCACATTGCAAACTCTTAGTAAATGCTACCCATGATTAATATATTATTTTAGTTAGTATTAGTCTAATATTCTTTCCAATATACCCTGCTGCTTTTCTTTGACCCTCTCCAAGACAGTATTAAAGCCACAGAGGTCTTGGACTTGATCGGATATATTTTTTCTAAACGTTATGATGATGAGCCATTTGCTGTGTGATGGCATGTAGACTTTGACTGTTTAATCTTATCCCATGGAATATTGGGCACCATTTGTAGATTTCTACCAAGCAGTTTGTGGAAAGATTTGGCTTTAACTAAGGGGTTATCTAAAGTTACCCTCATGACCTCATCTTGAGTCTCAGTGGTTGTATGAAGAATGGCAATCTGGAAGATTGAATTTTTTACCTGCTACCCTCCATTACCGTTCCTTTAGATGCAGGCTTGTGATTTATATTCATGTGCTTCAAATGATTAGAACACCCAATAAGTTCATTTTAACCTTAGTACAAAACAGAGCAGTCCTTAAAATATGGAGTCACATTTAAAATTGTTGCCGCACTTACATGATACACTCTTGTCACTTGGTGCCCTATGACTCTTTATTGGACTCTTTCTGGTGAAGTATCCTGGTTTCCCGCCTTCTTAGAGGGTAAGGAGTATTTGGTAACTTTCTATCATTAGCTGGGTGAGATTTCATTGGTTGTTAGGGAGATGCTAGTTCATTTTACCCCAAACCTCAGATTCTTTTCTAAAATTTATGGGTGACGAGTAGAGTCCTATTGGGACATGAAGAAATCATCTAGGTTTTCATCTAGGCAGCCAAAAGAATTATAAGAGAGGATGGGAAAGAGAGTTGTTTTTGTTTATTTAATTGCTATACATCTAACAATGATACTAAAGAAAAATTTGAAAATATAGATAGGAACCACCTATAACCCTATATTCACACATCTATTGGCTTTGGTTTTGCTTATTTACTTCCTACCATTGTCCATACATACACACATTAATAGTGTGGCAAGTTTGAATGTTGATTCAACTTTTTCACTCAAACTTCCTTCCTCCCTCCCTTCCTTCCTCTCTTCCTCTTTTTCTCCCTTCCTTCCTTCCTTCCTTCCCTAATGGCACCCTTACTGATGTACTGATATACTAGCCATATTTGTATAACTCCTTCTACACATACCAATTTTTGTGTGGCTCAATTTAGCACTCTTGATTATAGAAATTTCCTCCAGGAAAAAATGGAAAGTTGTCATAGAACTCAAGTTTTTATTTAGATCAATCTTTATATATATTTGCTATTTAATGTTATGTATATATTCACATACATGTGCATGTGTGTCTCTATATACATAATATAAATATGATATCATATTATATAAATATGATTCTTGATAATGGTACTGAAATTCTGATAATCAAACAATGATCTACCTCCATCTCCTCCTTTTCCCCATTAGATAAAAAAAATGTTTCTAAACAAAGAGTTCAGTGTCATAGAAAATCTTCAAATACAGAAGAAAACTGGTGCTTTGGTTTGTGATATAGAAAGGCTCCTAATCCCCTCCATCCCCACCTATCTTTATTGAGTCTTCTAAGCACAGAGTGCAGTGGAAACCTTTCAAATACTCTAGCCATGACAGCTAATGGTGGATGGTGCCATGGTTAGGAAGTTTCTCAAGGATAATCATTTTTCAAAGTGGGGAAAATAAAAACAAACAAAAAAAACCCTGAAGTAGATTGATAAAAAGGGCACATTGTTCTTGATGAGGCAGGCAAAATCTCAAGGCATGGCTCATCCTCTCTTTTAATTATCCAGTTCATTTAGTCAGCTGTGATCCAGGACTTTGGGAGGTCACCTGCAGTATGAAAGGAAGGCATGGAAACTATTGACCCACAGTTTGGTTCAAGGGTAGAAAATGGCCACTGGGTCTGACTTGTCCTTTTACAAATGGAACCTGGAGAGAAGGACTCTGGGTGTGATACGTGGAGATGAGAAGTCCTCCTGATGCCCTGAGCTTCCCTGAACCTCATCATAAAAATGTAATTGTATCTGAGAAATTGGCTGGTAGGCCAGCTTTTGTGACAGCTCATTCACTTGAGCAGAGAGAGCTCCAGATAGATAGTTACAGGTAGTGTAACGGGAATGCTGCCCTTGGGAAGCCATAATTAACATCAGCACTGTTGTCAGACCCCCTTGCCCCAGGATTTTCCCCACTTCTGCTGATTATTTTGATATACATGGGTGACCTTTTAGGGATTCCCACCGTCATGGCTAGATAGCCTTTGAGACATTATCTTCAGGAAGGGGAAAGGGCCAGAAAAACTCACCGAGTTCCTGCCTCACTATTTCTGAGATTCACTTGTCCTAGGATGACTAAGGAAAGTACACATCTCATCTTGTTAACAGGCTTCTATTCCATCCTCTTGAAGTCACATATCCTAGTTAAGCCACTCACCATCCTGTAGCCCATTTGAGGTATGTTTCCTCCAAGGAACCAGAAAAAATTATTTTGTCTCTTGTATAACTTTAGACTGCAAAGAACATTACTGACTAGTTGACCTAGAAGACCTTTTTGGTCAATTTACCCATGTAAAAAGTGATTGTGTCTGTGTGTGTTGAGAAGCCAGGCCCAGGCAATGATTTAAATTACTATGTCAGGGGCGCCTGGGTGGCTCAGTGGGTTAAGCCGCTGCCTTCGGCTCGGGTCATGATCTCGGGGTCCTGGGATCGAGTCCCGCGATCGAGTCCCGCATCGGGCTCTCTGCTCAGCAAGGAGCCTGCTTCCTCCTCTCTCTCTCTGCCTGCCTCTCTGCCTACTTGTGATCTCTCGCTGTCAAATAAATAAATAAAATCTTTAAAAAAATAAAAAAAAATAAATTACTATGTCAACACTCACAGAAGTTGCTGAAGTTAGTCATTGTCAGATGATGCACTGCTGGCATCTGTACTGGGTTTTAGGGCCAGTCAGATCTGGATTGGAGTCTGGTTCTGTTACTTACAATGGGCAAGGCACTCCCTGTGAGCCCCTCACCTAACTTTTCTGACCCTCCCTTTCTTTTCCTTATCTGTAAAGTGGGGATAGTGATGACTCACTGTGAAGGTTCAATGGTGAAGGTTGAACTTCATTTCAGTAGCCAGCCAAGGGTTTAAAACAATGACATCTTTGAGCTCATCCTCCCCTTGGTTTGGTGTCAGTCTCATAGAGGCAAGGGGAAGTATTAGCTGATTTATTCAAACAGCTCTCTGGGCCCCCTTGGGAGAGGCAGGTGGGACAGGCAGATATATGAGCCACAACACCTCAGCTCAGGGAACTGAGTCATTGCCTTACTGAAGTAGTTTAGGCTACACACACACACACACACACACACATGTACACACACAAACTCTTATGAGCCTCTGATATTCTATAAAACTTTTAGCAACTTTGCAGATATGATGTCATTATTTGGAAATTTCTGGTCCTTCCTATAAAGATAATGACAAAAAAGGGGATTAGGAAGTAAAGAAGAAGAAAGGAGGCGGGCAGGAGTGGAGTCTTCCATTGAAGCAGAAGGGCTTTTGCCAAAAGAGAAGGTGGCCAGGCAGGTATCCTTGAAACTAATGGCAGGTGCCTTGGGGGTTTGTGGGGGCTTATCTGGAAGACTCAGAAACCAGGGGTCCCCAGTTCCAGATCATATAATCAGTAAGGCAGACAATATTGGCCTGGAGACTACCATGGGGAAGGGGATGGGGAGGAAGCCTCTCTGCATGTTTGCTGTCTGTGACAAAAATGAATTTATAGTCATTTTGTTGGCACTCTAGTGGAGGGAGGACCTGGCAAGTTTCTTGAGAGCCCAGAATGATAATGTTAAGTGGGAGTTAATTATGTGATCCCCATCATGTTTAATTTAAGACGTGTAAAATACCATTGTAGGACTCTATGTAGCAGGGGGTCATTATTCTGCATGCAGTTTGTGTTGGTCGTAAAACACATTTTGAGATCCTTTCACAGTGCTGTCCTTACTCAGGCTGTCTAATCCAATATTTTCTAGGAAGCCTTGCATTCCTAACTGTGAATTTCAGGGGTTTTCTGGACTCTCATCCCATGTTTTTTTTCATTCAAAGAGGGAGTATAAAGTATTTGCTCTGAGAAATTGCAAGACCCAGGGAGGTTTTCTGAAATTCTTGTGCTCTCCTGTGTTTACCATAAATCTGAGACAGTGATACGATCAGCAAGCTTATTTATGTCTGAATATAAAACACGGATACAATTTAAACAGAGCAGTCCCCCTTGCTAGCATCTCCCATCATGGGTTGTATATGATTCTCACAACTGCGGTGGGCAGTCTGTTCCACAGTCAGATATTGATTAGTAATTTAGTTTGCAGTAAATTGTTCTCTGCTCTAACATTTGCATCTCCTTCCTTAAAAAAAAAAAAAATAATAATGCCTTTCTACCTTCAGCTCCCTCTCCAATATTGTTTGAAGACTGAGTCTGGCCAGCAGGTGAGAGCCCCCTGCTCTTTGGCTTTCTAGAAAACAAGTCACTTCCAGGGAAGGTAGGTACCTCAGGGCTTCAGGGCTACTCTGAAGAGGTACTCGGATTGTAGGTCTTTCCATCGGCCGTCAACGTAAGGTGTCTGTTGGCATCGATAGCATGACTCTTCAGGAAGTGATAACTTTAAAAATGTATGATGAGTACCACTGAATTAAGACAGATGGGCTGATTTGTGTTATTCCTAAAATAACTGGCAAGTAGGTGTTTATCTCATTTTACAACAGGACAAAATTGCTTTTGGAGTGATTCATTTGTGATCCCAGCTAAGCTGTACTATTAATTTACTTTACCTCTGACTGGTGTGTTTGCCTCAGTATTTATTGTGCTTTGCATCGGTATTGTTGAACTGTGGTGCTGCTGTGAGGTCTCCACATTTGCATGTCGATGGTGGGGTTATAGGTCAGTAAGGCACCGTAGTGCACCCAGCTGCAATGTGGCTATTGGAGGTGTAATCATAGCCTTCCCTTAGGTTCCAGGTGTGGTACCCTGATGATTATTATAACCCTCCAATAGGTTCTCCTACCTCTAATCTCTCACTATGTCTGTTACCAAAGCTGGACAGTGGCGCTTGAGAGATATGTTTAACATGCAAATTGGATTCCTTCACAGCTCTCTCTCACACTTTCTCTCTCTCCCTCTCTCTCTCTCTCTCTTTTAAAGCAAACTCAGATTTCTACAGGGACCGGGCTTACCAAAGGCATGGACCCAAGTAGGTGCTTTAGGGCCTATGGTGACTAAGCGAGCATACTCCTTCCAAAAGAACCAAAGCTATTCCAATTATTGGGAAAGTCAGCCCAGCTTCTTAAGAAAAGTCAGAGATCAAGGCTTATACAGAATGTCTTGATTATGAAAACCGTGCTAGGCCAAACAAATCACATCTTTTGCACAATTTTGCTCTTTGAATCCCTGGCTTATAGTCACTCACTGGTCTCCCATTGGACCTCAAGATGATGTCCAAACTCTTTGGCATGAAATATGCAACTCTTAATAATCAGGCTTTGTTTCTATGCTTATCTACTGCATTGCACTCCATTCCCACTGGTCTCTATGCCATTGACACTGAACCAGCTATCGTGAAAGTTTCCATAATGTGATGAGTCGAGGATGAGGGGGCAGGGACACTGGCTATGACGTGGATGAAATGGCTGGGGAGAACTTATACAGGTGGGCACCCAGGCTTCAGAGATCCCATTTCAAGATCCAAATGCATCCCAGTCCCATCTGTAGTTTGGTACTACACTTGGCCAAGGTCGACTCTGGCTTGGTTATCAATGGGAACCATTCGGGTTAGCTGGCACTCTCAGGATGGTAGTGGTCATTCCAGGAATCTCTAGGTAGTTGTCATTGGTTTTGTCGGCCGACTCAGGAGCACATGGGATGAAAGAATAGTTGGTATGTGGGACCCATGTTAACGTCCCTTTGTGTGAGAGAACACCGAGTGCACACATGTATACACAGGTATAGCAATAGACACGTGAGTGTACACACACAGAGCAGCAGTGATAGCTGTCCCCTTCTGCGAATTGGGGCTGGAGACAGGAACCAATTCTTAATTATGTCCAAATTCACATCATTGCATGACACAGCATCCTGGGATTTTTCTGTGGCTATAGATGCTGAAATGCTGACACTAGGCTGCGTTTAGCTTCTGGGCTCTTGTAAGGACTGTTCTCTCATGTGGCATCACCCTGGTTAACTCTTCTTAATCCTTGGGATACAATTTCTATTTAACCACCTCCTTGAAGAGAAGAGGTTAAACCACCTCTTTGCACCCCGAAGAGGAATCAGATACTACTTCTTCAGAATTCTTGATACATCTGAACAGCTAATCATATCTCTGTAATTGGTTCAATCCACTTTGGGTCCCAGGCTAGGCCTCAGTTGCTCAGGCACAGGGACCATATTCTTGATACTTTTCCCCTGTACCTTGTGGTAACTTGTGAGTGTCCATTAAATGACTGGAAGAATGGAAATAAAAGGTAGTCAAATGGCTGCAGAAAATTGTGCCAAGTAAGAATGAAGCCATTTTTTGAAAAACAAAGTATTTATAATATATGAATATGCCATATAATAGATAATAATACATAATAGATAATAATAATGAAATATATAATAATATACAATAAATTGATACATATATATAAAATGTGTTCTGACTCCTATAGAGGCGCTAAGAACTTAGCATACCATCCTCTCTATCCCTTCGACGAGCAACATTATTCCACATTTTAGTTTTGCTTTCAACCTCCTGGCCCAGATTGAAGGTCTCGATGACTGAGGCCTTTCTTGCTGCTTCCTGGCTTGGCCTGAAGTCAGATGCAGCAGAAAGGAACCTCACAAATAGGTCTGCTCTTGCCAGGTCGCTGGCCAAATTGAGAAGTCTTGATGCGCTCGTTGAAGTTCTAAGCACACTGTCCCAGTGAACCCAAACTCTCCGCCTTTCTCTTCCCCTGCTCCCCCATGTGAGTACGAAGGTGCTTCAGCTTGCTTCTACCCCCTCAACTTTTCCATTCCCTTTGAGTCAGCGTCAGTGACGTCCTCTTCCCAGAGACTTCGAGTCTTGAGTCTTGCTAAAACGAGGTTCTCAGGAACAAAGGGAACTCAAGTTCAGGGTTAAGATGCTAAAATCAGATTGTTCTCCTCTGGCAGTAAATTGGTATGCCACTCTCACCACTGCCGCAGATAAAATTAACCATGCGTTGAAATCATTGCAATAGGCAGTGTCATCAAAGCTTATTTGTAATGAAAATATGATGTTTCAAACCTAAACTCAGGAGTATAATGAATGTAGGACCATATGTTCCCCTCCCACATAGGGCTGCAGAGAGGAGATGCTATTTAAAATATATAGCTGTGGATGGGGCTTATGGTTTTCTCTGCATTGCTCACCCCTGGTCACCAGTGGGTTGTCCAGGAAGAGTGAGGCAGGGGTGGGGGCAGATCACAGGTGCCCAGGCCTGGCAGGGATGACTCCTGGGTCTGAGGTGGTGCTGGCAGGTGTGTCGGTCCTTAGTGACCTTTCTCTGGTTGCCAGCAGTTGTATTTAGGCAACTAGGATAAAAAGGAGGAGAAGCAGGGAAGGATCTGAGGGGAGCTCCTGTGAGTGTGACCCCCAAGACCTATGATGAGGCTCGGGGTTCCTGATTGCAGAGATAGTTGGTGTTTCAACTCGTTTGAAACTCAGAGACAGAGGAAAAAAAGCATCATTTCAATAACTAGAAACCCATGTTCTCCCTCACTAGCTTTTTTTGTGGCCAGAGCTGGCTCTCTGAAGGTGCCAACTGCTGTCACAGAACCACGAGCTCTGGTCATCTCGATACATCTCGCTTCTGATACAGCTGTCTCGGAGGTCCCCTGAGTATAACCCCAAATCCTTGCAGTCACCCCAACCAGCAGTTATTACTAGCTCTGTTTTGCAGAGAGGAAACTGGGGACCAGAGAGATTAAGCAGCTTGCTGGAATGATGACCAGCAAGTTGAGTTATTTTATACTTGTTGCTGTAGGAGAGAGGGAGAGAATAAAGCAGAGGAGTCAAATGACCGGGCTTGAATACTTCCTTTGCCATTGACGAGCTATAAGATCTTGGGCAAATTACTCATTCTTGGTCTTGATTGTCTCATCTTTTTTTTTTTTTTTAAGTTTTCTCATCTTTAAAATAAGAACTATGCGCATCTCAAAAGTCTTGGTGGAGATTAAATGAGAGATTGCACATAATAGGGAGGAATCAGCACATAGTAAGTGCTTACTCAGTCTTGACTATGAGCACTGCGCTATTGCCTCTGCCAGGGTCTTTGGAGTGACTCTGAGCTGTTTCTGAACCATCCTTCCCCACTTCCCTGCTGGCAAGCCTGGCTGGGGTGGGACCAGATGGTGGTGTTAAATGTCTACTTTAAAATAATTTTTTTGCAAAGATTAAATGAGACAATATATGTAATGTTCTTGGTATGTAGCAGGCATTCCATACCGGTGAGATTTTTATTCCTCTCCTACCCAGAGCTACTTTCCCTTGGTACCAACATTATTCTCAGGCCCCCAGGGGTGGAGTCCATTTCAGGTGTTCTTGTAAGCTAAGAAGTGGACTGGCCTTTAGGATTACAGAAATATGCTTCTGATGGAAGAACTCTGTGCCCCTTTTATAGGTACAAGATGATGATTTGGGATGTGTTTCAGAGAGAGTGAAAAACAAGGCAGAGTTTTGGGGAAGTTTCAGGGCCAAGGATTGTGCATGAAGAGAAATTCATGTCTCTTCAGCTCATCACAGATAAATAAAAACGGATGAAAACATCCATTTCTTCTTTTTTCCCTCTCTGTTAAAATATGTGCCGTATTTTCCAAATTAAAATCCTCTATCCAGTTGCTATTTGTAATTTTTTTTCTTTTTCTTTTTTCCCCCCATATGTGTATAGTATACCATCATAAAGTTACCCAGGTCTAGGTTTTCAGACTTGTTAAAATAATGAGGTACGAATGGATTGATGACCTTCTTGAGCAGCTCCCGAGAGAAGCCCCTGTGTCTTTCCCCACCCCCTTCACTTTCTCCACCGGAAAACTTGCTTCATTCCTGCTTTCAAAGCTAGGACTTTCAGGTCTAGGGAAATAGCTGATTTTGGGGGGGAACCTTCTGAGTAGTCCTTTCTGGTGAAGTGGTGGCCCTGAGACCCAAAAGGGGTCCTATTTCCGGCTTGCCTTGTAGCTCTTAGATCCAGAGGTTTTGTCATGCAGCGGTGGGGGCAGTGTCTGGAGTTGGGAGGAGGAAACTGTCTGTGGCTCATCTTCTTGTTTTTGATCGAACATCTTTAAAAAAGGTTTCCTGACAAAAGAGCCTCCCTCATGCCGTCAGGGAAAGCAGGTTTGGCATTCCATTTTATGTTGAGACAATGCAAAACAAAATCCCTCCCCAATGACTGCCTGATAAAGGAATAAATTGACTGTACAAGGTGATGCGTTTGATAGGTCATTCTCGCCAAGGCACTAGAAACACCTTCTATTAAGAACAAAATGAGGACAAATTTGTTATGCACCTTTTGTTATTTTTAGATTGCATTGGCATTTTTTTTCTCCCCCAGGTTGAAGCCTATTATCCTGAACTTCCTAATAAACAGGAGTGACTTAGAAAACCTTTCATTGTGTTGACCTTTACTTAATTTTCTATGCAAGCGAAAAAAAAAATCTATTACAGAGGACCAATCAACACTTTAAATATCTTATGTGTATATGTTATGCTTATAAATAGATATGAGTATGGGATTTTGAGTATATTTTTATCAGCTTGCATAAGGGTAAAGGGCTTATTTAAATATATATATATATATATATATATATATATATGTCTCTATATTTATCTGTTTCTGCGAATGGAGTAAAATTGTTCATTTAGGACCATTGTGGTTCTAGAGATCATGTGGCTGCTAAAATGTTAAAACTGGGTAGTGTTCTAAAAATAATAATATTCCACTGTGGCTTGCCTTTGGTGAAAGCTCTGCGTAGGGCAATTAGACAAACATGATATTGTGGTGCCGATTTCCTCTTGAGCAGAAGGCAGCGGCCGGCAACGGGTCTAAAAGTGTTTGTGGGGCTTGAGACAGCAGGGCCAGGAGAAGCCCACATTGGAGAGCAGCACCTTTTAACATTTGGAAATTTTTCTTTTAATTTTCTTCAAATGTTCCAACTGTAGGAGGGTGGGTAATGCAGCTGTTCTTGGTAGCTTCTCTTCTGGCAGGCCAACAAGAAAATCAGAGAGCTGCTGAAGTCCCTGACTTGGCCCATAAATAGCGGCCAAGTGCTCGGTTTTGAAATGCCTGCGTAGCTCATTGACCGTGCGCGATGGCGGGGATGCTAATGGTTTATGTGGCCTGCAGGTGACAGGAAGATTTCTGCAGGCAGGGCTTTGTTGTAAATTCAGTCTGCCGTGCCGCCTCCTACCATCAGAGGTGGTTTCCAAGTGATCACAGGCTTTTTGAGTTATGGCAAGGGGCGCCAACATGAATGATGGGTTCGCCTAACACAGCTGTTGCCTCCCGTTGTGTGGAATTCCACAGGACGAGTAAAAAGAGATTGTGCTTTGGAGAAGTGGGAATTAGAAATGAGGCTCAACTTGGGGGAACAGAGCAGGGACTTTTGTGATGACACTGTAAGAATTGCTTGGCATGCACAGGTGACGGTTCCAGAGCTGACGTGAACGTGAGGATAGTTCATCTGACGCTCTCGATCTTCCTGATTATTACTATTTATTACTGATAGCAATGATGTCTTGTGCCTGCAAGGGACGTTAGTTCCACCGTGCCCTCGTATCTGTCATCTCATTTCATCCTTATACCAAGTGGCAGATATTTATAGCGGGGGTGGCGTTCCTTCCTGGGGAGCCACTGGCTCCTTTTGAAGTGTGCCAGGCGCTGTTGAAAGTTAATTAAAAAAACACATTCTCTGCCCACTAGGCACTTATGGGCTAGAGAGAGGAGAAAACAGCTAATGCTAAACAGGCACTAACTATCCTCCGAAAGGCCCTTTATATATAAGGAAAAAAAGGGGTGAAGTTTTTTGTTTTGGGTTCTTTGTTTTTTGTTTTGGTCTGCTTTTTTTGTTTGTTTGTTTGTTTGTTTTGTTTTGGTTTGTTTTGTTTTGGTTTTGGTGGACTTGCTCCTGGAGGAATAACATTGATAAACAACACCATCCAAGGACATGAGTATGCACTTGGCCCTGTGCTAGCTGGCACTCTGTGTAGATTCCCTCATTCAGCTCTCACAGCAACCAGATAGCATTGGTCTATTAGTTCTGTTTCTCCAAAGAGGAAAGTGCCACATAGAATGAGCCCGAGGTCATGCAGCTGGTAAAGGCACTGGCTGAATTCGAATTCGGGCCACGTGGTCTTTGTGGAAAAGTATAAAACCCTCTATTTATGGGGATATCACTACATTAGCATTCTGAAAGCCTTCTGGGGCTCCCCTGATCAGTACAGACTATTGGACAACTTCACTGAATAGCCATCAACTTGGTCTTTTAAGTGCTGTGAAGGCTAGAAGAAAACCCAGTGGGGAAGGCAGCACAGTCCCAAGGATGGGCTCTCCAAGGGCCACCCGGAACTCTTTACCAAAGGATGCCACAAAGTCTTTCAACTGAAGCAGAGTGGGGCTGTGGAGAGGTGTGGGAAAGGTGGGATTAGGAGTCTGAAGGTCTGAGTTTGAGACTCCAGGGATTTTGCACAAAATTCTGTTTGCATTTTAGTGTCATCCCTGTAAAATTGGGACCTTTATATAGATCTCGCTTGTTTCCTCATGTTCCTTGGACCTGCCAAGCTTGTTCTCCCCTCCCGGCCTTGGCATGTGCTGTTCCTTCCACCAGGAGTGCCCTTCCCAGATCTTTGAGTTGGCTGGTTGTCTCTCATCATATGCACAAATCAGCTTCTAGGAAAGTCTTTCTTGACCCCATGAGTGAAGTGTCAGCTCTCTCCTCTCGAGATTCTATTGCAGTATTTTATTTCATATTTTTATTATGCTCATTACATTCTTAGTATTCTTATTGCTTTTGGAAATGATCTTTTTACCTGCTTACTTGATCATCTGTGACCCCAAACGCACTAGAGAGTCAGCTCCTGAAAGCGTGACGGTGTTAGGCGCTCAATATGTTTTGTTGAAAGAATGAATGAGAAAATGAGTAAATGAGTTGTCTAGTTGGAGTGTTGTTCAAGATGCAGTAAATGAAAGTCATACATACGAATTGTTATAAACATCAAGCACAAATACAAGGAAAAGAAAGGGGCAGATCCGGTCAGGATATTTAGACACAACCACGGCCTCTACCAGAAAACTTGCTTAGGTGGCTGACTGAGGATGTTTCTTTCATCTGCTTGTACCTGTTCCCATAACTGGGTTGCAAGATAATAGCTAACTTAAAATGAAAAAACCTCTTCCTTCCCACTTTCCTTATCATAATGCTGGAACCAAGTAAGTAAATTTCTTGGATGTGTTCTTGATTAGAATTGAATAAAAATCAATGTAAAGTGAAACCCAAATCCTTCCTTTAGATCTTCCTTCAGACAAAGTTTTTGGTCTCTGATCTTATCGGGGAGGACAATCAAAGGGAGGATGTGTTGGGTCAGCCTTTGGATAAAAGGGAACTCAAGAATAGCCATTAATGATTTTTCTAATCCTTGGTCAGCAATAAAACGCCACCTCACTGGTATATGAAAATGATCACATTTCTGGTAGTTACACAGGGTTCCCATATTACTGGGAGCTGATTGGAGAATCTCTTAGGCGCACTGTCCTTTGCATCCTATTTTAATTGGAATAATGTGAATCCTGGTTGGTAATGTTCAGAATCAGAAAACCCTCCACCTATGGGCTATGATTTCAATAAAGATTGAAACCGAGGTGTTTGTCTCTCCACTTCACACGTGCAGAATGATTTATGCCAAGATATTCAATTTTTTGCAAGCCACAGGATTTTCCTAAGCATGTATGACTGCCTTTGCTCCCTACCCTTACCAGAAAAATGTTTATTTAAATATTGTACCATCCCCACAAGCACTTTTATTATTTACCGATTTAAAAAAATGACATCATTACTTTTCTTCTGAATTTTTTAAAGCGACAATTGTGCAATTAAATTACTGAATTCATTTATATTTAATTGTGCTTTTGGTTTAATGTGCTATTGGACGACATTTCTTTCTGAGGCTGTTAGTTTTCCATGCAACACAGAGAATCTAAGGCTATATCAAGGAAATATATTACATGGGCAAGACAAAGTCTCATTAGTGTTATTTATAGCATGCTGAAACCTCATTAGGCGAAGGTATGCTGGATTCAAAAATGCATTACCGGGAACGCTTTATTTTTTGTACCGGAGAAATTGCTTTTATTGTGTTTCTTTGTCACAAGCATAGTGGGTACTGGACATTTTGGTTTCTTAAAGTATGAAATAAATTAAGTTAGAAGAAAAGAGTAATTAATCCACTCGCAAGTATAGCCTCATCATATTAGCAGAATGGCCTCCACATGGTTCTAAGGAATTTCTATTTACTCACACACCTTACCCTCGACCAACCATTAATTTATAACTTGTTTCACCTCAGGTAAAAAGCAATATTTTTCAGGGCAGTAGTTTGCATCTTAAACAGTAATAATGTGCTTTTAGTGCATTTCAAACCAGGGATGAGTGAAACCTGAGGTGCAAAGTCACAAATTGCCCAATTTAGGAAGTTCTATTTGTTCTAATGTGAGCCATATATTCCACCTTGCATAAACACTGTCCAGGAGGCGTGCCGGGAGACTGTGATTTGAGGCAAATGGGAACAAAAGAATGAGTCCCTTAGTTGTCAGTCTTAGGAATGGAACTCATTTGGAGTGTGTGGTTGCCTGATGAGAGGGAGCAAGGAGATGCCGGAATACTGCAGTTAAAATTCTGCTTTTCCCCTAATACTTTGCTTTGCTATGGGAAGTTGTTCAGACCTGGCCACTCATTTCCTGGCTGCCTCGTGATCCTGATGGTGGCTGTCGGTTGTCATCTGTCTTTGAGTGGGAGGCAAGTCAGTAAGGAATAATTTCCGCTGAGAGAGGAAAGAAACTATCCGTTGTTTATGATACAAGTACATTAAGTAGTTACTTAGCAGGAGAGAGGTGGTCTTTGGGTTTGTCTGTTCACTCAGCTCTGTCCTTAAGAATCCAGGTTCTTTCCATCCCTCTGCTCTGTTGTTCTCAGCTTTTTCTCTTCTTGCTTATTGCTACATGGTTTCAAGATAGCAGCCTTAGCTCCAAGCATCACATCCTCATTCTAAGTGTTGCAAGCCAAAAAGGAAGGTACAAAGTCTTGTAATTCTGTTTGTTTGTTTCTATAAAAAAGAAGGTCCTCTCTGAAACTCTGAAGTCTTCTCCTTAAGTTTGATGGGCTGCGACTTGTCCATCTGACATTCTCTTCCCCGGAACAAATTGCTACAGAACAATAAAATTAATCAGGATTGGCCTAGGACATGGAGAGGGATCCCTGTTCCCTAAGATCAAGGATTTTCTCTGCAAGGAGAAAGTGGGGTTATGGCTACCAATATATGTTGTCTGACACAATGCAATTTACAAGATTTTTTTTTTTCACTGTAAACATTTTTCCTAGTCCACACTCGTGATCATGCTCCCTGGGCCTCTACAGAGAAGATTTTTCTCATCTATCCTTCTCTTTCCTTCCACTCACTCATCTATCCATTCATCCATCCTCCATCTACCCACCCTCATTCATTCATCTACCTGCTTATCCACCTGCTAAATATTTATTTTTTTAATTTTTTAAAAGATTTTATTTATATATTTGAGAGAGAGAGAGATAGAGAGAGAGAGAGAGAGAGAATGAGAGGGAAGGGGTCAGAGGGAGAACCAGACTCCCCGCCAAGCAGGAAGCCCGATGTGGGACTCAATCCAGGGACTCCAGGATCATGACTTGAGCTGAAGGCAGTTGCTGAACCAACCGAGCCACCCAGGTGCCCCCACCTGTGAAATATTTAAAGAATAGCTGCCATTTACCAGGAATGTATGAATTGCTTTGTGGGATACAGAGATAAACCAGGCAGAGATTCTGCTCTAAAAGCAACCTTGATATATTTTGGAAATAAGATATATTTTGGAAATTACATGCCCAAGTAATTATAATTCAAGATAGAAAGTATGATTTAAACTGGGAGTCCAGAGGTGGGAGAATTAGGGAAGCTTTCTGGAATAAGATGAAATTTGAACATTTTATATCTATCTAACATCCATATTAAGCACAATAGCCCTTTTGGCAGCTTTGTCATTGGGAAAAAATTTCCATGATCCTCTCAGGAGTTATTTTTGACAGATTTCCCCAGCTTCCTATGACTGCCAAAGGCACATCTAGGGGTCGAGGGTCTCTGGTTAGGAAAGGAGTCTTGATAGGGCAAGAGATGGGTCTTGAAGTTCTTTTGCTTCACCTGATAATGAGTGCATTTGAATTTGTGGATGAATTGGGTGACTGGTTTTGATGAGATTGCTATTGGAATTATGTCACCAATGACTCCAAGTAATGCATCCAGGGCAAGATCACTACAGCAAAACTAGGAGAAGAAATAGAAATCATCAGCCACATTAACAGTGATAAATGATCATGGCATTGATGTGGGTTTTTTTTTTTTTTTCTTTTTGGAAGCAGACAGCCCTATACCTGGCTACATTTTCAAGACATAATGACATAAATAGCTCCTAGGTGTACATCTACCAATGGCCTTCCTGCCAACTTAGACTAGAAGTCAGAAACCGTTTAAGCAGAGGGGTGAACTTGAGGCTTGTCGGTCCAATCCACCCTGCAGTCATATTTTGTTGGATGTACACGGTGTTTCAAAATCATGAAATTTCAAGAATTAAAAATTCAAATTTGGGGACACTCTTTAAAAAATAGAAATATATAGAAATTTTGGGTCCACAGCCCACACAGCAATAATTGCCGAACTGCTCGGAATGGGGGATGTCAGCCAGTTTGCCACAAAACCTACATTCACACGGAATCTACTTGAGTCACTTGTTTTCCCTGGTGGAGAACAGATACTTCAGAATTTGGCATCCCTGACGTAGAGATTTCAGTTCAGAATTAGACAACACGGAACAGAGACACTCTACCCACTCAGAAATCATCCCACTTTTTTTTATTTTTCAAAGTAGTCAGAGAAAGCTTACCACTATCTTCTAAAGGTTTTATTGTTTTGTTTGTTTTGTCTAAAGTCATGAATAACTTCATATTTGAATTGCTAATAGCTCTCTTTATAATGTGTTGACATTTCAGTTAGTTTTAAATGGAGTAAAACTATTTGGGCAGAGTTAATCTAGCTAAGTGTAAATTAATATGTTTCTTTAGAGCTATACTGTATATGTATATGAACTCTTTCCACTGGGAGACATTTTGGAAGGCAATTAACTCTTTCAAAAACTGTCATTAAACTATCCCAAGTGGCTTCAAAGAGTTAACCCCTCTCCCAAGTATGCAATTAACTTCATTGGGGCACAGCAAATTACAATCTTGGAAAATTTGGTTGAGTTACTGTGGTTGTTACTATTGCTTTAAATAGTAGTAATAATGGATTTATGTAGTACCTTGACACCACAGAGCTAAAAACAATTACATTTAAATATCAATTTAATTTAATGTGAAACCATGTTTTGTCTAATCATTGTAGCTAATTGCCACCCTTTAGAAGCAGTTTCTACAACATTTTTATTAATGGTCTGATAGCAAGTTAGCTAGCTGCTTGGAACTTTCTTGCATGAAGTATCATGTGATGTGAATTTATGTGTGTCAAACATATCTTTTTAAATGTATTTACTAGCTGAGCTGATGTGTACATAATGCATGACCCAGTGAAGATTAGAAATGCCAGTGGAGTGAACATGTCTTTGACTCAAATAAGTCCGGAGAGTGTTCATAAGGATAAGATGAGGGCCTCAAATAACAGAGAATAACAGAACAATGAAAAAGGAAAGTTGGCTCTCTTATTCCTTCTGTCACCTAGGAATCCCTGTTAACAATCAATAGATGTTCAATAAATACCCGGAAATCAAGCAGTATTGTAACAAATAATGTTTGCAGTAATCTCCCTGGGACTGTGCAAGATGTGTGATATCAAAGTAACAAAGGAAGATTAAAATACCTTAAATGCTTTCTCCCTCAAGACCCTAAAAGAAGAAAAGATCAAATATTCAGTGGGAAATTAAAAGCAAAACAAAACAAAAACCAAATACATAATTTTTTTGTATACAATGACCAAACAGGGTGATGGGACTCAAAGTTAGGAGGTCTAGTTTTAGAATTGATTCTTCCACTTGTTAACTGTGGAACCTTAAGCAAGTTATTAGACATTTATGAGCCTTTTTCAATTTCCCTCTTTTAATGAAGAGAGAGATTACAGATATCTCATAGAGCAATTGAGAACTTTAAGTAAGATGGTTTCTGTTAAGAACTTGCATCGTGCTGGGCACATTGGAGATGATCAATGTGCTTCTCAGGTGTTAGTTGCCTTTACTTTTACATGAAGAAAAGCTTTTTTGCACCTTGAGTGTTAGGAATTTTCCAGAAGCAGTCAGTATTACTGTATTATCGAGTTTATGGAAATGATCTGCTTGTTCCTATCTGTGTTTCTTGCCTTGTCTGAGAATGCCTATCTGGACCAACACCTGGACCTTCTTTCCTGCTTACTTTCCTGATGATTTGGTCATTCTTGTTGCTGAGCTGGGGAAGGAGTTGGTGGGTTTGGGGCTGAGACCTAAAGTCCCATAGCACTAAAGTAGGAGATTTAGACACGTGTTTGTTTAGTATGTGTCGTTTAGGCAACATAATAGTGTCCACTTGATGCCATATTCAGACCAACCTCTTCCTAAAGACCGCAGTGTTGAGGTATTTGTAAGTGAAGCAGGATATACAAGGTCTTAGGTTAAAATCCATCTTTGTTTTTCTTTTTGTCACTCTTAGGCCATATACAGTGTGGCCCATTCGTCTTCCCACCAGAGGCTAAGGCCTATGGTAGAGATGGGTAGGGTAGACTAGTCGGCTAGGTGAGGGCACTGGCACTCAGGCTTGTGGTGGCAGGCAGCAGAGTGTCAGGCAAGCGGACAAGTGGTGTGGAAGGGAACACAGTCTAGTTGTCACCTGTAAAAAGGGTGGAGAGCTCAGAGGGCAGAACTAGAGACCCCTGCTGGGAGATGGTTGCTGGGAGTCCCTCCTCCACACACGCCACACCTCCAATCTAGGCTCCTGGGGCTTCATTTTTCTCCTCCTCCTCTGTGGGGATGGTGAACTCATCTGCGGCAGCTGGAGGGGAGGCTCTCTGGCTCTGTGCCACCTCTTCTAAGGAGGGAAAGGTAGGCCAGGCAATGACGTTTCAACAACAGGGCTCCATGTGCCTCATCTCCCCTTTCGCTCCCCTCTTCTCCCACATCCTTGAACTTGCTCCTCCCTCCCACCCTATGGCTCACATCTGTTGTGGAGGTCTAGGAATGAAAAGAGCTATGGGTTACCCCCCTTTTCAGCATCTCTTTTCAAGGTCGATTGTGGGGATCATAATTGAGCGGTGTGTTTTAAATGTAAAGTGCCATATAAATGGTAAATAGACTTGTAATTGCTGGGCACTCTTCTGTTTCAGATACCATAAGGTGGGATGGGAATGAATAGATATAAAGGCTTATTCCATAAATACCATGACAAAGTAACACATTCATGTTTTTCAACAAATATTTATTGAGTACCCAAGTGCCTCCTAGCAGCCAGGCATTATGATAGGTGCTAGAGAAAGAGAGTAGCAACCACAGAAACAAGAAACCTCCTTTCCACTTCTGCCCAGGGAACTTATGTCCTGATGGGGAGAGATATGCAATGAGCAAAGGAATAAATAAGATATATGGTTTTACAAAATGAAGCTGAATGCAATGGAGATAAAAAAATAAAGCTGAAAGGGGATAAAGAGATGAGAGATGGAATTTTAAATGTCATGAACTAGATATTATAATTATCTAATAATATTTAATATATTAATACTATCTAATAATAATCTTTTCAGAGAAGTTTAGATTTTCAAAATTAAAATCTATCCAAACATAGAGTAAAGGATGTGTTTTCTGTTATATAGATATCTTTCTAGAAATGTAATTTATGGGCACCTGGGTGGCTTAGTCAGTTGTGTCTGCCTTTGACTCAGGTCATGATCCCAGGGTCCTGCCTGGCGGGGAGTCTGCTTCTCTCTCCCTCCCCAACTTCTCCCTCTGTCCTCAACTCTCTCTCTCTCTCTCTCAAATAAATAAATAAAATAGAAATGGCATTTATGATTGTGCCTGTGTGTGTGTTTAAGTGTGTGTGTGTGTGCGTGTACGTGCACACGTGGGAGCGATTTTTTACAGTTCCAGAGTCAAGGTTCCTGCTTGCACCAATTCTTCCAAACTCCACTAATTCACTAATCCTTTTTCCAAATTCATTCTAGTTCTTTCAGTCTTCCTCTTGCTATCTCTTCCTCTCAACATACCTCATCTGTTCCTTAAGTTTAGTGGCATTTTCTGGCCAAGGTCATACTTGGATGTGCTCCTAGAAATTCAAATTCAAATTCAGAGGGCCTTGAGAATTCACAGAGGAGCCCTAGGCTTCATTGGGTGGACACAGCTCTGTGCACAGCTGTGATGTAGTGTCGAAGAACCCAGGCTCTGGGGTCAATCCTGAGATTTGATCTTCCTGGGCTTCAGTTTCCTTACTTAAAGAATGAAGATGTGATGTGAATTGAATGACAGGACCTAAGGAAAATATACAACAGGACATTTGGATGCCCCGACTGCTGATGTGAAGGAGAAAATGTACAATGTCTTGTTTATTGATGGAGGGTGGATGGTAGGTTAGAGAGGATGCTGAAGAAGACCATGAAAGGACACACCAAATGGTTTCAATGAGAAAGCTTTGTCTGCCAATGTTGTGTTTTCTGCTACCATATTGCATTGTACTGTTCCGTATCAGGAATGCTTGCAGTTAGTAGATATAGTCTCCTCTGAGCGCCACAAACTGTATCTGGTATTTTCTAAGGAAGAACTAAGGAAATTGTTGCAGAAGTTAAGAGAGTCCTCTCTAATGCTCCTAGACCAGGGACTTGATCCATTAGGATATGAAATTCAGTCATAATTCATCCACTCTGCTAATTTCTATGATAAATGGAGTTTCTTGTAAAATACACATATTTGTAATTACCGGGTTTTTTTCTTTTGCATTGTCATGGGAAAAGTGAAAATTTACACATTTGCATTTTATATTTTTCAGAATATTATGATGATACTTTGAAAATTTAATGTATTATATGACTATTTCCCTGTGTTTATTAATAAAATTATATAAAAATTAAAAAAATATATACTATAATATAATATACTCAAAAGGTACTATAATATACTCAGAAGGTACTAGGTGCTCACCTCCTGAGTTTTTTCTCATTATAAGTTTTGGAAGATAAATAGCATAGTGTTTTATCATGTCAATTGTCTAGTTTAGTGGTTTTCAGATTGGTATTATTTTTTAAAATCAATATAAGGAACCCTATATTTTCTAAATGAAATCCAGCATGGAACCTCAGGATGTAAGGAAGATAAATGGGATTAAGCTTGTTGAAATGGAAACAAGAAGTCTGGATCCTGCCCACTCAGCCAGTGCCCCTTGAGCTCTCACTGTTCTCCTCTCTCCCCAAAACAGCCTGTAAGACATTTCTGAGAAACACTAGTGTTTCTTGGGTCTTTTAGACCAACCAAAACAATTTATCAGAAGGAAGCTGACTCTAATCTTTCCTCAAATGCTCTGCATCCTTAAATTCTCTTTGCAAACAGTGGTCAACCTTACCTCCTCCCTAGACAATTTTGGGGTGGGAAGTGGTAGTTTGGGTTTCTCAGCTACCTGCTCCACCTCTTTCTTCTTTTGTGTTCCACCAGAAACCGTCTCACTGGGAAATTCAACTTTTCATCCTGCTTTACCTCTGTGTAGCATATGCAATTGATCATCTCATCATTTCTGGAGCTCCATCACCCTGGGTCCTGCAGTAAGGGCCTAAGGACTCTCAATAATGATGGCTTTGATTATGTCACTCCCTTTCTCAGAAACCCTCCATGGCTCCCTATTTCCTGTGAAATCAAGTACATACTCAGCAATCAATAATCAAGACCTTTCTTGATCTATCTGATAGAAAGCTTCCCTTTTAGCCTTAAATTTTATGACTGCCCTGGATTATTGCCTGAACCTGCTCTAGACCTCCCTTACTGTGTTTTTAAAATTGAGAAAGTTTACTTACAGTTGGGAAAAGAAAAATAAGGGTGGGATTAGGGAAGATATAAAAGGAAGGACCCTTCATCTGGACCTGGTATGATGAATAAAATTTAAAACGATAGAGATGGTAGCAAGGGCATGACATTTTCCCTGCAGTGCGTGAAAAGCTCTTGCCAACCCTATTAGATGGAAGTTATTTGAAATCAGGGACCAATGTGCTATTCATCTCTGGAGCCCCTCACTAGTACCCAACTCACAACTCTGTTCATCATAATCCTCAGTAAATGAATGCTGAAAAGAAGGAACAGCTAACAGAATTGGAAGTCTAGCAAACTTAAAAAATTTGCTCAAGTTAATATAGTCAATTACTGAATAGATTAAACCCCTTGAAAAATGAAAACTAATATAGAAATGTGTTTTTATTATCTAGTTCCCTAATGCATTTTTTGTTTTATAAATGATGCAATTATGTTATTGCAATGTATCTGTCTGTATTCATTAATAATTTTGTCAGAGGAAAGCCAGTGTCCTGTTGGAATTATTTGTATACCTGGACTTTCTATCACAGCTTTTCCAAAGGAAGCCCTATCAGTTATTTATGTATTTATTTATTTAGCCAAGTAACGCTACATCACAAAGCACTCTAAAACTTAATGACTTGAAGTAACCACTGTTTATTATTTATCATGAGTCTAAGGGTCATCTCTGTAGTTGTGCTGGTTTAAGCCAGGCTCTGATGATCTCAGCCAGGCTCAAACTTGTATCTGGGCCAACTGGTGGGTCAATGAGTGGCTGACAGGTTGGAGGATAACCTTGGCTCTGCTCTAAGTGGTCTCAAGCTTATTCTCTTGGTTAAGACAGTGAGCAGGAGGAGTACAAGGCCATTAGGCTCAGATCACACACACACACACATACACACACACACACAGTCACTTCCACCATATTTTATTGACTAAAGTGGGAAAAGACAGTCAAGAATCAAGGGATGGCAAGATAGATCCCATTTCTCAGTGGGAGAAGCCACAGAGTGACATGGCATAAGGTGTGGATACAGGGTCCTGAGAGCGGCAGAGAACTGGGGACACCCAATGTTGCAGTCAGTCTGCCACAGAAGACCTACATGCATCCTCAGTTTTTCTTAAGATTAAGAAAGGGACAAGGGACGATGCACATTAGCCTAGCTTGAAAGACCAGGAGCTTGCTTTTGCTTCATTGACGCTCAAGCTGATACTTGAAGGTGCTCAGAGTGTTACCATTCAACCTGCCCCTGCAACTGATTTAATTCTTTAAAGGTAATTCTATATTCCGTCCTTTTCATGCCCTCTTAGCTTCTTATCTTCTAACACAGGAAATGATAGATCAGTTGATTTGTTGCCTTTGTATCTATAATGAGTAGAGAAATAAAAGACATTGGGAAGTTCATAGGAAGAGATAAGTGGAGAAATGAAAAGAGATACTTATGGTTTACCTCTTTCTTTGTTTTTGAAAGGCAAAATCTCAAAGAAAGTAGAGTGCAATCTTGGGGGATATTTTTTGGTTTGGGAAGGATCTCACAAGGTGCATGAAGGCATCTGTAGGGAGGAAGTGAATGGAAGTGCTGATCCGGAGTATTGGAAGGCATGAGAAAGAAGGGACTGATCAATAGCTATTTTTCAAGTGCGGAGCATAATTTGTGTCAGGCTGCTGAAATGAGTTACTGCTTCATAGTTAATGGCTATGAGCACATTCCTGTTTTGCAGCACTCTCCAGAATGTTTGCCATCAACAATTCTAAAAGGCTAGGAGTGACTCACAGACAACGTGAGTAACGCACTGGAGCTTCGTGAGCTGGGACCGCTCCTTATCTGAAACTCTTCCCCTTGGACGTTTTGTATCTATACTTACATTCCGGTTTGGCTGCCTCTTGAACCACCCAGTACTCATGCCCTCTTGTTTCAATTGACCTTCTTCCATCTGGAGTTCTCATGGTTTCCCCACTCAGCTCTTTCCCAAGCCCTAAAGAAATACTATCTCTTGTATTCAAAGTGTGGTCCGTGGACCAAGGGCATAGATGTCACCAGGAAGTTCATGAGTTTCAGTCCCCACTCCAGATCAACCAGTGAGTCTTCATTTGAACAAGATTCCCAGTGGGTTCATGTGCTCACAGAAATTTAAGGAACACCACATTATTCCACAAACATTGATATTCACCTCTGCTTTTTTTTTCCCCCTCACTATTAACCTCCCTAGGGACCCCTTTTTTCTCTTACCTTATATCAGAAAAGACTCCTCAACTTTTCATTAACCTCTGTATGAATGATTCCGAAGTGTCATGAGCTACACTAGCAGAAATTGACATAAAGTCTCATTAAAATATATTTTTTTCAAGGTTTGGTATTTGCTTTGGTAATTGGAAACTGGAAATTGCTGTGAGGCCTTCTTCCTTTATGGAGTGGTATAAGCCACAAAACAGTCTGAAAATTAGACATGTAGGAAAACAAAGGCCACACCATTTTACCAATGTGAGTCCCTAATGTTAGTCGAGAATTCCTGCCAGCAGAGTGGGCACTGCTTATGATTGGAGGCATATTAGAAATATGATCTCATTCAAGTAGCTCCATTTCAGTGAGTCATATGCATTCACTGAGTGTTTTCATGAACCATGTGCCACACACTGAGCCAAGTATTATGTATTCATGATATGATGTAATCAGCACATCAGCCCTGTGGAGCATGACCCCCACTCTAGAGATGATGAAAGTGAGGTTCAGGGAAGAGAAGAAAATTGCCCAAGTTATACTGCTGGGGAACTGCAAGATTGGAAAGAGGTTGCATTCTTTAATCTATGAGATTTCTCCAACAGGAAATTCCTTTTTTTGGTTCCAAAAGGCTTTTTCCGCTGGGTTTAGCAGGCATACATTTCTGAGAAGAGGTGTTACACTAAGCTAATTCCTGACCTTCTTTCATACCTGGGAACAGGTATTTTGAGTTCTCGATTCCCATCCTTGTCTTCATTGTCCGTTTCAAGTGCTGTGTCCAGCATGACGTCCATTCTGATACTTCCAACAAGATGTCACCTCTCTCTTTGAATTGTGTGGCCTGTGGTTCTCTGGAAGCTTTACTTAATTGTGGAATTACCTGGCACCTTCTCTAACAAGGACATTCCATCCTTTGCTCCCCTCTGCATCCTTTGCCCTGCCTGGCACGGTGCCTGGCACATCACAAATAACACATATTTGTTCAGTGAATTGAATCCAAGCTGACTTCACTCTGACAGGGACCTTGGGAGTGTCAGAATGCTGAGTGGAGGGAAGGTTGTTAACAGAGGAGAATTTCTCTAAGCAGACTATTTCACACCTTTTGCCAAGGGCCAGCCCAGATTTCTCTTAAAATCCAGACCACGAAGAATGGAGGCTGAGGGGATGACAAGAGGAGACAGTCTGTTATAAGACCCCTGGAGCCACCTGGCCTGGCCTCCTAAGAAGAGGAGTCCACGCAACTGCTTTTGTTCCTGAAAAATCTCAACTAGAAAGAAAGCAAACATTTAAAACTTTCTCTTGGAAAGCTATTCTGCCTTTGATTTTTCAGAATGTCTTCAAGTGATTTGGGTCTATTTTTAATACCCGTGAGACATGATGTTGTAAGGAGAGCTAAATATAGGGGCCACATCCCCCTTTCTTTTATTCATTGGCCTTAATCTCCCTAGGAGGAAAAGAAAACGCACATATTTTACCACAGAGTTGTGACGTTTGCCCTGATGGGCCCTGCTGAAAGGAAATTCATAAATACTGTGTCGGAAATAAAGATAATGAATGGATTCTTTTTGGAGAAAACGTTAAGTGGGAGTTTCTTTATGTTAAACCTCCCCTGTCTGCTAAAGACTGTGAGATAGTTCGACTTGTTTTCCTTAGGGTCCTTTGGGGACAGCAGTCAGCCTGTGTTACTGGAGCAAGCTTTAGCACCCTACCATTGGAATCCAGAAGAGTAGGACACTCAGCCAAAAATAACACATGGCATCGGAGCAGCAGCTTCAATTCCGGTTCATTATACACTTGCAAGTCTTCTTCTTCCTCCTTCCCTCCTCTTCTTCCTCCTCTTTCTTTAAAGAAGGCATTAAGCTCATGTTAAAAGCGGACAACTGTATGAGTACCCATCGAACCAGAAGGAGGGACTAGGGCTTCTTGAAGAAGCACAAGCCTGAGAATCTATTCTGGAGGGCTGGGCTCTCTGTCTTGTGCATTCTTTCATGGCTTTGCATTTCCCACATAGCTCAGGATCTATTATTTCCATATCTGTGGCTCAATCGGGATGTGGCTTGGAAGAGTCCCTGGGTGAGTCTGCAACCTGGTGGCAGGTGCCATCATAGCCCTTAGTTGTTGTGAAGGGTGATTAAGAGGGACAGCAGGTGAAGGTGTGGCTATCAGAATGGGTTCTGGAATCACCACTTAGTCCACATCCTACCCTTTAAAGACCATGAGAACTTTGGAAAGTTACTGAATTTTTCCATGCTTGCATTCCCTCATCTCCATTGAAGAGATAATGATAACACCTTATAAAATTGTAGTAAAGATTATAGTGCATGGCATGCAGTAAGTACTCAACAGCCTTTAGCCTATAAGTCTACCATTGTAACAAAGGGTAGTGCCAAGGAATTTTCTAGACCGGTGACGTGATTCAGGCCCCTGGTTTAGTATATTTACTATGTCTTTACCATCTGCAGGATAGTCTTGGCTTAATTTGGTTTCTAAATTTGTTCACGGTCTTGATTCCCAGTGCTGTTTTAGGTAGGGTGGCAGACTCAGCTTTAGATGAGAAGTGCATCTACAAGTGTTAGATATACGCTCCATGTGGGCTGCCTCTTGGAGAAAAGGTGTCCCAGCCTCTGCTTCCTCTGCTGTTCCTCGATGGAACTGAATTGGAAACATTGGGTGGTTTCTTCCAACAAAGTGAAAATAAAAAGGTCCTAGAGAGTACTCTTTTTGCCTTACTCCAAAAAATATAGTTCCCACCCACTCCTTAAACCTTCCCCAAAAGGCTACATTTTTGAATCCCTTTGCTGTGCATGCTCCTATCTCTTTGTCTTTAAGAATGTCAGCTCTCGGGGGGCACCTGGGTGGCTCAGTGGGTTAAAGCCTCTGCCTTCGGCTCAGGTCATGATCTCAGGGTCCTGGAATCAAGCCCCACATCAGGCTCTCTGCTCAGCAGGGAGCCTGCTTCTTCCTCCCTTTCTCTGCCTGCCTCTCTGCCTATTTGTGATCTCTATCTGTCAAATAAATTAATAAAATCTTAAAAAAAAAAAAAAGAATGTCAGCTCTCCAAAGGAACATGCCTTTGTTAAATGCCATTCAAAAGACCATCTCTGCTGATCTTGGGTTGGTCTTCCTCTGAAGGAGATCTTTGGGGAAACAGGGCCTCAGGGCTTTTGGGTCAGAAGGATTCTTGTCCCCAAATTTCTCTGTGTATACAATCATTACCTGGAATCTATCAAAGGAGAGTTTGTCTGTTTGGTGTCTTTTTGGCATCCATGGATATTTGGATTTAGAAATGAGTCTAAAAAGGAGAAAGATTGCATAGGTCAGAGCACCATAAAGTCCTGGTGTTATAGTTTACATTACTGTGGAAATAGTTCAGAAATTATTATATTTAAAAATACTAGCACTCAAACATTTAAATCTGGATTTTACACCAAGGGTTGGGACAAGGTCTTCATGTTGCTCTTTGTAAAGGACACTGACATATAAGTGGGATTTCTAGAGTTGAACTATGTTGGGGTCAGTGTGTGGGATGGTATGGATCCCTGAGGTAGTTAGTGCAAGCATGTTTCCTTCTCCATAGCTCAGATATTATTTGTAGCTGAAATGATTTGCTTACCTGGCTATTTTCCCAGAGGATGGTGAGGACAGGGACGTGTTCTCTTTATCTCTTAATCACGAGTACCTGGCACCATTTTAGCACATAGTAGGTATCCAGTTCATGCATTTGGCATCCATGAGTAATAAAATGATATGAAGACACTACTTTGCAGCTATTTATTTAGGGAGAAAGACATTTTTCTTGACTTCTGTTATAGGACTGGATTTATCTCTGATGCCAGTTTGGGACTCAGAAAAACATTGAATTGGAATTTTGACATTTGGTCTGTCTATAAATTTCTGGTTTATTTGGTAGCTGTAATAGGCACATTTAGAATATAAAATAAAGTGAATTAAATATATTATAGAGTTTGTCCCCTTACTCTTACTCTCTAAATGCTGAAAATGCTAAACAAATGTGTGCTTAGTTTCATGGTTGCTAGGTTAATACCTGGTCTGCATCTGCAAATTGGCTTCTTTGTTGTAGAAACTTTAAAAATTATGGCTGTTCAGATAGAAGCTAGAAAGTATGAATTCAGCTCTTATTTTGTACTTCCTGTCATAATGCTTTTCTGGAAAGAATAATGAACATGCATGTCTGTAGCAAGTGGCCTCACCTCTAAATTATGGATGTAATTTATGATGGTTCGATTTGAGATTTTTTGACTTTATAATGGTGCCAAAGTGATACACATTCAGTAGAAACTGTATTTTGAATTTTCAATTTTGATCTTTTCCTGGGCTAGTGATATGCATAGGGTACTCTCATGGTGCTAGGTGGCATCAATAAGCCAAGCTCCCACTCAGCCATATGATCATAAGGGTAAACCACTGACATACCACCATTGTGTGCCCATACCACCATTCTGTTTTTTCACTGTCAGTATAGTATTCAGTAATTACATGAGATACTCAATATTATATTATAAAACGAGCTTTCTGTTAGGTAATTTTACCCAACTGTAGGTTAATACGTTATGAGCACATTTAAGTCAGGTTGGGTATATCATTAAGTGTGTTTTTGACTTACCATATTTTCAACTTATTATAGGTTTATCAGGATGTAACCCCATCATAAGTCAAGGAGGACCTGTTTTTTTTTTTTTTTTTGGTTGTTAGTCAGATCCTTGATGTTACTTTGACTTGGTTTTCATGATTTAATTTATTTTAGTTGGTAAAGATTATTCATCACTCATTTAATTCCAAGGTTATCTATTGATTCTTTTCTCCTCATTTGGTATTTTCTGACATTTTGTGGCACTCAAAATTGATTTATACAAAATCAGTCATCTAAATGTCCAGAGGAGGCGTCTTTCACTTGTCATCAGCTGTTTTTCTGAACTAATAAGTAGAATCGTCATGTATGTTGAGTTTGCTGAGTAATTAGAGGGCAGGAGTCCTGCTCTTCACACCAACTGCACCACACTTATAAAAATTCTTATGTAATTTTGAAAGTGAGATCACTGAGAAGGTTCTTCCAAGGTGGCAACCAATTTCTTGGTTGGGGACTAAATTGTTCCCTGTAACATTTTTTTAAAAGAGTTTATTTATTTATTTATTTATTTTAGAGAAAGAGAGAGAGAGAGAGCGCATGAGAGAGTACCCACCTGTATGTGTGTGCATGTGAGCAGGGGGAGGGGCAGGGAAGGGAGAGAATCTCAAGCAGATTCTGCTCTGAGCATGAAGCCCATTGCAAGACTTGATCTCACGACCCTGAGATCATTACCTGAGCTGAAATCAAGAATCAGACACTTCAATTACATTTCAAAAAAAAGGCATCCTAACTTGCTTAAAATGAGCCAGCATATTTTGGTTTACTTAAAAAGTTAATAATATCTATTTTTGTGAACAAAAATAAAATTTTACAATCCCTAAAAACAAAAAACAACAAAAAACAGACACTTAACTGACTGAGCCACCCAGGTGCCCCAACATGTAATATTAATCAGTCATTCTATTTCTAAGCTACTCTAAACCTATGCTCATAATAAATAATAATAATAATATAATAAAGCTTACTGTGCAAATAGGACTTCAAGGTATATCTTCCTTCCCATTGTTTCTTTCTGCTTCTTCTTTTTTTTTTTTTTTTAAAGATTTTATTTATCTGACAGACAGAGATCACAAGTAGGCAGAGGAGGTAGACAGAGGGCGGGGGAGCAGGCCCCCTGCTGAGCAGAGAGCCTGATGTGGGGCTTGATCCCAGGATCCTGGGATCATGACCTGAGCCAAAGGCAGAGGCCTTAACCCACTGAGCCATCCAGGCGCCCCACTTCCCATTGTTTCTTAAACTTAATGAGTTAGCCTTGTTAAAATGCAAATGAACTTCTGTAGATTTGGAGTGAGGCCCAGGAGTCTACATTTCTTTTTTAAAAATTATTATTATTTTTTAATTTTTATTTTGGTACTTTAATTTTTTTCAATTAATTTTTTTTATTGTGTTATGTTAGTCACCATACAGATGAATGGATAAAGGATTCTACATTTCTGACAAACTCCTAGGTAATGCTGGTCTATATACTTGGAGAAACAAGCCTACCTTGCAACTCAATTCACATCTTAATTCACTCCTATTTTGAAATTCTCAAACAGTATCTTGAGGTTTCCCTTGTGTTAAGATGTTACTATCAAGAGTAAATGAAGAAGGAAGAGATTCCCAACACCCACTCCCACCCTCCTGCCCATGCCAACTTAACATTTCATAACAGCAATGAGAACCTAAGTATGTGTGTAACTATGTAAACCAGTTGGATTGTTTTTAATAATCTTCAATCAAAAGAACTTGGTGTTTGATAAAGTCAATTTTCATGAGTCTTTGAATTCCTATTTCAGAAATTTATTTTTGACTTTGGCAGTCCTTCACCTTCTCTGTTCCAAGCCTTTCTCCTCTTCTGAAGTTCCCCTTGTCCCCATTCTCATCCCTTACCTGGTTGCAAAGTCTTACTCTTCAAGCCGAACTGGACAATAACTT
Organism: Neogale vison; assembly: GCF_020171115.1. Taxonomy (NCBI): domain Eukaryota; kingdom Metazoa; phylum Chordata; class Mammalia; order Carnivora; family Mustelidae; genus Neogale; species Neogale vison. The sequence continues at coordinate 49,436,012 of NC_058101.1, forward strand.
GAGTCAAAGTGTTAGGAGATAAAGCTTTAGGCTACTCTTCCTAGGAGTATTTGTGGTTTCATAGATAGTGATAAGAAAGTTTTTAAAACCAAAACGTATGACTGGCAGACTTTTTTTTTTTTTTTTTAGCTCCATGACAGTCTACTGGACAACTTTTTGGGGTAAGAGGGGCAGGAGGACGAGGAAGGTGGAAAGACATTTCCAGCCTGCTGTATAGCCTGTTTCTCATTCATCTTACTCCTAAGATCTACCTTCCCACTCTACTTATTAGTCTATTGGTTATTATTTTGAAGGCTTATGACTTCAGATGATCTTTCAAGTAAACTCTTTTAAGAAAGTATTCTGTAAAAAAAATAAATAAAATAAAATAAAAAAAAGAAAATATTCTGTAATTCATCTCTGCTTTGTTTAACATTTACTAAGGCAATACTCTGTCTCTGAGCTCCTTCAATATCCAGGGTACCATAAAGTCAGGAATAGTGTATAAACATACTGGAAAGGGAATCATTATTTTTATATTGAATTGGGAAGGATAAAGTATGGAATGTCTTCACCTGTTTGGACTTAGATTTGATTCTTCTCAGATCAGTGACAGATTCATACGTAGAGAAAAATTGAGGTTCTCATCTGTATGTTGTTTTTTATTACATTATTTTGCTTCAGGCTCAAGCATATCAAAGTAATTCAGATACTGTGGATGAAATCATCTGATTTCCATCAATAAATGTCTACTAAATCCTTCTGATTATAGGCAGTTGGTATTATTACATAGTTATAGGAAGACATGGTAATATCATGCAGTAATTAATTGGAGTCTACGTGGCTCAGATTTATACAACATTTAATGCCTATAGTTATAGCTAGGCTGTTTCTCACTTAAGTGATTTAAGTAGACTTTGGTATTGAAATGGATTCTGTTTCTTGGTTTGAATATGAGTCTATTGCTTTCTATCCCTGCTCAATATATGCAAGTTAAGAAAAAGTTCTTCCCAGTTTACCACTTTCTTTTTTATCATAGAAAACTTCTTATTCCATACAATTGAAAATGGTTGTTGACTGATTAATCACATAAGTTGATTAAGTTGGAGAATCATAAATCACATACATACACAAAACATTTGACTTTTGCTTAAAATCACAAGGTCCACATTTATTCACCATTATTTTGAGGTGGAGCCAAGGTCTTTAAGGTCTTTGCTATAAGCTGGAGGGGGTGTCTTTTTTTTTTTTTTTTGTATAGGCTGTATCCCTAAAGGAACCTCTACAAATTCCAGTTTCAGTTTCTTCAGTGTTAATTAAGAATGTAAAGACAGTGACCAGCAACCCAAGTAGAGAGGTCTGAACAGATTTTTATGATCCTTGCCCCTGCAATGGTAATTTTTTTAAAGGATTTTTTCTTTATTGAGTCTTTCCAAAACATTTGACTAGTTTCAGGAAAGCAACAACTCCCTTTCCATTGCAACTCACATTTTATAGAAATATTATTTAATTAAATTATGTAATTACATTAATAGGCACAACTGGCATAAATAGGGCTGGTAAAAAACACAAGTGAATCTTGGTAAGCATATAACCCAAAGCTCATGGTATATGAAAGAGCATTTTGCCAGTTTCAGTGTTCCACTGGCTACAGTCTTGTAGGCATTGTTGTAGTTCAGTTTAGATATTTTATGCAAGGAATGGTAAATATTAATTATTCCAGTGAAACAATGAACTCAAGACCAATACTTTTTTCTTCTTTTCAAAATATTGCTATAGGGCCAGAGTTCATCCATTTCAGATTTATCATTTTTATGATAGCTGATTTTGTTTTTTTTCTTTTTTTTTCTTTTTTCCAATTTATTTATTTTCAGAAAAACAGTATTCATTATTTTTTCACCACACCCAGTGCTCCATGCAAACTGTGCCCTCTATAATACCCATCACCTGGTACCCCAACCTCCCACCCCCCCGCCACTTCAAACCCCTCAGATTGTTTTTCAGAGTCCATAGTCTCTCATGGTTCATCTCCCCTTCCAATTTACCCAAAAGCACATACCCTCCCCAATGTCCATAACCCTACCCCCCTTCTTCCAACCCCCCTCCCCCCAGCAACCCACAGTTTGTTTCGTGAGATTAAGAGTCACTTATGGTTTGTCTCCCTCCCTATCCCATCTTTGATAGCTGATTTTGTTTATTTGTTTTTATTTTGTTTTGTTAGAATTAATATACAGACACCTCTGGTATTTTGGATTTGATATATTATTATAGTTTCTTTTTGTGAGTGTGTGTGAGAAGCAAATTCTGATGATTCACACCTTACTATTAGCTTCCAATTAAAAAAAAAAGCAAAAACAGAAGTAAATGTTTATAAGGAAATATCTTGAAAAATTTTAGTGAGAATGGATGTGAAGGAAGAATGTATAATAAAGTGGATGAAAAGGACTCAAAAATATTCTAGCCCAGCTGTTAAGTGAAAGTAGGTGCAAAATCCTATCAAATCCTAGGTAAAAGACCATCCATTTCTTCCATGCCTGGAGACTCCTTGGCTCTCTACTTATTTTCATCATTGTGTCCCTCTTCTCCTGGCCCAGACTTCCTTTCATTTTTTCCTCTAGACAGAGTATCCGTATCTACTTGAACATATTTATGACCTTATCATACCCTCATTGGACATAGTGGAATGCAGGGTTTAATGCATCTGGAAAACTCTTTGTTTTCTAGATTTTTGATTCTTAAAATGAAGTATTAACCCATTTTTATTGTATAAGCTAAAAGAAATTTCCTCAGAATCAAGGGAGGACTGACTAATGATGTGTTTTGTATAGATTTTTCCTTTGTAATTTTTTTAATATAACTTTTCCACAAGGAAATAGCATAAATTCTAAAAGTCTATTTCTTATTAGTCAGCATATTCTTAAAAAAAAAAAAAGAAAGAAAGAAAGATTTATTTATTTATTTATTTATTTGAGAGAGAGAGAAAGTGAGTAAGCACAGTGGGGAGGAGCAGAGTTAGAGGAAGAAAGAATCTTCCAAGCAGGTTCCACACTGAGCACAGAGTCCATTTTCACGACCCTGAGATCACGATCTGAGTTGAAATCAAGAGTCGGACACTTTCGTGCCTGTGCCACCCAGGCACCCCTAGTCAGCATATTCTTAATAAGCTGCTTATCTTGAGGAAAAAATAGTGATTTAATGGCAATCCTTGGTGTTGCTTGGCCTGTCGGTGTATTGCCTGATCTGTGCCTTCATTTTCACATGGCTTCTCCCTGTGTGTATACTTATGTCTACATTTCATTCCTTTTTTGTAAAGATACTGGTCATGTTGGGTCAAGGTCCACCCTAATGATCTTGTTTTAGTTTGATCACCTTTGCAAAAACCCTGTGTCCAAATAAGGTTACATTCTGGGGTACTATGGGTTGGGACTCCAACCTATCTCTGTGGGAGGACACAATACAATGCATAACATGGGTCATAGTATTATCATTTGCATTTGAAAAAACCATTAAAAAAAAAAAAGTATCTCCCAGTCGTGTCCCAGGGTAGATTAGAGTTTGCATCTTAAAATGTCAGTGACGTGATTTGGCCAGAGTGTTATCTATACTTTCCTTATAGTTTATTTTCATAGTCAAAACTTCTTTTAATGAAAGAATTAACAAAGACAGAAACAAAACTACTTCTTTTTCCATTGCTTGATTTAAGAATAGTGAATAAAAGCTATGTTATTTAATAAGCTCCTCTATTCATGTATGTTCTCATTATGTTTACATTTTGGAGACATGTACTTTATTTTATTAGTAGCAAATTTATACTGAAGTACATTTATTATTTGATGCTTCATTTTGCTTTCATTAGTTTCTTTGCTAAATGATAAGTAGCATCAAAGTCATGCTATTCTGAGTTTGCATTCAGACACAGAGTGACACTGCATTATTGAACACTTTTACCCTTTCCTTTTAAAATTCATATTTCTACATCATCTGTGGAAATTGCATCCTTAAAGCTACTAACTGATGAGCAGGAGAAATGCAGGCTGTAAACGAAGGGGAAATACTGGAGTGTAAGGTACATGTGTAGAGCAGACTGGGCTTGTGATGGAATCTATTTAAAATAATATTTCAGACTTACTCAAGGCTTGCAATAAATACTCTAGTTGGATTATTTCATGTTATTGTGACAACACTTCTGTATAGCAAGAATGGTGTATTGGCCAGGGTGGGCTAGGTTGTACTGAGGGAAAAAGCCACCCTGGCAGTTTATTTCTTGTTCCTATAGTGTCTGTTGTTGGTCCAGGTTACTCTCCAAGGCAACTGTTCTCCAGGAGTCGGCTCAACAATCCAGTCTGCCTTGGTATTAAGGCATACCTTATAAACACATGCCTTGTGATCATTGCATTATGGGGAAGGGTGGGCTGACCGTCAAGTGCTGGTGATTAAGGTCTCCCCGTGGAAAGTGATACCCATCCTTTTTCTCATATTCTATTAACCAAAACAAGGCATGTGGTTATGCTTAATTTTAAGGGGCTTAAAATTCAGCCTTGCTGTGTGATTGGAACATAAGAGAAAGAGGTACTGATGAACAATAATATGCCTAATTGAGATGATAATGCTTCCCTCTGGCAGGCATGGAAACTAGGTTCAGAGAGGTTGAGTGACCTACCCAGGGACATAGAGCTGCCTAATAATGGGGCTGCTAATCAACCCTAGGTCTTTTTGACTTCAAAGACTTTTTGTGTCCTGCCTTCTTTCACAACTGATTGAGCTACCTTGCAGATGATATGATTCAAATGGTAAATTGATTACTCCCAGATCTCCTTATGGGGTCCTGTTGCTAAATGTTTGCAGGAGGTGGGAAAGAACTGATGATTGGTAAGGCTGCCATTGAGTCTAGGGTCTGGGAAAATATTCTAGACCCTTGTTTCTCTGGCTTGTCTTCTTTTATTGTTGTTCATATTCTTTTACACCTCAGGATAACCTCTGAAAAAGCATCTGAGTGTTCTAAATAAAAGAGAGAAGCCAAGCAAGTAAAGGAAGGATTTTTCATTTATCTGCTTTGTTAGAGGTGAGGGGCAATGTATAGTCTTGTGACTATTAAATGGGTAGTAATGGCAAGTTAGGCTTGTATGGCAGGTTCTAGTCTATAAAACATGTTCGTCTATAATCTGAAGGTGCAAGCAAACCTACTTGTATTAACTGGCAGTGGCATTGTATCAGTGAGGTGTGATTGTCAAGACAGGCAATACAATCCAAGGCTGCACAGGTAAAAGGGCATTGACTGGCATGAGGGAGGGATCTAGAACACTGCAGTCAGATACGAGTTAACTCCTGGCCCATCACCTGAGCAGATGTCTTTGCCTCTTGAATTCTTCATCTATGAATCAGGAGCATAATGATGACTTCATAGAATCTGTGTAAAGAATAAATGAGGTAAGGCCAATGAAGCACTTAAAACAGTGCTGGGTACCTAAGTCCAAGCTTAGTAAATGCTCGCCGCTCTTATTATTATTATGGTGCTTTTTATTGGGAAGATTTTCCAAATAAGGTATGTGAAAATTGAGATCTATGTGCCATGATAGATCGTAACAGAAATACTAGCCTGGATTCTGGAATATTACAATCACTATCACTAGAGGTAGTGGAATGTATTTTGAGGCCAGTAACCAGGATGGAGAAATTACCCAATGGCCTCTCACATAGTTTGCTGAAGGAACTAGCAAAATCTCACCTGGAAAAGAGACATTTCAGCAGATACTTGAAACAGGGACCACTATTGTCCTTGGATCTTTGAAGCATTGTCCTACAGAATAGGTTTTACTCTTATTCCTTATGGAATTAAAAACAACAACAACAACAGTACAACTATGGAAGTGACAAGGGGAAGGATATCAATTCATTTGGGGACAAAGCTATCAACCATGGAACAAGACTGTCTCCAGAGGTGGTGAGTTTACCATATATGGTGGTATAAGCATTGTTTGGAGGGATATTGACAGGGTCATGGGGATTCAAACCTCAGAAGAGTGATTAGATTAGAGAAACCTCAAATGATACTCAAAACTGAGTTCTGTGATTTTAATCCTGGATTCTGAAGGGGATGAAGCCTGGTGATAGTGTTTTTACAAAGCTTCCCAGTTGATTCTGTTGTGCAGTCAAGTTTGAGAACCACTGTTCTAACTGAAAAGAAGTAGGTACTACCAACAGTAGTTCAGCAACACTTTTCATTTGAACACATTTAAAATTATAGGTAATCAATTCTGAACAGCAAGAGAGGGTCATTCTGTGCGAGAGACCAGTGAAGCAGGACAGACTTTATTTAGATTTGGGTTGGTTTATCTCCACATTTTGAGGAGTCTGTCCAAACTGATCATTTTGGATAATCATTTGGAAAAAGGGTTGAGGTCCATGGTCAAGGCTGAGTGTCTGTGGCAAAACATCCCATGGGGTGAAGCCAGGGACTGTAGATACTCAGGATTCAACTATAGGGATCAGTCTATTTTTCACCCAAGGGAGCTTGCTATTTTTCATGTTTACTGGCTGGTGAGTGATTCATATGGTGCTGGGAGAAATGTGTTCAAATGAAAAGTGTTGCTTCTATGTAAAGTAACTTATTACTTCCAGGATATTGCAGCCTATTGATACCACAGTGCAGAACAATGCAAATTCGTGTGTGTGTGTGTGTGTGTGTGTGTGTTGGGGTGAGGAGAAGATGGGAGCACACATAGAAATGCATATTTCCAGGGCATAAAGCATGCCTTCACACTTCCCTCCTCTGACCTTTACGCCAGAAGCATAAGAATGACCCATTGTCCGCTGGCCCTGGAACTTAGTTGTTCCTAATCTCTGGACGCTCAGTGGCTGAGCTGGCCTCCCGCCTGGCCAGTTGGCAGCTGTCAGGGTAGCCCCATGTATCCCAAATTTATTCCCATGTGGCTTCTTCCTGCCCGATCCTTCATCCTCTGGCCTGGCATTTTCTCCATGACAGTCTGCCCCTGAACTGCCCTCGCTGCCGCTTTGGTAAAGGCTTGCAACGAAAGGGAGTAACAGCCACTGGCGGATGCAGTTTGTGCAAGCAGCATCAGCAATGGATGAGACCTCCCCCAGGCTGGAAGAAGACTGGAAAAAAGGCCTTCAGCGAGAAGCGAGCTGGCAGGTAAGTGATGTCCTCAGCTCCAGATGGACCCTGGTCCTCTCTCTCCACTCTTTAGCCCAAGTGTAGGTAATTCACATTGGTCTTTTTGCAGAACTGCATTATCTGTAGGCACATCCATTTGGGAAAGGTCCTCATTAATTTCCATTTCTTTGTAAACCATGCAAATAAGACTCCAAATGAATTTACTCTATATTCTCAAGCAAGCTAATGGGGTTTTACAAATCTATAGATGTTGCTAAATTTATACTTTCTTAATAAAGGCCCTTGAATTAACAAGTTGCAGGTGTATATCAAAGGAAACATGCAGATTTGGTTTGTGTGAGTACAAGTTCATTGTAATATAAAAATTTAATACAACACCTGTCATCAGACTTACTTTATGGTGTTATAGTAGCTTGGAATAAGGGTCTTGGTTTTAACCTATTTTAATGAGGTGACCATCTTTTAATGCAACTTGCGTGCCTTTCTTATTTATGCTGAACTCATAATAGGTAGAAGCTCTGTGGTATGCAGAGAGTTCAAGCTAAAGGATTCATTTTGGTGTACAGGCAGTTTTCATTAAAATATGCAAAGCAGTAATGTTTATATGTTACAATACCTATTTCAAATTAGCAAAATTATATGCTCCTGTCTCATAAGCTGCCAACTGAAATCCCTTCCTAAATCCTGTTGAATGGCTTTGATTACTCTTCTTCACATTACACATTACACACCTCTAATGCATACTTTTACGCATCCACTGCATTGCTATTTAATTAGACAACAATATTGAAGAGCGATGCCAGAGCTTTTTTTTTTTTTTTCCCTTAAATGGCACTGCCTTATGGAAAAAGAACATTTCCATGCATGAAGCATTTCTTTTGGATGGTGTTGGATGAAGTGAAACTGTGATTTTCCGTTTTGTCTGTAGCAGAAAGTTTCACAGAAAAAAATGGTGATTTGGGAATTAGTTGATTTTCAACATCAATTATAAAAAAATAATTCTCTCTTTTTATAAAAAGAAGGAAATTTTCATAAAATTTCTCCTCTGCAGGAGAAATTTTAGAGAAATGTGGCACTGATATTGACAGGTATGTTCTGTTCTAAGCAATGTGATGTTAAGTAAGGAGCTTCCGAAAAAAACATCCTTCAGCCTGCCATGAAATTGGCGTCCTTCCACTTTGAGTGGGAGCATTATTTAGGAAGTAGGAAAGGATACAGAATGAATCTCTGCATGCTACTTTGAGAGTGTCATGTGGTGGGCCTCCAGGGGGTCTAAACAAATATTCAGATATTTTATGGTAGGTAGTCGTGACTTTAGGATTTTTGTCTTTTGTTTATGTGTTTTCCTTTAGAAAGTTAGCATTTTTATATATAGTCTCTGCTGAGCTCAAGGGAGGATTAAAGGAGAAAGGATGTGAGCAGATGACTCAGAGATCTCTGTAGACAAAATATTTAAATTAGAAACATGGAAGCCAAATGTTTATGTAAAAAAGCACATGTCCTATAATGTCAGCATCCATGAACCTTTAGCTTAGTAATTTCCCAAAGGCAAATAATGAACATGCTCTCTTTGCTACTTGCTTCCGAAGATGTGATCTTGTATAGCTGGTCAAACCCTGTCATTTGATAACAAAAACTTCTGTAGTGGAAGTAGTGCTTATGAAAAGGACATCGTAATCTCTGGTTCGGTCTCCCTGACTCAGTAATGCATGGCAGTGGATGGAAAAGATGTCAAATGTGTCAGCTTCAGCTTCACCTGCCTCCCCGCTTTGAGGACTACCTCTGTCCCATGTTCTAGTCATCAGTATGGCCATGCCAGCTCCACATATGCACAAAGTCGGCCTGCTTCTGCTGACAGTCAAGCTGTCTCCAAGGGAGGAAATGAAATATGATGGCACCAGATGCAAGAGCTTTGTGACAATGACTTCCTTTAGCCATCCATGGTAGTGATGAAGCTGTTTTTAAAATAAGTTGTGAGTGATGCTGAAGATTTAGTTTAGCCAAATACTGCATTTCTTACTAAAAATGATCCAGTACTTTCCTATCTACCTACTATACCTACTATTTACCAGTTATAGTGCAAGAGGTGTGTGTGTGTGTGTGTGTGTTTGTTTACATCTTTGTAAGATGCCTAGAGGTTTAGAAGATTGCCTCCATTTTAGGGATGAAGAAACGAAGATTCAAGGAGGTTATATAACCTGTCAAAAGCCATCCAGTGCTCAAGTTCAGGCCTGTTTGACTCCAGTGCCAATCCACTTTTGTTGCTGTGTGATCTGAATTGAATTTTATCTCATTTTTTATCTCACGGAATAATAGTTTATGAGCAGCTGTGATGTGGGCAGGCAGGAAGCAAAAGGAAGAAAGGGAGAAAGCATGACAATTTTCTAATAGAATAATCAATCTCTGAATCATTAAGACTTTAATAAAATGTTTTTAATCGTTTATTTTTTTAACTCTTATTCTATACCAGGCATGAAGTTACATTTCTAATTCTTACTAGTACTCTGATAGAGAGATATTATTTGATCCTATTGCACAGGTGGGGCGACTGAGACTTAGTAGTGTTAGGGAACATGCCCAGGGTCACACAGCTGCTAAGATGCTGAAAAGAGATGTGGACCCACCGAGACTGGCCCTGAGGCCACTGCTCTTACACAAGGCCGCCTCTCAGAGTATATTTTCAAATTATATTTTGATCCTATGTATTTTAACTATCTCATCTCACAATGATGTGATGGGATTTGGTATTTGAGAAGTCCCCCTGCTAGTTCTTTATTTTTGTTTTTGTGTTTGTGTTTGTGTTTTAAATTAAGAGTTGAACAAAAATGGCTTGCTCACTCACTTCTTCAGAATATATTTTAATTGGATGCTGTTTGCCTTAAATGAACCAGCTTACCCATGGAGTTGGAAATGAAGTAGATGCAATTTCTAGAATCAACTGTAAATCTGAAAATCCACTTACGCATATAACCCATACTGGAAAACCAACAGCAGCTGTGTCAAAGTTAATACTCCTGCCTCTCATGGCCCAGCTATGGGAGAACCTCTGGAACAGAGGTGGCAGTGGCTTATATCACCAGGTTAACAATCTGACCACTGGCAAACTACTTAAGGCAGTGACTTTGCTTCTTTGCTTGTAAAACGAGGGGATTATGCTTGAGTGAGGTCTTGAAAGAAAGGTGGGGGAGTGGGAGCATGGTGCTACTTTCTTGTTCTGGCAATTGACAGTTGAAAGACCTTATGGAGGGGCAAAGGATTTGTTTCTGGATAATATTATATCTTGGGGTCGTTTCCTTTAAAATAACCGATGTAATTGCAGTGTGGCCATTTTGAGCTTGTCTGTCAATACTGCCTGTCTGTGCCTGTCACCCCCACAAGAAGATAAATTTCTCAGGGCAGAGATGCATCTTGTTTGCCTCTGTGTCTCTGCACTTAGCACTGAGCCTGGCACAAACTCAACCCTGATTAATCTTGTCGAACTGTGAGAATTGCAAATGTGAGTTGGAAGAAAGCTAAGACATGATCTGGCCCTGATATTGCACTTGAAGAACCAAGGCCCAGGGAGGCTGAGTGACTGCCCCAAGTTCCACAGTTGGTTAGTGAGGGGAAGGGATTACTGCTCTGAGCTTTGACTTTCTTTTCTCTGGACCACTTCTCTATGAACTTCCTATGCCTCAACTTTCTCATCTGCAAAATTGGAGCTAGACCATTCTATCTGTGTCTGTTTAGGTATCTTTATTTATCATAGTACCCCTATCTGGACAGGTGTTACAGCATAAGCATAAAAAATATGGGGTCTAGGGCTAGTCTGCTGGGTTCTAAACTTGGGGTCATCATTTTCTAAGTATGTAAACTCTCTGTACTTCAGTTTCATCCTCTATTCAACTGTAAAATGGAGGTAATTATCCTAGCTACCATATAGGATTGTTGTGAGGAGTAAACATGTCAATTTATGGAAAGTACTTAGAAGAGCACTTCAGTAAGTACTGTAAAGTGACCCGTTGAGCATACTGTATGTGTCAGCTCCTGTCTATCTACTGTCTGTAATGCTTTCAGTTACTCAATATTTCTTTGAATACCTACTATGTGCCAAGCATATCCACAGTTAAGTGGATAAGAAAGTAGCTAGAGGCAATGCCCTTAAATTTGAGGTCATGGTGGGATAAGTGCAGCAGGTCACTATAATTACAGAAGCACAATAAAATGCTTTGTATCATGGAAACACTGAAGAATAAGCTCATAGAGGAGGTAAATCTAGAGTCAATTAAACAAAGAGAAGGCTTTAAGCTAGACAAAGAACTAGGAAGAGAATTCAGGGCTAGAGAGAACAGATCAGAGACAGGAAAGGGAGAGACTCTAAGGTATGTGTTAAGCAGCCAGTTGTTCTGGGTTCTAGTGTTTCAGTGTGAGGCAAGAGTAGTGGAAGATAAGTCTAAAGAGGGAGAGAGTAGAGAGGCCCTGTGTGGTCAGACCAACTATCTTCAAATGGCCGTGGGGAACCATGGATAGGTTTTAAGCAAAGGTATGACATAAGGATCAATTTTTAAATTTTTTTTAAAGAAGGATCATTATGATTTCTGTGGATGATAAATTGAGGTATGGTAAGAGTAGAGACCAAAACCCAGTGAAGAAGGTGCTTCACTATTTTAAGTAAGGGCTGCTGGATCATGGAAACAAGATGCAGATGGAGGGGAAATTCAGAAATATATAGAAGATACCAACCTCAGGATTTGATGATTGACTGATGCATGGTGTGAGGATATGGGAAGAGTCAAATGGCCCCCAGGTTTTTCTTTAAGGTGTCTAAGGTGGATATGGGTGGCATTATCTGAAAAGAGATTACCAGACAGAAATGGTCTGTGGGCTCATGGTGGGGTGGATAATAACTAACAAAATGGTGGAGAAGAGTTATAATAAATATAAGTAATATTGTATTTTATACTAGGAGGATAAACAAAACCCAGTGAGGGCTCAGAAATCTCACAGAAGATAATAATATCAGGAATGTACTGATCAAGGGCTTACTTTGTGTGAAGAGCTGTTTAAGAATTCTCCTTATATTAACTCATAGAATCCTTATCATTGTGGCATTAGGGAGATATGAGTAGTATCTTCATTTTATAGATTAGGGAGTTTCAGAGAGGTTAGGAGCACTTAATAAGTACATGGGGCCTGGGCCAAAGCAGACTGGATCCAGTGCTTTGTAAGGACATAATCCTTTGTAAGCACCAAAGGATTATGTCTATCCGCATGGTACAAGAGGGCAGGGATGATTTCATAGGGTAGATGGCTTTTGAGCCAGGTTTTTAAGGAGGAGCATAGTTTTTAAAAAATTTACTTAAATTCACTTTAGTTAACTTATACTGAGTTATTAATTTCAGGGGTAGAATTTAGTTGTATATAACACCCAGTGCTCATTATATCAAGCATCCTCCTTAATGCCCACCACCCAATCATCCCATCCTCCCACTCACCTCCCCTCCAGCAACCCTCCATTTGTTTCCTATAGTTAAGAGTCTCTTATGGTTTGCCTCCCTCTCTGTTTGCATCTTACTTTATTTTTCCTTCCCTTCCCCTATGTTAATCTACTTTGTTTCTTAAATCTCACATGAGTGAAATCATATATTTGTCTTCTTCTGATTGACTTATTTCGCTTAACGTAATACTGTCTAGTTCCATCCATGTCATTGAAAATGGTGAGGTTTCATTTTTTTTGTTGACTAAATCATATTCCATTATAGATATATACCATATCTTTATCCATTCATCTGTTGATGGACATCTGCACTCTTTCCATATTTTAGTTATTGTGGATACTGTATAAACATTGGGGGGATGGTGCCACTTCGATTACTATGTTTGTATCCTTTGGATATATACCTAATAGTGCACTTTCTGGGTTGTAGGGTAGTTCTATTTTTAACTTTGTGAGGAAAATTCATACTGTTTTCCAGAGTTGTTGCACCAGTTTGCATTCCTACCCACAATGAAAAAGGGTTTCCCTTTATCTACGTTCTCGCCAACATCTGTTGATTCCCATGTTTCATTCTATCTGGTGTGAGGTGATATCTCATTGTGGTTTTGATTTGTGTTTCCCTGATGCCAAATGATGTTGAACATTTGTTCATGTATCTGTTGGCCATTTCTATGTTCTCTTTGGAAAAATGTTTGTTGATGTCTTCTGCCCATTTTTTGGCTGGATTTTTTTTTGGCAGGGGGGTTGTTGAGCTTGATAAGTTCTTTATAGATTTTGGACACTAGCCCTTTATTTGATAAGTCATTTGCAAATATCTTCTCCCATCCCACAGGTTGCTTTTTAGTTTTGTTAACTGTTTCCTTTGTTGTATAAAAGCTTTTTATTTTGATGAAGTCCCAATAACTCATTTTTGTTTTTGTTTCCCTTGCCTTTGGAGACATGTCTAACAGGAAATTGCTGTTTATCAGATCAAAGAGTTTGCTGCCAGAATTCTCCTCTAAAATTTTGATGGATTCCTGACTCACATGTAGATCTTTCATCCATTTTGAGTTTATTTTTGTGTCTGGTGTAGTGGTCCCGTTTCATTCTTCTCCACGTGACTGTCCTATTTTCCCAACACCATTTGTTAAAGAGACTATCTCCCCCCCCCGCCCCGTTGGATATTATTCCTCCTTTGTTGAAGATTAGTTGACCATAAAGTTGAGGGTCTGTTTCTAAGTCTCTGTTCTCTTCCACTGATCTATGTTTCTGTCTTTGTGCCAGTACCATACTGTCTTAATGATTGCAGCTTTGTAATATAGCTTGAAGTCTGAGGAGGAACATAATTTTTGAGCAGTAAAATCCTGAGTTAGAATCAGAATCCTGGCTCTCCTAAATCACTGATGGTGGATATGCCCTACATGAGGCAGACAGAACAGTCTCTTATACTTGTCTCTCTCTGAGTTCAGCAGGTCTCCTAAGGTTGTTAGACTAGCTGAGTTCCTCAAGGTGGGACAGGCCAACTACATTGCTCTGAAAAAGGCTGCACACAGTGAAAGAGGCTTCTAATAAGTCTTTCCCAGTGCTCAGCAGGTCTGTGCCTAATAGGCTATGATGTATGGGAAATGGTAGGCCTGGAAGCTGGAGGTCTAAGGAAGGTCTACTGGTGCTAGATGTGTGGCCTCAGACAAGTCCCTCATCTTTCCTGAGCTCTCTTCTTCTTTGTAAGATGGGGAGCAAAATATCTACCTCCCATGTAAAAATTCAGTGAAACACTGTGTGTTTGAAAGAAGTTCATCTGCTGTAAAACATCACATAAGTGTAAGATTTTATCTCTATTAACTGAAAATAAAGCAGAATTGTGTTATTGAAATAATGTCAAATACAGAAATAATTTTGTGTACTCTCTTCCAATTCCCTTCCAATTCCATTACTATTTGTGGTTTAGTTTCTATGTAGGAAAGAAAAATAAGTAGGTTTGATGGTGTTTTCTGTTCTCAGGAAAAGATTCATTTTTTTAATGTTTGAAGCACCTTACATTGGGATCAGTGGAATAGTAACTCACATTTTGAGTCTACTTCTTGTTTAGAGAAGTCTGTTTCAAGATACCAAAGTAATCTATCAGATGATTAAATGGTGATGTTGTGTCAAAGTCGGCACCTGCATGTGGACTGACCAATTTTGACTTTATGTCAAAGGTGTGATGGACTTAGCAAGAAACCTTTGAATGTAGAACATGGAAGAGTTTAGGTTAATTAGAAAACAAGTTCCTTTTCTTCTTCCTTGTTACATTTCTGACACAATGGTATGTTTAAGAAGACCCCTGTCCTTGCTGGTTCCAGTTTTTTGTTGTTGCCTTTTAAATTATTTGGGTCTCATTCATTCATTCATTCATTCATTTTGGTCCAGGAAAGTAAAGTGTTTGATGTAGTTCTTAGATTCAAGAAGAGAACTGGGGGTAACCTGTCATTGTGTCTTTACCCTACATGCTATGCTGTTCACTCTGAGCAGAAGCAAGTCCAAAGACTAAAGATAGATAACCTTATAGAGCTTCTCTCCATAGCTTATTCTTAGGTCTAACAAACAATTCTGAGGTTAAGGAAATTCTTCCTTGTGGTGGATTTAAATGGCACCCTTTGCAGCTTAGGACCAGTTCTGCTTCTTCATCCTCCCTGGAGGTGGAGAAAAACAGCTCAGTCACTGTCCTCAGGAATCAGCCTTCCTGGCCTTGAATATAATTATGAAAGCAGCCCTCAGCTTATGCTTCTCAAGGCTAAGCAACCTAAATCCTTAGGTATAATACTTCATTTCCATCTTCTTGAGTTTCTCTGAACCTTCTCCAAGTCTTCTCATTACCCTTAACTTCTATAGCCTAGAAATTTTCAAGAGAATCCAGCTAGGGGTAACCAGTAGTGATCATATGCTCTTTCATTTAGTGAGCTAAAACACATTTATAGAGCTCCACATTTTAAATACTAGACCTCTGGGCAAAGCACTGAGGGTACAGAAATAAGTAAAAACAGCATAATATAGCACTTAAGAGCTAGGTTCATATCATGGATCACTGCTTACCAGCTGTATGACCTTGGGCATGTTGTTTAAACTCTATGTCTCAGCTCCCTCATGGGCAAGATGAGATAATGGTGGTATCTATCTCATAAGGTTGTTGTGAGGATTAAATAGATAAATACATGCAATATACTTGGAATAGTGGTTGACACATAGTTATGGCCATGTAACTGTTGGTTATACAAAATAAAAATTAAATAAGATGCAGACCCTGCCCTCTAGCTATACCCATTCTAGTTAAAAGGATAAACTAATAAATAAGCATCTAATTGCAATTTGGTATGTTCAGTACTTTAGCAACATGTGAGATGGACGTTCAGAGGACCAAGAGGAATTATGTCTCAGGGCATCAGGAATGGCTTCATGGTTCAAGGAAGGTAAACTGTTTGATATACTTCTTAAATTCACATATCATTGACTTATAGGCTGAGAGAGACCTTGGGATGACATCTCATTGTTCACTTTCACCTTGCAAATCACTGAGTTGGATCTTAGGGGAAGAGTAAGGGATTTCTAGGTGGTGAAGAGGATGAAAAGGCATTCTAGTCAGACAGAGCCTTGTGAACAAAGAACTGAAAGAGTAAATGTTGACACATGTTTGAAAAACGATGAGTGGCTAGTTGTGTCATGGGCATGGTGGGAAATGAGGCTGGGAAGAGGGTCTTCCATCTGGGTGACATTAGATTGTGAATGGGGTTGGAGGCCTTTTATCCTTATCCTTAACCTAACCCATGCTCAGGAAGCTGTATTTTAAAAAAAGCTATAGATCAGTCAGGGAGGCTGCCAAAACACTTCATGCTTCTCTTCTAGTAGTTTTCTTACTCTGTCTTGGATCAGAGTTATGTGTCAATCCCTGGAGGCCAGAATCTGAATCTTACTCATTTTCTTTTTTCTCTCAGGGCCTATCATAGTACCAGGCATGGAGCAGGTTTAAGTCACGTGTGTTGAAATGAAGTTTGCTGTGTATAACCAGTGCCCTCATCTGCCTGGTCTAGGACAGCCTATTGTGTTTTTGCATGAATGAACAAATGCAAATAAATGAATCCAGGGATTTTACAGTTTTCAAATTTGACTCAATTTCAAGCACCTCTTGGGAAAAGAATTGTTTGTGTAAAAACCCCAAAACCAATACGAGAAACAAATCCTCCCTGTGGTGTCTTTGCCTTTTACATTCAGCTTCTTGTACTCCTGTATGTCATGTTCCTGGGCTGATTATTCTGATTGGGGCCTGGTGAACCTGTGGTGAATTTAAGATTTATATTTTTCTCTTCTTGAACTCCTTCTTCAGCAGCGACTTACACAGGTCACAGTGTTCACTGATCATGGATAAAGAACATTGACAATGCGGAGGGCAGATTTTAAAAGAAGGTTGGGGGAAAAGGCAGGTCTTGAGCATCGAAAGAGACAAATATGTTTTACATCAAGTTTCCCTGTTGAAAAAAAATGTCAAAAGAAGTGAGAAATACTCAAGTTGTAGCAGCTGGTTGAATGCAGTGATTCTCTCACTTAGGGCGCAAAAACCGCAATTTTCTATCTAATTCACTACTCAATCATTCCATGGCCCCTGTCTCAAGCTCAATTTAAGCTCAGTCCCCAGTACACAGAGCCCCTGTACAGTGTATAAAGAAATGACTAGCTGAAGGGACTGAGGGGAAGAAGGAGCCATGTGGCGACCCAGGGCTCGAGTTACCAAGTGGTCCTGGGATCACATGGCATCTCTCTCCAAGGGCTCTCAGAAAGTCCATGTAAAATAGGTCATTTCTCCTTTAGCCTTTAAATTTGATTATCACTGACTGATAGGATAATATGATCAGACATAGCCTGATGGTTCTGTTCAAGTGTTCACCACATTTATTGGGGAAACAGACAAATTTACTGGAGACTCGGGGGTAGTGCCTGGATTGAAAGTTTGATGCCTCAAGGGCTTTGAATTGAAATGGAAACAGGCTGGCTCTGCAGAACTCTATTACTGTTGATGACTATTTGTCTTTTTCAGAGGAGTTAGGGTGAGCAATAAATATGACTGCTCTTTAGGGAAAGCGTCCTAGAAACGGTTAGATCTTTCCTTACACATGTCAATTGTATTTCAGTTTTCAAAGGCACTTTTCCATTTATACTCCTTTTTCAATCTCCCTAGAAGCCCTATGAAGGAAATGGCAGCAAGATTATTATTACCAACTGTCAAATGAATAAACTGAGGGCTGATAGGTTAAGAGCCTTACCAAACAGGACCAAGACTAGAACCTGAGTATGAAGTGCAATCCTGTGCTTGTGCATGCAGATCAAGCTGCCTCTCTGGTCACTGGTCAAGGGTGTGCTTTCCTGAAGCTTGTAAAAAACTGCATTCTTAAATTAATACCTAATCAATTTTCCCTCTCCTAAAAAAGTGTGACATTTAAAATGAAAAACTTTTATGTAACTGTTTCTGAGGAAAAGCTTCACTCCCTAACACCAACAATGAAATTGTCTGGTGAAAAAGCAAGATGTTCATGTTTCTCCATGCTGATCATAATGCTTCCGGCATGGGCTTCGTGCAGTGGTGGGAGTCCAGCAGGGCTATTACACAGTCAGTAATCCAGGGTATGCTGCAGAAATACATAATTTTGCGTAACACTCTAAGAGACTTTATTTTCAGCATTGCTGAATTTCTTTTTTTTCACACTGGAAAGGAGGCACACTATCTCCCGCAACTCAGCTTCTTGCCAAGATGTGACTTAAATAGCATGAATCACCTCTACCCCACCTTTTGGTTGAAGCAATGTTTCAGTGAATCAAAGACCTGAATTAATGAGACCAAAATATTTTCTTGATAAATTTTTGGAAATTGAAATGAGCAAGAGGTCACATGACCCAGCTTTGTTATTTGTGTGGGAATAATAATAACGTCTTAGATGCCTCAGTCTTTGAAATATGTTCTTTTCCTTAGTAATTGGTCTTGATGTTCACACTTGGCTTGAGGAACTATGGAGAAGCATCCTATGCTCTACTTTTCTTGCATCATTAATGTGCTCTTCATGTGTGTGTTTCATTTGCCTAGGGTCAAGGTACTCTTTCTCTCCCATCTGCTTTCTCAACCAAAAACACAATACATTTTTTTTTTAAATGCTTATCAACTCACACTTACTTAACATTCTAGAATGTAATATTAGTTATATTATTTATAAGCTTGAGCTCTGAAGTCAAACCAATGTGAGGTTGAATCCTGCTTTGCTATTGACTACTTGGATAACCTTGGATATATATCTGCTATAGAGCCTCCATTTCATCACCTTTAAAATGGGGTTACAATAGTAACTTTTTTTCTACAGTAATTATGAAAGTTAAAGGAAATAAGCTACCCAAATCCCTTGGCCAAGCAATTACCATATCAAAAGCACTTAGTAAAGCTTAGCAATTATTACTCTTATTATAAAGATATTTCTGTTTAGACCAGAATCATGATAATTCTTTTCAGGATCCCATTCGTGCCAACCTACTAAGAAGTAAAATATAGAAAGAGATGATCAAAAGTTATCATGTTATCAGTTAAAATTATTGTTTATATAGTAAAGCAAAGGTATTCAGAAAAATTAAAAAAAACTGTTAGAAAAAAATGAGAATTGAGTTAGTTGATTCCATATTAAATAAATATACAAAAATTAACAACTTTATGGCACAGTGGTGATAGCCAGTTAGAAAATACAAAGGTAAAAATCATTCAGTATATTATTAAAATATAAGCAATCTAAGAATAAACTTACTGAGTGATAATGCACATTCTGTATGGAGAAAACAATAAAACCAACAGAAGACATAAAAGAAAGCTTGAATGTATGAAAAAAAGTGTCATGTTCCTAGGAAGGAGCAATCAATACTATCAACACTTTCATTCTTTTCAAATGAACGTACATATTCAATATAATTTTAATCAAAATAATATTGTTGCTATTGTTTTCTGGAAACTTGACCAAATGTTCTAAAGTTTATCTTGAACAATAAATAGAATGAAAGAGTTAAAAACTATTTAGGAAGACAAGTAGTAAAGCAGGCTTTTCTCAAGAAGATATTGTAATGTACTATACAGTTATGGTAATTAAAACAGGATGTTCTGGAGGAAGAATCAACAGACAAATGGGGTTAAAATAAACCAGAAACAGACTCTAGTAAAAATAAGAGTTTAGGATGAGGATGTGGTCAAAGTTACACCACCTAATAGTTGAGGGCCTCACAATTATGCAGTAAATGATATTGAGTCACCTGATAGAGAGAAAATTTTACAAATTAAATTCCACAGAGAAAGAGTAAAGTAAAAAAATTCCCAAACATATAAATGAAAGAAAAAAATGTAAAAAAATATTTACCTAATCTTGGAATGAGAAGGTTTTCTAAGCATAAAGGAAAAAGTGATAATTTTGATTATGTAAAAATTTAAAAATTCTCTGTCAGAGGTGTAATTAACAAACAAAAACTTAACAAATAATAAAGTAAAAAAAAAATCTGGCCTAAAATCTTGATTTCTTAACAAACTGAGTTCACACAAATAAGAAATAACTTAATATTCCACTAGAAAAAAATGAATTTGGTCTATAAGCAATTAATGGGGACACATGTTATCATGGAAAAAACTATAGTTTTTCAGCATAGAAATCCAAATCAAACAATAATGAAACACAAGGGGTAAAGATTTTGAGAAGTAGTCATGTTGGTGATGATGTTGGTAATGATGTGATGAATCTTATGCAGCTATTGCCTCTATCTTTTTAGGAGAAGTTATAAATTATTACTGACTTTCTGAAAATTAACTAGATAACATGTATTAAAAGTTTTAAAACTTGATTTAATATGATTTTAGAACTAGGTCTTAAGGATTATCAGAGACAAATATAAAACTTTGTAGGGGCACCTGGGTGACTCAGTCAGTCAAGTGGCTGCCTTTTGGCTCAGGTCATGATCCCAGAGCCCTGGCATCTAGCACCACATCTGTCTTCTTTCTCAGTGGGGAACCTGCATCTCCCTGTCCCTCTGCCTGCTGTTGCCCTTGCATGTGCTCTCTCTCTCTTGTGATCTCTCTTTCTCTGTATAATAAACAAATAAAATCTTAAAAAAAACTTCTTTTAAAAAGATTTTTAATTTAATGTTGTTTGTCATCATAAATTTCCAATTATAGGCTAATGGTTAGATGTACTATGATACAGCCATCAAAAATGGTGTTTTCAATATTTAATGTAGGAGAGAATACTTTTGATATAATATTAAGTGAAAATAATGGAAACTGTACTTTAGATTAACTAGGGAACCTGAAAACCAACAAAAGACAGGTAAGACATCAAAAAAGTTTAAAAAAGTTTAAAACCCATAGGGCAAAAAGAATGATAGAGGAGATAACATTGGTGAAGAAATGTCAACTACACTGTGAAAACTCAAACGAGAATAAACAAATGGTAACTGACTTGGCACAGCATTAAAATAATAGTGCAGCTTGTAAGGGAAGGAATCAACAAAAAGCAGATTGTTTTGCACTGCCAGATTCAGGAAATGCTTAGGAACTGGATGTGGCAGGTCTCTTAGAAGGTGAGGGTGTGGAATGGAATAGAGAGTAGGTGAGCAAGTAGAAAGTATACAGAAAAAAGGCAGAGAGACCAGGTCGCTTCTCCAAGAAGACCAATGCAGAAACAGTTCACACCTAACAGAGTTGAGCCAGGAAAGATCTGGATTTCAAATACCATGGAGGAACTGGTAATATATAATGATGAAAATAAGGAGATTTTAAGTGAAAGTTTGCATGCTGAGCAGTGAGACCCTAGTTCTCTCATCGTCTCCAAAGTGTTGGCAACTTACTATATTGTTTGTCAGAGAGGAGAACAAAGGAGTCCTCTCTGGGGAATGAAAAAAAATCCAGGGGTCAGCCCAATAGAAAAGGCCTCCTAAGAAAAGTTCGACTCTTCTCTATGTCACACTGGCATGGCAATAAAGCCCACCACTTGTAAGTCCTTCCCATAGTCCTGGAACTTCCAGTCAGCCTTGGATGGTTTACTCTTAAATGGAGCGGATGACCAGATACTATTGGAAGATCTCTAATATGAAAGAAAGAGACTGAAACAAAACAAAACAAAACAAAAATACTAGGAATAAATTAAAACAATGCAGAACAGAAAAAAAAGCACATTAAAAAAAAACCTCTAATTTATTTTGGGAAGTAATACAATACATTGCATTCATGATACAACAGTGGACAACTGTGGGAAGAAACATTCAGAAAACCAGAATGGGCTCTTGGAAATTAAAAATACAAAAGCTGAAATTAAACTGAAGGGTTGGAAAACACATTTGAGAAAAATCCCTGAGGAATTAGGTAAAAAAGACAGAAAGTAGGAAAGGAGAAAACAACAACAACAACAACAATAACAACAACAAGAAAATTTGAGCAACCTAGGAAGCCCAACATCCAAATAATAAGACTTTCCAAAAGAAATGCCAGATAAATTGAAAGACATAAAGTTACAGATAGAAGGGTCTACTCCCTTAATTCCAGAATAATGAGTGAAACACACACAAACATAGATACACACACATACACTTGGAAACATCACTGAAACATTTCAGAGCATTTGTAATAAGCTTATTGAAGAAGGCTGTAAGCAAAGGATTGAGAATCAAATTAGGGAATACCACTTGTACCTAGAAGAGATTATTATATTCAAATGTTAACAGATTCTCAACCTAGAAGTCAATATTCTTCTGCTGTCTCTCACTGACATGGGAATAAAAATAGTAGGCCTCTCATAGGATCAACTAGGAAGATGAATGTATAGTTGATAAAGTTTTGGAGCAGAGTAACATTTATTCAGATTATGAAGTCTTTACAAATTCTCAGAAAGTCACTAAAGAATGTGCTCCAGAAAAATAAGAGAGTAAACAAAGAAAGAAGATATGGGTTCCAGGAAATACGACGTCCAAACCCAAAGAGAGGCAACATATATTCCCAACATGATGGAGAAAGAGAGCTCTAGGTTGTCAGCTATGATGCATGCCTGAAGAAAAGCAAGCCCAAATCACAGCACAAACATTAAGCTCAAACATTACATCCCAGAGGGATGTTTCTTGGGAAAAATGGAGGTGCAAAGTTGTCTGATGTGAACATATTGGAGGTATTTTTCAGCTTTATTGAACATATTGAGAGGTATTTTTCAGCTCTGACATGGAGTTTGTCATTGAATAAAAAATAAAGTAAATAAAAGTTTAAGACATTTTTTTGAGTTCCAGGGAAAACAAAAAAAGTATGTATGAAAGAAAATTTAAAATAATTATGAGACACTATATAGCTCTTCCGTGAACAAAACTTAAATAATTATAGTATCAGAAACATTATTTAATGAAAACTTTGAAATAGCTCTATTTGGAAGAATGAAGGGAGGAGACATGCATGTGAGAAAGTAGGAGTGGTGTAAGACCTCATCCTCCCCTTCCATATCTGCAAGTCAGTAGATAAGATCTGATGCAACAATGTGGTTAGGCGGAGTATTATAATTTTCAAGAAAGGAAATGAATCCGGTGTCCGATAATTTGTTCAAGGTTTCACAACAAGCTCCTGGTAGAGCCACAACTAGAATCTAGTTGCCTGATCTGCCAGGGATGGTGCTGAACTATGGCAGAAAGATCTGTCAGAAAAATATCTTCTGTCTTTTCTTAACTTTTCCTACATCTCCAAGTTAGAAGACTCAACAGAAGTTTCTCTCCAAAATTACATATTGAATTAAAATAGGTAACCAGTGATTTTTATTATGTGTTCCATGTGAGTTTCATTCTAAGAGGCATAAATTGTGCTGTTGAGGAAATTATTTTGTAAGAAAAGGAAGAATTTATATATAAATAGTGATTCAAATTGGCTGGCTTTGTTGTTACTCTGGGTCTGCGTTTGAGGACTGATTCATCCACTGATCTGTTGTCTGATCTTGGGTGAACTGCTTCACCTGTCCAAGCTTTGGTCTTCTTATCAGCTAAATGGGAATAAAATAGTAGCCATCTCATAGGATTAAATCCGATGATGAATTTGAAGGGATGTACATAGTGCTTTGTTCATGGAAGAGCTTAAGACCTATTAATGGTTGTGGCAGCAGTGGAAGCATGTTTTGGGGTAGAGAGCAGGGGGAGCAGTTGAAACCCATAACCCATCATAAATATTGTACCTTCTGAACATATTTTTAATGTTAACATTACATTACATGGCTGTTGGAACCTATGACATAAAAATGTGAGAGGGACATGGAGATATGTAGGGAAACTAGTCAAGATGGTGTGGTGTCAGTTTTAGATCTAATACATTGTTTGGCAAGCACTAGTGTGGATTGAAACTGGCCCTGCCTCTGACAGGAGTATTTAACAACTGAAGAGTTCAGATCTAGTAGTTCTACTAGTAGTAGTAGTGATATATTACAAGGTTTGTTACCTTTCCAGTTATCCAGAGTGTTTTATAGGACATTTCAGAATACAAAAGTAGGTTCAAGAATTGTTGTAAAATTCCATGGGTGACAGCTCCGAGAAGTTAAGCAAAAGTGAGATGCTTGGCCTTAATCCCTGCCTTTAGAGATGGCCCTGATGGAGACACTTGTTAAACACACTTTTTACAAGGAAGCAGAATGGACCACTATGTTGCTTGGTCTGCAGTGTGAAGCCCATTTGGCAATTTTCTTGATTTTAAGAAACACAACAGTTGCAGTACAGGGTATTTTCAAAACATAATATATTTATTGTTTGATGACAAGCTCTGTTCTCTGATATATGAGGTGGAGATGGGCTCCTTTAAACCTAAAAGTTTCTGCAGACTGGGGAGTGTTTGTCTTCCCCTCAATGGAAATGCTGCATTTCTCTCTCAGTGGGGACTGCTACTTGAGCTTCTGGGACTTGAAGGGAATAGAGGGGATGCCTAGGTATCTCTGGAACAAAAAGCTGACATCTGTGATGGGTACCTGGGGTGGGGGGTCTTCCTTCCTTCTGCTTTCAGGGGAAACACTCTTGGCCATTTAGGGAATGTGGGAGCTTCCCATTCATAGACTGTGTTCGTGCTTCTGGTTCACCTATTTGGACAACTATTAGGGCACTGGACAAATATTTTCAGTGAGTGGGAGTTACCCCAGAGAGAACACTTCATCCAAATTCCAGAGAATTCTGTGAAGGAATGAAACCTGATCTCACAGGAGGAAGATTCAAGGATGTAAGGAAGGAAAAGGGTCCTGTGGAAGACAGGGTGTCTGTGGAGAAAGGTAGTAAAGAGAAGGAAACTCTAGGGGGAAGGCAGCTTAGCTAATATGCTGCCCACATGATAGCTTACATTTCATTCTCACCACCAACCTGCAGCTATAAATCTGTAATTATTGCCATTCGCAGATGAGGAAATGGAAAGATAGAGAGGTGGGTTCTCTATAGGGCGTCTAAGCTCCCACAGATAGCAACAGGCAGTGTCTTCTCAGGGCTCTCTGGCCCCAAAGGCTATTGAATTCCTTACTCCATGGGAGAAGAAAGTAAATTCCTTTCTCTTCCAGATATCTCCCAATTACTAGAAATCCTCTGTACTGGCATCCTCCTAACCTGTGTTTGTTGGGCCAATCCCTCGTTATTTACGGTAAGGATCTGCTTCTATGGAAGCCTCCATCTAGGCAAGAAGGAGGATCTGGGCATCTCCATGTCTCTCTTTGGGTGTGGTGCTGGATTCCCGCTGGAGCCAGCCACCAAAGGGTCTGAGGACATCACAGCTCTTCCCTGCCCTCTCTCCTGCACCCCAACAGAGCCACAGTCTCCAAATCGAGACCCACAATTGGCCAGCAATTCCTCCTGATTGCCAAAGAAGAGGGGCCAGTTGAATGCTTATCAGTACAGTGAGGAGCCCAAATCCTGGCTCTACCCCTTAGAACCTGTGAAAACTTGACAATTACTCAACCTCTTTGTGTTGCCTCCAGTGTTTTCCCATCTGTAAAATGCGGACAATAACAGTAGCTGCCTCAGTGGGCTGTTGCGTGGAATAAGAAAATCACATCATCACCAGCATCATCATCCTCTCACTGCTAATGCCTACTATGTTCCCTGCACATAGTAGGTACTCAGGACATGTTGGCTTTTTTCTCCTGAGATTGGTTTCACCTGCTGAAAGTTTGGATTTGCAAGAATAAGGGTGATGGAAAGGAGAGGTCAGAGTTCAAGAGAAGGAAAGGCAGAAATAAGAACAATGCTTGTGCTCACAAGTGATATATTACAAAGTTTGATATGATAAGCTCCCTCCAGGCTTGATGTTCCCTTGAATCCTGTGAGAATTCTACCTACCTCCCTCACACATAAAGATACACATGTACACATACATATGTATATATGCCTTTCCATTTTTGTTATGGATAAAGTTTACCATTCACCAGAATACCCTGAAATTTGTTTCTTCAAAAACGTGGAAGTTTTCTGGATTGTCTTTCTGTATTAAATGAAAGAAGACATCAGGGAACATTTTTTTTTTTAAAGATTTTATTTATTTATTTGACAGAGAGAGAGATTACAAGTGGCAGAGAGGCAGGCAGAGAGAGAGAAAGGGAAGCAGGCTCCCTGCTGAGCAGAGAGTCCCATGTGGGGCCCGATCCCAGGACCGACATCAGGGAACATTTTAAAAGATACCTGGACTTCCATGCTTGCAGCTTTTTTCCATACATCTCTTCTGTGCACCTGTAGCTGGACTTAAATTTGTGGCTCAATGTAAATCAGTCGTTGGGACTCTGAGTGCTTTAGGGAACTCCCATCCTGTGACTTTTCTTTAGCAAGTCACCCTTGGACCCGTGATACCTTGTGTGGCTGTGTGGTACCAATTTCTACCTGATTTTGTCCACCTGGTCCCAATGGGCCCTTCTAGCAGTCGCTGAATGGTTCCACGTCTCTGAGCCAGGCTGAGTCATCCTCACTCAGCCTTATAAAATACCAGACTCTTTCAGGCAGTCATGGTTCAAAACATTCAGGCTGCTTGAGGGTGCCTGGAGAGGTCTACATGTGCGTTTCGTGAAGGGTTGTTTAGAAATATTTGATCATGGGTGAACAGAGCCTGGAGTCACCACTGAAAGGAGGTTAGTGTCCAGGGGAAAATGGCTAAACCAGTAAGAGTCATGTTTCTCTTTGTGTGTGTGTGTGTGTGTGTTTGAATTCCTAATTTTCAGATTTATAAGAGCAAGTAATTATATCACCAATTAAATTAGTGGAAAAAATCTATAAAACTAAAGAAACACTATTGTCGTTGAATAATATATGTACATAAAACTGGAGCAATTCGCAAAGGCAGAATTCTAATGTTATATTAGATGGTGGGAATTGCAAAGCCTGCATTCCTATTTCCGTTACAGCTCTGTTTCCTTTCAGCTGGAGGAAATGTTTCCCTTAACAAAAACCTCTAATGCTTTATTTTAGCCTAGAGGGATAAATCTCATACAAGATCTGTTTTAAATGATTTTTTGAGGTTTTAGAGAAATAAAAGACTTTTATTTTAATCTCATTAATTTTTTTTTTTTTCTGGGAGGACTCAAACATAAATGAACTTTGAAAGTTGAAACTTTCCACCTGCCTGGTTCCCAATGAGGAGTCTGCTTAGGAGCTGAGAATTGTTCATAGAGAAAATGAGAGAATAGAGAGGAGACAGAAGTATGGAATCTGGCATTGGATGACAATTTAGGATCTAGATCTGTCAATCAAGATATCAATTGGACATAATCTAAAGCCCCCTCTAACTTCAGTTAAAGGTTTTAAAAATCAAAATGATAGGTTCTTATGATAGTTCCTTTAAAAAGTCAAATGGTTGAAAGGGGCTGTTAATGGAAACCAATTGGCCCACCTCTCCTTACTTGGACCCCTATTCCTTAAGGGCAGATACTATTACCCCTTACAGATTCCCAGGCCAAAACAAAACAAAACCAAAATTTATATACTTTGAACAAATACTGCCATTTAATTCTTCCAGTTGTCATATAATGCAGAATAACTAATTAGATGAGTAAGCTATCTTCGGAGAATTAGAGTATGTGAGGATGGAAAAGCTCCTCATGATCTAAACTAGCTCCACCTAATTGTAAATGAAGAAAGTCGAGAGAGGCACTGTGACTTGTCCAAGGTCAAACAGTTAGTTTATGACACTCTACAAAATAAAACTCGGGTCTGATACTCTTTCCCCTCTATCATACTGCTGCTCAGGATATGTTTTGACACAATTCAGGCACCTCCTGAATAGGGTTCTGATAAACCAGATTTCTTCTTTAGACAGATAGATGATTTTAAAATGCTAGTTAACGTGAATGCAATGGCAATGATGCATTTGTTATTTAGAGGATCGTGCAGGTTATAACATACCTGTAAAAAATCACAATGTACCCATAAAATTGACCCAGTTTGGCAGGATAAAAGAAATAGGTAAATTGGAGCAGGAAAAATAAAGCGTTATTGGTAGAGAATTATGTAACATTAGAAAGTATAATTCATAGGAGCTTTCCAATGTTAATATTGGGTTCTAGTAATGTCTTTCCATACTTGATGTTTCCTTCAGTTTCTCATTAGGTGTGGAAACAGAGTACTGATGGTTGAGGAATTATGGAAGATAATGTAATAGCAATATAGCAGAACTCTGACAATATAAAGACCGAGGAGATAAAAAGTAGAATTTGGGGTGTATGTATGTGTGTGTGTGGTAGGGGGAGCTGTGTATGCACATGGAGGTGATGATTGTAAATCAGAAGCAAGAATGTTCTGGAATTTTAGGGAACATCTTTAAAAGGGTTGACACATCTGAAATCTAGTCTTAAGGTCAGAAGGAGTTTGACCAGGGAGCACCAAGGCCAGTTAGGTCAGTTTCACAAACTGAAAGAAAACATAATTGGCCTAGACACAAGGGTTGGCAAAATTATTCCTGTGAAAGACCAGAGGGTAAATATTTTGGGCTTTGTCAGCCATAAGGTCTCTGTTGCAATTACTCAACTCTGCTGTGGGAGCACAAAAGTGACCACTGACAACATGTAAACAAATGCTCATAGCTATTGTCTAAGGAAACCTTATTTATGGTTACAGAAACTTGAATTTTATATCCATTTCATATGTCACAGAAAATTATTCTTCTTTCAATATTGTTTTCAACCACTTAAATATAGGAAAACCATGCTTTGTGCATGGGATGCGTAGTATCAGGCAGACAGCTGGATTTGGCCCACAGGTCATAGTTTGCTCACCACTGGGCTAGCCAAACAAAGGATTAGGATCTATTACTTAAGAAATGACTCTGCTGATGGGGCACCTGGGTGGCTCAGTGGGTTAAAGCCTCTGCCTTCAGCTCAGGTCATGATCCCAGGGTCCTGGAATCGAGCCCCACATCGGGCTCTTGGCTCGGCAGGGAGCCTGCTCCCCTTCCTCTCTCTGCCTGCCTCTCTGCCTACTTGTGGTC
The DNA here is from genome assembly GCF_020171115.1 of Neogale vison. Lineage (NCBI taxonomy): Eukaryota > Metazoa > Chordata > Mammalia > Carnivora > Mustelidae > Neogale > Neogale vison. The sequence goes on from NC_058101.1 coordinate 49,465,070, forward strand.
TCTGTCAAATAAATAAATAAAATCTTTAAAAAAAAAAAAAAAAGATTCTGCTGTCCCAGCGAACAAGTGGCAGAAGGGAACTGCCCCTCTTCTTTCTCCCTAATTTTGTGGTTTCCGGAATCTAAGTACTCTCTGTTTTGCTTTGTTTTCCATAGACCAGCGGTCTTGACAGAAGACAGAGTAAGGTCTGTGTGTGATCTTTTCACTCTAATAGCCCATTTCCTGATCCACAAAGCACTCCAGTGGATAAAACAAAGAGGGTTCTTTACTGCATTGTACGGACCATTTGCTGAACAGGTTTGCCATCATGCCAAAGGTATAGCACTTCTAAAGATTTTTGCTCTTCTGAAGTACATTCTGCATTCATATAGCTCTGTGTAGGGTGCTTGCTAGTGGGGAAACCCTGCCTCCTGTATTTTGGGTTTTGACTTCCTCCATACATCAGAGGGCCTCTACTTTTCCAGCAACCCCCAGAAGTGCACTCGGTGAAGAGTGTCGGGTACATTTCCCACTGGCCACTGACATCCCTCACTTGTACTTAGTCTAATTCACATTTCAAATCCCTATGCTTTTGTTTGACTGCTGGCCCTGTTTGTGACAGTAGTACCATATACTAATGCCTTCAAGGGACAAGTTTCTTCCTTATAAAAACTCTGACTCAAATGGCAAAGTGAACTCAGGGAGGTCAAAGAGGTAGATAGTGGTGGAAGTATGGCTTGAAGACAAACCGGACTCCAGGTACATCATCCCTTCTCTTCAGTCATGCAGCTTACTTCTGGTTTAGAGTTTGTAGGGCTTGGGATCTAAACTCACTTGTAAACTTTCATTTGATGAGGTCAATTATTCTTAAAATTTATTGCCAGTGGAGAGTGTTTATGCATTTTATTAATGTGTTTGCTTCCTCCTAAGCAAAAGTCATTGACTTGAGTGTAGGAGGGCATCTTATGCGTTAGAGAGTGAAAAATGAATAACCACATTCAAATATGTTGAGCAATTAGCTCCTTTTCTTCTGTTGACCTGGGGATTATTGCCTTTGGACATTGAAAAAAATAGATACTTAAAGAAGCAAGAGAATTTAAATAAAAGATTAGAACCTAACTTGAAAATTAAGTTCCTCGAATCTCCAGGATGAATAAAGATATGTACAAATTCCTTCTACCTGATCTGGCTTATAAATTACTTGATTTCCTTCCAAAGATGTATTTATTCCACAGGTGGATGCTGATAGTATTTCCTTATTCTTTATTTTGCCAACCTGTTTGGAAAACCTACACCCTTAGAAATGCCTTGGCAAATTATTGGGGAAGACGAGATATGATTATTGGCTTAAGAAACATGCAAGGTTGCTAGAAAAAAAAAAAACAAGAAAGCTTGGAAAAATCCAATTATAATACAAAACTATATGACCAATGCCAACATGAAATACAGATATGTTAAATTGGAAGGGATTTCAAAGAAGGAGCATGTCAATGTAGACTCAGTGTCTAGAAAAGACTTCATGAAAAAGCACAGGTTTGACTTAAGCCCCAGGAATGGATAGGATTGGAATAGACAGAGGAAATCATTATTTCTTGAGTGTGTACTGTGCTGGGCACTGAAGTTAGTCATTTAATCTTTACCAAACATCAGTACTACTATATCCACTCTGAAATTGAGGAAACCAAGGCACCCAAGAGAAGTAGGATAGCTCAGTGGTTAAGATTTCCTGGGGTTGGCTCTAGGCCTGACCATTAATAGCCATGTGGTCACATGCAGGACATGGAACCTTTCTTTTCTGTAGTTTCTTTCTTTGAAAAATGGAGATCAGAGGATATGAGGGCTACCTGGTTGCTACTTCTTTCACCTCGTTGGTCACCAGGTTTGGTTTGATTAATCTGCCTAACTAGGTGGGTGCCCTCTTCCTTCCTCACTGTTCCATGTGTGTCCCTTCCAAAGCTGTGGGCTCAGTTGAAGAGTATGACTTTCCCTGATAGAGGAGGACTGTTCTTTGGTCAGGGGTATATGAGTAGCTGCACTCCCTTGCTAGCCCCTCCAGATAAGCTCTCAAGGTCCTTTTGTAGGAGAACATAGGGCAGTCAAGATTGCAAGACTCCAAACAGATCCAAATGAGGTTCTGCAAGTGACAGCAGGGGGAAAAATATCACAATAATACTTCCTTGTAGTGTTCATATGAGATTTGAATAGATTAATGCATGTCAAGTGCCTGGCACATACTAAATTCTCAATAGATGCCAGGTATGGCTATTTCTATCATCACCAAGCACCTTGCCCGGTAGCTGGGCTGAGATTGGAATATAGATCTGATCCTAACTCTTTGCTTATTTCAGTACTGTCCGGTTGTAGAAGAGGTCATGGTGGATCCAACACCAGCAGAAGGCTGGAGTGCAGAATGAGGTACCATACAGGCACCATCAGGGTCAGTGGAGAGAGTGTCATGATGAAGAAGAGGATTTGGAGTGGTGAGGGACATGAGGAAAAGTTCATGAGGGAAGTACTAGTGTTACCCTTCAGGGAAGGATACCCTGCTCACTTGAGCTCTTTGGCCAGGCTATGACCAGGTACATATTAGTACATACCTTTTCCTATGATTTCAGTTCAGGCCAGGTCTGTGTGTGCTGTTCTGATATCATATACCTCTCATGGTATACAAACATGTGCACACATATGCACACACCATGGTGCTGAGCATAAAGTCCAAATCCTAAATCTCACAGAGGTGAAGCCATGCGTACCTCTCTAGTCTTGGCTCTTGTCCCCCCCCCCACTGTGTTCTGGTCATACAGAATTAATTTACAATTCCCCAAAGCCCACTGGAATGTGGGCCCTGGGAAGGCAGGAGCATGACCACTGCACCCCACTGTCACCCTCCCAGCAAGGGTGGTGCCTAGTACATAGTAGGTGCTCACTGAATGGTAAAAAACTGAAGCGATGTGAGGGTTCTTTCACACCTCTGGACTTTTGCATGTACTGTTCCCTCTGACTGGAACAGTTTTCCTGCCTTCTGGTTACTTGTCAGTTTTGTTTGTTACCACTTCCAGAATGCACATCCTTCTTTTTTTCCCCCTGGTTATTCCTTCCCTGGCAATTATCACGTTGCCCTGTAATTCCTTCTTTGTTGAGGCACCTCACCCCCCATGCCTAGCCACGTGTCAGACCTGCAGGAGGGCCCAGGGCCTGTCTGTGAACATGAGTGTGCACACCACGTGCGCACGCACACATGTCCTCCCAGAGCTGTTCTGTTCTGGCCCCTCCGGGAGAGTGAGTCACCGAGGTAAGTACCAGGTGACTCAGGACGGTGGCAGATGTCTCTCTCCTCCTTTTCTGGCAGCGGGGGAAGCACGGCTCAGCCTCCACAGTTACTCTGGCAGTCGAAATTCAGAGAAATGAGCAGCTGACAGCAGAAGCAGAGTGCCTGAGCCTGGAAGTCCGTAATCAGCCTTGGGACTTTTAATGAGTGTTCTCCAGAGCAGAGTCGCTAACAAACCATCCTGGACTCCCTTGATCAGTTTAATTGGAGGACAGACGGTCTTAAACATTTTAAAAAGCTGACAGAAGGATCTAATTCCCAAGGCTTTCCCTCTAGCTAAACGTGTGCTTCCGGAGCTCACTTTCTTGGACACGTGCAAGGCTTGCATTTTGACCTTTAGTGGATTCTAGAGCACTGTGTTCCTGGCTCTGTTTCTGAGCATGATCTTTATTTTGTCCTTCTGAGCACCTACAGACTGATACCGAAATTCTCCATTAATTCTGAAGTCTTGCTATTGGAAATATATTTGAGAGAGAGATCACTTTGGGGACATTTTGATGCCTGTGTATGCCACAGATTTCATTTATCTGTTTAAATATGAAAGCTAACTGTCTTTTTACTCCTGGACTATTTAGGAATTGCTATAGAATTTCTAGTAATTGAGATGCTCCTTTGCATTAGATGTGTTTTGTTTTTTTCTTAACAAATTAAAATACTCAGAAAATTGAATTTTTTTATTAATAGTATGTATTATAGAAGCTGATAAATGTGAGATTAATGGCCAAAAAGAGACATTTCAGATGGATAATTTAGATTTTTATCATTTATTAATCATGGAAAATAAACCTGCTGTATAAGTAATTTTAGTTTTATCAAGAAGATAGATTGTTCTGGCTAATGAACGTATAGATATTCTATGCCAAAGGCATTTGGAGTAATCTGTTAATCATTTAACTGTGTCAGGGCATATGCTATGTCTTCATAAAGCAATTAAAACACATAACTTTCTCGGCTGAAATGCGTGTTGGCCTTCACTGCCTAAAGCAAATTAAAATGGCATTTGTCTTAGACTAGGTTTTGGTGGCACAATATCCAGAGGCAAGAAGCATGAGAGGCTATAGATGTCATGGCAAAGAAAGACTAGTTCAATCTCTCATTCTCAGGGTGAGGTTGCAAATCACTCCCAGAGTGGAGCTGTGCTAATGAGGAAGGACTTTCTGGCTCCCAAGTACCTATCACAGTGGATGGGTTCTTGGCGGAAAATCTCAGGGGACCTTTTCCTCTCCCAGTGCCTGGGGATTTACATCTGTAGCTCCCATTAGCACTAATGGGTGCTCCCCGCATACAAACAGTCCTCTCACTGATGGAGGAGCAGACCCCTGAATAATACTCTCGCTCCATTCATCTGGTGTTCGGAGTTGGACAGAGGGCTGCATTAACAGGGCTTTGATAGCGTTGTGGTGCCATTATGCTAATAGAGATTTGTGTCAGCTCCTTTTTAGAGGGTCATAATTCTACTTTTAAAAATCTCTTTTGACTGAAACAAATTTTAAAATATTAATATTCTTTTTCCCCCCCTTGCAAACTAACAATCACCCCCTCCCACCACCACGCACAAAAATAAATGGCTATTTTACTCACTTGGCAATAGTTTGTGCACGGCGATTTTCACTCCACTATGTTCTCCAGACATCCTTCCACCTGACTTGCCCGGAGCACGGGGTTCAGCTTCAATCAGCTTCCTTTGTGTGGCTCTTGTCAGTAATGAGTCTTAGAGGACCCCCCCATGAGGGAGGTGTGCAGCTGAGAGCTTCCGTTAGCACCCGAGGAGACCAACAGCAGAGAGAGGAGTAGGTTGAAAGTTTGTGGCGCCTGGAGGCTGAAGCCCACTTGCACTGGCAATCAGATTTCTGATTCCCAGGGTTGGTAAGCATCTAGTATCCCACAGGCAAGATCCGCCTCCCAGAGCTTATGAGAAGGAACAGAGGGCAAGCATTTCTTCTTAGGTTTCCATCATGGTGCAGCAGGCATGGCACACAGTGGTTTCTCAGTAAATGAATGAACAGAAGTAGGAACGGACCTGTAAGCTTTATGTTGGCTTTTATCCTTTTCTTTGACTGGCTTCATAACCTCTTCAGGTCTCAGCTTCCTTCCCTGGAAACTAGGGAAGGCAATCTACTTGACCTCATAGTGTCTTCCTGAGGAGTCATGGAGTTAAGTCACAGGAAGGTTCTAGGTCAAGACGTAACCTAGATTTAGCATTCAGTAGGTGTTTCTGGTTGGAGCAGTTCTTCCCTTCCATATTTCTTCCTCATATAGAGGGCCATTCTCAACAGGGATAAACTAGCACTAAAATAAAATGACCTAACAGCCATTCAACAGAAGCAAAATACAGATTCCATTAAATGTATTTATTTTCTTAGCCACACTGAGGGCATGGCAAAACAGAACAAGCTGGGCTTCATTGGGATTTGGGGCGATCACTTCACCTGTGTTAGGTAGGCATAAGAGGAGACCAGCTAAAAATCAGAATACCAGGGCTATTGTTGATCAGAATTTGAATGAAGGATATGATAAAACTTTATGGGGTCTTTCTAATGTCTGCACCGCTAAATTAACTGCCTACCCTGATACTTGCAGAGAAGGACTCCTGCATGGGGGAGCGGAGGTAGGCAGTCAAGTCCTAACGAGAGGCCCCAGAAGCTACCCACGTTTTGTTCCTTATTCTAAACTGTCAATCAAGTAAAAGTCCCTTCTCCTGCCTTGGAGAAGAGAGGCATGGAGTAGAGGGAAGCCAATGGTGTTGCACTGAATTGCATCTTAACCCATAAAAGCAAGAGAGGTGGGGAATAAATATTTTCCTTAAACAGGTTGCATGAATTCATTCTTTAAAGAGTTTGATGCACAACTTTCTTAAGGATGTGCTAGGGCAAACCTCCCCAACCTTTATGTTCTCAAGACATAATCTTTATTTTTCCTTATTTTATTTATTTATTTATTTATTTGAGCTTCAACATCCACTAATCTGTATTGTATGGGAGGTCCATGATGGGCAATTATGAAAGGGAAATGTAGAATGGGTGATGATTTTATAGTGAGCAAGATGTACATGTTGGCACTTTAAAGTCCAGAAAAGAGTGTTTTATGTAGATGAAATCTGAAAAAGAAGTTACAGAGGGTATTTCGAAGGAGAGGGGTGTTACAGAAGGATGAGGAACATGGCGGGGGTGCACGTGAGAAAGGACAGCTTCCTCGTGTGCATGTATATGGATATCCTGAGTGGACTTGTCATCACATTTACTGGTAGAGATTCTCCCACATTTTCTCTAAACCTTGGCTTCTGCCCTCTGTTCCTTGACAGCTCTAACCAGGTCTGATTGTCCTGGCTTGGGACAGATCTGACTCCCAAACCTAGAGAATGATGTGAAGGGTCATTTCCATCCCCTCCCCTCCTTGACTCTTTCCCTTGCCTCTGGTCCCCAGACCAGGCAAAGGAACTTCTGCAACCAACAGTGGACTCATCGCCCCTCAGCCCTGTTCTGCAGAGGCTCCCCACTGGTTCTCTCCCCTCAGCCATTCTCTGAAGACCCTCCAGACATGTTAAGAATGAGTGGTCACTGACTTGTTATTGAGCCGGGGCATTACATTGTAACTACCTCTTCCCCTCCTTTCTTATTTCCAGAATTATCTTTTTGGCTTTTTGTTCTTATTGGATTCCTTTTCTAAGTTTTTATCCCAAAATAAAATCAGCTTCTTTTCTGGTCACGGAGGTCTGTGCACAGCAGTCTTTGCTACTTTTTGGTGCCTGGGCGCCTGGAAAGCCTCTCCTGGGAGGGAAAGGAGGGAGGAGGGGTGCTGCTTGGGCAGTTCGGATGTGGGCGTCTGGCCAGCTCCGGAAGGCTGGCCCACTCCAGAGTCTCGAACACAGATTCCCTGCTGAGTAGCATGTTGATGCCAGCAGACTGCCAGGCGGGCCCCCTGATGTTTGTAATACACAGATCCATATCAGCGTTATGAAGTTCCATATTAATATGATGCTAAATAGGGATTCCGATGCTGGCAAGAGGGGGATGGGGAAGCACTGAACGAGGTCACCAGTAAAAATGAAAGCCCCGGGACTGGAATAGCAGCAGACTTGCAGGTGACTGTCGAGATGCATTAGCAGTAGGGGGAAGCTCGAACAGCATCTGCCTGCATTATTCTTGGTTCCAGCCCAGTGCCCCCTCTCTCCTCTTTCTCATTGAATTTGATGCTTTATGGAAGCTGCAACGTCATAAAAATAACACTCTGCTGCATCCTTCACCCCGGGATCTCAAAGCCCTCTACGGACATTAATATTTATCGCTAGGAACCTAGGATGTCGGTTGAGAAATATTATCCCAATTTTACAGATGAGGAACTTGAGATTGGGTGGTTAAGTGACTTGGCAGAAGTCACTCCCTACCTACTGAGTGGTGGGGCCATGCCCTGGGCCAGATCCCAGAAAAGTATTCTGAGCCCTTGGCAGAATGGGAGAATGCCCTTTGTTTAAACGGAAGAAAACAGAGTGTGCCCTGAACAAGCTGGAGGCAGGCAGAACAAGCGGTCTCATCTCCTCTCTCTGACTTTGGTTCCCCTCTTGTCAGGCTTGAGGGAGTTGGCTATGATGGCCTGTTTAGTTTTTTTACTTTTCTGCTAACCTTGCCAATTAAATCTGCCAGTTCAGAATCTGTGGCTGGGGTGGAGGGGAGAGTTTCAGTTATAGAACTTTCAGAAAGTATGGAAGGGTCCACTTGCCAGACGTTTGTCTAAAATGGTCAAGAAGAAGGGGAGCTTGCTGCAGAAAGGCCGCATAAGCCCTCTTGGTCTGGAAAGATGAAGGCCGGAAGGAGAAGGTCATGTAACTTGATGGAGTCTTGAGAATTTGGGGGAAGGGTAGACCATTGGTCCAGGATTCTAGAATGATGGGCTTTTTTCCCCCCCCCTTTACCTTGAATTGTTGAGGAGGAATAAGGGGTAGTTCTGCATTTTCCTCTGTAAACGTGGGAACTTCTGTCTCTGGAAAAATACATAGATTTTCAAAAGTGGTTTAGAGACATTTATAGATGAAGCATCCATTTTGAAGGCACATATCTGACTATTTGGGTTGATACCAGGAGACAATGCTGCAGTTTTAGCTTCCAGCAATTAGTGTCTGGCTACAGAAGGAAACTGGGATAGTGGGTGGAATGGTGCTTTACTAAGCATTTGCTAAGCATTTGTCAAGCTCTGACGATGGGCCATAGACTGTGCGGCACCAAGGATATATAGCTGCATTGAACAGAGCTTCTGCCTGGCCATTGGGGGCCCCCAGGCTAGTTGGGGGAGGCAGACATGCAAATGAATAATTATGGAGTTGTGAGATGAGCTGCCGCGGAGATTGGTACACTGTGCTGTGGGAGTGTGGAGAAAGAGGTGATTCATGTCAGAGAAATTCGACTTGCAGATTATATTCTTCCCAAACTGGCTTTGATGAGGCTGGCACATTTTACCTATTAGGAATTGGATGGTGACCACCTGGTTCATTTTATGGGTAAACAAAAGCTGTTCTGAAACACTTGATCTAGTTGAATGTTATAGTCACGTCCTGTGGAATTTTAGGAGGTGTCAAGAGCCTCCTGCAGGCATGAGAAGAGTGTCATTTTTACCTGTAGCACATCATGGGTACCATCATAGGGGAAGACATTAACATTACTCTGTTAGGGCCAGATCACGCTGTTTCCTTACTTCTCAGGTTTTTATCAGTAATATTAGAACAAAATCTCAGGATTGAGTTTGCAAAGGGCTTTGTTTGTTGCTTGGAGTTTAAATAGATAATAGGCGAGGTTTTGTGGTGTGGTGTATCATTTGGTAGGGTTCAGGTTTCTCTGTGTCAATGCCTTGACCAGACCTGCTGTAGCTCTGGTTGCTTCTTCTCACAAAGTGCTGAAGAAGATTATATGGATGACAAAGGAAAGTAAACTATATTAAATCAATCATTGAGATTATGCCTCCCCACCAAACTCTGCAGAACCCAAGCTCTGGTCATCTGGCTGGGCTGAGAGCAGGTGGTTGAGGACACCTGTACTCACTCTGGGGAGACCCAAATGGCCTCCTTTCCTTTGGTTTCTATTTCAGCTCTAAGCCTGTCCTCAATGCCATATGTGAGCGTGAATTTAGAGCAACAGTCCAGAGAGAAAGGCCAGAGAGACCAGGATGCCCAAGAGCCTGGATCCAAAGAGACCACAGCAAGCTGACTCAACAGCTTAAAGTCTCTCTCTTCATCATACCCCCCCCACAGTACCATGGCTTAATATATGGTTTTTCTCCTAGTCCTGATTCGTATTTGGAGGAGATGCAAGTGCATTGATACATAACAATTTATTGTGTTGAAGACAGGTCTTGGTGGTTGCAGGGATAGAGGATCTTCATCTTTCTTTTGTGGTTGTGTGAGCCCAAAGGAAATAGAAATGGGAAGGTTATTGTCATAAACTGTATACAGTTACTAAGAAACTTGCCCAGTGTTCCTTTTGGCCAAAGTTGCTTAGTTCAGTGTGTACGGCCTCTCCCAAGTTCCAGTCATCGGGCCAACACTGGATCTCAGCCAAAGTGGCTATTTTTCTGCACTGTGAACCCAATCAAACTTCACCCATTTAAGGCTAGAACAGTGAAAATTGGGTTGGTTTGTTGAGAAAGTTTATCAGCAACCTGTGAGCATAGTAGTTAAGAAAGGATGCTAGAGAGAGGCGGCTCTGGATTGAATCCCTGTGTGATCTTTGGCATATCCTGTAACTCTTAATCCTCCTTTTTTCCTTTTCTTTCTTTCTTTTTTTTTTTTTTTTTTTTTAGAAAAAATAAGGAATTTTGTGCCATGAGGGTAATGATGAGAGTTGTGGAGAGTAAAATAATAATATTATGTAAAATATTTAACACTGTACCGGCAAAGTAGTAGGTCATTTCATGTCCTCATCTGTAAAATGGGGCTAAATATTATTCTGAACTCACAGGACTTTTGTTAGGATTAAATGGGTTAATTCATATAAAATGCTGGCATGTAGTGTTCACTCATCAATTTTTTTTATCTAATATATGCTCATTGCTATTATGTTTATACATTTACATAAACATTTCCAGGGAAGACTTCATGAAACACTGCCCTTTCCTCCTCATCTGGCAAAAAAGAAAGACTAGATTTGAAAAATCCAAACGGCCAGAGCATTGTAATCAACTCACAATCTGAAAGAATTTTGGTAAAAATCCCTTTTTAAAAATAACATCTTTCCCCAACCTTAGAAAGGCTTAAATATTAAAATGCAGTGCTTGGGTGCTTTTGTTTTTATAGTGATTTTTTTGGTTTTGTTTTTGTTGTTCCACAAAAGTACTTTTAAAAATAGCACAGCCCAGTATTAGACAAATGTTTATCCGATTATATAGGCACATCAACCAAGAGAACATAATAAGGTAGAGTTACTAGAAATTCTAAACGTGAAAAACAGGCATATTAAAATGAATGAAAAATTATAGGTATTACTGCAGTAAGCTGCTTGTAATATTCTTTAACGGCATATATTTCCTGAAATTGTGCTCTGTAGTGGTTTGCTTGCAAAATGAAAAAAAAGCTGGTTTCCAAGGTCTGCTTGTGTGGTGCTCTGCATAACCAGCACCTGATTCCAACTTTTGTTTATTTATAGTATCCTTTCTTGTTTGTTTGTTTGTTTCTTGAACTTTCTGGCCTTTAGTCGTGTGAAGTTCACTCCTTCTTGATTTGGATCTTCAGAGCTTAAAACCATGTGCTGCTGGTCAGCTTAAGAGTCTGGAAAAAATAGTTTTGTGATGAACCTTTCTGGAAGGCAGGTGTTAAGTGCTCGCTGGTGCCTGGGGCGGAGTCCACGATGCTGTTGTGTGAGATGGGGTGGAGGTACAGAGGTCACTCCCAAATCAACTCCTTCCTGAGGAGGGGAGGGTCCTGAGAGATGGGGTCCCAAGTAGCTCAGTAGCTTTGGGATTTCTGTGGCTTTGAAGGAAATTATTATTTTAGGCTGTGATGCCCTAGATTTTGGTGGCTGCTGGGAATATTCCATGGAGAAAAGAGATCCTTGTTATAGGGGTTGGGAGAAAGCTGGGGATGCCAGGGGTTGATGGGAGGACAGTCCTCGCATGGGGCACCAGACCTAGATTGTGAGTGCTCTTGGAAGACTGCTGGTCTATGGCTGTTGTTCAGCATTGGGGGTTGTCTCAAAGATGCTGTTCTACTTTTTGGAGAAGAGAACCCTGTCAGGAGTGTGTGACGATGGCCACGGCTGTGTCTGGGACAGGGACCTGGAGACTGGGGAGGGATGAGCATGGGTACAGAGTCAAAGGCTGCTGGCTCTTTGGAAAAGGGAAAATGACTGGCTCTTCTTCCTTTTGTCTCTCCCACCCAAGGAACCCCTCATGAGAGGCTCAGGGTGCTTGTCAGTAAGACAAATTGCTAAGTATGAAGTTTACTGGCCTTTTAGAGTGCTGTTTGAAAACCATTTGCTTGTCCTTTTCATGGGGACAACACATTCCGAGGTATACTTGGATGAGCCTTAAGCCCCTAATGTGACAATTCTCACCTAAATAAATGATACTTTGGGTGGATTTGCATCAGGGACATTGGATAAATTCTGAGGAAAGTCCTATAATCCATGAGTCTGGTGAGGCCAGCTGCTGCTCCCCTCGAAAAGGTCAGGATAGCATTGCATTAAAAATCACAGTTTTATTTTTTTGCTCCTGGTAGCTCATTATGGATTTTGTTCAGATGTCCCCCCATGCCTCGAGAGCCACAGTATTGGCATGTTCTCTTTGGTTAAGGTGCTGCAGCCTGATGGAAATAAACACAGGGAAGAACTTAGGAAGACATCTTCTGAGGGGTTTTATTGGTGAACCACAGTACAAAAAGCACTTCCACCACCACTCCCTCCACCACATATGCCTACGGTTTTTTTTCCTTCTTTCCTCTGGGCGACCGTATCCAAGAAATTCCCAGCCCTTAACACACACTCGAATCTGCTCTTTTATCTTTGTCTGCTCGGCTGTACTTTTCACTACTTTACTCTGAACTCATCCCCTTCTGTTTCCTTTTCTAAATTTATTGTTTATCTCATAAACAGGAGGAGGGGGCTGCAAAATCAATTGGGAAGAGGAGCCCCTGATTCGGGCTTGTCTGTCCGGGTGTGGGTGGCGGAAGTAAATTAGCTTGCAGATTTCAGGAGAGCCCGTTATCAGTGTCCTCTGCCAGGGATCATGCGGAGTGCCAATTACAATTGATTTCTCAATAAAATTGTGTTCAACCTTCCCCTCTCGGAGCCCGAGACAGAAATGATAGAGAACAGTCTCCCCTTAAAAATTTTATTCTTTTCAGTCAATTTTGTTCCTGGGGGTTCATATAGTTATCAGCCTTGGACCTTGAGATGCTCACCTCACTCTTCTTCCTAGAAGACACAAAATGGGCAGAGTCAGCTGGGGTAGTGTGGCAATAATGGGCCAGCTCCTACCCCTTAAACCTTCTCCTCATCCCACCATCCCTCTAGGGCAAGTCTCCACACCGGTGTCACAGGTTGATGCCACTGGCCCCCAAGATCTCAAAGTACAGGAGTTTGATCTCTGTCTTGTATCACCTGCTCAGGGCCTAATGGGCGGTTTATAACAGATTACTTTTCTTCTCTCCAGTCGATCACTTCTCCCACCCTCTCTTTCTCTCTTTCATGCATGTGTGTGCTCAAGCACATACATGCACACCCTTGCCTTCCCCTCAGAGCCCATTGCTTTGGGAATCACCAACCAACCAACCTAATTAAAACACATTTTTTCCAGTTGCTGAAGCAATTCCCCAAATGCTATACCTTGCCACCACCATGCTGGGCCTCTCAGTTCACTACCTGTATTCAGCTGCCATAGGAGCTCATCTGCTATAAAAGCAGTCAGTCCTTTCAGGGTCACTGTGCATTCTGAGATTTAAAGCATGCACCTTCTCTCCAGAAGCCAACCTTTTCTAAAGAGGAGACAGGTATACACCCTATATTAATATCATATTACCCCTTCCCAACTTCTACCACTGCCTCACAGCCACCACCTTCCACTGTCTTTACCAGCAGTTCAACATTTTTTAAAAAGATATTTTTATTTATTTATTTGACAGACAGATCACAAGTAGGCAGAGAGGCAGGCAGAGAGAGAGAGGAGGAAGCAGGCTCCCTGCTGAGCAGAGAGCCTGATGCGGGACTCGATCCCAGGACCCTGGGATCATGACCTGAGCCGAAGGCAGAGGCTTTAACCCATTGAGCCACCCAGGCGCCCCCAGCAGTTCAACATTTATTGAACTACTGCAATGGACCAGCACTGTGCTAAGTGTTTTATTTCTTTTCATTTCAGGTATTTTGACTTATATCATTGTTTCTCCCCACCCCCAAGTTGGCTGTTCCTATGAATTTCTTTTTTAAATTGTCTTAACCATTTTTAAGTGTATTTGCAGTGGTTTTCAGCTCATTCAGTGTCGGATAACCATCAGCACAATCCATCTCCAGAACTCTTTCTTCTTACAATACTGAAGCTATCCATTAAACAATAATTCTCCATTCTGTCCTTTCTCTAGCCCTGGCCACCACCATTGTACTTTCTGTCTCCATGAATTAGCCTCCCCTAGGTGTCTCATATAAATGGAATCACAGGGTATTTGTCTTTTGTTACTTCACAGTTTCATTTAGCATAATGTCCTCAAGGTTCATGCATGTTGTAACATGTGTCAGAATTTCCTTCCTTTTTAAGGGAATAATATTCTATTGTATATGGAATTCCAATATAATATTCCAATATAATATTCCAATATAATATTCCATTGTATATGTATACAACATTTTGCTTATTCTTCTATCTTCCAATGGATGCTTGAGTTGTGTCCGCCTTCTGGCTATTGTGAATAATGCTGCTGTGAACATGGGTATAAAATCTCTTTGGGGTATGTATTCTGAAGTGGAACTATTGGATATATGGTCTTTCTGTCTTTAGTTTTTTTAGGGACCACCATACTGTATTCCCTAGTAGTGGCACCATTTTACATTCAGACCAACAGATCATAAGGTTCAAATTTCTGCACCTCCTGACCAATACTTGTTATTCTCTGCTTTTTTTCATAGCAGTCATCCTAATGGGTGCAAGGTGGCATCGTAAGTACTTTATATGTCGCAAAACCACCGGATGTTGTAGATGCTATTATTTTCCTCATTTCAAAAATCGGGAAATTAAACTTAAATGTTCTCTTAAAAAAAAAAAGGTAAATATGTGAGGTGATGGATGTGTTAATTAACTCAATGGGGGAGTCCTTTCACAATGTAAACATATATCAAATCATCACTTTGTAGACTTTGAATATCTTATAATTTTATTTGTCAGTTATACTTCAGTAAAGCTGGGAAAAAAGGAAAGTCAGGGAATTGAGGGTTGGGGATGTCAAATAAATTGATCAAGACTACGTAGCTGGTAGTCTTCCAATTTAACTGATTCTAGAGCCCATCTAGAAATATAAGGTTCCTGTTTTATAATGTCCCCTGTGCTGGCTGTATTGATAGCAGAGAAAAAAGAATCAGAAGCTTTTATTTTTTCTGTGTAAGGGTTAACACTGCCATATACCTTCTCAGGGAAACAGAGCTCTGCATCTTACATATGAGTATAAAAAAAAGACACTATTCCTTTATTATTCTAAGAAAAGTAAAGGAAAAATAAGCTCAACAACATTGGGGCTATTTATTCTCTATGCCATACTATGTTTCCTAATTGGGCAGGTAAGAACGAACATAGTGATTCCTCCTAGACCTGGAAGGAGAATGGCTATTTTCTGTCAGCCTAAGCAGAACATGCCTCTGTAAAGAATAATTGGTCATACAGAAGGTATTATCCTAGATCCAAAGTGAATGGCATAGACATGTAATGTATGCATTTCATTGACACTGGTGAAATTTTTGTTCAGCAGTCCTATAGTGGAGGTCTAAATGTGTCACTTCCTAGCTCAGTAAACTTAGGTGAATTTATTCACTTCTTGGAATCTTAGTTTTTTCATCTATAAGATGGGAGTTAAAACATCTAGCTCATAATATCTATCCTTTTTTCTTCAAAGAAAGAGTCGGAACAAACAAAACCTTTTAGGTACACTGGGAAGTCAAGCTTGGTACCCACCACCACTCCCCTTGGTTTAGCTAACAAAGGGTATTCCTGATTCAGACTGATGACTTTGTCACTAAGATAGGATGTCTTAGCTGAGATATGATCTGTGCCAGGCACCAGTGGGAAGCAGGAAGGCCCAGTGAAAATGTCCTCCCCAGAGTTAGATGCCTATGGGGACTGGGCAGAGGGAAATCCAGCAAGCTGATCCATTGCTGGTTTTAGCATTAACTTAATGTGTGCCTTGGGGCATGCCATTGCATCTTCCAACTGAGTTCTCCAATCTGCAAAAGGAATAGCTGTCTTTTCCTAAAGAATCTGGTTTTCTTAATTTTCTGTAAGTTAACATCATTCTGTCTTTAGCTCACATGTGTGGCTCTTTCTCTGAGCTCTGTGCTCCAATGAATGGGTTCTTACATATAAGGTTCTTAGTACTTTTCTTGGCACTTAGTAATTGTTCATTAAATTTTTCTCTTTCCTTTCTCTTCTCTCCCCTTCCTCTCCTCCACCCCTCCTTCTTGTACTCCAGAAATGTGCGACATTCTCAACTAAGGTCTGTGGAACCATTTCCCTGAAGCAGGTTCACCTTTTTTCTTTTTTTTTTTTTTCTCATCATATCCCCATAGCTACTTCTCAGATGAAGAGCGGTGGTCATATACTCTGAACTCATGGGTCTCTCAGGATAACATTTGCCCAAAAGACATGGGAGCCTCCAAAAACCAAACTGTGGTCTTATAATCAGGAAATGCATGCCAGAATCACACAAATGTGGACTGGAATTCAAGGTCACCTTCCTTGTAGTCATGCAAATGATGTGTGTTCTAGAGAAGTATTAAAAAAAAAAAAATCTCAGGTTCTCCTGTCTTTCTTGGTTAAATTCTAGCTCTTGCCACTTAATAGTTGCATGATCTGGGGCAGTACTTAACCTTCTTCTTGCATCTCAACTTGCTCATCTGTAAAAATGGATAATAAAGATCTTAATGCAAAGGGTTGGTGATAACATATATGACACATTTTAAACCATGGTTGGTGTAATTTAGTAATAGTATCACTATTACTATCACCACTGCTACTGCTATAATTAGAATTATACTTCTATAGTCAGTACTACTGGAGTCATCTGCCTGCTTAAAAGCATTCCTCACTTTGTGACCATTTCTGGGAGTCAGATATAGCTCATGAAATATGCCTTAAAGCACAATTGCTAAGTGTTACGTATTGACTGCAGGTTTTAAGGGATTACATTTCTTTATTTAAATAGGATTCCTCCTATTATTAATAAAATATGTTAATAGCAACTCATTTGCCAGTTGAGTGAGATTATGTTTTTACCATGAGAGTTAAATATGTATGTAAGTTGTAAATTATGTAAAAAAACTTACTCAATTGAAAAGATATCTTTTCACCCACCACGCTACAGAGTAACTTTTTCCAGAGTACAAATAAGATTAGTGACAGAGAGAAGAGAGTAGTATTTAAAAACCCTAAGCACATATATGCAAAACATAAAGTTGAAAAATTCAAGTGGAATAAACATCTCCAAAAAACTCTCCTTTCTCACAAGACATCAGCGATAGGCTGTGATCTCAGATGGGTTACTTCCTCCAACAAACATGTGTTCCATATACTATGTATATGTGTATTTTTTAAAAGATTTTATTTATTTATTTGACAGAGAGAGAGAGCACAAGTAGGCAGAGAGGCAGGCATGGGGGGTGGGGAAGCAGGCTCCCTGCTGAGCAGAGAGCCTGATGTGGGGCTCAATCCCAGGACTCTGAGACCATGACCTGAGCCAAAGGCAGAGGCTTAACCCACTGAGCTACCCAGGTGCCCCTGTGTATGTGTATTTTTAAGAGACTATAAGGAGGCCGTGTGTTTCATTCCCTCTCAGACATCACCTGTCCTCAGTAGCCAATAATACTATATATAAAAAAGTGAGCACTTCTTTTCTCCTTAGGCTATCTCTTCCTAAAACCGCACTCAGATTCTTATAATGCTGATACCTCCAACAGCTGGTTCTGTCCTCTAATCCTTTCTCCATTAGAGAATTCAGTCCGACTTTGAGCAACACTGGTGAACTGATGACCCAGATCTCCTTAATCCAGGCAGCTGCGATGCTGGACCAGTAACTAGTGTATATTTTTCTAATTTACTCCACATAGTTCTTGTTCCCTTCATGTCTTCGTGGTGTGCTGATGATTGAAGCAGTGTTATGTGCAGAGCTGTGTTGGCTGAGACTGGGAGTACATAATAGAGGGAGTGAGACTTACATTTCCTTTGACTCACCTCAGTCCCTAGCACAGTCTGATCACATTTTGAATAACAGCTGCAGTTTATTGAGTGATTTACTGTGCACCAGCCAGATGTTAAGAGTTTAGGCACATTATTTCATGTAATCCTCATAACTAACCCAAGGCTTTATCTCCATATTACAAATGAGGAGACTGAGGAAGAGAGAAGCAAAGCATCTTGCAACCACATCACTCAGTTAATATCAAGAGTGGCGAAGATTCAAACCCAGATCTATCTGACTTTGAAAGCTTCATTCTTATTTACCATGTAGTATCTGTTTGGATGGATGGATCCTTCAAAAAAATTCCATTTTTCATGGTCCCAGAGACTTAGGATTGATGAAGTCTGGATCACTTCTTTGTTGTCTTATTACTCCTCATCTTTTCTCTTTTACTTAGGCTACTCCTGGGCACAGTGTTGATGGTTATCAAAGTTGGTGTCTAGACTTCTGTGAATATGACTTTTCACCCATATTATTCCATTTCCTCTTCTGTTTTTCCTTTTCATACATGTTTTATATCCAGTGCAAGACATCAGAATAATTCCTTAGGTTATTTGCGTAATGCTTTGGGTCCTCTGATTTGACTTGTATTATGAAGGAGAGTTAAAAAAAAAAGTCTTATATTAACTGGATAGAGGTATTTGTTGGGACTTCTTGTTATTGGAGAACTTGGAGAATGAGAAATCTTGCTGGATTTTAAAAAGATCTGGCTATACAATAGGAGAAATTTTTTTGAATTCTATAAATCTGAATGTTTATTTACATTTTCTAAAATAACTCAGAAAAAGAGTTCTAAAGAGAATATGGAGAAAAGGAAGAACAACCAGGATACTTGCCTACAACTGGGGCAAATTAAAAATACATGAAAGATTACAAAGAATGTAGGTGGTTTCCAGGGGGCAGTTCTATGGGATCTGATTCTACTAGGCAATCTCTCCCATTCCTTCAAATTCAACTTTTCTAAGACACTTCATCCACCCGCTTATCTGTCCATTCATCTCTTTATTCATTGTAAGAACATCTGAGAGTCTAGTATATACCAACTATTTTTTGTCAAGCTCAAACTGTGTCTTTTGCTGATTTATATGATTTTCAGTAAGGGCAGTAATAGTCATTTGCCTCAGAGCCTCAGGATCATGGTTTATACCCTTCCACAAAGTCCAATATCCAAGTCTTGCAAACTGTTTTTTTATGATGCCCATTTTCTTTATTTAGGTCATGGTTGCCCCACCCATAGGGTATTGTTATTTTCTTCTAATTGGTCTCAAGGCCTTCGATTTTTGGTTCTTCGTGCAATCGCTGCTGTGAATAGTTGTCCCAAAGTGACACATTCACAAAGTTTATTCCCTGCTCAGAAGCCTTCAGCGTTTGCCCCTACAAGTTTCAGTTTTTACTTGAAAACCTGGCTTCCCAGAGGAGGCCAAGGCCATTCCCTTGACCCACATGTCCACTCCTTGGTTCCATTGCTTCCTGATTCAAACTTGTTATTCAAGTACACACTTGTCTCCCCAGCCCCTCTTCTTACTAACAATTAACCAAGCACTGACTGTGTGCCTACTACCTACCTGACACACTCATGCTGGCTTATGTTTTTAGAGCTTTAAAATACAAACACTGTAGGTAAGAATTCTAGTTCTGCCACAGGTGAGCTGTATAATTTCAGTTAGTGCCTTAATTTTTGTAAACTTCCATTCTCTTACCTATAAGATGGGGATAACAATTGCACTTAACTCACAGGTCTGTGGTGAGTCTCAAAAGAGAGAATGAATGTAAAGTCCTTAGTATAGAAAGCCCACATAGAATAAATGCACAATAAATAGTTGTCATTATTATTGATATTGCTCATGATAGAATATAGTCTTTTAAAAAATGCATTCCATTTTCCCCAAATATGAAAATATTTCTTTTGAAACCCCTTTCCGGAGGGCAGGAAACATATCTTTCAGCATATTCCCTGCTCCTAGTACTCTACCTGCCATCCAATAAAATATTGGAATGAATGGATTGAGTTATATGAATAGACTAGATTCTAAATAAAATGTTCATTGGATTTGGTAGCAATGCTGATAAAATTGCTTTTGAAATAAGCTGTTTGTCAATGAATATTTAAGGATCAGACTTGCCTTGGACAATTTGCATTTTGTAGAAATAGAGTCCACAGTGTCACAAGCAACCACAACAAAAATATTTCTTCTAAGCAATGGAATTAGAAAGTGAAGGAGAACAAGAGGCTGGACAGGTCACTTCCTATGAAAAGGGAAACCAGGCTAGAGAACTATGATGTGAGGGAATTAATTAGCAATTACTTGGTCTAACTCTTTAAGTGGATGAGAAGGTTAGAGGAGCTCAAGTTGAGAAGATTTTTGGTGGGAGAGTCAGAAAGCTACATAAGAAGCTAAATAAAAGAATACTCTAGCTACCAAACTATACCATACAAATCAGCAAGATTATATCATCCATTCCAAGGGTTCTTAAAGAGCTAACAAGGAAGTAATTAATGAAAAAATGCTGTAGAGAAGTTATAGAATGAACATTAGAAACCATGGGGATATGTGAATCACCACATAGTCAGTCTTTGATCAATCACACTAATGGAGAAGAATTCAGAGAAATCAAATTTGTGGATAATCCTCAAACCATTGATTTGGTTTTGAAGTGCTTTAGTGCTTGTCACCTTCATATCAGGATAATGAACCTTCTAACTGTATTTGCTGATGTCATTCTGAAGTCCTATGGTGGACATTGACTAAGGTTGGGAGCCAGTGGTTCAAAAGGGCAAAGGCAGCAGTGGACCATTCTGGATTTGGGAAGGTGGAACAAACCATGGCCTTGGATAATGGAAAAATGAATAATCTGCATGCAACCTTTATAAAACCAAAACCTCCCCTACAACAGTCTCATCAAGGATCAAGTCAAAGGACAATAGGCATTGCGACTGAATTAAGTTTTCATTGTTATTTCTCTGACAAATATTTAGGAAGTAGAACATACATAAGACCCGTAACATGTTTCTTCTGTTCCTATTTTGTCCTCACAGAGAGAATAGTCATTCTCTTCAAGAGAATGACTTACTTTTTCTTCCATTCTCCCCCAGAATTTGTCCCAAATCCATTCCAGAAAGCTACTGATTGATCCTCTGCCGCATTCCTGAATCCATTATTTTTTTTTAGCTTTTTCAGAATAAATCCTGTCTTTAGACCTTCTGAGGTTTTCTCCTTCCCTGATTATCCTAATACACACACACACACACACACACACGTGTGTGTGCATGTGTGTGTATTATATATTATATATATTATACATATATAATGGTCCAGGAGCTCATAGGAGGTGGACATATGAATACTAGAATTATTTTGTTTGGTGGGGGGAGAGTGAAGGGAAGAGGCTGTGAAACTTAATATGTTGTCACTGCAGTAAGCATATGGATAATTGAGAATTCCCTACATAAAGAAATACATAGTGTGGAATATTACCTCCATTTTACACATAAAGAAGTTGAGGTTCAGAGATGATATAATCTGACTAAGGATAGGAAAATTTTTCTTTAATCTCCAATAGTTACAATTAGTTTTTCATATTAATTGATAGCTCAGAAGAGATTTGTGTCTAAGATCACAGTGTGGGCAGTGAATGTTTAGGGAGAAAATAAGATCTATGGACAGTTTGGGAGAAATTATAAAAAGGCACAAGAATAACAATATGAAATTATTTCTCCTTCATAAATTCTCTAGGCTAAGGTTGGTATAGACAGCATTCTCTTTGGGATACTAAATTTCATTCATATTGGAAATACTGGCTTGAACCCTATCTGAACCCTAATTTTTATAGGGTGCTGAAAAGTTCCATTTGTAGTTGCTTATGTTCATCACTCTTTGGGATTCTTTAGTTTTAATAAGACGTGTTTACTTATGTGTATTATAGCAAATCAAGGAGCCGGTTGTAACTATTGAAGATAATTGGGCAACAATGAGAGAGACAGATCTAGGTCAAGAAGTAAAGTGTTGACCAAAACAGAGCTGAGGAAAAGATGAGCCAAAAATTATGTCAACTGTTGTCAAGAAAGGATTCTGATGGAAAGACTGGTTTTGGAGTGTCTGAGACTGTGAAGTGTGTGTCTGTATATGCGTGTGTTTGTTAGAGCACCATTTTGCTTTTAAAAAAAGATGAAAAGGAAATACTGCAAGCAAGGATGACGAGAATGATAAATGGATTAGAGGGCATGACTTACTGTATGAAGAGAGATTGAAGTAATATAGCATAGATAGCCTGGAGAAAAAAATAGCAAGGGAAGAGGGAAATTGCTAATACTTCTAAGCACCTGAGAGGTTGTAACATGAGTGACATTCATTTTGAAACTTGAGCACATCAAAAGACATGCTTAGTGTGGTCTGAAGATATATATTTGCCCATTTACCCACTAAGTTCAATGGCACTGAACCAGAAAAGACAGGAAGTGAAGTGTAAAGTCTGAAGATTTGGAAAGAAAACATTTTAAGTGTTATTGTTACCTTCAAGGAATGATATTATGAACTTTCTTCTCTGTAAGATTAAGAGTGGCATTAAGCATGGGAGATTGTACAGCTTGTCTGTGTATGTTCATGAATAGAATCTCCAGATGGCATCTAAACCTTTGAATGGTCTGGGACAGGTCTAGAGATGGCTTTACCCTGAGTGGCTTTCTGCTGTTGACTGAAAAAGACTAATGATAAATCATTTATTGATTCATGAACTAGAGGTTAAGTGCAAGGGTTTTGTATCTGTCTGCTTGGGTTCAAGTCCTGACTCTGGCAAGGAACTTAACCTCTCTTAGACTTGTGTTTCCTCAGATGGAAAACGAGAATAAAGAATAGTCAGTTTCATGGGGATTCTTATCAAGATGAAAAGGTATATATCTTAGTATATGCCAGGTACACTGTAAGCACTTGAAATATTAGTTGTCATTTATGAAAAGGTATATATCTTAGTATATGCCAGGTACACTGTAAGCACTCGAAATATTAGTTTTCATTTATTAATTTACTCAAGACACATTTAAGGTCTACTGCAGAAACTGCTAATCAAAGTGCTCAGCATATAAGAATGAAGTGATTAAAGTTCACATTCAGGGGCTTAATTTCTAGTGGGAAAGAGAGAATAAAGAAATATATACACAATATATTAAGCAGTGATAAGTATGATGAAGACAAATAAATCAGGTAAAGTGTTGGGGCAGTGAACTCTCCTAAGTAGAGAGAGCATTGTTCTACTGGAATCAAAGTTAGGAGGGAAATAATGAGTTTGGAGAACCACAGGAGTTCACTGACTCAGAAAGACAGTATGAGATAAAAAGGAGTAATGAATGAATGATGACATGGGAGAGGTAGGTAGAGACCAGAAAAATGAGCACCTCAAATGGTGCATTGGACAGAGTAGGCTCATTGCTATAATAAACAACTGCTGCAACTCAGAGACTTAATACAGTAGAAATGAATATCTCACTCATGTAGCAGGTAGCTTTTAATAATATTATAGGAACACAGATTTCTTCTATTTTGTAGCTCTACCATTTCCTAGGGCTCAGGGCCCTGTAGTGGACCGTCTGCATCTAATGGCAATTAAGCGAGAGAGAGCATGGGGGATAGCATGGGAAATTTTTTGGATTAGGTTGGGTAGTACATGTCATTTTCTTTCATGTGCTGTTGACCAGGGATGCACTCACATGGTCACACCTAACTGCAAGTAAGGCTAGACTGTGAACTCCAGTCATGTGCCCAGGAGAAGAAACGAGTTTTGATGAACATAGAGCCAGGAGTGTTGGCCACATATGGCATGTTAAAGATCTTAGATTTTGTTAACAAAGTGAATAACCTAAGAAACAGTGAGTCCTCAACCAAGGAAATGGTGTGGGGATGGGGAAGAGGAGGCTGATAGAGGCATGCAGAAGAGTTTGAGCATATGGGATTAAGTGAATGGGCGTAAAAAGGGTGAAGAGGACAAAAATTGATGTAGAAAGATTAAGAACTCTCAATTGTCATTTGCTGAAAGAAGAAACATAGGAGAAAAAAAAATTTGTGAGGGGAAATGGAGAGTTTGAAGAACAAAACACTCCATTGTCTTTTCTTCTTCCTCTTATATTTTAGTAAGCCTGTTTTCCAAACCAGTATTAAGACAAATGTTCAGCCATGTACAAGTAAAATGGTGGGGCCAGCATATTTACAGTCAGAATTATCTTGGAATATCCAGAGTGTGCTATTACTCTACATCTACTGTTCTCCAGAGTCCAGATGCTCATCCATTCTCAATACTTACTCATTTGACATTTATTGAGATCTTAATATGTGTCAAGAATAGTGCTTGGCACCTACAACTAAAGTATGGCTCCAAACACTCTGCGAATCAGCCAGAAACAAGTAATTGCAATGCTGGGTGACTGATGCTAAACAACAGGAGTCTTTTTGGACTGTGTGATGTAGCCAATATGTTGGTAGTTATATTGTTTTTAAATTGTGAGGTCAGGGGATTAATGTGCTTAATGTGCTTTTTCAAGGATTGAATTATGTTCCTCCAAAGATAGCAAATTTTAATCCTCAGAACCTGTGAATGTAACCTATTTTGGAAATAGAAACTTTGCAAATTTCATCAAGGTAAGATGAAGTCTTACTGGATCAAGATAGGCCCTAATTCAATTACTGGTGTCCCTATAAGAGGAGGGAAATTTGGACAGAGATGCACAGGGAAGAATGTCATGTGGAGACGGACACACAGATTAGAGGGATGCATCTACAAGTCAAGGAATGCCGAGGATTGCTGATAACCCATCAGAAGCTAGAAAAGACAAGAAGGGTATGAAATATTCTCCAGAGAAACAGAACCAACAGAAGATATATACCTGTGTAATATGGTACATACATACATATATAATACACCTATAAATAATGAATCTATAAATATTATATGTATATGTGCCTATATATATATTTATTTATAGAAAAATTTATTTTAAAGTATTGGCTCTTGCCATTATGGAGGTCTAGAAGTCTTGTAATTTTCCCTCTCTAAGCTGCAGACCCAGAAAAGCTGGTGGTGTATTTCCAATCCAAGTCCAAAGGCCTGGGAACTAGGAGAACCACTAGTGTGAGTTTTAGTTCAAACTTGAAGGCCCAAAGACCTGGTCTAAGTCCTAATCCAAGGGCAGGAGAAGGCTGAACTCCCCATTCAACAAGTCAAATTCTCTCTTCTGTTTTATTTTGTATTTTTTTTTGTTTTGTTTTTGTTTTCCTACACAGGCCCTCAGTGGTTTGGATGGTGCCCACTCACAATGGGAGGGCAATCTGCTTTATTCAAATTCAAATGTTAATGTCATCCAGAAATCCCTCAGAGACATACCCAGAAATGATGTTTAACCAAGTATCTAGATTCTTTGTGGCCCTGCCACACTGTCCCATAAAATTAACCATCACAGAAGAATTCTCCTCAAGCCTAAAAAGAAGACATGGCCCTGCTGACACTTTGGTTCTGGACTTCCAGCCTCTATACCTGTGACAGAACGGATTTCTATTGTTTTAAGCTTCCCAGTTTGTGGCACTTTGTTATGGTAGCTCCAGGGAACTAATGTACAGTGTGGTTTCTAATGGACCAAGCAGAAAGAGGCATTTGACAGAAGGGGATGGTATATCTTTGGTAAGCATCTAAACTAATCATTAATTTAAAAATATTTTGTATTACCAAATTATAGAAATATTTTTTTTTCGCCAAACTATGGAAAGAACCAAGATGCCCCTCAACGGATGAATAGATAAGGAAGATGTGGTCCATATAGAAATATTTTTATACATAGTCATTCTCATAACAATCTCTACTGTAGAGAAAAAACAAAAGAAAACAAAATAAACAAATCTTAGTGAGGTAAGGAACTTGCCCCAGTTCACATATCTAGTGAGTGTATTGAGGCCCTCCAGCTTTAATACTTATTCCTGGAACTAGAGTGATAGATTATTAAGAATTAGGATGTAGGCTCTTGCTGAGTCATCAGGTACCACCCAGGGAAATTAGGAAGCAGTGACCCTACAGGCTGTGGGTAGTTCCCTGGAGAACTTCTGTGCTCAGTAGGGCTTAAAATACTTGGCTGTGCAGAAGGATTTACCTTTCCTGCTCCATGAGCACTGTTTGGCAAGTGCAGAACACAAGTGCAGATAAGGAGTTGTTCTTGGTTGTCATGGGGGCGGTATGCAGGGAGTTTTGCAATTCCCATGCACTTCAAATGTTTCCTTGGGTGTTGCCCAAGTGGCCTTCCAGCTGCTGGAGAGTGAAATGTACTTTCAGGTGACCAGGCTTGCCAATTAACTGGATGCCCTGTGCTCTGGTGGAACTCTATGTCACTGAATGTTATTTTGAGATGGACCCAGTGCTCTCTTGGATCAGAGGTTCTACAAGCTGAGTGTATGAAATGCCTAAAATGTCTTGGAGTGGTTGAATGTGCCTCATCTCTGATTTTCCACTCCAAGCTGTAGATTAAGGAAGCCAACTTCTGACAGAAAAACCTATTAATGCTCAGTAGAGAGTTATGAGGTGTGTATTCCTTACTGAAACAAAATGGCTGCTCTGATCCTATGTGAGGTTTCTGTGAGGCAGCCATGGTTTTGACTAATGAGGTTGTATTTCCTAAGACATTCTGCTGTGCTTGCAGGCACCAGAGTGGTCCTTTTAAGAGACTCATCAGAGTACAACCCAGATTAGAATATGACCCTCAAGGTCTTTTAAAAGAAGGCATTGTGAGAAACTGCAGATCAAGATGACAAATTGGTATCTCATTTGCTTTCTGTGTAAGTAAGCACTCAGGGAAGCTGAAAGGGAGGAAGTGGGTCCTACTCAAAGACTCAGTTCCTCTGGTAAAAGCAGCAGGGATCCTTGTTAGACTCAACTGCCATCTTGCTCAAAAGAGCTTCAGCCTGGGCGTTATGGTTGACATCTCTTAGAATTCAATTAGTGATAGTGCAGTGACCCAATTTAATACTCTTTGATAAGTGAAAGCCAGTGTACACATATTGCATTTCCAGGCCAAATTGATCTACATAGATAATACAGTCGGAATTGGAAACTGTGGTTCTTTCTTTGCCCCAGAATTGAAGACTTTTAGTTTCTTTCATATGTCCTTCCTCTATTTCTTTGTAAGTTATTTGTACTGGGTTAGAATGGGTGGAAGGTTAAAAAAAAAAAAAAAAAAAAAAAAAAAAGAACAAAATCCCATTCAATGTTCAAGTTCCTTACTGTATAGTAACTGGTTTAAGATAAAAGCAGTAACTACAACAACCAACATAAAAAAACCATATCTATGCTTAAGTATTTTGGATATCTATCCTCAAACTTACTTCTCATTAATCCCATTTTACAAATGGATAAACTGGATTTAGTAGTTTACAAATAGGTAAAAACTACTACCAGATAAATCACTGAGGTTGGGCTAGAGGGCCTAATGATATCATAACATATTTTAGATGAGGTAATATTTGAACTACCTTAGAAAAGGGATTCTTTAATGGTAGATGGGAAAGATGATCAAAGTCATGGCCATAAAAAAATATGGCACCTCCAGCGAAAGGTGATATAATCCATCTGGAACTCCCCAGTAACACCAAGCGGAAAGTGGCAATCAGAGTAAAGCCAATGCCAGATGACTGAGAGTTCTGAATCCCAGGCTGTAGAGTTCAAACAATTTCTCCTTTCATAGAACAAGAAGAGCCCTTGAAGCGTTTTGAACGGGATATGTTGGGGAGGAGGCACACTCTCAAGAGCTGTGCTTTTAGAAAGATTAATTTGGCAGCAGCATGTTTGATGGAGTCAGGGGTAGGATCCCTTAGGTGAGCTGAAGATAGCAAGGAGAGAACTTAGACTTCTGAATTCAGTTGCATGTTTATGCTTTTAAGATTAAACAGAAGTCATCTCCTGATTCAGTAGGAGAGAGAGAGTGTGGAGAAAGGATGAAGGGAAGACATCACAGTTTTCTGACCCCAGATAGCTGCCTATAAGATTGCCAGATTAGGAAATCATGAGGGATGAAAATAGCATTTTAGGATAGACCACTGTCTGAGGACTGCTGCTGATGGATGTTAAGGATCATGGCTGAAGCTATTTAAAGGGAGGAGATCATTGTGAATAAAGAAAGCAATATAGGATAATTAAAGAGAGGCACTCCACTGTTAATAAACTATGGAGTTTCTGTATTCATGTATTCTTTCAAATTATGAACACCAAAGGTATCTTTTATGCTAATCGTATTTTTGTGGTAAAAAGGAATAATTTATATACCCTTAGGACACATACAAGTTTATATACACTATAGCATGGTATTTAAACACGTTTATAAAAAAAGGATGACTTTTTAAATACAGGATCATTAAGATGACTGACATTAGAAAGAAAACAGCTAAGTTTTTTTCTTTTCTTTTTCTTTTCTTTTCCACATGGTCTTTGGTTGACATTTATATGGTCCCACATCTATTTCATAGGTTCTTTTGTCCCCCTCTGAACCATACAGAATATCTTAAGATGCTGGTAGCTTAAGGAATATGGTATAAGTAGCATGTGTTTTCTACAGTCAAGGATTATGCAGTGAACTTTAAATTTTAATAGCCACTGATAGAGACCTTGAGAGATTCAAACACACTGGAGTGTTGGACTTCAGCAATTTTTTTTTTTTTTTTTTTTGGTCTTCTGTAGAAAGATGCTCCTTCTGGACCATGGGGAAGGCATCTAGGCAGAGAGGGTGACTATTTGAAGTAGAATTTATTTTTCATCACAATCCATGCATGTTTTCTATTGGGGTAACTTGGTGTATACATTTTTAATATTATGAAGCCACCAGTGTTAATAAAAAAACAGCTGAATACATACCAGCATCCTTGGAGATCAGGTTTTGGAATGCTGAGTGGGTCTGATAGATGGTAAAAGTTTAAGAAATCTCTTTCAGAGATTTTTAAAGACATTTACTTATCAGTAGTCCAGATGGCACTCAAAAGGATGAATAATAAACTTTACAAGTAAGTAAGTAAAACACTGGCTGATGGAAAAAACATTCTAGGGGTATAAGTGGTAAATACTTACATGATATGAAAAACAAAAAAAGAGGTAAAATTAGATAGATAATATAAAATATGTTATATGTACACTTGATTTGGAGTTTTTTTTTTTTTTTAGGATTGGGCTGCTTTTTTACAAGTTCATACTCTACAGTCTGATATCAAAGTTGGACTCTTTAAAGAACAACATAATTCACTTCTGAAAATAAAAGCTTTTTTTTTTTTTAAAGATTTTATTTATTTATTTGACAGATCACAAGTAGGCAGAGAGGCAGGCAGAGAGAGAGGAGGAAGCAGGCTCCCTGCTGAGCAGAGAGCCCGATGCGGGACTCGATCCCAGGACCCTGAGATCATGACCTGAGCCGAAGGCAGAGGCTTAACCCACTGAGCCCCCCAGGCACCCTAAAAGCTTTTTCTTAAAAATTATCTTGCCATGGTAGGGATTCATTCTTTGGGATCCATGGCTGTTCTTCAGGGTATCTGTCAGCTCTTTGAAATCGTATCAGAAAATTCATATGTGTGTGACTATGTGCGTTTTGGCAGAGAGAAGTCTCTCTCTCTCTTCTTTTTTTTTTTAATTTAGGTTCTTAATGGGGTACATAACCCCCAAAAGGTACAAAATCACTTGGCTAATGGAAGGTAGACATATCAGTCAGGATTCTGGCAGGTGACAGATGGCAAACTCATATGGGAATAGAGTTTAATAAAAATACGATTTTCAAGGGTGTGGGAAGGGTTAAAGGAAACCAACAAGTGATGAATCCCCAGGGCTAACAATAGCTGAAGGCAGGACCGCCCCTGACCTGGAGTTGCCAGGGGAGGGAACTTGTCATGGAACCAGACAGCTGTAGCTGGTGGATATGGCACATCTCAAGAGTGCAGACTTCAGTGGGGGTGGGGAAGTGTGGTCCCTTTCAACCTGTGGTAGCAAGGAGGAAGCTGGAGAGAAAATACCCACCTCATTTCCCCCTGGCCTCAGTGCCTCTTAGTGTCTCAGTCTCATTAGGAGAAGAAAGCAGGGAAGCCCATGGACACAATCTCTAAATGTCAGCTTCTGGGGCACAGGCAACAGAGGTTACACAGGTAACAGGTAACAGAGGGTGAAGTATAGATCTGGAGGAACAATCAGAGAAGGGCATCGTGAGATTTAGCTAGCATGCTTTATTATAATCCCAATGCCTGTTTTTCCACTCCAATGTGAACTGATTACAAACCTGCTTTTATAACTTTCTCAGTTTAGAAATATTCACAATCTAGACCAATGCAGCTTTATGTTTGGTTACTTTTTTTTTTTTTCTCAATCTTCTACTTCTTAAGGATGGTTTCTAATTGAGCTGTTTGAATCCTAGAGGATCAGCAGCTTAAAATTAATTTTATGTTAACTATTATAGATGTTGGAAAAACTTTAAGGCAGGTAGATAGCATATTTTGCTAGAATTCTAGAGAAGCAAAGAGGACAATAGTCATTTATTCACGGCTAGTGCAACAAAACTACGATTGTACTATATTCAACAGAATTTGTACTTTGTTTTTATTTCAGTAAGAGACTCAGATCTGTAAGCTCCAGTATTACATTAACTCATTGTATGGAGTTCATTATTGTAATTAGACTGCTTTTTAAGATTATTAGCGGACTCACTAATGTACTCTTAAAAAGCTTTATTTGGAAGAAAGTCAATATCCAAAGCCAATAGAACCGACGAGCTTGTGCCACACGCTCTGTTGCTGAAAATCATGTTATCAATTTTCATGTGACTGTTAATCAATTCGAGTGACAGAGAGATGATTTGAAGTCAATTTTCTGTTTATTGCTAAATTAGCATTTGATCACATGTGCTTATTTTGGGTTTCAAAGAAGCTATGGTTTTCTTTGTCAAGAGAAGGAATGGAGGTCAATGCTGGGAATAATCATTTGTGATTTTTAAAAATATTTGCATACTAAGATGCAGAGTCTACGACTGTTAGTTACAGAGCTAAAATGGCAGCTCTGTGAGTGTTTGAGTTGGGACAGCTAGTAAGGAAGGCTGATCTGATACAGTGTTGCATATGATGCAAACATAGCTAGTCAGCATATAACCCAGGAAATTAATCAAGCATTAGGTGTTTAGTGGTTGGTTAGTATATTATTCTCAAATGAATAGGGGTTCAGTTTTTCGAACTGGGGAAGTGTGCTGCAAGATGAACAGTCTTTGGGATAGGATGTCAGGATATTCTGGCTACTGCGGCATAGTAATTATGCTATGTTGTAACCAAATTGTCGGCTAGGTATTTAACAGTGTCAGTAGGACTATAAAATGATACAGGGACTAGCACTAGACATATGATGGTGGTAGTGGTGGTGGCGGCAACTAATTTTTTATTGAGTACCTACTGTGTGCCTAACATGATGCTAAGTATTTTAGAGAACATACTCTGTCAGTAACCCTAGGAGTTGCTCTGTATTTGTGGCTAGTTGCTTTAGGAATTATCATCTCTATTTAACAGAGGACAAGCAGACATCTTTATTTAACTAAGCAATAGTCTCTCATTCTAGAGTTACCATCTTTAAGAAGAATGGCATAGAAAAATTAAGTGGTTTGTATATCATCAAGATTGAATTTTGTCCAACTCCAGAGATTGTGACTTTGACCATGATGCTACACTTTCTGAATCGGAGTCACTATACCTCTTCTGGGGGACTCCTTTATAATTTATAAGCTGACTAGTCTTTGAACCTTCATTGGCTTCTACATAAAACAAGGGGTTAAACAAGAGGAGCTCTAAGGGTCTTTGTAGTCCTAAATATTCAGATTCTAGAACTATCCAGAAGGGAGCAATTCCTCTTAAATGTAGAGTATTATGCCAATATTCCAATTATAAATCAAATACTAGGGAATCTGGAATGCAGTCATTATATTTCTCATAAGAACCTCAACTCCTTGTAATTGCGTATTTTCAATTACTCAGCGGTGTAATTGAATCACTAAAGTATGGCTCCTTAATTTATGTTGGATAGCAGGTGGACAAGTTTACTATCAGAAGTGTTGCACATTCTGACTTTTCTTCCTTTAAGATATGCTTCCAGTTGGAAAGCAGAATAAATTACTGAGGATTTGTCGATGATTCACAGTTATGGAGGGAACATTAAAGCTTTGGGATGACAGAATGTATTTTGTCCATATATTTGGACAAGTGAAGTTGAGTTTAAATTACTTATGATAATATTTAATGGTGGACCAGTAAATGCACTGTTGTCTCTTTCGTGAGTGTAATTAAATTGTGTAAGACAAGGCCTCACCGTGGCTCTTAGCTATTAAATCTCTGGCGACGTGAGGTGAGCCTGTCAGTGTTCTGTGGGGAATTACCAAGCCGAGGAGTTAAGAGGAGGCTTTGCTAGCTTCTGCCATCTATCACTTACTCTATTTAGATTCTGAAATGCCCATCTCATTGCAGTGTCTGGGGTGCACTTACAATGTTTAAATAGAAATTAAACTGGAGTTGGGTCCATTGCTGAATGTAGCCATTTGCTTTCATAAACACAACTACAGGGAGAGGGGAAAAAAAAAAAAGAAGAAGAACCAAAAAGACAATCCCAAGCCAGCAGCCCATGTAGAAAGACTTTCCTACTTTGAGGATCCCAGGGAATATCTTCCTTGGGGCAAGCAACTGGGATGGTTTCTGGGCCTAAATTTAGAACTCTTACTATGGACTCACTGAGAGATAGAATTAGAAGAATAGGCTGGACCCAAATAATCTTGGAGGGTCAGAATCAGGAGAGATGTTTGCTTTGGTTCCTGGTCCCTGGTCCCTGAATTATTGGTGTCATTTATAGACTTTTAGTCCAAACTTGAGTTAATTGCATTAGCTCAGCATGTATAGGAGTTATGGCGGGTGGGTAACACTGATTCTCCAATTGAAGGAGAATTTGGGCAGCCCTTACTGCACCCTGTTCACACTCCTATAGTAGTTGGGCACCCTTAGGTGCCCAACTCATCTTGAAGTGGCAAAGATATCCAGATTAGGATCATAGAAGGGATGGCTGACAATCCTGAGCGAGAGAATGATGCACAGTGAGGCCATGTGCATTCTGTGTTGTTTTGCTCTACAAGGTCATAATGTTCTCTTGGTCATCCACTTATGTTTGGTTGGATTGTTTAGTACACAGGGGACTGGGTTTGAGAGGGAAGGGGGAGGGCTGAAATCCAGTGTATTCTCAGCTGGCTAAGCTGTGTGTCCTGGTGAGTGACTGCTTGTGCTGGAGGAAAGGGGTATCTTTGATTTTTAAAAAAGCTTGCATTTAAGCTAGCAGTAGCTTGGATCATTCTAGACATTTGGGTCAACACAAAATTGTTTAGTACCTACTTTGTACCAGGCACCATGCACAGCTCTTGTGGGTATGGGATGAGCAAACTATAGCCTTTGCTTTTTAGTAGCTTTGTGGTCTAATGGGGATGGTGGTCAGGTAAATGGATAAAGGGCCTATCAAGCAATGTATCCAGTGATAAAAGTATATATGCACAGCATGTCATTAATACAAAGAGGGATGTGGCTTAGGCAGTGTGGCAAGGTTGAGAAAGGTACATGACAAATCCTGGTGCAAGATACAGTCATATACGTGCAGGGAAGCCTGTGTGCTTTTCTGTTGTTGTTTTTGTTTTGTTTCATTTTTGTTTTTAGGTCACTGGAAAATCTGTCAGTAATCAAGAGACAAATGCAAATGTACAGCAAGAGGTGCCCTGCTTTCTCTGCTGGTAATAGGGATAATACTTAAAAATAAAATCATAATTGACTTCCATATTGACAGGTTTTCACAAGCATGTCTGTAAATAAACTGGAGTTGATACTTGTCTATGATCCTGAAAGATCATCTGGCTTTTCTTGGGTGATGTCTACGTAAACATTCTGAACTGACTTAGAAGAAGGTGAGCCTGGGAGCATAGCTAACTCAATTGTAATTAATGCCTCTAAGATATTCAGCTTTGGCCCTGGTTGTTTTTCTTCAAAAAATAAAATGAAATCAATCTAGTAATAGCAATAGTAGCAAATTTTTTGGCAAGCATCCTATAACATCTTAAGAAGCAACTTCTGTCATCAGCTGTGTATTAAAGATCAAGAAATGGAGACTCCAAGATGTTGAGTAACATTACCGAGGCTGGCAAGGGCAGAACCAACAGGTTTTTCTGACTTCGGAGGCTGCATGCTTAATTGCTAAGCCATGGTGATGCTTCCAAAGTAGTGACTGGAACTGGTTAACAAGTCTCCTCAAATAAGTTGTCCGTGGGTTAGGATAGACACTGTATTTGATAACTTTTGTACCATCCTAGCCCATTTGGGCTCCCAAGGAATGCTTGTAGATTCTTTGCAATGGATAGAGAACTAGAAGATAAGAGTAAATAATAATAGCAAACACTTCCAGAGTACTTATTATGTGCTTGACATTATTCTAAATACTTTCTCCTTCCAAATTTGCTTTTGATCAATGTATAAAGAATGCAGTAAAATGTGTAAAGTGCTTTAATCTTAAATGCACAACTGAAAAGATCTTTATGTGAGTATATTTCCAATACTCCAGAAGCTTCCCTAGTGCCCTTTTCAAGTCAATTCCTTACCCAAGAGGCTACTGCTCTCAGAGGTTATGTCCATCATGATCACTTAGTTATGTCTGTTTTGTACTTCATATAAATGGAATCATACATTATTTATCCCTTCATGTCTGTCTTCTTTTGCTCAACAAAATGTCTATAATATTTACCCATGTTGTTGCACATATTAGTAATTCTTTATTTTTATTGCTATTTCATTTTATTAATTTACCACAATTTATTTAGTCCTTCTCCCACTGATGGACTTTTTGAGTTGTTTCTAGTTGGGGCTAATACAATGTTAGTACTAGAAATGTTTTTATACATGACTTTTGTGGATGTACATACTTAGTCCTCTTGGATATAAACCTAAGAGCAGAGTTTCAAGGCCCTAGAGTGGGGATGTGATTAACTCTAGTAGATATGACCAAATAGTTTTACAAGTGGTTGAGCCTACTTACACTATCACCAGCAATATATGAGAATTTTAGTAACTCCACTTTTGTGGCAACACTTGGTATTGTTAGTCTTAAGTTTTAGCCATTCTGGTGGATGATATGGTAGCTGCTCTCTCTCTCTCTCTCTCTTTTGTTCTTATAAATAACTCTCAGTTAATCCACACAATAACTCGTGGAGATGGGCACTATCATTATCCCCATTTCACCATGAGGAGACTGGGACATAGAGTAGTTAAGTAACTTGCCCAGTGTCACACAGCTAGTCAGTGGCAAAGCCAGTATTCGAACACAGGCAGTCTTGTTCCAAAGCCCACATTCTAAAATACTTTCTACCCAGTGGGGCACTATAAGGAGCAAACAGGTAGCTGTTCTCTGGGATTCTGCCACTTAAGCTTCTGCACAGCAAAGGAAACAGTCAAAAAAACAAAGAGGCAACCCACGGAATGGGAGAAGATATTTGCAAATGACAGTACAGACAAAAGGTTGATATCCAGGATCTATAATGAACTCCTCAAACTCAACCCACACGAAACAGACAAACACATCAAAAAATGGGCAGAAGATATGAACAGACACTTCTCCAATCAAGAAATACAAATGGCTATCAGACACATGAAAAAATGCTCATCATCATTAGCCGTCAGGGAGATTCAAATTAAAACCACATTGAGATATCACCTTACACCAGTTAGAATGGCCAAAATTAACAAAACAGGAAACAACATGTGTTGGAGAGGATGTGGAGAAAGGGGAACCCTCTTACACTGTTGGTGGGAATGCAAGTTGGTGCAGCCTCTTTGGAGAACAGTGTGGAGATTCCTCAAGAAATTAAAAATAGAGCTTCCCTATGACCCTGCAATTGCACTACTGGGTATTTACCCCAAAGATACAGATGTCATGAAAAGAAGGGCCATCTGTACCCCAATGTTTATAGCAGCAATGGCCACAGTTGCCAAACTATGGAAAGAACCAAGATGCCCTTCAACGGATGAATGGATAAGGAAGATGAGTTCCATATACACTATGGAGTATTATGCCTCCATCAGAAAGGACGAATATCCAACTTTTGTAGCAACATGGACGGGACTGGAAGAGATTATGCTGAGTGAAATCAGTCAAGCAGAGAGAGTCAATTTTCATATGGTTTCACTCATTTGTGGAGCATAACCAATAGCATGGAGGACAAGGGGCGTTAGAGAGGAGTAGGGAATTTGGGTAAATTGGAAGGGGAGGTGAACCATGAGAGACTATGGACTCTGAAAAACAGTCTGAGGGGTTTGAAGTGGCGGGGGGGTGGGAGGTTGGGGTACCAGGTGGTGGGTATTATAGAGGGCACAGCTTGCATGGAGCACTGGGTGTGGTGAGAAAATAATGAATACTGTTTTTCTGAAAATAAATAAATTGGGGGAAAAAATCTATATGAATAGTACCCTCACACATTTTTGCCACAACTCTTTACCATTAGTACAAATATTTACGTATTTTATTTAAAATACAGACCATTGTGGCCTCTTCCTAAGCTATTGCATCTATGTAAACACCAATTACTTTCACCTTAGTAAATATTAAAAGTAAATACATAACTCTAAGGAAAAGTTGTCTGTGAGCTATGTAAAATCCCTCTGCATACATGCCACGGCAGTACTCAGACTTTGGGAAGCAGCGGCTTACCTATGTGTTGATCTGCCTGCCCAAATCACTCAGTTTTCGGAAGATTCTAAAAATTTCGTTGCTATTCCTAATCGTGAAAACCTTAATATTAAAAAGAGATATGAACACTGTCTCAGTAGTTTCAGCAAGTGTTTCTTACACATTTATTGTTTCCCAGATGCAAAGTCTGGCTCTCTTAAAGGCACAACAATAAGCAAGACCGAGTCTTTTTTTTTTTTTTTTAAAGATTTTATTTATTTATTTGACAGACAGGGATCACAAGTAGACAGAGACACAGGCAAGGAGGAGGAAGCAGGCCCCCTGCTGAGCAGAGAGCCCGATGTGGGGCTCGATGTGGTGCCCCAGCAAGACCCAGTCTTTGTCATGGAGATTATAATCTAACCCGGGAGGTAGGGGATGGACTCATTATGACCCCAAATTGCAGTAGTGGAGGTCAGAATATGTCACATGCTACAGCGCTGCTCAGAGTTCTCCCTGCCCTTGTCCTTAATCCAGGTGCTTCCCATCATGCTGTGGAGACAGTAGCCGATTTGTGATTTGTGCCACTTTTAGATGGAAGAGAGAAAAAGCCATTCTATCATCGTCCTCAGTCAGTTCCTTTTAAAATACCTTTTTTTCTTGCTCCTTTAAAAATGAATCTATTTTAGGGGCATCTGGGTGGCTCAGTGGGTTAAGCCTCTGCCTTCAGCTCAGGTCATGATCCTAGGGTTCTGGGATCGAGCCCCGCATTGAGCTCTCTGTTCAGTGGAGAGCCTGCTTCCCTTCCTCTCTCTCTCTGCCTGCCTCTCTGCCTACATATAATCTCTGTCAAATAAATAAATAAAATCTTTAAAAAAATGAATCTATTTTATTTATTGTTTATTTATTTATTTAGAGAAGGAAGAGGCAGGGGGAGGGGCAAAGGGAAAGAGAGAGGCCCAGGCAGGCTTCATGTCCAGTGTGGAGATGGACACAGGGCTTGATCTCACAACACTGAGACCATAACCTGAGGCAAAATCAAGAGTTACACGCTTAACCAACGGAGCCATCAAAGGGCCCCGAATCTATTTCCTTTTTTTTTTTTTTAATCATTAGACATATAAAGAAAAATAAGCAGTAAATAAGACTTAATAACCTAGTGTAATGAACCACTATACACCTGTTACCAGTTTCAACAATTAGAAAATCATGGCCACATTGGGGAGGGTGTGTGCTATGGTGAGTGCTGTGAAGTATGTAAGCCTGATGAGTCACAGATCAGGCTTACATAATACGTTATATGTTAATACGTTATATGTTAATTAAAAATTAACCCCTGGGGCTAATAATACGTTATATGTTAATTAAAAAAAAAAAGAAATTCATGGCCAATCTTATTTCTTTAATACTTACCTCTATCCACTTCCTCCAACCACATTACTTTGAAGCAAATCCAAGATATTGTTTCTCCTGTAAATATTTTATCATGTTTGTTCAAAGAAAGGCAATCACATTACCATTAGCACATCAAAAAGGTTAATAATAATTCTTATTATTATCAAATATACAGTCAGTGCTAAAACTTCCAGTTATTTTATAAGTGTCATATGTTTCAACAATTTATTTGAGTAAGGACCTACATAAGAGCTACGTGTTGCTATTGGT
Organism: Neogale vison; assembly: GCF_020171115.1. Taxonomy (NCBI): domain Eukaryota; kingdom Metazoa; phylum Chordata; class Mammalia; order Carnivora; family Mustelidae; genus Neogale; species Neogale vison. Next base: position 49,503,154 of record NC_058101.1, read on the forward strand.
TGAAATGTCTTTTAAGTTTCATTGACTCTGTAGACCGTCCCCATCTCTTTTGTTTTACCACGCAATTTATTTACCAAAGATGGATCACTGCCAACTTTTGAGTTCAGAGTAACAAAATGGAATGTGGATGTGGAAGTTTCTTTTCTCTCCACCTTAAATATTTTGAACAAAAAAGACCTTAGGACTGACTTCTGTTAATCATTGAGAAAATAATGAAGGTTCTTTGCTTAGAAGTACATATCTTTGCATGTCCAGCAGATATCTATATAATTATTTATTTATGGCACTGTAGCACCACTTACCTGTCTACGGCTTTGCTTACCCACATGCTTAGGAAGATGAAGGCGAAATGGATCACTCAGCATCCTTAGGCATCAAAGCCAGAACTTTGCCATTTTGATATGAATGGTATTTTTGAGAGGAAATCGACTTGAAAGTAGCTTAAATGTAGCAATAAATGAATATGAGTTAAGTATCTCATCCACTGGCTCCACACAGCCGCCATCTCTTGCAGTCATCTGAAGCCACTTCCACAGAGCTCTGTCCAGCCGGTTTCACACAGGGCAGCATAACGACCCTGGAATAACTGCTTTTGTATGTCTGTGCATGTGCCGTTTCCCCTTTGTCATCCACTCCAAGCCATTTTGGAATAGCCTGCCTTTTTTCTTCCCTTCCCTTCCCTTCCCTTCCCTTCCCTTCCCTTCCCTTCCCTTCTCTCCCCTCCCCTCCTCTCTGCTCCCCTCCCCTCCCCTCTTGTCCTCTCCTCTCCCCTCTCTTTCCTTCCCTTCCCTCCCTTTCCTTTCCTTTCCTTTCATTCCCTTTCCCTTTCTTTCCCGTTCCCTTCCCTCCCTTTCCTTTCCCTCCCTCCCTCCCTCCCTTCCTTCCTTCCATCCTTCATTTCTTTCTTTCTCTTTCTTTTTCCTTCTTTCTCTCTTTTTCCTTCTTTCTCCTTCCTTCCTTCCTTCTTCCCTTCCTTCCTTCTTTAACAGCATAGAAAGCTAAATTGAATTTAATGCTAGTAAAAAACATGGCTTATGCTGGAGATGAGGATGTGTTCTTTCAACTCCAAATGGAAGAGTGAAAACCTTAATGCAAGGTGTTATTTCCTATGGGACAGAGAAAGATTATTCCCCCTGTGACACTTTTTCTCTGTACCACTCTTAATTCATGCTTACACTATTTTCTAACAGAAAAGTGTGTTTTTGTGTACATCTATTTATTCCTTATCTCTCTTTTACTATGAAAACAGTAAGTGCTATCCAAGTATTAGCTATTATGTGTCCAGCAAAGTTTAAAGTACTTTGTGCATATTGACTCATTCATTCCTCACAACAACTCTCTGAGGTTGGTATTCTAATTATACCCATTATTCAGATGAGGAACTGAGGCAGAGAGAAGTTACTGGTCTTGGATCACACAGACAGTAAGTGGTGGAGCAGGGATGCCAATGCAGGAAGTCTGGCTCCTGTGCCTGTGCGTTTAATTACTGTTCTGTTCAGCCTCTTTGGAGTTTTTACATATGTTCACTTGGATCATATGCTCCTTCTGCACTCTTACTGGGGCAATTCTACATACTAGCTATGTGACTTTAAACAAATCCCTTAAGGATCTCTGCTCCAAGGTTTTTGTCATTAAAATGAGAGTTATATCTCATGGAAGGTGACAAGGATGTGTTGTGTGTTTTTTTTCAAAGATTTTATTTATCATTTATTTGACAGACAGAGATCACAAGTAGGCAGAGAGGCAGGCAGAGAGAGAGAGGGGGGAAGCAGGCTCCCTGCTGAGCAGAGAGCCTGATACGGGGCTTGATCCCAGAACCCTGGGATCATGACCTGAGCCAAAGACAGAGGCTTCAATCCACTGAGCCACCCAGGTACCCCAAGGATGTGTTTTTATGAACTCAAATAAGATAATATTAAATATCAAAGCCCAGTATCCAGAGCAGATGTTCCATCAATTCAGTTTGGCTTCACGAGCTTTAGCTGAGCATGTGTTCTGTGCAAAGCACAGAGGGTGTAAGAATGGCCAGAAGAGATATGACCTATATCCTCTTGGAGCTTCCTTACCAATGGGAGAGGTGGACAAAATCAACAAGGACCACTCTTGACAAGTGCTGAAAAAGGAATAAACAACTCCTCGCTTCCTTAGACACGCTGACTTTGAGGTTGGCTCAGAGGAGAAACTCAGCAAATACTTGTTAGATTAGACGGACTACTTCTACTGCCGGAGACCACCACTAAATATGGCTTAAAAATGCAAAGGTCCGATGACAGTGTGATCTGAAAGGGTGGAGGCTGGAGCAGGGCTGACTCGGACGGGGCTGCATGCAGCTACTTCCCGTCAGAAAGAATAGTAGGGGATGGTCCGCTGGGAGCGCCCCTCACCCCCAGCCCCTGGAAACAGGGTGAGCTCTGCAGACACATGACAGAGTGGAAAGGTGGAAAGACATGAGACATCCTAAGCTGGGGGCCCCCAGGTGAGAGTTGTCTCTGCTACTGGCCTGCTGTGGGACCATGGACAAGGTTTTTAGCCTTTCAAGGTTTTTTTTTTTTTTTTTTTTTTTTTAGCCTTTAGCCCTGTCTCTCACTTGTAAAAATGGAGCTGGTAATATATACCTTGCTGAGTTCTGTGACTGTCGTGTCAAAAGGTTATGAGAAAATGCAGAAAGGTTGTTAGTTTCTGGCGAATTGCGATTGCTTGATGAATATTAGTTTTTATTCATATTGTTATTTATTATTATTATAAATTTGTTATTGTAAGAAACCATTATATTGCTGTTGTATCAATGTTAACTTCCTTTCTTTTTGGATGCCTCAGAAAGAATATCATATAGAATCATGGTGTGGTGGAAAGACTCTTGTTTGATTAACAAGAAAGGTTCTTGTCTGGGGGCTTATTCTACCACTGTTGGCTGGGTGATTTTTGAACAGCCATTTCCTCTCTCTGAGCTTTAGCTTCCTCACAGGCAACATCTGAGTTGGGCTGGATGAACATCAACATCATTTTTAATATGGGGATTCTAGGATGGTCTTCTGAGATTGCACATCTGACCACTGGAGACCCTCAGAAGGGTGGGTTTCCAAGGAACCTATCACATATGGTGGTTCCCAGTTAGGGATGATTTTGACTGCATCCCCCAACACCCAAGTACATTTGGCCATGTCTAGAGACATTTTTAATTGTCATAACTGGGAGGTGCGACTGGCCTCTAGTGGGTAGAGGCCAGTGATTTTACTAAGCATCGAACCGCGTGCAGGACAGACTTCTACCACAGAGAATGATCTGGCCAAAGTATTATCAGTACTAAGGTTGAGAAATCACTGCTCAATGTTTATCTCGTGTTTTTAGAATGTGGAGGCTGGGCTGCAATTGCACATGCATGGACATACCCATTCACAGTTGTTTTACTAGGCGTTTCAGTTATTTGAAGGGGGCACAGGCAAACTTTGTTATTTATGAGCCCTTTCTTGTTATTCTCTACTGTCTTTTCATGATAGGCAGCTGGGAACAAAGATGAGGTGTCATACGACATAAGAAATGGAATCAGGAACACCTTAGAGTGGAGAGCATGCAGCAGCTTCGGTGTAAAGGGACCACAAAGGGACTAGAAATGGATCACCATCTAACTTGGGAAGGGACTGACAGGCAATGAGTGATTAGATTCTCCTGGGAATCCCTTTGTGCCATTAATCCAATCACTTACTGTGCATGCAGTACCTGCTGCCTGCAAGGTTCTGTGCTATTGCTGGGGGTAGGGCAAAACAGAGTTAATCCCTTTGATAGGAAATTGCTCCCTTTTTCATCTTCCAGGCAAGTCGCAGCTCAGGGCAGCTTCCTTTCCCTTCCTCCTTTCCTCTTTCTTTCCTTTTTAAGATTTTATTTATTTATTTGACAGAGAAAGAGAGAGAGAGAGAGCGAGCACGGAAGAGGGAATAGCAGGCAGAGGAAGAGGGAGAAGCAGGCTCACCAAGCAGGAAGCCTATGTGGGGCTCAATTCCAGGACCCTGGGATCATGACCTGAGCTGAAGGCAGACACTTAACCAACTGAGCCACCCAGGTGCCCCCTCCCTTCTGTCTCTTTCCTGGTGAGCTGGGTGCCTTCCTCTCTTCCTTCTGGGCCCTGCACTTGCCTTTTTGGGTCATCTGTTTACCCGGTTCCTTCCCTGCAGGGATCAGGTATTAATTCTTTTCTGTATCTGGAGCATCTTATCTCGTGCCTGGTACTGAGCAAGCAAGCACTCAACAGCCTTGTTGCAAGAATGAGGGTGAATAAGGCAAGGCTTGGAAGGCCAGCCTTCATGCAGCTTTCAAGACTCCTCCTCCCTTTTACCCCCATCCTTCCCAGTGTGTGTATTATAAATCAGACAGAGAAGGAGAGAGAAGAGGAGGACAGTTCTCTGGCCGAGGTCTCATGGGGGTGCATAGAGGTGACTGTCACTCAAAGAAAGGGAAGGCTAATGAAATCTGAGGCCAATTTTAACACAAGCGGGAATTGTGGATGAGCTGGTGTTTTGGGTCAGGAGCATGAAGGTGATCAAAGGAAATAATGGGACTGGTAACTGCTCTATTATAAGAAATATTAATGATCTCCATAAAGATGGTATATGACTCAAAAGGTATTATTTTTAGTGGATGTCTTCGAGTTGTATGAATTAATAAGAAGCAGCTTGGGTAGTGGAACTCATTAACTTCTCAAATCTAACTTATTTACACCGAATGTAAACCTTTCTCAGATTTGTGGCATCAACCATTATGAATGATGTTTCCCAGGGGTGAACTGTATTTTCTAGTAGAGGCTACCTTTTTAAGCCTTTGGGGATGGGACTGGGGTTTTCAGATACATTAGATAACTTTGTGTGGGTGATTTAACCTTCTGGTACCTGCCATTACCACTGAAATGGGAAGTTATGATCTAGCACAGACACTTGCAACCCATCAAACAGTGACCATGTTTGTTAAACACTATTATGTAGCAGTTAATTCAGTTCCTTTAGGATCAGTTAAGTTGGTCAATGGTCTGTTGTTTCTGTCAATAGGTTATTAGGGTTAATATATTGGACAGCCCCTCTTTTTTACTTCACAAGCAAAGGCACTATACCTGCATGGTGGGTGGCTGTTAAATGGGGGGGGGTTCCCTCTGATACTGGTTTTTCTGTATAGCCCATTTCAGACCAACACACCTCATTCATACAAGGACTCCTTGGCAGCTTGTGCTTTCCACAGAAATTATTTAATGTAGGATGTTTCTCTCAGGTCTTCAGTTGGACAACCGTATTCACAGACTTTTTGTTTCTGTTTTGGCAATGGTATTGGCAATGATATTTTCGTATTGAAATGTTCTCTTTCATATTATTATTATTATTATTTTTCTTGTGGTGTAACAGACATTTTGGAGACTTGGCTTTAAATAAATAATAAGAGTGAAGCATCTCTATTGAAGAAGTTCCCAGACATTATTTCCATCTCCCCACCTACCTCTCCTAACCACTGTGTCACCTGTTTTACAAAAAAAATGGAGAGAGGAAGTTAAATCTGTTGGTTTTTCCTACTTCAATATCCCTTTTGTCCCCTGCTCTAAGGTAGGTATGATTATCCTAGTTATTCAGATGGGGAAATCAAAGTTCCTAGACAGTTTACCTAAGAACACAGAGCTTGTCAGTGGAGAAATGGGATTTCCAGTCCAGATTTATCTTTGCTCCAACCTTCTGGTAAACCCAGAGAGTATCAAATACTCTCTGTAAGAGGAAGGAGAGGACCAGGGAAAGTTAAGGCAAAGGACTTTAGAACTAGAAAATGGGAGAACAGTGGACATGGAATGCATGAAATAAGTTGAGGGATTCAGTTATTTTTCACCATTTTTCACCATGTCCACCTATGGGGATCTTGGAAGTCCACTGATCTGATCCAGCAAAACTCTCAGAATTGATCAGAAGGTCTCTCCATAGATTATGAATCAGGGCTTGGAAGGAGTCAAGCTCCAGCCAGTAAAGTAACCAGCATCCTATGTCTCCAAAGTTATCATCTTGATGCTGCTTGAATTTTAGCTCCCTTGGTAGGAAGTGGAAGGATAGAGCAGTAAATAATTAATATTGATAGCTAACATTTATTGAGAACTTTCTGGGCAACAGGTAAGCATCTAATCTAATACTTCCCAAACTACTTGTGGGGAAGGCTCCCCTCCTTTTTTTTTTTTCCTTAAAAAGTCCCAATCTGTCATAGACTGATTATATGATCATAAATATGATTAGATTAATTTATAGAAACATTAAATTTTAAAATGGCATAGAAAATATAATCCCCACTGTTTTCTTGTTATTGGAGTCGATTGACATAAATGTTACTCCCTCTGAGATATTCAATTTCAACATTATCTGATCATGGACTGGTGATATACAGGATGCTGACTGGTGTGGTTCATGGACCACACTTTGAGTAGCCCTTCTCTAAGCAACTCACATGCAGTAATTCTTGATAGGATCATTTTCCCCATGTTGCTGGAGAATGGACAGAGGTGCAAGGATTAACTTCCCAAGGCCACAGAGATAGTGAGATGAGGAACTGACACAGGAAGGCAGGCAGCTGTTTCCAGAACCTTCCCTGCTTCACTTTCTGCTTTGACTCATAGCGTGCAGGCTTGGGCATAGGATGGGATGGACTCCGGGCAAGTCCTGACTAGGTCATTTAGCACCTGTGTGACATTAGGATTAAGTGACATCTCAAAGGCTCATAGATGGCCCCTGGCATGGTGTGGGTGTCCAACAAATAGAAGCCATTCGTTTCAACAAGGATAAAATTCCAAGTGGCACTTTGATAATGATTCGGGGTAGATTATTAGATTTGGTGCAGTTAATATTCCACATGCCAATGTGTCTCAACTGTCATGTTTGTCAGAAAACTCTTTGTCAAAGGCTTTTTTATTCCATGAAAGAAATTAAGTTTAACTTTATCATTTTAATATCTCTGCCCATTTCTTTTTAAACCCTGTGGCAGAAATGGCCAGCTATAAAACTCATTAGGAGAATAGATTTTGTTTTCCTGGGGAGCCAGAAAAACTATGGAAAATCTGATGCCTAGTTGTTTTTTTGTTTGTTTTGTTTGTTTGTTTATTTGTTTTTCCAGTTATTAACTCTGGGTCTTAACTCTGGGTCCCTGAATTAAATAATTTTTCCAAGCCTCAGTCTTTTCATCTATAAAATGGGGTTGATAATAATATGAACTAATGTCATATTGTGTTACTATGAGGATTCTGTGAATCAATACATACAATGCAGTTAGCAGTGCTTTGTGGATAATAAGCTAATGACTAATAAGTATTAGTCATTTCTGGTGCTGATTTGTCTGAAAAGGGTGATATTATGAGATATCACCTGCTCCTCATATGTGGCCTTTAACCAGAAAGTTTGCCTAAAATAATGCTAATATTAATGGTTAATTAGAATAGTTGTTTTTTTTTTTTTTTCTTTAGCACCTGTATGTGCTGGACCCAGTGCTAGTCATTTCCACACACATTTTTCATAGAATTCTCTCTGATCGGTAGTTAAATCTCAGGGTGGTCTAGTTACTTGCTCAGTGTCCCAATATGATTGTATAGAGGGCCCCCCAAGCTGAACCAAGATCTCCCTGGCTCAACCTCTCACTGTTTTCCAGTTAATTCTACTCAGAACTAGAAGCAAAATAAATAATGAGGTTGCATTTACTTTGTTCTGTGGGTTGGGCCCTATTCCAAGTCCTTTGTGTGAATCATCTCATTTTCTCCTCACACAATCCTGAGATAAGTACTAGCATTAGCCTTATTTTTACAGATGAAGAAACAGAGTCAAGGGAAATAAGGGCCTCAGGTAGTGAGAATGGGGCCAGACTTTGAACACAGGCAGTTTGGGTGTGTGGTCCACGCTTGGCTGTAAATGGGGGAGGAACAAACAAGCACGCACATCAGCCTGGGGCAGGTGTGCATTATCCTGTTTCTTCCTTTAAATGTTTTTCCTTCTCTGTAAAATGACAGGGCTGCATTAGGGCCTCTTTAAAGTCCTTTCTGCCATGAAAAGCCTGGGACTCTGCAAGTAGGAGGACAAAATACAGCTTCCCTTGTGTATCTCCACCACATTACTGCTCCATTAGAAAATGGCCATCGCGTGAATGGCTTAATGTATACTTAGGCCTTATTTATACAATTCTGGGGAAAAAAGTCAGGACGGAGGCCCAACAGAGCAGTTGAAAACACGTTATCAGCTTCTTACTCGGGATTTAGTCCTGGAGTGCTGGTTCTCTTCCCAAACACATACAGCTGCATTGTGGACCAAGAGATTTCTCAGGTTGCATTTCTTACCCCACAGCTTTCCTTTACATTTGGTTCCTTCGAGAAACTGCAGATGATTGCCTGTTGTGCAAAATGGACACTCCATGACTCACGGTGGAGGATGGATGATTATTTGGTGGAAGTGTGTGTCTAAAGATTTGCCAATTTTCCCCATGGAGTCTTTGAATGTGCCATTGGTAGTGGCTTGTTTCCTGGTCTACAGAATTAAAAAAAAAAAAAAAGTTTTTTTTTTTTTTTTTTGTTCCTGAAACTCTGAACTTCCCACACTTATCTTGAGCTATTTATTTATTTATTTATTTCCTTACTGCAGGAGCAGGGGAAGGGGCAGATGGAGAGGGAGAATCTTAAACAGGCTCCATGCTCAGTGCAGGGCCTCACTGGGGGGCTCGATCTCATAACCGTGAGATCATGAGCTGAGCTGAAATCAAAAGTTTGACATTTAACTGATTCAGTCACCCAGGCACCCCTTGAGCAGCTTATTTAAAAGGAGGTTTTGTCCCTCACTTAAACTCAACAAGAGAAAGAGTTGATGGTCATGCACACTCTTTATTTACAGGCAGGGAGCTGAAGATTAGGGAGGTGACTTGGCTGAGCTCACAAAGCTCTGGATAATGGGTAAACTTTACCAAAGATTCCATCTACCTCTGAACCTTGGCAGTGAATTTTGTGTGTATAAACATTTTTCAGAAGGGAAGGTCTCTGGGAGGAATAAGACACTTGTGGGCTCACAGATCATGCCAAGGAGTGACAGTCAGGTGGAGGGCAATTGGGACAGGTGTAGAGTGTGGCCAATTGGATACCACATACCCCACTGTAAGGAAAAGTTGCCACTCAGAATCAGCCAATTGTTACCACAGGGCAATACTGGCCCCCTACTGTCATAACTCTGAACTTTTCAAGAGAAACACATTTGTTTTGGACATTATTTTTTATTTATTAAGATTTTATTTATTTATTTGACAGAGAAAGACAGTGAGAGAGGGAACACAAGCAGGGGAGTGATGTAGGGAGCCCAATGTGGGGCTGGATCCCAGGACCCTGGGATCATAACCTGAGCCCAAGGCAGACACTTAACAAACGAGCCATCCAGACACCCCTGTTTTGCACTTTATGTAAAATATTTCAGTTTCATATTGTCAACTCACTTAGGGGTTTTTAAGGTAATGCTGGCCCAATGCAACATGATGTTGGGCCAACCATGGGCCACTTATGTGCAAATACAGATTTCATAACTCATCAGATTCTTGAAACAGACCATGATTCAGAAAATATGGGAAACCTCAACATTGTTAATGACAGGTAATGCATCAAACACAAGTCTTTTTCCTGCTTTTTTCCCAATTGAATTATATAATGATTTAAAAAAGTCACCTAAACCTGGAATTATATTTAAGCCAGTTGAGAGCAGCTCCTTCTTTGGTTATGGCACGTCACTTATTCCATTTCTGTCTGCTGCGCTGGAAGACTTGCAGACTCCTATACCTCTTGTATTAATATCATATCTTCTTTCCTGGGGACAAATACCCACCTGTGAGGGTGAGGCATTGGACAGAGGTGACTGGCAGCTCTAAATAAGTATTAGAAGCATGTCAAACTCAGTTAAATAAGAGAGATTAGAAAGGAGCCTGGGGACAGGGAGCAGATCTGTGATTACTGGGGAGGGAGGAGAGAGTATTCCTTCAAGAAAGATGGGAGAAATGAATGTGAATTGAGAGAAACTGGAGATTTTATCACTACAGATAAATCTCAACTGTGCTCTCCAAATCCAGGGCCTTAGCTAGGACATAAAGATGATGGTGTGTAGTCATTGAAACTCCCACAGATGTTTATTTGAAGTTCAGTGTTAATAAAATACACAGATGCATCTATTCCTTTTTTCCTCATGCTCTCCCTCTCCATTTGTTAATATATCCCATTTAGTACATAAGAAGTTCCTTCTTTCAGCAAAGGCATTGCAGAACTCATTGCTCTGACTGTACCATGCTTTAGAGTGACCAGGCATGATGAGTGTTATGGGATTAGGGATCTTTTTCTTTCGCTTTAGGAAAGAAAGTTCCGAGTTTAGGGACAGGGCCATTTTACATTGCAACTTTGTAACAGGGTCGGTTTTCAACTCACTTGTCAAAAGTACTTTATGTATCAGTCTTAAAAGTACTAAGTAACTTGTCATTATTTCTATAACAGTGGGAGATAATTAAATCCTACATGCTTTAAGGAATCAAGCCAGGGTCAGAGCTGTTTTGCATACAGCATGCACAGATTAGGTGAAAGTAGCCTGTTTAAACTGTCACTTGATATTATATTAGCTGTTAGATAAATGGTAGAGAACTGCGGAGCACAGCAGATATTTGGCAATGCCTCTCTCCTTGCATTGTGCTGTGGCATGATCTAGTACTTGCTTATTTGGGGATAACTTGATAACAATGGGAGAGCCTGACCACTGGCTCTGTTTAAATCGCCATTAAACACCATAATGCTTGATGCTTTTCATTTCCAGGGAACCCTTGAAGTCAATCTCTGAGAAGAAACTGGGCAGGATGAAGTGGATCTAAATTGCTGCCCATCAGAATTTGGGGACTGTCATGCTGGGTTGTGGGCAGCATTGTGACAAGACTGTTGAGAAAAGGCAAAACCAGAAATTGAGTTAAGTAGGAGGATGTGGGTGGACAGTGAAGGTGGAGACAGGAGCTGCTTCTTGCGAACTAAGCCAGGGAAGGCTGGCTGTTGATGCAGTGGGAAGATCATGGTCTACGCAGTCAGACACGCCTGGATTGGGAAGCTGGTTCCATTGTTTACTCCCTACATGACTTGGTTTAGCCTCTCGGGCATAGTATCTACATGGTCTATAAAGTGGGCTTAGGCAAGGCACCCGGGTCCGGACCTGACAGGTAGAGCATGCTTGGTACATGCTGGTCCTGGCAGGATCAGAAGTCTGACCCTGAACACAGTAAGGTGTCTAATAGTGGGATAAATTGGAATACTGATTCAAACACAAAGGACATACATCTTTCATTTCTTATTCTAGTCTGCTCAGTATGTGTGGATGGCCTGTGGCCCCTAGATGTTGATTATGTTCAGAGAGAAGGCAGAAATAAGTGACTTATGCCACAGTTTGCAACAGGGACATCCCAGGGTAGCATTTAAGCCCCAAACTGCTACTTAAGTTGGCTGCACTTTGGAAAGTACTAAGAGAAGCTTAGATCACACCTGCTTTGAAGGTTTGTAACAAAAAAAATACCTCAGCCATCTATTGTCAGAGATGCCACCTGCTCTGATCACCCCACGTGCTTTATTTTTACTTTTCTTATGCCACTTAATTTTCTACCCTGTGTTACTGTGTTTGGGGAGTTTTTAATCTCCCCTAGACCACATCCTTATGTGATCTAGATTTGATGCCTTTAGAGCATCCAACACAATCCCCAGCTGTTATAGGAGCTTGACAAAGGTTTGTTGAATGAATAAACAGTTTGCTGAAAGATTGGAGGATGACTTTATTGATCTGTCTTAGCTTCTCTCAGCCAGTGATTATATCATCTCTACTTTAAATGTCCAAAGGAAATGGGAATTAAGTCAGTGGTCCCAAGGGTATATATTTCCAATGATATCAACTTCCATCTTCTTGAGATATCATGGTTAGAAAATTCTGGAGCCTAGAGACACATGCCCTGAACATTGGAGCAGGCAGTCCTATGTGCAACACCAAAGGGCACTGGTCTCCATCTTTCTCTACTTATCGATGAGGTCTTAATTGTGTTTACCTGTTTATTTCCAAACCTGTTACTTCTTTGTTAATTTAGATTTTAGAAGCTAAAAAGAAGAGATCCTTGGTCAGGCTATAGCAGAATGGAGTGATTAATTGGGCTGTGACCTACCCCTACTTTGTGGGGTTCCAGAGGCTCTGTCTACTTTCTAATCGGAGGCAATTGGTGATGTCAAATTGGAATCAGATGTCCAGTACCTTCTCAGGGAGGCATCCTGTGACCCCTCCCCTCCCAAGCCAGTCACTGAACCCTGCCACCATAACAACAGATGCCAGATTTACCACAGAGTGCCTACCATGAGCCAAATATTTTCTAGGAGCTTGGACTATGTCCATTAGGAAATAGGTGGAAAATCTTAGCCTAGTCACATTACACTCTGTGGGCAAGAGAGGGGGCCAACAAGATGAACACAATAAGTCAATGAGAGATGTGTTGGGAGACAGAAGAGAGCAGGGTATCGGGGAGGTACAAAGGGAGGGACAGACAGAGAGACAGTGGGAGATAGAGGGGAAGAGGGAGATAGTCACAAACACACTGAGAGACAGACAACCAGAGACTGAACGGAAAGAGGAAAGAAAAATTGGGAGGGACAGCAAAAAAGATGGATGGAAAGAGACACAGGAAGCAGACAGAAAGACAGAGAGCAGGGAGGGATCTGCTCATGCTGAGAGCAGTGGCTCCCTTTCCTCTGCCTTCCTCAGCCTCCCTGCTCCTTGGTCCTCTAGCCTTTCCCCTAAAGCCCTGGCCTCTCCTCCAGGCCCTCACACTGCTGCCCCTGCTGAAGCCAGTTCTGCCCAGACCACAGTCCTGCCTGTTGGTCATTGTTCCTCCCCGGTGCACTCAGGATACAACTGCCCATACCACTGGCCACTCCTTTCTCCCTTCTTGTAATCACTCAGCTCGGTCCTCATTGCACTGAGTGGTCTTTCTTAGAGACTGAGCTCTTACATCAACCTTGGAAAGACTTCTCTGACCACCCCACCCCTGTATGGGTTAGGGCCCACTTCCATGGCTTCCACCAGCTTGTCTCAATTCTTGGCGAATGGAGACATGCAATATTAAAGCTAATGCTAGCTAGCCCATAGGACCTTACTAAAGTTCAGACTCCTGCTGGCACTCCTGTATTAGCTCCTCGAATTCTCCAAGAGCCCTTTACAGTTGGTACTATTATTTCCTTTGTGTTAGAGATGATGAAGCTGTGGCTCAGAGTAGTGTAGAAACTTGCCCTAGGTAAACCAGCTCACGAAAGCAGAGCAGCCTATTCTTCTAACCTAAATGAACGCATATGCACACCTTGTGCTTTCTCCTAACACTAGATTTTTTACTGTTCTTGCGATGTTTCCAAGCCAGCCCTTCTCTCCTCTCCCTCCCATACTTCAGATAATATATATTCCTGGACTGTGAGCTACTTGACGACAGAATAGGTGTGTTTGGGGCATAGCTTAACATCTGGCAGGGTCAGCTCTGACTGTATCACTGAGGAAGGCAGCGATGTATCCCTTTATCCATACAGGAGAGGGGCTTATGAGTGACCTGTGTGTTTCTGAGACATGGCTCTGGAAGGCCTGAGTGCCATTGCACAATGTCAGCCTGTCCGAGGTGGCACAGACCACTGGAGGAGGGATGTTCTTGCCCAGCCAGGGGAATCTCAGCAGATTCTCACATGCCTGAAAGGAGGAAGGGAGACAGATCAGGGCCAAGAAGCCTGCCTTCAAACCCATAGTTTCAGGTGCCATTTGGGGGCTCAGGTGCCTAGAGGACTTTGCAGGTCTTTGCCAAGAATCCTGGGGACTTGACTAGAACAGTTTGACCAACCACAGAGGGAAAAGCTAATGGTGACCAGGCAATACTGTCCTGAGCAGAGAGCTGAGAGAGGCTGCATTTACCTCTTATGCACATCTTTGGTGGTGTTTTCCTAGGGATTTTTGAAAGAATAGAGAATTTCTGAAGAACATGGAAGAAAACACATACTATAACTACACTGAGTCGTGATATTCCCCCCGGGGAGAAAAATGCATGTCTGGGTGGACGACGGCTCCATGGAGGTTTCTCAGAGATAAGGGGTGTTGGAGAAGTGAAACAGGGACTGTGCACCTGCTCTGTCCACCCTTCCCTTTCCAGTCTCTGCTCTCAGCACCCCCTCCCCACCCTCATAGGATAGGCCAACTGTGAAATCCCAGCCTTTCCTTCGCATATCCTGATCCTTCCAGAAAGACAAAGAGAGCCTATCTCCTTAGGAGCTTGTGATGCCTTTCCTAGTAGCCACTTGCCTTAAACCTGTGAAGTATTGTTTTGGGGGAGGGGGCGGGTAGAGAACATTGAATGCAGGAGAAAAACATAAAATAAATAAGAGGTTCTAAGACAGTCCGTATTGATATTATACTTATAAAACCTAAAAGCCCCTGCTGACTGTGGAAAATTAATGATAGGTACAGTCAATATTAATTGTCCCTCCAAAAAGCAGAGGGGAAAAAGCCTCCAAAATGAGGATCAATATAATCCCCCTGCCAGCACCGTATTGAGCCTTTCTTCCAAAAATAAATATATATTTTTTAAACCATTGACAGGATTATTTAGGAAAGCATTTACTTAGTCTTGCTAATGGAAAACCATGATAATGATCTTTGAACAATAGGTTTTAGAAACATCAGCTCTTGGGTGGTAGTCTAGCTTCCCGCCCAGTCAATGCGGCAGCTTTTCTTTGAAACAGGAGAAGCCAGGGATCAGGGATGGAAGGAGTTTGGACACCTGATCTCCCCAGTAGAGTTGTGCGTTTTTGTTTTTTTTTTTTTTCTCATCTCCCATGAATTATTAAATGCACATCCAACAGTGCAAGGGAGGAAAAAGCAGATGATTTCCCTTTGAGTTTGCTGATTAGCCAATTGCTTGGTTTGGGGAGGACTCCACGTGTTTCTAGTTTCTATATACACCCATAGAAATGGAGCACGATCCTCACGGCATTTCAAGTGAATGATTTTTCAATTAGCCTGTAGTTCCTTTGTGATATTCCCTTTGCAGTCCTATGTGGGTGATGTAGAGCAAAGGTTTAAGAGGTTTTGGACAATTTATGTGGTTTAGAGAGGCCGTTTGTCAAGAAACAATATCTGCAACAACTTTTATGTTCAATTTGAGTCCCGGGTCTTTTGCTTATTTTTATAGCACCATTTTCTGAGGTGTTAAAGCAAACTTAAAGGCAGTTTTCAAATGGTGTCGCTAGTTTGGTAAGGTGTGTCTGGAGGGGGCTGGGCGAGCTGAGAAAACCATTTCCCCAAATACACAGAGACAACGGACATTGGTATAACCGTAGGGCCATTTGTTGAATTTCATCAAAATAGCTTAAAACGTAAATATTGTTTGAGCTGAAAACGTCACCTCTGAGGTGGTAGAATAGTGTGGGTGTGGGAAAGAATGGATTTTAGATTCAGCTGGATCTGGGAGATGAGGGAATACTACTTATAGGATGTGGTACTTGTCCTCATCCTACCTCCATGTTCTAACTTGGTAGTCTGGGACTGGCACACAGAGAAAATTGAATAATGTAGGAAAAGGATTAGGCAGAGCCTGGCAAAAAGTAAGTCCTCAACCAATATTATTCCTCTTATTGTCACTGCTGCTGTTGGTGGGACTCTATCTTTAAAACATGTACAAAGGTACGTGTACAAAGTTACGGACATATACATGGATTTCATTGGAAAGATGTTCCTTACAGTGTCTACAACCATGAAAAACTGGATTGACTAAATAAATTATGGAAAATAAATACCATGCCTATTGTCTTTTTTGACTTTTAAGAATCAGGTGATTATTGATTGAACACTAGTCAAAATAATTTAAGTGAAACATTAGGTTGCAAAATAGTATCCTATTGCTTATTCAAAGAGTACAAGCATAACTATAAACTCATGCACCACAGAAGTATATCTAAGTATCCCTGGGTAATAGAATACATTTTTAAATGTTTTAATTCATTTTATCTTTTGGCTTATCTAAGTTTTTTTTTTTACAATGTCACGTGCTATTTTTGATTAAAATCTTTTTCCAACTATTAAGAATCTGGTTTTGTTTTCCGTTTCTTCAATTCTGAGTGAATATACAGGCTTTCACAGGACATTAAAAGTATCATCAAGTAGAACCAGTTTCAAGGCAAGAGAAGAATTACCTCTATCCACTAAAAAAAGTCCATGTATTTTACACTTACACTTATGTATGTATATGCATTTAATATAGATATTAAAGTAAGAAATAAGGCATGCTATTGTTATTCTCCAGGGGTAGTTGAATAGACAAGAGGATATAACTTGCACATAGATTTTTAAATTTGCAAATTACTTATTATTTTTTGTTCTTACATACTTCATATTTGTTTTTTATTATCATTATGTTCAGTTAGCTAGCATATAGTACATCATGAGTTTTTGATGTAGTGTTCAATGATTCATTAGATGGGAGTGGGGTAGGGGGATGGGGTAACCAGATGATGGAGATTAAGGGGGGCATATGTTATGATGAGCACTGGGTGTTATATGCAACTAAAATCTGTTTTTGATTGGAAAAAAGAAAAACCTTAAGATAAGTTGAGGGTCCCAGTTGGGGAATAACCTGTAATGAGTAAAAAAAATGTCACAGTATCAGGGTGGTTTTATCAGAGACTTTGGGATGTGAACTTGGGTATGCTGGAGGTTGTGTCATGTGTCACTCCATCAGAAAACATAAGCAAGGAATGAAAGATCAGAAACATTTGAAAATGAGATCATGAAGAATGAGAACTATATAGTCGCTTGGCCCCATAGTTTTTTTTTTTTTTTTTAATGGAAGACTTACTGACATTTGAAAGATGGAGGCCTGCACCAAGGATGGTGATTGGCATTTATGGGCAGTACAAGGCGTGATCTACCCCCTCCCACTGCCCTCACCCCACATCCAAACCCTCACCCATCCACCCTCTGGATTAAATTGGATAAGCTATAAAACTTTCTAAAATTGCTATGAGCAGAAAGACTAGTTGTCGTTTTCAAAATATGACTTATCTGGATGGAGATTTTGAAAAAGTAACTTGTGACATTTTAAACACTTTTATGGACTCTTGTTAAAAAAAAAAAAAGAAAAAAAATAAAGAAAAAGGAAAATTGTACCTGCTCAGAGAGAAGAAAATGAGAGGAACTGAGAACAGTTTCATATCGAGTCTTTATTGAAATAGTTGGGTCTAAATCCCAATGGATTTTGTCAGAATTGAAATAATATTTGGAAGGAGCACATGATTGCTATAAATATCTATTTATATTCATACCTCAGGAGTGGACTAGAACCTTAATTTTCTTCATAAATGGAAAATTATTTTCATGAATGATGGTTTATCATTTTTATGATGCTACAACTTGACCCTGAGAGTTCTGGAATTTTCAGGGGCTTCCAGGTGAACATGTATTTTAGAGATGGGGTACATATGTGATCACATATAAGATTGCACCCAAAGTGCTTGTGAACCCTCCTTTTTTTTCCTCTGAGGGTTAACACACATTTATGAATATTCTACCCTTTTAATTCTGGGGGGTTTTGCAAAGGAAAATAATATCTGTTTCGACACCATCATACTCTCAAATTTGTCCACAGATACATTTTCTGTCTGTTGAGTACTTAATTCCAGAAATAATAACCAGTTTTATTCTGGTGTCCCATTCATCTCTAACACAACCCAAAAGTTGAGCACCACCACGTATGCTGAATGCTATTATAAATGATGACATTTTTGTCAGTAAAACTTTCTGAAAGCTATTTTACTAGCAAGACTGATCTATGTGAAAATTTAGAGAAATTTTATTTACTTCCCTGAAATGCCCATTTCTGCCTTCGTTCCTTTCTTTGATTCTGTGTGTTCTCTCTCTCCTTCCCTCCCTCTCTCTCTTTCTCCGTCTTTCCATTCTTCTCCCTCTTTCTCGGTGTGCTTGCTCTCTCTGCTTATTTGTATCGTCTTTCTTTTGTTCTCTGTATACCATTTTGATGTGCAAAACCCTCCCTGCTCTCCTTCAACTCCCTCCTATGCCATGGAGGTCTTAGCTTTACCCAGTAAGATTTATCCTCACCATGCATTTCCTTAGAGCCCTTTTAGTTACCAAGAATTATATTATTATATTATTATAATTTCATGCATCCTGTTAGGAGATAGAAATGTCTTAATATTTTATGGTCTACTGTAGAGATTGCAACAGGCTACCTGGCTTTCTTTGATACAGATGCTATTTAAATTTTTTAATTGGTTGTCAGGGTTTTAAGGTTTTACATGAAAATTAGGATTTTCTTTGAAAAATATCAAAAGATTTTGGTATCCTGGGCACCTTGCCAGGTGGTCACAGTGAACTGAAGCAGAGCAGTGACTCTCCATGATCTCCAGTACATTGTGGTCCTTCCCCTACATCCATGTTACTGGCCTGATCTCTACAGGCATTCGACTCTGTCACCTCTGTTCTCTTTCTTTCTGCTCTCATAGCTTCCTCTGCCAGAGGGAATCCCCCTTTCCCCTCCACCAGAAGTGAGAACGATGGGATTTCCAGTTATAATGGCTGGACCAGTAACAGAGGGTACCTCTGGTTATCCCTTAGATAACATTTGGCTTATATCTAAAGCTGGACCAAGACAGAGAGAATGTTGATAAAAGAACTCTGTGACTATCATTCAAGGTTCCTGATATTAGAGTCAATCAACCTTTTAGCAATATTGGTATAATTCATCCTCTGGTATTTTGAGGTGTGTTTAGCACTTTTTTTTTTTTTGAGCTTAAGTATATTTTGTCACAATTTGAACAAGTAGCCAAAGTTGAAAGAAACTAAAAAATCGGTTGGTGCAAGTCCAGTTTCCAGTAATGCCCACATATTCATGGTTCCTCTGATTTTGGAAGGGGTCTTTTGTGGGGTCCTGAATTTTCCTTCCCCTGCCCACTCAAATGTTTGATGACTTTTCCCTGGTATTGTCCCTACTGGCTGTGCTGATCTCCCTCAATATGCCCAGTGCCTACTCTTTAATAGATGTTTGTTTTAATGAATATTTTTAGATATTGTTGGGAAACTGACACAGAGAGAGGAGAAAAAACCTGCCTTTGGTCACATGTGAAGTCACTGAGAAAATGGGGGTTACTTTTATCTGCTTAGTTCAAACATTTGTTTAAGTGAAAAAATGCCGCCTTCTCATTTCTTCCCAATTCCCATCAGGCTACAACCGTAACCCAGATTTTTAGTAAATGTTCAATTTTCACTTACTGTGGGCCCTCAAAATGGTCATAAGTATTGGTGATTCTGACTCTAATTCATGTTTCCAACAGATTTGCACTCAAATAATGGTTTCCAATTTTTAGAACATTTGCAAACTGTTGCCTCAAACTATGGGTGGAATTCTGACATTTGGGGCTCATAATTTCTTCTTATATCACAGATGCCACAGTATGTAGAAGCACTCTGTCTTGCTGAGGTTTTATCAATCCAAAGTACACAGGATTGCATATTTGTGTGTGTCTTATCAACCTGTAAAAATTCATGCCTTTGAAGTGTTCTCTGGCTTATCCATGGAACAATCTCACCTCTTTTGGTGAAAGTTGGCACTAACCCAACATGTGCATTCCCCGTTCATATAAGATGCCTTCTGGAAGTTTTCTACCCTGTGAAATGAATGTTAGTTTCGTCTAGCTGTGCTTTATGTTGCAGCATTGGGCAAGCCTCTCTCTGTGCAGCTTTGTGTGAATTGCATGAATTGCCTGGTAGACTTGACTTCATTCATTTGTCGGAAATGACAAGCCCTTTGGAGTCATTTCCTTCCAGAGTCTTCCAGGTGTGTGTAGTATGAGTGTGCCACACTTGCACACACACAGACACACATATGCCACTATGAACAGAGAATAATTCCAAGTCACTGACGTTGTGAGGGAAGTCTGATCGAGAATGAGTGTTCTCTTGTAATAACTATTTTACACCTAAAGCCACCGAAATCTCAGGTCAAATACACATAATGTGCACCACACTGAGTAGAGTCTTTAAGGACACCTCTGTGACAGAGGGGTTTGGAAAATGTCACTTTATGAAAAGAGACCGATCCCAAGTCTATCAGTACCTGTAACATCCAGGCCTATGTTTGATCTATATGTATGTGTGTATATACATATAGACATATGTACATATATTTACATACATATACAGAAACACACATGTATATCTTATGCTCACTGCATATGGTCTATTTCTGTGGGCCAGAAAAAAAAAAAAAGGGAAATATTGGTGATTTCATATGGTTCAGCCTAGTAACCCTGACCACAGAGTGAGTTTCTGCCTATTTCCCCTACTCTTTTTCCCCTATTTCCTTGTACTCTATAGAAATAACCAGAAGCTGTAAATGTCAAGAGAGAATTGGAACATTGTCGTAGGCAGAATTTTACAATGGCTCCCAAGGCTTCCACTCCCTGGTATATGTGCCCTATATAATCCCAGCCCCTTGACTATAGTCTAGACTTGTGCATATGATGTTATGTCACTTCTGTGATTAGGCTGCATTGAAAGGCAAAGGCAGAGGGATTTGACAGATGTAATTAAGGTCCTAAATCAGTTGAATCTGAATTAATTAAAAGAGAGATCCTTTTGGGTGGGCCTGACTTAATCAGGTGGGAGGATTTACAAAAGGGACAGGGTCCTTCCTGAGGAGAGAGACATTCCTCTCTTGGCTGTGATGAAGCAGCGAGCCACATTGCAACCTGTCTATGACCCCTAGGAGCTCAGAGTCTCAATCTTAGAGTCTCAAGGAGCTGAGAATTGCCAATAATCTAATTGAGTTTAGAAGGGGACCTTGAGCTCAGGAGGAGGGTACAGACTGGCCAGCACCTTGATTAAAGCCTTGTAAGACCCTGAGCAGAGGATTTAGTTGAGATGTGCCTAGCTTCTGACTCACAAAAACTGTGAGATCATAATTGTGTGCTGTTGAAGACACCAAAGTTTTGGTCATTGGTTATGCAACTATAGAGAATGAATATAAACATTGAAAGATGTGCATGTTCAGATAGTGGGTCTGACAGCTCTGCTGCAACACTGCTCTTCAGCACCTTGTTGCCTCCACCTCCATCTATACGTGACACAAGGAAAGGATATAGGTGAGAGCCTGAGGTGTAGAGAGAGCCTTGTGTTCATGCTGGCTTCAGCTGATGCTTTTGCATCTGTAACTGTGAGCTCAGCTTTATTCTTATTTACTTTGTTCTGCTACTGGAATAGCGAGAAATTCTCTTTCCAGGAAAAGAAAAATATTTAGCTTGCCTTTGGTTTGGAAACATCAGACACTAGATGCTAGGAATGGGGTCTTGGACCGTTCCCTGAAGACATGTCATCCTACAGCATTGCGTGAGGAAGAAGGCGTGTGGCTGCCATAATATACTTCTTTTATTTCCCTACTTTCTTTTTTAATGTTCTTTCCTATTCAGGCTTCTGGGCTTTTTCTTCCTCTTTCCCTTTGTGTGGTGGCACCTGCCTTGAATGTTGATGAGGGAAAGTTGGTCCCTCCCCAAGAATTTATTTGGGGGTAATTAATTCTTGGCACCATAGCAGTGCTTCACAACTGTGACTTTCTTAGGTACGAATTGAGTGACTAAATGTCCAGGCATAGGATGTGTGCAATTATTGCATTTCCTTTTGCCAAAAATTAATTGTTTATTGAACTTGCGCTAGGAGGAATGGCAATAACCATTGCTTGTGTGGGAGAATGGGGATGACTATTCACAGGAGGTCAGTGAGGGAATCCTTGAGGACATGGATTCTAATCTCTTAAGTCCTTCTTTGCTATTTTATGCCTTAGAGCTCTGTGAGGGGACTGTTCTAGAAAGCTGAACCACGTCTCCGAGAGATTATAGTCTATTAGGGTGGCAATCATGCAGAGATGACTATTCATGACTCTTGATAGATTGTGAGCCACAAGTACAAATAGATGAAGGACAAGAGTTTAGGGAGATGAAGCCATTCGGGGGCAGGCAGGGTAGGGAAAGGAATCGGGGGAGAAATGTTTAAACTGGAGTTGGATAAGGGAATTTAGCCAGAAGAAGAGTGTGTGGTGATGATAAATTTATTGATTTTTTAGCACATCTTGAACTTGAGCTTGAAAGTAGAATTTTAGGGAAAATTCATACTACCCAACACATGGCAAAATAAAAATTATTTAACTAATACTCTGCTAATTTAGAGTTGGTGGGAATTAGAATGTAAATTCCATCAGGGGCAAGAGTCATCTGTACCTTGTTCTCCCTTGCCTCCACAATGTCTAACAGACAGTTTTGCCTGCAGCTGAAGCTCAAACCCAACTGGGGTCTAGGATGGATCTTGCCACTGAGAATATATATATATATATATATATATATATATATATATATATCTCATTCACTAATTCAGTATCTCATTGACTAATCTTCTTTCCTATCTCACCTTCTGAATGAATAAAGACTTCATGAAGTTTGGGTAGGTTCTCCTTTTTGATATTTTACCAGGTTTAGGGACAATAATGGGTTTTGGAGGCTGGGTATTCAACCATATTTGAGTTCAGGGCAAGTGATCTAGATCTAGGAAGTGTTATGAAGTGGGACTTCAGAGCAGAATAGTAGTGCGGTACCATGTAGGCCATCAAGAAGCTGGGGCTGGGGTGCCTGGGTGACTCAATCAGTTGAGCATCTGCCTTCCGCTAGGGCTATGATTCCAGAGTCTTGGGATCGAGCCCTGTGTGGGGCTCCCTGCTCAACAGGCAGTCTGTTTCTCCCTCTGCCTCTTACTCTGCTTTTGTTCTCTCTCCCTCTCTCCTTCTCTCTCTTACTCAAATTAATAAATTAAAAAAACTCTTTAAAAAAAAAAAAGCTGGGGCAGAGAAGAGAATGAGACATTTCAATCAAAATGGGCTGGCAATGGTCATAGAATATTTCAAAGATAGGAGTCCATGTAGATGCTAAAAGGGAAGAGAAGTTAAAAGTGAACAGTAGAAATCATTTGTCCAGTCTGATGAGTGGGTCAGGAGCAGAAGACTTTCAGGCCAACCATTAGGAGCTGAGCTGTGCTTCTTGACAATAGGCTTTCTTGATATCACCATCCACGTCTAAAAATTACTAACTTGCCCAATGAGTTTGGGTGGTCTTCAGCATACTTTTGCTCACTTCTATGTACACAGGCAATTTTAGTTTTCACCAAGACTCTTGACACTCTCCTCAAAAATATTACCTGCTTTCTAAGACTCATTGACTATGTGATGGCAGCTCCATTTTGTAGGGAGTAGCTCTCTCACTGTTTTCTCAGTGAATATTGTAAGTGCTCCTATGAGGGGGCCAGGAGTATGAAAGGTATAATATAAACCCAGATTTCTATTTTAGGGAGCAAGAGGTTATGTGCACAAAAGGCCTTTTGCTGGATTGAATGTTAGATACCTCATTAACTGAAAAACAGAATTTGAATGTAAATTATAACCCTTGTTACTACTCATAACTGTAGTTCAGACGATAAGTTGGCAATTTTCCCATACCTTCATAAACCAGTAACCTCCAGAATAAATTATAGATTGCACCTAACACCAATTGTCCTTAAAGAGGCAATACTTGTTCACGAATGGTGTAAGGTTGCCACAGATTCCAGGCCATTCTCTCATTTCCCTATAGGCTCTGAGCTGACCAAAATCAGGGTTGAAGAGCTAGAGTTGCTACATACGGTTGCCGTGACTATGTGTCACAGAAGCTCAATGGGAAAGTCCAGGACTTTGTGGACACACAAGAATAGTCTTTGTGCAGCCTTCAGATGGTCCCTGATGACTCTCCCCAGAGCCCACAGGCTAGAAAGCCTAGGGACTCTGGCAGATTCTTTCTTGGGCTCAAACTTCCTTGTTGACTCTTCAAGTATGGGAATGAATGCAAAACTCTGTAAACTCCTTGAATGAGAGTCTCCAGCAAGTGCTGGAGTGTATGAGTATGTTGTGTGCATGAGCCCATGAGGGTTGCACTTTGATTCTCCAAAAGACTTCAATATATATAAGCAGCAAATGTCCTGATGGTAGATGGTACAATCCCCACATGGCTGTATTTAACCCAAGAACTCCAGAGAAAAGGTACAGAAAGTTTTGACCTTTTTTAAAAGAAGGAGCCCATCCTAATTAAAGTCTATTATTATTCTGTGGACTCATTTTACAGCCACAGGGAAAAGAAAAGGGTGGCAGCCGGGAGTTGTGGAGGTAGCCAACTGGATAATGGTGGTGGTTTCCATTTGTTCTGAAAACTGTGAGGTCCTGCTTCTGCTACCAGTTCTTCATATATATTGGCACATTCTCCAAAGAAACCCACTGCCCCTCATTATCATAGTTGAACAGATGGTTCTGAGCAGTTCTCTGGAATTCTGTATGATGCCAAGTAGAAATTAACACTCCTGGGAACTCTCTGTTATTCTAAAACCAAGATCTTAGTTTCAGTGTTTGGAGACCCTGCCTCAACCTGGAATGTGTCAGCAGTCACGGTTTTCAGCATTACTGTATTTCTTAGGCAAATGTCACGGGGGATGTAGCCCCTGCTCTGAGGAGGTTATGTGGGTAGTTCTAATTTTCTATCTCTTTTTATTTCTTGGTATTTTAGGTACAATATTTATCAAAAATTATCCTGTAATCAGGAAGAAAGTGTTACATAAGTTTTATGATCAGAAAAAAATTATATAAGTTCAGTGATTTGTAGAAAACAGCCATAAACAAATACCTATGGAATGAATGAATAAAGGATTATTATGCATCATTACTTTATGACATGATTTCTTGATGTATTTTCTACCAGTCTACTATACTACACTATAAGCTATGAGGTCAGGAATCTTGTTGTTGTCAATGCATCTTCTCAGAGCAGGGATATGGTCAGCATTTAATAATATTAAATGAATGGATTACCTGAGAGTTCTATTTAGTGAACAAAGGGGGGCAGTAATGTCAAATCCTTCTTTTAAGGGTATTTCTGAATGGCTGGGACAATTTTAAATACTCTAGACTCTACAAAGCTGTCTTGAAAGTTAATATTTACTGCCTAGTCTGTTGTGTTCTAGGTACTGAGATAAGTAGTTTGTTGACAGACGCATAAATCTTTCATTTGCAATTCTAGGAAGTGTGAATTATGAACATACCCATTTTGTAAAAAAGGAAACTAAAGTTAACAGAGGTTAAAAACTTGCCCAGGAATATAAGACTAATGAGATGAGGGGCTACTATTTGACTCCAGGTCTGGTTAATTCCTAAGCCACCCCTTGAACATTTAGAGCCATCCAATGTCTTTCTTTGATTTGTTTATTCAGCCAACCAATGAACTAACCTACTCTTATTGAGAGCTTTCTACCTCAGGAGCCATGCTGGGTTCCTGGTGGCATGGCCTTCCCATTTTCAACCTGCTAAGGAGGAGCAGGGATTGGGAGAGTATATGTGGGTGTGCACCAGTAGGGTAAACTGACCTGTTTCAATCAATTTACCTCACGGATATTCCTGGTGGAGGGGGTAATGAACGATGAAATGCCCCAACGCCAGACCAGCATGACAGTCTGTTGGCAGGAGGCTGCCATGGCTGCCAGAACAGACCGGAGTCTTGTGTTCTGCCACAGAGATCTTGTCAGTTTCCCCTCTGTCAAGTTCAACCCACAGCTGTCCCTTAAAATACTGACCCAGTCTGTGTCTCACCCACTTCACTTCTTCACAGAATGGAAGTTTACAGAGAATGGTTTGTAGTCACAAGGAGAGGGAGAAGAAGGAAGCTAGAAGACATTGTCAGCCCTGAAATGTGCAGCTTCTCACCGCCTGTCATCCTAATGGGCTGATTGACTCTTCAGAACTGCTTATCGGTTTTCATTTAGGGCTGTATTATTTTAATGTCACTCACATTGCTTCAAAATCCTCTTCCATTGGCAGAACTCCCCTAGCAAGGGCAGAATCAGACCTTGTTCTCAGAATGAAACCTGTGTAAGAACCTTGACCACCTTCCTTTCTTGCTCGCTTTTCTTGCAGATGTAATCTGAAAATGTTTATATTAGCTTCCTGGTGCAAGGCTATGTAGGAGATTCACTGTGCTCTACCGTGAAACTCTCGATTAATTATGTAAAATTCCTATAAAATAGTGAATAATCATCAGAAGTGTTTTGCCTTCCATTTTTTTTCCCCTTCACTGTATTTTTTTTTTTTTAATAGGCTGCGGGACACACTGCAGCAAATATTTCACATGGGAGTTTGTGCCACTAAAATAATTAATGCCAGAAAGTTATGTGAAGGTCTTCCTGTATTAAGTAAACTAGCCCTTGCTGAGAATGGAAAGATAAATGGTGGGAGAGTCCAGAAGAAAGCTGCTGTAAAAATGACCTAAGATTTAAGATACATAAACTGCGGGAAAGGAACCCACATATTTTTATCTTTGCCAAGAAAGGTTACTATTTTTCTAAGACAGTAACAGAATAATAACATCTTCAGTTAGCAAATAATTGCACAACTGTGTGATCAGATGCTTATAGATGTTGCAAGGAAAAAAAAAAATTAACAGGGAACTGTGCTTTTGCCCAGCTTTTGTTTGCTGCCCTTCTAGTGATTAGATTCTGTCAATCAAAGACTGTTTTTATATAAAAGCCATTAGGAGTTAGATCTTCAGTACTTCTGAAGGGCAACCAAACTCGAATGCGGCTAGAGATAGCAGTTACGCTACGGCCAACGTTATCACGGGGGTGAATTATAGGTATTGGCGTTTAGCTTTGTAAACTGTGCTTACCTGGGGATTTTAATAAAACATGGATTGAAGTTTTATGTTTTCCCTTCCTAAGAACATATAGCATTTTTACACGGAGACTTTATTAGTCGTTCATATGGCTTCATCAAATTGCAATTCATAGGGTAGATGTACAAGGACTGAAATAGATCTATTCCAACTAGTGGAAGAAGATCGGTTTGTAAGTCAATATCTGCCAAGGGGGGAAAAAAAAAAAGCTCCTAAGGACCCTTTGTGTTCCCTTTAAATAAAGAGCACTTTTTCTTCAGGCTTCAAATAAACTTTTATCTTCCCCAAGTTGGTTGTGTGGTCTCCGGTGCATCTAATGAGGTCCCGGCCAGAGGTACTTTTGAAGCATTGGAGAGTTCAGAGGAGGGTCCAGGCTGCTCACATCACCTCCCCTGCTCCCACCGGGGCCAGACCTGGCAGAACATATGACCTGTGTTGCCTTCCTCTTCTTGTGCATACCCAGACCCGTGTCCCTGTCGGGCTTTGCTCATGGTTCTCTCCCTTCTACACAGGAGCCCCTGTCGAATATTCTGACCTCCTTCTTTGGGTATCGCTCCCAGGCTGTCACTGCAAGTTCTGTATAGAGAAGAGGTGATGGAAAGGGCTGCAGTGCAGAGCTGAGGTCTGCGTGGCTGAGCCGGGAAGGAGAGCCGCCCTGAATCTCTATTTCTCTCTCAGTTCCCGTCTGGACTGCTAGAAGGGCCTCCTAATCTTCGCCTTCCAGCAGATTCTGTGTGGCATCTAGAATACTGTGTTTGATCTAAGCATCTTATCACTCCCACCCCTTTCCATTGGGTTTTAGTTCTCGAATGCCCTCAAATTTTCATAAGATCAAGACAGAGCCCTGCTGTTGTCTGTCTCCCGACCCAATTCACTTCACATCTGTACAACTTCCCCTTGTTCTCTGGGCTCCAGAAACATGACTTTCTCAGAGGTTGACTTCCAGTTACCAAAGGGCCTTGCACTACGAAATACTCTCTGCACAACCTTCACCTTTACTTCTTCTCAAGCATGGTATCTCAGCAACTTCTTTACTTCCTCAGGGAAGTCTTCCCACTTAGGTCATTGCTCTCTTCCTCAGTCCTTCAAGCACCATGAACCTCTCTCCTCTCAAGCACTTTGCTATCCTTGGGGCTTTACATGTGTTCTTATACTCCTTACAGAAAGATATAATAGAGGATGAGCTTCATGTGGGCAGGTGCCACTCCTGTTTTGGCTCATCCTTTCATCTCTGGTGCTCAGCACAGTGCCTGCCACAAAGGAGGTGTCTTGTAAGTCTTAGGTAAATAAAAAAAAAAAAAGGTAAAAGAATGAGAGAGAGTGACAGTTGCAGGTGCATACATGAGGGAAGGAGGGGGAGAGAGAGAGAGAGAGAGAGAGAGAGCACGAGCGAGCACACTCTGTAGTTTATGGAAGACAGTGGTGTAATACTTCCCTATTTCCACTTTGAATACTGCATTTCACTTCACTAAGTCTAAGACCCCATAATTGTATGATATACAATTACTTTATATATCACAAAGAATGAAAAAAACCCTGCCAATTAAAATATGACGTACTGTTGATTACAAAATACCTCCCCCAACCAGTATTAGGCATCAAAATTTCAAATGACAAAATGTGGAAAGATGAACATCGTGGAATAAATGCACATTGGAACCATATGATATTATACCTAAGGAAAATGGGCTAAATTGACAGTCAGATGGATGTAGGGTTGGTTGATGAATGATGACCATGAGAATTGGTGCTACTACACATAAATTTTTGAATATCGGGGTGCCATTGCTCACCTCAACAATGTTTTTCTTTTCTTTTCTTTTCCTCTTCTAGTAATATAACATGGGTTGGGGCACATCTAGTTACATAGGTGTGCCTTGATCATTGAGTGAGAAGTAGCATTCAACTTACAGGTGGTTGAGATTATGAGGACCAGTCTACTATGTAGCAAGAAGAAGACATCATGGCTGTCAATGGTTGCTTGATGAATGGACTGTCAGGTTACAAACAGTATGGAATGTAGTCCAAAGAGTTGCCTGGGCATATCCTCTTGTTCAGTTCCTATAGAGTAGCATGTTTATGCATCTCTCTGAGATTATTTCAGTACCATGTCACTTTAAAGAGGAGTAATGAATTAGCAGTGGTTTGAGTCAATGTTTAAGGACAAACCTCTAAGTTTCAAAGCCATTACTCATGCTTCCCAGGAGTGGACATTCCCAGTAACCCTTCCCCACATAGGCACTGTAGCCGTCTCCCTATGAACCAATTTGTGGAATCCCCAGCAAAAAGAGCTCTATAGGTCGATAGCCAAGGATCTTGGTTCTGATCCTAGGACTATAATTAGCTGAATGATCTTGGCAGGAAATGTCACCCCTGTGAACCACAGTGGGAACCTCCTGTTTCCAAGCTCTTCCAGTCCCCACTCTTAATCTGGTTCCCCCTCCCCGTATGACAATGACTCATAAGATCTCTGGGTTTTGAATAGGTATCTCCTGTGTGCCCTACACAACTCCACCGATTCTTCCCCATCTTTCTTTTTAATCAATCAATGCATTGTCAATGCCAGTTACTATGCCATAGGGAGACCCCTCCTTTTCTCCCCTCTGTTGCAGTTTCCTCCCTCATTCCTGGTATTTGTTCTTTTTGTAGGTCCAACTCAGTGTTCTCTCCTCCAGCTTAAGTATAGCACCTCAGATCCAGAAACCTCCAGTCATGTCTAGAAATGAAAATGTGATGGTACTTAACACTGCTCTCTCAGTCTTGTGACCTTAGGGCCATGAAAGTATAAAAATGCTGGATCTGACAGGGTCTGTTGGGATTGTCTTAGCTAATTAGCTCATTTAACAGATGAGCAGAATCTCAAGGGGATGAGGGAATGACTTACCAAAGGTTACCCAGCTGGTAGTGGTAACTTAAGACAGAACTCTCTGGGCTGCCATCTCCTGCTCTCTCCAGCATACCAAACTGACTTCATCCTTAACAATGCCCAGGACAATAGATTCCTGTACCCTATTTTAAGTCTCTATTTATTTCTGAGTTTTGCAAACCTGTTTTGAAAAAGAATCATCTTTTTTTTTCAAAAGCTCTTATTTCACATTTTAAAAATGAATATGAATTTCCTTACAAATTTAGTGCTATAGTTTTCTTCAAGTCATTGACTTCAAGACTCTTGCTGCTTTTTAAATGTAAATCCTCTTTCCTAGGAAAAATCTAGGGACCCACGACATTTCTTCAGGATCTTTGTCTTGGCGATTCTCATTCGCTTGAAGACCTTATCTTTCTTTGTAACCAGGTTGTCTTAGCTCAGGATATTATAACAAAAGTATCATAGACTGGGTGGCTTAAACAACAAACATTTATTTATTACAGTTTTGGAGGCTGGGAAGTCCAAGATCAAGGTGCTGGCAGATTTAACATCCCATGAAGACCTGCTTCCCTTTTCTTGACAGAAGGGACAAGTGAACTATCTGGGGTCTCATTTATAATGGCACTAATTCCACCCATGAAGGCTTCATCCTTATGACCTAACCACCTCCTAAAGGCCCTACCTCCAAATATTGTCACATTGGGGATTAGGTTTTAATGTATGAGTTTGGGGGTAGGGGGATGCAAATACTCAGTCTATAGCACAGGTAGAGTCTAAGTCCTGAATGCAAATGGAAAGCCCTCAAGGGTGAAAAGGGTGAGCAAGTTGGCATGGGATGAGTGTTTCTTGTGTACCTACTATGCACCTTATTGATGTGGTCTCATTTGAACCATCCCAACAATCAGCTGTCAATATGACTTTCATTTTATAAAGAAACTGAGGCACAGAGATGGTAAAAATAATGGATCAGCAAGTCTCTCAAGCAGAAGGGGTAGAACCAGGAGTCAAATCCGAATCCGTCTGTATGCAGCCTGGTGTTCTTGGAGCTTGCCTTTTCGGTTCTAAGAACTTGAATTTTTCATAATGTGTGGTTTTGAGCTGTTGATTTAATTATTTATCTTTTACTAAACACCAGGAATACCATCAGTAATTTCCCTAAAGAGATTTATAAAATGTCCCTTTCATTTTCTGTCTTATCTGAACATCCCTGGACATTTATCATCAAGAGGCAGCAGTTTAGAGGTGAAATCTGTCTTGGGTTAGTAAGTCATTGCTGAAACTGAATGGAGATTGGCAGAATGAAATTAACTGGCTTGAATTCAGTGCCGTGCAGGTCTTTACTACCCCTTCATTAGAGGAAATCACCAGTTTGTGTGTTAATCATCCCAACTGATCTGGACTTTGATCCCTAACATCATGGAGTGTTGCCTTTTCTCAAGGCAGAGCCTGTATTTCTGTCCCTCCGATTACTCACACCACCTCTTTTTGAAGCAAGAAGATCATTGGGCCCTTCTTTGCAATAGCAATAACAAAACAGTATCACTCCCCTCAGTTCAACTTGGAAAGCTTAGATAACAAAATTCTGAAATGGTTGCAGCTTTGAGCACCAGAGACTTGCCTCTGTCAGAGTTTGGATTTTTCTTAATCTGTACCAGCAACACAGATGGCTTGAATTGCAGTGACTACTCAACCCAATGACGCCCAGCGTCAGTTCCCTCTTGCCTCTGTTTCAAAGATCTGTCACTCAGTGTTTCAAAACGTGGACACACCACGTGATTTTGGCAAGTGCCAAAGTTTAATTCTACGAGAAATATCACTGCATTTTTATTGTTTAGGATTGTGATGCTGTTTAGCTAGTGACAGGCACTGTTCCATTTAGATTTTACCTTAGCATTTTTTTTTTCAAAAGGGCTTTCATGTATGTTATCTCAATCCTACAATCCTTTCTTCATACTGCAAAGTAATCCTGAAAAAAAAAAATCAATCTGATCATATCATATCCTTGCTTGAAACCCTCCTTCCATTTCCTGTTGCCATCAAAACAAATGCCAAATTCCCTCCCATGGTTGAAAAGTTCCTGTAGGAGCTGACCCCTGCCTACCTCCCTACTCTGTCTCCTGCTCACTCAATTGTAGCCATTTTGGTTTTTTCCCTTATTCTGGAATTCATTTCTGCTTCAGGGTCTTTGCACTTACTGTTGTCTGGGCTTAGGATGCTTCTTGTGAAGAAGTCTGTGTGGCTAGCTCCTTGACACCAGAAATAAGCGGCAGCTGAATGAATCCTCATGGCCTGGAGAACACTCCCGGATGTGCTCTCTACAGAGCCCAAGTACTCACCCTTTTCTTCATTCAGATCTTCTTCGAATGCACATTTTCCTCTGCTAGTTCTGTTCTTTCTTCTACTGGATGTCTGTTTTAGGTTTTACGTCTATTAAAAATATGTTCAGTTATGTTCCCAGGGAATGTAGGAGCACATCTTTGATTTATCTGTGATTTCCCCTTTAACGCTGTTCACTTAGAGGGTAAGAAGATATGAGGTTGGGCAGAGTGGAAAGAATATTGGTCTGAGTTAGGGGATATGTGTCCTAGATTGACCCGCTTGCTAAGCAGCTGTGTGGGTGTAGGTAGCACACTCACCTCTCTGGGTCTTATAGCTTCCCTTTTAGAAAATGAGATGCTTTTGACTTGATCTCTTATTCCTAAACCGAGTTTTCAAATGGAGCATGATTCCTTATGGGATCATAAAAATGGATTTCTCTGTGATAATCAAGAGAGGATCAGACTTAACAAATCCAATGAGATGGATGTGAACATGGCTTTCCATTTCAAATTGTTTCTATTTTGGAAAAGATGCAAGACCCTGTGAGGTGGACCCAGTCCCAGGTGTGTGGGTCCGTTTTCCCCTGTAACTGTTTTTAGCATACCTGATTAGAAAGAAAAAAAAAAATCAAAGTAAATGGGACATTTGTAGGTTTGTGTGGCAGGCCCGGTAGCTGGATCCAAACTGTGAGGTGGTCACTTGGAATCAAGGATACTATGAGTCCTTTCTCTTGAGGATTCTGTGGAGAAGGTGCCAATTCAATATTGTGTCTAGTTCTTTTTGTTTGTGTTTCAGTGGAAATCAAAGCTAGGGAAATATTGTCATGATTTTTTTTAAACAACAACAATAAATCAGCATGCACTTAAAAAAAGATTTTTAAAATTTATTTTAGAGAAAGAGTGAGCATGAGTGAGGGGAGGGAAAGGAGGAGGGAAAGAGAGAATCTCAAGCAGACCCTGCTGAGCACAGAGCCAATGCAGGTCTCAATCCCAGGACCTTGAGGTCATGACCTGAGCTGAAAGCAAGAGTGGGCCACTCAACAGACTGGGCCACCCCGGGTACCCCCAAGCATGTGCTTCTGAGAACCATAATTAATGCTGGGATTAGGCCAGGACTTCTTACTTGATTTTTGTAGAACCCTTTCCACTCTCTCAAAAGCAAATTTCAAGGAGATCAGTGACTTCTGCTTTCTGGAAATGACAAATGAGGTCCAACTAAATTTCTAAAGCCTTGAAGAATGTTCTAAATTTCCAGACACTCCTGGAAGTGTTTGTCTTCAAGTTTTCTGTTTTATCATCCAATTTGTGTGAAACAGAACCACAAATAACAAACTGTCTTGAATGACTCTCTTCCTGATGGTCATGACATTTGGTTGATTGTACAGCCCCCTCCTTTTCTTCTCGGTATGTCTCTTGATAGACATGATTTGGCTGATTATATCTCTTACTTCTTGAACTAATAGATTCAGGATATCTCTTTGGATACTTGAGGAGCGTCTGTTTTGGTGCCACACTCTAATTAAAGGCTGGTACCCAGCTGTAGGAGTTTACAGCTCTGTAACAGTTTCCCTTGTGTTGTCACCCAGAGTTAGCTCTCTGAAGACAGGCTGATTTTGCAGCATTTAACACTCTTCAAGGAGATTACCGTGATTACCAGTGATCAATGTTTAATGTGTCTCTACGCAACCCCACCTTTGCCCCTTTACAAGACAGGATGTAAAAGAAAAAAAAGAAAAGAAAAGAAATCAGTGATAACTGCTTTATAGTGAGCTTGATTTAGTTTACAAGAAAACTGATTGTGGTCTGGTTTTTGAAATATACCTAGGCTCAACAATGCACTGTTTCTGAGTATTCTCTGTAGTGTCAGTTGCTAGTTTGTTCCTATATTTTTGCACGATGGATCAGGCTCCTTTTGAAGATGTACCATGTTCTCACTTAAAAAAATTACGGGCAGGAAAAAATCATTTGATTTCTCCCTCTCCGCTTCTTACAAGGGCAATCTATATAGTTCAGGACGAGAGCTTATTATTGGTGTGCATGTTAGCAAAGAACCGAAGTGCTGCAAAGATTCAACACGAAGAAATAAAGGTACACCTTGGAGAGATGAATCATCTCCCCCCCACACTAATTAATAGCTTATTATAACAAAGGAAATCATTACAACGTGAAGGTATGTTTTTTTCAAGTCACATTTATCAAACATGGTAAAGTAGTCCTGAGCTCTATTAGTTCCTGTGGATTTTAACATGATATATGGATTTTCCTTTTCTATTGTTCAAATGTGAAAATGTTTTAAAAAGAAAAACATGCTTTTATTGCCATTTTTTAAAATAGTGAAGGGGATAAAAAGGAAAGTGTAATAAGAGCAGTATATTTTTATGTCAAAAGTAACCTTTCTGTGGTACTCTTTAGATAAAACTGAATATTGGGAAGGAAAGGGAAAGATAAGTAGTTCCCTTATTCATCTTAGTCCAAAATCCATTTTACTCACTGCTGGTTGTTGGCATTGTGTGATGATATGACATAGTACCAGAAGATCAGATTATCAGGGAAGAAGGAGATTCCCAATTTAATAGTTACTCACCGAAATTTTTCCCTTATCTCTACATCACAGAAAAATAAGTAGTTGTTAAATTTCAAATCCTGCAGTCTTTCTGATTTATCATCAAATTGTGGATGCACTTAGCTGCCTAGCGTCAGGGAATCCAATAAGTCCTGTCACATAAGAAGAAAAGAAAAAATCCCATTGGATAATGGGTTACATTCTCCCCCACAGTGATTTATTTCTGTCACAAGACTTAATTTTATCATGAGGCAGATGCTCTGTCTGTATCAGTGTATTCATTTCTGCATTTATCTGCTTCATTAAAAAAAAAAAGCACCTGCTGCATTTTGGGGGGATGTCTTTGGCTACTTTATTATATGTCCTGATGACCTGATTATGTGCTATTTAACCACATCTCCTGCTTCACACTTTAAAAAATTCCGTATGTATTTTATGAAGTGAGTCCGACATGGAGGGTTGCCACGGTGGATGAAACTGCACGGGGGTAACCGGTACAGTGACAGAAGGTGTTAACATCTGAGCTCTCTGGTACTGAGTCTCCAAGATTCATGTCAGAGGGAATAAGCTGAGCTTACCGGGGTTATCAGGCGATACCTGGGATGAAACGGTGACAGCCTCTGTTATGAATTAATTTTGTTGGCCCGCGTGTGGAAGACATTGGGGCCTTTCACAAAATGTGCCAGGGAGACTTAGAAATATATATAAGAAAGAAAAAAAATAGATGGGGAGAAAAGAATAAAGAAAGAAAAGGAAGGAAGGAAGAAGGAAGATAGCAGAAAGAAACCTAAAAAATTAAAAAAAAAATCCTATCATTTTGATTTGGTCTGCGTCACTACACCTCACCACAGAACATTTTAATGACACACTTGTGTCTCATCAACTTGACCCTCCCTCCAATCTGCCACTTAATACAGATTCTGCTCCTATGAATAATCATCCTTGTTCTTGGGGCCGCTGAGGTCTACAGGTTAGAAACCTTCGCCGACTGTCATTATTCTAGAGCAGCAGCTACATCTGCCTCCCCTCCTTGCCTTTCGTCTCTCCTCGTGGGTGCCTTGTCCCCTCCAGTGCAAGGAGGTCCTGGCCAGAGACTGACAGATACCTGAACTATTCAATGAGCTCAGGATAGCTGCAGCTCCCAGTCTGACACTAAGCCCAAAGGACTGTCCTGTTGTGGGCTTCTAATGACAAGTGACAGGACAAACTGGAACTTCTACAAAGTTTCCAAAACCCCTCTGTACCTTCTTAGGACTTCTCTTCTGTCCATTCCTGGTTTCTCCTCTAATTTCCCTTAAAAAGCAAACAAAAAAACAAAAAATCAACCCAGGCCATCCATTTTCCTTTTTTTTTCATCAAAGAGGGCACAGAGGTGAAGGTAGATTGTGATGCTGAGTTTCCCAGATTTGCATTTTAGTGGGAGCGCTGCAAGAAAGCTAATAGACGAGAAAGGAGACCAAGTTAATGACAATTCTCTAAACAGCTGTTGTACGATTCAGCTCCACTACTTCAGTTAATTAATCAGCACCTTGCTGGCAACTCTGGGGGAGAGACTCGTTAGATACTGGTAGCAAACAGACAATGCTTTCATATCAAATATGTTCAACAACGTCTAATACAGCAATAACTTCCACAGAAGAGGGTAGGGAATACCATGGCTTCTAAAGGCCCTCAGGAAGAGGCCTTTGGTATTCTTGTAGATATCCACTTGCTAGGAATTTTGCATACACTGATTTCTTTGCTGCCTGTAACCTGCCCAAATAAAACAGGGGCACGAGGCTCTCCAGGGCTTCCTGTTATCTGAGATACCTCTTTTTATTGTAATAAATAAATATGCATTTGTAGGTTGATCGCAATGTTCGTGATACATAATAAATCAAGCGTCTTCATTGCTGATTTTAGTCACAGTGCCCTATTTGGAATTTTAACCATTGAAATCATCCTTAAGCTTGACAACAACTAAGGGAGATCAAAATATTCAAATATAGGCCACTCACCAAGCTACCATAGCATTTAGGATGAGAGCTATCGACTCTTAAGCTTCTCCTGACTTTTCATATTCTAAAGGAAAACAACCTCTCCTTCTCCTTGGGAAGTCAATAAAGCCATACATATTTTATGAATGATAATGCACAGAAATCTTAAACAGACAAAATTATATCTATATCTGGTCAATGTACTCTGCATTTTCTAACTCTTCCAAAATTGTTGTCAGTAAAATCAGTACAGAGTTTAGTGTAGAAGTTGTGTTATTCCATGTTTCCTGTTATCTCACGGCCTTCTCATTGATGAATAAGTTACCATTATGCATACTGCTTATTTTCCTCTCTTTGTTACTCTGTGTCTCTTTATCCTGACATTTTTCAGAGATGATGCAGAAACATGATGGCAAAATAAATAAACAAATAAATTAGTTAATAAAAGATTTGCCATCAAATGGCTAAATGGTAATAGTTTTCAGTTCAATTTAAATTTCCAATTATTGAGGTAATGAGAAAGACAATATTAATCTCAATAAACAATGTAAATAATTATTACCTAAATCTTAAAGATACACGTGTGTGTGTTTTACATATGTATATAATTTTATCTCTTTTATCATTTTCCATTTTGGGGAATAAAACTGTGAAGTAGAAATTGTCGTATGTTTGTAAAGATTAGCATGCTTTGGCAATTCTCTTTGAATTCCCTTCTCTGATATTCTCACAGTAAAATCCACCCTTGGGTTTCCTGCCCACCTGGCAGGGGTCAGATGGAGAACTTTATACCAAAGACTTGAGGTTGCATTAACCAATTCATTTGGCCGATTTATCCAGTCGGCCCGCACGTACTGATGTAGACAATTATAGCTTCAGTTCTTTAATGAATCCTACATTATGGCAGAAGAATATCATCGAGTCTATAATACTCCAGGGAACTATAAAGAGAAATGTCCCTTTTAAATTAGCTTTATGGTGCTGAAGCTTTATGTATTTACTTGCAAGCTCAATATTAACTCAAAGTACAATTCTTGAACTGTCCCTATTGTCGACGACAACATTGCTGGCAGAAAGGGCTTTCTTGGTGGTTATTCATGGTGAGTCTGTCTTAAAAAAAGGAAAAACAATTCCCACTTGCTACAGTTGCTTTTGCTACCGAGAGAGTAGGATGCCTTCTTAATCCTAGGTAATCTGATGTACAAAACTTAGATAAAAAAGGACTTTTGCCTAATCCAACTTCTCAAAGTGTGATTTACTTTTAGATTTGATCTATATAGATAGAGTT
Organism: Neogale vison; assembly: GCF_020171115.1. Taxonomy (NCBI): domain Eukaryota; kingdom Metazoa; phylum Chordata; class Mammalia; order Carnivora; family Mustelidae; genus Neogale; species Neogale vison. Next base: position 49,541,004 of record NC_058101.1, read on the forward strand.
TTTTACTTTCTTCTTTTTCCACATCACAGGTTCCTGATTTGTGAGCTATTTAGAATAGAAGGGAGATGAAATTTACTAGGGAAAGAGATGGTGGCAGGGGGTGGCCTGGCCACTGGTTGGCTTTGGAGAGTCTTGGGCTTTTTTTTTTTTTTTTAATTTTTTATTTTTTATAAGCATATATTTTTATCCCCAGGGGTACAGGTCTGTGAATCGCCAGGTTTACACACTTCACAGCACTCACCAAAGCACATACCCTCCCCAATGTCCATAACCCCACCCCCCTTCTCCCAACCCCCCTCCCCGCAGCAACCCACAGTTTGAAAACTGTAATTGTTTTGTAGTCTCTTTGTAACCCATTTGTACACTCGAAGCTTAGCTGAAAATGGCTAATATGGAACAGGTGCCACTATGATCCTTCTGACACCTAAAGAAGACATCACTAACTGGTCGTGAAATCTATCCTACTGAGGGCCCACAGACACAGCCTTAGAATCTTTGTGAACATCAAGCCCCAAGAAGCCAACTAGTACTCACTGATTAAAGCTGGCACATGGGGTAACAATTATTTACTGCCCTTGACCAGGGGATTGGCACCTGGGGTAACATTTATTTATTGGCCTAGACCAGGTGATTGGCGATCTGTAACTCATGGACCCAATATGGTTGGCCACCTGTTTTGGAAAATAAAGTTTTATTGGAATACACCGTATTCATTCATTTATGTATTGTCTATGGCAGTTTTCATACTACAGTGGCAGAGTTAAATAGTTATGACAGAAACCTTATAGCTCTCAAAGCCTAAAAGTATTTACTCTTTGGCCCTTTATAGAAAAATTGTGTGGACCCCTGGCTCAGATCTTTATAGGTTTCCTTTGTCTAGGCTTTCTTTGTTTTGCAGAGACAGAACATGTTAAGAAGCTTTCTCAGGAGAAACAGGGTAGAGGGAGGGCGAGAAGGAAGAAGAGAAGGATGGAGCAGAGGGAGAAGTTACTCCGCAACCAAACTCTGTGAGCTGAGCTTTTAGGTTTTGACCAGATCTGAGTGGTCCTGGGAATGAGAAGCAGTGAACTTGCTTCAAGGGGGATCCTATTCTGCAATTCTGACTGGGAAATCCTTTTGACTGAGACAGGTAGGAATGAATAGAAGGATCTTTCTCATCTGTAGAAGGTGCTTTACAGTGGAAGGAGCTCAGGGATCCACATCTGAGTTGGAATCATGCGCACTACTCATTTCTATGTGTAGACACTTTGGGTTTTGCATAATAAATGGAGATGATGTTTACCTGTTCAGGCACTAAGGGATATAACACATGAAAAGGGCTGGTAGGAGGTAAGAGTTCAGTCTTTGTTGGCTCCTATCACTCCATTTCAGCGGGGTGGAAAACGTTATCTCAGCCCCAAAAGTGCTTATAAATGGCAGGTCTGGAGGCATGTGAAGTGTCCCCTTGCTTGCGTCATGCAGACATCAATCCTGCTGAAGATGAGAAGAATGGACTTTTTCCGGAGCCTCATTGTCTTCTTGCCTATGAAGTGTGTCTGGATTGGCCTCAAAGTCAGACTCCCTTTGGAAGGCTGACTAAAATTTACCTCACCTTTTAAAGCGTTCTATATTGCTGAAAGGGATTCTGCATTGTTTCATTTAACTAATCAATGGACATATAAAACTGAATATGACTCATTTCCTCCCCACAGTCTACCAGAGGAATAAGCAAGTAAATGGCAATTAGGATGAAGGGGGAAAGGGCGGGACCGTGGTGACACTCCAGGAGGGTCTGCTCCTTCCCTAAGAACTTACTTAGTCACAGAAGGGATTCGTTAGCTGAATCTTGAGAGATGCATAGGAGGCAGAGAATGGGAGGGGGTGGGGGAGGATCCCAGGCCTCTGTACAGCTAAGGAGATGAAGAAAGTAAAAATCAAAGTGAAGAGGTGAATGTGTTTGGGTACCACTGGCTGGTGGTAGGAGGCAGTCATGGAGAGAATCACAAAAATCTTTAGGTGCAACCCTTGGAGATTTGGATTCTATCTGCTGTACCACTGAGGACCCTGAAGAGTATTAAACAGGACAATGACATGATTAAATGGTGAATGGGTCCTTCAAAGAATATTTGGGAAGTCAAAAAGGAACTGTAGATCGAAATATGACATTTAGAAGGTGAATAAACTTATGGCACGATGGGAAAGTCCAAGTGTGTGTGTTTGTTTCTGTCAAAGGGTCCATCTACACGACTTTCCTGCATTATTTCCTACTGAGCAGCACAGAATGTGGGTCGAACCAATAAGAACCTGTCAGTCCTTGTCTGCCTGCTCTGCTTCTCTGTAGACTTTACTTAGACCCGAGGCATTTTGATATAATCAATACTATTGGGGGTTTTTAACTGAAACTTGTCACCAAAAGAGATTGATTATATAACAATGATTTAGACTCACACTAAATTATATTAAACTCCTAATTTAGGTAGGACATGATCAATTTCAAATATACTGTTGTAAATATGAGCTTCTTTTTGGCCAGCAATCCTTCATGGAAGGAACAGGTAAACATTTTAAGTCTGGGACTGTCTCATTCCTGTTCTGCTGATTGTTGCTTCCACCGGCATATGTTGTAGTGACCAAATCTGTTCCTTGGTAGTGTCTGGCAGTTGTCATTTCTGATAGGACTCTGCTGCGGTTGCCCTTCTTGAAAAGCCTGATCAGCTTCCTTTCATACCCTATCATTGGCTTCTTTCCTTATTATGGTATTTTATGTATTATTTTTAAATTTTTTTAAATTTTTTTATAAACATATAATGTATTTTTATCCCCAGGGGTACAGGTCTGTGAATCGCCAGGTTTACACACTTCACAGCACTCACCATAGCACATACCCTCCCCAATGTCCATAACCCCACCCCCCTTCTGTATTTTATGTATTTTTAAATGCACACTCCTGTCTCTTGCATCCCTTGAAGATGCATTGCCCCTTCATTGCTGGTCTTGAGACAGTGTTGTGTCTGCTGCACTTCGGATGCCTAGAATCAGACCAAGAGATTTATTAGTAGTAATGTTTTGTGTGTTTCCCTTCTTTGTCCAATCTGGGTGAATGTTTATGCCCATCAGAAAAGTCTATTTCATTAGCAGGAAGACTGACTGCCGTACAGATCACTTCTCTCCTCAACCCCCTGGAAGATTTTCACCCCAGGAAACAAAACAGCCCGTTTCTCTAGTACTTTCTGACTGGTATACTTTAAAGCTTCTCTGCTGAATCTTCCAGGCAGGATCAAAAGAACTCTGGGCTCCTGGAGCTTCAGAACGTTTTAAATCTGCTTGGGAGCCTTTAACTGGTTACTGCCTACATACAGGGATTACATGGATGGGGACGGGATGGGTTTAAGTCGAGACACAGGGAAAATGGCCAGAATAGTAGTACAAAGAGGGTTTGCCTGGAAATGAGGTGACCAAGGTTCTAATCCTCAGCTTATTACTAGTCCATGGCATGGGCATGTGAGCGGACTAGGTAGGATATTTTGCTGCCAATTCACATTATCTGGAAACTTCAACCCTCGCTCTCTCCTTCTTTTCTTTCTTTCTTTTTTTTTTTTTCCCTTTTGACCTCAGGAGAAATTGTCAAACACAAATGATAACTGTTTTTAGTTCTGAAGTTCCTTTAGGAAGGAAAAAGTACCCAACGGATTGTTTCAAGCCCCTAGGATAGAACTGAGAAAATTACTCTTAAGGGTACTGAAAGGCATCCCAGTCACTCAAGAAATTATTATGCCTTTGCTGTGCTGTTTAGAAAAAGAAAAAAATCCATTCCTTCTATCATCTTTATATGTGCTGACTTTTTAATAGCCTGGAGACCACAGGTAGGTAATGAGCTGTCATGAGAGTCTTTTAACTTGTAGTCAAGAGCTTAGACTTGGAATTTTGGTCCAAACCCTCTGTCTAGCTCTGGTGATCTGTGTGTCTATGGGCAAGTTACTTACCCTTTCCACGCCTCAGCATCCACATCCATAAAATGGGGCTAATGGCAGTAGTCCCTTGTTCATAAAAGTAAACTCTGAACCAAATATTCAAGTAGCTAAAACAGGCAGAGTATGGTAAATTTCAAACTTGCTACTGCAAATGTGAATTTACTTTTTGACTATTACTCCTTCTTCATGGAAGAAATTGACAAACATTTTCTGGGATCTTTAGATGTCAGTGTTTTGTTCTGGCTGTGTCCCTCCAGTGAACTTCGTCCTTGTTACTTTCTTTGGGCATTGCAGGAGTTAAATCCATGGCTTTTATAGTAAGGTGGTGCCCGGTATGATTCGGTGCTGAAGGAAGAAATAATCTAAGACACTTAGTGTGTTACCTGGCACATAGAATATACTCAGTAATTGTTGAATATCATCATTATTCTTACTCGCTTTTATAATGCAGTAACACACAGAATATTGCTTTTCTTTTTTTTTTTTTTTTCCATTACTACATACACAGTCTAACTTTTTGTTTTGGTTTGTATGTTTATTTGTTTGTTTTTGTGGCTTTCGTTTTCTAAGAGAAGACAGAGTAAGGCCAATTCCCTTAAAATTCTTAGATGAGGGGATAAGGCTAATTTGTCATCTGAGGAGGACACAATTAAACTTAAGCAATAATTTAGATACCAAGAGAATCTGATTAAAAGCACCTAAGGCTCTTTGAATTTTTCAGAAAGGAATTGCTGTGTGGATTAAATATTGTTTAATTGAAAGTAGAGAAGGTGCTTTCATTGGCTCTTTGAATGTTGGAAGATTAGGCTAGAAGGGGCCTGCAGACTTCATTCTGATGTGTGCACAGAATGGCAGGAGCCGCAGAGGGAAGGAGCAGAGTTTAAAATGGAAGCAGAAAAGCTGCAAAGGGAATTGAAGAGATTTTGATACAAGTGGGTATAAAATTAATGGGCTATATCGAGTCTTTCAATCACTCTTTGAAAATGGGAACATGTAGCTTGTCAAAAGGTACGATTAACAGTCACAAAACTGGCACCTTCCATTTAGCTGTGGTTAAGAGGATGGGTCTTGGTGTCAAGCTGACGTGAGTTCAAATCCTAACTCTGCAATTTGCTTGGTGCAAATTTGGTAGGCAAGTTAGGTGAGCTCGCAGGCTCCCAGTTTCCTGTTTTTTTTTGAAGGCGAGACATGGAATAGCTATTTTTATAGGGTTGATTTGTGGGTACAATGAAATAATATACACAGTGCTTAGAACAATGCTTGGCACACAATAAGAATAGAGCATGATAGTAATAATATTACCCGATGGTAATCATAATATTACTAGGAATACAACCAGGTGTATTCCTGTTCTCTGTACCAGCACAGTGACGTAAATGGAACTGCCAAGAAAGTTCTCATTTCCATGTGACAGACACAAGGAAATATGATTGAAACTTCCCTTCCCTTGGATGTGGAAGGAGGGAAAACAATCACCAAGCAGTAGTTGATGCAAGAATCGTTTATTAGATTGTTCAAGGCATGTTATAAAGAGAATCCCACAGTAAATTCCTTCCAAAATGCAGGACCTGGAAACTCATTTTATTCTGTTGAACTGAGATCTTGCCTAGTAGGAGATAAAGAAAACTTGCTGGATTTGGGGCAATTCAGCCCCGGTGATATTTTGCTCCAATGTTGCAGTGTTCCTCAGCTAAGATTTCCTGTTATTTATTTATTTTTTCATTCCTCTTTCTTTATGTCTTGGCTTTTGACCTTGGTCACATGCTGACTTTTTAGTGTATTTGCTGAAATGCCTGGTGTGTCGAGGAGAGAACGTGACATGGGTTTCAGAAGTTTGTACTCCCATTTCTGGTCTGCCTTTTGTAAGTGGGAAGTTTTGAGCTACTGATTTAAGCTGTTCCAGTCTCTGTTTTCTCGTTGGTCACGTGACGCTTATAAAAGTGGCTTTGTAGCGGGATCATTGGGGAATAAATTCAGATGATGCCGGCTAGGCTCCCAGAGCAGGACTGACCCATTGTAGGCTCCTCTGTCTCACTGCCCAGCCACTCAGTTTTCCTTTTGCGTTCCCCCCTGAGGCTCTTTCCAGGAGGAAGGACAGACCCCCAGCATGGGATCAGAGGGGAAGAGCTCCCAGCTGAGACAGGAAAGCAACAGAGACTGTGTTTGTTCGAGCACTTTCTCAGGGTCAAATGTTTCTCTTCCCTGGTTAATTTTTGCTAATTCTAGATTAATCACTTCTTTGATTCATTCAACAAATATTTATTGAGCAGCATTGTGCTTGGCCCTGGGGGCTTCCAAAAACAGAGAAGACTTAGTTCCTCATTCTTTAGAACTTTTCTTGTTGTCTTAGACCCCTACCAAAATACCAAAGCCATCTGCCTGCCCATCTTTGTTTATTGGCCTTGTCTGTGGAGTGACCATCATTTCCAGAGAGTGGAGTGGCCCTGTCATTTGTGACTGGCCTTTGGGGATTGGGCTTGGAAAAGGCTGTCCCTCCAGTTCAACAATATGATTCTGAAGAGCTCTTTATTTCTCATTTTAAATGGATATGGGAAAACTCAATTCAAACAAGTCTCCTTACAAGGATGTTCTGATTGCAGCTGCCATATTCTTACAGGCTGAGAGGCTTCGATACTTCTATTTTATTTTAGCATTTTCGGGAGCAGTTTTAGCAAGAGATACCAATTTCTGTATTGGATGGGGATGCTTCTTTCTCCCTCCTGCCTGACTCGAGCTGTACTTTGTCAGTGCTCAGGCTTCTTCCCTGCCACCTCCCCCCTCTCCCACCCCCAGTTGCAGGAATGGATGAAACATCCTATCTTTGGTGCTCTTGGCTTTCTGTTGATGGTCTGTGAGGTAGAGATACCTGCAGAAGCTGGCTTGTGTCAGTGGAGTGACTCCACCTCTGAGCCGGCCCCAAGTGGCAGCAACTTGGTTCTCCCACAATCAGGAAATGGCCAGGGTGTTTCTTAGCAAGAGCACACTCTTCAGAGAGCCTGGCCGAGTTCTGACTGCCATGGAACAGGGGATGGATGTTGTCCCTTATGCTTCTTGAAAACATGTGGCAGTTTTCTTACATATAAGGTAGCATCCTAGTAATTACTGTAGGAAGATGATCTATCCTGATGTGCATGGGTTCTGCTTACTACAATCTAGGGAGCCCTACAACTGTGGTCAGGCCAGGTTGTCTAACTGCTGCACGAATATGTGTGTGGTACATAGTATAGTGAAGGCATTATTTATACAGCATATGTTATTACTGTTGGCATTGTTATTTTGGGCATACACAGACACACACACACACAGACACCCTCACACACACACACACACATACCTAGCTAACCATTAATGGTAGGGGCAAATTGTTTGAGAAAGCCAATGAAAAAAAATCTTCAGCAAATATTGCCTTTTGGGATGGGGATAAATATACTAATTGTCTGCTTTGAATATGTGTAACTATTCTTCCTTTAATTCATTTTTAATCTTGTCAAGGAGTAGGCTGAGAACAAAATAGTTCATATATTTAGGGAGTTCATGAGATGGAGCATTAGGAAATTAGAGTTGGGGGTCCTATTTCTGCAGAAAATATTAGTTTTCATTTACTCATTCATTCATTGAGTCACATATTCATTATTTCATTCATTAAATACTTACTGAGCAATGCCTTGCTAGGGGTAAAGCAAGCAGCAAAAAAAAAAACCCAAACAAACAGAAAAACAGATAATGTCTTTATTCTCATGCAGTTGATGTTCTTCGGTAAGTTACACAACTTTTCTGCATTTTGGTTTCTGCATTTCTAAAAACACACAGAATAGTGTCTTCCACTGTTCTTGCTTGTCCCTTTTCCTTCCACTCTAATTTCCTTGCAGGCTTGTTGTGCCTGTCAAATGGGATAATATGTAAGAACACTTTAGAGCACAAGTTAAAAATGCAAAGCCCAAATGCCTCCTGCCACACGTCCCCGTTCCCTTAGCCACTTGCACTTAGTTATGAAGACAAAGCATACATTTAAAAAATCTGTCAAGGAAGTGATGCAGTGTTGAACTGCTACAGAAACCATTAATTATTGACATGACCTCTTGTTAACCGAGGATTGAAATGTGCATTATTAAAAGAAAACTCCACCCCAAATTCTAAAGCCATTAATCTGAAAGTTTAGAAGGTATTAGATCTTGTAATAATGGGGACATTAGAAGCACTTGATAAATATATACTTGCAGGCAATCTTTTCAACCTTGTGTTTCTGTGTAACACTGTCTGTATTAGGAAATGTTCAAATGTAAGATTTGTTCCTTAGAGGTCAAGGAATTAGTAAAGTATGCTATTTTATACACACACACATAGATACATAAAGTTATGGTGTAAATTATTTTTATGGTTACAACTCTTCTATGTGTTATAAATAATATCTATCTATCTATCTATATAGAATAGGTATGTATATATATTCATACAGACATACTGTATATGGTTTTCTCTATAAAGAGTGGAAAAACCAAAATATACTACTGGGATGATTTCTACGAATACAAAATGTAAATATATTCCAAATACTTAAGAAAGCAAGAAAAGTTATTAATCTTCAGTACACTAAATTTTTAACAAAGTTATTTTTCAAAGGCTTGTTTATTTGAGGATAGTTTTTGCATTTGGATATTCCCAACAATATCGAATACCAGGGCTATTCATTCTCATTCACTTAGCAAGTATTTATAGATAAACTACAATATGGTAGCATTAACCCTTGGTGTATGGATGCCACAGTAAACCAACAAAGGTTCTACTCTTGTGGGACATGTTTTTGAGCTGGGCAGTCAAAGAACTCTGTGATTATGCCTTAAAAGTATATGTGTGAGAACATGGTGGTGACAAGATGTTCTGGGAAGGAGCACCTCTCATGGGCATGTCATGTGGGACAAGGGTTAGCAAAGCCTTCCACAAACACTGATGCCTGAAGGAAAAGACTTAGGTAGTAGGTGGTGGGGGATGAGCATAAGCTTGTCCAGGCTGAGTGAATAGCATCTGGTAAGGCTCAGAGGCAAGCATAGCATGTTGGGCTTAGGGAACTAATAGTAGCTCTGAAAGGCTGCAGCATATTTGGGAGGACAGAATGATGAAGAATGAGTGTTAATAATATGAGTCTTAATCAACAGGCAAAGATTAGAATCTACAGTAGAAGAAGTCTTACTACAATGAAATCACTTTTTGGATCCTTTAGATCTGGAGGACATTGTGTATATGTGTGTTACCTCTGGCTTAAATGCAGGCCTGCCTAAAAGGAAGGGAAATGACAATCTCCATATTCTTAATATTGCTTTCAGCAAGTAGTTTTCTGATTCTGGGCCTTTGGTTTGATCCTCCTGGTACACAGGCTACCTAAGGGAGAGTCCCATTTTGCAACTATCCGGTACCCATTAGGTGTGCCTTAAGAAGTGTTATGGGACTTTATAGTTGAAAGTAGGTCTAGGTACCTTGGATTTTACCTATCCAATGACTCCTGTGTTCTTCTTGGTGGTAGAATTACCACTGAAATACTTTTGAACCACCTGCAATTGCCAAGTTATATGGGAGAATTTGAAGAAGAGAAAGAAATTATATTCTTGGTAATATTTGATATACATTTTGTGCATTTCTTTTTGAATCCCTCTTAACACATCATTTATTTAACACAGAGGCTCATTCATGCCTCGTTTCTTGATATACCCTAGGAAGATGATTGATACCATATAAAGGAGAGACCTCACACACTTGAGGTTGAATTTGGTTTTCGCTGGATACTGAGTCCTGTGACCCAGGGCAGATCTTACTTTCCTCAGCCTTGATTTCATTATTTTTAAAATGTAGATGAATCTACCGACAGAGCTGGACACAATGAAATGAGATCACATGATCAAATACCTAATGTAGCCCGGGTGTCTGTGGGCTCTTCCTGTGAGAGTGGCCCCCTCCTCCCAAAGGGAAGGAAGCTGACTTGCTCCGAGCTTGTTGAGAAGCCATGCAGAGCTGTGCTCGCTTGATAAATACTGGCCCGTTACCCTTGCAAGCAGAGCCTTATTAACTATTACTTTTAACTGAATGTTACCTGGGGTCATATACAAATCATTTTAATTTGAGAACCTGAGTCAAAATGTCATTACATTTAAGTTTAATTGATGAAGAATGCCGTGAACCAAAGTAAGGTAAAATCTTCTTCCTATTTTTCCCTAGCTAATCTCTATTAAGTGTATGTAAATATTTTAGACTTTTTTACTCTGCCTTAAGGCATTTCAATTAATACTGAGATGCATCCCAGTGAATACTTTACTTTCCAAATGTGTACTAGAGATTCTCTAATTTTCAGATTGACATGAAGGAGGCCTTCAACATGTAGTTTACCTTTAACGTCTCTTCGGAGACTGAAAATCAGAGTGAGGTTGTTTTAGAACTGGAAAGAGCCTTGGGCAGTGCCAGATGAAATTTCATTTTATAGGCAAAGAAATGGGTCTGTAGGGCAGAAGAAGGGTCACATGCGTGGAAACTTTGGTGTTTGGGGTTTAGTCTCAGAACTGAGGCTGGAGTGTGAGACCTTCTGATTTCTTGACCACCAGTAGTTAACCATTTGCTGCCATCATTTCTTTATTAAAACGTTGGTTGGGGTGTGCTATAGAGCATGCTTTTGGCATGACTGAACTTCCTGAGAAATAGTCTCGATGAAAACCATTCTATTTTGTTGTTGTTGTTGTTGTTCATTAACTTGAAGGTAAAATAGACACATCTGAATTTCCTCTTGTTCTTTCTTTCTGCAGTTCCTTGAGAATTGTAATTTGTGTGTGATTTTTTGTTTTTGTTGTTGTTGTTTTGTTGTTTTTTGTTTTTACCTCATTCTCAAATTGGAAAACACCACCGTGTAGATAAGTCATTGGCCAAAATCTCATTCTTGCTAGATGTGGATTTACTTCTTCTTCCTACTTGTCTATTCAGTCAAAATATTTTCTTTAAAAAAAAAAGAAAAAAGAAAAAAACTAAGCATCAGTGTCTGCAGTTCAGGAATGGTCATCAGGAAAAATTGTGGGGAGTATCTAATTTTCCTGACCTTTTCTGCTGTGTGCTGGTCAGTAGGAACCAGCACGACTTGCCTCTTCTATTAACACTGCATCAGAATGGACACTTTCAGGTGAGCCTACACTCCCTCACCCCCGGGGAGCACAGTACTATTTGGGAGTAAAGTCTGTGGTCTAACAACCATTCTGCTCCATGTAGTGTTCCATCTATGTAATGAATGGATAGTGTATTCTCATATAATTCTCATATAATTTAAAACCGTTTCCCATTATTTATTTATTTATTTATTTATTTATTTTTTAAAGATTTTATTTATTTATTTGACAGAGATCACAAGTAGGCAGAGAGGCAGGCAGAGAGAGAGGAGGAAGCAGGCTCCCTGCCAAGCAGAGAGCCCGATGCGGGACTCGATCCCAGGACCCCGAGATCATGACCTGAGCCGAAGGCAGCGGCTTAACCCACTGAGCCACCCAGGCGCCCCGTTTCCCATTTTTTAGAGAGTCTTTGGAATCAGGGAGCAGCTGGCTGCCCACCTTCCATATAATAAGCAGCTCCTCTCTCACTTTCTGTCCTCCAGATTTCCACTGTAGCCCTGTAATCTTTCTCACTTTTAATTCCCGGGGTTTTAATTATCTCCATTTCTGTCTTCTGGCCACTCTAAAACGTTTGTCTGCGTTATGTGGCATTGCATATAGTGGGTCCTTTGACAGTTCTAATTCCTAGCTTCCCAAAGGGCATGAGGAATGTCCTGCTGCATGGGCACGCCAGCTTCTGCCTGCCAGTGAGCCATGTGGGGGTCAGGAAGTGGGGCAAGACTGTGTGGGAGTTCTTGTTCTGCACCAACAAGCCGAGTGGACTTCGGAATCTCATTCTAACTCCCTGAGTTTCAGTCCCCTCATCTGTAAAATGGGCACAAAAATCCCTCACCTCATCTACCTGAGAGGTGTTGGGAAAAATCTGATCTGATCACAGATGAAAAAAGGCTTTTGAAACTAAAGCTGCTCTTGGAACGGGATAGGTGCTGACTCATCTGGCTTCATTTTATCAGACACCATCTCGATAAGATATTACGTATTTCTAAATTTAGCCTTTCTAAGGGTTTTTAGAGCCTCCATTTCTTTTATAGAACAGTCTCCTGCATTTGTTTAATCAATATTTAGTAAGAGCTACAAGGTGTCACAACACAAATGATCAGTACACACTGGTCGGTGAAACAGACACGATCTCCACTCTTATGAGGACAGCAGAATAGACATTTATTTGTCTTTTTTTCTAAAGAATTTATTTATTTGACAGATGGAGATCACAAGTAGGCAGAGAGGCAGGCAGAGAGAGAGGAGGAAGCAGGCTCCCTGCTGAGCAGAGAGCCTGATTGGAGCTCAATCCCAGGTCTCAAACCCTGAGACCATGCCCTGAGCTGAAGTCAAAGGCTTAACCCACTGAGCCACCCAGGCGCCCCTAGAACAGGTATTTGAATAGATATTTGAATCAGTGACAGGGCGGGGCTGGCAGGGGGAGAGGGAGACATTAATTGAGTGATTACAAAGGAGCACATAGTGTATATGGTGGTAAGTACCATGAAGGAGCAGTGACAGGAGCTCTAAGAGCAAAGAACAGTAGCCTCATAGTGTGAATTTCTCTGAAGAAGTGACCCTAGAGATGAGGCCTGAGGTAGAACAGGTGTGGGGCAGAGGCTGGGGAGAGAAATGCAGGTGTGTGAGTGTGTGTCAGTGCGGGTGGGGTAGGGGAAAATATTAAAAGTTAGCTTTGTGATAACTTTTTTATAGGCTTTACATTTCTATGTTTGGCATTTTTAGAGAAGAATGTATTTATACAATGTGCAATAATTTATAAAATGACTAAATATTCATGCATTTGGGTGGGTGCCAAAACATTTTTACTAATGCAAGCATATAATCAAAAAGGTAGCAGAACACACTTTGAGCCAGATAGCACAGGATGCACAAAGGGTCTGATCAAGGAAGGAGGAATATGGGCAGTTTTAGGAAACGTCAAGAAGAGTGGTATGGTCAGGGAGCAGAAAATGACAGGTGCTGCTGGTGTGTGATGAGCTCTAGAGGAAGCTAGGATAGGGAGTTAAGATTTTTCTTGTTTAGGGAACATTGGAAAGCCTTTAGAGGGCTCCCTTCCTCCCTTCCTTCTTTGCATTTAATAAATATTTCTATGGGCCAGGCATCGTTCCATCTTTTTCTCTATTCTGTAGTTCTAGAAATTCTTGGCTCTGATTTTGCATCTTCCCATTCAAAGCTTTATGTGTTTTGGCCCCATTTAGGTAAGAACTTATCCTTTATGTGCCTGTGGATGCTTTGCCCCTGTGTGCACATCAGGGTGCACGCAGCTATGGCTGGCATAACATGAGGTCTTGCTGCCCGGGGCAGTGTGTGTGGGGGTGTGTGTGTGCCAACATTTTACAGACCCTGCATCTGCACTGAATATGTGAGCACATCAAAGTGACAGATTTGATTTGGTCTCATGACATCTTGCACACATTTCGCAATTTTTTGTTTGTTTGTTTTTGTTTTTTTTAGGAATAATGGTGACCGTACATCAGGAAAATAAAACAGGTCTAAAGGTTATCAAGTGTTTACTATGTGATTGCTGCTGTGCTGAGTGTTTTCCATAATTTATTTCTTTTCTTTTTTTACGGTAATTGCCATGAAGTAGGTGTCATGATTCATCTGTAACAGGACGTATGTGACTCGGCAAATGAAAGATCCGTTTGACTTTTTATATCCATGGTTGGCCGACTTTGTTTTTCCTAAAAGGACCAGAGAGTAAATATTTTAAGCTTCGCAGGCCATACGGCCTCTGTCTTAGCTACCTAACTCGGCCACTGTAGTGTGAATGCAGCCATCAACAATATGTCAACAAACGGGGCATGGCTATGCGCCAATAAAACTTTATTTACAAAAACAGATGGTGGGCCGTATTTGGCTTCAGGCTGTCATTTGCCAACCCCTGTTAAAAATAATAACAATAAAATATTACTAACTGTTACTTATCAGTTGCCAGTTTCGTGGATCAAGTACTTTACTAGCATTATGCCACTGGATCTTCATGAATTTTCTATACGATGAATATTTTTACCCTTATTTTAGAGATGAGAAGGCTACTGCTTAACCAGGATAAGTAACTTGTTGAAGGTTAAGCAGGTGGTCAGTGACAATGCCTGGATTTTATCCCAGGTCTTTTTTTTTTTTTAATTTCTAGGCTCTTTGACAAACACTACTGGTTGTCTCCCAATATCTATCATTTCTTCTTTCCTTTAAAATCGCAGCTCTGAGTTCTAGCTGAACTCCCAAATGCTCCATCACAGACTGCATTTCCTTGCCTTCTTTGTAGTGGGGAGTGACCAGTGTGACAGTTCTAATCAGTGAATCAATGAGATGTGAGTATGATGTTTTTAACTTCCAGGCCAACCCATAAGAGAGGAGCTCACCTATTGCCTTGTCTTCTTCCTCTTCTGACTGGCTGGAATGCTGTCATGATGGCAGGAGCTGAGCAGCTCTCTAGATCATGAACTAGAGGCAGTGTGTTGAGGGTGGTTGAGTATTTTGCACTGAGGCTAAGTACCTGAGACGGACCTAGCATTTCAGCCTAAATGTCATTTGAGCTGCTGTGAGAAACAGACTTGTATCTTGTTTAAACTACTGTTGTTTTAAGGATCTTTGTTTTAGCAGTAAATCTGTCTCCTTACTAATAGAAAAACCTAATGCAGGGGGAGGGAGCACGTTCTGAGATGGTTCTCAGGAATATCTTTCAGTTATTGTGGGAGGGGATACACTTTCAAGTTTGAAAAGAAATGAGATGAAAACGTGTCACTCTCTTAATGTGTCTCAGTCCAACATCTTGCTCTCTGTGTGGTTAATTCTGGACCTCTATCTTGTCTGACATTTTCTTTCTTGCCTCAGGGCCTGCTGGTCATGCATCCTCTCCTGCTTTCCTTTTCTTTAATTCACTTACCCTCATCCCATCCCTGAATTGACTCTTCCCACGGACACTGGCATCTCCTTAGCTTTCTCATTCATTGTGGCCTCAGAGAAAAGTTCCACTATGATCAAACCAACTAAAACAAAATGAAACAATACAGGGCAAAGTAAAACCAAACAGAATCAGGAAATAATGATAATAATTTTTAAAAACATGAGTAAGTGGAGAAATGACAGAGCCTTAAAATCCTATGGCTTTCTAGCCTTTAGATCCTTTGTTTCTAGTTGTTGACTTCTCTTTGAAGAGTTTGGACCTGTCCTCTCTGTTCCTCCCTTCCTTCTCCTGCCACACCTTCTCTTTGATAGATGATACCAATCCCTTTCTCCAGAAATGTTCCTTTTCCAGCCCACATCTGATTTCCCTCAAGCTGCCCAATTGGCTCAACTGTCCATAAGAGATAGAGAGGGGGGATTTCCATAACAATGATATTCCTGACACATTTCCTCCTCCTCTTGCTTGGAAATGCAATGTCCCAAGGCTGGTGTGCTGTTTAACTTTGTCCTGTAAGTTCAGAAGCAGAGATCACACAAGCAAAGTTGTTTATGCTCTCCTAGGCACGAGGCCAGCAATTTGAAAAAATGGCTAGCCCAAAGAACGGTTAGTTCCTGACTTCTGCCTTCATGGTGTGTGTACTGAGGAGAATGTGTAGAGCATTTTAAGTAGGAAGGTGGGCAAGTCATCTTCACCAAAACTCCACCTACTCATCTATTAAAAAATACACCACTAGGGAAAACCAACAGACAGAGCACTGGGAAGATCAAAAGAGATGATATGTGTGGAAATGCTGTGCAAATCATAATGTAGTTTAAATGTGTTTAATTAAGCTGAACATTTGAGCTGTAGATAGTAAGTTAAAAGGAGTTCAGAGACAGGGGAGAACAATACATACTAGAAAGTTTGAAGAAGGCCATGTGGAGAAGAAAGGACTGTAAGGGCCAGGAGAATAGACATTTGTCAAGTTCATGGTCACCCAGTACTATGTGCCTTTGTTCCTCCCTGAAGGAAGGAGAGAGAAACTCTTCCCCAGGGTCCTTCCTAAGGTGCAGGCAGGTGATCTAAGTTCTGCATCCATGTGAGATTTTGGTGTGGATCTAAGTTCTGGGGAGGAGTAGACTTGGCTTGGAACTGGCTCTCAGAGGTAGCAGGGAAAGAGAATTTTAGGAAGTTCCCAAGCAAGACTCTTTCCTGGGAAATGTATGGCCTGCCTCAAATGCCTTGAATTTCTACCAAACAACAGGCCTGGGATGCTGTTTGAGTTTAGCCTCTGGCCTGATGATCTTGGAGTATCTGAGAAGTTCTTTAGGTTCTTGGATAATTTTTTTAAAGTCTGCTTCAACTGACAGAAATGAGATCTATTGTTTCCAGCTAAGAATCACTGCTGATAAAGATTGGAAGATTCGTTAAGTGGGATGACCAAGAGAATACGCATATGCTCAGAATAGAGAATTAAGCAAGGAAAAGCGAAATCGCTCAAGCAGTGGACACCTAGCAGTGAAAAACAAGAGTTAAGTTTGGATAGATAGATGGGACTTGTTGGCAAGAGCCTTGAATGCCTTACAGAGGAATGCAGATTTTTAAACTGTAGAAAGGGGAGCTTCTGAAGATAGTTGAGTAGATAAATGACATCACTGAACGTGAGTTTGGAGGAAAGTAAAGACCAAGCCGCTTATCTCTGCTTTTCTGCTGGCTGGTGGTTTGAATTCAAGCCACAGAAAGTAATGCTGGCTAAATTAATTAAAACAGAAAAGAAAGGCTGTGGAGTAGCTTACTGAATCAGAGGAAAACCTGGGGAACCAGGTTTCAGCAAAGTAGGGCCAGAGCATTCCTGAGGCACTGGACACTAGGAATTATAAAGCAGTCTTCAATGGGTTGGTGCCTGTGCCTACCCTGATTGTCTAGGAGACAGCAATATACTCAAATTAACAGTACCAGTAAGACCCCCCTCCAGAGAGAGAGATGGTCCTCCAGAGAGATCAGGCCCTAGGAGAGGTTGAGAGAGGAGATGTCGACCCTACCCATCCTCAACAATAGCCCTAATGACATTGGATCCAGAGTGAAGAATATATCTGAAGTGAAGAGTACAAAATACATCTGAGTCTATCTGAGTAAAGGTGAAACAAAGCCATCAGAGTGGTTATTTTCCCCTTCTGTACAGTGAGGACCCATGGCAACATCCCTCAATAGGTTTACAGCAGCTTCTTATCCCCCCTGCAGGGTTGTGAATTGGGATCATTAAGTTTTAAGTTGTTCTGCTGCTTCCGTGTAAGTGATCATGTAAATATCAGGATGCTGGATGGGGGAAGCAAGTAATGGCATGACTCTCAAGATCCTGGATTGTTGCTTATTAACTTACATTGAGAAAAACCTTAAGAACAGCACCCCATCCCCCAAATCATAAGCCAAGCATACTTTATGAGCACTGCGTTAGAAAGGCAAAGCTAATAATTGTAACCATGTAGATGCAGAAACCATTAATGTTTCTCGTGCCCTGTGGTAGGAAGAAATATATTAAAAATTGATTTTTGGTTTCTGCCTTTGTCTGTGTAACATTTATAATAAAGGATACAGGAGAAAGTATCCTTTAAAATTGATATTTCAAAGCATTTTGGGCTTGTTGGTGTTAAAATAAATTTTTATTAATGGTTTTATATTGCATGGTAAAAGGTCAGCATCTGAATATGACAATTTTATCTTCTGAAAGAAAAAAAATGGTGCTAGCGCTCTTCAATAATTACATAAAACCAGAATTTTTGCTAAATTATTGGGTTAAACCATTTTTAGACATGAAATTATTGCTTGAATGCAGCCTGGTAAGTGTAGTAAAATGTGGAGCTTTTATTTTTCCTCTATTTTCTGTGGTTTTTTTTTTTTTTTTTTTTTTTTTTTTTTTTTTTTACTCTTTCCCTGTCTCTTTCTATGTGCAATAAAGTATAACTCACTTCCATGCTGTGTATACGGTAAGTGGTGAGCCATGTGTTCATATTACTTCTTTGTCTCTGGGATTCTATTATCAGTTTACTCTTTTATAATTGAAGAAGCTTTTGTTCATCTGTGAAAAACACATTTCATTTTATTTTGTTCCTGTTTCAGCTTCTTGGACATGATGTGGTGAACATACAATTCTGCGGGTGTTTTTTTGTTTTTTTTTTTTTCCCCAGTCACTTTAAATAAAATATACTTCTAAAAAGTCTGCCCCATTTGTTCTGACTGTTTTAGAATGTGTCTTAGCTGTAATTCCCCAGAAATGAAATGGCAGAGTGCACTTTCTGATGGGTTTTCATTAATCTGGTATAGTTTTGCTACTGATCTGAGTTTATCAAATAGGGTTATAACCTGATAGAAATAACACTGTCAAATGCTTGGATTTATCATATGCTTGGCAATTCCATAGATGATGTGGGCAAGATGGATCCATATCAGAAAACAGCCTTTGATTCAGAAGAGATGCAAAGGCTTGACGTGTTAATTGCCAAAGCACCTAAAGTGTATAAAGAATGACATTTTATGCTACCTCATTCATCATATTTTCAGAAAGACTATGTGATGGATTAATAAAACATAGCAAATCTTCTATGCAAACCAAATGTTTATAATAAATGGAGCATAATCTAACTGTTCTGCTATAAAATGAATTAAAGTAGTCTCTAGCCAGTAAATTCAAACAGAATAGAGTAGGATGGTTAGGTGACCTTAACGGGCAAGTGTTTTACTATTGAATACATAATTTCCTTTCAAATGGTCCTCCCCTGTCAGGTTAGAGTGGGTTCAAAGTGATGCTGGAGTTTTCTTTAGCTGATAAGTAAGCAAAACCCAATGCAGATCAGAAGCTGGAAGGTTGGGGGGTGCGAGTGGGTCTGGCTGCTGAAGAAGGCTGCTCAGATCTGAATGGAGTCCTGCAAATGCCATCTGAAAACTGTCATTGTGATGGGACTCTCTTCCCTGTTGTACAATGTGGTAACAGTTTCTTAAGCTTGTGTGGGCTGTCCTAGTATGTGAAAGAGAAGGCAAACTAATATACGTTTAATATAAATCGTGATGAAAATGTATCAGGGGGCTTATAACATAGTCATGTCTTGAAATGCTATTTTACCTTTATTATTGGCAAACAGTACCCTGTTAACCTTCAAACTGGGATGGGGAGGGGTGCTGGAAGTGGGAGAAAAGTGAAAAATGCTTTACTTTTTCACATTTGTATGTATCTTTAAGCCATCCATTTCTCTGATGCTTTAATTTTTCACTCATTGTGGCCACATATATAGTAGATGGCTTCTTTGAGATTTGCTTCTTTTCTTCATTTTCTTTCCACTCTTTTCTTTATCTTTTAAATAATGAGAAGCTTCACAGAGAGCTAAGCTTCCATTTTCTTCTTCTCTTTTGGATGGAGGTGATTTTACTTAGAATATCATTTTGCTTTGGGCTCAATTTCAGCAAATGCCATGACCAGAAAAGCTACCAGGTGACAAATCCTGTAGTTTTAGAGCAGGGGCAGAGGAAGGCAGAATGAACATGGTACCACGTGTGGGGCTGAGCACTGTGTGCGGTGAGCTCCATCCTCTGTGAGGGTCATGGGAAGATTTCTCAGCAGTGATGATTTTATATTGTGATCCAGACTAGATCCTAAGGAATGTGTTCTTCTCCTCCTCCTCCTGAACCTCTTCCTCCTTCTCCCTCTCCCCCCGCCTTCCTATAATGCCTTCTACCTTTCCTCCTGCTTACTTCTCAACAGTTAAGCAAAGGAACTCTCTAAGCCGACCAGTTCATTGAGCTACTATCTAGGTGAGTATGGGCTGCCATTGGAAGACACCACAGACTGGGCGGCTTAAACCACAGAAATTTATTTTCCCATAATTTCGGAGGCTGGAAGTCCAAGATCGAGGTTCTAGTAGGGTGGATTTCTTCCAAGCCTCTCCTTGGATTGCAGGTGGCCACCTTCTCCTCCCTGCGTCCTCACGTGGTCTTTCCCCTTTGCACGCACATGCTTCTGATGTTTCTTCCTTTTCTTATAGAGATGTCAGTACTGAGGGACCCAGGTGGCTAAGTCAGTTAAGTGTCTGACTCTTGATCTCAGCTCAGGGCTTGATCTTGGGGTGAGGACTTCAGGCCCTGTGTTGGGCTCCATGCTGGACATGGAGCCTACTTTAAAAAAACAAAACAACAAAACAAAACAAAACACATCAGTGCTATAGGGCTAGAGTACTAATCTTATGATCACATATCACCTTAATGACTTTCCTTGCTTTCTTACCTTTTTCATCCACAGGATGAAATGCACTGTTATGATCACATTTAACCTTAATGTCTTTCTTCTGGCTAAATACAATTATGTTGAGGGTTAGAGCTTTACCATGTGAATTTGGGGAGACACCGTTTAGTCCAAAGAAACAACCATAAAAGCTGTCTGATAAATGGTCCATTTAGAGCATTGTATGAACAAATAGCTTAGACCTCTGTTGGGGAGTGAAAGTTATATATCCCACATCAATTCCCACATCTAAGAGAGAGCTGTCCATGAAGGAGTCAATACACCCATCCTGACCCCTAACACGTTTAATATCACAAGTCTCTTTTTCAGAGCATCTCTCGCCCTAGAGACCAAATATCTTCCTCTTTTTAGGTTTCCAAGCTTACATTACTAGAGAGGTGTTTGTAGCAGAACCCCTAGATTTTAAGAATGTTCTTTATTTAATGTCTATGTAAAGGTTTCTTAGTTTCTCTTTCCTGTTCTCATCAAAGCTTGCATGCCCTCATGCACGTTCATTCCAAATTCCACCCTTCATTTTTCTGATGTTTCCTATCTGCTAAACCGAACCTGATTTCTAGTATGGTGAGAATTTCAACCCCCAATAGCTGACTAATAAAAGGCTACCATCATCCTCATCACTGTTACTTTTATCACCCCTGTGGACATTAACTGGCCAGACATTGATTCCAGTGTATTAACTTATTTGAGGATTATGAGTGTATCCAGTAACTATTATTATGACTATACATGTATTTCAGATGTGGAAACTGAGAACAATAAGTCCTTATTTGCCTATTAGAAATGGAGGTCCTCAGAGATTAAGTCAGTTGCTCAAGATGTCCTAGCTTGTAAGCAGTTGAGCAAGAATTGGAATTCAGGAATCCCACTCTGACACCGGCACTATTAATGCGCAGGCTGTTAGGAGTCAGTTGCATAACTTCATTCTGGAGGAGATTCCATCAGTGCTCCATAATTTGACTCAATTACTCCGACTGATAAAGAAACCAAGATCCCATGTGGTCCTTATTTTCGCATGGTCATACGATGGTGTGCCACCCAGCAAATTAGGCAACTGGGATTCTTTATTACACATGACAAAATTAAAATTTAAAGTTTTGAATACTTAAATACCACTTTTTCTATGCAATCTCAAATTTTCATAATTGACTAATCTATATTTCAATTTCCCCATTTTACAGATAAAGAGACTGGGATCAAGAAAGAAGCTAATTTGGTCACATAGTTAGTTATAAGAGACCTCAAACTCAAGCTAGAGGGCTCTTAGTATCCTAACCATGGTCTTTCCTCTCCCTTGGCTTTCTACTGTTTCTATAGCCGTGGCTCCACATCCTGAGGCCCTACCCCTTTGCAAACATTGCAAAGAAACATTATGCATGTTCCTTCCCCCTGGAGGCAGTATCATCCAAAGAAAATGTAGATGCCAACAGTCCTGGGTACAAGCCAGCCCTCTCAGCTACTACCTGTGTCATATCCTAACCTCTTTTAGGCTGTCTGGGACTCAATTCTCTCATATGCAAGAGAGGAAGTACATGGTCACCACATCAAGGCAATATTTCTTAATTCAATGTATATTTATTTTTTTGTTTAATAGGACTGTGAATGCTAGAGACTGGGTTTGACCTCAGAGATCACTGTGAGAATCGCAAAATACATGCCAGTCTCTTAGCACAGTTTCCTAATACATAATAAACACGCCCCAAATGTTATGACGTGGTGTTAATATTGTTATTGTTCTTTGATTATTTTGGGTCCCATAGCCGATGCCTGCCCTCCTTGTGTATAACATTGTCACAGACCTTTTGTGAGAAAACACTCACATGTGTGTGTATGTGCACATGCACGCGTGCGCACACATACATACACACACACACACACACACACCTTTGAGCAGAGAAGGGTTTTTTCTCCTGTTAGCATTATTGGAACCTCAATAAATGGTGGGTCTGTTGTGACTAATTCTTATTTCTCCATTTGTCTAATACTTGGGCTGCTCTCCATGCCTTTGCACTTAGTCTCCTCCCTGTTCATCTTGTTAGGCCATTCGAAGTCCCTCTCTTTGATCTCCAGTAGCTTTTTAAGAAGCTGGAGAAATCTTTTTTTACCGCTCAAGTCATTCTTTCCTCCTCCTCGCTGCCTTGTCTGTGATTAGATGATGCTGCCATCACCAACCCATCACCAACACACTTGTTTTGTTTTGTTTTATGGTTGTTGGTGTCCTCTACCAGTGATGTTCTGAGCTTTTCCCTGAGCTTTTGATTTCGTGTCAGAAGTAGACCTCATATATTCAATTAGGAACACTTAAAAAACTTCTTTCTGCTGGTTTATAGTCCCATCTGGAGGAAGGGAGTTACTCTGCAGAATAAATTGAGTGTGAAATTTGGCTATGCAATAAGAATTCACTTCCGTTAAGGCAAAGAGAAGAGATGCATAAAATTCAAATCATGCATAGAATAAATGCTTTATCTTTAAGAAACATATAAATAGATATCAAACACCATAGAAACATAGAGGGTTTCCTCTCTCTCATCTCTGTCTCTGTCTCTGTCTCTCTCTCTTTTTAGAAACAAATTTGTGTGCAATTTCATAGCAAAAACTTTGCAAGGAAAGATTATGCATGTCCAATGCTGATAAGACTGCCCAAATATAAATTTTATGATGCATTTCCTTTAGAATTCCATCTTTCTCCCTGCACAATCAAAGAAAGGAAAATAAAGTTTGAAAGCCTTTGGAGTGCCAAGTGCAAGCACCTTAGGAAATCAGGAAAGAATTGAGAACCTGATATTGTAGCTAATTTGTAACATTTTTGCTAAGGCTGCTCTCTTTAAAAGAAGGCACTTGCTCTAAATTTTCTTACCTTTTTCATCCACAGGACTGCACTTTCTACAAACACTTGCCACTGATAAAAATGCAGGGTAGGAAGTGAGGGGGTGAAGCAATTAGGTAAGCTTGTGAGCCAGCATCCTGAACCCAGGAAGACCACAGTGGAAGGGCTTATCTGATCCTCCAGGGAATTGGCAGTGGTTGGAATTCCTGTAGTTGAATAATAATGCAGTTAATCTTTGCTTAACCAGCAACTGAAGGACCCTCAAACCAACATCACTGGTACAGATAGGAAGTCACAGGTAGACGCCTGAGAGGGTCTTTTGAGGACCCGTAGCAACAGACCCCTGAAGATATACACAGAAAATTTGTGTTTCAAAAATCTACCAATAGCATAATGATACTATCTTACATTTTTCTAATGTAATACTCTCCAAATGATGACAAATAAAATGGTTCAGGCAAACTTGGAGGAATATTGATTAAAGAAAAAGACAAAAGTAACATTGCAGGACTTTTCAGAGCCTTTAAGAGATTGCCAAGCATTGCGAATATCTAAGAGAGAAACATGGTGTAAAATAGTAGTTTGATTTTTCATTAAGTATCTCACAAGTGTTTGATTCCTTGGAATACACTCAAAGATAAACTGGCTTTGTGCTTCACAAAGCACTTCCATAACAGAGTGTATCTGAGAAGTGAGCACATGTATATTCCGTCAAGGATGTGCTAAATTATGGTCTGTCAGTTTAATAAAATCTCAGTTACCTGAGGGGCTGCAATCACTCATCTGTAATCCCACAGAGTCTCAAAAAGCCATACTTTGACCATCACTACCTATGATCCTCTGAAACTTTCTGGCTTGCACAGCTGTGCTTTCTATTTTTAGAAACTGCTGTTTATTTGCAGGAAATATTGAATTCATCTTCCTAGACGAGGTTGACTCTACTGGCAAGAGATTTTGGATTTTCATTTTTATCATTATCTCTTTAAACCTGATTGTGTTTAACTTCTTACAGTTTCATTATTCCTGAGCACCACCTCTGACGTTTTACATTTCAGAATTTCCTTTATTTCTTTAAATGTCTATGCCTTTATTCTAGTTTCATTTGGGGAGGAGGGATTTCCTCGTTTCCATCCTGCTTGATCAACGTCATTGAAGATAAACAACTCGGCAGCCGCAGCATGCTGTTTCTAAGTATATATGATGGTCCAGATGACAGATTTTGTATTTATATTTGGTGAAAAAGAGCTGTTTTCTGCTAAAAATGTGAAGTAAAGAAAGCTCGGCCACACAAGTCATATGCCTGAAAATCAGGTCCACAGTGCTCTCTCCATTGTGTGGGGAGAGGTTGTCTCCTTCAGGTGGCTTCCCTGCAGGAGTAGATTGATTTTGAGTAAATGACAGATCAGGTAGTTCTGTGTATACTATACCCTAATCATATTGATTATATGAGTTACTGCTATAATATTTTCTCAGAGTTACTTGGAACCTTCCATAAATCTCTAAGCATTCTTGCATTTATTATCCCATATATCTATGGAGAAATTTGGACTATATAACCACAGGTACAACTTGGGCAATTACCAATTAAAATTGACCTAGGTCCGGCCTGGAGTGGGATCGTGGACCCCCCCTGCTGTGCTGCGCTGGGTGCTTCTCTCTTAGTTGTGAGAAACTAAGGGGATCAGATAGACGGGATGAGGACTGGAGTACCTACACATAGCAGCATAGGAGGTGTGATATTTTAATGACCAATTCCACAGTACTCTGCTGAATATCAGACTGGTGTATATCATGAGAAGGATGCAAGGAAATGGAATTTTTCCTTTCTTAGAAAAATTATAAAGGAAAAAGAAATCTGGAGTAGGAAGACCTTTTACCTTTAATCAAAATCCTGGTCACTGACACTGCTCAGACTAGATACCAACCTGGTAGTCCTTCCATTGAGGGGGGAAGAAAGGATGTGAGGTCCTTCAGCTGTAACACATTTTGTATGGATCGGTGAACACTTGTGAGAATAAACTGATCAAGGGAAAGAACATAGTATGATTATGAATTGTATCCACCCTTCTCTGAGGGTCAGATGCAAGCTTGTTCACTGTAGGAAACCTCCAGGTAATGCTTCCCCATGGTTACCTACCCCCTGCTATAACCACGTATTACATAGGCAGCCAAGCATATAAATCATGATTTGAAAAATTGGAGGGGCTAGGTGGGGACATGTGGCTAACAGCTTGTTTTCTGCTAAGTTGCAAAATAGCAGGGCTCCACTCAAAGAGTTGCAAGGTTCATCTGACTTCACAGCCTACTGTTAACTCATTCGGCCTCGGCTTCAGGAACAAAGCCCAGGGAGATTGCCACCTGAGCACCTCACCTCTTTGCAACAGTGGGAAAAGAGTTGCATGTATCATTTGGTTTCTGGTCTTATCCCATGGTTGCCACTACGGTGAGTTGGCCATTTTTTGTACTCACGCCTTTTCTCCAGTCCCCTGCAGATTGACAGGGGGATTCCTAAGCCCAGAGGGGAAAGGTATCTAGTAGAATAGAAGTCTGTTGGGGTATCTGGTTGAGCCTCTGCCTTCAGCTCAGGTCATGATCCTGGAGTCCAGGGATCAAATCCCGAGTCAGTCTCCCTGCTCAGCCGGGAGCCCGTTTCTCTCTCTCTGCCTGCTGCTCCCCATGCTTGTGCTCTCTCACTCTCACTCTGTCCAATAAATAAATAAAAATCTAAAAAAAATCATTAAAAAAAAAGAATAGAAGTCTATCTAAATTTTTGGTAAATAAGAAGTGGGTTATTCACATAGCCCATAGAATGTTCAAGGTACCTAGCCTGCAACTATATCTTGTGTCACTATCTTGCTCTCATTTTTTTTGCTTCTGGAATGTTGAAGGGGATTGTTTCTTCATATCTGTGGGAAAAGAAAAAGGGAATAGAAGAAAGTCCTCACTCATCCCAAGAGAAAATATTAAGGGACAGATGGGATATTTTGAGCAAATACTAGTGAAGTTGCTTACTGCTGAGAGGGTATAATCCATGCTCAGCAGCTGCCCTTGAGGCAGACACATGTCTGGGAGTCCCAGTGTGGGTGGGCCCCATGGGTGACCCAACGGCAGGGAAAAATAAGATGACAGAATGTCCATGGGTCTGGGGTTGAGACTGAATATAAAACATTAGAGAGAGTTGATTCTTGGACAGCCATGGTCATTATGGAAACTTTGGAAGAAAATAAGCAATCAGAGCCTTCCAATACTCCAAGTTGCTTGTTCTGCCAACAGTAGAGTAAGCTGTTATAAATATTAATAAATAAATATTCATTGAGCCTCTCTGATAGTCAGTGTGTTCTTCCCAGAATCCTAGAGGATTCCTAGCGAGTATCAGAGAAATCAAGAGAGGCTGCATCCTTACTAGTGTAGCAACCCCGGGCAAGCTGTTCAACGTCTCTATGACTCAGTCTCCCTGTCTGTAACAAAGCACAAATGGTAGTCACTGCTTCATGGGATTATTGTGAGGTTAATGTACTTTATACATGTAATATTTTTACAACAGCACACCCCGTAAGCGCCCAAAAGATGTTAGCCATTTTATCAAGACTCTCACTGATATTTAGTATTGTGGCTATAAGGTCCGAAACCCAGCTCAACCATGAAACTGCTGTGTGGCTTCTGACAAGTCACTCAACCTCTGTGCTTTCCTGAGACACAGAGCTCCTGGCAGTAGAGTGAGGATTATAATACTTGCCCTCATAGCTGAGGGGATAATTCCCCAGATCTTCATAACCATCCCTCTGGTGAAAGCCCTTTGCCAAACTACAAAGTTCTGGGCAAGTGCAAAGTCTCAGTAGTGCTTATTTTAATAAGGCATTTATTAAGAAGAAGTTGTTATGATCTAGTTGCAGAAATAAGAGATGCAGAAGAAAATGGTGATGGTGTATCGAAGGTAGCCCGAATAGGGAGTCAATGGAAGGGTGGAGGCCGTATCTTCCAAGAGGTCTGAGAGGATTATTGGATGCGGAGGGGTCATCACTGACCTGAAGGAAGGGAGGCGCCAGAAGAGCTGATAGCAGATGAGAGCCAAGTGACCAGTTCTGTGAGAGGATGATTATGATGCTGATGACAAAGTGGCCACCCCTGGTATTTATGCAGCCCTTATGGGTACTGTGAGACCTGTTCTCCCCAATGTACTTTTCTCTACTCCTCATGAAAATACTCTCACAATTCCCATTTTACAGGTGTGGAGAATAAGGCTGGGAAGTGCTAAGTCCCTTGCTGGAGTACATGTGGTTAAGAAGCAGTGCTTAAGGGATCTGGGGATATTCTGCCTTCCACCTAATTTGGGAGTGGAGGCTTTCAAACATCAGGGGTCTGTTGCTTCCACCAGAGAGGAACAGACTTAGGACCAGCTGCCCTTGGGAAGGGTAGTGCCGAGGGCTTTCTGACTTCTGGTTCTTCTCACCTGTTGTTCCCATGGCCTGAAACATTCTCTGCCTCCACCCATTTGGCCGTCTCCTGCTCCTTCTTTAATTTTGTTTTTCTAGGAAGGTTTCTTTGATATGCTTCCTCCCCATCTCTGGACCACTGTTCCCTCTGAACTTCCATACACAGCCCTTGTCAAATGTTGTGTCACACAGTTTCTCTGTTCTGAGCCTTCCGCTGGGCTGTGAGTTCTGTTTGAGCAGAGAAGGGTCTGCCTTATTCATTATGGTAGCCCCAGTGCAAAGGAGGGAGGATGGAGAGAAGGGAGGAGAAAGGAGGAAGGAAGGAAGGAGAGAAGGAGAGAGGGAGGAAGGGAAGGAAACAAGAAGGAAAGGAAAGAGGAAGAAAGGATGGGAAAGAAAGAGGGAGGATGTATATTAAAAGATAAACCTCATAAATAGGGCTTTGGAAATTCAGATTGAAGAATAATTCTCAGAAGCCTCCATAGTGCAGAATTCTTGTCTCCCTCCCACTCCCCATACGCACATATGGGAAGCGTATCATTCTTTCCCTTGAACCTAAAGCTCTTGGGAACCACTAAGGAGCCCAGTTCCCAGGCAGCCCAACTCCTCCCACCAGAATAGAAGCTGGACTTGTCTGCTCACATCTCCTTCACCTGCCCAGCTGACATGTGGGCCCCATTGCTTAGAGCCATTGCAGCCAATTTGGTCGATAATCTGCAAATTAAAAATTCAATAAGTAGTTCCCAGAATCATTTTCAAAAGCTGGGACATAGAAATTAACATGTTAATAATCGGTGCACGGTGGGGTGGGTTTTCTGCTGTGGATTGTCATTGCTTTAATTTGGTATTATAAAAAGTTCATGGGATGCGTTCCTTTAATTTTGCTGCACAGAGTGTAGGCTTTTAGGGGTGTTTGGTGAGTATCGATGTGGGTAATGATACTGCACATGGATTTTGTGGCAACTCAGGCAGGAAACAAATAGTGTTCAGTAGGATTCATCAGAATTTCCTTTAATACGAAGGCCTTACATCTATGTAGCGCTTTTTAGCCCATCCTCGAATGGATCTCCCATATTGCTCCCAACAAGCCTGTGAGGCAGACAGGAGCCAGCGTTTCTTCCCATCCACACACATGAGAAAAAAATTTCTGAAAGTACCTGGACTCACTCCCACAGCTAGTGGGTGGTAAGGCATGATGAGAAGTTAGCTGTGGCCATTCCTAGGTGGAGAGCTTTGCTGACCTAAATGTTGAGCCCCATGGTGCTTACAAATTCACAGAAAGATCGCCCTAATGATTCCAGCATAAGAACTCAAAGCCAGGATGCCTGATCTAAGCACAGCTCTAAGAGCAGCAAAGCTTTGATAGATAGCCCTGAGTTCAATTCTCTGCTCTACTACATGTTAGTCCAAAGACCCCAGATTTGTCACTGGATCTCTCCCCTTTAGGTGCCTCAGTTAGACGGTGGAGGTAATAGTACTCCACAGAGTCACCATCAGGATGAAAGGAGAGGATACGTGAGGAAGTGCTTCGTAGACGCTTAGTGTGATTCCTGGCACTTGAAATTGAAGATATGTGTGACAAGGTATCTGACACAGAAGATCTATCAAACAGCCTTTGCTGTGCTGTCCCTAAGGTAGCCACCAGCCCTGTGTGGCTATTGACATTTAAACAGATTGCACTTAAAATAAAATTTAAAATCGAGTTCCTCTATCTCACTATCCACATGTCAAGCATCCAGTAGCCACAGGGGGCTGGTGGCCACTGTACTGATCAGCACAGATACAGACCTTTCCATCGTTGCAGAAAATCTGGTGGGACTTCACCACCTTAGGAGAAATGACCTCTCTGAAGAAAGAGGTGGGAAGGGGGATGCCATCCAGGGTCTAGAGTCCACGTGACCCCAAGAGGAGGCCAGCGTGAAGGTGAGGACCGGTGGGTGCCCACTTACTGTTGTTCAACGACGTTGTTTACACGGGGGCTATGCAAATCGTGTGTAAGGAATCCAGGGCGGTGCGTTGAATGGGCCCACTCCAGAACATCCTGCTGATAATTGTGTGGAGAGCTGCAAATGGTGGGTAATTTCCTCTCAGGTGCCTGTTCTACACGCTTGTTTGGCATGCTTTATTGCTGGGTGGATTTACACTCTGCATTTGCCATAAAAACTGTTTCCAAAAGAAACAAGAAGCATGGCAAGATAAAAAGCGATATAAAAAGGGTATTTTGTGATTTATTTATGTCAAATTTATGGAAGATGACAGGAGGCATTACAGTTCCAAAATTAGTTGTCACAGTCAGACTGTAAATCTTGCAGGACAGGAGTTAAAGGGGTGGGTTGGGAACCAGGACCCCTGGGTCTATGAGGGGTCCAAGTCCAAACAAGGTAAGGGATTTCTAAAAATCCTTCACTGAAGGACTTGGCCAGCCCTCGAGCTGAGAAGCTGGTACTTAGTAGCTAATGAGCACTGGATGCTTGCTGTTTTAAGTGTATAATCTCATTTAATTACCACTAGCTCTATTTTACTCACCTTACAGACGTGGAAACACAATACTGTGTGTCCACACCAAGAGGTACTGTGAATTGGGATGAATCCAGAGAAAGGTGGAGGATGACTTGAATGTACCTGCTATGCTTTCACTAAAGATTTAAATTCATTCATGGTCTACAGGCACTTACTTAGTACCCCCTGTGTGTCAGACATGGCGCAAGAATCAGTGGCACAGAACTGATAGAATAATATGGTCCCTGCCATCAATGGATTTTTAGTCTAGCAAGTGATATACAAACAGCTGTGGTATGAATCAGACTGAGAAAAATGATGTAGTCTAGATAAATAGGGAATTCTCTAGGGCTATAACGAAACATGGTTTTAATTCCAACTGGAGTGTCTGGAAGAGTGTCATGGAGGAGAGAGACTTTGAGGTGAAGAATGGCCATAGTCTTTGAGTTGACTCCTTGACAGAGATGGGGAGAAGGAGGGGCCAGATCCCTTAGATCATGATGGGAGTTGTCTTATTTTCCCAGGAAATAATGGGAAAATGCATTTCATTGGGGAGTGGTATCCTAAAAAGGTAAGTGGAGGAAGATAAAATATTTCCCCAATTAAAACATACAGTTTTAAAGCAGAAGGCTGTTGAAATCCTCTCCTCTCTTGGCTTCCATCCAGTATTCTCCTTCCTCAGCTACTCCTTGCTCTCCTTTACAGGCTCTTGTGTGTTCAGCCCTTAACTATTGGTATCCCCATCTTCTCTCCCATTGGAATTTCCTTCAGCCTTCTTCCTTTCTCATCCACTGTCAGTGTGGCCTTATCTACTTATATGACTCCAGTTCCCAAGTATCTTCTGATGACTCGCAAATCTATAACATCTGCCCTTTTTTCTTCAGCTCCAGATCCATATAGCCACCTGTGTATTAGCCATTGTGCTTGAATATTCTACAAATACATCAGACTTGCTCAACACATCCCAAAACATGCCTCTCTTTCTGTATTCCCTACCGTCATAAGAGATATCATGGACCACCACTTAAATCAAAACACCAGTCTTGGATATCCCTTCTCTCATCATCCATACATCCTCTTAGGTACTCATTCTTCAATATATCTTAACTCTGTCTTCATTCCTAATCTATGGCCTTAGTGATGAACACTAGTGGCCGTTAGCAGAGGAGTGATATAGATCAGAGATTCTGGAGACACTGTGTGGGTTTGAATTCTGGCTCCATGTCTTAAACTACTAATTCCTTCTGTACCTTAATTTTCTTATCTGTGAAATGGACCAACATGTTAAGCAAAACCCACTTTCTGAGTTATTATGATGACTCAGTGAATAATAGAACAATGCCCAGCATACACAAGCACTATTTAAGTTTTTCTGAGTACAATTGAACATTTATTGTACTGAATATTGTGCAGAGTGATTTATATTTACCTTATCAATCTCTACCACACTCTGAGGGTTTTCATTAGTTCCATTTTTCAGGTATGAAAACAGAGTCTTGAAGAAGAAAAATAAATTGCCCGCACATCTAAGTGAGTCATAAAGCCAGTATTCGAACTCATTACTGCCTGGTATGAAAAATCATGCCCCTGACCACTATACTTCCTGGATTGACCCTAGAAAGATGTCTGAACTGGCCTCCTGGCCTCCAGCTTTGACTCCTTCTGGTGCATCTTCTGCACAGCTGCTTGACCCTATTATAAAGAACACTAGTTTTAAGAAGATTAAGACATCCCAGACTTCACTGTTTCCTCCCTGGCTGGCCTCACTCTAGCACAGGTCCCATACCCTCATTTTCCATCCCTTTGGCCAACTTTCCAAGAGCACCCAGGAGCGAATGCAGCTCTGCCAGGGTTCACAAATGTAATTATGTAGTTAGTGGGAACTTAATATTATGGCCACACATTATGAACAGTTAAGCTGCCTGGAGGGGGTTGGGAAATGTATTGAGCTCCCTCTAGGGCTTGAGTCATGACTCTGCCTCCATGAGAATCGCAATCCTCCCAGAAATTTCTCCACCTCTCCAAAGGTAAGACACCTCTTCTTTCAATAGGACTGTGAGGCTCAACTAATGATCATGAAAGACTTACAGGTGCTAGAAGACAAAGGCATTGCTTAAATACGCATGTAATATAAATCACATGTGGATAAAAAGAGACAAGTAAATTAGATCAACCAAAGGTCACTCATTTACTCAGCTGGGCACTCTAAAAGTTCATCCAGGATTGTTTCTTGCCAGGAGTGAATGGATTTGAAAGTAAAGATTTTCTATGGTATTTTGCTCACAAAAGGTTCCTGCAGTGGGTAAAGAATGATATTGCTCATGGTAATAGCAATGAGAGAGGCTAGTGAGGGAGAATAATTTGAAAAATGAATGTCTCTTGCTATTTTCCTTTGACGAACAATCATAAAAGATCTTCCAGGTTTAATGCTAGGTCCCAGTTTCTTGAGCCTGTGTTTTAGAAACGGATTGATTGTGGTTTTTCCCTGGGTCTCCTCTACGTCCGCATCACAAAATGTCACTTTGCAGTTAGATGGCCCCCATCTGAAAGGCACCGAGAGATGCCAATTGCAATTCAAAAATCTCAATTTTCAAATATACCTTACAGCTTATTCCTGGTGAGAAACACTTTCCCCCCCTCATGGGCATGGTAAGTGTTGTGCTGAGAAAAAAGGTGGAGAGCGTTCTTTTGAATGAAAGGAAATTTGCAGCTAGGAGCTCAAGTCCCTGGAGCTTAAGAGGCCTCCCTTCTTTTTGTGTTTCTTGCTGTGGAGCTTTCCCGTGGGCTCAGGTGAGAGTCGAAGACAATTGAAACAGGGGAGGTAAAAGGCACAGACTAATGGCAGCTATGTTCATCACCTCCTCTGCTGGGGCTTCAGTCAAGGTTATAATCTATACATGCAGGTGCCTACGGGGCCCTGGGCTCTCAGAGGACCAAGTTCATGCAGTAAGCCTTTGGCAAACAGGATTCTTATATTGACACTTGGGATTGCTCGGATTCAGACAAATATCTTCCTGGCTAGGAAGAGCCAACCCCAAGTTCCAACACCCAGTTTGGATTTGAGAGTTAGGAAGAACTGATTCCTTTGCACTCTCAAATTGTCTTCAGCAGCTTGAGCAGGGGGATGGTGGGCTCTCGAAAGGCATCTCAGCTATGGATCTGAATAGTGGAACCGAGATGAGAGGCAAAGGGATGACGTGGGATGTTCTGTTTCTTGGTGCTCTTACTTGATAATTGTTTGAGTAAGACATTCACCCTCTCTGTGCCTCAGCTTCCTCCTTTTAATTAATTCATTTATTTAAAAGGTTTTTAAAATTTATTTATTTGTGAGAGAGAGTGAAAGAGAAGGAGAAGGAGCAGAGGGAGAGGTAGATGCAGACTGCCTGTTGGGCAGGGAGCCCAACACGGGGCATGATCCTGGAACTCCAGGATCATGACCTGAGCTGAAGACAGATGCTTAGCTGACTAGCCACCCAGGTGCCCCAGCTTCCTTCTCTTTAAAATGAAGGTGTTGTGCCAGTGGCCACGTGGCCCTAACATGCTCTTTTAGGTCACTAACTTCAGTTCAGTCCCTTGCATTGATGCTGTGTTCTCACCTATGATGGACAACAGAATTTGACAATTATGGCTGAATGGATATTCAGACTTTTCTATCTCACTACATTTTATCTAGAAGAAAAACTGCCCCCTTGCTACCTCTGCTTTCTTTTTGGTATTACTAAGAAAAAATGAGAAGAGAGGTTGTGGGAGATGGACCCATTTGGCCTTCTCAGCAGATCTGCTGTTTGATTTTTTTTTTTTTCCCTCACTCTTTTCTTACTGGCCAGAAGGTTTGATTTAGTTGGAAATGGCACCTAACAGTGCAAATGCTCATTATCTTTATTGGTCATGATCCTCACACCCATTTCTCTATCCAAAGTCCTCAAAACAGCCTATTAGTTAAAGTACTCACTTGGACACCTTTAGGGCTGGTGTCACCGTGCTAGGAGAAGGATGATTTCGGGAAGAGTCCTCTGCGACGAGCAACTCATCACTGCATAACAAACATAGGGGGCCTCGTGAGAGACAGAGGATGTGGCCATTTAATGCCTGTCCCAATTGCCATAGTGAAAAAGGCCAGTTCTTGTACCGTGTGCTTATAATGCGAAAACAAGTGACACGGGAGGATGGGAGATTCTGTGTCTTTGTCAGTCTCATTGTCATGTGTTGCTCTGGGAATTGGATTCATGCTGAAATGACTCACAAGTGTCCTAACCTTTTATAGGAAGGGTGATGTGGGGGTCAGGAAGGGAAATGGCTGGTCTCCCCAGTAGTTTCTGAAGATACAATGGAGCTAGCCGAGAACTTCCAGGGACCATATGGTTTCTAGAGAAAGGATAAATCGTGTTATATACTCGAGCTGCATCCCTGAAATCCTCCACGAGTGTGACTGCTGTGCCCTGGGCCTTGAGTTAGGAGAGTCTGACCTTTTTTTCAAGTTTGATGAAAATTTGATCAGAGGGAAATTAAATCTAAATGCCTCTTCTGTCATCAGAACTTCTGCTATGGTGGCAGAACTGTTATGGAGAGATAGTATCGTTGCAAGATGAAAATAGTAAAATGGCGTCACTGCCTCTTTGCTGACATTCTAATTAGCTGCCTAGTCATGTGATTTTTTTTTTTCAGAGAACTATCCAGAAAAAATACACATATATATACACATATGCTTTGAGCCATCTTTTTGCTTGTTCTGCCAATATGTAGACTTAATTAAAACATAGAAGCATAATTAATGCAATGATTCATAGATTATTTCCTTGATAACTGTGAATGAGTGTACTCATTGATCAGAGGGATTAATCTAACATCCATTATTTTTGGCATATGTGTGTAAGTCCATTAGTCCATCAGATTCCTAGTGAAACTGGAAAGGTTTTAGCAATGCTTTTTTGTTGTTGTTGTTATGAATTTGGGCAGATTATGGGGATTTTGGAGCCTCAAGCACTCTAACAACGTGATGACTTTCACCGTAGGTGGAGGTAATGGAGCTAATTGAGCATGCTCGTTAAATCTTACCCATCTGCAGGACGCATAGCACAACTCAAGATGATGAGACTCTCTGCCAGAAATAATGATGATTTTACTCTTTTTTCATTTTAGTCATTTTTGTAGGACAAATGCATTATGTTCAATAGGACTCCATAAAGGATTTACTTGACCAACTCATGCCCAGTGGAAACTCAAGTAGACTTGGAAGTTTCACCCATTCCTGCCTCTCCAGTTAGGAGCGAGAGTTTGCCTGCTCACTCTTTTTTGGTCAAACTAGCTATGATTTAACCTACTTTGTATGTTCTAGGGAAGGTTTCCTTGATAAGACTTTAGCACTGTTGAGATTTTGGGCCAGATCATTCTTTGTCGGGGTGGAGGGACTGTCCTGTGTATTGTAGGATGTGGAGCAGCATCTCCAACTTCCATCTACTAGATGCAAGTAGCATCCCTTCCCCTATGTAGTCCCAACTAAAAATGTCTCCTGACATTGCCAACTGTCCCCTGGGGGGACAAAATCGCTACTGCTCTGGAGATATTTCTGACACAAAAGGATGAGAATTTAGGCCTTCATATCTAAAATAGAGGCTGAATCTAACTGGCCACCTTATTGAGAGATTTCAAATCAGGTTTTAAAGGTTAGCCTAGATTGCTACCTGATTCAACTCAGCAGGAGAAATCATACCATGTTGTGTGCGAAGTGACTATAATTTATTAGCTCATTAGTCTGGCCTTGAAATCACCATTTTGAGCACTTGCCCAGGCTGACCAAGCTTAAGGCTGAGTTGCTTTTTTTTAACAGACTCAAGGTTTCCCCTCTGCTCTTGGGCACTCATTACAGGAGCTCGCTGAGTTTACCATGGCCTGCTGCACTTACTGATAAGCAGCCTTTACCTGTGCATCCAACGATTCAAAATCTTGTGCTGCCATCACTTTCCCCGCTGATATAGAAGTTCTGCTCTATAAATGGGAAGGACAAAGAAGAGCTGATCAGAGAGCTAGGAAAGAGAAAGGCTGACCTGTCACATTTATCCTTCTTCTACCTTCATACGGGAGTCCAAGACCTCACACTCTTGAAGCTGTAAGGGGGAGGCAGGGTATGCCTCCTGTTGGCATCTTCCCAAATGGCCAAGATGAAGATAGGGCAAGTGGTTTCCCTTCAAGCCAGGCTGTGCTGGCATGCCCCCCAGTGAAGAAACAAGGAGGATTCTCCATTTCTAAACTCTTGCGCTGTTTACCATATCTTACCTTCCCCTTCAGTAGAGTTAAAAATCACACCAACCAGTTGAGGAGGTTTTTCCATTCCGCGGCATGTCGTACACATTCTGACGCCACAGTAATTACTGAAATATGCAAGAGGGGCACATTTCGTTTTACCTTGGACTCGATGCCTGCAAATAATTTGGAGACTGGACAGCCAATTCAAATATCCTGATGGATTTTTATCTGACCAGGTGTTCACTTTGTTTCCTGCTTAGTTCTCTGTCAGCAAAGAGCCCCTCCTCATGTTGACTCCATTGAGAGGGCCATATGGTAGGCAATACCTCCCCTCAATCAATGTAGTCACATTTGCATTCATGCTCTGATGAGACAGGAAAAGGGAGACTCCTCTCCCACACAGAGAACCTTGTGTTGGGAACAGAACTGAGTGTAGAGGGATGGAGGCTTTTTTTTTTTTTAATAGTAAAAGCATCAAGGATACTAGCTAAAGTCATTTAATTGCATAGTGAAGTTCTAGGATGTGTTCCAAACACCACTCCTTCTGTCAATATGAATAAACCATAAACCCTTTGGGAATAAATCATACTAATAAACATACTCTTTAAGAAATTAGGAGAACTAAGATTTTATTTGGGGGTATCTTCACTAACATTTTTTAGCCTTCCTTGGTAAAAAGGACATATTAATCTATTTTTATTCTATGCTTCAGTCTATGCTAAAGACACTTCTGTTTCATTAGTACATTTAAGTACTTTCTAGAAGTAATTTTATTATAAGCATTATGAAAACATTATTTTCTATTAGCTATTTTTCCATGAGGTATGCTTTATTTCTATGAACTATTTTCCTTTAGCCATGTTTATAAAAGAACACATTTGTACAAGAAAACATATTTCATCATTTTGTATTTCCATGTTTTCTTATAGAAAGTGCAATGACTTATGTTCACAAACATAGATATCCACATAAAATCATTTATTTGAAAACTGTCCTGTGCTTGAACAAAACTGTTATTGTTAAGTGAATTGTCAAAGTATATTACAGGTGATACAGATACATTTAATTAGGGTAAAGCAGAATTTTGAAAAAGGTAAAGAAAATTCTGAGTTATGAACTTAGAAAGTATGTTTAGGCTCCTGGGTTTATACTTATTTTTGTTATGAATTTGTGGTCAGTCTAAGTTATGTTATCTCCTATTTTTTAATCTTTTCTAGATAAATTTATAAGTTTATCTTAACTGGGGTTTTATGAAAATTGTGTAAGGATTTCAGTTAATGCTTTTTTTCTATAGGTGTGCTTATATTTTTATTGTAACTCTTATTCTACACAGAGTAAAAAATGACTGACAAGTACGATGAAAAGTAAGGAAAACGATGATTATTGCTAAACTAATCCAGTACTTGGAACTTTATTCAAACCTGACTGTAGTTAAATCATTTGTGTTTTTTATATATAATGGAATAAGTATCAATTTCCTTTCCCCTAAAAGATAACTGTTTCTCAATCTGTGGGAAATGGTTGTTTCCCATTCGTCCACTTTTCTTATTTGCAGTGTCCTAATTTAAATGTACACCCAGGAACAGGCTACTAGCAACTGATTATATCAATTGCAAAACTACTACAATTTGAAGGCCCCAAAGGGACAGTATCATCAACCTAAACTCAGGTTTTCCTCTCCTTTTGCCAACATTCCAGATTTCTGCCATATTGGTAGTACTTGTTTTTTAAAGGTGCTTTAAATTAAATTAAATTTAAAGTTAAAGGTACTTTAAATGATTTTTACTTGCAAAATACAAGTATGTGTGTGTGAATATCTATTTGTATATATGTGTGTGAATATCTGTTTTAAAGAGTGCTCCTTTAATCGACATCTTGTTTCTTCTATGGCATTCATCACTGAGCCACAGTGTTCTCTCCCTCTCTCTCATCAGACTGCAAAAAGCCCAAAGGAAAAGATTTTGCTTTCCTTACGATTGTATGCTCAAGACCCAGAATCATCCCTGACATGTTGTAGAGACTTAATAAATAGGGGAGTGAGTGAATGAATGAATGAATACATGATGAATACTGATGGGAACAATTTAAAACTTATCTGATTCCATCCCTTTTCTTTCTTTCTTTCTTTCTTTCTTTCTTTTTAAAGATTTTGTTTGTTTATTTGACAGAAAGAAA
Source organism: Neogale vison (assembly GCF_020171115.1). Classification (NCBI taxonomy): domain Eukaryota; kingdom Metazoa; phylum Chordata; class Mammalia; order Carnivora; family Mustelidae; genus Neogale; species Neogale vison. Next base: position 49,579,443 of record NC_058101.1, read on the forward strand.
GAGAGAGAGCACAAGCAGGGAGAGCGGTAGGCAGAGGGAAAGGGAGAAGCAGAGAGTAGGGGGCCCCATGTGGCTCAATCCCAGGACCTTGAGACCATGACCTGACCCGAAGGCAGACGCTTAACTGACTGAGCTACCCAGGCACCCCAATCCCTTTTCTGTACAGATGTAGAAATTATGCTAAAGATGATTTGTGAGCTGAACCATTCATTTAGTGCTCTATCCTTTTGTTCATCCATCAAGTATTTTTTGAACACCTACTTCCTCCAAAGCATAGTATTAATTAATGGCGGTATGAGGTCAATGTGTGTAGGGGGACCAGATACAGGAAAAGAGTAATGATTCTGTGTGCATCTGTATTCCTGGGGGAGAGAAGCTGAGTATTTAGAGAGGAGAAGAACACAGGAGATTATGATGGTAGGAGGTTATAGCAAAAGGTGAACTGCTGCAGAGGCTCATGGCCAGAAATGACACAGCCCATATTAGGGACCTTTAAGTTATTAAACATGATGAGCATGTGAACTAATTTTGGGAGGGAATATACCTTAGGAATTAGGCAATGGGCTCTCGAGTCAGAGTCCTCACTTTATGGTTTATGAGCTCTATTGTTTACTAAACTCGTTATGTCTCAGTTTCCTTATCTATGAGATGGAGGTAACAGGACTTAATTCATACAGTTGACAGGAGCAGATGAAAGAAATACAGTTGTGCCTTATACATAGTATGAGCTTGACAAAAGCTTGGGGCTGTGGTTATTATTATAATTAGAAAATGTCCAAGACAAAGTTCACAAAATTGGTTAGGTAAGACTGTGAAGAACTTAGCATTTAAATTATATTCTGTATGCATTAGCCCACCACTGAGATGAGTATTAGTCAGGGAGGGAAATATTTGGATTTTATTTGAGAGAGAAAGAAGTCTCAGATCATCAAATAGAGGAAAGATCTCTACGAAGCCGGAATCTGTGAGACCATTTGGAGGATGTGACCCGGCAGTGACATTGGAGATTGGAAATGGAAAGGAGGTAGAGCCTCTAGAAAGAGAATTTAGAGGTAGAATAATAATGATAGGGGAAGAGGACTCCCAGCTTAGGGAGCTGTGTACTTAAGAGAAGTTGTTGACCCAAACTCTGAATATAGGAAAATTAGCATCTTTAGAGATTACTTGGGCCAGCATTCTAGTGTAGAGCTTTGCTCCTCAGAGCGTGGTTCATGGAGCCACATCGACAATATCACCTGGGTGTTTGTTAGAGACTCAGAATTTCCAGACCCCACCACAGACCTCCTGAATCAAAATCTGCATTTGAACCAAATCCCCAGCTGACTTGGATGGACTTTAAAGTTAGAAGAACGCCATTCTAGAGCCAATTTTGTGAACATTAACCCCCTGACCAAATTTAGCCCACTATCTGTTTTTGTTCTTAGCTTGTGTGCCAAGAATGGTTTTTATATTTTTATGTGGTTGAAAAAAGGGGAAGGAAGGATGTTTTGTGACACATTAAAAATTATGTGAACTTTGGAGGCGCCTGGGTGGCTCAGTTAGTTAAGCGTCTGCCTTTAGCTCAAGTCATGATCCCGGGGTCCTGGGATCTAGCTCTGTGTGAGGCTCCTTGCTCAGTGGGAAGTCTGCTTCTCCCTCTCCTCCTTACTCGTGTTCTCTCTCACTATCTTTGTCTCTCTCAAAAAACAAAAAAACAAAACAAAACAAAAAAACCTTAAAAAATTTTTTTAAAGATTTTATTTATTTATTTGGCAGACAGAGATCGCAAGTAGGCAGAGAGGCAGGCAGAGAGAGAGGAGGAAGCAGGCTCCCTGCTGAGCAGAGAGCCTGATACGGGACTCGATCCCAGGACCCCGGGATCATGACCTGAGCTGAAAGCAGAAACTTTAACCCACTGAGCCACCCAGGCGCCCCTCAAATTTCAGTAACCTTAAATAAAGTTTTACTAGTACACAGTCACACTCATTGCTTGACACATTATCAATGGTCATTTTTGCTGTATAATGGCAGAGTGGTTTCTACAGACAATGTATGACTCACTAAGCCAAAAATATTTACCATCTGGCTCTTTATAAAAAGTTACTTGGCCTCTGGTCTAGAGAAAAGACTTGGAAGTCAGGCAGTCTTAGGATTTCGTTATATTGTTTCTATTTACCAATACGGAGGTAGTTACTCAAAGTCTCTGTGTTTTGATTTTCCCACTTATGAAATGAAGATAAAATTTCTATCCTATGGGATCATAAGGCTATATAGGAATAATGCATCTGTTGTGCTTATCCCAAAGACTGTACATATCCCAAAGATGTATGGAGTACTCACTGTATTTTGGCTCTTATTACTCAAGAAAAATGTTAATAAATGATCATGGCACATCCCAGGTCTTTTGCTTTGATCCTGCATGTTTCTCACAGGTAAAGATTTCTTTTTAGGCATATCTGACAATGTTATCCCTCTGAGCATTCACTCTAAGTTACCTTGATTTCTGCCCTTGTTCAACTAACCAGTTTTAGAGGAATGCCTACTAATAAGGAAAATTGCTCCTTTACATCAGTAGTTCAGCCTGTCATGAATAATGATATTAATAACTAATAACCTACAATGTGGTGTAGATACTAGGGAGTAATTTATTCTGATATTTTTATGCCATCATAATGAATTTGTTTGTTATTCATTGTAATTCTACTTTCAAGGCATAAATCAATGTTGTTTTATATTCTGCGCAGATGCTGTGTGCATTTCCAGAGGTTTTCTAGGGTAAAGAATTAACATTTATTAATAGTAACACAAGCATGGGGTGTTTTGAACACATTTTAAAAGCATTGATAAAGAAATCACCACCATGGATTTTTTTCCCCAATTTGAGAGAATGCTGCAAATAACCATGCTGGTATTTTAATACTTGGACCTTGATTTGAACTTAAATTGAATGCAGATAAACATTTTGGTTATCTTGTCAATTGAAGTATAAGTTTTCCTCAAAAGAAAGATACTGTTTCAAGAAAATGGAATGTTCCTGCCTTTTTACCTGTGCCTTTTTTATTAGTTACAGTCTGATATCTCTTCTAGCAAATACTGATATCCAGGGACGTTTAGTGCAAAGAGCAAGACAACAGCAGAGCTGAGAATTTATGTGCTGCTATTTCCTGGTTGTGAATAGAATATTTGGGCTGTGTTGTTAAGTATCAGATAATTTCCTTAGATATTCAATTATTATAAACATCTTTTCTTAATACAGAGTTTAAGAGTTAGGAAATAGAGAAACCTATTCACGTTTTTAATAAGTTATAATAATCACGAATGGAAAAAAAAAGTGAAATACTGCTCCAATATGAAACAATCTATTTCATTCTCAACTTTGTAGAGAAAAATTCCTATGCTTCTTTTTTTTTTTAATATTTATTTATTTATTTATTTGACAGAGAAAGATCACAAGTAGGCAGAGAGGCAGGCAGAGAGAGAGAGAGGAGGAAGCAGGCTCCCTGCTGAGCAGAGAGCCCGATGCGGGGCTCGATCCTAGGACCCTGAGATCATGACCCGAGCTGAAGGCAGCGGCTTAACCCACTGAGCCACCCAGGCGCCCCCCTATGTTTCTATTTATATTCTTTTTCTCTATCTTATTGTGTTTTATTAATAAACATTGTATTTCCCATTGGCTTCTATTATAGTTAGGCTAAAATTCTGTTATATAATTATTGAGAATATTTCAAACTTTCACTTGAACTTCTTCATATTAAACATCTAAATGTATAAACCCTTTCCATAAGATCTTAAATTGTAAAAGAGTGTGAAAGCATTCTCTAGAGCTCTTTTAAATATGAAGGAATATATACCACGTTTAAGTTACAAATAGTGCAAAATTGCCCCAAAAGCCTTTAAAATGACCATAGCTTAATACAAATTTGTATTTGATTACTAACATGTGCCTGGGACCAGCCTCTGAGAAAATGTGTGATCTGCGAAAACTCTGGATATTCCCACCGTCAGCACTGCTTAACTGCTATCGCAGAGGAACAAAGCATGCTTATTTTCTGTACCACGTTCAGTATGTTTGAACTCACTATGAAGAACTCATTCTCCCTTGCCTTGTCTTTCCATCCTCCTAGAAACAGTAAATAGTAATAAAAATTTGAACTGGTTTGGGAAATGTAGCCAGCATCCATATCAGCTTAGACTCTAAAGTTGTAAAGTTGCTATGAATGAGTTAAAAACAAAAATAAAAACAAAAAAAAAAAACAAAGAAAGGATAAGAGGATAAGATAAGACAGGCTAGGCTAGGCTAAGGAAGGGAAGGGGAGGGAAGGGAAGGGGAAGGGAGGTGAGGGGTGGGGAGGAGAGGAGAGGAGAGGAGAGGAGAGGAGAGGAGAGGAAAGGAAAGGAAAGGAAAGGAAAGGAAAGGGAAGGGAAGGGAAGGAAAGGAAAGGAAAGGGAAGGGAAGGGAAGGAAAGGGAAGGAAAAAACAACTGACTGTTGGGGGTTAGGTGGTTAAGTGATGATATGGAGAAAAAAATGAAGCCATATTCCAAAGGAAATTTCACTGAATCTTTCTTACTGGACAGCATAGGCTTATATAAAATCTTAGTTACAATGAATGTACTGTTCTAATTTGAAGCACTTTTACCATTTGAGGGGACTGGAATACTATTGGGCATTTCAGGTGTGACAATGTAGCCTTGTATTTTCTTCTTGGCTTTGAGCTCTTCAAGTTTTGACTTTGGAAGGTGAAGTTGTTTGACGACTTGAATCTATTATAAAATGGTCACTATTTCTTTTGTTATTGAGTATTTGTGGACATTAGTAATGGCATGGTTCTGAAAATGGAAAAGAAAGAACAGGTCATACAATGTGCTATTGCAAGCATAACCTGAATGAGTTTTAAATTCTTAGGAAAATCAAGTTCTGGCCACTTCGCTGGGGATATTACTCTATAATCAAATGATTACATGATCTCTAATGCATACCCTGGATATTACAGTAAGGGCAAGGGCCTGATCATTCAAGCATCTGCACCAAATACCTGCAGAATTCTGTACTCCGTGTGGTGAGAGTTGAACCAAGATGGTTTCATAATACATTTCTTCCATAACATAATAATATTTTGTTCTGAATGGCTACTAAGAGGCTTACTCAATAGGAGCAGCAGAGGGTGATTTAGAAATGCTAGATAGCGCATTGCAATTACAGCTGCTAAAAATCGAAGTTGACTGAACATGTCTTTGGAGAGATACCCTAATATTTCTTTTATGCATTCAATGAGCACAGACCCAATACATTTAGCTTGTAAAGTGCTTGGAAAAACTCACAAAAGAGTAAAGTATTTCCTTCTTGTCCTGTCTAGTTTTATTTTTTCACTTATGCTTTTGAAAAAAAAACTGGAACTCAAAAGTTGGACAAAGTTATAGCACATTTTAATGTCTCCCCCAGTAGGTAAGCAATACAGGAAGAAAACACAAGACTGTCTGTGACAGATTCACATAGTATGTTAGAATCTGGGTGAGGATTTTTGAGGGATCCAAAATCTACTGATTTTGTTTGTTTAAATGATTGTTTAAATGTTGTTTAAATGAAGGACTGTGAATAAAGGGGCTACTTATAGAGCTGTAGTAAAATCACCTTTGTGAACTGTTTTCTAATTCAGATGACGTGAATGTCAAATTTCATGTTTTGGACCCTTTTAGAGGCCTCTGTGAACCTGTGAACTGGGGAGGGAAGTTTCTAATGGTAGGTTCTTAGAAGAATAAAATAAAAGAGAGCTTTGAAATTGTACTGCAGGCCTTGGTCTGTCCAACAGCCGCTGTCAGAACAAGTAACAGAACACTGAGGGCAACTGTGGGCCAGAGTGTCCCACGTGGTAAACCATGATGGGGACATAGAAGGAAATGACCATGAGTTATAAACAAAATTATTCAGCCTACAGACACTTTCCAGACTAACAACTGTCTTTCAGCCTGAGCTTTCATTAATAACTGTTCAAATATTTACACATATCACTGATGATGGATACTAGTATTAGACTCCTGAAGCCTTGTCTTGGGGTTGAAGGAAATGGCTTTTCCGGTAGGGTAGAGGGGGACAAATTTACTTTTCATGAATGGGTTCTAGAGTGAGAGGCTGTGAATGACTGGATTCAATCAATGGAGGAGGTTAGAGCAGAATGGTTAAGCTCCAGGTTTCCTCTTCTCAGCTCTGAGGTTGTGTGTGTGTGTGTGTGTGTGTGTGTGTGTGTGTGAAGTCAAAGGGAGTCAGCTTTTCAGTCTTGCCTATCTTTACACATATCCTGCAGTTTCTTATTTGGATAATGGCTGTTTTCTTCAGAATCTATTGTAAGCCTGAGTTTTACAAACCGGGCTGCAGTTTGCTTGTATGTTTTGATCTTTATTTGAAGAAAAACTGTGTGGTATATTGACGGAAAAGTCAAGAATCCTTGGATAATGCATGGCACCATTTCTCCTATTCTTAGGTTAGCTGTTTATCAAACAGCCTAGCCTCATGTTCCAGACCTTGCTCTTTTATGTTTGTTTTCTAGTAAAAAGGGCCAGTGTGTAGCTCCCTATAAAGGTTCCATGTAGGGTTTTGCTGTGCTTTTCCCTTTGCCAGGCATACTCTCCCTGCTTCTGGTCACTCTTCTAACTCATAGTCATCTTGACTCAGATCTGGCATCCCTTCCACGGAGTCATCCTCCAATCTCTGTGTCCCCCCGAATCATCATTCGCGTATCACATAGCGCATCGAGATGGAGGATATAGCGTTATCTACATAGCGCATCGACTCTGCTTCCTGGACCACTGGGTTTTCAGACTCAGGGATAGCATCTAATTTCTCTTTGTATCTAGAGTGTGCAGGATCTGGCATGAAGCAGGTCATCAATAAGTATTTGTTGAACGGCACAATTGTATAATTATAAAATTTTCATTTCCCCCAAAGCAGGAAACACTATGTAATCCTCAAGGTATCTCTAGTGTCCTAGTTAAAACTTAGTCCAATGTGTAAAATTTAATTATCTCTCTCTGATTAATTGGCTCCTGAGATGACTTTTGGATTTTCCCTGTGCTTGGGGTAAAATTAGACCAGTAAGTGTCTGCTTCATCACACTAAGCTACCTGAAGGAGTAAGTTGGTCTTCTTTGGGAAGCAGGCTCTCCGCTGAGCAGAGAGCCCGATGCGGGACTCGATCCCAGGACTCTGAGACCACGACCTGAGCCGAAGGCAGCGGCTTAACCCACCGAGCCACCCAGGCGCCCGTAAGTTGGTCTTCTTATGAAGACTAAATTGCAGATTAGGTAGTATCTTTTAGGTGAAGTGGTAGAGCAGGGAACTAACCCTAATTATCATTATCATGCCAAGTTCACAGCAGATAGGATGGCAATAACAATGTCTGTTATCACCCTGGATCCTCATCTCCACTCTGTCATGTGGAAAGATTAGGGATCCAATGTCATGGTTTAGCTAGGAGAGATCAGGTAATTTTTCCAATGTCACTGTTCTGAAGCAAGTGGGATTTGAAACCTAGTCCTCCTGAGCCAGGTCCAGTACTTTCTATCCATTATTCCAGGATGTCTTTCAGCACCAAGAGAAGGGTCCATCATGATTAGGGATTATTTTTACTTTCATTTAACCAATACTCACTATGTTATATAGCTTTGATCAGGCTTTGGTCTCTCCTTAAAGGCGGTCTTGTGCTTTGGACAAATGAAGTCCATTCTCATCAATCTGCTAAAAATTGGCTTTGGAGGGAGTCTATAGAAGAGAAAAGGGAGTCTACAGAAGTCATAGCTAAAGAAATACTAGAGATTGATGATGTATTGAATGTATAACTTTTCTTAGGGCAAGAAAACAGACTCTTTTTTTTTAAACTTTTTAAAAAAGATTTTATTTATTTATTTGACAGAAAGTGATCACAAGTAGGCAGAGAGGCAGGCAGAGAGAGAGGGGGAAGCAGGCTCCCTGGTGAGCAGAGAGCCTGATGTGGGGCTCAATCCCAGGACCCTGGGATCATGACCTGAGCCAAAGGCAGAGGCTTAACCCACTGAGCCACCCAGGTACCACGAAAACAGACTCTTTTGAAGTTAAGTTTCCAAGGAAGATTTATATCTGTATTCTTAAAGATGTGTGGACTATATACCTTTCCAAGAAGTGGATTGGAAACCTACTTTGGGTCTATGCCTATGATGAGTCAATTTGCCAGTGAAGTGTTTTGGGGTTGGAGTATTTGCTCTCTACTTTTCTAAGTACCTGAGTGTTTTATACCTTGCTTGGTATCATCCATTTCAGAGGAGAGCACTTTTAAAATGGGCTTCTGTCTAAACTCAGTCACATTTTTAGTGCACGGTGAAATTCATTTGAATAATGGGCTTTATTTTCTATGTGCTTTCAGCAGAATTGTGAGCATGGAAGGAAAACAAGGCAGATTTGTGGGGTAGCTGCGAAGTGAAAAATATGCATTTGAGTGACTCATGGCATGTGATTGTTTTTATTCCCCCACCTTTTGTGGATACTTCCCTAGGGTGACATGGATGGAGGGAAAGGGTGGTTCTCGTCCTTGAATTCACATCAGGACACTGTGATACTTCACAATATAGATTCTGGGTGCGGGGGTGGGGGAGAAAAAACATCTTGAGGTCTGCAAAGTCTAGGGAGGCCCAGCAAAATGGAATCCATTTGCTTAAAATGGTAGGGAGTTTATTTACTGGATTAAGTGTGAAGTATGTTGATAACAGATGGAACGAGTGATCACATGACATATTTAAATAGTCGAAGGATAACCTCGATGTCCTGGTCAATGTTCCTTCTCTCGATTAATGCCAGTGCTAATTAACTGGCACACGTGTTCCTAGCCATATGGGGGATGTTGCTGAAAGCCGGCTGGCAGCCTATATCCAGCCACTACCTGTACGTAATTTAGTGCTTTGCTTGGTGCTTTGGGACTTCCATGATGGAACAGCCCAGCACAGAGAGAGTCTATGATTGCAAGTGTCATGATGTTTTTTCTTTGTTTCTTTTGTGCACCTCCTTCCAAATGTGGTTGACAAATTAGAAATTGCATTGACTTTTTGTGGGGTAAGGGACATGTACCTGGTCCTTATCTGTATGAGGACTCCTTGAATTTCAGAGTGGTCTCTTAATTGACCTTTATTCAAATTTCTTAACAATGGGCAGCTAATTCAGAAATGATCTTCACTGAACTAGGGCCATGCCATTCAGCTTTCTATTTGCTTCTGACTAAGAACTAGTTTAGGCCACTGGAGAGTAATGTCATCTAGGAGTTAGGCTGTATGTTCATGTCCAGGTATGATTCTCTCAGGGAGTTGGGTATGCTGGAGGAAAGGGCTTGGGGAAGAATCTCCCTTGTGTTAGTTGCCAGTACTTTGGCCCTGGCAACTCCCCAGGGCTGGCTTGGGAAACAGAATCTTTAGCTTCAACAATGTCTACCAGCCTTCTCCAAGCCAACTCAAATAAGGGTGAAGTTGAAGTAAAAATGGGAGGATCATTTAAGTTATTATCAAAGGAAAACACTTAAATGTGAAAAGAGAAATTTGTGATAATTTTTCAGGGATCCCAGGTACAAAAAGGGACCTTGCTGGACATAGGGGAATGTGTGGTGTCTCTAAGTCAAGGCAGTGGGGTTGCTCTGCATATGCAACTTCAGGACAAGCCCTGGAGCACCCTCTTCCAGTTGATTTCAGCCCTACTGGGCCTGCCAGACAGAACTCTTGAAGCCTCCATTGTCTCAGAGAAAGTGTTGTTGAACCTCTCTAAACCGCTGTTAGCCATAAATTAGGGATTACAATACTTGCTTCTCAGAACTATAGAAGGGATTAAATGAGATGTGAGTAAAATGGGGATTGTCACATAGGAAGTACTCCCCAGCATCTTCTTGTCTTCCTGCCTCCTCCCCCACTCCTCCCTTCCCTGTGTGGACAACTGTCCTATGTTGAAGAAAATTACCACACATTTTTAAAGGTAGGAACCACAGTTTTGTACTCCCTACTAAATGCTGAACCCGTTGAAGTTAGCAACAGTGTTCCATTAATCATGTATCCTGACCACATGGTCCCTGGCACAGAGCAGTACTCAGCAAACATTTGTTGGATAGATGAATGAATTAAAGAGTAAAAGAATAGTAGAGGTTTGTCAGACAGAGAGGAGGGTGGCTGCATTCTTGGCTGATAAGAATTCAGGAAGCACGAGAACATACAGTGGCCATTCCCAAATGGAAACTTGAGCTGAATGGCAAAATAAGAAGGCTCTTCACAAGGGTTTGTCATACCCGAGGAAAAACTGGGACCTCCTGTCTCCACTTGGCTCCCCAGTTCCTGCTGTGTTTCGGAGATGGAGAGGAAGCAGATAGGGAGCCCAGCACAGCAGGGAGGGACAAACACATGTAATTTCCCTTGCGCCCACTCTCTGCCTCCCACACTGCCAATTACATAGCTCTCCTCTTCCAGGCTGCTCCAACAGGCCACCGCATGCCTGGTGTACGACCCACAGACCCTGGAGCCTGAGAATGTCAGCTACTCTGTTGGACCTGAGAAGAGACAGATCTCCACGACTAATGTTTGTGAAATCTGATGGGCTGTATCTTGACCTAGTGGCTTTTGTTTTCCTTGTGCACTCAGGGGTTGGAAGCAAGCTCTGGGGAGTGGGGCATGAACTTACGTTCTTGAGGATGATATAGATCTGAGTAGTGGACCAGAGTGCAGGCTTTGGGGCTGGACTGTCCAGGTTCAAATCCTGCCTCCACTAATGAACAGTAGCATGACTTATGGAGTTCCTTAAATCTTCATTTCCCCAGCTATTAGACAGCGATAGGGATTATACCTACTGTACAGAGTATTTTGAAGGGAAAATGAGATAATCTATGTGAGGCATTTAGTACACTTGTTGGTACATAGTAGGCATACCATAATTATTAGCAGCCATCCTTCATATCGTATGAGGAAGATCATCACCATCAGCCTTGTTATTTGTAGGTTCTGAACCTGAGCCTTTGTTATACCAAATTCTCTCAATGAGGTGATTGCTCCCAGTTAGCTGGCACTAGGGGACCTACAGGGGGGAAAAGTAGATATTGTAAGACAGGGAATTGTCACATCAAGTATATTACATGCTTCAACAGCCAGGGGCTGATTAGTACAAATCGAATTTCTCACTAACCTGCCAGAGGCAGAGAGTGCACAATTGGGTTCTGGGAGTTCAGTTTGATTGTTATAAGGAGATATTTACACCAGAGGTGTCATATGAATATTCAAAAATGCTGTCTTTGTAACAGCTAACAAGAGAGCAAAATACATACACACATATATACATAGATATTAATTTTATTTTAAACCTCCCCACCAAGAAAGAAATCTATACCCCTAAAAACTACTCACAGCCTTGATACTTGAAGGCCAGAATCTGCCCTGGGGGGAGAGCTAAAAAGGATCAAAAAAAGAACCAATCCTCTACACTTTCAGAGCAGGCTTTATTCATGTCCTCATTTCGTTGGCGTTTGTCTGCACGGCTCTGTACCCACTGCTCTTCCTACTAATATTGTGCTTCTGTCAAGAGCCTGGCACACGAGTGGAGGAAAGATTTTTTTTTTTTTTTTTTTGTATTTTGAACTGGGCAATGGGAAATCCTCCTGTCCTGGATTTGTAACCACACGATGCCATTCTTCAAGCTGAAGGCACTGTGCACCCGCACGTGTGTGTGGTCATTTGGCAATTGTCAGAGCCAGCCCTGCTCTATCTTACAAGGGGCTCCGCTTGATGTCGCTGAAAAGTGAATTTCTTCTTTGTGCTTCCGTTCAGGACTCTCTCACGATGAAAATAGAACCGGCTTTAATCTTGCTGGGCCTGACGAAGAGATATCTCCCAGACTGCAAGTCAGCATTTGCCCACACAATTGTTTGGCAAAATCTATTTTTAAAAGTCCAAAAATTCTCCTGGTGGACAATACAGGGAGTCCTTTTTGGGGGAATTTGAGAGAATATCTACCCCATGATGTGCTGTCAGGTAACGAAGTGAAATCCGTTCCCTGCTTCTCCCGCTCTCTGTCGGGGAGCATGGCCTCCTAAAGATATCCATGCCAAGTTATGATATGGAGAGAGTCAGATTTTGCCCCGGGGAGGAGGGGGTTCTGGCTGTCACTCTGTGACCGCCTCCAGCTGTGTTGGGTTGTGCCAACTCTGCCTCTCCAGCCGTTGATGACTCACATCTGCAGGTCACATGAGGCTGACCGTCATGATATGTGCGTCACTGGCATTGGAAATACAAACTCAGAAATCAGGTTAGGCTTCTTTTGGTCTTTTGTTCCTCTTTCTATGTAATGGGAGCAGATCAGAAAGGTTTGATGGGAATTTCATTAATCAGAAGGTGTAAAACAACAACAACAACAACGGGGGGGCTTTGGGACAGTTTAAGAACCCAGATGGATGTAGATATAAAAGGCCAGCTCTGTGCCTATCACGCTGCTAGGGCCTGAGCTTCCCTAACCCTGTGTCTTGGATCACACTCTCCCTCCTCCTGGGACTGCCCTCCTGACCTGCCTCACTCATCCCCAGTGTCTTCTCATTGACTCACCCTTTCTTTCCTCTCAGGTACCACCCTAATGATTGCTTCTTCTTCACTTGGTTTTCATCAGAGATCATTTTAAGGCAGCTAACATATTGCTCTCCTGACTGGTTTTCAACTTTCCCCTGGCTGTTTGTCTCTTGTCTCTTCAGCTAGATTACAAATTATTTGGAGGACAGAACAACATCCTCTGTGTCTTTGTTACTTATCATTGGTGTAGGTGCATGTTTGTTCATCGTTTTTTTTTAATCAATCTTTTATTAATGTTAATAAGTGTGGTATAATTTCCTTATCTAAAAATTATGAATAGAGATAACCAATAACTTTACATTTGTTGAAAAACCCCATCTTAAAATGGCAAACACTGTTCACTCTAGCTTATAGCTTCTAAGATAGACATATTTCTTAATCACTTCATCAGGGTTATAGAAACACAAAGAGAGGAGGTAGGAGAGAGAAAAAAATGTGTTTTATACATATTAACCTACAAATCCTTGGAACAAACCTATAGAGTATATACAACAGCCATCTTTGTTCTGAAGATTAAGACACTGAGGCTCAGAGCTGTGAACTTACTTGTCCAAGGTCGGATCACTGAGATGTGATAGAGCATGCTATACACAGGGTTTTGAAACCTACTTTTTCTTTCTTTTTTTCTTTTTAAATTTAACAACACAGTAATCCATCCATTTCTTTAACAGGAATTTATTAAGTACCTGATATGTGGCATACATTGCATTAGGAGAACATTGCCCATAACAGAATTAGCCTCATGAAGTGGGGAGGAGACGGTAGAAAACCCATGCATGTGATCTGTGTCCTAGGATCAAAGCAGTTTAGGGTACTGTGGGGGCATGAGGAAACACCTACCCTAGCCTGGAAGCAGTACCCCTATTTATTTACCATCATTGTTCCTGAAAGCATTCTCTCACCTAGCTTTTTTATTTTAAAGATTTTATTTATTTATTTGACAGAGAGAGATCACAAGTAGACGGAGAGGCAGGCAGAGAAAGAGAGAGAGGGAAGCAGGCTCCCCGCTCGGCAGGGAGCCCGATGTGGGACTCGATCCCAGGACCCTGAGATCATGACCTGAGCCGAAGGCAGCGGCTTAACCCACTGAGCCACCCAGGCGCCCTATTTTAGAATAGTTTTAGATTTATGGAAAAGTTATAAAGCTCATTCGGAGAATTCCCACATACTTTGTACCCAGTTTCACCTAATTGAGTATCTTATCTTACTACGGCATGCTTGTCACAACTAATGAACCAATATTGATACATTACTATTAACTAAACTTGGTTCTTTAATCGGATTTCATTAGTTTTCCCCTAATGTCTTTTTTCTGTTCCAGCATCCCATCCAGGATCCCACAACCCATTTAGTCGTCATGTCTCCTTAGGCTTCTCTGGGCTGTGACAGTTGCTCAGACTCTCCTTGTTTTTGATGATCTTGACAGTTTTGAAGAGTGCCCGTGAGATGTTTTATAGAATGTGCCTCAACTGGGATTAGTCTGATGCTTTTGTCATGGTTAGACTGGTGGTGACAGGGTTTGGGGAGGAACCCTGCAGAGGTGAAGTACCATCTTCAGTGTGTCATGTCCAGAATCCATGCCATCACCCTGAATTGCGGTGTAAATCTTGATCACCTGGTGAGGTCCGTGGGTCAGATTTCTCCGATGTTCAGTTACTCCCTACGCATGTTTCACATTGGACTCTTCAGCAACGAGTCGCCGAGTATAGCCCACACGTAAGGGCAGGGGAGTTATGCTCCACTTCTTGCTTGGGGAGCATGAATGTACTGCCTGGATGTTCCACAGCTGATTTCCTCAGCTCCATACTGATGCACATCGAGGTTTGCCCATGTGTAGCAGCTGCTAAAGCGATGCCACACGAGGATCCTTTACACATGTCTTTGAACCCCTCAAATTAATTTCTTTAGGATAACCTCCTCCATATACATATGGGTCAGGCAGAGGTATTTTTAAAAAGTATTTAAATTTATATTGACTAATGACTTTCTAGATAGGTGACTCCTATTTTAGCTGTGGAGTGCTGGCTTTGCCAAAACATGGCAGTGCTCTTTGTTATTCCTTTTATCTTTGATGATTTGGTAAGCAGAGAATGTATGCATTTAAGAGGGTATACAGTCAAAAGAAGAATGTAGAGTCAAAGGCCTGGTTTGACTGAGAAGTCGTTTTCACTTTCTTATTTTACAATGGAACAAACTGAAGTCGACTAAAACGTTAATTCGGTGGGTACTTGCTAGACCATATCTTGGGTTGGGGAAATAGTTCCTACTCCCAAGGATATTTCCATTTAGGGTTGGAGGCAAAAAACCAAAAAAACAAAACAGTACCATGGAACCATCTTATTTTAAGGGCAGAAACAAAAATCAGAAAAAAACAACAAAAAACAAAACAAAACAAAAAACCAAAACAAACAAAAACAAACTCAAACAACAACAAAAACAAAACCCCTCAAAATTTTCCTGCCATTTGAATAATACATACAACTCAAATGATACTTACATTTATTCCAGTAAGAATTCACAAAATACCTCTTTTAGACTGTGTACATGACTTTTCATGCTGAAAAAACAGTGAAGATTGTTTGAAGTATTTCTGTAGTGCCAAAATTTATTTAACTTGAAATTTAGAGACCTACGTAGATGGAGCAGTTATTGGTGCATGAAGGAACGTGCATTCCAAACAGAAATTGTTTATGTAAATATTGGACTCTGAACAGATCTTTACTGAGGAAACCTGCCTTTGTGAGTTCACAGATGCCAAATGGGAGGTGATTATGAAAGAATTATGAATTCCAAGATGTAGTGTTACATGTGCCTAAGTTTAGATTCCCAAAGGGACCAATTTACTAATACTAAGTGTATGAGCACTAAATGGGATATGGAGGAAACAGAGCTGCCCAGATTCAGTAAGTGTGGAAGTGAATTTTAAATAAATAACAGCAATGTGACTCTTTCAAAAGATTGAGATTTTGCTCCGAAACCCTATACTATTTGTGATATTCTTAATGGACTGTGTTCAGATTACTTACCAGAGCAAAACAGAAAAATTCTGAGAGTGTCAACAGCAGAACACTGGTTCTGTTGGATCCAATCATGTAGAATTGATAAGAAATGGGAAATCATTTAGATCCAATCAAAGTGGATCTAAATATTGATGTCAATTCCTTTCCCAAAGGGACATTTGCATCTGTTCTTCAGTAAATTCAGTTATTTATTCTCCTTGTTGCCCATTGGTTCCTTATTTATTCCACAGAGACCTATCCTGTTGTGGTGCTGTTTTAGAATCCCTTTGGATCAGCATGGCAAGAGTGGAATTTGAAAATCATTTCATTAAGGTTGAAAATTGATGAAATTTTACTTCTTTTTCTCTTTCTTTGCCTTTTTCTTCCTCCCACTGCCTCCTCCTCTTTCTCTCCCCTTTTCTTCCCTCCCCTTCCTCTTCCATAAACAATTCCTCCTCATCCTCCTCTTCTTCTTCTCTTTCTCCTTCTTGTTTCTTCTTTGCTTTTTGGAAATGCATTGTCCCCTGCAATGGGAAGACTGTATCTACTGATCAATGTAGTAGCCTTAGATTGTTGATTTTAAGAACTGAAGTCTTTTCCCAGTTTCAAGTAGGGAGAACAAAGAGCTCTTGCCATTCTCTGAAACAATGGCAAGTTTTTTCTTTTCTTTTCTTTCTTTCTTTCTTTCTTTCTTTTTTTTTTTTTTTTTTTTTTTTTGGTCTCCAAATCCAATGAAAATCATTCTTAGTAGTATAGGTAAGCAGGAAAACGAAAGATATTACAGTCATTCTTTATAATGTAATTGTAGTGGTGGTCAGCATTGTGGCTTGGGTTCATGCAGTGAGGTTTTTGTAGTGATGATGCCCAACTTGTATCCAGGGAAATAATACCTGAAAGGATAGATGGCTATGAAGCCCACTTAGCAGTGATACTATGCCCCAGGACCGCACGTGGCCCCCATAAAGCTAAAACGATCTTGCATCAGAATTCCTACTCCAAAAAGCAACACTAGGTGCCCTCTGACATGGAAATCTGTCATCAGAGCCATTCTCCTTTCTAAAATGTGTATGTGTGAAATGGAATATATATTCTATCTGTGGAGTTTGTAAGTCCCTTCAGGGACAAGGTTAAAGGTGGGTCATTATTTCCATTTTAGAAGGTAATACTGAAATTCTTTATTTATATCAGTGGCCTGTCTGATCTAGTCTGATAGGTATCACATTCTAATCTATGGGTTGGATTTTTACTTTCTCTCTTACAAAACAATGTGGATTGGTTAATTCATTTTAGATGGAGGGCATTGAAAAAAAATCCATTTTCAGTGATTCAGAGTTTTTGTTTTGCCAGAACTTTTCTAATTTTCTAAGACATTCTCACTGAAGCTAATGGTTTGGGGACACTACATCTGGGGCTTTAAAGTTCACCTATTTCATACTGAACTAAGTTGTGTTCTAGGGTCTGCAGGGGAATAATCTCATGCTGAAGATTTTATGTTGCAAGCAACCAAGAAGAAGCCAGGCAAATGAGAATTGGATTTTACAGGCTGAGTGTGAGGCCATAGTCTAGATTGTCAGAAAGCCCTTAAAATAAGATGGTTCCATGAACTAACAAAAACAAAAACAAAAGCAAAACAACATGCACACACATGCACATACATGTGCACACAAACACATACACACACACTTCAATTTATGAGATTAAAAACATCTTGTATATTAATTTTGCTGATGTCATCTGGCTTGGTAATGGTGCTACTACTGGCTATATACAATTACTACTCATTTGATATTATCAGAAGTGTGTAGAGTCTGTGAATCTGTGAAGATATTTCTTCTCTGTATGTTTGTTTTCAACATGAGAATGGGAACCATAGCATATTCTCAAATGGAAATCTAGAATGTGCTTCAACCTGTCCTCCCCACTTTGACAATTGACTGTTGAGGTCACCTGAGAAAGTTCAACTCATCTTTTAAGACTTAGTTGAAATATCACTTCCTTCTGGAAGTTTCCATGAAGGTAATGGAAGATTTGGCACTTTCTATACAATGTTCTATGTAGTACTTTCCATAGTCTCTGTTAAAAGATGGAATTGCTGCCACTATTTACTACATATTCCTTAAATTCCTCAAATGAAGAATTGTGTTCTTTTTATCCCTGTAGATAAACAGAGGAGTGCATGATAAAAGAAGGCACTTAATACACACTTGGTAAATTAATTACTGAAGAGAGACTCAAATAAATAAATGAAATCTTTTAAAAAAATAAAGATCACTTTTTAAAGGCACTTCTTGTATCTTTCTCTTACAAATTATATATCCTGGAGCCTCACTGTCCTCATAAGTAAAAGTAGGATAATATCAACTTCTTCTAGATTCACTGGGAGAGTTAAATTCTGATGTTTCATGTAAGGTTCCCAGCATTTGTGTCTACATAGTTTATTGAATGGTAGCCATTATTAATGTTGGAGTGAGAATCTCTCTAACTCCCCGGTTTGTGGCATTCATTAGTGAGCCCCTCTCTAATCCTTTCCCTATCTCTGATTTGCAGATGAGGTAGAAATTCATGTCTCAGAGAATGTTCATGTGTAGGGCAAACTGCAAAATCTCTGTAAGTCCTTACCCCCATAGAATATGACCATGATAATATTTGAGATGTGTTTTGAATTTCTTAGGAGAGTGTATAGAAATTAAAAACAAAACAGAAAGGAAAAACCCAGTTGTTATTTTTAAATGTTCTTTGACCTAGAGAGAAGTAAGGTGAGACATAGGTTTCTGAGGATGCTCATTGCATTTATATATTATTTTTGCCCATCTGTCAATGAATTAGTCTTTAATTTGGGCTGAGCCATTTTGGTATTGCAAAACAAACAAACATATTTTGAAACAGCACAGAAAATGTCATTATGGATTTTAATATGTTTACTATGCTTTATTTTGGGGAATTTTGATATGCAAAATTCCTATTGAAATGCAGAGGACGTTGCCACCATTGATTTGAGTACTAAAAATAAGATGTAGTCATGTTCTTCCCCTCTTTTTTTTTCCTTTATTTGAGTAATTGTATGGTACAGAGCTAAATGACAAGGAAAACAGAATGCTAAAAAGTAATACTGAGTAAGCTGCCCCGGTCAGGCAATTATCACCATGGACCCTATCCAGCCCAAAATAGCCTTGATGAGCTTCTAAGCAAGAGCAGCTGTGGAGGCTTCTCCCTGACTCGAAGGGGGCACCTGCCCAAGCAGCCACAGGATGTCTCCTAGCTGCCCAAGGCCAACCTTTGCTGGGCAGCAGACATACCGCCTCCTCACAGCTTTTACTTCTCCTACATGGAAGTCATGTCCTAAAGGGCTGGAAGAATGTTTGCTTCCTTGACATTTTCTCTGGCTTTTGTTTCTAACTTTCTCACTCAAACTTCCTTCCTGCCTCCTCTCTTTCCTCTCTTCCTCCCTTCCTTTCTTTCTTCCTTCCTTCCTTCTTTGCCTCCCCTCCCTCCCTCCCTCTTTTCCCTCCCCTCCCTCCCTCCCTCTTTTCCCTCCCCTCCCTCCCTCCCTTATTTCCTTCCTTCCTTTCTTCTTTCCTTCCTTCCTTTTTCCTTTCTTTCTTTCTGGAATTCTTACCTAATGAAAGGGGTCACAGTATTACCACTCCTGAAGTGGCCTTCTCTGACTTGTTTGCCTCTTGCACTTGTGTTCATTGTTCATGGTGCTTTACACATCACATCTTCAAGGAGGCCTTCCTTGTCATCTCTAGAGTTAGTCATTTTTTTTACTCTTTGCTTCCTTAGTTGTATTTCACATTCGGTCTTTTAGAGTCTGTCTTGCTGACTCTATTGCAAATTCCTTGGAGGCATGTCTTATTTGCCATTATATCTTCTAGTGACTACCTGGTACAAAATATGACAGGTACTAAGTTTGCAAAAATTTAATGAAACAATAAATAAATGAATGACCTAGAGAGTTGTTGGACTAGGAAAAGATGTGTTTCTTTTTAAGTGATGAAGTGTCACTTGGTGTCTCTCTCTACCTTCCAAGGAGAACTTCTCATGATGCCTCAGATGTTCTCTGTAAAAGTTCTTATTCAGGATATTCAAAGGTGCTGAGATAAAACACAGCAAGAATCAGAAGTTGTATTTAGCAGAAACCTAATTTTTTCTTCTGATTTTCCCATCTCTGTGCAACTCTTCTACTTCTTCAGATCACTTGTTTTTGTAATCTCTCTGGAGCCTTGATTCTAGATCTCCTAGGTCCTGGTTTGGCCACTATGAGCCTCCCATGGGTCACAACAGTAGATAGTTTCTTTTGGACCTAACTCCAAGCCCAGTTGTGCTTATGCATATTACTCTGACTTGCAAAGTTTTACCAAGATGAATGGAATATTTGTCAAGGCACTTCCCTTTGGGACATGTTAAAAAGGGACTAATCCTAAATAATAAGAAGTTGTATAATCGAATGGACTGTGATGATGAGGCAGAAAATGTGACCACACAACAGCTCTACTCTTCCTTCTGAGGAGAGAGAGGCAGGGGGATCATTTCTGTTTCTGGTAGAGATATTTTAACTCTTCCAGACTTGCAAGGTATAGAATGGGATAATGAGTGCATTTATGCTCAATAATTAAATGGTTGGCAATACTTTCCCACCTTTCTGGAAGAAGTAGACCTCTTGAGCATGGGCACAAAGTTAGCTTATTTAAATAGAAAAAAATATAGAAGAGAGACAATAGAATTTATGCCTCGGTTCACTTTTTTTCCCCCCAAGTGTAAAAAAAGATAAGGCGGTTATAGACTAGGAATTGGGACTCTTGGGTATGACCCACAATTCTGCCTCTTGCTTAGTGCCAAGTTTTACTTTGGGCAGAAATGGTGGAACTTTCTGACCCAATTTCCTGACTCAGAATGGGATCAGCAGCATTCACTTTTGAATGCATTATCATACATTGCATGAGCACACTATGTTGGTGGAATAAAGGCATTAAATAAACAAAGGGATGAACTGCTTTTGCAAAACTACCGTAGAGGAAGCAAATGTAGGATGAACCAGTAAACATGACATATGGAGGTTGTGATTTTATGGTATCTCCTGACTTCTCTTCCTCTCTTTTCTATGTATAAAAAGATGTGATTGAAAGAGTTTTATCATTCTGTAGATCATGAAGCTTGTGGTTTGTCGCTGTGGCAACCACCCTTCACAGTATCCCTCCTGGTTTTTGTTATTCCTAGTGATTTTGTACAGAGAGTGCCTCCTCATTCTTGGGTATTATTGAGAAGTCTATGCTTTTGATATCCAGTATATATAGGAGCTGGTGTTTTACCCTGTTCTGAGAACCTTTTTCTTTCCTGTTTTTATGATTCCCCTTCTGGACTCCTGCTGCTATTGCTTTCCGTGTCTTATTGATCCAGCTCTTCGAGTCAGTAGAGTAGAACTCAGAACCAGGCTGCTTCATTCATATTTTGCCTCTGGAACATATCTGTGTACAGTGGGATGACTAATTACAGTACCTACATTATAAGGGTATTTTGAAGATGAGACATGTTATAGAAATGACTTAAAACAGTATCTAACACATTGTAAGTACTCAATGCATGCTAGCTTCTGTTATTAGCTCTTGAAATCATTTTGGTAGATCAGTTGTATTTAAAGGCTTTGTGATGATATTAACTTATCCTTTAAGATTAAGTGAAATCAAACTTTTTCTGCATGTGGGCACAAATTAATATGCACTGATGTCAATCCTTAATATCCACTAACTTAAACAGATGCACTAAAAAGGTCTTCTGTGATAAGAGGACCAGAAAATGTAATCCATTTGCCTTTTTGTATTCGTGAAAAAAATAGAATTAAAGGTCTGCTTATTGGTAGGGTCTAAGCAACTCTGCACTTCTCTCTTGGCTCCTGACAACTCTTGCATCAGGGCATCAGTTAGGATAGTGAAATAGTTAGTAACATGAGTGCTGGACTCAGATAACCTGAAGTTTGGATCCTGCTTCTGCAATTTACTAGTTGTGTTACTGCAAGCAAATCATTTAAACTCTCATTATCCATTGGTTTCCTTAACTGTAAAAGAAAGGTACCGATGCCTACCACATGGTTTGTCATTATGATAAAATGAGATACTGCGTGGAAATCATTTTGATGCCTGGAATAAGGGAAGTATTCAATAGAAACAGCCTTATTGCACACCTCTGGGGAGGGGGTACTGCTCATAGTGTGTTCTATGTGAATGGCATCCCTTTGAGGTATTCAGTAGGTGGCCCTGAAACAAAAATTGGTATCTATTGACATCATTATGATGGTACAGCTAGGAAATATACCCGTGATCCAGAGATACATGATCATCTCCTTTTCCTCACCCCATTTGTGAGCCAGAAAAAAATTGGCCAAAATTGGCATATTAGATACTCCTGAATGTTGTCTCTCTTTAATGTCACCAATTCATGGTTGCAAGATTTTCTGAATGTGTATGGTATTTATCAATGACCAAGCCCCTGACCTTAGGAAACTTAGTGGGAGAAAGAGTGGACATAAACTTTTCTTGCTGGATGTTCTGTCGCCTGTGTTCGATTGTGCCCCCAGGTAGACAGGCATGCAGGTATTATAGATAGTCTTTTGGGAGGTAGTACCAGGACACCAGTAGTATTTTGCAAGAAGGATCCTTGGGTTTGCCTGTGGAGCAGGGAATGTGATCCCTAGCTGAGAGCCAAACCACAAGCATGTGAGTAGAACCTCGAGCTTGGTTTCTGCCCAAGTACACGCAGGGAAATGGAAAAGACAGGGGACCTTTGTGAAAATGCGTCTGCCTCACATGCAGAGACAATTCCACAATGTTTGGTGGGATGTTCCACCTTTGTCCCAAAGGAGAGAAATTGTTTTTTTGTTTACCTAGAATCATCCTTATTAGAAAGGGAACCTGCTCATCTGCTTCAAACTCCTTTAGCTAAATGAGACTTAGTCTTTATCTCTAGAAATTGGGACTAAAAATAATTCTTTGCCTCTCTCATAGTGTCTTGCCCAGAGCTCTTGTTCAGTCAGTATTTGTAAACCTAGCCAATACGATTCACTTCACCATGCGGGCATGGGCCCACATGCTTCTGTTTCTTATTATTGTTATTAATCAACAGAGTATCTCGGGTGCTACTGTTGCAGAAAGTTGAAATTGCTCTCCTGAAGTTTCTCCATCATCTCACAGATCACAATCCTAATTGTTTGAAATAATGAGGGGCTTATTTCATCCAAAAGGTTGAGTCTGGTGTTTTAAACACCAGCCTAGCACTGGTGGGACAAATGGGTACCATATTTGTTTCGTTGTTTTTTTGTTTTTGTTTTTTTTTTAGTAACACCCGCCTTCTGTTGTGACCACATGGGGTCACTGTTGAATGGTGATCCTGCATAGCACTCTGGGGGCTAGTCCACTGCCCAGCAGGGGCTTTGTGGCTGCAGAGCTCTGTACAGACCCAAAGACATCCCCTGGCTTGGGCTCCAGTTTGCCACTGGTTTTCATCCCCCTCACATGCTAAGTAAATGCTCCTCGTAGTATCATACCTAGAAAGGGCGGCAGGCTCTGGTTGGATTTCCAGTCTCAGCAAAGTCCATTCTTCCCCTTGCTACCTAGTTAGGTTCCCGTGTCCTTCTTAAGGGTCCTCCTTGAGACCTTAGTTGGGACAGCCTCATTATACTGCAAAGAGTCCAATAACACCGAATACCAAAATGAAACCTTCTAAACTTTTTTTCCAAGAGTCTTCTTCACCCCTGTCACAATGTGTTCACCTCTCTGCAATGGACAGTTCTGCGTAGCAGGGAATATTGAGAGACATGATTGTTGGGCCACACAGAATACATTACATTTTTTTTGGAAGGAACTGGTGCTTGTAGGTCTCGTCTTTATGTAACTCCAGAAAGACTCACTCTGCCCACCCCTGGCAGAGGAAAGGCCGGCACCTGCCGGGACCCAGTGTCACAGGAATGATTAAGTCATGTAGTGAAACTGCCTTCTAAACTAAAGCACTCTATATAAAAGCAAGCCATTATGACTATTATTAAATAGGTGGGATGATTTATACACTTCGTATAGGCGAGGCTAGCACTCATCAACTACATGTGATAGCCAGAAAGCTGTCTGAAATAAAATGCTGTCTAGTGCCTCAGAGTATGCTGGGCCATAAGCTCTTTTCCTTGGAATCATGTGTCTTCTTTTTCTCCCATTCTCTATTTTCCTCTGTCATCCATTCTTATATTAGTCTCTCTTGCTTAAACTTCATAAACCTCCAATCAGTATGAGGTGAGCAGTTCCAATCAACAGATCAAACTTGAGCCTGGGGGAGAGGGGAAGAAGCTGCAAACACGTGCTTCTAGAAGCAAGGAAGGAATCATAGTATTAATAACTTACAATTATAGTACTAAAAACTTACAGATGCATCTCTACTATCTAACTCATTTAATCCTCAAAACAGCCCTGATGACTTTCTTTTTCTATCTGAGGAAAATGAGACAGTAGTAGTGAGTTTCAGAGACTGGACCAAGCCAGGGAGCTCTTGAGTGGCACAAGAAAGAGGCTGACCTCATCACCTGTGTGGTTTTCTGTTCTAGCCCATCCCCTGGCCTCTGGAAAGGGAATGGCCTCCACTTAAAAAAAAAAAAAAAAAATCACAGAGCTTTCAGAAATGTTGGCTCTGGAATAACTGGGAAGAGACTCCAGGCAGTGGGTCTGATTCCTTCCTGCTGAGTTTCACCTCCCCTTGGGGTCTTTCAACTCATCCCACTGGAGCCACCACTGGTAGGGAACATTGCGCCTACTTGGCCAAAGCAAGTATTCTTTTTTGAAGCACCTGCCTGATGTTAACAGCCTACAACCAACAAGACTCAGAGTCCTAGACCCCCATGTGTTGGTAGTTTTCCTTAACGGTGAGCAGATTGCTGTGGGCCTTTGTCAGAGAGACTTAGAACATGCAGTACCCTGGATAGTCAGACTTGGGTACATTAACAGGAAAGATTGAGCTTTTCTTTTTTCCCATTGGAATTCTTCCTACTTAGCTCCAGGAAATTCTGGCTTCTTCGATTTCTCTTCAGTAAGATGTCTGTCTACTAAATACAATTGTTATTTCTCATTTTTTACATGTTTATGGTGTCAAAATAATGTTTGTGTCTCCTTAAAAACAATGGTGATTTTCTTTTCTATTTCCCTTGGTTGTAAAACAGCAATTTTCCTCTGATACCACTTATTGCCATTCATTTAGTTGCTAATGTTTCTCAGCGTACACAGAATTTTTGTCATGCTTTTGCTTGTATACCTATCTTTTCTAAAAGAGAAGAGTGGGGAGAATGGGGTGCTAGCTCTGGGTTAGGCTCCCTTATGCTATCTATTAACTATGTGACCTCAGAAAAGTCATTACAGATCTCAGAGCCTCAATCTGTAAAATGGGAAGGAGAACGTATTGCCTCGCTGAAAGCAGGAAGGTGGACGAGGTCATTCCCAACTACAGGGAGAATGATAACTCCCCCTTGGGACATTCTCTACTGTTCTCTGTCTTCTCAAGTACTTGTGTCCTTTTAGAACTTTTCTGTCATTATCGACCATTATCTTTGATCTTTAGTTGTCTGTTCCCTGAGCTTTTGTATAAGCACTAATTTTACCTACATTTCTTGCAATTTCCATTTGCTGACTAGATGCATGGATTTGCTTTTTTCTAAACACCACCTACCTACTACCACCAGCACCAGCACCACCATTACAACCCCTGTGCCTATTGACTGACTACCAACTATGTGCCTGACTTTGTGTTATGTGTTAAACATTACCTCTGTAATTCCTTTCAACCACCCTGACAGTTGGGAATTGTTGTTCTCATTTTATGGATGAGGAGACGGAGTCCCAACAAGGTAAAATAACTTGTCTGAGGTCACACGCTAAGATGTGATAGAGCTAGAATTTGGGTACCTGGATGGCTCTGATTCCAAAGAGCATCGCGGCATCTGTGGCTTCCCAGGAGCTACGATGTATCCAGCACCTGCCCCGTTGGCCAGGTAGCCTAGACCCATCCTCGCAGCAATATTGTAAAATATTATTATTATTCCATTATATTGCGGAGAATAAGAAAGCTTAGAGAGAGACATGGGGTGAGTTGACCAGAGGCACATAGCAATAAATGCTCTCAAACCCTGTGTCAGATGCTCCCCGCTCCTTCCTTACTGCTCTCTGCTTTGTGAATGAAGTCGTGAGTGTATGGGGCACCTTCCTTGCTCCCTCTTCTTTCACTATACTTTGCTTTTTTTATGCTCCTCCTTAGGGAAAAAAAGAAGAAGAAGAAGAAGTAGAAGATAGGAGTTTCTTTTTCAAATTAAAAATCCAAAACATGCTGTAGGAAAAGGAGGTGAGGGTGGGCCCCAGAAGAACACAAGTAGAACAGAACCAGTCCATAATAACCTTCCATCCAGAGATTACAGCTTTCCTTCCTTCCTCTCCCCCCTGCTTTTTTTTACCCCCCTTCCGGTCTTGCCCTTGCCTTTGCGTCCTCGGAGCCAAGAGTCACATTCCTTCTCTACCTCTTCCAGCACAAACTCCCTTCGGGGGTCCGACTTTCCCCGCTGCAGTGCTTGGCATAACGTGCAACACACACATTTGCAAAACTAATCAAGTGTGGAAAGGACAGGGAGTCCCAGCACGGCTCAGAAAGGCAGCGGCCTCTATAGCAGCAGAGTCCCTTCCTGAGGCCCCCGAGGTGGGGGTGAGCTGGCGACCGACTGCCTCTCACGGAGCCCCAGCTGCTTCTCACTGAGACTGTGAAGCAACAGAAGCCCTAGCAACGGAAAATGCCACTGGACACTCTAGGCTGCGGCATGTGCGGGGCAGCCTCTGGGAGACTTGCGTTCTAAGCCAAAGTTCAGCTGAAGGGCAGTAGTCAAGCCAGAAAGTCATGTGGCTCTCATGTTGGTTAGTGTGTCACTTTGAACAGCGCTTATCTGATATTATTATGACTAACCCAGTGCTGACAGCATGGGACAGATTATAGGGGCCATGTGACAATTATTTAAGGCATCACTGGGGGCACTGGGCTACTTCTGTTAACCCATTCTTTCCAGGATCTCTTTCCTACACAAGTGGGAGTCTTGGGGAGGGAGGGGGAAGGGATAGGAAACAAAAAAGTCCACTGGACCTCAAAGGGTCTTACTGGTTCCCATTTGGGTGGCCTCTCAGCAATTATGTATTTTTGTCTCCAGAGCTCGAGTGGTAATATGCTCTTTGGGCTTAAAAAAAAAAAAGTCAATGATGATGGTTGTTCATATTTCAAAACCTTTCTTTTTTTACACCTTGTACTGATAAAATCTATGCCTTTGTTGTTGTTGTTCTTACATTGATCTTTAAGATATTAGAGAACTGCGCTGAAGTCCTAGCTAGAGAAATAGTCCTTCAACGTTGTACCTAAATGTCAACAGTGAGAAGGTGTTACTTGCCACAAGATGACTGGCATCTTGGATGGTTCAAGGCAAACATAAGAAATGGTCTTATTTATTATTTACATGCTGCCCTGGGTGTATGCAGAACGGCATAGTGCTAGGCAGCTGCACAAGGCCTGTTGCCCCAAAAACCAAATTCAGAGCCTCTCATATGGTGGGGAGGGGTGTTGTCCTGCTTGAAGCCATGTGAAACAGCACAAATTATTTTTATGTTTGAATGAAAAAGGCATTTCAAACCCTGTTTGGGGACCTAAAAGAAAACAAAACAGAGTGTTTAGATCAGAATTTGCATGACATCATTTAAAGGTGTCCTGGGGGCTAAAATAGAATTATGTTCAGTGGAGGACCTTGGAGGACACATAGTGGGGTCTGTAAACCTATAGAAGATTTGGATAGCAGCCAAGTTTTGAGGATTTTCTTGGTGAGTTCATGCCCTGTTAACATCCAGCTGTAACATAGAATAATAATAGTACCTTCCTCATAGGGTTGTTAACAAGATTTAATGAGAAGAGGCTTAGAAAGGCTTAGCCTGGGGCATGAGTGCTCAGTGGAAGGTGACAGGTGTTATTTTACTTATTATTATTTTTTGCATGCTCAGTAGCCAAAGGCAGAACACTTGGAACACAGACTTGAAATGTGGACTTCCATGGGTGACTTCAACCTCTTCCCACTGAGGGTAAGGCCACTTTCAACCTCCCCCCCGTCCTGATTCCCCGCTCCCATGATGAGTGCCACACTTCCTCCTCTCACTAAAGTGTTTGTTATTGC
Source organism: Neogale vison (assembly GCF_020171115.1). Lineage (NCBI taxonomy): Eukaryota > Metazoa > Chordata > Mammalia > Carnivora > Mustelidae > Neogale > Neogale vison. The sequence goes on from NC_058101.1 coordinate 49,607,236, forward strand.
TTTTGTCCCTTTTCCTGCTTTGTTACTGCAGAGAGACCAGGACTGCTTCCTGAAAAAATGATAGGGTGAGTGGGACAAGTGCTGGAAGCCGCATCAGCACGACCCTTATTGCCCAAGCAATTCAGCTCTGCCTCCAAACTCGCATACGCCACTCCAGCATTCCAGAGGCCCGTGGCAGTCTGGGCTTACATCCTTAGCTAGAGGCTGAAGGAACATTTATTATGACGTGAACACATCCTTGGTGGTTTCATTCTCCCATGGCAAGCAACTTCTCAGTTTTCCTTCCTCTGCATAGAGCACACTCTGTCTCATTTTCTCTTATCACTGTGCTTTTGCACCCTTTATTGATTGGTGCTCTGTGTACTTCCTCAGTTAGCCTAACATTTCATCCAGCTTTGGTGATCCCTTGATTCACTGATTGAACAATACTTATTGAGGGCCTGTTCTGTGCTGGATACATTTCTAGAGCTTGGAGATATAGGAGAAAAAGAGCCTAGAAGCCCAGAATAATTTTGCTGCTTCCATTCTTCCACCAAAAATTGAGAGTTTTCCCTCTAAGGATTCTACTCAATGGCAGCTTTCCAAGGATGAGAACTCCTGGGAAGGGGAAACCTCAACCTGAGGATAGGCCAGACCCTTTTTCCTGATCCCTCAATTCTGAGGGATCAGACAAAAGTTGATATTTTGCTGATATTATGGCAGTGTCAGTTGTCAAAATACTGAAATGCTCGTGGGTGAAATACTGCTGGAGCCCTCTGAATGATCACACCCCTGGCACCATGGGTTCTGCTCTTAGAATCCCTTTCCTGCCTCATGGTCCATGAGCCAAGGGATTCATTGCTAAGGCGAGGGCCTCCAAGATGCATTCTGGTTGGTTGTTGCCATTTCCTTATTGGCTGTTATGATGACAAATGCTTTTGAGTTGTCCCATGATTCTGTCCCATGATGTGGAAGTCAGTCACGGTGAGCTGAATTTTGATGGACAGCAGCACATTACACCATTGAAGACCCTGTGTTGCATCAAGATTCCATCCCTTCTGATTCATGTGACTTTCAATGAATTATTCCAAATGCTTTAGTTTCCCTTTGTGTAGATAGGAAGAATAGTAATACCTAGACACCAGTCTGCCTAGGGCTACTGCAAGGATAAATTAATTCAGACATCTAAAGCACCTACAATAGTGTTTCAATCTGGTAAGTGCTCAGCAAGGATTATTATTTAGTATTGTTGTTATTAGAGATCTTGCAAAACTCATGCTCAAATTTGATTAATTTTAAGGGAAGGTAAAACAACTCTAATTGCTCTCTTTCCTAACTGCAACACAGAGTGAAACCAAGGAAGAAACCATAAAATGTTTTGTGATGGCATGAAGTGAATGTATGTGAAGTAGTTATTTTATGGGCAGGGTAAAATGATAGTCTCCTTAAGATATCTATGTGTAGGATATATGTGTCTAAGTGTTTTGGTGAGAAGGAATGAATATTCAATAATCGCTTCTTCTTGTGTGTATGGTGGATACAGAGGTGAATAACAGAGACCCCCAGCATTGATTACCTCATTGTTTATGGGAGAAACAGGTGTATTAACCAGTGATTAGAATGTTCTGGGTGTAGTAGTAGAGGAATGCCAGGTACTTGGGGAGTCTTGAGCAGAAGGACTTAACTTATCCTCAGGGGATCAGCCAGACCTCCTGGAAGAGCTGACATTTTAGCTGATTCTTAAAGGATGAAGAGGTGTCAGATAAGGAAAGGAGGCCCAGGAGATTTCAGGGAGAGCTTGAGCAAAAGCACGAGACAAAGCACTTTTCTGGAAGCTGGAAGCAGAGGATGATAGGAAGTCAGGCTAGGGGTGCCAGGGAAGACTCCCCACCATCTTGAAGACCTCGTGGGAAATCAGTGTGGAGGCACTGGAATGACACACACATGAGTAGAATGTGGCCAGACTTGCATTCTGGAGAGACCGCTGGGGTGAGGTTGATGAGGACCTGACGCAGGCCACTGAGAGCGGATTGGAAAAGAAAAGACAGATTTAAGCATTATGAGGAATGAGAGGTGAGCTCCCTATTTTTGGCTGACTGAAACTCGTTGCTACTTTCCAAATGATGCAAAAAGCAGAGAGAGAGAGGAGCGTCTGGATTGGATGGGAAGGGTCAGGTCCCTTTTGTGAACTTTGACTTTCCCTAGACCTGCAGGCCATTGGTGGTCAGCAGCCAGCTAATGCAGAGACTGAGGGGGCCTCGGGGTCGGGGACATGGAGACGGGAATCATCACCGCAGCGAGCGTAGTGAACCCCTTGAGAGGTGGTGCATCAGCGAAGAAAGCGTGAGAAGCACAAGCCGTGTGAGCTGAGAGCGGAATCCCAGAGAGCGAAGACGCTGAAAGGAGGAAACCCTGAGAGATGGCATTTAGAGAGGCAGGGAAGCCAGAAAATGCAATAGGACCAAGATAAAATTTAGGAGGATTGGTGGACATACAATCATGCACAACTAATAACAACTCTCCACCGTACTTCTCTCATCACATTCTGCGGTAACATTTTAGGTTTGAAACTTTATGGGAACTGTCTTGACCGCCTTGACTGGAGATTTATTGTTTTTTTTGTTTGTTTGTTTGTTCGTTTCGTTTTGTTTCCTTGTTTTGGTTTTGTTTTGTTTTAGTGTTTTTCTTAAATATTATTTTTCATTCCAGGTAGCTATCAAGCATGAAACTGATCTTTTCTTCTTTTTTGCCTATAGACTAAAACCTAAAGGGATTCATTAAAATGACCCTCCCATGTCCCCTCCTGTCTCACCTCTTCCAATGACAATGACTTCATAAAATTTTTCATTTGAATCTTGGACTGAGTTTAGGTCAATTCTTTTTAACTGAATCTATTCCATTTCCTCTCATCATCCTCAAAATATGTTCCCTTCATGGCTTCTCGCATCCTTTTATGAAATGTTTGTCCTAAATCTCTTTTATTTTGAGTGGCACTTATAAACTAAACTCTAGCATGGAGCAGATGTATTCATTTAATAGTTTGCTTTGATGGCTCCTTAAAGAGGCTTTATAATCTTTATATTTTACCATTGGGTTTGGAGTTTTATGCTCCTTTAACAGGTGTATTACCTTCATCAGATGTTTTCATTTTAAGCTGTTGACTTATAAACACATGGCCTGCGGGGATTGATGCACAGAAAATTTATTCACTTACAGATTTATTCTCCTATCCATTTTGGTATTTAGTGCAGGGGTATACAGAGAACCTTGGACTGATTGATAATGACAGTTCATTGTTAAAAAAAAATGACTCTTTCAATGACCAAAATAATGGTTTCCTCTAGTTGACAATGGGTCAGTGAAAGATAGCTTGTATTGAGAAGATTTTTAGAAAAGTTAATTAAAAACAGAATGTGCTCCAGGTCCCGTTTAGTTGTCCAGATTTTCATTTTAGGAGAAAATTGTGCTTACGCATCTCTTCTGAGGACACTTGCAGATTTGTCTTTTCAACAATTTAATTGTTCATGTAGTTCATACTTTTCAAGAAAAAATATGTCTTGCTGGAAATTGATATGTTGTGTTCTGATCTTATGACCATGAACCCATCATACCTCTTTTTTTCTTTGAAAGATTTTTAAAATTTCTTTATTTGACAGAGAGAGAGAGATCATAAGTAGGCAGAGAGGTAGGCAGAGAGAGAGAGAGAGAGAGGCAGAAGCAGGCTCCCTGCTGAGCAGAGAGCCCAATGTAGGGCTCCATCCCGGGACCCTGGGATCATGACCTGAGATGAAGGCAGAGGCTTTAAACCACTGAGCCACCCAGGAGCCCCGAACCCATCATACTTATACACCAGAGAGAAAAGGGGAGAAAACCATCCTCCTGCTTGCTGTATGAATGAGGAAGGAACAGGAGGAAGCAGGAATTTGTGTAACCAAAGGGCTATGACAGATGGCTGCATGCATTGTACCTTCTCATGATATGGATGAGAGAGGAACGTAATGCAAAATCACACAAATAAGCTGGTCCTCCTGGGTCTGGGCCTGTCAGGAAGTATGTGTCTGTGAAAGCTCAACTATCCCAGGGCCCTACGATGGAGTCCTAAGAAAAGAAATGGAATAAAAAACTCGTCTTTTACTTTTTATCTTTAGAACTTTGAACATCTACTATTGGCATTAACTGGGCAACCCTTTCTCCAAACAGCACTTAATAGTCCTTGAGAGTAGAGTAGGGAATCTCAGAGGAGAGTTAGGGCAAAACATTCATCTGTCTACACAGAGAGGGGCTAAGAAGTTTAAGACTGGCTCATGTGGTGTGCAACCTGTTTTGCAGTATTATAAAATAAAGTTGGTGGTCACAATGGAATCTCCTGGGACTGTTTATCTGCATCATAAAACCACTGTAAGTGATTAAACATAGTTTGGTATCATTTCTGCCTATGCCCAGGAGAGGCCAGGACTGAGCCAGCATAGAAGTGAATGACTTGTGCTTCCTAGACTCAGAAACAACATCCTTCTTTAGTAAAGGATGAATGTGTAGGCCAGCCAGGGAATGGGTTGTGGACTTGTCCAAGAAAACCACGTGGCTTCAACAAGAGCATGAAGAAGGTGTTGAGCGTGGGAGTAGAGTTAAGAAAAATGAAGTAGGCAAATTATTTCAAGAGTGAACTTTTCTGGATATAGTGTATTTCAGGGGAAAGGAAGGGGAGGGTATAATGCCTCTTCCTCTTCTCGGAAGGGCAAGATAAAATTCTGCTTCTGTACAAGCAGAGTATTTTGGGAATCTCTTTCTAAATAGATGCAGATCCCTTCCTCTTTATTCTGACAGTTCTTCGATGCACTTCTTGTCTGCTTGTCATTTTAATCATATAATCAATCTTTCTTTCTTTCTTCCTCTCTCTCTTTCTCTCTTTTTTTTTCTCTCTCTCTCTCCCTTCCTTCCTTCTTTCCTCTCTTTCTTTCTTTCCACCAAAAGTATTGTTTGGCATGCATTTTCCCTTCTGGACTGTGAATTCCTTATGAGGAGCAACCCTATCTTACTCACATTTTGTTTGTCACCAGCATCCTACCATTACATAGAATCTTTCTCTTATTAAGTGCTCGTTTGTTGAATGAATGAACAAGTGAATACATGAATGAAGGAGTGAGCAAGTGAAGGAGTTATGACAGGAACTGACACTAGGATAGAGTTGTTTCTAGGTGGGTGAGTCCAGTGTTCTGTTGCCCTGTATACAATTTAAGGCTCTTGGCTTAATTCCATACTTTAGTCTGTCCATCTACCCGGTGTCCCCAGAAACACTTCTCTCACACTCAAAACCATGGTGAGACACTCAGTTGTTAGAGGCAAGGAACACTGGTATCCTTCCGACAAAAAAACTCCCACTGTGCTGGAGGCTCTATTACTTTCAGAAGAAATAACCTGGTGTTGTACAGCACCAGAGGGGTTAACAGCAGCCAACAAAATGAAAACCAAAAGCTCCCAGGGAGAAGTCAAGAACTAGAAAACGCAATAGTTAGCTGATAAAATGTCTGCTTCAGTTTTGGCCAACTTCCTTGAACCTTGCCCCCTTGCAGTGGCCCCCAGTTGAAGTGGCAAAGAGGTGTCAGTGATAAATCACCCTGCCATGAAACAGCACAAACTTGAGTAAATTACATGTGGAAGCTGGAGTGGGTACAATAATGGTGCAGAAGGGGCGAGCCAGCGGGCCTCCGGTAGGGTTGAATATTTATCCCTCTTTAGCCATGGGATGCCTTCTGTTCATTCATAGATGGAAAATGAGTTGGGCGTTTTTCATTGAAGCATTCCATTGTCTCTATCAGGAGTAAACCAAGCAAACACACAGAGAGCTACACTGCTGGCAGAAGCCTCCACCTCAGACCCCGAGAGTTCATGTCTTACCATGAACTATGGAAATAAACTGCTTTTACTCTTGGTTTGTTTTCAACATTCAAGACAAAACAAAGAAAAGTGAACCAACTGAACTAATAAAGCTAATCCTCTTAAAACATGACAGAGTTAAAAAAAAAAAAAATGAAGCTTACCTATTGTGTGAACACGTCTTCTCCCCTGCTGTTTCTGGAGGAGAGAAAGTGAGAAAACCCCTCGATGCCTATAGAAATTCAGCCCACACATGGATGTGTACACGCATATCTTGGCAAGAAAGTGAAGTTGTCTTAGAGATGCTCCTTTCTGGATGTGATGGGATGTTGAGGACTCCCCATCTTCTGTTGGATACCAGAGCTAAGCAATATACTTTGCTTTGGCTGGAATCAATTTCTTTTTGAGTGCCAGGCACCAAGTACTTTAAGGCCCATTTCTGAAAATGCCTAACATTTTTCCCTTGCACCGAAGGGTCTTTGGTGTTTGTGAATCATTTCCCCTATCAGACTGCAAATTCCCTAAGGACAAAATCCAGCTCTGGTTATCTGGGTATCCTTCCTTGCTCTGTCCACCTTCTAGCACAGTAGGAACATTTTGTCCACGTTGCGGAGATTCGATACTAATGGGATGAATGAATGGATGCTATTACTTCCCGTTGATGGGTAATGAGGAAGGCTCAAACATGGAGAAAGTGTTCTCTAACATTACTAGCACTACGTTATAATTTGGGGGCTAGCAGAGGCCTTCTCTTTCAGGGAATGCCATATTTTTCTTACAGCCACAGACCTATTATTATTTTTCCTTTCAGGTTGAACTTCCCTTTGAAAGTGGAGTTCAAATAACCTTTCCTCCCAAAGAATCCACAAAATTTGCATGGATAAAATTTCACTTGCATTCCATAGGCTCTGTGTGACTTTTACCAAAAATTCCAGAAGAGCCCCACACGAAGTGTGCGTATCTGGTTAACCTCTCCCCAGCCACCTGCCTGCACTCATGGAATCTGGTGCTTTCAGACAGTTCTGTGGTCGCCAGTGAAATGTCAAACAAAATGGTGTTCAGCGCGCCCGGGGGCTTTCCACAAGAAGCTACCTGTCACCCCAGAGTCTGCCGTGTTTGTTGTACAGTGTATTTGTTAACGTAAGGGCAGCCAAATCAAATCCCACACCTGGCCTGGCTCAGGCTGAGTCCTAGAGAAGCCAGGGGAAACATAGTTTTAAATTACAAGGTGTTTCACTCACGTGTGCTTCTTTGTGGCGACTTTCTCAGAAGTTAAAGAATCCCTCCTCATTCAATTCGGTTCTCTGTACCACCCCAACACACACACACACACACACACACACACAAACACACACAAACACACACACTCTCTGTCTCTCTCTCTCTCTCTCTCACACACACACACACACACACACACACACACACACACAGTGTTGGTTATCTGAGGACAAGAGTTGGGTTGTTTACTCTTTTCCCAGAGTACAAAGTCTTGAAGAGTTTAATTGTGAATGTAATCTGAAGAATCAAAGTCAGCCCCATTCCTCAGAAGAATGTGACAGTGGGAGAGAGAGGAATTGTCCCTTTGCCCGGTGCTCAAAGTGGTGTATCCCACTCTTTCCCTTTCAGATGGGTGGTAGGAAGGGGGTGGGTGGGTGATGAGGAGAACTCAATTGTCTTTTTTATGGAAGAACCCCCAGTCCTCTGGGCTGTGCGCCCTCCTGGCTCCTTGCTGTTTACTTGGTGGGCAAGCCCCGGCCGTGTGGTGTGGCTGGTCTGTCCTCAGCTGAGACTGACTTCCAGCTCTGGCTGGGACAGCCTCCTCGCCCCTGGAACTGGTTTGAAGAAAGGGAGGAACTTCTTTGTTTTTTTTCTGAACAGGAATCTGAATCTGGCCTGGCTCTGGTCATTTCAGTAGCAGGACAAGCAGGGATAGAGATTCTAGGAGCTGAGTGATGACACTGTAGAATCAGGGAGAACACATAAAAGACATTCAGCAAAATTTGACCCAATTTCCCTTTGCTGAGGTCAGCGAGGGTTGGGATTGGACAGTTGGGAGAAGGAATGTTGATACGGGAAGACAAAAAGACAAGAGGGATAATTTCAGCATTTTTCCTGGATAAATTTAGGGTTTTAGGGTAGATGAAGCTTTGGTTTATCCGGAGATACTTAAACTAAAGGGTTATGATATTTACGAGGGGTACAAATTAGCTGGGTAAGGAGGCATTGCTTGCCTCCCTCATGGATCCCATTTCCCTCAATGCATTGCCAAGCTGCGGGCCAGGGAGTATTTCCTGCCCTCGAGTAGTTTGGTGCTAAGGGATGGCAAATTGAAAGCTTGATGACAATACCGTCTAAACAAACTACCACTATGACAATTAATGGAGACGCTGCCCTTGGCTCCCTTTTTTTTTTTTTTTTTTTTTTTTTTTTGAAACTTTAGATAGATCAAGTCATAGTAGCCAGAGGCTCCTTTCTAGGTAAAAGAGCTGGTAGATCACTGAGTGAGTTCATCACCTGCCGCAGCAGAATACGGCCCCTCTGACAGAAGCTTCTCTGCACTTGATGTTAACCCAGGCCATTATATTTATGATGCTCCTTTGAACATTTTATGTTTTATCTTTTAAAATCAATAGATGGTTTTTCACAGATTGTGATGGGATTTCTTTATGCATATCACTCTTCTGGCTGAGTTAAAAATTATAGTCTCTCAAATGATTTCATTTACATTTGATCTTATGTGGAACTCAAGGGTCACACAGAGCAAGTCAGACTTTTGGATCTTCGCTCTTTTCTTAACCTCTCACCCACCACTAGTGATTCTTGCTTTCCAGTTCTCATTGTCTTGCTGAATATGTTGGCTTCTGTGATATCCTCTTAGCAGGGTCTCTTATTAGCAAGAACCTTGCCGTGCTGCCTTGATTCTTCCAATCTGACCCACGTTTCAGGTACTTTTTCTTTGTCCTCCCTGTATTCTCTATGCACTCCGCAAAGCTACTTTATCAGCATCTGAAAAGGGAGAACATTCTGTCAATAACAATATTTTATCTAGGGCTCCTGACCAATTAGTGTAAGGGCCATCACTCAAATCCTATTTTCTATTAGTAAGAGGGTGGACTTTTTTAAGGGCTGAAGCAAGAGGAGACAATCACCATTCATTTATTGGGAACTTAGAAGAGAGAAGGAGTGAAAACTGAGCTGCCGGCCTCTCGAGAGGATTCACAATTCACTTTTTTTTTTGAAGAAGAAGAAAAACTCTTGTTTTTACTAGATGAAAAGAGAGATTTCAAACTGCAAACGTCCTCCCTGAAGCACAGGCCCTTCTAAGCTATGTAGACTCATCAAACACTAAGTTGGTTTGGGACCTTCGAGATTTTCTGTTGCTACCTCTCTAAAAAAGATGGGGAAACTGAGGCCCAAAAGAGGAACATAAATTAATCCACAGACATGCATGAAGGTAAGTGAAGAACGAGTGTATGAAGTCAGGTTTTCAGGGCTCTGAGACTGATTCTTTGAAGTTATTTGTTGAGTATTTGTGATAGAGGCAGCAGTGTGCGTGGTGCCATAGAGGCTAAAGGAATGAGAATCAAAGGTTGCTGCCCTCAAGGAGATTTTTGATTTTGCTTTTCAAAGCAAGACATGCCCAAATGAGGAAATTGGAGAAGGGGGAAGCTGGACATACAATCAAGTGCAAGATGGCCCAGTGCGGATGGGGGCAATGCTTATTATTGTCTGTGTTGGGTCATGGTTTATAAAACAGCTGGGACCTCAGATAACTAACAGAGTTATTCAGAAAGAACAGGGCAGAACAGAGCAGCAGGGTACGTATGACATATACAGAATAGGAATGGCGAATCCTTGACACACAGGCCACTGGCCCCTTCCCCGACTTCATGGCAGACTTCACTCCCTGGCTGCAGAACTTTTCCCAGAACCCAGACATGGTTGAGTATTTTTTTAAACAGTGAAATCCTGGTAGCTATTTTGAAGTCATTGGAACAGGCAGAAGACAATGAAATCTGTTTCCTAACCTTCCTATGTGAAAAAGATATTTCCGGTTCGAGTGATGAGCTACTCTTTTAATATTAGGAGATTAAAAATATAGAAGCCTGGCCCTTTGATGGTCATGAGTAATATTTGTCATCATAATCCCCTTAGGAGACCTGAAATGCTAATGTCTCATCTATTTCAATTTAAATTATTATTATTTTTTTGTCATGTCGGACCTCTCTAAGTCAGTCCTTACTGCAGTGCCTGGTAGATTTTGGGCAAGAAATATTTGTTGAATGAATGAAACTCACCAAGAAGTTAATTGTAGCCTCAAAGAGGTCAAAGGCCAGAGTTTTCTAAGCTGAATCCATCCAACTCATGCTGGGACCTGAGCCAGGAAGAAGTATATCTATAATATATCTCAATGTACAAACCACCTTCTTCTGTAAAATTAGTATCAGCAGGGCCCTCTGTTTCCTGCCATGCCCATTTTCTCTAAGTCACAACATTAATTAATAGAGAAAAAAATTTATTGTGAAAGAAAAAATGAGTAGCAATTCAGAATTACTTGTTTTCAGGCATTTGGATGTCCTACCCAACTATGTCCTGCCAGAAATAGTATGGCATATTCAGAGAATATATTGGCACTTTTATTTTATTTTCAGTTATTATCCAATGAGATTGTAAAATTCATATGAGATCAAGAACTTCAGATATTTTTTAAACCAGTTACCCACATGTGAACATTTATTAAGCATCTACTCTTACATGACATTTTCTTTGAAAAAGAGGCTACAAAGAAGGATAGGACTTTGTTGGTAAACTTGAGGAACTCTGAATTTAGGAAGAGCCATTATGGGAATGAATTTAACTACACAACTTCCAAGTACAATGTGTGTTTCTCACATGGTAGCTACTCAGTAAGTACTCGGTGTGGCAATCTCTCTTTTTTTTTTTTTTTCTTTTTTAGGCTTTATATCCTAAACATGGGGCTGAGGATATAGGGGATAGCAAACACATTTCTTCTTTCCTGCCTCTTCTGACTGTTTCATAATGGTTCCTTGGGAGTTCATTGTCAAAAAAAGATTCTGAGGCCATGGGTGTGTTCTGAAAGCATGGGTGAGTGCTATTGGTCCATGAGCCAAGGAGAGGGAGCTGGTGGTCTGTGCCAGGAAGAGGTACACAGTCCTGGTGCTGAGAACCAGGCTCCTGGGAATATTCCCCAATATCTTCCCCCAGTTCTGACTTAATAGTTCAGGTTTCTCCTGTTCAGATGTGGCATCCCTAAATGTCATGCTTTTTGAGTGATAGTGTGAATACAATTAGATCGAAACATCATTCCTAGGGAGTTAAAGAAATAGTGAAGGAAGACCTTTCAGGAGTGTAATGAGATGTCTAGATATTTATTTTAAAAAATAATGGTGATGATAGCTAACATTTGTATATTACTCTGTAGTTTACAAAGCACTTTCACAAATTGGAAACAACCTAACTGTCTGTGAATGGAGTATTGGCTAGATAAATCAAGGCACTTGCATACAATGGAATAGTAGGCAGCTATATTATATAGAAAGATGTAGATCTTTATTTGCTGTTATCAGCTAACACCCATGATAAGTTTTTAAAAAGCAGGTTTCAGAGCAGTATATTATATGAGTCTAGCTCTGTTTAAAAAATATATTTTCACAAACACATACATGTGCATGTGTGGATCTGGCAGGGCAAGAAACCTGGAAATTTATACAGGAAAAGTCTAGTCATGGTTGTCACTATTTGCTGGGATATAGGGAATTTTTACTTTTTATTTTCCATCTTTCTGCATTTTCTGAAAAACTTATGGTGAACATACACTACTTTCATGAAAATAAAAAAAAAGTCATCCACTAAAAACATATATTAAGATCATTAGGATCACTTGGTCGTTAGGACTATTACAAGGGGAGTTGTTACTTGTTTTACAATGGAGGGGCACACACTCAAATTAACTCAGTACTTAACATTACTATGTGCCAGACAATGTTCTGATTTCTTGTCATAGTCAAACTCATTTAATTCTCTCCATGATCCTTTAAGATAGGTTCTATCATTATCTGTATTTTACAGATGAAGAAACTGAGACCCAGAGAGGCTGGGTAAATTGTGAAAGGTCACACAGCTTATGAGGGTACAGAGGCAGGATTTGAAACCAGCTTGCCCAACTCCAGGATCTGTGTGCCTCACAGTTATTCCATGCTGTTTGACAGAAGGACAGGGTCGGGGGAGGTTGTCTGGTTAGCTGAATTTAGCTCTTCTGGCCCCAGATTTTGTCCCCTGTCACTACATACTTGCATGTGCCTTTTATCTTATGCTTCTTATGGATTGTTAGGCCATTAATGGCCCACTCCAGCATAGCCTCATAGCCTAGTATAATTTGTATAGGGGACTTCATGATAAGGTTCTACTGGAATTCACTACTGAAAGTAAAATCACTCTTGATCGTTATATTTACATAGCTCAGAGAATGGACAGCTAACCTTTTCTGGAAGAGATTAATTAATTCATTCATGCATTCATTTCTTAAATGAATCTTTAATAAGGTGAACTCTGTGCCAAGCACAGGTACAATAGTGAACAACAACAACAGAACAAAGAATCCTGTCCACATGAGCATTACATTCTTTCTTCTTTGTCTTCTTTTTTAATTGAGATACATTTGACACACAATGTCCCATTAGTTATAGTATAGCTCCACAGGTCTGTACCTTATGCCTTGCTCACCACAAGTACAGCCACACTCAGATGCCATACAGCCCTATTACAATACCTTTGACTGTATTCCCTATGCTATGCCTTTCATTCCCATGGCATTCATTCCTGTATCTCCCATGTCACTTAGCCCATTTTGCCCACCGCCCCCCCACCCCCATTAGCCATCCATTTGTTCTCTGTATTTATAGGTCTGTTTATGAGACTTAGGTTCTAGCGGAAGTGGATAGAAAATAAGCAAAAGATAAAGGATCTAGAAAATTGATGCTATGGAAGAAAATACAGACGAAACACGGGTACTAATGGATGAGCACCAGGAATGGAGGTGGGATTATAATGGATATAGAGAAGCCTGGGAAGACCTGTCTCCTTTTGTTAAATAATGAATATTTATTTAACCCAACACATTTTGATTTTCGTTAGAACAGCCAGGAAACTCAGAGCTAAATTCAGGAGTGAGTTACAGTAAAAAAAAAAAAAAAAAAAGTAATTCATTCCAAGTCTATTCCAAGTCTATTACTTTCTTGCTCTTTTTAACCTGAATTGATCTGTTTTTTTTTTTAATTCCTATTGTCTTGTTTCATGTGTCTAACTCTGTATGTAATCTAGAATCCCATTTTTGAAAATAGGTAGGATACACATTTTAAACATTAAAAAAATGAATGGAATCCATGAGAAGTACAAAAGAGAGTAAACAGCCCATTTTCCTTTAAGCAGAGGAATCTCTTCTTTTTTTTGACTGTTGAATATTGACTATTGAGTTGACTGTTGAATAATCTCATCTGTGATTTGAATGGGGTCATTCTTCTGTCCTATATTGTTTTCTCCCCCATGCACATGCATATACACACTCTCCCTCTTCTCCTAATTTTCACTTCCAAAAAAGTCTAGATTTGTGCTTCCTGAATAGTATGGGCCTCTTTTTCTTTTCTCTAACATACAAAAATCTTTACTCTTTCATTGCTGTAAATAATTTCAGTGACTGTGGAGCTTGCTAGGCCCACATTGATACTTAGCAGGAGTTGCGAATGTTGATGGATGTGGTAGTTCTCTCCAGTAATTAAAAGCACAGTTATTTATAAGGTTCCACTTAGAATTGTTGCAATCTATAGTTGCTGTTAATTGATGACAGATTCATGCTATTTATCAATAATGTATGATATTTATATCAGCGTCTTCTGTTGCTGTGCTAACAGTTTTAAGCACTGGTTTTTTTTTTTTTAGAAGGAGAGTGGGCAAGCAAGCAAGCAAACATGTGGTTGGGGGGTTGTGGGTAGGATGTGTGGGGAGGGGCAGAGAGAATCCTGGGTAGGATGTGTGGGGAGGGGCAGAGAGAATCCTGGGTAAGTGCCACCATACCCAGCACAGAGTTGGACTTGGGGCTCAAGCTCCCAACCCTGAGATCATGACCAGAGCGGAAATCAACACTCAGATGCTAAACCAAATGAGCCACCCAGGTACTTCAAGCATTGGGGTCTTGAGAACAATGTGTTATGCTAGTGTTAGTGTCTGCAAGGTAATTGAAAACAATGGTGTTGCTTGACATCCTGGGTATCTGGACTAGTTAGGCTCAGACCATGTGGACCTACAGTTGTCCAGTACTTAATCACGAAAAAGAGTTTTGCTTTCAAATATATTTTTGAAGATCTATTTTTCATGCTTATTAGTGGTATTTCTTTTTGATTATTTTCCTTCTAAAGGAGAGGACGCTTTCAACATATTTCTGATGGTTGTGTTCAAAATCATATTCTCAAGTTCTCGGGAAGTTTTGGAGATGGCACACTTATGCTATGACAGAGCCTTTGCAAGACTGTGGGAGTCATACAGTGTGAAATTGTGGTTGTTTGTGGGTATGTCTGTCTCTTTTGGCAGATTTAAGGGCAGAGATAATGCTGATCAAATTTGTGTCTAACAGTGTGCCTTTTAGGTATAGGTGATCAGTAAGTCCTTGAAAAGTAAATATGTAAATTTGTGCCTGTACAATTGTCTTACAGAAAAGGATATGGAAAATATATACCCTATTCCCTTGTTGTATGAAGAGAAACAGTAGATAAATGCGAATGGCTTAGACCAAAGCCTGAAACATAGTAAGCACTCAATAAAATATAGCCGTTGTTAATATTATTGATGACACTATCTGAGCAGGCCCAGGATGTACCATTGTGCTTGATGTAGAGTTTACATCCATAAAGATTCATTTTGGAAATGAATGCATGCATGGGTGAATGAATGAATCCCTTCCAGAAGAGGTTAGGTCTCTATGCTCTGAGGTTCCCCAGCACCTTCTGCATTGCTTTACTTCAGCATATTCTGCTAACATCATTGCCCTTGTTTATTCATCTCCTCACTTACTAGGCTGCGGGAAGACTTTTGTTTTCTTTGTCTCTATAGTCTGAAGCCTGGCATTGTCTGTAGAAAGAGGTAGTGTAAATTCTGTGAATGGATGAATATAGAGACGGATGAGTAAATACTTGCTTTCTCTATGATGCTATATCAGCTCAGAAGTAAGACTGTTGAGATAATGAGCTGATACCAAGGAACAAGAAACAGCCTTCTACCTTTCTTTTCACAGCTGTGGAATCCCATCATTCATTCACTTTCAACACATGTCTTTTAAGACATTTGTCACCTTTTCAGACTGATAAATGAAAATCTGAACAAGTCAATTTTCTTTTCTTCATGGAGATTATGTTCTAAATGTCTTTAAGCCTCATTTTACCTGCATTTTTTCTCTTTTGAGGGTCCCAAATTTATTTTTGAGATCACATTAAAAATTACAATCCTGGGGTTTTAGACATTTTGCCAGTTGGTCTATGACTAAAACGAAAGACCTATGTTTTGTATGCTTATTTATTACACGGGGGGGGGTGTGTGGAAAGAGAGAGAAGAAGAGACAGAACTTTGAAGGAATTGACCCACATAATTTTGAGGGCTAGCAAGACTGAACTCTGTAAATCTATAGGGTAGGCTAGCTGGCTGGAAACTCAGGCAAGATTTCTAAGTTATCTGATTCTTATATCTTAAGAAATCTGATTCTAAGACAAGAATCAAGAGATTCTTGAGGTTGAATCTCTCTTCTTAGGGCAATGTCTATTTTTTGTTTGTGAGCTTTAACTGATTAAATGAGGCCCACCCACATTATGGGGGTCATCTGCTTTACTCAAAGTCAATTGATTGTAGATGTTAATTACATTTATAAAACAGACCTTTACAGCAGCACCTAAATTAGTATTTGAATGAACAAATGGGGCACCATAGCCTAGCCAAGTTGACACATAAGCAATCAAATATATTATCTTTTGTGATCTTTATCGAGTCCTAAAACCTAAGAAAAGGGCAGAGTGAGCCAGTTTTATACATAAGAAAAATAAGGCACAGAGAGACTTCATACATTTCCATGTGGCTTTGAGCCAAAGTCAGTGTCAGAGTCAAGGATGCGAGGCTCTGCTCTGTACTTTGCTATCTCTCAGCCTGGCCTGGTAAACCAAGAATACGCTTTTGAAAGCACCATATCTTCACCTGGAATTCTCTCTGTCTTTTTAATAATACCCTAAGACATTTATCCTACTTCAAAATACTAGTTTCTCCCACTGAGTATCTTTTCAAACTTAATCCTAATGACCTATGTGTAGTTTAATCTTCCATTTTGTGATTAGTCAGTTTGTAATTAGTTACATTTAGGACCATGAAGTTCCTGAACAGCCTCTAGGATTTCATGTCCCCCAAATAGGTGCTTTTTAGAGGCTACCAAAATGCATTCTAGTATATATCTCTTGACGAAATAATTGATATTCATCTATCATCATTTCTCCAGTCCATGGTAGGTTCTCTCAATGTTTTACCCAGTTGGAAAGTGACTAACTAATTATAATTTAACATATGTTTCTTGGTTAAGTTCATGGTCATTAATCTCAGTTTATCTCCAGTTAGCAGCAGATACTGGCAGACTGATAGACCATGAAGAAGATCATCAGGTAACTCTCAGAATTTGGTGTGATTGGATTAGGATTCTTATTATGTATCATGGCTCCATACTCGAGATTTCAGGTCATTGCCACAAATCATGTGAACTCAAACCAGAATTATGAGTCCATCCATGTCTCCGTGTAAACCCCTGGAGAGGATGTATTGTATTTTATCATATTTTTAAGTAAGAGCAGTGGAAAATACCATTATCTTGAAAATTCAAAGATGACAAAAGGCAATTTTTTTTTCCCTGTGGAAGGCCCCCCACACTCTGCTAGGCACACACAAAATGACTTCAAAGAAGGGAAGATGGCAGAAGGGCTCTTTTCCCATAACACCTGCTTCTCCTTTCCCTGCTCTTGCAGCAGCCTGGGGTTCTCTGTTCTCTGTGTTTTACTCGCTGTGTTCTGCAGGTACCTCTGTTGCTTCAGACTCATAGATTCCATTTAATCTAGTCAACTGTGGGCTCTTTGGGACCAGGAGTTCAATCCAATTCAACTGTACTGTTGTAGTGCTTCACTCAACTTTAGTTGGTAAAGATTCAAAACTACATGAGATGGTAGTAGGAGACAGTTTGGTGGAGGGGTTAAGGGCATGTGCCCTGAAATCAGGCAGCTGGGTTTGAGTGCACAGCTGACCACTTATTATTGGTATAGCCTCGGGCATGTCACTTAGCTCTCTTTGTGTCTATTTCTCCAGCTAAAAACAAGAACGGAGGAGATAGCAATAGTACCTATTTCATGAGATAATATGTATAAAGCACTTAGAATAGTAGTGGAGGGCCCCCGGGTGGTGCAGTGGTGGGATTCGGCCCACATTGGGTTCCATGCAGAGTCTGCTTGGGATTCTCTCTCTTCCTCTCTCTCTGCCCCTCACCCTGCTCTCTCTCTTCCTCTCTCTCTGTAAAATAAATAAGTATATCTTTCAAAAAATAATAGTAGGTTCATGGTTGGCATCATACTTTGGATTGTACTTTTTTAAAAAATCACCTACTTCCATTTTAAACAATTTTTGATTTTGTATATGTCATCTTCTAGTGACTTCCTGGAATTTTGTGAGTTAAAGACCCATCTTCAGTAACATCACCTAAGCAGCTACATTCCACCACCTAGTTGAGGGCACAGTCCTGGCTCTTAGTACATTTCATATTTCTTTATATTTCTCTTAGCAACTAACACTGGACCTTGTCTAATTCATCATTTGGAACCAGGACTTCTTATTTTCTAGTCCCTTAGTATTCAATAAAACTAACATTTACCAAATATCTATGAGGTGCCGAGCAAGGTATCTGTTTCTTACATTCTCCATGGGATAGTAGTATCATCTCCATTTTATAGAGACCAGGGAGATTAAGCACCTTAGACCATTTCAACAAATGAGGAAGTGTCAGAACTGGTTCTCCCCCAGGTTGATCTTATTCCAAAGAGAAGTCTCTCTCTCCTTCATTTTCCTTCCTCCTCCTGCCTCTTCTGGGGGACTGGCAGTCACCTCAAAGCTAGAAAAACCCACATGCTCTTTTCCCACTAAGTATGCTTCTTGTGATACTTTGTTCTGGACCCCAGAACTTTTATTGGAGGTCCCATGAATGGCCGGGCAAAGTCCTAGCAAGCCACATCTCTGTTTTCCTTTATTCATATGTTGGCACCCACATAGGACTGCCCAATATTACACTGAACTACTAAGTAGCCCCCAGAAAAGCAGAGCACCTATGCAGGGGCACCAATTTTTTTCCTTTGAAAGGTTATTATATTGGAAACTTTAAATACCAAAGTTCTCATTACAATAAAGATCAGCACTCTGTTGAGCTTCTCTATACATACAAAACTGAGTAACGGGTCTAGTTTTTATATTGAATTACATATGGGGCAGGGACCTCACAAAGTTTTCAGAGGTCCTGACTGGCATTCTCATTCTAGGCTAGTTATAAGGTTAATTAGATATTTTTTCAAACCTCTATGTACCCCATCTTTTCTCCCTCAACACACTTGCTTTTGTTCTGTTCACATGTGGACATGTTGGTGATGAATCTGGCCTCTACTCACCCTTAGACTATAAAAACTTTCAGGGCAGGAAGATATAATGTCTTAATGTAGGTTTAGTACCTGACTTGCTACTGGCCCATCTTTTACACCATAGTAGATTCCTATTAATTTACTGGCTCTTAGCAGCTGGTTGCTCGTCCTCATATCTCATGTTCTTTGGAAATCTTTTAGCCAAGATTTTTAATTTTAATTTTTAGGACCAGACTTATTTACCATTAGAAGGTAGTGAGACTGTGCGTGGTTAGTATTGGCTAAGCAGAATCCATGCACAGGAGAAGGAAGTACATTCCACACCTTTTGACAAGTCTAAAGTTACTGTCTGAGACTATAAATAACAACAGTAGA
The DNA here is from genome assembly GCF_020171115.1 of Neogale vison. Classification (NCBI taxonomy): domain Eukaryota; kingdom Metazoa; phylum Chordata; class Mammalia; order Carnivora; family Mustelidae; genus Neogale; species Neogale vison. Next base: position 49,626,174 of record NC_058101.1, read on the forward strand.
TATGAATTAGAGAGAGAAATTCTTTGTGGATAATTTTCTAAGCAATATGGTATTTTCTTTACAGTGCTGTTGGTTATTGATAATATTTAGAAAAAGAATATCTGGATTTTGAGAATATATTTTTTTCTATATCACCCATTTAATATATTTTAATTTTTTAAAGCTGTAGGCATTTCTAGAGTATTTTATGATGCAGACACTCAAAGAAACCTTCAGTGCATAATATATGAATAATATAGCTTTAAAGTTTTCCTCAGTTATTTGTTTTCCTATGTGGAAAATTACTGAATCTCACATATTTTTGAGTTTTCAAACTTTTGATTTTTCATATTTATATATGAAAATAGTTTTGCCTTAATAATTTTGCCTTTAAATCCCTAAAGAGATGCTTGAGTTGGAAAGTGGAGACATTGTCTGTCACTGGTTCTTTTAAAGAAAGTTCCACTTGGTGGCAATCTACACGGCATCTTTACTCAACATTTGCCCAAACTTGCAGTGATTAAGCATTGGCAATAAATCCAAATATCAATTTTTTTTTTTCCCTTTGCCAAGTGTTCGAGATTTTTCTTTCACACAAATCTTTGATCTTCAAAAATGCCTCCTTACAGATTCCATTGAGGCTCATTTTATGCCCTAACCAGAACTGTTGTTTCTTCTCCCCTCTATACGTGGGCAAGGCACTTGTTGAGAGGGAAGGACAAGCCCTGTTTCCAACATACATTTGTCGCATTAATCGCAGTGTCCGTTCCATGGAATAAAAAGTACAGAAGTCATATAACATATATTTTATTTTAAAAAATTCTAGGAAGATAGGAGAGGCTGGGAGGACAGAGAAATAATTGGAGCTGAGAAACGTGAGCAATGCAGGACATGGACATTTGTGTAGTACCCACTGCAGATGAGGAGTTCTCCAAGGCCCCTCAACCACATCCTTCAGCTCTTCCTGTTGAAGCCCCATGATAAGCCAGTAAGGAGGGTATTAGCCCCCATTTTCCAAGTGGAAAAACAAAGTCTCATAGATATTAAGTGGTTCAGCTGGTGGTATTGAGGTGGAATATATTTACTGAGGTAGAGTATACTCCGAGTATGTTCATGCTCCTGGTACGCTCAGCTGAGTGCATAGCCTCCACAGCCAGTGTCTTTATTCTGTGTCCATCTGAGTTCTGAATCTGAATTATGTAGCTTGGAACAAACTACATAATTTGCATACCTAGAAAAGGATCCTGAGTGTGAATTTGGCTTGCTGCTCTTTTGAAAAGTGAGTTTCTTTTTTCAGTAGTATTACCTCTGGACCAAACGTCCAAAAAATAAATAAATAAATCGATAAAGAAACAATAAAAAAACAAAGGCATGAAATTTCCAGTCCTATTCAATAATAATCAGTGTGGTTTTGATTTTTTTAGGTGTGGTGGTGTTGATGGCTATGGGAAGGTCAGAATTAATAATTGCATGGTTACCTCCTCAAATGGTCATAGGCCATCCCTGTTTGTCTTTGTTCTTCTAGGTTTCAGAAAGTGCGAGGGTATCAGAGGAGGCAGTGTATTCTGGCTTTGCATTCTGGGCCGTTTACTTTGGAACCTGCCCTATTGAATGATGGCCCTTCAGTCAGCCAGATGGACTGGGTACTTCAGACCTTACTTACAGTTGTATCAAGACTAGGGCCAAAAGATTCTCAAAGCCTACATTTTTTGGGAAATACATTCAGTGGATTTTATTTATATTTCCAAATCAGAGGAGATTGGAAAACTACATATTTTAGCTCCACTTTCCAATATCTTGTACTACAGTGAGTTTTGAATGGCTCTAACTCATGTGATCTTTTCACATTTGACCACACTTCCAATCCAATGCTATAAAACTTATATTGGAAGTTGATTCAGTTATTGGTATTAAGGGTCAAGGTTATAATCTGTTTGTTGAGTTCTGGTCTAGAGTGAGATAAACACTTTATCATATAGACTTGCTTGGAAACACATCTGTAGGATGGGAAACATCTCCGTCATATGGTTTATTATGTGGTCTTAAGATATGACTTAATCTGGCCTTTATTTGTAATTGCCATCTTCAAAAGAAATCTCAATTTCATTTAAGGAGAGAGGTGGCATTATATAAGGGCTTCTTCTCTGAAAGTACTCTTGCATGATCTGAATCAGACATCCCAAGTTAACTTTAGAGGTTGGTCTACAAAGAAAGGTGCATTATTTTAAATGATACGCTAGATCACATTCAAAGATACTTGTAGTTTGGCTTCTTTTGACCGGAGCAGGGTGCCATGTGTTGGCTGTGCTCCTGTTTGAGTCATGCCTTTTCTGAATTTCCCTGGTTGTTTCTACTAGATGTGTGTGGTGTTTTACTTTCCATTAGAATGTGAAGCAATGGTTCCCTTCTGACTTGCGGGGAGACTTCTAGATGTCAAAGTAACCTGATGATTGGAAGCAAATGAAAATTTTAGAAGTCAGAGAAGAGGACCTTCAGGTCCCATGTCTCCCCTAGACCAGATTCTGTCTTTGGAAAAGTTATTTAATCTCTTGAGGCTTCAGCAAGCCAATCCCTTGAATCGTCATTATGTGGGTACTAGCTCCTACTGGTAGTGCAAAAAGGAAATGAGAAATTGTACAAATCTACTCTGCACAGTGGTTGGTACACAGTAGATATTCACCAAATGAGGATATCATTTTTTTTATTGCTGTCATGCTTTATTGCTGGCACAAGTAACTCTGAACTATGGTGTTTAAAGGATTAGAGAAGACCCTGTTGTTCGAAAGTTGGAGGAGGATGGGGAAAGCAGGAGTACCTTGCCTCATTTCTCATGCTTCAGACTTGTTTATTACAGTGGCAGGTTACCATGGAAACTTTCGGGATTAAGATGGCATTATTGAGTTAAGCATTCAACGAACACCTCGGGAAAGGAAAGCTATAGCATGTATGTGTGCCGTAAGTAGTTTTCAAGCGAGAGGGTAATTTGGGGGTGAAGAGGGGATGGCAGTTACTGACTTGCTCGTCTCCCAGAAATTCCTGAGCTCTTGCAGAGCTTTGTGATCCCGGGATGAAACTGTGATCTTCACCCCGCATTTGCCCCTTTGCAGACCATGCCCTACGTCGTCCAGAAATTATAAGCCAGAATTTCAAAATGGGAAGCCGCTCTCTACGTGGCAGGGAGTGTGGCTTTTCAAAATAGATTCTGAAGTCGAAAAGAACTCTGAGTGTTTTTTGAGAAGGGCTGACCTCTTTTCATGCCACTTACTGTGAATTAAAGCTGTGAGGAGAACCAGTTTGGGCATGCGGTGCGGCCCGGAGAGCCGAGAGCCACTGCTGCCAGGGAACAAGATTTGTGTTTCTAAGGAGATACAACAAAAAGGAGAATGCTTTAAGAGCCAGCGGCTGTCAGAGTGTAAAAGTATCTACGTTCAGAAAGGGAAATAGAAGTTGAATTAAGTAATTTTATACACACGTTACAGGGTGCCCTTCTGCTAGTAATTCTTAAATGCAAAAGCAAATAGTTGTGGCCACAAAGGGCTTAGTACATCTCAGCTGATTTTAGTTCTCAGACTCAAACTGGATCTGGTTGGTATTGACCTGCTCTGTGCATGTGATTTTAAGATGATCTGAGTCTTGTCTGTCATTTCGTTGGGTTGTATTAGTAACAGGGGACAAAGGGTGACATATCCCAGCAGAGGGTTGGGCAGTCACTTGACAATCTATTCGGAAGCCACGAGAGGAGGGAAACCTTAGTTGTGACAACTGGGGCAGCAAACAGTGTCTCCAATGCCAGCTGCAGTGCGCTTGCGAATGCGAGGTCCGTTATTAGTGTAGAAGAATGTCCTGAATGGGTTCATTGGATAAAGTCTCATCACAGGGCAGAATCACAGGGAGAGTGCACCAAAGAAAAATTACAGTACAGCTATATTTACTTAGTGCCTCTGCAATGGGGTTTTATTTTCCACAGTTGGAAAGGGAACCACCTGTCTCAACTGCTGATGTCAGAGAGCTCCCTCGAGACACAGGGCTGTTGGAAAGCACATGATACTGTATATATTTGCTCTTACGTCCATATCTGGCTCAGATTGGGTTTCAGATTTGTGCCCTATTGTGGAGTTCATTGAGCAGTGACTCCGAGGTGCCCTCCCACGTCACCATGTCCTTGTGAATTAAAAAGTCGCTCGTGCAAGCCCCTGTCGGGAGTGTTCCCTCAGCTTGCGATGCAAGTATTTACACTGCAGTAAAATGAATGACATGCGTATCGGGGTTATCAACTATGGATTCAGATTTGAAAGTGAGTATTAAGTGAGTACCAAGTGAGCGTTATCTCTGCACCTTGAAGTCAATATGCTGCTGTGTTTGGGCTTTTGTTTTATTTCTAATGATCAGGAAAAAAATGTGTATATCAGGTTTAGAGGGTTTATGTGTAGATTGCTAAAGAGGCCAAAAAAAAAAAAAAAAAAAAAACGAAGAAGAAAGAAAGAAAGAAAACAGAACAGTATGTACTTTTTCTTTTTCTTTCTTTCTTTCTTTCTTTTTTTTTTTTTTTTTTTTTTTTTTGCTGGTGGCATGTCAATATGGAGAAATTGAAGAGTGAATGAAATGCCTAATGCCTAATATGGAAAGACTGGATATTAATGACCGTGCATTTCAAGGAACCTATTGCATTATTATTTAATTCTTTTTTAAAAAACTTGTACAATTGCTGTTCCAGCTCTTTGTGCTGAGGGGAGATGAGATCCTTTAAATGGTGTTCCCTAAGGAAATGCAAGGGCCACTGCACTGCACAACTCCAGGGGGCACCGTTTATGTCATAGAGAGGACTCACGCTTGAACTATCCCGCTGACTATATGTCCAATCCCAGAAAATATGATGCTATCAACATTACTCAAACATTACATAAAAATAGAATTGTTACCAACAATTGCAGAAGGCTTGCTATTAGTGAAGTTATTCATTATTTTAATAGTGCCATGCATCTCAATTTGAATATCTTTACCAACTTGGAATTATATGGCTGTTACACAAAATAGGTGGAAAACAGAATCTCTGAGAGTATAAATTACATTCCTGGGCCACATCAAATCAATGTCCTATTAGGGATCAGAACCGGGGTTCTTAATTCCCAGCTTTCCCATGACTTGCACCTTCAATTAAATTAATATTTGAAATGATGCTTGGTATCTTTTCTCAAATCCTAAAAATAGAGTAAATAGGATGGGCTAAGACCCCTTGGTTCATCTAATCTTTCCCCCAGTGTAGGATTTTCCTCTGAACCATTAAAAGTGTTATAATATATGATTGATATTAATTAGTTTTCTGTAAAGTACTGCACTCCTTAACATGAACTGAACTAGAAATAAATATATTACCATGAATTAAGATTTTATTAGTTGCGAAGAAGAATTGGATGAAGGCACCTATGTGAAATCCTAAGTACAGGCGTCAAATTGAATTAATGCCAGCACTGCCTTGAGATTAATTTGAGTACTGAATAAGAAATAGTATACCATAACATAACTGTGTTTACTGAATCATTTTTGGCATCAAAAACTAAAGCTACATTACAGATGCATCAACAGGCTTTCCTCCCTTGGAAGAGAGAGGCGGGTGCATTTTGTAATTAAAGTGGATGTTACCCTCTGAAAAATGCCTCTGGACTCCAGGAAGAAAACTGTCTTCTTGAGAACATTGCATCCCAGTATATATCTCAGACTTTGCATACGTTCTGTTGCCCTGGACTTCTGCATCCTATTAAATTTTATAATATGATCAGCTCTATTTTCTACCCTCCCTCAGTCCAGAGTACTGGGTAGACCTCACTTTATAAATTTGCATCTCATTATTATGTATATGTTTTGGAAAATTGTGGAAAGTGTTGAAGAGATGTATAGGGTTGCTTCAGGGATGTTCTAGAAGGGATTCCTGATTATGTAGGGAGGATGGATTATATAGTACATAATGCAGAGCAGTGCAAGCAGAAGCCTGTAAAGCTCTAGTGATCACTCTTCCCAGCCTGTGATGTGAGGAGTGCCCCCTAGAGTTGTGCACTGCTGTGGCCCTGCTCTCCTCCCCCAGATTCACTCTGAAATTCCCTGATGCTGTAATTCATGAATTTTATTTGTGTGTACAATATCACTCACTTGAGGGAAGGTACAAAACTTGAGACCAGGGACTGTCAAACGGGAAGATTCTGTACCTTACATAAGTAATTTTGAATTTTCTACTAGCCACATTAAGAAAGAAGTAAATTTAATTTTAATGATATCTTTCATTTTCCCCAATACATCCAAAATATCATATTAACATCTAGTCAATATAAATTATTAATGAGAAATTTTCCATTTGATTTCTCATGCTAACACTTAGGAAATGCTATGCATAGTTTACAATTATAGCACATCTTAATTTTGACTGGATATATTTCAGGTGCTCAGCAGCCATATGTGGGTGGTGGCTACTGGATTGGGCAGCACAGTTAATTTTTGTATCAACTTTTTGGTGTTTCGTTACACAGAAAAATGACTTGCAAGATAAAAGAATCCTTAAATACCCAAGACAAAATATAACATATCCTTTATGTCATTTTATCAATTTAAAAAGTGATTATTTGATTGATCACTGGTTTTCAGGAAGAGTATGAATTCTAACACCATTTAATTGATAGGAGACTTGTGGCAAAATTGACTTGGTATTGAGTTATTTTGCTCCTGTGGCTTTGTTTTCCCTTCTTCCCCATAGATATCATCATTTTACAACACGATGGGATACTTTGTGGTTCTTCTCACATTTGCAAACCCCTAGTACCTTTTCACTCTCCATGCATCATATGGATGTCTTGTTTTTTAATAGAGAGACTTTTCAGACTTTTGACTCAAATAACTTTTGTGGCCAGCATAATGGAAAGAAACACTGTTTTCTGCACTTGTTGCTTCTCGTCTCTTTGGAGGTAGAGCCAGGTCAGGACCAGTATGAGGCTGGTCTTTACTTTTCCTCAGGTACACAGAGAAACCAGCAGACTCTAAGCATCCCTACAGCTGAGGTGGTCATTCTGTATGTACTCTCATGGAAACACAGCTTAATGTAAGACTTCAGAAGAAAGTGCTCTTTCTGCTTTGTTTCTAGACTTTTTATTTTATTTTTTTTAAGATGAGGAAGTCAGGCAAAGAGCAAACTTAGGCATCTACTATAATGTTGCTTGATGTTAAATTGAGGTTGAAGTATTTGTATGTGACTATAAAATGTCATTATTGAGTACTTATTATATGTCAAGCACTGGTTTCATACACATCTCATTTAACCCTATACCCACCATGAAAAATAGGTATTTATATTGCCATTTTTACTGTGGAGAATATGAGGTCAGATAGTTTAGTTACCTCACTTGGGATCACACAAATAACTCCTAAGTGGCCAATCAGCACTGACTGACCCCCAAGGTCATATTCTCAGAAAATGGGACCATGTTTTCAAACCAAGTCAGTGATACCCTTCAATGATGAAATCTGAACCAAAGGCAAAATACTACAGTTTTAGAGTTAGAGGTTTCCTTCACTTGATTTATTTAAGAAGTACATTCAGAGAAGACCTAATTCTATCCCATCTTTTGATAGAAAATATATCTACAAAACTGAAGGGGCTTTGTCCAAGGGCAGTCAAAGAATCAGAAAGGGATTCTGACATCGGGCCGCTTGATTCCTCCTCCACTGTGGTTTGTCTATGTAGGTTAATGGTGCTTTTGAGAAGAGAAGTTGAACATTTAGATTTTTTTTTTTTAACGGAAATGTAGCAGTCATTGGAAATTTGTATTATTATAAAGACTCCTTTTCTTTTTCCTCTATACATTTTAGACTTTTTATTGAAGGATAATCCAAATACTGAAAAAGTACATGTATCCTAGGTGTTCAGCTCTATGAATTTTCACTAACTGAACTTAGCCATGTAACTAGCAGTGACACCAAGAAATAGACCATAACGAGCTGTCTGGAGCCCCTTCCATGTCCTCATGTTCCCATGTCCTCAGTTCCCAACCATCACCAAATGCAATCTCTATTCATACTTCCAGATACATAAATTAGGGTTACCTGATTCTGTACTTATTTATGCAGAATAGGATAAGGTATGTACTTTTTTTTTTTTTTTTTTTTTTTTGGCATGTTTGGATCCTTTTGTTTCACCTTATGTTTCTGGGGATTTATCTATATTTTGGTGTATCACAGAAGTTCATTCATTTTCACCAATGTAGTTGGCTATACTTTCGAAGGATAAGAGCCCCCACAACCTGAATATTGTAAGTGGAATTAATAAGTGTATTGAAATCGATAGTATTTTAGTTGCTTTTTTCCAGAACGTCATCATCCATAGTTTCATTTGATTCATTCTAAAACAAAGTAAGTAATCATAAATCTAGGTAAGTAAACAAATAAAAAGGCAATAAACCTAAATAATAAATCAAAAACACAGCAGCACAGAACACATCAGCCATCTCCACGGTTGTGAAGCAAGGCTCGTCCCAGCAAACCGTTCTGGTCCTGTGTGTATATGTGCTTGTCGACAGAGGGTAATATCATAGAGAAGACAAAAAACACAGTCTGCAAAAACCCACGGGAGAGCGCCGAGTTGGAGTTCCCACTAAGTAGCTTCGCACGGCTGTGCAGAAGGTTAGGTGCGGCCTATTTTTAGGTGCCCTACGTGGAAGTGGAACCACTAAGATGGAGGGTGGAAAGTTAACACCTTAGGGGCTGTCAGAGAACTTTGCTTTGAAAAGAGGCAGGAAAAGAATCCCTTTCTGATCATCTGCTTGGGACAGAGGCCACCCTGATCTCCTTAAAGCATAATCGAGCTTTGGACCTGTCAAAAGGGAAACTCTTGCAAACTGCCTGTTAGAGATTATTTCCCAGGCATACAAATCAAGCTTTCTCATGTTAGTTTTCTTGTTGTTTCTTTCCATGGGACTTGCAAAGTGAAGAATTCTGTGTGGACATCCAGCATTGTATGAAGATGGCTCATGGTTTTCCGAGACTTTGTCCTTCCTGAGGTGTATCATTTACCTGGTCTTACTTTGTTTACTCCCTTGTCACCAGGGTTCCCTCCAAATGTTCTATTAGGGAATTTAGTGTGCCTGTGGCTACTCACTCAGCCCTAAAGGCAAATCTCCAGCTGGGAGACTTAGATGTCTCTGAAGCAAGATCTTCCACCTCCTGCTAAATTCAGTTGCATATGCAAAGAAAACAGATGACCGGGAAACTTTATTAACTCCCAATGAGACATCAACTACCCTGTGATACAGCCAAGGTTTAGTATGTCTGCTAATAATGCCATGGTAACATACTTGAGGCATATGACCGTTTCTCTCTCCACACCATGCAGTAATATCTCAGGTGATTTCCTTCAAATTAAAAAGGGGTAAGTTTTCCTTTGACCAAATGTAACGAGGTTTTCATTTAAGTGAGGAGAGTGTTCTGGTGTGAGAACGCAGAAGGGTTACTTTAAACTCTTATTTCCCTAGATGCTAGAGACTTTATTCCTCCATACAAAACCCTAAGTTCAGGATCCCTCCTCTCTTGTAAATCCTCTTTCTCCTGGTAACATCTTTTCTTACCTGCTGTAAAACCAAATCACATGTTAGTGTGTTAAATTGCATCTATATACAGGCATAAGCAAATAGTTACTATCCCACTAGTTTCATTTTTATTGTGCAGGTAGGGGCCTGGTCTCACACATGACTCGTGCCGCTTAATAGCATTCATGATAAAAAAGATGGAAACTCGCTGTTCCTCTGGGGCCACTATTGGGCTTTGTAAGAAACTCGGGTCTGTAGAAACCAGTTTGCTCATACTCAGTATGAGTGAAAGTAGTATATTTCATAAGTTCTCCTGTATTCCTTTCCTGGAATGGTTAGGAAATTAAATATCCATATTGCCAAGGAAGTGATGAAGCTCTACTCTTTCAGCAAACTTGAGTATGTGACTTTTCTTGCATACGCTTCCTGATTCCAGTACATTTGTGCAATGAAACATTTGGATTTGCTCCGTGCAAACGGGTCTTCCCAAGTTGCCTGTCTTCATCAAGGCGGACATATCATTGCAGTTGAGATGTGGCAGGGATCTGAGATGTGGTTGAATCTGGCCATCCTCTTTGACAGATAAGGAAACTGAGGCTCAGAGCCATGAAGTGGACTGCCCAAAGCTTAACTGTGGACTAATGACACACTGATTGAGGGCCAATGTACTTTTCACCATCCCTTTCCTTCCATTTTGGGCTAAATCGAGATTCAGAAAGTTCCTCTACTTCTCAGATAGAATTGAGCCACCTGTAATCACACTTTTTTTTGAGTATAGCTAAAACACAATGTTACATTAGTTTCACGTGTACAACATAGTGATTCGACAAGTTTAAATATTATGCTATGCTCATCACACGCATAGCTGCCATCTGTCACCATACAAGGCTGTTACAGTACCATGGAGTATATTCCTTCTGCTGTGCCTTTTATTCCCGTGACTATAAACCTCATGAACTTGGCCTTGGTTCCAGCCTCATTACCCCTTTTCTTGCGAAAATTCTAAATCATCAAAATAATGATCACCCAAGTGTAGGAAGAGTGATTTGCAGGAAAGGCCCACGAAACTGTGAGAACATTAACTCCAAGGAGCTAACGGTAAAGCTCTCATTCCTGTGGAGACAGTGAGCTTTCCCAGGAGAAGAGGATGAGCCAAACTCCCCAGGATATTTGGGGAGTCTAGAATGAACTTCGTGTCCGAGAACAGGGGTGCCACGTGAGAGCAGGCACATAGTGGCTGCCCATTTAGGAACAGACTGTGTCCCAGAAGTTCACTTGCTAGTCACTGGTTTGCAACTTGGAAGGCATTTTCCTCAGCCTGTCCATCTATGTTGTTTCAGGAAGAAGTCATGTCTTCAGCAACCCTTCCCTCACCTTCTAGAACTGCCCCTTCTAGTTGCCGGGGTGAAAACTCTCTTACTGAGAAATCTGCTCTGTAGAGGAGTCAAAAACATTTATGCTTCTTTTTCTTGGTATGGGCTTCTGATCTCTGTTAGATGCCAGCCAGGAAAAAGAAACAGGTCTAACAGATAGATGCCTTTGTATAAGTAACTGAAATCCCCTTTACCCTACCAAGGATGATTACGTTTTTGAACCAGAAATTTATGTAACTTAATTGATGAAATTTCAGATTGAGAAAGAAAGTGAAGACGCTGAGGGCATATGGGGGTCAGAAATCTGGCACCTCCTGTGAGGCAAGCTAATAAGAGTTGAGAGCTCTCCTCACCCTATAGTTCAGGGCTCAGAGAGGCTTTTTCCGAGTGCCAAAGAGTAACTTCTCTCAGTTGCTCATAAGGCTTGTCTCCTGAGTGGAATGTCGGTTACACTTGGTGCAATGGACAGAAATGGCTTCCTTTTAAACAGTGATGAATGTTTGAGACTTATATTGGATGTCAGGGGCTATTTCTATTTGCCACATTCCCTGTACATTAAGAAGGCATAGATCTAAACCTCAATCTCTATCTTCCTTTGAAAAAAAAGAATTGTTTCATTTTAATTTTGAATATAGAATTCACATGTTTATCACAGAAAATTTAAAAATTACAGAAAGACATTCATACACACACAAAGAAAATTAAAAAGAACTTACAATATCATCAACCACTGTTAACACCTTAGTACATGTTCTGCTGGTCCTCCTTCCTTTTTTCTTTCTGAGTGTATATATTGATTTGTAAATTGTTTTAATTATAGTTTTTTCAAACATAATTTAAAACCTTAATGTATTTTGAACACTTTTTCATTTTCTATTAAATGTATTTTGCAACAGTTTTTAATGTTAGCATTGAATATACATATATGTAATGAATGTATATATATAAATGTATGAATGAATATTTCATACACATATTCATTCATATATGAATATATATAAAATACAGCAATATACATATTGCTGTATAATTTATTTAACTAGACGATTACTGTTGGACATTTACAATGCTTTCAAGTTCTCAGTGATATAAATAATGTAGCTTTGGCTCTCCTCACACCCAAAATCTTTGGACACATGCCCCCTGCTGTGTCCTTAAGATGAATTTCTCGAAGTAGAATTTCTGGGTTTCTGGGGATGCCCATTTTTAACATTTTTGATACATATTACCTACTTGTCCTCTAGAAAAATTTGTACCCATTTATAATCCTACCAGTAGTATTTGACATCTACTTTTGAGTGAGTTTCTAAATGTGGAGGTCATTCTTAGAAATGTTTTTGGTCAAGAAAGTTTTCTCAAAAATCCTGTGTGCCAGGGGGCAAGCAAATATAAAGTAAGATTTTATGTAAGTCATTACAAAATTTAGCTTAGGCCTTAAGCTAATTGCTTTTTTTAAGATGGGAATTTATTTCTTTTTGACATCCCCACATTTTTAGGATACATACTCACTCTGCTAAAATTAAAGTCAAATATTAAAGCACTGGAAAGATCTACAACAGAAACAAAAGCAAAATCACCAAACCTTTCTGGAGCTTGTCTGATGGGATTAAAAAAAGAAGAAGAAAGAAAGAGAAAACAAAATGAAAACAAAAACCACACTTTGCTTATTTAATTCTTCCGTTTTGAGACTACTTGAGAAATACAATTTACTTCCCTAAAATCAAGAAGAGTTAAGCTCATTAGGACCTAAGCTCTAGAAAAAAGTACCAGGGGGAACTGTTTGACTAACAAATTTTTTCAATTTAGTGATTTGCATACCTCAGTTTTCCCTAGCCCTCACTAAGTTCCTTAGGGGATAAAATAATCTTACCGAATGAATTGTTGTGTTCGTGAGGTTAGGTAGCACTTCAAATTTTTAGATAGTGTTACATTTAACAAAATATGTGCTTTATTTTCAGTTTCAGTAAAAAAAAAAAAAAAAAGGTAAATAATCCTATTGAGTATTTCTTGTTTATACAATCAATAACACACTGCATTAGAGATGAATTAACCTGAAGTAATTCAGGTAAATGAAAATGTCTGTAGAGGCACAAATATGACAGAATTAAGTAAACAAAAGCAGATTTTCACCATCCTTTTATTCTCTCTTATCTGTGGACCTAATAAGCGTCCTTTTTGCCTTAGTTTCGATTAGTTCAATTCACTGCAGCTCATATTAATTTTCACTTTTTTGTCGTTGTTGTTCTAATGTGTTTGGCAAGAACAGATTTTTGAGGTCTATGTTAAAATACAGGCTGACTCATTTGCATAGAGCTGTTGTGCAGATTTTATTGGGGATAAAAGATGTGTTGCTGAGGTTGTCTATCACCTTCAGTTTATTTGAAAATAAATAAGTAAATGAATGAACTCAAGCAGGCATTAAAGCTGTCCACTGACTTTCTTCTATTTGTTTCCCCAAAAATGCTTTGTTCACTTTGACAGGATTGTGGCAGTTCTGTGCAAAATAAGACTTGATTTGAGAGTGTTTATAGGCCAGAGGTCTCTGATACACCCTGCCTTGCCACTAACTTTTGTGCCCTGCATGGCCTTAGCTTCAGACATGTCTCAGAGGCTCAGAGCGTGTGCTCAGAAACTGACATGGGGTATCAGAATCAATTAGCCCCTCTAGGAATTAAAAGCAAGCAATTGAATGCCTGTTAGCAATGATTAACCTTAAAAATATTAGCAATTCTGGGCAGATCCCTTTCCTTTCTGGAAGAGTGCTCTAGGCAGGCAGCATTCCCAGGAACGTTGTTTTCCAGCTATGTAGGCTCTCCTGGATATAAAGTTCTGCAGGGGTCTTTGCTGTGCTTTTGATTTGGGGGTGAATATTATTCTTATATATGAAACTTAGCTCTTCCTAGAAGGGTTTTCAGAGATCTATATGCCCTTTCCAGTTACTACCTAAACCCTCGGCTTTAAAAACAAAACAAAACAAAACAAAATAAAATTTTTCTCAGTTATAAAATGAGTACACAGATAATCTTTATTGAGTTGTTTTGAGGACCAAAATTGATTGAAATTTGTTATCTAAAATGCTGATCTTATGTCAAGCTCTGGTAAGCTCTTCTGCAGATGTTTTCTTCTCCAGTTTTCTTTCCTTTTAAGTTTCAGCCTTAAATTTGTCCTTATATCTCCATTTAAGTTTATAAAAACAAATGGGCAAAGATATTTATACTCATAGCTCTTTACTTCTGAGTTCTCACCTGTATGCAATAATGACATCAAAACAAATTGTCTTTGCTGTTGTCTGCTTGGGAGTTTGTTTGATTGTGTTTACTTTTTTTTTTAAGGGGCAAATATCTGAATAGAGTGGGAAAAGCCTATGGTTTGGGGATAGCAGTGGGGAAATGTTGCGTACTTTGTCAAATATTTTTGTTATAGAGTGGAATTATTCTCTTGAAGGTGTATTTTCTCTCTTGTTATCAACTGAGGCTAGATCTCTTGCCTTCACCGATGTTGGAGTCTTGGGAAACGTTAACAAAGCTAGTGGGGGGGGGGAAATTCCATTGGGGATGGAATCTAGGCTCTGTGAAGATATGGAACATTATGGGCACTCAACAGATGTTAATAAATACCTCCTTCTATTGTTGGGACAAAGTGGGGTTGATTTGGGTGTGAATTGTAATGGTTAGTGAAAGGACCTTGTACTTAAAAAGGGTGTGTTTGAAGGAGAAGAGGAATCTGGATATAAAGCAAAGCAGCATTGTTTTTTCGTATCAAATTATTCTTTGTTTTTAAGGGCTGTCGTCCCCCTAAAATTGTCAGCTCCCTTGTGTCCATGTCATATGCCTTCTTGGCAGGCCTTGCAATACGTTGCTGTGGACACAGTAAGATTTCAATAGGTCCTTGTTGATTGAAACCAAACATTTGGAAATCTTAGAGGCAGAGTTGACGAAGAGGTATGAGGAGGGCTGCAGAGAGAGAGGAAGAGAAAAAACAGTCAAGGCAGAGAGAGAATTAAATATAGAACCTGCCTGGGAAGCCAGAAAAGAGCAAGGTTGGTGAGCAACTAACAGTTTATGTTCTCCTGAGAAAAGGAAAAAAAAAAAAAATGGACAGGAGAGAATTTTTAATCTGAAGAGCTAATTAACCAAATTATAAGACCTCAAAAATATCCCTCTCGTTAGAGTTATAATTTTGAGACTTAACCAAAAATATGGTGTCCCAAGAACCTATTTAAACTTTGAATTGTACAGTAATAGAAACTTGAGGGGAAATGCAATACGCTGTGGTTTATAAATCTTTTCAGTATTTTGACTCCTAACTAACCCTCTTTGTGATGGTGAAAGAAAAAAATGTATATAAAACCACCTGTGGTTTCAGTGAATGTGCTGATCTGATTAAGAAAAAGTGGAATTAGGTGGCCAAAAGATGAATAAGAACACTACAACAGCACAATGTGAGCAGGTTAAAATATCAAAAACAATAATATAAAATATTCCAGTGTAAAGAACTTCTGCTAAATGTGTGAACATGATTTAAAAAATATATATTTATCAATATCATATGTACAAAATATACATTTTACAAATATATAAATATATTATAAATTTATGCATAATGAATGCCTTGCATTCGATGAACACAATTAAAAGTATCAGAGAAAACTCACCACAAGGATCACCTGACAATAATTAATAAACATCAACTCTTCCTGGTCAAGTGACCAATATTATTTCACAGTTGACTGTGTTGAAGGTTGAGCCAATGACCTTTGCCCTGAATTTTAATAATTTACTGTAGTTTTACATTAAATCGGAATATAATTGGGAAGAAAATTAGTGTTTCTTTGTGGGGAGTGCAGAGTAATGCCACTAATTGCAGGTATAAAAGCCTTCCCGAGGTTATATTTTCCTGTTCTTTCTTGACTTAGAAAATTAAAACTACAGTAATTTTCCGCTATTTGTAAGAGGGAAAAACATGCCAGTGAAATGTATTCGGCTAACTGAAAATGTCAAAGCTGTGGGCCATCTTTTTATGTCCAGTAATGACAAACTGTCAATTTCATCACGATTCAGGAATTTACTGGCAACTTGTTGCAGATATCAGACTCGAAAAATACCTTCTAACACATGTGATCTGAAAAAAGAAACTGATTTTTGTTTGTTTGATTTTCCTTCCTTTCCCTTTAATCTTTGAGCAACTTTACTTCTAAAATGCGTTACAGCAAATCACCATTTCTTTTTTCTTTAGAAAGAGATGAACAAGAGAGAACGCATTAAATTAACCTTAGTAGAACAGGAGATTAAATTAATAGTGCTTTAAAATTATTTTTAGATACCTGCGGGATTTTTTTTTCAGAGAAGTTATTATCAAGGAAAATAATTGAGCTGATTTTAAAAGTATATTAGGTTTAACATTTCATTAAAAACACATATATTCACAAATCTATGTACCATGTGTGCCTCTCTCTGGAACTGGGAAGGGTTAAATCAGACCACTATGGTGTTATGGGAAGTGTTTTCAGTGACATCTAGTACCTTGAGTTTGTTATGTATTCAATATGTATGTCATCATAAAACAGTGCACCTGCATTAGTCTTCACTGTCTCAGAGTAGAAGCTGAGAAATTAAAAAAAAAAAAAAAAAATTAAAAAGCTCCAGAAATGAATATTCTTGCTAGTAATGTGTCAGTATTTTTCCCTTACTCCACGGACATTCTTGGTCTCAAATGCAAACTGCACAACCCAGGCACTAGGGTTGGAATCCAGTGTTTATTCAAAAAGGCACCCTAAGGCAGCTGGAGTGGAAACGCTACATGTATGAAAAAAAGGCAGCCGGGAAACTCAGCTGATCTGGGCACAGCAGCAGCAACTGTATTTACTAACACTTGTTTTCTGGGAGCCTATGAGAGAAATGGAAATAATTAGAGAGAACCTGAAAGGGTGGTATTTTGTTCCTTGTTTTCCTTATAAGGAGCAAAGCAAATTGCAGTAACACTTCGGGAGCTGGTATTCCCTACTGCCCCGGGGACAGCTGATTCCTGGGAGGGGGACTTTGTTTATACCTTAACAAATACAGCCGGTTTTGTTGATTAAACAGCTAAAAAAAAAAAAAAAATCCTTGCCCCATTCTCTGCTTTCAAACACTTCCCCCATTAGAAAATGTCTCATAAAAATGCATCACGTGATAAGCTCTTGCTTTAGTCCCAAAAGGAGCTTGAGTCCACTGGAGGTCTTAGAATTTGAATCCTTAGGGAGTACACGTTTTAGCAAAGAGTATAGTTACTCTGTCATGAAACAGGCAGCTTTGCCACTTGCTTGTTTTGGAAGGAAAATAAATTAAAAAAAGATTGCAGGGGATTTTAGTTATTATATGGCCAGGGCTCCGTTTAGAGTCTGTGGCATTCAAAGCTGGCTTTAGTCACAGCATGATGCTTGAAGCCTCCAAAAGTCCAAGTGCTTCCTTTCTTTCTTTCTTCTTTCCGTTTTTTTTTTTTTTTTTCAAGCGTTACTTCACTGAGGCAGAGGGCTGCCTTTGAGTGACGTCACGAGTTTGAGCAGCAAGCTGCACAGGAGAAGGGAGGCTGGGTGAGTGACAGCCCAGCCTACTTTTTAATAGCTTTGTCATGTGACTGGGGACTGTAGTAAGACAGGTGCCTTCAGTTCACTCTCAGTAAGGGGCTGGTTGCCTGCATGAGTGTGTGCTCTGTGTCACTGTGGATTGGAGTTGAAAAAGCTTAACTGGCGTCATTCAGGAGCTGGATGGCGTGGGACATGTGCAACCAGGACTCTGTATGGAGTGACATCGAGGTGAGCTGGGGCTGGGCTGGGCATTGTAGGACTGGGGCTTCCCTCCCTCCCGATGCACTGATTCCTGTAAGGGGGGGAAGGGCTTGGACAAGGAGAGGCGGCAGAAAAGTAGCCTGGGCAGGAGCTTTTGGAAGGGAATCTCAATCTTATCTTAACTCCAATAAGTTTGCTATTTTAAGGTGGCTCTGAGCTCCCTTGAGCAAATCAAAGCTTAGCTGCTGTCACCCGTATCTGTTGCAGTTGGAAACTCTTTCCATGTGCCTTTGGCTCTGTTTCTACTCATATGCAATATTTATGCTCTAAGATATTGATATGAATCAGAAGCTGAAGTCTTTCCAGTGGTGTTTAGTGGCCCGGTTGGAAAAATGCCATTTCTATTTATAATAAGATGAAGATAAAAATATTAAAATGGATGTGCTCAAATATAGTCAGTTTTGACTCGAGTCCGGATTTTTTTCCCCCCACTCTCTCTGTTCATCAGACAGAGAACTCACAAAATCCTAAATAATCCTGCTAGGCTATTTTAGATTGCTTTCCCCACAGCACACAAAACAACGAAGCTGATTCCCTTAAAACACCTATATGTGGTTGAAAGATTTGGCCAGCAAATAAAAAATATATCTCTGCCTTACGATGCAAGGTTTTCCATTAGCGTCGGTGGCAGGGAAGCCAATGGTTAAATCTCTCTGTACCACGGAGAGCTGCCTGAAGCCGGAGAGAGGAGTTTATGCAAGGCTGTGTGTGGGGCTGCTCGCTGCTTGTGTAAAAATAGACGGCAATACATCAATTCCACAGTCTCTGCTGGCCACAATTCATACAGGGGGAGAAAAGCAAGCCGTTTCCTCATAATCTCTGGAGCCTACAGTGACTAACAGGGGGACGGAGAACTGCGGCGTGTTTGCATTCAGCACAACGGAATGTTCTCGGAAAGTTTGGGCAACTTGGGGAAAGAAGCTAAACTTTCTGTGGACCGCGATGAGATGGAGCCCAATTGCATTGCACGGGGGATCGGAGCTGCAAACAATGACTCTGGCAGAAGCTGCTGCTAGTGCTTCCTCTGGGTAGCTGGGGGCACGTAGGGTGAGGGGGAGGATCGGGACCACACGTGATTTGATTAAATAAGATGTCCATGTGGTGCAGCGATACACATCTAAAGTGAAAATAATTTGGCCGGGGCCGTCTGCGAACGCATTTCTCCTCTCTAGCGAGCCATGCCCTGCGTTCTTAACTCTTTACCAGGATTTGCACATGTGGGCTCGGCTTGCCCTCTCCTGCCTTGGCAGATGGCCCTCACGGATCCTGAATGTCCTTATCTTGTCGTGATTTCTTGGTAAGGTGGGAGAGGTCTGGATGATTCATATGTCCTGTCGCTCTTGGGAGTCAGGGTTCCAAGTGGCTTGGAGTCCTGATTGTCTTGGAGGAGCCGGAGCGTCCTGTGTCTGGTTGTCTGGCTGGCAGTGTGGGGCTCAGCTGCTGTAGTTTCATTTTTCCATCATGTATTATTCCTGATGCTGTTGGGAGTGGATATGGAAATATGGAGGATTTGTTTTAATCACTGGGATTCCTGCAGTCATTTTCAAGGAGGCATCAGAGCCATTTAGAACAGGGGCCCTTTTATGTTTTTCTGAAGGAGGTGCGTTCCCGGGCTAAGCGTCCAGCCGTGGATTGAGTTGTCGGTCGGCTGAGACTGGCCAGTCGCCTCTTGCACCGGAGGCAGTGAGCTACTAGAAGCTCTGCCTTTGCGGCGGCAGCTCTGGGAATCACCTCGGCCAGTCTAACATATTACGAGCAGCAGGTAGCAGAGGCAGCTTTCATTTTTTGAATCATTAATGTTTGCTGTCATCCTAAAACGTATTATGCCCTTTTGCACATAATGACAGGACAGCACAGTGGTTAATAAAGGCCTGTATCACTGTAGCTACTCAGAATCCCCAGTGTTTCACAGTTTAATGAAGGTGATGTACAATAAGGTTACCAAGATTGATAGAGACAATTCACATGACACACACTCCACTAAGACTTGTCATTCTTTACTGCCCCCCGCCCTGCTCCTTTTTCCCTGTCCTCGCTAATTTTTTTCCTAAGAAGTAAGAATTCTTTTTTCATTAATATAATTAATGTGGCCACGTCCACTCTTTCTTCTCTCTCTCTTTAAAATTTACCATCAATGGCACAAAAACCTCCAAAAGGTTAATGGAGAATTATACTTAATTATGATGATTCATTATCATCAGTGCAGTTAAGCTAATTTATTGTCTGCTCCTTAACTAAGAGAAAAGTCTGTTGGGGTGAAAAAACGTACAATAATTAGCCTTTTGTGTTTAGTGACTGCTTTATCCTCTTAAATCTTATTATAAAATTAAGGCTACGGTTGGGAAATAGCTGTCATAGTTGCAAAGAGGCAGTAGAATGCGTCTCTGTAATTGCGATACAGCACACCTGTTACAGATGTATAGGGAAGCAGTAAATATCAGCATGTCAGATGAGGACAGTTACAGGGCTCGGACTGTTAAGTCTGGCATCATCCAAAGGCCAAATATAAATTAATAACAGGAACACCTGCTACCACTAATGTGTTTTAGATTATCAGGATAATGCCACATTCAGAAACCCAGATTTTATTAGCATGTCAACATTGGCAAGAGCACATGCACATTTTCAACCGTAACATAAGAGCAAAAAATGAGAGAGAACGAGAGGAAAGGAAAGAAGTGTGTGAATTACAGCGCAGCAAAATGCCAGAAATTAATCTGGTCTTTTTAATGGTCAAAAGTTACTTTAAAAAAATGCATGTTCCCGAGAGGGTGCAGGGTTTTGAACGAGCCATGACCTGGAGAAAGCAACGAAGGAGAGAGACCGCAAGAAGTTGCTCACCAATCCATAAGGCATTCCAGCATTCCAAAGCACAGTTCCTAAGGTGTGCTATCCACGACAGGAACTTAAGCTGGATGGAGAGCTCCCACATGATTTCTACCCTCGTTTGATTTTTCTGTTGCCGTTTTTGCTGTTGATGCTTTTCTGGATAAGGACTATCCCTCAATGCAATCCCAGCGGGGTTTGCACCACTGGAAAAGTTATCCCCTGGTCTCTGGATTGATCGTGCTGTAGAAGAGTTAACACCGTGTGTTTGTCCTTGGAGGATAAGCAATATGGGCATGTATGGAGCCTGAGAAGTGTCACACCCATAACAGAACGCAAACATTGTACCAGAAAAAAAAAAAAAATCTCCCCCGCCCGTCCCCCGCTTCCTTATAAACCTAGTCAAGTATACCGATCTGCAACTCGGGGCTACCTCGGATAATAAAAACGGAATGACCTATAAAATGATAAGAAAAGAGTTAGGTGGAGAGCTTTGCCTTTTCTTTTTGCATTCCCTTTGTGCCCGCCGTTTGGGATCTCGCTGGGGCCTGGCGGTCTTAGGGAAGAATCGCAGTCATCTTCAGGCTGCTCCCAGCCTCCCCTTACCAACTGCTGACTCCATTACCCAGTCCCTACTTCTCAGCATGGTGCTTATGCTCACGCTGCCGCATATGACCCGTGTAATGTCGCCTGCCAG
The DNA here is from genome assembly GCF_020171115.1 of Neogale vison. Taxonomy (NCBI): domain Eukaryota; kingdom Metazoa; phylum Chordata; class Mammalia; order Carnivora; family Mustelidae; genus Neogale; species Neogale vison. The sequence continues at coordinate 49,647,438 of NC_058101.1, forward strand.
GGATGACAGGGGTCCTCAAGGGGAAAAAAAAAAAAAAATCTGCATAAAACTTATTTTATTCAAAACCTAAATGTCAAGTGGGATCTTCCGCTTCGTGCCCAGCTGCTGCCTGGATGTGAGCAACTCCACAGCATCTCTCCTGACCTTGGAAGGTAGGGTCGTGAGGATGCCACCTTAGAGTGTGTGTCTACTGATGTAGACACCTTGGTTTGCAGGTGGGTAAAGTCCTGTGGCTTGCCATCCCAGGTCCCTGCAGTAGGAAACTTCTACAGGGTTCTTCACAGGATGCAGTGAGGAAACCCGCAGTCCGATGGCCAATTTGAGGTTAGAAGACCATCTCTTCCCTAAGGTGGCCCACTTTTTTTTCAAAAAGCCATAGTGTGGGACAACTGAACGGCCACCTACTCCACGCAAGGAAGTGAAAGACTGTGTCAGACTGAAATAGTCTTGCTGACCAGCAGCCCAGCCATCATACAGACTATGTTAAACCTCTCAGTGGATTTAAATCATGTAAAAACTCCAAAGAAAAAGAGTTCTTTTGAATTCACTGAGAGCATAGTTTAAGAATACATACATGATGAAAAAAATATAATTGTGGAGTGCTCTAGTGGTTTTTCCTTTGGAGCTGTCAGGCAATCCCAACTACACGTGCACACACACACACACACACTCACACACACACACCCCGACACACATTACTTGTAACTGAAACATAGTGATAGATATAAAGATCATACAGAGAAAAGTATGACTTTTGTCCCCATCTCAAGGAACTTATTTTTGACCTGTTCAAGGTGCTGTGCTATAGCTCATGAAAAGTCAAGTTGAGAGCGAAAGATCGAAATAACAATTCAAGAGAACCATAGGCAAGTAAAAGGGCTTTCCTCATTTGTTCCTAACAGAATTATGTGGATTATAATGGTTAAAATGGGTAAAGTTTTCCTGGTAGAGTTCTTATACTATTATTTTTCATTGAGTGATTGTTTGTTTTGTTTCTATTATTGTGAGATGGTAAATCCAAGGTAAAATCAAATTTGTGTTCCTCCTTCAAGAGCTTATACTCAGGGTAGAGTAAAATTTTGCATATGGTTAACCAGAAAACAACTTGAAACTCAAGTGCTAACCATCAAAAAGGTGCAAATACAGTTGATTTCTAACTGGAAGAATCAGAGAGGGCTTCATGGAAACATGGCACTTCTCATGAATTTGGAGGCAGAATTTTGGATGGAATAGATCAGGCACAATATCCTTTAAGAGCAAAGTAAGTAAAGGAATTTGGGATTTTTTTTTTTTTTCTGGTGACTAAAACCCTGGAAACCAGCTTTGGTGGTGAGGTTGAATTAACCAGGCTTAATTCCTATCACATGCTATTGCAGTTTAATAAATTCCTGCAGTTAATGAAAGCTTTTTTTTTTTTCCCCCTGCCTCCTGCAGTGTGCTGCTCTGGTTGGTGAAGACCAGCCTCTTTGCCCAGATCTTCCTGAACTTGACCTTTCTGAACTAGACGTGAACGACTTGGATACAGACAGCTTTCTGGGTGGACTCAAGTGGTGCAGTGACCAATCAGAAATAATATCCAATCAGTACAACAATGAGCCTTCAAACATATTTGAGGTAAGGGCATCCCTTGGTGAAAATTATTTTCTCATTGACCTGGGCTTGGGCCACAATATGATTATTGGCCTGAAAGCAGAATGCGTTCTTACTTTGCAGTCATCAAAAGACTTTTTATCACAGGTAGGCATTTCCAGTTTTGTGGAAAAACGATGTTTGCAAAATAAATGGATTTTGTTGTTGTTTTGAGAATTAAGGGGCGGAGGGCCCCCAACAGAGTGCATTAAACTGTGTTGAAATACTAAAGGGGTTGTGAAAGAATTAGTGACAACGAAGAACAAAAGTCTAAACCTGTTTATTCCTGTCTATTTCCCACAGAAAAGGGCCTCATGTAAATTAATGTAAAATGTAAAAGAATGCGTTTTTTTTTAATCCAAGAGATTAGATGTCTACCTTTATTTGCCTCACAAAGTAAGCGAGCAGTTATTCTTATTGTTATTTTGTGATCATACCTCTGATTTCTCTCTGTCATAGAAACTTCGAAACACAGCTGCTCTACTATTTACTTATAAATTAGTGAAAATTTGCTTACCTTTCAATAGTGAGAATTACTTCCCAGGCTCCAGACTCTTATTATAAGCCTACCCTATAATAAGGAATGTTAATCTACTCCTATTAAAGTGTTACTTTGAAAAAAAGTTCTTTCTCACAAGAGCAGCCCTCATTTACTTGAAAATAAATGGTTTCTTGTAGGGACAGACATCGAGTGCTCTGGCAAACGAATTTAATAAACATCGTCAAATCAACTACTTTTCAATATCACGGCACCCACATCTCCATCATCATCTGACTTCTCCCTAATATGGGCCAGGCTCCATGCAAAGCACTTGAAGTGTATTTTTTAATCCCACCAGCAGAGACATTTTTTAAACCTCAGTGTATTTGGTTGAAATCTCGAGTCATTAAGAAAGCCAATTTTACAATATTTATTGAGTTTTTCCAGCACCCAGCACATAAAAGCCACTGAATAAATGTTTATTGAGTCATTAAGAAAACCAATTTTGCAATATTTACCGGGATTTTTTAGCACCCAGCACACAGAAGGTGTTGAATAAATGTGTGTTGACTAATGAGTGAATAGTGACTATATTAGTATTAATAACAGTAATAATGAATGATAACAACAGCGGCCAACATTTGGAGACCCCCCTGCTCTATAGGTTTCTTCTCACATCTCCCTCAAAACAGCATATTTTTTAGGTACCTTGAGTGTCATTTCCACTTTGCCTATGCAGACACCGAGTCTCAGAGAGGTTAAGTGATTTTCCCCAAGGCACACAGTTGACAAATAAAGACCAGGGAATTGAACCCCAAATCGATCTGACTTCCTAGTCTATATCACTGATCAAAAAAAAAAGAAAAATACAGTAACAGTGAGGTTGGGTGACAACCATCCTTTACAAAGACGTATGAAGCCGCTGCTTTGCTGACTATATTTAAAAATAGAACAGACTCCTTCCTTTCAGTGTTAGTTGACGTGGAAGCAGGGATTGCTGGGTGGGGGAGCTGGGGTGGCTGTAGGTTCTGGCCAGAACTAAGATCTTCTAAGATGTCTGAACAGAGTCTTAGAAGAGTGCTGAAGGCGGGGGAGTCAGGGCTGTGGAGAAGACACCCTGAAGGTCTGTGGTTAGTTACACTTCCCAGGCTTCTCAGCCAGGTCTTAGAAAGTTCATGTGAGGACTTGGCTAGTTAGAACTGGTAAATTGAACATTCCTCATTCAGTACACTTGTCAGGCGACAGGCCCGTTTTTAAGTCATGCTGCATTAAGTAAATAGTACTTTAAAAAATGTCCATCTCTATAGACCGCTTATCTAAAAATCGGCTATTCCATGTTGGATAATTGCCATGCATTTTGCAGATGCCGGCTAGGGAGTTATGGAGAGTTCGGAGTCGGGGGTGGTCCGTGCCTTCCTGGTGGGCTAGTTTCGAAAAATCCCTTCAGCATGACTTCGCGTCCCCATGTTTGGTGTGGTGGCATCAGCATCAGTATTTCTCATTTATACCTTTAGGAGACTTCGCACACCAACTAGTTATATATAGATACTTTAATCTGTACGAAGACATCCCTTTCCCTTCCCTGTATAACTTTCTACCACTGATAGAATTGTTTTCTGTGCTCTAAAACACAGGGTTCATTTAATTTACTTTTTCATGAGCTCATTTTAAACCAGTGACTCTCCACTCAGAGTGTTTTTGCCCCCCAAGGGACATTTAGCAGTGTCTGGAGAGAGGTTTGATGTTTAGGTCTGAAAGCAAGAGGCTGCTTCTGGCATTTCATGGGTGGAGACCGGTGTTGTTGCTAACTATCCCACAGAGCCCAGGACAGCTTCTCACAACAAAGAACTATTTGGCCCTAAAATGACAATAGTGCTGAGGCTGAGAACCCCTAAAAAAAAAAAAAAAAAAAGGACACTGAAATTCCCTTTTATAAAACAGCTAGGATAAGCTGGTCAGCTTTCAGAGAGAAGATACAGGATCATTAAGAGACAGGATATGAAGAATCAGAAGCCACATAAAATTATGGAGATGGCTAGGGCCCTGGGACGGAGATGTCAGGAATTCTCTTAGTGACAGCGAAAGTGACCGTTTAGATAACCTGTAACAATTTTCTCTGATGTCACAAACCTCATTCTTCTTTGCCTGTGCAAAGGGTAAGGCCGTATGTGGCAACACTGTGACACACAGCAGCGGCTTCCCGAGCATTTGCATACAGCCAAGATGCCTCTACTCTTTGCCCTCTAGCGTTAAACTCAGACATCTCTTCTATAACAGGAGAAAAAAAAAATGTGTGTGGAGCACAGGTGGAATTTGAAAATCGTCTCTCCCTGTGAGGGAGGTCCGGAGGCAGGCAGTAACCCTTGATGGGCCACAGCTCTGGGGTGCTTTCTTCAAAGCTGCCTTTCACTGAAGCCCTTCCCAGAGCCTGTGCCTTTAAGCCTCTCCCCGTGGACTTTACCCGTGCTCACTTTCTTCCAGTTCTCAAAGCCCTGCCTCATCACATTTGTGAAGGCCTTGTACTTGAGCAAGCCAAACAGTCACGGTTTCCACCACCTCAGATCTGCCAATAACAAGCATGATCTACTGCTGATTCCCAGAATAAAATGAGGCACCAAGCAGTTCAACACTTTCCCTAACTCAAGTAGCCTATCGATGACACCCCAGGAAACTGGCCACAGGATTTCTGGATTCTAATCAAAGGGGAGAGAAAGGGGTATTTAGAGATACAGACAGGATATAGAAAGTCTATGGATAGTAGAGCCGAATGTTAAAACCTTGGGGAGTAAATAGAAATTTCTTCCTTTGGCTTCTTCCATACATTTGAATCTAAGTTTAATTTTTATTTGACTTTATTTTTTTAACATCTATTTATTTATTTGAGAGAGAGAAAGAGAAAGAGAGAGAGAGAGAGAGAGAGAGTGCACGCGCACAAGCAGGGGAAGGGGCAGAGGGAGAGGGAGAGAATCCCAAGCAGACTCCATGCTGAGTGCAGAGCCTGACGCGGGGATCCATCTCACCACCCCAAGATCATGACCTGAGCTGAAATCAAGAGCCGGCCGCTTCACTGACCAAGGGAACTAGGCACCCCTATTTTTATTTGATTTTAAGAGAAAACAAGAACATAATTGAATGTCCCACTTTAGGAAGGAGTGAATTCCTCAGTGAGAGAAAGAGGTGCCAATATGCAGTTGTCCACGTTGGTTGAGAAACTGGACACACAAACAGCAGTCTCTGGTTATATGACCTATGCTGGATGTGTAAATGCAGGTGACCAGGTTTTATTCAGAAGCCACTTAGAAAAACAGGACACAGGCTATTTGGGTGCAGCCTCTAGTGAATCTGACCCATGTGTCAGGAAAACAGGATGCTGTCTCTGGACGGGTTGGTAGCAAGATTTATGTTTCAGAATATTGCAACATAACTTCCTTCCCTCTCTTGCCTTTGTGCATTGTTTGAAGAAAGGGAATAAAGGAGTGCTTTTACAGCATGGAGGTATGTAAGGATGGGTGGCCCCAGGATTAGTGTAAATAGCACACTGGCCCTTCTGGTCACCATAGGCCCCCTTGTCCCTGCTTCCTTTAAACATCTGCTTTCGATGCCTTCTTGATGCAACTGAATGAGCATCTTCCATTCATTCGTCTGTTACTTCTGAATGCAGCTACTTGGGGTTCTTTAGAACATGGCAATTGAGAATGTAGCTGTCTCTAGGTCATGACTCATAATATGTTCTGAAGTCTGCCTTTGCTAGTGGGGAGACAAGGGTCCACAGCTGCAGCCAGCATTCATATCATGGGGGTGCTCAGTAAGGTCTGATACTGTGGACTTTGGCGGGAGATAAAGGGTGAGGTGGTTTCCCGTTATCTGTCTGTAAGGTGTCCTGTCATGCCAACAAGGGAATGGTGGTCAGAAGCTTTCGAGAATGCCTGGTTATTCTGATGGGAATGCAAGTGATTTGATACTTTTTCTTTTGACTTTCAGTTGTATTCTCTCTCTCTCTCTCTTTTTTTTTTCCCTAAAATGGGCATATGTTACGTACTTATCAAAAAGTTTCAGAGAACTTGGCTATTCAGATGACTGAGCATTTGGGGATCAGAGCACTTGCTTGTCTTGTTCACTGAAGTTTTTCTAGATGTTTTGTTGGAAAACAACAGCAAGTAAATATAAAAAAAAAATTGCAACAAAAGGAATGAATTGGCCATCATGTATTTGCTGATGACATGAGTCCCATTAGGTCAAATATAATTACATATAAAGCACAAAGGATCTGTTTCCTAAAGAACCTTAAACCTAGTTTGGGAGGTCAAATGAATTAATGTGAAACAGTTAGCAAACAACGGAAAACCGTGTCTACGTGTGTACGTATATAGATGTTTATTAGCAATTAAAAATAATGCGACACTGTATATTCATGTATGTGTGTATATGTGTATTTATATACACAGTTATATATTACATATATTAGCAATTGCAGGACTGTGTGTGTGTGCATATGTACACATATACACGTGTGTGTCTGTGCATGTGTATCCTTGCTAAGGAGGGAAGAAGCAAGAGTAACATCACCTAGGTTGACACAAGAATAAGAGTGAAATGTTTTCGTAGAGGGGGTATGAAAGCGAGGAGCTCGATTTACCTGAAGTAGAATATGTACTGATGGGAACACAGGAGTAGGAGAAGTAGATTTGGATCTAAGGTGGGTACCTGATTACAGCAGACCGTGAGAACTCAATCGGGAGTGTTTAGAGTTTGCACAGTAGGAGTGAGGGTGCCAGGGAAGACTTTTAGCAGGAGGGCAACATGATGGAGATTGTATTTAAGAGTGTGTTAATTCCCATAGTTGTAAGAGCCGTGTACAAGCAGAAAGTAGAAGAAATTGGACAGCAGGCCCTGCTGCATTCCCAATCCCATGCAGTGCAGGTGCAGGGAAGGGACAAGGTGACAGTAGAGGGGATGGTGTCCAGGGAACAAAGACTTGAAGCACCTTGAAGGAAAATTCCATCAGCCCTGATGAATATGAGTTAGGTTAGGGAGGGAGGTGGCAAAGAATGCTAACTCAAAAATATTCCAAAGAGAATCAGAACTTCATGGACATCTTCCCGGTTATGTTTCTGCTCACCTTTAGGAGCTGAAGTACTTTCTTAAGACTTGTGAGTCATTTTACAAAGGGACTCTCCATCTCTGGGCTGCCTCAGGGGCAGAACATATTTAACCCAATCCACAAATTTACGTGATGTCTGCTTTTTTTCACTTGTCTCCTTGGAGGAAATTCTGCAGCCTTCCATGGTAATGAATTCCTGCTCCTGACTGTGCCTGTGGTCAGACAGACTTTTCTATGAATGGCAAACCTCTTGGAATTTTAACAGAACAACGGAGACAAAAATCTGTGTCAAAACAACCCCACCTTAATTTAATAATCCAGAGAATAAATTCTCCTGTGTTATTCAGAGACACTGAATTAGTTTACAATAATCACTTCTTTGAGATTTCTGGAATTTCCAATTTGCAATCAATAAATGTTTGTCATTTGAATTAAATTTACAGCCCCCAACCAGATTTTTGCCACACTTGGCAATGACACTTAACAGAGAACATCGACTTCAAGGAAGAAAATAATAGCCATTTAAGTGGGGAGATAATTGGCTGTAACATAAGAACATTGAAAAATGTTGAAACTCATGGAGACTTATGGAGTATTTTAAAAATTTATGTTGTACTTATCTTTGCATTTGTAGTCTACCACAAAATTCCAAATTCTGGGTATAAATCAGTTAGATGTTCATCTTGGAGAGTCACAAATCAGGAAGCAACAATCTGACCCAGCCTCTGTGCTGTTTTATTTTCAGCCTCTACTGTCGGCTTATCTTGCAGGGAGACTAAATAGTGTTGTTCTGTGTGTGTGTGTGTGTGTGTGTGTGTGTGTGTGATTGTGTGTGTGGTCACCTACACACCTCAGTCAGAGACTATTTTAGACTTCTTGCCTTGATAACATCTGCCTTATCTTGGGAACATCTGGTTTATCACCCTATTTCCTCTCTGCCATTGTGCTGACCACTGGAAAAAATATGGCTTAGGAGTTCTGACCCACAGGGCTATGTCTGCTGGAATCAACCCCCACTCATAAATAGTAAGTCGCACATGCTGGTTAATGTGATCATCTGCTACCACCACCAACTTTGCTGGGTTTTGCTTTTGTTAGTGTAAGCTGCGGTTATAAGAGATGGGGTTGACTGCTGTTTTTCATGGAGGTCGATCCAGTTCTTAGCCATTTGCAATTTGGAAAGTGAGAATCTATATGTTTAATTAGGCACAATGATTATGGAATGTACTCTGTGTGTGTGTGTGTGTGTGTGTGTGCCTGTGTGTGTGTGTGTGTTTCGAGTACAAGCCAATTATTTCATGCCAGGTACTCTAGGTGCTCCCAGATGTAGTTGAACCATTTTATAGGCATAGCTTGGGTTTTTCCCACCTTCTGCATTCTCCAGAGGGTCATTTCCCTAACAATGACTCTGCCTACATTTCTCTGGGGCTGGAAAAGTGGAGACCCACATTCCTGAGGAGGAAAACCTAGGGAGGAATCAGGAAAAAGTGGTTCATTGCCTCTTAGATTTACTTGGAAGATATTAGTGTAGGTTAAAGTAATCAGGATTCAGGATGCTGGATTGGACAAACTGTCTATTTGTATAGCAATGGTGTGTGCTTGTCTAGTAGCCTTACACATATGTCGTGTCTGTTTGTCCATGTCCGCCTGTCTATATGCAGTGTCGCGGAGACACAGCCCAGCAGATGGCTCCCCTCTGAATGAGATCAACACACAAAGCAGATAAAAAGATGAACTTTCAAGATCGAGTTGTTACACAGAGAGCCAAATTGTTCTTCTACTCTTCCCTACTCCAGACTTCACATTTTTAACAAGGTTAATTTGTCCCTATAATTATGTGCCTATTCTTTTAGCAATGAAAACTTTTATTGTGGGTTTTAGAAAATGAATTGCCTGCGATGTAAAACAATTTTGTAAGGACCATTTTTTCCCCCCGTTCTTCTTTAACCCGTGAGGTTACTTTCAACATTGTGTACTCCGATGTATAGTTTTGAAAGCAAAGCAGGGAAACTGTATTTTCCTGTAGCCTGCCAGAGATGCTGAATTACAAGTAGCTAGAATGAGAGCTAGGGAAAGGGGAAGAGAGGTACACAGTGAAATAAATACACAATCTCACTCTCGGCAAGGGCAAAACTTTATGAAAATAAATGACTTCTTATCCATTACGCCATTTGTCCCAAAACAACCATCGAGATACTTTTGGGCCTTTCCTGTTTCTAAGTGATAGAACAATTTGCATAGTTGGAGATTCTGAACACTATTACCTTGTGGATCTGCCCATCTCCATTACTACAGCAAGTTACTCATTCAAGATTTGTGGCTGGATGGGTTAATGAATTACCAGATGTTGCGTAAAATGACTTGGCCTGACTTTTAAATGACTATTTTTTTTTTTTTTTTTTTGGCCAGTCTTGTGACTGGTGTTAATTGGCTCTAGAGACAAGCCTCCTATAGATTTTTATTTTCCCTTTTTTTCCCCCAGAAAAAATTTTGTTTGTTCTGTATAACCTCCTCCCCTTTTTCATTCCCTTCCAAACTTACGCGCAGTTCAAGGAGCTGCATGCCGGGTGACAGGGCCGGGAGGAGGGGGAAGGAGACTCAGCAGCCACATCTTTGGGGGCTGATGCCTTTCCTTGTGCTGAATCAGCATGATTTATCAGAGCCCCGTCTTCAGCCCAACTAAGTTTAGAGTGAGTTCCTTGGTGTTCCTCACACAATATGCGTAGCTGGAGCTCTGAACTTTGAAGGAAAGCCTCAGAGCAATTTGCAAAGTGCTGGTGCTTAGTGAATACTAAATTACATTTAGGAAATAGTCGGCTGCTACCAGTTAGACTTCATTTTTATTCTTGACACAGACACCTAAATCAGAGAACAGTAACATTTCAGAGATTATGGAAGCAGTTTGGGTATGTTCCAACACTATAATAGGATCAGAATTTTAAGGCCTTTTGTATTATTACCAATAGTCACTTAGTTTCTGCTGCAGTGTACTTTGTAGGGAATTACAGCTTTTACTAAAAAGATTAAAATGCTATTATGCAAATGATTGCAGTATGTTATTATGTTTACAAATTAACATCCATGGCTCAACACACAAATTAACTAACTATTCTATCTATGTTATTAAGGATTTAATAAAGTAACTGTTAATAAAAATGGGTAGCTTGGAACACTTAATAGGAAACAATTGTGATTTAACACAGAACTCAAGCCTCGTGTTTAATGTTCTAGGTGATAGAATGGTAAAATCAAGTTGAGCAAAGCACACAGAAGAACCGGGACCGTGTGAGTGGTAGACATGCTCAGCAGAGATGCTGACGACCATGAATTAAGTAGCTTCAGGCTACAATGTACAGTGGGCGGCACATCAATAAATCTAAGCAAAGCACACAAACCATCTTCTATTAATAAATAGTTCATTGAAATGATAATTGCCCTCCATTCCGTGTTGAGATGCTCCATGCATGCAGGGAACGCTTACATTATTCTAAAATGGAGCTCAGAGCAAATTTCGATGTGGCGAATGGGTTTTAGCTGCAGAATATCGCCGTGTGATAAAAGAGGAGAAGGCTAGGTTCAGACTAAGATGGCTTTACAAACAGGCTGCAAATTGCTATTCTTGGCTGTTCATAAGAGATCATAAAAGCAAGGAGATAAGAACTGCCAAGGTCCCTGAGAAATGAATGTATGTGATTATGTTATCGTGTGGGTTGGGCTTACTAGACAGACCAACAACACCTTTGCTTTAGTCCAACAGGAAAATTATTCAGAGTTGCAGTTTTGGGATAGCAAACTCTGTTAGAATGGGGAAGTTCCAGAACACTGTAATTAACATGTTTCCAAAGAGACTCGGGATGCCAGTCACCGGATCCTTTGCTAGATCTCAAAACAAGAGCCAGAAGTATCACCCAGTGCTAGGCCAACAAACAAACAACAAGAACACAAAAGAATTACTAGACAATCCTGGAACAACCTAACTGAAAGTTTAAATGTCGGGGGCTTATTTTTCTTAGCCAAGTAAAACTGTTGGAGGCTCCGATATAAACAATATCCTTTTTAAGTCAACCTAAAAATAAATAATCAGATAAAAAAATAAGTCAACAATTACCTTTTCAGGTCTACCTATGGAGGGCAGCTAACCTGAGCTTCTTAGAGGGACTATCTGGGTGTAGTTGAGAAACAAGAGCAGGGAAGCAACCACAAACCTGGTCAAGGTCTGTGTCCTTGCATACAATACAAGCAATTTATTTTGTTCCAAATAGCACCTCTGTTGTTGGAAAACTACTTATGCAAATTTTTGATATCTAGCTTTAGCAAGGGGCCTGGTTCCTTCATTTCCTTCCACATTTGGATAAATTGTGTTGTTCTTCACTCTTCCAAATTTGTCCTTGTGGAAGCGAAGGCTTGCAAATTGGTTGAAGCTCGCTAAGGGAAAGAAAGGGTTGGGGGGTGGGAGTGAAAAAAAAACAACAACAACACTTGCTGGGACAGCTTCTGAGTTGATGGTCTGTGGCAGTGTTCCCTTCCCAGGCCCCTAATCAAGCAAATGGTACAGTCCTGTTATACAGGTACTCACGAACCCTTGCCAACAGTCACCTGACAAAACCAAGGTTTAGAGTACTTGCTGGAACTCTAAGCAGCATGGTGGAAATGCGTCCCTGTAGGCACGCAGATGCGTTCTCTTTCCTTCTTTTTTCCTTTCTTTCTTTTCTCCTTCTTCTTCTCCCTCCTCTTCCTCTTCCCCTCTTCTTCTTCTTCTTCTTTTTAGGAAAACAAAAAGCGATACTTGCCATAGAAGGGTGGTAAAATAATTAGTCCAGTAGACAAATGCCTTGGCCCATGTTTAAACAGAGCTCTAAGGACATGGTGTTCTCAACAGCCACATATCTAAATACAAGCCAGTGTCAGCTGCCATGCAGACCAGAATGTCATAGCCCGTTCTCACATAGGTCATCGCCGATCCATTTTGGTCACAGTCACACTGCACATCTGTTTCTGCGCGCTGCAGCTTCTTAAGGTGGTATTTGGACTTCGTAAGAACACAAACAACCAAGCTATAAATTCCCACTGCTGGAGTTATTTTGAATAAGTGTATACTGTTTCATATTTATAATGGCGAGACTTCATAATATTCACAGCGAATATATAACACCGATCAGTTCAACAAGCATGAAATTGTATGTTGTCAACTTGTCACATAAATAGAGTCATATTCAGGCTTGCGATAATGTTGAACTAACATTTTTTCCCCCACCGTTGTCGAGAGGGTCACAAAAAAGTGGGGAGGTAGCGCTTCCTTTGGGGAGATAAACAGAGAGAGCCATTGTAGAGTTGATATTGGTGTTGATGGGGCCCTTTCCTTCCCTCCCTCCAAAGCACTTGTTTTTCTCGGGTGAATGCTAATTGGCTAAACTGGTGTGTTTCTTTGTCATCCAATGGTATCATTTTCAGCCAGTGCTAGAAAGCTTTTTTGGGTTGTGTATGTGTGAGTAGCTTTTTCTGTTCTCCTTTAAAACAATTTTTTTTTTTTTTTTTCTATTCTTGGAGCGCAAATCAGCGCTAATTGTCATGAAATTCTCTAGTTCCACTCTGGCAAGCTTCCTTGTTGTCTCTGCACCTCAGTTAACTCTTAATTCATTACCAAATCACTGGCGAAAGCTCGGCATTTTGAGTGAACTCTCCTGCCATAGAGGAGTTAGAGAGGGGGAGAACGAACATTATTGAACCCAAAGTGCACCTTAGCGAAAGGGGAAGAGAGGACAGAGGAAGTGCCCTCACCAGGACCTAAGGAGTCTTGGCAGAGACCACTTCCCTTAGTGGCTGATAGTTCTGCACCAGAGGCAAGAGTAGAAGCTGATGCTGAGTGCTTTTTCACTTTTGAGAGGTCCTTAGATGGGTTCAATCTTCCCCATCTTCCTCAGATGGCCTGAAGACAGAAAGTGTTGCAGGCCGCATCTGCAAGTCCGACGGTTTATCCTGTTAAGTCGCTGACTCAAAACCTCAGGGCCGTGCATTGGAAGGCAGGTATTAGCAAGGATCGTTACTCCCCAGTGGTCATTTCATTCCACATCACTTGTGATATAGGTGGTTCCGCTTTCTCGTATGGTTTCCAACTTTTGCATGGTTTCACATGGCTTCCTACTTCTGGATTTTAAAAGGTCCTCTATTACTTATTTACTCATCCATCAAAAAATAATTATTGCCAACTGCTAGTGTGCTCACATCCTTGCCAATTTCTGGGGAGACGGTGGAAAGTAGACACAGTCTGTGGCATCATGGAGCTCATGGTTAGTGATAATGGCAGGTCAGTAAAATCAAGTGAGATAGATGGTCTGAGAAAGGAAGCAAAGCAGGGACTTTCTCCACCTGCTCGTTATCCTGGTCTTCACGAATAGATCAATTCTACCTTTCTCTGAATTGGTATGCTTATTATCTTCAGAATGGCCTTCCCCTTGAAGTGAAATTTTTCTGGAGAGAATTTCTCCTTGTCATTGGGGCTGTCGATGCCAAAGGGAGAGCCCAGTCATGGGGCCCAACAAGCGCAGGGCAGTGGGACAGAGTGTTTGAAATCAGGAGACCTGAGATGACTGGTGTTCTACGTGTAGTGCATTAAGGAAAACAGCAGTTTGCTCACTGGAATGGCTGAGGGAAGGCAAGAAGAAGCCAGCCCAAGGGGAGAGAGCAAAGCTGTCAGCAGAAAGTTCTTTTGCTGGGCTGATGTGACCAGAATATTATGCCCTTGGCCAAGTATGTGGGGATCCTTTGGATGAAACTGTTCTGTACCATTTTAGGCCTGTTGACCTTTCTTTCTGAAAATGGTATTTCTGTCCAGCCAGAAGGGCTGACATGCTTTTGCCTATATGTGACATCCTGAATATGTGGCCTTTCCGTCTCTTAGAACCCTCTGCTCATTGCCTCATGGGATAGTCCAACACAGGGTCCGTCTGGTTCCCTTGATGGAGGCCCACACAGATAGACTCTAGATCTATCGTTTTCTTCTCTGTGGAAGTACCAAGCATTACACCCCTACTGAGCTGTAGTCAATATTTCCTATAATACCTTGGCCTAAGTCTCTTCTCACCAGTCGTTTCATTTCTGCTTCTGAGTGGTGCTTAGGTTGGGAAAAAAAGGTGCCTCTATTATAAGAATGCCCTTGGTTTTTCCACGGGCTCTTGGCCTAAGGACATTAGCGGCCTTGGGTACCATTTCATTTGTTCAGATGTGAAGTTGGAGCTTCTCTTTTCCAGACATAGTTCTCCAGGGTGTCCAGGGATCCTGGCCAGATCAGATTCGGTCCAGAAATGTTCTCATGTCAGGATCCTCTTGTGTCTTGCCAGCACATGCTTAGCGGGGACACCCTGCTCCTGTCTGAGCTGCATCTCTCTGCCTGGTTTTTAATTTCAGACGGTGCTGCCTGATGGGCAGGCTCGCCTCCTGTTCCTTCTGGAGGAGAGTCTGGGCAAACGCCTGAGCATCTGAATGCAACCATGCTGCATGGGCTAAGTGACTGCTCTCTCCTGCTGCTCCCCAATTCCAGGGCTCTGCGGGCAGCAGATCTGAGAGTTACCGGAGGTCATGGTGCCTCCTGTTCTAGCTCCTTTAATCCTGTCACCCGGCAGTCCCACCAATGTGGCTGAGGTGGCTGCCCCTGTCCTACAGGAATTTGTGTCAGTTTCTCCTGGGACAAATCTAGTCTGGCTGCTTTGCTGTATTGGTTCCACTGAAAGTTTTGACAAAGACATTCTGCCTGCACGGAACTGAAGAGTGGTCTGTGGTTAGATGCATTGGGAGGTGACGGAATGTTGCCTGGTCCTGGCAGATAACGGAGTCTGGTCATCCACATGGCATGATCCATGCGCCATTTAATTTGTCTTTGAATGGCAAATGTGTTTCTTCTCTGAGTCAGCAAAAGTCTTGATACCCTCCAGCGGTACCGTGTGACCTCCCTGCTGCTTTTGTGATACAGAAAAACAAAACACTGATCCCGTGCTTTCCCTTTAGTTGCGGGTTCATTTTTATTTCCAGCTACATGCTTCATAGCTGAAAGAGAAGATGTATGTTCCACAGATAGGATGCATTTTTACTTAATCACGGTGGTTATTTTTATAATTCATATGAGGAGACCTCATTTCTTTGGCCATTATTAACTTAGTATTATTAATTGTCTGAAACATAGCTGAGAAACACACCATTTGTAAAAGTGTCTTGGCAGAGCCAAACCAGAGGCAGAAAAATCACACCCTCATACTTAATGCATTTTATTCCCAGATAAGCTTCTCCAGCCCTCACTTACCACTGGCTTCCTTTTGTTTTACTTACAATTTAAACCAATCTAGTTATCTGTTTTCCCAGCACATGGGAGATTAGAAGAAATGATTTAGGAAGTTAATGAGCTGGTAGAGGCAAGGAGATCACAGCAGGAAGTGGGCCCTGACCAAAAGAGATGAGACAAATAAAATGATAAAAAGTAGGCAAACACTCAAAATGGGACTGTCCAGGACTATTGAGCTGGAGGACACATAGACCTGTACTTCTCAGGGCTGCATTTCTAAATAGCTCCCTACAGTCATTTCGCAGGGTCACACAATGCTACAGAAATCAGATCTCTTAATTTTTAAGATGGGAGAAATGTGAAAATGATTTTGAAATCTTTCCATTCAATGCTTTCATAAAAAGTGGGGTCCTTGAGCAAGTCAACTTCTCGATTCATCTGCACACATGCCTATGTGTATTAATGGCTGATGAGAAGAGATAAATGAGACATATATACAAACATACACGCACATTTTTAGATCTGGAAGATGTGGAGTTTTGATGTCATTCTGTAAAACTATCCTGTGTAACAGCACTAAGTAAGACAATGCTCCATGAAACGTTGAACTTCATTGTATGATCTGTCAGATTACTGGCTCCCTTAAAAAATACAACTGTTAGAATTTCCTCTGATAAAGAGGATGCTGATTTTTTTTTTTTTTTCTCTTGTCAATAGTAAAGCTCTTTGGCTACAGGGCCATTAGTCAAGACAAATACAGCTCAGCAGAGTTATTCTTAAATCAGTAATTCCCCACATTCCTTTAGAATGGAATTACCTAGACGTTCCCCCTTTGTTGCTTTCTTACCCAGTTCCCAAATAAACTCACCGCGCCAACAGTGCATAATTCACGTGCATATATTCATTCAGAGGACACTATATTGAAATATCAGCACTCTAGGCAATTCCCTCTTTTTTCCCATTTTGTCTGGAGATCCTTAGAAATAAACCACCAAACCTAGGGCTAAAAAAGTAATCATTAAAATGTGCTGTTTGATTTTAGATGTAGGATTTTAGCTAATGTGCAGGACTGAGTTCCCTAAATTTAATTTCTGTCTAGAAACCCAAGGAAGGCTGTAACTGTAACTTCTTTATCCAAACTCTGTGCCCCAGCTGTGCCACCTTTCACCTGAAGGGACAGAATGGACAGCTTGAATTTCTCCATATGGACCCGGAGCTTTGGTTAGGCCATGACCCCTTATTAATATTCAAACTTTGGCAATTTCAAAGAATGCTGTCCACCCTGACTACTGTAAGCAGCTCAGCTCCCCTGGTACTTTCTCATGCTTATCCTTTGTACGAAGGCATTTGTGTCTCCCTTCATGTCCCTTTCAGGAGTAATTCTTCCCTTGTTCAATTTTTCCCTTTCTCTTTATGGCTGTCATAATAGCCCCTGATACAGTCAGGCGGCGATGACCCTGTCCATCACTCACCTGCAAGCTATTCTTGAACTAGCGGATGGTCCCTGAGTGACCAGATTAATTGTGCCGGTGGTGGGTCTTTCCACCCGACCTTTCATCCAGTAGCATAAAAGCTGATTCCAGGCTGTGTGCAAGTCTGGCTTCCCTGCCATCTCGGTGCCCTCCATGGAGCCAAGCAGTGGAAAGGAGAGCATCAATGCAAATTAAGTGCAGAGGCAGGGATAGAAAAAGGTGGGTAGCTGGGGTTACCAGAAGAGAAATCTGTCCTCTTCTGAGTGCCGGTGGGAAGGAGTCTGAAGGAGTGAGTCCAAAGGAAGTTTTCCAGAGATAGGATTTTCATAAACTGCATTATAACAATGGAGTACTCTAAAGGCTGTTCGTGCTGGTCTGCGTTCAGTTGGAGCCTTTATCAGGCAAGGGAAAAATGATTCATTCCCTAAATGTAGGAAAGTGTTTGTGACCCTTCTTGGGGACCAAGTAAGTTTTAATTGTTATGCACGCAAAAGAGCAGCTCTTCCTTTTGTGAAGGCCTTTGAAGTGTGGCTGGGGCTGTGTAGATGTTAGCTTTCTGGCAGTGTCCCTCAAGCTATATTACAAAGTGCATGAGGGAAAGGATGGGTCCTAAGTGGGGGCCTCACACCTGGCCGGTGCCGTACATGTGAGGAATTCTAGCTCTGATCGCTGTTAATGGCTGGGTTTACAGTGGTTCTCCCCAATTCAGACGGAGAAGGAGAGAGGGAGAGAGAGGGAATAAAATGACCTTCCCAGCCATTCAGACCCATCGTGCTAAAAATAAGACACATCAAAGATCTGAGAGCACATTCTCCCTGAGATGGTTTGCAAATAGAGCCAACAGTGACAGCACTATGTTGTGTGGCTGCCAGAAAGGCTATGAACTTACCTTCTAATTCACTTGCTGCTCAGGTGAAGATATCCGGGTGGTTTTCATGGCAGCTGGGAGCCACATGGCTGTGTTAAGCCACTGTCTGTTGGCATGTGTAAACACTATTATTACACATTTATAATGGATGTTAAGCATTCCCTCTTGTTCCCTTTGGGAGAGGTGGGTATTTCTCCCATGCAATGAAGAGCTAAAGAATTGGTATCTTTTCAGGGTTCCAGAGCATCAGGGGATCTCTGCCTCTGTACAAGGAATCAGCTGTTACCTGGGAGTTCATGAACATGCACAGCAGTAGGTTCCCAGTACACTGTCCCCACCCCGGTGCCCATATTCCCTGGCCTGTTTTAACTCTCTCAACAGACGTAGGCATCCAATTGTTATAAATATTTTGTTCTTGTTGTAGTTTCCTTGTCAAAAATCATAATGGGAGGAATTCACCCCTCGCAGAAAAGTGACGGCATGATTATACAAGTTTCTCGTGCCATAGTTTTCTGGCAGTTACGTGATTTCTCGGAAGAATCACACACAAAGGCTGGAAAGAAATGGTGGGTTGGCGAAGGACCACTAATTTCCCAAGGCATCTGGGCTTTTTAGAAGTTGTGAATGTTTTTGGCCTTGCTTTCCTTTATAGGCCCGGGATCGTTGAAACCAGAGTGCAAAAATAGCAAAGAGGATCCCGTTAACCTGAATTACTTCATAGTTTTTGTAGAGCAATTGAATTCATGGCCATTTTTGCTATTTTAGCAAAGACCTTGGTGAGTTGTCTTTGTTAGAAGGGAACGGTTTGATCAGCCCAGGGTTTTAGGCTGACTCATGTGTTATAATTCAGGATGCTGTTATATAGAACGCTCTAAACCAGAAACTGATTTTATTCCTTGATCTACTTACAAACTATGTAAAAAGCACCAGCTGTGTGCCAGGTTCTCATTCAGCTACTCAAAATACTGAGATGTATGTACTATGTACATAATACTTCAGACAGAGGAGTTGGCTGTCCAGAGAAAAAGACAGATTTAACTACTTTGAAGATAATGGGCTGAATTCGGTGGTCAGGCTAGCAATGACGTACCGTAAAGTCACAAACAGAGAGGGAAAGATGGCTGCTAAGACAGAGAGGAAAATTGGTAAGTGCTGGTGGATTACTTAGCCGTGAGCGTGATCTCGCCAGAAGTTAAACATTCCTATTGAACTATAAAATGTGGTGAACTGAATTTCTCACCCCACAGGAGGAACACAGAATAATCAGGAAAAAGGACGCACATAGTAGGCTCTTAACTAACATTCCTAGCAAGGCCTGTCTACCCTGGGCTTGGCAGTCCAACAGCTCATTAGATTTTAACAAAAGCGGCAGAGCTGAATAAGAATTCCTCCGTCAGGCACCCTGGGCACCATCTCTGAGAGCCAATGTGATATATAGAATCCGAAGTGAATTAAATAGTCAGCTACAGCAAGCCAAACTTAAAAAAAGCCCTGAAATGACCAAAAATGGAAACATATTACAGTTATCTGCATTCACAGTACAGAACAAGTTTGGTCGTATTTAAGATAATTCTCTAGTGCCTGCTATTTTTAGCCCAAGGGTAAGCTCCTCTAAGAGTCTTTCAGCATTGCAACCCTTTAACCTGGCCTGACAAACTAAGCCAATAAGCTGTCTGATTTTCCCCGTCCGTCCGGGAGGAAGAGAGATAGCTAAAACAAACCATTTGCGGGGAAAATGTTCGGCCTATCTTGTATTAAGAGCTTTTTTCATATAGATTTTTAAAACATCCCAATATTAAGTGTTGCCTGTCAGAGACCAAAATGTCAAGCTTTGCTGTTTTGAAATTGTAGGCTCATGGTTATAAAAAGAGGATTTTATAGGCCTAGTCTAATGGAAATAAACATTACTCCATTACCTTCGGTAAAACCAAATCTTTACAGTTCAAGCTATCATTATTTGTGTCTATGAGAAGAAAAGAAACGTTTCCAGGGGGTTTATTTATTTTTTTTAGGCAAAGAAAGACTGGCGAGCTGTACCATAGCAAATGAAAGTTTTCTTAAAGCTTTCCCCTCAGTGACTTTGCAGTGTGTAATTTAAAAGCAGAAAGCAAAGAAAATGCAGTTTTAAACACTAGCTTGGCTATTCCTAGTATCTCTCTTTCTTATATATTAACAACCCTTTGTGAAACTATTGCTCTTATCCATTCTTGTCTGCCTGTCTCTATACAGTATATGCAAACGGCTTTATCAGCTCTCTGCTCTTCACACTTTCTTCTTAGTATGTGTGTGTATGAGTGTGTGTGTATGTGTATGTGTGTGTTGTGTGTGGTGGCGGAGGTGTGAGCCATCTCAGTTTAAACTATATGTCCGCATATGGGGACACTTAAAAAAATGTCTTATTTTCTACTTGGTTCACCAGAAACAATGCGGCTAATTATCCAAGTTTAAGATTGTTCCAAGGTTGACCCGTTTACTGAAATTCAGAAGACTGAATTTGTCGGTTCAATATGGGGTAGATTTTAGCTACAGATGCTACCTGTCAGGCAGTCAACTGCCAGATAGTTATTGAGCTCATAGGATATGCAAGGTGTGTGTGGAAGTATTTTGGGAAGGGGAGGGGAGGTAGAAAGGGGATCAAAACAAGGCTCTCAGTCCTTAAGGAGACTTGCCACCAACTTTCAGAAATAAGGCACCCATGCCCCCAGAGTGGCAGTCAGAAAACTTTAGGACATTTCTAAAGATGCTCCCTTGTTCCAGACACACATCTAGGGCTCCTCTCTGACTGAGTGATCCTACATCAGTGACCATCAGGCTTGTCAGCATGTGTCTGGGCCCTTGTAAGGTGCCCTGTTCCCTACCTTTGGGTATGCATGGTTTCTCTCTTCCCACAGATTAGGAATTGAGGAGGTAGTATTTAACCAGAACTCAGATTTCCTGATTCCCATTGCTTCTCTTATGGGAGAACTATCAGTAGGATGGAATTGTCTTTTCCATCAGGAGATCTCAAAAATGCTGGCCAGATGCATAGCCGTCTTCCGGGATAGATGTGCTTTATTGAAATGCCCTATTGGCAGTTAAGCGGTCAAATGCTGCCAGTTTCTGCAGAGGACTGGTGGGATATGGGCATCTGCCGCCCTGCAGCCTTAGCCTGCTGCCAGAGAGGTGTTTTGTGCTTTGCAAGCTTGCTCCTGATCTTTACTCCCCTTTAAGACCAGCTGTTAATCTTTAGCACAGGCTGACTCTGTAACGCAGCGCACACCGGGTTACCTAACTTCTTGTTTGTGTGCTCCTAGGGATCAGAAAGCAGTTTGCTGTTTTTTCCCCCAGACCATGTAGGGTCACTGCCTCTGTCTATCTGTCTTTGTTGTCCACCTTTAGTCTGTTGCTAAACACTCTCTCCTTATTCTAAGGTGAATGTTCCTCATCTTCCTCCCTCATTTCTTATTTTCCACTAACTCATACATAAGTGATCACAGTCTCTTTTACTGCCTCTCACCTTCCTCGGTCATCCTGAAGACAGCATATTCTGTACCATACCTTACTTGATGATGAAGCTGATGACTATTTTTCGGGTTCTGCTGTGTGCCTAGGCTTTGCCAAAAACTATGGTAATGATAGGGCAGCTATTGCCTGGGCAGTTCAGTCTGTTAAGTGTCTGCCTCTTGATCTCAGCTCAGATCTTGATCTCAGGGTCATGAATCCGAGCCCTGCACTGGGCTCCATGCCCCATGTGGAGCCTACTTTAAAAAAGTCAGGAAACAAAAAACACTCCATAATTATGGGGGGTTCAGAAAGTAAGGTTCAGATACTTATAAAAGGAGTTTAAGGATTATCTGCCTTTGGGGATGAACAACTTTATGAGGAGAGAAGCCTCACCCCTGTGACACAATCAGACAATCGGTGAAATGCTGATAGTCACTCAACATATCCCTATTCTAGGCACCATGGAGAATAGAAGAGTCAGTGATTTTAACTACTGCCTTAAGTTTCCATTAAAAACTGTTTTATAAGGAGATGTGCTCATTGGCATGATATTAGCAAACTATGCTAAGAGTTTTAGAGGTGGGTAGAGATCCATAAGACCAGTGAGACAAAATGGAAGCCAGGGTGGTGGAAAAGTAGATCCTTAAGATGGAGAGTGATTTGCATTGGCCAGGAGGAAAGGAAAGGACCATTGGCCCTTGAACAACATGGGTTCAAACTGCATAGTTCCGCTTACATGTGGATTTTTTTCAATGTGTATATGTATAGAGTACTGTAAATGTATTTACTCTTCCTTAGGATTTTCTTAGTAACATTTCCTTTTCTCTAGTTTACTTTCTTGTAAGAACACAGTATCTACTACATATACATACAAACTATGTGTTAATCATCCATTTATATTATTCATAAGGCTTCTGGTCAACAGTAAGTAATTAGTTAAGTTGTGGGGGATCGCACAAGTTATACACAGATTTTTGACTGTATGAGAGGCATCACTGCCCCTAACCCTGCATTGTGCAAGGGTTGAGGGTAAATTCAGATGTCAGCTTTCATCTCATTATTTACTTAATACTTATTCATCACCTACTGCGGGCCAGGATGTATGTCAGGTTTTGACATAACTGGGTAGGACAGAGACAATGTTATGAGCAAAGTAAGTGGTGAGGAGAACCCCAGGGATTATTGGGGGAAATAAGGACAATCCAGTGGGGTAGAAGAGAAGGTGATACATGTTGAATAGAATGTTAGAATTAGACTAAATTAATATGAGAGAGATGTAGTCTAATAGGGAACTGTAGGCCTAGGCATGTTTAGTAAGTTACATAAGGGACATCAGCCTTTCATCAGGACAAGCAGGGAGAAGACAGATTATAGGGTTGGTTATCACGGAAGAAGGGTTATCTTGGATAGAGATTGCAGGCAGGGGCCCAGTGAGCAGGCTGTTGTGGTTTTCGAGATTGAGGTAATAAGGCTGAATTAGGGGGTGATGGTGATGATGAGAGGAAGGGCTGGACATGAGCGACTTTGTGAAGAAAGAATCGATACAGATCTTTATCACATAAAGTGATACGTTCAATGTCGCAGTGAGAGAAGAGGAAGTGAAAATGACTGTGGTTTCAAGCCTGGGTGATTTGGAGGATTCGGGGTCAGTTAAGGAAAAATAAGAGAATCAGGGGAGGATCTGGTTCAGGAAAGAAGCTAAAAGGAAAGATCTAGAATGCAATGTGTGTAGATTATTAGGCACAGGGCATAGCTGCTGTTGGGAATCTGTGAACAAATTGACTAATTGAGCTGGAGAGCAGTCATGGAAGTCTTTCTGAGGAGAGCCATCTTGAAGGAAACGTTTGTTTGGCCGTCACAGTGGACATGGGGCTATCAGGGTTCCCCTTTGTCTGACATGTTACAGATTTTGTACTTTGGCTTTGAGATTGATAATTTGCCAGACTTCTTCTTGCCGATAGTAATAGTAACTTTGGGTATTTTCTTGTGCCATACACCGGGATTAAACATTTTAAAACAGTGTTTTAATGAGACAAATCTTAGTTTTATGAAGTTTAATTTAATAAATTAAAAAGAAGAGATCTCAACTAATTTTCATAATCACCATGATGGGTTGGAGGTGTTACCTCATTTTGTAGTTCAGAAAGTAAGACTCAGATAACTAACTTGCCCAGGGCCAAGTTACAAAAAGGATCCAGAAGGACTGAGATTGCCTAACTCCAAAACTCTTAAAATTTTAACCACTACCTTACACTGCCTCTTACTTAATACCTCCATCGTCAGGCGCTAAGCTTCTCATCCCCTCCTACTCCCAGCCTTTTTCAAATTTTCCAAATGCCTGGAATTATTTCTGTCCTCTTGTTTTCAATCCTGTTGAATTTTAAAATCACAGGAACCTCTCAAATTCAGGAAGTGTTCCCTGATTAATTCCACCTCTACCTAAACAGCTAGCAGAACCCAGACCTGATCTTATTGGAACAGATTTCATGTTATTTAGCAGAAAGATCAGCATGAAGCCATCCTGCCACAGACTGGTCAACAGATCAGAGTTCATGCCTCCCGTGTATCTGTAGATATTTTCATTTGCAAGAATTGTACTTGAGAACATATATTAAATTGTAAGACCAGGAACTATTTGTGGTATTCTTTGTCCCCAGTGCGTATAGTCTTGATACTTGTTGACTGATTGACCATGATTTCTGTTGGCATTTGGTTGAGAAGGAAGGCAGTTTGGAAGTACTGATAATATATCCTAAACTTAGCTTTAAAGTCCTTTATTGAACTCTTGGGCACGTCTTCATAAAGTAAATTTGGTAGAATATGCCTATAAGATAAGTCTCCCGAAAGACAAGTTTAGTGGGGAAATATAACTCTTTTAAAACGCAATTGAAAATAGGCATATTTCCCGAAATAAACCATTTCTTACAAATTGCACTTAGCTCTGATCATTCTCCTTCCCTTAGCGGGCACCAAATCATTTTGCAATTGTGGCTGTGTATTTTTTTTTTCCTTTATCTTTTGAATTTCTGTCATTCCTAGTTTAAGGAGTGAAACCAGGCCTTATTCATCTTTTACTTTTTTTTTTTAAGAGTTTATTTATTTATTTGAGAAACAGAGAGAGAGAATGCTCATAAACTGGGGGGAGGGGAGAGAGTGAGGGAGAAGCAGACTCCCTGCTGGGCAAGGACCCTGTCACAGGGCTCCATCCCAGGACCCTGGGGTCATGACCTGAGCCGCAGGCAGATGCGTAACTGACTGAGCCACCCAGGCGCTCCTCATCATTTTCTTATATGCAATGTCTTGCATATAAGAGAAGCCCAATAAATGCATGCCATAAAATTACGTATTATTACATCAGTTAATTTATAAGTTGGGATGATGATTTTTTATTTTCTTTGGTTCCTGTTTCTTCCCAGCCATTCTTCAGTTCCTAGTTCAAAATTCTGGACCCAAGAATGTACTCAGTACTGCCTAAGGAATGAATGAAGGGCATTTAACTTGTGATCTTCTAAACCATCCTGGAAGTATTTTTAGGGGACTGGGAAAATTACCTGGGTTACAAGATCTTTTGAGTAGTTGCCAGGCTGGGTCTGGTGACCGTATCGAAATCTTTGGTCAGGCTACTGACTCCATTTCAGCTGGTTCATTCTTTGTTTCGAATAATACAGGTTTTTGTGCATTGATGTTTAAGATAAAGTGGTGCCCATTTTGCATTTCTGGTTACGTTTACAAAACAGTGTTTTATTGCTGTCTAAACAGCAGAGTGCTCTCAACCTTTCCCTCCCCCACTGCCGCACACTGAGAAAGGACTGTTATGTGTGCTTGCCCTTCATTTGAAATATGTTGTATTTAAAGGTCATCGTGTTCTGGTTTGGTAGCAAATTATTGATCTAGGTATTATGGTAACAGCTATACTGCTGTTGGATGAAGATAAATATCCAAGAATGCAACTGGTATTACCTAGTATTATTGTTTTTCCTGGGAGCCTGGTCATCGCATAGAGGCAAAGAATGGTCAGCAGGCAAATATTACCAGGTAGAGTGCAAGCCAGTGGTACCCAATGCCCTCTAACAGCCCCTCTTCATGTTCTGCCTCTAATCTCGTCCTGGGTCTGTGTTTTTGCTCTTTATTTTAACTCCCTTGATTTTTTTTTAGAATTCTTCTGTTGCTCTCCACATTTTTTCTTCTTACTTGAAGTCATATTTTCATCCAGTTTTTGAAGGATTACAAGGAGACACTATCATTCCCTCTTTTCCCACTCCATCTTGAGTTTAATGGTGCTTTCTCTGATATCATCAGGAAATTCTTAATTGTCTAATATAAAAGGCTTTTACGAGGCTCCCATTCTTCTGGAATTTTCTATGCTATTTGAATATTCCCTGTTGACTAAGATGTAGTGAAACTCTTTGCTCCTCTTGGTATTTTATTTTAAATGTTTTAAATATTTTAAATGTCCTGGTTTTTGCTAATGTTCCTCTTTGCAGTCCTTTAATTTTTTTTCTACTTTTTTTGAATGCATGTTTTCTTTTTCCTTTGCTGGAAGAACCTCAGGATAACTCTCCCTTATACTTTCGACATGCAGGCGGACTACAACTAACAAGACAAGCTGAAGACCACATTTGAAATGGCCCATCAGTGGTTCTGTGTTGATTGTGTTGGTATCATCTCTGCGTTGAGCCTTGTCTTGGTCTGACTTTGGGACTGGCATTTTAAGCATTATTATTCTTCCCTAATTAAGAGTTAACCCAAGGAAGAATGGTTTATGAAATGGTACTTGAACAGTCTCCTAATATAACTTTATTCCCTGGGAAGTCCAGGAAATCCAGTAGAGTGGATAATTCTTGAATATTTAGAGTGGGCTGGTATTAAAAGTTATTATAATTATACCTTAATTTATAACCAAGTTTATTTATATCATATAAATCTATACTTAAGTGTTACATTATATTTATAATTTGTCTTATAAAATATAGGTACAAATTTATACTTTAAGTTTATACAATTTATATTTATATAATTAGATATTTATATACCTTAACTTGCATTTATAATTCAACTCACAGAGTTAGCCCATGAACTATCTGTAATTCTCCCTGCCTTTCTAAAAGGACTAGAAGGAAGGTGTTTTGAGGTGTGGAACTCATCTCATGCTTAAGAGGCTTGCCACTCCACTAAACAATGCTAAACAATGGCAAAGGTGAGAGTTGCCTCTCAATGGCCTCTCTTAATGTTAACATATTATCACTGCACCGCATTATCTCCCTATGTTCAAAGAGACTATCACAATCTTACAAAAGCCAAACGAGGGCTATATCTCCACTTCACAATGAAGAGACCAGGAATCAGAGGGGCTTGCCCACATTCCTAAGCACTGGCAACCCTCTTTTTTCCCTCTGTTGTCCCCAAAACCTAAAAGCATGGCAAGTTGTTTAGGAGATAGAGGACTGTATCAGACAGGCCTGGATTTAAAATTTCATCACTTACTTGCTTGGAACCATGATACATTAATTCAACTTCAGAGTCAGAGTCTCAATTTTTTTCTTTCATATGATAGTGGCTGCCTCATATTTATTCATAAATTTAGCAAATAATCACCAATCACTTATTACATGTGAAAAATCTGCTAGATGCTGGAGATTCAGTAGTGAAGTGAACAAGGAAGTAAAAAAGAAAAAAAAAAAACAAAACAAAAACCCTACCTTCCTGGAGCTGGCAGATTGTTGTGAGAATTAAATGAGAGAATTCATTGAAAGTGATTTGCATGGTGCCTGGAACGTAGTAGCTACACAATACATGTTTTTTGGTGAAATGAATACAAAGTCTACAAACACCTGTAGGTGATGATACTTGTCTTTATCCAGAAGTCTGTCTATAAAGAAAGTAAATGCAATATTCACAAAGCCTTTCCTTTTCTAAGAATTAGTCTATTACATGGAAACCATTCCAAATTTAGCTATAGTAGTTGGGATTTGTAATTTAGAGTGCTTTGGGCGGTAGAATTCCCACTATTTGGAAACAAGAACCCCATTTGTTTCCTTAATGTCAAGCCACTCCAAGTACAACCAATGGGTAGCTCCATTCCAATGTAAATTCCATGAGGGAGGGGCCATGCTGCTTCTTACTCACTCCAGTACCCTTCACTGAGCACGGTTCTTAGGTGGTATGCACCTAAGAAATATTTGTTGAAGAAATGGTTGGTTATAAACAACAGAATAAAAAAAAAAAAAAAAAAAAAGGAATCAACTCTGTTTTCCTAAAACAGGAGAGCAGAGGGATATCCGTGTGGATAAGGCAAAGGATGTATTGAATTAAGAACAGCACTGCGAGAGGATTTCAATCACAATTCAGGTTTCAGTAGGTTTCTCCTGGGTTCTCTGTCAGCCACTGGATGGTGAGCAGGGAATGGGGCTTTGCTTTCTGTCTCTTAGTTTGTATCTAATGGGGAAGGGATAATTTCTTAAAGGAAATTTTGGCACTGTTGCAGTCAAGGAACAACATGTGAAAGCTACAGGGTCTTCAGAGTTGGAGGGTAATGTGCTTGACATTAAGGAAACAAATGGGGTTCTTGTTTCCAAATAGTGGGAATTCTACCACCCAGTGGCATCCTCTAGAATTCCATGAATTGAAAATAATGGCGATATTTTAATTATTAGTACCTTTAAAATATAAATGTGTATATACGCACACAAAATACATGTTATGAAACCTTACCGCTGACATTATTTGCCAAAGAAGAGCTCTTCCTCTTATGGTCCGTGTATCATATTGGCATTTGGCACAATGTGCTCATTGCCTTTTATGGTGATTGAACAATTCGAGAAACACGTATGGAGGATCAGTGATCAGCCTCTTCTGTGAACCCAGTGGCATGCTGGCTCCAGGAATATGGGAGGATGTGTTACATTACATTCTGTAATCACATGTATTTGCTATCCTTGAGAAATCACTTATGTGTTTCTGCCAAGAAACATTAGTCTTTTCATTTAAAAAAAAATTCAACTAATATGTGTAGAAATGATGTAAGGGAAGTGCATGGTCCAATGCTTATATGTAATTGGTAGTCAATAAATGACATTTTGCAGGAGCATTCAATACCCCAAACTTCCTGGATAGCTCTGTTAAACAGAAAGTGTCTGGTTGGGGGTGGGGGTGGAACACAACCAAAAAAACCAAATACAAACAAACAAAAAACTGTAATAGAATTCTGGGCAATCTTCAAATTCCAGAGAGGGAATGTCCAACAGCCTGCCCTCAGGCTCTGTGCCAGCCCCTAGTGATGCGGGGCAAGTGGGGCTTCTGCTCACTGACTTCTTAGTGTATGACCAATGGGTAGCTCCATTCCAATGTAAATTCCATGAGGGAGGGGCCATGCTGCTTCTTACTCACTCCAGCACCCTTCACTTAGCACGGTTCTTAGCACATGGTATGCACCTAAGAAATATTTGTTGAAGAAATGACCAAATTGGGAAGCTCCAGAAAGAGACCAAAGGGAAATGAGTAAGCTACTTGCTTGAGTGGCTATCATCAGTGCATAATTTTAAAAAGCAATCCTAGAATGGGCAAGATGTTTAATCTCTGTCATGAAATGTAACCTTCAGAGGGAAGACAAGCGACCCCCGTTGTGACTTCTCAGAGAGCCCTGGGCTTCTCTCTCATGTGGCCGATGAGAGCCACCATGCCAAGGCATTCTGTGTGTGAAAGTGAACTACACAGAGTCTGTGATGTTTGCAATGACTAATGAGTCCTAGGTAAGCAGAAGTCAGGAAGCAGGGGCCAACACTCTGGAAAATATCGACACAGAGAATCTTTGCACAGAATCCTGGTTGTGAAAGTTCAGTGTGTGGTATTTTTAACAATGGCTGTGTGATTTTCTTTACAGTTGTATTGGTTCAGGGTGGGAGAACATGGTGCTAGTTTACGTATCAGATGGTTCCCGTAACATAACGCTTGGGTGATCATTACTTATTTGTTGCTGTTGAATGTCTGCTATAATATGTCAGGTCTGGTAACACTTTGGGTTTATCTATGTGTAAGTTATGTTGTTTCGTTTAATAAAGCATGTCTCTTTATCTGCCTCTTTGCTTGCTTAATTCCTTATTATCATCTGCATGTCCTCTTCTATATTATTTCCCTTAGACTGTCTCTCTGGTATCCTAAGGAATCTAGGTGCCTATACTGAGTGCCCTACAGCAACTATACTTTTGCCCCTGACTTCCCAATCTACCTGTTTCTAATCTATTCTGCCTCTCCCTTTGGATGGGAAGCTATTTGAAGGTCTGGGCTGTGACTTCCACTAACATAGTCCTATTACTTAGTTCAGTGCTTAATATATAGCAAATTCTTATTAAGTATATGCTAAACGAATAAGGAATTAAATAAAGCTGCAATTATTTTTGGAGTACACTATTGCCAAGGTATAATGCTAGGTATCTGGAGAACCATCAAGCATGAATAGGTACTTGCTTGTGCTAAAGGAGCTTCCAGTGAATTCAGCCGTTCTCATATATTGGGTAAGTGCTTTTTGAATACCTACTATGTTCCAGGTCAGCATCTATTTGAACGCAAAGATGGGTATTTTAAAGGCTGACTCATATTGAGTGTTTTTTGTCTTGAGGGTTGAATGGTAGGTTTGAATAAGACAATGATAAGTGAAGGGTGGCACAGGGAAGGAGATGACTTAGAGAAACTGGTAAAGTATTTGAACTTATTTTATTTTGAAATAAGGCCTTTCTTTTCCTTCTCTATTTTTCTTCATATCCATCTACTCATTCATCTGGGACTTATTCAGTATATGTTGTATTAGATGCTCAGAATATAAAAATAAATGGCATATCTGTCCCTAGGAAATACACACAATGAAACGTTATTTTAAGGTGAGCCCTGCCTTTGCACCAAACATTTTAGTACAATGAATTTAATTAGTATTAAAGCACATCTTTCCTATTGACATTCAGATAATCAGCTAAAAAGTATAAATGATAGCAAAACTGTGTATTGCTATTTTCATGTTGTTGGTAAATGCCGATATGTGAAGCTTTCTATATGGAGTTGATAAGCTTCTATTATATAATTGATATCAGTGAAATCATACTCCCCCCACCCCAATTGTGGCTTTCCATTTTAATTTTAGATCAGTCCTAAATAGTAAATAAAATAAAACTCCTATATTTAAATGAAAGGTAAATAGATTGTTAAAAATAAATTTAAAAAATAAAACCCATCTTTGTGAAACAAGGGCATCTTGGTTTAAGTTTTTATTTCTTCTCTCAAGCTATGTTTCTTTGCTAAGCCTGAGGAATTATTTGACTATATGGCCTCTCTGTCGGCCACACAAGTTGGAAGGCCTTCAGAAAAGTGTTCTGGTGTTTGGATAGAAAAGCTTCTGGTGTTTGGATAGGTTGATAATCAATTTTTATGTGAGGTCTAGATGTGCCCATGATGTGCCTTCATTGTCCAGATCAGAGAGAAAATGTAGAGGTGTTAATACACCAAAATGTTAGGAGAGGTCTGTTTTGTAATGGTTGTCAAGGGGATTTCCATGATCGGAATAAGGTATGCTATGGTAACCTATGCTAAAATTTCTATGCCTTGATAAGCAATCCCTTGCCTAAATTCCTGGAAACATTTTGAAACTAAAAATGAACAAAAAACAAACAAACAAACAAAACCCAAAACTGAAAACGAATCTCCCTTTTCAGAAATCACCCTCCGTATCTGAATGGCTTATCTGACATTTCTTATACATGCATGCCTTGGGGAGTTAGTACTATTGCATTGTCCTATCCCACTTCCTTGACTAGATGATAAACTCACTGAAGATAACAAGCATAACATTTAACAACAGTAGCTACTGAAAGTCTCAGTGCGTCAGGCAATGTTCTTAGCGCTTTCCATGTTTTAATTCATTTAATCTTTAAAACCACCTTGGGGCAGATATTTTAGATATTTTCCCCATAAAATTTGTCTTCCTTGTGAATGGGAGACTGAGTCCTAGCATTTAAGCTAGCTGTGGGTCCACAGTCCTAGTAAGTGGCGGAACCAGGATTCACACTCACGTGGTATGACTCCAGATCCCGCACCCACCAACACTTTACCACATGACTTTGTTCGCTCTGTCAGTGCAGTAAGCTCTCCGTAAAGCACTGAGAGAGCAAGCAAAGCCACAGACATGGAAGTGCCTCAGACATGGAAGGGACTCCAAAAATATGATTTATCAAATAATTTTCCAGTTGTTTTCATAATTTGATCAAGTTTTTGGTATGTCCTTCTGGATAGAAGATGTAACGCAGTGCTGACTATCTTAATATTCTTTGTGAGACTTGAAATAAGGAGCAGAGATGATTTCAGTTACCACAGGAGAATTTTCTGCAGAAACCCCTCCTTGTCCCGAAAATTCATAGCGACCAGGCTTTCATCGGGTTCAGATATGGAAACATGACTGACTCCCAGATTTGAGATTCATCTTGTATTGTTTCCCTTCTCAGAGTGTGTCTCATTTTTCCTGAGGCAACACAGTAGATAAGCTAAGGAAATCTTTCTTTTCACTTGTTCAGTGCAGGTAGTGATGCTGTGGCCCAGTGTGAGAGAGCACACAAAGGGTCACATCTCTCAGGGGAATATTGCTATTGTGCAGAATCTTCTGTGCTGTCCCTGGTTCCTATCTGTCTCCCGTTCTGCCCATTCTAAGAGATGTCTCAGGGAGTGCCTTCCACTAAATGTGCTCCTCTTTTTCAATACTTCCCTTTCATCAAGCTGTCAGGTTTCCAGTCGTTTCAAGTTTTGGTGAGGTCTTTGCTTTCTATAACCAAACCTTTCTTCTAATGTAGAAAACCCATACCCTAAGTGCTAAATGCTTAAAGGAAAAGAAAATTCCTTATGAATCCATTATTCGAAAAGGAAACCTGGTAAGAGGTCTATCGTAGCTCCCTCATACAATCAGAAATAACTTTGCCTGCAAGTACTTCACAGGGATCATCTGTTAACCTGCGAACACCACAACACACTGTAAACTCCCTGAGGACAGGGACAAGCTAGTTAAAAGTTGAGGTAATTGGTGTACAATGGCACACAGGCATGCTCCCATACTTGCATATCTTAGATCTCACACAGATCTACTTTACTAAATCACATAAAGGCTGATAAAAACATGCTTATGAAAAGATGAAGACTGGGTTTAATAGGATAAGTATAAAATGTGCTATGATGTGCTAAAACACTTTAAAAGAGTTTGTATTTAATGGGACAGGAAAAGTCAAATGGGATACTTTTTTTTTTTTTTTTTTTAAGGGAGAGACAGAGAGTGTGAGGGGGGAGGAGCAGAGGGAATAGGAGAGAGAGCATCCCAAGCAGGCTCCACTCTCAGCACAGAGCCCAGTGAGGGTCTTAATCTCACGACCCTGAAATCATGACCTGAACAGAAATCAAAGGTTGGGTGCTCAACAGACTGAGCCACCTAGGCACCCCAAATGGGATCTTAAGTCGTATTTAGGATTTCTATGAGGAAACAAAATGGGAAAACCATTTTATATCAGAGATTCCATCATGAGGAACTGCAAAAATGGAGGGGGAAAATCAGGGGAGAGAATGACTCTGATGCTGATGGGAAGTACAGTGAGGATGGCCACAAAAAGTCAAAATCAGGGCCACCTGGGTGGCTCAGTGGGTAAAAGCCGCTGCCTTTGGCTCAGGTCATGATCCCAGGGTCCTGGGATCGAGCCCCACATCGGGCTCTCTGCTCATCGGGGAGCCTGCTTCCTCCTCTCTCTCTGCCTGCCTTTCTGCTTACTTGTGATCTCTCTCTGTCAAATAAATAAGTGGAGTCTTTAAAAAAAAAAGAAAAGTCAAAATCAGTGCTGTAAGGACAGGGGTTGTTGGTGGAGAACCAGGGAGGGTGATCCCAGTGTAAAGGCATCAGCTTCTCCTCAAATCTCCTGATCTTCTGGGTTTTTCAGAAAAGATGGACATTTTAGATGGTGTCTCCAGTTCAGTAAATACTATTAACCAATATAATAATGTTTGAAAACTTTTATAGGCAAGCACCATGCTGTTCAAACAAAACCTATGTTTGGACTAGTTTGGGCCTGAGGACCTTCAGTTTGCAACCTGAGCTAGGAGTGGAACGAAAGAAGAATCTAAGTCTTAATTCAAAACATTGTGGCATGCCTCTTCAGTGACGATCACTTGTAATTAAACAGATTTTTCTTTTTTTTTTTCTGCCATACATGATGAGGGCCAGTAGTAGAGAAAATGTGCTGAGTTAAAGAAAAGTAGAGTCTTGCTACTCAAACTGTACTTCTTGGACCAGCTGCATGAGCTTCATCTGGGAGGTTGTTAGAGATTGAGAATCTCAGGTTGTACCCCAGACTCCATGAATCAGAATCTGCATTTTACCAACATCTTCTGGTGATTCATACGCACACAATTGTTTGAGAAGCACCGGAATATATTAATTTATTTATATATAAATTTAATTATATTAATATTCTTGTTTTTTGTTTGTTTTTTAAGATTTTATTTATTTATTTGGGAGACAGAGTGGGAGTGAGTACGAGTAGGGGGTCGAGAGAGGCAGAGGGAAAGGGAGAAGCAGACATCCAGCTAAGCAGAGAGCCTCAAGAGAGGACCCCAGGATCATGACCTGAGCCTAAGACAGACACTTAAGCAACTGAGCCACCCCGGCACCCCAATGTTCTTATTTTTAAGTTGCTCCTATAAGATGCTTCAAACACCAAGAGTTTGAGCAGATAGTAAAATTTCCAAGAACCTTTAGTATTCCTAGTGGAACATGGAACCAAAAAGGTTCACTCTTACTGAAGCTTGAACAGAGCAGTTAATATGGTAATTCTGACATATTTAGTAATGCTTTCACAGTGTTAAGTTCTTTACAAGTATTTGACGAGCCAATACAAGGCTCAACACAGGTAATGCATTTATTTGGTAATCAGTAAGTTACCTTATATAGTCAGTAAATGTTGAGTCCTGGACGACTGATAAGATCGTTCGCTTTCACGTGTTTTTTCAATATTGTGCTCAGCCTCAAGTATAAATTGAATAGAGTGACCTTTTGATATTGCATGAAATTGACCGCATTTCCTAAGATTCTGTGGTTTCAATTACCATAAATTTTTTTATCCTGGGTCCACAGCCATTGCATTGGCCCCAGCACACCGACATTTTATCCTTGGTTCTGCTAATGCAGTCAGTACCAGTGTAGTGTGTTGTTACTAATCTGTGTGTGAGCACACGTGTGGGTGTGTATTCCCCATCAGAACTTCATGTTGTGCACAGGAACAATATGCAATTTTCCCCCAAATCAAATCTAATCCCTACATGGATTGCAAAATATGAATGATTTCTGTTCCAGTGATGGAAATTGTGTTCTAGGGTGCTAGCTAGCTCTTGAGTTTGTGAGATGGATAAGTCAATTAGTGGTTCCTCAGTTTATTAGCAACTTAATTGTCAGAATGTAATAGAAACTTCTGAGCTGCAACAGCTCATTAGAAGCAATGAAACACGTGATTTTCTTTTTCTAGAAGAATATTCAGTGAACTGTGTTTTTTTTTTCCCCAAAGAGATCTTGAAAATAAAATAAACACTCAAGTTTAAATGTCCACCTGTGAAGGTAGAAGAGTTTTGAATTCTGCCACAGGAAAAACGCTCTGGAAAAGTGATGGGTACTAAAGGGAGGGAAGCCTTGTTTCAAGTTTCTACTGTGTTTGGTATGGAACCTTAGATAAGTTTCTTAACCCCCTTCATCCTCAGTATCTTTATCTGCAAAATGGTGATATTGTAGATATTTCAAAGGATTGTTATGCAGATAAAAGGAAGTAACACATGCCAAGTGCTTAAAAACATCCTGGCACATACCAAGAACTCAGACTACTATTCTTTTGTCAACCTAGACATTTTTCTTTCTTTCTTTTTTTTTAATTACATTGTGTTTAAATACATTACTATTTGGTGTAGTGTTTCATAAATCATTATTTGCGTATAACACCCAGTGCTCATTGCAACACGTGCCCTCCTTAATACCCATCACTGGGCTACCTCATCTCCTTACCCCTTTTGCCTCTGAAACCCTCAGATTGTTTCCTGGAGTCTGTAGTCTCTCATGGTTCATCTTCAGTTTTCCCTTCCTTCCCCTAATGTCCTCTGTGCTATTCCTTATGTTCCACATATGAACGAAACCATAGAAAATTGTCTTTTTCTGCTTGACTTATTTTACTTAGCATAATCCCCTCCAGTTCCATCCATGTTGATGCAAATGGTAGGTGTTCATCCTTTCTGATGGCTGAGTAATATTCCATTGTGTATATGAACCATATTCATTCATCTGTTGAAGGGTATCTTGGCTGCCTTCACAGTTTGGCTGTTGTGGACATTGCTGCTATGACCATTGGGGGTACTTGTGTCCCTTCTTTTCACTACATCTGTATCTTTGGGATAAATATCCAGTAGCGCAATTACTGGGTCATAGGATAGCTTGATTTTTAACTTTTCGAGGAACCTCCATACTGTTTTCCAAAGTACCTATACCAACTTGTATTCCCAGCAACAGTGTAAGAGGGTTCCCCTTTCTCCACAGCCTCTCCAACATTTGATGTTTCCAACTTAGATATTTTTCTTCACCTGCCATTTTTCCCGAAATAAGTTAAATTTTAGAGCAAACTTATGTTTTCAAGATTAAAGATGTAATCATTAAAAAAGCATATAGCCCTTGTATTATCCATAAGGAAGAAAGCTGCTTCTTTCTGTCATGCTCATACTTTAGAGAAATTGACAGTTTCTGCCAAAATAAGAGTTTACTTTTTAGTTCCCTGGTAGATTGTGGTTTGATTTTATTTGGCCTTTATGGCAACTCTACTTTGATCATTGTCACAGAAGCTGAAAGAAAAATCTTGCTTCTCCTCTACTGTTTTATTATAGCTCTAGCTCCCAAATATCTTGGCAATGTTTAGGAATAAAGAGTAGTTGAAGACGTGTGTGGTGCTTAAAACTTTAATTCACATTTCAAAGATAGTAATTATTTTCTGAAGCCCACAGCCCAAACGAAGACTTTAATATGAAAAGAGTATTTCATTTCCAACTAAAAGTGATGATAAAATTATGGATTATTCCACTGTTTTTCTAATTCCCTTTTCTCTGATGTTCATTTTTCTTTTTTTTCTCTCTGTATTTTTACTTTTTAGTCTATTTTCCCTTCATTCAACGTTTACATAAT
Organism: Neogale vison; assembly: GCF_020171115.1. Classification (NCBI taxonomy): domain Eukaryota; kingdom Metazoa; phylum Chordata; class Mammalia; order Carnivora; family Mustelidae; genus Neogale; species Neogale vison. The sequence goes on from NC_058101.1 coordinate 49,683,964, forward strand.
TATGTTGTGTTAAATACCAGTGACTTTGGGGCAGTTAGGATGCTGTAAACATCACGAGGATAGGATCTGTGTCTGTTAGAACCATCGTGCGTGCCCAAAACACCCAATATCCCCAAACTTCTTTCTAAATCTAGAAATAAATAAAAGAAGAAATGAATGAAGTCAAATGGATTAAATATGTATTGAAGCCTTCTTTCCTTCTCTTTAAGGATATTAGAAAGAATTTAAGTAAAATACCCGCTATATTTACTGAGGACTCTATTTTACCTTGTCGTATTTTTAAATAAAATGAATTATTCCTCCCCCTTATCATCTTCAAATGGGTAAGCTTTTCTTTTTTCATCTGTATCCCCTGTTGACATTTCCTATGACTCAGTGGCACTTGTTTTTGTTTTAATGATGTTTTTGTCCTAGTTCAGCTATTCCAAGTTAAAAGCAGTATCTGTAGTATTTTATCAGTTACTAAACCCAATTTGTTATAGAAGAAGAAAGGCTATTTAATCAGGAGTAAAGATTGTAAATGGCTTAACTTAGGTAGTAGATTAAATTCTTATTACACAGGGTTTCTTCAGATTTCCTCTTCAGTGTTGCTCTTTTATTGACAGGATAATATTTTGAAAGTGCTTTTTGAAAAAGGACATCGTTAGAGAACTAGCAGGAAATACTTACATAGTATTCATGGTTTCATGGTGCCCGTTATGCCCATTACCTGGCTCACTCCTTCCCACGCTGCGCTGGGACAGCTGTCTCTGCTGGCCAGTTGATAGCTCTGGGGTCCCCAGACCCAAATGCCTCTCCAAGGACGTAGGCTTGGCTGAGACAGAATCAATACAGGAACCCCATTCTTCGAAGGCCAAAACCCAAAAGATTTTGACTACTGCTTTGGAAATATTTGCAGTGGACATTAATAGGAACGACAGCAAGATGAGAGGCCTCGGATTCACATTTTGGAAATACTGAGCTGCCTAATGCTCTCTGAGGGGCAGATGCAAAGCAAAGGATTCTCTGTGGCACAGAACTATTTCCCTGTCAATCGTCAACGCCTGGTGTTTTCATCCTATGCCTGGAGGTGGAAGGACGGACTGCAGGGTCACCGTCTGCTGATAGCATCAGATCTTTCATCTCGAAGCAGATTGCAGCTGATTTCATCCTGACGGACAGACCTGGAAAGTTTGTTCACAACCATTCACATAAGCTGGGACAACAAGAACCCCTGCAGAGAATGCCCTGGCCCTTGGGTTCTTCCTTCCCTTCTGCCACTTTGCTAGAGTCTCAGGCAAATTAGTCATTGTTCTTATGCAGGGTATCATGGTCTGCTTGATATTGTGGGGTGTTATGAGCAACAAATGCATTTAAGTGAAGGATGCAACTGTGAAAGTGTAGCACAAACTCGGTAAATAGTGTTTGATTGACTTTATCTGAGATACATGTATCTTTCGCATAACATTTTTATATAATGCTTCTTCAAAGCACAGAGGTATTATGCTACGTTTACTTCCAATTACCTTGGGATGGATAGCCTGGGGCAGATGTCACTGTTGCCAGTCCATGGATAAGGCTGTTAAAGCCCACGAAAGGCAGGTTCGAAGCCAGGGCCCCAAGGTTGAGTACACCTGACCTGACCATGATGAGTTATCTCAGCACACTTAAGCCCTTTCTCTGGTCCCTTTTAACATACACCATACCCGTTTTACATTTTTATATTTTTATGTTATAACTACAGAAGTGCTCATTATAAAAAGATTAGAATAAATGGAATTAAAATCATCTGAAGCCTCCCTTCCTTGTAATACTTTGGAGTTCATTCTTTCAGAAGTTTTCAGTTTCCGTGCATGGGTCATGGGCTGTACAAGTGCTCCTTGCTAACTTTCTTGATTGATTTAATACTATTTAATTGGGTATGTTTCACTTAAATGACATACATCTAAGTCATCATTTTCATGGAGATTCGGTGTCATGGTGTGGGTTCTCCTGGATGTTTTCTTCCTTTAAACTCAAGCCTTCATAGCCTGGACAGCCTGTCATCACGGCAGTGAGGCTTTTCGTGGTAGAAGTATCTGCCATATGCCAAAGAGATCTACTGCATAGACTTATGAGACTGAGAGAGCCCTAGAGAAAGATATTGGAGGCACTAACCATGGTGTTCGAAGGTCAAAGATCCCAGCTCCAAGGGGGTAATTGAGACAAGGACTCAGGAAGGAACTCCCACGCAGTAAAGAGGACAGACTCGATATGCGCTGGATGAAGATGGAGTGTACACATTCTAACATTTTATGGAGGACGTGAGGGTTTCAGGGTTTCAGGCATCTCAGTACGGGGCAATTGGTCTGCACTGATGGAAAAGCCGTCTCAGCTTCAGCCCATAAGATAGATCAGAGCAAATATTTTCACCTTCCCTCAAAGACTCTACCATTCGAGTCCTTTATAGGAGTAATTCTCAGTCCTGGTTCCTATTAGAGTCCCACCAGGGGAGCTTCTAAAAATACTAATTCTGTCCTTCAGACTGATTTTATTGCTCTGGGCTGGGGATGGGAGTGGAGGGGAAGCATAAATATATATTTTTAATGCTCACATGATTTTAATACATAGTCAAAGCTGAGACTTGGTGGCTCTTTAGGCATCTTTCACTTTGTATAAAAGACAGCCAACAGGAAACTTCTTTACATCAAGTTTTTATACGAAGAGCTATTTTTCTTTTTTTTTTTTTTTTTTCCAATTTATTTATTTTCAGAAAAACAGTATTCATTATTTTTTCACCACACCCAGTGCTCCATGCAAGCTGTGCCCTCTATAATACCCACCACCTGGTACCCCAACCTCCCACCCCCCCGCCACTTCAAACCCCTCAGACTGTTTTTCAGAGTCCATAGTCTCTCATGGTTCATCTCCCCTTCCAATTTACCCAAAAGCACATACCCTCCCCAATGTCCATAACCTTCCCCCCTTCTCCCAACCCCCCTCCCCCCACGAAGAGCTATTTTTCAACAGTTTAGAGATTTAAGTGTTTCTAAGTTATTTCATTTCTTTAAATAAAAGTGGGATTCTTATTGTTTTAGCTATTCATTTCTTTTTCCCGGTTGTTTATTTTGTTGATGGTAATTTATTTCGTCAGTGTCTTTCCTGGTAGAATAAGCTTTGTGAGCACAGGGGTTTTGAATTATTTTGTTTGTTGCCAGATCCCCAGCATCAAGAATGGCTGGTACACAGTAGGTACTCAACAAATATTTAATATTTTTTGACAACAGTTTGACATGCAAATGTTGATTCCTTTTTTTTTTAAGATTTTACTTATTAAAAAAAGATTTTATTTATTTGTCAGAGAGAGAGAGAGAGAGAGAGAATGCACAAGCAGGGAGAATGGCAGGCAGGGGGGAAACAGGTTCCCAGCTGAGCAGGTGGCCAGACATGCGGCTCAATCCCAAGACCTTGGGACCATGATCTGAGCCGAAGGCAGACACCCAAACTACTGAGCCACCCAGGGGTCCCATGATTCCCATTTAAAACTCATGTTGCATTGAGAATCACAGACATGGAATTTCTTTGGGGCTCAGAATTTCTATAGAAGTCTGAACTGGGAACTTCCCATCTGCAATATTTTAATCAATATTGAGGCCTAAAGAAGAAATATGGCAAATGTATGAGAAACATTTTTTGCTAATATTTGCTTTTATTCTCCTGGGAAACGACATGGCATTGTAGAAAGACAAGGGAGCCCAGAGGCCCCAAACAAATGTAGATTTAGATCAGTTAGGAATTGACCTTGAAAGAGTCTGTTGAAGACGTTATCTGTCTTCTCATCTCCAAAATCATACAGTTGGATGAGTTGACTCTTTTTGGCTCTTGTTCTTCCGTATTTCAGTTACTACATCCTATCATTATGTGAGCCTGTTGTTAAATGACTTTTTTTTTTCTGCTTTTATCATCCTGTAACTCTTGAATTTTTATCCAGTTTGGTTTATACTTCTTTTGTCATTTCCCATGTCATGACAGGCACACATGCTTCTTTAACCCAGTTATCAAGTCACTTTAAAAAATGTGCCCTTGGGTGTTACTAGCCACTCTGTCTAACTGGGTGTTGTATGCAACCCCACCGTGTGTGCTCACCACATAGGCGTATAAATCACGGGTCATCGTGAGTGAGTCTCATTTAGAACTGACTCAGTATAAAGTATTTAAAGATTCTTCATGAGGGTTACACTCGTTCTGGTATCAAGGGAAGCTCGGACCCTAAATCATACGAGATTGCAGCCTCACTCAGATGCACTGGAAGCTGAAACCCACGTGGAATACTTAGACACAAAGTCATGGAGACTGCTCATATTGTATTCATCTGACGAGTGTTTTCTGACAATCCACCACCCTGTTCAGAACCCTTGAGTGGGAGGTGAATATTATTCCAGGAGTCTAAGACTCAATCCCAGGCCCTAAAGGACTCTCTTCTCCTGGGGGAAGGGCCCCTCACAGCATGGAGGCTTACTGGGAAGCACACTGATTCCTTTCACCCTAGATGCCTCCACAGAGAAGACAGCCCAGCCTCTGAATAGCTTCTAACCACCTTGAGACAATTTTCTCTCATTTTAATGCTATTGCCAGAATATTGCTGTAATCAGATCATTTGCGGTTGCCCAAATCTTGGTGTCCCCAACCTTAATATACCAAGTACATCCAGGTGCCAGGGATCTGCAGCTGCTTGGTCTGCACACATCTTGCGGTGCTAAGTGTGGATGAACAAACAGCACTGGCCCATGCAATAGTGCCTTCTAAGCACTTCTTGGGGGCAGAAAATATAACGGTCTTATAGAGAATTTATTGGTTGAGATGGGAAATTGTTACAAAATGTCTTACAGAGTCAGCCTAAAAAACACACTTATACCAGGGTTAATACAATCTCCTAATTTGCCACAATAAGACTTTGTGTCATTTATAGTAGAGGCCTTCTTTCTGACATCCTGGTGCTGCTGCTCTGAGTGATCTGTGCTCCTGTAATGTTTGTTAAATATTCTCAACATCACCTCCCTCCCAGATATACCAATACCTAAACTGAAAAATACTAACGTCTTACTCATTGCAAGTTCTCACCTCGGAACCTTTGCATTTAGTCCTTTCCCTGCCTAGAACATTTCTTTCTCAGCTATTATGGCTTGCTATTTCAAATGCTGTCTGTCAGTCTGTCTGTCTTTTTCTCTGTATATATAAATATTTATACATATACATTATTGGAGGCATATATTTTACTATCAAGTATGTATATCTATGCATACATATACACACATATACACATGTATACTCTATTCTTCCTCTCTGTTACATATATATGTATTCTCTCTTTCTATATGTATATAATATTGTATAATATATAATAATATATGTAGGGACGCCTGGGTGGCTCAGTTGGTTAAGCAGCTGCCTTCGGCTCAGGTCATGATCCCGGCGTCCTGGAATCGAGTCCCACATCGGGCTCCTTGCTCGGCAGGGAGCCTGCTTCTCCCTCTGCCTCTGCCTGCCTCTCTGTCTGCCTGTGCTCGCTCTCTCTCCCTCTCTCTCTGACAAATAAATAAATAAAATCTTTAAAAAAATATATATATATGTAATATTATTATACGAACTCTATATTCTCTCTCTACATATATATTTTGTGTGGGTGTGTATATATATGTGCTCTATATACTTTTTCTATATATGTGTATATATAATATACATTATTGGATGTATATATTTTACTATCAAGTAGGTATATATATGCATATCTACACACGTATATATGCACATATATTCTATTCTTCCTCTCTATGTTTTATATATATATATATATATACACACACCAAATATATATATATATTTACACACACACACAGTTCAAATATAACCCTCTGTCTCTTTTTTCTCTTTCTTTTTTAATATATGTATATAATATTATATAAAATATAATAATGATATATATAATATATACAACTAATAATATTATTAACATTATATATAAACTCTACATTCTTTCTGTACTTACATACATTCTATGTATGTAATGTGTGTGTGAATATATATATTATATATGTATTCTATGTTCTTTCTATATATATGTGTATGTATAAATATCCTATCTATTTATCTATCTTTGGAAGGGGGTTCATTTGTTTATTATCTGCCATCCTTTCTCTACCAAAGTAAAATGTAAGTTCCTAGGAAACAGATTATAGCATAGAGTAGGCACTCAATAAATATGTATAAGTAGTAAAAATTTATGTACTTGTAAATATGCACATAAATATGCTATAGATCTTTATGTGTGTACATGGATGGAGGGTGTGTCAAGTATACATATCATGGTTCCATGTGGTGTGGATCTCAGGTGATCACTCAATGTAGTAAACATGTAAGCAGCAGTGATTATGTCATATCATATCTTTTAATTCCGGTTTACCATCTTAATAGGTAACAAGTAGGCAGTGACCTTTATACAAACAGTAAGGATTTTTGAGCCTTCACGGACATAGAAATTTTGATGCCACATTAAAACCTCTATATTGTTTAGGCTTATTTTATAGAATGGTCTTCCCCTTTCCCTTCATTTGTTCATATCCTATGCCATCCTTGAAGTCTATTTTATTTTTATTTTTAAAAAATATTTTATTTATTTGAAGAGAGAGTATGAGCAGGGAGAGGGGGAGGGGAAGAGGCAGACTCCCTGCTGAGAAGAGAGACAGATGTGGGACTCGATTCCAAGACCCTGGGATCATGACCTGAACCAAAGGCAGCTGCCTAACCAACTGAGCCACTCAGGCACCCTTTGAAGCCTTCTTTAAATGTTCCCTTCACTATAGTATTTTTCCCAATGGATCCATTTTTTTGGTCTCACTTATTTTGAGCTCAATCTTGTGCGTAAGGACTATAATAATGATAATATTAATAGTAGCAAGGATAAGGGCTCACTATATACCAGGCCCTGTTTTATAGGATTTTCATGGATTTGCTCAAAATAGCCCTTCAATATAAGTCTTATTATTATAACGCCCTTCCCAGACGTGAAAATCTGCGACACAGAGAGGTCAAGTACTAAGGTTATGGAAGTGGAAGGTTATGCACTGTGTAAGTGATGAACTCAGGATCCAAATGTAAGCAGTCGAACTTCAGAGTCTCTCTTTTGCCTCACTGCCTCTTTCATAGTAACATCAAACTCGTGTAAGGCTTCTATGTACTTCTTGAGCTTTAAAAAAATCTTAAAAGTCTAGAAATGTTTAAGAACTCTGTGAAAGTATATAGAAGAAAATCCTCAAGAATCATTTAGCATGTAGTCTATGTACGCCAATAGACTAAAAAACCAAAATGAACTTTATGAAAATGATGATGGTGAGAAAATGTTGAAAAAAGGAAGAAAATGATTGGCAATAAAAAGAGTGAAATGCCATTGGACTAATCAAAAAGAAATTCAGGGAGTAAATAACCAGTAAGTTGTAATCAACAAGGAAGCATAGACCATAAAACATCTAGGCACATAATATAAGATATTGGAAATAAGCATTCACATAGAATAAATAAAAATATGTTATTAATAACTATTAAGAACTGCTAGAACTGCATGTGTTAGAACAGATAAATCTAGCTTACTCGGAATCATAAATTCCCATCATAAATTGATCTATACACTACTTAACAGCCAGAAAACAGCAAATTATCCCAACTTGTATGATACAGAATCAGTTGGAGTGCTTATCAAAACTGCAGAATCCTGGACTGCTCCTCTAAGACAATCATTCTCAGCTAGGGGCAGTTTTGGCTACCAGCAAATATTTGGCAATATCCGGAGACCTTTTGGATTGTTTTGATAATCGGGGAGGTGCTCCTGGCATCAAACAGGCATAGACTAGAGATACTACAAAACATCCTGAAATGCAGAGGACAGACCCTAAAAACAAAGAATCATCTGGCCCGAAATGTCAGAAGTGTCAAAGCTGAGAAACCCTGATCTAGAGGTTTTGATTTAGTGGTCAGTGATGAGACCTAGAAATCGGTATTTCTCTCCAGGGATCCAGGATTTTCTTATAAAGGCATTAAGAGCTTGAAGACAGGCTTTGAGGTAGAGATAGGATATGAAGAAATGGTGGGAAATGGAAAGAACATTCTTTTTTTTTTCTTTTTTTTTTGAAGATTTTATTTATGAATTTGAGAGAGAGAGAGACATAGCAAGAGAAGGAACACAGGCAGAGGGCAAGGGAGAAGTAGGCTTCCTCCAAGCAAGGAGCCCAATGTAGGGCTTGATCCCAAGACCCTGGGGTCACGACCTGAGCCAAAGGAAGACACTTAACTACTGAGCCACCCGGGCGCCTCTGGAAAGAACATTCAAACAGAAGAGCAGATCACATCCAGGAGGACTGAAGAGAGGCTCTGTGATGACACTGGGCTGGTAGTACATACCGAGAAACAACATCAAAGCAATAGCCTCTCTCCACTTGGAAGACCAGCTCTGCTTCATGGGATAAAAGGGCAGTTACCCACCTTGGGTTTTATCTGTTGATAATTCACTCATTTTGTATCCTGTAATCTGATTACAGATTAGACTATCACATGCCCACTCATTTGTGTTCCATTGATTCATCCATAAAGTTCCAACATATAAGGAAAGGAAGTGAGAACGAGGTTTTATCAGATATATCTGGTTTGGTATCCAATTCTTCCTTTTATAAGCTGCATGGATTTGGGGCTAATGATAGGGTCAATGGGTGGTTTAAATGAAATAGTGTGTGTAAGGAAATGAACTCAGCACCAGGCACATAGGAAGACTCAGAGAAAGTCAGCTGCTACTTATTATTTTTTATTTAAATAACATTTATCTGTCATATTATTTATCAAACTATTTAAATGAACAGGAAAAAAAGTGAAGTTGAGGCTTAAGATGATGATTGGTATCTTATATCAATCTTAGCAACTGATTATTTTGTAGTCTGTTTTGATCTAAGAGGATTGAGAAAATCCTGCTTCGTAGAAATGAGTATTTGTAAATGGCTCCAGGTTTTAAGCTGCTCACTCTCACTTCTCAAGATATATATATATTTTTTTAACCCTGAGACCAACATAAAATGATTCAACATGGCAAGTTAATGCAGTGGTGGTCTCCACTGTGCTTATGATCAGAGAAATAACACAGTTGAGTGTGTATGTTGCTTTCTAAAAACTAGTTATATTGGCATATGAGCTCAATTATATAAATGTGTAAAATATATCATATACTACAGTGTTTATTATTAGTCCTTTCAACACTTCGGATATGGCTATAGTTCCATGGCACACAGTTGCAAAAAGCTTCTGGCTAAGAGACTATATACTCCCAGCTTATAGATAAGTGTGTTACGCAGTATGGAATACAGACGCTCCCTCTAGTCCAGATATATTACATCAATTGTTTTCTCTTGATTAGCGAGCCTGATGCTTCTGCATGGACAGAGAGTAAGTTGGTCTGGCATGATTTTCTCTTCACAAATCATCTCGGCTCTTTGGAAATTTTTGCAAATTAATTGCTTGATGATTCATTCCTGTATCCTCCCAAACACGAGAGCTGGAATGAATTAATCCCTGCCTTTATAAGACCCATGTCAACCTCTTCCTTTACAAAAGATGTATGTTATACTGACTCATACAGATTCAGTGCTTTGGGGGCTTATTTCAGAATCAGCCCCTCTGTGGTTCTGTTCAAATTTCCTTCCCTCCCACTAAGAATATATTGGCTGTTTGCCTGGCCTATCAGCTGATGTACAAGAATGAATGCAAGCCAATTTCAAATTATAGCCTAAGATAAACATTATTAATTGGTGGGGGTGGAAAAACGTGGGAATTTCAGAGCAAACAACAGTGAAAACAACAGGAGAATGAAAAGTCACATTATGTTTTTAGGATTGATTCAACATTTCAGGTGTTATTCTTACTCATTTTTAATAAGCATCTACTATATGCCAAGTGCCTTAATAGTGATCCAACAGGCCTCATGGTGCTTCCATTTTAGATAGGCCATCAATGAGGTTAGTCAGTAAAATATATATTGAGTTATAGAAATAAGTATCAAAAGGAATAATAAACTAGGGTAATGGACACACCGTTCAGAGTGGTTGGGAAGGTCTCACTGAGAAGGTGACTTTTGAATAAAAGAAGGGATGAAGGGGTAAGTCATGTGGCCATCTGGCAAAAGAGCCTTCTAGTAAAGGCAAACAGCAGGTGCAAAAGCCTTGGAGCAGGAGAATGCCTGGCATTTTTTGGGGTAGCGATGAGGTCAGAGTGGTTGGAGAGGATTCAGACAGATAAATGGGGGCACTGACAGAGTCAGATGATGTAGGTCTAATATAGGGCAACCAACCATACATCTCAGACCATGATTGTCTACATTCTCACCCAAGGGGTTAGTATTTACATTCTCAGAAGTGTTCTATCTTGGATGATAAATTTTGTGGTGATCCTAGGCTAGCAGGTCACTCTGAGGATTTTGTCTTTGAGAGACATGAGAAGTCACGGAGGGCTAGGTCACAAGAGAGACAAGGTATGACTTAGGTTTTATCAGAATCCCTTAGTCTTCTGTGATGAGAATGGATTGTTGGGGTGGGGAGGCAAGCGGTGAGAGTGAAAGCAGGGGAACCAGTTAGGAACCTATAAGATTATCATTTGGCACGTGCACTGCAGTCCTAGTTGAATTGTTTTACTTGAGGCTACATAACTAGCTAGTTGTGCAGATGGGACTTGGGACAATTTTCCCCACTTTCAGTCTGGTGTCTTTTATACAGGGCCCAGATTCTCTCTTAGTTCAAACTTGAGAACAAATAGAATGCCAGGCTGATCTTTATGGGCCCATTAAGTCTCCTGATTGGTGGCTCAACTTGGTTGCTTCCTCTTCATGTTGTGAGAAGTGGACATGAAACGTCTCCCTTCCCCCTACCCAGCGCCCCCCAAAATAGCTTGTTTTGAAGCAGCAACCAAGATTTTTCATTTTTTTTTTCTTTTAAAGGTTTTATTTATCCATTTGACAGAGAGAGATCACAAGTAAGCAGAGAGGCAGGCAGAGAGAGGAGGAACCAGGCTCCCCTCGGAGCAGAGAGCCCGACGCGGGGCTCGATCCTAGGACCCTGGGATCATGACCCAAGCCAAAGGCAGAGGCCTTAACCCACTGAGCCATCCAGGCACCCCAACCAAGATTTTTCTTAAGCCTTTCTCTTGAACGTCTGTATTTATACTTTTGGCTCATGTAGCCTCTTCAGAATAATGAATTTCACATATTTAGTGGGCGTTTATTAACTCATGAGTATATGATACAAGCTAGTAAGTTCAGATGGAGCGCAATACAGATGTGAATACATATTTTATGCCTATTTAAATAGGAGCATGAATATTAACAAAAATTAAATGGACTCCCACAGGTATAAATATATCTATGGAGGGAGTTCTTCAATTTTGCTTGTGTTTATTTCCACTTGATTCTTGGTTTATTTTATAGTCCCAAGAACTGTCTTCAGTTTTTGATCATTGCTTTCCTCAGTTAGAGTGGATAACTGGGAGGAAGAATCATGTGCTGACGGTATACATATATAGTCAACTGCAATGAAATCTATCAGAATATACCTAAGAGGCTGAAATGTGCATGGATGCAGATTCTGTTTTACATATGTGCACTTGAGATGCAAACTTGTGTGTGTTGGGAGTGGTATGGATAGACATATTTACGTACATGTTTTTTTAAGTAGCCTTGACGTCAATGGAGAGTTACCCAAACAGTGAAATTAATATTTGTGTTCTTTCTACTAACTACTCTAGCAGTACAACCTAAAATTCCAGCAACTTTGGCATTCAACAGAGCAGATACAGGGTCACATAATGCGCTTATCTTATCTCTCCTGGGAATAAAAGAGAGGACTAAGCTAATTCTCAGGGTATCTGTAAGAAGTAAATTTTCACAAGTATTTTTTCATAATACAAGAACTATTTTTCATAAGAAATGTGTGATACCATGCAAAGTCTTTATTGTCTTGGTTATTTTTCTGCTGTACATATAGGCTTAAAATGTCTTAGGTCATTTTTTACCCCGTCTTCAAGCGACTGTCCGATTTTCAAAGCCATCCCGTAAACAGAATTAGTGGGTTATGTTAGAGCCTTCTCTTCTTTCATGGGGCAGGAGTTAGCAAACTTTAAGAAGTTCTACATGGGAAATCTGCTTATTTTCTTTTGGATTGTGAGAAGGTGCACAGACATGCTGTTGGTCCATACCTAGGTATAAGAGAAGCAAGGAAAAGCACATTGGACTGTAAAACATTTGAGGAAAGAAAGAGAAGAAAAAGAGAAAAAAAGAGAGAGAAAGAGTTGTTTGAGAGTGAGTATTCAAAATATTCAAATTGAGTATTCAAACATCTCCAACAAAGGATTAGTCCCTTCAGAGTGGACATGGATAATACACAGTTGGTGAGGTGGTTATCTTTCCTGACTAAAACGCTTAAAGAGAAAAGCTGATAATCTCAAATTCTATTTCAGGGGTCTAGTCTGAATTGTTATTTTTTTCTTTAATTTCAGAAACTATTTTTTTTAAATTTTAGTTCCACTTCCGCCAATCTTGAATCAAACTTCATACAGTAAAACCAAAATTTATACATATAAAAGTTTTTTGCCTTTTTGTGCATGAGCAAAAGGTACAGAACTCTTTGTAGAAAGATCCTGGGAAGGGACTCCTATGGTCAATGTAATTCTTCTTTGAACCCTTGAATCTATCATAAAAGTCACTTTCTCATTTATTTATTTCAACTCCTAGTTGGGGTCTAGTGGGAGAAATAATCCAAAATAGTGGATAATCCAAAAATGTCATTTATATTTGGCTTCAGAATGCATTACCAGATGTTACTCTAGCAGATTTCCCTTCCTAATTAGGCCTCACTTAAAGTAGGAGTTAATTTTGTCTTCATTAGCTGTTTCCAAATCAGCAGGATGGGGCAAGGAGGAAGCCCAAGGCATGCTGGGTATTTGGGAGGAAGCTGGCCTGGTGCTAAAAATCGGCGGTAGATCATGCTCGAAGGAAATTCAAATATGGGCAGTCAAGATGATGGGCGTACACACTGTAAATGTTTGTTGAGCCACTTCTTGAAGGATTCTCAGGCTTTCATCCATTCTTTTTTTTCCTCCCTATTAACCATGAGTGCTGAAAAATTCTGTCCTTAGAATTAGGCAGATAATAACCTGGATTTTTACATATAGAAAAAAAAATAGAGGCTCACAGAGGTTAAGTGACCTCTCACACAGATTGATCTCTGAGTAAATAGTACCTAAGATATTGAAACTGATTAATGAATGATAAGAAGACCCCACTGTTTCCTTCTTATTGATGATTTGAATAATGAGGAAGCAGGAATTCTCCTGGCCTAATTCGCATTAAGAGAGCTAAGATAATGAAGCTGTGATTAAATGGCTATTAAACTATTTTTATCAAACAGAGATCAAGCGAGTGTGAGAATCTGGGGACGCAGAGTGTAATTGCAATTCTACAAGATGTGGAAAAAATTACTATCATAAGCAGGGCATGGTCCTTCCATAATAGCCTGCATTTAAACATCTTTGGGATACCACATGCCGGGTTCACTTTGCAGTTCTCCCTTCAGGTGTCTAGTAACATCTCGGAGTCACTCATTTCCTCCTTAATTTAGTAGATTTATTCGCTCTCTATGCACTTGGGTGAGCTCGATGACTGTCTGCCCCACCATGTGTAATCATCTGGGATATCCTTTTTGCCAACTGCTCACAGGGGAGGAAGGCCCAGGTATTATGTCCGGGACCCCAAGTTTCAGTCTTGAGGTGACTCTCTGCACCTGAAGATACAGAATCTGCCTTCCTTTAACTGTGCCCTTTGAATTATATTACACTTAGGGTAGGTCAGATGGGGACTGAGGAGTCAGTAATGAACCAAGAGCAGTAATGAACCAAGTGTTCTGAACTATCGTTTGTTAATGACATAGCGTTACGTCAGAATTATGGCCCATTCTGAATTTTGGGTTGTTAGTATACATGTACGTGTATCACCTATCAGTGGAAATTCTTTATGGCTTGAGCATCTGTAGAATGGGCTTCCTTACTCCAGGAGCACCTTTTATGAAAACGAGCACTATGGTCACATCATGTTGATTTCTATGGCAAGACGAGCAACAGACTTGCCTTGCTTAAGGTTGACGCCAAGCATGGCTAAAGCTGCTTGAGAGTCACCGAGCTCCCCGGTGGAAAAGCCTGTCGGCCTGTTCCCTACCTTTCTTTCCTTCTCCACTGCCGCCCTCAACACTGGGCTCAGCTGTGTAGCTTTAGCTCACTACCTAACTGGTGACCTGCTCTCTCTTTTTCACCTCTCCACTTTCCTTTTCTTAACTTATATGGAGCTAATAAATATATTTTTGTAAAAATAGTAATTTTGAACAGTTAGAAAGCGGTGTCAGAGCAGAGTCTTTGAAAGGTTATTTTGCAAAGTCGTTTTACTGCCTGATGTATTTCAATGCCCCGTCACCTGTGAACAGAGATGTGTTCATAGGCCAGAGTGCTTCATCTGCAGTGACTTTGATTTATTTGCTCTGTAAATTGGGACCGAAGCAATAATGGGAAGTGACATTAATTGTTTACCAGAGTCTTTTTTGTCACATCCATTGCCTTCTCTGGAGTGTTTGATTGTTGAAACTCATGCTAAACTAATTGGAATTGCCACAGTGAGGAGCAGTGTCCACTCAGCTTTACATAAGGAATATCTTTTGAGTTTCAGAACAAAAATGTCATTGGGAAATATCTTTTTCCCCAGTCTTCTATGATTAGACAGAACACAGAACATTGGAAATAACGTTCTTTCCTTCAAGACTACTTTACTAAAATAAACTGTCTCCGAGTCTCTTTGAGTCAGCCGTGTGCCTGATGAACGTGGATTCTAAATAAGGATTAGAATCCTACTGGTCCATCCTGCTTGAACACCAGCATACCCTACCCACATACCCCCATCTCTCTCTCTCTCTCTCTCTCACACACACACACTCTGCCAATCTTCCATTCCACGACCCTCCCTCTCATTGTGGTTCCAGTAGAGAGAATTTAAATAGCTGTGGTTTAATCAGATCTTGTAAATTAATTATGACATTATCAGGCTCCAATATTTCTGCCATTGTTTTTGATGTACATTCACCCAGGCTTATTAAAGAAATTGGAGAAAACTAGTTAATTTAAGTGTTCTTTGTCATTCTGACTTGATTGGAATTATTGTAGTTTGTTTACACTAGGGATAGAACTAAGGCGCTATTGTATTATGTGATTGAAAGCAAATAGAGGCTTGTAGTGTTGCTGGAAAGCCAAATACAAAATTTAAATCAGAGTAAACAAAATTACTCATTTATTGGTAAACATTCCTAACTGTTTTTCTTGAGGTATTTTTGAACTTCAGTGAAATAAGCCTTTCTGAAAATTGGGATACCTGGAAAAAAAATCCAATTTACTGAAACTGTGTGTGCGTGAGTGTGTGTGTGTGTGTGTGTGTGTGTGCTTGAGATAACTTCAAAGATTATTTTTATTAGATAATATGGATATATTTATATTAATGTAAATCTCATTATTTTAGATGACTTAAAGTAATATGTGCTTAAATTAAATATAATTTCTATTTAGGACAGATGAACAGCCCAAGTTTGTTTTTTTGTATGGTGGGAGGGGCAGAATCTGAATTGAAAGGGGAGAGATTAAAATCTTTGGACACCAGATTATCATACCAGGCAGAAAATAAATGAAAATCATCTCAATATCTTTATTATTCAGATTACATGGACAGATCTAGGAGAACTGAAGCTCCATGGTATGCTCAATAATGATTTGCTATTAAGCAGTTTGATTTTTAAAGAATCGGTCAGTTTCTGGAAGAAGTGGTACCATTTTGAAGTTGACATCCACATCCCCCTACCCCAATCCAATTAGGATTTACCTCCTTCAGTGGAGTCCTCAATCTCAGAAAGTTGTCATTCCAACCCATGTGCCCAAATCCACTTGACTTGCGATGTCAAGTCCAACGCCATTACAGAGACACATGATGCAAGCGTAAGAAATGCTAGTCAAGTCTACCATGAGTACAAATGGCTCTTTTTGGCCTCTTGAATCCAAAAGAGAAAGAAGTCTGCAGTTTTACTCCTGGATGGGGACTCATCAGTAATGAGGGAAAACAATTTTTATGTGAAAATAGAATGTATACGTGATAAAGGCCTGCCTAATTTCTCTAGTAATACAATTTGATTTTCTGATTAGCTGTCTTATTCTGTGATTCTTGTAATTTTGTCAGGTCAATTAACTGGAGTTCAGTGCTAGAGAGAAAAGACGTGTGGGCACTGCTGGCTTCATTAGATGTCAGCAGCTTAGGTGCATTTTGTAATAGAATCTGTGTGGGATAATTTAGCCGATATTGTTAATGTCATAGCATCCAGAACTTTAAAAAAAAGATTTATGAAGCAGGTCAAATTGGACAAACAAAGTGAAGTGCTAACAGAAGGAAGAGAAAGTGATCTACACAACATATATTCTAGGCAGTAAATGCAGATCAATGAATTATTCAGCAAGTAATCAATGGCCACGCTGTGTGCCTAGCATTGGCACCGGTTGCCCAGGATTAGAATATAGCACATTTCCCCATAAACAGGGTGTATAAGCTTGTACAGAGTACTGAAATAAATGTTATCTTTTATAATAAATTATTCACAGTTTCTTTCCCTTCCACTGGAGGATTTTTGGAGGGCAGAGGTTTATCTCTCTCTTTCTATCTCTAACACCAAACATGGTCCCGGTATAGTAGGTATGCAGATATGTTTATGGAATGAATACCTGAAGATTAACTTTCCAAGGGTCTGTGCATGCAAGTGACTGTGGGAGTTGCAGAAACAAGTTAGAATATGTTCGCAGGAGCCCCCATTCCAAGTAATGTCGCACTAGAATCGTACCCTGGCCACAAGAAATGACTGCATTGAAGAGACGTGACAAAGTGGGACTCTACTTAATGACTGACCAGATAAAGAGGACTCAAGGTAGTTCTATAGTCTGGGTCTGAAGAATTGTTACCCAAACCCAGGAAGTCAAGGGAAACAGCAGTTTTGTTGTGAAAAGTTCTAAGTTTGGGTTTTGGAGGATGAGGGAGCTATTATCAGGTAGAGGTATCCAGTGGGCAGTTCTAGATTTATGACTAAAGTTGGGAGAGATGTCAGGGAGGGAAATGAATGGTTGTGGAGTATTCGGTGTTGAGATTATAATTGAAACCATGAAAAGTGTATAGTTTTTCTCAGTATAGTTTCAGTTTCTGGTGCTGTTCAAACAGAGGGTTATCTAAACATTTCGGCTGCACAGGAGATTGAAACGCTATATCTGAAGATAAAATAGATGATGGTGAAAATTCTCTCAAGTTCTGAGATTCTCTAAACCTTCTCCTTTAGTTAGGGAAACAAGACACACACACGGGGAAAGCGAATGCAAACAAGATTGTGTCCTATATGGCCATAATAGGCACCAGCATCATAAATTGCGAGCCGGGACAGCTCACGCAGCAGAAATTGGTACTACGAGGTGTCAGTTCATGGTGTGATTCAAACCAAAAGTGAATTTGGAGTTTGAAGAAGACATGATCCTTTGTGTTCTGGCATGATCGTTCAACATTTCATGGACACTTTACTGCTCATTTGGATAAACATGATCTGTCTACACTGATTGATGGTGTAACCTGTCCCCCCATGTCAGCTCACGCATGTCATCTATTTTTCTGTTTTTGCAGAAGATAGATGAAGAGAACGAGGCAAACTTGCTAGCAGTCCTCACAGAGACACTGGACAGTCTCCCTGTGGATGAAGACGGATTGCCCTCATTTGATGCGCTGACAGATGGAGATGTGACCACCGAGAATGAGGCTAGTCCTTCCTCCATGCCTGACGGCACCCCTCCGCCTCAGGAGGCAGAAGAGCCGTCTCTAGTAAGAACCCTTCCTACTGTTTAACAGGAATTGGAGTTGCCTCTGGCTACCCGCTGCATGGGTATGATGTAGTAACAATAAGGTCTGGATTTTTAATTTAGATTGATGCCAAAAACAATTCCCGAACGGATTCAGAGTTGTGAATTCTGTGATTCTGTGTTTAAAAATGTTGATAATAACAGTTTTCATGTGGTCTTACTACAGTTTGTTTTAACTGTCTTTTGCTATGTTTGTTGTGTGTGTATTTTTATTTCTTAGCATTATTTATGTTCGAGGTAGAAACTTAGAAAACATAGACAACCCAAAAAGGACAGACTAAAAATTCACCTGTAAAATCAAATCATCTCTGATATAAAAAAAGACTGAAATCTCCTCTTGTTTTAAGATACATTGTTATGTTTATGAATTTGAAATATACACATAATTGTTTGTATCATGTATTATTTTATTGTTTGGAGATGTCCTAGTTCATTAAGAGATTTCTTATGGCTGGATATTTAGTCTTCTTCCTATTTTTTCACCATCATAAATTATATAGCAATCGACACATTTATAGTTTTATTCTTATGCCTATGATTCTAGGAATAAAAGGTAGATCCAGGGATAAGTAATATTTTAAGGTTTTAGATCCATAATTCTTGTGAAGATTGAAAAATAATAGCACATTTGCAACCCAAGTTCCCTAAATTTATGGGAGGCATTGAAGAGTGAATTTGTTGGCAATGAAGAGTAAATTTTCTTTCGATGCAGTGCTTGACCAGAATTTTATTAGTTCTAAGACACAGTTTACCTTCTCATCTATGGTAGCCATTTGTCATTTGCCATAAATCTGATGTGAGAACATACTACGTAAATTATAGAATGCTATCCTCCAAACTTTAATAATGCTCCTTGGCATGCCATTTAGGCGTTGTTTCTCTCCGATATCTAAGTTTTTTAAATGTTAAAAAACATTCCATGTAAACATACGGAGAGTCTACTTGTACTGCTGTTCATTCCGAGATTTCTGGTTTAGAAGAAACTCCCTCCTAAGTAATTGCTACCCTCCTCCCAACCCTCCACCATTTCTCCGTTTGCCGTGGCCTTGCTGGCTGGTTCTTTGAGGTCTTTACATTGATACAAGAGGATTTTCATCCAGATAATTGGTTCAACTGGGAAGGGTTGTTGACTCCGCCTCATACTGCCTGTCTGAGTAGGGACGGCCTAGAAGGCCAGCGAGTTAAATGAAGAAAGAGCAAAGAAAGAGTCAAGAAAGAGTAAATGCTTCGCATGAGCCAGAATCACATCTCCTGACTCTGCCCACTTACATTTCTGTTTCAGTAATAGCCACTCTTTCACCATAAATATACTCTGAATAAGTAAAGTTAAACTGGATTGTGAAAATATCATTCAAAGCATTACCAAGCTTTTATTTATTTTCACTTAATTCATTTGGATTACTGAGGGGAAAATTTCCTATATTCTGTCCCCAACCCCCAATTCCTCATTTAGCGGGGCAACTCTTCTCACCTAGTAGGTATTTGGAAATCCTTTCAGGAGGATCCTTTTACCTTATTTTATCCCCAAAAAAGAAAAGCCAAAAAAAAAAAAAAATTAAGTGTCAGTGTAGGGAAAGGAAATACTTTCACAGTTGGTAGTATATGCCAAATTTTATTCTTACTTTTTAAGAATGCATTTCCTTTAGCGCTATTGTGCCTTGGTGTGACTATAATTAGAGAGTGAGAGAATTAATTTTTATAATTAATTAATTTTCAGTTTAAAATTTCAGTGACGTATTCTAATGCTTACAAGATGCGTAACTTCTCTTGCTTTTCCTTCTCTGATACGTTTCTAGCTTAAGAAGCTCTTACTGGCACCAGCCAACACTCAGCTAAGCTATAATGAATGCAGTGGTCTCAGTACCCAGAACCATGCAAACCATAATCACAGGATCAGAGCAAACCCTGCAGTTGTTAAGGTACAATGCAAACTTTTTAATATAGGAGGGAAAGTAACAAAGAATTTTGCTTGAAGCAGTAAAACAAAGGATAGGTTTATTTCTATGTATTCAGCTGGGATCCTGCAGTTGCTTTATAATGTGAAACAATATGAAATGGGTTTCCAAAAGCAGGGCTCCAGCTACTTTAAACTAGAAAGAGTTCATTTATGCTTTGTTTTTGGATGATTGGAATGGAAGTTCCACCGTCTGTTACTCCTTGCCCGTTTTATTAATACACGCAGCAATGTGGGTTACAATAAAATTTGCTGATCGGCTGGTATTATCTAGGAGTGACTTTAAGATGCAGGATTGCCATTTTACCAGCTGTCTAACCTGAGAAAGATTGCTCTGGAATCACCACAAAAGATCTATCTCTGCCATTAATTGGATAGAATGCTGGCAATGACATAATTCGGTTAGCGGGCTGTATTAAACAATGTTTGTCTTGCCATTCACTGTGAGTGAAAACGGAGCGTTAAGGGGTACTTAAGAGAATTGTGAATACGGGGCTCCAGCAATCAGTGGCAAATTAAGGTTTAAACCAGCTTATTTTTTTTTATTCACAGTAAAGGCGCTATAGGGTCTTGTTAGTTACATGTTGCTGAGTAGGAACATTGAAATGTAGGAGAAATGAAATAAAAAGCTGCATAAATGTCATTTAGGAATTTTAAATGTAATTTTCTTTCCTTGTTCTGCAAACAATTATTCACAGCTCATAGATCTAGTACACTTAGACTGAACACTTCATTGAAAATCTCATCTCTTCAGAAAACCTATATCCATTCTGATAAGGTTCAGTTCACTAATTTTAGCTTTCTTTATGCCTTGTTTTTAAGACCGAGAATTCATGGAGCAATAAAGCGAAAAGCATTTGTCAACAGCAAAAGCCACAAAGACGTCCCTGCTCGGAGCTTCTCAAGTATCTGACCACAAATGATGACCCTCCTCACAGCAAACCCACGGAGAACAGGAACAGTAGCAGAGACAAATGCACCTCCAAAAAGAAGTCCCACACACAATCGCAGTCTCAACATTTACAAGGTAGGCTGGGGACCAAAGCACAGGCTGTCGGCGAGGGCGCTGAAGGCGAGGCAAGCATGCACCGGGCTGGGGATGCCCAAACTGAATTCAGCACTTTCTTATCGACTTACTAAAAAAAAAAAAAAAAAAAAAATCCTTCCTTGGACACAGGTTGAACATGACCTATTCGGCTGATATGCAGCCTAATTCACAATCACCAAAAAGCACCTGAAATGTGAGCTGGGTGGGGAGGGGGTGGTGGAAGATTTATGTGAAATCTAAATTGCCAAGATAATTGAAATTCGGAGCAGCCTGGGCTAGTCAATATTAAAAAGCTTTTCTTTTTTCCTTTCTAGTAATGGAAAAAATGAGGTATTGTTGATTTGCTGTATATAACTTAAGAAAGAGCACATGGTATTTGGACAGGCTTTCCTGATTATTAAGTGCATTCTTTTTTTTCTTTTTTTTTCTTTCTTTCTTTCTTTTTTTTTTTTTTTAAAGACCACATGTTATACTCATAGATTTTATTTTGTAAATAAGGATTTGGAAATCCCTGGAATTTATTTGTATTTGCTTTCTAATCGAAGTATTGCCCAGATCAAACTAAGCATCTGGGTTGGTTTTTATCATCCCCATATATTCTGGAAGGCTGATGCTTCTGAGGCAAGTCAGGGTGATTTTGGGAAAACCTGTCTTGGCAGAGATATAATTTTCTTCCTTCTTGGCTCTTCCCTCAAAATCATCCTGTCTTAGAGGCCCAAAGGAAGCTTGTTGAAAGTTGTTGTTGCTTTAAAATATCCCAGCTTCCACATTAACCCCACCTTTAACTTTGTAGTGGAAGCAGGCATACATATATATACATACATATATATGTATACATATATATATACATATATATTTATTTTTTTTAAGATTTATGTATTTATGTATTTATTTTAGAGACAGTATGAATGAGAGAGAGTGCAGGGAGGGGGAGGGAGAGGGAGAGTCTCAAGCAGACTCTGCTGAGTTTGGAGTGCAATGCGGGGCTTGATCTGGCAACCTGGAGATCAGGACCCCAACTGAAACCAGGACTCAGATACTTAACCAACTGTGCCACCCAGGCGCCCCGGAAGCAGGCATATTCTAAAATAGCAATTACAAACAGCTACTTCTCTTTTCCCTTTTGTTTCCCTGACTTCCCCTTCCAGCTGCAGAGTGGTAGTCCCTGATCCCTGTTTTGAACCATGATTATTTCATACAGGTATGCTGTTGCTGCTGCTTTTAATAAGTATTTTCTTTCCAGTGTTTTCAGTTTTCCTCTCTCATCCCTACCTCACCATAAACCTTCAGGAACCTTCTTTAAAAGTTTTAAATTAGCTCTCAATTAGGTTTTCCCTTGTGGATATCTCAAAATCACTTGGCCATCCTTTTCTGTCTGTTCAGGGGAAGATACTTATGGAAATGGGCCACATTTTTTTGTAGCTTGCCTTGCCTTGATTGGCCCCTCACACACAGGCCATGGACCAGTTTTTCTCAGAGCAGAACCAGCAGTATTATGAGATGTAATGGTGTGGAGAGCCTCAGGTTAAGGAAGGCAGCTGAGCTCACTCTAGTGAGTAGACTGAAAAATTCTTGGGGCTACTCTCCACCTTGTCCTAGTGTGTCCCAGTCAGGTATTCATTTCCTGGAGCTGAATTTAAAGTCCTAAGCCAGCTGTAACCCTGTGGTCAGTGAACGCAGACCAGCAGCGCAGGTTTTAAACATCCTTTTAATTTTCATATTCTTAAAATTGTATTTGGCACCTTTTGGATTTTGAGAGTTTGGGAGGTTCGGGGTTTGGTTTTGAAATCCGCTTACCACTAATATTACTGTAAACGCTTACAAACCATGGTACTGAGGAGTTAAATTGGCCTGTGGAGGACATATTCTTTAGCTGAGACCTGCTGTATATGGATATTTCAGAAAGATATATGCCTGTGGCAAAGCATAAAAAGTTTATCCCAGAACAAAGCCTGTTGACAAAAACATACACAGAAAATCAAAACCAAACAATCAAAACCCCCACAAAATTCCCATAGGTATTAAAGGCCAAGAACAAAATAAACATGGCTGGCTGTGAATAACCAAGAGGAAATAAGTGCTCAGCTTCAGGATTTATTTGAATTATGATTAAACGTTAAAAGTAGAAAATATATTAACAGAGACAGTAACCCAGAATCTACTGAGGTTTATCTTTCTTGACATACTGTAATGTTCTCTCACTGAACTGCATGTGTGCTGTCTATGATATTGTGGGGTCAAGTTTTTTTCACTTCCTTAGGATAATGGCCTGAGCTTTGACTCATGTTGGTGTCCCCTGTATTCATTGGTTCGTTCATTTGCTAATGTATTCATTCATCAAAAAGACCATGATCTGCATGAAAAAGATGCATTCCTGCCCTCAAGGATTTTAGAGGCCCTGGTCTGTTAGTCATTGAAATAGTGTAGATTACACTCCCAGTACACCAAAATACTCCTCTAGTGGTAGCTTTTGTGAGTGTGGGCATATTCAGGGATGGCGTTCTTTACTGTGTGTGGTTGGGGGCTGGACCTTCCTATAGCCTTCTCTTCCTATTTCCTATTGGTCTCATTGAACATGGCTGCTGCCTTATGCTCCCCTTACAGTGCCCTTGCCATCACCCATACCCAACTGTCAGAATGTTAGGGAAATTCATTTGAGCATTTTGGATAGCCTACCCCACACCTTGAAAACTGGAATCCCAGAGACCGATTTTCAATGTACATTTACTGTGTGACATAGTACACAGTTTGTATCTAGTGATACTTGCATATGAGGCCCATATGCATGATCCTAATTATTAGTTGAACGCCGAAAATGTTGGTAAATTTCCTTTATGAGTGTGTTCTTTTGGAAAGGCTCATTATATCAGACATACTAAAAAAATTAATATAAACCAGTTCATTTATCTGTATATATAAAAGCCAATCAGTCAATGTACCTAATTTGTAGAAGACAGCGTGAACTTCATATTTCTGGATGCACATTGGATAGATGATAAACCATTCGATTGTTTAAAAACTAAATCTAAATCGACAAATTAAATATGTAAATACTATTTATCCAAGTAAAGTATGTAATTTCAGTCTAATTTGGACATAAATAATATTTTCACATTTCAAAGGACCTTAATTACTGGGGTTGATTAATTTACTTTAATATCTATTGAATGCAATTCCTTTTGGTAATAGGAAAAAGGAAACATATTCAGGGCTGACTCTGCCAGTAACTAGTTTTATGGCCCTGGAAATATCATTTCACATCTTTAGGTCTCAGGTTTTTCATCCATAAAGTAAGAGTTTATTCTAAAGACCTTTTTAGTTTCAAGTCTATGATTTTCATTATGTAAATGACTACCTCTTGACCTTTTGAAAGTAGTTATGTTAATGAGAAAAAATTGACATAAACCTACATACATATAAATATATCTTTATAGATAAGCATATATATATATATATATATACACACATAATATGTGGATGTATATCCCAAGTACGTTTCTCATCATTCTCATCATGTTTTCCCCTCCTTCTGTTCAAAATACAAGACTGCCAAGGAGAAGCAATTGAAATTTTGGAGTGAGAAGAAGATTCTTACTCCACCCTTCCTAATTGGGAAATGCCTCCTGTAGGAGGTAAGATTTAGGAAGCATAAAAGGAGTAAATGAGCTCTCTTTGCAAGTCTATAGGTCTCTCAACTGATAAATGCAGTACTTACTTTAGTTTTCTATAAGATTTGGGGATCTGAACCCCTTTTAAACCGTCTGGGTCAATGCCCACAGTTTGTCATAATTTCTCAATTAATTTTCAGTAAATGGAATGGTTATTGCTTGAGCTTTGGCCTCATAGAAATAACCTATTCTCAGGGCTAGATATAAAATTATACATTTTAGGAGAAAAATCAACTGAATATTCATAACGTTCTGTTGTCTTATAGTTATTCTGCTGTTTTCTTGTCTAAACAAACCGTGTACTGTATTCCAAATTAAAATAGAACACATTATTTCTTTCTGATGGTATGATGCAAATTTTGTATCCTTAACAGAGATGCTACATTTTGGGGAAAACTCTGTTTTTGTATGTGTTTTCAAATGATAGTTTACTGATGCAAATGTTGTTTGGAATTTGTTTTAGCATAATGGACTGTTTTCTGACTTTGATCCAATATTCAGGGATTTCCTTACTTTAGTTTTCCAGTTTCCAGTTTCCAACCTGATTATAGTAAAAAAAAAAAAATTCTAAAAAAAAAAAAACCTGAAAAACTCAATATTTCATAATCAGTTTCCTTTTTTTTTCCTTTAGCCAAACCAACAACTTTATCTCTTCCTTTGACCCCAGAGTCACCAAAGTAAGTATTAAGAAATGTAACCATTTTCAGAAAGGGAAGGGGGTTCTAATACATTTGGCTACAGCAACTCCATTTCAGTTTGTTTTTATAAATGTGCCATATCTTCCAGTGACCCCAAGGGTTCCCCATTTGAGAACAAGACTATTGAACGAACCTTAAGTGTGGAACTCTCTGGAACTGCAGGTAAGGCTTAAGTTTCACTTGGAACTCTGTGTGTGTGTGTGTGTGTGTGTGTGTGTGTGTAATATGTATTAAATATTAGTGCATACTCTCCATGTGGTTAATGAAATTAACAAATAGTACAAGCAACAAGCAACATTGGATAAGAAGTTACCTATAAATATTTTCACTTCTTTTTTTCTTTAAAGAGAAGACATTTATTGTGTGTCAGACCTGGGCCCAGGTATATGCTAGTATACCAGATGAATACTATTGCTTTAGATCCCTAAATAACTCTGTGTCAGATTAAGACGCCAAAACTTGAGCAGGAGGATAAATTAACGTTTATTCGTCTCCTACTCAATAAATGTGCCGGGCACGTAAGTGGTTTTGACTGGTTTCAGAATGACCTCATGAAACCTCATGAAGATAGTGGTAATTTTCTCATTTTTAAGATGAGCATATACAGTTCAGAAATGTTAAGCAACATGCCCAGGATCACAGATCTAGAAAGCAAGGAACAAAGTTTTGAACCCCAGTTTATTCACTATATCAGTGTTGGAATATTTTCTCACTCACCATTACACTTAACTACTAGTATAATGTTCTCATATATATGTTACCATTTTTATATCTTTTCAGCAAAGGAGAAAAATGAAAATGTGCCCATTCACCAAAACAAAATGTACTTAGATATTTTTAAACAAGAGTGACTTTCTTCACCTTTTGGACTTCCGGACTCATTTAGTCAGTCTTACTTTATACACTGAAGAGGAAGGACCTTTAAAAGCTTGGAATAACCCCCAAGTAACTTAATAATCCACAGACTTCGTAGGCAGACTGCTAAATTGGGTGTAAATGGTGCCTTTGCACTGAATGCTTTAGGTTTAGGGAAAGAACTACACCAGAAAGTGAATCTTAGACTGTCTGAACAAGAAGTTCCTTGGCTCTGGCCATTGTTGATAGGGGTAATGGAACAGTAACTTAAACAAGATGCTTTCAACCAGAGCTATAGTGGCTATGTACACCATGGTCATTGTCACTAAGTTTCATTTCACACTTTGAGTTTGCTAAATTACCACCTTGTGAAAGGTCTACTGCATGGTTGCATGATTTGGTCAAGCAGTAGAGTAGTTAATTTCATGGTATTTATATATATTGTCTGTGTGTCTGTGTGTGTGTATACATATGCATATATATATACCTATGCAAATGTATACGTATCTTTATATGCATACATACATATATACATATATACTCACTTATAAGCATATACATAACATTTCTTAAATTATAATTAGTTATATGGTTATAAGTAACTTTATGTATATATATATCATATGCAGTAGAGGCCTTCTTATCTGACCAATAAGAATGAATATTTTGGTGGGCTTATCTAAAAAATTGATTAAAGTATACAGTTCCATCATTTTCTTTTGCTTAAGTCATATAAAGAAACATTCAAATATCAAATATTTTTTTATATAAGAAACAGAGACCTTTGCCTTGAACTTAATTGTCTTAACTGGCAATTCATTCATCTTTGTGGCACAGACTGTAGTAAGAATGTCTCTTAGATGGTATCCACTGTTCTTTTCTTGCTTTTTTTTTTTTTTTAAGATTTTATTTATTTATTTGACAGAGAGAGATTACAAGTAGACAGAGAGGCAGGTAGAGAGAGAGAGAGAGAGAGGGAAGCAGGGTCCCCGCCGAGCAGAGAGCCCGATGCGGGACTCGATCCTAGGACCCTGAGATCATGACCCGAGCCGAAGGCAGCGGCTTAACCCACTAGGAAAAGAATTAGAGATACATGTGTCATAGTCTGAGTGCAAAATCCTTCTATGATTTTCATGTAAATAAATAATAATCATGATTTCCCATGTTTTCCCAGTGTTTCTGATACCATCTGTCTACAACTAATTTGACAGCTCTTTTTTTAGTGACATACCTTTATTGGTTCTTCTTATAGAAACAATTTTTTGTATGCTTCATTCAATGGCATCCTATTTTATTACCTTACATAATTCTAGTTACCACTATAATAGATGTCAACTGGTTTGGGAAATACTACTGTGGCTCACGACAACAACTCAGTTGAAAGGAATCTATTTACTATGAGCGTTTGGAATGTTGTATTAGTCAGTTACTTTGTTTCAGAAAGGAAGGAGAAAGCTTCCACTTTATACACCCACACCAAAGCTTCTATTAAAAGGTTTTTATTATTCTCTTACTATAAATAATTTAAGCTTACTATAAAAATGTCAAAAATATAAAGTAGTGGGAAAATATTTGTAATTTTTTAAAGATTTATTTATTTATTTGAGAGAAAGAAAGAAAGAGAGAAAGAGAGAGAGAGAGAGAGAGAGAGAAAGCATAGCAGGGGGAAGGGCAGAGGGAGAGGGAGAGGGAAACAATCTTAGGCGGACTCCCGGCTTAACACAGTGCCTAATGGGAGGTCTAGGTCCCACAACTCTGAGATCAGGACCTGAGCAAAAATCAAGACCTGTGCTTGAGCACAGGCTTGTGCTCAACTGATTGAGCTAACCGAAGCATGCATATTCACAATTCTAAGATGCAAAGTTACCAATGCATTTTTTTCCTATGGATAATTAGATACATTGTATTTCTACTATAATCATTTTATGTATATAATTCTGCATCCTGATTTTTCAGTTAACATTTTAATGAGAAATTTTTATATTATCACAGACCCTTTATTATCAAGCTTTTAGTGTGTCATAATAACATTAGTTTCAGTAAGTACATCGAAATTTATTTAATCATACTCCTCTTATAAATTTAGGCTGTTTTAAAGTGTTACCATTTTGAAATAGCACTGCATTAGAAATGTTTGCTCATAATTTTTTTACTGAAGTGTAGTGGACAATGTTAAATTAGTTTCTGGTATACAACATAGTAATTCAGCTTTTCTATATATTATTTAGTGTTCACCATGATAAATGTACTTACCATCTGTCACCATACAAGTTTATTAAAATATTATTGATTAATTCCCAATGCTGTACTTTTCATCCCCATGACATATTTATAACTGGAAGTTTGTACCGTTTAACCCCCTTTACCAGTTTTGCCCATTCCCCATCCCTCTCCCCTCTGGAAATCACCAGTTTGTTCTCTAAATTTATGAGTTTGTTTCTTATTTGTTTATTTATTTTGTTTTATTTTTTCAGATTTCACATAGAAGTGAAATCATATGGGATTTGTCTTTCTCTGTCTGAGATATCACTTAGCATAAGACTCTCTAGATCCACTTATGCTTTCACAAACAACAAAATTTTATTCGTTTTTATGACTGAGTAATATTCCATTATATATATTATATCTTCTTTACTCATCTATTGCTTTTCTATCTTGGTTTTTATAAATAATGCTGCAATAAACTAGGGGTGCCTGTATCTTTTAACTAGTGTTTTCATTTTTGTTGAGAGAAAACCGAACAGAGGAATTACTGGATTATATGGTATTTCTATTTTTAATTTTTTTCAGGAAACTCCATATTGTTTTCCAGAGTGGCTACACTGATTTACATTTCCACTAGCAGCCACATGGTTTCCTTTTTCCCCCACATTCTCATCAATACTTGTTGCTTCTTATATTTTTGATAATAGTCATTCTGACAGGTATGAGGTGACATCTCATTGTGGTTTTAATATTCCTTTTCCTGATGATTTAGTGATGCTGAGCATCTTTTCATGTGTCTGTTGGCTACCTGTATCTATTTGGAAAAATATCTATTCAGGCCCTCTGACCATTTTAATCAGATATTTGTGGGTTTTTTGATTGTTTGTTTTGTTGTTGTTATTGTTATTATTGTTCTGTTCATAAATTTATCGTATTTCCTCAAGATAAATTCTTAGTAGTTTTTAATAGTGAATATAAAGATAAAATATCTTGGGGTCTTCTGGTATATGTTGCTTTCCAAAGTAGTGCTTTCATTTATAGCCCTATTAGCATTACATGCCTATACTTGCTTTACTACATCCTTCCTAACATTGGATATCTTTGTTTTTGAAATGTTATATATATGAAATATCATTTTAATTGAATTCCTTCCATTAGTGTAGTTATGGTGTTACCAAAAAAGCACTCCTATTTTCTTTTTGCAAAGGTTATAACATTTTTCTTATTGATAGACACCTAATTTTAGATAATTTAGTAATGATTCTTAAAGTTTAGGAGCCTACACAATTAAAAGACAAGTAGAGATATAAAGTACATACATTTTTTACATATTTAAAATCCTTGAAAATACGTACAGTGGATTTATTTCTGTCAGTGAGCCAGAATTCATCTGACTGGTT
Organism: Neogale vison; assembly: GCF_020171115.1. Taxonomy (NCBI): domain Eukaryota; kingdom Metazoa; phylum Chordata; class Mammalia; order Carnivora; family Mustelidae; genus Neogale; species Neogale vison. The sequence continues at coordinate 49,713,795 of NC_058101.1, forward strand.
TAAATCCTTTCCTCGTGGGGCTTTTAAAGATTATTGGATACGATAGAAATCAATTTACCAACATGTTTTTAATACCTGCTCTTTACTTGCAATAGGATAGGTCTTAGTGGATATACAGCAAATGGAAGACCTAGAGACTGATCCGTGTAAAATATGAAGCATTGTCCTTGGCCTACTAAGTAAATGTTCTTGTGTTTAAGATGTGGGATTATAGTGTGTTGGGGAAATAACACACATTGCACACATAACATGAAGGCAAAATATTATTTATTACCTGTAATGTTTTGTTACCTTCTAAGAAAGATGGGCCCAGGGGGTGTTTTCTAGTTTATTGAGTGTGGTGGTTTTAAGTGTGAAGATGCAAATTAGAGAAACTGAGGTAGGGCCAAATTGCCTTTACAAAGTAGAAAGAATTTAGAGCTCTAGGAAAACAAGGGGCTGAGGAGGAACCTGGAGCATGCTGAAGGCGGCTGGGAAGAGAAGTTTGGAACTTGACTGGAGGGTGGTGCAAAGAAGAGGTTTTTTGGATAGAGTTACTATGTTTTTGAAATGCAATGCAGTATGTAATGGTTGTGATCTCCATCTCCTTAAACAATCTTTAGTATCATTTCTTGCATGGTAGAGATTACAGGATGTGACAAACACTGATTGCATGTGAGGAGAATCACCAAAGGGAGAAAAGAAGTTATCAAGGGGAACTCTGTAACTTTGCTTCAAGTGAAATACAATGATTGCACAGAAGATTGAAAAGAATTATAAAGATGGTTCAAGGACTGAAAGAAACATTGAGGTGATATCATTAGTGAAGGACCCAGGTGATCCAAGGAAAGGGGTGTGGAGGGAACTATGGTCTCCATGGGCTAAACTGACATGGGGAGCCTTAGGGAGAAAACTATTTGTATCAGATTTGAACTGCACAGATGGAAAAGGGAGAAGTTATTGATGGAGCAGAAGCAAGAAGGCAGGAAATCAAAGCAATGTTTGAGTCGCACAGTACTTGGCAATGGGCAGTAAAATCAGTAAGGAACTATAAGATGGAGAATTTACTTTTCCACCTTTATCTTTTAATTGCTAAAATGCTTTTCTCTCTCCTTAATCTTTTCTGGGTCTTAGTTTCCTTAATGTTAAAGTCATATTTATAATCCCCAAATCAAATTACTGTCTGACTCGTAGGACTAAAACATAGGTTGAAAAATAAAATTGCCAGTATTCAACCATTTTTGACATCCAAAAATGGCAATTACATGTGCATTCAACCAGAATTTAAAAACTTTGTAAGCAGTGTAGCTCTAAATGAGAGTAGTCTACTATGATTTTCTAAAAGCAGACAGTATGGCTTAGTGAGGCTATTCAAAACCTTGGCTCTGTCATTGGACAAACCCAAGTTCAGGTTCAGATTCTGGATCTATCTTCTAGCAAGGTGGCCTTTGGTCATTTTAATTAACTTTTGCAAGGCTCAGGATCCTAATGAGCCAAATGAAGATAATAACAGTACCTCTGTCTCATTGAGTTACTCTGAGCATAGCAATGAAACATGAAAAAGGCTTCTTCTAGTACCAGCATATAGAAGTATTCAATAAATATGATATATTTAATTACGAATTCTGCATTAACTTTATTTGCTGAAGTGATTGTACCTTGTTGCTTCTCTTTTCAACTTTTGATTATCTTCACCTGTTCCCTTTATTGACACTAATATTGTTTTTAATTCGGCAAGCTCATATATGAAGTTATATATTCTCTTTGTGGCAAAAATTCCTCTAATTCCCCCTGAACATACACTGTTTGGGTATGTGGGTATGGAATTTACCAGATCAATGTAAAAAAATCTCCTCTTTGATACTCTCTCAACAATAGCTCCTTTACATTATTACACATTCTGAGGTTAGGCATTCCCCAGTAAGCATGACCTACATGTTATCGTTTCCATTCCTTGGGCCATTTCATTGTTGAGGAAAAAGCTATATGTTGACATCAGCTCTGTGGTGGACCCTGGGTTCAAAGCATGTCTGTCCAACTAGAGATGATATCTCTTTCCTGAAGCCTGAATTTTGAAGATAGTAGTCAACATCTGTTATATTAAATAGGTTTCATTTCACTTGCCAAGTGTCATTGATTGGTATTGGCTGTGAGGAGCATTGTGTTGAGGAAGATTCCAAGGCCAAATCTGTACTCAGTGAAAATGTCATGATCAATTAATGATGTCTGCCATGGGTGCAACCAGGGGGTGGACAGGGAGGAAACAGTCATGTTGATGATTCGTTGATCCTTGGTCTACAGTCTTAATCCATGTGGTTCTGGCCAAGGAAATGGATCAAGCTGTTGCCCGGGACCTTCTGGTGTCTTCTTTTTCTTTACTCTCACAAATTTTAGTGAAATTTTTCAAACATTTAAGTACAAGTGTAAAGAGTCAACAATATTCCAAGATCTCCAGAATAATCCCTCTGCCCCATCTGCAGAATCTTTGGGAAACAGGAGGGATGAGACAGGAAGTTTGCTTTATTAGGTATTGCCAGCTGGTCTGACTTTGTGATTGTCCTAAACTAGCTCATTTTGGCTGATAAAAAAAAACACTTCTTTTTTACAGGTGTAAAAACCAATTTGATTTCAAAATAGCTGTTAGTAAAACAAGATGAGAGGAGAGAATGCTCTTTTGGCAGAAGGCATTTAAATCTATTGCATATGGAGATTTTCAGAGTGCTAGACTTTTTTTGTTTCTGAAATGGAAATGGCAAAGCAGTGTCAGCTCAACTAGATGATGGTTTTAGCCAGCAGATAGACAAGAAGAAAATTGTTTACAGACCAAAGTGGTTGACCCAAAATTTCACATATGTGTATATGTATGTGTACATGTACATGTAAATTATTTTTAAAGTTCTTACTGTAAAAGTGATAGAAAGCAGCATAGCTATTTTATAACTAATTAGAGAAATGAGAAGAACTAAATAATCAGCAGTTTCATCACTCTCACACACTAGGTCTGAGTGATGTTGTCTTCCGTTGGTATTTTCCTCATGGTTTTGATGAAGATGAATGATTGGGTGCCATTTGTTTTTCATTTTATGTTTTGCCTAGGTTTAAATTGGCAATCATTCAAACTGCACTTTGGTGGGTTTGTGCCCAAGAACCCACTCATTAGCCAATCAATTTGTGATTTCTTTTATGTAGACTTTTATATTATTATCCTTTTTGGACTTCCTATTTAAAGATTCATTTTGCTGGACAGAATATTGACTGACAGCATACATTTGCTGTACCCTTTTGGTATACGTGTCTTTTGTATGTGGCTTATCTTTGGGAAAATAAAGCAAAACAAAATATGAGCACTAGTTGGCAGTTTTAAAAGGAATACCCTAGCATGAGAGAACTGGAAAGTGATTTTGACAGGTCCTATAATCCATTCCTGAGCCCGAAGAATCTGAGAGAGGGAGACCCCACAAATTTTCTTTACAGCCCATTTCAATGTTTGGCAACTGTTACTGTCAGGGATTTCTTCCATGTTTCAACTATATCCTTCATTTCCTCTTTTTGATCTCTCTCCTTGACCCAACATCTGGAAATACTCCTTTTTTCCTGAGTTACCTTTTTAGGAAATAATAGCATCCAAATTTCTCATTAGCCAAGGATAACAAAGTACTTTCCTCTCCCACATCAACTTGGGGGGAGGGTTGCTGATGGCTGCCTGGCAGGACAGGTTTCCCCTCCCCCCAACCCTGTTCCCCACTTCTGCTCCAGCACTGTGGGAAAGCACATGGGCACCAATTAATATCTTCCATGAGCAAGATATTAAGAATGCTCTGACGCTTTTCTGTAAGGTGAGTTTGTTCCCTAGGAATCAGGGATGTTACAGGACATGCTAAAAAAGGAGTAAAGGCAGGGGCACCTGTGGTCAGAGCAGCCTGGAGGGATGGCCACCAGAGTCCTGAGCAGGGTGTGAGAGGTTCCTCGCTGGGAGGGTTAACACTTCAGTGGCCGGCTTCTCTGTACCTCCAGGAAGTCCTGGGGAAGTTGGGGGCCGGGGAGACCATGGGAGGAGCCTCTATAACAAAATATTCTCACTAGCGGAGCAGTAAGGGTTCATACTTAGTATCAGCCCTTCCTGTGAACTCTTGACACCCACTCCAAGTTCTTGAAGCATAAAATATAAGAGTAGGATAAACCACATGCATCTCTGCCCACTCCTTCTTTTTTGGTAAGTTTTTAAGTGAATTAGAAGCTCATGAATTTTGGAACACTGAAAAGAAATAAAATAAAATAAAATGAAAAAACAAACAAACAAATAAAAAAACAACCCACAAAACTCATCTTCTCATTGGTTTTCTTTAAGAAATATTTCAATTGACATGAGACCTAAGAAAAATCCCGTTGTCAAAGAAACTAAAGCAAATCACAGAGCAATAGATTCTATAAAATGTTATAAACTACTAAAAAAAAAAAAAAAACCTGCTGAATTCATTGGTTGGATTGTGGGACACATAGACACACACACACATCCCAGAGGAGTCTTCATTTATCAGAGTCATTCAATTAAACAAACAAACCCAAAAGAGAATTCCTCAAAGAAAATCATTTTATGGTACCTAATGAAAAACAAAACAAAACTGGTCTCTGACTTTTTTTTTTTTTTTTTTTTTTAAATAAAAGGGCTGTTGACAAAGATGACTGTGGAGTGTGTAGCACTTCTCCCCGATTTGCTGTGCGGAAGTGCGTAAGTGTGAGTGATGCGGAGGTACTTGTTTATTATAGAACACATTTCAATGCAGTAATCATAAATATTGCTAAGGTTGTGCTCTGTTGAAATATGACCTACATACTCTTGATTGTTTGTGTTACGTGATTTGTCTGACACCCATTACATTCTGGGTAATAGCAGCCATTTGTTGCTCTGCACAGCAGGCTCTTTTGACAAAAGAAAATAGGCAGTAATAAAAAAGCTATAGTCTGAATTACATTCTGCACAGCGCTGCACTGCTGAGAGTTTGTGCAAGTGTGTTAACAATGCTCTGAACTGCCTCTTGTCAGCCTTCAGCCTGTAATGGCCATCTGTCCTCACATAAATCTGTCAAAACCTGCTAAGTTCAAGAGAGAGCATGGAATATACCTTGTACTGTCAACACCGAAATGTACACATTCCCCAGAAAATCAACACACAGGAAATAATCCAGAGGTTATGGGAAGCATTAGCGCTGTTGATTTAAGCTTGTGGGGTGAAATTGAGAATCTGGCCATTAGCGGGACGACGAGCAAAGGTAGTGGCGTGAAGGAATTGAATATTGACTGGCCTCCAAACGTGGGGGACTGAGCCCTGCTGGGCGACAGGGAGAGACTCAGGTTCAGCAAGGGGTCTCTGTCCCATCAGTGGCTGTTAAAAGTTTGACACTATGTTTAAAAGAAAGAAAGAAGAAGAAGAAGAAGAAGAAGAAGAAGAAGAAGAAGAAGAAGAAGAACCACCAGTGCTTCTTACACTTTTGTTTTGCTTTTGCTTTGTTTTGCTTTGGGTCTCCACTCTATCTGGAAATCGATTTTCAATTAAGCACTGGTGGTTCCGTCTTTCAGATTTCTCAGTCTTGCTTGGAGGTCTTCTCTGAATAAATTTTAGTAAGCAGTAAAAAGTTTAGGGAATTATCTGAATTGTTTTCCCCTTACCCACCTACGCACTAATCCTAAAATAGCTTCAATCCATTAGGCAACTATTATTATTATTATTATTATTTTAACAAGGAGTGCCAACAGAAATTTACAGCCCTGCTATTTTCATGTGTAGGGTGTATTTGGTTATCTCTGTGTTTCTGTAAATTTAAAGCACATGGGTAAAAACATGCACTTACTTCAAGTTTTGAAGATTTGCCTATTTGCTAAAAGGACCATGAAGTCCCTGATGTACCTACCAGCATCTGGTGTATTACCTAGCACATAGTAAATGTTCAGTAAATGTCTGTTCCCATTGCTACAGGCTGCCTAAGATATTAGGAAGGTAAAAGGCTTGGCTTTGAACTAAACAAACAAACAAACAAACAAACAAAAAAAACCAAAACAAACAAACAAACAAAAAAACCCACAGCTACAATCAGGGTGTCGCCACTCCCAAGAGCAACTTGAGAATCAGTTATTTAAGCGATAATGAGCTTAGGTACTAGGACAAGGGTTTCAAATGTTCAAGACTAAAAAGAATTTCTATATTTAAAATCCCTAGATAGCTGAGCTATTTTTAGAACTAGTCTCTCCTTAATAGTGGCCTAATTTGGTGTTTCTGAAGTTTAGGATTTCTTTTTATACGTCTAGAATGTCAGTCAAAATACACGTACCTGAAAACAAGGCAATGTGAGGCATGGACATGACAGGACAGAGGCTCTCCGTATGTGGTCCATGAACCATATCATTAAAAAATATTTGACCAGCTTCCCAAGTTATTATTGGGTCACTGAAATGTAAGACCCATCAATAAAGGAGAATCTAGAAAACATTTTTTAAAGACTTTATTTATTTATTTGACAGAGAGAGAGAGCATGCACAAGCAGGGGGAGCAGCAGAGGGAGAGGAAGATGAAGGCTCCCCCCTGAGTAGGAAGCCCAGTGCAGGGCTGGATCCCAGGACCCCACCACCATGACCTAAGCCAGAGGCAGCCACTTAACTGACTGAGCCACTCAGGTGCCCCCAGGGAAAAAATAAATAAATAGGCGAGTAAGAATTTTTGCAAAAATAAGCCCAGGCAACATTTCCACTAAGAGCATATCATCTATTTGGACTGACAGGATAAAAGATACATTCAAAAAGAGATGAACAAGAATATGCAGCACTATCTGATAAGTGTCTAATGAGTGATCCTGGCAGTAAATTATTAGGAAAGTAAAAACTACCCTAGTTTGGGAACCATAAAAAGATTTATGAAATGGAATTTTAGAATGTTGGGTGTCATTTCTCCATTCAAGGGCTATGCCATTTGGAATATTTGACTGTTACTTTTTCATAAAAGAGAGATTATTCATCATTATTTCTTTGAGCATCTTAGCCTCCTATGAGAAATATCTGAGAAATTGTCATTTGTTTGAGGGGGGCATTAATAGCTTTAAATTTGTCTTAATGGCAATTGGAGGTAGAATGCAGTCGAAATCACTTGCCCTGTTATGACAGGGCAGTGCAAAAAGAAAAGAAAATGAGGGAAAAAGAGAGAGAGAAAGGAGAAAGACTGATTATGTAGGAATTTCTTAGATGGAGGAAAAGACCTACTTGTCCATGAAAGAGGGAACACAAGGAGAGTGGGCCTCAGGGACACAGATATTTCCTTCAGTAATATGTCACCTCTAGGCTATCTTCCAGCGAGGAACCTGGCTGCTAACTCAAGGAAGCTTTGCTGGGACCCTCATGTGTCCCTTCCCTTTGTGTTTGTATTCCATGTCTTACTGAGCTTTTCTGGGATGGAGTTCCAAAGTTAAATTACTTTGCATTCTTGTAGCTTTGCCCTCCTCATTTAAGGAGCATTAGCTATGCATAATAAAAATTGCCAAATATTAGTGTAAAATATTTTATTATAGAGGAAATATTAAAATTAGTTTCTTCCATCTCTTTACTGTAAAGTGGGAGAAAGAGGCAGTATCTTTCTGTTCATACCAAAATTTCAAGCAGCTTTCTGTGACCTACTTGATTGTGTGTGTGTGTGTGTGTGTGTGTGTGTACATACATACATCTATATATATATATATATATATTTTTTTTTTTTTTTCCTTTCTCCAACAAGGTTAGATTTCTCTGTCATTTCCTTGAAACGTGCGGTTGCCTTAAGTCTAACCCCAGGCTTTTTAGCAGACGTGAAGTTCTTTTCTGCTGAATAGCCTTCACCCATTCTCCTAAATAGAAAGAGTGTTGTAAATTCAAATATTCCCCTGTAAGCATAATGTCATTTGAACTCCAGCCTGCCCTTCTTCAAAGTTCCTTGGACTCTGGAGCCATTTCCCCATTATCGTTCCTCCGTGTAAAGGGACATGTAGAACTTTCTCGGGGTTAAAACAGAGGAGACAACTGTAATTCACAGACTCTCCCACGACAGCATCTGATGGAATTTTCCTGCTCTTCCCTCGAAAAGGACGAAAGGCACCCACTGATGGGGTTTCTCTCGTCTCCCTTTATTTTTTTTCTACTTTTTTAATTAGTTGGTTGCTGAAGTTTGGATCTGTTTCAATCCTTCAGCCTCATCGCCCGCCCCGATGTTGTGCTCTAAATAAAATGGTCCGCTGGCACTGCAGTATTTAGTGTTTCTGTTCATTTAGGTTTCTGTTGCAGAACCATATTTTAGACAGAATGTATTAGTTATGCTTACAAGAAAGTATTATACCTACATTAGCCATGGTTTACTAAGTTAATGAGCTGTGGAGACAAAGAATCATTGCCATCAAGTTGCAGGGTCATCTGGTTCCCTGCCTTGGTCTGTCGTGTTTTTCTGAACTTTAAGGTTGTCTCCGTCACTCTGACCCTCCCCCACATTTGTGGTCATCCCGTATTTTTTTTTTTTTTAAGTTGTCTAGTTCTTGGGCTTCTTGATTGGAGACCAATTTCTGATCCACTCTTGATGCTCCCCACAGCTTTCTTTGAGGACAGATGCTACCAAAGCTACTCTGTGATTCCCCAGGGCCACCCGGTTAATTCGCCACAAGGCAGACAGACTATGCCCTTGGAAGTGTGAGCTTTGGTAATGCCGTGTGCGTGGAGGCCTGTAGGGAGGCGTTAATGTTTTCTCGGAAGCAAGATCTGTTAGCATGGGCGTTTAAAATACAGAACATTGCGGATTTCACTGATGCCTGGCCGTCGTGAGATCTGTCTTTTCTTGGTGGCAGAGGCTGAGGGGGAGAGGCACGTTTTCAGGTCTTGACATGAATTTCATTTTCTTCTTTGTTACCATTGTCTGAAATCCCCCAGAAGTGAGGGAAACGTATCCTGCAATTTAACAGCATTATCTCCGTCTCTTGTCTCTCTCCCCACCCCCTACCCCTCCTTGTTGTTGTCGTTTTTTTTCCCTTTTTACCTTCAGGCCTAACTCCACCCACAACTCCTCCTCATAAAGCCAACCAAGATAATCCTTTCAGGACTTCTCCAAAGCTGAAGTCCTCCTGCAAGACGGTGGTACCTCCGCCCTCCAAGAAGCCTCGGAACAGTGAGCCTTCTGGAGCCCAAGGCAATAACTCCACCAAGAAAGGGCCGGAGCAGTCTGAGTTGTACGCGCAGCTCAGCAAGACCTCCGTGCTCACCAGTGGACACGAGGAAAGGAAGGCCAAGCGGCCCAGTCTACGTCTGTTTGGTGACCATGACTATTGTCAGTCAATTAATTCCAAAACGGAAATACTCATTAATATATCACAGGAGCTCCAAGACTCTAGACCTCTAGGATATAAAGATGCCTCCTCCGACTGGCAGGGGCAGGTCTGTTCTTCCACGGATTCAGACCAGGGCTTCCTGACAGAGACTTCGGAGGCGGGCAAGCAGGTCTCTCCTTGCAGCACCAGAAAACAGCTCCAAGACCAGGAAATCCGAGCCGAGCTGAACAAGCACTTCGGTCATCCCAGTCAAGCTGTTTTTGACGACGAAGCAGACAAGACCAGTGAACTGAGGGACAGTGATTTCAGTAATGAACAATTCTCCAAACTACCTATGTTTATAAATTCAGGACTAGCCATGGATGGCCTGTTTGATGACAGCGAAGATGAAAGTGAGAAACTGAACTACCCTTGGGACGGCGCGCAGCCCTATTCATTGTTCGATGTGTCGCCTTCCTGCTCTTCTTTTAACTCTCCGTGTAGAGATTCCGTGTCACCACCCAAATCCTTATTTGCTCAAAGACCCCAAAGGATGCGCTCTCGTTCAAGGTCCTTTTCTCGACACAGGTCGTGCTCCCGATCACCATATTCCAGGTCAAGATCAAGGTCCCCAGGCAGTAGATCCTCTTCAAGGTAAACCTTGCCAACGCCCACCCAAAGCGTGAGGTCCACAAAAAGCTTTCAAAACCTACAGACAGCCCCAGCCCCTCTCGCCAGGCGATTCCCAACACCTCCGGAGCTAACCAGGTTATTGTTACACAGATATGCCTCCTCATCTTCTCTGAAATCTGTCAGCCTTGAGCACAGGGCCTGGAGCCTAGTCGCATCACAGAGAGCAATTTGTAAGAAACTTGCTCATCTAACTTTTTCCATTACCCGGAGAGCTGCCCTGTGCCAGGATAGTTGAGATCCACGCGAGATAAAGCTGACAGTGTACCAGACTGGTGCCCAGCATTAACATCAGTAAGAGAGCCTGGGAGAGAATACATCACTTCCAGACCTCTAAGCTGACTAGATGATCACAAACTGTCACCAGGAAATCTCACCAGTAGCTAGGAAGAAAAAGAGCCACTTTATGTCCTACGGTGTTTCCAGGGCATGCTCAGTTGGGCTGATAAAGCAGGGTTAAGGGGCAGTTGCAAATGCCCTTTCTGTTTCTCCTCTCGCTCGCAGATCTTGCTACTACTATGAGTCGAGCCACTGCAGACACCGCGCACACCGAAATTCTCCTCTGTGCGCAAGATCACGTTCCAGGTCGCCCTACAGCCGTAGGCCCAGGTAAGGACCGGGTCATTTACCTTCCATTCCTCCTGTTCCCCCTCCTCTAGATGACACGAGCTAGCTCACTCCCTGCCCCCTCCCCAGTTCCTGATTCATTGTGCCTGTGTAAACAGAGGCGGTTGACTTAATGATGAAGTTGTGTTTCTCAGGTATGACAGCTACGAGGAATATCAGCACGAAAGGCTGAAGAGGGAAGAATACCGCAAAGAGTATGAGAAGCGGGAATCTGAGAGGGCCAAACAAAGGGAGAGGCAGAGGCAGAAGGCAATTGTAAGCAGCTTGGAGCTCACTTTTGCTTTAAAGGAGGGTTTCTTTTCCTTCCTTTCTGCTTTCTCTCTTTTTTTCTCTCTTTCGCTCTCTCTCTTTTTTCCTCCCTCCCTCCCTCCCTCCCCCTTTCTTCTTTTCTTTCCTTTTCTCTTCTTTTCTTTCTTCCTTTGTTATAGATTAGAAAATAAACTAAAGCTAAGGCTTTGTTAGAATACGCACTATTCCGCAGCCTTTTGATTTTAAAACATCAGAGGGTTCCCAAGCTCTCCCGACATAGATGATGGGGAAGCAAAATGTTAAATGAGTGTATGTTCTTATTCATACTTCATATTTCTCATTCATCTGGAAACCCATGACTGTTTTCCAAAATGGAGGGAGCAGGGACTGTTTTTGGTCAAATCCGGTCAGACGGCGAGTGTTTCATACTGTTCTCTGCTGCATTGTTGTCAGAGTGGGAAAGGAGGCCATATCCGGGTTTGGTTTCAGTGTTTGTCTCTTGGGCAGATGTTAGAATTGGATTGTCCATGAAGGGACTGGGTTCAAGCTGGATTTGAAGGAGGCAGGGGAGAAGGAGGGGCTAAAAAGTCATCATTTTGGACTTGTGCTGGGTCAGCATCTCACTGAGTAGTTGGTACAGCCGCATTTCTCATGAACTGCTTTGCAATAACCCCTTCCACATTTTGGAACTACTTAACAGCAGGGTACCGTGTTTCCTTGACATACAGACATTACTGGTTCTTTGGTCTAAAGCTCCAGGTTATACCGAACTTGTTTATTCTCTGCAGGTCAGTAGGGTTTCAGCACCCGCTGGCAAACTGGTAGTCTTTACCCCACCTCCCTCCTATTGCTTATCAACCTAGAACTCCCCTGGCAGAAACCCATCGCTCCGATTGTCAGTCTTGTCCATGGCAGACATTCCTAATCAATTGTGGAACTCTTCCCACTGAGCCCTCAGGGAAGCTTTAGGTCTCTCCCAACTCAGTTCTTCAGGGAGCCCTGAGTAATCAATCAGAAGTGGCACCATTTTGTTCACTTCAGCTGCCTATCTCTGATAGCTCCTAAGAGTCATTTCAGTTAGATCAGCTTTTCACCTATCTTGCATAGAAAGTAACCAACATTTAGGGAAATGACTGCTCACTGTAAGGGTTAGATTTATATAGGGCCTCTAAGAAAACCTCCTACCATCCACAAAATCTTGAAAAACCTACATAAAAGAACTGACTAATGGAGTCAAAATTAAGCAGTAGCTGACCGTTATCAACCAGAGGGAAAAGGTGAACTGAGAGGCTTGTTGGTTGCAGGTTCTCAAGGAGAAGAAGGGAGAAGTGATTGAATACTTAGGCTAAAGGTCTAGGGTGTTTGTTATCCTTTAATGTTGAATCTACCTAAGGCTGAATCAAAAGTCCTGTGCAAATTACAATACTTTTGCTCATTTTTCTCAACTTTCAAATGAGCTGTGATATTAAGAGCTGCCACAGTGTCATTAGTTAACACTTAAGAAGACTAATGAAAATTAAAAATTCAATTTTTCTAATTTTGCTATATTTAATTAATAGCCTGTTCAATAATTATAATAACTCACATTTATATAATGCCATATAGTTTACAAAGCCTTTTAATATGGCACATTAGAGTTAATCTTAACAAAAAAGAATCATGTTGAGCAAGCATGTAGGAAAATAGTTATTTCAGTGTTTGCACATTCATATTTTATAAAATCCTTCATGTTTCTTCCCCAAAGTATCACATTGAAGAGAGAGATTAATAGTTTCATCATGTATTAGCTCATTTGGGCAAAATACACCACTATATCCAAAGTTGTGGATAAATATAGCTATACGGCATGTGCTTCTTTTCTTTCTTCCAAAGAAGTCAGTGCCACATAATCAACAAAAGTGCATAAAAGGAGGGAGGGGTCTTTTCATTAGTTGGCTCTTTCCAAAACATCAGATAATGTGATTGGTCTACATTCCATAATTGATAGCTTCATCAAATGCAACCTTGATGTCATTATTATAGTACAAATGTCAAGTTGGCTTAAATTAAGTTACTAAAAATTAAGCATTTGTCAGAATTTTCACTTTGAGGTTTTTTTTTTTTAATTTTTGTTTTGGAAAAGAAGATTAAAATAACAACACCACCCCCAAAAGTAGGACATAGAGATTATTTACTTTACCAACACAGTGGACTATAGTTAATAAGAGCTTAATGTAAAGATTTAGGATTTACTCTGTCCCCTCTTGGACAATGATATGCTATTTCTGCTTAACATGAGTGAAAACTCATGATCCTTTTTGTGACAAACATTCGCTAGGTGCTTGGGACATAAAATTAGGTAGGACCTGGTCCACCTATCCAGAGAGGTTCAAGGTCCTCTCGTGGTAAATGGGGGAATACCTAGACCTGAGAGTGACAGAGAGCATCTGTAGAGAGGGTGAGATTATTCTGAAATCGAAAGAGAAGGAGGGGAAAGGTTCTCTACACCTGTGCTGTGCAATATGGTGGCTGCTGGGCACACAACAAATGCAGCTAGTTGTGAATTAAGATGCACTAATAAATGTGATTGGATTTCGAAAACTTAGTTCAAAAGAAAAGTATAAAATTCCTCATTAATACTTTTTATATCAATGATGTTGAAGCAATAGTATTTTGGATATATTGAGCTAAATAAAATACAATATTAAAATTAAATTTTCTGTTTCTTTTTACTTTTTAAAATGTGCCCCCTAGAAAATTTAAAATTGTATATACTGCATTATATTTTTATTGAACATTGCTATTCTCGGCAGAAGCTAGAGCTCACACTAAGTCCCTGGCCAAGAGCAAGGTATATTGGGAAACTTCTAGTGATTTAACCAGAATACTGGGGCACAGGAGCAATAGGAAATGAGTCTTAGGGATCTGGATTTCATGACCGTATGGAAGCCAGATCCTTAAAGTGACTTACAAGTCATGATAAAGATTGTAAAGTCTATCTTAAAGGCATAGTGGAATTACTTCATGAGTTTACCCATGGAAAGATTTTCTGATCAGTTTTCTTCCTCAAGATGATCTGCTTTCTTATGCCACAGTGCATTTGCAAAATGCATGTTTATGGACTTGGGTGCAGAGATACATGCAATGGGTTTTGACTCATTTGATTGGTTTAGCTTGAGATGTCATTCACAAAACAGCTAAAGGAAATAGGACAGTCTGCCCAAGCTGGTTGGGTAGGTGATTTCCCTTCATATTTTTGAGACACCCTTGAATTACTGAACAAGTAGCAAATTATGTTTGGTATATCTATGGTATGGTGATGGTTGTCTATTAATTCAGATCAGTCATATAATGAGAAGACAAGCAAAGGAGAAGCTCAAACAGGAAATAAAAAACAGTGTTAAAATCATCTAATAATTGATATTTTATAAAATTAGTCTTTGCTACCTTTGTCTTGTAGTATATATTTCTGTCATTTTGTGTTCCGTGGGGAGATGATTTAGGGAGTCTTTATACTTTTTCATTGCTTATGCATCTAAAAGTCTTTATCCAGACCACCCTGACTGCAGCAAATCTGAGAGTTAAGAAAAAGCTGATAATTCATAGTTACTGACATAGAATCCTACATTGTGGTTGACCATCGCCATTGTTTTGGTTGCTCCTTTCCTCCATTTTCCACCAAAATCTTTCCTCAAGAACCACTTCACCCTCTACCTTCCTTAGCCTCCTAGGCTTACAGTCATTCAGGTTAATCAAAGCTCTGCAAGCCAGAGTTTGGTACTTAATGTCTAAACTGTCACTGCTCTCATTTCTTGTGGAGTTCTAAGTCCAGCTCCATTTGCAGTCAGTACAATTTCCTGCCAGAGAACATGATAATGGGATATTAATTTAAAGGGCAAATCTAGGGGCGCCTGGGTGGCTCAGTGGTTTAGGCCTCTGCCTTCAGCTCAGGTCATGATCTCAGGGTCCTGGGATCGAGCCCCACATCGGGCTCTCTGCTCAGCGGGGAGCCTGCTTCCCCCTCTCTCTCTGCCTGCCTCTCGGCCTACTTGTGATCTCTCTCTGTCTATCAAATAAATTAATACAAATCTTTTAAAAAAAAAAAAAAGGGCAAATCTACACATTAGGATATGGCTCAGTGCTCGAAACCCAAACCAAGTGTGCCTGGGCAATGACAGTACCACTTCATTTCTCTCTTCCCTTTGTCAGTCTGCAGCCCAGGAGCCAGGAACAGCGCTTCATCATGGATAATTATCAGCTCCTTCCAAATGAAAAAAAAAAAAAAAAAAAAGTAATTTTTCATAGTTGTTATTTTTGGAGAAAATAGTTCTCTAGCCAAACCTCTTTCAAGAGATACTTCCTGTGGATTAGAATATATGTTCTATAATTAATTGAAGCTCACTATTTTGAAATTATAAATTTTACTGGGAGTTGTCCCAAAGTTTCTGTCTTTTCAGTGTGTTTCCTTGCACTTAGCCCTAGTAGACTAGCCTGGATTTATTCACACTGATCCAACCTTGGACTCTAAGGAAGAGTATTCTTGGGTCATACTTGGAGGCAAGTACCTTTGAAAAACTGATGCTGTCATTTTGTTTCTCCTCTAATAGTGCCCTCTAGTATTAGACACTTACTGAATGCCTACAGAATTAGATAGTGTAATCAGTACTAAGAGAAAGAGAGAAAAAAAAAAAACAACTTTTTTTTTTTTTTTTTTTTTTACATTTTGTCAAGGTTTTGGTTTTCCTTTCTGTCCATACGTGCCTTTTCACAACAATCTCCCCCTCTCACTTTACCTTTTAGATGGAGGACCTCACCATACCATTCAGCCTTAAATGACAGATTTTCTCCATTCATCTCACATATAGTATTTGGGATTTCTTTGGAATTTCTGAGGAAGTCGGGTTGGTAGCTAATCTGGAAATGAATATAAATCTTTCATGGCTGAAGTTGACATGCAGTTTCCTTAGTATATGAGAAAGAGTTTTTACATTATCCTGAGTTGGAAATGTTGAATAAAAGTTCTGAGAACCAAAATCTAAATTAAGAGGCTGTTCCTTGTTGTTGCCTAGCATTGCAGAGCATTTTAGTGAGATCACCCTTACAGAAACATCAAGCACACTACTTGGCATATATTAGAATTCAATAAATGTTAATCTCCCTATGAAATTCCCTTTCTCTTAGTCAAATCCCTTTTACCAAGACTAGCTTATTAGTTGATGAGAAACAGCCATTGTATGTTTTCCCCAGCTAACTGGGAGGCTCTGTTCTCTTTTCGATAAAGATTTTGATAATGCAAGTCAGTTAATTTCAGTTCATATTTTTCTTTATTTATCTCTCTGTATTTTGATGTAATGCTGATTTACTATACCTGTTAATGCAATATAAATCTTCAATTTTGTTATCCACCCCATCAGCAAACTAGCTTTTGTGAAAATTGAAGCTAAAGGATATTTGATGAATGTTCCATCCTCCTCAATAGTGAAAACTGGTCTGAAAATCATTTTTCAAGGAGCTTTTTCCAAAGGTTTAGAGTTCCTCCAAGCCTTTAAGAAGTTGAAAATGTTATTAAGCATTTTGATTTCTTTTCCTTTCATCTCCTGTTTAGAAATTAATGTCTTGAGAAATTGGCTGCAAATGTTAAGGTTTTTTAAAAGATATGGAATCTATTCATCTGTCTAATAAAACCGCAACATGTTAAAAATAATCGGTTCTTTGCTAGACATTTTGGCCAATCTTTGAAAGATTTTTGTCTTTGCTTTTAGACCTTCAGATGCCTTTTAGTTTCATTTTTAGCACTAGGAAAACCAAGCACTCTAATCATTTTCTAAAATGAGAATTTCAGCGTGTATTCAATCTCTGATCTTTGTAAGGAAGCAAGACGTGGTTCCATTCCCGTGTTTCATAAAAGGAGATGATAGACAAATAGGTAGTTTATGTGATTGTGCACCAGCCCTTGGGGTTTCTGTTTTTCCCATCGAGATTGTGTCTTTTTTTTACTGCAGAATGTATCAGTATCCGAAAAGGTCCTCTGGTTTATCTTCTTTGTAGGATCATTGTTGCATACAGTTTTGTATAAAGAAGCAATTCAGAGACTGTCCCAATATGTCTGCATATGGACGTGCATATGGTCGATTTTAGCTTTAACTTCAAATTTCCTTGAATACGTAGGCTGTGTGTATTCCCATAATGGTAGTTGAGCAATTTCTTTGTGATGGTTCAATTTCTTTCTCTCTCTTCTGCATCCCCCCCTCCTTTTTCTTTATACAGTAGTAACCTTCCTAAAAAGGCCCATTAAAAAAAAAAAAAAAAAAAAGGTAAAAAACCATAAAACCCATGCAAGCAGGCGCCAGAAAGTTTAGATAACGTCCCATCCCATTTCGCTGTTTGGTTAGAGCTGGCTGTGTAAATAGAATGGAATGTGGTGCTAGGACTCCCTTACAACACTGTATAACACTGCCCCAGGATGAGCTCGCCATCCCTTTATACTTAATGATCTCCAGGATGTGCTGGGTGCTCTGGAACAATGCAATTCCAGCCTTTAGTTGAGACGACATACAATCTACATGGAAGTGAACCAGGCAGTCGACTCTGTTGGCTTTACTTCACCAGGTCAATTATTTAGGCCTGCTGCCTATTGTCAGAGGAATTGTGTTTTACTGAGTGTCTCCGTGGAGCCCCACCTCTGATTTTCAGAAGGTGTTTCAAGAGTGAGAGCTCTGCAAACATGTAGTTACTCCATTCTTCTTCCACTTAAACCTATAAAACAAATCATAGAAATCTTTGTAAATTCAGTCAGCTGAGCGACCTGGACAGGGTTTTCCCTGTGATTAAGCAGCAGAGCTGGCTTTCATTCTCCATTGTCTTAGAGAGTCTCGGAGAGTAAGGATTACATGTAGGCATAAGGGCGAGACTTAAAGATGATCAGTTGATTGGTGATTGATTGGGTTTTCAACAAATATTCATTGAGACTCTGGTATGTTTCAAGTACAGTTAAAATACAGTAGTCGAGAGGACAGATGTGCTTTTTGCTTTCAGGAATCTTTCACTGTAGAGGGAGAGATGGACATAAACAATGAATTAACTATTAACTATTTAATTACAATTGGGCAGAGAACTACAATGGAGAAATCATGTATTGTAAGAACAACTAATAGGAAGCCTGACCTCATCTCAAGTCTCAGAAGGAAATGATTTTTGTGTTCAATGTAATTTTAGGCAGTACATGTATGTTGGTGAAGGAGAAGGAGAGGCAGTGTGGGGAGGATCTTACAAGGAGCAAGGGGACAGCTGGCGTGAAGGCCTTGGAAAAGAAAAGGAACTCAGTATATACGAGGGACCGGTAGGAGCTCAATGTGACTGAAAAATAAAGGGAAGAATGGGAAGTAAGAGGAGAACATGATGAAGACAGGTCCAGACCATACAGGGCCTGATGAGTCCTGTTAATGATTAAGGAATTTCCTTAAAGTTATATGAGGCCACTGATATGTTTTAGATAGTAATTGACGTGATAAGATTCCTATTTCCTTAGTTAAGGTTATTCAGATTGAGGTGAAGGAATAGATTAGAGAAGGGCAATTATAGACAAAGGATCCAAGTTGAGAGGCTGCTACGCTTGTCCAGAAAGAGAGGCTGGCAGCTTGGTTTAGGGGCGATGTAAGAGAAAAAGATATGTAGGAGGTAAAATTCAACAGGCCTTAACAAGTGATTGGATGTCTAGAGGGGACTAAGGGAAGAATGGAGGAGGCACTCAGGTTTTTGTCCCGAATACCTGACTGCATGGCGCTCATTTCACTGACACAAGAACATTGGAGAAAGACCCATGGGGAGAGGGAGGACTGGAGAGCTGGATTTTGGGAATGTTGGTCTAGTTTGAAGAAACAGTTGTCAAGTAAACAGTTGGCAATTGGAGTCTGAAGCTCAGAAGAGCTTCTCTGATGAAAACAGAAATAGGAGCATTGTGTACAGTAAGAGAAGATGAGGCGTGATGATCAGATCACCTAGGAGAGTATAAAATAGAGTAAAAAGCTCTATTAATTGCTTAGTTATACTTCACAAGTGCTTACTGAATTCTCTTTGCCAAGCCCTTTGCTAAACATTGGAGATATGAGAAGGAAAGACTTATGGGAAATAACATAGAGCATCTCTTTGCCTTAAGCCTAAATTACTCTTTACATCACCCAGGTCAGGATACTCTCAGTACATCCAGAGAAAACTCTTGGGTAAATCTATGCCTTAGTTCTGTGTTTCCTAGTCTCTGCTCCCACCTCTTGAAACCTCTGCAACCCTAAGCTCACTTCATTCTTGTTTGTTCTTAGTAGGTGTAGAGATGAGTTGGTAAGCGCATGCCTTATATTAAATCCTTGTGTTCTCGAAAAACCTTCCCTTGGTTTTGAGAGACATTATCTCCTTTGGCCTTGTCTTCTTAGAACAACCGATAGAGGACTGCTTCTTGTTACTAAGAAAGGTTTTTTACTGTTTTGTGAAAATGAGTCTCCCCTTGGGCTATAAGATATTATTTCCATATTTTGTAGGTTATAAATTGCTGATGACTTTCAGATTATGATGATATTGACTCCATTTGTGAAAATTAGGCCACACCCTTCTAGTCTGTTCCTAAAATAAGATTCACTGGCAAAGTGAAATTTATAGCCTCTTTTATAGCTTTGATTCTTCAGAGACCCGTGGCTTAAAATAGCCTACATTTTAAGACTGTATTTTTCAAATTATTGTCTTTGGACCACCTGCATTGGAATCACTAGGGTGTGCTTATTAAAAATGAAGATCATTGAATTGTCTTTTCCAATTTTTTTTAAAACTGCCAGCATAAACCCCAATAATTTGCATTTTTTTAAAGATTTTTATTTATTTATTTGACAGACAGAGATCACAAGTAGGCAGAGAGGCAGGCAGAGAGAGAGAGAAGGGAAAGCAGGTTCCTTGCTGAGCAGAGAGCCCGATGTGGGGCTCGATCCCAAGACCCTGGGATCATGACTTGAGCTGAAGGCAGAGGCTTTAACCCACTGAGCCACCCAGGCGCCCCCAATAATTTGCATTTTTAATAAGGACTCCAGGTAATTTTTATTTTTACTAGAGTTTAGAATTGTTGTTTTGAGGGATGTCAAATTTTGTACACCTCACTATGAGAATCCTGAGTAAAATGAGAAGTTAAGCATTTTGTGAGATGGGTGAGTTTTCTTACCAATTTGGAAGATTAAGAATCAAGTCACAAGGGTTACAGTACTTAACAGGGATCCTTCAGCTGTCCAGTGATGAACAGATTGCATTTCCCCTATTTCTTTTGGAATATATCAAAGCTCCGGAGAGAAAAGTGCAGAGCTGGGGAGCAAAAGCAGAAGAGAGTGAGCATCAGAGTAGGGCACATGGAAGGAAGAGTGAATGCAGAACACGGAGAAATGGATGCTAAAACATGGGTCATGTGTCATCTTTTCATTCAGTTTTAGTGGATGTTTTGCTTTTACCAGCATGCTTGGTGGGTTCTCGGTATGCATGATTGGACGTCCATTTAGGTATGTTGGTAGAGGTGCACCTTCCTTCCTATCTCCAGAATTGGCAAAAGACTCTCTTTCCTTCCACCCCCTCCCCAGGAAGAACGCCGTGTGATTTATGTGGGTAAAATCAGACCTGACACAACACGGACGGAACTGAGGGACCGTTTTGAAGTTTTTGGTGAAATTGAGGAGTGCACAGTAAATCTGAGGGATGATGGGTAAGAATCTTCAAGATTATTTCTTGTTTAGAAACTGACATATGTAAAAAATTATAGCCATGAGATTGCTAGGATGGGAATGCTTTGACAGATGACATGTTGAGTTCAGAACCTTATTTATTTTCTTTTATCCCTATTTATTAATCTTTCTAGTTGAGATTTCCTGTCCCAGAAATAAGTATTTAGCTGCTTGACAGGACAATCACACTGATAAATGGATGCAGTGGTTCAGACATTGGCACCGGCGAAGTCTTCCAAAGTAGGAAGGGTTACAGGCATATATGTTAATGCTTTCTCACAAGCTTTGAACCTCTCCTCTTTGTCCACTGCAGAGACAGCTATGGTTTCATTACCTACCGTTATACCTGTGATGCTTTTGCTGCTCTTGAAAATGGATACACTTTGCGCAGGTCGAATGAAACTGACTTCGAGCTATACTTTTGTGGACGCAAGCAATTTTTCAAGTCTAACTATGCAGACCTAGGTATGGATTTTATTGTATGTGGAATGAGGAATCCATAATGGAGGGCTCAAAATGGAAGCGGATGTAAACCGTGGGCATATAGGGTTGGTCCATCACTTTATTTTGCTGGAGGGAATGTTTGAATACAGATTTTATCTTATTTTTAATTTTTTAAAAGTATGAGACAGTTTCAGAAGCAAAGGGCTTGGGTTTTGGCAGCAAAGAACAGAAGTAAATTCTTTGTACTGTCTTCCCAAATGCTGAAAGTCTGCACTGTGTGTGTGTGTGTGTGTGTGTGTGTGTCTTTGCATAGGTTTGCAATGTGCTGTTGCTTTCTGTGCCTGCCCTGAATCCTTCTGTATAAACCTTAGCATTAGCATAATTGTCTTATGGAACAGAATATGCAAAAGGATATTCTGGTTCTTTTTTCCTTCTTATCCTACAAACTCTTAAAAATGTTAAGACGTTTTCTACAAATTATACCTTGAGAGAAGAAAATATAATTTTATACGCTAAATCACATTATACTTTCTTTAAAAAAAAAAAAGGAGAAAAAAACCCACTTTTTTCCCAGTGTTTTCATATGCTAGGCACCGTGCCAGAGGCTCTGCAAACATTCTTTTAAATGTAATTACCAGAACCATCCTGGGAGGTGGTTGTTATTATTATTATCTTCCTTTTATAGATAAGGAAACCAAAGCATTTGTAAGTATTCCTTTTTCCTGTTCTAAAACTTATACAGATTCAAGGGGTAAAATTTGGAAAATATAAAAGGTATCAGGAAAAATAGTAATATCACCCATCAGCCCATCACCTAGAGATCTGCTGTGTGATTTACAGTCCAGTGTTTTGTCTCAAGATGTCTAATTTCTTCTGGTTGAGGTCACATAATTTAGATCTGTCAATTCTTAAATTTAGCTCTTCTTGGGGCGCCTGGGTGGCTCAGTGGGTTAAGCCGCTGCCTTCGGCTCAGGTCATGATCTCAGGGTCCTGGGATCGAGGCCCACATCGGGCTCTCTGCTCAGCAGGGAGCCTGCTTCCCCCTCTCTCTCTGCCTGCCTCTCTGCCTACTTATGATTTCTCTCTGTCAAATAAATAAATAAAATCTTTAAAAAAAAAATTTAGCTCTTCTCAATTCATATTATGTAAGCCCATTTTCTACCATATTTGTGGGATTGAAAATAGTTCATTAACTTTTTTAATGGTTGCACAGTATTATGTTAGGTGAACACCATTACATTAAATCATTCCATTATAGCTAAACATTTATTCAATTTTCAATTTTTTGGCATTATAAATAATGCCAAAATGGACATCTTAATTTTCTTCCCAATTTTAATTTGGTCCCTTTGCGTTGCATTCCATTCCCTATTTAATGCACATATTGTAAGCCTTGAAATCCTTTGATGAAGAAACGAAGGAAGAGAAATGACAAATGTCTTGTGCACCTGATGTAATTAATTTAAATCAATTTATAATAATCACATAAAATTAACATATAAATCTATTCCTCAGCATTACTCTATATCTGTCTGCACTTGCTTTGGCTTGTATAAGGAAAGAAATGAATACCAAATACAGGGATTTTTTTTCTCTCCTCCACCAAAGTGATATCTTCCTAAAGTAATTGATATAGGTGGTGTGCATTGTTCAGGGGGAATATGCTATAATTCACTTCACAAGCTAAATAGATAGTATGAAGCAGGGGGGAGGCAGCTGACTGTCAGAGAGATAGAGGCCTAGGGATGAAAATATAAAAGGTGGCAAGTCATTTGTTCAAATGTTAGCTGATAAAAACAGTCAAGACGGATTGAAGTCTTAAGTTGATTTGACTTATTTTCTTCAGTGATGAAGGCCAGGGTGTTTCCAGTCTTTCAAAATATCTAGAGTTTAAAATAAGCTACCTAGAGGGGCCTTCAAATCACGATTCATCACTGGGAGAGGGAGGATTGGATGGTATTTCCAAATTGAACTGGAGCCTCCCTGAAATATTTCTGAGAAGAATGCTTCCCCTCTTGTTATCTTTCTGCCTCGCCAGCAGCAATAGAAACTTCGCCGTTGCTAAGCCAGTTCTGTATTTTCTGAAAAGTATGTTTGATGTGTATTGTACTAGCATGGGTTTTTCCAATTCCCTCAAGCCCTACAATTTCACGAAGGGTAGTCGATCTGAGCATAGGCATGGTGTAGTGGAAAGAGCCCTGGCTTTGGAATCTTACAGATCTGTAAGAAACCTGACTTAGCTTCTGACCTTCAGCAAACAATTAAGCTCTCTCTGACTCTGGTTCTTCATTTGTAAACTACATCATAATGTTGTCACAGAGATTCAATAAATGTTCGTGATGTGGTTGGCACCGTATCTGGCATAAAGTAGGTGCTCGATAAATAGTAACTATGATTATAATTTTAAAAAATGATGGCAAAGATAAATTAGAAATGTCAAGTTATTTTGAAATGAAAGGATCAGCATCAGGGGCCAGATCTGGAACCGAACAACGTACATTCATGTGTGTCCTGTGTTTGTTCCCTGAAGAGTTCAAGTTAAATGCTTCAGGGTTTGACCAGTGAATTCGGTGAACATGAGATTTTACTGGACATTCAGAGGGATTGGGAGCTCACATGTATGTGTATTGAGAGTTAGTAAAAATGATGTGATATTGATTAATTTTACCAAGAGTAAAGTGAACTATCATTTTAGCTAGATTGATTTAATTGATCTTTTTTATGTTTTGCTCCCCAAATTAAGTGAGCTTACACATCCTTCTACCATCGGGGCCACCCAGTGACTACCACAATGCTATTAGTTCAAAATGTGATGATTCCAAGTTAATATTATGGTCAGTTTTATAAGTGAGACTCAGGGTTAAAGGGACAATCAAGGTCACCTAGGTAAAGCCAGGATGTGAGCCTAGTTTTTATGAATCTGTAATCTGTGAGTCTTTCTGTTTACTGTCCTATAAACAGATGGATCTTTCTCAAAGACCTCAATGGAAAATCTTAAACATGAAAGATAGAAATTAAAATAGGACTATAGGACCAGAAGAGAAGGATAGGATCAGTATTAAGTATATGATCATGTATTCATCAGGAATTAGTTATGGTGCAGAACTTATACTTAAACATATAAGAAAAGTGAAATAAGTAACATTCATCACAAAGTCTTTACTAACTCAAAATATGTATTACATTATCAGTATCTCAAATATATATATAACTTTATATAAACCCTTGGCATTCATTGGTAAATCATCCAAAGATCCCAACACAAAGGTTTTTCAACCAGTTTTTAAAATGTGGTGTTCAAGATTACTACATTCATTCAACAAATTCTAATCTTAGTACCTGATTTGTGCCAACAGTTCTATAGGTGGTAAGAATACAGTTGTATTGTGATGTGTTTTTATTTATATGGCATCATTATTTATAACAATTTATTTTTAAAAAATGATTAGAGTGGCTTTTGGCTTTTTCCTATCAAAATTCTATTATATCTTACTTACATTGCAATATCCTTTGGTGGCATAGATGTTGTTGTCTCAGGAACTGCATGTAAGCATGTATTCATACAACAGAAAAGATTTGCATATATCTACTGTGTGACATAATCCCCCTGTGCAAGTGATTATAGATATGTAAATACCAGCTATCATATTCCATACTAAAGAAATTCTTGAGATCCACTGTTTTCATTTTATTTTATTTTTTATTTTTTTTGCTAATGAAAATATGGAAACACTGAAATTCTGGTTTGATATAGAGTAACCCAAAGTTAAGACATTTTGAGTATTCTCAAAATGTCCTTCAAGGAAGGATCTGTATGTGTGTTCTTTTTTTCTTTTTTTTTAAAACATTTTATTAATTTATTTGAGAGAGAGAGAGCATGAGTGCAGGGAGGGACAGAGGAAGAAGCAGACTCCCTGCTGAGCGGGGAGCCGGATGCTGGGCCCAATCTGGGATCCAGGACTCCGGGATCATGACCTGAGCTGAAAGCAGATGCTTAACCGACTGAGCCATCCAGGCACCCCTGTATGTGTGTTCTTGATGATTCTGTGCTTGACCTTCATGCCACACAGACCCTGGCCATCAGGAGGCTCTTGTAACTTTATTTGCAATGCAAGTGGAATTCTGGTTTCAGGTTAATCTCAAGCAGTGAGCAGGACTTAGCATGTGCGTGTGTCTCCAAAAAAAGACTTCGATTGGAATGATAGCTGCTCATGAGGCTTTAGTGATACAAGCCAACTGCTCATTTAAGCTATCTGTGAAGGAAAGGTTGGGAGCTGGTGTCATTTAAGAATTGACTATGTGAGATATTAATGAGGAAAGATTGGCCATTTTTGTCCTGTCTTTTATGTCTGAGCCCCACTGTACCTGCTGTTCTTACCTGGAAAAACTTGGTCGGCAAAAAGTCAGTAAATACAAGGGATTGTAAGAATGAAAGAAAAAAAAAAAGTGAAGAAATTTCCTTGTCTTTAAATCTAAGATGGCTAAAGTAGTTTGAAGCTAGGGTGAAAAACCAGCCTGGTGCTGGAGAGCTTGGGAGAAAGTGACCTTTTCAGCCAAAGAGCTTGTGAGGTCAATGAGTGTACTGCCATATTATCTAATCCTATACTTTTCTGTCACTCCGGACATTTCTGTTTTGTAACATTCTGGATAAATCACAGAAATGTTCATCTGTTAGTAGGATTGGTAATACTTCCCAGAAAGGACTGGTTTTCCCTTCAAGTAAATGCTCTCAAGAGAATGAATTTATTTGCAAGAGGCTTTCTATTATATTTCTAAGATGTCTTTCTTCCTTTGCAAGACCAGCAGAAATATCTGATTTTTTTATAAATGTCATAAGAGAAATTTCAGAAATATTTAGAACCAGAATTTCATTTTATATCCGTCATTGCTGAAACATGAATATTTTGTTAAGGGGCTATGTGAAGTATGTGGAACTTCTCATAGAAGTTGACTTGGACTAGTTCAAGGAAGACCATGGTTTTATATATACCTGTGTATGTTTCCTCTAGTACTAGTGAGGTTGACTTTGCCTTACCTGGGCATGAAGTGTTTCCCTAGACCTTCTAATCTGGGGTGAATTTTATTGCTGGGGTTGTCCCAAGATACTAGAATAGATAAGTGGATCATATATTCCTCATGACTGAAAGGGGAGCAGCCAGGTGGTGAGTAGGTGAAGTTCTGATGAGTCTCTCCCTCCCACTCACATGGCTTTTGTGCTCAGTGAAACCAATCCCATTGAATAGGAAAATTAGTTCCAAATTCCACTCTTACCACTTCACTTGAGCTGTTGAGGAACCTTGGGTAAATCATTTAATATTCCAGGAAGGAGGCAGGACATGGTCATTTTTAAAGTATATTGATTGAATACATTTCTATTGATTAGAAGTATTAAAGTTTGTTCTGATTACCTCCCAGGATTGCTTATGGCTAAAATGAGTCAAAAAGTAGTGTTCTGAATGCTTACCACTCAGAAGCATTTTGAGTGGTAGGTTTGCAGTGATAAACACTCCCTACCCTCTATAAACATATTGCCTAATCTTATACTCTCTCTTCTTTTCTCTCTGTAAACATATGTATTTTTAAATATTTATTTTTATGCATTATATATAAATTTATAAATGTAAATAATATATTTACATATAACTAATATAACAATAAAATATTGGATATATATACCCTCTGCAAATACATATATACATATATATATACACACACACATATAAAATAAATATACCCATAAAATCTATCAATCTATCTATCCATCAATAAAAGTTGGGTATATTTTTGGAAGTATATCAATTGGATAAGTTGTTATTGAGTCAAGTAATCTTCAGTTAGACGATTGCACTAGCAATGAGAGTGTGTCTAACCTTGCTTTGGTTTCTTGCAGATTCAAACTCAGATGACTTTGACCCTGCTTCCACCAAGAGCAAGTATGACTCTCTGGATTTCGATAGTTTACTGAAAGAAGCTCAGAGAAGCTTGCGCAGGTAACATGTTCCCTGGCTGAAGATGACAGAGGGACGGTGAATACCTCACGGGACAGCGCGTCCTTCCCTAACTGACTATTGCAAGTCATACTTAGGAATTTCTCCTACTTTACACTCTCTGTATAAAAAAAACAAAACAAAACAACAACAATACAACAAGAACAACAACAATGGTTTACATGAACACAGCTGCTGAAGAGGCAAGAGACAGAATGGATATCCAGTAAGCACATGTTTATTCATGGGTGTCAGCTTTGCTTTCCCTGGAGTCTCTTGGTGATGGAGTATGTGTGTGTGCGTGTGTGTGTCTGTGTGTCTGTGCGTGTGTGTGTGCGTGCATGAACACGCTTGATTTGGGGGAAGTATGTGTGCACAGGAGGGGACTGGGGACACCTGACCAGAGTGTGCCAGGGCAAACCACTTCAAATGGCAGCAGTTCCACGAAGACTCACTTAAAACCTAGAACTTCAAAATGTTCATATTCTATTCAAAAACAAAAAAAAAAAAAAGCATAAATTCAAAAGGAAAGAAAACTAACCAACCAACCACAAACCACCCTAAAATGACAGCCACTGATGTCTGGGCATCGACCTCCGTACTCTGTTTTTTAAGAAAGTGCAAAATCGACTTGAAACAAGCTTTCTCTCATAACATAATGGTGATATGACAATCCCGAAGAAACCACAGGTCCTGTAGAACTAATATCCTTTCTCTCTCTCTCTCTCTCTCACCCTCCCTCTCCGTCTGTCTCCCGCACTCTCTTTTGCTCTCCCCTCCTCTCTCCTCTTCTCCCTCACTCTCTCTTCCTTTCTCTCTCTGTCTCTGTCTCTCTCTCTGTGTCTCTCTCTTTTTCTTCTTTTTTTCCTCTTGCCATGGAGTCTGGGTGGGAGAGGATACTGCGGGCACTGGAATGCTAAACTTTCCTAACATTTTGAAGTTTCTGTAGTTCATCCTCTCTCCTGACACCCATGTAAATGTCCAAAATGTTGATCTTCCACTGCAAATTACAAAAGCCTTGTCAATGGTCAAGCGTGCAGCTTATTCAGTGGTTTTTTTTCTGAGGAGCAGGCACGGTGTTACATTACTCGTGAGAGTTGGTTAGAACTCTCTGGTATGTGTTCAGATAGTGAAATTGCTACATTCTCTGATGTAGTGAAGTAATTACAGATGTTAAATGGAGTATTTTTATTTTGTGTACATACTATACAACAATGTTCTTTTTTGTTACAGCTATGCACTGTAAATGCAGCCTTCTTTTCAAAACTGCTAAATTTTTCTTAATCAAGAATATTCAAATGTAATTATGAGGTGATACAATTATTGTACACTAACATATTTAGAAGCTGAACTTACTGCTTATATATATTTGATTGTAAAAACAAAAAAGACAGTGTGTGTGTCCGTCAAGTGCAACAACAAAATGATGCTTTATGCACATCCATCCCTAGGTGAGCTTCAATCTAAGCATCTTGTCAAGAACTATCCTAGCCCCCTAAAGGTATTAACCACTTATGCGATATTTTTCCACATTTTCTTGTTGCTTGTTTTTCTTTGAAGTTTTATACACTGGATTTGTTAGGGGAATGAAATTTTCTCATCTAAAATTTTTCTAGGAGATATCATGATTTTATGTAAAGTCTCTCAATGGGTAACCATTAAGAAATGTTTTTATTTTCTCTATCAACAGTAGTTTTGAAACTAGAGGTCAGAAATCTTTTTAAAATGCTGTTTCGTTTTAATTTTTGTGATTTTAATTTGATACAAAATGCTGAGGTAATAATTACAGTATGATTTTTACAATAATTAATGTGTGTCTGAAGACTATTCTTGAAGCCAGTATCTCTTTCCCTTGGCAGAGTATGATGATGGTATTTATCTGTATTTTTTACAGTTATGCATCCTGTATAAATACTGATAATTCATTCCTTTGTTTACTAAAGAGACATATTTATCAGTTGCAGATAGCCTATTTATTATAAATTATGAGATGATGAAAATAATAAAGCCAGTGGAAATTTTCTACCTAGGATGCATGGCAATTGTCAGGTTGGAGTTGAAATGTTTCATTTGGGAAATTCAGCTTTTGCAGAAGCGGTGTTTCTACTTGCACTAGCTTGGCCTCTGACGTGACCATGATGTTGTTCTTGATGACATTGCTTCTGCTAAATTCAATAAAAACTTCAGAAAAACCTCCATTTTGAGCATCAGGATTTCATCTGAGTGCAGAGCCCTGGAATGGAAGTCAGTAAAGTTTGGAGTGTGTATTCAAGTTTCTAAATTGAGATTCGATTACAGTTTGGCCGACATGACTTTTCTGGAAGATGTGAGATACCTACTACTTAATCGTTCTTTTCCTTTCTCTCGCCCAACACAATCTTATAAAACGGATTTCACCCCCAGGCCAATGCAGCTAATTTTGATAGCTGCATTCATTTATCACCAGCATATTGTGTTCTGAGTGAATCCACTGTCTGTCCTGTCGGATGCTTGCTTGATTTTTTGGCTTCTTATTTCTAAGTAGATAGAAAGCAATAAAAAAAAATATGAAATAAAAGAACTTGTTCTGCGTTACGGCAGTAACATATCTTTAATCCGCCTAATTCTTGTTGTTCTGTAGGTTAAATGCAGATATTTTAACTCTGTGTGAACGCCAAACTAAAGTTTACAGTCTTTCTTTCAGAATTTTGAGTATCTTCTGTTGTAGAATAATAATAATAATAATAAAAAGACTATTAAGAGCAATAAATTATTTTTAAGAAATCAATATTTAGTAAATCATATTATGTGTTCAAGGACCAGATGCGTTCTCTACTTTGCCTTTAAATTTTTGTGATCCAATTTTAAATACATTCTCCTTTTTGCCCTGGATTGTTGACATGAGTAAAATACTTCGTTTCTTTTCTTACTTACCAAAAGACAAAACTACAGATTTCACATTGAGGATTAATTTGTCCCCACTCTGGCCTGACAAATATCATTACCATGAAGATAGTTTTCCTCCGTGGACTTCAAATTACATCTAAAATTAGTGCAAAGAGAGAATCACTAACCCATCTGAATAGAGCTTTTTGTATCTTATGCAGACCCTGTGGGTAGCCCATCAAAATGTAAACTGTGTTCTGTTTATTTTTATTTTTAATTTTTTTTTTGGAGAGAATATTTCAAATGAACACATTCACCCCATCATCCCTGGAGGCAAATTTCAGCATAGAACTGTAGGATTTTTAGATGACCGCAGGCCAATGCCTTCACGCTGTGGTAAGTACCACATCTACAATTTTGGTGACCGAACTGGTGCTTTAGAAATGTGGGTCTGGTTTTTTTTTTTTTTTAAAGAGATGTAGTGGAATAATTCTTCCAGTGCAACAAAATCAATTTTTGCTAAACGATTCTGAGGACAACGCGGTTGGGCTGTCAACATTCAAAGCAGCAGAAAGGGAACTTTGCACTATTGGGGTATGATGGTTGGGTCCGTTGAAAAAAGGAAACCTTTTCATGCCTTTAGATGTGAGCTTACAGTAGGTAATGATTATGTGTCCTTTTTTGATGGCTGTAACGAGAACTTCAATCACTGTAGTCTAAGACCTGATCTATAGATGACCTAGAATAGCCATGTAATATAATGTGATGATTCTAAATTTGTACCTATGTGACAGACATTTTCAATAATGTGAACTGCTGATTTGATGGAGCTACTTTAAGATTTGTAGGTGAAAGTGTAACACTGTTGGTTGAACTATGCTGAAGAGGGAAAGTGAGCGATTAGTTCAGCCCTTGCTGGGCTTTTTTTTCCACCTGCCAATTCTACATGTATTGTTGTGGTTTTATTCATTGTATGAAAATTCCTGTGATTTTTTTTTAAATGTGCAGTACACATCAGCCTCACTGAGCTAATAAAGGGAAACGAATGTTTCAAATCTACTTCTGCTTTTCTTATTTATTGTAACAAAAGTACTGGCCTGTTTCTCAGATCAGTACACATGACTTGCTTATTATCATTCTGTTTCCTCTCTGGATCTCCCTCCCTTTCTCTCTGCTTCTCCACATTCATGGATGGATTTCGGCTATAAGGTAACATAGTCCTTCTGTATTTAACCTTTTCTCCTTTCAAGTGACAAAGGTGGAAGTGGTTTCTATAATGAAAGATGACATGGGACTTTAGGAAATGAATTTATGCTGCTTCTGTACAGAAAGTGTATATTTTTAAGTACAAACCATTGCCCCTAGTGAGAATCTTGCTTGAGTATTCAGCTTAGGAAGCAGTCTGTAGCTGGACTGTACATGTTGCAAAGATTTGTAGCAGGATGCGGCTCCCATCGTGTCTAAATCATATGGGATGAGCTGATAGCTACGGACACAGCTTGCTGTCAGGATGTCTGTCTACTGTGCCCCACAGGTGACTGGTGGTCCGACGACAGAGAAGAAAGTGAATGCACTTGTGTGGGCTCTGCCCTTCCCTGACTTTAGATGGTCGTCCCACTCCCAGGCACCTGCATTGCAAGACCCACCATAAACATTGCATTGGGAAAAGGGGCTAAATATATCCCAGCCCTTGCCCCCCATCTCCTAGAGAAAAAAGGGTTTGTAATTACTGGAAATTTGATAGAGCTAACAATAGTACATTGAAATCTGCTACATAACGCAAGAAGTACTGCTCACTGTTCTATTTCTATTTTGTACGACTCTAAGATTTGCCAGTCATTTTATCAAAACCAAAAATAAAAATTAACATTATCTTACCCAAATAGGACCCTCACTTACAACTGTGGCTACCGAGCACACCTGGTGGACTACCCTCTGACTTACCTCCGTTGATGCTTAAATTGCATACGACATTTTTAATCTTCTGCTTGGACCCAGCAAGGACATTAGAATAACGCGGGTCTTTCTTTTAAAGGGTTAACTTTTTACCCTTAAAAACCTTTTGAGAGGAAAGAGGAAATTTGAAGAAGGAACAGTAGTAGCCACTGGCCTGGTACTAGGATATTCTGATTAAAAATAAAGGATTTATTTCGTGTTATCCTCAAAACATTAAATCACTTCCATCCTTGATGATATTAATGGCAAAATAATTATTGAAACCAAAATTAGGCTGATAAAAATAAATGAACACTGAATATGAATAGTTTATTTAAAAGGAGCTTGTCTCAATTCAAAAGTCCTCTAAACTAAATCTGTCTAAACTGTACAATGTGATATTCGAAATCCCTTTTCAGCATTGCTGGTTTTCTTTCCATTGTAGGATTATATAGCTAATCATTGGATATAATTTATAGCCCTAACAATATTATTATACTCATTTGACACTAGTGTTACTAGCTATACAGTTGTAACTCAGCATTAATTATAGAATATTTTAACCAAAGCATACTTTTTACAGTATTTACTTTATATATTAATCTTATATTTTGCAATTCTTGTTGCCATTCTTTGTTTTTAAACACATTACACACCATTATAAATCAATCTTTGTACTTTATCAAACAGCAGAGAGTAATAAAGAAGGTCACAACTCATCGAGGAGTTCCTTGGAGGTTTGTAACATCATGATTTAAATCTCAGAAAGATTTAATCAAAAGCTGAATTAATCCCTGGGGGAAAAGATGCTATATAGATTCTGTTGATGGGCACAAAGCAGCCTATTTCTTTTCATTGGTCTCTGTTAACACGTTGGAAAAAAAAAAAAAAAAACAGCTTTCTGCAGGAAAGAAAACAAGACTTCCTTTTTGGGGGAAGTATAATATGAAATGCGCTTCATGCCGCATTTCTTCTCTTTCATTCAGAATGGTCGGTTTCATTCCCCTTACCCTGGCTTTATGTGTTCTTCTGGTGCATAGTTAGGTTAAATGTCCTCCACCCCTTGTTCCCCCGCATATATCCCACGTGATTCCAGTAATTTCTGCAAAGTCCCAAAATCTCCACTCCAGTCAAGCATGTGGAATGTGTGGGTCACCTGAGCTGGTTTCCAGGTCTTCTGTTGTGACTGCCCTGGGGCAAGTTCTCAGTCATTCAGGGACAATGGAAACTTGCAGGAAGAAATGATCATAAAATGAGAGTATTTCTAGGACCAGGTTCTACCGAAAAGCCTATCCTTCCATGACTAGAATGTATGCTGGAGATAAGAGGCCATCACCTTCCCATAGGCCTCTTTCCCACCCATAATTCCTTAGGAATGTGACCATATTCCTGTTAGCTCAAAAACCATTACTTACCATCAGCTGACTTATAGAAGGGGCAAAGTGGAATTAATTAATTGAAAAAAGTGAGAGAACTTTTAGAGGAGAAAACCAAATGATCCTATAATATTTTCATGATTAAATTAAATGAGCATAATTATACATGCACAAATGCACACCAAGGCATTATTATAATCGAGAACCTTAGAATATGATATTGTTTCAAATTTATGCATATAGCACTTACTGAAGGCAAGGAGCTGGTGTGATATTTGAATTTGCATATTGACCATTTTCATATATTTTCATATATTAATTTCTAGTAGGAAGAAGCTGAATTATTAGGAAAAATCCTGGGGTGATTTAGAAAAAAATATTGTGCTTCTGCTCGTTTTTGAACATCAGGGACACTTAGCAACATTATCTTTTTTCCCCCACATAGTTTTCTGTGATGGATTTTCAACAAGATGACATCCAAGTGAAAGCTGAAATTAAATGGGAAGGAAAGAATGTTAAGTGGTAAAATCCTAAATAGCTTATTAGACTACTTAATTGGAGGGAATTTATTTTTGCTGCTGTTAGGAACTCTATAGTCAAGCTTCTCTTTAACAATACTAATTGATGGAAAAAAAAAAAAGTAGCTATAGTAACATAGTTACCGCATGATACCCTCCGGCAGGTCGTTTAAGGGAATTCACAGGTACTTTTCATTTGATTGACTTCGGTGTTGTTGAAAATCAAGTCCTGTCTTCATTCATATGGTTGCTTTCTCACTTCTCTCCAAAGCAGGCTCCTTGTTTATTTCTACCAGAGATGCTCAGTGCACTTAAAAGACCTGAAAGGCAATGAGACCATGCTTGTTCCCAGGTTCAGCATTTAGCCGGTTTTCGGCTTGATTGCTATACCATTCCATCAAGTGGTTAATGTTTCATAGTGCTTAGAGGTATTGCCCCCTATAAGCACTTCCCTATTTGTTGGCAGGAATATGTGTACACTACCCTAGAATCACTGATTAATTAGTCTGCTTCCTAGAGAAGCTTAAGTTAGTAAACTGGTCACATAGTCTGTGATGTCACCATCTTAGTTTCATGTCAGGTAACTTAATGGTCAAGTTGAATACATGGCCTAATTTTCCTCCAATTAGTTGGCTGCATAGGATAAACATCCTGATCCCCATTCAATAAGCTGCCTTTCCCAGGGTCAGCAATCTGAATTGCAGTTCAGACCATCTAACAAGAAAATAATTGGAGGAAAAGCAAAAATTGGAGCTCACCACAATGTTTGGCCTCAGTGTATAAAGATGGGAAGCACCTGTGTATGGACTGACATTTTCCAATTTTTAATGGCAGGTTTGATGGCATACAAAGGGAGTGCCAGTGCATGCACCTGATGAATGAAACAATTCATAGAGAGCTCATAAGAGTTTCTTTGTCACATGGTACCGGGGTCCCATTGAGCCACCTTCGGCCATGGCACACCATGGCAAAGACTAAGACTAGAAAGGTCAGCTCATGAAAAGACAAGAAATAAATAGAAGGTTAACCAAACACATTTGAACTTTGGGTACAAAACAAGGTTTGGGCAAAGATTCCCCATGGTTTCTTACTTGCCTTTCATGCCGACTCATTCTGTGGGATTCTATAAACAAAAGAGGTGATTGTACAAGTGAGACAGTAGAGCTGTGAAGAAGATAATGAACTTTATAATGCTGGTTCTGTTTGTGTTCATGGTCATGTGTCAGCCACACAGCAGTTGGCTTTTACCGATCTGAAGTTGCTCAGAGAAGTTGACTAAAATCCCGTTTCTGGCTCTGGCTGCTGGATTGGTGAATGGCTTTCAGGGATTTCCATGGCCAGGTTTTTGGATGGAACTTTTCAGCTTTAATTTTGTGAAATGATAAAAAGATCCCCCTCTGTGCATCCAGTAAACAATGCTTTTCACGTTCCAAGAGTGCATTGAGGAAGACCCCCTTATTTTGCAGGACTTCCACCTCAGGTGTGATGATCATACTTCACCTGATCTGTTTTCTCTAAACATCTTCATTTTAAATGAGATGAATCTTCTTGTTGCAATGAGAAGACTAATACAGAAAGCTGTCCTCCATCTGAAAGTCCAAGAGATGCAGGGTGGGACTGAAGATGATGATGACCATGATGCGACAGCTGACATTTACTGTGGGATTATTATGTCCTGGCCACTTCACTTAGCTCTTTATGTGAGTTTTCTTAATGAATCCTCCCACGAAAAATGGAGTAGATCTACACCTGTTCCTATTGCAGGCATGAGGAAATGGAGGTGTAAAGAAGTTAAGTAACTGCCAAGATCTGAGCAAAGTCCAGTTCACCCCAAAACTGAGTTGATTATCTTGTTACATATAATGTCTCAACAAATACAATATAAATGCCCCCCAAAAAATACAGTTTCCATTGGAGGTAATTGAAAAATTGGGGTGGTTTTGTTGTTACCATCTGATTGAAGCCAAAGTTAGCATATGTTGCTTACATTCATTGAACTCTTCCTTTTTTTTTTTTTTAATTTTTTTTAAGATTTTATTTATTGAGAGAGAATGAGCATGTGTGGGGTCAGAGGCAGAGGGAGATGGAGAGAAAGAATCTCAAGCAGACTCCCCTCTGAGTGTGGAGCCTGACAGGGAAGCTCAGTCTTAGAACCCTGAGATCATGACCTGAACTGAAATCAAGAGTTGGATGTTTAACCAACTGAACCACCCAGGCGCCCCTCACTGAACTCTTGAATGGGTCAGAAACCACATTTGGCTCTAAAAGCAAAAGGAAGAATTAGATTGAGATCCTACTCTACATTCTAGCTGGCAATATAGTGAAAGAAAAATAAAATGTGTATTTACAGCAGGACCTTCTTTCCAGGACCCTTAGTGTGTGCATGTGTGCATGTGTTCTGGAATGTCTATTACCATATAGACAATGTCTATGAAGGTTAAGGTCAAAAATCCTCAGACTTAATGGACAAAGATGGTAAAGTGCTATGACCGCATGGCATACAATATGATTTAGAAAGACTGGGAGCCAACTTAAAAAGAAGTAGACCTCCTCCCTACATTAAAATGTATTTGGAGGTTTAAACTGGCACTCTATCACCACTTAGGCATTAAGTAATAAAATAATTTACAGCTCTTAATGATTTTACAAACACTAGACGTTTCTGGTTGAAGGCTGGGATATATGACAAACAATAGGCATATTGACTAGTCACCCTTTAACAGGATGCTTCCTCATTCCTCTGGTTACAGTCATTGTTATCTTGAATATCAGCTGTTCATGAATGACAGGACCTCCTTAAAATTTTTCAAGTGTATTTGTCTGGATATGTCTCTACAGTGTTAACCTTTCTACAGCTGGGTCTTACGATTACCATGGAAATTGATCCCTAGACACGCGCAGTCCCAGTTTATGGATGGTCTTTTTGGGGGTAGTGCCCTTGTTGCATCTAGCACTGATAGTAGGGAAAAGAGGGCTGGGTTTCCAATACTGCAACATTTGGGCTCCATTTCCAATTCAGTTGTCAAGCTCAGTGAGGTGGGTTAAAAATCATATATAAGAAGAAGGGAGGTAGTTGATCGGGGACTTTCGTCTTTGGAATTCCGTGAACCTTAAAGAGCTCAGGATTCATGGTGTCTATGATGAGAGAAAGATGTCTGAGAAATAACTAACAGTGGCTCCAAAACAGGTGTTGTCCTGGATTCTAAAAAATGTTTTTAAGTTTAATTAGAAAATATTTCAAACACATAAATTTATAAAATAATCCAATAAAGCCCTGTGTATCCACTTCCCATATTTATAAGTTCTTAAGTTTTACCCTGGGTGCTTAAAGTCTCTCTTCAAACAAACCACATCCTGATCGCCTTCTCTTCTCAGTAGTGACCCATCTCCTCTGGTCGGTATGTATTATTCCCCAACCATTTTTTTTTCCCTTTTAACTACATTTCCATATATCCAAAATTAAGATGCAGTATTATTTTGTGTCTTTTGAAAATTTACATAATGTTTTTCTACTGTATGTATCCTTTTTGCTATTTGCCAGTAGTGCCTTTTAATGCAAATGCAATTAGAACAATTCAGCCCTGGTGTAAGCCAGAAGGAAATCCTTCTTTCCAGGTGTTTGGAGTTGCCTTAGCAGCTGCTCCAACTGTCCCAGCTAATCATTCTTCACAGTGTTTCTGACATTCATCTTGGTTTCCTATTTATCACTTTGGCTCATGGTTAAGTGCATTTATGCAATATCTTTAAAAATCTTCGACCCTTGATCCACACCTTCATCTTGCTTATCAGGTGGTTATAAAGTTATTCCAAGGAAACAGGAGGTCATAAAATCAGGAGAGAAGATGGAAATCCATACCTAGGTTTTTGTTTTGTTTTGTTTTTATAAGCGAATGGATTCTTTGATTTTCCATCTTAGCTAAGTTAGAGATTTTTGCCAGACTCCTAACCTTCCCATTCCCATATACCCGTGAATGGCCTTGCCCTCTCCAGAGAGGACATTGGGGAGCCCCAGCACTGAAAAAATTATTTCTTGTAATAGTAACCGATTAAACTAGTTACCAGCTGGGGAGCATGTTTTAGCACTTAAGTTAATTGAACTGTTGCAAACTAAATATGATTCTAAATTGTTTCAGTATTCCAAAGTACTTCATGCGTGCAGATAAAAATGAAAAAAAAAATCGGTTTAAATGTGCAAATCAGGCATACAGTGCTGACATTTAGATCTATGACCTGATAACTCCGCAGTAGGTACCTTGAAAAATTTTGTGGGCTTTTTTTTTTCCTTCCTTTGCTGAGCTCTCCTTTGAAACCCCTGAACCACTGCTATATCCACTACATATTCAATAAGCATAAGTCAGGCTGCAATCAGAAGGGGTACTGTCTGCATCAGGGTTTTCCGACCATTTTGCCCGGAAAATAATCTTTTAGTTATTCATTTCACAAGCCAAATAAGAAAGGAATTGTTGAATAGAGGTAGAGCTTATTAGAAGAAATGCAGTATTTTATTCTGGAAGAATCTGTCTAGAATTTGGTTCTTGAATCTGCTTGGAGGGCACCTTTTTCCTTGAGGTGGTAGCCTTCCAGTGTTTAGGACAGTTGTACACAATGAGTGTTTAAATTCAGGAAGGAAGTAGTTCTAGAGTATATCTGGATGGTAGAAGATGCTACTCCCCCATCTGATATGTCCCTTTTTCTAATGTCTCCTCCATTATGCAACAAATACATAGGGATCATTTCCCTTCCAGAGCTTTCTGTTGCTTTGCATTTCTAACCCTCTGCATAGATCAGGCCAAGGGTTGGGATTGAATGGGTTGTTTGAGAGGCTCGGATGGTCTGTGAAGCCCTTGGCAGCTTAGCAAATCATGGTTGAGTAATAAGTTACACAAGGTCCATGGCAATCCTTACATCCTGCCAAGGTCGCCCTGCCCTCTCCCAAAGGAAACCTACCGGTAAGACTAAGTGAAATGCTGTATCTGTTGACTTCGTAGACTCTCACTGAAAAGACAAATGAAATTCAAAGGATTATAGAACTAACGTCACAATGAGGGTCTTCAAGGACACAAACAAGGATACTGGGAATCACAGACACTAAGTTCCTGGCTTCAGGTCACACAAGGGTAGAGCCCTAGTTAGAATAGACTGCCATTGTACCAGTAAAACCACAGATTGTTGAACACCCTACAATTTCAGAACATGAACCAGCAACACAGGGACAATATCAAACTCATGCAGAAGAAACAGAGTCCGTTAGGACAACAGGGATATTGACTGACCAGTCAGGTGTGGCCAGAAAGGGAGGCAGAATCAATCTTATTACGGATTAGGCAGATCACCTATAGTAAGAGTTGTGAGACCTGTGTACAGGTTTTCCTCCTACAAAATATCTCTTCCATGACTTACAATTATATTTATAAGTAATCAACTTTCAGTGGTCCCTTTATTTTTAAATTAAACTAGAAAATGACAATAAATAATGAAAATAATATAAACTAATAAACTATAGCCATTACCAGTACTAGCCCACTGTTGTTCAGATAATTTCAAGTTATGTTAGGGAAAAGGTGAGAGAAATTTGAATACCCAAGCCCCTTACTGTCTGGAGGAAGGCAGGAAGAACAATGACATTGGGTGATTAGAAAAAGGACCTATAGTGGGTGTGTCATTGACTTCACTATCACGTTGAAGTTTGAGTGGGATCCTAGAAGAAGATGTAATATTTATATTCTCAATATCTAAGAACGTTCTTTTTCACTTATTTATGCATTCATTAAACATTTATTGAACATCTACTTTGAGCATGTGCTAGACCTAGAAGGGATGAATCAAATACTTCCTATCTTCTGGAAACTCCTAATCAAGTGTGGAGACATATACAGTATTTGACAAACTTCAGAAAAGACCTGTTCTGTCCCAGACACTGTTTTAGTCACAAAGTGGCAGAAATGAATTAATGAGAGACTCTTGTCTTCAAACAATCTGAAATCTAGTGGATGTAAACAATGTCATAGCATATAACTCAGAAATGTCCCAAGATCTATGGAAATAAACCCTACTATTCAGAAAGGAGGATGGACCATGAAGGTTCTATGGGATTTTTACTGTCTGAGCTGACCTGGATATGTAGAACTGGGCACTGGCAGGAATAGAAGCAGTCCAACTATCGTTTCCCCAGATCTCTCCTAGAACTCAGAGCATTCCAGATTCCCCTACTCTGTCCGCCTATGAACACTTGCCATCTTTCCTTGACTCAGTTTAAATGTTGCCTTCTCTATAAAAGCTTTCCTGATCTATCCCTACTTTCTACCTCAGATTTATAGAACTGACTCCTACATTTTTGTGTCTTCTGCATCTCCATCTATCACAGCAATGACAATATCATCTTTTAATGTGTGAATTTACCTTTGTTTTGCCCTTTGAGTTTGTGAGGATATTGGCTACCTAGATGGATGGATGAATGGATGGATGGTTGGATGGGTGGATGGATGGATGAGAATTTTCAAGTTTAGCTAAATGAATCCCCAAATGCTATGACTGTGAATCATCTCTGGAGTATCACTCTTCTGAATCTCCTCTAAAAATGGCAATTTTTGATTATTGAGATGGGAAAATGATCCCTCAAGCCTTCTCTGACAATCTGGGTATAAGGAATACTCATGTGGTTGCATTTTAGTTCTCATGGCTCATTCAGAGCACCATGCCTCTGAAACAACAGGTTTGCTGTGTGAGAGAGGTGATTTCTTCATTTGAGGATAGTTGTGATGAGTTTGCTCCACCTGGTCCATGCAAAACAGCTGTTTCTCAGCACTTTACGACATCTTCCCCCACAGACTAGCTGCGGGGAAGCTCTCTGCTGCTTCTTGCTTCTATACATATTTTTCTCTTCTTTCCTAGCTGCTTGGTTCTGATATTGGACTCCTTGGATTATGTATCATCTAGGCCAATCTTTTTTATTCCTTATCCAAGAGGGAACTTGGGTCAGGAAAGAGGCTGCTGATAACTAGGGTACAGAGCCAGCTTTCCCAGGAGTTGGCCATTAATTTAGCAGTCTGGTTATAGTTTTAGGGAAACTTCTCTGGGAGCCTAGTAATTTCTGCTGAATATAAGGACTTAGGGAAGCTTGAAACTTTGTGCAAAAGCTTTGCCTGAGCTCAAATGGACAAAGCCAGAAAAGACTTGCTCATGCCTTCCAACACTCTGTCCCCACCGTCTCATTCCTGCTATTTCTATGGCCAAACGAATTGTCGTATCCATGTGCATCCCTTACCCAGCAATCTGTTTATCAAGAAAGAGAAGCCTGTTGTCTCCCAATTTCTGCTTTCCAGGTGACTGATATTAATTAGTTTGCAGCAGGCACAATTTATCTCTAGTTGAAACCAAAGCAGATGAAAATGCTGCCATGCAGGGAGATTTCTTTTCTTGAAACGATGAATGGGATGAAGATATTTATCTGCAAGAACAAGTTTCAGGTGGAGCCTCCATCAGCCGTACTTTGAAACGCATTGTTAGAGTACGGGTGATCTGGGTAAGGAATAAAAATATCATGTCCTATTTTGACTACATTAACTCATTTCCAACAGAAGAGGCTGAGGCTCCGGCACAATGATAGACTTGCTCTGAAGGTACAAAGCACCAAGTAATAACTCTGAAGTTAGTTCTCAGTTATTGGCATTTCTTGAAAGATATTGCTAATTTCCCCAAAGCAATAGTTCCACTGCAGAATTCTTCTCGGTCTCCCAGTACGGAGAACAATGGTCTTAAATCAACCTAGATCCCCCTTTATTATTATTGATTACCCCTCCCAAATTGTCCCTTCTGGGAAGTTTGCATATGGAGTCAGCTCTGATCTCCCAAGAAGTTGACAAATAGTTAGACCTACCTGACAATAAAATAATTCTCTTCTTTATGCATATGCTTCCAAGAAATTTATTTCTTTACATCTCTTATCCTCAGTGTTTCCTCGGTAAAAAGTGGGAAAATTAAGACTATTAAGACTGAAATTAAGAGAGAAATTAATTAAGAAATTAATTAATTAAGAAATTAAGACTATTAAGAAAATTAAGACTGTGGGATTGTTAGGACATATCCTAGGCTGATCTGTGTCAAAGAACCTGGCAGATAAGAAGTACATTGTTATCTCTTCTTACTGGCAGTTGAGATGCCTTTCAAAACATGGAAAATGGGGACGCCTGGGTGGCGCAGTTGGTTGGACGACTGCCTCCGGCTCAGGGCGTGATCCTGGAGTCCCGGGATCGAGTCCCACATCAGGCTCCCAGCTCCATGGGGAGTCTGCTTCGCTCTCTGACCTTCTCCTCGCTCATTCTCTCTCTCACTGTCTCTCTCTCTCAAATAAATTTAAAAAAAAAAAAAAAAAAACATGGAAAATGATGGAATCTAAGGTCAAAAGGATACTTTTATTAATCAACATTGTTTTAGTTCACATACATTATTTTTTTTAAAGATATATTTATTTATTTGACAGACAGAGATCACAAGTAGGCAGAGAGGCAGGCAGAGAGAGAGGAGGGGAAGCAGGCTCCCTGCTGAGCAGAAAGCCCGATGTGGGGCTCAATCCTGGAACCCTGGGATCATGACCTGAGCGGAAGGCAGAGGCTTTAACCCACTGAGCCCCCCAGGCACTCCTAGTTCACATACATTATTAACAAAAATCCTGACATACTTTGGATGGGAAGTTCAGGGTCTTAATTCTGGCTTTACGTAGACCAGCTCTTCGTACTTTGCCAATGTCCTTTATCTCTGCAGGTCCCACTGACCGCATCTCAAACTGAAGGGGGCAGATGGCTTCCAATTCTAACATGCTATGGAAGTAGAAAAATACTCTCTCATCTTCTCTTCTGGCCATCCCATTATATTCTTTGTTAGTTTCTTTACCCCTACTTATCTCTTTCCTATTGATATTCCTCTGTTTTTTTTTTTTCTTTTTCTTTTTCTTTCTTGAATCATCTTTCTCTTCTTTATGTGTGTTCTTTTAGGCATGAATCACTGAGTCCAATAACACTGACTTACAAAAGACCATGGGAGGTGACTTCTACATCATCTTCACCAATCCAAATCCCTGTCCCAAGCTCATTCTCAGAGACCTACTAGAGATGTCCTTTGAGTCTCCCCTGAAAATTTAAACATGATACATCCCAAACCAAACATATCATCTTACTCCCTAAAAATCTACTTATATTCCCCTTTTCAGAGATTGTTATCAACTCAAACTGCCCTGTCCAAAATCCTAAGAGTCACCATAAACCCTCCCTCT
Organism: Neogale vison; assembly: GCF_020171115.1. NCBI lineage: Eukaryota > Metazoa > Chordata > Mammalia > Carnivora > Mustelidae > Neogale > Neogale vison. The sequence goes on from NC_058101.1 coordinate 49,756,763, forward strand.
CTTTCCTCACCACATCAAATTTCATCAAAGCAAAGATCACCCAAATTTCTTTATTCTACTTCCAAAACTCTCAAAATGATTGTTTTTCATCATCATTATTTCAGTGATAACCAATTCCACCACTTCCATTTAGCAGTCAAAACTCCAATTTTATCCTACTCTGTTTTTGTTTAGAGCCCACTGATGTGCTCTAAATAAGGGCCTCTAGAACCAAATACCAAGCCCTTGGCATTGAATTTAAGTTCATCTTTGAATGGTATCTCCCCTCCCACAAGCATTATTTTCATCATGCTTCCAGCCCCACTGCATGACAGATCCAATCTTATTATATCCTCTGCAGCTTCTGTAATACAGTATGCCCTATTCTATCGTGGTTTTTTTTTTTTTTTCTTTATATGTTTTCTTTTTTTTTTTTCCAATTTATTTATTTTCAGAAAAACAGTATTCATTATTTTTTCACCACACCCAGTGCTCCATGCAAGCTGTGCCCTCTATAATACCCACCACCTGGTACCCCAACCTCCCACCCCCCCGCCACTGCAAATCCCTCAGATTGTTTTTCAGAGTCCATAGTCTCTCATGGTTCATCTCCCCTTCCAATTTACCCAAAAGCACATACCCTCCCCAATGTCCATAACCCTACCCCCCTTCTCCCAACCCCCCTTCCCCCAGCAACCCACAGTTTGTTTCGTGAGGGGACGCCTGGGTGGCTCAGTTGGTTGGACGACTGCCTCCGGCTCAGGGCGTGATCCTGGAGTCCCGGGATCGAGTCCCACATCAGGCTCCCAGCTCCATGGGGAGTCTGCTTCGCTCTCTGACCTTCTTCTCGCTCATGCTCTCTCTCACTGTCTCTCTCTCTCAAATAAATAAATAAAATCTTTAAAAAAAAAAAAAAAAGAGTCACTTATGGTTTGTCTCCCTTCCTATCCCATCTTGTTTCATGGATTCTTCTCCTACCCACTTAAGCCCCCATGTTGCATCACCACTCCCTCATATCAGGGAGATCATATGATATTTGTCTTTCTCCGCTTGACTTATTTCGCTAAGCATGATACGCTCTAGTTCCATCCATGTTGTCGCAAATGGCAAGATTTCGTTTCTTTTGATGGCTGCATAGTATTCCATTGTGTATATATACCACATCTTCTTTATGTCCTATTCTATCGTGTTTTTAAAGCTTTTCATAAGTTATCCCCTCTGCTTGGAATCCCCTCCCTCAAATGGTCTGTTAGAGAGGCCAGAAGTCTGTCCCCCAAGGTGGTTCAGAGCCATACTTTGGGGTAAGATATACTGGAGATCAAATCCAAGGTCTAGTAACTTGTAAACTTTGTAATGGTGGGCAGATTATTTATGTTTTCAAGATACCTTTAAAATGAAAATAACAATACCTGCTATATAATGCTATTCTGAAGATTAAATATGATGCATTGAGTATGGTATCTGGCACATGGGAACATTCAATAATTGTTAACTAATATATATGCTTTCCACCTTGGACTCTAAGCTCCTCCTGTCCCCCAACCTTTCTATACTTTCTATGTCCTCAGCTGGTCTTTAAGCTCCTTGATGTCAGGACAGGTTCTATGCTGCTAACATTTTTCTAGCACTGTCACTTTGGCTGACCCACAACAGGCTAACCATAAAGTGTCATTTCCATTAAGATTCAACGCAAACACTGTTCCTTCTGGAAAGCTCTTATTAAACCCCTAATCTTCACTCAGCACTGGCTAAGTACTTCTCTTAAGTAATGGACTCTGCCTATATGCTACTGAAATTGTTTTGCTTTCTTCCTGACTCTTGAGGTTCTGGAGGGCAAAGGGTAAGTCCTGTGTATCCTCAAATCCCCAATACCTTTCCCAGACCCACAGAGTAGCACTCAGGAAAAGCTTTTGGAATTAATGACGAGGTGAACGAATGGATTCTTTTCCTCATGTCCCTTTCTTTGATTTCTTCTTGCCATGCTCCATTTACATTTTGCTTATAAGAATCAGGCTGAGAATGAGTAAGCCAATGGATATCAGGCAGTTTGGACCACTCCCTCACCCTGGAGTAGACATTGCAGGTAGCCCCCTGGCGTTCTCCTAAAATAATCATATTGACAGTGACACCTGGGTGGGAAAGTTTCTTCCATCCTAGGAGCTTTAGACAGGCTTTCCCCTGAGCAAGGGCATGAGAACAGCACAGACGAGCTGCTGGGGACTGTGCAGACTTCCCTGAAGGAAATCTGACAAGCTGGAGTGTAGGTAAAAGTCCACTGCATGACGCTGCCTGTAGGGGTTTAAATAAAACCTGGGAGGCTTGTGCATCTCTAAATGCTCCAGTGAGAGTGGCTGAGACACAGTCTGAAAAGGGAGAGGAACACTTCTCTATCTGTTCTCTGGGCCATGGCCTCCAAACCACCTTGCAGGCCAGGCGAAAAGCCGGGCTGACCCTGATATGTCTCGAAATGAAAGGGTTTGTGTGCAAATCAGGGAAGAATTCTTTCAGCACCTCCAGGACCGGTGCCAGGGAACTAACATTTGGAAACCTCAAGTCGGTGCCAGGTCATCGTTTGAAAAGCAGCAGATCTTGGAGCAAATGCCAGTGAGGTGTGGAGGGGAAGAAGTGAGGACAAGGACTCCAGGAATTAGCTATTCAAGAATGTTCAAGAAACCTGATAGCTCTTTGCCTTGTCAAAAGAAAGGAGAGAGAGAGAGAGAGAGAGAGAAGGAGAGAGAAAAGGACATTCAAAGGAGTGTTCATGGAAGCAGGCTGCTCAGGGTTTTCAGGGAATTGGGAGGGCAGATGCTACAAGGTTATTGGAGGCAGTGTCAAATGCGAGAACAAAGTGGCAGTGACATGAGCTAAGAAATGACTAAGCACTTGCAGCCCGGAGTGGCTAATAGATGGATCCAAATGCCAAGTGAAGCAGTTGTCTCAACTCATTTGAATACTTGTGAAGAGGTGATGAACAAAAAGCAGGAGGAATGCAACCTCTTCTCTTCGGGAACATCCTGAGATTGGAAGCTAACGCTGCCTTACTCTCAGTATTAGCTGATTAGCTGTGCTGACCCACCATCCTTGTTAGTCACTTTCTCTGGAGTCTTAGAACCAGTGCACACCAGGTTTCCATTTGCTAAGGGGCCTGCGTTCTTAAGGGATTGCTTCTTATTCGCAGTGGGGCACCCTCCCTCTCCCCCAGGACACTGCTCAGAGTTTGGAGACAAAGGGCATGGTTTGACACTCAAGCAATTAAGCTTCCTGTTTACACAGAATTTCCTTCTTCTTCTTTTTCTTCCTGCTTATGTTTCTCATTTTCCATCTGTGTTTCCTTATTTTGGGGCGCCTCAACAACTGGAGTCTGAGGGATATGGTCAGTAAAGGGTGAGATAGAGAAGGCAAATTTCATAGTAGACGGTTTTTGTTTGTTTGTTTGTTTGTTTCGGGGACTGTTCTAATGTGAAGGCACATTGTAGATGCCTGATAAATATTCCTGTCCTCACATCTTTCTCTCCCTTTTCAGTTACCTCTCTCCCTTGCCCCTCTTCCCTTCTGCTCTAGTAAGTAGGATAAAAATTGCTTTGGAAAGAATTACTGATAGTGACTGAGAGTGATAAAACTACCATTTACTGCATGCCTCTTCTATACCAGGCTTGATATTTTAGCATTTTTCTGATCTCAATTATGCCTCATTGCCCCTACCGAATAGGAGGGGGCCACTATACCCATTTTATAGATGAGGAAACTGAGCAAACACAAAGTCAGTCACAGGCCCAATAGCTAAAAAGGGATGATGCTAGAACTCTAATTCAGGTTTTCCAGATCCCAAACCCATGTTTTGTTGTTGCTGTTGTTGTTGTTTGTTGTTGTTGTTGTTGTTGTTTATGATGCTGCATTTCCGCATTTCTCTCGTGGACCATGCAAACATGGCTTTCTTAGAGCAAACCCATGTCACTCATTTGGCACCCGGGCCAGATGTTATGTTGGTGGATGAGGGCGCATGGCCCTCTGGTTAGCATCTCCTTTCAACTCTCTGTGCTCAAACTGCAAGCAGTCATGCCACACTTTTGCTTGAATAGTTTTGATTATTTCCTGTAACTGGGGCTCACCCAGCCCATATCTTTGTCCTTCAAGGGCCCAAGTCTCTATTAGCTAGTTGAATAAACTTATCTGGGCTAATAGCTCTGAATTCCAAAGTCAGTGCCCTTCCTTAGGTACTCAATGTATAATCAAAGACGGGAGTTTCAGTTGGTAAAATATTGCTGAGAGAGAGATTTTGAAAGAGGGAACACTTCTCCACTTCTGGGATCTCACTGAGTCACAATCACTCATTCTACCTACATATAGGCAGTTTCTGATTCACAAGAGCTCCACTGAAAAACAACTGAGTACAGAGATTCTAGTCTCCAATTTTCTGAATAAGCAGCTCTGGTTAGGAATGACTTTTCCTGATTTGTTGCATACTTCTTGAGCACCTGCTATGCACTAAACTCTGAGGTAGGTGGGAGATTCAATGGGGAAATAAGTGATGCCTCGCCCAAGGTCCCATCCACTGGACATTTCTGGTTGTCTTTGTCTCTCACGGACATTTTTATAGCCTGTTGAACGCTCAGGAAGACACCCTTGAAAAGATCAAGAATCAAGTAGCTAGGGAGGAAAAAAAGATTAAGAAAAAAAAAAGAGGGATATTAGTTTTAAACTGCTCATTTAGAATTACTAGTTTCAATCAATGACAATTTTAAGATATTAAATCCATTCTGGAGTAACTTGTCAAAAAAAAAAGAAAAGGTGCCATTACTGATATTCTCCAAGGTTTTTCTAATAAGATCAGGGTCAGTGATGGGAAATAAGCTGGAAGATGAATAAGATGTCAGGATGCAATTGAGTTCCAAGGAGTTACGGCACTTCCCAGTAAACGCAGCTGGAGCAACTTTGTTCTGATCTGAGACAAAGGAAGGCCTTTGGTGAAACTGTCCCAGGGAATAGCTGCTGATTTCTTATCACATAAACACTGTTGGACCCTCCTTGTCTTTAACCCACAGAGGAGCATTTTTTGGCCTTCTCCTGGGAGAAGGGAGAGACAGTGGCAGCAACCCGAGCCTGTCTGCTCCTCGGACTCTGCTTCTGTTTAGTCCAGAAGCCTTGACGGATTCTTCATGTAGTCCCAATAGAATAAAATTGTGATTCCCATCAATGACTAGCTGTGTGACTTTGGGCAAGCATATAACTCTTCTAAGCCTCAGTTTCTTTATCTATAAAATGGGGCTACTATTAGGACTGCCTAATAATGACAGCAAACATTGATTATTTTTCTGTTCAAACAGGCCCAGAGATTCATCTCCTTCCTGGTGGCTCACAGTCCCCAGGAGTTAAGTGTGATTACATCAATCAATAGTTATTATGATAAAAAATTGTGGTCAGTTCAGAAAACCTTAGAAGTGAGATTTAAAAAAAATATATTCATGGTTATCTTTTTTAAAATTGCAAATGACTGTGCAACTTTAGTGATGACCATGTCTGCCAGGGAAGAGTTTTCATTATTTAATAAATGGTGTATTTGGAAGAGCTTCTGAGACTCAGGTACTTAGTGCTCCCTGAAACACTCACTTAGTCATCTTAATTCAGTAGTGTGGTAAGACATCTGAGTGACCGAAAATATTTACTCGCTAGTAAACAAGTGTGGGGAGGACTATGTGCAATAGAGATTCCTTGTCGATGCAGAGAGAGACTGAGAGGGCAGGAGAGAGAAAGAGTGTATGGGTGTGAATGTATGGGTGTGTGTGGGAGTGTGAGTGTGAATGTGTGTGTTCACATATTCAACAATCAGAGCCCTTGACAGTGAAGCAGGAAATCAGGGTCCTTCCCTGTGACCCTGATTCCATAATCTGCTCTATGATTTGGTCTGGAAATTCAAGGTCTTGAAGAACACCAGGGATGCAAGGGTTTCATCTTCAGCAGGGTCCTTGGTGTGGTCTCCCCGGCCCAGGGGTAAGTCCAGCAGAGAACACATTCTTCTTCTTAAAGAAGGAAGGGGAGACTCCCTTCACATCTCTAATCTTTCTCTCTATCCCTCTGGCTTCTGGTCTTTTCTCTGTTCTACTCTTGTTATGGGATCTGTGAGGAAAGAAAAATCAATTCTTCAGTTAAGGTCAGCCAGTAAAATTTTCTCATAGGTCCCCTAACCACAGCCTGATGAATCCAGCCATATTTCTCTCAGGCTATAATTCAGTAAAGCCTCCAAACCACCTTTATCATGACTTTCCTTCACACAGGTCCCTTAGCAGCTACCTTGCATGATCACTTTTAAACCTCTTTATAGAGTGATAATTTTGTCTTTTAGTTTTTCTGGATCATTTGGGGAGATGAACTGGGCTGAGGGGAGGTTTTGGTGAGGGTAAGGGTGAGGACTCAAAAAAAAAAGTCCCAGGTTTTTAGCTACATCTAGTTATTCTAGTTAGTGTTTGCAGTAGACTATTACAGTAAGAAAGGGGACCTTCAGAAAATGCTGACTGGCAAAGGCTTAAGATAGCTCCTTCCCGGCTTCGCCTAGTTCCTGAATCATCATCTGACACCTCTTCAACTAGTTACTCATTTATGATTGGTCATGGATGGGAAACATCTGATGTACAACCCTTACCATATCCCAGGTAAAGACACTACTGAGTAGCAAAGGTGCTGGCTATTGTTCATACTCTAGAGGAGGAGACAGATAAGCAAACCAGTGACTCTAATTGCTTTCAGATGGCAAGAGAAACACCTGTTTTCCTCATAGGGGCAGAGGGCATTAGAGAAAACCTTTCTAAGACAAGGTTGCAATGTATTGAGTCTTGAGAGCCAAAGATGAGTTAATTAGGGGAAGAAGCATGGGAAGATAGTGTGCTTGGACACCAAACAGACCTATACTAAACCTGTGTATCTCCCACATATTATCAGTGTTACTTAGACCAATGATCTATCCTCTCAAAATGCAGGTTCCTGAACTCTAAATAAAAAGATAGATAGGGACTCCTGGGTGGCTCAGTTGGTTAAGCAGCTGCCTTCGGCTCAGGTCATGATCCCAGCGTCCTGGGATCGAGTCCCACATCGGGCTCCTTGCTTGGCAGGGAGCCTGCTTCTCCCTCTGCCTCTGCCTGACATTCTGTCTACCTATGCTTGCTCTCTCTCCCTCTCTCTCTCTCTGACAAATAAATAAAATCTTTTAAAAAAAAAAAGATAGATAGCGTGCTTTGCAGAATTTTGGTGAAAGCTAGCAAAAGATAAGCACAAGATTCATGTCTGACACAATAAATATTCAATACGTGGAGAATCCATTTTTGTTATTATGATGTATAATAGTTGTTTGTTTTCTATAATGAATCTATCAAAGATCAACCCAATAACAATTAGAACTAGAGCATGACCTATTGAGGAAATGAAAGAACGTCAGTTTGGCAATAGTTATGGAGGAGAGTAGAAAGCCTGAGCAGGTGACATGTGTGTCTAGTCAGGAAGGAGCCAATTTATTAAGGGCCTATAGCCTATATTAAGGATTAGAGATTGTTTTCTTGAAGAAGATGGTAGTCATTGAAAGTTAACTACTTTTTAGGAAAGGTTACGTGGAAGCAACCAGACATCCCGCTGATGTGGCCCTTCTTGTAGTCAGCTGTGTGATACCAGGTCCTGAAGCTGTGGTTCATTTACCGCCTAGCCACGGAAAATAAAAACACAGGCACCACTTTGCCTCTATAGAATTCTCAGCAATTTTTCAGAGTAAAACATTCTCTGTGGAATTCTTAAAGATTTCTCCCCCTCACTCTGAAATGCCCTGAATTTCAAGCAGCTATAATGTTGCTGACTCACTTCTAGTTTCATAAGGATCTGGGTTGAGTTGTCATATGTTATAAATCTCTAGTTTAGGGAATCTCTCCTACTGCTCTTGGGTGGACCTGGAAATGTGTCAAAGGAATTAAAGGTGGGCTAAACATAAGTTAAGCTTCAAAAGTGTCCTTTAATTTTCCTCATTTTTTCCCCCTAGTAAATGAAGACTTTTAATATTTTTACAGAGAGCCATTATTTAATTTTTGTCTTAAGGAGGAAATGTCAAGGAGTGGACTTCTAAGATACATGTCTATGTAAGACTGATTGTATTCAACATAAATCTCATAGGGATTGCTTTAATGCTTTATGGAATCCTTTCTACATCATTCATGCAAAAGTATGTCAGATCTCTGACAGCAGGCAAATTTCTTTTTGTAGGATTTTGGCTTGACTTTGTCTATCACGGGCAGGGATATCCAGCAACTATGGGAAATTTGACACCTAAGCCTATGTGTTAAATGGGAATGTAACAATGTGGCAATGCACAGGATAAGAAAAAAAGGCTGGGCTGAAGACAAATATGGCTGGTATCACAGATCCACCCCCTCCCCCAAGAATCACTCTATTGACAAAGTCTACAGAATAAACTCTATGAGATTTGAATGTATTTTGCAAGCCAACCTACGTTGAGGCACCTCTTTCCTAGTGAGAATAAACTTGCCGGTGCCTCTCCATCGCTCCTCACTCTTCCTGCAACACATGAATGGATTAGTGGATGAGTGGATGGATGGATAGATGGACAGATGGCTTGAAACAGAAGGCCCTGCCTGAAAATTTGACTTCTTAACCCATCATTATACTAGTTCTTTTCACCTCTAAAGAAGATGTTATCTCTGAATGCTTTGGCCTTGAATAGTTTTACTAATTTCTTTGAGATTTTTTTTCTAGTGCCACGCCTTCCTTTATTACTCCCTTCTTTTAAAGGTATAACTCTCTTTGACCTAAAGACCAAGTCAGGGAGAAATGAAAGACTGACTAGTCCAATTTACATTTCCCTACTGAGAAAATGAGCTTCCATAAAGCCATCGTTTCTTAGAGGAAGGGAAGCTGACTCACAAAATAGGTAAGGCAATATGTATATGCAAATATATAACTTATCTCATACTGATTTCATTAGACTGTAGGTCCTTGGGAACTGAACAGTTGCTGATACTTAGGCTTAATTTTACACAATTATACAATATAGGAGGGTATCATCTCTACATTTCCTTACTATATATCACTTCTATCCCACATTAGAAATGGAAGCTTCATGAGGGCTGCGGTTTTGAGGCTTTTGTTAACTGATGTACACTCATCACCCAGAACAGTGTGTAGCATTAGTAGAAACTCATTAAATACATGAAAAATGGAACGACTGAATACAAAGTCAAAATGCCCTCCTTTATTTGTTTACTGTCTTTGCTTCACATGGTTTTTCTTCTCTCCTTTGGGGGAGGGCTCACAGCATCACCTACAGTGAAGGAAATTACAGTTATTTTTGAAGATCATGCCATTTTGTCATGAGGAGCTGGAATTTCCATGCCCATTCTTTCTCACTGACATCAGCTGATTTTATAGCAACGTTTCTTTATGTTTCACATTTCTTAAATTTCTTGCACTTCCCGGCTTGCTTTTAGCAGAAGCCCATTTTTCTTAAATTATATATATATATATATATATATGCTTATTTCTAAAATGTTAAATGTTATTCAACTTAATTTTATACTTTATTTTGTTCCCCATGACCTGTATTTTCTTTTCTTTGTACTTTCTCATTTGCTCTTCTCATATGTAATTCTTTCCTTTCAGGTCACCAAACAGCAATTGCCTGAGTTTCCAGATAGCATCTCTCTCTATTTTGGTATCTTCTGTAGTAACCTTTTAGCACCCTTTCAATACAGCCCAGATCAATGAAGGACATTCCATGTACCTGGCAAGAAAGTGTTAAGCATTAACTCCTAGTATCCCTACTCCTTTGTATCTATCCTTTAAGTTGCCAGATAGATTTGAAGTACAAAATGGAAAGTCACTCAAGCCAGGATCTCTTTTTCTGCATAGCAGAGAGGTTGTCTTTCAAAAATTATATCTAGGGGTGCTTGGGTGGCTCAGTGGGTTAAAGCCACTGCCTTTGGCTCAGGTCATGATCTCAGGGTCCTGGGATCAAGCCCTGCATCAGGCTCTCTACTCAGCAGGGAGCCTGCCTGCCTCTCTGCCTACTTGTAAACTCTCACTCTCTGTCAAATAAATAAACAAAATCTTAAAAAAAAAAAAGTTATATCTAGAAACAAATTCATTTCATTGACAGCTTTTATTTGTCCAAAAAGGCAGATAAATAACCTTTTGTAAAGAGGTAGTACAGGCATGTTTTGGTAGTAAGACTATTTTGACCAAGTTGCAAATGTTCAGATTCAACAATAAAGGACAGGGATCAAAACAATTGATGATCAATACAAAGAGTATAGATTGTTTACTAGTTATAGTAATGGGTACAAGATCATAATAACAGGGCTTTTAATAATTCATTGAGATTCTATGTGTCTTCTTGATTAGGTACTCAATTAGGACTTAAGGGAAATAGGAGGGGGTACAAAACAAAATCGAAACACTCAATTGGTACCCTCCAATCTCCCTTCCCCAGAGATATTATCAATTTCTGATAAGCATGGATTTGTGGTTGGATTATGAACCATACTATATAATGTGACTATGTAGTTGTTTGGAGATACAAATAAGTTTCACATTATGTGCCAGCTCTAATAACTTGGTAATGGTTGCCTAGAACTTACCATTATGAAGGATGCTCAGGTATTAGGAGGTATCTCTGAGAAAATATTCTACATCTATCATGGGCATAGTGCTTGGAAGTGCTAGATTGAATTCTATGAATTTTGGGGGCGCCTGGTTAGCTCAGTGGGTTAAGCCGCTGCCTTTGGCTCAGGTCATGATCTCAGGGTCCTGGGATCGAGTCCTGCATCGGGCTCTCTGCTCAGCAGGGAGCCTGCTTCCCTTCCTCTCTCTGCCTGTCTCTCTGCCTACTTGTGATCTCTCTCTATCAAATAAATAAATAAAATCTTTAAAAAATTTTTGAATTCTATGAATTTTTTATTGTTAAATAAATTTAACAATAACATTGTTAAATAAAAAAATTTATTGTTAAAGTTTTATTCTTGACTTACGTCTAATTACTACTTCCATTAAGTTTAGTTTTCTTCTGATAATTTTTGGGGGGTTCTAAATTTGTTATTATAAGATTTGCTTCTGGAAAGGTTGATGTATCATAATAGCCATCTGGCCCTTGTACTGTTTACGCAGTTGGGGTTGTTACAAAATTGTACCCTGACAGATTTCACAGTAGAGAAATGGTATCCCACATGGACATGAAGAAACAGAGATGTTGACCTAAGAAAAGATAAAAATGTGCAGTGCAAAATTCACCATTGTTTTCACTTGGGTAATGATGTTAGACACTTTAATTGCATTACAAAGGACTCTATTAGTAAAGATGTTTTCAGCGGCATACACTGGCAAACTCAATCAACAGTGGTATAAACTAATACGGTACTATTTTTCACTCAAGAATCAGGAGGTTGATTATTGCCAACATGTGCTCAAACAGCATAATAGTGTCAGGGCTTACACCTCTTTACATCTCTCAGGGTTTTTTGTCTGTTTTTCACAGTTATCAGATGGATACCACATCACCAAATCTCATGTCTACCTTAAAGTTAGGAAAAATAGGGTCATGTAAATTATCAGTGATAACTGCTCATCAGTAAAGTAAAAACTTATACACATTGCCTCTGACTTTCACATTTTTTTTTTGTTCAGGAGTGTGTCCTATGGCCCACTCTGGTTGCAAGGAAAGCTGGAAAAGTATATATGTAGCTTCTCTGGCCTCCGCAGTGGATGGGACATAGGAGAAGGAGGTTAGAGGTCAGTATGGAATTCCCCAACCAACAATTTCCGATACTGCTTAGACTGGTGAGCACCATGCATATCACTCTTCTTATATACATTTTAACAGAGTCTACTCATCCTTCTTCTATAGGCAGTAAACCCAAATGCCATTTATTTTAGAATCTAGATTAAAGTATACCACCTCTTAGTAATGTCCACTCCTCACTATCGGATCCAGATGTTAACTTTCTAGTCTAGGGAATATTAGATGAAAGATAAGTTATTTATTCCCTTCAGCAATGGCGAAGGAACAGGGTGACTACAAAACATCTTTATCTTAGAAAAAGGAAGAATGAGAATTATATACAAATTATTGGCCTATACCATATGTTAAATAGCAAGGACTTTGTCCTGCCAGTGGAGTCTACTTTTTTAGTAGACAATCTCCCTATCTTTTCATAAGAGGATCCCTAGTATTCATCATGACTGTATTTGAAGTTGACTTTGGAAAAGATACTTTTCCTAAGGAATGTACAAGCCTCCTAGTTTATTTCTTATTCATGAAGTTTCAAAGGCTTATAAGGGTTAAGAAGTCACAAATCTGAGGTTTCTTGAGTAATGCCATCCCCCCCAAAACATAGTAACTTGGGGATAATTTTGCTTCTAGCAATTTTCATGTGTGAAAACTAAAGCCAATATATCTGTATATGTAGTCTTTGTGAGAAATTATGTCTCCCAGTGCCTAAGTTTAGGGATGAGTCTAATGGTCAATGCCTTATGGAGCATAAAAAAAAAAAAAAAGGCTTGAATTAGAAAACACAATCCTAGGGGCACCTGGGTGGCTCAGTTGGTTAAGCAACTGCCTTCAGCTCATGATCCCGGGATTTTGGATCCAGGCTCCCAGCTCCACGGGGAGTCTGCTTCTCCCTCTGACCTTCCCCCCTCTCATGCTCTCTGTTACTGTCCCTCTCTCAAATAAATAAATAAAAATCTTAAGAAAACAACAACAACAACAACAACACAATCCTAGATAAAATCTTGAGGTATACTCTAGTGGTTGCTGAACTTTGGAATGATTTCATAGTGCTTGGTAACTTAGCTGCTTCTCCACTTCCTCAGTCTGTACCCTTAGACACAACTATTGAAGAATTAATGCTTGACATAGTATGGAGACCTTCCAGGATCTTCCTCCAGTCCTCTTGCCAACATTCATTTTGAATCCTCATTGCCTCTGTTTTACCAGGTATTAAATATTCTGTATATCACCTCTGGCTTATACCCAGTTAGGGCAGTGCAGAAGTATGTTCATTGGTAAGGGGGGATTTGGGACCAAGCCAACATTTTCCAAGGAAATGTCACATTAGAAGAATGCTAATCAAAGCCTTAAAAAGGAACAACATCAGGTTGAAAGGGCAACTTGTAAAGAAGTAATAAAAATAAAAATAAAGAGAAGGTCAAAAATAGGTTGGTTTGAGACAAAGTATGAATTGGTTGAAAGTAGATTCAGGAGATAATTATGCTAATGCAGACCAACCACTGCGGCATTCCTCTCCTGTAAGTCTTGGCACAGTGCATTCCCCAGGGGCATGTCCTTAAAGCCATTGACCCACCCTGGATATAAGCTGAACAAGGAAGGGTCAGGAGCAGAGCTCAATTAATCAGGTACCACCACTATGGGAAGGTAAGGGACCAAAGACCAGAAGATCAGGTAAGAGAGCAGGGAGCAAGAAGATGTCATAGATCTCAGAACACAGGCAGAATCCAGAGTCCAAGAGGTTGGGAATTTGACAAAAACAACTCTTGTAATAAGGGTTGAACTTGGATGCTAGGGAAGAAAGTGCTTCATTGTACTCTATTACTGCCTGCTGAATGTGGGTGATTTGGGACCACAGATGCTGGACATTGTCAAGAAGCCTCAAATGCTTTTTGTAATTAAGGAATAGACAGAGATATCAGAGAGAACTTACCTAGATTTTACTACTGAGTAATCTTTGTTAATCCATTCCTTTATTTGTCATGCTTCTTGAGAACATAGTATTATTATTAAAAACAGCTGACCTTTTTTTGGAACAGTGCTTAAATATGCCAGGCAGAGTTCTAAATGCTTTACATATTTTTTTTAAAAGATTTTATTTATTTATTTGAGTGAGAGAGAGAGAGAACACAAGCAGGGGGAGTGGGAGAGGAAGAGGCAGCCTTCCCCCTGAACAGAGAGCCTGATGTGGGGCTCGATCCCAAGACCCTGGAATCATGACCTGAGCTGAAGGCAGGTGCTTAATCACTGAACCACCCAGGCACCCCTAAATGCTTTACATATTACAAATATCTCATTTAATTTTTACAGCAATGATAGGAGTTTTTTTTTAATCATCACCTATTTATAGAGGAAATATAAGCCTATATCCACTTGGTTTATCATGCTCTCTACAGGCTCATCCTCACCCATCCATCCGTCCATTCAACAAATTGATATGTAAGTTGCACCAGGTGTTGGGAATACAATGGTGAACAAGATCAGAAAGATCACTTCTCTGACAGTTTCTAGTGTGGCGGGAGAATAGGCAGTTAAATCATTAAGTGTGAGAAAATGTGATGCCAGATTCAATACGAACTCAAAGACGGGACACTCGGTGTTGTTTATCTAAAGATAGAAAAGCTTTGGTGAATGATCTTTAAAATGAAAAACAAATGACCACAGAGCTTTCAGTAAGTAGAAGTAAAATTATGTTCAAGAACTGAAAATGTACACATTTCTTAATTTGAACATAAAGTGGGAAGGAGAAGAAGGTGAGCTTAGGCAAGAAAGAAAGGCAAGATGCCAGGCCACAAAGGGCATTCTGAAGGGCTTGGACTTTATCTTAATGGCACTGGGAAACATTTGATGAGTGTTAAATAGGGGAATGACATGATTCATTCATTTTGCATTCTCAAAGTATCACTCCAGCTGCAGTGTGAAGGATGGATTGGATGGGGCAAGACTGCAGGCAGAGTCATTTGGGATGGATTCAATTATAGCCTCTGAACGAGAGACTATGGCCGTGGCCATTGGGATGGATGCAGGTGAATGAGATGGAGAGATCTCTGAACAGATGAGCAGGACACAACTTGCCATAGGCCCTCCACATAGAATATGCAATATGATATATATTTTGCTATTCATTTGGAGTAAATATGACTTAAGATTTCATGCCAATGCCAGCAAAATGTATTTTTACAGTTGGTAACACAGGAGAGAAGAACCTCTCATTTTCATGATACAGGCCCAATATTTATGGTGAAGGATGGGTTGTATTAGAGTACTAAAGTGCTTAGTGTACCCCGAATTTTTTCCTGCAGTTATGAAGCCAAGTGGAAGCTCCACTATGAGGGGTGAAAATACAGGGCTCGCTAGGGAAATCTAGGGGAGTTCCTCCAGATAGTAGCTGTTTATTTTGAGAGAAGAATATGGTAGAAAACATCCAGTCTCACATGCTGAGATTCTACTCCCCTCTTTCAAGGTGCCTTTTACTTAAATGAAGAAGGACTTGAAGCCAGATTCTAAGAAAATGAAAAGACCATAGCAAGTTAAAAGATTCTGAACCCCCCCAAATGCCCATACGAGGCTGTGACGTAAAGCCAGAGAACCCTCATTTTTCATCCATTTCCTAACCAAGAAGTATGTGACCAGAAGCCCCTTTTTGATTTTATATTGCCTTCCTACTGAATATAACTTTTGTCCAATTGAAAAGACTCATATTTTATTGCCAGTCATCTCAATAGTTATTCAGCTGCCTGTCGAGAGCAATTTTCTCTCGCCTGTGGAACATACTCTCATGGTTGCTGTTTCATGCAGTATTCTGAGACCTGCTCTTATTTCCGTGGTGTGGCTTGGCCACGCCTAATCACCAATTTGTCACCATATTTGAGCTTCAGCCCCTCACACCTTGTCTTGTCCAGGTTTGTGTCACACATTTAAATTGGCAGCATTAACAACAATAGCCACATTATAGAAACAGCCCAAGTGTCCACTGACTGACAATGGGATAAAGAAGAGTGGTGTGTGTGTGTGTGTGTGTTATAGTGGTATATATATTACTATATTCTTATATATATTCCTATATTCCATATGTGTATATTCCTATATTCCTATATATATAGGAATGTATATGTATACATTCCTATATATATATATATATCAGCCATAAAAAAGAAGGAAATTTTTCCATTTGCAATGATGTCGACAGAGCTAGAATTGTGTTAAGTATAAGTAAGTCAGAGAAAGACAAATACCAAATGATTTCACTCATATATGGAACTTAAGAAACAAAAGAAACAAGCAAAGTGGGGACAAAAGATAGAAAGACAAACCAAGAAACAGATTCTTAAATACAAAGAACAAACTGCTTATTACCAGAGGGGAGGTGGATAGGGGATGGATGAAATAGGGGTTAATGAGGGTACTTGCTGTGATGAGCCCTGGGTATTCTATGGAAATGTTGAATCACTATATTGTGTACCTGAAACCAATAATGCACTGTATGTTAACTAACTGGGATTCAAATAAAAACTAAAAATAAATAAATAAGCATCCAGATGAAGTCAGATATGGGAGTCCCCTTGCCTTTGATCCATAGCTTTCTTCTCATTTCTCAGTGAGGGAGACAGGATGTTAGAGACCCTTCAATGCACAGCAGCTTTCTCAATCCATGATCATAGGGCACAGCCGTAAAAAACAGCGGAGGTGACAGAATCCCCATAATGGCACCACCTTCTCCTGCCCACATGATTGAAGCAGCCTCTCCTCTGATCTTTCTGCCTTCATTCCTGCCTCCAAGTCAGCCTCCATTTGGCAGCCAGTGTGATCTTCCTAACATACCCTGATCTTTCCTGTTCCTTTCTTTAAATCCTGGGGATATTAGAACCCTTCATGATCTTACCTCCCAACTAACTCTCCCTGAATTACTATGGTTCATCCAGACAGATCTTTAAATTCTGTGGCTTGGCTCTACTTTTCCTTCCACCCAGAACATTCATATGAAATTCCCACTGACTGGAATAGCTGTCCTGTCTTCCTACCTGTTCTCCAGGTCCCGCCTTAACTGTCATTTGCTCTAGAAATTTACTCTAATGATCCAGAAGTAGGTTTGATGTCCTCTGATCTCCATTTCTCATAGTTTTATTTATTTCCCTTATCAAATTGCTTAATAATTCTCTTTTGTAGCAGTCTGTTTTCATGTCTGTCTTCCCTCATAGACTATAAGCCCCACTGAAAATAGGGACTGTATTTTTCACCTTTAAACTACCAGTGCCTGGCACAGTGGCTACCATAGAGCCAGAGCTTGGTAAGTATTTGTTGATTCTTTAGGGTTGTAGAAGAGAAATGTCCTCCATTTCACACACACACACACACAAATCTCCCTCATTAATCAATGGAAGTGACTAATAATAATAATTAATTAATGCTCACACAATAAATATTTTCAGCACCTATGAATAGGCCAAGGACTATGTTGAGCACTGAGGATATGGAGATGAATAATACATTTTTGTTTCCCTCAAGACATTCCAAGTCTGATTGGGGAAATAGAAAAGTAAACAGGTATAATGTAACGTGACATATGCTGTAATGAATATATGCATATGTTGCTGTGGACTATAGAAAAACTGGTGCTTAAGTCTACCTGGGCATCTAAAGATGTGCCACTTAAATGAGACTTGGTGAAGTACACTTGCTTATAAGTGAGTATCTGTCACCCAAGAAGAAAGAAGCAAATCTTAGGAGGAGGAACTAACGTATGCATACGCAAGGATTAAAAGTTAGCAAGAACATTGACATAGTCAGTAAACTGGCTAGTGGAGTGTCCAATGAGAGTAACTCATTAAACCTGTAGGGTAGTGAGAAGCTAAATCATATGTCTTTGTATGCAATTTGAAAATTGAGGTTATTGATTGATTTTAAGTACAAGAGAAATATACTCAGAGTGGCACTTTAGAAAGATCCCTCCAGCAGCCATGTGGAACATGGGCTGAATGAAGGTAATACTAGAGGCCAAAGAGAGCTTTTTAATTTTATTGGTGAAAAATAAGGTGGCTGGCTGTATTTAAGTTTCTATCAGTGTATCTGGGGAGGAAGTGAAAGGGTTATGAATGACTTAGGAAGCAAGAACCATATTATCAAGCCTTGCATTAGGCTATTTCTTCTTGGATAGTTGTTCTCTTCTTTCCTTAGCTAATTACCATTGATTCTTTATCATTCAATGCAAGGGTTGCCTCTGGCAAGTTCTCTTGATGTCCCCACCTAGTCTGATTAGAGAGCCATTCCTTTAAGCTCTCATTGAATACAGCTTGTAACCTCTGTAACATTAAAGTGTAACCAGTTTGAGAACAAACATAATATCTAATTCCACCTGGCAAAGGGCTAGTAGAGTGTCTGGCACGTGGTATACACTTCATAAGTATTTATTGCATAGTTAAACTATGATTGACTCATCACTACTCAGAAATGGAAAGAGTAATTCAGTGGGACTCTCAGGTTTCTGCTTGGGAAACAAGTGGAATGGTAGGGATAATCACTGAGATAGAAATAAGAGGGAGGGAGTAAATCTCAGAATAGTTTGGGGAGGGTAACAATGGTGACTCACTTGGGACTGGTTGGGTTCAAGCAGCATATGAAAAGATAAGTATATATATATATATATGTATATATATTTATTTATTTATTTAAGGAGAATTCCTAAAAGTGATCTGGCATGAGTCAAGAGTTGTGGTTCATGGATTTATGGGTCAGTAGGTAGTAGTTGAAAATATCATGCCGTTTGGTCATTCAGGAACTGTGTAGAGAGTAATAATAATAATAATAATAATAAAGACTTAACAGAGAGACCTGAGGATCACTATCACAGTGTTTCTTGTTAGGACAATAGGTCAGAGACCCACAGCAAATAGACACTAACAGAGAAGTTTGGAGAGAGTATTGCTACAGAAGACAAGAGAGAAATGACTATTTCAGGAAATAGTCAACAATAGCAAATATATCCCAGAGGACAGGTATAATAATTGAAAATATCCAATTCATTTTTTTTTTTTTTTTGTAATTAGACCAAGTGTAAAGTTATTTATTACTTGCAACAAGCAATTTCAATGGAGTGTTGGGGATGCTATAGAGTTTGTAGTGATGTGAGAAATGGAACCATTGAAGATGCTGAATGTAACATTTTTTTTCAGTTTGGCTATAAACCTAGGGAAATGAATAGGTACAGCATGAGGAGGGGTGAGAAGTAGGGAGCTTTTTTCCTCTTTTCAAATGGAAAAAACAAAACATGATGAAATCTTGAGAATAAACAGCAATTTAAGAAGAGACATGAGGGGCGCCTGGGTGGCTCAGTGGGTTGAGGCCTCTGCCTTTGTCTCGGGTCCTGATCTCGGGGTCCTGGGATTGCGCCCCATGTCAGGCTCTCTGCTCGGCGGGGAGCCTGCTTCCCTCCTCTCTGCCTGCCTCTCTGCCTACCTGTGATTTCTGTCTGTTAAAAAAAAAAAATCTTTAAGAGGGAGACATGAATAATGTAGGTGGGGGGGCTCTTTGCAAAAATGGAGTCTAGGATAGAGAAGGATCAAGAGCACAGAAGGAAGGATTAGCATTGGCTGGAAGAAAGTCACATCTCTTTCTGAGATTCAAGGAAAGAAAGGATGTGCACATGTTTATGTTTAAATTGAGTGGAGGAACTTATTTTTACCTGATTTGTTCTATTTTTCTGGAGAGTAGGTAGCAGGATGCTCTTCACAGAGTGAAGGGGATATAGATGATAAAGAATATTTGTCAACTGGCTTCTGTGGGAATTAAACATAGAACTAAAGAGATTAATGAAAAAAAAAAAAAAAAACATTGTATAGCTGTGCAGACCCTGTAGAAACAGTTGAAGTACATCTTTAGTGGATTAATCTGCACAGTTGCAGTATTTATCCAGCATCATTCAATGGCTTATGCTCACCTAAGATAAAGAAGGAAAGTAATTATAGTGATCCAAGTTGACATTAACAGAGTGCACACATGAGTTTCTAACCTGGGGTCCATGATTCATGGTCCATGTGCAACTTAATGAGTAAGTGTCTTATGGAATCTGAAAGAATACACAAATATTTGTATATATACAGGTTTTTATGGGGGAGAGAATGAGTAGTTAGTTTTCATACAACTTCTTAAACAAATCAAAATTTTAGATCAAAATTTTAAGATTGAAAGATTGAAGGAGAAGTGTAATTATAGGGAATGAGTGATCCTCAAAAGGTGATAAAAGAATTAGGAGGTGATTCTTTCTTTGGGGTTACAATGTTATGTAAGCTGATTGGTTACATATGTATTTTTAAAAGGCAATAATTGAAAGGAGAGTAATAACCAGAGTATATGAAGAACTCTCAAAACTCAATAATAAGGAAATAAACAACCCAATAAAAAGTAGTCAAAATAGTTGAAACCACAGCTCACTTGAGAAGATATATAGATGACAAACACATGAAAAGATGTTTAACAGCATTAACTATTAGAATAATGTAGATTAGAACCCAAACACAATTGTTTAAATTTTAAAATGGCAATTAAAAACATTAGTAATGATATGGAGAAACTGGAATGCTAGGATATTGATGGTGCAACTTCAAAATGGCATAGTTTCTTATAATACAGTCTGGTAGTTTCTTATGAAGTTCAACATGTACTTAATTATACAACCCATTAATACATTCTCTGGTATTCACCAAAAAGAAATGAAGATGCATGTCTATATGAAACCTATATGTAAATGTATACAGTAGCTTTATTCACATTTGTCCACCACTTGAAACAGCATAAATATCCACTAAAGTGTGGACGTAATTTGGATATAAATTGTAGTGTACGATACTACAATAAGTGTTTTGTTGGTGATAAAAAGGAAAGAAGTACAAAGACTTGAAACAATGGATAATTTGCAAAAACATTATGTTAAGTGAAAGAAGCCAGACTCAAATGGCTACAATTATGTATGACCTCACTTACATAACATTCTGAAAAAGCAAAGCTAGAAGGACATACATTAAATCAGAGGCTATCAAGGGCTAAGAGTGATGAAAGGGATGTTCTACAAAGGGACACAAAGGAATGTTTTGGGGTGACAGCGATATTCTATAATCTGATTTCTGTGTGGTAACATGACTATATAAATTTGTCAAAATATGTACAGCTGTGCAGCCAAAAATAACAAATTTATTATATGTAAATTATACCTAAATACACGTAGGAAAAAAACAGAGCACAAAACTCAACCAAAAAAAAGTGTTTTTTACAAGTGTGATGGCACAGTTGTGTAAATGGATTGGGACCATTTTCTCCTCAATATCACCTTCCACATAGGGTTTATTGCCTGCTTCAGCTATTTTCTCAGCTACAGATATAAAGAACAGAATCCTCCAACATTTTTATTAAGAAGAGCTCTGGCAAGCAAATCTGTGTGGTAACACTGGGAGAAAGGATCCTACTGGAAAAACAGAAATCAGTGGAAAACATCTGGGCTATTTCCTACTCAGAGTCTTTTTACCAACTTATATTCTACTAAAACTTTGAGTTGAATTAATAATGGACTTTATTGTCTTATAGCATTACACTCAAAAGCAATTTTTTGTCCAGGGAGAGGTAATCAAGTTAGTTCTTACTATTTCTATTTCATCTTAGAGAACCATAGATGACCCCAACGAGAACCTGGAGATGAGAATCCACTGATGCAGTGTTTATAAGTGAGCATCCTGAAGCAAAGCGCAGGGTCGGAAAGAGTAGCGAATGGATCTAAAGACATTAAGAGGACGCCTGGGTGGCTCAGTTGGTTAAGCAGCTGCCTTCGGCTCAGGTCATGATCCCAGCGTCCTGGGATCGAGTCCCACATCGGGCTCCTTGCTTGGCGGGGAGCCTGCTTCTCCCTCTGCCTCTGCCTACCATTCTGTCTGCCTGTGCTCGCTCGCTCTCCCTCTCTCGCTCTCTCTGATGAATGAATAAAATCTTAAAAAAAAAATAAAAAAATAATAAAAAAAATAAAAATAAAGACATTAAGAGGATTAGAATTAGCACAGTCAATCCCTTTGGTGTCTTGAAAACCAGTATTGTCCTCCCCCCATTATAAAACTTAAACAGCCCAAACACAGGACACAAAGTCACTACTGTATTATTGTGGGAAGTGATGTGGATTCTTTCATTCTTCTGCCTGAAACTTAAAACATTAGCTACTGGTCATCATATAAAATATGTAGTAGAAGAAGAGAAAAATTGAAAAAAATCATACCATCAAGTCCTGCTTTAGCTGCTGGTCATGAGGTAATTGGGAAATCATCACTATCATTTCCTACTATACACTTCTCATTCCTCATAGCTTGTGGAAGCACCTTGGCTGGAGAAGTGGTGACCTGAGCCTTCATTCCCATAATTTTGCTTTCCTAGGGGTCTTTTAGGGAGAGAGAGAGAGAGAGAGAGAGAAAGAGAGTGAGCGCGTGTTTGGGGACAGTATTGATTTAGTTTTCTATTTGTTAGTATTTTTGGGAAAGGGGGTATTAGAGGTCTCTAGGAGACAGCCTATGTTCCATATATGATGCTCCTTTCACTTTTTGATAGCAACTATCTGAAGACCCTGATTCAATTGTGCCTGCAGATACAGTGACTTTTCTCTGCCTCTTGGTGCGGCTGCATAAGGAACATGAAATGGCTGAGGGGGAAGAATCAGCCTCTATACCAAGAGAATTACTTTGTAAGGTGTTCCTCTTTCGGCCTTAAAATCTCCAAATCCATTAAGCTTTTGTATAGCCAAACCAATGAATATTATAAGAATTAGCCTGTTGCTGAATTGCTCTTGTCTTAAAATTATCATCTGGTGAAGGTTGTGTTCAGAAGGGTACTATCCTAGTTTCCTAGGACTATTGTAACAAACCCCCACAAAAAGAGTAGTTTAAACAACAGAAGCTTATTATTTTACACTTCTGGAAGGCAAAAGTTCAAGAGTAAGGAGGCAAAAGGGCCATATTCCTTCTGAAGATGCTATGGTAAGATTAGTTCTAGGCCTCTTTTAACATCTGGTAGCTCATTGGCTTATGACAGTATAGCTCCAATTGTCATATGACATTCTTGCTGTGTTTGTATATCTATCTCTGTCCAAATTTTCCCTTTTTATAAAGACACCAGTCATATTGCATTAAAGGCCCACCTTACTTCACTGTGACCTCATTTAACTTAACTAGTTAGATATGCAATGACCCTATTTCCAAGTAAGGTCACATTTTAGGTAGCAGGAGGGTTTGGACTTAAACATGTAAATGTTGAAGGGACACAATGCAATCCGTAAAGGAACCATGGAAATTAGTATGGTTATTGCTTCTTCCAAATAGAGCAGACAGCTGAGTGTATCACCTGAAGTTGTGCCCATTGGAAGAACTATTGTCTTTCAGGAAAATGGAAGGTATCCATCACAATTCTCACTCCATGAGTTAGGATGCTTTAAATGATTATCTTCATTATCTTTATTAGGTCTTGAATTAAAAGCCCTGACAGATACTCATACATGAACACCATGACTGAGTTGGCCACCAGAGCAGGTAAGTAGCTCCCTATTGAATATTGCCTTGAGAAGTCTTCTTTCTGTGTCTGTGTGTTCTGTGCTACACATGTTTCCAAAGAAAGTTGAAATTCTTGCTGAAACAGGTCTTCATTTATGAAGATAGACTCAAATAAAGGGAAAATTTTGCTATTGATTGAATCCAGTCTTTATGCATTAGTCCTGGCATTCTTTTTCTCACTGAAGATACTTCTAGAAATAGGTCTTTAAAAACTTTATTCTTATACTATGGGTTCTATAATCATGTTTGACTTTCAATATTGTTTCTAAGACCAATATATAGCCATATGCACACATATGCAAATACATGTGCGTGTGCGCACACACACACACAGATGTAAATAATCATTTGCATGATACATATTTGAGTGGAAATAAAAGACCCCTTTCTTGCCTCCAAGTCAACCTCCCCTTAGCCCACTTTGAGTTCCAGAACTGTCACTAAGAGTCACAAATCCTTCTTGTTACTGAATTCTGTTTAGCAGACATTTGTTCTGATAAAATTTTTCTTTGGAAATTTTAAAAAAAATTTTTTTTAAAAAATTTTCTTTGTGCAGCGAAAAGATGACAAGCTCAGGGATAGGAAAATATAAACAACACCTCTAGCCCTATTCTTTTTTTTTTTTTTTTTTAATTTTTTAAAGATTTTTTTTTTTTTTAAAGATTTTTTATTTATTTATTTGTCAGAGAGAGAGGGAGAGAGAGCGAGCACAGGCAGACAGAGAGGCAGGCAGAGGCAGAGGGAGAAGCAGGCTCCCTGCCGAGCAAGGAGCCCGATGTGGGACTCGATCCCAGGACGCTGAGATCATGACCTGAGCCGAAGGCAGCTGCTTAACCAACTGAGCCACCCAGGCGTCCCCTCTAGCCCTATTCTTAATTGTCCATGTAGATGTGACAAACTATATCTATTTGGTCCTCTCTGATCTCACGTGAATGATCAAGATATTGGACAAATCAGTTTCTGAAATTAGGCTGGATCAAAATAATCCCATGAAGACCTTCTTAAATGACAGTTTTCCAGACCTCACTCCAGACTAATCACATTGAACTCTCTGGAGGAGGGACCAGTGAATTTTTTATACTATTCGCATACTTGCACTCCACTTACAAGTTGGGGAAACACTAAACCAGGTTATCTCTAAAGCCCATTTCTGCCTCAATTATCTGTTGACCCCAAATAAAAACAGCTGTACCAATTAACATATTAGCTCACTTTATTCCTCACATTTGCCAGTTATCATCAAGTGGCATAGGATAAGGATAAGGCTACGATGGGGAACTTCTGATGAGCAGACAGTTTGGGGCAGCAGAAGGCCCAGATGTCAGGTGTGCTGAGGCAACTTGGATGGCTTGAGAGTAGAAGGAGGGCCTCATGGATAAATTTGGGAATAAGAAAAAAAAACTGTGAATGTGTATATTATCTATGAATATATATATGTATTCATATATATGAATCAAGAAGAAACAGACTAAGTGTGCAAATTATGGATACATTTATAGAGACTGCTAAAAATGGTAGTGTAGATCTATATTTATTGAAATGAAAAATGCACAAGATGGATTTCTAAGTGAAAAATAGATATGTCTCATAGGTTTCATTTAAAAAAATTCTTTGAATTTGAAGACTACACACTTGAGGTATGGGTGAATTTCTCTGAGTGGCCAGAGTACAGCTAATTTTTATGCCTTATTCCCTTTTTATATTAGCTGATTTTTTTTTTTTTTACAAAGAGAATTTAGTATTTTACATCATAAACAGCAATAAAGCGATTTCCATTCTGACAGTAAAAGATAGCACAGGTTGCGTAGGGGTGGTGGGGATGACGGTTGTGTTGGACACATGTGAGGAGCACACAGAGCAGGTGAGAGGAGGAGTAGGATAGAAAGCAAGGAACCACCCAGGGCTGTAGAGGGAAAGGGAAACCAAAAAGAAGAGGCCAGAATGGCTGAGCCAGTTGAATTTTTGCCTTCTCCTAGGTTCTTATCACTCCCCTTGGCACGTTGGCCAGGGTTGCAGTGCTGCACTTTGTTCCTTCCTGGGGCTAGAGAGGAGCCCGTGGGTCGTTGCAGCAGGGATAATTGCCATGTTGGATTGTTTAAGATTTAACTCCTCTGCTGCCAGTTGCCAGCCTGCAAGCTTGCCTGGGGCCTCTTGCTCACTCCACAGAGCAATGTATTTATTTCTGATACGCAACCCAGGATTGCAAGGTTGACTAGCAGCATGGAGGGAAGGCAAGGGAATGAAGGCTATTTATAGCAGAAGGCAACAAAGGTTTCCTTTCTTTCTTTTACCAAGAGTTGTATTTCTCTGAAACTCTGCCCATGTTGTGCAGAAATCAAAAGGGCAAGAGAACAAGTTCTTCGGAGCTGGTTGGAAAGTTCCAGGGTTCTGTTTTTAGAGCAAATCTGCCAGCTTCGGAGGAGGTTGCAACCACCCTCGGATTCTAAATCAGCTTGATGGCAGTGCAAATAGATGCAAATGAGGGTCAAATCAATTTCCATAATGAACAGCACAAGCAGAGCGGACTCCTCTCCACCTGACTCAAAATTACTAGAAAATCCAATGAGGAGGTGAAAAGAAACAAAAAAGAAAGGGAACGCAAACATCTTAGTAACTTGAAGACTGTGGCCCTTTGAATCTTGGCAATGAAAACTGTGAAGTCCGAGAGTGATTCTGGGACATTATTGTGGAAGCCTTTCCAGGACTGGAAGGGTCCAGGATAGCTCTTCTAAGGGTTTTGGTTGTGATCAAGCCCTTTGGGCTTTTTTGTTGTGGCTTATCCTTCCCCATTCGTAGACTTCACTTAATAGCTCACCCTTGTTGGCCTTTTTTTTCTTCTCCTTTTATAATAGATTCACAGACGTGTAATTCACCTACCATAAAATTCATCCTTTTAAAGCACATAATTCAGTGGGTTTTAGTGTACTCATGGATTTTTACAACAATTGTCACTACCTAATTTTGGAACACTTTTCGTCATTCCCGCTCATCAGCTCATCAGCAGCTACTCCCCATTCCCCCTCCCCCAGGCCCTGGCAACCACTCCTTTTTCTGTCTCCATGTCTTTGTTTCTGTGGGAGGTTTCATACAAATGGAATCATACAGTATGTAGCCTTTGGGGACTGGCTTCTTCATGAGACACGTTTCAAGTTTCATCTATGTTGCAGCATGTGTCTGTACTTATTCCTTTTTATGGTGGGTTGGCCTTTTAAAGAAAACCAGCATGAGGGCTATAAACTCTGTGTCTCAGAAGACTTCAGTGAGCTCCACCTATTCCGTGGAAAGCCACATGGATTTGAGATAATAGTAATATGACCTAAACCTATTAATTTTCCGTTGAGTCTTTATGCACTGTGTTTAGTTCTCTATCTCTGCATTTCAAAAACAAGCGTCATGTCATTCAACTAATACTGGGCTTAGTTGACTTACATTTATAATTAACAGGTATTTTTATGAGCCCAATGCACAGCCATTTATTTCTAAAGACTATTTTGGTACTTCTGGCACAGTCTATGTCACTGCATATGGTTGAGGGTTGCTAGAACTATAATACATATGGGCCATTGACTGAACCATATGAGGAATTTTTAATTGGTGTGAATATGGAATGCAATAATTTATATGGATTCATTATTTTTATATGCTTAAGTACATGGAGAGAACTAATCAAATGGGTTTTATTTTCCAGAAGGCCCTGAATGTCTTTGGATAACCTCAAATTTCTTCATATAAAGCTATACTGTCATGCAAGTCATTACCTTTAAGACACATTTGTCAAATGTTTCCCTGTGCCTGTCCATGTTTTGAAGAAGTGTGGTTTCCATCAGTAATCATGCACAGCAAACCTTCTGCTTTTGACTCCTCAGCCAATAGAACCTCACATTTTACCAGCAAATGCATAGGCAGATGGTAGGATAAAAACCGAGGTTCTTGATGATGTCTCTGAGGCATGGCTTGAATCTGTTGGGGGATAGGGGAGTCAAGTTTAACCGTAAGTTGTGTTTATGGCTGGGATTCAGCCATGTCAGGGCATGTTTGACAAATGAGTGGAAAGAATATGCCAAAAATCTATTTCTACCAAGTGCTAACAAAGGAGGAGTCTCCTGGGAATGAACTCATTTATTCCAAGGCTGATCTGGGATCACGATATAGGTTATAAGGCGTGTTGAGGTTGGTGAAGTATTCCAGAGGGTACCCAAAAGCCATGAAGTGGACTTAAAAATTGGGAGGAAGAATGCCATTATTTTATAGTAGCATAATACTATGGAAAAGATGCCAAATTCCTAAGTTTTTTTCCCCAAGATAAAAGATGAAACATCAAAGAGATTTAGCTCTCTTGTCAGGCCATTTTGGCCCTGTTCCTAGACACACAGGGTTGGGGTTCACTGTGCATTGAACTTGGGTGGAAAAGTTTGAGGATGCCAACTAGAATGACTTTCTAGGGGAAGAGCAAAGCAAACAAATTATGTCTAGTGATCTGACTCTGTTACTGGGAAAAGGATGAGTGGTGCTAAAAAAAAAAAAATGTGGTTCTAATAGAAGAACCTTTCAGTCATTTGATATTACCCCAAGCTCCAACCTTAAACTCTACTTTCCAGACAGTAAAGACTGTATAAATTGTTGGGCCACAAGACAAAACCATTTTTGTGCCTATGTCACAAATGTAATGCAACAGATGGTGGCAAAACATTCTTTTCATTTTGGCACAGAATTCAGCATTACTTTGGCACATCAAGAACAATTATACATTGGAAATACTCAGGACTCAAGTGGCGGGAAGATAGGGGGCTGGCAGTGCCTAGGGGTGGCTTTGTGCATTGTGGCCATACTCAGAGGGTAGAACAGTGGTAGAGTGATGGAAGAGGGTATGAATGCATTTCTGGCACCAGTAGGATTCATAAAGAGGAGTCACACAGCTTTTTGCATAGATGTACGGTGGCTACAACCTTTCGTCACGAAGAGCCCCTATTTCCCCTTCCTATATTCCCTGTTTGGTGAAAGTCCAGATGCCATGTTCCCAGGCACATTGGGGATGTCCTGTGGGGATGCTCAGAATTGGTGGGTGAGCTTATCAGGGGCCTTGAAGTCTGCAGTAGCAAGTTTGAGTGAAAGCCAGAGAAACAATCATAATGACTGGAACTGTAAAAATACCAGCTATTGAGTATCCCATGTGTGAGGCTTTGTGCCAAGTGCTTTCCATTCAGTATCTCTCTCAGTACTTACAAGTCTTCAAGTTAAATACATTTATTACATCCAAAATACAGTTGAGGAAACTAAAGCATTTTAAGTTAGGTTTTCTTGTAAGGGCTATTGTCAGAATTGAATCCAAGTTTATTTCTTACTCTCTAGTCCAAGTTCATAAACACCATATTATATTATTTCTCAGGTTATTACTGTAAGATCTTATTTTTAGCCATTCATACACTATAGCTGTATGAGTATTAAGCAAAAAAAAATATATTTCTTGAGTATGCCATTTAAAAATATATAGCTTAAAGACATAAAGACACATTTATACATGTACATTAATAGTGTTTACATGTACAAATAAGTCCACATGTAAATGAATGAGCTTCATAAAAGAGTAGATTAGGATGCTAATAAAGACTAGTGCTGTGAAAGAAGCATTTTTTACTAGTATTCAAGGGGCTTGGATGAAGAAAATCAGGAAGGAAGAAGTGTTTACTGGGCATCCTGGTATGTAGCAAATGTTAGGGAAACACTGGGTCCTCGCATCAAACTTGATGTGTTGGTATCATTGTATTAATTCTGTAAGTGATGGAAAGGAGGCTCCAAAGAATGAAGTAACTGACCTAAAATCTTAAGTCAAAAGTGAGATTCAAAATCTTGTAGGACTTAAGCCTATCCCCTGCACCACTGAGAGTAACTTCTGGCAAAATGTTAGAGAATAGAAGGAATCATTATTTTCTTAGTTCTCAAACATTGTTAAACATGGAAGATTATTTATTTAATTCTTCCAATGAACACTTGGGCATACCTATCATATTCCAGTTACGATGCAAGATGCTTGGTATAGTTAAGTCTTACCATTGACCTTGGGGATAAATTCCATTGTTCAATAGAAGAGACAAAATTTAGGCAGATCAAGAGTTAATATGCACGAATTTCAAGGTTCTGTGGGAGGAAAAAAAGGAGGAACAAAGTCATATACTTGGTAGATTGGGAAACACTTTATAGAGGAGGTAACTTTGAGGTAGGATGTTGAGTAGGAGTTTGTCAGGCAAAGAACAAGTTACAGGAGAGCAAAGAGCATCTTAAAAGTATAGAAAATCTCAGTTTGATAAGGGGAAGTTCATTCTTTTCTGTGCCTGAAGTCTGGTTTTGAAATAGGCTGTGGAGAAAGAGAAACTTGGTGGCTTGCTTTTAGGGCCTGGTCTTAACAGATTTTTGTATGCTGAGGTAATGAATCTGGACTTATTCCTATGCCAGATAAGAAAACATTAAAGCTTGCCCAGAAAGTGTGACCAAATTTTTATGTTAGAGAGATAACGATGTAAGATTTGAGATGATATGTTCAAGTATAGAGAAAGGAGCATTAGCAAGAATTTTAAAAACTCTAATCATCCTAAAGACATCCTTGACTTCTTCTCCTATAACACTCCACATGACGAGTCACTGATTTCTTTTAAATCAGGTGCCTGCTTTCTGTCCCATTGCCATTTTCATGGTCCTGCAGTTCATCCTTTCTTACCTAGGAGGTTACCCTAGTCCCTAGTTCCCTCTTCCAAACTCCTGGTCTCCTTTAGCTTTGAATCCCAGACCTAGACGATACTCTAGCATACATGAAATCTCATGTTTTCAAGTTCTGCCATACTTTCATATCTTTCTCCAAGCAGAGGGAGGTTGAGCTTTGCATAAACTTAAATTTTATGGAAATGTTGAATGCTTCCTCATTGGTTTGCTCCCAGTGGATCTCAGCTGGCAGAGATTCTGAAACCTTCACTCTTCAAGATAATCTCACAGGGCTTGGGATGGTTAGGGCTTAAAGTTGGTCACCTGGGACCATAGACATCACCATCCATTTAC
This sequence comes from Neogale vison, assembly GCF_020171115.1. Classification (NCBI taxonomy): domain Eukaryota; kingdom Metazoa; phylum Chordata; class Mammalia; order Carnivora; family Mustelidae; genus Neogale; species Neogale vison. Next base: position 49,787,129 of record NC_058101.1, read on the forward strand.
CCTCATGATTCATAAAAATAATGCCATTTTCTATGTATACCATTATGTGAAAAACATAATTGGGAAGAATTCAAAGGGCAAAATTGCTCCTGGGGAATGAGAGTGTAGAAAACAAAACAGAATGAGAGCAATATACTTCATTTAACATTTCCCACAGTATACTGGAAACATTTCTGGAGATCTGAATTCTGTTCTTGGCTCTCTTTATGGCTTGTTTTATGACCTTGGCCAAGTCAATTAACCTTTCCATTCCTCAGGTTGACCTAAGTAAACTTAGAATAATATATCCCTGCCTGCCTGGCTTCCAGGCATGTGAGGTTGAAAGGGTTAATGATAGAAAGTTTAGAAAGTATCCAGAGCACTGTTTATCAGAAAGTCTACAGTCTGTTATGATAGGTAATCTACAAGTGAGTGTGCTAGATAGCACAGGGTTATGAAACATTGGTACAAAAGATTATTGGGCACAATTATCTCTTTTCCTTGAAAGCCCTCAACTTACAGGTCAATGAGCACCTATGTACTGGGTGATATTCAAGGTTAGAGGAAACACATGCCTTACTGCGGTATTGTAGCAAATCAGTTAATTACAGGGCAACCTGTTCTAAACAGCCCCTGAAGGCACTGTCTGACCTTGTACCAGGGCTGTGAAAAGACACTTTCCTGACAAGGAAATAACCAGACTTTTGAGGGGGGGCTTTCTGTGTATTCAGGTATTTACAAGGGAAGCCAAATTCCATAATAATCATTTCCTCTCGAAGTCACCACCATACCTCTCTCACTATAATTTCTCAACTTTGCCCAGAAAGGATAGTAGCAAATAGCAAGTGAAAGTTGGTTTGGGCACTGCAATGACTAGATAGGGAGAAGTCAGTGATGCAACAAGCATCATCTTATCCCTGGCAGGATTGAGCACCAGCATAGCCTGAGATGGGCTGGGAAAACAGAGAAGGGGCCTGTTCTCAATGTCACATTGAAATTGCACTGGCATCGCATTTTAAAGAATGGAGTAAAGAAATATCAGTTGGCACGGGCTGATCAGTACATATGGTTCAGAGACTTATTTGTCCGTATCTGTTAAGATTAAACTTTCATGTACTCTATGACCTGGCAGTTTCACCTCATTGCTTTATATAAACAATCACATGTTTAGTATAAAGACCCATGAATATGAACAGACATTCTAGCATACTTTGGAATTTAAAAAACACAGAGAAGGATGTCTTAAATATAAGGAATGGCTAAATAAGCAGTGGCATATTCATATTGAGGATTATAATGGGAAATTTTTTAAAATGCGGGAGACATACGTCCAATCCACCAGCAAATCCTATTAGTTCTTCCCCCCAAAATGTACCCTGAATCCTGACCAATTCTCACCAATCTCACCATAAATCTCATCTAATGTACCATCCATCATGGCTCCTGTGAACTAGAGCTTCTGTGACCCCCATCTTCCTCTCTTGTCTTGTGTAGTCTATTTTCCACTCAATAACCAGAGTGCTCTGTTCAAAATGCAAAAGTGCTTGTATTGCTCCAAGGGCTTCTTGGCACACTTAGAACAACACCCAAGGTTCTCTTAGAATAACACCCAACTTTCTCTTTGAACAATACCTCCAAGGTTGCATGGGATCTGAGCCCTGACTACCTCTCCAAATTAAGTTTTTGCCAATATTTCTTGCCCTACTTAAACCATGCCACATAGTGGTGTTCAAGAAAGCCTCACTGAATCAGTGAAAGGTAGGCTCCACAAGCACTAGAATGGAAAGAGTAGTGAGGCACACAGGCTGCATTGTAGATGAACACATTGGCTATCAATTGAAATGCTTGTGATCAATTTTAGCTTCACAGCAGTTTTCAGCATGTGGCCTTATGCAGGTTAGTAAACTCAACGTATCTTAAATTTCTCTTAAAATGGGATTAATATCATCTGTCTCATAGAATTATTGTGAGGATTAAATTATCAATTCATGTAAAGCTCTTAGAGTCATGTCTTATTCACAGTAAGTTTTCAATTAACATTACTTTACAACTATTTGGAGCTTCTATGGTTTTTTGTTTTGTCTCTTGATATTTTCAGCATATTAGGTATGATGGGTGCTATGTCATAGAGTGTAGTCAACAGGGGCTTTTGGATAAGATGATTTCAGGAGACATCTGAAAGCAGCAAGGCTGAATACCATGTAGGTTTGGAAGGTAAAGAATATTTAGGTAGAGGGATTTATTGGAGGATTAGGTGGATTGATTGATTAAAGTGGGGGCATTCCTGAATGCTCTCCATAAAACAGTACCCATGATACATTATGTGGTAAAAATATAAAAAGAGAGCAAAATCAAGACATAGGACTCCAAATAACAGTGATGCAATGTTAATTAAGACTTACTATGAGTAAGATGTAGCTCAGAATTCTTTGTACTTGCCAACATTTTAATCCTCACAGGTGGTTCTACAAAGTGGAAGCATCCTTGAATGTTCCAGGTAGAGCAAGAAGGCCAGAGATGAGTGAATGGAGAGGAGAAGTGGCAAGAGGAGAGTCAGAGATGTGACAATGGGGTGGGAGGTAATAGAGTGGAGACCTTTGGGATCTATGGTAAGAACTTTGGATTATACTATGAGTCAGCTGGAAAGTTGCTGGAGGGGTTGCAGTAGAAGACTAACATGCTAGGAAGAACACCAGGTGGAAGCAAGGATATGTCTGCTAAGATAGGGTAATGATCTGGGTAAGAGATGATGGTTTGAATAGGAGTAAAATACACATGTTCTCCTGGGCTTTGCTGAAGAATTGGAGGTGTTATGTGAGAGAAAGGCCAAAGTCAAAGATGGTGCTGAGTCTTCTGGCTGAACAATGACAGATTTGGGTTGCTGTGTATTGCATTTACTAAGTGATTATGGGGGAAGCAGTTTGGTAAACTAGGGACAACAAATTCAACCAAAAATTTGGTTTTGATATCTAATTGGAGATGTTAAATAGGCAGATGGATAGAAGAGTCTCAGGTTTTGGGTGAAGACTGGGTCTATTAAAAACTCAATTAATCTCTTGTACTTAATCTTGTACAAGATCTATAATGTCTTTTTTGTCTCTGGGTTAGTTTGTTGAGGGTGTGTGTTGGGGGGGGTGTTCTTGGTTTTTATTCTTCTCTAAGATTCAGTTCCAAGATTTTTCCATTTGATCTGATTCTTCCCACCCACTGATGATCTAAAGGAAAGAAAAGAAATAAACAAGCATTTTGTTGTTGTTGTTGTTGTTGTTGCTGCTATTTTTCACTTTCATGTAAAATGATGCTCCTTTTGGAAGAAAATAGAATGGAAGAAAATAGAATGGGAGTTGATCACAGAGAGGGAGATTTTCTAAACAGAACTGACATATGATTAGAAATATTTGATATGAGAAGGGAACAAGAAATGGTTAATACTGTATTATAATGCGGGACCCCAGTAAGATGTGCTTTAGACATTCTTGAATAGTGGATACAGATGCAAAATTATATTAGCTAAAATAATATGAGTATTTGTTCTAACATTTCAAAGATACATTAGTTATAATAGTAATATTATTCTTCTTAGCTACCCTTATTCTCAAGAGTTCATCTTGTTACCGTCCATTGTTTCCAAATACCATATAGCATGTTGGGTTCTTTTCTTCGTATTTATTAATCATTACTTTATTCGATCCTTACACTTTACTGTAATATTATTGATATCTTACTTATTCAAATGAGGAAATCAAAAACATGTAGTTGCTTTAATGTGGATAGTCCAGGCCATAATTTCCCAGTTATTTTACAGAATATTAAGTGTTATGAAAAGAAAGTGGCAGCTCTAGAAGATTGGGGAATGTTAGGTTAAATAAATATAAGCATGCTTTTTAACTTTTTTTATGTTATTAATATGCCAATATTAAAACTCTCTAAAAGGAGATATAGCATGTAGCATCTCTCAGTTACTGGGCACAGAACTGATTTTTTTCTTGGAGCTTCTCACAGTTTAATTCCAGAAAGAACACATTTTGAGACACATGTCTCTTTAGGCCAACTTAACCCTGAGGAATGATGTATGTCCATTAACTCTGTTTTCCTGTGGTATTTTTCTCCAAATTTTCTTTCTTGGGCCTTCTATGTCATATTGCTACAGGCATTTGATGTTATCTTGTACATCTGATTCCTCACTACATTCTGGACTTGGATGTACATTTTGATTGATGCACTGTTGTTGTCCATGCAAACATGAATTCACTTTGAACATGACACTTTGATGGACACCCGGAGCATTTGTCATTTGAATGGGGCCTGGCCACACAGGATTTTCCTTTGTTCGGCTTTAGCTTCAAACCATCTCCCCAATGTCCGGGCTATCCCTTAGGCACTGAATGCTTTGAATGCTAGTCTTGGTCTCTATCAAGCTTTCTCTGCTCACCTCGGCTACACCCAGTTTGGTCCATAGCTATCCCTTTTCATAGCCTCAGCCACAACCCAGGTGACTGTGTACCAACTCAGACAGAGGATTCTTACTACTCCAATAACTTCTTTGTTTTCTAGGGCTTGGTATGAACCCATTGCCCTAGCCATGGGGCCTTGGTGCTCCTTACTATGAGTGAGGTCTCCCTACCTGGCCATGGAGTCACACAAGTCTTTGTTTCTACTGGACCTAGTCTTTTTGTGATCAGCTAATACTTCTGCCTTGGTCCCATTATTGAGTTCCCAGTCCAGTCAAAACCCTTGATTCTGCTTAAGGGGTCCCATTTGGCTCTTGTCAATGTACTCAGCAATTAAATATTTAGCTATTAACCTTAGTCTGGACATCAGCCATCCCCAGAGAGATGCTTCAGACAATGATTCACTTAGACTTCTAGGCATGTCTTCTAAGCATATCTTAACGAAGAGACTCCTTTTATTTTTTTTAAACATATTTTTAAAAAATCTTTTATTTATTTATTTGAGAGATAACAAGAGAGATCACAGAGAGAGAGGAAGAGGGAGAAGCAGACTCGCTGCTGAGCAGGGAGCCCAATGTGGGGCTCGATCCCAGGACCCTGAGATCATGACCCGAGCTGATCATTAACCAACTGAGCCAACCAGGCACCCCGTGAAGAAACTCTTTAGATGTACCTTGCGTGCTGTTGTTACACTTACATACTGATGACAACGGCAGAAGCTCCCATTTTGTGAAAGCTGACTTTATGATAGGATCATGCTAAGGTCTTTATCAACATTATTTTCTTTAACTGCCTGGTAAGAGAAGTATAATTATCCACATTTTTCAGACATGAAAATAAACTCACCAAAAATAGTATCTCTACCATTGGGTAAGGACAAGATTCAAACTCAAGTTTTTAATCCTTATACTTGGGCTCCCAAGACAACACTACCTTTCCCTATATATTTAGGACATTCAATTGCTACACTTTACCTGAATTTTCCTGTGTTTTTTTCTTAACCCAAATTTAAATAGTACTTACTACAAAAAGAAAGCAAAGTTATGGTGCCTCAGACTTAATTAATTAATTAATTAATACATTTATTGCTAATTAAACAAATATTTACTGAGGGCTAATTGAGTGTTAGACACCATGATAGGTGAAGATAATGAAAATATTTTTTAAAAGACATAATCTCTGGAGGTGCCTGTGTGGCTCACTTGGTTAAACGTCCTACTCTTGATTTTGACTCAGCTCATCATTTCAGGGTTGTGAACTGAGCCCTGTGGGGGGCTTTGTGTTGGGTGTGGAGCCTGCTTAAAATTCTCTCTCTCCCTCCCCTCTTCTTCCTCTCTCTCTAAAAAAAAAAAATAATAATAATCTCTAATGTCAAGGAGATAGAAACATAAACAAGTATCTAGAGAGTATAATGGTGATTATGATAAGTAGCTGTATGTTTAACACATCATCTTTCAACTCAGTAGAATGAAAAGCAGAACATTGCAAGCACGATTGCTTTGTCTCTAAACCCAATGTATCTAAAAAAAAAATGCACATGCTTACTCTAAGTATGTTCTCGTAACTGTACAGCTAGGTAGTTGACTGAAATGTTACTTCTCTCAGTATATAGGTGATGGTGCTTCCTTCAGTGAGTCATTTAGAATTCTCTAGATACATGAAGAACTACTGATAATCCAGAAGTGGAAGAATCAGGTAGCTCAAGGGGATCACAAGTAGACTACTTCCTTGCAAATTATTTATGCACCGGGCTAGACCCTCCACCAGGAAACAGGAGCTGAGTGTAAAAGCCCTAGGTATCTGCAAGGTTTGAACTAGCATATGTTGTCATTTAATGCATTGACATTTATCCTTGGAAGGATATAATAAATAAGTAGTTCTATGTTTGGGTGCTATAGAGGCAAGATGGTGTCCTCAGGCAACATGGCTTATAGCCAGGCTGAGAAGGAAGAACCACAGTGACAGCTGTGCCAAACACTTTCAAGAATGTCATTATGTTAGGAAAAGGGAATTTGGGGTGTGAATGCTCTTCACTGCATTTTCTAATACACTTGTTAATATTTTATGCACTTGATATATAATGAACTCTATAATCTGCATTGGATCTGGTTATTTTTCCATAAAGTATCTGGTCAAAATGTCATCCTGTTTCAGTTATTCTAAGGAGAAATAAGGAGAAGGGATTTCTATCCAAGTTTGAACCAGAGAGAAAAAGAAGAGCTTCCCTGCTGAGATAGAAAATGGGCAAGAGACAGGAAAAATTCAATGGGATAAGTACAAATTTATCATGTCAGAGGCAAGCAGGAGAACAGGGAATACTGTCAGGGTTACCAGAACATTCATCTACTCAAAAATCAAGGATTTCAGTAAGAGATATTAGGTCCCTAGAATCCTCTGGTAGAAAAAAAGAAGGAAAACCATCCCTATTTTGCTTGTATTAGATCAGTCAATCTTATTATCCCTGAGTCTGAGATCCAAAAGTCCCTGGAAGAAGAGATATCATTAACACAGACAAAAGTTAAGGGCAATAATTTGTTTGCTATCTGCCTCATCAAGCAAGGTTGCACTGGCCTTTCAGAAATCTTAGGATTCTTTTCAATCCACCCTGTCCTTCTCTCCTCCCATTCTGACAGGTCATTACTGACATCTTAGAAGAGTATGTTTGGCTTTCTAAATCCTGACATGATAAGATTGCTGGAACTTGGTAGGAAAATAATACTAAGTTTTAGCCAGAAGATAAATAGGTGTACTTATCAACGATCCTTGTATCATTCTTGCTGTTTGCTAAAAGAGAAAGGTAAATGTGTTTGATCATTTATTCATTTTAAACTCTTTATTGAGAACAAACGATAGACAAGCAAAATAAGCAAGAAAATAATTTTAATATAGGAGTTCTATATTTTGATAAGGTTAAGACCAGGAAGCTCTAGAAACAGAGTAGTGACAACATACCCAATACTTGTGGTAGAGGATGTCTTCTTAGGAAAGATGACACTGACTTGGAGACCTGCAGATATGATCTGATTCATGTATTTAGCACAGACTATGGACTAGCGCTGAACTAGCAAGATCCAGCAGAGACAAAGCTGAGTCTCTGCTCTAAAGTGTCTCCTCTCTCTTTAAAGATACAAGCAACTCTAGAAATTAGCATAACCAGGAGACAGTAAATAATTATTAGCTCTGATGTGTGATAGAGTTAAGTATATATATGATCAGAGGAGGGAAAAGATCTCTATGGTTATCAGTGTGGCCAATTTATAAATAACTTAATTTGGACACCCACTCTGATACTTTGCCATCTGCTTTAAAAGAATTTCTTTCCATTATGTAAAGTACCTGATCATGGGGTGGTGCCTATATTAGAGGATGCTTTTTCTTTTAGGGAAGCCTCCTGTGCTCTCTCTCAGATTGAGCTCCAAAGTCAGGCTACTTTAGATGTTCATGCTGTTTGCCACTTGGCAATTCTAATCTATCAACAGCTGTCTGGGTAGAGCACTTTTGTGCATAGGGCCTTTGGAAGAGTTGGAGCTAAGGAAACTCACCAGCTCCTTTAGAGACAAAAACTCACAAGGCACACACCTAACGGTCCAATCTTTATGGCTGAGCAGTAGACCCACAGAATAATTTCAGGCTTTTTCTTGGCATGTGGAATCTGTTACTCCCGAAACTTCAAAATGTACATATTTTCCCCAAATGAGATGTAATTCTGTTGAGTTAATTATCATACAATTATAGCAATGGAAAAGAAAACCCTAATCAAACCTGAACAGCTTGTCTAACTATTAACCAGGCCATGGTGAACCATTACTTAGCTCTGACTCGCATGATCCATCATAGACTTTTGGCCCTCTGTGAACAAATGCTTAAATGAGTCCACAGTCATTTAAAACCAAGAGGCCTGGCTGCCTGGGATCCTGTGATTGTCTTTAAATTGTTTAGTCATTATATTTTACTGGCGTGAAGTTATGGCAACCTCTTCCTTCTTTCCAACTTCTCTGTGTGATGGGAAGGAGTAGGCAGAATATGATATAAGAGGCATAGCTTCTCAGGACTCTGATTTACAAAAGTTTTTTGTTTGTTTATTTGTTTGTTTTTGTTTTTATTTTTTAGAGTAGGAGAGGAGGGGTGGGAGGGGCTGGTGGGAGGGGCAGAGGGAGAGAATCTTAAGCAGGCTCCATGCCCAGTGTGGCGCCTGACACAGGCTCGATTTCAGGACCCTGAGATCATGACCTGAGCTGAAATCAGAGTTCACCACTTAACCAACTGAGCCATGCAGGCATCCCAAAATTGACTTCTTTCAAAACATTTCTACTTACATTCTGTTAAACTACTAAAAAGTATTAAAAGCCAAATGCTAATGGATTTGATATGAAGATCCAGAGTTCAAAATTAAGGGTATCTTTTAATATTAATGTAACTTGATCTACCTTCAGGCCAATTAACTGCCAAATACAAAAAGACTCAGATATGGCATAATCAACTTTGGATTCACAGTCTTAAATACAAGAGGTCAATTCATATTGATATAGGAGTATGGCAGTAGGGTTTGCTCTGGTTGAAAATGCTTACTTTGTTAGAACAGGGAAGAAAAAAACAGGGAGGATAAAGCCAATTAGATGGTCTGACACTACCTTCAAGATTAGGTAATAAGATTATAGGTTCAGGGTTCAGTTTTTCACTAGGTACACAGAAGGTAGGCATGGTACCTAGTGACAGCCAACTAGTTATTCATTGTGATTCCTATCCCAGTGGACTTTCCCTGGTATCAGCTACAGGGGCCTCCAAACTAACAGCTGCTCCAGAAAGGCGGGAACTGGCATTTCCTTTGGAACCATATGGTGTCAGGTACACAGTCAACGTAAAGGCTGATTGAATATGGAGCAGATTCATTTGTCTGGGCTTTGACAGAGTGGGGCCTTTAGGAATGGAGGCAAAAAGCTGATTTTAATTCTGCAAACACAGCCTTAACTATAACAAGTGAGCTCTTCTACTGACAAAAAGGTCTACATAGCATTTTAGTTTTCCATTGTTTCCTGGTAACTAGGGACTGAACAAAGGTGGGAGGAAGGAGGTGTGGGGGAAAAGACAAAGTGGAGGTGAATCTCTGCTGATGGTGCTGTTGAAGCTGCCACAGCAACCAGCAATGGAAACCACCTCAAGGGCCCTAACTGTAAATAAACAGTCTGTTCCCATGAAAATATCAATCTCCTAAGGCCAAGATCAGCAATCATATTGCGTCTTCTTTTTCTCGGCTCCAGCCTACTGCTAACAAGAAGAGAAAGACAAACGTCTCGGGAATAAGACCCAGTTGGGGTGAATATTCCAGGATGCTTTGAATGTCAAGGCTTGCCTTCCAAGCTTACCTTACTTCCTGTAAGAGTTTTGTAAAACTGAAAATTAGCTTTGGAAAAGATCCCAAGTTGAAGTTTGCATAGGGAGAAGATGCCAGCGAGAATGAAACTTATAAAAAAGGGCCCAAACCAATGCTAGAGAATCGAACTAATAAGAAGGTACAGAAAAGGAAATATATTTAACAGTTTGTGGAGGCATGTGGTGCCTACAGCAAAGAGGAGGGAGTGGGAGAAAAAGGAAGGAGAAGAATGCAAAGAAACCCAGGAGAGAATAAGAAGGTACTGGCCAGAGAGAGCAATGTCAGCCTGAGACGGAATAAGAATACTCAAGTATTGCAGGGTTGTGTCAAGAATATCCTACGGAAGCTCTTTGGCATCAGAACTCAGAATGATTTGTCTCATGTTTGTAATAGTTGAAATCTACAGACGCTGATGGGTCTATTTCCTACATGTACCTCATGAAAGCATTTCGCCTAGGAAGTTGAGGGGATAAAGATCTCTTCATAGAAAAATAGGTTGGCTTGGTAGTGGTCCATGTAGCTACCTTCTGATTAAGAAATGAAATGACATTAATTTATGGGGCATTGATAATTAAAGAGGACATAAAAACGTTTCATCTTCAACATGAAATAGGGCTGGGATGGGGGCAGGGCCACATCTCAGGGTTCTGGAGATTCGTTACTGCCTTGTTTCTACCACTGTGACCTAGAGGTTTCTTGCCTTTAAAAAAAAAAGGGGGGGAGTGTGTGTCCAAATTCAGCTTATTTGGATTATGTGTCTTGAAGATGTGGGATAGCATGGATGAAAGGAGTTTTAACATTTTTGTGGCTGTTAATAACAATGGTTTTTTTGTTTTGTTTTGTTTTTGTTTTTTTCCCAACAAAGTCACTGATCAGAATTAAGGAAACTATCCTGGATGAACTGATTCTTTAAAACACTGATTCTTTAAAAAGCATGTAATGCCCCTAGGGTAGCAGCTAAAGGGAGATTTTAAATAAAAGAATCAGAATCAGGTTTGGGGTATCTGCTGCTCATTAGATTTCCTTAGTCCATCTAGTCAATGTTAAGTGTAACTTCCTTTAGTAAAGTTTTGCCCTCTGATATTAAACAGCAATAGCAACAACACAGAAAATTATTTTAATACAGGCAGGTTAAAAAGCCTTACCCCTTGCCATCAGTTTGCTGTATGGCTCTCAGAATTACCGTGGGAGACTACATCTAATATTCTTGTGTTCCAGAATGACCCCATATCTCTGGAGGAGGTATGATGATCCAACTGAACCTTCCCTCATCCTGAATAAGCAGTGTTTGTCCACTCTTAGTCTCATCTTCTTTAACAACAAAGGATATTATCACCAGATAGCTCAACTCCTTCATTTAGATTATGTTGATTTGTGAAATAGTTGTGTATTAAAAGAGTGTTGAGAAGAAAAAAAAAAAAAAAAAGCCCAAATTGGAGTCATATGTCCCCTATTCCCCTACAAGGAAAGCAGACCAAGACTTAATTATAGTTTCAACCTCTCCCAGGAATGTGACCTTTTAAAAGTCAATCTGAAATTTCCTGATCGGTGCAGTGAGGTCATTTGCATGATAAAAACCATGATGGTTACCTTCCCACCAAAAGGAAGAGGTCCTAACCTGAAACAATCATTTCTTATCTTTTGTGAGTAACTTCCTTGCCACGCCCTCTATCCTATAAAAGCCTTCCATTTTACACAACTCCTCAGAGCATCTCTCTTCTTGCTAGAAGGGATACTTCCTAGTTCATGAGTCATTTAAGAAAGCCAAAGAGATCTTCAAATATACTCTGTTGAATTTTGTTTTTTTAACAAGAGTAATAACAATACCTCCCATGAATTGAGTACATATTGTTGGGTTAGCGGCTCTGGGAATGCAGGAGGAACAATAGAAATAACCACTGGGCCACCATCTTCCAGCCCCTTCTCCCCTCTTCCTTAACCCTTGACTCTCCAGCCAAAAGGATCTATGCCCAGGTCATGTCTCCATAGGTAACCGATACCTATGCAGGAAACAGGAGTATCAGGAACCACCCCCCATAATACCCTCTGATCACCAAATACCTTACCATGTATGGGTGTGAACCCATGCCCTGCCTTGGCCCGATAAAAGACCTTGCTGACTCCCTCCCAGCGTGACTTCCCCAACTCCCCTCTCCTGAGTCGCAGAACCTCCACAGAGAGTGCTGACCTCCTCCCAGCGTGACTTTCCTGGCTCTCCTTCTCCTGAGCCCTGAAACTTCGTGGGAGAGTGCCTTTAATAAATCTTGCCTTGCGCCTACCTCTCCTGGTGTTGTGTTTACCTTGCCTGCAAAACTTTACACATATTATGCCAGACATTAGACTTTGTTTTTATCTGCCATCTTGTTTAATCTTCATGGAAACTGTGCCATGTAGTTATTTTATATCCATTTTACAGATGAGGAAACCTGGAAATTAAGCACATTTCAAGTTTACACAGCTAGTAAGTAGCAAAACGGGAATTCATATACAAAGAGAATCTGGCTCTAAAACCCAATGGCATACCCATGAAGGTATATAGCTTCCCTAGGGCAGTTGATAAAAGTCTGAGATGGTAGTTCCTAAATAAAAGTATAAAGAATTGAACCGAATTCAAAATGGAATGGAAAGCCATCAGTCTCTAGTCCTCGTCCTCAAGGTAATATGCTTCTGTCACTTTGTGTATCTTTTAGTCTTACAGTCAACATGAGGTGTGGATTCTAAAGATGGAAGAGCTATATTTTCATTCCAATTCCTCTATCTCTAGCTGTGTCCTTGGAATCAACCTGTTTGAATTTCAGTTCACTCATTTTAAAAATTGAGATAATATTTTCTGTATAGAGTTATAAAACAGATTATGTAACACAAACAATGACTGTTTAGTAAACTGGCATAGATGAAATGTCTGAAATACCTTCCCTCTGTAATGCTCATGTGCATGTCCATTTTCTCAACCAGCCTGAAAACTTCCATTCCTAAAGAATAATATCAAAATGGTCACTCTTTGGTCCTTAAATTCAATTTTTTCCTTTTAATAACACAGAACCGTATTATACTTATGGGATAGTTCTACGTTTTCAGGTGATATCTCATAAACATTGGAGGAGTTACCTACTTTTCTTTTTTTCTTGATCCACAACTAGGAACTGCCAATATTTCAATAAGTAACCACTATCTTCCACAAGTGACAGAAGCTTTTTTGAAAGTTAACATTCTTTATTGATTGCTGATGCCTCTTTTCCATCAATAGACTTGTGGTCCCGATCAAGGGCAATAGTCAATTGTTAGGCCATTACAGATGAGTTTGGATTTCCTTGAAGACTGTTGAACAGGTCTAATGGGATCTACTGTCATCTCATAGCTAGCATAAGAGCTGCTGTGCTTTACTTAATTTGAAGGGACATTTCATAATTCTGGCTAAATTGGAATCACAAATCAGAGGAAATTTAGGAGCAATTTATAGTGATCTTGCCCCCTGGAGGTTTTAGAAGACTAAGTCCTTGCCACAGCTGGTAATGGCTGTTGACAAAGTGCCTTTTAGCTCAAGAAGAAAATCTACTATTTCAGGAGATGAGAGTTTCTGGGGTCCAATGACATAAATGATCAATTCTTCACAAACTAAAATGTTTTATGATTTAAATGGGTGAGAAATGTTAGTGTCCAATGAAGCAATACAAAATTGAAGTAATTTTAGAAATATTTTAGGAAGGCATAATGAGAATGTAGGAAAATGGCTACACCCACTGTAGGGTTCTAATATCCAGTTTAGAAGAAAAAAAATATTAAATTATTCTGTGCCAGGAACTGTGCTAATTATACATTATATATTATGCTATGTAAATTCTTGCAACAACCTTGAGGATAATATCTAAATTTTAAATCTGTAGTTCAGAAAGATTCAGTAATTGGCCTTAGTACAAATAGCTAGTACACTGCATAACTTGGACTTTGAACTCAGAATTCGTCAGGAAAGTGTGTTTCCTTCTATCATGTACATTTCATCACCTGCCTCTTGGCTTGTAATCTTTCAGTATTCCTCAATTGTATGTTGGCCTCACTCTGGTGAGACTGGGCCTTCCATTAATTTGTCTAAGGTAGTCTACCTGTAATATACCAAGGGTCAGTATTACCCAAGGAACAGCTAAAAGTAGAATCTGAGATCAGTAGCACATGAGTGGGATAGGTATTTGAGGAGCCTATATCGACTGGGGATAATCCATAGGTATCCTTACAGATGCACATGAGAATGGTGTTCTGTGCTCTGGTTTTGTTTAGGCATCTTCATATATAGAAGAGGGCGATACCCTTGCTGAGTATAAGCTAAGACCTGATCTCAACAATCATAAGGCAATAAATATGTTTTTATGGAGCAATTACTCTTTTTCAGGTGCTATCCTAGATGTTTTAGATCTCTGATCCACTTAATCTTTACAATTTCTATTTTTAAGATAAGATGTGCTGTTTTTAAAGCCACAACACTCAGTCAGGTCAAGTCAGTTGTGTAGAATCACGTATCCAGAAAATGACAAACCTGAGATGTGAGTCTGTCCAAATCCAAGTGTTAAAATTGTTCTACTTCAACCTACTCATTGGTTAATTACCAACATTAACCAGCTGTGCAATAGGGCCAGTGGTAGGTACAGAGAATAACAAATCCTACCCTCAGGGTTTTATGTTTTTCATGTTTTAGTCAATTCTCCCCTATTACAAGGAAAACTTCCTAGCTCCTTGAACAGGACTGAGTCTTCTGTTTTTGTCTTCCTGTGATTTGCCCTGCACTGTATTAGGTAAGAGAAAGGCATTCATCAATACTACATAATTGACTTATTCATCTCAAGACTTTGCTCATCCTACCATCTCCCACTTAACAGAGGTGAATCAAGGCCATTCTACCCTGAATCATGATCCCTCAATGCTTTGGAGAATTCCAACTTTGTAATTCCTTTGCATTAACACAATTAGCAGAATTCTCTTTTATTAACAGAAATGGAAATGAGAGTAGTTAATGCCTTTCTGATATAATGCCAACTGGGCATGAAAAGAAGCTGGAAACATCAGCAGGAAACAATGTGTCATAATCTCATAGGTCTTTTCCCTCTTGGATTTCAGTACTTTTCTCCTACTGCCAGTTTCTTCTGTGCTTTTGCCCAGATCAATAAAGCAAAAAAAACACCTATGAATGAAATTTTAAGTGATGTCATCTCATTTAGCCTTTCTCCCTTCTCTGGGCAAGGGGATGGAATGATTCATGGGCAACAAACTTCCTAACTGAGCTACTAGAGGTCTCAACCTCTTAAACTTCATCATAAGAACATGGAAATCTCCTCAGAGAGGACACATGCCTGGAAAGATGTGCTTCACAGAGAATAGTGAAATTTGTCCAAGTCTGGCTTTTATTTTAGGGCTTAAAAGAGCAGTATGTTCTCTTTTTCCCTCTCCCCCTACCCACCCCACCCTCGTCTCTATCTTTCTCTCTTGTTTTCTGTGATGTTAATGTGATTTTAGAAAGTGAGTGAAGTTTGTTGACACCAACAGTCCAAAAGACTGTAGTTATTACTAAATTGAACAATTGCTTTGACATGGATACAAATAAACTAATAATGCTGGTCCATTTATTTGTTGATCTATTCAGCAAGCAGTAATTTATAGAGTGACTTCTATGTAAAAGGCACAGCTCTAGACCAAGAAAACACAGTGGTGGATTAGTAGATATGATCTTAACCCTAAAAGACTTGATAATTTAGTGAATGAAATAGTGTAAAATAAGAGAATTGGTAAGGCCTATATGATATTATTTTATGTTAAATTAGAAAAGTTAAGGTTTTGCTCTCAAAGTAGTAAAGAATATATCTGTCTCCATGAAAATATTTGAGTTGTTTGATCTCTTTTTTTTTTTTTTTCTGGTGTCTAAATAGTCTCCAATTTCTTTCATTGTACTCACAAAACACCTTGCACATTGACCCACACTTAGTATGTATAAATAGATAAGTGTATACTACCAAAAAGGACAAACGTTTTTTGAGTACTTGCTATGTGTCAGTCACTGTAAAGGTGCTCCATTTTTGTGGCACAGTGTGCTATGAGCCTAATAAAATAAGAGCTAACGTTTATTGGGTACTTTTTATGAGTCAGTGATTTTCATGTAATATTAATTCATTTAATCTTCATAACATCAATGTGTTAGTGTTCTTCAGAGAAACAGAACCAATGAGAGAGATAGTTATGGATAGGGATATAGATATAGATATCTGTATGAGAAGTCCCATGATCTGCCTTCTGCAAGCTGGAGAACCAGGAAAGCTAGGACATAATTCAGTCCAAGTACAAAAGCCCAAGAATTAGAGCTGCTGATAGCTTCAGTCCTGCTCTGAGTCCAAAGGTCTGCTAACCAAGATTGCCAATGTCCATGGGAGGACAAAAGTAGGTAGGTATATCTGCTCAAACAGAATTTGCCTTTCATCTACCTTTAGCTCTATTCAAACCCTCAGTAGCTGGTGATGCATACCCATGAGCATGAATGTGATCTTTATTTACTCAGTCTACAGATTTATATGGTAATGTCTTCTGGAAACATCCTCACACTCACGGACACACCCAGAAGTAATGTTTTGCCAGCTATCTGGACATCCCTGAATCCAATGAAGTTGACCCATAAAATTAACCATCACAATTCCTATGAGGTATGACCAGTGATATAAGTTGAGTAATTTTCCAAGTTCACACTATTGGCAAATATTTGGATGCAGACATGATCCCAGCTGGTCTTACTAAATTACGTGCATTTACAACCACTATGTTAGTTATTTCACAGCAACATAGCATAAACACACATTTGAGCACATCAGAATGAATGGCATAAGGAGAAGAATAAATGAAACAAGGTGGGATTGTGAGGGAGACAAACCATAAGTGACTCTTAATCTCACAAAACAAACTGAGGGTTGCTGGGGGGAGGGGGGTTGGGAGAAAAGGGGTAGGGTTATGGACATTGGGAGGGTATGTGCTTTGGTGAGTGCTGTGAAGTGTGTAAACCTGGCGATTCACAGACCTGTACCCCTGGGGATAAAAATATATGTTTATAAAAAATAAAAAAAATTAATTAAAAAAAAGAATGAATGGCATATATAAAATAAAACATTATTTGAGGATTTTTTCATTTGTAAATATATATTTATGCATGAAAAATAGTTATAAGTGCACAGAGTCAAAATATAAGATTTATTTCTCATGTGCATCATTCTCAAAAAAGCCTCAAAAGACTGCTATTATATCATAAGAACCCCCAACACATTAGTGGACAGGAATCTACTTTATCCCAGAAATGTCTATTTAAAATGGGCTTTTGGAAGAAAGCAGTGCAATTTTAAAAGTGGATGGATTGGGACTGGGAGGTGAGTAGAATAGGAAGAGGTTGGTAAAGGGTACAAACTTGCAGTTATAAAATGGGTAAGTTCTGAGGATCTAATGTATCACATAATGACTACATAGTTAATAACACTATTGTATAGTTGAACTTTGCTAATAGAGTAGAATGTAAATGTTCTCACACACACAAAAGGGTTAATATGTCAGTTGATGGATGTGCTAATTAACTCAGTGGGAGTGATCGTTTCATAATGTATACACATATCAAATCATCAGTTGTGCACTTTAAATATCTTACGGTTTTATTTGTCAATTATACCTTGATAAAGCTGGAAAATAAAGTAGATGTGTTTTCTGTGGTTCATGAGCTTTTGACCCCAAAGACAGCTGAGTTACCTCCCAAGACTGCAGCTAAGGATGTGGAGATTCTTGACAAGTCTTATGTTTCCCCAATGAAAATGGGAATAAACAGATTTTCTTTGCACGATTATTGTAAAGATGGCATGAGATCAAATTTAAATTGCTTAACATACCACTGACACTTAGCAAATATTGTGAATGGCTTCTCATTTCCCAACCCCTTCAATTCATTCTCTATAGCTTTTGGACCCTGTTTAAATAAATTCTTAAAAGATTCCATGAGTTGGCTGTGTGACCCCCAGGTGTTTGGCACACTTATCACTTCTAACCATTTGTGTAGGATATGATGACTGAGAAAACAAAGGCCATCTGTTCTTTTAGTGGTAAGTAATGGAGCAAACACTCAAGGTAGCCAGGATCCAGGATCTACAAATATATTCACCCAGGTCTTACTCAAAGAATAGGCACAGATCAGGAAACGTTGGGTAAAAGTGGACTGGGCTTCTTTAGGTCTCTTCATACCAGAAATGTTTTAGAAGCTGACATAGTAATGACAAGTCACATGTTGGTCGAATTCATGGAGCTTAGGGCTCTTTAAAAATGGGAAGACTGTAGAAACTTCCTCCTGGGCTATAGCCTATAACCCCCAAGAACTCTGGAACCTGTATTTTTCCAGTTCTGCAAGGACTTTTGCTCTGAAATGAAAAAAAAAAAAAAAAAAAAAGGAAAGAAAAAAAAAAGAAAAAGACACACACACACACACACACACACACACACACAAACAGATGCTCCTTGCAGCTGGTTTCACCTATTAGCTCTTTTAATCTATCCTAGAAGAGAGCTCTGTTTCTGTAATAGCAATGTGTTCCATCTGGGTAGGGTGCAAGATGCCGGCCTGACAGCATTAAATTGCAGGGGAAATACCAGATACCAGCTCTCTTTCTTTACTTCAATGAATTTTCTCTTCTCCTTGCCCCTGCTCCAAGCTCCTACCACTTGTCCTTACTGCCCCCCACCTCATCACCACCTTTGTAGTTAAGACATGGAAAGAGATGTGTTTCCAACTGCTTAGTTGCAATCAATCCCCAGCTTTCTTTAAATATTGAAAGACTCTTTTTATGTTGTTTTCTTAGCAACATTTGCTTTTATTTGACTCACTGTTCCAATAATTGGGAAATGGAATCTTCACTGAGAAGGTGTAAGTGAATAGGACCTAACAGTTTCAATTCAGCTAGAGCTATAGGAAATGTATGGGGGTTACAACCCTTGTCAGAGGGAGACACTTGCTTTTATGAAGAGCATATATTTGAACAATTGCAACTAAATACAGTCGTCCTAACCCCTGTGCCCATAAACAATGACTGTAAATGGTAACCTTTAAAAGAAAAAAAAAAAAAAAAAGATTCTTAGATGTGGAGTTGACTAGGTTGAATTGCATTTTTGTACAGGTTTTTCAGATGTATGTTTGTGTGTGTAAAATGCCATATATATATATATATATATATATATATATATATATATTTATTTATTTTAAAGCTCTCTTCCTAGTTTACTCCTATAATTTACCATGACTAACCTTCAATCTTAACTCATTTCTTTTGCTCCACATCTGCTTCCTGATGCCCAGGTTAAGAAAACAAATAATCACCTTAGAGTCATAGGCATCCACAGAAATAAGTACCAACTGAAACATGACCAAAAGTCAATTGAAGGAGAAACACAACAGATTGGAATTCCTTGTGCACCACCCCCCCCCCCCCGTTTCTTTTCAGGCCCCGGGCAAGTGAACATGTGCTAATTTGCATGGTTGACTAAATGGCATGCTTAGACCCCAAATTTGCATCTCTGCTTGGGTTCAAAAGTGGGTCCCTGAGCCAGTTTCCCTTAGTTCCTCTGTTGTTTCCCACTCATAAGTTAACCTCCTTTGGGAGTGCTGCTCACCAGGGTACATCTTAGTGCAGAGAAGCAATCATTGACTGGGCCCCATTCTTCCTCTAATGTGGGGCACAGCCAGCTGGTACTGATGTGATATAGGGAAGAGGATGGGATGGGGACGAGTAGGAGATCATTTCCAAGGCAATCATACAGAAGGCGTGGATAGACTTGCCCCATTCAGTTCCCTTTCCAAGAGAAGAAACTCACTACAGTTCAAGGTCATCCATCTTTTCATCCTCCTTCCGCCCCACCTCACCCCTCATCCTGAAGTCCTGAATGGGGAGGAAAGGTTAAAAGCAAGCTGAATAGCTTTATGTAAACCATTCATTTCTCTGTACCTCAATTTCCTTACCTCTAAAATGGCAATCAGATACTTGCCTGGTCTAATACACTAGATTGTAAGAGAGGCTATAATGCTGTTTTGAAGTTATTTAAGGTTTAGGAGTGAAAAGGAAATTTCATCCTGTGTACTGTGTGGAGAAATCTTCTGAGGCAAATATCCTTGGGAAGAATGCTAAGACCCATACATAGTAACTGTCAAGGAGTGTGTGTCTCCCTTAGTCTCTTTGGCCTTGGCCACCCCTGCCATTTCATTGATGAGAAACTTCAAACCCAGAGAGCTGAAGCAACTTATTATGTCAGGCCATCAATATGAAGCGTTCTGCAAGCAGAAGACCACTCTACACTTATGCAAATAAGGACGGTTTTATTAGGGAACTATTTCAAGTCTTTGCTTGGAAGGGAATTAAGCTGAGTAAATAACACTTTGATGAGTGTATTAGTTTCGTTGCAAGTGTCAGAAACCTAACCCTTGCAAGCTATTGACAAGAAGGTCATTTATCAACTTATACAATCATGGCAGAGATGAACCACCAAACAGGGCAAGGAGAGGGATACAACTTAGCCTCAGAAATGACCAGAATCAGAGGTGTGAATGCTCTTTCTGTCTGTTTCCACGTTGTTGTTGTTGTTACTCTTTTCACTGCAGGTTACTTTTCTGGGGAAGCAAATGGAAAAACAAAAGTCACATGTTCTGCTTTGGCCACAAGAGGGAGACTGTATTGTCCTCCCTGTGCTCTAAAATTTAAAGTATCTCAGGAAAGGACAGGGATTGGTCGAGCTTGAGAAAGAGGGTAAGGTTAAGTCAAAGCATGGCAGCTCCTGTCAGGAGCACAAGGGTAGAGTAGGGACAAAGCTGGTCCCAGGAAATGAATTTTCCTGGGCAGAAAACTAGTGTGATGGAATCACTTAATATGTGTATCTAACCCCAGAAGTACAACTAGAGGTCCACTCTCATGTCAGGGATTAAGAGAGATGAATCTGATATTGGACTACCAATCCCAGCTTCCACACTGTGCTGAGACACATATATTTCATATGCTATGCTATCTTAATCCAAGCAAATTTCTTTTGCTGGTGCCCAACTGAAGAACAGAGCAAATGCCCGAGAAAAGAGGGGCTTGCTTTGGATCTACCATTATGAACATAATGTATGAGTCTCACCCATGCTGCCTTCGTTTTTTCAAGGGTCATTGGATTTGGCTCTAACATCATTTAGTGTTATGACTGGAATCTCCAAGAAACGCGGGTGGCCTTAGACCATGCCAACCACAGCGGACTTTATAAAGCTGGGCTGCAAGATCTAAGGGAGACACCCAAGTCACTTGTACTCTTCAGTACTCACAGGAATTTAATAAACTGACTAAACAAATGCTAAAAGGAAATACAAAAACCCCTTCAAGGCTTCTGAGTAGCTACAAGGGCAATCAAGGTAATACAAACAAAAAGGACCAAAGCACCTGTGAAGGCAGTTTTGATGTTCCAGCTAGGTGTTACTGAGATTAAAAATGCAAGGTAGTATCATAATTACAGGGAAGGTACTTTGACCGCCTCTAAAGTATAGCACTTTATAAATCAGTAAGTCATTGTTATGTTCCTGGAGAAAGGAGGCTTTCCAAATCAAATAAAATATCTCAGAATTTAATTGTATTTTTCTTCTAGTAAATAACCTTTTTTTTTTTCCTACAGATATGGCTGAATGCAAATGAAGGCGATGTTTTCATATTCATAATGGATTTTAGGTTTAACTATAGCCTAGATTTAACCAGGCCAAGGACTATGGAAGGGGATAATACTTATTAGAAACTTTTGCCAAAGATCTTGTTTTGTTTTCTCCCTAAAGTGGAGCTCTGCATCCATACCATGGAAGGAAAACAAGACCTTCTTGTTGCATGAGATGAGAAACTCTTTCTACAAGGAGGTGAAAAGAACCAGTAGGTTGTACAAATAATACTCATTGAGAAGTTAATATTTAGATGGCACCTTGCTTGTACCACACAGGATATTTTATAGGATATTTAAAAAAATTCTCATGGCAATCCCCCATGCTTGATTTTATATACATATCAGAGATACAAAAACTGAGATTGCATTAAACTGAGATTGCATCATTTAACACATTCAAGGTCACAGAGATAGGAATCAGAGTGGCCCGGATCTGTCTGACTGTTGAAACCTATGCATTTCTTGGTGTATCTCCTCTACCTCTATTTTGCTTTGGGAATGCTGATTCAGGAACGAATGAAATATGTTCAGCCCTACTGGATGCTATCATGTCTTCAAGCTTCCAACAGAGATTATTATAGTTGGGATTTAAAAAAAAAATCCCCTTTCAACTTCACATATTTATGAATGTGTCAATGAACACTTTAAGAATGTATCTATCAATATCAAATGTGGTTTTTAGCAGAAACCTTGAAAAAAATTGCAGAATTATCCTCTGAAATATTGCTGCTATTATTTTTTAAAATTGCAAGAAAATGTTCTGCCATTTCAGACCATTTATCTCTGTTAACAAGACACTTTTTTAGTTGGATAGATAATGTACACCCATCTGGTCTGCAGCTTCTTCATTTACTGTGGTAATAATAACTAAAGGCATTTCTCCATTGCTTTGGCAATGCCCAGGCCAGTCTTCTGCCTTTCATGCTGTTGATGTGGGATGCAAAAAAAGAAAACAAAACAAAACAAAACAAAAAATGTGACCTGTTATAACACACAGACATGCCATTTCAAATGTCATTTCAGTGTCTATAAGGGAACAAGGTCTAAGTGTTAACGAAAGCAGAACCTTGTTTAAAACATACCCAGCAATTCAGGAAAGACACGGGAAAATGCCTGAAAATATTTGTGTGCTCTTAGCAGGCATTAACCCATTTTTGTATCTTCTATTTCGTGGCGTTCTCCAGTATGGGTTCCACACACTTGCAAAAATGTGTCTAATCCAGATTTTTTGCCCGAGTTGTGCAGTTACATAGGAGAATTACAAAGAACTGGACCAAATTTTCGCTTGGTTTTCCCTCTGTTTAGAAAACAATGAGAAGTGAAGCATTGAGACAATTTTCTGAATAATTCAAAGTCAAGAAAAAGAATTTGCTTTAATCCGTATGATGTTCAGTGAAGACTGTTCTTCCCTATCTGCATAGCTCCCTCATCTCTCTATTTTCCTTTCTGTATTCACAGAGTTGCATGTTGGCATAGATTTTCCTGGGAGTTCTAGAAGGGATTTTTTAAAAATAAAGTGTAAGAAAGCATGCCTTTTGATCCTGAAACGGCAAGCTACAATTTCCCCCTTTTCTCTTTTGTTTTCCTCTTCTTCTTGTGCTTGCACTCCATCCCATCGTTTTCCCTTCTCCTCATTATTCCTAAAGCCGCCTGACCCTCTGTTAATTGGTTTCATTGAATTCAGTCTATCAAAATACAGTTGAATTCAGAGAAAATTGTGTTTTGTTTCAGTTTGACTGAATTGTTTTCTCTTGAACGAGTTGTTTTTGCTCCGTGGCAATAGAGCTAAGTAGTATGCTTATTCCAGGCCCTTCCTGGCAGGTAAACAGACTTGCCTTCTTCCACTCATCTGGTGGGTAGCAGATTCTCTGCACCCCAGCTTACACCAGGCTGGGTGCTGGGAGGTGGAGAACAAACTGGGTATTTGGAAAATGATGCATAACTATCTCTCCGCTGAATTCAAGAGGTTGTATAAAAAAACAGGTCAAGAATAATCGACTAATAGGAATTTTGTCTCAAAGCATTTTATTTGTATAGACAAGGTTATTCAGAACAGTAAGAGTGGCTGTTGTTTGTTTGTTTAACTTGTCTGAGCAGCCATTTAAAATAATACCCATGCGAGAATATGTCATTCTTATTTCTCCCTCCAAAATGCTGTTAATTTAATTATTTTTATTTTTAGAGAGTGAGCTAAAGTGATTCTTTAAAAAAAAAATCAGAGATTTATTAAGGTGTAGTTGACATACAACAGACAGAACACATTGAAAGTATGCAATTTTATGTTTTGACATATGTAAACCAGCATCAGTACTGAAATTCCAAAGCATTGTGGATCATCCTTGCTTTATTTTTTTTTTTTTAAGATTTTATTTATTTATTTATTTGACAGAGTGAGATCACAAGTAGGCAGAGAGGCAGGCAGAGAGAGAGAGAGGAGGAAGCAGGCTCCCTGCTGAGCAGAGAGCCCGATGTGGGACTCGATCCCAGGACCCTGAGATCATGACCTGAGCCGAAGGCAGCGGCTTAACCCACTGAGCCACCCAGGCGCCCTCATCCTTGCTTTAAATTGGCTATGCTTGTCCTACCTAATAAGACAAGGCTCTATTTATTTATACAAACTAAATGTTATGGTAGAACCTAGAACTGGAAGTGAGCAGATTAGAGATGATATAATAAAGTTCATTCATTTTACAGATAAGGGAACTGAGGATCAAAGAAGAAGTCTCTTCCTCAAGGTTGAAGATGGTTTGAGATACAGCCCAGACAGGGTTCCTGGTTTTCAGTTCTGTGGCAGTTATGTCTACCCATCTGTCACTTTCACTCTTGACAGTAGGAAAAAAATGCATTTATTTTATGTATGTGTATTTTATTTATATTATATGTATGTGTATGTGTGTGTGTATATATACACACACACACACATACATAAAAAAGAAAGACAAAACTTTTCTCAATTTTACGTTAAAGACTGATTGGAATGCAAATTTCTTTTTACTAAATTTACTAGGAAGTAAACTAGAGAAAAGCTTTCAAATCCCCTTTAGTTTTTTTCTTCTTTTAAAAAAATTATTATTTTTATTAACATATAATTTATTATTTGCCTGTCTGTGAATCATCAGGCTTACACACTTCACAGCACTCACGATATCACATACCCTCCCCAATGTCCATAACCCACCCACCCTCTTCATACCCCCTTCCTCTTGGCAACCCTCCGTTTTTTTTGTGGGATTGAGAGTCCCTTACGGTTCGTCTCCCACCCGATCCCATCTTGTTTCATTTTTTCCTTCCCCACCCTCCAAACCCCCCATGTTGCCTTTCAAATTCTTCATATCAGGGAGATCATATGATAATTTTCTTTCTCTGATTGACTTATTTCGCTCAGCATAATACCTGCTAGTTCCATCCACATCATTGCAAATGACAAGATTTCATTTCTTTTGATGGCTGCATAGTATTCCATTGTATATATACATACCACATCTTCTTTATCCATTCATCTGTTGATGGACATCTAGGTTCTTTCCATAGTTTGGCTATTGTGGACATTGCTGCTATAAGCATTCAGGTGCATGTGCCCCTTCAAGTCACTACATTTGTATCTTTAGGGTAAATACCCAGTAGTGCAATTGCTAGGTCATAAGACAGCTCTATTTTCAACTTTTTCAGGAAAATCCATGCTGTTTTCCAGAGTGGCTGTACCAGCTTGCATTCCCACCAACAGTGTAGGCGAGGGCTTCCCTTTCTCCACATTCTCTCCAACATCTGTTTTTTCCTGCCTTGTTAATTTTAGCCATTCTGACTGGTGTGAGGTGATATCTCACTGTGGTTTTGATTGTATTTCCCTGATGCTGAGTGATGTGGAGCATTTTTTCATGTGTCTGTTGGCCGTCTGGATGTCTTCTTTGCAGAAATGTCTGTTCATGTCCTTTGTCCATTTCTTGATTGGATTATTTGTTCTTTGGGTGTTGAGTTTGATAAGTTCTTTATAGATTTGGGATACTAGCCCTTTATCTGATATGTCATTTGCAAATATCTTCTCCCATTCTGTCAGTGTGTTTTGGTTTTGTTGACTGTTTGCTATGCAAAAGCTTTTGATCTTGATGAAGTCCCAATAGTTCATTTTTGCCCTTGATTCCCTTTTCTTTGGTGATGTGTCTAGGAAGAAGTTGCTGCTGCTTAGGTTGAAGAGGTTGCTGCCTGTGTTCTCCTCAAGGATTTTGATGGATGCCCGTCTCACATTGAGGTCTTTCATCCATCTTGAGTCTATTTTTGTGTATGGTATAAGGAAATGGTCCAGTTTCACTCTTCTGCATGTGGATGTCCAATTATCCCCAACACCATTTGTTGAAGAGACTGTCTTTTATCCATTGGACATTCTTTTCTGCTTCGTTGAAGATTTGTTGGCCATAGAGTTGAGGGTCTATTTTCTGGGCTCTCTATTCTGTTCCCTTGATCTATGTGTCTGTTTTTGTGCCAGTACCATGCTGTCTTGATGATGACAGCTTTGTAATAGAGCTTGAAGTCTG
Source organism: Neogale vison (assembly GCF_020171115.1). Lineage (NCBI taxonomy): Eukaryota > Metazoa > Chordata > Mammalia > Carnivora > Mustelidae > Neogale > Neogale vison. The sequence goes on from NC_058101.1 coordinate 49,813,180, forward strand.
GAATTGTGATGCTACCAACTTGGGCTTTCTTTTTCAACATTCCTTTGGCTATTCAGGGTCTTTTCTAGTTCCATATAAATTTTAGGATTATTTGTTCCATTTCTTTGAAAAAAATTGATGGTATTTTGATAGGGATTGCATTAAATGTGTATATTACTTTAGGTAGCATAGACATTTTCACAATATTTGTTCTTCCAATCCATGAACATGGAATGTTTTTCCATTTCTTTGTGTCTTCCTCAGTTTCTTTCATGAGTGCTTTATAGTTTTCTGAGTATAGATTCTTTGCCTTTTTGGCCAGGTTTATTCCTAAGTATCTTGTGGTTTGGGGTGCAATTGTAAATGAGATTGAGTCCTTAATTTTTCTTTCTTCTGTCTTGTTGTTGGTGTATAGAAATGCAACTGATTTCTGTGCATTAGTTTTATTTCCTGACACTTTACTGAATTTCTGTACAAATTCTAGCAGTTTTAGAGTGGAGTCTTTTGGGTTTTCCACATAAAGTATCATATCATCTACAAAGAGTGAGAGTTTGACATCTTTGCCAATTCAGATGCCTTTAATTTTTTTTTTTTGTTGTTGTTGTTGTCTGATTGCTAAGGCTAGAACTTCTAGTATTATGTTGAATAGCAATGATGATAGTGGCCATCCTTGCTGTGTTCCTGATCTTAGCAGAAAAGCTCTCGGTTTTTCCCTGTGAAATGATATTTACTGTGGGTTTTTCATAGATGGCTTTGATGATATTGAGGTATGTATCCTCTATCCCTACACTCTGAAGAGTTTTGATCAAGAAAGGATGCTGAACTTTGTCAAATGCTTTTTCAGCATCTATTGAGAGTATAATGTGGATCTTGCTCTTTCTTTTATTAATGTATTGTAACACATTGATTGATTTCTGGATGTTGAACCAACCTTGCCGTCCGGGAATAAATCCTAGGTCGTGGTGAATAATCGTTTTAATGTACTGTTGGATCCTATTGGCTAGTATTTTGGCGAGAATTTTCTTATCTGTGTTCATCAAGGATATTGGTCTGTAATTATCTTTTTTAATGGGTCTTTATCTGGTTTTGGGATCAAGGTAATGCTGGCCTCATAAAATGAGTTTGGCAGTTTTCCTTCCATTTCTATTCTTGGGAACAGTTTCAGGAGAATAGGAAGTAATTCTTCCTTAAATGTTTGGTTGAATTCCTCTGGGAAGCCGTCTGGCCCTGGGCTCTTGTTTGTTGGGAGATTTTTGATGACCGCTTACATCTCCTTATTGGTTATGGGTCTGTTCAGGTTTTCTATGTATTCCTGGTTCAGTTTTGGTAGTTTATACATCTCTAGGAATGGATCTACCTCTTCCAGATTGTCAAACTTGCTGGTGTATAGTTGCTCATAATATGTTCTTATAATTGTTTGTATTTCTTTGGTGTTGGCTGTGATCTCTCCTCTTTCATTCATGATTTTTTTATTTGGGTCCTTTCTCTTTTCTTTTTTATAATCTGGCCAGGGGGTTATCGATCTTATTAATTCTTTCAAAGAACCATCTCCCAGTTTTGTTGATTTGTTTTACTGTTCTTTTGGTTTCTATTTCATAGATTTCTGCCCTGATCTTTATTATTTCTCTTCTCCTGCTGGGTTTAGGCTTTCTTTGCTGTTTTTCTCCAGCTCCTTTAGGTGTAGGGTTAGGTTGTGTACTTGAGACCTTTCTTGTTTCTTCAGAAAGGCTTATATGGCTATATACTTTCTTCTCAGGACTGCCTTTGCTGTGACCCAGATTTTGAACAGTTGTGTTTTCATTATTATTTTTCCCCATGAATTTTTTTCAATTATTCTTTAATTTCCCGGTTTACCCATTCATCCTTTAGTAGGATGCTCTTTAGCTTCCATGTATTTAAGTTCTGTCCAACTTTCCTCTTGTGATTGAGTTCTACCTTCAGAGCATTGTGGTCTGAAAATAGGCAGGGAAAGATCCCAGTCTTCTGGTACTGGTTGAAAACTGATTTTTGACCCAGGATGTGATCTATTCTGGAGAATGTTCCATGTGCACTAGAGAAGAATGTGTATTCTGTTACTTTGGGATGGAATGTTCTGAATATATTGTGATGTCCATCTCATCCAGTTTGTCATTGAAGGCATTTCCTTGTTGATCTTTTGCTTGGATGATCTGTCCATTTCAGTGAGAGGGGGTGTTAAAGTCCCCTACTGTTATTATATTATTGTCAATGTGTTTCTTTGATTTTGTTATTGGTTTAAATAGTTGGCTGCTCCCATGTTAGGGGCATAGATATTTAAAATTGTTAGATCTTGTTGGACAGACCCTTTGAGTATGATATAGTGTCCTTCCTAATCTCTTATTATAGTCTTTAACTTAAAATCTAATTTATCTGATATAGAGATTGCCACCCCAGCTTTATTTTGATGTCCATTAGCATGATAAATTGTTTTCCACCCCCTAACTTTAAATCTGGAGGTATCCTCAGGTCTAAAATGAGTTTCCTGCAGAAAGCATATTGGTTTTTTTTGTTTGTTTGTTTGTTTATTTGTTTTTCAATCCATTCTGATATGCTATGTCTTTTGATTGGGCATTTAGCCCATTTACATTCAGGGTAACTATTAGAAGGTATGAATTTAATACCATTGTATTGCCTGTAAGGTGACTGTTACTGTATATTGTTTCTGTTCCTTTCTAGTCTACTACTTTTAGGCTCTCTCTTTGCTTAGAGAACCCCTTGCAATATTTCCTATAGGGCTGGTTTGGTGTTTGCAAATTCTTTTGATTTTTGTTTGTCCTGGAAGCTTTTTATCTCTCCTATTTTAAATGATAGCCTGGCTGAATATAGTATTTTTGGCTGCATTTTTTTCTCATCTAGTGCTCTGAATATATCATGTCGGGTTTTTTCAGGCCTGCCAGGTCTCTGTGGATAAGTCTGCTGCTACTCTAATATTTCAACCATTGTATATTATAGACTTCTTGTCCTGAGCTGCTTCCAGGATTTTCTCTTTGTCACTAATACTAGTAAGTTTTATTATTAGATGATGCCTCCTGGATTTTGATGCTTGCTCCCTTTGCCATATTAGGGAAATTTTCTATTATAATTTGCTCCAATATACCTTCTGCCCCTCTCTCTCTTTCTTCTCCTTCTGGAATCCCAATTATTCTAATATTGTTTTGTCTTATGGTGTCACTTACCTCTTGAATTCTCCCCTTATGGTCCAGTAGTTGTTCATCTTTTTTTGCTCAGCTTCTTTATTCCCTGTCATTTGGTCTTCTATATCACTAGTTCTCTCTTCTGCTTCATTTATCCTAGCAGTAAGAGCCTCCATTCTTGATTGCACCTCATTAATCCCTTTTTTGATTTCAGCTTGGTTAGATTTTAGTTCTTTTATTTCTCCAGAAAGGGATTTTTTTCCCCAGACAGGGTTTCTCTAATACCCTCCATGCCTTTTTTGAGCCCAGCTAGAAACTTGAGAATCACCATTCTGAACTCTAGATCTGATATATTACCAATGTCTGTATTGATTAGGTCCCTAGCCATCAGTATTGCCACTTGATCTTTTCTTTGTGATGAGTTTTTCTGCCTTGTCATTTTATCCAGATAAGAATATATGAATGAGAGAATAAAATACTAAAAAGGGTGGCAAAGAAAAATGTATGCTAACCACAAATGTATGCTAACCAAATCAGAGGAAACCCCAAACTAGGGAGAGAAGAAAGAGGATAAAAAGAAAAAAAATACACACACACACACACATATACATACATGTATATATTATATATATTAGACTGGTGAATAGAACACTGTATATACATATATGTGTATATTTATGTATATATTTATATATGTGTGTATATACATAAATATGTGTGTATATATGTATATACACACATATATACATATATACATAAATATACACATATATGTATATATATTAGACTGGTGAATAGAACAGAGCCACCTACTTGATTTTGGCTGTACTTTGGTCTCTTAGAAAAAACTAACTCCCAAAATTTTAAAGAAAGAAAAACTTATATATATCTCAAAATATGGGTAAAAATGATGAAGGGATGGAATATGACTGTAAAGATGAAAATTATAAAAAAAATTCTAAAAAAGGCATTGATAAGTTGGTTGGAAAAAGAAAGAAGGTAAAAAAGGTGGGGAGGATGTCTGAGGCTAGAGACTAGAACAAAGCCGTGTGCTAGATTTAGGGTATATTTTGATCTATTAGAAAAAATTGTATCCCAAAACTTTTTAGAAAAAAATAAAATAAAACCTACATGTATACAAAAAAATAAGGCTAAATACAATTAATAATGAAGGTTTAAATTGATTTTTTTTAAAGAAAGGTGTTATTAAGATTAATTAAAAATGTTGAAAGAGGAAAGAGGGAAAGTTTAAAAAATTAGAATAAGACAAAAATAAAATTAAAAAAATTTAATTTAACTTTGGAAGACTAAAGGATCATGGGGAGAAAGCCATGAATTCCATGCATTGCTTTCCCCTATCTATGGAGTTCCGCTGTTCTCCTTGATCGGTGAGCTTGGTCTTGGCTGTATGTTCTTGCTGATCTTCTGGGGGAGGGACCTGTTGTAGTGATTCTCAGATGTCTTTGCCTGAGGTGGAATTGCACCACCCTTGCCAAGGGCCAGGCTAAGAAATCTGCTTGAGTTTTCTCTAGGGAGTTTTTGTTCCCTAAATGCTTTCTGGGAGCTCTGGAGGATGGGAATGAAAATGGCAGTCTCCTAATCTCCAACCCAGAGGAACTGAGAGCTCGGGACCCCACTCTCTCTGGTCTCCAGTCACGCTCTGGGCTCACCAGCCTGTGACCAAGCATTTCTGTCTTTGATGCACAGCCCCATTTGGAGTCTCCAAACCCAGCAGATTCATGCCTCCAGAGGAGGAAGGTGAATCTCCTTGGAGCTGCCCCTCATGGGGTCCCTGTTCAAAGATCAGTAGCCCAACTATGCTGCAGATCACAGTTTAAGGTAACCCCAAGCTGAAAGATCACTCCTTGGCTCTGTCTCTGCAGTGGGCTTCCTCACTCCAATACCTGGGAGCTCTGCCACCCTTAGACACCCCTGATGGGTTTTAGTGACCCCGTGGGTCCTGAGACCACACTGTCCTCACGAGGGCTCCACCCCTGCTTAGTCTCTGGAGCGATATCCCTCAGTGAAGCACACTTCTAAAAGTTCTGACTTTGAGCTTCACTGATCCACCACTCGCCGAGAGCTGGCCCCTCCTCCATGGTCTATCTTCCTGTCACCTCAGATTCACTTCTCTGCATGTCCTACCTTTTAGAAAGTGGTTGATTTTCTGTTCCCAGAATTGCTGCCCTTCTTCTCTTCAATCTCCTGTTGAGTTTGTAGGTGTTCAGAATGGTTTGATAACTATCTAGCTAAACTCATGTGACTTAATGTAATTTCAGTCCACTACTACTCTGCCATCTTACCTTTCTCCCATATCCCCCTTTAATTTGTGCATGTGAATGTTTGTATTTAAAAGGATACATTTCAAGGAATGAGGTCATGGGACACCCATGGGACACCATGACTAGTATTGGCAGGAGCATACAGAAAGACTTATCAGGTAGGACTTGATTTTCTGTGGTTGTTGTTTTATAAACTTGTACTGATTGAGTTAAAAATACAATGTTCTCCAAGAAGCAAGTCAAGACATGAAGCACGACATGAAGATCCAGTGTCCCTACCTCTTGTTTCCATTCTTGTTCGGAGGTGTTACTGGATTATTTGCTGGGTTTTGCTGTTGACCCTTCCTCTTAGGACAAGGAACATGGGCTTGAAAGGTCACCTGAGGCTTTGAAAAATCACAATTAGGACCTGGCCCTGCTTAAACTATAAAGTCAGCTCTTAAAAGAAACATGAAAAGGAGGAAGTAAAGGTAAGCATGTTAAATATATTCTTTCTGGTAAAAAAAAAAAAAATAAGAGTCCTTCTATTTGAATGTCAGCAATTGAACAACTGAAGAAGCATCATATATGTCTTTAGGTGGACACTTTCAATCTCAGACATGCAACCAGGAGGAATGAAGTCAGAGGATCAGTATGTTAGAATGCTATGAACTAATTCTGTTCTATATTGTGTTTTGTTGCCCACAAGATAATTTTTTTTGTCTTTAAGTTTTAGCTAAATCTTTATAATAATTCCTTACGAGTAACCCTGATACAATGTCAAAGCCATATGTATGTTTGGAACCACTGTGAATGCTTAGATGTATTACTGTGAGAAAACAATGATTCAAAGAAATTTCAGAAAGTATTTGAAATAAGAAAAAAAATATTCAGAGTATGTTTTATAATACCACTGGAGTATGGCATCCTGAACATATCTGTTCCTAATGTATCATTTTGTGACTTTTCTGATTGCAGGGACCATGTTTTCTCTCTTTACTGTTATATCTGCAGCACCTAGTACTTTGCCTGAGTTGGGTCCTCATGCTTTCAATTAAATCAATTAAGTCAGATTAAATAATTTCCAAACCACTCTTAGCCCAATGGAGACTTAATTCGAAGACTAATCACTGGTCCAGTTTGGCCTGTGTTCTGTCTGTCACTAGCTTACTTCAAATACTAATTGGATATCATCTATGACCATGGAATGTTCTAGATAGCAGGGTGCAGCCATGCACAAGACTGGCAAGATCCTCTTCATTTAGAGTTATCATCTACTGATGAAAAATGATACATGAATTTACAAATTCCAGACAGCACTATATACAAATTAAAATAAAATAGTAAGATGGGGAGATGGATGGGTCTCTGGGTCAGGAGGCTAAGCAGAGATAGTTGGCCTGAGTAAGTCCCATTTCAGTTGACAATGAAAAGAAAACAGCCATGTGAACTTCTGTGAGGATTGTGGTCCTGCTCAAAGGAATAGTAAGTAAAAAGACTTGAGGTAAGAATATGGTGGGAGTATTGAAGAAACAAAGAAAATGTCAGTTGGAATGGAGTGAGGAGTTGAGGAGTTGAGGAATCATAGGAGGCAAGGCTAAAGGGGAGGGACAAGAGCCAGATTATGGTTGGCTGTGGGAGTCTGCCGCCTTTTTGCTTTTTCTAGCTTTGAATGAGGCTTCTTTCATTAAATACCAGAGCTCCTGATACATATTTCTGAAGTCTACTTGTAAAGATAGGATTTTAAGTAAAACACAAACAAAGCTATTATTTTTAATACTTCCTCAAGAATTATGATATTGTGGGATGGATCAAAAAAACTTGTTATTATTATGTTCGTATATCAAGGTGCATATTGAGATCTTCCCTCAATGAGAAAGTATTTGGTTTATAATAAGGGCAGCATAATTTTAGAGTCAGATATCCATATTTTAGAGTTTGAATGTCAAGAGGCAACATTCTGGATATTATATAGGTTCCTACATAACTTATGTGTGAACTTATGTGTGTGTTGTAATAACAAATAACATGAAGTTTATCATTTTAACCGTTTTTGAGTGTACAATTCTTTATATAGCTATTCATAATATAACCATCTAAAAATGTAAAAACCTTCTTAGTTCATGGGCCATGCAAAACAAACAGTGGGTCGGAGTTAGCTGTGAGCCCACATTTGCCAACACCTGGTTTACAAAACATGAGAAATACCCTTTTACCAAAAGATTTGACACTGGCACAAAAAAGTATGATGTGTTTCAAATCCAAATACCTTTGGTTTAAGCTGTAATATGAAAAACAGTGAGATGGTACTTTTTTATTGAATAGATCCTATTAGTTTTATATGTATAAATTTAATATTGTTTGATGAAGTTCACAGCATCAATATTGACAGGTAGAGTTGATGCCTGTGATTGGTTACATTTTATGTGTCCCCTTGGTTCGGTTACAGGGCTCAGTTGTTTGGTCAAACACTCATTTAAATGTTGCTATGGAGATATTCTGCAGACGTGATTAAGATCTCCTATCAGAAGGAACAGCCATAATGTGAGTGGGCCTCGTCCTGTCCGTCGAAGGCAACAGAGCAAAAACAAATTTCCAAGACAAGGAAGGATTTTACTGCAAAGCCTGCCTGAGTGTCCAGCTTGCCAACCTGCCCTACTCACTTCAGACTTGCCAGCAAATCCCCCCACTAGGTTATGTGAGCCAATTCCTTAAAATAAATTATATACGTATATGATGTATTCATATATATAATCCTACATATATGAATCATGTTTATTTTACATAATGAATCATGCATATTTTGTATAAGAATGTGTATATATATGTATATATATATATTTATATATTCTGTTTATTTCTCTGGTGAACTCTGGCTGATACAATGGCCTTAGTGTGCTTTGAGTCTGAGAAGATTAAAAGTTGCTCTGAATTTTAGCATAAATTCCTACGAGTTTTTGGTTTTCAAGTTTTAGTTTTACCATCAAAAATAACATAAATATGGCCTGGAGGTTAAAAAAGTCTCTGGTACTAAATTTAGAAATGGCCAAAAAATTTGGAGAGTGACAGCCCTAAGATTTTTTTTCCCCCCAAACCTGACACACTACATGTCTGCAAAAAGCCCTCAGTCTACAAACAGAATGTACAAGTGTTTGGTGATTGGATTCACTCTACACGTAAATATCTATTTGCATATTCTATCCCTTGGCCTTGTAAATAATCCAAATAAATCCTCCCAGTATACTTTATGGGAGCTCCTACTCTCAATTAGTAATAGAATGCCATAAAGTGGCTAGATCTGTTACAGAGAGAACTATTCTCTCCTCATTAACTCATCGCTTCAGAGAACTCAGTGCCTAAGGGAACCCTGGTCTTGTATCAGGGTTTCAGGCTGTGTGATTTTTTTTCCCCCAAGAATTGAATGATTGTGCTATTGGGGAAATAGCATCATCTTTGACAGATAACTTCTTTATGGGGGAAGATGAGTGACAGTGACTGTAACACTGATATCATACTTAAAAACCTAAGGGGGTAAAAAGGTGATAGTGGGTAGCGCCCAACACCTGTCCGTAAAGCTGATGATTCCTCACACCCAGATAATTTCTTGGGAATAATACATTCATTGTGTCATGGCCACTGAATCTTCTCAAGTTTAATAGCTGCTGCAGATCCATGGTGCAGGAGAAGCCTCTGAATTAAGATGATTCAGTAGGTTCCAATTCATCCTAAATAAGTGGCTGTCTAGATAAATGAAGTTCATCAAATTGCAATGAATACCATATAACAACCTTGCTGGGATTGCATGCCCCTGGGACACGGACCGTGTCTAACTGTGGGCTCTGCAGCAACTCCTGTGCCAGTGCTTTGCAGTCCGTGTTCAATAATAACAATATGACAGTGTGTTTGCCCTGAGTCATTTTATTTTTTATCAGCAGAGTTAATGCTTTAACTACATCAATTAAGTCACTTAAATTCAACCAGTTAATGAAATGCCCTTATGGAATGCAGCCTGGGAATCTTTTTTTTTTTTTTTTTTAAAGTATAACAGAACGAAACAAAAAAATTAGTAAAAACAAAAAAAACAGTAAAAATTATATCTTATTTCATTTATTAAAAAAAAAAAAGACAACCCCAATTCAGGTTTTATTTTAATTAATGATCTGTATTTATGAGGTTGCCTCAGCCAGGCAAGGTTCTTTTTGCTTAGTAACTTTTCTCTAACACATTGGGGATACCAGGCTAATGGCACAGTGTGATAAGAGGATCTGAGCCTTTGGAAAGTGACCCTGAGTTCTCACTCTGAAATACTTGGGCACTGAGCTAGTGGGGCCAGTTCCTGCTTCCCCAAGGTTGTGGGCAGGAGGAGGGACTGTGCTCAAGTTTACCTTTTGTGCGCCAGGCCCTCCTTCCTTCTAGTAGGAGAACTGCATGTTCTCATGGTGCAAGACACTCCAGGGGCAGATGATGCTTATAAACAGCTAGTACCCCCATTCAGATGCCTGTGCATTCTTCATAGACAGGACTGCTTTCTCATACTTGCCATAACAATAGTGAGTGAGGAGTGGGGCATGGTTCCTTCTCTGGAAGGTGGATCTGTATGGAGCGGATCTGTATGGGATGCACAGCCCCATCCTGGTTGTGACCTAACTCTGTGGCATGATGGGAGATAAGGTAGACTCTTGTCTCCCCTGTCTAGCTAACCCTTGGCTGATATAAAGTTTCCTCATTCTCTAAATATGACTATTCCTTAATCTCTGTAGCATGACATTATGTAATCCATCGTGACTTTCTTTGGCAAGATGGGGCTGACCCACATAAATTCATCTCGAGCCACACACAGCCTACTCCGGCTTTTTTTTTTTTTTTTAAGATTTTATTTACTTATTTGACAGGCAGAGATCACAAGCAGGCAGAGAGGCAGGCAGAGGGAGAGGAGGAAGCAGGCTCCCCGAGAAGCGGAGAGCCCAATGCGGGGCTCGATCCCAGGACCCTGGGATCATGACCCGAGCTGAAGGTAGAGAGGCCTTAAACCACTGAGCCACCCAGGCACCCCCCTACTCTGGCTTTTTGATGCCTCATTCCTGGGAATCGTTTCTGTTCCCATAGCCCAGCAATTTCATTTCTTTGAGATGAAATATGCCCTTGGTGCCAGCTGAGTTCAACTCCTTAGTGTAATGGTTTCCTATAGGACAACATGTTGCTTTGCCACTTAGAGCTGGGGAAGAAAATGGCTACCCCAAGCATGCCTTCTAGAACTTTCCCTCACTGTGCTTCATTATTGACATGGAGCATGGCTCTACTGGAGTATCTTCCTCCATCAGTATTCCCGCTATGACAAACCTATATAAACTCCTTTTGTTTTGTTGCCATGTGGCTATTTCTGGGCCCCAAAACATGGGACCAAGACTGTTTTCTGTCTTGATGTATCCAACAGGAAAACAGAATTTGAAAAGGGGAATGTATTCCCTTTAGAGCCCAGATCACAACATTAATATATATTTATATTTTGTAAATGCTTTTGCAGTGTGAAGGAAAAAATAATAGATTTGGAATTTAGGTATGAGATGTAAACCCCCCTCCACTATTTGGTAAATCCGTCTTTCTGCCTCTCAGTTTTCAGATCCATGTAGTGTGTAGCAAAAAGTTAAGAAGGTGGGAACTGATTGCTAATCAACTACTCCTGGTGGGTTTGTGTAAGAAGCAAATAAGTTGCTGTACTGAGAATACCTTATAAAATTGAATTGGGTTACAGAAGCATTTCTTAGAAGGTGGAAGGAAAGAAGGGTATCATCCCCATTAAAGATATACAGTAACTAAAGCATAGAAAAGTGAACAGACTTGACCAAAGTCATGGCTAGTGAGCGATAGCCAGAACTACAACCCAGAGTTTCCATCTTTGCTTTCCTTTGTTTCCCCAATTCACTTCCTTTTCATTTCTCTTAGGAAGACTGAGAATATGTATGACTCATGATTAGAAGAAGACACAAAACCTGGAACTACTGAAATCTTCAGGTTCTGAGAATTACTCATAGCCTAATCACATCCCACCATGGAGTGACCAGAGTTCAGTTGTCTTCACTTAATCATTTTACTTAAACAAGACAAGTTCCTTCCTATCTCATATTTTTTAAATGCTCTTTACCACTTATACTTACTATCTCTTGCAATCAATAACATTAATTTATTCATTTATGTAACATAATTATTGAGTGCCTTCTCTATACCAAACATTGTTCTAGGTGCATGCAAGATAAACAAGAATGCTTTCATTCTTAAGGCTTATATTCATGTGAGGAGAGATAGTATAAGATGGTAATAAAGACTAAAAAGAAGTAAACCAGGAAAGCGGGGGAGAAGGGTTAGGTTTGGAGCTACAATTTGAATGAGATGGTCTAGTATAGATTACTAGTTCTCTGTGTTCTCTGGTATCTGAGAAGACTTTCCAGCCATTTGCAGTTAGACTGGCCTACATCACTGGTTTGGACCAATGGGTTGATAGTAAAAGTGATGTGGTTATTTCCACTGAGGCATTTCAGAGAGGCTGTACATTCTCCCTTGGCCATTCTCCCTGTGCCTCTGAGGCCACGGTAGGCTCCATGCTCCAGATAATACTAGTAAAAGATGGCAGGATCTTAATAAACCTGGCTCCCACAGTGATTTTGTGGGGTATACATCATCTGACCAATCCACTTTGGACACATAATGTGAGGAAGAAAAACATGTTTGTTTTGGTAAGCCAATGATACCGTGTTAGTTTGTTAACCATCCATATTACTTATATTGTCCTCACTAATACAACTAGTCACGCAAGAACTCTCTGAAAAGATGACTTTTGAGTCACCATCTAAATGAGATAAGGAAGTAAGCAGATTTTTCACCTTCAAATTTCACTTTAAAAAAACGATCTTTCATCACTATTTGCTTAATGGCACAGAGTCTTAAAACTCCATCAGTATAGGGCTACATTTTTTAAAATTGAATTTCCAACATTGTAGAAATTCAATACATCTTTCAAAAATGAATAAATGAATGAAAAAATAAATAAATGGCTGAATGAATTGCACAAAAATTGTTGGAACACCGAAAAGATAACTATTACTATTATTACATTTAACATTTAATCTCTTTTTTTGTCCTTGTATACCTTGTTCTTCAAATAAAACTGATAACAGATATTTATTTAATTAGGCTCTTTTGATTGACAGTGATGTTAATTATAAGATACATTTGGACATAAGGGAAACAAGAGTTATAGTGGAGCTGAGGGGCTGCTTATATGTCAGTTTTATGGCTACTGAGGCATAGTTGATGAAAGCTAATAAAGTCTAATATTTATTTATTGAAAAATGACTATGTGCCAGTAATGCACTAAGCCTTTACATGTATTTGATCCTTATAATGGCTCTAAAGGTAGGTCCCATGTTTCCCTGTGTTATAGAAGAAGAAACTGAGGTAGTAGAGAGGTGGAATAACTTGTCCAAATTCCCACAGCTAGTTAGTGACAGAGCCAGGACTTGAGCTGAGCTACTCTGATCCCAGAGCTGAATCATTAACAGTTCTACCCTACAGCCTCCTTGTAGACCATCCTGCCTCTAGATGATCTGCAAGAAGTTGCAAGGTCCTCAGCAGAAAGGTTCATTGATCTCAAACTTATGCTTTGCTATTCATGTAATTCAGCTACTCTGAATACATTAGTTTCTCTCTGGGTTTTTCTGCTTTTCTCACCATAAACACATTTATTCTTTCTGTCTATAAAACTGTCAGAATTTTGCCACTTGACCCTTCATGCTTTGGTCCTATATCAGAGCTTCTCTCTATAAATCCTTTCAGTTTCAATCTTTGTTACTGACTCCTTGATTCAGAACTCAAGCAAGAGTTCATTAAGCTCTTGGAAACAGGTCATATTTAGGCACCATGCCAGGTTGTAATTTCTTGCTCGCCTCATGAGTCACCTGTATTAAGTCTGGCTACCAATGATGTGATCGTCTGTGACCAAGGAAGCTAAACCTTATGGCAGAAGCAATGTTGTCTAAGGCTTTTCAGAGTTAAGGGGTTGACTATAGCTGTTCACTTAGAAATGTTTATAGGCATTGCAGGAATCTCAATTAAAATATGTACCAGGATTATCTAGACATCACACAAGACACTTAGACACATTGGATAATATAATTATGATGCTTAAAGGTAGGCAGTTCCATTATTTCTGTCTACAATGGCAGACTGAGTCTCTAAACTTGCCCAATGGCCCATGGCTAGAAAAGAGAAGAACCAGTGTTCAGACTCCCTTGACATTTATACTACACTAAACCAGAAGGTTCCTCTGCAGATGTTTATTTTACTTAAAAATCTCTGCTCCCATTCTACCTGAAATAAATAGAACACTTGAAAGTCACCACTACTGTCAATATTAGAGACATGTCAAATGCTGTCACTTAGCCAGAAAGCTCCTTCCGAGTAACTATGTAATATTATACAACATGACAAGCTCTTATCCATGGTGGCAACATTAAAGCCAGGCGCATGTGGCTTGTGCAAAACCCCAAAGCCATTAGCTAAAATCCCAAAACCAGAAGGCTGAAGAACTCACCACTGAACCCAATACAGTCTCAGCCCTGGAGAGCAGAGGCCACTCTGAACGGTAGGTTATTTTCATTCAAGATGAAATGTGTGCCAACATTCAGCTTTCTTTTCTGGAGCTAGCTGGGCACGTTATCTTCTCAGTATGGATTGGATGAGGGAAGTGAGAAGCAAACAGCAAATTCTTGGCAGCCAAAGACAGGCAGGCTGGGAGAGAGGAAGGGAGAAAAGCTGTCAGGGGACTGTGGAGGAGTCATTTGACTCTTGCAATGTTTTTGCCATTTTTCTTCAGTCATCAGCCTGCTGTTTGCAGGCTTCATATTTTCTTAATAAACAAAATGTGAGGGAGAATCATAAGAATGAAGAGGTCATCTAATTTTCTACCTTTATCAAGAATTTCAGTGTTAAAACCAGTTTTTTAGCAGTTAAGATACTTCCAGGAACAGGAATGTCCAATTTAGTAGGAAAACAGAACTCATTTAAATAACATAGGTGATTAAAAATAATTCATAACTCTATATAACCCAAAGACCCCAAGTTAGAATAGACTGAAGGTAAGGTTGGCTACATTTGCTTCTCTGTACTGTTGGCCTAACAGTTGATTTTCTTTCTATTTACAGTACGGTGGACAATAGTGTCCAGACTACATGTTTCCTGGCTCCAGAATAGAGAATACCACTCTCAGTAGTTCTCCCAGAAAAGCAAAGGAGATTCTCTTCCAAAAGCTCAGCCCAGATATTCTCTGGTCTCATTTTCTGACCTTGAGTCACATGTCCAGTCTCAATCCAATTACTATGGCCAAGTGAGTGGGTTTCCCTGATTAGCTTAAGTTAATTTAGAATCGCCCTTGAAGCTAAGAATGAAACCATTTCATTTAAACTGTGGACTAACAGTAGGGAAAAAGGGTACTTTTCTAGAAAATCATATGTACTGCTAGGGGAGGAAATATACTCAGTGTAGCCATAACAGATCTCAGGAGGCCCTTGTCAAATCTCAGATGGACCCTGTAAGTCTTCTCATTGAGTTTCCTGTTCCTAGTCTTGTTCCTTTGGTTTAACCTTGTTACTGCCCCTGATGACAATCAAATAGAATGTAAATAGTTCACATGATATACCAGATTCTTTATGAACCTTCTAGATTCTTTTCTAGCCACACCTCACAATGAATTGGGTGAAGTTCCCTAAATATTTTCCCAACATTCTCCAGCTTACTAACTGTGATTCTTTAAAGTTCAGCTCAACCATTTCCCACAAGGGACCTTTCCTGAACCTTACTATCTTGGGTTAGTTTCTCCTACTCTGTGCTTTCAAGGCAAATCTGAGTTTACCCTCCATCACAGAAACATCCTACAGTATTGATTTGCTTATTTTTTCTCCCTTTTAAGAATGTGAGTTTATCAGAGGAAAGACCCATAGCTCTGTATCCTTGGATCCTGGAACCTCACATGGTGTCCTGTAAGCACTGCCACTTAATGCATTTTTACTGAGGGCTTATTATTTGCTTATAAACTCTGTTAGGTAGTGCCAGCAGGAAACAAATTCAACCCTGGTCCATACTGTCTTCCAGCCACTCACTGAAAGAATAGATAATAAATAGCAAAATGTGAGAAGGAGTATGAGGCAACTTTCAGCATCCAAGAGGTATATTGAGAAAAGTATGAAACTCATCTCCCTTTATGGGACCTCATTCTCTCTCTCTCCCACTCTCTGAATTACATTATCATCAACTATAAAATAAAGAGCTCTTTGAGGTGTCTGGCTGGCCTTGATCTCAGGATCATGAGTTCAAGCCCCACATCGGGTGTAGAGATTACTTAAATAAATACACTTAAAAAATAAATAAACTAAGAAGTTCTCCAATGCTTAACATTTTTTCTTAAAGTTAACTATTTTTTTAACTACATTCTACCTTATCTTTCTTCCTTTGTTTTCCTAAAAAATAGAGGGAGCTGTTTTCATGCTAAGATATTTGTGGGAATACCAGGAGGAACAGTAACCATGTCAACTCTTATGAACACCTCATTGCCATTACTTTAAGCAGGTGAGTGTTTAACCATGGATAGCCCTTCCCAGGAATACTGGTTGATTTTCTTGGGTGATAATAGAGAACCATATTTAATACCAACTAATGATGCCAAGGCTGAAAAAAAAGAATATTTTATGAAGTGGAAATTTAGTTTAATTTACTACCAATCTAAATCTTCCTTGCTCTTTTGCCAATGTTTTATTTCAACTTACTGCCAAATAAACTTGCACCTGATTTTTAACTAATATTTAATGTTGGAAAGCTCTAGGGACATAATTTGCACTAGTAGCAATGATACATTAACCTTATTAATTAAAAACTAGCTTATAATTAAGAAAACAAGTGAACAAAGGACATTTTTGTAATGCAGTGGCCTCAATTTATTGTCACTCTCCCCTTTTTTTACACTCACTTGCTAATTCTCAGAATGCAATAATCTGCGCTGGGTATCCCAGTCATTAGTATGAATTAGCAACACTCTATTGTAACTCACTGAAATTCACCAGAGACAGAGTTTTGATAAATGGAGAAACGTTTTCACAGAGATCAGTGTGCTGAAGCCAATTTATAGGAAAACAACATCCCTTTGGTAATTAGGTCCCTTTCCTTTTCCCTATCCTGCATTCCCTGCCATCTTATAAAATAAAAAGATAAAATAAATGAAATCCTAAAAAATCACTAAATCTGAAACTAGGTTTTAATAAACAACATTAATAAAGAGTTTGCATGATGAGAGTAAGGACTTCTAATCAATCCAGACAGATAAGATCACAGTCCTAATTGCATTGGCTGTTATTTCCTTTTCATTTACTTGTACCAAATGGAAAATAAAGTCTTGAGATGTCTACAAATGGAAATTAAAATAATGGTTTTCAGTGATAATTTGATAGGAAGTAATTGGCCACCTGAAGAGAAAAACCCTCATCGTGGAAATAATTACAAATAATTGGTTACTACAAGATTGGACTATATTTGATACAATCAGTACAATAAATACTCTTAACTAAAGATGCCAACAGGGAGGTTGGGGGGTGGTGGTAGCAACCATGTAAATTGGAGACAATAAAACACTTTGTAGACTGACTAGTCTCTGTCCACATTTGGCCCATGGATATGATTTATTTGGCCAACAAAATTATTTTAAACTATATTTTAATTAGCTATCAGTACTTAAAGATGGAGATTTTTACCAAAAAAATCAAGATTTATGATTTTCTTTTGAAAGAAAAATTGAAATATCAGACAACACTGAGTTCTTATTGCCACAATTGCAGCAATGCTGGGGGACTGGAATAGATCCTGGAGTCACCCAGAAAATCATCAGATCTATCTCACGTAGATAGAAGCCCACCTAGCCCTTGAAGATGCTTGAGTTTGTAACTCCAGATCTGAATAATATTCTGTATTTATATAAAACCTCTCAGTTTTAGAGTATGTTCACTTTTCTTGATCTATATAATAACTTATGGAATAAATACAGTTTATAAAGAAATAAATTGAAGCTTTATTTAAGAGGCTCACCCAAGGACAAAGTCAGAAGCTGAAAACCATGAAAGACTGTGGACTCTGAGAAACATACTGAGGGTTTTGGAGGGGATGGGGATGGGGGATTTGGTGAGCCTGGTGGTGGGTTTTAAGGAGGGCATGTATTGCATGGAGCACTGTGTGTGGTGTATAAACAAGGGTGAATTTTGGAACACACACACAAAAATAAAATTAAATTAAATTAAGTAAAAAAGAAGAAGAAGCTGAAGAAGCCAGGACATGAATTCAAGTCTTTTGGCTTTTCTGACATTTCTACTGGGCCCTGCTAACTCTTGTCTAAGATCAATTATAAAACTCTTCATTGGAGTAATGAATCCACTCCGATGAAGTGAACATCCTCTATTTGGAGCCTAAAGTACAAGCATTGATATCTTAGATGAAACAATTTGTTTTATGTGAGGAATACTAAATGGCTGAGAAACCGGATATGGTTTCAAAATCTGACCCATAAAAAATTTCTAGATAGTTTCTTGGGATCATTTGTTTAGATAGAAAAATAGCCAATTTCAAATTCCCACACCTAAAATTGAGCCTATGTGTTTTTTCACATGGTAGAATATCTATCTCTTTCTCACTAGGTACTTCATTTTTTTCCCCAATTTGTGACATTTTACCTTGATTTGTTTTGGGGGGAGATCAGAACCTTGAGCAAGTTTAGTACATAATGTTCTAAGTAGAGCCTCCTATAAATACAAGAATGTGAAATATTACATAAATAGTAATTTGGAATCTTTAGAAACTTCTGAGCACATTCTCAGCAAACATGATTGAATAAAAGGAAACTTTGTGTTGAACCATTTACTTATAGATAGGTTTTTTAGAATCTTTTCAGGGTCTGCTGTTACCACATGTGCAGGAAAAATAATTCAACCTTATTAGATAGAAAGAAATACAAATTTGTAATACAAAATTTCAACCAAATATCAATGATATATTGTTAATTTCCTACTAAATAGGCAGAAAATTTTAAAATTATCATACCCATTGTCTCCAAAATTTTGGAGAAACTGGTATCTTCATACATCATTGGTATAAAACTAATTTGTCTGGAGGGGAAATAATACTTGTATCAAAATCCTTTAAAATGTAGAAATAGTTAAAACCGGTGATAAAATTACATAATTTAGAACTCATCATTTGGAAGTCATTAAGGGTGAACACAAATATTTATTTATAGGAACAGCAACCATCACATTGTACTGTATTATTAAAATAAAACAATAATAGATTGGAAGCAAATTAAATTTGTAAGTATAGTGTATCAGATCAATTATCAAATATCCATACACTTGAATTGCCATGTAGTCAATGATATTGTAGGAGAATATTTAATGATATAGAAATATGTTCCAAGTGTAAGTAAAGAAAATCTCTGAAGATATAGAACATATGATCCCATTTCTGTGTCCGCACAAACACTTAAAGTTAGAAATGGAGAGTAGGATGCACTCGAAGATATCAACCATGCCTATCTGGGTGGTGGTAATGTGGATGATGTGTGTGTGTGGGGGGGGGTGTTTACTTTTTTTGCAAAATTTCTTTAAAAAATGTATATAACATATAATTAATACAAATAGAATGGGACATTTTGAAAACTACCTGGATATTATTGTTTCTTGGTAAATTCAATAAATCCCACTTGAAGGACATAATCCTATATTATGCCGATTCAAGATTATCAGGGGTTATTCAAAGACAAGCTTTTATCACATCTTGCTTGGATCACTGTATTATATTCCTAACTGGCCATGCCATTCCACTGCTTAAAACTCTTCC
The DNA here is from genome assembly GCF_020171115.1 of Neogale vison. Taxonomy (NCBI): domain Eukaryota; kingdom Metazoa; phylum Chordata; class Mammalia; order Carnivora; family Mustelidae; genus Neogale; species Neogale vison. The sequence goes on from NC_058101.1 coordinate 49,832,495, forward strand.
ATGGCTTTCCAGTGCATCAAAATAAAATCGAAATTGTTTACATGTCTCCATTAGACCTGGTCCCTTGTTTGACTCTTTCATCCTTCTCACACCACCTTCCTTTCCTCCAATCACAATCACATTGTTTCTCTAACAAACTAAAAATCTTTGTGCCTTAGGGACTTTGCACCTGTTGTTCCTCCCTGGATGTTTCCTCCTTTCTCTCCCTAACCCAGGCTCTTTGCATGACTGGCTCTTTCTAACTTTACACATCTCAGCCCAACTGTTACTTCCTGAATGGGGAGTAGTCATCTTCTGGAAAAAACCCTCTGTGGAATCAACATGTCTTACAACCTTTAGAGATCTTTTCACTACATAAAATTTTCTTGCTTTACTTATTGTTTCATAGTTATTTAATACTGATTATTTTTGCAATACTTGTTTCTTTCACTCAGAAAGTGTAAGTGTAAGCAGAGACTTTTTTGGTTCAATCCATTTTACTTTCCCTAGCGAAAGAAATGCAATTTGTATGTTTATGGTGTTTAATAACTTCAAGAAAAGTTTGCCTCTGGGAATAGGAGAGTTTCTGTGAAGTGACACATCCATATTCTTGGAAAGAACAAAACTGAAGGATGGCTCCAAATCCAAAGTGAGGACTTCAAGAGCTGAAACTGGGGACATCTGCCCTTTGTCCAGGAGGTAGTGTTATCATTCGTTTCCCTCTTCTCAGCTCATTTCTATACTGATATCTATTTTTCATGCGCAACTTGGGTTCCTGATCTTTTACTATTTCTGTATATTTTCCTTCCTTCAGAGTTTCTGCTGACTCATTTCTCATAATTTTGATTTACATATAATTCCTCACAGTTAGAGATTGCTCTAAAGCCAAACGGCCATATCAGTATTTTGCTTCTTATTTCACATATTTTAAAATACCTTTATTAACACCAGTACTAATTCCAGTGTTTTAATAACAATTGAAATGTAACTGCTATTAGCTTCTACATGAGTGCAACCAACATGAATATAATACAAGCCACAAATATAATTTTAAATATTCTAGTGGCCATGTTTAAAAGAGTAGAGGAAAACATGTGAAATTAATCAATTAATCAATACTATATTTTATTTTAACAAATATTGGAAAATATTTTTTCAACAGGTAATCAATATAAAGATATTGAGGTATCTTTTATTATTTTATTTGTACTAAGTTCTTGAAATCCAGTATGACTTTACACTGATGGCAGAACTTGCTTTCGATTAACCACATTTCAAGTGCTTGATAGAATATATGGTTGGAGGCTACTGTATTGTGCAATGATCATTCTACGTTGTATCAGATTCTGTTCCACCTGAGGGAAGACTAAGGTTATTCTGGCCTTTTGGCTAGAGTATCCCCAGGGAAGGTGATTGAGAAATATGGCCATCATTAAGATAAATAACAGTGTTCATAGTGTTGCATAGTGTTGAAAGAATGGCAGTGAAGAGAACCTAAGAAATGGATTTGGTCTTATGAAGATAAAGGAGGAAAAGAGAGAGAATCAAGAACCAGGAGCAGAGAGATGGATAGGCTTTAGGGAAATAGCTAGCAAATGGGCCTGAGAGAGATTCTCCACCTTTTCCCTGTCTTCTTTCTCTTCATTCCTTTCCTCATCCCCTCCTACTATTTTCCATAAGATACCTGCCACCATTCTAAGCCAACCCTACCAGGGCCTCCAGAATTTATTATGAACCCAAATAGATACTGATGTGTGTGAAAATGATTAATAAACATGAAGAAAGATGTTTACCTCAGAAAGAAGAATTAAAAAATATATATTAACAAAATACCTGGGAAGAATTTTAAACAAGGGAGGAATATAGTGAAAATACTTTTAGAGTACCACTTGTTTCCGTTAACCCCTTTGTGTACCTCTCAAGTTTTAAATGGCTCAGATTTCAGATTTTGTTTTTAATGGTGAAACAATGATATCATAGGAGAAAAAGACAAGTGTTTTAGTATTTAAAAGTATCATGATGCATTCAAATATAGACTAGTAAAACTGATATTACTACAACTAATCTTGGCTGGCCTCTTGTCTCAACTCTTAGTCCCACTGCTCAATGACAAATTGTCTCTGCACTTTTTCATTCAAATTCCTTAATGAAAAAAAAAAACTTATTGTCCCACTTTTTTGCATTTGGCCAAATCATCACTTGGTGGCCTATTTCTGGATGGACAATTCTTGAGTCAGGTCAACCAGGAGTTCAGCCAGATGTAGTCAAGAGAGACAATGTGACCCCCATAGAGCTGTGGACAAGTGCACATAGCAAATGATATGTTTTTTGGCCTATTTGTATACAGGGCAATGTGAGTGGTCACCAGCTTAGTTTTCTTCAAGGCAATACAGATTTATAGATGACACCATGGGCTGGGGTGGGAGGACACAGGGAGAGTCAGACTGTCTAGCCCCAAATATTGATGCCACTGAAAACCAGCCAAATGTGCTTAGACAACTTACTTGAACTCTGCAAATCTCCAATCTATATCACAGAGATACAAATAGTATCTATATCTTGGTTGTTATGAGGACTGAGAAAATATATGAAAGTTATTTGAATAGAGCCTAGCATGTAAGCTAGTGCTACAGAGTATTACTTTTTGTCCTCTCATTTATGCAGAGCTAACCATATAACCTTGGCACACTGTGCTTTTGTTAATCTTCCCAGTAACTACAACAATGGGTATTGTGATCATCATACCACCTACGAGGCAATCTGAGCTAAGGAAATTTAAGCAACCCGCTTAAAACCACACAGTTAGTAAGTGGCAGGAGGTGGGATGTGAAATGAAGGCTGGCTAATTTCAAAGGACATTTCCTCTGTTTTACTAGAACCATTACTCTTCCAAGACAGCCTATATAGTACAAGAACTGAATGTTAAAAGTCACCATACTTTGGGGAGTTTCATTTCAATGGTATGGGTTGATTATCTCAGAATACATCCTCAGCATCTTATTTGGTTTCCATGAGGCCCCAATTCTAGCCTTGTGTCCTATTCATTTGTATGCTTAGGCTGCCAAAATGCAAGACCTATCACTGATGCTCCTGTACAGTGAGGTCCCACTGCCGTCAAGCCATCACTGATGTGTTGAAAAGGTGTGTTCCAGTTTGCTTTGCAGAGAATGAACTGATGCCTCTTTGGGCCAAGATTGGGCACACTGCTTGAATAACATGGCTGTGGAACCCAATCAAAAAGACCAAGCTCTCACCCCAGGGACCAGGGTGATGGAAGAGCCGGCTGTGTTCCAGCCCTTCTCTGCCTGCACTGTAGTCTTGAAATGGTTTGCATGACTGTGCAGCTAGATCAGAAGCCTCCTGGATTTACAAAATACTTTCTGTCATGCTTTGGCTTTTTAAAAAGAGGGCCAAGCTTTGAACTGTTCCCCCAAAGATAGACTTTGCCTCTGGAGCTTTGAGAAATAAAACACACACCTGTGTAGAAAAGTGTGAATATATCACATTTAAGGGTAGAGCCATTATAAATGTCGGTGCTGTTAAATTCTAAAAATCAGGACTTGGAAGGGAATGCCTCCTCTGCTGATTGCACTGTAACTGGTGCAGCTATAATAGGCTCCAGACACTACTAGAATAGCAGATATCTGTGTGTGACTACAGAGGAATATATAAGAAAGAAAAAGACAGATGGTGTACTTAGGTGCACTTAAGTCTGATTGCATGAGTTGATAATGAATGTTTAAATATGGCACTCCCATAAAATCAGATACCTGTAGACAATACTGGAATAACTACAGACTTGCTAGGGAAAAAAAAAATGAAGTTGTGGATTCTAATTTTTGTTTTTGTCATTATGATTGTCTATTTACTTGTATGGGAATTTTCATAACTTTCTCTGAGCCTTATCATAAAACAAAAAACATAATCAGTACCATAGGAAAAAGGTTCTTCGAAATAAGAAGAAACTTAAAAGATTATCTCTGAAGCTCATGGCCAGTAGGTCAGATGGCAAAGGTCAAACAACTCAGTAACTGAGTAAAAATTAAAAGCCATGTCCCATATATCCCTGCCATTCACTGTTGCCTCACAAAACACCATGCTTTCTCTCCAGGAAGATTGTATTAAAACATTATAAACTGGGGTACCTTGGTGGCTCAGTGGGTTAAGCCTCTGCCTTCAGCTCAGAGGCTGAGGGTCCTGGGACTGAGCCTCCCATCGGGCTCTCTGCTCAGCAGGGAGCCTGTTCCCTGCCCCCCTGTGCCCTCCCCCTGCCTGCCTCTCTGCCTATTTGTGATCTCTCTCAAATAAATAAATAAAATCTTCAAAAAAAAATTATAAACCAAGCAAGAATCATAAAAAACCAAAACCAGCATGGTTCAAAAGGGGATAGTCATCTACCCCCATGTACTGCTTTGATTTACATACTTCATTGGCCCCAAACCAGATTAAGTAGGTTTTTTGAAAAACCTTAATAAAAGTTGAATTTTATAGTTTGCAAATATGCCCTCAATTTTCCCGAGGGGCTCCAATTTTAACACTATTCCTGCATTTGCTGTCCAAACAGTTCTTCAGTGAGATTATTAAAATTACGAAGAATATAAAGGGCAAAATTTTGTTTAGGTCAGACACCAAAAGATGACTCTGGCACCAGGCCTTCCCAGAAAAGGGTGCACACTTCACACGTGCATAGGGATGGCCAGGGTACTGAGGGAGCTAATCCCTATCTGAAATGCATGCTCCCTGCGGAAAGTAGACATCGATCAGAAGCTGTAAATAAATTGGACCTGGCACCTTAAGTGCCTTAAATGTTTGAAGTTAAACCTTAAATCGCATCCTTATTCTTAAAGGAAGCAGGTGAGCCTCCCATCAAAGAGACTGGTGGCATAATCAAGATGAGTAATGTTGCCGGATTTTGCAAGGACTTCACAATCTGAGTAGGAAAGACAGCCCTTGGCGCTGGGAGCACTGAAAGTCCACATGTCACTTATCATGAATGGGAATCTGGATGCTGAAAGATGTACATACTTTAAAATCAAACCGTGCTGACATATATTGGAAACTTTTTGCATGGTGGTGGGAACGATTTCCAGTCACCCTCTCAAAACTAGACCATGTTGGGCTGTTGAAGATTTTGAAAATGGCTCAACAAAAATCAGGGAAAAGGACAGCTGCACATACAACTTGAAATTAGTTACAATTCTTAATTTTTACATTGCATAGTTGTATACACATAACTCTAAAATTACTTATAATTTCCACATGAACAGGGACATTTAGTAAACAAATATTATACAAATGTCAGCTCTCTAGCTTCCAAAGGGTTTCCTTTTTTCAACTCATCAAAATGGCAAGATGACTATTAATTTGTGAGGTTGAGGTGAACACTAATGTTTGGGTACATTCATAACAGACTGCAGGAGAGAAAGTGACGCCATGAGCAAAAAAGAAATTTTGAAAAATTCTGGCAATCAGAAAGCATGTGGAATCGGTATGATGTAGAAATGAGAACAGAGAAGGGTGCCACTGGGTGGCTCAGTTGGTTAAGCCTCCAACTCTCAGTTCTGGCTCAGAACTCAGGATTTTGACATTGAGCCTTGCCTTGGGCTCCCAGCTCAGGGCAGAGTCTGCCTGAAATTCTTTCCCCCTCCTTCTCCATTCCCCTCTTCTCCTTCTCTCTCTCTCTCTCTCTCTCTCTCAGATTAATAAACAAATAAATAAAATCTTTTTAAAAAGAGGAAAAGAAAAGATATTAGAATGGAGAAAATCCTAAGGAAAGAAATTAGAATGGAGAAAATGCTAACTATGGAAGTAAAAGCAGTTCTTGTCATTGTGGACCAGGAGAAAACTCAACTTAGGAGTAAGGTGCAGAGAGTGTAGTCAGTGGGGCAATTATGTCAGTGGGGAGTGTGAAGGCTTGACTATGGAGGAGTTGGTCCAGTTATGCTCCTCCTATGATACACTATAATGGCAACCCCCTTGCAACAAATGACTCACCTAAAAATAAGAGGTGTTCCTGATAAGGGTTCTAGTTATGTGTCAGGCAGATCTGGTACACCAACAAGAGTGTGTTATAATAAAGGAAAAAAGAAGGGTAGTCCAACCCAGTACTGAAAGTGTGAATGCATTGACACAGTTCTTATGCAGAATAAAGACAGTCCTTCTGGCAGTTATTAGGGAAGGGGCAAATCAACACAGTAACTATAAGGGCAGTCAGCTTGCTCATAAATCCAGCCTACTAAATATAGTACCCAGACAGTCCTCTCATACAGGGGAGAGAAAAAAAAGAGAGAAATTACAAAGAAACTCACTTTAACTGAACTTCACATAAGTTACTGAGAAAAAAAAAAAAGTTTAAAAATATAATTTTAAAGGTGAGTTGAAAAGAATGATTTTTCTGGAATGTATAAATGACCAAACTGATTCAAAAGGAGGGAAATAATCTTAACAGACTGAAAATTATAAAAAAAAAATTAAAAGAATCAATATCACATCCTAACTTCCCAAAAAAGGCAATAAACTAAGATATACAGGTGAGAGGCATCAATATGTTATAAGCAAATAAATCCCTTATTTATGTAAAAACAATCACAGATCTTAGGATACAGTGCAGAGTTTCTCAATGTATTCTATAAAGCTAAGATAATCCTTACACCAACACTGGAAAAAGATGGATTTTTTAAAAAGATGAAAGATAACTACTGTCTAATCACACCTATAAATATATAGGCAGAAATTCTAAATTAAAATTTAGCAAACTAGATTCAATAACTTATTAAAATGCCATTTCATGATTGAGTATAATGTGACCAAAATTATTTTAGAAAGGGAGATGTCCCTTATATATTAAGTTATAACTGGTCTATCCTTGTGAGCTGTATAAATATTATATTATTTTCTACCTTTGCCATGATGTAAAGAAGTTTGGGAGACCCTAGTTTAGCCCAAAATGCTTGATGCATAATCATATGTAAAGCACAACTTCATTTATGTTAGAAAATGTGTATGTGCCATGCAAATGCATGTGTGTGTTTAAAAATAGTAAAATATCTGAAAAGATAATACTGGTATAATAGCAATTGTTACTCTGAGGGAATCATTCTATTTTTACTAAATGTTATGTCCCTGCACATAGCATAATCATTATTATATAAAAGTTTCTTTGTTAAACAGATAAATTATATAAGTTTAGTTGGCGTAAACCACAACTTTCACTTTTTTTATAAATATCTGTGGTTTGAATATTTTTAAGTGGACTTATATTTAATTGTATTAAAATGACATATTAAAACTATAAATGTATGTACACCTACATACACTCATGCAAGAGTAAAGCTATTATTTCCCAATAGTTATTCATTAATAAATATTTGTTGAGAAAGTATTATGTGCCAGGCATTGCAGCAGATGCTCAGGCCACCAGTAATCTGGTGAATGATTTTTATCTACTTCCTCCCATCAAAAGGGTAAATAAAAAACATTCACATAAAGGAGAAAACAGTATACATTTATAGCCTTGCGAACAAAACCAACAAAATAGATTTCAAATTTAGCGTGCCCTCTTTCTCTTTCTCTCTATATATACACATACATATATATATACACACATATATATTTGATAATTATGATTATTTAAACCTTTATTAATCCATCAAACTGATTGACCACTTAATCTATGTCAGATAGTTTGTTAAGAGAAATCTATTGAGTTTTATAAAAATTAAAGTTCTCCTAGTTATATTTTCCTATATGTATATGATGGAAATTCACAAAAATCATTTAGGAAAGTGAGTATTCATCGTTCTTCATAACTGGACAAATTCACTGGCGTATACATTAGGACTTATTGTTAAAAAACAACATGAGTCAATTCTAAAAAGGATGATAAACTCTTTATTATCTATATAAGCAAGAAAAGGGCAAAACTATCTAGCAAAGGAGAAATGGATCAAAGAACATTGAGTTTGAAATCAAATTGACCTGATTGCAAAGACTGTATTGCATGTGAGTGTACTTCTGGAGTGCAGAATTTAATATACTGCTAAGGGTATAGAAGGGTGTGCCAATATGCCACTAGGAGGGCTCGTGGAAGCTTGGAGAATGTTATGATGCACATTAAGAGAAGTAGAAGTAACTGTAACTCTTAAGGCACACCATGGAAGGAGAGCTCAAAAGGCTCCAAGAAGTGAGCATGTTTGAGCAGAGGTAAGTCTGAAAAACCTACTGGGTGATTATCTGCCATGGTCCAGGCTGTAAACACTTTGTTTAACAAATTAGTAAAGTGTTTACTGGAGAGAAGGGTATCAGCATCACTGAGAAGAACCTCAGTGATGGTTCTTCTCTGAGGACTAATCTTGATATTTGGAGCTATTACACAATTGGCTTCTTATTAGCATTGAGAATGGTAGGGTCTCAAAAAAAAGAAGCCAGACGGCAATGCTTAATTTTCAGAAGCCAAGGGGTTGTAATTATCATAATGAACAGCAGGGTTGGCTTTGCAGCCAGGGGGGCCTGACCTGTAGAGAGCTGTGAATATTGTAAATAGAATAATAGCCAAAAACCTAGCCCATGATCCCTATTAACAAAAGGAAAGATCAGATGATCAGGAGATTGAAAGGAACCACCCAGTCAAAGTCATGATCTCTTGCACAGCTTCTAAATAGAAGCCAATTTTCATCTCTGGAATCTAGTGACTGAAGAAGAGGCCAGATCTTCAGGAAAAAAGATCCTAGAAAAGTATGGCAAGTATAAAATTTCTCCAATACTTCCCCTAGGTGCCTTCAGCCATTTACAATGGGTGGAGGGTGGGGGAGGGAATACTCAAATATTTCAAGAATAGAGGATTCAGATTAACATTGAAACCTGGGATTCCAGGTTTCACAACTTCCTTGGTGAAGCTGAAGCATACAGCAGCCAAATAATAAGTGGCATTTTGGCCCTGGCTTGGCTCACAGGATGTCTAGTGGGTCCAAGAACCACCCAGTGACCATGACCCAGTCCCTGAATATTTAATTGGACTTGACATACTTAGCTATTATGTTCCATATTGGCTGCTTTGCTTGTGGAATAAGAGCTATTGTAGTAAAGATGGCCAAGTAAAGCTTCTGAAACTGAACCTCTCTCTCTTGCCAAAATAGCTACTGAAAAAAAAGGGGGGGGGACAGAAATTAGTGCCATCTAAAGACCTAGAGAATACAGAGTAGTGGATCTTATCATATCTTCATTTAACTTACAAGTATACCTTATAAAAGTCAGATGAATTCTGAAACATATTAGTAGGTTACTGCCAATTTAATTGAGTAATAGAACCAGATGTGGTATATTTGCTAGAAAAGATTAAAATAGTCTCAAATAGGGGCACCTGGTTTGGCTCAGTCAGAGGAGGGTGCAACTCTTGATCTCAGAGTCCTGAGTTTGAGACTCACACTGAGTGTAGAGATTACTTAAACAAACAAACAAACCACCTCAAGTACATGGCATTCAGCTGTTGATCTGGTGAATGATTTTTATCTTCCCTCCCATCAAAAGGGTAAATTAAAAAAAAAAAAAACACTTTCTCAAAAAGGAGATTTATAACCTTGTCCCAGAGCTATGTGAAAACTCTCCTATGTTCTGTCAGAATACAGAGTGGATAAAACTGGACTATCTCAACATACCTCAGAATATCACACTTGTCCATTCTATAATGACATCATGCTAATTGGGATGAATGAGCAAGAAGTGCAAGTGTATTAGAAGCCTCAGTAGGACACATGAATGAGAGAATAGGAATGAATATGATAAATATTCAGGGGACCAATATATCAATGAATATTATAGGATTCCAGTGATCTGGGACATGGTGCAACATAAATTCCGAACTAAAAGAGACAGGTGATTATATTTTCTACCTGTGATGAAAGAAGCACAATCTCATGATATCTTTAGGTTCTGGAGACAGCCAATACCACGCGTGGAAACAATGCTCAAATCCATCTCCTGGATGACTCAAAAGGCAGATGTATTTGAGTCGGGTCCAGAGCAGAAAATGTCACTTGGATCATATGATCTGGCCAACTCTCTAACATAAATGGTATTGGTGCTGAAAAAGACACGGTGTGGAGTTTATGTTAAGTTTAAGGGGTGAAGGTTTTGGCTCATTACACCCAGTAAAACACCCAGACAAGACAAAGATGCTACCCAAAATAGAGAAAAATTTAGAAAGGGTAGCATAGGGAAGAAATTATGAGGTACTTCTTCAGGAAATAAATGACAATGTACTTTGGAGTCGCTTACGAGCATATAAAAACCTCATTATTTTGGATGAGTTAGAAAATTTCAGAACTTCAGTTTATTTATCTGAAAAATTGTATGGATTTTTGAAACACAGTGCTAGTGGAAAGAGCACAATTTAGTTATAAAAGTCAGACAGAATCCTGCCTCCATGAGGATTCAAATTAACTACTATGTTATACCATAATATCACAAACTATCGCATTATTTTTTTGAAGCCTCTATAAATACTCAGCATTGATATGGTGATCCCAAACAAGCAAATGTGGAATCCAAAGTTTGGGGAAGTTAAGTAACTAGACAAATTCACAGAGTTGATATCATTTGAATGGTTCATTGTTCATATAGTTGTTCAACTTCCTTTCTTGCTGAGAATCCATTCTTGATGATTGGAGAATAAATCCTACTCATCAATTTGCCATGATATGTTTGACTGTGTATATTTCAAGCTCCACTAAATGCTTTCAAAATCACAGAAAAATAGGGATGCCTGGGTGGCTCAGTTGGTTACACATCTGCCTTTGGCTCAGATCCTGATTCCAGGATCCTGGGATAGAGTCGTACCTTGGGCTTCTTGCTAGGTGGCGAGCCTGCTTCTCCCTCTGTCTCCCGCTCCCCTTGTTCTTTCTCTCTCTGACAAATAAATAAATAAAATATTTTTAAAAAGTCACAGAAAAATAACTTCTATATATTCATTTCTTTATTAACCAAGACACATGGGCTCTGCTTCCTGATTTGTCTTGTTCTTGGTAATTATGTGTGTGGGGGGTTACTTTCAACACCAATGATAGTAGCAGCAATAGTAACAATAACACCAAATGTGCTGAATGCATTTGTGTGCAAGCTACTGTTCAAAGGAATTTTCATGTATAATTCATTTATTCTTCAAAATATTATCAGAAGTAGGTACAAATAACATACCTACTTAATATTTGGAAAAATTGAAAGCAGAGAGCTTTAAAAACTGATTTGAATTCATATATCCAGAAAGTGGCAGTAATAGATTTTGAACTACTATCCAGCAGCTCTGACCATATTCACAAACACATGGTATATAGCAGAAATGACTGCCAAACCAGGTAAAAACCTAACTCAAAGAAATTCCAAATAAACTCCCCGTTTTCTTTAAGTGGTTGTGCTAAAGCAGCTAACACTTGGAAGATAAGGATTTGGAGTGTTGTATATGGTGATTGCAAAAAGACTTTCTATTTGACAATAAAACTAGAGTTTACTTTATCTGCTCTTCAGACGGTACTGCTGGGTTAGAGTAGTGGGATCAGCATTATGTTGAAAAAAGGTCAAGAAATTTGTACCTTATTCCCGGTTTTGCTATTAATAGCTGTGGAACCATAAGGAAGTCATTTAATCTTATGTGACCAAATTATCTCCTGTGTAAGTAGCTATCAATACTACTACCTCTCAGGACTGTTTTAATGATTAAACAGCCTAATGTTTGTAAACCATGTATACAGTGTCCCCTCATCCCTTACAACAAACAAGCAAAAAGCAAGCAAACAAAAACATGAATGATTTCTCAGGTTGTTGGAATAACTGACCATATGTCTGTAGGGCCACAAAAAGTTAACTTTAAATAGTCAGACATTGACTGAGATTTTGGTCCTTAGTGACATCGCTGGGCAGTTGTAATAGTCAGAAATATGCATAAAGATTTAGATGTGGAAAGGGATTACAGTTTCTGCTTTTTATAGTTTTGTAGGATTTCCCAGAATACCTCTTTTCATGTCTATAATGAATTAAACACCAGACCTTTTTTTTTTTTTTCCATTCATTTCTTCTCATATCAGCATCATTTTTCTTCGGAGAAACACCAATCAGCTCCTCTTAGCACATGGAATATTTATGGCTAATGGGATGGCTAATCTTGCTTTTAGCTCCAATGGTGGCAATTTGAGTAGGGCAATAGAGGTGACCCATGTCTGACCAGTGGGAGAATCACATGCCTGTGGCCATGTGATTGGTCCAGAGATGGACATATGATCGAAGTCAGGCCAGTCAGAGTCAATAAAAGTCATTCTGGACTTCTTTTCAAACTACTAGGGAAGAAACATACTTTCCCTACTGGGTAGGATAGGATATTAATATAACCTTGGAGCTGCTGGCAACTATCTTGCTATCATGAGTGAAGACTGCCTGACAGTGGAACCAATCCAGATGAAAACATAGTTAAGAGATGGCTGAAGATTGAGTCCTAAGGATACCATTGATTTCCTGTGGATCCATCTGTTTCTGAAGCCATAATATGACCAAAATTCTCAGTTACTGGGGCCAACACATTATCATTTTTCCTCTAAACTAGTAAAATTGGTACTATATCACTTGCCACTAAACAATACAAAGATAGTTATTCTCTTGAATTCCAAGTGTTGGAACTGCCAAGCACATTTAAAATGCTCAGCACCATTGGCAGCAAATATTCCAAGCTTTTTAGACTGCTCAGCTATACTTTCCATGCCTGTTTCAGTTGAGTGCTTGCTCTCAAGATCTAACCAGTGAGCAGCTTTGTCCAACTTCAGGTCTCGCCTCTCTGTCTTTCCCTTAAGAATCTGAATATAGCATTTGAGCTCTTTATAACAGAATGGCAAGATTGTTTTGCATAAACACACATGACTTCCTCCAACTCATTCCCAAATGAGTCCTCTCCATCAGTGCATAGAGATGCCCATGGCATATGGCTCCAACTACACTATTACATTCACTCCCTACAGAGAATCTCTGGGTCAGCTCCGGGAGACAGTAATTACTCCTTGCATGGAAGTAGCTGTTTATCACTCAGGGGCTTTTGTAATTGATGTTTCTTACACCAGTGTTTCTTTCTTTTTAGAGATGCCTCAGAGAGCTGCAGACTAAGTTCTTTAGGTAACATTTGCTTTTCTTTTTTGTTTGTTTGTTTGTTTATTTATTCAGTTTTTTTAAGCAAATATCATCTTATGATGAATTTGGTCTATTATCACAAAGACCCTGAATTCATGTCAGATTTATTGCCTTGATAATGATAGATAACCTCTTGAAAAGAGTCATTGGGTATTTTGGAAAAAGGAACCATATTTAATTATTTACAATTATAACATTATCTTCTGAAAGTGCAAGTAGCTCTTTAGCATGAATATCAAAAAATTAGTATTGTAGGTGAAGCACTTACTCTCTTTGGCTTTGAAGACTCACCTTTTCATTTTTTTTTAGGCAAAATACCATGCAGCCTCAAAATATTAACACAAGTGGGGCTCCTAGGTGGCTCAGTGGGTTAAAGCCTCTGTTTTCAGCTCAGGTCATGATCCCAGGGTCCTGGGATCGAGCCCCGCATCGAGCTCTCTACACGGTAGGGAACCTGCTTCCCCCTCTCTCTCTCTTTTTTTTTTTTTTTTTAAAGATTTTATTTATTTATTTGACAGACAAAGATCACAAGTAGGCAGAGAGGCAGGCAGAGAGAGAGAAAGAGAGAGAGAGGAAAGCAGGCTCTCCGCTCAGCAGAGCGCCCGATGTGGGACTCGATCCTAGGACCCTGGGATCACGACCTGAGCCGAAGGCAGCGGCTTAACCCACTGAGCCACCCAGGCGCCCCTCCCCCTCTCTCTTTGCCTGCTTCTCTGCCTACTTGTGGTCTCTGTCAAATAAATAAATAAAATCTTTAAAAAAATATTAACACAAGAAAATATCATTTGTTTCCACTGCTTTGGAATACTGCATTTGGCATTCCACAGACTTGAGACTCATAATAACCATGCAAGCTGAAATTACCAGGGCAGCTTCTTAGTTGGCCTAATATGAATGTAGAAGAGGAAGTTTGAAGCATGTGCCCATCTGATAGGGGACCTTATTTGAAGAACATTATAGCTAAATTGGAGAGAGCATAGGGCAACAGAAATGATAAATGGAATGGAAGGGATTACTGAACATACGAGAAGAGATTAAGAAAAATGGGGTTGTTTAGTCTTAAAAGAAGATGAGTCTGAGGTGAATTGATTGAGGAATTTGAGCTAGCTAAGGGCCACAATGCAATTAAGTTTGATCCATTGAAGGTGTACCTTTAAGCAGAAATGTATGAAAGACGAATTAAAGGACGCTTATTTTACAGAAAGTGTGGTGATAAGCAAAGAAATAACTTGTAAGTTCTAAGCTAAAATAAAATTGTATTATCATACTTAAGAAAATATTTGTACTAGCTAATGAAGCCTAATATAAGCAAATGAGAAAGACAATGGGGATAAGCATACGAAGACATGGACTTTTTTTTAGAAGCAAAAACACTTCTATATCTTATTTTCTACTTATATTAAAATGCAATTAAGATTTTTGGGTTGAATTCTTCTTTATTCACATGTTATCTAACTGACTTTTGTGACTTGGTTTTCTAATTTTTAAAGAAGCATCAGTGTGAATATTTGCACTGTATTTTTTTTTTTAAGATTTTTAAATTTATTTATTTGAGAGATAGAGAGAGCATGAAGAGAAAGGAGGAGCAGGGAGAAATGGACTCCCCACTGAGCAGGGAGCCCAATATGGGACTCATTCCCAGGACCCCGAGATCATGACCTGAGCCTAAGACAAGCGCTTAACTGACTGAGGCACCCGTGTGCCCTGCACTGTTTTATTAGATATAAAATAACTAAATAAAATGTATAACTCTGCCATTTGATGTATGTATAAAATACTTGTTATATATGTAAATTGTATATTTACCAAAACCTCTTCCCAATATAAACGTGACCAAACACAGTTTTGAGAAAATATATATGTTGTAGAAAGCACTTTGTAAAGTATTCAAATAATTTACTAAAATCCTCTCTATTTTGTTCTAAAACAGCACAGAATAGCAACCAAAAGTACATAAAATAAATGAAAATATTCAAAGTAGTTGTGATGGGAAGAAAAATCAAGAACATAAAATGTATTGAGGAAAAAAGGCTAACTCATGTGAACTTAATATTATAGATTGCAAACTTTTTTTTTTAAGATTTTATTTATTCATTTGACAGACAGTGATCACAAGTAGGCAGAGAGGCAGGCAGAGAGAGCGAGAGGAGGAAGCAGGATCCCTGCTGAGCAGAGAGCCCGATGCGGGACTCGATCCCAGGACTCTGGGATCATGACCAGAGCCAAAGGCAGAGGCTTAACCCACTGAGCCACTCAGGTGCCCCTAGATTGCAAACTTTTTAAAGTTTTCTCTAACCAAATGGAAAAAAGCAAAACAAAAACCTGAGAGTTATACAGCATAGCAAATTCAGAATAAAAACAGACAAACCAATGTGGAAAAGAACAATTACTCTTGACATTATGGCCAAATGAATATGTTTTCTGGATGCTGTTCTAGAGAGTGAATGCCACTATCATAAAGAGCAGGTTCCTTCACAACATGCCCAGCAATGTGCACATGATAATTTTCATGTGACTATTTTAGTGCTAATCAGTGTAAATATTTGGCATAAAACCAGAACATTACACAACAAATGCAGTTCTAATGAGTATTGTATAAACTGGTCAAAATACCCAATTATTTTTTTGAATGTAAATAATATATTCTATTCATTAATTTAATCAGCCATTCTACCAATTCACATTGAGCGTGTGTCATTTTCCAAGATTTAATTAATTCTCTAATATGTGTAGAAATAAAATGTGGTCCTGTTCCTTTAGTCACTTCTGCTTCTGAATTTAATGGAATATCTGATATAGGACTAAATTTCTTGACAGACCAACTATAAAATCTGAACTGCCTTCAGCTCAGGTCGTGATCTCAGGGTCCTGGGATCGAGTCCTGCATCAGGCTCTCTGCTCAGCAGGGAGCCTGCTTCCTCCTCTCTCTGCCTGCCTCTCTGCCTACTTGTGATCTCTCTCTGTCAAATAAATAAATAAAATCTTTAAAAAAAAAAAACAGAGAAAAGAAAAATATTACTTTAGGATACTAAAGAACAACAAAGGTGATCAGGAATTCACAGGGAGACTTCTAAGAGTCTAAAAAGCTAAATCAAAGTTAAGCAGTTTTATAGAACTTGGGAAACAAAAATGAAATTCAGAGTTATAAAAGAGAAGCCTAGGTAAATGATTCAAGTTTTCTTGAGAGCCTGGAAGAGCTATACCCTGGGAATCAGGGCAAATATTAATAAACAGGCCTTGACTAAAGAGGTGACATGATCCTATTCAAATTATTGTCTAGGAGAACAATAAATTTGATGATAAATATCATCAAAACTTTTAAAATTCTTATGCAATATATAAAATTCAATTAAATAAATGCTATAAAACAAAAGATCAAAAACAAAAATAAAAAAATATATAGGAAAAAGACCTTGGTTAAAACGGTTATTAAAAATTTTCAAAAGAAACTTCAAGACAACTAAGATTAATGTGTTAAAAAGAATAAAAGATGAAAAATACTGAAATTAAACTAAGTATATGAGAAGAAATCAAGTGGAAATTTGTGCTAAATAAGAAGTAAGCAGATATTAAGAGATTAATACATTTTTTAAAATAGAAAATTAAACACAGTAAAAGATAAAATTAGAGAATGGGAAACTAGAACAGTAGAAAATATCCAGATTGGGACAGAGCAAAAAAAAAAAAAAAAGCAAAATAAAAAAAGAACATAACAGACCTTCAGATAACAATAAATATGTCTCAAGTACATTTATCTTGAGTCCCAGAGTAGGAGAGAGAAAGAGAGAGAATGGGGCTAAGATATTTTTTGAGCAGATACTGACATTTTTCAAAACCAACATGACGCCTGGGTGGCTCAGTTGGTTGGACGACTGCCTCCGGCTCAGGGCGTGATCCTGGAGTCCCGGGATCGAGTCCCGCATCAGGCTCCCAGCTCCATGGGGAGTCTGCTTTGCTCTCTGACCTTCTCCTCGCTCATGCTCTCTCTCACTGTCTCTCTCTCAAATAAATAAATAAAATCTTTAAAAAAAAAAAAAAAACCAACATGAGATATTAAGCCACATATTTTAAGAGTTTAGGGAAACAATAGCTGGATAAATATAAAGAAAGATATATCTAGGAACATGATAGTATAATTTTTTTAAAAACAAAAGGTAAGGACAAGTGGAAAACTTATAGGCTAAAGAACAAAAGACACACTATTTCAAAGGAAGAGCCATACAGATAAAAAATATAGTTGGATTTTTTAAATAGAAATGGTGAATCCAGAAAATGATGGAGTGACTTTTAAACTGCTAAAAGAAAATAATTGCCAACCTGGAATTCAAATGCCACCAAAAATGTGCCCCCAAAATAGAGATAAAGTAAAGGTATTAATATTCTATTGTGGGTGGAACATATTACTACATATGTGATGATGTAAATAAATTATAAATTTATAATCATCTTAAAGTTTATAGATTGGAAGTCTAACACCAATCTCAATTGACTACAATCAAAGTGTTTGGCAAGGCTAATTTTTTTTTTTTCCCTAAAGACGCTAGAGAAGAATCTATTCCTTACCTTTTCAAGATTCTAGAGGTCACATAAATTTCTTGGTTCTAGGCCCTCTTGCTCCATCTTCAAAATTAACAACAATGGGCCAAGTCTTCTCACACTGCCATCCCTTTGGTTCCATAAAGTTGGGAAAGGTTTTCCACTCCTAAAGATGCATATGATTAGATTGGACTCTCTGGATAATCTATGATGATCTTCTCATTTTAAGGTACATAACCTTAGTAACATTTGCAAGGTCCCTTTTGTCATGAAAGGTAACATATTTCAACATATTCACAGGTTCTGAGGATTAGGTGTGAACATACATGAGAGCCATTATTCTATCACACAAACAAAAACTTTGAAAATCTATTGTCAGCAGACATTTACTAAAATAAACACTAAAAGGAGTTCTTCAGGAAGATGGAAAGTGATTCTAATATTAACTATGATAATGCAGAAATAAATACAAATCATCAAAAAGGGTAAATATATGGGTAAGCATAACAGTTTAAAGTTACAGTATCTTGAGGAATTGAAATACATATAGAATTCAGTGATCTGCAGGAGTCAGCTAGCATTGGCTAACAAGAACTTACTGCTAAATTTTCTGTAATTCTGGAAGGTGGGCTGTTAAGCTCATAAGAAGTAGTAAATAAAACTCAACACCTCTTATTTTACTACATTTTATTTTATCCATGCTGCTGAGATTATTTATGTCTACTAAATATATATGATGAAAATAATATATATAATAGTGTACATATGTACAATTTTTAAATGATTTATTTATTTACTTTAGAAAGAGAGAGACAGTACACTTAAGTTGTGGGAAGGGTAGAGGCAGAGAATTTTCAAGCAGACTCCCAGCTGAGCATGGAGCTGGATGCAGGGCTTGATCCCATGACCATGAGATCATGACCTGAACTGAAACCAAGAATCAGATGCTTAACTGACTGAGCCACCCAGATGCCGCCAAATGTACATATTTTTCCAACATACATTCCATGATGCCTGTTGTAACTTAGAATTAGCTGTCATGAGAGTATCTCCATCATGAAGATTGGCAAATATTATAGATCAGGGTTTAATTTATTGTTTTTGTTGATTGTCTCAAAAGCAACCAAAGATGTTAATTATGCAGATTAACTGTTATCCAGTTTAGTAAAGAAGTTGCTCACATCAATGTGTCAAGCTGACATTTAACTTCATTATCTTCATTGCCTCACACATATTAATATAACTAAGATATGAGCCCATTTATATCTACTTACTCATCAAATTCATCAAATTCAACCACACTCTAAGTAAGGATATAAGATTTTTAAAAATCCAACATGAGCATCCTGTGACAATCAATTGGCTATTTGGAATTTATAATAGAAAGGATTGTATACACACACACACACACACACACACACACACACACGGTGTTAATTTTTTTTTTTTTTTTAATCTAGAAGAAGTATAGCAAACTAATACATGTGTATATGCATACATTTTCCTCAGATAACCAGTTGCTAAATACTCATTGGTACATACTGAATTAGGTTCAAAATATAGTAGTAGCACAAAAGGTGATGTTAAGTGTTATTACTTGCAATTTCTGAGAGGCAGTAAAAGTGATTAATTATAAGGTCAAGAATACAAGTTGTAATATCTAGGGTTGCCACTTAAAGAACAGTAAATAATGACTTAATAGAATGGAAGAGGATAACCAAAATAGATACTCCTACCCCGAAAGAGTGAGATATTTCATCTATTTATGTTTCATGCAATTACTGATATACTTGAGATTAAAAGGATCATCTCATTATTTGTTTATTTAGTCCAACTAATTTTATCTTTTTTCAAAAATTTTTATTTTCTCTGTGTATCTGGTTAGAGTCTTAACAAAACTGTTAACATTTCTATATGTAGATTTGTAGCCTGACTTTTCAGAGCATGTTATATTGCATGCCATTAAATATTCTTTGAAACATCATTTTTAATGGCTACATAAAAACCTCATTATATGTACTATTATTTATCCTCTTTCTTATTGGTTGATATTTTCTTTTTTTATGAGCTATTATGGGTAATGCTATGAGGAACATCCTTTTCCACACATTCTCTGGCAAATCTCAGATTATTCCCATGGGGTAAATTTTTAGGAATAGAATAAAAGGGTATGAATTGTTTTAAGCACTTCATACATATTGCTAATTGACTTTCAGAAAGGTTGTGCTAATTTATTCTCCCTGTAGTGGTTAAAGGATGTTCCTTTCTCACTATGGTTTCTTTAACATTGAATATTACTACTTAAAAATACCTTTGTCAATTTTTAAAATTGAAAATGTAGATCTTATTGCCATTTGATTTGAATTTCTTAGGTTATTATCAAGTTGAAAAATATTGTGAATTTATTAGCCATTTACATATCTTCTGTGAATTGTTGGTTCAGGTCACTTGCCTTAATTTCCAAAAGCCTTTTTCCTTTTTAAAAATGTCCCCATACTTTCATTATGAGCAGTTGATTTACGGAACTTTGTATGCCAATATTAATCAATTCATTAAGTATTTACTAGGAATTCCTGACTTTAAGACTTGTGAAGGATAGAAAAAAATATATAATACCCTAAGGTATCCTTAGGGTTAGTGGGTAGCTATCGATTTATCAGATAACCTAACTCAGTTCATGGTAGAGTATATGACTAAGAATGAAATGCCTATCATAGACAGTAAGTGTACAACCCAGGAAATACTAGTAATTGGCAAGTGGGGTGTGCCTTGAGCCTTGAAGGAAGAATAATGTGTACACTGAGGGAAGCAAGTTGAAAACAAGTGGAATAAAGACAGAATATATATGTATGGGTGAGTAGAATGAGTGGGATTTGTGGGATGATATTTTTAGCAGATGAATTGATGCCAACATTAATTGAGATGATTGGTAGCATTAGACATGTGATTTAGTATCTAATGATTTATACTCCCTTTCTATTCAAAATTTACTTTAAGATTCTTTATTGGGGTGAAAGACAACAATAATAAAAAGGAAGACAGTGATGACCACAACAAGAGAAGAAGACAGTGTGCCCACCAGAGGGGGTGTCATCTGCAAGTTATTTTAGTGTCAGCACTAATAAGGTTGGCTGGGGAGGATCCCTGAAATAGATACCACACACACTAAGACATCCTTCAAATGTATGAATCAAATAAGTGATTGGATATACCTCTTCCTACTCTAGAAAGAGAGAATTTTTACAGACTTCTCTTGGGAATCACAGGGTTTTTTTTAGATTGCGTAAACAATTTAACAATTTCCTTCCAATAATTCCTGTTCTTTTTAAGACAGACAGCAAAATAGTTATAAATGTTCACATTATAAAAAAAATAATCAAAAGCAATCACTTTGGAGCTTCCTCTTAACTCGTACTGAACTTGTCCTCCAGCTATAAAAAACAAGGAAACTGTTCAAAATGGGAGAAACGTTGGAAAATAAGTAGTGTAGGACAGAGGGAGAAACAAATGATGTGAGTGCTACAATTGTCTGTCAATTTCACTCTCTACGTGAAAGTGCTTTTCTGTACTTTTGTTCAAAGAGAGGCACTAGCACCCAACTAGTAGAACACTATAGTCTCATTGGTGAATGGAGAAAACAAACAAACAAACAAACAAAAACCACAGTGGGCCTATTAAAATGCTAAATCAAAAGTTATTGCTGTTCCTCTCTCACTTATGGCTTCCCACCTTAGGAAAAAAAGCATCTATTGGGCACTCAATGTTTCACTCTAAACCATTACCTCTTCTATTTTCTTTCCCCCTGGTTTACTCATCTCAAAGTACCCAAGCTTCTGAATGTCCAAGTTTTTGCTCAAACAAGCCAGGCTCTTTCCCTTATTTTCTTATTTCCTTTTCCTGGAATTCTCTTCATAAGACCCTCCACCTCCCTGCCACCATATATACATGGATTTTTTTCTCTTTCCTTCATTCAGGTCTCTGATTATTACCTGTGCAGATAGACCCTCCATGGGCATCATTTATAACTTTCCTCCAACTCTCATTTTCTGCCCCACTTCTTATCTCATATTATTTTCTTCATAATTGATATTGCCTTGGGACATATTATTCCTTTATTTATTGAGTATCTCCCTTTAGCAATAATTAAGCTTCATGAACTCAGAAATTTGTCTATTTTTCCCAAGGCCTGGTACATGGTAGTGTTCAATAAACACATACTGAATGAACAAATGTCTGAAGAGAATTCCAGGCAGGAGGAACAGTAAATGTAGGCTTTCTAGGAGACTTAAGAGAGAGGGTTTTATTTAGCTGAAAATGAAATGCCCAGAAATATCAGTATGCACAATGATGTGGAGTGAGGCGTAAGAAAACAATTTCTGATCAGTTTGGCTGCAGCATGGGGGATCTGAAGGACAGCATTAGAAGACAAGACAAATCAAGTGGAGGAGATCCTTGAATATGACCTTGGTTATATGTTTGTTGAATTTTTTAATATTCCTAGAAATCTACAAGAGTGAGTGATACTGAAGTCCTTTAAGAAATGGGACAATTTGCTTAATGTAATATTTCCAGAGGTCAACTGGGCATCAGAGAGAAGGAAGCTACCTGAAAGCAAGGTAGCTCCTGAGAGTTGCAAGGGTCCAAGCCAACAAACAGGGCACCGTGAGGACTGGCTCACAGTCATAATAATATTGAGCTTCAGTGATCAAAAAGAAAATCACTAAAATAGGACACTTTTTATCTTGACTGTTGCTTGCCAAGCATCCTCTGTGAATTATCAAAGGGCTACATAAAAAGAAGGTTGAAATATATTATTACCCTTGCAGGACACCTATTATAGTGAACGATTGATTTCTCCTCTCCAACCCTCAGGGACATTGTGAGCTCAGTACAGGGACCTAATAGAAACTTCTGTGAAAGTGCTCCAAATCCATTTGGCTGAGTCTTTTAAAAAAGAATGAAGTAAGCTAGTGACCTTTGTGCATTATTAGAATTAACAGCCCTTAACATACAGATTGTCCCTCATTTCCAACTTCATTCTCAACAATTAGTGATTTCATTTTTCTAAGAGGCAGGCCCCATTTTACAGATGGGGAAATTAAGGCCACAGAAATTAATCAATGAAGCTTGAAGTCAGAGTTAGTCAGGAACTGGGACATGGCATGTTTTTATTTTCTTAATCTATGAAGTCATGTTGGCTCAATTTTCCCATTAACATAAAATTCCTGTGTATTCACTTGAACTAGAATATGAAACACATAATTTTCAAAAGGGTCATCAACATTTGGTGACATCTAGTTATCAATAATCAGAAATTTTGTCATTAAAGGGGGTGCCTGGGTGGCTCAATTGGTTAAGTGTCTGACTCTTGATTTCAGCTCAGTTCGTAATCTCAGGGTCATGAAATCAAGCCCTGTATTGGGCTCTGCTCTGGGTGTGGAATGTCCTTAGGATTCTTTCTGTCTTCCCATTCTCTTCCCCTCCCTACCCCCTGCTTGTGTTTTCTTTTTCTCTCTCACTCTCAAAAAAAAAAAAAAAAAAAGGAATTTATATCATTTAGGACAATGACAAGCTGCTAAAAATGATAACCATTAAGTAACAATAAAAGTCGCCTATTTAATGCTTTTAAATTTCCAGACTTCCACATCAATTTATTTGCTATATACCTATAAGTTTAGGAAAGATAGACATTCTTATTCTTATTTTTAAAGCAGGTTAAAAAGACACTTATCTGATTACTTCTCAAGTGTTTAGAAGTCTGCACACTATACTTCATTCATTCATTCAATAAGGCATTCATTTTTATTTATTCACTTAGGAAACATTTGTATCAACCATGTGCCAAACATCCAATAGACAAAGATACACTTTGATAAATAAGGTAGACAATCTTAGGCCTTGTAGATCTCACATTTCAGTAGAGGAGGGGGCAATAAACAAGTAAACAAATGCATGAACACTGTATGAGGTGACAGGAGGGAATTAGATATAATATTCTTTAAAAATCAGCAAAGTCCTTCTTAGTTAAGAAAATCAGGGACAAACTCTCTGAGAAGATCATGTTTAAAGTTTAGACTAACATGGAGAAGACAAGAACCTTGCAAAGCAGAAGTGAAGGCATTTCCAGGCAGATGTGGTTTTATGTATGAATATCCTACAGAAGGAAACACTTAAATATCTCTGGAGCAGAGGATCATTAGCATAGGGGAGGCTGTAGGAGTGAGCAGGCGCCATATAATTCAAATTCAGGTTATGATAAGGAGTTGACTTTATTCTAAATAAGATAGGAAACCACTGGAGGTTTTAAGCAGATGAGTGTTCAGAATCATGGGTTAAGAAAAAGCATGCTAACTATATTATTGAGGATAGATTGAGGAGTTGGGGGGTTAGAGAGTAGAGTGAAAACACAGAGCCATTAAGGGGGAAGCTTTCACTGTGTCCTAGGTCAAGAGTGATAGTGGCGCTGAGAGTAAAGATGAACCAGTCAAAATGTATTTTTAGAGGTAGAACCGACAGGAATTTGATTTGATACTGGACAGGGAAAGAGAAGGAATCATGGATGACTTCCAGTCTCTGACATCAGCAACTGATAGATGGCAGAGCCCTTTATGATAATGAAAGGGGGAGGGGAATCCAGGATATATGAGGCAACAAGTGTTCAGGCTTGAGTAGACAAGTTTGGGGTGCCTGGGTAAAAACAGAAGAAAAAAAAAAAACAAGTTTGTAACTGGATATTCAGATCTAGGACTTGGAGGGGACGCTACTCTTGATAATATGGACCTGAAATTTATCTATGTAAAAATAGCACCTAATGTCATGGGAATGGAGAGCATTTACTAAGAGAGCATAAGAATGAGAAAATAAGGGGGGGGGGACAAGATGGCGGGGTACTAGGAAGAGGCGTCTTTTCAGCTGGTACCCCAAAGTGAGCTGATTACCTACCAAAGAACTCTGATCACCCATGAAATCAGCCTAGGATCAGAATTGTACACGTCTGGATCTCTACAGGGGCAGAAGACGCCAGTGGGCAGGTAAAGCGGAATGGGAACAGCGGACTGATATCGGAAGATAAACAAAAGGGGGAGGGAGCCACCAGAGGCGACCGGTGCAAAAGTAATACCCCGATACGAGCGAGAGTGCCCTGCGTCTGGGGACCAGCATTAACTCGGAGACTGGTTGAAAGCACTCCAAAAGAGCAAAGGATCGCGGGGGCAAATTGTGGGAATCGGGGCGGCTAGGGACAGAGGCTTAAGTCCCCGGTCCCAGACGGCCTCCCCGGCGCGGAGGCAGAGAGAGTGCGGCGGAGAAACCGGGTCCTGGTCCCTAAGCCGCCAGCGCGCCCCAGAGCGCGGGGGTTCCGGCTCCTGTGAGGGGATGGGAGCTGCGCCGGTCTGCAGAACGCGCGCTAGCCCTACCACAAAGCTTGAGATGCGCGTGCACATCGCTCCAGCTCTCCTGGGTTTCTAAGGCCCGGGGGCGCTTCTTGACCCGGGCCATTGTTTCAAAGTCTAAGCCGAGCGCGCGCGAAACTCTTCCCCGGACAGAGGCGCGCAAAAGCCCAGCCTGCGGCTTACAGACCAGCGCCCCGTTCTCAGTGCTCCAGACGCGCACCAGACCCACAGCCGCCTCTGAAAAGAGGTGCGCGCAAGCCGGGCACTCCCAGGCAAAATCTCAGTGTGCGATCGCTGCTTGGAACCTCTCTGGCGGTCAGGAGCTCCCAGACAGCCGCCACTGCCTTGGCTTTGGGGACGAGCAAAAGATCCTGCGCCCCCAGGGTCTTTAACTTGGAACCTGCACTGCCAGCGTCCAAGGGGGAATTTATTCAGCTTCTGCACCCAGACTGAGGCTTCTCTCTGAGACGGAGATCAGGAAGTGTTCCAGGGTGCACTTTGACTGCACCAGAGTTGATACATCCAGCTACATCTATTCAGTCTTCTCCCACCAAAATGACTAGGAGGAGGAATGCCCAACAGAAGAAAAATACAGAGGATGGACCTTCCGCAATAGAGCTAACGGCTATCAACATAGACAATATGTCGGAAAGAGAATTCAGGCTAACAATTATCCAGGCAATAGCTAGGTTGGAGAAAGCCATGGATGACCAAACAGAATTGATTAGAGCCGAACTGAAAGCGACCAGACAGGATGTTCACAATGTTAGGGCGGAGCTCAAAGCTACCAGGGAGGAGGTCCACAATGCTCTCAATGAGTTCCAATCCAATCTAAACTCTCTCAAAGCTAGGGTAACTGAGACAGAAGATAGAATTAGTGATCTGGAAGACAAACAGATAGAGAGAAAGGATCAGGAGGAAGCCTGGAACAAACAGCTTAGATCCCACGAAAGCAGAATTAGGGAAATAAGTGATGCCATGAAGCGTTCCAACGTCAGAATTATTGGAATTCCTGAAGGGGAGGAGAAAGAAAGAAGTCTAGAAGATGTCGTGGAACAAGTCCTTCATGAAAACTTCCGAATCTCGCGAATGAAACCAGCATTCATGTACTAGAGGCTGAACGGTCTCCACCCAAGATTATACACTCCAAAAAAACATCACGACACCTGATAGTCAAATTGAGAAATTATAATTGTAGGTATAATCTCTTGAAAGCTGCCAGGGCAAAGAGGCTCCTTACTTACAGAGGGAAGCCCATCAGAATAACGTCAGACCTGTCCACAGAGACCTGGCAAGCCAGAAGAGGCTGGCAAGATATATTCAAGGCACTAAATGAGAAGAACATGCAGCCAAGAATACTTTATCCAGCAAGACTGACATTCAAAATGGATGGAGAGATAAAGAGTTTCCAAGACCGGCAAGACTTAAAAGACTATGCAACCACCAAGCCGATACTGCAGGAAATATTAAGGGGGGTTCTATAAAAGAGGAAAAATCCCAGGAATAGCATTGAACAGAAATATAGAGACAGTCTACAGAAAGAAAGACTTCAAAGGTAACTCGATGTCAATAAAAACGTATCTATCAATAATCACTCTCAATGTGAATGGCCTAAATGCACCCATAAAACGGCACAGGGTTGCAGATTGGATAAAACGACAGGACCCATCCATATGCTGTCTACAAGAGACCCATTTTGAACCTAAAGATACACGCAGACTGAAAGTGAAGGGGTGGAGAAGCATCTTTCATGCCAATGGGACTCAAAAGAAGGCTGGGGTAGCGATTCTCATATCAGATAAATTAGACTTCAAACTAAAGACTGTAGTCAGAGATACAGAAGGACACTACATAATCCTTAAAGGGACTATCCACCAAGATGATCTAACAATTGTAAATATCTATGCTCCCAATATGGGAGCAGCCAATTACTTAAGAAAACTGTTAATCAAGATAAAGAGTCATATTGATATGAATACACTAATCGTAGGTGATCTTAACACGCCTCTTTCAGAATTAGACAGATCATCGAAGCAGAAAATCAATAAAGAAACAAGAGCATTGAACGACACATTGGACCAGATGGACCTCATAGATATATACAGAACATTCCACCCTAAAACAACAGAATACTCATTCTTCTCAAGTGCCCACGGAACCTTCTCCAGAATAGACCACATACTGGGTCACAAATCAGGACTCAGCCGATACCAAAAGACTGAGATTATTCCCTGCATATTCTCAGATCACAATGCTTTGAAACTGGAGCTCAATCACAAGGAAAAGTTCCGAAGGAACTCAAACACCTGGAAGCTAAAGACCACCTTGCTCAAGAATGCTTGGATCAACCAGGAGATCAAAGAAGAACTGAAACAATTCATGGAAATCAATGAGAATGAAGACACTTCGGTCCAAAACCTATGGGATACAGCAAAGGCGGTCCTAAGGGGAAAATATATAGCCATCCAAGCCTTGCTCAAAAAAATTGAAAAATCCAGAACACACCAGCTGTCTCTACACCTTAAAGAACTGGAGGATCAACAACAAATCAAACCAACTCCACACATAAGAAGGGAAATCATCAAGATTAGAGCTGAGATCAATGAGGGAGAAACCAGAGATACAGTAGAACGTATCAATGAAACTAGAAGCTGGTTTTTTGAAAGAATCAATAAGATCGATAAGCCACTGGCTACACTAATCCAAAAGAAAAGAGAGAAATCCCAAATTCATAAAATTATGAATGAAAAGGGAGAGATCACAACTAACACCAAGGAAGTAGAAACAATCATCAGAAGTTATTACGAACAGTTATATGCCAATAAGCTTAGCAACCTAGATGAAATGGATGCATTCCTGGAAAAATATAAACTACCAAAATTGAACCAGGAAGAAATCGACAACCTGAATAGACCGATATCTAATAACGAGATTGAAGCAGTGATCAAAAATCTCCCAAAAAACAAGAGCCCAGGACCTGACGGATTCCCTGGGGAATTCTACCAAACCTTCCAAGAAGAAATAACACCTATTCTCCTGAAGCTGTTTCAAAAAATTGAAGCAGAAGGAAAACTTCCAGACTCTTTCTATGAAGCCAGCATTACCCTGATCCCCAAACCAGGCAAGGACCCTACCAAAAAGGAGAATTTCAGACCAATATCACTGATGAATATGGATGCTAAGATTCTCAACAAGATCCTAGCCAACAGGATCCAACAGCACATTAAAAAGATTATCCACCATGATCAGGTGGGATTCATCCCTGGGCTACAAGGATGGTTCAACATTCGTAAATCAATCAATGTGATACAACAAATTAATATGAGAAGAGAGAAGAACCACATGGTCCTCTCAATTGATGCAGAAAAAGCATTTGACAAAATCCAACATCCGTTCCTGATTAAAACGCTTCAAAGTATAGGGATAGAGGGAACATTCCTGAACCTCATCAAATCTATCTATGAAAGACCCACAGCAAATATCATCCTCAATGGGAAAAAGCTTGCAGCCTTCCCGTTGAGATCAGGAACAAGACAAGGATGCCCACTTTCACCACTCTTGTTCAACATAGTATTAGAAGTCCTAGCAACAGCAATCAGACAACAGAGAGAAATAAAAGGTATCCAAATTGGTAATGAAGAAGTCAAACTCTCTCTCTTCGCAGATGACATGATTCTTTATATGGAAAACCCAAAAGACTCTACCCCCAAACTACTAGAACTCATACAGCAATTCAGCAGCGTGGCAGGATACAAAGTCAATGTGCAGAAATCAGTGGCTTTCTTATACACTAACAATGAAAATACAGAAAGGGAAATTAGAGAATCGATTCCATTTACTATAGCACCAAGAACCATAAGATACCTGGGAATAAACCTAACTAAAGAGGTAAAGGATCTATACTTGAGGAACTATAGAACACTCATGAAAGAAATTGAAGAAGACACAAAAAGATGGAAGACCATTCCATGCTCTTGGATCGGAAGAATAAACATTGTTAAAATGTCTATACTGCCTAGAGCAATCTATACTTTTAATGCCATTCCGATCAAAATTCCACCGGCATTCTTCAAAGAGCTGGAGCAAATAATCCTAAAATTTGTATGGAATCAGAAGAAACCCCGAATCGCTAAGGAAATGTTGAAAAACAAAAATAAAGCTGGCGGCATCACCTTACCTGATTTCAAGCTTTATTACAAAGCTGTGATCACCAAGACAGCATGGTACTGGCATAAAAACAGACACATAGACCAGTGGAACAGAGTAGAGAGCCCTGATATGGACCCTCAACTCTATGGTCAATTAATCTTTGACAAAACAGGAAAAAATATACAGTGGAAAAAAGACAGTCTCTTCAATAAATGGTGCTGGGAAAACTGGACAGCTATATGTAGAAGAATGAAACTCGACCATTCTCTTACACCGTACACAAAGATCAACTCAAAATGGATAAAAGACCTCAACGTGAGACAGGAATCTATCAGAATCTTAGAGGAGAACATAGGCAGTAATCTCTCCAATATCAGCCACAGCAACTTCTTTCAAGATACGTCTCCAAAGGCAAAGGAAACAAAAGCGAAAATAAACTTCTGGGACTTCATCAAAATCAAAAGCTTCTGCACAGCAAAGGAAACAGTCAAAAAAACAAAGAGGCAACCCACGGAATGGGAGAAGATATTTGCAAATGACAGTACAGACAAAAGGTTGATATCCAGGATCTATAATGAACTCCTCAAACTCAACCCACACGAAACAGACAAACACATCAAAAAATGGGCAGAAGATATGAACAGACACTTCTCCAATCAAGAAATACAAATGGCTATCAGACACATGAAAAAATGCTCATCATCATTAGCCCTCAGGGAGATTCAAATTAAAACCACATTGAGATATCACCTTACACCAGTTAGAATGGCCAAAATTAACAAAACAGGAAACAACATGTGTTGGAGAGGATGTGGAGAAAGGGGAACCCTCTTACACTGTTGGTGGGAATGCCAGTTGGTGCAGCCTCTTTGGAGAACAGTGTGGAGATTCCTCAAGAAATTAAAAATAGAGCTTCCCTACGACCCTGCAATTGCACTCCTGGGTATTTACCCCAAAGATACAGATGTCGTGAAAAGAAGGGCCATCTGTACCCCAATGTTTATAGCAGCAATGGCCACAGTCGCCAAACTATGGAAAGAACCAAGATGCCCTTCAACGGATGAATGGATAAGGAAGATGTGGTCCATATACACTATGGAGTATTATGCCTCCATCAGAAAGGACGAATATCCAACTTTTGTAGCAACATGGACGGGACTGGAAGAGATTATGCTGAGTGAAATAAGTCAAGCAGAGAGAGTCAATTATCATATGGTTTCACTCATTTGTGGAGCATAACCAATAGCATGGAGGACAAGGGGCGTTAGAGAGTAGTAGGGAATTTGGGTAAATTGGAAGGGGAGGTGAACCATGAGAGACTATGGACTCTGAAAAACAGTCTGAGGGGTTTGAAGTGGCGGGGGGGGTGGGAGGTTGGGGTACCAGGTGGTGGGTATTATAGAGGGCACGGCTTGCATGGAGCACTGGGTGTGGTGAAAAAATAATGAATACTGTTTTTCTGAAAATAAATAAATTGGGAAAAAAAAAAAGAATGAGAAAATAAGGTTGAGGATAAATCCTGGAAAATTTTCAGAATTAGCAAGGGAGTACAAGAGGAAAATTCTGCTGGGAAAAATCATAATGGAAAGGGACAAGGGGGTAAGGCAACCATCAACAAGTGTTTTCATGGAGATCAGGAGAAGAGTATTTCATTCACTAACCTCTTTGTCCCTGTGGCTCTCCATTCAAAATTCAGCTCCTGGTGTGGGTATCATCTCTTCTAGAATGTCTTTCCTCATAGTCTTTGACTACCATGCACTATGCAAATGGCTTATGATTTTGTTTCAAGAGCAACTATTAATGTTTGCCATTTATTAAACGTTTAAATGTACCAGCAACTACACCATGCATTTTGCCTGCATTTACTATCTCTTATGTTGTAATCACATACTCATTAGGTAAAATTGATTACTCCTTTTTCCCCTCAACTTTAGTTGTAGTAGATAACAAGATCTACCTTGGGGCACTGTTCAGAAAACGCAAAAAAAGGAGTCATATTTGGCATAATATCTACTGTGTAGTACTTACAGAGTAAATTCTTTTTGACATTCTTTACATTTATAATTTATGATTATGCCTTTATAATGTATAGATTTACCTTTCCTACAAACTATGAACTCTTTAAGGCAAGAGGTGTATTTCATTCATCTTGAATCACCAATGCTATGAACATTGCTAGGTATGTTTTATATGCACATAATTTTATGGAAGTATTAGTATCTATCTTATATTTCAAAGGTAGACAGTTCCAATTCTAGATGTGTGTTAGGTGGCAATGGGCAACATCATTATTTTTTCAGATTCTTTAAAATCCAGCATTAAAAATCACTATAATTTTAAACTGGATTACTTGCTTTTAATTACATTTTTAGTTTTTGAATTTTGGAGAGATGAAAGGAGGTAAATCAATCTATATCTGGTGTGTTTTGTTACAGATAACTTTATTCCCACCTGATATGTTTGTAAGGCATCCTTGGAGCCGGTTATATCCTGTTTGAACTTTCTATTCAATTTTGAGACACCCATGATCTATTTCCTTTTATGTAGAAGGAATTCCTCCTCTTTAGAGAGAGGATGAAAACTTTAAATTCCCAGTATATCAATTTATAAAGGAGCATCTTAATAAAGCTCTATCTTAAGTAATAAATATGTGGCACATTCTGCTATGCCTAGGCCTTTGTCAGTGTTATATATTATATTTTAAATGTACATTTTCAAATCTATGTCATTTTAATTTTACTCATTCTTTGATTTCAGAAAAAAAAAATTTCCTAGGATAAAAGTTTAAATAACCCACAGGTGTTTTGGAAAAGCAGAAGTCCTCAGGAAAATTTTGAAGTAAAAAATTTTTTAAAAATTACATCTGAAACATCTTACCATGCAACAATTATATCAAATATGGTGAAGATTAAACTGAAAAAGATTGAAAGAAGACAACTTCCAGGAAAGACCATAGTGGCTGGCACTATGAGCAGCAAGAGTGACAGGGGAGTTCAGTGGTTAGACCATCAGAGGAGTCTGTTCTCAGAAGTGCTTGGCTTGGCACCTGTCTTGAGCTCATTGAAACTCATTTGGGTATTCCTCATAGTAAAAGAGAAAACTGACAAAGTTAACTAAAATTTTTAACAGTTTATTAATCAGTTTTGTTAGATATGCACCATTTAATTCAGCCATTCTCAAACCATGGGGATGGTTTGAGAGCCTTGATGGGGGTAAGATTTGGGCTTATAAAAAGTCATTGGATAAATCACAGGCACTGAGATAGGAGGTTATCTGTCGTGCATACCACTTAGCAATAATAATTATGATAAAGCATAAACTTTAGTAATTTTAGCTTACAGAGAACCCTTGAAATGGATTAATTTGTGTACCCCTAAAATAATTTAATGAAACTATACACAGGCATGTACACATTTCAGTTGGCAGCTGAAATTTTTCATTGCATATTTAAATGCTTTAAAAGATGTCATTTTTTGTATAGCAGAATTTCTAACATTTTAAAATAAAATTGTTAAATAATGCTTTACATTTTTCTAAGAAAATATAAATATCATAATAATAAATACCTGCCACCTTTCATTTAAAATGTATGAACAACTTTAAATAAAACAACATTCTTGCTCTCCAAACTAGTATTTTTTATTCTACTTCCTCTAAAATTTTTATTCTAATTTCATGTATTTTATGCTTAAAAGACCTTATTAATCACCTTATCATACATCTCTACAATAAATGATGTATATAAATTAAGATTTAACTTCTAAAATGTTTCCTGTAACCATAAGACTCTTAAGTATTAAAATTACCTTCCTCATCAATTTATTATAATTGTCATAAGTATATCATTGATCAAAACAACATATTGTATTTTAAATTTGAGTAATAATTATTATGTATAAAAGTAATATTTTATTGGAAACTCATTTCAATGAGATAAATGACTTTTTATTCTTTTATTGGCTCATATATCTATGGATGGATATTATTTATTGCTAAAATCACATAGATACTGTATAAGTTCTGCTCCTATTTTTGGTTTTTATAGATGTGAGCGCTGAGAAGTCATATTCACATAAATAAGTGGATAGGGTTGGAAGGAACAATGTCACTCAATTCTTTGATATTCTTCAGAGATATGTGCCAGAATTCACATAGTCATCTAGGTTCATAAATTATTTTTAATCTATTAGCTGACAACTTGATTAGGTCCTCTTCATTTTTGCTGAAATTAAAGAATTGGAAACCACCTGACTTTCAGAAAAGATTTGTCCCCTGGTCATTAGAGTCATTCAGATTTTCAGAATCTCCACCAGTGTGTATCCCTTTGTTTGATGTCATAGAGCTTTATATACCTCAGGGCAATTCACCAAAGGTAGATTCTAGGATTAGTGAGAGTTCCACCTTTCTATCCTAAAGTAAAAGAAAGGGTTTATATTAGAGAAGATGGAAATAAAAAATCTGCCTGATGTCATTAACATTCTCAAGGAGACTAATTTTAGGAAAGAGCACATAAGGAACTTGGGAACTCAGAAAATCTTGGAAAAGTCTTCATTGACCACTGGTGGTACATGAAGTAGAAAAACCACAGATTGAAGCCCCTAGTATAGCCCCTTACCATTAGCCTCATGTCCTAGCCCTCCAATTAGGTCATCTTTCATTGATTATTACCCACTTTACATGTTTATATATCATGGATACTAGTAATTTATAGTGGATAGTTAGTAGTAAGTATGCCAAAAAAGACCAAATGCTAAAATGTGTTAGTAGGGAGAGATTATATTAGACAGTGGGAAATAGGGTAAGGAAAGTCTATAAGAATGACAACTGATACATTTGATACAGTTCCACATCTGGATATCTACTTTAATAAAAATATGCTAAAAATGAATGATTTGTTTTTTTAAAACAAATATTTATTGCAATATTATTTATAATGGTAAGAAATTGAAATCAGCCTAAATGCTAGTTCATCATATTATTCCTTTAAGAAATTAGCACAATTCTTCAAGAAAGTTTTTCCAGACATTATAACATTGCTTATGGAGATTATGGAATAATCTCAATAAATGTTTATTACATTATTTAATTTATACAAATTACTGTGTTTAAACAAAACTCTGTCAAATACAATATAAACAATATGAAAAATATGCATATGAGAAAAGACTCGAGGAAAATACATAAAAGTAATAATTATCTTGGGTTGATATGTTTTTTCTTTCATCCTCTAAATAGAGGAAATGTGATTATATTCAACATGTGATTATACATTTCTTCTTTGAAGGTATGTATATGTTATATATATATATGTTTATTATATATAAATATGAAAGATTAACATGCATTTATATAATTTACTATATATTATATATAATAAGTATATATTTTATTAATTTTCTAAAAAATAATACATGCACATAGTAAAATAACCAAATAGATATGGAAATTTACAAAATAAAAATATATTTTTAAAAAATTCAGCCTTCCAGGGTGCCTGGGTGTCTGTACCCAGGGGCCAGACTCGATCTGCAGTCTGGCCCCTTGTCATGTTCCTTTGGGCAGGGACTGGGCCTATTATTGGAAGTCTTTTTTTTTTAAATTTGTTTATCTACTCTTGTTTATGCTGTGAGCCAAACCTCTATTTAAAAAGTTGATACTCACTTTCAATATATTATTTCATATTATTATATTTGTCATGAATAGTTATCTTGATGTAAATATAAAGATTTGTTTCTGTAGATAGTAAACTCTTTAAAAAAAAAAAGGAAAAGGGAAACGTTTTTATAAAGTTATATTTTAATCACCATTTGTATACATTGTATCTATCTCTAAGCCCTGTAAGAGAATGATGATTCATTTGCACGGAGGTCTATGGATAGCCACTTACCTGCCTATCCTAATTTAAATGATAACCTGATACAGTTACTTTGTGCCAATTAAATGAGGATGCCACAAAAAAAAAACAAAAACAAAAACAAAAAAAAACCCAACAACTGGTAGCCTTGGGGCCAGCTCTGGAGACTGGGACAGCCCTTCCCCGGGGGCAGGGGAGAGGGCTAATGATCTGTCTCCAGCCCCTTCCTTCTGCCTGCCCTGCACTTCCCTTCCCTTGGGCAACTGGACAGAGCCGGGGAGGGTGGGCAGCCGGTGGAGGGCCCAGCTCCAGGCTGAAAGAGGCCCAATAAAACTTGAATGGAAAAAAAAAAATAAATTATGTGTCTGACTCTTGATTTCAGCTCATGTCATGATCTTGGGGTTATGAGATTGAGCCCTATGTTGAGCTCTATGCTCAGCACAAAGTCTGCTTTTCCCTCTCCCTCTGCTCCTCCCCCCTTCTCTGTCTCTGTCTGTCTGTCTCTCTCTCTCTCAAAATAGATAAATAAAATCTTAAAAAAATAAAAATAAAAATAGCATTCAGCCTTCCAGGACATAACTGCAGTTGACTGCTACTTATATATACCTCTAGATACTTCTTATGAATATACTTGCCTCTAGTACAAATATATATGCATAAATGAACACGTGGTAATCATGTATTTTTACATAAATAAGGACATATTAACCACATTTGCTTTTATCCTTCATTTGTCATCTTCTAAAATCAGCATTTCTCTATTTGCTATCTTTGTGCATTTTCCTTCTGGTTTTTTAGATGCTGTGTAGGGTCTTTTTAGTATTTCTAAAGACTGCCTTTAAATTTTTAAAGATTCCATTTAAATATCTTTTTCTATATATATCACCTTTAGATACAATTTTTAATTTTGTTATCAAAAATATGAGGTAGCTAGTAAATTTCCAGCTTCCATATCCCATGTCTCCTTTCTCCACACTTAGCTTCAGATTTGGTTTGTATTTTTTTTTTTATATTTTTCTTTTGGTTACTTCACACTCTAAAAATGTTTAAGCTTTCATTAATTGATTTATATGTTGAATTAATTCCTAATTATTTAAAGAGAGGAAAACACAGTTAAACTTCCTAATTTCTCCTTTCACCTTGGAATTTGTATTAGTTCTATAATAATTCTACTTTGCCAAGTTTAATAACATTTATATTGCATTCCCTAATTCCCACAGCTCTTTACTCTTAATTACCCATTTTAATGGATTTATGAACCATTTCTATTTCCACACTTAAAGTTCCTCTATTAGTTGATTTATAAAAGCATCCACACCAACTTCTTCCCCCACTTCCCACCCCAAGAAGGTCTCATGAGTGCTGTATGTCCAGAGTTCTTGAAAGTTGTGTAAAACTTTCGTGTCACATTTTCTGAATCCAAGGACTAGTAGACATTGCTTTCCATATATCTCACAATTAGTTTTGCACTTCCCAAACAATTGAGGCTAGCCTGAGTTTTCCCACTTTCGTGTAGAAGTTGAATATTTTGCCTTGATAACCTCTTTATTGTGTACTCCTTATTAATTATTCTTTGTTATTTATATATAAAATTTCTCCAAAGCACAATTTTTCCCTTTCACTCTTCAGATTCAAGCCTTCTTTTATTTTTGGAAACTTTTCTTTTATTACATCTTTTAATATTTTCCATTTTTACTTTTTACTTCATCTGGAACACTAATCATGTTTATGCTATAGTCTTTTGACTGACTCTCAGAACTACCATTTTCTCTGTAATTCTTTTATTTTTTTAATTTATTCTTTCAAAACTATGTTTTCCATTTTATCTTGTTGAATTTTATGAAGCCTATCTCTTTGTCCATGACTGTTTTTGGTATTATCTACTCTTGGGTATTGCTTCTAATGTAACTTGAGTAACTGACATTGTTTTAAATTTTCTCTCTCATTTCTTTCTAAATGTTGCTCTCTTACTTTTCATCTTATAATTTTTTTCTTTTTCACCGCATGCATGTCTACTTTGAATTCCTATTCAGGATGACATTATTTTTTTAATTACATAGATTTTTTTTTTTTTTAAAGAATCTCATTGTTAGTTTTTTTTTTTTTTTCCCCAACTGTCCCAATTGTTCTGTAGTTGTTAAATTTCTTCTATTCTTTATCCCCCTGGCTATGTCTTTGTGTAGTTTTAGGGTTGGCTACTTTTTAAAAAAAATCTGGACCATTCTTCCTGAGGAAGTAATTTGTTAAATAGCAGCAGTGTGGGGAGATAGACTAGGGAAGATGCAAAACAGCAAGCAGCTTGGATTTAGGTCTAGGGAACTTACACTATGCCCAGGAACATGCTTCTACTCTGGTCGACAGAAGGTCTGCCAATCTCAAAGCAAAACCTCATTTATCATAACTTTTATTTTAGGGGCTTATTGTTTCTGTTTCATTAACTGCCAAGATCAGCAGATTCAGATTAGTGATTGCCAACTCTGGTTTTTTATCCACTTTGCCACAAGAGCAGCCAGCTTCTTGCAAAATTAGCATGCATGTGTTTGTGTTCATTCAGCCCCTTCTCCTCTGTGGCTGTGGTTTCTTAAATACCTGATTGAGACTTTCATAGTGCCATCCCACACTTTGCAAGAAGTCCATAAATTCACCCCTCAGAATAAGCCATCCAACTATTGGAGATCTCTGCTAACTTTCCAAGTTCTGCAGGGGTGTTTAATTTGTTCTCAAAATCTGCCCTCAATCTGGTCATATGTCACAATATTTGGCAATGGTTATTTACATTTTATGGATTGTCAGGGTAAATATGTTCTACTTTCATTATAGAAGTCATTATCACTCTGGTTAGTTTTTTTTTCTCTGTTGTTTTCTGTTTGTTTTAAAAGATGGTAGTAAAATTCTTTTTAATTTTGTCCAGTTTAACTGAAAGTCCTTATATTACCTTTAAAAGTGAGAAAGTATATATTTAGTTATCAAAACAAGGTAAGAATTGTGTTGATACTCAAAGAATAGATAGAATTTATCATCAAATATGAGGCTATAGTTAGTACATATATCAAAATTATAGTTGCAGAATTGTCTAGGCCATATTTCAGAAGAAAGAATGTTGTTTGGCTGGAGTAAGTATTTTATAGATTAATGAGAGGTAGCTCTTGAAAGACAAGTTAGGAGAAGATCACTAGGAATATAGAATATGGAGTTTATTTTTTTACTCTATAGAAATTTGGGAACTATTGAAGTTCTCTGAGCATAGAATAAGACAAGAATAAGAAGAGCTATGGCTCTTCTTCAGAAAGATTAGTTTAGCTATGGTATAACAGATAAATTATAAATAGGGAATTAATTTAGGAGAGTTACTATAAAAGTCTCTGTATTAGTTTTTTTTTTTTTTTTTTTTTTTTGCATAACAAATCATGTAACTTACAACAGTTTCTATGGGTCAGTAGTCTGAGAACAAATTACCTTGGTCCTTTGTTCAGAGTCCTGCAAAGCCGCAGTCAAGGTATTACTGGGGCTGTGGCCTCATTTGAGGTGTTGTCTTCTCTTCCAAGTTCACTCAGCTTTCTGGCAGAACCCATTTTCTAGAACTGTAGAACTCATAGCAACTTGCTCCCCAAAGCCAGTAAAATAGTCGATATTTTAAAAGGATCCTTAAAGGATTTTCCACTGATTAAGTCAGGGCCGTCCAGGATAATCTTCCTCTTGATTAAATTCAATTGATTTGGGGCCTTAATTACACCTGTAAAATTTTTCTACCTTTGCCTCATAATGCACTCTACGCAAGTGGGTGAGATCCATTACCTTTTCCATATAATGTAATTTAATCATGGACATAACACCAGGGGTTAGAGATCATGGGGCTGTCTTTGGACTCTGAACACTATTCATAAAATAGTAAATAGTATTCATAAAAGATATTGGACAAAATAAGCCTAGTATCTTGAAAGAGGTATGTAAAAGGAGCCTACATTGTTCTGATCCAAGCTGGTATAGAAATAAACACATAAACACACAATTAAATATAAGGAGATAAGTGCAAACGCAGAAATATGTATAAGGTACCATGGTAGTTTGGAAGAAAAAGCCCCCAGTTCTTTCTGGAAAGGCGAATATCAGAGACAGCTTCCTAGAAGAGATGGTTCTTGAAAGATAAGTAAGGTTAATAAGATTGACAGATACAGAACAGATAATGTAAAGTGAGAGGATAATTATGAGTGGATAAATGATATCTTCAACATTTTCAGTAATATATTTATAATATTTTGATATTTTATTCCATAATAAAATATTCTGCATTTATTTTGATATTTTAAAAACTTGCATTAAAATATTACATATCTTGATTACTGATTTTTTTTTTTTCATTCTCTTAAGTTTCCTACCTGAGAGAAATGCCTCACCATCCTCAGTCATCCTGGCCCTGAGCATCTGGTAGTGGCACTATCCAGAGAGCTGTGATTTTTTAGGTATTGAGGAAGTATAAGGTGAGAGTGGAAGGATTGCAGGAAGGAAAACTAGAAAAACTGACTGGGGTAAGATCATGAAAAGTCTTGATTTGTTCTCTGAGAAAATGTCCAGATACTTGACTCTGAGGATCATAAGGAAAAGTCATGGTTTTAAACTGGAGAGTGAACAGATGAAACTGCTTTTAGAAAGATTTCACTGGCAGAAATGTAGAAGCTAGTTTGGAAGGGTTTGCTATTCTCTGTTAAAGGACAACAGTTAGGAGGCTATTGTAGTGGTCACACGAGGTAAGTCATTATACTTATGTTACCCATAGTATTTGGCTCACTGAAAAGTATTTTAATTTAGGATTCACCGGCAGAAACCAAAAATTTCTTTTTGGAGAACATGTTAGATGGCTTTTTTGACTCTCTAAATGGTAGACCTTTTGCTTAATGTGATTTTTTTATGGCAATCACACTTATGGCTCAAGCATTTCTGTAACTATATGCAGCTTATTTCACCTGAGAAATGTTTTTGATAAGATATAATGGTCTGATATGTGATGCCAGGATTGAGTCTGAGCCTATAGTTTTTATTGCATTTATATGCAGTGATGTTAAGTTAGGAGTAAGGCAAATGAATTCTCACCATACAAAATTGAACAACCCAGCTTTATAATTGCTTCAGGATAGCCAATTGCCTATTTTGTCTCTGTTCAAAGTACCCAAAGGAAATCTTCCCAGGACCATTGAAAATATCAGAGTCTGCAGATGGAGATCATAACTATATAGTATTGGCTGTATATTTAATATACAACTAGTGAAAACTGATTAAAGAGGGAGCCAGGATTACAATTGGATGCTTGATTGGAAGGGCTGATATAACCAAGAGGCCAATCTATAAAGGACTATTTTACATAGTAAAGAAGTGGCATATTAAAAAAGTATTTACTGCCTGAAAAATTCTAAATATACAGAACATAAATGTTGATAGAATCATACAGCCCTTTATATGTCAATGTTATTTAATATGTCTAATACTAGCCCCTAACACCCACCTCCATCTTTTGGAATTTTCTTTCTCACAACCTATATAGCTACATCAGCCCTAGATTGTTTTCTTATTTAATAGAAATAGAAGACTCCATGAAGCATTATTTATATATTGGAGTATTTATTTTTCAATTAGAACAAAACTTGAAATTTTCAAAGTTTCTTGTTGTATAGAATGACCACCAGTTAACTGGAAAATGTCATGATTGATTCTTGAAATAAAGGATAAAATTCTTAAATTTAGGTTAATTGGAAACAAAAGTGAATCCCAAAAATCAAACCAAAAATTGTTATGTTTCCTTGGCGCTTTTAGTATACATTGATGAGCTAATCTGCTTGGACGTTTCATGAATGCTCTGAGACCCCCAAGACGTTTCATGAATGTTCTGAGACCCCAAGAATGCCTTCCAGACTCCAGAATATACTCCATACTTAAAATCTTACTACACATGACACAGTCTTTTATGACCTAATAGAATTTGAAAAATAAAGCTTAAAACACAAAATTTGCTAGCAGACTTTACATTTTAATTAGATTTTTTATTAAAGTAAAATTTACTGATGACTGAGATTTTCTCAGGAGACCCCTGCAATAACAGTCCTGATATCCTAAATTGGAGGATACCTTTTGGAAGGAAGGGAAGGGGATAGAAAAGAAGACTCAGTGGTCACTGTCCCATTTTACCTTTACCTATTTTACTTAACAACAGCCACAAAATCTAAATTTTAACTGGCAATGAAATAAGTTGAAATAAGCTGAAAACAAAAAACAGTACAAAAGTACATAAAATAAAGTTCAGTGTTTATGCCTCTACTGTGGATCTTCATCTAGCTCTCTAGACTATCTCCAGAAGCAACCATTGTTGGAAAATTATTAAAAATATTTCCCCAGAAATATTCTCTCAATATATAAGCATATATATAAGCTTATACATATGAACTAACTCTCTCTCTCTCTCTCTCTCTATATATATATATATATACAATACTATGTGTATATATGTGTATGTGTGTTGCGTGTGTTCATTCTTCTCAGTTACACAAATGGGAATAGATGGTGCCTTCCTTTTCCTAATAAATGTCTTCAAGATCACTTCTTGTCAGCACATACAGAGCTCACTCATTCTTTTTAGTACCTTCAGAGCCAGGGTTTCTTGATCTAAGTACTGTGGGTATTTGAGTTCATATAATTTGTTTTGGATGGCAGTGATGTATGTTCTAAAATGTTTAGCAGCATCTCTGGTCCACTAGATAACAATACCATCTCCCCAGTTATGAAAACCAAAAGTAAAAAGAAATTGCCAAATGTTCTCTGGGGTGTAAAACCACCCTTGGTTGACTGAGAAATGCTGCTTTAGAATGTCCTGTTGTATAAATATGTATTCCCCTTTGATAAATACTTAAGTTGTTCTCAATTTTTACAATCATACACACACAGAAAAAGGCTGAACCGAGTGTTCCAAATCTATGTGTCTCTGAATAAATGTATATACGTATCTGTAGGAGAAATTCCCAAATGAGTTCTTAAATCAAAGAGGATGTGTACTTTACATTTATATAGATATTGCCGAATTGCTCTTTTATACCATTTGCCTTAGAACAACTCTTTCGGAATCTATTGCGGATCCCTGAGAGGGGAGGAAAACATTCCATAACTGTTTAAATCATATGTTAATAAGCTCTAAAGACAATGATAACAGCAGTCATTAATTGCATTGACCTAGGCTACACTGGAGCAGATGAGATGTCAAATTTCAGATTTCAAGGCAAGAGAAAAATGGGAGAGGAGAAAGGCAGCAAAGTAGGAGGGAATGAGAAAGCAAACATTTACCACATGTCTTCTGTGTCCAAGTGCTGTGATATACACGTTACGAATGTTACCTCCAGTATGTTATGAATTATCATTATGGCCCCTGCAAGGACTGGGTTGGATCTCTGGGTATGAACCAAAACCAGGTGAGCAGGCTTAAGGACTAAATACTGACAACATCAGTGTAGGCGCCTTTTCCTTGTGCAAAGGTATGAGCCACCACCTCAAGCCTAAAGCTATCTATACTCAGTTTCACAGCTGATGTATTTCATTGAAATAGTCTGTTCCTTCAGCCCATCCAACTGTTCTGTAATAAATGTTAAGGTCATATTTTAGTCCCCAGTTCACAAACTAGTGGCTAGAAGTTAGAATTGGCCCATGACATGGTTTCTTTGGTCCCTAAAATGTTATAGAAAATTGAGCCAACATTTAAAAAAAATTGATGTTATACAAAATATTGAGTTCTGCCTTCTTTTTTGGGAGGATGAAGATCTCTGACAGCGGGCAGGCATTCCCCCCTGGCAACAATTGGCATGAGCTGAGTGAGTGACAGATGCTCCATAAGACAGGGCATATACTCTCCAAATTATCTAGTCTTTGCCACCCCATAATGCTCCTTAATATAAAGGTGTAAACTCAGTTTCTATTGACATAGTAGCCCTGATGTTTATCTTCCATTTGAGAAGAGTCTCATTGTAAACATTCTTTAAATCACAGGGAAAAGATGGTTAGAGGGAATCCATGCATGAACAGGAAAATAGGAAATAAGCCTAGCTCCTTAGTTCTCAAATCTGTCTGTGTATTAGAATCACATAAAAAGGGGTGCCTGGGTGGCTCAGTGGGTTAAGCCACTGCCTTCAGCTCAGGTTATGATCTCAGGGTCCTGGGATCGAGTCCCGCATCAGGCTCTCTGCTCAGCAGGGAGCATGCTTCCTCCTCTCTCTCTCTGCCTGCCTCTCTGCCTACTTGTGATCTGTCTGTCAAATAAATAAATAAAATCTTTAAAAAAAAAAAAAGAATCACATGAAAAGTCTTTTTAAAATTATAAATATCTGAATCTTTTTCATTGATTTGAGAATAATCCTAGACATCAGTAGTTTTGTTTTTTTTTGTTTTGTTTTGTTTTGTTTTGTTTTAATTTCTTTTCAGTGTAACAGTATTCATTGTTTTTGCACCACACCCAGTGCTCCATGCAATCTGTGCCCTCCCCAATACCTACCACCTGGTTCCCCCAACCTCCCACCCCCCACCCCTTCAAAACCCTCAGGTTGTTTTTCAGAGTCCACAGTCTCTCATGGTTCACCTCCCCTTCCAATTTCCCTCAACTCCCTTCTCCTCTCCATCTCCCCTTGTCTTCCATGTTATTTGTTATGCTCCACAAATAAGTGAAACCATATGATAATTGGCTCTCTCTGCTTGACTTATTTCACTCAGTATAATCTCTTCCAGTCCTGTCCATGTACAAAAGTTGGGTATTCATCCTTTGTGATGGAGGCATAATACTCCATAGTGTATATGGACCACATCTTCCTTATCCATTCGTCCGTTGAAGGGCATCTTGGTTCTTTCCACAGTTTGGTGACCGTGGCCATTGCTGCTATAAACATTGGGGTACAGATGGCCCTTCTTTTCACAACATCTGTATCTTTCGGGTAAATACCCAGTAGTGCAATTGCAGGGTCATCAGGAAGCTCTATTTTTAATTTCTTGAGGAATCTCCACACTGTTCTCCAAAGTGGCTGCACCAACTTGCATTCCCACCAACAGTGGAAGAGGGTTCCCCTTCCTCCACATCCTCTCCAACACACGTTGTTTCCCGTCTTGCTAATTTTGGCCATTCTAACTGGTGTAAGGTGGTATCTCAATGTGGTTTTAATTTGAATCTCCCTGATGGCTAGTGATGAT
This sequence comes from Neogale vison, assembly GCF_020171115.1. Classification (NCBI taxonomy): domain Eukaryota; kingdom Metazoa; phylum Chordata; class Mammalia; order Carnivora; family Mustelidae; genus Neogale; species Neogale vison. Next base: position 49,876,772 of record NC_058101.1, read on the forward strand.
GAACATTTTTTCATGTGTCTGATAACTATTTGTGTCTTCATTGGAGAAGTGTCTGTTCATATCTTCTGCCCATTTTTTGATATGATTGTCAGTTTTGTGTGTGTTGAGTTTGAGAAGTTCTTTATAGATCCTGGATATCTACCTTTTGTCTGTACTGTCATTTGCAAATATTTTCTCCCGTTTCCTGGGTTTCCTCTTTGTTTTGTTGACTGTTTCCTTTGCTGTGCAGAAGCTTTTGATCTTGATGAAGTCCCAAAAGTTCATTTTTGCTTTTGTTTCCTTTGCCTTTGAAGATATATCTTGAAAGAAGTTGCTGTGGCTGATATCAAAGAGGTTACTGCCTATGTGACATCAGTAGTTTTTAGATGTCTCCAGGTGATACTACTGTAGAGAAAAAATGGACACCCCAAGTCCTAACCTAGGTCACTATTTGTATAATTAGGTATCTATAAGTATTCCAGCTTTGGATTCTCTGCCCAACCACTTTAGCCATATGACTTATATAATTGCCACTTAAGTTTAGTTCAGCCCAGTAAAGTTTGTATTCAAAGCAAAGCACATTGCAGGACAATACAGACACTAAATAAACTTTGCAGTTCTTTGCCTTGAGTCTAGGTCATTGTTCCTCTTTTCCTCCATTTTATCTGATCAACTCTGTCCAGCTTATCTTCAGTGTTCCATATCTATTCCTCTTACTCTGCCCATTTCTTCCCCTCATTAACAGTTCCAATCTTCAGATGAAGAAAATAGATCTCAGAGAGCACAATCAATTTAGCAAAGATCATTCTTCTAGTAAGGGGCAGACTTGAGACTCAACCCAAATCTTTCTGATTGCAAAAATCCATGTTCTTTCCACCATACCAATTTGTTCTATGGAATTCTTAACTCTCCTCTAAATTTTGAACATCCTTTGACTGGAAATAAAATCTCTTATTTCTCAATGAGAAAGAGAATTTGGAGAAAACACCTCCAGAGGGAGTAAAGTAATAAAATAAAACTACACTGATATATAAATGACTAATTGCAGATCTTTCATAGGAATGGATTGGACTTAAATATCACAATATTACTTTAAACTAGTTATAGGAGTTTTACATACTCACTGGAAAAAATTTGGAAAACAGGTAAAAAATAGGAGGAAGACATTTACTAGAGAATTATGACTCTTCAAAACAACTCTTAATACTATGATGTGGTTTCTTCTATCTTTTTATTAACCATTTATCTCAAAATTGAGATCGTATGATTTTCTTTCCCAATTCATCACTTAGTATTACCATTTCACTTATTCATTGAAAATTCTTTGAAAGATTTCTAATAACTGTAAAATACCTTGTTGTGAAGAAACCACTATAGTTTATTTAACCAGTTTTAGTAGAGGATGCTGGAGATAAATTTTGAAAGATGTGGGGCTATTTTACAAATGGACAAGGGAACAGAAGTGCTTGTATGCCAGCCCTATATCAATATTCACTGACCTGGTTTGCTTTCCAAGAACCACAGCTGTAGCTGCTCTATGCTCATGGTTGACTATTTGATTTGGATTTGAACTGAATCTTTGGAGAGCTTAGATTATGCCAGACTTTCAAGGGAGGAAGATAAAACTTAGAATTAGAGGAAAAAGGAGGGAACAGAGTCAAAGGAGATTATTTTATTAAACTGGAAATGTATAGGTGCTTTTTCCTTAGCTTTGAAAACAGCTACAAGAGAACAGTGTTTATAAAGGGACACACTTGAAAGATAGAAGATGAATCTGGCATTTTCATACCTTATTTCTCAAACTAGCATTATCACTAATTAATTATGAGATTTTAAACTATAACATTTAAACATTTTCTATTGAACATATATACTGTGTCAAACACTAGACATTAAAGATACAACAGTGGACAAGAGAGACACATGATTCACCATCTGGTTGATTTGGAAGACAAAAAATATTTGTAACTCTACTTTCTCATTTATGAAATAAGGGAATCTTTATGGCCCCTTTCAGTGATGAAGTATTGTTCTCACTTCACTCACTAAGAAACATTTATTAGGAACTACTGTATTGTGAACACTTTCCTAGTTGTTGCTGATGGTAAGTTACCTGCTTTTAACAAACTCACTTTATAATCACAGTAGGTAATAGAAACATAATTTAGAATGAAGTGCAATGGCTTGTCATTATGGAAGTATGCACTGGGTAACTAGGGTCATATAGAGGAAGTATCTATTTTTCTGAGAGGAAATGGGAAGTCTGGGGCACTGTAGCAGAGAAAACAATGAGTTGTCACAACACAGGAGCAAAAGCTCTCCACGCAGAAACTCTGAGAGGGGACATGTCACATATCCAGCAGCACAGGAGTGTGAGAGAACATACTATACTCAGGAAATGATTGGAATATATTATGTTTATCCATTCCAAAAATTTATCACACACCTGTAGTGCTAGGCATTGCACTAAATTCTGGGAATGAAACAGAGATCAAAAGAAATATGGGTCCTGACTTTGGAGGGCTTTAAGTTGGTTGGTAGAGACACATCCTAGACAAATAATCACACAGGTCAATATATAACTACAAGTAGTCACAAGGATTATGAGGGAAAATTCTGAGTCACTCCAGAAGAATTGAGAAGTTTAAGAATCATCTGGGGGTGGGGAGTGGTAGAGTACAAAATATTTGGTGGTAGAATTTGAAATAGCTCTCAATATAGGTCATAAGTGGTGATTTAGTAGGATTTATGGTATTATATGGCTGAAGTTGGTAGGACAGAATTAACTGGCACAAGGGGAGTGTGACACAGAGCTAGGCCAAGTCAAACAAGTCCAAGGGTACCTGTGGCCATGATAGATGCTTACTGAGGTCTTTGATCACATTCAACATTTACTAATGTGATTTGTAAGTCCTATATTATCTGGCCTGTACCTATTTCCCAGGTCTTGTCTTTTACTGTGTTTCTCCTCTGAATTGTATCTCTTTAAGATTTTCTACCAGTTACTTCTTTTTTAGGAACTTCCTCCATTTCCAAGATTACTGTGGTAGCCTCATCACACATGCAAGTTCCTGGTGATTGGTTTTAAGGAGTCACATAATCTAAGGTAGACCAATCAGAATATCCCTGCTTCAGACCATAGTATATGGGTCAAGGGGTTTTTCCAATACATTTCCTCTTGAATCATTTTGTTTATTTAACATTGCAAAGGATACATGGCAACTCACACCACGAGTTACACAAAGTGCTTGTAATATCAAATTTTTCTATGAACAACTTGAACAGAGAGATAGTACAAGATCTCCTGAGCCTTCTTTGAAAGTACCTGGGCTGCATCTGGAATAACCAATAAGGTACACATGGGACAAAAATTTCCAGTAGAAAGACACTACTTATCATCACACCACATTGTATATTTATAGATCAGCATAAAGGATGGTAGAAAAAAAATATCATATCTGTAAGTAAGGAAGGATCCAGCAGGGGCTTCCTGGACCAAGAGCTGAGACAGGAAATATGACTATCATGGGTCAGGTGCACACTGTGACATCCCTGGGAATAATCTTGAGCTACTTCTTCATGCCAGAATTATGAGTACCAAAGACCTTGGCATTTTTCTATAAACTAGCTAAGTCAAAAAAAGATCTCTCTCACTTACTTTACCAAAGGAGGCCCTGGGGCATTCCAAGCATGTCAAAGAAACACAAGGCATAAAAGCCTCAGGAGTTTTGGTTATTTATTTATTTATTTTTTTTTTAAGATTTTATTTATTGATTTGACAGACAGAGATTACAAGTAGGCAAGAGAGGCAGGCAGGGAGAGAGAGGAGGAAGCAGGCTCTCTGCGGAGCTGAGAGCCCAATGTGGGGCTCGATCCCAGGACCCTGGGATCATGACCTGAGCCAAAGACAGAGGCTTGAACCCACTGAGCCACCCAGGTGCCCGGAGTTTGGGTAATTTAAACAGCAGTAATTTGCATAACACATATGAAGTCCCACTGATGGACATTCTTCTTCTTGGGGCTTCAGGGGTTCACTAGATGGAGTGAAAGTCCAGGAGGAAACAAAAGCTTCTTATAAACCCCTCTTGTAGAAGATTTCTCCAATATCTAAGAAGGCTATTCCTTCAGACCATGTATGAGAAGGACACACATCTGGCTATCCTAAATACAGATCAGAGAGGGGATAGATGTCACAGCTAAACCACCTTCATATTCCCTAAGAAGTAGATTTACATTTGTAATCCTGTCTTAAACTTTCTGCTTCTAAAAGGAGGCTTTGAATGGTTACTCCATGAATAAATGAAATGCTGATTTTGAGGGGATGATGAGGAGAGAGGCTTACAAGCATAATGCAGAAAAACTCAAAGTAAGTGTGCAGTTACATAGGTTGAGTAAACATGTGTTAAACATGGACAAAACTTTTCAGAGCCTTGAATGACTAAATTTATGTTGTGAATTTCCAAAGAGATAAAACTATAATCATGATTTCTAAAATTTACTTAATTAAGAAAATTTATTTTTCTACCCAGATTCTTGAAAGACTCATTCTCATAATAATACAACTAATAATAATTCAGCATTTCATGTATAACAGGAACTGCAGAAATTGGTTTACACAGATTATTTAATACTGGTGACAAGTCTAAGATGTAGAACCTATTACTCTTTTCATCTTGCAGAGGGAAAGACTGAGGTGCTGCATATTTAACATCTTCCCCAAAACATACTGCTTGTGCTTGGAAATGCTTTGAATTGAACCAAGGCAGTCTGACTCTGGAACTTGTGTTGGAAACCACCTGATATTGCCACCCATAGTTCCTTAGAATAGCATGGAAAAAAACCTGGCATAGAATATAGAATTCTAACAATGCTTGCTTTCTATATGAATTCATCTTTTATTTCCTGGAGCTATGCTGTTGTTTCAGAACACGTGATTTCCTTAGAAACACAGTGGTTTAATAGAATTTGTGACAATGAGTCATGTTTTAGATGAATCCACCAATATTTCTTCAAGGGAACTTATCCAACACTTTATTTTTAAAAGACATCAGAGAAAACCTTCACTGTGCTTTTCTGTTGTCCCTCACCTTGCAGTGGGTGGGTTTTTAATTAATCCTCTTTGAAAATTAATCTTTGGGGACTATATACGCCCACACTGCAACTCAAAATCAAGAATACACTTTGATTCTTCCAAGGCTCTCTAACCTTCTTAGATCACTCTTTAAGCACAACAAGCTTTATCCGAAAGTTCAGGAACTCTAGGTGTTACTGGAATAAAAGCAACTAGAAAAGAAAGAAAGAAAGAAAGAAAGAAAGAAAGAAAGAAAGAAAGAAAGAAAGCCGATCATTGACATTTTCCTGATTCTGTATTAAAATTCCTGGTGAGTTGATAGTTATAAGCTTCCTGACTTGGTAGGCACATAGTTCTGGGACACCAAGGTTCACTTGGTCTAATGATAACTAGTAGGATTACTTGGTTTATATATCTGTCCCTTATGATGTTTTTAATTGTATGGCACCATAACTGTTGGTGTAACTCATCCTTACCTCTGGAGAAAGTTGTGGAAAAAATTAAGGGAGTGGATCTTCTTGCAAATATCCTTGATGCCTAACATGCTGAGGGAAATTATAATGGATTGAGGTTAGGGTTTCTCTTCATCCTTTTGTTATATTATGCTCCAATGTTGATATTGATAAAATCCTGAGAAGGTGTTGTGATTCTGTTAAACTATAAGAAAAAAAATTAATTTGACACTGCATTGCCAGGTGAGGAAATGGCCTAATTTTAGCCAGGTACTTTCTGCTGACAGCAACATTAGATTTGACATACATAATCACAGCAGGGACTTCTGTAGTTTATGTTATGGTGCTGGATTTGTGTGAAAGTAGATATGTACTTAGATAAGTTTTTTCTGGACACCCTGGATCCAAACTTCCAAAATATATTGACACCTAAGAAAAACCTTTGCTTTATAGATAGCTTTATATTTTACAAAGCAATTTTACATAGAATGACTTCATTCATTCTTTACAACACTGTGATGGTTGCTATTTCTCTATTTTGTGGAAGAGGAAAGAGGTTTGGAGAGGTTAAATGACTTGCTCCAACTCCCATCGTTAATAAATGGACAAGCTGGATGTGAGGTCCCTTCTGGCACTCTTTTTATATATCTTTCATTAGCCCTGTGAAGCTCACCAACATTCAGAGAAATATAGAACAGGAAGTATAGCTAAAACCAATATAGATTCATTTTGACTATTATTATTTTTTTCATTTTATTTTTCCAGTGTTCCAAGATTCATTGTTTATACACCACGCCCAGTGCTCCATGCAATATATGCCCTCCTTAATACTCACCACCAAGCCCACCCATCCCCCCACTGCCTCCCTTCCAAAACCCTCAGTTTTTTTTTTTTTAAATCAGAATCCACAGTGTCTCATTGTAAGAGACTGGGACTAACAGTGTTGAATCTCCCCTTCCAATTTCCCCCAATTCACTTTTACTTTCCTTCTCCTAATGTCCTCCATGTTATTCCTTACGTTCCACAAGTAAGTGAAACCATAAGATAATTGACTTTCTCTGCTTCACTTATTTCACTCTGCATAATCTCCTCCAGTCCCATCCATGTTGATCCTTTCTGATGGAGGGTATTAATCCTTTCTGATGGAGACATAATATTCCATTGTATATATGGACCATATCTTCTTTATCCATTCGTCTGCTGAAGGGCATCTTGGCTCTTTCCACAGTTTGGTGATTGTGGCCATTGCTGCTATGAATATTGGAGTACATATGGCCCTTCTTTTCACTGCATCTGTATCTTTGGGATAAATACCCGGTAGTGCAATTGCAGTGTTGTAGGGTTGCTCTATTTTTAATTCCTTAAGGAATCTCCACACTGTTTTCCAAAGTGACTGCACCAACTTGCATTCCCACCAACAGTGTAATAGGATTTCCCTTTCTCCACATACTCTCCAACACTTGTTGTGTCCTGTCTTGTTAATTTTGGCCATTCTAATCAGTATAAGGTGGTATTTCAATGTGGTTTTGATTTGAATTTCCCTGATGGCTAATGACGATGAACCTTTTTATCATGTGTCTGATAGCCATTTGTATGTCTTCTTTGGAGAAGTATCTGTTCATGTCTTCTGCCCATTTTTTGACATGATTATCTGGTTTTTGGGTGTTGAGTTTGATGTGTTATTTATAGATCTTTGGTATCAGCCCTTTGTCTGTAGTGTCATTTGAGAATATCTTCTCCCATTCCATGGGGAGCGTCTTCATTTTGACTATTAAATTACCAAATGTATTTTTTAATTATAATATTTAAATCTGAAGATAACAAGGGATAGTTAAGTGTTCGACTCTTGGTTTTGGCTCAGGTCATGATCTCAGGGTCATGAGATCCAGCCCCCCAGTTGGCTCCACACTCAGTGCAGAATCTGCTTGACATTCTCTCCCTCTGCACCTCCTCCAACTTACTCAGGCTCTCTCTCTAAAATAATAAAAATTAAAAAATAAATAAATAAATAAAAATAAAATAATAAAAATTAAAAAAAAGTAAATCTGATGTTAATGAGATTTTCTATCCTCAAACTCACCTGACAGATTGGAAATCAAATAAGGTTTGCATTTGGCAGAGTTTAAAATCTTTTAGATCTTCTTATCCAGTAATTCTACAAGTAACCCGTATTTAGGTTAAAATGGGGGAAAAAAAGGTTTATTTACCAAGTTGTTTGCTAACATTTTTTTTAATGATGATAAACAAAATAAAAATTTCCCAAAGAGAATAGTGACTTCATGGAATATTATACTTCCAACAAAATGACATATAAGATGCTTTTAATGACATGGGAAATTCTTATTATGAAGATAAGGAGAAAAGAATATATATACATATTTGGGAAATATGCATGCAAATGAAACAAAGAAATAACTGGAATTATGTCAGTTGGAATGATAGAATTGTGAATGATAATAGATTCTTTTTGTTTTTATGCACTTTGAAGCTTTTCTAAAATGACTTATAATGTAAACCCAAATTATTCTAAGGAGTTAAAAAATGTCCTTTAAAAAACCAGACTAAAGTATTTGGTGCACTAATTTGATATTTTGGCTAGTGAATTTTCCCGAAGTCAGGGAACCTGGCTGTGTCCAACATGTGGGTGATGCAAGCTCATTTCTAAGGGTCCTTTCTGCATCCATATCCTATAACTCTCAGATTAGAATGACCATTTGCCATCTTTGGGCTGACCACAACTGTTCCTTACTAAGAGCACCCTGTTGCCCTTTTGGGGCAGTTTCTCATTGTGTATATTCTGGGTGTGAGGTATAGCTACCTTTCCATTTCTTCTCCGCTTCTGTGCTTCCCATTCCCAAAGGCTTTGAATCTTGACCTAGTGTCTCTAGAACATAATGTTCATTGGAGATCATTTAATTTCAAGCTGGCTAGAAATTTTCTGCTATGAAATGACTGTCATTCTCCCAATACTTTGGAGCTCTTTTGATGCCTGTTCCTTTGTAAGCCTGGTTGTCCAGCATCCCATCAGTTCTGTGACTTCTTTCTTACCTTTCCAGTAAACTCCCTTCTGTTATATTTACCAAGTTGTTTGCTAACAACTCATTTTCCATTGCTTTCAATCCAGAAAGCTGAATAACACACACACCAACAACCATTCTGCATTGTGAGTATCAGCAAATACTTTTCTTCAGGTCCATAAAAGTTAGCAAGGAAGCATTTTCTATATCCTACTAAAATTAAAAGTAGAGGCTACCTGACATAACATAATACCTCACTCAGAAGGATCTTATAAAAACACCAAAGGCCATTCCATATCAATTCAAAGCCTTAATAGCGTTTTCATGTCATAAACACATTTTAGGCTCCAATATGATCTGAAAATGAATTCTCATAATAGCCACAAATGAGTGGAGTCAGAGAGATCAAATAGTATTTTCCAATTTGAAGCAGAAGACTGCAGTACATTGCAGGATCTTTGATTATCTGATGCTCCTGAATTTTTACAGCATCTTAGAGACAGGAATTTTTTCTTTGTTGTTGTTATTACTCGGACTGTTCTTCAAGACCTTTCGTTGAGAAGGACATAGACTTTGGACAGTTTAAACTACTCTCCGTGTTCTGGAGATAACCCACTAATGCTCCAGTTTCTTTGCAATTAAAATCTTTCTAAAGTGGTGCATTGGATTTGCAATAACTCTCACGACAGCAGAGCCCAGCAGAAGACCCAAGACATCAACCTGTTTCCTGTAGTCTTTTAAATAATAACATTCCCCACCATTGACACTCAGATTCTTAAACTGGCTTTAACTCAAGGAAGCAAGCATTCTCTTATGGGTCCAGAAACCAAAGCAGCTTTTAAAGCAGGAAGCTGACATAACTGGCTTTGAGTTCAGTCCTAAAGAGATATTTTGTCAGCTTTGGCTCTATTTACTTAGGTAGTGGTTAACCTGGATAACAAGTTTGACTTGCAAATTTTTTTTTTTTTTTTTTCAAAAGAATACAGACAAAACTACCATCCCTTCAAAAACATCAGTGGGGCAAGAGGCTCCTGTTTGGTGCCTGCGGGGAGAGTTTGCATTTGCTTTTCCCTGTATTGACTACTAGTTTATCTCCACCCTCCACCCCACCCTCCCCTTCCATTTTACCTGGGGTAAGAACAGGAGAAGCTGCTGTCAGATCTCCAGAAAAGGTTGTAGAAGGAGGATGACACTGCAATTTCAAGACTCCCCCAAACCAGAAGCCTCAGCTTCCTTTTTAGAGCACAGGGAATGACCCTGGTCTTGTCACTAATAATTTTGTCTAGTCCCATGGACAAAAGCTCCCTTCAGTCTTTCCAGCCATGCCAATTTCTCTCCTCCAAAGCATGGACAGTGTCTCCTCACCCCCTTATATCCATTGACTACTTTATTACTGAACTTTAGTGGTCATACTATGAATTCAACCTGCGTCTCTCCACATCCCTATGCCCTCAGCTGGCTATGACTATTTCAGACAGATGATTCTCTTCCTTGCCCTGGTTCTTCTGGGTTCTTCTTCAGAGACACCCCTTTGCTTGGGAGGCCTTTCTGGTTCCACTCACCACTAAAGTAACACCTCCCTGGTGTCCCTTGATGCTCTTGAATTTTCATAGTATCTTATACACAACCTCTCTCTTCTAGGTACAATTTTGCATCAATTCTTTACTTTTTCTATATTTACCAGGGAACTGGTATTATAAGCACTGGAATGTAGCAGTGATGAAGTCACACATGGTCCCCATTCTCAGAGCTTACCATCTAGTATAGAAATGGAAAATTAATTACAATGTATATAAGAGGGAGGGGTGAACCCAGGTGCTCTGGGGATAATGACAGGACCCCTAACCTACATTGCTGGGATTGGTGTTGCCTTCCTCCTAGATAAAGTAAGAGTAAACAAGCAAAGAATAAACTCCTACTTAAGTAGGAGTCAGCTAGGTGAAGTAAGTGAGTTTATAAGCCAAAAAAATGGGATTTTCTTATTTTTATCAACTGTATAGTTAATTCATACACATAGTGAACTTTCTGAAAAATGAAAAATGATAAAGAAGAAAAAAAACAGTTGCCTTGATTTGCCATCCAAATATCACTGACCATTATTAACATCATAATACTTTTTCCTCTCATCTTGGGGATTTGTGGTAGGGGATGAGAGGGTAATGTAGAGAAAAGCTAGGTTTTGCATATTTTAAATTATTTATTGTATGTACAATTTTGAATACTGCTTTTTTTTCCACTTAAAATTGCACTATCAGCTTTGTTTCGCTCCATTAAAGCTTTCAAAAATATCATTTCAATGGCTCATTTAGTCTTTCTACATGAGTCCTTCCTGGCTCCTCTCATTCCTATGGTCACACCAGTAATCTCTCTTGTTCATGCCTCCAAATCAGACTTGCTTTTCTAGCACTCCTCTGGAATTGATAATATAGTCATATTTGTAATCTCTATCATTTGTGTGAATTTAAAGCAGCCCAGTACCCCCAGACATTTAGCTAGAATGTGCCAAAATCGGGGGCATTCCAGGCATCATCTTTCGCTATCTTTGAGACTCCCTTTTGTGTGTGTGGCCGGTAAATGTTCCTGATTAATCTATCAATTGATGCTCCTTTAAAACATAAACAAGAATTCAAACCTAACAAATCTTGGTTGAATCCACTCTGAACCTTATTTGACTCCTTTCATTGGGCAACATCTAAGTACCTCACACCGTGAGTTATGCATTTTGCCAGTCATCATGTGTCCTGGAACTTTTTCTTTAGTCAGGGTTGGGATAAGGGTTAGAACATCTTGTGCCAATTTTGATAATGCTTCCCTTTTTCCTGAAATAGTTAATTTATTGGGAGCTGCTCCACAAATCTATGCATAGAAATTACCATCATCTTATCCATATTCCCTAATATCATTACCATTATCACCATTGTCAAAGTCATTGTTGTTGTAGATATCATCACAGTAGCTTCCTTGTGCTTTGGTCACTGTGCTTAGTCCACTACTCATATTATCTTACTGAAATTTCAAAATAACCATCTGAGATCATTATAATTTGCGCCCCTACTTCCAAGAAATTACATTTTAAAAAATGGCTGAGTTGATGATTGAGCCAGATTTATTTGATTCCAGAGTATGTGATCTTAGGAGAGAAAAAATATGAGAGAAAGAGAGAGAGAAAGGAGAAAGGAGGAAATTGAGAGAAGCAGAGATCAGAAAGAGAAAGATCAGAGAATATCTTCACTTTAGGGAGATTTGCAATAGTGCATTAAATTTTACCTTATTTTAAAAATGATAGTAGGCAACCTGGGTGGCTCAGTGGGTTGAGCTGCTGCCTTCGGCTCGGGTCGTGATCTCAGGGTCCTGGGATCGAGTCCCACATCGGGCTCTCTGCTCGGCGGGGAGCCTGCTTCCTCCTCTCTCTCTCTGCCTACTTGTGATCTCTCTCTGTCAAATAAATAAATAAAATCTTCAAAAAAAAAATGATAGTAGGCAAAAGACCAATGCATGTATTGGCTTGAGAACCCAAAGATGTCCATGGAAAAGGGAGATGTTGCTTATTTGCAGTCATGAATTCTATCTTGTCACATATAATACTATCACATTGGTTGGTTTTCTTTTCTGTACTAAATGCAGGTCTTTCTGATCTTTTTCCTTCTGGCCTCATTTAGTCCTAGAGTCAGAAGTCCAAGATGTTGTTTTTAGGTTTGGTTAAGTAATAATATGGCTTATTTGTAAATGGGCTTCTTGAAAGTATATTCACATACTTTTATTTCTGTTTACTTTTCTTTTCTCTTCTTTTTTTTTAAGATTTTTTTTTTTTATTATTTGACAGAGAGAGAGAGATCACAAGTAGGCAGAGCAGAAGGCAGAGGGTGGGAAGCAGGCTCCCTGCTGAGCAGATGAGATCAGGACCGAAGCTGAAGGCAGAGGCTTAATCCACTGAGCCACCCAGGGACCCCTCTATTTCTCTTCTTTATTTGATCTTTCCCTCACTTCTATCCTGGCAACAAATATAGTACAGAAAACATACAGATATATTAATCATATTTTAAATTTTGTATATATTATCATGTTTTGGCATCTTAAAATGCCTTTTTGGGTGGGAAGAAACTGCCCCTCTCCTTGGGCTAGCCAATTCTTTGAGAGAAAAAAGGATATAGCTTGGAGCCTGTCTGCCATGAAAACTAACCAATCTAGAGGCATGCCTTCTCCATCAACACATACACTTCAGAAAGCAATATTCCTTTGCCTGAATCATCCCAAGGTATTGGTTTAAAAACTCTTCAGAAGCTTCCCTTGTGTAATATGAAATTGGCGGCCATGAGCAAAAGGCAGGGAGAGACTGAAGAAAAAGGCAGTCTACTGCAGATTGGTAGTGGCAGGTGTAAAAGGCAAGGCAGGTTTAATTTACATACAAGGAATATCTTGGCTGGTCTAAGATGATAGATATCCTAGCCAAATCTTGAAAGTTTATATAGAGGTTTTAACTGGGGCTAGTCACTTATACCCTCCCGATCGTCTTAACACCACATCACTATCTCAAGGCTATGTCCTTGGTGGAGCCTCTGAAGCAGGAAAGGCAAACAGAATGTAAAACCAAGGACAAGGGAGGTTGTGGAGAGTCTCCGGTAGGAGGTTAACTGGCAGTTAGGTTTCCGCTATGACCTCTCCCAATACAGAACAGGCTCCAGGCAACTAGAGACTATCGCTATAGCCCAAAGCCAGCTGAAATTGAACTAGCCAATCCTAAACAGTTACTTTGTCCTGTCTTGTCTTTCCTGTGGAAACCCGAGTAAAGACTCTAGTCTAAACCTGTCTCTTGTTCCTGTTTCTGCTTCCTGACTTAAACCTGGTGTTTCTCCTGTGGCTGTGTGGTAAGTCATGCCTCTTGTATCTAAGGGAACTGTGAGTAACATTAAACTTTTCTTTCAATCCATTAATCTCTACATGTTATAACTCAGTTACCTTTGAAAATGAAGACCTAGGCACAGAATGTGTTTAAGGTAAGGAGTTTGTGGTAGGCAGATTCTAAAGGTGTCCTGTGATTTCCACCTCCTGGTGAGCATGTCTTTGTAGAACCTCCTCCCTTTGAGTGTGAGCTGTTTCTATTTCTATTGAGTGTGAGCTGTTTCTATACTGTAGAAGATGGCAAAGATGACAGATGCCACTTTTATGATTATATTCCATTATATAGGATTTTGTTTTGCTAGGAGACTCATTCTTGAAACTCCTTGTGCTGGTTTGATGAAGCAAGTGGTCATGTTGGGGAAGCCTTCATGACAAGAAACTACAGTTAACCCCTGGGAGTTTAAGAGGGTGGCCTCCAACCTCTAGCCTCTAGATCAGAATGCAACCTACTTGATATGCCTTGACTGTGATTTTGTGAGACCCTAAGCAGAAGGCTCAGCTGTTCAACAACTCCCACAGAAACTATGAGATAATACACGTGTGTGTTTGAACTGCTGAATTTGTAATAATTTATTATTTAACAATAGATAACTGATGCAGTATTTGAGTATAATCTAGTTTCTTTTCCTTTTCTTTTACTCATTCATTCTAGAAGTCTCCAGTGACCCCCATCTTACCAATATCATGGATCCCTTACAGGCCGTTCTGTGACATTCCCACTTACACCTTTTGGACCTCTCTATTTCAGTGTCAAACTAGAACGACAAGTCAAAATCAATACGAAACTTTTGCAATCTACACATGTCCAGGATGCAGCTAAGACGTGGTGAGTCAGATCTGAAAGGCTAGTAGTAGGATCCAAACATGTGTATTTTGAGAAGATGACATAAGTAATTCTGGTGGGCATTTTTCAAAAGGAAGTACTATCCTGATCCCATCCCTTCTGGGATCCTGCGATCTCCTCAAAGATACTGTTCTATAAGGTTCTATTTCTGCCTCACTGCCCTCCTTCCTTTCACATGCTTCCATGAATAAGTATAATCTACTTTTGTAGTTTTATGACTGACCAAATGCCAATCACTTGCTAAATCTCCATTGTCACCCTTAGCATATACCTTGAGACTTAGAGGCCTGATAGCTTACTGAAAATACTCAGGTTGAGTGTTCCACAGCCTTCTCTAACTCAGCACATTGAGAATCGAATTCACCATGCCATCCTCATTCCTCAGTCCGGTCTCTCATGATGTGTTCTCTTGGCCAATGAATGGCACTCCCTTTCCTTTAGACCTTCAAATCAGAAAATTATTAAATCATTTTAAGTCCTTTAAGTGACTGTCTATCATCTACAGAATGAGTCTGAATTTCTTAGTCTTCTGAAGCTTCTCCAAACCATTTCAACCCACTGCTATAGCTTTGATCCTTGCCCTTATGGACTTACCCTTGATATTTATACACTGTTTAACTACTTGAAGTTAACCACATTTACCATTCTGCTTCATACTTGATTCATGTTACCCTTCTGTAAAAGGTTTCCTGTGTCTATTCTTCTAACTCTCATCCGTATGTCATTTCTTCTTTTTCTGAAAATTTAGATATATCCAAGAGCTCCTTTAGAGGTACTAAATACGTTATGCAGACATTTTCCATTAGTACTTATCACATTTATTTACATATTTATATGGCTGCCTTCCTCTATTGGATCATAAGTACCTTGAGAGCAGAGCCTGTGGTTAATTTCGTTTTTGTACTCCCAGTGCTATGAGGTGTACTGAGCATATAAAGAGTGCTCAACTAGACTGAACTGTTGTTAAAATGACTGACAGTAGGTGTAAGTGCAGTAGTATTTGAGGCATGCTTAGCTCCTGTAAAACCTTGAAATGTAGGCTATTACATGGAGAATTGGGAGAGAAGCAGTCAAAGCAATCAGTGACTTTTAAAATTCTCTCTTTTGTTGGCAAGCCCCCAAATCAAAAGAAACAAATTTGTTTGTTTGTTTGTTTACTTGTTTGTTTGTTTGTTTGTTTTTGTATAGAGAGGTTGAGAGAGAAAGAGCATGCATGAGCAGGGTGTGGGAAAGGAAGCAGCAGAGGGAGAGGTAGAGAGAGAATCCCCATGCTGGGTATGGAGCCACACGTGGGGCTCAATCTTATGACCCTGAGATCATGACGTGGGTTGAAATCAAGAGTTGATGCTTAACTGACTGAGCCACCCATCTGTCCTTAGCTAGGTTTTTGGAAAGTCTTGTTACTGATTTCAGATAAATCAACCTAATGGGAATGGGGCAATGTGGAGAAGAAGGAGATGTATATGAGGGATACTGAAGGAGAGAACAATCAGATAAAGACAGATGGATACAGGCATGCATTACAAATCCACAGTAAACTCCTATGAATACATAACTTGCTGGTTCTGACTTTTCTCCTCTAAATTGTGCACTGGAGGGAAATTTCTAAGAAAAGTGAGTGGTGCCAGGTGTGATTAGGGTGAGTGTAGGTAATGCAAAAGTCCCTTATTGGTTGTCAACTGGAACAAATCGAAGCCTAAATTTGCCCTTTTCCTTTATCTTTTAAATGTACAGAGAATTAGAAGGTGTCTTGGTTATTTTTCTTTCATGTTTTCCCAGAAGATGCTGCAGGTTCACTTTCTAAACTTTTCTCCAATTCTGAATTACAACTAAGGCTTAGCCTCTGGAAACTTCGAAGCTAAATTCCTGGTGTCTGTTCTGGAATGAAAGTTACTGCCAGTGAATTTTGAGAAAGGGAGAGCCATACCTTCCAGGCCATTTTTCATGGGATAAAAATTAAACCAGGGGGTTATAATGAAAGCAAAACAAAAGAAAGATGGTAGAGCAAAAGCAGACTCCACATCTTATTTCTGAAATGTTTTAAAACATGGGCCTCATGGAAATCAGTTTGAGGAAAAATATTACATATAATTAAGTCAGATAGTTAGTAGGCAGATGTACTGAAGGATGGCAGATGTGTTTGATGAAGCCAGATGTATAAAAGCATTCACATGTGCGTTTATTCCTAGCCAAGGCCTTGCAGAAGTTAAAGGTGAAAGTAAATGTACATATAAATGTGACTGGTGACCAAAATGACACCAGTATTTAGAAGTGGAGTGATTTAGTTACCCTTCGAGTATTAAACCATAGAATACACAAGTAGTGGATAACCAAGAAAGGTACACAATCACTTAATGGGATGTGCTTGATCTTAACAATATTAGAATGCTTTCCTGTTAGTAACACTAACCGCTGCCTTTTTGTGTGTGTGTGTGTGTGTGTGTGTGCGTGCGTGTTTTGTAAAATCTTAGATTCCTCTTTCATGCCTCTCTTGTAATATTAGTTGGAGGTTTTGAATTACTTTGTTAAGCTTAACTTTCATTTTGAGAAAGAACATTTTATAATTATTTACAAAATTATAAATGTACTTTCAAACATAATATTTCTATATTCTGATATGGAATCAGGAATCATTAATAAGACTAACAAGAGGAAAAAATCTGTTTGGACCATGTTTTTATTTTATTCTGTGTTCTTATTCTCTCTTTGCTGGAGGGAAAGGCTGGTGAGTTTTTCACACACTCTAAGTTGAGCAGGAGAAAGAGGGGTGAGATTAAGCCCATGAATGAGTCATCTTCAATGTCTCTTGACACTTCCAAGCCCCATTTCTAGCGCTGGGAATTTGAGGGGAGGCACATCACAGAAAATTGGCCTTAGAACCCTAAAAACCCAGGAATAACACTTTACGAAATAATCCTCTAACACTTTACAAACTGATAAATATCAAGCCCAGTCCCTTCCCTCTCTTGCATATGACAGCGATGATGCAGGCTGTCCTTTGAGTAGACCCAGGAGAAGGTGGAGAGAGGTATTCTCCAACTGAAGGAAATGCCTGACAGAAATAAAATTCCTTTTTTTTTTCCCTCTAGGATAACGTGAAAGTGTTATATACATAAAGATATATTTTATTTGAATTGAACATTGCAATTCATCAGCATACAGTGTGTGTGTGTGTGTGGTGAAACTGGTAGCACTTGCCTGTTAAAATAGAAAGTTCCCATTACCAGGTTAGCTTTTCTAATTCATTGAAATAAAAGTCCCAGAACACAATAATTTGAGTTCCAGAAGTGGTGTGTGGAGGCTAGGTAGGAGGAATAGAGGATGTAGATCAGTGATTTTCAACTGTGGCTTTATGATAGATGAATCCATGGAGCTATTTACAAGTGCCAGGGTAGCAAAGCTTGAGGCCTACCCACAGAGATGCCCTGAGGTGGGGTTTCAGCATCAGCATATTTTCAGTTCCCCCTGGGAATCTGAGTATGCATCAGGCTGACAAACCCTGGGAGAGACAAACCAAGGAGGCGGAGATACTAATATTGCCCGATGAAGTAGTTTTCTGTGGAAAAATGGTTTCCACAGGATATATGAGCTTAAATCCATTAACTATTCAATCATTCCACTTAGACTTCCTGCTCTGGTTCTGGGATGCCTTAGCACCCTTGGGTTATAACATGGTTTCTCTTGTTGGTTTGACTACTAAAAGTATGCTGACCATGGTAACACTGGCATCATGGTTTATGAGACGTGTATATGTCTCATTACATATGAGTCACTTAAATGACTTCCTACATTAGATTTTGGCCTCTTCTAAGATTGGTGCAATTAGTTTTCCCAAATCTGCCTATTTCTGTGACCCTGAAAACTTCAGGTTTTAAGGCTATAGACCAGATTAAAAACCTAAGAATTCAACTGAGGCATTGCAACATTGTCCGATGTCTTTCATCTTCCCTTTGGAAAACAAACAAACAAACAAACAAAACCCTGAAAACATTGTTATTAATACTATAGGCTAAGTGTTATCTTGGTAGGTACAACTATTTTGGACAAGTCTTCTTACAATTTGACTAATTTTTGTTAACTTTTTGGAAAGAATTACTAGGCCCTGAGTGATTTCAAATAAACTCTAAAGGAGGTTTTCGGGTTCAAGTCATTGTATTAACATGCAGGATAAAATGAAATGGTCACAACTCTAAGAAAAGCTTTGATGTCATATGATCTCAGACATGCCATTTATTTCTTTGAGCATCAATTTACCTTCACGGGAAACAAGAGGGTAGGGTTATATTGAAATATCTCTAAGTTACTTCTAGTTTTTAAAGTAATGTATCCCTATGTAACTATGTCCTTTTTTTAAATAAAATTTTCATTTTATAACAATTTTAGGTTTACAGGAAAACTGGGATAATAGTACAAAAAGTTCACATATTATTAACATCTTACATGAATGTGATATATTTGCAATGATGAATGAATATTCATACATTATTATTAACAGAAGTCAGTGGTTTATCTCTTTCCTTAGTTTTTGCCTCTATTTTTTTTTTTTTTCTATTTCAGGATCACATTCAGGATACCTACCACCTTATGTTTAGAAGTCATGATTCCTGGGGCACTTAGGCGGCTCAGTCATTTGAGCATTGGACTCTTGGTTTTGGCTCAGGTCATGATCTCAGAGTGGTAAGATGGAGCCTTGCCTTGGGTCCTGCACTGGTTGTGGAGCCTGCCTGAGATTCTCTCTGTCCCTCTTCCTCTGCCCCTCCTCCTCACTCTCTTCCTCTCCCTCTAAAAGAAAGAAAGAAAGAAAGAGAGAGAGAAAGAAAGAAAGAGAGAAAGAAAGAAAAGTAGAAGGCATGTCTCCTTAGGCTTCTCTTTGCTATGACCCTTTCTCAGATTTTCCTCATTTTCAATGACTTTGATAACTTAGGGGAGTACTAGTCAGGTATTTTAAACATATGTCTCAATTTTGCTCAATATTTTTCTCATGATTAGACTGGCCTAATGAATTTTGAGTGTAGATCATAGAATCAAAGAGGTATTTTCAATACATTTTCTCAAGGGTACATTATACCAACAAGACTGATAAGTTATAACTGTTGTTGTTGACCTTGGTCACTTGGCTAATGGAATGTTTGTCAGATTTACTCTCCCCTGTCCCTTTCTATACTGTCTACCCTCTTTCAAAGCCAGTCACCATGGATAGCCCACACTTAAGAAGAAAGAAGTTTTGATCCACAGCCTAGAGTATAGATAACCACATACATTGTTTGGAATACTTGGGCAAGGGAGATTTGTCTCTTCTTTCCCATTTATTTATCATTCATTTATAACAACTTAGAGACATGGATATTTATTTTATACTTTAAGTTATAATTTAAAAAAAATTTTTTGTTGCTAAAATTGTTCCAGCTTTGTCTGCTGGAAGTTCTTTTAGTGGATTCCTGGGTCCCTTTCACATGTCCCCATTAACAATCATTTTGTGGGGAGGTATGTGTAATTTCTGTCACTACCATATGCTCCAGTCCCATCTTGTATATTTTGGGTGCTAATTTTAGAATAACAAATTTCTCCAAGGAATTCTGGTTCCAGTTATTGGAGAATAACATTAAAAAACAAGATCTGGATTCTAGATGTACTCCTTACTACTGGGATGCTGTTGCTTCTAGGTATGCTGAGCCAACAGAATGAGGAAATGTATGTTTGTATATATTAATCTGTGTTTATATGCATATTTATAAATGTTTCTGTGTGTAACCATCTGTATCTATATTAAGCTAAACATAAATTCATCCTGATGTCTTGAATCTAACATAGATCATTCTAGTCTTTTCCACTCACTTACCCACAACCTCTCACTCCAACAGTGAGAAACCTGGCTCCCACGATCAGCCATCCATTTATTTAATTGTTCAATTAAAATCTAAATATATAGCAGTATCAGAGCTCTGACCCCACACCCCAGGGGAAACAGTGTTAGAGTATAGTGCTTATGTATAATTTTTTTGCCTTTATATTTATAGACTCCATTCATTTCCAAAGTTAGTTAGATTAGCAACTTTTCCCCTTTCCGTGAGCTTGTTTTGTACATTTGTAATATAATTAGATGATTAGATTATTTTGTCACATCCTGCATGCCATCCTAGGATCTTTCAGTCTCCTAAATGATGTTTTAAAAAGTTGCATACATTAAGAGTTGCTCTTTGTGCTATAAAGACCATGGTATATTTTAATTTCTATTTTTGTGGACATTACTTGTGCTTCAATAATGCATTAGTAAATTAAATCATGTATACAAACACCTTTGATACATGGTTTGGTGATTTTCCAGAGACTTAGACTTTCTAGAAATATAGTCTGGAAAATTTTATGTATATATAAAATTGCTTTTCTTCTACTATAAATAGCTTGATTCCTAGTAACATTAATAAATTACTTACTTGCAATACTCTACAGTATAAATAAAATAATTTTAAAATAATAGTATCAACATTGCTACAAAAAAATTAAATTATTAAATGTATTTTAAGACTTCTTTTCAGTTATTAAGCCACTTGTATATTGGTTACTGAGGATGAATAGTCCAAATATTGTATTTTAATGTCACTTTAATTCACATCTCTATGATTATGTCATCAAGTTGATACACAGGTACAGTTATTTCAGTTTGTTTGCAATCTTAGTGATTGCTTTTTAAATGTTATTTCATTTTTGAGTATGGAAACACAAGTGTGTAAGAAATAGAGACTATATTTAGATAAATATCACTTCTTTTCCAAAAATACCTGACTCCTCCATGTTTTTTACCTCCCCTATGATAACCTTTTCATTAGTTTTGGGGATTATCTTTACTATCTTCTCTTTGCATAAAACAGCAAATGCACATTTCTTCCCATTTATTACATAGAAAAATCACAGTATGTATCATGTTCTAGATCTTATTTATTCTACTGAACAAGTATCATGGAGCTCACTTTATATCATTGTGTAGAGATCTTTACCATTCTTCTTTCTTTTTTTAAAATGGCTATTGGTGTTCCTTCTTGTGAGTATATCATGGCTTGTTCAAGCAATCACTATGTATAGAAACCTGCCATTATAAATATCTCAATAGGCAGAGTTGCATGCCTAAGTAAATTTGTGCATAAGTAATTTTTTATTTTTGTTATAGTTTGGGAATGATTTTTCTTTGTCAAAGGGTAATGGGTGTATATGTTCTAATTATGGCCAAATTCCCCCATAGAGGTGGAGTGATCATGTTTCCGTAACCAATGTGGTGGGGAAGCACCTGTCTTCCCACAGGGTTGTCAGTGAAGTATGCTGTGAAACTTTTGGATAATGTAAACCAAACTGTAACAAAAATACAAAATTACTTAGGCATGCAACACTGCCTCACTCCCAGGTTCAGTCCAAAAGTTACATACATACTTATGCCAAACTGATAAGGGAGAAATAGTATTTTAGGGTAGTTATGATATTTAATTTCATTACTAGAAGTTAAGTTGATCTTCTTTCCATATGTGTAAAATATACTTTCTATACTTGGCTCATTCACACACATTTTGGAGGGTGTTTTCCCCCTCAAATTTTAAGACCTTACTTTTTTTGGAAACATTTTTTTGATAGAATTCAAAAATATCTCTTGAAGTTTGTTCTTTTCATTTTACTTTCATTTTAGTGAAGGAATATTTGCCAATCAAAATGTTTCTAAAATATTTTTCTGTAGTTAGATGTATTGCTATGATATTTTATTATTTCAGACTTTGACTTCTAGTTAGAAAAGGAGATCTCTCATCTTTTAAAGATGTTCATTTGTGTTTCTTACTAAAGATGTTATTGAGTTCTGTTTTACATTTAAATCTCTGATTTGTTTAGATTTTATCCTGGTACACAGTGTGAAGTATGGTTGTGATTTGGTCATTTATTTTCTTAATAGCTATTTTCCACAGTATCCTTTGTCCTTATTGTTAGGGGTTGAATTGTGGCCTCCCAGAAAGAGGTGTTGAAATCATAACCCTGGGACTTCAGAAGTGATCATATTGCATATGATATTGTATATATCTTTATAAAAGGGGAATTTGGACAAAGATGGACACACACACAGGGAAGATGATGTAAAGAGACACAAAGAGAAATAGCCACTTAAATGCCATTGAACACCTGAGGCTTCCAGAACCTGGGAGTGAGGTTCTTAGAGTCTTCAGAAGAAGCATAGCCTTGCCTATGCCTTGATTTTGAAACTTCGGTCTCCAGAACTGTGAGACATTTCTATAGTTCTGAGTCACAGTTTCTGGTACATTTTTATGGCAGCCCTAGGAAGCTAAAATACCCACTGATGTGAGGTGCCATCTTTATCATATTCTGTATTTTCACCGGCAACATGGGTGTGCTTATGAACTTACTATTTTGCTCCATGTGAACTATCTGTCTATTCATGTATCATTGCTGCAGTATTTTAATTAAAGATGGTCTACACTATGCTTTAATATTTGGTAGAGTTACCTCTACTGTTTTTTTTTCTTTTTACAGTTTTACTCCATACTATTGCTTGTTTATTTTTCCGTATGGAAGCTATCAAAACAACCAATTAAGCAAACTAACTCACTCCAGGAAAAAGAAGTTGCTATTTTTATCAGGATTACAGTGTTTTCTATTTTAAAGCTCATTCTAATCAGCCTCTTCAACTCACGAGCCTGGACCCTAACACCCTGTTAGCGTCTCCCTGCTCAGTGCTTATAGTTGCCTGGACTTTGGAAGTGGTTCCACGTGTCCCTGAAATACTCAAATTCCTTGCAGCCTCTCCAAAGGCTTACAGACTCTCTGAAGATACTCGTACCCTCGGAAACATTTCTGGGGGACCTGAGTGGTTCAGTTAGTTAAGCGACCCACTCTTGGTTTCAGCTCAGGTGGTGATCTCAGAGTCTGGGGATTAAGTCCCTGTTGGGCTTCACACTCCATGTGGGGAGTCTGCTCAAAAGATTCTCTCCCCCTGCCCCTTCCCCACTCTCTCTCTCTGGAAAATAAATAAGCAAATCTTAAAAAAGAGAGAGAGAGAAACACTACTGGATACATGCTTTGTTTCCATAGTATGTATTAAATGGAATCATATTGTGTAAATATAAAATTTGAAGTTATAAAGCAAGGTTTATTATAAATGATCCATAATTCAGACTTCCAACTGACTTAGGATATAATTTAGGTAATATAGTACAGGGAAGCGAGTGCTGGATGTACAGTTTTAAAATCTACATTCTGACAGTCTATTGTTTTATATATAATGTAATTATATATCTATAGTTATAGATAATGTAATTATATTACATGGTATGATATAAATAAATGATATATTTATATTTTATTATCTATAATAAAATACATATTATATAATTATAATATATTAGACACAATTTATATAGTTAACATAAATGTAGTATACATAATTATGTTATATAATATCTAACTATATATAATTAAACTAATTTTGTGATTATAATATTATAATCAGATGTACACTATACTATATTTTTACTATATATAGCATAATCATAAAATTGGACTAATTATATAGTTATATATTATATAATATAATTTTACACACAATACTATATTCTTTATTTTATATACATTGTCTTATTCGAAGTTTTATGTACTAAAATAGTAACTTTGGGAGCAGCTGCCTAGCTTCACACATTTCTTAAAAAAGATTTATTTATGCATTTGAGAGAGAGAGAGCGAGCACATGAGTAGGAGAGGCAGAGGGAAAAGAAGAGTGAATCTCAAGCAGATTCTGCTTTGAGCAGGAGCCCAACTCTGGGCTGGATCTCATGTCCCTGAGATCATGATCTGAGCCAAAAACAAGAGTCTGATGCTTAACCCACTGGGTCATCCAGGTACCTCCCCCTCTTTTTTAAAATCACATTTTAGAATCTAAGATCAAGAGTCTCACTCACCAGATTATTGGGAGAATGACATAATAATAATGGCAGTTCCTACTAGGATTTGTAGCTCTCTCCCTGGTATGTCCCTACCTCTCTCCTCCCCGTTTCAATTATCTTCAACTACAGAGGTTTCTGTGCTCTTCCTTAAACAGGTCAGTCTTATTCCTGCCTTTGTCTTAATGCCTGATCATCTTCTCTGGCCGTCAGTCCTTGTAATTTCACTTAACTTTGTGATCTCCTTTAAACTGTGAGCTTCAGTGCACTTCATCACATGGCCTTTCTTTATCACTTCTGTATCTTTAATCCAAAACTGCTTTATTTTCTTCATGGTACTTACTTATATCTGAAGTTACATTCCCTATTATTTGACTTGGTCTCTCTTTCCCTGAGATATAAGCTTCCTAAGGAAAAAGATGTCGTCTTCTTCACTTTGACAGCCTCTGACTTATAACCATATATTAGATGCTTAATGAATATTTATTGAATGAAAAAATCAAATGATATAATGTGTATGAATTGTTTGGAACATAATAGTTGTATAATGGACAGTACCTTCTTTTTATTATTATTCTACAACAGCGAATTTTTATGGTAGTAACACTGAAGACACATGTAAAACATACTTTATTCCTTCCCAAAGGTCTAGATCCTTGACCTCTGGTTAATGAAGACTTATATAATCTGATTTCATTGGATGAAGTGCATGTTTTGGGTGTGTGTTTCCCTAGCTTAGGTCCTTTTGCATTTGACAAGATGACACAGAATTTTTAAATGTTCCTTCTCTGTCATTTGTCATGCTGATTTCTTGGGTTCTGGGTATGCTCATATGTCCAATTATATCTGGGATGTTTGCTTTCCAGATGCCAGAAGAAACTACATCTCTGAATTTGCTTTTCACAATGGGATAGCCAGCCTGTAACACTGCCTCACTTGCTGGTTATCGTTTTGCCAGTCAGGACTTAATGGTGCTCTCAGCTGAAATGGAGGATATTCAGGTAGGTTTGACTCCCCATTCTTTAAATGGAAAGGCCCTGGCATCACTCATCTTCTTTAAGATTTTGCAGAAATAGTATAAGATTGAAGTAGAGAATTGCCTGTCCTGCAGAAAGTTTAGAAAAGCATGCAGTTTGGGAAGCTGCAAAGTTGTTTCCTACCAACTTTGACATTTCCCTGAATTGTTAAGACCCTGGTACTCAGGACCAAGGTGAGACATGGAATTGGGCCTCTGTAGTCATGGCCCTTTTGACAGCTATAATGAGAGGGTCTAATCACCAATGGTGGAGCATTTAAAATGCCAAGGAACAGGGCAAGTGTCAAAAGATTGAGAAAGGAGCTAACATTCCCCAGACACATACTGTGTATATAGCAGTGCTAGGAGCTAGGTCAGGGACACTTTTGTAGCTTTAAGAGTAACAAATGCCTGACAATTATAATAATACTGCCTTAAGAATATCCTACTTTGGGCACCTGGGTGGCCCAGTGGGTTAAGCCTCTGCCTTTGGCTCAGGTCATGATCTCGAGGTCCTGGGATCAAGTCCTGCATCTGGCTCTCTGCTCTGCAGGAAGCCTGCTTCTCCTCTCTCTCTGCCTGCCTTTCTGTCTACTTGTGATCTCTGTCTGTCAAATAAATAAATAAAATCTTAAAAAAAAAAAAAAAAAAGAATATCCCACTGCTTTATCTCTTAGGCCATGCTATGGCCTGAATGTTTGTGTTCCCCTCAAAGTCATAGATTGAAACCTAACCCCCGCCTTAGATGATGGTATTAGATGGTGGGGGCCTTTGGGCAATAGCTAGGGCAGGGGGGTAGAGCACTCAATTAGGGCCATCATAGAAGCAGTTAAGAAAGATCCCTTGCTTCCTCCATCATGTGGGAGGACAGAGTGTCATGTGTCATGTCATCATGTGTCATGACATTGACAAGAACTGTCAATGAGGAGGCAGACCCTCACCAGACACTGAATCTGCTGGTGCCTGATTTTGGACTTCCCAACTTCCAGATGTATGAAAAAGAAATGTTTGTTTTTTATAACCCAATCCAGTTTAAGGTATTTTTGTTATAGCAGCCCAGATGAACTAAGACAAGCCCTCCTTCTTGACTCTGTCTGGTATAGTGGTTCCCAAACTTTAGACATTCATGTGTACTCCTTTATTACCTTAGTCACATTTGAATACCATAGGCACTATTACTTATTTATTTAGTTAGTTGTTTTCCTAAAATCAACTTACTTTAATTTTGTAAGTCAATTTATTGTAAAAAACATTATTTTGGTCATAGAAAGTCACTATTAATTAAAAATTATTTTTGTAACACCTAAAATTAAATCATTTGTCATCAGTGAACTTGAGTCCTTACCTTATTTGAGAAAGACTGGAATCCTTGACATCAACTCCTGACTATTGAATGACAGATTTGGGCTTTCATTTCTTATCTGACTTCATTATGATATTGGGTCACCCAGTTGGTGTGTGTCCCAAATTGTCTCTTCCTCTATTTGCCTTCTATGTCTGCAACTGCAAAAGCAAAGCCCTTGGGGTTCCATCTTCTTCTCTTTCTTCTTGAGGTTTGAATTTTCCAACCAATGCTACTGATCCTTAGATATTGTCCCTGGCACATGGAAGCTACAAAGGAAAAAAAAAAAAGAATAAATAAAATAATTTTTGAATGTCTACTATGAGTGGCGCCTTGGGGGCTAAGTCAGTCAGCTGTCCAACTCTTGATTTCAGTTCCAGTCATGATCTCAGGGTTATGGGATCCAGCCTCATGTTGGGCTCTGTCCCCTAAAATGGACTCCACCCTCAGCAGGGAGTCTGCTTATCTCTCTCCCCTCTGCTCTTCCTCCCCCTCCCTGTCTTTATCTTTCTCTATCTCTAAAATAAATAAATAAAATCTTTTTTAAAAAATCCAAATACAGTTCTAGATGCTTTATAAATCTGAACCCATTCAATACTTTCAAACCATTTATTGTCATCCCCATTTTACAGGTGAGTAAAACACACGAAAGAGAATGTAGGGAATTAGGAAAAGCAACATATGGGTAAAGGTGAGATGCAAACCAAGCTGGACCTGACAATAAAGCATGTGCTTCTTTCAGTAAAAATCCTGAAGAAGAGAGTCCATTGGCATTTCAAAGATATGATATGCAGAGCTGATAATCTCTCTTAAACTGACAAAAACTCAATCATTTTTGTGATTCAAATAGCTACAAAATATATGTGTTTCTGATTCAAGTTGCACTTAAGGCATAAAAAGACTGTTTCAAAGAGCCATTTAATGTTCAAGAGCCTTTTAAATAGGATCAGTGACTCAAGGTGGCTAACTGAGAAGATCTATTTCTTGTTTCAGTCTTAAATGCGCTGAAATGATATCCAATTCATAATGCTACTATTGATATGCCCAGAGGGTAGAATCCTGTGACTACTTAATCTCATGTTCCCTCAGAGCAGAGGACTGCATAATCTTTCATTGTGTGAGGGCACCATAATTCATTCGAACATTTCTCTCTTTTTGGATATTTAGGTTGATTTCACTTTTTTTGCTTATATGAATAATCATGTTATTGTTGGTTGTAAAGTCCAATTTGAGAGCAAAAGATGTTTCATTTTTCAGTGGATTTCTTTTACAGTTTATGCATTTAAAAGTGTGTGTATGTGTTTTATCCATTAATTTCTTTTGTGTTGAAATCTTCAGTTTATGCAGAGTATGTATTTCTCTATTTGTATGGTGGCCTTTTCCTTATTGACTTGCAGTCTTCATGAAGACAAGGACCTTTTTTATGTTATTCAATGTTGTATTCCCAGATTCCAGAATAGTACCAGGCACAAAATTAGGCAAGATTAAATAAGAAAGGCCCCCTGTTTTTACCTAGAAATTATGCCAGTGATGTTAAGAAAAACTTTCCTTAGAATAAAAAGTTACACAAGCTAGCACTAAATTTTAATATCAAGTTCATTTTTCCTGGACAGGAAAATTACATGATTTCTAGGTATCACATCGATGTTATATAATCGATATTTGTCTGAATATCTTCTTTCTTTTTTTTTTTTTTTAAGATTTTATTTACTTATTTGACAGAGAGAAAGAGGACATAAGTACGCAGAGAGGCAGGCAGAGAGAGAGAGGAGGAAGCAGGCTCCCTGCTCAGCAGAGAGCCCAATGCGGGGCTCGATCCCAGGACCCTGAGATCATGACCTGAGCTGAAGGCAGAGGCTTAACCCACTGAGCCACCCAGGTGCCCCTGAATATCTTCTTTCTTAATGTAAACATTTAACTAAACTATAGAGAAATATAGATGTTCAAAATGTTCCCTTTTGGCCTTTGAGTTTTGAATAACAAAATTCTCTACAGAAATAAGGAATGAGCAAGTGAATAAATATTTGTTTAAAAATAAGGGAAGTCCAAATTGCAAAGAATTTGAGAGTTAAGGAGAGACAATTCATAATAAGAACTTGTCATATAGGTCAACCCTTCATTAAAAAAAAAAAAAAGAAGAAGCATATAAAGGTTTGCATTGTGACAAAATTTTGCTAAACTTTTCAAGTTTGAAAGGTTTACTACATATCTAAATAAAAATCCTTAGAACACAGGCATGCATTCCCACCTATCTCCATGTACAACACACGCAGTAGAGTCAAGAAACTATGCTTTACCTTCAGAGAGAATGCTGTTAGTAGTGATGGACCTTTCTGAAGCTCCTACTATGCACCAACAACTGTGTTCAGCATTTAATATTTATTTATTTATTTATGCATTTATGCATTTATGTATCACATAATGTATTATTTGTTTCAGGGGTACAGGTCTGTGAATCATCAGTCTTACACAATTCTCAGCACTCACTATAGCACCTACCCTCCTCAGTGTACATCACCCAGCCACGCTACCCACCCACACTCCTCCCCGCTAGCAATCCTCAGTTTGTTTCCTGAAATTAAGAGTCTTTTATGGTTTATTTAAAAGCTCAGTTAATTCTCTGAGATAGTAATTGTTATTGCATTTTACAAATGTGAAAACTGAAACACAGAACCATTAAATAACCTGGTGGATGACAGAAAGCTCCTAAGTCACAAGCAGAATTTCAACCCAGACTAAGAGTCTTAATCCTTGAACCGTAAACATAACTCCAGAAACTAAGGATTCTACTCTGAGATGTATTTCCAGTTTTCCCTTCGTTGAAACACCAGTTTACAAGGTTTAGTGTTAAATATGTCCTGGGCCCAAATCTAAGTGATTCGTTATACACACTAACTCATTTAAACTTCAAAACAACTTTGTATGGGACATATTATTATTATTATTGTTATTGTTTCCATTCTGCAAATGAGAAGCTAAGACAAGCAAAAATCAAGTAACTTGAACTAGGTTACATGTTTTTTTGTTTGTTTGTTTGTTTGTTTTTATTTTCATTTTTAAAAATATTTATTTATTTGAGACAGAGAGAAAGAGAGAGCACATGTTGGGGAGAGGCAGAGAGAGAGAATGAGAGAGAATCTCAAGCAGACTCCATGCTGAGTGCAGAGCCCAGTGCAGAGCTGTATCCCACAACTCTGGGATCGTGACCTGAGCCAAAAATCAAGAATTGGCCATTTGACCAACTGAGCCACTCAGACTCCCCTCTTGTATTTATCTTTAAGGCATAATATTTAATTCTTACCTTATACATGTTGTTACAGAAAATAAAGAATGAAATGGTACCCATTATCACCTAGTTCTCCTTTCTTCCCTAGGCATGGAATTTTCTACTTTCTAGTCCTCATCAGAGTTAGCTGGGATCGCGTGACCAGGTCTGAACAACAGGTTGTGAAGAGAAGTAACATCTGTCAGTGTCAAGCATGGCAGTAAAAGGCTTCACATTTAAGAAGCAGAGTAGAAATATCAAAGTAAAGTGGTCACTGAAGCGCTAGATGGAGGACAACTCCAATAGAGAAATGTTGGGAATTGTAACATTTCTCATTTCTTATTTATTTGCATGAGAAACAAATAAAATGTTGCACTTAAAAATTGAGATTTGGAGGTTTTTTTAATTACAGTTTAGTTTCATCTATCCTGATGAGTACTATAGCCAAAACTTCCAACTAACTTAATAAGGCTTGTATAGTTTTTATTACAAATTTGATTAAGGACAATACAAGAGAAGGAAGTAATAGGTTCACTTTACTTATAAATGCAAATTTTAAAATCATATATATATATATATATAATTATATTCATATTATATGTAAGTACATCCAATAAATTTTATAAAATATATAATGATCCTTAAGTTAGCTTTGTCCCTGGAAATAAGATTGGCTTAACATCAAAAAGTCTACCAAGTGATGACATATCACATTAATATAGTAGAAAAATCATCTGATTATCTGAATAGATGAAGAAAAATATTTAATAAATTTAGCATGTATTTGTGATTTAAAAATTCTTACTAAACCTAAAACCTAAGAGATCTCCTTATCTTAGTGTTACTGGTGGGAAGCAGGCCTGAGACAGACATGTCTGAGACAGACATTTTCATGTAGTAAGTTTATTGATCAGTACTCCCATGGACAGTAATGTTGTTTGGGGAGGTGAAGGAAGCAGTATTGGACAAGAGAAAGTCAACTGCTTTGAAATTATAGCAGACTTCACTTAATAATGTAAGTAGGATGGGAGCAGCATAGCCATTCAGAGTAGAGCTCTTTTGAAACAAGAAGGCCATAGTTTTATAAAACCAAAGTTACCTGTTATTAGAAATAGTGTGTCCCTGGGAAAGGGTCATTTACCTGGAGATTTACTTTACCCAAGTCAATTGTTGGAGGGACTTAGATGAGAGATACTGATATTCCACCAGCTGAGAAAATGACAGCTTCAGGAGAAGATCTGGCCAGGGCACCATAATATTCACTACATTTGATAAACACATAAAATAGAGAAATTTAAATGCATTCTCTATGAGGTCGCAAAGCTCACTATTACGTTTTTTAAAAACATAACATAAGGGGAAAGCCCTTAGAAAAGAAAAGAAAAGAACAGGCAGAGGGATTGAAAGGGAAGATCTAAAGCTATCAGTATTTGTAGAAGATATGATCACCTATATAAAAGAAATAATGGGAGTAGCAAACAACTATATTGAATGAAAAAGTTAAATAAACATATATAAGATCAACTTGAAGTAATCTAAAATCATCTTGCAGTTAAGTAATAAATTAAATGCAATTCATGAATCAACAGAAACTATTTTGAATCTAGGAAACAACAAAGAATTCACAAGATTACTATAAAGATTGTATTCCATCAGTGGATGACAGAATGTTATAAATTCTCCACAAACTAAGTCATAATCTTACATATTAAGTATTCAATAAATATATTCTCAAACTTACATGATAAAATAAAAACAAAAAGTACATTGAAACAGAAGAATACATCTCTAACTATACGTTGACTTAGCACTTCATTCTAATCATAAAGATAAAAATTCCTCAGGCATCCATATAGAAAAACTAAGTTGGTTTTTTAGGGTAAAAACTTCACAGGAGCCTCAGACTTCTCAGAAAACTATAGCACAGTCTACAAAATCCTAAAGAAAGAAAAGCACTACCTAAAATTGTCATATTTTATTTATTCAAGCCAAGATATCTCAAACACATAGGATAATAGACACACAGGACAAAAAACATATAAACTTGAAAAAAGAGAAGGTAGAATCCATATACTATCCTTAGGGGGAAAAAATCTGTTAAAAGCCAACTGAGAGGCTGCTGGGTGGTTCAGTCAGGTAAGCATCCAATCTTGGTTTCAGCTCAGGGCATGATTTCATGGTTTATGAGGTGTAGCCCCACAATTTTCAGGGTTCCTGCTCAGCAGGGCATCTGTTTGAGATTCTCCCCACTCTGCCCCTCTGTCACTCATTCGGTCTCTCTCAAAATAAACAATAAAATAAATCTTAAAAAAAACCAAAAAACAACAACAATAACAAAAAACAACAAAGAG
The DNA here is from genome assembly GCF_020171115.1 of Neogale vison. Classification (NCBI taxonomy): domain Eukaryota; kingdom Metazoa; phylum Chordata; class Mammalia; order Carnivora; family Mustelidae; genus Neogale; species Neogale vison. The sequence goes on from NC_058101.1 coordinate 49,908,933, forward strand.
GGGAATTAAAATAAAGAGCCCACCAAATGGGACAAATATTCATAAAATCATTAAGTCTATTTAAATGTAAAAATAAGACTGACTGGGAGAACTATAGAGCCTAACATAAATGCTAGAAAATTTGAAACAAACTATGTGCATCAAAAAGGTAATTAAGGGGAGGGATGACTAGTGAGGAAATGTGTAAGTCTATTCCATGTTTGATAGTAAAGAATTTAAGGCTGTCTACACTGAACAAGTGTTTGAATATCTCATGCAGCAGCTTCTTAATATTTTCAATATTTCTCTCCTTAAACCCAGAGGAATTTAAAGGACTCAATATCTCATAATTTAAAAGCCAAATAAAAAACCTTTTAAGTAAAATATATTCATTCCTTTAGATTGACTACATTTTCTTTAATATTCTTTAAATTTAGGTAAAATTAAATTAACTCCTTTTAAATTTAATACTAACATATTAGCATATCTCCATATTATATGTCTGTCTAGCTCCTCTGTCTGGCTATATAGGATTAAAAATATGAGTTCTTACATGCATAAAGAGACCTCACCAAATGTTGATTATTTCTGGCAAGGAAAATTATTTGAGGTAATCTGTTGTTTTATTCTTTATGCTTTTTATTAATAATGTGCAGATATATTACTAAAACAATAAAAAGATTATGCTTAATTAGATAAGTAAATATAATCAAATAAAAAAACTATAAATAACTAATTAGGAAATTTTATTAAAAAATTAAGTAAGGAGACTGGTTACAAAATTAAATAAAAATTCAACAGATTATTTACATAACAAATAGCCATCTAGAAAACATAAGAAAAATTGCATTTTTAAAAATAGCAAAAATCATAAAGACCCTGGAATAAATGTAACAAGATATGCTAAATTTATATGAAGAAACCCAAAAACTCTACAAAGGGCCATAAAAGATGATTCCAAATAATGGAGTGACATATGTTCTTCTTGGGTAGCACAGATTAATATGGTAAAGATGTCAATTTTTTTCTAAATTAATGAATGAATCCAAAGCAATCCCAGCTGAAATTTTAAGAGATCATTAAAACAAAATTGAGAAACCAGATGCCAACTTAAATATATGCTGAAATTTAGTATATAATATAGCTGCATTTTATACCAGTTGGGAAAATAAGAATTAATTAAAATTTCCAGAGGAAAAACTGGCTAAGCATCTAAAACACTGGATTTGTAAGTAATTCTTTATAATACAATGCATTATGGAGGAATCAAATATTTAAATAAAAAAATAGAAAATAGTAAGAGAAAAACATGGGTGATTACATTTAACATCTTGGAGCACTGAAGACATTTCTAAATGTGATCTGAGATACAAAAGACTTAGAAAAACAAGATGACAAAGTTGAATCCACAATATTTCTAAAATTTTGCTGTGGCAAAACAAAACTGAACAACAACAACAAAATACCCAATGTTGGTAAAGATGTGAGGAAATGAGCATCCTTATGCCTTTTGGATAGGGGCTTATTTTAGGAGGTGATTGCCAACTGTGCCAAGATTTTATTTTATTTTAATTTTTTTAAAGATTTTATTAATTTATTTGACAGACAAAGATTACAAGTAGGCAGAGAGGCAAGCAGAGAGAGAGGAAGGGAAGCAGACTCCCTGCTGAGCAGAGAACCTGATGCAGGTCTCCATCCCAGGACCCTGAGATCATGACCTGAGCCAAAGGCAGAGGCTTTAACCCACTGAGCCACCCAGGCGCCCCTGTGCCAAGATTTTAAATGTTCACTCTCTTTAATCCATTAATTCCACTTAGTTCATCTGAGCAATATTTTTTTTTTAAAGATTTTATTTATTTATTTGACAGAGAGAGATCGCAAGTAGGCAGAGAGGCAGGCAGAGAGAGAGGAGGAAGCAGGCTCCCCGCTGAGCAGGGAGCCCGATGCAGGACTCGATCCCAGGACGCTGGGATCATGACCTGAGCCGAAGGCAGCGGCTTAACCCACTGAGCCACCCAGGCGCCCCTGAGCAATATTTATTGAAGACCTAATATGTACCTGGCATTGTGGTAAGTTCTGCCAAAAATAAGTGAATACAAAAAACATGGTCCCTGCTTTCTTGGACAAAGTATTTTCTTAAGGATGAGGAATATATTTTCCCAGATGGCAACAAAGAGTAAGCTTTAGAATCCATCATTTGTGTGACTCCTTTCCAAGGCCTTAGGTACTTTTATGCTTAAATTTAAAATGTATTTCTTAAAAGTGGCATTTTTAGGCCTCCCCAAACATGATTCTGACCCTGCTTAGAATAAAATCAAACTAACTTATAAAAATGTACACATAAGGGGCATCTGGGTGTCTCAGTCATTAAGCGTCTGCCTCCGGATCAGGTCAGGATCCAAGGTTCTAGCATCAAGCCCTGCATCAGGGTGCCTGCTTGGCAGGAGGCCTGCTTCTCCCTCTCCCACTCCCTCTGCTTGTGTTCCCTCTCTCACTGTGTCTCTCTCTGTCAAATAAATAAATAAAATCTTTTAAAAAATAAAAATTAAAAATAAAAATTAAAAAATTTTTAAAAATGTATACATAATGATTTTTTTCTTTATATTATATATTTCATTATATTTGTGGCTGAAAAGAAAACATATAGTCTAAATACAATATTAATAAAAATATCAAATACTTATATGGTTCTTACCATGTACAAAGCACTTTTTAAAGTTTTGTACCCTATCAACTCACTTATCTCTAAAGCAATCTAAGATTTGTGGTAATCACTCCCATTATACAGATGAGAAACTAAGCCACAGATAGGTTTAAACCTAATCTAAGTGTCCATCAATAGATAATGTGTTACATTGAACCATGGCATAGCCATACAAGATAATTGGATGGAATCAACATAATAAATCTTTAGCAATCAACATGGAAATATGTCCAATATATTATTAAATAAAAAAGTAAAATCAATACAGCATTGGTTTCATGATTCATTTATATAAAATATTTTCTATATTTTTTATATCTCTAAGTGTTTATTTTTTGTCAGATCCATAGCCTATATATATTTATTGGTTCCCATTGGCATAGAAAGATACCTGAAGAGTATTGTATAAAATGGTGACCGTTTCTGGGGTCCCTGGGTGGCTAAGTAGTTAAGGGTCTGCCTTTGGTTCAGGTCATGATCCTGGAGTCCCATGATCAAGTCCCGCTTTGGGTTCCCTACTGAGTGGGGAGTCTGCTTCTCCCTCTGACCCTCCCCTCCTCGTCCTTTCTCTCTCTCACTCTCTCTTTCAAATACATAAAATTTACTAAAAAATAATATAGAATGATGACTGGTCAATGAAATTTGGGATGACTTTATTTTATTTTTTACTGTATCTATTTATTTGAGGGAGAGAGAGAAAGAGAGACAGAGAGAGAAAGCATGTGAATTAGAAGGAGAAGGAGAAGGAGATTCTGCACTGAGGGAAGAGCCAATTCATCAGACTGGGTTATCCTGTTACCCCTTTTTTTTTTCTTATTTATAATTTTATGCAGTGCTTTACTTTTTAGCTGTGAATGTATTTTACTCACGGAAAAAGTATGTTGTGTTTGAAGAGAAAATACATAGCACAGATATGAAATAAAGGTATATTGCAAAGTATCATGTATGTTTTGTATCCTAGTATGATCTAATTAATGTTCATGTATAGTCTGCAATAAGCTATAGCGTGGAGTTAGTAGCATTTATGTAATAGAGTTGTAGGAAACTTTAAAAATATTTTCTTGCTTCTCTGCATTTTCTGATTTTTCCTGAATGTGCATATCATACTTATATAATAAGCAGTAACATTGACCTATAAATGTGTCATGTATTATGTAATCATTCTTGCTCTGCAAACTCAGTGAACATAGGTTATGTTTTTTTCAAACATAGCTTTAGAAATTGTTTCTATTGTCATTTATGCTTCTAAAAAACAAGTATCCACACATCTGACCTTCTTTCTGTTCTTCATCACCAGTGTCTGCGTCTTTGAGCTTTTCTTCTTCATTCTGCATTTCTTCTGCAGATTCTAGAGTTCATCACTAATTCTATAGTGTTAATTCTGCTCTTTATTGCTTTTAATGCAGATTTCTACTCTATTATTGCATTTTTAATCTCTTTATAATCTTCCTTTATCGTGTCAAACTCCTGTTTTTAATTTCTACCTGCGTCTTAGCCAACTCCCTTCTTATCTCCACTTATTTTCATATAATCTCATTTTTCATCTCTTTACTCAAAGACTGTAGTTTTCATTTCTATTAAGATTACAAAGCAGACAATTTCTGCAATTTCTGGTTCCTTTAGTGACTTTTTAAACCGTTCTTTTTCTGCATCTTGATTGCTCTTTCTTCCTTTTAATGTGCACAGTATTTTCACTGCAACCATTTCTTTTCCTGTTTTCGGTATTGTCACCTTTAAACAACAAGAGTATTCACTGGTGGTTGGTGGAAGGCCCTACCATGCCCTTCCACTAGCCCTGGCTTACTGTTAAAATCTCCTGCTCAGATCATAAGTAAACAGGTTGGTTAATATTCAAGTCTCAATGCCACATTTTGGCATCTAGCAGCCATTTATCTGATGGTGATGCTGGGTCTCAGGAGGGTCTCCTCGTCCTTAATGTACTATGAGAAGGCAGAATACTGCAGTAATGAGGATATTAACCATATACAGTACAATAGTGCATTCAAAATCTGGGTCTACCAGTTATTTCGAAAGCACCTTGACTTCTTTAAGGCCCACTTTACTTTATGTGTGAAATGGACACTATAATAGCACATACCTTACTGTGTTGTATGAGGATTGATACCAATATCAAATATATAGGGCACTGATGTACTTCAAACATATTAACTCTCAGGATCCTATGTTTATTCTCCTTTCAAAGGAGAAGAAACTGAGCCAGCAACAAGTTAGATAATTTGCCCAAGGTCATATTGCTTGTAAGAGGTAGAATTGGGATTAGAATCTAGGCAACCAGGTTTCTAATGAGTGCTTGTACTAGCACCTGATAGATAGTTGCTATTATTATTACTTACGGGGAAATTTATTTGTGGATGATCAAAAGTAGTGAGTACTTCTTCCCTCTAGTGAAACAATAAAGGCAAAACAGTATTCCACTTTTATGTTTTTCCCCACCTCTTCCCATTGTATTCTAAAATGAAAATTTGCTATAGTTTAACTCTTCTGTCTCAGGGCATATAGACTGCCTGAAAATTACACCTGGAAATATTTAGAAATCCAAATTGGGAAATCTGGGATGAAGTGTGTGTGTGTATGTGTATGTCTGTGTATATGTGATTCTTTTCATTTGCCATAAACATGCATGTATACATACAACCACACATATATTTCCCACATGCACAGCTACTTTAGAATTCATGTCCCAAGTTCTGTTTCGTCGAGCCGTGGTTATATGATCTATCTGTAGCAGGTGGTTGTCAGATTTTGTTTTTCCGAGCTAAGGCATAGGAAACTGTACTGAAGTAACTCTTCATTGTCCTTCACATTGGCAGTTTTGATCTCCTGCAAGTGATGAGGTATGTGTTAATGTCACCTGACAATTGTGTTTCTCTTTTCCACCCCATGAATATTATAATTAGAGGAAATTCCTCTAAGATTTTGGCAGTAGATTAGTTGTCAATCTTAGTTTCTCGGTTTATTATGCACTCTCATCTCTTTCTGTGTTTCCTAGATATTTTGTGATGAAAATCACAAAGTCTGAGATGCAGAATGCTCTTCAATCACTTTCTTAAGCTTCTCCCTCCTCAATTCCACCGTGTGTGCACACACACACTCACACGGTTGGAGAGCTTGAGCCAATATTAATGCCAAAAATACTATAATAACAAAGAGAATGTTAACATTACATGAGAAGAAAAAAAAATTAATTCCCTTGAGAATTCATATTCTGTGCACCTTACTCTGTGATGGCAGAAAGCTCTGAGTCAAAACAGATAAAGATGTGATGGAGTTGTGGGTTGGAGGGTTTAAAAATTTCAGCAAATTCCCCTTACTTGCCAGAATTGTCATTGAAGAAGTAAGATATAAAGCCATTTATGGAGAGTGAGAGAGGTAAGATTGGGCTGGAAGTAAGAGATACTTGGCAAAAGTTTGCGAAAGCTACTGTTTGAAATGGAGAAGAGCCAATTTTTCATTAAGATAATCTGTCCAGTGTGGTATTAACAAATACAAAAATGATGGTTGCCTAAATAAAAAAGAAGAGTATATCCCCTTGATGTGACAATCTTAGTATAAGCAACATAGTCTTATTTAGTGGCCCCATAGTCTTAGGGAACTACCCTCTTTCAGTTACTTGTTCTGTGTTTTACCCTTGCGTACATCCACGATCACTTCTCACTATACCTGCACTTCAGGCAAGTGGTGGGAGGATGAAAGGTTGAAAAATAGCTCATCTGTTGACTGTGAGACCTCTTATAGGAAGTTGAACACATGATTTCCATTCATATTCCATCATAAAAAGCTCTGGTCATACCCAGCAGCAAGGGAAGTTGAGAACTCTAGTCTTCAGCTGGGCAGCACTAGGCATAGTGAAAATTTAGTGATGCTCTTATAAAGTAGGAAGGCAAGAATAGAAATTGGAGGACACAATATTCTATGCCATAGTCAGGAAGGGCCATGTATTTATGGGTCCCAGCAAAATTGTGGAGTGAGCCAACTTTGTTTTTGAAAGTCTTCCTCTTTCATTTGCCCTCACTTCCAGTGTTTGCGTGATTTTCCCAAAGTATGTAGTGGCTTTTCCTGCCGTGTGGGGCAGAGAAATTAACATCTATCTTGGCTCCCAATTTATACTATACAGGCAGTCAACTGACCTCTGCTTGGATATTTCCAAAGCAAGAAATCGGGACATAACTGGATTGTTAGATGATTTTAATTTTTAGAATTTTTTTTTCAATTAACTTCATGATGTTGCTATAAATGAGAATATGGCCGACAGAGTCCTTTGCAGTCATTTTCTCTTTCTTCCCTGCTAACAAACTCCAATTTGTTTGGGTAGTATGTAGGGACACTTTGATTGCATGGATTTTAGACTCTTACTCCAGAATTTATCATGACTGATGTAATCCAGTCACCATAATATCATTCTTCTTGGACAGCCATGTTGCACAGTTCTATGTAACCAGACAAGAGGATAAATCAAGGAACTTGTATCTGGAGACTTTCTTCTGCCAAACAACAAGCAACAAGTGATTACACCAGCAATACTGGTTAAAGAAATTCAGACTTTGTTGAAAACTATGGAGAAAGCAGGAAAAATCGGTTAACATCTTAGTTAGACTGGTTAAAATTCATACACATTGTTGTAATCATCAATTTCAATTGACTGTAGCCACGAGAATTGGAACTTGGAACTCAGCTAGTAACTGAGAAACTAAAGAGTCACTGTCTAGGGATAGAGCATACTGGCCTATTTGCATTGAAGGGGGAGGGATTCAGGCCTTAGGAATACAGTGGTCCTAGAAAAAGTGGGAAGGGTTAAGAGGTGCAGGCAATTAATGCAGAGATGACATGAAAAATACAGGTAGGGGAATAAGGGTGCACCAAGCAGAGAGACTCAAGCAGTAGGTAGACAAGCTCTAATGGCCAAAACGCTTAAGTCATCAGGTTTGTGAAGTTCAAAGTGGGATTCTAGCCTCTAGGAGTCCTCCTTAGGCCTGTAAATAAATGTATATAGCAAGAGCAACCAGTGAAGCTGAGGGAGCTGGTATACTGGCTAGAACCTAAAGAAGGGATTTAGATACAGAACTATTCAGGGACATATTTTTAGAATCTAAGTGCTAAAAAAGAACATGTATTTAATCTGGGGTATAAAGGCAGAACTGTTTGATGTCTACATTTCTATTTTGGGAAATACTGATATTTAAGCATTCTCCCCTTATACTTCCTTACTCTTACCCTCACATTTACTCCAGGCCCACCCATGTCCTGATCTTTGACTTCATTTCTTTGTTTTGCCTTTACTGCTACCTGTTGCTAGGTTCAAAGCTTACCTGTGACTCTTCGCACATCCTAAGCACTGCCTCTAATATCCTTTAGCTTGTTTTGTTTTTTTTGTTTTTGTTTGTTTCTTGGCACCTTGCCGTTTAATCCCCAGCCTGGACATGCAGCTGGAGCCTTTTCTTGGTTTGCCTCAGTCCAAGTATGGGTGGGATTTGATAAAGGGTGAGGCAGAGTGTTGTTATCAAGTGTTATGTCCTAGCTTTGTCACTTTTCCCAGACTGGAACAGTACATCAAGAATCAGTTTTAGAAATAGGGAAGACATCATGTTGGAAGAGTGAAAGAGTGAAGTCTTTGCTTGAGTGCTGGGAAATAATCAGGCAAGGACCAGTTACTAATCAGTGTTAGAATAAATGGCTTTCTAAGGACCCTGGTGATATTCTGAAGAGTAAGGGTAGCTTTGTTGAGGTTCCTACCCTTGGTTGGATGTTTTAAACAACAGAGGGAGTGGAGTGTTTTCTTTCCCAGATTGTATTAGTTGAGACAATACCAGAGGCCTGATATTTCACTTGGCATCTAGTCGTATCATCCTGTCTTGTTCTACTTGTCAAACAAGTTTGAAACTGTCACCAGCATCCTGACCAATTCACCCTGCCTTGTATTTCTTGGCCCCAGACATCTGGAGAGTTGAGGCTCTGCCATCAGATCTCAAATTTTCATTCCCTCTAAGTCCCAGCAATGCATGTCCCTGGTTGAAAGGAAAATATATTGGATATATGATCATCCCATCTCTGAACTTGAAATTTTCAGTTATATTTCATTTTCTCCTTCAAAAATGATTAGGTGCTCTGCTAGAGATGGCCTTTGTGCTCTGACCTGAACTTTTTACTATGTTATCTGGTTAACTCCCTCAGACTTTTTCTAGGTCCCCTTTGACATCAATAAGTTATTCTTGTACTCTCCCCTAGTATTTTCAATTCCTTTTTTATTCTTTCTATCTCATCCTCTGTCCCTCCTTTGTATGCGCTTCCATGCCCTAAACTCCTTATATATCCTATATGGCAATTTTTCCCCAGTGGTGTCAGGAGAGAGACAGATAAGCTATTGCAAGCTTTCTTTCCAAGATTCATAATTACATTTCAACAACAAAAAATTATTGATTGCTAAGCACTCTCCCAGGTCCTGGTGATAAAGTGATCAAAAAGACAATTCCTGCCCCCAGAGGAGCTCACAGTCCTATGCAAAAACTAGAGGGATGCATGAACAAATAATTATAATACAGTAGGGGTAAATATTATAAGAGAGATATGCATAAAAATGTGTAAGAATATTAATTATGGAGTAATATATTCTGTCTGTAGAGTAAGAGAAGGTTATAGACTAAATCCAACAATTAAATGCCTTTTCCTTCTATGTACTCAAGAAACTTATTAAAAATTATAGAGTGCTAGAGATGAGTATTCCTTGTTCTATCTATAAGAAAATAGACCTTGAGAGGTTTAATGACCCGTCCAAAATCACTGAGCATGCTTTGACAGTGCTGGGGTCTTATGTATTAGTCAGGAAAATTAGCACTAGCTGCTACAATAGATGAAGTCTCACAATTTCAGTGATTTAATACAACAAAAGGGTCTCCCTCCTCCTTCATTTAAAACTGATGTGGTCTAGATGGTCTTCGTCCATCTTTTGGGTATGCCACTTGCAGCTCATGGTCTCCAAAATTGTTCTAAAAGGGGAAGTGAAAAGTAAACACACTGGCTCTTAATTGCCTTGCCCTTGAAGTGAGAGATGTTGCTTTCTCATTGCCTTGAAGTGAGAGATGTCTTCTTTCTTCATTGGCATACACAAGATTTATTGCCCCATTAGGAGAAATGTTTAAGAATGCATGGAACATATTTTGTCCAAACTATCTTTGCCACACTTGACTTCCCTTGAGGATCCTACTTCTACTATCAATGAGTGCTCGTCATTGTATACTGGTAGTAGTAGTGGTAGAGCGCAACATATATGTTTAAGAGAGATAGATGAATGTGTGGATGGGTGGATGGATGGATGGATGGACAGACAGGTATGGATGCATGGTTGGATATATGTGAGATAACTTCTACATCATTGATCATCATTATTCCAGCTGACCTTCCTAGCTAGCTAGGTTTTTATCTAGTATTTATTTAGCTAGTATTTATTTATTTAGCTAGTATTTATTTATTTAGCTAGTATTTATCTTCTACTCTATTTTTCTTATGAGTTGACCCTCACACTTTGCAGCTGAAGGGCATGACCACCCTTTTACCCAACAGAATTCAAGAGAATTTTGATAATGCAGCATGGGATATCATTGTGTTAATCATTTTGTGATGAGTGCTGCAGAATAAAATGTCTGGTATAGTAAATAATAGCATTAGAGCCGTCTTTGAAAGAAAAGGTCAATATTATACCTGGTTGCTGATAGGAGAGATTAATATACTCTTGCTATTATTAATAATAGTAATTAGACTCTATTGCTTTAGCTGATCCTTGGGTCCCATTTATAGGAACAGCCTAATGTTCTTCCTGAGCATGACTTGGCATATTTTAGCACATCATTGCAAGCACTGAAAATCAGTGCCAGGATCTTCTTATCATTTTATTAGCTTTTTGGCACTTGTGTTTTGTATTTGTATTGGGCTTGCTTTTCCACCACTGAAACAGTTAGCAGGATTTTCATATGAAAAGCAGAACACCTTTTCTTAATAGCATTTCTTATTGGGGGGCATAACTATAGATCTTTGTATATTTTGCACCATTTAGCACAGCCACTGCTGCAAATTAAGAGGACAGGCATCCTTGTCAGGACAATTAACACATGCAGCAGAAAATTCTTCTTTGCCATAGGGGGAAATAAAAGTTTAAATTGAGGTTGTCATAGAGGGAAAACTTTTAGGTACTGGGAGCAAAGACGGAGAGAAAAATGGAATGCTGAGTGTTGATCCGATCATCGACATTTTTTCTGTTAAAATTTCTTTATCAAGATCACCTTTGAGTACTGTACAAAGGGTTTGCAGAAATGTAAAAATGTGCCAGAATGGATGATCCTTGTTTTAAGGCTAAATACATGGAAGGTAATTTTAGGAGTTTCCTCATTCAATTAAGCCCCCCTCCATGTTCTTTCTCTGTCATGAATTTTCACTAATATTTCCAGTTTTGGATTAAGACACTAAAGGCCTGTATTAAAATGAACCAGTGTTACCTAGCAGGGGTAAACCACTTACTCTTTACCATTAATGTCTTACTGTGAATAATTAAAATGAGGTTTCTTCTTTCAGCAAAGCCTTAAGAAATAATAGTGGTAATGTTTAAAAACTTAAAATTTATAGCATGCTAGCATTTACAAGGCTAGCTGAGTTATTCACCCATTTGTTTCTTATAATAATCATGTGAGATAAAATAGGTATGTGTGTGTGCATGGTATTTTCTTTTAACTGATGGAGAATCCGAGATGAATCTTTTGCCTATTCAAGGGCATGTTAAAGGAATGAATTCTAGAATGAGTAAGTAGGAAGGAATAGGAAGGAGGAAATGGGGACAACATGTGGGAGGTCCAATTCTTATTGGACCAGTGGAGCATACTGAACAGCTAAGGTCTGTGTGAGGGTCTGGAGGTCTTGATGGGCTTTATGTTTGAAAGACAGATTACTAACATAGTTGCATTATCTACCTTTTCTTGAGTGTCTGTTACCGGCTAAAACCAAATTAGACTGTTCCATAAACTGTTTCATTTTCTTTTCTCTATAATCTTGAAAGGTGGATTATATTCCATATTTACAGGTGAGGAAACAGGGGTTTGGAAAAATTAAAAATTTGCTCAAGGTTGCTCAAGTAAAAGTGGCAAAATATTTTCCTCTCCCTAAGCCCCACATTCTTTCACAGCGACACACTACTGTGCAAGAAAGCAAACAAAGAAAAGGTCATGGCAGGGACTTGAAAACAAATTTCCTTTTCTTCACATCTGTCTCAGGTTGGCTTCTTTGCCCTTCACCTTTCCATTAACTCTCTAATCCTGCAAAGAACAGAAATTGGATCACACCCTGACCAAAGGGAGGGTTTAAAAATTTCTACTAGTATTCTCTTAGTTTGTTATTCACCCTCAGATTCATTATATGGTACATTTCCATATGTTTATTTCAGTAGTATTGTTTTTGAGGTACAATAATGTTTGTTTTTTTTTTGTTGTTGTTTTCTTTTTTTAAACAAGATACTTTTTCCTTCCTTATTCAGTAATATGGTGACCATATGTTTCCCTCCTATGTTAAAATTTACCCTCAATCATTTTAAGGTGCAGTGAAACCTATCACAAGTTCCTGACCAGATTTTTCTCTAAAGCAAAAAGTCATTAAGGGCAAAGAGTGACTGATAAAATGGAAGGCAGGCAACTAAACTTTCCCTTAGTACTTGCTACCACAGTTGCTGCAAACTAAAATTACTTTCTCCTTGATTGAAAAGTGGCCACCTCTTGGGTAAAATGTGGCAGCTGCTTAACAGTGTACAGTAATAAAACATGATTGTCTAAAAAGAAGCAAGTAATGATGAGCTGATGCATTTAATTGACAGGACAGAGAGAGGATTAGAGGGCCCAGAGGTATTCTTTGAATTTTCATTTCCCTGTTGGACAACCTTGAGCAGGCTGCTTAATTTCTCCATTAGTCAGTCTCCTCATCTGTAAAATGGGCATAATAATACTTACATAGCTCACAGAGGCATTGTCAGACTTAATTAGGAAATTACTCTGAGGTTTTGGGATGAATGGTGTCAAGCAATGGCAAGTGATTAGTATCCTTATTATTCTGACACTAACCCATAAGGCCCATCGATCAAATATGACTCTAGCTGAACTGGGCAAAGTGATGGATTCTGCAATGCATTCCATAGCAGTTTGCCATGAAGATAAAGTCTGTCATACACAATGTCTCCCTAGAGCAAGCTTAAGCTGGTAGCAGTATTGATGTAGGTGATCTGCCTGCCAGGATGCACAGAGGCAGTTTAACTAGAGCTAATTATGGCTAACAATAATGCCAGAGCCAAGAACTCACCTCTGATTATGATGGGATGTTCAAAGAAACTATTTCTGAACCAGATAATCAGACAAGATTTTCTGCACCATTGATATGGGTAGTATTCTGAAGGATGTCAGGGCATGTCAAATTTCAGAGGAAGGAGACTTGCAATACTTTTCTAGAAGGGAAGAGAACCAGAAAGAATTGTTATCTTTGCAAAATTGCCCATTGTGATATTCATAACTTATTTATCTTGGCCATTTCTTTTTATTGTTGCATAAATGTTATATGTTTGTTCTTAGAGTAGGAATGAAGGAATGGAGAGAGTTGGCAAGTAGGCTGGGTAAGATGGAGCCTCAAATATCACAGGAGATTTTGATCTAAGAAAGCAAGATAGACATGTGCAAACAAAGTACAGAGAGTGGAGGAAGTGGAACTTTAAGGAAGCTTCAAGCCAATGCTGAGTGTAGGTGATTTTGATGTGGTATGGCTGATTTTATTAATCAGAACATCATAAGCTACCAAACTGTATAATGTGTCAGTAAAAATATTCTTATTTCCAGGACTACCACCTTAGGGTAAGTTACTATGATCTCTCCACTGAATTAGTTTGATAACCTTTTGGCTGATGTCCCCTATTTCAAACCTTATCTTCCTAGTCTATTATATAACACACACCTGATCACTCAGGGCAACACTCTTCTATTTAAGTTATCAAGACCTCTTTCCTTCATTGTACTTAAAATCAGTTGCAAACTTTTGCTGTTCTTATTGCTTTCTATCCTTTTTTATTGCCCATCTCTAATCTTATTCTGAATTCCAGCTGTTATCTAAGCTGTATCCATGTTAGTTACCCTTCAGCTCCCTGAAAGTCAGGTCTTTTCATGTCTCAGGGCCTTTGAATGTACTTTCTTGCTTGCAATATTCTTCCCAAGTGACTTCCACTGGCTAGAATTCAATACGCAAAACATTTCATTTATATATGAAATATTCAAAAGGCTGCATTTAAATCATCATCTTCTCACCCCTTGCCAACATTGGGTATTGTTTTATGGTATTTGTTAAAATCTGTAAGTATTCCTTCATTCGTTCACTCTTTCATTTTCTCCTTCACTGATATTGTCTCCTACAGAAAATGGGCTCTCAGGAGAAAGAACTTGCCCTCACCCCTAACTTACCAGTAGCCAGCACGATACCTAAGCACAAACGTAAGATTTTTTTCTTTTTTTTTAAACATAAGATTACTTAATGTTGAATAATAACTCCATTTATTGAGCACCTGCTGTATGTCATACATTATACTATATACTTTATAAACAAATCTCATTTTTCCACACAACAACTTTGAGAGATGGGTATCACTGACTACAGTTCTCATACAACTAAATTGAGGTTTAGGAACACTGAGATTTACTAAAAACTATAGCTTGCATTTAGGGAAAATTAGATTCAAACACAAGCTTTCCTATCTCCAAAGTCAAGATTGGTCCCATTGTTTCCTGATCCAGAAGCTGGATGAGCAATTTAAGTGAAGAGGTCAATGATAAATCCTATTTCAGTGGCACTGAATGTGGATTGTCTTGAAAGGCATTTTAGGGAAAGTCAATCTAAGAGAAAACCCCTAACCGTTTAGTACCTTTGTTAAGTACGTAGAGCGTGGTAATGACTTTCCAGAGGAGAATTAGTAAAAAAAAAAAAAAAAAAAAACCTTGAAAAGAATAAACCAAAACAATCTTTTCCTGCCCTTTTAAATAGGACATTTTCCTATTTATTTTCCAACTGCTTCTCATTTGAAGGCATCTCAATCTTTGGCTTCTGATTACTGTTTCCTGGAGGGAAGTTTAGGGAGTGTGAAAATTATTTCACTTTAGGTTCACTCCAATTCACTTAAGAACTTTGCACATTTGAGAATCTAAATAAATGAATAAATAGCAAAATCCTATTGAACTAGAGGGTGAAAAGATTGTGGCTTTTCTTTTCTCAAACTTTGACATTTAACATGTGATATTTTGTTTGTGGGTTGAAGCACTCTTAGATTTAATGCAAATAAATAGTTAGCTTTTAAAAATGGGACAAACATTCAAATAGAAATGTGGTTCTTTCTTTGCCAAAATTAAAAATGAATCATATATGCATGGGCAGGATTTTCTAGCATGAGATGAGTATTTTTTCAGAAAGGTAGTTTTCTCATGTGTTTTTTCTTGTTTGTTTTCAGGATTGTTTTGCTGAAAGGTTTCCAGTTGCCTATGATGATAGGAAAAGATGTTAAAATAAAGATATGCATGTATTTAAGTCATCAAACTCAACCAGAGCAATCAAAACAACCACAAAGACACATGAAGAGGAAATTTCAAATATTGTGGCACAGCTGTGGACTGCTAGGCAACAAAAAAACTAAACTAAAATCGGAAGTGTTCATTAAGGGGAACCTGGGTGGCTCAGTGAGTTAAGTGTTTGCCTTTGGCTTGGGTCATGAACCATGATCCCAGGTCCTGGAATTACATCCCATGTCAGGCTCCCTGTTCAGTGGGGAAATAGCTTCTCCCTCTCCCTTTGTCTGCAGCTTCTCCTGCTTATGCTCACTCTCTCTCTCTCTCCTATCTCTGTCTCTGTCAAATAAATAAATAAAATATTAAAGAAAGAAGAAAAGAAAGAAAGAAAGAGAAAAACGAAATTCATTGAAGTTGAATAATGTATTTGTGTCCCAGAGACTAGGTTATGTTCAGTACAAAGAGGAGTAGTATTAAAAGATAAAGCAAGTCCCTCTTGACTGTTGGGGACTAGTGGTGATGACAGGGAGAGTAACCAGTAAATCATTATAAAGTGGTCAGTGTTAGACTAGAAATAGTCATAGGGTCTATGGGAAGACAGAAAGTAGAGCCCCAAATCCAGCCTGGAAGAATCATGATAGACTTCCTAGAGGAAGTGACACCTGGACTGAATAAAGAAATGCCTTAATTTTCAAGAGCATAAGAGTGAAAAGGAGTACCTGAAACCTTCTTTTGCTTGTCAACTCATTCCCATGTATTGCAACCAGCCTTCTCCTCAGGTGGAGAACATCACGGCTGCACCCAGCTTCCAGAATTGTATTTTTTTTAGACAGGAAAGCATTTTTTTCCCTTTCCAGCAACCATTTGAAAAATCCTAGTGAAAGATTCTTATTTCCTTTTGTTGAATTTCTTTTCTAACCTTTAGTCTAACCCTTTTGGCCTAGGAAGTGGTGTTTTCTGACTGATCTATCTTTGACCAATCCAATGCATCTAGAATATTACTAGTTATTTAACATGACAGCTTCCATTTAAAACCTATGACTTAACATGCTAATGAGAAAGGCCTTAAAAGAGAAGGAAAAAGAAACATATATCAGGTGTTAAAAAAAACAAAATTCAACTGAATAAATTTTAAAGATCTTATTAGCTTCATTCAGCAGTTCTTGAATTAAGTAGCATCCCATTAGGGTAATAGAAAGGGGCACAGAGAAATTGTATAAAATGAAAGACTTTCATAAGGAGAAGGGGGTGGGACAAGGAAGTTACTAATTAGTAAGAAGGGTAGATTGTTTACAGCAAGGTCAGCTTCCTTCAGGGGATGGCTCTGTGGTCTTTCAGGAAGATTACTTCACTAATGCTGACCCCATAATGCCAGATTAACTGGTTAAAGATTTCCCCTTTTAGGAGAGGGTGAAACTGTAATTAATTTAGTTATTGAGTCTTCATTTGCTGACTTGGACTTAGCATAAGTCACTCCATTTTGAGCCTGTTATCTCTCTACTCGTTAACACGGATGAAGCATAAAGGATTGTTGATCAGATGAAATAGTTGATATTCTAGAGGCTATCTTCCAACCTACCAGTGGCTCAAATAATTAAGGCACTGGATACATTTTTTGTTATATTTGCCTATTGAAAGACTGACAGGAAAGGAGAAATAAACATTTGTTAAGTTATCTTCTGTGCTGTTTTTCCATGTTTTACTTTCACCATCTCAAAAAAATTCTTACTACAATCTTACTACAATCTTACTGCATAGTGAAGTGGCAGAGACAGAACATAAGTATAAGTATTCAGATAAGTATTAATTTAAGTATAGGAACAGAGAGGTTAAACAACTCTTAGAAGATCACATGGATTAAGAAATCACAGAGATTTACTTTGTTTTTAATTAGCAATTCCATGCTCCCTCCACTACACCATGTGGGATCTTTGGAAAACAATATTTGTAGCATAATGCATAATCTTTGAAATGGCCAGAGGTGTGCAAATAGGAGCACTGTTTTGTTTTCTTTTTTGCTGACTTTATGATAAGATAGTCTTTTTTCTCCAGATTTTAATGTGCTGTGTCAGGAGAAAATATATAATGAGTGCTCTGGATTTTCTGTCTTTTGAGCTGATTCTGTAAGATGTGTCACATGTCTCTTCCTTAGAGAGAGTAATTAATGGAGTGTATTGTTATTTCCATATGATGTCGTCTCTGGAAGAATTTCTCTTTGGGTACACAGTGAGGGGGTTGGAGGGGAGGAAGGACATGTGTGAAATTCTGCATTCATATTGGGCATTTTCCCAATAGGATGGCACAACAAAACATCAATAATTAAATGGAAAATATCCCTTCATCTTTATACAGAGATCTTTATATTAAGCTTGTGTGACAATTCTTTTAGTAGGGTCACTATCTCGGGGTCTCCAATTGTGGACTGGCAGAATATGGGGCAAGGGTTTTGACCCAGCAAAGTGAATTCTTGAATCATTCAGTGGGAAGCCAATAAGTGCTCCTAAGTTTGGCTCATTGCTCATTTCGTTAACCCTGCACAAGATTTACTAGGATTTTTTTTTTCCTCTGTCAAGTAAACATTAGGCTTAGTTACAGAGGCGAAAGAGATGTATAAATGGGGGGGGTGTATCCCATTTTATTACTCTTTTGTGTAATAGCAATAAAAGTTTTGTAGGGAGTATTGTATACAGTAAAACAATCATTTGTCAAAGGGTAAACTTACTGAACACCAATGCTCTGTTTTTAAAAGATCCCTTGTGTGTCATGAAGTACACAGTGTTCATAAAAAGTTGTACTCCAGGGTTAGATATTCTTGCTTCCTCAATTACTAGAGTTTTCTGAAGTCTCTCAAGGAAGAGGATTAAACATTTATTGTCAGGAAACACCAGGTTGCACTTTGTTCCATGCCTTGACACATTCATTAGCCCGGACTCTAAATTTTCAATTACTGAATCCATAAAATACAACTTAAAAAAAAAAAAAAAAAAGTTAAAAATAGTGAAAAAAGAAAGCAACAGCCAGAAACTATGCATTGCAGTTTTGAAGACTCTATTCCTGCCCTTTTATTTCAGCTTTGCCAATATAGACAGTATATCTCCTTAATCAATGATATTTGAAGTTATATATGAGTCATAATTGGCTCTGATAGATTATTTACTATTTTATATCAAAGAAAATAAGAAATTTGCTATCTTTTAATCTTTATTCATTTGTGGAGGGTTGATATGACTCAAGGAGTAGATAAGGAACATGACAGAAATTAGCAAAATCCCTCATAGTGAAGTGGCAGAGACAGAACATTTTTAGATAATGATGCACACATAAAGATGATAACTGAAGAGAAAGGTAAAAGACAATTTCTATGTCATGCTCATTAAGAAACTTGGACTAGCATAAATTATATGTGCAAAATTAAATAGAGTTTTAAAAATATAGACTGCTGATTTCAGTTATGACAGTAAAATGATTGAAAGTTGTCTCCCCTAAACTTATAACAAAAAGTTGGACAACCTGAAAGTCAGTGATTCTTTTCTTGGACCAATCAGAGAATTGAAGATTCAAGGAAAATTACTACCATGAAAATCTCTAGAGGTAAGTGCCTCTAGATACAACTTAGATCTGTTCACCTGGAACAGAAGTCCTGGAATCATAAACTGGCAGTAACACTTAAGGAGTAAATTTGAGGGTAATTGTTTAAGGCTGAGTATAGACTAGCATGAGATTTTGAAATACCATGGGGAGGGGGCACATTTCTCTGGGTTTTACCTCTAGGAACTCAACCAGGTTCTTCAGTAAGGATACAGGATAGACCTTTATATCCCTGGCCAAGAGAAAAGAGTAATCATTGTGAAATACTCCTAGAGCCTTTTCCATAGCAAAGACCTACTCCTTAGGGAAAGAGCTTCACCTGAGCCTAATTCCAGCTGTCAGAATGGAATTCCTCCCACTCCAGCCCCCTTCAGCCTTCTTGTCTCACCTTCAAAGAAAATATAGTCTGTAGGACTCGGTGTGTCAAGGAAATGGATGGGGAATACTACAGAAGGGAATAAAGGACTGAAATTTAATCAGAAGATTATATAATACTCTGCCTTCCCCTGACTTTACCAATACATAAACAGGGCTCTGGGATAATAATAGTAGGAAAAGCTTTATATGCAGACTCTCTGAGGAACAACACCAATAGGAAAGACTAATAGAAGGACACTGGAGGAACTTGAAACCTCTCACATCTATAACTATAGCACACATCAACTCCTACCCATATTACTTTAATCCTACACACTAAAGGAAAATCCCTCAAATCTTAATTGTTGATCAGCTGTCTGGCTTTCAAGAAAAAAAAAATTACAAGACATGTCAAAAGGCAAGAACAAATAATCAAACACCAAAACTGTCTGAAGAGACAAAGTAGGCATGAGTATCTGATTCACATATAACACAGGGATTATCACACAGGGTGTCTAAAATGATTATAATTAACATGTTAAGGGTTCTAATGAAACAAAGTAGGAAATATGAAAGAACAGATGAGTAATGTAAGTAGCAAGATGGAAATCCCACAAAAAAATAAAAAGCAGTGTAACAGAAATGAAGAATGCTTTTTGATAAGTTTATCAAGACACTTGACCGGGCCAAGAAGGAGTCTTTGAACTTGAAGGTAGGTCAATGGCAACTTCCCATGCTGAAATATAGTGAGAGAAAAAAATTTTAAAACAGAATAGACATTCAAAGACTATCAGAGAAATGTAACATATACAACTTTGGAATAGAAAAAGAAAAGAGAATTGAACACAATAAATACTTGCAGTAATAAAAGCTGAGAACATTTTAAAATTAATGAAATACAGCAAACCGCAATTCCAAGAAGATTAAAGAACACACAACAGGATGAATACCAAAAAATACTGTATTTAGGCATATTATATCAAAACTTTATAAATTTAAAATTTTAAAACTATAAATTTAAAAACTTTAAAAATTATATAAAAACAAAAAAATAGAAATGAGAAATCTTGAAAGAAAACAGTGTAGAGGGGAAAACACCTTACCTACAGAGGGAAGGAATAATCATTACTGCAGTCTTCACATTAGAAACAATGCAAGCAAGAAGAGTATGGAGGGAAAACATTTAAAAGAACCTCACTCCCTGCCCCACCTCCCACCACCAATCTAGAATTCTATATTCAGCAAAATTATCCTTCAAAAGTAAACAAGAAATACTTTTTCAGACTAATAAAAATTGAGATTAGTCTCCAGCAAACATATCCTGCCAGAAATGTTAAAAAAAAATTTTTTTTTCAGGCAGAAAGAAAATTAGATGTTATTGACTAAATGTTTGTGTCCCTTCCAAAATTCCTGTTAAAGCTTTAACCCCCTACCTTGGCTGTATTTGTAAATAGGATTTTTAAGGAAGTAATTAAGATTAAAAGAGGTCATATAAGTGATGCCTTGGTAAGAGTAGTGTTTTATAAGAAGAAACGCCACCAGAGCATGGGTGTATTGGGTGTGTACTTGTGCTCTCTTCTCTCTCTCTCATACACACACATGTATATACACACAATAATTTAGGACTATAGGAGAAAATATACAGTATGGGTCTGAGTTTCTCATAGTGCCAGAAAGTTAGGAAGTTCTCAAAAAAAGAAAACACCCCACAATGATGCATGTTTGTCACGGGGTCATGGGAGACCTATGAAGAGCTCCAGATGGTCACACCTAGAACAATTTGAGTGACAAAATAATTAAGGTAGTGTGATGGCCAATTTTGTGTGCCATCCTGGCTAGGCCATGGTCCCCAGGTGTTTGGTCAAATCTTATGTTTCTGTTAAAGATATTTTTAGATGAGATTAACATTTAAATCCTTAGACTTGAGTAAAAAGATTACCCTCTAAAATCCATGTGGGTGGTCCCTCATCCAATTAGTTGAAGGCCTTAATAGAAAAGCCTGACCTCCCCAGAGAGAAAAAGAATTCTTCCAACAGATTGCTGTTAGACTATAGCTACAAATCTTGCCTTGTCTCCATCCTGCTAGCCTATCCTGCAGATTTTGCACTTGCCAGCCTCCACAATCCCATGAGCCAATTCCTTAAAATATATCTATATCTATAATCCTGTCCATGTCTATGTCTATAATCTATCTTGTTTTCATCCACTTATTCTGTATCTCTGCATAACTCTGACTAATAAAGCTAGTAAATATTATATTATAGTCCCACATTTAAAAATCTCTCATATAAGAGAATTCCAAATAATTGATGTAGATAATCCCCTCTCAAGTTGAGTTGACTCCTATCACCACCCCTTTAGTTCAGACTGTCTTTAGTGAGTTGCCTCCAAAGACTAGTGTATGGGGGAAAAACGAACAATATAATTTTATTGTAGAGAAACCTGACAAACACTATCTCGACCAGGCAAAGAAAATTAACCTCAATAGTAAGTCATGTTGATAGCATGCACTGTTAATATGATTTGATGAGAATGACATTTTACTTCTGTGGCCTTGCTTTCAAAAAACCCATAATTCCATTCTACCCATGGGAAAATATAATACATACCCAAATTAAAGGACCTTTTACAAAACACCTGATCAGGACTCCTCAAAACTATCAAGGTTACTAAAAGCAAGGAAAGCCTGAGAACCTGTTACAGCCAAGAAGAGCTTAAGGAGACATGATTATTAAATGTAATATGGGATCCTGGAAGAGAAATATTTCGTTTAAGTAAAAACTAAGAAAGTTTGTATAGAAAATCTGTAGGGAATAAGCAAAATATAACAATATTGATCCATTAATTCTGATAAATGTGTCATACTAGTGTAAGATGTCAATGACAGGAGAAAATGGTTGTGGGTTATTTGGGAACCCTCTGTACTATCTTTACAACTTTTCTATAAATCTAAATTTATTCTGAAATAAAAAGTTTATTAGAAATATATATACACTAAAGTAGAATAATATTTTGAGTAAATAACATAACTGTACTGGCACAACATCAATTGTTTCTTCCTTTTGAGGAAGGAACTAAATAAACATAACAGAAATTTCAGTAGAAGTAGGATCTCTCCTGCAAAGGACCTCAATCCCTAGAATAGAACAGCTCTGATTGTCTATCTCGGCAACTAGTATTGACTTGTGAAATTCAGGCTTAAAATAATTACATGATTTTTGCTGTACTTTTCAGATATAAAAACTAATAGGAGCATTTGATTGCCGTTTCTCCAAATGCATACTGAATATACCATTAGTACACTTTCCATGCTTTGTGTTGATGGAAAATCCATCTTTAACCATAAAGCAATTGATTTTCATAAGCGTCTTTTTCATATATTACTGATTTGTATTCTGTCAAGCCCACTGTTACAGGACAGTTTGTTTGAGTATAACTTGCTCTCTTCCTTGCTTGGGCTCTCTGGTTTCTTCAAGTTACCAAAGGACAGAAATAGCTGCCGTTTTGGCAGTATCATTCTCTTTTTCCATAGGGGATGCTCACTATTTAGCAATGAGCATTTTCAAATGCAAATGACCCTCCAAATTAGGGCAGTCCTTTTTCTTAGAGTCACTACTAAGCCACCACCTGTGTGTGTTCCTATTCAAAGCTGATCTACTCAGCCCCATATGCATCTCCTCCAGTGTTTTATTTGACAATCTGTTTCAGCTTCGCAAGGGAGCTAGCAAATTATGTATTGCTCATTTTGTCAAAGTCATCATTGATGACAATTCCGGCATCAAGAGGCTCATTTTATTCTGCAGATGTTTTTATCAAATAGAAGATAAATCATGGTTCCCCATCTTGTTTTTGTGTTGTACTTCTGGGGCTAACAGAGGGCACAAATAAAAACCCTTTCATTAATAAAGAAAGAAAGGAATACACTCAAGAGGATCACCATGTATGATTTTCAGATATGCACCCACACTGGTGAAAGATTATATTTAGCACCAATGTAACAGGCTTGGGATAGGGGGTAGTGGTGTTGCAGGAGGGAATCTTAATTTTTAAAGATTCATTTCCTCTCATTCCTTTGGGAATAGTGGGCCCAATTTTGTTTAGAATTCTAATACAGAGCAATGTTCACCATAGCATCTTCTAGAAAGGGACACTATAAAATATTCCTGAAAAAAAATAAATGATTAATCTCACTAGTGAGTCATTGTGAGAAATTGCATTGATAGTCTCATGAAATGTAGCTAGGCTCTTTGGATGTTTGACATAAGCATAGGTGGGGGGAGGCCAGTGGATTTTTTTTTATTTGGCCTGCTGTAGTCTAAACTCAAATTTAGAATTGACGGCGGTTGGGGGTTAGGGATATGTTAATCTGTCTTTACCTTCAGGCATAAGGTATACAAAGCTGACAAAAGTAAAGCAAGACTCTGAAATACAAAGAGATATATATTATAAGCACACTACATGCAAGCCACTAGTATTCTATTAGGATTCCGTATGTGTGATTAACATGGCCAGACATGCTTCACTGTGGTCCCTATAGTTTCTAGTGCAATATGGAGTTTGACGGGATTGAAGTCAGGGACCCATGTGGTACTTATCAGATGAGAATGAGCAAATGTTAAGTGACATATAACCCTCCAAGATGCAGATGATAGCATTATGAGAGGCAGCCAAGGGTATATAGTGTTTTGGAAATTCTCTGGAGGATATTGGGAAGAAGAGAAATTGTTAGGGAAGTAGCTGACTATAAAAAAGAGAGCCATTAATACAACTTTACTTTACTTTTGCTCTTATCATCATCATTTCCAATAATGTGAACTCTGTGCTAGGCTCAGGAGTATACATTTTATACATCTTGTTATTCATTGTCTTCACAACTACAACTTGAGATATAATCTTGTTGTCTTTCAGTAGAGAGATGGGGGTTCACAAAGGTTATGCCTAAGGCTACATGGTTAATACTTTCTAAATCATTTTGGACAGTGGCTAAGAGCACAGACTCTGCATTCATATAGTTTTTTATTTGGATCTGGAAAATCTAACATTTCTGACCATTAGAACCTCTGTCAATCAGAGGTATTTAGTATTCAGTATTACTGAATAATCAGTATGACTGATGATTGAAAAGTAATCAGTATTACTTTTTTTTTAGAGCTTATCTCTTATTTTTATCTATTAAAGCTTCCAGTAGATTTTTTTTTTTTAAAGATTTTTTTTTTATTTATTTGAGAGAGAGGCAGTGAGAGAGAGCATGAGCGAGGAGAAGGTCAGAGGGAGAAGCAGACTCCCCGTGGAGCTGGGAGCCTGAAGAGCGACTCCATCCCGGGACTCCGAGATCATGACCTGAGCCGAAAGCAGTCGTCCAACCCACTGAACCACCCAGGCGTTCCTCAGTATTACTTTTAAATGGGTGAATGTGTCCTTACTTGGCCTCATCACTGTACTTATTCTATATTCCTTTACCACCTATTTATTGAAGATCTATTATCTGACAGTACTATGGTAGGCTCTGGACAACAGGGATAAAATATATTATCATCTCTTCCAAAATAAGGAGAAAGGAGTTAGTGTAGCAGCTCCTTGTCTGGCCCAGAGTACCCAGGGACAGTTATTTCTTTTCTATATCAGTGCCCTTTTCAGGCTCTAACAAGCCTCTCCAGGAAGCCCTTAGACGTTCTACATCAGCTTTGCAATTTACTATTTAAGGGAGAGATTCCTTCTTATTGCCCAAATGTTCTCCCAACAAGTTTGAATAAAACATAAACTGATCAATATAAAAAGTAGCCATAAAATTAGGCTACTGCAGTGACTATTTGTGTTGACTTCTTTCTCCCTTTTACCTTACTTCCACATGATTTAACATTAAAGTTAAGGCAAGAAAAACAACAACAAAAGAACAGGAAAAGCAAATAAGATTTTAACAAGCTTTCAATAGACTGGCAAAAGAAGATGGGAAACTAGAAACATGAAAATAATAAGCAGTAACTCTGCCAAGAAATACAGCCTCCAAATGGATCCTGAATGAGAAGTTTACTTATTTATTTGCATCTTTCAGTTCAGTTTTGTGTTAACTATTTTATCCCCCTTGTTCTGAAAACTATTTGGATTTATTGCATCTCCTGGGGCGGGGGTTGCATTTTTTTGTTTGTTTCTCAACATTCAATCTCCTTATTTTAACATCTCTTTATGTTCAGATTTTTCAGACACCGTTTACTCTTTTTTTTTTTCCCTACAAATAGAAATCATGGAATGAACAGAGTTATTGTTAGTGCACAAATAGCTCAAGACAGATCGTAAAGTCCCTAGTGATCAAGGAACTATATTATGCTGACTAGCTCCAGCAGCGACAGCAAAAAATTTTCATAAGCCAGATGCTTAGCTTTCAGCTCAACCCCATCAACTTACCCTCACCATGTGAGAATCCCCATTACTTTTCCAGTAAGCCTATTGTCCTTCTGACCCTCAGAGAAATTCTGCAGTTTCTGAGGGTGTTTCCCAGCTTCATTCTTTCTACAATTGTATATAACTAAACATGGGAAAAGATGAGCATGCATTATTTTTTTTACCAACCATAGCAAATTCAGATGCAGAATTTTAAACCAGAGTAGAGTAGAAGTCTTTTGGATAAGATTCTACCACTTGTGGTATGAAAGCTTAGACATTGCTCATAAGCATGGATGGTGAATAAGGCAGTTTTCCTTTCCTAAAGAACAAAATTAGATTGGATATATCATAATTCAAGTTAAAATCACTTAGAGTATCTGGACATGACAAATGTTAACTTTTCCTTTAATTTACTGATTTTAACGAACAAAAACTCTCTATTTAGAGTTAGTGTTTTTAACATTAGATGAGCTATTAAATTTTTTCAAAGTGTTTTTTGTTTTGTTTTGTTTTGTTTTGTTTAGCCTTGTCCATAGGACTTCAAAACCCATTAAATGGGAACAATGCATTTCTTAGAACTTTTCTCTCACAGGCACAAGGAAATTAAATCTCAGGAAGACTTTGTGTTGAGAATATCATATGTATAAATATAACATGGAGAATGAATTATCCAGCTCTATCCAGTAGTAGATAGTAGTATCTATCTAGATATTACTCTATCCAGAAGAGTAACAATTTTCAGTGTCCTCTCCAATCCATGATTTTAGATATTTAGCCTAATATGAGTCAGCTATATGAGGCAGATCCTTACTCCCTGGAGTAAATATGGTTCATGGTTGTGTGAAGAGAATTAGCAGATCTAGAATACAGGAAATGATGGTTCTGAACTACTGAAAGCCAGTCGGGTCACACTAATACATAATGTATATTAGTTTTCTAGGCTGTCATTACAAAACACTACAACCTTGATAGCTTATAACAACAGAAACTTATTCTTCTGTAGGTCTAGAGGTTAGAAGCCTGGAATTGAAGTACCAAAGGGGTCATACTTTCCATGAAGAGCCTAGGGGTGGATCCTTCTTTGCTCTTCTAGCTTCTATTGGCTATCAACAATCATAGGTATTCCTTGGTTTATAAGTGTAATTTTCAGCTTCTGCTTTTGCCTTCACATAACCTTCTTTCTTATGTGTTTGAGTCTCTGTGTGTGTCCAGATTTCCCTCTTCTTAGAAGGATGCTGCATTTAAGGTCCACCCCAACACAGTATGACTTTATTTTAACTTGATTATATCTGCAAAGATGCCTATTTCCCAATAAATTCACACTTAAATGTTCCAGGGTGATACTAAACTTGAGGTAGTTGACAGTATCTAACTCTTCACACTCAGATTCCAAACTCCATTTCAGGTGCATATAACTAAGACATCTTTAAAACTTAACATGTTTGAATCTGAGCTCTTAGATCTCCTATCCCCCAGTATACTTTCTACGCACAGTCCTGTCCATCTCAGTTCAACAACAACTGCATCCTTTCAGTTGTTCAGGCCTAGAAACCAAGAATTATGACTTTAAAGTGCCCTTCTTTCACAGCCTACATCCAGTACATCAAAAAATTCTCCTGGTGACAGCTGCAAATTATATCTAGAATCTGGCCAGTTCTCACTCCCTCTACTGTGAATGCTGCTGTATGAGCTGCCATCATTTCTCATCTGTATCATTTCAATAGTCTTCCAACTGGTCTCCCATATCTACCTTTCTTCATCTACAGTGTTTTCAACACACCAGATGGAACAATCTGCTTAAAACATAGGTCAAATTCTATTACTCCTCTGTTAAAAATCCCTCCAGTGGCTCCCTATCTCATTCAGAGTAAAAGCCAGAACTTTAACAAGGCCCAATGTAGGCCTACATTCCTAACCTATCTGACCTCATCTTCCCATCTCCCTGTCTGCTGCATTTATATTGCCCTGGCAATGTGTCATATACACTGGCTATGCTCTGACCTTGGGGTCTATGCATAACTATTCTCTCTATCCAAAGACAACTTTGAGTCACTAAAGTCTCCACATTGTTGGAGGAGTCAAGGTGAGTTGGACAAAATCTTGTTCAAAATGATGTAAAATTAGGATGCCTGGGTGGCTCTGTCAGTTAAGCATCTGCCTTTGGCTCAGGTCATGATCCCAGGGCCTGAGGTCAAGACCCACGTCAGGCTCCTTCTTCAGCAGGGATCCTGCTTCTCCTTCCCTCTCTGCCTACCATCACCTTGCTTGTGCTATCTGACAAATAAATAAATAAAATCTTAAAAAAAAAAAAAAGGTAAAATGAATTCACATGTCATTCCAGGTTCTCTGAACTAGAGCAAAGAAAACTCCTATAAGTTACACTAAAGAAATACCTCTTTTCTTTTATTATTATTTTAAGATTTTTATTTATTTATTTTACAGAGAAAGACAGCGAGAGAGGGAATACAAGCAGGGGGAGTGGGAGAGGGAGAGCAGGCTTTCATCCTAGCAGGGAGCCTGATGTGGGACTCGATCCCAGGACCCTGGGATCATAACCTGAGCTGAAGTCAGATGCTTAACAACCGAGCCACCAGGTGCCCCAACAAATACCTCTTTTCAATTGTTTAACTGCTTATAATAATAACAATGATAACAATATAGTACTTTCAAAATACTTTTATGTGTGTACTAGACATTGCTAAACAACTTTCATACTGTAATGTGGTCTATAAACTCTTGGTGAATCCTAGATCCATTAGGATATTGAAAAGATAAACCTAAAGCCATTACAAGAGAGAAAACAATATATAATTATGTGATAGATAGAAAAACTCTCTTCCTTGTCCTTCTTTAATATAAACACATCAACTCTAAGTGCCTAATTCTGGTTTCCTTGTCCCCTGGGTCCCCTGGTAGCTTTTTGGAAAAAATGGATGTAAAGAAAGTACCAAGCTGCTTCCCAGCTTTTTTCAACACTTCTGGATCTGTCATCTGGATTT
The DNA here is from genome assembly GCF_020171115.1 of Neogale vison. Taxonomy (NCBI): domain Eukaryota; kingdom Metazoa; phylum Chordata; class Mammalia; order Carnivora; family Mustelidae; genus Neogale; species Neogale vison. Next base: position 49,937,519 of record NC_058101.1, read on the forward strand.
ATTTCCTAACAAAACACAATTTAATAAGAATAGATTTTTCATAGGCTAACAGAATTGTCCAAGAAAACACTAGATAGCTTCAGACAACTAGTTAGCTTTAAACTCAAAAGGATAACAGACATTTTTTTTATCTATTAAAACAAAGAATGAAATAAGGTGATAGTGAAACAAAAGACATAAGAATTTAAGGCAGAAAGTATTAAACAAAAGCCAGAGATGAGAGCTAAGCAGGCAGAGCTCAGGAAGGATGTGACAGAGAACAATGAAAACTGAACAGAGAGAAAAGACACATAAGAAACAAAAATAAGACATAACTTCAACAGAAAATACTGCAGGGATATTGCAAATAGGTTTGAGGAAACTGCACAAGATGAAACAGAATAAAATAACTTTAAAAATTGATTATAGAGGGGCACCTGGGTGGCTCAGTGGGTTAAAGTCTCTGCCTTCAGCTCCGGTCATGATCTCAGGGTCCTGGGATCAAGTCCCGCATCGGGCTCTCTGCTCAGCGGGGAGCCTGCTTCCTCCTCTCTCTCTGCCTGCCTCTCTGCCTACTTGTGATCTGTCTGTCAAATAAATAAATAAAATCTTTTAAAAAAATTGATTATAGAAAATACATTGTGTGAAAGACAGAAAAATGAAGTTTATTACATGTAAGAATAGTGTTCTGAGAAAGAGATTAGAACACATGAATATAAAAAAATATAAATGCAGTGAAAATCAAACTATTTTCATACTTAGGAAAAAGTTTGTCTCTGCAGTTAAAAAAAAAAAAAAAAAGTGTGCCTGTTCCTGTACCATTAGTACCAACATATACTGACAAAGTAACTGAATATCAAGAATAAAGAAAGAGGGAAAAAAAAAAAAAAAGGGTTCCTATTTCCTGTAATTGGAATCCAGTTTGTTTGGAGCAACAATTTGGCTAAAAATAGCAAAAATTGCTAGGTAATAGATTAAAAAAAATATTTGAAGTATTGTATTGGATACCTGAAAAGACAGTAAGGAGCTACTAAATGAAAATATCTGTAAATGTAGGACCCCAGAGATATAAGTGGTACCCTGCACTGGAATAAACGGGCATTTGCTCTAAGAGCATTTGTTGCTGTTGGCAAACTTGGACCTTTGGTTTGGCAATCAGGGCCCATCCAACACAAAACAGAAGACAAATCCACCTTCAGCTCAAAGACAAAGATAAATAGAAAGTAATGCTAAACTCAGAAGACACAGAAAAGTTGCTGTGATGTTGAACAGATAAAGGGTGGAAAAGAAAAGAGAATTAAATACAACTGTGAAAAGTTGCGGTTATCATATTGCTGTTGCATTGCTGTTGCTCATATTCATAGTTCAGATTCATGTCCCATGAGGATTTCAAGTAAAATGCAAGGTTTGATATGGGATAGTTATAAATTTATAGAACTTGATAGTAAAGAACTTTATCCTAGGTCATAGAGAATCCATGCATCAAAGTAATTTTTCAAAGCAATGAGCAATACACAATTAAAAACATTAAAACACTAAAGGAAACAATAAGAGAACCAACAAAACTAACCAGTGAAATTAACTCATGAAATCTTTAGGCATGACTCTATCTGACATAGTTTATAAGTACACTGTACTTACCATATGGTTTCCAAGAAGAGGCTGTAAGCCAGGAAACAGTGAAGGGAATTCCCAGGATGACCAATATGCACGAAGTATAGTAGACTTTAAATTCACGGTAGAAGAAAAAGACAAAATATTCCTAGAAGAAATTACCCAGGATTAAAAAGTGATTTCATGAGCTGCTTAGGATGTTTCTTTGTTTTTTAAGTGTTTAACAGCAAATAATGTAATATGAAGCCTCCAAAAAGAACAAGAGTTGTATAGAAGGAGAACTTGTTACTTTGAGTCAGTAAACAACGATTTTATTTTCAATTTTTAAGATCAAAGTTTGTTCACTATTAAATCAAGTTCTAAAAATTAATGAAAATGTCATAAATATAAGTGAGAAAAAATAACTTGATCTAGACTTATCAAATACTCTTTTAAGTCATATAGTTCAGGTTTCTTTTTTTTTTAATTTTTTTTTCCAATTTATTTATTTTCAGAAAAACAGTATTCATTATTTTTTCACCACACCCAGTGCTCCATGCAAGCTGTGCCCTCTATAATACCCACCACCTGGTACCCCAACCTCCCACCCCCCCCGCCACTGCAAACCCCTCAGATTGTTTTTCAGAGTCCATAGTCTCTCATGGTTCATCTCCCCTTCCAATTTACCCAAAAGCACATACTCTCCCCAATGTCCATAACCCTACCCCCCTTCTCCCAACCCCCCTCCCCCCAGCAACCCACAGTTTGTTTCGTGAGATTAAGAGTCACTTATGGTTTGTCTCCCTCCCTATCCCATCTTGTTTCATGGATTCTTCTCCTACCCACTTAAGCCCCCATGTTGCATCACCACTCCCTCATATCAGGGAGATCATATGATATTTGTCTTTCTCCGCTTGACTTATTTCGCTAAGCATGATACGCTCTAGTTCCATCCATGTTGTCGCAAATGGCAAGATTTCGTTTCTTTTGATGGCTGCATAGTATTCCATTGTGTATATATACCACATCTTCTTGATCCATTCATCTGTTGATGGACATCTAGGTTCTTTCCATAGTTTGGCTATTGTGGACATTGCTGCTATAAACATTTGGGTGCACGTGCCCCTTTGGATCACTACGTTTGTATCTTTAGGGTAAATTCCCAGTAGTGCAATTGCTGGGTCATAGGGCAGTTCTATTTTCAACACTTTGAGGAACCTCCATGCTGTTTTCCAGAGTGGTTGCAAATTTTTTTTTTTAAAGATTTTATTTATTTATTTGTCAGAGACAGAGGGAGAGAGAGCGAGTGAGCACAGGCAGACAGAGAGGCAGGCAGAGGCAGAGGGAGAAGTAGTTCAGGTTTCTTAAAGATCCTTTTAGACTATCTAGATATAAGCCAAACACTATTAATTTTTCAACTTTTAAAACCAAACTTCAGACAAAACTAGACAGTATAATTTTGGCTGCTGAATTCAGAGAAAATGTCACAAAATTTGATAATGTAAAAGTAATAATATTGCTGATATAACTTCACTGAATAAAAAAATAAGGGTGGTATAATTGAAAAATAGTCATTCAAATTGAAAGTCAAAGATAATTATTTAACATTGATAAATACATATTTTGTATATTTAGTGGTCCCATTAGTTATGAAATGAATGACTTACAGTAATTATGTGATGAAAATGGAAATGGGAATAAGTCACCGGACTGAAAGAAGTTGCTGCTTTAAATCTTCTCTTTTTTAAAATTATTTTTCAATCATTTGGATTTGTTATTCTTATCATAACTCTAAATATAATATTAGTTCGTGGGAATGTGTAGTCATCAGTTTCCTTATATACTCTGTCTAGGTGCTTTCATTGGAAAGATAACTAAACCTCAAAGTACCCTCTATTCATTTCAATATTGGTGACATCAGGATGAAATATTTCAATTCTGGAATCAAACAAATATTTCAAATATAAAATTTATTATGTAAAATTACACTTTCCTAATTTGTAAAATTCAACTTAGTATTGTTGTGGGAATTACATGAGCATATATTTGTATATAGCACTTATCACAGTCACTGGCACTGAATACGGGCTCAAATATAAGGAATGGCAACAAAGCACTGGGTCACTTCTGCTTTGAGAGCCCACCCTTGGTAAAGTGCCCACTTGCCCTGAGAGGCAAATGTTTGTGTCCATGTGTGCTTGTGTACTTGTGTTTCAAGATTCTTTATTAGATTAGCTATGAAGAGTATCAAAGTTGTGTTTCCTTCCACAAACATTTTTTTTTAATTTTTTGTTTTTTATAAACATATATTTTTATCCCCAGGGGTACAGGTCCGTGAATTGCCAGGTCCACACACCCCACAACACTCACCAAAGCACACACCCCCCCCCTCAATGTCCATAACCCCACCCCCCTTCTCCCAAGCCCCCTCCCCCCAACAACCCTCAGTTTGTTTTGTGAGATTAAGAGTCACTTATGGTTTGTCTCCCTCCCAATCCCATCTTGTTTCATTTATTCTTCTCCTACCCACTTAAGCCCCCATGTTGCATCACCACTTCCTCATATCAGGGAGATCATATGATAGTTGTCTTTCTCCACTTGACTTATTTCACTAAGCATGATACGCTCTAGTTCCATCCATGTTGTCACAAATGGCAAGATTTCATTTCTTTTGATGGCTGCATAGTATTCCATTGTGTATATATACCACATCTTCTTTATCCATTCATCTGTTGAAGGACATCTAGGTTCTTTTTATAGTTTGGCTATTTCCACAAACATTTTTTAACCGGTAAAAACACCAACATAATGAAAACAATATGGAAGCTTTCAAATTTTGGTGTAAGAAGGTATGATCTGTAAAATAAATTTTATAATTAATCTATTTTCTTTAAAGCCACAAATAATTTGTCAAAATTTAAATTTTCCATTAATTCCTACAGTACTATCCCCTACTTTTCATTCCAGCTTCTTGCAGGTGAGACTTCTGGGCCCAAAGGATGGAGAATGAGAATGATTAGTTTTGTGGAACAGCCTTGCGTTAGAAGTAGGGGACTATGGAGGTCCAGCCATGCCCATAAAAAGCTATGAAGCTTATGGTAAGTGTCCTGCTCCCTTTGGGGCTTCCTGTTTTCATGTAGCAAGCAGATTTAATGACTCCTAGTTTACATAATACTGTCATATGAGTGCCCTGCAACTTTGTAATACAAGGGAAGAAATGGCAAAAGCAATAGTTATCATTTCCATTCCTCCTGGGCAAAAATATCTAGGCAGTTTTTATGACTTACTTCTTCTGTACTGACAAAATTTACTGTGTTCTGAATTATCTGTTTTTCATCTATGGATACTCTCTGTTAATATCAATAAAAATTATAAAATGACAGGTTTTCCCCCTATTAACATTGAGCATATAGTAATAGCACAAAATGATGTTGATCAATTAATTAATAAAGGCAGAACTCGAGTTGGCAAGGGGAAGAGAATCTATAATCTTAGCTATTTCTTCTTTTTAAAAATAGGGGAAAAAACACCAATAAACCTTACACTATAGGAAAATTTGTTTTCTTTTGTTTTGCTTTGTTAAAGAAACTTTTCTGTTCACTAGAAAGTTCTAACAAGGACCATTGTTGGAAGAAATGTATGGAAGAAAACCTGAAGGAAATTGACTTTTTGAAGAAACTGTTAACAGTTTAAAAATTTCAAACTCTGTTTTATGATTTGTCTCCAGCTGATCACTGCTAAAACTTCATACTCTAGAAATATTTAACATCGTTGATGCCTCCTTGTTCTTGTGTTTGTTGTCGGCTCTCCCAATTCAAATATACCTATTTTTTTTTAAGATTTTTATTTATTTGACAGACAGACCACAAGTAGGCAGAGAGGCAGGCAGAAAGAGAGGAGGAGGAGGCAGGCTCCCTGCTGAGCAGAGAGCCTGATATGAGGCTCGATCCCAGGACCCTGGGATCATGACCTGAGCCGAAGGCAGAGGCTTTAACCAATGAGCCACCCAGGTGCCCCAAATATACCTATTTTTATCCAACAATATCTACTTATCTGTCATAACTCAACTCACCACTCATCTGACCCAAGGATCGGTCATCACACTCATGATCACCTTGATGCCCTCCACCCAACTCTTAAACTCCTCCAATCTCAGTTCCTAGAACCTGTTCTTTTTGTTATACTCATTCCCATTCAGCGTATGGGCAGTGATATTTTTGCACACTTGCCTTTCTTCCTACGTTGAAGACAAGGGGTTAAGGATTGATTTATATTCATCAGTAAAATTCCAACATTGAGCCAAGAGTTTGATAAACAATACAATTTGATAAATTTGTGATTGAATGAGTGGGCCCCGACTCTAATCATTTTGATGGTTTTATTAGTATACATTTATCATTAACCCATTATTTTTGTTTATTTTTTAGCAGTTTTACTGAGATCTCATTTGCATACTATAATAGTCACCCATTTGAACTGAACAATTCAGTGATTTTTAGCATCTCTTTTTAGGTGGGTACTTCCCACAATTCTGGCAAAAATGGTTCTGGAAATCTTACATGGATCAGCTATGTAGTTTGAACTTAAGGATAAATAGTGAATGAAGAGAGTCAAGAAGGAGGATGAGAAGGCAATATAATGATTTCAATGCTCTCAACAAAAATACTTGTTAAAGAGAAATATATGAGATTAATTGCTAGTTAAGGAGAGGTGATTTTTTTTTTAAGTTTCTATTTATTTATTTGACAGACAAAGATCACAAGTAGGCAGAGAGAGAGGAGGAAGCAGGCTCCCTGATGAGCAGAGAGCCTGATGAGGGGCTCAATCCCAGGACCTTGGGATCACGACCTGAGCCAAAGGCAGAGGCTTTAACACACTGAGCCACCCAGGTGCCCCAGAAGAGGTAAATTTTCAGTGAGATTTATGATATAGCTTATTCAGGAACAATTAAGTTAAATCCCTCTAAACTTCATTTTTTACTACTTTCATTATACTCCTCTTCAAATACTGCCTGATATTTTGTGTTTTATGTCTACATGGAAAAACAAAAAACGTGAATTATATTTCTATATTTCTTTTCAGGATTTATTGTCTACTTTGCAATAATAGAAACAAAATACCCAAACAGTGAATCAAACTGAGAAACAGAAGAATACAATGGAAGAAATTATGTATCATCATCACACAGAGAACATATGATAGGAATCATGAGATCACAGCCCCATTTTGTCTTTTAAAATCTGAACATTTTAGTAATAGTTTGTAAGTCTGACTAATTTCATTTCTCCACTTCAAATTACTAGATGAGCTTTGTCTTTAACTATTTATCACTCTGAAGGAATGAAGGGTTTCAGAATGAGCTTCCCCAAAATGTGTCACTTTGCCATGTGGATTACTTTGAGTTGAATTCAGTTAAGGTCCAAAAGACTCAGGAAGAGCTTGTACCTCCCCCTCAACTGCCTAAAAGAATTTAGATAGAAGGCCTGATCCAGAAATAACTATAAAGAATATGGGCTAGGTGTTGTAAGCTGGGAATAAGCTCAACAGGGCCTGCCAATCGAATTCTTCTGTGTCCCACTGTCACTGCACAACAAGACAAACATTTGTTTACCAAGCATCTGCTCTTCCTATCTGCTATATCATCTTTCTCTCCTTTGAGGTCTCAGATTCCTACTCCATTCTCCTTAGCACAGGATGGCATACAAACTTCAATTGCCTAATTGCCTGTGGGTCCCATATTCTTAGGAAGCTCCTGAATGTGTATAATTAAATTTGTTTTTCTCCTCTTAATCTTTTGTATCAATTTACCAGCCAAAGAACCTAGAAGAGTAGGGGAAATTTTCTTCTTCTCCAATAAGAACAAGGTGTAAGAATGTAGCCCTCTATTTATAAAAATCAACTCACTTACTCCCACCATTTCTTGATGAGAGGTTGACAAGCTTTAAACAGTTTCAAATTACATCTTATAGTAGGAACCTAAAGAGAATAAAGAATTCAAATGAAATCTTGAGGGTATTTTAAGAAATAATTATCCAAGTGGTGTTACTAAAACTGTATCAGAAAAGCCCACCCTCAGTCTGCTTTACATCTCTCCTACCTCCTCCAAGGGAAAAATAGTGAATAAGAAAATTAAATCATTAGCACAATTATTTGAATCTTGTGAAACTACTTCCACACCCTTGGAGTTTGGAGGTTAGTCTCATTTCTCAATTAGCTGAAAGTATATTAAATTGGATTTCTGAATTTAGGGAGTTGTCCATCAACAACTAACATCTTGTTAATTGTTTGTAAATGTCCATGTCCCTTAACCTGGCAATATTTTATTTCTTACTCCTTTCATTTGGTGTTACCAAATTCTACATATATTCTAATATGGTGTTACCATATTCTACATTTCTTGAAACATTTTTTAAAATTAAGCTCCCTTTTATGATTATTCAGGTATTCACTCTTATGTCAGAAGCATCTTAATATTTCTTTATTGCATCACTAACTGCATATCCATCTGCATTATACATTTCTTGCCCCCACTGCCAGATATATTCTACTGATTACAAGGCCACTTACCTTATAAATACCTTGCAATGAACTTTTATGAAAAGTCTTGTTCTATAGCAAAGTCATTCACCCTGAAAAACAGCAAATAAGTAGGGTGTTGCATTATGTCCCCTTTAAGCAATAATCAGTTGCTTTGCAACTCTGTGGCCTGATGCTTCCTAATTTGTAATGCACAAGTCTCTTAAAAAAAAATAACATATTCCATTTCTGTTTACAGAGCTAACGCTTGATGCAAAAAGAGATAGAAAATAAGATTGGTCCTTTATTGGTGATAATTATACCAACAATACTGAGCAAGATATGGAAGGGTTAGATAAAAGCAAATGAACTTACTTTTTAAATTGAGTTTACTAGATATAATCATATAACGAAGTACAAATCTTTTAGCTGTTCAATTAAAACTATCTTTTTTCCCAATAATTTAGGGGTCCATTTTTATATTATTTTGCATAAGTATTTCAACCAATTTCCATAAATTTGCATTTTGTTAAAAAAGCCCTAATGCCAATTATGTAAAATAAATGTAATTAATTGGTGCATTCTACAGCAACTGCATTCAAGCCTTGTTCACAATCAGACTCTTCAATGGCTGAGTTTGGGGAACTGTGGGCTGCAAAACCTGCAAAAGTCCACCTCACAGCCCTCACAACAAACTGTAAAGTGAGATTGGGAAATGCTTCCCAGAGGGGTTAAAATATATCAGATAAGGGATGCCTAAGTAGCTTCATTTTAGTAAGCTTCATTTAATGCCTAAAAATAGTGAAAGACCTATTTGTGCCGACATCTTCATCTTCACGTATCCAACATTTGTGTATGTAATCCTCAGGCTGACTTGGCCAACTTAACCTGTGAGTATAATTCTGCTCTTTCCAGAATATCCCTCTGCCAGAGAAAAGTAGAAAGAGGAATAATTGCTCATGGGAAACTTTATTTTCCAATTCACAGTTAGTTCAGGAAACAACAGGAAAACGTTCTTACCTTTTTAAACACAGTAAAGTGTATGTATGTTTTTAAACACAGTAAAGTGTTCTTCATGTTGTGCATTTATGCTATCCCAGAGAGTTCATGCCACCCATGTATAGGTTGCATGTTTCCTAATATGAAGAAACAAAAACCTGTAGTGACAACATTAACTATAGTTCAAAAACCATTTGCTGCTTGTAAGCCTGGGAGTGACCATCTCCATATTTTAATCATCAGAATCTCTGATCAAACTAGAAGGCTATAATAATTGGCTGAATTGAATATACCCATTGAATTTCTTCAAATTCAAGTCTATATATTTAGAAGCTTTAATGCAGTGGAGATGGGAAAAGAAGTGAACGACTGGTCTTCTCATCTAACTTTGAGTTACATGTGAAGCATATCTTAGTTATATCTTAAATTGATTCTAACGAGAATGCTCCCTTAGGGCTTAAAAATATTTTTACATTTTATAATTTGATAAATATTCAGGAGGACAGGCTGTCTCTCCTTTGAAAACTTGGGATGTTCTAAAATGTTTGAACTTCAGCTCGCATGGCTAGAGTCACCTTTTTGTATTAGGTTTTCTTTCAGTTAATGTTGGTAACACCCATGGAAATCTGGTGGCTCTAGGGTGGTCAGTTATACAGAGAGGAGGAAGCCTGTAGGCCTGTTCTCACGTGATTCCCTGGGATCCTGCACTCACAGCCTTGTTTGGACAGATGATAGATGTCTATGCAGCTACGAGATTTAAATTTACAAAAGGCAGAATTGTATTGTGTATTACACAGCTATGTGGGGCAAGGTTGAGCCTATCAGGTTTGGGCAGTAATTGAAAAAAATAACCCAGCCTACTTAATAGTATCTTCTGGTAAACTCTATGTAGGATTAAGTTTTAGTCCCTATACTGGACCCAGAGGTTACCGTAATCATTATTTCTTATAAAGCAACTGGTTCTCAGAATTTTTATATTAGAGGTTTCTAAATGCCTCACTTTTTACTTCCTTATGTCAGAGAAGATATGAGGGATGTTATGTATATTTCCAAAAAATAATACATATTAGTTCTCCATTAAGCCCACTTTGAATGAAATTGATTGCTCAAAGGTGATCACTAATATATACACCCCACAACAAAGAGATGTAATGAACTGTGACCAAAGCCCATGTGTCCATTAGCTGCGGAAGCTCTTATTGCCTGCCACCAAATCCAGTGGCAGAAGAACCACAAAGCTTTTGGTCCATAATTAATTTTTAATAGGATCTGATGTCACACACTCAGAAATTTAGAAACTTCTAAGCGTGAGAGGAGACCTGTTATCTCAGAGATACCCAGTGTATCTCAGTAAATATAGTGGATCTCCAACTGAATTTTAAGTACTTCTTATGTTAAAGTTTGATTGGTTCTTGAGAAAGTCAACACTCTGAGTAGAGGGTAAGTTATAGAAAGAGTATAAACATGCCCTTTCATTACCATTAGCTCCTGGAAAAAGGTCCCCAGGTGAGCAAGTATTCTGAAAAGAAAGATGTGTGTGTGTGTGTGTGTGTTGTTTGGGAAAGTTTTGTGCAGTGGAATATTTTCAGTATTAAATGCGTATGCTTCTCTCTGGCTCTGATCTCATCTTTCTAGACTTGGTTCTACTCAAGTAAAACTCATTTCACACAGGAAAAGGTGAGTATGGGTAGGAGTATTCAATTTTAGCATAGTGGGAGCCAAGTCAACATTTTTGAATTAGAATATCATGTTATTCAGCAGTACTATGAAAGTACCAAACTTCATGAAGCTAAGATTGTTATTTTGAACTTTTGGTGATGACAAGGTAGATACCTTCCTGTCATTTACTAACCAACATTTGGGTTTCTTCTATGCAATACTTCATGCAACAGATGGCATTTTAACATAAGATAACTAAAGGCGATCTTGTCAAACCTCCAACTAGATGGCACTTTATTTTTTTATATATCTATAATATGGAACATTGTACAAAGAACATAGCTTATCTTCACAAAGACCTTGAAGGAAATATGTCTGAGTTAGGTTGGAAAAAATAAAACTCAGAGAGAATATAAGACTTGCATAGACCATGTTAATTGGAAGATTAACACCAGATCAGATATTTTCAGCTTTAACAAAAGCTTTCAGTTGGACCTCATTATTGTCTGCTCAGGATAGTGGGTCCTGTTACTACAAGACCCGTGGCTAGGTGAGAAGGGTGATGGTTATGTTAAAGCAAATCTGGAGGAGTAATGATTTTTCAGGGGAAAAAACAAAGTCATGGGTGAGAGGAAGGGAAGTGTCATGGAAGACATTTGCTAGCAAGACAGGGAAAGGACAAAACATTGCCCAGAGAAAGGTCAAAAAGAGGCTCAAGAAAGGAGATAAGTGGAAAATGCATAAGCAAGGCTGATTTGGGGGGTATGAGATATATAATCCTTCCTATTCTTCCCTAACATGTCTTTGAGAAAATCTATGTTGATTGACAGACACATTGGTGTGAGTAGAATCTGTCCAGGTAATGAGATATATTAGGTCAAAGCTGACATGAAGTAGAGTAGTGTTTCATAACCAGAGTACTGGATAGCTGGGTTACAGTATTATTTTTAAATCATCTGTTCATGTTTGTTTTATAGGTTAGATTAAAAAGTGCTCACAAGTTCTTACTTCATTGTTTTATCTCCCATATCAATTTTCATATGAAATGTGACATATAGTAGGCACTTACTATATTTTGTTTGAAACTCTTACTGTGTGAAGCTACGTTCTATTTGAAACTTTCTTTCTAGCTACCCTACAAGGAATATCCAGAATTAATAACAGCCCCAGCACCTAAAGAAATGTATTATGCTCAAAGCTTGTTTTTATACTTAATTATTATATTTATTTATATCCTACCTTGTCCCAGAAAGGGTTCATGATGGATATATCCTTTAGGGTTTTTTGTTGTTGTTTTGATTTGTTTCTTTGCTTATTCTTTGTTGCAAATAATAAAAGTCTATAATGGGTGATTTCAGCAAAAGTAAATTTACTAGAAAGATATTGGGTAGCTTGCAAAATCAGTATATAGACCAGAAAACTAGACCACATACACAGAGTTTCAAACAGAACAAAAACAATCAGGGCTGGAGAAACTGTTGAGCCCATATATCAGGGTACCAGTTAGGATAAATGAACATCAATTATGTTTTCAGATCTTATATCTTGCTTGCAGAGATTTGAAGTTCTAGGAGAATGAACCTGATTGGTTGAGCATAAGTCTTATGCTCAGCCTATCCATTGGCCTTATTTAGTTTGAGAGAAAAGATGTGGTCAGAGGAGCCTATAGTGTCTCCAAGGATTCCTTCAGCTCCCGTAGTGGTGGAATTAATTATTCAGAGTCCCATCAAGACTGCAATCAGTGGAGGGTTATTGCATGAAAGAAAATATGAGCGTTTTTGGAAAGCACCCATGGATGTTGAGAAGCCAGAACATAAATATCCACAGCATTTGGGTACTTTCTTCAGTGGTTCTTTCCTTGTTCAGAGACCAAAAATTGTCAAAGCAGCTCAAAGTATTGACGTTTGTAGTTAGAGACCAGGAGTAAGAGGAAAAATGAGAGATCAAATACATACAATCACATGCACAAACACATACACACATGTATATGCGCACAAATATGTACATAGATCCCAAGTCCACCAGGGTTTTTTGAGGAAGTTCTGCAGAGAGGTGAATACTACTACTTCAGTAAAAGAAGGAATTTCAGATATGAAACAAAAGAAGATGATTTTGGATTGGTTCTTGTTTTCCTTTGTGTTTGAATTGTTTTCCCCAGATGCCTTGAAGCTAAGCTTTCTTTCATTCATCAAAGAAATTGTAGTTTGTACCAAACAGCAATATCCTCTCCCAATTTCCAACAGCTGTCTATCTTAAAGAGGTTATCTAGAGATTTAAGAGTATCTAAAAGACCGTTGAATCTTGATTATGAATGGTTAAGAAGAAACCAATACTGAGGAATTGTGAAGACTGGACTAGTTGAGGAGCTCATCATTTCTATCTGTCACTGACAAGTCACCAGGCTACTGTAATTCAAAATCATTATTTATGTCTTCTTGAAGCACAGTGGCAGAGCAACAGAAAAGCAGCAGGCACTGGAATGTTTCGGAGGATAGATTCTTTTCCTCTATTCACTGGCCATATTCTGAGGACCCCACCGATTAAAAACAAAACAAAACAAAACAAAAACAAAAACAAAAACAAAAATACATGACAGCAATACCACCCTAGATTCATGCCAATATTTTAAATATGCAACAAAGTTGCAAATTTTGCTGATTCACAATTCTATAGTAGGAAAAGGAATTCTGATAATCTTGTTTTGAGAATACTCTCAAAAAAATACCCAGAAAGATGGCATTTGTTACTCTTTTATAGGAAAGATTGGAAGGCAACTAAAGAAAGTTTTCAAAATCTTGAAGAGATAAAAATATAATGTGCCAAAGTAACAAACTGAAGCAAAACTGAATTTGTTAAATACACGTTTTGCAAAGCCAAGCCATTGCCTGTTATGCCATCTTACATGAATTGCCTGCAAACAGCTTTTAAAATGGGCAGAGCATTTAACAGATCACTGAAAACCTAAATACCAAAGAGTCCACTGAGGTGAGATATATTTAGCTCTCCACTGTGCCCATGCCTGCATTCACCATTTTCGCCTCCTGCTATGTCAAAGAAATGCAGCATTTCAAGAAATATATATATATATATATATTTTTGCAGGTTAAAAAAAAAAAAAAAAAACAACAACAACCTAAAAAACAAAAAATCTTGATGGAAATCTGCATTGGAGGATGCAAACCTTTTTCCTAAAAATGTGCATTATGCCTGGGGGTTAACCTTAGGCTCTGTCAAGAATACATCGTAAATGAAGAAGAAGTAGTTTGTAGGACTAGAGGAATTTGGAACAGTGCCTTATGAAAATGATCTCTCCCCCCAACCCATTAAATTATATAATTTTGCTTTAAAAATGCACAACTGTCTATTAAAAAACTTATTTCACAGATGAGCCTCATTTGAATATGAGCATAAACATGGGCCTAAGGATGACAACAAAAGCAACTCCCAGAAGGGTGACCTTGGAACATTCCAGAAACATGATAGTTCTTACATTGGTTCTCGTCCAGATGTCATTGAGAAACAGGATGGGGGGAAAGGTCTTTGGCAGGATTCCACTTACTTTGCTATCAAATATCTCTGTTCCCTCCAGCTAGATGCAGTTTTACCACACCAGTCATATTTCAATATTGGGTAGACAGATGAACTTGTCCCATTCAATCACTAATATTGATTCCCTTTTGCAAAAATGAAACTATGAGTTGCTTTGGCACTGAATGTGCTATCCATATGCAAAATTAAAGACAGGGAATTAACAGGTGCTCCAATCAAACATTTTTAGAATGGATTCAATAATGGACTATGTTCCATCATGTTTCTCCTCTAAATGTTATGGAATAACTTCTGTTTGAGTACAATTTTTCTCTCCAAAATAATGATTGTTCCTGGTAGATGGAGTGGGGCATATTATCTAAATATTATATGACTATATTTCCTCTAGGTTAAGCTAAAACCTTGTGCTGGTCCAGAGTGCAAAAAAATTTTTTTAATACCCTGTCAATTTTCCAAACTGGGCTTGTGAATGTAATGCCAAATAGATATAAGGTGTCATAACATGTGTGGCCACACTTCTTGTTAAAATCCATTAATAATTATAACACAGAACAAGGCACTTCTGACTTGCTTATTCATTTATACTCAATGGATATTTTATATGGAGCTTTCGTAATAAGTGTTTGTATCAGAAAGGCACATTAGTGGTTGTGGTAATGTTCTCTTGGGAACACTGAACTTGTCTTTGTGGGAATGTTCAAGGTGATCCTAGATGAAATAGAAAGGAAAGAGAATGGGAACATGGAAGACAAGCTTGTTGAACCCCACACTTTTTCCATTCCTGTATGATTATGCTCATTATAGGAAGTTATGATTGTTTCTCAATAATCAAAAATGTCTCTCCCCACATGTTTTGGTCAATGAGTATCTGCATTACAAACATGGCCTTCAACCACTTTAGACATGTATAACATGTAGATTCTTACTAGTGTAAAACAGGCCAAACAAGAAGTTTGAGGATGGTCAGTACTGACTAATCCTCTATAAGCGGGCTATGTGATTATAAAAAAAAGTGAGTTTCAGATTGATATCTCTCACATAAACTATTGGGTTGGTTTGTTAAGCATGTACTTGGAAGCAGGCTTTGAAAGTCCACATGACTGGTTCTGTAAATCTGATGAAATTCCAGTTCTCTGTTCTGCGAGACACTCTATCACCTTGCATGAAACATTCGCTTAAGGTAATGTAACAACAGCCCAGAGGCAGGGCTTGGTGGTCTTTATGGTCTATATCAGGCAACCAGAAATTTTCCTAACCAATGGCCTGACACAGGAACTTTAGGAGCTGTTCCTTAAAGTGCAGCCTCGAATTGTATGCCCTGTTAATGTAAGGACTAGAACTTTTCTAAATATTTTTCCTCATCCATATATTTATGTTTACCAATGAAAACTCATTTCTAATATTAATCATGGTATTTAATAAGATACTAATTTTGGCAACCTTTTTTTTTTCTTTTCTGACAATCGCCAACCTATTTAGTAAGGCATCATTATTAATCTAGATATGGGGAACAGAAGCCCATTTTAGAGTTTTTTTGTTTTTGTTTGGTTTTTGTTTTATTTATTTATTTATTTTTAATTAGAATGCTAGCTAGATAGCCCTGGAGTGTGAATTCCTGATTAAAGCAGACATCTGCATGTGGGTTATAGCTTAACCAACTAACAAACCCATAACAGCATAACATAGAAGGGTATGTTGAAATATTCTAAAGTAAATTCATTCATTTCACTGACAACACGCAGTTCTTGCCACTCTAATGCCAGGCATAATGGAAACCAATATTTTGCACTCTTGGCTCCATTGATTGCCTAGGGTCTAGGTATCACAGTAATTTATGATCTTCCCCAACTCCCTAATCCCTATAAACAAATTCAAGTGCCAACTCTGCAGACAGCAATGCTTAAGAGAAAAGCTGGGTCCAAATATGGATTAAAATCTTCATTTTTCAAACTGTTGAAGTTAAAGATAGATAAAACTTTTATTCCATTGTATGCATGTACTACTAGTAATTTCTAATACCAGTGACTCCTTTGAGCCTGTGTAACATTATTTCATTCATCTTTGATTGAACAAAAGACAATGGCTTGTATCCATTGACATGCACAAGTTTTATAGAGTACTATGCCCAAAGTATATGATCAACAGATATTTGTTTAAGAAGGTAAACCATAATGGTAACTCAGTGCCTTGCTTCTTAGGGTAGAGTTGCACAGACATCCTAGTTAGCTTGGAATTAAATAGTCAAAGACTAAGTTTATGTATTACTACTGAACAGCTCTGTGTCCTGGGCAGCGCTCTTATTCTCCATGAACCTCCAATTTCTCATCTGCAAAAGAGGGACGAGAGCCCTCTGATTTATAGTTACGGTAAAGTTTAAGAAAGAAGATATATATTCCTATATTCATATATATTCCTATGATATGCTTCAGTCATAGAATTCATTCAAAACTGAGCAAAATGAATTAATTATCTAACAGGTGAAAATTTGTCTTGCAGTTTTTTCCTCACGGGCAATATGGTATAATGAACATCATTGCAATGCTGGATTAGAGTACAGAATTGACTCATGAATATAAACTGGTTACCTTATATCAGTCTTGCATACATATAGTTTTTTAAAGGGCATTGTTTTGTCCCACAGACTATCAGGGTAACTATTATTTATTTTTGGTAATATTTTAGCATATTTTATTTAGATTAATTTTATAAATTCTATGTGCTCAAAACCATTGTTTTATATCTTTGTCATTAATAAACAATTATGAAAATGAGTCACTGTCTTTACCAATATTAATGGAGTCTTTGCTTTTGCTTTTAACCCATATAAATTGAACTGAATTCTACTTAATCAATTTGGAATTCCTCGTCTTGTATTGATAATGTTGAAAAAAAATTTTTAAGGTAATTTTGGGTATCTACTGTATTTTAGATATTAGAAATCAGTTATCTCATAATCCTCATTTTAGCCCTTCAAAAAAGGTATTATTATAGATGAAAAGTGAACAACGTAAGTATTTGTATCCTTATTTCACACATATTGCATCTCATTGTAATCAGAATTTTATTGTCATCTGTCTATTGAAAGTTCAGCAGCAAATGTTATTAGTGATTTCCTTGTTTATAAACGCAGTGAGCATTTTGAATTCTAATCTTATTTGACCTTGACAAAGTTTTATACTGTGATCATTTTCTTTTGGATATTCTTTCTGATATATATATTTTTTTTTTTCCCTAACATCACTCATTTCTATATTCCCTTCTACATCATTGGTCATTGTTTCACAATTTCCTTTATGGATTCTCTCTGCTTTTTACATATTAGAATTCCGGGGGGCAGTGGGGTCTATCCTCATCCCTCTTTTTCTCTCTCTCCCTACTGATACTAAATATTTCATAGACACTTCAAATTTAATATCCTCAACCAAACTTTTCCTTCTCCTTCATAAACTAGTCACTCACCCAGCTTTAGAAATCACACACACACACACACACACACACACACACACTCACCTTCTACTCTGAAGTCTAGCCTCTTCCTCTAGGTTCTATTTCAGTGAAAGTCTCCACTATCCATCTGATTTTTCCCAAACAGAAGTTTCAGCCCATAAGCATAAACATTGGCCAAAGTCCAACTCCATTTTCTCACCTAATATCACACAAATCATTGCCTCCTCTCCATCTTGACTGCTACACTCAGCCACCAGCAAGTCCTTCCGAAAGATTGCTTCCCTGCTAAAAATCCTTCACCGCTTCCCACATCTTCAGGATAAAATTGTTAGTATCAAATATACTCATATTCTCTAACCTTGCTTAATCACAAGAAGCAAATGTGTTCTTGTTAAATGTCTAGGTTCCTAAGAGTTGCACCTGGGAAGTCTACCAGTAGGTTTGATAGAGGAGGGGGTTGCTGTGAATCTATAATTTTTAACAACCCCCTTAAATTCTACTGAGCAGGCAAATTTGAGGAATAATGGTATATAATCTGGTAGCTGCCCAATATTTACTTAAACACTACCAATATTTAGCAATCACTAATACCTACCATCATGTTTTACTTTTGCTGGATTAGTTAATGTACACACTTGTTGAGATGAGATTTAAACCCAGGATCTGGGTTCTGACTCCAAAGGGCATGAGTTTATCACACATTAGTCATAGTAATAGAAAGGTAAAGGAGAGCACATCCATGTCCTTGGAAGCTGATGGTGGGGTCATCCAGACCAACCACTCACTTTATTTCCATGATGTAAGTACATGACTCACTCATTCATACATACAGAAAATGTGTGGACCATCCACTACGTATCAGTCATTTCACAAACACCAGAAGGAGAATGTTGATCAAGACAGACACATTCCCTGTCCTTATGGAATTCTATTCTATTGAAGATGATAAAAAAAATTATCATCACACATTGTGGTAGGTACTCAAAAAGAAAAAAGATAATGTATGAGATGCATACTTCAAATAGTCAAAGTCTGACTAGGGAGGTGATATTTAAACTGAATGATGAAAAGTTACCACCATGTGAAAAGCTGTTTGGAAAATATTGGAGATAGAGGAAATGTTTAGGTCAGGATCTCTGAGCTAAGAGAGCTATGTGTGTTCAACTATGCAGAGAGGACCAGTGGGTGTCGAGAGCTTTCTAAGCAAGTAAAGAGTAAACTGACATGAGGATTGAAGAAAAAGAAAGGTCCAGATCATCTACATCATACCAGGTACAGATAAAAAGTTATGAAATAAATGACTTTAGGCATTTTTAGTTATTCCATTTACTTACTGAGTTATCCACTTGGGGCAAAGAATTTTGTGTCATTGTTCCAATAGTGGGATAGTCCATACTCCGGCATTTATTTAAGAAATTATACATAAAAAATTGCTTACATATTTGTGCTAGGAAAAAGAACCATTGCTTAATATTTATTATTCCATGATTTTATTTCTTTGGTTTTTTTGTTGTGGTGGTGGTGGTGGTTTTGCATAGCATTTGTTATATAATACTCAACTTGTGACTCTGATAAAAAGGATATACCAATAATGGGATTTGTATAGTATAGTAATGGAATGCTAGTCCATGTGTTATTTGAAATATTTTATATGAGATATTATTAAAATAATATTGATATTATTAAAATATTATTTAATGAAAATATCCAATGTAGAAAATTATTGAATACCAAGATCAATAAATTACTAGAAGAGCAATAATGAAGTAAAATGAGAGCTATTCCTTAAAAATGTTTTTAAATCATGGTGAAATAATTTTACAACACATGGTTAAGAATCCACCAAAAGAGAAATTCTTTTCACATTAAGGAGGTTTGACAAAGATATCATTGCTTATATTTCATCAGAATTGGAAATGAAGCCTCATCATGAATGGCTATAATTTATGCAGTGATAAGAAGAGTCTTAGCTTTTGGAAGCATGCCATTATAGTCTTCATAAGAAGGAGAACAATATCGTGGTCATAAGCAGAGACAGAGAGAAGATCAATATATTATGTTGAAGTGAAAGTTTATCCAGAAATCACACTTTGAAAAAAAAAAAAAAACCCTTTGTGGGGAGCCTGGGTGGCTCAGTAAGTTAAGCCTCTGCCTTCTGCTCAGGTCATGATCTCAGGGTCCTGGGATCGAGCCCCATATTGGGGTCTCTGTACAGCGGGGAGCCTGCTTCCTCCTTTTTCTCTGCCTGCCTCTCTGCCTACTTGTGATCTCTCTCTCTGTGTCAAATGAATAAATAAAATCTTAAAAAAAAAAAAATATTTGTAACAAATACATTTTAAAATACGATTTATAATTTCTATCTCGGGGGTTAAATTTTCAAATGTTAGGTTTTTTACCAAGAGTACTGAGCAATTATTTTATTATTCACAAATGTTCTACTATAATACAATTTATTTAAGACTATGACACATAAATGTAATTTGTAGATGTTGACTGTAACTTTCAAGCAACTTGATGAGAAAAAAAAAATCATCCATTACAGAGACACTTATTTTTATATTGTAACATTCTATTAAATATGGGAACCACCTGCAAAGAACAGAAAATTGTTTTTTAATCCTTCAAAATCTCTTTTTTGTTTAGTTAAGAAACCTATGGGAATTTATATGTTAAATACTTTTTTAGAGTCAATTTTTCACTGGACCTTCAATATTGGAGGAGAATTACTTAATTCACAAGAATGAAAAAAGAATCAATCAACAGAGATTTTTATAGTATTTATGGAGTGTTCAGCATTGGGCTGGATAGTATGAAAAAAAGAGGATATGATATGTAAGACTGAATTGCTGCTTTCAAGGAAATTAGTTTAATTGGGGAATTGCATTAGCTCACTGGAAATAATTTTGGAATAATGCACGAGGAATGTAGATGATTGAAAAAGTTCCATGAAGCAACTAAGAAAGGTTGGGTCTTGTCAAGCAGGATTTTTAATGACTTGAGAATATAAGGAAAAGAAGACTAATATTTCTTAAGCCCTGCTAGGTGCTAGATACAATACTAAATGCATGTTACACAATTTTTTTTTTTGCTTTTAATTTTTATAGTAGCCCTGTGAAATAGGTAGTTATTCCTATTTGAAAGTAGAAATGAACTAATTTGCCCACAGTCCACAGCCCTTACATGGCAGCCATTGGGTTTAAATACCTTGTGTTTAAGGCGTCTCTTGTTCCTGAGTCTATGATGATTCCCATTCCCAATATTCCAGATGTGAGAAATACTAGTATGAGAAAGTTCAAAGAAGGGCATTCATGAGAGAGGGAAAAGGAAAAAAAAATCAGTGGGTATCTACACAAACGTGACATTTTCCCCTCAAGTGCTCTTGGATTTCGTAAATTTTCTTGGGTATATTTTACCTCTTTAGTGGAGAAATTTCCATAGGCCAGTCTTTTATAACTCAGTAAACAGCATTGTTCTGCATCCAGTGCTCAAGTAATCATTTATTTCTTTTGCACTGTCACTTTCCTCCTTCATCTATTAGTGAATTCTGTTATCTTCATCTCAAGTGTATTCATATCTGTGTTTATGTCTCTATCTAAATTCATATCTATTTCAATATTGATATCTATCTTTATCTAAATATATCTATATATTTTATCTTTATATCTTATCTTTAAATCTATATCAATTTGTATATGCAAAACTCTATCTCTGTTTAAATCTATATCTCTATATTGATTTCTAAATGCATGCATATACCTAAATTTTATCCTGTATTTAAATCTGTATCTGTATAGGTCTACCTCTAAATCTGTCTCTACAGCTATATTTATGTACCTATAACTATACCTATCCCTAAACCTAAACCTATACCTATTCACCTTAAATCCATCTTCACTGAAATCAACCTAACCTAAGTCATTCATCGTCTCATACTTGGATTACTGTGATAGTCTCCTAAGTGTTCTTCCAACTGCTATTTTTGAACCTCTATAATCCTTTAAATATGTAAATCACTTCATGCTAATTTCAAAAGCTTCCAAAGCCTTCTCTCACACTAAGAATAGTATCCAAATTCCTGCCCATGGCCTATTGACTCGACTTTTGCTATCTCTTCTCCTTAAAGTATCTCTCCAACTTCAAGCTTCAGCCACACAAGCCTTCAGTCTTTTCTCAAATATGTCAATCGTTTATCCTGCAGGACTTTGTATTTGCTGTTCCCTCTGCCCAGTATTTTCTGCTTTAAGAAGTTAGCATTTTAGCTTCTTCTTGTCATTTAACATTCAGTTTAAATATTGCCTCCTGAGGAAACCCATCTTCCATCACTCAAAATTATGTCAGAGACCTTGTGGTACATTAAAGATGGCCACCGGTATGCTGACAATCCTTCCACTCCATGGTGGGGTCCATGTGGGCTCCGTGACTGCTCATAGGAAGGGGATATGGCAAATGTGATGCTCTGGCCTCAAGAAACTTGCAGTTTTCAGGGTGCCTAGGTGGCTCAGTGGGTTAAAGCCTCTGCCTTCAGCTCAGGTCATGATCTCAGGGTCCTGGGATTGAGCCCCACATTAGGCTTTCTGCTTAGCAGGGAACCAGCTTCCTCCTATCTCTCTGCCTGACCCTCTGCCTACTTGGGATCTCTGTCTGTCAAATAAATAAATCTTTAAAAAAAAAAAAAAGAAACTTGCAGCTTTCACTCACATTTAGAAGTGAGTTTCCATGTAATTAGTGTGTTTCCTCCTTACCCTCATATTTTAAAGGTCGTAAGCCATATGGGAAGACCTTGAATGATCAAGTGAGATGTGGGGAGATAAAAAGGAAATGAGGCATAATTCTCCATAGTGTATATGGACCACATCTTCCTTATCCATTCATCCGTTGAAGGGCATCTTGGTTCTTTCCACAGTGGGTATTATAGAGGGCACGGATTGCATGGAGCACTGGGTGTGGTGAAAAAATAATGATACTGTTATGCTGAAAATAAATAAATGAAAAAAAAAAGGAAATGAGGGTAGGGAGGGAGAGGAAAGAAAGAGAGGTACTTCTGAGGTGCTAGGTATGTGAATATAAAAAGTTATGTTGGGAAGTGGATCTTCTTGTCCCCACTGCCACTGTATGAATCACAAACACCTAGCTGAATCCTTCCAGAATTCTTAGCTCACAAAATTTGTAAATAAATCATAACATTGTGTTCAGCCCCTAAATTTCTGAGTAGCACATAACATGGTAATAGTTAACAGGGCATGGTTTATCACATTCTTTTAATTTCCCTACTAGCTGTGACTGCCTGAAAGGTCCTTCCTTCTTCCTTCCCTTCATCTCTACCCTTTTTCTTTCCTTTTCCTTTTCTGTTTTTTTTTCCCCTTTTTTCCTTTACTTATTTTTTCTTTGTTTCCTGGTTACTGTCTCAAAACTCTTTAGATTATGAACACTGTATAAACAAGAACTTATGTATCTCTTTTCCTACTAACCTCTTATATGTAGACATATACCCCACAGGTAGTTAAGATCAGTAAATATTTATTAAATGAATGAAATAAGCTTATGCACTTAATTATTCTACCTACATAGGGTGGGTATTTACTCTGTCAAAATTGTAACACCCATCTTCTACGCAAACAAACAAAACCCTACGGGAAGGAATACATGATATAAGGTATTTTATAGTTTTACAGTGGGATGGGTTTCAGCAGAGCAGGATGGAATTGGCTGGAAAATTACACCTCTCTACTGCTCTCTGGTATTAGACTTCAGTGGGATTACTAATGGTTAGCTCAGTGCCATAATGAGCTTCAAAGGAGGAAAAAACATCCACAGATTTCAAAGTAGCTTAAAACACATCCTTTGGCTCCTCAATACTAGATCTTGTAGCTGGCAGAGTTCCAACCTCCTTTTCATCAGCTACATGACGACCTGGACCAGGCCACATGTATCCTGGCTGCCCACATGCCTCTGATCCAGGCAGCTGACACAGAAATAACTTCCATTGCTCCTGGATAACTCTTAACAAGGGCAGAATGAGTACTTCTCTCCAAATACCAACTCAAGGCCATTTGAAAACTCCAGCTGTGGAGAAGATGAAGTTTTCAAGATATAAGAAGAGCACCTTTCACATCTTCACCCTTGTGCTTAATACAAAGACAGAAAAAGTGGCAGAGACTTAGAGAGAGGTTCTTGTCACCCATAAAGTTACTAAACCGAGCTAGCTAATTCATAGACACTTCCTAGGGTGCCAATGCAGCCTGTATAACTTGTGTTCCACCTCTAAGACATTCTCTCCTGCCTTATAGTCTCAGGGATGAGTTGCTTCCTATCTAGATTCCAGTTACCTTGGCTTTCCAGCTTCTTCGGTGTGAAGAAGGCTCAGGGCTTTTGCACAGGCTATTTACTATGGATGGAATTTTCTTAACTCTTACTCTCCTTACCTCACTCAGAATCAAGGCTTCGGCTTAAATGTCACTTCCTCTGGGAAGGTGTTTCTATTCCCCAAAGTGAGGTTATATGCCTCTGCTACACTTCCATTACAATCTTTATAGCAAAGAACACCTCTGTATTTAAACAGTCAATCCACTGTTGCATGCATTACTTGTGATTAATCAATCAATCCATTGTGTTAAGTGTTTTCTGTTGTTAGATAGTAAGCCCAATAAAAGCAAAAATCAGGGTTTTGTTTTGTTTTGTTTTTAGTATATGGAGGACTTAGCATGACTGCAGGTATAGATCAGACATTCTATAATTAGTTGTTGAATGAATAAATAGATGAATGGATTGTTGATGGAGGGATAGATGGATTGCAGGGATACTATGTTCTCTTGATCTTCTCCCCCCTTGGATTTGGAATAATGTGTGTGTCCCTAGTGAAGGTGAAAGCCTTCATTCATGTCTAAATTCTTTATTTCTGATCCTCCTAGATGTCTATTTCAATTGCACCCTGTGTTCTAGACCAATTCTGACTTGAAGCAGGAGGTACATAAGAATTCCAATTATCTTACTCATGAATTTTTTACAAAGTTGTTCTTCCTAACAATGATTCTAAAGCCTTTGGTAAATGTGAGATCCCAGGTATGTCCTTTTAGGGTACTCCATTGTAATAAGTGATCCCAGTGCACTTATTTCAAGCCCGAGCTTCTGCTCTATGTGGTAAGTACTGAAATTTATTTCAGTATTTATGTAAGGCACTCCATAACTGGTAACCATTTTTATCAATGTGATTACTGATTTAAGAGTCAATGTTCCCATTGCCTAGGCAGTCCTTCTCACTTTCTTTGAGTTCTGTGTTCACTCCCTACATTTTTATCAAGTCCCTTAAAATGGGTCCAGAAATCTTCACCCTGACCCTAGTATATGAACTCAGGCTTTCCTCTTCCGGACTATATTTCTGGTGCGACCAGTTTGCTTCTCTTCCAACAACTACAGAGCATTTGTGCTGGAATTCAGCTTATTGAGGCTCATCTCATCTATAGGAAACCCCAGCTGCATTTTGAATCACTATCTTGGCACATCATTTCAACCGAGATCAGATATTATTGTGACTCTTAGATATCACTGATACATGCCTTCATCTGGAAAACTAATTTCAGCTACTTCACTCAGCATCTCTCATCTCTAATAGTTAAGAGTCTAGATTCTATAGTCAGACATACAAGTTTTGAAGAATGAATCCTCCAGTGTTTAGCTGTAAAAACTTCAGAAAACTATTTAGTTCCTATACCTCTCTCTTTCTCTCTCTCAGTGGAAGTCAGTAATAGCACCTATCTTCTGGGGCTATTGTCAAGATGAAGTGGGGTATCATGCTAGTAAAAGACTGGGTAAATCTTTCCTCCCTGTTCTGTTAGCCTGCTTATGATCATAATTTCTTGCTCTGTCTTAACATCTTCCCCAAGGCTTTGTTGGGTATGTTTGGTTCAAATATTGCCCCTGTGTATTACCTGGAGGTACACACACATTATTGGTCTTTTGGCTCTTTGGGAGCTCGAAATTGTATAGATGCTAATATCTTAAGTGTTATTTGAACCTGTTCTCTAGGATAGCCTGACCATATTAACAAATACGTATTTGTGATTCTGTCACTTGTGAGGCAATCTTTCAAATGAACTGTGAATTTTTCATTAGAAAAACTGTAAATTAAACTATTGTTTTTAAAAGCTCTGCTATTAAGTCTTCTACTTCTGGGAGATAGAGTAAACATACTTTGGTTATCATCACAATACGTACAACTAAGAATACTAGATATTATATATAAAATTTAAAAAGATTGAAATACAGATAGTAGAAGTCAGACAGGCAAGGAAACTTAAGACGAAAGGAATGGTTAGTTACCTGGGTTTTCTTTTTCGTTTCTTTCTTTTCTTTTCTTTTTTTTTGATTTTATTTATTTATTTCAGAAAGAGAGAGTGAGTGAGAGAGCTTGAGAGGGGAGAGGGTCAGAGGGAGAAGCAGACTCCTCACCGAGCAGGGAGTCGGATGGGGGACTCCATCCCAGAACCCTGGGAGCAAGACCTGAGCTGAAGGCAGTTGCCCAACCAACTGAGCCACCCAGGTACCCTTTTTTTTTTTTTTTTAACCTCATATATTCCAACTCAGAGCTGATAAGGTCAGCAATTTGAAAACACCTGTCAACACAGACAAAAATAGCCCCAACAAAAGCTTGCTCTCTCTATCCAAAAGACCAGGAAAAAGGACAGCCAAATAATATAGAAAACTTTGAACAATAGCTGCTCCATACCAGCTAAACAACATAGAAGAAAAAAATCTGGTTTGGGTCCACCCATATCAGCAAAGACTAAGTGGGGATCCACTTAAGTATTTTACAAGAAACTCTCATATCAGTACTGAGCTACATTGGAGAGGGTTAGGTAAGGAGCTAAAATTTTAATCCCTGCTGGACATTACTAAACTTCCCATCAACAGTGTCAGTCAGACCATATGGGAATATTGATTTCTACTCATAGTTGGCGGTAATGATCCCATTCCCATTCCACTCAGATGGTGACAGAGGAGGCCTGGTGGATAGTGGTATCTTTCATCATCATCCAGTGGTAACAAGGCAACTCCCACTGCTGTCAATAAAATCTACATGGAGAGTTAAAACTCTCACTTCTGCTTAAAAGTAATGAGGAACATGCCCAAATTGGGTGTCAATTCAGGCTGAGTGGCAAACCTGGAATTTTATCTCCCTGTGGCAGACGATATTCCTCCTTCCAGTAAAAAGTTATGTTCCGAAAAGCCAGCTAGAAGAAAGGTCTAATAGTATCAAGAATTACCTAACTCAGTACAAAAATGTTTAGGTTTCAACAATTAATCATTCATCCTATCAAGAATCAGAAAGATATCAAACTGAAAGAAAAATACAATCAAGAAATGCCAATGCTGACATGACACAGATATTAAAATTCTTTGACAAAGTTTTAAAGCTGCCACAGTAAAATTTCTCTAATGAGCAATAACAAACATGCTTGTACCAAAAAAAAAAAAAAAAAAAAAAGAAAGCCACAGCAAAGAGATATAAAGTCCCAGCAAGGAAATAGAAGATTTAAAGAAGAACCAAACAGAACTTTAGAACTGAAAAATACTTACTGAAATATAACTGAAAAATATAATTACTGAAATATAAGTTCAGTGAATAAACTCAATCATAGAATGCAGGGGACAGAGGAAGTCATCAATAAATGGAAAACAGAACATTAGAGATTATTCAATCAGAGCAGAAAAAATAAAACAGACTGGAAAAAAATTAATAGCATCTTAGAGATATGTGGAACTATAATGAAAGACCTCATGTTTTTGTCACTGGAGTTCAAAAACAAGAGGAGAAAGATGACAGGGCTGAAAAAGTTACACATAGAAATAATGAATCAAAACTTCCCAAATTTATCAAAAGACATAAACTTCCAGATTCAAAAAGCTGAGTAAACCCCAGATGGATAAACCAAAAGAAAGTCATGCAAGGACATCATGATTAAATTTTTAAAAACAAAAACAAAGAAAAAAATATCAACAGGGGTCAGAGTAAAAGAACACCTTGCATATAGAGAATAATCAATTAAAATGGTAGCTGATTTATCATTAGATATGATGGAGGCCAGAATAAAGTGGCACAATATTTTTCAACTGTTGAAAGAAAAGCTCTGTCAACCTAGAATTCTATACATAGCAAAAATATCCTTCAGGAATGAAAGTGAAATCAAAATATTCTTAGACAAAGAAAAATTAAGATAATCACTCTTAGACCTATTGTAATAGAACAGCTGAAGGAAGTTTTCTAAACAGAAAGAAAATTATAAAATAATGAACCTTGAAATACTGGGGAAGAGGAAAGAACAAGATAAAAATAAGGAAAATACAATAAGATTTCTCTTTTCTCTTGTGTTTTCTAATATTTTGGTAATGAAAGCAAAAAAATTAATACTGTGTGATATGATTCTAAATATATGTTGAGGAAATATATAAGGCAATTATATTATAAATAAGGGAGTGCAAAAGAATCTAAAGGGAGGTAAGATTTTAATACTTCATTTGCACATGTAAAATAATGACACCAGTAGACTGTGTGTGAACATATATATATTCACACACACACAGACACCTCACACTTACATTCACATGTATAATGTAGTATCTAGAATAACCACTTAAAAAGCTACACAAAGAGTTAAACTAAAAAACATTATAGGTTAATTAAAAATGGATCTTAAAAAAAGTCAAGTAACTCATAGACAGACAGGAAAATGAAAATAGAGATATAGAAAACTAAGAGAACAAACAGAAAATAAAAATTAAAAGGCAGTATAACCCTAACATATCAATAATTACATCAATTGTAAATGGCATAAATACATGTTAAACTACAGAAATTAGCAAAGCGGATTATAAAACCTGACCCAACTATTTAGAAAAAAAGAAAAAACATATATTGTACAAACATTAATCAAAGGAAAAGTGGATATATTATATTAATATAAGAGTGGATTTATTAATATCAGATAAAGTGGACTTCAGAACAAAAAAAAAATTAGCTGAAAGAGTGACATTCTATAATGATAAAAGGAAAAAACTGCAAGTAGACACAGAAATCCTAGATGTGTAGGCACTAAATAACATAGGTGCAAAATGTGTGAGGTAGACACTGACAGAACTGAAACCAAAAACATACATGCACTATTACACTTGGAGACCTCAACACTCCTCTCTCAACACTTTATAGAGAAATTGAACAGAAAATCAGCAAAGAAATAGAAGAAGTCAAAAGTACTATTAGCCAACAATATCTACTCAGTATTTTTAGGACACCCAACAACAGCAAAACACATTATTTTTAAGTGCACGTGAATAATATCCTAAGATAGAAAGCTATAAAATAAACCTTAGAAATTTAAACTAACTGAAATTATACAAATGTGTACTCTGACCACAATGAAATCAAAGTAGAAATCAATATTAGAGTAGTTACAGAATAATTTTCAAATATTTGAAAACTAAGCAGCATATTTATAAATAATCCATGGGTATAAAAGGTAGTTTCAAGAAAAATTTAAAAATATATATATATATACAAACTATCAAAATTAGTGGGACACAGCTAAAGCAGTACTAAGAAGAAAATTTATAAAACTAAATTTATACATGAAAAATGTCTCAAATCAATAATCAAGAAAGAAAGAAAGAAAGAAAGAAAGAAATCCAAAACAAATAGAAAGAAGAAAATAATACACATAAGGGCAAAAATGAGTGAACTTGGAAATAGGAACATAATCAAGAAAATCAATGAACCAAGAGCTGATTCTTCAAAAAGATCAATTATGTTGACAAACAGCTAGCATGCATGAGAAAGGAAAAATATGTGAAAATACAAAAATTACCAATTTAGAAATGAAGCAGGGGATACCACTACAGACCCTGCTGGAATCCTAAAGATAATATGGAAATATTATGAACAACTTTGTCCATATAACTTTGATGATGTATTTGAAATGGACCACTATCTTGAGAATCACAGATTACTCTTACCCAATATGAAGTAGAATGAGATAAATGACTGCAAAAAGCCTATCACTATCAAGACATCTGAATTCAACTATTAAACACTTGAGTTCAAAATCCTTAAAACAAGTTAATAATGTTCATTCCATACAGATTTGAGCTAAGAATATAAGGAAAATCATACCAATTATCAGTAATGTAAATGTAGACTTACATTTAAATCTATGGTACATTTGGGGTTAACTTTTACATAGGTGTGAGGTTTATGTTTTGTTTTTGACCAATGATTCAAGAATATATTACTAAAAAACAAAAACCTAAATATCTAACACCAGGTAACAGTTGGTTTTCAGTTCAATACATCTTGAGATTTACTTTATCATTTTAACTGCACCATGGTCATAACCTGTAAAATAAGAGCTAATAAAATGAATCATGTTGGTTGCTGTTGTTCAGTACAAAGAGCTTTGGATAGAGATTTTTCCTCTAATTTTGGTATATGTATATGTAATTATCTGTTTTACCTTGGGCATCACTTAAATTCCTTGAGTTGGTGATTAGAAAAAATTGCACAAGATTATTTTTATGTTCTTTTCCTTTTAGCTATAACATTCTTTGATTCAAATCCAGAGCGTCTCATCAAAGTAGATTAAGAGGCAAGGTAACCAGGATATCTTTGGCAAATTGGATTTTCCAGAGACAGTCACACGAATATTGATCTCATCCTACAACCTCTTTTTACAAAGTAATACTGGCAATCCTTTAGTAAGAGATGAGTCTCTGGTGCATCCCCTCAAATCTGGGTATACCTTTGTAATTGCTTCAACTATGAGAATATGGCAAAATGACACTTGTCTGACTTCTAGGTTGTAAAAGGCAATATGACTTCACATAGTTGATACTCTTTCTCTGTCTCCATTCTGTTTCTGTTTCTCCCTCTCTCTCTAAGAACTCGTGCCTTTGGAGATATGATCTACTATGTTAGTACTTCTGAAGCTACCATTCTGGAGATCACATAAGATACCACACAGAGTTACAGAACGATACACAAGAATCCCCTAAGATTCCCAGATGTCCAAGTCTTCCCAGCTGGAATTCCATAAACACAAAAAGGAAACCTTCATGACACTAGTCTTAGGTAACAATAGACTGAAGCTCATGGAAGACTGAACCAGAACCACAGAACTGAGCTGCTCTTAAATTTCCAATTCATTAAGATCAAGAGACATAATCAATAAATATTGTTGTCTTAAGTCACTGAGTTTTGAGTTGGTTTATTACATAGTTACTGTTACTAGAACAAGGTCCTTCTAAAAGATTACTAAAACATCACTGGAAAGGTAGAAAGAACAAAAAGTGGTGTTTACTAGAATGCTTTGGAGTACATGAGTGTATAAATGAATCTAGTAAATTTAGGTTGCACTGAAAGCTACCTTTAACAGCATTAGCATTTGAGGGGTGCATGTTCATATTTCTAAAACATAAATTCAGAAAAATAGGATAGCAGAGTTAACATACTTTCTAACCACATCTAAAACCAACAGAGTAGGGCTAGTTAATTTCATATAGCCTACTAAGCAAGACTATAAAAAGCAATAGCCTTGGGAGAGCTCATCATATAAAGGGAACTCTTACCCTTACAGGATGCAAGAACCCTGAGTTCAAGGGCATGTGTTCCCACTGTAGAGGTGCATGACCTTTCTCCGTGCTGAATCTTGAAGATAAAGTCTCTCATTAGAGACTCTAGCACTCCAGTCAAACCTGGGTATCAGATTCAAGGGACAGTGGTAGCCTAGACCGCACCCAGGTAAAAAGAACAATATAATCTGGTAATATAATCTGACACAATAGATTTGTCAGACTGTACTATTGATCAAAATAATTCACTCCCAGGGGTGCCTGGGTGGCTCAGTGTATTGAGTGACAGACTCGATTTTGGCTGGAGTTGTGACCTTGGGGTAGTGGGATTGGCAGTGGCAGGCTCTGTGCTCAGCATGGAGTCTGCTTGTCCTCTGCTCCTCTCCCTGCTGCTCTCTCTTTCTCTCTAAAATGAATAAATAAAATCTTTTAAAAAGTAATTCACTCCCATCATTATGTTTATATATCTTTGTCTTTATTGTGTAACTGGCAGTGCCACTGTATAAGGGACATATACTTTCTTGTCCCACTGGTAAATCTGTCCATTGTAATCTGAGTAAATGTGATGTATGCCATGTTGGAGCAGAAGTTTTAAATATGATCACATGATTCAGTTTAGTCTCTAGCTTCTACTTTCCACCTTGAGAATGGCACATTCCAGATAAAGGTTGCTCCTTTAGCCTTCATGTCTAATTAAGAAGACAGATGGAGTGGAGCCATTGCTGGAGCAGAACACTACTGGCCTAAAGTTTACATGTAATGTGAGCAAGAAATAAGCCTTTGTACTATGTGACACTGAGATATTGGAGTTTGTTATTCCACCGAAGATACCAAGTACACATGTCTATGGGGACACTAATAAATGTGCACTTATCTGTGGCCTTTTAAAAGAATTAAAAGAATATGTAAGTATATGGGTATATAGTTTTTCTAAATAAATTAGATAATTTTATGTTGGGTAATTATTTAGTCATGTTGAAAAACCTCATAAATAGATCTAAGTAATTTAGAAAAGCAATCTTCGGTTGGTTATATGAAATCCAGTGAGTGGAGTGAATTTAATATACTAGTTTAGATTTGACAGTGCCTTTCAAAGACAATACTATAAACAACTGGAAGGAATATTTTTCTTTGACTTAATAAGGGATTGTATTATTAACCCTGATTTCAAGTGATAGAAACTCAGATCATAGTAGCTTAAGCAGAATATAATAATCATCATAATGATTGTTTATAATTAAATAAAATGTTTCTGTGTGTGCATGGTGTGCGTGTGTGTACGTTAGAGGAGGCAAATCGATTGGCTTATATAACCAAATACATAGTTTAGGGAATGGTTGGAATCAAGATGTCAAACAATGTCATCAGTGTTTTTCTGTTTGTCTCTCTCTTCTTCCGTGTTTCCCCTCTCCTTTATGTTTATATTGCTCTGATCCATTTCTGCCTGTCTCTAAACTACACCTCCTTTGGTTTTGGCTCTGTTCTTAGACCTGGGGCAGTAGTCCCATCAGAAGCCATACAGACTGAAAATATACAATGAGATTGTATAAAGGAAAATTATGGTGCTATTGTAAAAGAGGGACTAGATGATAGGAAGACAAACATTTTTTTTCAAAAATCTATTACAGAAATAATAGAGCATACCCAAAATAGTTCTTTAGGAAGAGTGGAAAGAGTTAAATCCTGGTAACTTATTTTGCTGAGTGGAGTATGACAGTTTGGGGCCAGAGCTAAATTGTTCAGAACTACAAAGGAGAAAACCGAATGCCACCTTGTCCCAACCTCAGTAAACAGCTCTCTGTTAAAGGAATGTTCAACAATTATTTAAAAGTAGCAGTTTGAAGAGGGGCCAGTGCAGATTTAGGAGCTTGTCAGAACTCAGAACTTGCTTCAGAGCTATCTCTAGAACCTTGGGTTCTAAACTCTACATTACAGGCATCTGATATTCAAGATTGAAGCAGGAAAAATTAGAGGACTCTGTATCAGAAAATGGTATCAGTAGGTCACAAACCTTTTCCTACTTTAATTCTTTTGGTAATATTTTGTGTGCATGATTCAGTGCCTTTGTCTTTATTAAAAAAATTCAAATATGTAAAAAGCTTTTTAAATACAGTCTCCCAGGTGTCTGCTGCAGCCTCAAGCCCCTTTTCTTTCTTCTATTGTTCTCTTAATTGTTACTTCACAACAATTAGTTGAGTATTCATATGCAAATATATGCAAATGAAAAGGGGCTCAATCTATGAGATTTTCACTACTAGTTAATTTCTACTTTTGGGTCTACTGATAAGATCTGCAAAACTGATTTTCTTATACCCTTGCTCCTTGGGGCATAAAAGGGACAGGGTGGCATGAAAGCCACCTAAATATCTCAAAAGCTCTGCCATTGTTAAGATCCTTCTTCAGCTTGGAAACTGTTTTTTAATTGTTTTTTTCCCTCATCTTCCGTCTGCTTGCTTTATCTCACAGAGAATGTTGTGTTGAAGCTTCTGTTATTTGCTACTGACTAGTTATGCATAATCCAGAATGGCATTTGGAGTGTTCTAATCAATATGGGGATAGGCTGGGAAAGGAAAGGAATAATTCTCCAAAAAATTAATGCAATTTCATTGATGATTGATTGAAACCATTGTTTCAGGATATCATAAAATACCTACTAAATATCAATAATGGAGGAAAATCTAATTAATAAATTAACAATATTTTTTAAGATTCTGAAAAAGATCAGAATCTGTGGGGGTGGAGACAATAGTTAAAATTTAATGATTATGATTTTCCTTGATGTAACAAATTAAAGATGTCTGCAAAGGCTTTTGCTGTTCTACCCTTAACAGAGGAAATCTATTTTCTGTCCCCTTGAATCTGAGCTTGACTTAAGTGATGTGCCTGACCGAGGAATACAATGAAAGTGGTGTTCTGGGACTTCTGAAGTTAGGCCAAAAGGCATCTTGCAGCTTTCAATGGACTGAAAGAACATTCACTCTAGAAACTCAGCTTCTATGCTATAGAGAAGTCTGAGCAGCCTATGGATAGGCCCTTGTGGATCACAACTGAAGTTACGCTACCAAAAAACTAACCTAAATTCTCAGCAAACACCAGCACCAATTTGCTAAACATGTAAGTGTGCCATCCTGAAAGTGGAAAATATCTAGCAAATACCAACCCACTCCAATTAACATCTTATGAAGCAGAGATGGGAAACTCGCTAAGTACTCCCCAAATTCTTCATCCACAAAATCATGATCCAAATAGAGTTTTTTAAGCCATTAAGTTTTGGAATAGCTTGTCACACACCCACAGGTAACAAGAACAATAGATACAAATTTAAAAGAGCAAACAAACAGCTGGATTTGTGAAACAGTCATACTACAGGCACAATTTCTTTTGCAGACCTAAATAGGTGATACAGTCACAGATGGTTTAAAAACAGGAAACAATTAAATCCAGTTTGCTAATGTTAAAAAATAATTTTTAATTGGTAAGTTTTCCTTCCCCACATTTAACCTTGGTACTTTTCGTCT
The DNA here is from genome assembly GCF_020171115.1 of Neogale vison. Classification (NCBI taxonomy): domain Eukaryota; kingdom Metazoa; phylum Chordata; class Mammalia; order Carnivora; family Mustelidae; genus Neogale; species Neogale vison. The sequence goes on from NC_058101.1 coordinate 49,972,393, forward strand.
CTGTTCACCGGTGGAAGCCGTGGAGGAGAGGGAGGAGTACATTGGTGAGGATAAATGTGCTGGCCAAGACTCCCAATGTCCTCTGCACAACCTACAGATGCCTCAGTGACTAATCTTCATCTGCAGATAATTCAGAAACAGGGCAGATCCCTTGGATTTGAAAATGGGAACTAAAACTCATCCATCTTCTGCTGATGGCTAAACAGGCTATTATTAGCAGGCCAGATGATTTAATAGGCTGGGGATGGAAAGGCACATGTTGATAATTAAACACTCCAGCATTCCATTCCAAACCAAGTGTCCTTTAATAACATGACTAAGGTTTGTTTGCTTTTCAAACCCTTCTCTTCCACTTCCAAGATTGGAATTGTGTTCAGGCATCAATGATGGGTAGAAATGATGTGTGTCAGACCGAATCTCAATTGCTTGGGTGATATGTTACATATTACTTGGAATTACCTATCCTTGATCAGCTTTGTATATTTATCCATATACGAATTCTAAAAAGAAACTGAATGACTCCTTTGGCAAATATGAATTGAGATCTAATACATTGTAATAGAGTGGTATAAGAACTGTGTTTTACTTCTGGCTCTATAGAGTAACTGTTTGACCTTAAGCAGGTTAGAGTATCTTTGGTGCCTTTGTCTGATCATTTGAAAGAGAAGAATAGTTGATTCTAAGGTTCCTTGAAGCACTAACGTGTGGTCATTCTATAGATTTCACTATCAAACCAAATTCTTCTCTCAGTTAAAAATTGGCTTACCTAGTGGTTGAATTAATTGGAAATAGGTTGAGTTAATAGGAAGTAGATTTTCTTTTTTTGGCTTTAAGCATATGCATAAATTTTCTCAACCCTCTTTCTTTACCATGTTACCTGACTTTTTTTTTTTTTTAAGATTTTATTTATTTGACAGAGAGAGATTGCAAGTAGAGAGAGAGGAGGAAGCAGGCTCCCTGCCTAGCAGAGGTCATGATCTCAGGGTCCTGGCCTGAGCTGAAGGCAGAGGCTTAACGCACTGAGCCACCCAGGCAGCCCCCTGACATTGTTTTTATTCACTTTTATATTTTTCAAATTTTTTACCTGGCATTCTTTTAAATAATATTATTTTTTGTAATAGTAAATATTTATTTTGCCCACAAATATGTGCTAAGCATTGTGCTAAAAGCTGAAAACTGTAGTCTGATGCATTTCTCATGACAACTCATTGAGGTAAAATATAATTTGTCTTACTTTATAGAAGAGATGGTTGGGTTTTAATGAAACCTAGGACTGCACACAAAAGTAGTGGAGCCAGGACTCAAAACCAGGGCTGTGTGATGCCAGAGCCCATACTCCATCAATTTGTCCTACAACTGTTACTTTAATGCCTGCAGTCAACCTGAAAACAAGCAGAAACTTTTTCAACAGCAACAACAACAACAATTAAATAAGTACACACACACACACATCCCCTACACACCAAATCAGCAAGCTCCCTGAGAAGGGCTCTTGTGCATGGGGGTGATGTTTGCATTGATCTCTGATGATTCTTTTCCATCCTCAGCTTAGAATAGGCTTCCAGGAGGAATTGAAATATCTTGTAGGAAAAGAAAGTAAAATATCTTTCCAGAAAAGTATCCTTCCTTGTTTTTTTTGAAGTAAGGCTGCTTACAGTTATTTTCAATGCATTGCAGTACTTCCAGGGAAGGGACTTTATTTTTCAAGCTGGAGATCTGTTTCTGTTTCTGGAGTTACAAATGCAGATTGTTTCTTGGTAATATACTTCCATTTTTCTGAGAAAGTCACTACTATGAACTTCTAGTTAAATAAATGTAGAACAAATCCATGCCTGTTCTTTTGAAGGATGTGCATCTGAAGCCTGTCTTTTTGACTGAATTAGGGCTTAAGTTCAGGCTGAGTGAACCTTTGGTGTTCCTCCATAAAAACACCTACAAAGAGCTGAGAGAACAGGAATATTTACATAAATAAACATATCTCTTAGAAGGGTTTAGGTGTTTGCAAACATTCAGAACACTTTTGATGGGTTGAAGTGATCTTGATTGAGCCCAGCTATTAGGAAAGACCAGAAGCAGACAAGGGAAAATGGACTATAGCAGATTTCAACCAGATCCATCTGGCTCCTATTATGGGCTGAATGTTTGTATTCATCCAATTTGTATATTCAAGTACTAATGCCCAAGTTAATGGTGTTTGGAGATAGGGTCTTCAGGAAGTAATGGGATTAGTTCATGAGGGTGGTAAAGAATTCTCTCTCTCCCTCTCTCAATCTGTGTCTCTCTCTCAATTTCTCCCCATGTGTCCATGCACTTAGGAAAGTTCATGTGTAGATACAGCAAGAAGTCAGTTGTCAGCAACTGAAGAGAGACATCACCAGGAACTGAATTAACTGGCACCTTGACCTTGGACTTCGCAGCATCCAGAACCAAGAGAGAGTAAGTTTTATTAACTAAGCCACCCATTTATTTTGTTATGGGAGTCAGAGCAGACTATGATAGCTCCCTTTTACCATTTCTTTACACTCCTCCCCTAAATCCCCTAGTTTTGGCCTCCAATGGCTATTGGGCAGCTCTCTTCTTGGAGGATGACTCTTGGGAGCTCTCCTCACTTACACAGAGCAAGGCACCACTAAAATTTAATTCACATTCCATAGTTTTCCTCCAGTATCAGGATCAGCATAACAACTGATTTTGGCTTCCACTTCTTTTTTAAATTTTTTTATTTTTTTAAATAAACATATAATGTATTATTAGCCCCAGGGGTACAGGTCTGTGAATCACCAGGTTTACACACTTCACCGCACTCACCATCGCACATACCCTCCCCAATGTCCATAACCCCACCACCCTCTCCCTACCCCCTCCCCACTGGCCACCCTCTGTTTGTTTTATGAGACTATTAAGAGTCTCTTATGGTTTGTCCTGGCCTCTACTTCTTGACAGTTTATCCTAGGAGTATTTCCTTAATAAGTTGCTCACACATAAATCCTGGTCTCAAGGCCTGCTTCTGTAGAAACTTAACCTAAGATGCTTGTTATGAAAAAAGAATGTTTGTACTGTTGACCTGGACACCAACAGGACTCAGAAAATAGCATGAATTTCATGAGGGAAAACCCTCTAATATCCTTACCTTTGTGCTTAGTACAAATGTGAGGAAGCTTGTAAGATAGATTCCCTTAACCTAAGAAACATGTAAACTAAATTAACTGTTTTTTTTTTTTTAAGATTTTATTTATTTGTCAGAGGGAGAGGGAGAGAGAGCAAGCACAGGCAGACAGAGAGGCAGGCAGAGGCAGAGGGAGAAGCAGGCTCCCTGCCGAGCAAGGAGCCCGATGTGGGACTCGATCCCAGGACCCTGGGATCATGACCTGAGCCGAAGGCAGCTGCTTAACCAACTGAGCCACCCAGGTGTCCTTGAATTAACTGTTTTAACAGATATTTTCTAACATGTCTACCCAGTCTTAAATCTATAGTTCCATCTCTGAGAAGTGCTCTCCTGCCTCCAAGGTTCTAGAGGTGAGCTGCCACCCTTCCTCAATTCCAGCCACTCTGCACTTCTTTCAACTTGAATGTGCTATATTTTTCAGTTGCAGGATTTTGCACATGTGATTCACTCTTTCACTTTGCATGAAGTTTTCTTATTGCTTATCCTTCTATTCCCACCTCTAGAATTGATGTTTGGGAAGATATGGCCAAGTGTATAAAAATACCTGAACTACTAAATCTCTGATACTCCTAAAAATTTATTTCTTCCCTCTTTTAGAAAACCCTTGATCAAGCTGCCTTGTTTTACATGGTTTCAACACCAACCCTATACTTCTGTTGCTAGAGCTTCTGTGTTTTTCTTAAATTCCTTAATTCTTTCCTCTGCCAACCACTCCAACTCTCATATCCTTTGGTTATTAAAACAGCTCTTTTGTTAGCCAACTTTCTTCTCTGTTCCCAAACTAGCATCATTAGCATCACCTAATAGCTTATTAGAAATGCAAATTCTCAAGCCTCACCCTAGTTCTATTGATTCAGAAACTCTGAGGGTGAGCCCAGAAATTTGTTTTACCAAAACCCTTCATGTCATTTGATGCACATTAAATTTTGAAAACAACTGTACTGGTCTAAGTATTACGAGACTTTGAATCTTGATATACAATGACAAATTTTAGAAATTAAACACACACACACACACACACACACACACAACAAACAAGCAAGCAAGCTTTCCTCAAGATCTTGGCTCCTAGAAATCATAACTGCTTCACTATCAAATGATTTGTATTCATCTGTTCAGGGTGCCATTAACAAAGTACCATAAACTGGCAGCCTAAAGAAGAGAAAAATTTATTGTCTACAGTTTCAGAGGCTAGAAGTCCAAAATCAAAGTTTCAGAAATGTTGTCTCCTTTTGAGGGTTGTAAGGGAAAATGTGTACCATGCCTCTTTCAGCTCCTGATGGTTTATTGGTGATCTTTGGTATTCCTTGGCTCGGGGCAGTGTAACTCATCTTCACATGATGTTCTTCCTATACCTATGTCCAAATTTCCCCATTTTATAAAAAAGATAGGTCATGTTGGTTTAAGGTCTACACTAATGACCCCATTTTATCTTCATTAGCTCTATAAACACTGTATTTCCAAATAATGTCACATTCTAAGGTTCTGGAGGTTAGGACCCCAACATCTTTTCTTTTTTCTTTTTCTTTCTTTTTTTTTTTTCTTTCTGTGGGATACAATTCAACTCACACCACGATTGTCTAATTCTTTTCCTGAATTATATCCACTCCCCCCACAGATGCAGTGGTGACTACAGCTGAATAGTGGAAGGGCAGTAAAACATTGAGGAAAAAAAGAAAAATGAAAAGAATATCAATTACTATCTTGCAAAAGTAGTTTAAATAGAGGTGGAAAGACCAGGAGCTCTGTTCATTGTAAATTCTAAGGCTCATCGTATTGGTCTGCTCATGCTGCTCAGACTGAATGTCTAAACAACAGGAAGTTATTTCCTCACAGTTTTGGAGGTGGAAGTCTAAGATCAAAGTGCCTGCGTGGTCAGATTCTGATGAGAGCTCTCCCCTTGCGTTGCAGAAGTCCACTTTCCTGCTGTGCCCACATGACCTCGTCCTGGTGGGAATAAGAGCAAGCTCTCTGGTATCTCCTTATAAGAACACTAATCCCATCTGAGCACCACACCCTCATGACCTCATCTAACCCTAATTACCTCCAAAGGCTCCACTTCTAATATCATCACATTGGGAGTTAGAATTCCATATAGGAATTTTGAACATTCAACCCATAACACGTAGCCAGAGAGATTCTGATTTATTTCACCTAGAGTAGAGCAGTCCATCTAAATTTTTAGAATTTCACAGGTAATTTGATGTACAACTAGTGTTTAAGCCTTTGTCCTGGCTCTTCATTTCTATGGAAAAACACAGTAATTTTGTAGTGCTAATTAACATAGAATAAGACATGACACTAGTCAAGCAATAACATCTTACTTTACCATTTTGATTGTTTTTTTGTGTATCTTGTCAGGCCACCTCTTCAGTAAGCACCTGAAGAAAATCACCCCATTTCTACTTGTTAAGTTCTTAACAGATATAAGCTGATTGGCTGAATAAAATCTCGTATGCTTTCTTCAACCCCTTTGCTTCAACAATTATACAAATAAAAAATCAATACATGCACGTAATTAATTCTCTTTTGTGATAGAGAAATGCAGGGAACATATGTTGGAAATTTTACTGTGTTAACCTCAGAGTGTAGGGTCTGAGCCTGGCCTGGTCAAGTAAAAGAGACACTGAAAGGCAAACACAGCCTGTAAACTTCTAGTTAGTAATTAATTTCTCTACTCCTTATGTCTCTTTTGTACTCTGACTGGTTAGTAAAACAACTCTAAGAAATAGGCCAAAGCTTATTCAAATGTTGCTGTGAAATGTATTAAGATTGCAAAAGGATCAGAAGAGATTTGTTTTCTGCACAGCTAAGTTATAGATGGAAAGGTAGGGAAGGCATTCTCAAACCCCTGTCCCTCCACTCCACCATTTTCATTCTTTGTTTAAAAAGAAAATGAAAAAAAAAAAAAGTATCTGGAATGTTAGGATCACAGAAAATGTATTATAAAAATAATGATCTGAAAGTCATAGTCTCCTCTCCCCAATCTCTTGCCACCAAATCAGAGTAAAACGGCTCACATGCTACTAAGTTCTGGAAAATAACAGGTTGCTATCTGTCCACCTATTATAGGATTTTTCTATTAAGCCCCAAACACCCTGATTTGTTTGGGGAGATAAATTCCACCCCCAGCATTTCTTTAATAATCCTTTTATACTTTCTTCTTATCTCTCTTCTTGCTGCTATTGTTTGATAGTGCCACTTAAACAGGTCTTTCCACAAGGTTACTCAAATTAAACATTAGCCAGCTCAATAAGCAGCCACAGAAAACTACAGACGGTATCTAGCAAGATAAACATCCACACACCAAACTTTTGAGATTTATTTCTAACCTGATTATCTCAAGGGAATGTTCTTTAAAGACCATTTGACTTGCTTACTGTTGAATTTTCAGATATTGGGTCTTCTGGTGCCAAATGGACAATGTGGCATTGATAATTGGCAAGATTTCACTTTATTTTGATGGTAGGGAATTTGATATTTATGTGGTCTGTGTTGGGGTTCAAGAGATGGAAGCTCTACATTTAGAGATTCATTACTTTGATTAAACAATAGCAAATATTAGAGAAACAATTTATCCTTTATCTATGATTCTCTAGGTAAGGCAAACAAATAAGCAAATCTGAAAAACAACAACAGCAATGAACTTTGTGACTATTACCTAGGTGAGAATTAATCAGGGGTGGTCCTCCTGCAGAAAACTCAGAGAAGCTAAGAGCACTGGATACATATGTGGTGGGGGACTGGGTAGTACAAAGGGAAGAAAGGACCTAGAAAAAGAACGGCATAGGTACGAAGTTATCACAGGAGACCTTGGGTTATTTCATATATAACCTGAGGCAGGAATTGGTTCTTCACTGTTCTTATAGAATAGTAGACTGAGGACAACTTTTCGTTCAGACACACTTCTGGAAAAGTCTGCTCTCCCCATTACTACTTTGATAATCATGATGGTATCGAACTTGATTAAACTCAGTCTCATCATCTCCAAAAGATTCATAACAACATCTATCTATTTTCTTGTTAGGAAGATAATGTGAAATATTGTTTATAAAGTGTTCAGCTTTGAATAGAAATTGAAGAAATACTAGCCTGCATCCAGCCGGTCAATTCCCTTGGTCTCACCTCCCATTTACTCTCTGCCTTTCTCCTGTCCCTGCAAAACAGGAATGAAAGGATTATCTGATAACTGGTAGCTGAACGGCTGACTCTGCTTGTTTACTCTCTTTCTGTTCTTTCCACTCTTCCTCAAAGAACCTAAGTACTCCGACTGGGCTTTGAAAATACAGTACTAGAAATTTTCAGCAAAAACACTTTAACACCAAAAACTATTGGGAATTCCACATCTTAGTTTTCTGTAATATACATATGTTGATACCCAAAAAACTCCTAGAAAACCCATCAAAAAAAAAGGAATTGCCCCTAGATTTTACTGTATTATACAGTACATAATAATAATAAATTATTAAAAAGGAAACCAGGCCCCAAATGGCATCTCTTTGGCCCAAATCACCAAACCTGGGATTAATATCTAAACTAACTACAGTTTCAAACTCTCCCCAAAATGCAGTCTTAATTGGTCAGTCAGGAATTTTCTGAAAAGCAACAATGAGGTTCTCTGTCACTTGGACCTCTCTATCCCTTCAAGGAAGATGAGATAATCTGCATGATAAGACACCCTCTTTTCCCCTTAAAGGACAGTTTCTCTGAAAGTACCCTTTCCTTTATTTTGCAAATAACTTCCTTGCCTCACATAATAAACCTTCCATTTTGTACAGCTCCTTGGAACTTCCCTCTGTGTGCTAGATAGGATGTTGCCCTATTCATGTATCTCTTTAAAAAGCCTATTAAATCTTCAAATTTACTCAGTTGAAATTTGTTCCTTAAGAATATTATTGTTATTATGATAGAAGGTACAGTGGTAATTTATTATTGTAGATTATCATATGTTAATACTATTACTTAATATTTTATTATTATATAGTAAATATACATATTAGTTTCTGCTTACTATAGATTCCACTGGAATCCATGGTGAAGTACTCTTCACAATGGGTGGCAGGAAATGTGGGAAAAAAAGCTAAGTCAGTAGCAACATCCTGTTCATGGATAATCAGTTTTCAACTAATGTGGAATTCAGGGAGAAATAAATGTGGATTGGTTGTGTGTGTGTGTGTGTGTGTGTGAAATAAGGGCAAGTAGAAGAAAGAAGAGAGCAAATTCTGAAGGCTTCCAGTTGCTAAGAATCAATCTATGTGTCTTCTGTAACGCTCCAGGGTGACTGCCTAGGTGAGAGAAGAGAATATTTTCTTTTTATCTTTCAATCACTGCCTTTGTAGGTATAAAATAAGAATATCGATTACTGGAAGGTGATAATGGTTTCTCAGTCAAAATGTTATTTGTTGTTGGAATTCATTTCCCTGTCTCTTGATTTTTATGTCACTCTCCCCAGGTCTTCAATCTTCTTCAAATGCAGTCAATGTGCTGGCAGGTCCCCGGAAGATGCAATAGTTGGACATTCTTGGAAAAGACCCAGTATCGCCAGGGGGATATCCTTCCAGGATTCCCAGCTCCCTCTTGTTTTCTATTCTTGATATAAAAGAATAATTTTTCTTTTTAGTTCTCGACATTATAATGAATTAGTATAGTATGTTTCCCTCCCCTGAAGCTCACCCTGTTGATAATGACATACAAGAGAAAGCAGCATTGAAATATACAAAAAGAAAAGCAACTTCAAAAATGTGAACAAACTTGGTGAGATAGGAAGCACTTTTAACCGATGGAAGGAGCAAATGGCAGACCAGGGTGGGTGAAGCCCCAGTATCATCCATAAGTAAAGAATAGAAATATGACCTAAAAGCAGTGTCATCCACATGCAAAGAATACAAATACGAATCAAAAGAAAAAATTCAATGTAAAGGATAAATAGCAAAACATATCCAGCCAAAAGGGACTGTGGACCTAGAATATAGTTTTGTGATGTTACCACAAGGCAATAGGGAGGAGTAGACAGATGGAAAAAAAATAATAATAAGAGCTGGAGGATATGGAATATAGTAGCAGCAGTTTTAACTTTTTTATATGAGTATTTAAAGGTAAGAATGGTCATAAATGGAGGAGAAAACATATTTTAGAAAGTAAGGGTTAACCATTTGCAAGAATAACAGAATGATTAAAGACCTCAACTGGAAAGGGATTACAGAGTGCCAAAAAATTAGATAAGAGGAAACCCACATATACACAATTCATGGCAAATGCTAGGAATTTTAAAAATGGCAAAAGTAATATGCTAAAACTTCCTAGACCGAAAAAAAAAAGAATCATTGAACATTAACCTTCTCAACAGTAGTACAAGGAAAAAATAATGGGGTAATGTTTTCAAAGTATTGAAAAAAATCAAAGTTAAACTTTTTTAATAACCTCAGAGATTATTTTAATATACATAAACAAATAAAGCTATTTTCAGCTCTCATAAGGCTTACCCCACATAACCCTCCTTGAGAATATTCTTGGAGAAAGTACTTAGATAAGATAAATCCTAAAGGAGATTTTATATATATACATATATGACATTAAGGATGAGTAAATAGTTCAATCAAGTTTATTATTTAAAGAAGCAAGGAGCCCATATGGGAGAAGATATTAATAAGTTTTAAATGATACAATAGTGGATATTTTTACATTAGTCACAATTACATAAAGACTAAAAGTAGAATATATATAAAGAAGAAATCATAAAAAATTTCAAACATACATACTTAGCACTGAATGACAATGACAATGTAAGTTCATTTGTAAGAGGCAAATTAATATGCATCCGATGTAAATAGTGAGAAAAAACAAACAAAAGAAGAAAGCCAGGGAAGCAAGAGGAGAGTCTATTATAATCTTAGCTGGGTCTAGAGAATAGCACAGGCTTGTAGACTCCATAAAAAGAAGGAATTTAATATGCTTTATTCACTACTATCAGAGTACTTATAACAATGCCTAAAACATTAGAGGTACTCAATAAATATTTAATAAATGGAAGAATAAATAAACAACATGAAGAAAATATTACCAAAAAATGTGAGAGAGAGAGAGAGAGAGTGTGTGTGTGTGTGTGTTTAAAAGATCCGTAAAATAAAGGTATCTCTGGCAAGAGTGACCTAGGGAAAAAAATAAAAGACTATAAAAACCAATAAAATATAGAATGGAAAAGATGTAATAAATGTATATACACAAGAACTTCAAAAATAATAAAATTTTATTATAACAGCTATACACTAATACATTTGAAAACATAGGGAGAAGAGAAAAATTTGTACAAAAGTATTAAAAAACAGAATAAGAGCAAGGAGAATAAAAAGCTGAATAGACCAATAACGATTAGAGAAATTGAAATGATAATTTCATGCTCTCCAAAGATGCCTCAGGTCCAAATAGCTTCATAGCTGAGTTCTCCCATACTTTCAAGGAATAGATGCTTCACCTTCCCATAAAAGACTTTTCAGAAAACCAAAAAAAAAAAAAAAAAGAGAGAGAGAGAGACAGAGACAGAGACAGAGAACAAGAGAACGATACCCACATTTTTATAAGTTTAGTATAATATTGATTTCTAAACTGGATAAGAATACAAAATAAGGCATATATAGATCCATTTTATCTTTCACCACATAAAGAACTAATCATACAACCATTTTAATAGGTACAAAAAATTCATTTACTAAGTTTCAATGTCTATTTTTGACATAGACACAGAAAATCACTGCTAGAATGAAACTTCCCTAACTTAATAAAAGCTATATCATTAAAACCCACAACTTCTTATTTAATGGAAAAACTTAAGCCACATTCCTTCAGGTTTATGCATAAGATAATGATGTCTTTTATAACATAGTGATGTCTTTTATAACATATGTCTTTTATAACATAATGATGTCTTTTATAACATGTCTCTTGTTTAACATAGGACTGGATTTCCTAACTAATGTTATGAGAAAAAAGAGGAAATAAGAAATGCAAAGGTTAGTGTGCCTGGGTGGCTCAGTGGGTTGGGCCGCTGCCTTCGGCTCAGGTCATGATCCCGGGATCCTGGGATCGAGTCCCGCATCAGGCTCTCTGCTGAGCGGAGAGCCTGCTTTCCTCTCTCTCTATCTCTGCCTGTCTCTCTGCCTACTTGTGATCTCTCTCTGTCAAATAAATAAATAAAATCTTAAAAAAAAAAAAAAAAAGAAATGCAAAGGTTAGAAGAGTACAAATACGATTTAGGATTTAGGTAAGATAATGATCTGTATAGAAAATCCAGGTCCTAAGATAAAATATTAGACTTACCTGAGTAGTCTATTATGTTATCTAATACATGATCAATTTATAAAAATCAATTGGGTCCCCTCATAACTCACAATATTTATCTAGAAAATATTTAAAATATATAATATTCAAGTAACAACAAAAACAACAAATAAAAGATTCAGGAAGTAATCTGTTATAAATGCAAATTACATTTACAAAGAAAAACCTTAAAATTTATTAATTGACCTAAAAATAATCTAAAACTAGTAGAAAGATTATAATATACTCCTACATGACTGACTTTAATTTATAAAGAGGCAAACAGTTTCCAAATTTCATCAATTAACTAGATAGAATACTAAAAATAATTCAACTTAATACTTTCACAAATTGAAAGATTTATTCCAAACTTTAAAACAAAGATGAAAGTGCTATAGATAGTGTTTTTAAAAAGAAGAGCTATAAAAGAGAACTCCTTCTGGAAAGATATATTACAAAGCCATAGTTTAAAAAAAAAGAAAAGAAAAAGATACAAACAATTTGATACAAATGTGAGACAGATAGCTAAAGGACAGAGAAAAGAGGTTAAAATAGGTCTCATTTAAATATAAGGATTTGATTTAAACTACTGAGGAAGGAAAACTGGCTCCAGTTATAGGGGAGGAGGAAGAAACATTGATCTCTTTCTGAACACCATGTTAAGAGAACCCTCATCCCATCCCACAGATGGGTTAGCACTTAAATGTGAAAGATAAATTTATAAAGCTTTTATATCAAAAATAGGAGAAAGCATTGCTCCTGGGAGTGATGAAGAACTTCTTAAACAAGATGGTAAAAGCAAAACATAAGTAGAAAAATTGGTAATTAGGACTAAAAAATTAAGGATTTCTGCTTAATGAAGGAAACCATTGTTAAAGTTGATGACAGATAATGAACTGGAAAAAAGTTGTTTGCAACATCAAAAGCCAGTATAAAATTAATATTGAAAAGAAAGGAACGTAGATAAGTTTAAAAGAAAAGATAGGGGAAAATAACTGATTTAAAAATAGTTAAAAGATGTGAATAAGGAATTAACAGAAATGAAAATTAATAAATCACTGTCAGTAGTACTAGTATTAAAATGCTCACTATTATTAATAAAATTGCTGGCCCGGAGAGGCAGAAGACTTTAATGGGGTGTAACATAGTAACTTTGAGAATAACACAGAGCTAGGGATTGCAGAGATAAAACTGTCCCTAGAGAGCTGTGCAGACTTTTTTTTTGCTTCCATGCATCTGAAGTTTCAGATACCTCTTCTTGGAGCTAGAACTGGATGATTTAAAAAAATCACAAGTTATAATTACTAGCCAAGAAGTCAGCCCTCATGGTCATCTGTGGGACATTTTCTTGGGTTTTTCAGAAAAGCTCAGTGATGAATTAGAAGGAGATCTTAAGAAAAAGTTTATAGGCATTGCAATAACCTACAGAGGAAACAACCAAATGAATGTCATTTGGGGCTGTTATAAACTGACCTCCTTACACATCATATTTAACCTGGAAAATAGAAGGTCCATTAGTGCTAGATGCTAGATGTTAATTTTATAAAGGGAAATAGAACATCATCACTGCCTCTTGGTCTAGCTTGGTGCTAGCAAAGGAGTAAAGGAAATCTCTATCTTAAGAACTTAATTAAATTAATTATTATTATTATTATTATTGCCACTTGTTTTAGTAGATATTTTATTCTCATTTAACATAACTTATTTTCAAAATCCTCGTATCCCTGAGTTGACAGGAACCTTAAATTCCCCAGCCTTCACCTATTAATGATGTTTTTAGGTAACTGATATATTTTATAACATAAAATATAACTCATTCAAATTCCAGCTGTTAATATTTACCTAAGTTTATAAGCTGATCTTAATAATCATCCAGAAATGCAAAGCACCTAGAAGAGCCAAGACAATCTTGAAAAAGAACAAGGTTGAAGGACTCATACTTCCCAATTTCAAAACATATTCCCAAGCTATAATAATCAAAACAATTCAGCATTGACATTCCGATATACATAAACCCATGCATATTTGGTTAATTGATTCTTGAAAAAGGTACCAATAGTATTCAGTGGGGTAAAGACCTGTGTTTTCAGTAAATGGAGTATGAAGCAACTAGATATTTACAAGCAAAAGAACATAGCTAAAAACCTACCTCATGCCATACATAAAAATTAACTCAAAATGAATCATAGACCTAAATGTAATAGCTAAGACTATAAAATCAGAAGAAAACACAGGACTAATCTTTATAACGTTGGGTTAGATAATGGATTTCTTAAACAAGGCACCAAAAGCACAAGTGACAAGAGAAAAAATAGATAATTTGGTAAATTTAAAAAATACTTGTGGTCAAATGATACCACCAAGAAAGTGAGAGGATATCTCACAGAATAGGTAAAAAATACTTGCAAATCATATTTACAATAAGGGATTTTTGTTAGGAGTATATGAAGTAATCTTATGGTTTAATTATAAGAGGACAAACCAATTTAAAAATGAGGAAAAGGTTTGAATAGATATTTCTCCAAAAAAGATATACAAATAGCCAATAAACACATGAGAAGATATACAAACATAATTAGTCTTCAGGGAAATGCAAATAAAAGCCATAACAGTTCACCATTTTACTCATCCAAGCATGGCTTTAATAAAAAATACAGACAATAACAAGTTTTGACAAGGATGTGGAACTATTGGGACTCTTACACATTGTTAATGAGAATGTAAAATGGTGTAATTACTTTGGAAAAGTTTGGTAGTTTTTCATGAAGTTTAAAAAAAGTGTTACAATACGAATCAGCAACTTCACTTAAAGTATACACCAAAGGAAAAGAAAAACATCCACAAAAAGAACCTGTGTCCATGGATGTTCACAGCAGCATTATTTACAACTTTCAAAATATGGAAACAACCCAAATGTCCATCAACTGATGAAGGGATATATAAAATGTGGTATATTAGTAAGATGGAATATTATTCTTCAATAGGAGGAAATGAAATAAAAATGCATGTCACAACATAGATGAAAACATGCTAAGTGAAAAAGGCCAGTCAAAAATGTTATATATGATTTCATTTGTATGACATGCCAGAAAAAGGCAAATTTTATAAAGCCAAGTAGTAAATTAGTGATTGCTTAGAGCTGAAGAAAGAAGTGTGGAATGGAAGGGATTGCTGATGAGTATTGAATCTTATTTTAGAGTCATAGAAATGTTCTCAAATTAGATTTTGGTGTTTCACAATTCTGTGGTTATGTTAAAAAAGTGTCAATTGTATACTTCAAATGGGTGAATTTTATGGTCTATGGATTATATCTCAACAAAGTTGTTTAAAAAATAATATCCCTTTAGCCCACTTATATCTTTTTGAGACATGATCTGGTCATTCGATATATTTTCTGTCCCTCTCAGTTAATGCCAGTTGCAAATGTAGTACGTGTGCCATCCAAATCTTCATCCCAGTCATTGAGAAATACTTTAATCAGAACAGAGACATTGGCAATCTTCATTTAGCTGGTATTAATTACTGCTCCTTGTTTATGTTCATTCCATAAAATAAATAATTGATTTACTTCTTTGTGAATGCCTAGCAAAAGACAAGCACTACACTAGATGATGAATATAAAAGAGTGTTTAATGCCTGCTGTGCCCTTAAAGAGAAGACAGCCCACAGTGTAAGCCAGACCAATAAGAGATAGGTCCTAGAAGAGTTGTATCTGCTAGTTTTTTTTTTTTTTCGTAATTTGTAGAAATTGACCCTAGATAATTTAATTAAAAAAAAAAAGGCTTATTTGAAGGTTATGAAGTTGCCCATAGTATGAAAGGAAAATATGAATAACTAAGGCTTCCAAATGGACAGAAGCCAAAGGAGCTCCATGATAAAAGTCAGGGATCAATCAGTGGTTTTATCAGGCTGCCAATTCTGGTAATAATCAGCACTCACCATTCTGTATCCTTGTGTCTCGCCACTCAAGTCTCAGTTTCCAAGAGAGTAAGCTCTACTGACTTCATCTCAGCATCTCTACTTCTCTTTATCTCAACTCATCAATTGGCTAGGGAAAAACAGGGCACTCTGCTTTCCCCTAGAATGCAAATCCCAGGAGAAAGAAAATCAGAAAAAGAGGACATGGGTTCTGAGTAGACAAAACCCAGAAATTGCACTAAAATAACTCTGTCAGGAGAACAAAGATGTACATAGTGTTAGCAGTGGAAGAACCTTGAAAGGATTAGGGAGTCTTCCCATTGGAAGTAATGTTTTGACTAAAATATGAAAACAAATTACCAATGTGAAGTTTGGAATGGAGAGGGTGTATGGAAACCAAGAAGCATTTCAGGCAGATGGAGTAATATGAGTCACGGCACACAGGTTTGAAAAGCCATGATTTATTAAAGGAATGGAAAATTATTTAGTCACAGCATAAAAAAAAAAGAGAGAGAGAGAGATTTTTGGATAGGGGATATCAATATGGCTTAAAAAAAAAAAAAAGTGGGCACCAGTGAGACTATGAAAATCTTTCATGCCTTACTGGAATGGAGTCCGAACTTTATTTTGAAATTTGGTAGAATCAACCAGGGATCCTTAAGCAAGTGAGTGATATTATTAAATCTGAAATTTACAAATTCTGACTATTGTGTATAGAATGATGTGAAGGCTGGAAAAGGCACATAGACTGGTGAGGAGGTTAGTTGACATGTCCAGTTGATACTTAAAAAAGAACCAAAAAAACAAAACAAAACAAAAACGGATCAGGGAGTGGTGGAGAGAATGCAAAGAGGGATGAGATATTATAGAATAAAGCAGTATAGGGCCTGATGAGTAACTGGACATGGATTTAGGAGGGAGATGAGGAAAGAAAGGAGTCAAGAGTGTCACCTTGATTTCTAGTCTGGGAGAGCTCTTGAATTTCTCAGGAAGACCTCTCCCTGTTATGTTTACTAGAGTAGCTCTTTGGGGTCCGTTGCTTATGAGTGTCCTGTCTTCCAGATGAAAGTAAGGAGATGTCAAGCCCCTCATGTTTATTTCTAGGCACTCTTAGGAATCTCGATTCTAATTTTTATCATGTTTATTTCAGAGCCTCTGGAGTCTTTGGAGGTTAAAGCCTAGATAGCCTTGTTTTCTCTGGCACCTCAATGCTTTGTTGTAGAAGCTTTGCCACCTTAGTACCTGAGGTAAATCTAAAAGATGCTGCAGTTTGGTTGTTCATGCAGCCCTGAAACATTCTTTTTCCTTTTTTTTTTTCCCCCAAAGGCAAGACAGAACACTCAGCGCAATGCCAACAAGGCTTATTACTTTGGATAGTGCAGTCTGTCCTGGCTACTCTGGCAGTGTGGTGTAACTTCGGATCAGTGCCAACTGGGTGAAATTCAAACTGGCCACTCAGAATTGAAAGGTTCTCCCTTGCAGTATGAATTCACTGATCTAGGAGTGCAATTTTAACTTTCTTTTTTTTTTTTTTTTTTTTTTTTGCAATTTTAACTTTCTAATCAATTCAACCAGATGATAGTTTATCAAGTGAAATCACCAGAATAGAAGGGACATCACGAGGGCGTTTGGTCTCACCCATCTGCATCCAGGCAGGGCTTTACTTGAACCCATGGAAGAAAGTAAATGTTCATAAAACATCTGTTGGAGCAGTCCCTAAAGGTGCCAGTGTGTGAGTCTTGTAGAGCCAGGAAGGGTTTCTTTTTTTTTTTTTTTCTTTCTTTTTTTTTTTTTTTTTTTTAGCCAGGAAGGGTTTCTAAGGACAATATACAGTTATCCCCTCTGTCTCAAGTCATTTTTGTCTTGTTCTGGACTCATTAGAAGTACAGAAATCTGCTTCTTGTCACTCACACACTTCTTCATATACTTGAGAACCATTATTAATTCCTTATTCAGCCTTCCTTTCTCTAGGCTAAATAAACTCTGTTCTTTTAGCCTTTCCTCAGAGGGAATATTAGTCAAACCTTTAATCATTTTAGTTGTTGTCTTCTGGACTGCTTCCAGAATTTCCACAGTGCATTCTACCTGAAAGACCTGAAATGGAAAGCAGTAGGATAAAAACTGCATTAATTCAGACTCTGCCAGTTTGAAATTTGTGATAACCCAGACAGGGATTTGCCTAAACAACACTTCTTTCATCAATTGTACAAGTTCAAGATAAAGGAGATCAGCAGGAGGAGGAGCCATGAAAATATTCAAAATTCTCATGGTAGCTAACCTTTCTTCAAGTGTATCAATGATGCACTTTCCCACAGAGCCACTTGTAGGGCAAGTGTTACCTGGACATTTCAGAAAGTTCCCCAAAGACTGACACTAAGCTATAGTGTAAGACTAGATTGAATTGTTGTTCCTTGACCATATATTCTCTCTCCTATGAGTATGCTTATTAGGCCAAAGACCTTACATTTATCAGTCTGATCCTGTTCCAGAATTTTGGGCTGTAAATCAACTATAATTTCTGTATGTATTCTAAAATCACACAATTATATTTCTATTTGGTATTGGACTATTAACCAACTCAGAGCAGCTATTCTTTCATGAATCTCTATGATATTTTTTTTCTGTGTACAAAGCTTGCACTAATCCACATTTAATTTCAAAAGTTTGTCTCACAAGTCTAAGTTATTCATCCATCTATCCACTGAACGAACATCTATCACATAGCTACTTTGTGCCCAGTCCTAACTATGCTAGTTGCTTTCAATGAAGAGTTAAGTGACTCCTGTCTTCTAAGCCTCTTGGCATGGGGGATGAATACTATAATAAAGGTATCAGTAATGGCGATGGTCCCTGGAGAGACTAGGGAAAGCTTTATGTCAAAGGGACTTCTGGAGAAGTGACTTTATCTCAGAGGGGAAGCGGGACTTTTCCAAATGGATAAAGCAGAGAAAAAAGCATGGATAGTATCACAGAAATCTGAGTTCCTCATTACAGGGTAATAATTTAATCAGATTTTACTTATGGCTTGTTATGGTAACTGAATAGTTTTGCTATGAAAATTTTGAAAAGGCAGTCTTGCTTCCATTGCTGTATATACCTTAATGTTGGGGGGAGGGAAAAGAATCCCTGCTTTATTCCAGAACATTGAGACATTTACTATCTGAGGTGAAGAAATACAGACCAAAATATCTATGTTAACTGGCGGTGATGGGGGTATTAGAGGATATAGCTATATACAGACATATAGCAAAAACAGGTCTCCTAAAATTGCAGAATCTAATCCTTTGTGCTAAGTAGAGCTCAAAACCACAGTCCTCACAAAATAGACACAGACCCTTTTCTCTATGTTTCTTTGAAACAGGTCAGATTTCTCTGTATATAAGATCTCAAGAGAGTCCGGGAGTAGCTTCTCCATATTGGGTCCAGCTCTTTACCCCAGACTTACCCACTTGGGAACTTGGGAGAAGCCAGAGAGCTTCTTTTGTGAAAATCTTTTATGGGAAACCATGAGCTCTGTGGGATAAAGGTTCCAGTTAAATTCATAACCTACCACATACTTTCCATAAGTCTGGTTATGAGGTTCTATAGAACCACCACAACTCCTGAGTCTAATCAAGGGTATTAATGTTGTTCTCATTTGAGAATCAGGGGAGAGAGCCTTAGGAATACAGAATCAAAAGCCAAACTGGTGAAATTCAGATTCTAATTCTGTCCCTTAATGACTGCATGCCCTTGAACAAGTGACTTAACTTCTTGTGTAAAATATGAATGATTACAATACTGCTTCATTGGGTGTTTTGAGGCTTCAATGAAATTAGCATATATAACATGTTCAAATCAGGGTTGGTACACAGTGGGGACTAGACAAGTACTTGTATTAAGTGTATTTCTGCCTAATGCCTAAAGGCTAAATGACTTCAGCAGGTTGTATTCATTCTTTCATCCACTCAAAACTAAGAAGCAACATACATCACGTACTATGACGTACTATGTGCAAGAGATTAGGCTGCTGCTTCTCAAAGCTTTATGTGCACATGGGTCACCCGGGGATCTTGTTGAAAAGCAGGTCCCATTCAATAAATCTGGAGTGGAATTCCAAGATTCTTCAGTTCCCAGACAATGTCAATATCACCGATGGGTAGACCATATTTTGTACAGAATGGGCAAAGACACTTGTACCATTGATCTATAAATCCAATGGTTGTGCCTAAAAAAACGGGCATAAATGGTGCTCCTGGGTACAGACATCTGGGTTGGGCTTCAATGGCATATTTCTTCATTTCTCTAAGTGCTTTCTCAATTACAACCTGTGTAATGCATTTGTGCCCACTGCTTGTGATTTACAACTAATAGTCTTCTCATTACTTATTCTCCTAATTCTTACCCTAACTCCTTAATTAAGATAGAGCTAAAAAACATCCTTTGATCAATTCACAGCCTTGACAAAACCTGGTGCTTAGAACAGGCTAAATCAATACAGATTTCCTTCTAGCATTGGTTGTCAAACTTTAGCATGCATTGAATCACCTGGAAAACTTCCTTAATCACAGACTGCAGGACCCTACCCCAAGAAGTTCTGACTCAGTGGATCTGGGTTGAGGGCAAATAATTATTATGTCCAATAAAGGCCCAGTTGTTGCTAATGCTGCTGGTTTGAGAACAACATATTAAGAACCATTGTCTTATACCAATGAGGTCTTGGTGACCAGGAAGAGAAACTATTTTTGGACAAGGGTGGTCAATCATATTTGATACAAACAAGTTCAGG
Source organism: Neogale vison (assembly GCF_020171115.1). Taxonomy (NCBI): domain Eukaryota; kingdom Metazoa; phylum Chordata; class Mammalia; order Carnivora; family Mustelidae; genus Neogale; species Neogale vison. The sequence continues at coordinate 49,992,558 of NC_058101.1, forward strand.
AATTGCACAAATATAAGCCACATGTAGTGAAAGATTAAGAGTGTATAGAGGAGGATAAATTCTATTTCATCAAAACCTACAGCAGCTAATACCAGCTCCCAGCATCCAAAACCCTTACTGTCAACAGAGAGAACTGCATGATCATATATAAAGGCCAAACCTGGTCATCCTATACTTCAAAACCATTATTAATGAGGCCCAGGAAATTAGCAAATTTATCATCACTGGAACGTGCCATAAAAGGTTCCTAGTTTAGGCATTGTTATGTGTCAAATATCAACATTGTTTCCTCCCACAAGCTTTTTCTGAGAGCTGATGCAGAGGTCAACATTTCAGCCACCACGTTTTGTTGTACGCATACTTTTTTTTTTTTTTTAAGATTTTATTTATTTATTAGAGAGACAGAGATCACAAGTAGGCAAAGAGAAGGGCAGAGAGAGAGAGAGGGAAGCAGGCTTCCCGCTGAGCATAGAGCCCGATGCGGGGCTCGATCCAAGGACCTTGAGATCATGACCTGAGCCGAAGGCAGAGGCTTTAACCCACTGAGCCACCCAGGCGCCCCGTATCCATACTTCTTTAGTGGAATTTATAATTTTGTGTTCCTTGTTTATATTGTCTCTAGATTTGGAACTCAGGAAGGACAATGATCATCCTCTTATTTTTGTGGTTTCAGGGTCCATCACAGTGCATGCGTGTACTTTTAACATCTAACACACATTTATCTTTAAAACTATAGTCAAATTTCTCTACATACACTGGACCTTTGTTTCTGTTACAAAGTGTTGAATATGTATAATAAGGGATTAGATTGATAGTACATAGGAGTTGGCATCATGTCATTGTAATTATATGATATATTTATATGAAAATACCATTTCTCCCCTACACAATCATTTCGTTAGTATGATCAATTTCTGAATGATGAAAAATTAAAATTCATTTTTAAAAACTTCCAAGTAAAGTTATCAAATATTCATTAACAGAAGAGTGATTTTAAGAATGGGGTATATTTATACCATGGAATCTTATACAACAGTAAAAAATGAATGAAATAGAACTATAGCCAATCGTCATTATTCACTGATTAAGTGGTTGCAAATTCCCTACTCATTAAACTTTATCTGTAGCTCCAAAAGCAGTACTCATGGTACTTTTGTGGTCATTTATGGATATGTGCAGAGCAGCAAAAATTGATTGCTGAATGTGCAGATATTCTGCCTTCTCATTTCAGTTGTTATATTGCAAACAAATATCTTCTTCACAGACAGTTTAGTGCTACATTTTTGTCACTTTTCTGTATTTTGCTAGTGATTTTGCTGTTTAAAATTACCACCAAGTTCGGTGCTAAAGTGCTCGCTAGTGTTCCTAAGTGCAAGAAGGCTGTGATGGGCCTTATATTGAAAATACATGTGTTAGATGGGCTTCAACCAGGCATGAGCTATAGTGCTGTTGGTTGGGAGTTCCATATTATGGTAAATAATAATACATGTTAAGTAAAATGTACTTAAACAGAAACACATACAAAACTTGTCAGTTAACAAAAATGTGACCAGAGGCTCACAGGAACTTAACCCTGTATTTCTTATAGGAACAATAATTAAAATTGAGCCAATTCAGTGTTCACAGTGACTTTATAGAATTTATCTACTACAAATAAAAAGAATTAACTCTATAGGCAACTAGATAAACAAACCTTAGTAGCATAATTCTAAATTTAAAAAAAAAAAAAAACGCACTTTTTGGAAGATCATGCAGCACCCTTCTTAAAAAGTTCAAAAACTGGGGCACCTGGGTGACTCAGTTAGTTAAGTGTCCACCTTCAGCTCAGGTCATGATCCCAGAGTCCTGGGATTGAGCCCTGCATTGAGGGATTGAGCCTGCTTCTCCATCTCTCTCTACCATTCCCCCTGCTTGTGCTCTCTTGCTCTCTATCAAATAAATAAATAAAATATTGTTTAAAAATTTGAAAAACAACTAAAGCCAAAGAGTACATTGTTGAAACAACATATTTAAACAAAGGAAGGGGTTGCAAAATATTTTTTTAAGATATTTATTTATTTGATAGACAGAGAGAGATCACAAGTAGGCAGAGAGGCAGGCAGAGAGAGAGGGGGAAGCAGGCTCCCTGCCAAGCAGAGAGCCCGATGTGGGGCTCAATCCCAGGACCCTGAGATCATGACCTGAGCTGAAGGCAGAGGCCTAAACCACTGAGCCACACAGGCGCCCAGGGGTTGCAAAATTTTAGTAGTCATTACCTCATGGAGGCACAGGGAATGGGATTGGGTAGAAGCAAATTGGTAGATGAAAGGAACTGGGTGATGGGTTCATGAATGTTAGTTATCTTTTTTAATATCTGGCAAAATTATTAAATAAATAAATTGAGAGGGTTACACATGAATGACAACAATGTGTCCTAAACCTAGGATTATGATTAAATCAATTCTTCCTACTCTCCACTAAAACACATCTGTACAGTTTTCATACCCACGGATATATGTGGTGAAGGAATGAATACACACAGATACCTTTTGTCCCACTTAGGTAACTACTTTTTCCTCTAAATCTAGGCTTTTTGAATGAGATTCTGAGACAGGGATCTCCATGAAGAATTAGAGAGCACCCTTTATAGGAGTTTGAAACCAGTACCTGGATCTCTAATGTCATTCTCAATAGTGCAGACCCTTAATGTATGGCTATGCCACACATGGGAAAGTGGTCCATAGACCACAGCAGCACCCAGGTACCACTGTGGAATTCAGATGCATCCCTGCCTCAAGTAGTCAGAATTGGAGACCGCAAAGAGGTGGAATAGTCATTCAAAATGAGCTACCGACCACAGATGAGAAAAGACTAGATCTAGTGCAATTTTAAGTTGTAGTTTAGAATCAAGGGCAGTTCTAAGACCCTGAATCCTGTGGAAACAGGTAATATAGGAGTGCTTGGAGTACTGAGAAAGATGTAGAAAATGTAAAGTTTTTAAGTGGGAGTTTACTGCCAGTTTGCCATGATGGCTAAACCTTGAAAAACCTGGAGGAAGCCAAGTCGTAACTGGATTTGGGGAAAAGCAAGTATTGTAAGGCAACAAAGCGTACCTTCTTAAATGAGAAATTAAGGTATGTCCTCACAGGAATTTGCCTTTGATATTGAATGTATATTCTAGCAACCAGTTTGCTTGCAGTGGTTGATAATTTAGAGAGATTCATATCATGCATCTTGCCATAGCTTGAAAATGACATGACCCCTTCCTGTGGCTGAGCTGCAACAGAGTCAGGCTGGTGGGGCTGAAGCAAATGCCTAGTAGTCAAGTGGCATTAATCACATGTTTGGTTTGATTTACTAATGCTATCGTCTTTCCATTTTCTGTTAAGAAATTATTAGCAGGAAGTAACTCGGCCCGAATGCCACAATATGTTGGATCAATTTAAGAGACAATATAGATCACTGGGATTTCTTTTGTCAAATGGAGCCATTAGACTTGCATATTAAAAAAGTATATATTTCTGTTTTGAATGTGTAAGTGATACATAGCTTGCCATTATGCAAACGACCACCAACAAGGCAAAAGGCAGATGCAAATGAGTGGCAGGGAAGGGATGATAAATGTGTTGTTGCATATGGGGCTTACATTCAACCATAGGTATCTTGTTTTGTGCATTTTCCTCTTTTCCTTAGAAGGTAGTTTACCTTCTTTCTCAAGATTCTCATCCATAAGCTCAGAGAGACAGTCCACTTTCTGCCCTTCACATAAATACACTATTACTAAAATGCATTTTAATTCTATCTAAGCACTCATATGACCGCTCTTCAGTCCAGGCTTTTGATGAACACTCTGCTTGAAAGTTAAACTCAAGACACATTCTCTGTTTCTTTGTCATCGTAAGATGCATTTTCCTCCAATGCCTGTTTTTCTGTGTCACATCGGGTCTGTTTTTTGGTGTCCCACTGTCTTTTGCTATACAGTGCATGGACAGAACAGCTGAGTAATTATGTCAGTGTGACTGCAATTTTACCTTTGGGGCCCTCTCGCTATGCCTGCACACAGGTGACTAAACCAGGAATGGTGACATTCCTTGCCTGTGAGGGATGGGCCATGTGACTCTATCAACTGGCAGCTGAGTCACACTGCTTAACCTTACAGCTTGGCAGTGTGAGTCCGAGAAAGGCAGGTGAAATGAGACCCTAGGCACTCTGTCCCCAAAGAGTTTGGCTCCAGATTGTGACTGGATAAACAAGACCTACAGAGACAGGATGAACCAGGGAAAGAAAGAGTTCCCTGGACTCCCATTGTAGCTCTCACTAACCTCGGACCAGGTGCTTAAAAGAATTTGGAGCATCCATTTTCTTATGTTTAAAATGATGAGGTTCCCCCCCATCTCTTGTATGTATATATTATCAAGACCACTAATAATGATAGTATCAATTAGTACCTTCTAATGATTTAACGAGTGTCTTTTGTATGCCCTTGGTAAACTGTCAAAATAAATACATAAATAAATAAACCACAGAAGCACTGAGACTAAATGCACTTAGAACAAAAGCAATTTGTAGGAGGAGGAGGGGCAAGATTGTAGAGAAGTAGGAGACACTGTTTCCACTGGTCCCCTAAAGTGAGCTAATTATCTACCAGAACACTCTGAACACACGTGAAACCAGTCTGAGATGTAGGATTAAACACTTCTGGATCTCTACGCGGGCAAGAGATGCCAGTGGAGAGGTAAAGCATACTGGGAATGATCAGACTGTTATTGGAGGATAAACAGAAGGGGGAGGGAGTCATCAGAAGCAACCCGCTGGAAAGTAATATCCCAATGCAAGAGTGCCTGTGATTGGGGACCAGCAGTGACTTGGAGTCTAGTTAAAAGCACTCAAAAAGAGCAAAAGATGCCCTTTAAAGGGCAACTGATGGAATCGGGTGGTCATGGGCATGGGCCTAAGCCCACAGACCCAGGATGGCCACCACCAGAAACCACCCCTACCAGAGAGAGTACCATGGCAGAGCCTCCAGTTTTGGGTCCTGGAGCCCCCAAGGTTGTGCTGCTTGCATCACTGCTTGGGCTGGGTGCACTGGTGGGCATGAGGGAGTCTGGTGGGGGCTCACTAGAGCCACAACATTTTGCACTCTATGCTCACTGTGCCACCGGGGTCTGAACCACACTCCTCACCTGTGCCTGAAAGTGCTCTGTGTGGGAGGGCTAGTCAGAGGTCTCTAGGACCTGCCAAGAGTCTGAACATTCCCAGTCTGGACTTGAAGGAACTACACCAGACAGCAGTCCTGGCAAAGTCAACCATTGAAAGTGGGCTCCCTGGGCCATTATACTAACTGTTTTGATATAGGGGTTCAGGGACAGGTGAGCACTTTGACCCCTGAGACAGTGGCTGGGGATGTACACTGCCCATGGGAGGTTGCACAGCTCAGCAGAGTTTGCAGAGGGGACGTCTGTGTGCTCTGGACCACCCAGAGAGGAGCAGACTGAGGTTTCTCTCTGAGATGGAGGTCTGGGTGCAGTTTGCTTTTCCCTAAACCTCCAAAAAGCCACAAAAAAAAAAAAAAAAAAAAACCAGCCAAAAAAGAAAAAAAAAAAGCCACCCCAAAAAACCCTTCAGAGAACAAAAATCTGAAAAACCAGTTTCCACAGAGCCCAGCCCCTTAATAGGGTGCAGAAGGACTCAGCCCAAGCAGGACTAACTGAAAAACAACACAGCAGGCCCCTCCCCCAGAAAGCCAGGCAAAAGAATGAGAGGACAACCACTACAGGATCCCCATAAAACTGTAAAACCCCAATATCAGGGAAAAAAAATATATTAAGCTCCCGGTATGGCGCTAAAACCTGTAGGTAGATACAAATTTATTTTTAATTCATTCTCACTACTCTTGTTTTTTTTTAAATTTTTTAAACCTACTTACCATTACAACTAGAGGTTTGATAAAACATATTCCATAATGACCTTTTAACTTGAATTTTTTTCATACATATACCTGTATTTTTCTTCTTCTTTTCTATGGGGCGCCTGGGTGGCTCAGTGGGTTAAGCCGCTGCCTTCGGCTCAGGTCATGATCCCAGGGTCCTGGGATCGAGTCCCGCATCGGGCTCTCCGCTGAGTGGAGAGCCTGCTTTCCTCTCTCTCTCTCTCTGCCTGCCTCTCTACCTACTTGTGATCTCTCTCTGTCAAATAAATAAATAAAATCTTTAAAAATATATATATATACGTATAGATATAAGCTTCCAGGTAATCCTCTTTCTCTAATCAATACTACCCCTATATATAAACCAGTTTTAATCTCCCCTTATCTCTGGAAATTTGAATCCTTTAACAAAGATATCAAGAAACACCCAGGAAGAATCAGAATCCTTGCCCACATCAAGGATTTATAACCACCCTCCCATCTTTTTCTTCTGTCAGTATTTCTGTGTATTTGTTTTTGTTCTTATATTATATAAATCTCATCCTTAGGGTTCATTTGTTCATTTTTGCTGGGTTCTTTTTTTTTTTTTTTCCCTTGTCATTTACTTTTGTCAGTCTTTGTTTGTCTACTTTTACTTGTATACCTTATAAATCTTATCTTTGGGGCCCGTTCTAGCTGGGTCTTCTGTTTTTGTTTGTTTGTTTGTTTGTTTGTTTGTTTGTTTCCTGTCTCTGTATTTCTCTCTTTTTTCTTTTTTTTTTTCTTTTTGGTGGTGACTTCTTTGCTTAGAAGCATTCCAGGATGCACCTGGCCTGGATTGAGATTGATATATTCAGCTACACAATCCCTCAACCACCTCTCATCAAAATGACTAGGAGGAGGAGCAACCAATGCAGGAAAAATTCAGAGACTATGCTGTCTCCATCAGAGCTATTGGATATGGACATAACAGTATGTTGGAAAGGAAATTCAGGGTAACAATTATCCAGGCAATGGCTAGATTGGAGAAAACCATTAGTGACAACATGGAATCGATTAGGGCAGAAGTGAAAGCCATCCAGGAAGAAGTTGAAAATGCTATCAGTGAGATCCAATCTAATCTAAATACTCTAACAGCTAGGATAACTGAGACAGAAGATAGAATTAGTGATCTAGAGGACAAACTAATAGAGAAAAAGGATCAGGAGGAGGTCTGGAACAAACAGTTTAGAAGCCATGAAAACAGAATTAAGGAAATAAATGATGCCATGAAACATTCCAATGTCAGAATTATTGGGATCCCTGAGGGAGAGGAGAAAGAAAGAAGACTAGACAATAGAGTGGAATAAATTCTCCATGAAGATTCTCCCAATCTGAGGAATAGAACCAGCATTCGTGTCCAAGAGGTAGAAAGATCATCCCCCAAGATGAATGAATCTAGAAAGACCTCAAGGCACTTGATTGGAAGACTGATGAATCATAATCAAAATTTTAGACAAGAGCTTTTGAGAGCAGCTGGAGGAAGAGATTCCTTACGTACAGAGGAAGGTCCATCAGAATAATGTCAGACCTGTCCACAGAAACCTGGCAAGCAAGAGAGGGCTGGCAAGACATATTCAGGGCACCAAATGAAAAGAACAGGCAGCTAAGGATACTTTATCCAGCAAGATAGACATTCATAATGAATGGAGAGATAAAGAGCTTCTAAGACTGGCAAAGGTTAAAAGAGTATGTGACCACCAAGCTGGCACTACAAGAAATATTAAGGGGTGTTCTATAAAAGAAGAAAGAACCCAGGAGTGTCATAGAATAGAAATTTATAGAGACCATCTGTAGAAACAAGGACTTCACAGGCAACACGATGTCAATAAAACCATATCTTTCAATAACCACTCTCAACATGAATGGACTAAATGCTCCCATAAAATGGCACAGGGTTGCAGATTGGATTAAATGACAGGATCCATCCATATGCTGTCTACAAGACACCCATTTGGAACCTAAGGATACATCCAGACCAAAGTAAAGGAATGGAGAAGCATTGTTCATGCCAACGGGCCTCAAAAGAAAGCTGAGGTAGTGATTCTTGTATCAGATAAATTATATTTTAAACTAAAGACTGTAGTCAGAGATACAGAAGGACACTACATAATTCTTAAAGGGACTATCAACCAAGATGATCTAACAATTGTAAATATCTATGCCCCCAGTACAGGAGCAGCCAGCTACATAAGACAACTCTTAATCAAGATAAAGAGCCATATTGATATTAATACATTAATAGTAGGGGATCTTAACATGCCATTCTCAGGAATAGACAGATCATCCGAGCAGAAAATCAATAAAGAAACAAGAGCAGTGTTGGTGTACACAATAGCACATTGGACCAGATGGACCTCATAGATATATAGAGAACATTCTATCCTAAAACAACAGAATACTCATTCTTCTTGAGTGCACATGGAACTTTCTCCAGAATAGAGCATATACTGAGTCACAAGTCAGGGCTCAACTGATACCAAAAGACTAAGATTATTCCTTGCATATTCTCAGACCACAGTGCTTTGAACCTGGAACTCAAACACAAGAAAAAGTTTGGAAGGAATTCAAACACATGCAAGCTAAAGACCACCCTACTTAAGAATGCTTGGATTAACCAGGAAATCAAAGAACTTAAATAATTCATGAAAACCAATGAAAATGAAGACACTTTGGTCCAAAACCTATGGGATAAAGCAAAGGCAGTCCTAAGGGGGAAATACATAGCCATCTAAGCCTCTCTCAAAAAAATTGGGAAATCCAGAATACACCAGCTCTCTTTACACATTAAAGAACTGAGAATCAACAACAAATTAAGCCAACCCCACACTCAAGAAGGGAAATAATCAAGATTAGAGCAGAGATCAGTGAGATAGAAACTAGGGATACGGGAGAATACATCAATGAAACTAGAAGCTGGTTTTTGGAAGAATCAATAAGATTGATAAACTGTTGGCCAAACTAATCCAAAAAAAAGGAGAGAGGACCCAAATTAATAAAATTATGAATTAAAGTGGAGAGATCACAACTAACACCAAGGAAATAAAACAATCATCAGAAATTATTGTCAACAGTTATATGCCAATAAGTTAAGCAACCTAGATGAAATGGATACATTCCTGGAAACATATAAACTTCCAAAACTGAATCAGAAAGAAATTGACAACCTGAATAGACCAATATCTAGTAATGAGATCAAACCAGTGATCAAAACCTCCCAAAAAACAAGAGCTCAGGGCCTGGCAGATTCCCAGAGAATTCTACCAAACATTCAAAAAAGAAATAATACCTATTCTCCTGAAGCTGCTTCAAAAGATAGAAACAGAAGAAAACCTTCCAGACTCTTTTTATGAAGCCAGCATTACCCTGATCCCCCAAAACCAGGCAAAGACCCCACCAAAAAGGAGAATTTCAGACCAATATCCCTGGTGAATATGGATGCCAAGATTCTCAACAAGATCCTAGGTAATAGGAACCAACAGTACATTAAAAAGATTATCCACCAAGACCAATTGGGATTCAAAGGATCCATGGGCTTCAAAGGTGGTTCAACATTCACAAATCAATGTGATAAAACAAATCAATAAGATAAGAGGAACACATGGTCCTCTCAATTGATGCAGAAAAAGCATTTGACAAGATACAGCATCCATTCTTGATTAAAACGGTTCAAAGTATAGGAATAGAGGGAACATTCTTCAACTTTATAAAATCTATCTATGAAAAACCCACAGTGAATATATCATCCTCAGTGGAAAAAAACTAACAGTCTTCCCTTTGAGATCAGAAACACGACAAGGATGTCCACTCTAGCCACTATTGTTCAACACAGTACTAGAAGTCCTAGCAATAAAAATCAGACAACAAAAAGAAATAAAAGGTATTTAAGTTAGCAAAGAAGAAGTCAAACTCTCTCTCTTCGCAGATGACATGATTATTTATATGGAAAACCCAAAACACTCCACTCCCAAACTACTACAACTCATACAGCAATTCAGTAATGTGGCAGGATACAAAAATCAATGTACAGAAATCAGTTGCTTTGTTATACACTAACAATGAAAAAATAGAAAGGGAAATTAGAGAATCAATCCCATTTACTATAGCACCAAGAACCACAAGATACCTGGGAATAAACCTAACCAAGAAGGTAAAGGATCTGTACTCAGAGAACTACAAAACATTCATGAAAGAAATTGAAGAAGACACAAAAAGATGGAAGAGCCACTCCATGCTCATGGATTGGAAGAATAAACATTGTTAAAATGTGTATATTGCCTAGAGTAATCTATACTTTCAATGCCATCCTGATCAAAATTCCACCAGCATTTTTCAAAGAGCTGGAACAAACAATCCTAAAATTTGTATGGAACCAGAAAAGACCCGGAATTGCTATGGAAATGTTAAAAAAGAAAAAAAAAAAAACTGGGGGCATCACGTTGCCTAATTTCAAGCTTTACTACAAATCTGTGATCACTAGGACAGCATGGTGCTGGTACAAAAACAGACACATAGACCAGTGGAACAGAGTAGAGAGCCCAGATATGGACCCTCAACTCTATGGTCAAATAATCTTTGACAAAGCAGGAAAAAATATACAGTAGAGAAAAGACAGTCTCTTCAATAAATGGTGCTGGGAAAATTGGACAGCTATGTGTAGAAGAATGAAACTTGAACATTCTCTTACACCATACACAAAGATACACTCGAAATGGATAATGGATCTCAACATGATGCAGGAATCTATCAAAATCCTAGAGGAGAACATAAGCAGTAACCTCTTCAATATCAGCCACAGCAACTTCTTTCAAGATATGTCTCCAAAGGCAAAGGAAACAAAAGTGAAAATGAGCTTTTGGGACTTCACCAAGATCAAAAACCTCTGCACAGCAAAGGAAACAGTCAACAAAACAAAGAGGCAACCCATGGAATGGGAGAAGGTATTTGCAAATGACACTACAGACAAAGGGCTGATATCAAAAATCTAAAAAGAACTCCTCAAACTCAACACACACAAAACAGATAATCATGTCAAAAATCCGCAGAAAACATGAACAGACACTTCTCCAAAGAAGACATACAAATGGCTAACAGACACATGAAAAAATGTTCATCATCATTAGCCTTCAGGGAGATTCATATCAAAACCACATTGAGATACCACCTTACAACAGATAGAATAGCCAAAATCAACAAGACAGTAAATAACAAGTGTCGGAGAGGATGTGGAGAAACGGGAACCCTCTTACACCATTTATAGGCATGCAAGTTGGTGCAGTCACTTTGAAAAACAGTGTGGAGATTCCTTAAGAAATTAAAAATAGAGATACCCTTCTCTTCTCCATTTCCCCATGTCAAACCATGAGAGACTGTGGACTCTGAGAAACAAACTGACGGTTTCGAGGGAAATGGGGATGGGAGGTTGGGTGAGCCTGGTGGTGGGAATTATGGAGGGCACATAATGCATGGAGTACTGGGTGTGGTGCATAAACAATGAATTCTGGAACACTGAAAAGAAATTAAAGAAAATAAATACATACATAAATAAATGAAAAAAAGAAAAGTAACTAAGATGAAATGAGATAGTAAGTTTCGGACCCTAATCTAGTGTGACAGGTATGCTTAAGAAAAAGGAAGAGACACCAGAAATACATATGGATACACATAGAAAAGGCTTTGTGAACAAACAATAATGTGATTATCTGTAAGTCTAGGAGTGAAACCTTAGGAGATACCAAACTTGTTGACATCTTTTTTTTTTTTTTAAAGATTTTATTTATTTATTTGACAGACAGAGATTACAAGTAGCAGAGAGGCAGGCAGAGAGAGAGGGGAAAGCAGGCTCCCTGCCGAGCAGAGAGCCCGATGCGGGGCTCGATCCCAGGACCCTGGGATCATGACCTGAGCTGAAGGCAGAGGCTTTAACCCACTGAGCCACCCAGGCGCACCCTTGTTGACATCTTGATCCAGAACTTGTAGCCTCCAGAACGATGAGAAAATAAATTCCTGTTTTTTTGTTTTGTTTTTGTTTTTGTTTTTAAATAGAGCTACCTTATGACCCTGCAATTGCACTACTGGATATTTACCCCAAATATACAGATGTAGTGAAAACAATGACCACCTGTATCCCAGCGTTCATAGCAGCAATGTCCACAATCACCAAACAGTGGAAAGAGCCAAGATGCCCAATGGACAAATGGATAAAGAAGATATGGCCCATATATACAATGGAGTATATATGCTGCCATCAGAAAGGATGAACACCCAACTTTTATATCAACATGGATGGGAGTGGAAGAGATTATGCTGAGTAAAATAAGTTCAAGCAGAGAGAGTCAGTTATATATGGTTTCACTTACTTGTGGAGCATAAGGAATAACATGGAGGGCATTGGGAGATGGAGAAAAGAAGTGAGTTGGGAGAAATCAGAGGGGGAGACAAACCATGAGAGACTGTGGACTCTGAGAAACAAACAGGGTTTTGGGGTGGGATGAGCCTGGTGGTGGGTATTATGGAGGGCACGTATTGCATGGAGCACTGGGTGTGGTGCATAAACAATGAATTTTGGAACACTGAAAAAAATTAAGTAAAATAAAATTTTAAAAAAAAGCAATTTGTACAGAAGGGACTTTGAAAACAACAAAACAACAACAACAAATTGATCCAAAGTTACATATTTTCTGTCACTCTTTTTTCCCAAGGTTGGCAATGGAGGCATATAGTACAAGGGGGATTCATAAGCTTTCATGTGCTTTTAGTGTTTTTCCATGTTACAGACTTTGTTGTTGTTTTCTTATGTTTTATTGTCTTCACATTTCTAATTTACTTCCAGCTGAGTTTTTCTTCTCTTTGTTATTAGTATCCATGGAAAAATGTTCATTTGGTTCACTTTCAAGCAATCCCAATTGCTGGACATTTTGTTTGTTCTTATGAATCTCATTTTATTGTCATTTAGGTTGTTCTAATTTATATACTTATTTAAAACCTAGACTGCCTACTCTGATTCAGTGAATCAGGACTGGTCAAAATTGGAAAGAAAACTTTACTGGAGATTAAAATGACTACTGTCCTTATTGCAGTTGTAGATATACTAAGCATCTATTATGTGTCAGACACTGAATTTGGCACCGAGGCTGTGGTAGTCACCCTGATAGGATCCCTGCCTTCATATAGCTTACAATTTAGTAGCAAGAGGTAGACCATAAATAAACATAAAAAAGATAAAGGTATAAATTCAACAAAGGAAATCAAGCAACATCATATGTTAGGTAGTAACTTGGTGTGTAACAATCTAACTCTGGATGGAAAAAGAAAAATGCACTAGCTATGATCAGATCTAGGTGCAAAAGGTATTCCAGGGACATTTATAAGAGTTTATCAGAAACTGGGGTTTTTATAGAAAGGAATATGAAATAAGATTAGAAAGATAGTTTGGGAGAAATTCTTTTGAGAGTTGGGGATGCCATGTTGAGATAGTGTTATGGGTTGAATTGTGTCCCCTCTAAAGGTGTTAAAATCCTAACCCTTAGTACCTATGAATGTGACCACAATTGGAAAACACCTTTGCAGATGATCAAGTGAAGAAGCAGTCCTCAGGGTGGGTCTTCATCCAGTGTGACTGTGTCTATATAAGAAGAGGAAATTTGGATACAGATAGGGAGAACATCATGTAAAGATGAAGGCAGAGATCAGGGTGGTACATCTGGAATGTCAGAGATTGCCAGCAAACTATCAAAAGCTAAGGGAAAGGCATGGAACCAATTCTCTTCCACACTCTTCAGAAGGAACCAACCTTACCAACACCATAATCTCACTCTGCCAGACACTAGAACTATGAGATAATTTATTTCCATTGTTTAAGCCACATTGTTTATAGTACCTTATTATGGCAATCATAGCAAACTAATGTGGGCAGTGACTCTAAATCCATGGTTCTGTGGCAGATGGCCCCCTACATCTCAGTGCATGGCATGGCTTTAGAACGTTTCTTAAAACAACCCCCAAGCAGCCAGGACAATGTCACTGGGCTCAGCAAAGTAGATGAAACACACTGGGCTAACATATTCGAAGTTTTCTGTGTTGTTTGTTTCTTGGTAGGAAATAGGAAACCCTTTGAAAGTTTTAAAGAGAGAAGTAAAATGAACCAGCCTACCTTTTGACCTCACTTTCCAGCTTAAGTGTTGTTAATAAGCTTACTCCATTTCTCTCCCTCTTATAGCACTGATTTTACCATGTCCTGAGTGGTGGTTTTCTGTCTGTCTTCTGCTATAAACTGGGTACCACCTGAACCCAGAAATTGTTCCAGACAGTTCTAGCTCTCCAGCATCTCCCCCAGGTCTTGTGTCTACTATGTACTCATTAATTATTTTTTCTATGGTAAATTTTATTATTTTTTCAATTTTACTTTGAAATAACTACACATTGAGAAAAGTTTCAAAAATAGTATTAAGAATTTTCATATTCTTTTCTTCCTGATTCACAAATTGTTAATATTTTGCCACATTTACTTGAACATTTTCTTCTCTCTATTAAGCATACCATTTATTTTTCTGAACCACTTAAAAATAAATTGCACTTATCAAGCCTGTACTCCTGACAACTTCAGTGTATATTTCCTGAACAAAAGAATTTTCCTATGTAATCATAGTAAAGTTATAAAAGGCAGGAAAATAAACATTATTAAATACTCTTATTTACAGCCAATATTCAAGTTTTTCCAATTGGTTCTTTCTTGCAACTTTTTTCTGAATCAGGGTTCAATGCAAGATAATCCATTTAACTTACTTGTCAAGTATCTTCACTCTCCATTAATTTGGAACCATTTCTTATCCTTTCTTTGTCTTTCATCATATTAACATTTTTGAAGAGTACAGATGAGTTACACTGTAGAATATTCCTTAGTTTAGTGTGTCTAATGTTTTCTAATGGTTAGATTTAAGGCATTTTTAGGCAGGAATGCCACAGAGGTAATAACATGTCTTTTTCTGTGCATCACATTGGGTGATACAGAATGTCAATTGATTTGTCTCATTTCACTTAAATTTAACTTTGAGGGGCACCTGGGTGGCTCAGTGGGTTAAGGCCTCTGCCTTCGGCTCAGGTCACGGTCCCAGGGTCCTGGGATAGAGCCCCGCATTGGGCTCTCTGCTCAGCGGGGAGCCTGCTTCCTCTTCTCTCTCTCTCTCTGCCTGCCTCTCTGCCTACTTGTGATCTGTCAAATTAATAAATAAAATCTTAAAAAAAAATTTTAACTTTTATTTCATGGTTAAAGTGATGACTGTTATGTGTCTCCACTCAGTTATCTCTTTCCCTGTAATTAATAAATAATTTGTGGGGAGATACTTTGAGACCTTGTAAATATGATATTCCTCATGAAATTTTCAGACTAGTTATAGCATCCATTGTTGATTTCTGTGTGATTCCATTATTATGATGGTAATTACACATAACAATTTTGCTATTTCATTTATTCTACATTTATAAGCTTGCATTCTGCTTTACCTTCTCTCCAATGTTTATTTATTCATTAGTTATCAATATGGACTCAAATATTCTTATTTTATTCAATGGATTATAACACATTAACATCATTATTTATGTTGATGCACAAATTGTCTCAGATTTGTCTTTTGGAAACCACTTCAGTCTGGCTCCTTTATACTTTTTACACATTTTTATCATTTTTTGAGCACTTTCAATCCTCAGGCAGAACAAGATACTCCAGTTTATCTTGAATTCTCTTTACCCTTCTTTGGAATTAGCCATTTCTCCATGGTTCTTTTCCCTATTTCCTTTTAGCAAGGAAAGATTCTTAGACATTAAAAGCTCAGTACAATGGGTCAAATTCATTCTGAATGTTTTTAATTCTCTACTTTCTGGTGCCAGGTAACATTTGAAGCAGAATCCCTTTCAAACTTGCGCTATAATCTTCTTCTTCTTCTTCTCCCTCACTCTTCTGTCCTTTCTTGTTTTCTAGAAAAAAAAGTGAAGTTATCTGGAGCAGGTGACTTATATTCTCTACTCTCTATCTCAAAAAAATTGTCTACAACCACACCATTCACTCCCTATCTTTCTTTACCTTTAGGTAGTCTTTGACCATCTCTTTGGCAGAAAAATGTCTTTTCTGCTTTTGTAAGCTAATCATCCCACTTCTTGATTCCATCTCCTCCTGTCTCCTCAAGGACCCCTTCCATCTATTATTTCTCTCCCTACTTACATTTTTCCATTTCTTCTTTTTAATGTAAATTCAATTAGCCAACATGTAGAACATCATTAGTTTCAGAGATAGAGTTTAGTAGTTCATCAATTGCATATCACACCCAGTGCACATTACATCACATGCCTTCCTTAATGCCCAACTTCCAGTTATCCTACCCATCTCCCCTCCAACAACCCTTAGTTTCTCATGGTTTGACTCTCTCATGGTTTGCCTTCTTATCCATCGTATTTGCTTATACAAAGGTCTTTTATATGTTAGAAAAATGTCTTTCCCAATCTTACAACCATTGGAAGAAACAGCCTAACTCTGCTTTGTTTGACTATAAAAGTGCTTCATTCTTTACCTCCATTGTCATACCACACACGCTCCTTGGAGTCTGGCAAAGTTTGCAGCCCTTCAACTCAATTTGTTCTCTTGGAAGTCATCCATGATCATAAAATCACCTACTTTACCTTTCTACAGGAGTTAATGCTATTTAAGAAAAAAAAAAAGATGATGTATGGAAAAATTGAGAATTGGTGTTAAAAATGTGATGTTAATAAATGATGTTTAAAATGAGAATGATCGTTGGTGATTGAAACCATGGTTTCTGCTATTTCCCCATGAGGCAGGAAATAAACTGATATGTGGAATTAATTTTTCTACAGAAGGGGAAGGATGGATTCTTTCCTTATAGTCATATTCTAAGGAGCAACTTTGTAAACTCCTAAAGCATCACATAAATGTTAATATTTATTAATAGATAATAAAAATACATATTATAACTTTACCTTTAAAACTCGAAGATATCAATGAAAGAGTAGTTTAATCATTAGAAGTTCAAAAAATCTATCAGTATCCTTATATCTTTTCTTACTTTTCCTGTCCATCTCCTTCATATATTCTTCTTTCCTCTTATACCCTTAGTTATATCATAAAATCACTCTTCAGCTTGCTCTGTTTTCCTTCCTATGCCCTTTTCCTTCTTAGTCATGATATACTGTCATGGTGAATTTTCAGTCATTATCTTGCATCCAGACTTCTTTTTTATGCCTATGCCCTACAAGTCTCAGTGTCTGTTGGGCAAACTCACCAAGGAAGTTCTGTTAGATTTGAGTTGATTCAAATTCAACCAATATTAGTCTGTTTCTCTTTTCTCACACATTCTGTTACTTATTTGGTAAAATTCTAAAGATTTTCCACACAGGACACTCAAGTCTTCCAGAAATGGTGTACAAAAAGTGTCTGGAGGAAAGAAGATGAGTCTTTCATTAGTCACTTTCCCATCTTCTGAATTCCATCAGATTTGTATATTTTTCAGGAGAATTACCACTTTTTATTTGATATCACAATATGAACAAAACTTATCTGTTAGACTGTTAATTTCTTTTTTGTTGTGGGGAAAATACATGTTAACACAAAATGTACCATCTTAACCATTTTTAAATGCATACTTCATTAGTAGTAAGTATATTCAGTGTTGTATAAACAATATCTAAAACATTTTCATCTTGCAAAATTAAAATTTTATACCCATTAAACAATAACTTTCCATTTCTTCATGTTAGTTTCTTGAAAGTATTAATGCCCATCTTATCAAATGTTACAATTGCTCAAAGGACCATTATAGTGCTTTTTGTACAGTGGATGCTCAGAAAGATTTGAAATCATCAAAATATAACAAGCATTTTACAATCATCTAATGTATACCAGACTGTATACTAAGCAATGAGGAGAAAGGGGGACAAAACCAAAATGATACAAATAGGGTCTTCCAGTATTTCCACAATTATAGGAAGCACAGATATGAAAAATTAATGAGGGATATACAGCACAATAATAACAATAATTCACCTTGGTTGAGAAACATTGGCATAACAGAAGACATAGATCTGTACTAGAAATGGCAGAGTATGGTTCATGAAAAAGATAAGCATTATGGAAACAGAAATCTTCTATTTTTTAACCAAAATATGCCTAGAGTTTGGAATCATTCAATAAATATTAAATGTTTATTTAAAATGATTGAGTGAATTGACATCTGAGCTTGGTCATAGTAGCAGTTTGTTGATCAAATTGCAATAGAAGCAAGTTTAGGAAAATAAAGACATAAACAGAAATATTAGAAACATGATTGTGTACATGGGCAGTATGAAAGTTAGGTTTGATAATATTTATTAAGGTATGTGGAGAAGAAATATAGTAACTATGTCAGGAAAGGAGGAGGGGAGGTGAGGGGAGAAGGGAAGGAGGGGAAGAAGGAAGGAAGGAAGGAAGGAAGGAAGGAAGGAAGGATGGATGGATTAAAGGATGGAATATAATGAATAAGTGAAAACAGCCTCACTGATGATCTCATTTTCTTCCCTTTCCCAACGGAAGGAGAGACAGAATTCTGTTTTTAAAGACCCCTTTCAGAAGAGTGTGTGTAGGACGTGGCCAGGGGAAAAAAGGATGGATAGAGAGCTTGGGGCAGGAAGGCAGAAGCAATTCAAGACCAGAAGCTGGTGAGAAGACTTCCCAAAAGACTGTAAAAGACATGGATTTTATGATCTGTGCTGACATTCCTAGAGTCACTTTTTTTTTTTTTAAGATATTTATTTATTTATTTGAAAAAGAGTGAGAGAGAGCTTGAGAGGGGAGAAGTAAGAGGGAGAAGCAGAGTCCTCATGGAGCTGGGAGCCCAATGTGGGACTTGATCCCGGGAGAAGGGGATCATGACCAGAGCCAAAGACAGTCACTTAACCAGCTGAGCCACCCAGATGCCGTTTTTCTTTTTTTTTAAAGACTTTATTTATCTAGAGTCACTTTTAACAACACACTGAGGCTAAATGACCTCATGTACCAATAATTAAATAGACTATCTCAGGAGGCTGGGTCAACACCCTCATATCTATACCTTATCCATGTCCAAAGGAGGCTCAGAAGTAAGATGCCCTCCACATTCAAGAAATCTAGGGAAATGAATCAATGATCATTTTAGCAAAGACCAAATGGACCAAAGTTGAGAGTTCTTTTTGAATTTTCTTGTGTAAGACACCTGCTCCTAAACACAACTTTGCATTGAGTTGGGTGGCACAGAAAAACCCTTACTTAAGTGGTTCTGAATCAATTTCCAAGCAGCATGGATAGATAGAGTAGATTAGTTAGTTTGGATAAATAGAAGGTAGATGATACATATTTTCACTGTGTAAGGTAGAATTAAAGGCAAAACAAATCAGTTGTTTAGAGAAAAGATATTGACATAAGGCATGATAGTCTATGCTTTTAATCAATTATAAGGGTTAAACATCATATTATTAAAGGAATTTACAAATGAGATTAAGAGAATAAAAGGTGAGCTGAAAAAATGGCCAAAGAAAGTAGAACTAAGTGGAGTGCAAGGGAGAAAGGTGTAAACAAGGTAAATAGGATGTTGCGATGCTTAGTTTTGTATGTCAACTTCACTGGCCACAGGGTACCCAGATTAAATATTATTTCTGGTTATGACTGTGAGAGTGTTTCTGAATGAGATTAATACCTGAACTGGTAGACTGAGTACATCAGATTGTGGGTGGGCATCATGCAATCCATTCAGCAGCTGAACAGAACAAAAGGTGATAGAAGGAGGAATTTGTCTATTTTTGCCTGCCTCACTGTTAAGCTGAGACATTCTACCTCACCTTCTCTTACCGTTGGACTGAGATTTACATTATTGACTCCCATGATTTTCAAGCCTTTGAACTCAGACTGAATTATATTCTGGCTTTCTTGGGTCTCCACTTT
Organism: Neogale vison; assembly: GCF_020171115.1. Classification (NCBI taxonomy): domain Eukaryota; kingdom Metazoa; phylum Chordata; class Mammalia; order Carnivora; family Mustelidae; genus Neogale; species Neogale vison. The sequence continues at coordinate 50,012,441 of NC_058101.1, forward strand.
GCAAATGGGAAATAATGGAACTTCTTAGCCTCTATAATCACATGAGCCAATTCCTCAAAATCTCTCTAGATAGATAGATAGGTAGATATAAATATATAGATAAATATGCATACATACATATACAAATATATACATATGTATGTATGTGTATATGTGTGTGTGTGTATCTATATACACACACACACATATATATACTAATAACCTATTGAGTTCTGTCTCTCTGAAGAATGCTGACTAATACAAATGGTCTCTCTGAAGGTGTGCTCCATAGACAACACTTTCTCTACTTCCTCAGTTTGCCCCAGGCCACGCTGTCAAGCTTCTTGGCATTGGAGTGCTTTTAGTACCAGGGAGCCTGGGGTTGGACTACTTAATGTCTTTTATTCACTTTTAGGTTAAACACCTTAAATATCTTTAGTACCATTTTAGTCATAATAATAAGATCATTTCCACAGGGGAGTGTCATGAGGCCTAATTAGTACCTGTAGAGAACTCTGTGATCTTACAAGGTAAAGACTGCAAAGCACTATTCAACCTGAGAACCAAAAATGGATGAAGAGATTGCTCAATTTATTAGAGCTACAGTCATCTAACACACTGGAAGGAAATGTGAATCTCTCCATGGGGATGCTTTCCAAGGTCAGGATTTTATAAAGTCAACATTTCCCCGTTGGAATAGTAGTACCTTTTCATTTCAGCAATTTGTGAGGCAGCTGCTGCTGTAGAAAACACAGATACTTAAGAACTGGGTTCTAATCCAAGTTAATCTGCCAATACCTAGCCTTGCAAAGAGATCATTGATCAACTCACAGCTTTGGGTGTCATTTACTCATCAATTATTTGAGTCTATTGATCTAGATGGCATCTAAAGTCCTTTTCTTTCTTTCTTTCTTTCTTTCTTTTTTTAGATTTTATTTATTTGAGAGAGAGAGAGAATGAGAGAGAGAATGAGAAGGGGGAGAGTCATAAGGAGAAGAGACTCCCTGCTTAGCAGGCAGCCTGATGGAGAACTAGATCCTGGGACTCCAGGATCATGACCTGAGCCAGAGGCAGTTGCTTAACCAACTGAGCCATCCAGGTACCCCTAAAGTCCTTTTCAACTTCAGCATATTCATGGTTGACATTCCTGGTTTTACATTACACAAATTCAGTTCAATCAGTATCTCCCAAGTAGGTTCTAGGTGCCAGGCATAGTGGTAATTTCTGGTCAAAAATCTGCCTCTTTGTCAACTTCAAAGGCACTATCCATATAAAAAAAAACAGTGCTAATCCTCACCCTCTAGTAGTGTGCAATATTATGGGCCTGAAGACTCAATAATGAAGATCAGTCACTGAACAGGGAATGGAGAGATTAGCTCAGTTGTACTGGTGCAGAGTAAACTTAAATCTTTTCCAATGAGGGTGTCTGCACCAGAATTTGAAAGATGAATAAAAGTTTGCTGGTAAGCAAAATGGATTGGGGAGGGGTTTGGGGGCAGCATTCTCATCAAAACGAAAAAAAAAATGTACAAAAGCATAGAACATAGGTGAATATTTGCTAGAATATAAACTTCAAGGGAACACAGAGGTTGTGATCCAATACACTCTTATGTGATGATGTGATTGACTATATAAATATATCTTTTTCTATTTTTCCAATCCCCTAAAGCTGAAGTTATTTCTTATTTGCAATCAAGATTTGTTCAAAATCTCTATATAATAAGGTACAAAGACGATTGAAGCTATATAAAATCAAGCACAAACAATGTTAGCTAAAGTTTGTTTTGCATTTTTTGACCTGTTTAAATAAGAAAAAGAATGCAAGAATCCCATGAAGGCATATACCTTCAAAACTGTGAGTTAGCTATGGGGAATTCACAGCATCTATGCCTTGCTTCTTCCAAAACTTGTCACAAAGAAGTGCAAATAAGGAGACCGGAGAAGCCAGCCAAGTCCTCTCTAAAATTATCCCTGTCATCAGAAACAATTAATACTATGTACAGCACAGTATTGTTCTAGGAATAGGAGCCAAAGGAGTTTAGGGAGATTTGCAGATCATATAATTTTGTAACTGAAGTATATGGTTGGCACTAGTTGGTGTGTCAAAGCTTAATTGGTGGGAAGATTCCAGGGGGTCCAAAAGAGCTATTCAAGGGGTTCAAACAGCATTACTACAGGAAGGAGATGGTTTATATGTTTATCATATTCTTGGGAAATTTGTATCTTTCATTTCTATCTGGAACTGATCAAGTTGCTCTGACTTAATGTAACCTGCATGTTCATGAGTGTATGTGTATGTGTACCTATGTGCCTGTGAATGTTGTGAAATTTTTCCCTTGCTGCACAATATTCTGTGGGTGCTGAGTAAATGTCAAAACATCACACCTGGCCAACTTTTTTTGGTTGAACTAATGGAACCTCAAATGAATTTACTTATACTCTTTGCTCTTATAAATCTTGAGTTCAGTCACACCTTTCTTTATACATTTTAACAAAAGCAAAGGCACATTGCAAAGCAAAAGGATAATGTAAGCAGAGAATGAAAAAGGGGAAAAAATGTTTAAAAAGAAAATGTAATAAGCGGATAGAATAAATTGTAATTTTTTCCACTAATATTAGATTATTTCTACTTATTTAGCACATTCTTTTGTGTAATTGAGCAGGGAGAGTTCTATTTTCTCTGTTGCTGATTTTCAGTCTAAATGAGACATCATGAATGTTTGTTGTGTACTCTTTTTAAAGTGGGAATATACAGGTTCCATCCATTTGCCATGGAAAAGTATGAGCTTCATTTTTTGTTTGTTTGTTTTATTTTTACATTTGAGGAAAATGAAGTTTCAGAAGGAAATCAAGCTCATTAATAAATCTATCTTCTAAATCCTGGTTGACATTCAGTTTAATAAAAGCTAAGAGTGGTTTTCAAGCTCATGAAGAAGAAGCAGAGAAATCAGTATTTGTATTTTTTGGTAGTCATTAAAATTTGAAGCTTCTACAAGTCAGACTAATTTTGAGATCTGTGCAACTCTGGAAGCTAAGTGAGAATTTCATAAATAATCAGAAGCATAAAACTCATACAGAAATAAGGAAAAATTTTTCCAAGCAAAATAGAGGTTTTCAGCAGCACATGTGCCTGCCTAGTTAGCTCTGCTCATCAGGTTGAAATTCTAGGTAAAGCAAAACAAAAATACAGAGCTCATGTTTAGATGGGACATAGAAATTCAAGGAAATCTCCTTGTATTCCGAAGCAAACTGCAAACAAACACCGCCTGCTTCCCCAAATAACTACTTTATACTAGATTCCCTAATGGTCAAAAGAGGTCATGTTGTAAATCTACTCTGAAAGACAGACTGAATCTGGGCATTGACATCAGGATTTGCAGGGAGGAAAGAGTGCCACCTACTGAATCACCACCTTTTAGATGTTTCTTTCAGCACTTTGATTTTCCTTGGAGTTCTACCAACCCTAGAGGTTGACCTTGCTTAGAAATGAAATCTGACCTCATTACAATGCAAGCTTAGCTTTCTGCAGGCACATTACAAAATCAGCCAGAACCCCTCATCTGCAGAATTTCCCCCAAATAGTGCAACACTAAGGGAGAGCCACAGGAAAGACAAGAAAAGGGGCTATGTAGAACCAAAACAGCAAGAACAGCTGCAAAAGGGGATCAGGCATCTGTGTAATGATATGTTTAGTCACTAAACACAACTATTTTATCTTAAGATAGACTCAAAACCCACTACACATGTTTATGTAAAGTCTTCTTATTCTCAGACTGAGGAAAGTGCCTGACTAAATTTTTTGCTGGATTGAACTTAATTGTTGACATCTGGAATTGGTTAATGTTAATATTAACCAAAGCATTTGACTAAATAAAATGACGTGGGAGATAGGTATACTCTGAACATTTATTCCGTGATGTTAACGTAATTAGTTGAATAGTTCAATAGGAAACCTGCCAAATTTGTTAAATAAATTATAGATAATTGTGACCAATATTGATTTTTAACATAATCTTAAATATCTTAGTGTATTTTCTCAGTCACACAGGTAAGAGGTTCAATCCATATAAAAAGCTGTATAACAAAGATCCAAATACATCTATCAGAGCAAAGGGTCATGGTTTGGCTCCTAAGCATATTCATTATTATTAACCATGAGAACATGAGAAAAGATAAAATGTAAAAATATCAACCATGTGTGTTTTACCAGCTCATTCATGTTGGAGTTTCCCATCATCTTTTGGAATATCTAACTTACCTGTATATGTGCCTCAGGTTTCATCCACCTCAGGTTGACAAAAAGGAAATATTTTGGAAACCGTATTTCCTAAAGAATAGTACAACTGAATATAAAAGATTTAGGTCTAAAGATAGATTTGCACATTAATGTAAAGAAGGGCATGCTTACATACATTTCCTTGTTTTGTGGCAGATACCATTGGTGTCCATAATAGAATAAGGAATTCAAATAAATTATGTAGGTTGGCCTTGAGAGATTCAGAAGCATCAGCCAGCCTTGAGCTAGACTGAAAAGAAACATTTTAACAGCGCATCTTAACCCAATTAAACTACTATCCCCAGGCATCTTGCTGTAGTAAGTAATTGAAACCAATGACAAATGTTCTGCTTTCATAAAGGGCATAGTGTTAGAGAAACTTAAATATCTTTCAGTTGTTATTGCTTTTTCTATTTTTTGAGTAAAATGCTTGATAGGAATATACTAGAAAGGAAGTGGTCAAAAAATAAAAACAAAAACAAACAAACAAACAAACATAAGGTTATGTCAGAAAGACATAGGAGAAAACCCGAAAGAGTTCTCAATGGCCAAAGCTAAAACAATTTGAATAAAATAAACCACAATGAATTATAATCCACAGTGTAAAATAAATATATGTGTATCTACACTGATATAAATAAATGCTTGAATAAATAAATGGATGAAAGTGTGACAAAATTTTCTCACAAAATATTGATACAAAATGGAGATTGGACTTAGTAATTTGCTTCCAATTAATAGAATGTAGAGAGAAAAAACGGTAACTTTACATTGGAGAATCATGGCAAGTATCACCTATGATCAAAATTAACATTAGCAATGATGTCATGTTGATGTCTTGTACCCCTTGATATGATGTGATAAGAAGTGTGCTTCATCTCTGTGATGTTCCTTCCAAAAACCCATAACCCCACTTTAAACACGAGAATATATCAGATGAATCACATTTGAGGAATATTCTACAAAATATCCAGTTAGTACTACTCAAAACTATCAAGGTCATGAACAACTAGGAAAAAGAAGAAAATGTCAGAGACCAGATAAAACCAGGAGACATGGCAGCAAAATGCAATGTGGTATTCTGATCGGGTCCTAGAACAAAAACAAAAGAATAGAATAAAAAATAGAAGAATCTAAATACATTTTAGTGTTTAAAGAGTAGTACACCAATATTGGTTTCTTAAGTTTTAACAAATATATAATGTAAAATGAAAACATTAGGAGAAACTGAAACTGGGTAGGTAGTATAAAATATAATTTAAACTATCTTTGGAACTTTTTTGTATTATCTAAAATTATTCCAAAATTTAAAAAAAATGTATTCACAATGTCTGAAGAAAACATTCTTGTGAAAATAAAGTTAGTAGAATCTCTTGATCCTAAGATACATAATTCTTGTGACTGTGTATTTGTAAAATTATTTGCTGGATTTCATTGCTATATATCTTCCCCATTAAAATGAATGTATTTGCAACATTTCTTCTTAGAAAAGTTACAAATAGCAGCTTTACCTTGTACATAGATAACATTAAGACTTGAAGTAGGTATTATCTGGATAAGAGATTACGTTGATTATAAAAAGGTGGTGAAAAAGTGGTTCATTTCTGGACATATTTTAAAGATAAAATCAGCAGATTTGTGGAAATAATAGAAGGTATGGAAGAAACTGCTGATTCAAGGATTTCTCCATAGTTTTGAGTCTGGAAACCTGGAAGAATGGTGTGACCATTAAACAAGATGAGCAAAAGTTCAAGAGGAGCAATTGTCTGAGAAGGAAACAGGGATCATGATGCAGATTTGGACATATTATCTTAGTATATTGGGCTTAAGATACCTATTTAAGCAGTATATTGAGCACTTTAAATGTGTATTTTATAGGAGAGATCCAAGCTAGGGATATAAATTTGGGAGTCATTAATATAGAGATCAGAATAAATGATAACAGCAAGGAAATAAACAAGGAAAGAAAAGGCAAGCAGATCCTGAATTCCTCCAGTATTAAGAGATAAGGTAGATGAGGGGATCCAGAAGTGATCAATGAGAGAAGAAAAACAAGGTGAGAATTTCCAGGCCATGGCACAGGGAAAACCCGAGTTAAAGATACAGTTCTGAGGGCTCAAGAGGACAAATGTAGAAAGGTTCATGTGGCAGTTTCAATGAGGAGAATTTTAGAGAGAAAACTGTATTTGCAGAGGGCCCCTTCCCTGGTATTCAACACAGTAAAAATCAGGACATACACAAGAGGAAATTAATAAAGGCTGGTAAAGAACCCATCTGAGAGGATTAGAGAGAACAGTGCCTGGCACTCATAGGAAGCTGGGAATAGTGCCTATTTCTAATAACCAGTTTGGGGGAAAAACTGTAATGCATACAGCATTGGGTGGAGTACTCAGAAGAGTTTGTGTCAGTTGTAGAGAATAATTGTTCCTAAACCAAATACTGCCTAACAGAACTTAAATGTGAAACTGGAAAAATTCAACTGTTTCCAAGTAAATAAATTGTGTGCTAATACAGAGCACAGGGATATTTACAGAAATACAACAACAGAAAAAAATTCAGAACCATCAGGATAAAATTCATGTATGGCATCCAATCAAAAAATTAGAAGGCATGCAAAGAAGTAGAAAAATATGACCTGTACTAAAGAGAAAAATCTATCAATTGAAATTGACACAGATGTGACACAGATGTTAAAATTAGCAGACAAGGATATTAAACAGTTATTAAAAATGTACTCCATATGTTCACAAAGCTAAAGGAAGAATTGAACAAGTTAAGTGAAGATGTAGAATGCATATAAAAATAAAAAAGACCCAAATCAGACTCAAGTAATAAAAATTACAATGTATGAGATTAAAAATACCCTTTATGAGATTAATGGAAAATTATATCCTGAAGAAGAAAAAAATAATAAACTTGAAGACATACCAATAAAAAGTATTCATAAGGAATACAGAGTGAAAAAGAGAATGAAAAAATAAACATTGACTGGCCTAACGTTCTCATTTGAGTCCCTAGAAGAGAGAAGGGGGCACAAAAAATTATTTGTGGCCATAATGGCCATAAATTTTCCAAATTTGAGGATAATTATAAAGCAATATTTCCACAAAAGTAAAGTTATTTTACCAAGTAAAAATTATTTTTTAAAAAAACTTGAAGAAAACTAAACTAAAACACATCATAACCAAATTGTTTAAAACCAGTGGCAAAAAGAAATCATGACACATATGAGTTTTCAAAGCCAAGCAAAACCTAAGGAAAAATAATAACTAACTATAATATGATAGCCTGTGTGGGATCCTCAAATGGTAAAAAGACATTGAGTAAAAATGAAGGAAATCTGAAAATAATATTGACATTAGTTTGAATTAATGTGTCAATATTAGTTCAATGATTGTAACAAATGTAAGATGTGAATAACAGGAAACTGACTGCACAGTATATGGAAACTCTGCAGTATCTCAGCAATTTTTTGGCAATTCTAAAAATAAAAAAGTTTATTTTAGAAAAATAAATATATAGAAGAACAAAAGTAAAAATAACAGCAGATATCTTGTCAGAAACAATTTAAGTGAGAAGACTAGAAAACAAATCTTTAATATATTGAAAGGAAAACTGTCAATGTAGAATTTTATACACAATAAATTATCCTTCAAAACTAAATATAGAATAGATAATTGTTCAGTCATACAAAAGACTTAAATAATTCAATATTCAAGTAGAGCCTATAATATAATATAATAATATATTATATTATATTTTATTTATTAATATAATTTATATTATTTATTATAATTTTTATTTATATAATTTATATTATACATAAAATATAATAATTCAATAATTCAAGTAGAGTCTAATGTTAAGAAAAGTTAGCTTAAAGGAAATACTTCAAGCAAAAAGAAAAGAAGACTAGAAGAAAATAAGCATCTAGAACAAGGAATTAAGAGACTTGGAAATGAGAATCACTTGGTTAAATATGTAAGATATTATTCTTATAAATTATATTTCATCAAAAGTGATTAACTGTTAAAAAGTAATTAACTGTGGTGCGAAAAAATATGTATGCATAAAAGCAAAATCATAAAGCCAAGAGCTGGCTATTTGATAAGATCAATAAAATTGATGAACCTCTAGACAGACTAATAGGGAAGAGAGAACACAAAATTGCTAATCAGAAATAAGAAAGATGATATTACAATCCATTCAAAAGATATTAAAACAGTAATTATCAATTTGAACAATTTTACACCAATTTCATGAACTTAGGCAAAATGAACAACTTATTTTAAAGGTACAAACTACCAGTCTCAATCAAGCAGAAACAGATAACCCGAACAGTTCTTTAAGCTGATGAACTACTAAATTATTAATTTGTCATTATATATATAAAAAAAAAAATCCAGGCCAAGATGGCGTTATTGGTGAATTCTTCTTTTTTTTTTTCCAATTTATTTATTTTCAGAAAAACAGTATTCATTATTTTTTAACCACACCCAGTGCCCCATGCAAGCCGTGCCCTCTATAATACCCACCACCTGGTACCCCAACCTCCCACCCCCCGCCACTTCAAACCAATAGCATGGAGGACAAGGGGCATTAGAGAGGAGAAGGGAATTTGGGTAAATTGGAAGGGGAGGTGAACCATGAGAGACTATGGACTCTGAAAAACAATCTGAGGGGTTTGGTGAATTCTTCTAAGCATTACTACACAAATTCTTTCAAAAAATTGAAAATGAAGGAATACTTCCTAACTCATTCTATGATGCCAGGATTACTCTGGCTCAAAAATGAGACAGAGATATTGGAGGAGAAAAAAAAAACCTGCAGACCAAAATCTGCAATGACTACTGATGTAAAAAAATTATTTAAATATTTTTAGAAAACAGAATCAAGGGGTGCCTGGGAGGTTCAGATGGTTAAGCATCTGACTCTTGGTTTCAGCCCAGGTCATGATCTCAGGGCTGTGAAATACAGTCCTGTTCGGGCTCTCCACTAAGCTCAGAGTCTGTTTAAGATAGGAAGGAAGGGGAAGGAAGGAAGGAAGAAAGGAAGGATATAGAATCCAGTAACACATGAAAAGAATAATACATCATGACCAAGTGGGGTTTATCCAAAAATGAAAAATTGGTTTATAATTTTAAAAATCAATTTAAATTGCCATTTTAACAAAGCAAAAATTAAAAAAAACACATACAATTAAAATCAAATAAACAACAACACAATCATATTAATGTATTAAAAAATCATTTGATGGGTTTCAACATCTATTATTGATTAAATAAAAACTCTCAGCAATGAAGGGAACCTCTGGAATCTGGTAAAGAACATCTAAGAAAATTCTCTAGTCAACATCACAATTAATATTGAAAAACTAGATGTTTTACCTCTAAGTTTGGGAACAAGATAAAGATGCCACTTTCTACTCAATATGTTACTCTTTGATCCAGCATAATATGGGAATAGAAAAAATACAAAGACATCCAGATTAGAAAGGAAGAGCAAATCCCAACTGGTATGATCATCTATGTAGAAAATATTATATAAACTACTAAAAAGTTACTAGAACTAATAAGTGTGTTTAACAAGGTATAGTGTATGCAATCAAGAAGCAATGATCAATTGTATTTATATAGAGAGATAACAAATAGTCAAAATTTTAATTCAATAATCATACCATTTAGAATAGGTATGAACATATTAAGTATTTAGAGGTAAGTTTGTGAAAATGTGTGTCATAACTGTGCATGGTAATTATAAAACATTACTGAGATAAATTGAAGGTGTCCTATATAAAAGGAGATACATATATCCCTCAGTTTTTCAGAAGTTCATGTCAGGCCATTTGCTTTATGAAAGACCTATATCAGTATGGTAATGGTTTTTTTTTATTTAAAAAAATCCTCTTTGGATTTCTTTCAGTTAGGAAAACCTAATATAGGTCTTTTATAAAAGTGAAGTGGCCTAATGTGAACTTTTAAAAAGAGGGGAATACTCTTCACTTGAGGCCATTTTGGCTTACAAAAGGTTTCATAGGGACACTCTGCTTTGGGATGGTAGAGGAAACAGCCACATGCTACATTCATGTCTCTAAAGACTCAGTATTGTGACAATATCAGTTTTCCCCAGATTGAACAACAGATTTAATATAATCTCAATCAAAATCTCAGCAGGCTATCTTATGCAAACTGATGTTACTTCTATGATTCAGTGTAAAATTCTATGTAATAAAATGTAATGTAGAGAAGAGCCAAATCCACTTTGAAAGGAAAGGTGTCCAAATTTATTATAAAGCTATACAAATTAAGACAGTTTAGTATTGGCATAAAGATAAACAAATAAATTAAAGGAAAAAAATAGAGTCAGGAATATATGGATATATATGGACAACACAAATGGACAACTGATTTTTAAGACAAAGGTACAAAGATAATTCAGGGAAAAAGTACAGTCTTTTCAAAAAATATTGCTGGACAATGGATATTCATGTGTCCCCAAACAAACTTCAATCTACACTTTGTTTCATTTATAAAAATTAACTAAAAATGGGTCATGGGCCTAAATATGAAAACTAAAACTTATAAAACTTTAAAGGAAAAAGCAAAAGAGAAAAATCTATGACTTTTGAAAGGAAGAGATTTCTTATGTACAACACCACAAGGAGGATCTATATAAGAAAAATTGATAAATTGTACTTTATCCAACATTTAAAAACTTCTATTCCTTGAAGGTCACTATTCAGAGAATGAAAACAGAAATTAGACATAAGAAGAACTTTTTACCCATTGTATACACTGGTAAAAGACTATATATAGACTATATAACAACTCTCCAAACTCAATAACAAGAGAACGAACAAGCCAATAACAAATGGGGAAAAGATGAAATAGATATTTCACTACTGAAGAAAACAGAGATGGCAAATAAGCACTTGAAAAGATGTTTCAAACAATTTGCTATATGATACATTCAAATTAAATCCGTGAGATACAACTGCACATATATTAGAAAGGCTAAAATGTAAAAGACTGACCTTACGAAATTCTGTGAGAATGCAAAACAAATGAAATTTCATACACTGCTGTTGAGAGTGTAAAATGCTTAAACCATGTTGCAAAAAAATACATATATTTACTATGCAATCATTTTGCTGCTAGGCATTTATTTACTTAAGAGGATAGAAAGCACAGGTTCATACAAAGACTTGTATTTGAATATTCACAACATCTTTATCTACTATAGTTAAAAACCAGAATTAACCCATCTGCTTATCATAGATGAATGGATGAAGAAATTGTGGTACATCCATACAATGGACTAAACAGTAGAAAGGACTGAGCTATTGAAACACATGAAAACATGGATGAATTTCAAAGAAAATCACCTGACTACAAAAGATTAAATACTATATAACTCTATTCATGTAAACTCTAGAAAAGCAACTGATTTATATTGATAAAGCAGACCAAAGGGTGCTTGGTGAGGTGGCAGTGACATGACATGTGCACCAGGAATCTTTGGGGGTGATGGGATATGCTCATCTTTATAGTGGTGCTGGTTTCAGGCTGATAAGTACATGCCAAAATTTATAAAAATATATACTTTTTCAATGTATCTCATTTATTGTTTGTCGATCATACCAATCAATAAAGCTATTAAAATACAGTACCTAGCACAAGATAATTGTGTATGAAATAGATGCTGAATAAATAAATAAATGAGTAAAGTAATGGATGAATTAGCACTATTTGTAGAATAGTTGAAGTATGTAAAACATAACTAGATCACACAGCAAAATGATTGTTGGGAAATCATCAATTTATCAATTATTACCCCCTCTCAAAAAATCTGATAAACTATAGCTAAATAAATGGAAAACATATTTTTTTCTTTATAGCAGTATGAATGCTGACCACCCTATAGAGCAGAATTACGAAGTAACAAGAGAAAGAAAATAAATCTCCTTCTTGTTATTTTAGTGCTAAGAGAAACATATTAATTCTGAACAAATGGGCAATCTATAAATAGTGTTCACAATAATTCTTATTAATAAGTATATGCATAATCAGTTAAAGAAAATCTGCTTGCCAACTATTTTTAAAAGTTTCCTGTTTTTTAAAATCTGTAGTACAATAACTGGGGAGGATCATTTTTATTATATGGAGATTGTTCACTTTACAAGAAAGTTCACAGAGGAATTATTGAAATATCAGAGTTAACTGGTGCATTCAACTGTTAGTTATCAGATCGTTAACTACTTTATAGGATGAGGTTAAGCTGGAGAGAAAATGAAGTTAATACACAAAAATGGAGTATTGGAACTACTTTGAATTGACTATACACCAGAAATAAGATTTTTGAATCACAGAAAGAAATAATATAAGTCAATGGAAAAAAATTCAACAAAAATTCAGATTACAGTACATTTTAACATGGTATCTGTAGTGAGATAGAATATGAAGGGATATAAGAGTAAAGGGATGTTTAGACTGAAGATATCAGTAAACTCACAAAGATTTGGTAAATTGAATATATGTGAATATATATTGATATATATATTGTGCCTCTCATGCCAAATGAAGGGCATACGTGAGGAAATTTGCAAGCATCATCTCAAACCTAATGCTGAATTTTTCTAGACCCTATTAGGCTACCTTGGCTCGACAAATATGTCTTCATGGAACCAAGGGAAACTAGAGTTGATAAGCCAAGGACATTTCTTTCATCATCATTTGTTGTTGTGGCCCAAGTTAAGTGATCTGTGAAACTATGCTAGGTATTCATCTGTGACCTCAATAATCTCTATAATTGTGATATGTAAGTATAATTTCCCATTAGTATGCAAGTCAGAGAACCAGACCAACACAGGTCTTTTTATTTCATTTGGTAAAAAAGTGAGATACAGCTATGTAGCAACCATTTTGCTGGATATTACCCTCTGTTCTGCTATAATGATCCCACTATATGTAACTAGAAAGAACCAGAAGGAATCTCGTTTGTGTTCACAGATAAATCTTTTCGGAAATCACAGATTAAAAACAAGCAAGTAAGTAAGTAAACACAGAATACCTATTCTCTTAACCTCTTTTCCCTTTATTGGAAATCAGTATACTCATTGGTCACTGCTGACATTTTCATTGGTAACACTCCCAACATACACTGATGAAGAATCGTCAGTAGTATATGGTAATACCACTGTATACTACCAACCTTCATCAGACACTGTCTATATCATAGAGTACTCTCCTATCACATCAGGCATCATGGTTTTTCTGTTGCACACCAGGTTTCACATCTCTCTGGCAATGCGTCATGGTTCGGAAAGGTCGACGTAATGTTGCGTGTTGCTCATCCAGCCAATCACCATGTAGAGAACCTTCTACTGGGTGACAATGAGACAATGGTTAACTAAAACAGACAAGTCATGTCCTAGAAGGCTCTCAATAGGGGGTATCACACATTGGAGACAAGTATCTTGTCTGCTAGGGAAGACCATGAGATAGAGTGGGACTACACTATTCAAAGCTTTACCCTAGAAGCAATGGGAAATCATGAAAGTATTACAGGAAATACATAGTCATATTTGCTTTATGAAAAAGGTCTCCCTGACTGCAGTGGGGAAAACAGAATAAGTGTGGGGAAACTGTGAGCCTCTTGCCTAAGCCTGCATAAGGTGGAGAGAAATGCATCCATTCGAGTTTCAGGGGGAAACAAAAAATAAACAACGTGGTGACAAATTGAATTTGGATGATGAAAGATTGCAAGATGTTAAGGATGATTCTCATGCTTCTCACTTTCTCTGACAAAAGAAGGAGAACCTCTTAGTGTCACAACCCTTACAGGATCTCAAAGCACGGCCCTTTGTCTATCACACACATACATATTTTTTAAAGCAAGTCACTATTTATTGATTCTTTCTTATGGGTTAACATAGTGTTAAATTTCTTAACTGGAAATAATGCACTGAATTTTCTGAGCAATTCTGCGAGCTAGGTCTCACTATCCTTCACATTGGTAAGAAAAATGAGGGACTGAACATCGAGTAAATGTGTCCAAGGCTACTCAGTTGGGATGGGTCAGAGCTAGAGTTGATAGCTTGGTAACGTAGTTCCAGAGGCTTTGTTCTTAAAAATGCTAGGCTAAAACAGTGAAACTGCTTTCTCAACTTTACTTATGCTTTCTTTATATAATGCAGATATAAATTCATGGAAAGATATGAGTGTGGGTGTTTCCTTTGTGCATGGAGTGATTTGTGATACATCTAGATACATATGTGTTTGTCGCATGTGTTATTGTACATATATGTGTAAGTTTGTGTTGTGTGTGTTCATGTGTGGAGGCATATATCTGTGTTATACATATGTATTTGTATATAGACTGTATGTTTGGCAGTGGGGGTTGTGGTGATGTGTGTGCATACATGCACATGAAAGGCTAAGCAATAAATCATTTTATTCTGACAGGGAAGCTTTTATTCCCAAGTAGGCCTGTTATGCCCTGATCCTTTTTTCATTAACACGGTCTTTTTCCATTTGGAGTAAAGTGCATATTATTTCAGGGAAGATAATCTCTCAGGTCTCTAACATTATACTAAGTTATTTTTATTGTACTATTTCTGAAATATTTACATGTTGAAAGCTCTTTTATAATATGAAGCTAAAATAAGTTTATAAATTAAATACAAAGAAAAAAATATCTAAAAGTAACAACATTAATGTATTATGATGGATGATGTTGTTTTGCCGAAACTAAATTCCTATAATATGAATGTGGCATTGATGTGCCATGGCACAGTTCATGCTTTTTAAATAGCAGCATATATAAAATCCCTCTGCCGTTTCCACTCTCCACAGTATCTTGTACTGTTTTTCCACTTGATGACCCTTAATGTAATTTGGCCTACATTTTGCATTAAAGCAACATTTATGTATTAAATCATTTTCTTCCTTTTTTTCCCTTTCTCATTAGCACACAATAATTAAAATAGCATTATATAAAAACTAATGCTGGCATTAAAAATTCTTGCCTTAACCAATTATAAGTAGATATGTTCTTACAATATATTGTATTTATTTATATCATCCAAGTGGAATATAAAATTAAAAAAAAAATTAGACTTCTTGAAACTCTGTCATAAGATTTTGTGACCCAATCAAGACTCCTTAGCATCTCTCACAAATAAGTTTCTCTCTTGATAGTACCACTATTCTGTAAACAACCTCAGATCCACTAGAATCCCAGGAAGGAGCATACGTTGGCCTTAAACGGTCCCCTGCTCATACCACCACTACCACCAACCTAAAGCAAGAAGTTTGACTTTTTTTTTTTTTTTTTTTAAAGTCAAAGATGAGGCCCTAGTTTTTGGCTTGTACATCAACAGGGATAGAGAGTAATAAACATTGAATTCTTCATATATACCAGATACCAAAATGAATGTTTTACACTTATTATTCCACTTAATCTTACACTACTTTAAGGTTGACTGTGTTCCCTCTCTCTTTTCTTTCTCTCTCTCTCTCTCTTTTTTTTTTAAGTTGAAGATCCTGACGACTTAGAGTGATTTCACCACTTGCCAATTTTGAATCTCATTCACTAGCTAAAAAAACACAAGAAGAGCAATAGTCATTTGGGGAATGAAGATGAATTTAATTTTGGATAGGTTGACTCTGAGTCATGCATTAAGAAAGACACAGAGATACACAACTCCAGGGAACACCATTCACAAAGGTCATGACTGGTGCACTCTGGAGTTTGGCTGTGTCATATACCTGCAAGTGAGTAAATTTAGTATGCAGCTGTACATGCAGGTCTGGAGCTCAGCATACAGCACTGGGCTGTAGATTTATATTTGGAACATGAGGTTATAGTCTCTGGAAGACAAAACACACTCAATAAATATTTATTGGATAGATGTCAAATTGATGATAATTGAAGCCTTGAGTATGAGTGAGATCATTCTAGAAGCATGCATAGTGAAGAGGGTTGTAATACATAAACATTTCAGGAATAGGCAATAGACGGAAATGCCGTGAAAGAGATTGTGAAAAGTTAACCAGAACAGTAAGAAGCAAATCTGTTGTGTGTTTCAGAAATTTAACGACGGGAAGTTCTCGTAGGAAGCCTCTGGTCACCAAGGTCAAATATTTCTAAAAGACAAGAAATCTGAAGATGGAGCCTGGAAACTGGACTTGGGATTCAGTGGTAAGGAGGTCCGAGAATAATCTTCAGCATGAAGAGGAGTCCAAGCTAAGGAAAGGTTGAGAGAATCTACACACTGGGGGCTTATTTGAATTTAGTATTTTTCACTTGTTTCAGATCATAAATGATTCTAGGGACATTTTACTACCTGGAAAGTCTCTGTCAAGTCAGCGCCTCTGGTATTCTGTCACAAGAGAAATTTGTCAGAGACAATCTCACTTTTTGAATGAGAACGAGAGGAGAAGTGAGTTGGGGCAAATCGGAGGGGGAGAAGAACCATAAGAGACTGTGGACTTTGAGAAAAAAAATGATGGGTTTGGAGGGGGGGAGATGGAGGGATGGGTGAGCCTGGTAGTGGGTATTAAGGAGGGCACATATTGCATGGAGCACTAGGTGTGGTATATCAGCAATGAATCTTGGAACACTGAAATAAATAAAATAAAATAAAATTTTAAAAAAAGTCTGTATTCACAACAATAAATAAAATAAAATAAATTTGGATGTAGTTTATAATTATATAATGGCCACACATTTTGAGAAAAAAAAGTGATATGAAAATCTCAGCCATTCAACTAATATGCCCTCACTGCCTTAAAAAGAGATGAAACTAAAAAATTCTATCCCAAGTATTTTGACTAGACTTATACCATTTTCTCTATACCATATTATCTTACTAGGTTCAAACATTTGTTGTGTTTAAGGTCTATTCAAGGTAACCTTAATTTTTCTGGAAATCATTCAAGAATATACAAGTTTTTAAAAAGTGATTAAATATACTCAGAAGTGCAAAATGAAGGGAAAACACATATTTTTGAGAGCCACATGCAAATACAACACTTTTAAGCCATAAAAGACTTGCTCAGATATATTTTTCCTTTTCCAGCTAGTTGTTAGCAAGAATTAGAGTCTTACAAGTCCTTTGTTCACACAATAAACAAATGATTAAGAATTCATTTTCATAATCAAATAAATTTTAAATTGATAAAAAGATGCAAAATATTTGGATGGTTTTACTAGTTACTGACATAGCAAGTTATCACCTTACCCATCTTCCCATTTGAGACAGAGACAGCATAACTGGGAGAACTAAGAACTTTGCACAAACAGACCCAGATATGACCAAGGCCTCAACCCTGAAGCTGAAGTATGATCTCCAGACTGAATGAACTCTACCTTGGTCCCTGGATTACCATCAGCCTCAATTTTAATCTACTAACTCAGGGCAGTAAATAAACTAACTCTTCCCAACTGGACATAGAAAGCCTAGTGACTGTAGCTTCTTTCCAGAATTTTACTAGAAATGATATCTGGCAGCCATGTAGGCTTTCTAAATTTTCATCACCTTTTCCTTCTGTTATCTCCCCTTCTCACAATGTAACAAAATGAATGGAAGAGACGTTTTCTTTTTTTCCTCTGGGATAGATGAAGAGATGAGATGTTAAGAGATACATTCAAAGTTATAAAATTAATGAGTGGTAAAACCAAGCTTATAACCCATTTCTCCTAACCCTCTGAAGTGGATTAGGCAGCTACTCATTGTAAGGAAATCTGTGTAAGGGAGTAGAATTCTCTGTGCTCATTTTCAGATTTCTGAAGAATTAAGACAGAAAGCTTTTTTTCTCTTATGAGAAGATAAAAGGTGAATATAAGTTCTTTGCAACTTCTGTCATTGAGAGGTACAGTCTAAATTTTTTTCCTTGTGAATTTGGGGTGCCCTTGGTAACTTGCTTGAAAAACAGAATGTGGTAAAATTCTGGACTTCTGAGAGTAGTCATTAAAACCGGTGCAGCTTCTATCTATAGCTCTTGGAAGGCTCACCATGCGAGAAGCCAGTTATATCATAAGAAGTTCTGAGAACATCATTCTTTAGGGAAGCCCAAGTTAGATGTGCGAAAAGGCTGCATAAAGAAAGAAGGATACCAGCTTGCCCTGACTGTCTCAGACACACCAACCCAGGGATCAGAGTTTTGAATTAATATCCACTCTTGGACATTTTGGCCCCAGGAGACACAATATGGAGAAGAATTGAAACATGCATCTGATAAAACAGAGGTTTTTAACATATGGCCTTCATTGATCTGTCCAGGTAAATCCACTTGAACCAGACTCAAGGACTCCCAGTCATCAGGAAGCAGGGATGAGACCTTCCTCTTCTAACCCATCTAAATTGTGAGCATAATAAAATGGATTTATTACACTACTAAAGTTTTTTTTTTTTTTTTTTTTTTTTATACAGCAACAGATGAACAGAACATCTTAGGTAGAGCTTTTGATATGACTTCATGATTGAGTATCCTTCAAAACAGAATTATTAGTCATGGAAACAACACAGGAAAATCCAGTTATCCAGAACTCTTGGGGAGCAAGTTTGTTGTGGATGATGGAATGATTGCACTTCAAAAGATGGAGGTGATCAATCTTTCAAATCCTTGTGACATTGTATTTTAACTGTTTAATATGAATAGTTATACATACAATTGCTTATACATTAAAAAACTACATAGTGAACACATATTATGTGCCAGACTCTGTACTCAGCATTGGTAAGAGTCATGTACTAACCAGACATAGCCCTTGCTTCCACAAAATTTACAGATTAGTGGGGGAGGCAGAGATACTAAACTATATACCCCTAATTAAAAAGAAAGTGAACCCTAGTGCTAGGTTTCTGATCCAGATCTGCCTGACTCCTAAGTTCATTGGAAGACATTTTGCAAGATGGTATAGCTAAGGCCAATGACCCAGTCTCATGCTTCTCTTTTATCCCTTCTTTTAACACCATTTTAAGTATTGTCCCCTTGAAAAATAGTTGTACCGAAAAATTACATATTTATATATGCCTTCAACCTTCTAAATAAACTGAGTTACATTGAAGGAATGAATTTTACTTGTGTTTCTGCATGGTCATAGCTAGGATTTAATCAGCAAATCCAAGTGAAACAAACTGTTTGCAGTCATTTAAGATGGCAACAGTGATAATAATAACGATTGCTTATACTTTTCTGGTGCCTTTCATCTGAAGACTGCAAAAGGCTTTATAGACATTAATTAAGCCTTACAGGATTTCAATGAAGTCATGAAGCAGTTTAATCACTGTAATATATTGAGATTTTAAATAAAGCAAAGCAACTTCAGAATCACATTTTCTTTTCAGAATCACTTTTCTTTGCTCTTGGTAAATGGACCCAGGAATTTAGAAATGAGTTTTGTATTCTTATATTTGTTTCCCAGGATTTTAAGAAATTATGAGACTATAATGTATTCCTTTTTCATACTGGAAGATACAGAATAGTAGTGTTGTATATCTCAAGGGAATTAACTCATCACCAACACACATTTCATGCTTAGTAAGTACTGGGCACTGTGCTATTTGCTCAAGAAAACAGAGAATATAATACCTGTCCTCAAAGAGCTCCCAGCTCAGCAGGAAAATATACAAATAAAATACAAAGTGATTACAGCTGTAATAAAGCTATGTGTAAAATATAACCCAGCATGTAAGAGTGTATCTAACTCTGAAAAATAATAGCTAATACTATACAGAGCTTATTTTCTACCCTTCCAGGACTTTACATGTAGTAACTGCTTATTTTTCACAATAGTCTTGATATGGAGACATCATTATTTTCCCAATTTTACAAACAGAAGACTGAGGCATAGAAAGATCGAATAACTTGTCCAAGATCACCTAGCTAGGATGTGGATTAGAAAGCTCAGTGATATTAAATAATTGCTAGAGTCAGAGTTCAAGGAAAAAAAAACAACAACTAAAGTGAAAAGTTATATTTTTTATAGAGAGAAAGCGGCAAAATGAGAGAGAGAGAGGTAGGGAGGGAGAGGAAGACAGAGAAAGAGAAAGAGCTACTGGCGTAAATCTCAGAGTATAATCACATGAGAGGCTGAAGTGATGTGGAAGATATTTTTGGTGAAGGACTTAGAAGATGTGAGAGATCAGAATGTTGGTTAAGTCAGTTCTTTCATGTTGAGGGTTAAGAATGAGTACAGTGATAGTAAAAAAGAATGTTCATCTCTAAATGGGAAGGAAGGACTAAAATGATAAATGACAACACCGAAAAGCAGAAGTAGGCGATGATGTCTGATAATATGAACATTAAAGAAGTTAGGGTCTTTTTTAAAAGATTTATTTATTTATTTATCTGAGGGAGAGATAATGAGCAGGAGGGCAGAGGGAGAGAGAATCTGAATCAGACTCAATACTGAGCCCAGAGCCCTATGTGGGGCTCGATCTTAGGATCCTGAGATCAGACCTGAGCCAAAACCGAGAGGTGCTGCTTAACCAACTGTGCCACCTAGGCACCCCAAGAGGTTGCAGTCTTTGAAGGATGAAAAGGGTTTGAAAGAAGCACTAGAGTGTTAGCAGGGAGCAGACATCATTTAAATGTCATAAGGTATGTAGAATTGGAAGAAATCCAGTCTGTGGCTGAGAGAAGTGAGGAACCAGAGTTTTTAGCGAGCATCTTTCAGTTAGAGGAAAAAAAGTAAAAGACCATTCAGAGAAAGAAAAAAAAGAAAGACAAGAAGAAAGAAGGAACATATACTTGAATCCTCTTAAAACCTCAGTAAGAAATGAATACTGGAACACCGAACTGTCAAGGTTTCTATGGATCGGGAATTCGGAAAAGGTTCAGCTGGCAATTCTGGCTCCGGTCACTCAGGTGGTTGCTCTCAGAAGTGGGTGTTAGGACAATGGAGCTGAAGAAGCCAGAATCTGCATGGGCATCTCTCTTCAGGCAGTTTCACTATCGCTGCATTAAAGTTAGTCTCTTCTTATAGGCTACTTTGAGCTTCCTCACAGCATGGTGATTTAAAGCCTGACTGCTAATACGGTTTTTCAGGGCTTCAGAGGTACGTTCCCCAAGAGAACCTAGCAAAATGTATGCTGCCTTTGTAGCTTAGCCTTAGAAGTCATGTAGCATCATTTTTGTCGAGTCACGAGCCCATT
Organism: Neogale vison; assembly: GCF_020171115.1. Lineage (NCBI taxonomy): Eukaryota > Metazoa > Chordata > Mammalia > Carnivora > Mustelidae > Neogale > Neogale vison. The sequence goes on from NC_058101.1 coordinate 50,033,857, forward strand.
CAGATTCAAGGAGAGGGAACTGAGACTCCACCTCTTAATGGGAGGAGTGTCAAAACCTGAAAGAAGAGCATGTGTGTTGGGAGATATTGTTGGAAAATACAATCTGTCACTTTTGGAAAATACAATCTGCCTTAAGTATGGACCCAAAACAGACTAAACTCAGTAAAAGAAGTCTAGTGATGTCTTGAAGTCCTCATAATGACTGCCTGCTCTCCTACCTCTCTATCCCCCAGGCTTATGCCCTAGAGCAGGCAGGATAAATCCTAGTGCAACTCACTACTTGATATTTTTAATACACACCACAGAACAGGAGTGATGTCTTGAAGGAAGTAAAATCAATTCCAATACATGAATTACTTCTTTTCATAATGGTTTTATGAATATGAGGAATATTATTTTATAGGGCTATTTTTGAACACCTCAATCACAAAAGAAATTAGTTCATTCGAGGAAATGATAGAAGACCTTTGTGGTTTTGACATAGGACATTTCATGATGCGAAGCATATTTATTGTGCATCCACAATGTGCCAAGCGCTATTCTTGGTGATGAGAATGCAGCAAACAACACAAAAAAAACAAACAAAAAAAATCCTTGTCACCATAAAGGTAACCTGAATACACTGCTCACTCAGGGAAAGGACACTACCTAGTAAATGCATATGTATTCAATGCCTTCTCCCACGGCTACATAAGCCCCCGAGGGCAGGCGCTGCATCATTTTTACTACCATCCTCAGCCTAGCATGGTGCCTGGAGGAGAGCAATATTTAATAAACATATCTTGAATTAATGTGCAGATTTGAAGGATTCAGGCCAGTTGTTTAAGGAAAAGGGATTCCTGGAGGAAGTAGTCAGCATGCCCTCTTCTTTAAGGATTAGCACTAGACTACCTTGAGGAGATGGCGAAACTCTATCCTTAGGAATAAAGGCTGAACAAAATGTGGGGTAGGAGTGAGGACTGGCTCTCTGTTACATTCTCAGTGATAGAAGAATAAAGAAATCTGTATGATTTCTTAAGCCTTGTAATTACAAGGCTCTTTCTTGTGTTTGTTATTGTTGCTTTTCTCTGTTTCCCTGTGGTGATTAATAGTAATTTAAAAAAATGTCCTGTGTACTTGTCTTTGGGGAATGGAAGGAAGGAGGAAGCTGAGGAGACTTGCTTTCTGCAGGGAGCCTGGAGGGGAGATGATCCTCCAAGCACAGAGCTGACATTGGCTGCTTTAGAGAGCCGGGAGTAGGTGAAGTTCCTGGAGCCTGCTCTAAGGAAAGACAGGACAGCAGCAGGCCTGGGAAACAGAGGGTCCTGAAACTCAAGGCTACAAAGACCTTTGTGGTTACTTGACCAATCCATGCCCCGATTTTCCTAGCAAAGAATTAAAAACAAATTCGTGCTTTTCTCACACTTTTACTTTTGTGTTCCCTCTGTCAGTTAAATATGCCATCCACACTGGAAACCTTTCTGATGCTCTGCCCTGATTTTCTCATCCTTCATTTATAATCACTCACCTAGTCCCGTCATTTCTGCCTACTGATGTCTTTCAAATCTGCCCCCTTATATTTATATCTATCTTTACTGACTTTGTCTGTGCTCAGACCTGGATCACCATAGCTGCCCCATAATTGGTTTCCAACAAGAGAACTCTTTATACAATTCTACACTAACTTTTTCTTAAAAGCTAATTTGATTGTGTCCTTCTCTGCTTACCTCTCTGCTGTGAAGGCCTGCTTCCCCCAAGACAAAGCCCCAAACCTTAGCATGAGGTCTCTGCTCTCCATACAACTTTTTGATTCAATTTTTGTGCCTCTTCCCCCAAACACATGTGGGTTTGTTCACTAGAGCCCAAGTATGTCCAAGTATGCCATATTATTCCAAATGATTATCACATACACATTTGCATATAATACTTACTTTGGTGAATATGTACTTCTTCTTCTCTCCAATAGCTAGGTGAAATATCACTTCCACTCAGTGAAGCCTTTACTCCGTCTGCCCCTCACCCTGCAGGTAACCATAGGCTCCCATAATCTGTGTACATGTTCTTGTTCTGGATGAATTTCCTCACTAGATTGTGACTTTCTTGAGAGGATTTTGTCTTAACACAGTGTCACAAATGCCAAGCACAACACATACTGTAAAATTGGTAAATAACGCAAATGAAGTGAATGAAGGAATGAATGTGAGAAGGCTTGGGTATTTTTGGCTGAAAAATTAGAAGCATAAGTCCAGGTATATGGAGCAGAGACCAATCTGTCACATGTCACTGATCATACCTAGATAGAAAGCCGCCTTCTATTGCCTAGGAGTATAAGGACATTAAACCAGAAATGCCAGTATAGCTGTTCAGTCTCTGGATAGCTAGAAAGACTCAACTCCACAAAGAATATGCAATTCTGTCCTTAGATGAAAGGAAAACACCAGCTTTGAAAAAGTATTTTCATAAGAGAGTATGAATTGGGTGTTCACTTTTTTGTGAAGAGGGTGTTCACTTTTTTGTGTGACAAAGTGTCTACTTCCAGGTGTCCTGTGTGTGGCCAGCTCATCTCATCTAGAAACAATGACTTTAGCCAGGGTAGTGCATTCCAAAAAGATGAATAATTTTTTCTTATATATTAATGCAAGAACAGAGATCTACTAATGATCATTAAATAGCCAACATCTTAGTCTGCTTAGGTTACTGTGACAAAATACCGTAGAGGAGGTTGCTTAAACAATAGATAAGGGTTTCTTACAATTAAGTGCTGGGAATTTCATGATTGAGATGTCTTCAGATTAAGTGTCTGGTGAGCGCCTGTTTCCTGGCTTATAGACAGCTTCCTTCATTTTGAGAGTCATAGCCAAGGGGCATAGGCTCAGTAAAAGACAGAGATCCAAGCAAAGAATTATAGAATGCTTCCCCTTCCCCCTCATCTTACTACCACATCAGCCAGCCTTCTGTATGACAATGTATTTCAACTAAAAGAACTGGAAGCCTCAGATCCTATTTAAGAAGGAGCCTCTGGGAAACCCAATGAATATCAGAGAAGATTAAAAATAAGGACAGTAAAAAAAAAAAAAAACAAGGATGTAAAAAAAAAAGGAAGGAAGAAAGGAAAGAAAGAAAGAGAAAGAAAGTCAGATTCTGACAACTTTTGCAAACAATAAATATAGGCTAATGCGTACATGAATAAGCATAAGCCTCTCACACTGAAGACCTATTTACTCAGTTCCTTTTATGTAATTTATCACTTCTGGCTTTCAACAAAACATCACAATAAATAATAAATAAATAAATATTTAAAGAAAACTACACCTATGTATATCATATTCAAACTGAAAAAAAAATCAAAGACAAGAAAAATCTTGAAAGGAGGCAGAGGGAAAAAAGAAATAATACAACATGAAAGTCTGTACAAAAAAACCTATAGGCTCAATAAGCAAAGACTCGTGATCTTGGAATCATAAAAATGAGTGCTAAATATATTAAATATATATCAAAATACACAGTGCTAAATATAATTTCATGTTAAGTGATATGTATTTCAAGAGATAAAATAGAATTAAAATGATAAAGCAGACTTTGGAAAATAAGCTGATATAATTCTATGAATAAGACAAAAAGAACCCTCTAAAAAAAAAGAAAAGAAAAATAACTCTCTCATAATATGGTTCTTCAGAGATGCAGAACCAATAGGATGGGTGTAAATATCTGTCTATCTATCTATCATCTGTCCATCTATTTATCATCTATCATCTATCTAAAAATAATTTATTTGAAAGAATTGGCTCACACAATTATGGAGATGGGCAACTTCAAAATCTTCAGAATGAGCCAGGAGGCTGGAGACAGGGGAAGAACTGAGGTTGTAGTTCAAGTCCTAAGGCGATCTGCTAGTGGAATTCCTTCTTGCCTGGAGAAATTCAGTCTTCTATTCAGGTCTTCAACTGATTAGAAGAGATCCATCCACATTATGGAGGGCTATCTGCTCTAATCAAAGCCCATCTATTTAAATATCAATCTCATTAAAAAAAAAAGAAAGAAAGAAAGAAAGAAAGAAAAAAAAAAAGAAAAGAAAAGAAAGAAAAAAAAAAGCTTTCACAGAAATATCCAGAAGAGTGTTTGACTAAATAACTGGGTATTTAGTCAACTAGACACACAAAATTAACCATCACAAACTGTATGAATGCAGTAGATGGTATAACTAGCTGCCTTCTTCAGTCTTCCTAACATTAACACCATTTGTCATAGGCCTTAGCAATTTCTTCACTTGGGCTATAGTATATAATTTCTTGTATCTTAACTTTGACATCAACCATGGTACTCAGCATAGCTAATATTCTAAGGTGGGAGTAAGGACTGCCAGTTCTGAAATCAGGCCTTATGAGGTTTTTGTGTTTCCACTAGTCCTCTTATATTGCTGACATCATAGTAAAGGAAAAAAATGTCAGGATAAAATACTACATGGAGTAAAGTCATCCCAGATGAACTCCCTTAGCCAAACTAAGTCTGGGTTACCAACAACCAGCTGATCTACTTGTATCTGGAATCAGTAGTTTTGAGCTAAGCTCAGGCCACATCAGCCAATTTTAAATAATTCATAGACTTGTGGGTGACAATAAATGGCCGTGGGTTTAAGCTACTTAGTTTGGGGTTGCTTTTATGTAGCAATAGTTAATGAATGCAATGAGTTAGATAGTAATTTAAGCATAGTTAAAAAGAGAATTAGTGAATTAGATGATAAACTGGCCTAAAATACTTAAAATGTAGTACAGACGGAGAACAAAAATATAAAAGGATGGTTAGACCTATGAATGATAGAATGAAATAGTCTATAAATGACAACTTGAATTTACAGGCAAATTTTATAAAGGAAGTAGTATCTACAATATGTAAAATACTCCTAAAAATCAAGACAAAAAAAGAAAAAAAAATCCAGAAGATAAAAATGATCAAAAAGCATAAGCAGGGATTCCATAGAAAATTTCAAGTGGCCAGTAAATACATAAATTTCTCCACTCATCATCAGGAAATTACAAATTACGGGAGTGGTGATGTATAAAGAGCTGGAATTGGCCTGAGCTATTTTACTAAAATCAAAATGTACCAGGACAACATTGGTTCCAGATAAAATATGTTGATTAATAGGGGGTTCTGTGAATCTTCATATGTAATCTAACACTAATTGTTAGTGGTAGTAAATGTTTAACCCACAAAATCAACAACAAAAAAAATACAAATCTGGAAACATAAGTAATTTTTAAAAAAGATTTTATTTACTTATTTGACAGACAGAGATTACAAGTAGGCAGAGAGGCAGGCAGTGGCGGGGGGTTGGGGGGAAACAGGCTCTCTGCTGAGCAGAGAGCTTGATGCCTGGCTCGATTGCAGGACCCGAGAACGTGATCTGAGCCAAAGGCAGAGGCTTAACCCACTGAGCCACCCAGGTGCCCCTGGAAACATAAGTATTGATAGAAATCTAGAACATAGATTTTTATATACTGCTGGTTGCATTATGCATTGATACAACCGATTTTGGAATGCCAAGTCATTTGGCATTACCTGGCAAAGTTGAAGATGAGAATATATATCTTAAGATCCTAAACTATTTCTTTATAATACATACTTTTGAAAATCCCATGCACATGGACAACAAGAGAATTGTATAAGAATTTTTATGATAGTGCTTGGATCCAATTAAAATATCTATCAATGGAAGAATTAATATGTATAATTTTATGGCTGAGTATTATTCCATTGTATATATTTATATACAATTTAGCCATTCTGACAGGTGTGTGGTGATATCTCATTATAGTTTTAATTTGTACTTTCCTGATGATGGGTGATTTTGAGCATCTTTTCATGACTGTTAACCATCTGTATGTCTTCTTTGAAAATCTGTCTATTCATATCTTCTGCTCATTCTTAACTGACTTATTTCTTGGGTGTTGAGTTTGAAAAGTTATTTTGTAGATTTTAGGTACCAACTCTTTGTCAGATGTGTCATTTGCAAACATCTCCCTTTCTGAATGTTGCCTTTTGTTTTGTTGATTGTTTCCTTTGATCTGCAGAAGCTTTTACCTTGATGAAGTCCCTTGGCCTTTATTGATACAAGAATAATAATGAACAGAAACCAGTCACATAAGATGTATACCATGAAACTATTTATATAAATTTCAAAAATATATAAAACTAAGAATATATATTTTAAAATATATAGACACATTTTTAAAACTTTAAAGAAAAATAAGACAATGTTATACAGTAATTCAGAATAGATTATGGTTACCTCTGCTACTATTATAATGAGAAATGGGTTTTGATATGAATGAATTTGGTATTGATTTGTTAATGTTCTATTTCAGGACTATTTGGTATATTATTCTACATATCTGAGGAATAATTTAAGGTGACTTGTCTTGACCAATGTCATCTATACAAAGTTAAAGATATTAGGAGCAAGAGAGGTAAGTAGACTACCCTGCCATATAGCTTACTAAAGAGGTGAGTACAGGCCACCTGACTCATTCATGCCACTTTCCACCTAGCCAAGGAGCTTACATAGTGTGGGGTAAGTAAAAGTATAACTTGGCATTTTGAACCCATCATGATACACCCATAAGGTATGATAAAGTGAGAAGGATCCACAAAAGTAACACGTTTGATCAAAAACTTAAGTGTGTTTTTCAGAGAAGAGGTTTAGTACCCTTTCCCTAGGTCATATAACAGAGCATCTAAATAGAGCATCTTTATTAGACAAAATCCCAGCCATCAGGAAGAACAACAGTGGACTCTGCTAGGGTCTTTATCCAAACACGGGGATATTATTGGAATTCTCTGAAATGTCATTAAGTAACATGGGGGGATGCTTATAATGAGATATGGGAAATCTGGAATACTGCAATTTGCCTTTCTTCATTATGCTCAATGACTAAGAAATTTTAAGCAGTTTTTTGTCAGCCTATTAAGCTCAATAGTAGAAATATTTTTCAGTTTTCTTAATATATCTTCAGACTTGAAGAAATGTGATGTCACGAATGACTAAACAGACATTAGTACTTGGGATTATTTTATATAGTGATATTTATGTTGGAATTTAATAGGTACAAGACATTAGGATTTAGGAAGAGATTAAAAGGAAGTGGGTAAAATATTTGAAAAATACATTTGGAGGAGGTATGACTAAGGTGAGGGGTTCTCACACTTTTTTCAGAAACAGGGAAAGTTTTAAAGGATTTTTGTTTGTTTGTTTAAGTTTTTGTTTGTTTGTTTTCTCCAAAAGTTGAGAAGATGTATTGAATCTTACCCATTTTGAAGACAAAGAGGAGAGATGAGTACTTCTACACAATGGAGCTTATACGTGATTCTTTGACAAGATGTATCAGAATAACTTTTTTTAAATGGAGATTTATAAAAACTTCCAGAGAGCATCATTTATTTGGGCTGAAGGTTGGGCTCAGAAATGTACATTACTTTAAAAAAATGATTTTGATAGAAAGTCGATCCTAAGAATTATTCTTAGGTAATTTTAAAATCATGAAAATACTAAATAACCAGGAATGGAGTGAAATTCTGTACTTTATATCCTGGTATAGAAATGGGATTACTCTACCTGCAGGAGGAATAAAAGAGACTACATACCCTCAGGTTCTCTGATTCAGAATTGCAAGAGTGAAAACTAGAAATTTATGTGAAGAACACTGTCCTTAGTGTCTACCTCTTCTCTAAATGTACAGCTAACATGATGCTAACATGATACAAAGCTCCCAGGCTCGCTGGTCAATACCCAAGTTTGGAAGAAAGCAGAAACCACAATTAGTGAAGTCAACTGGTATTTTTCAGCACTTCTAATGATAGGTCATATTTCTGAAGACTTTAAAGATTTATAGCACTTACTGTACACCTGGTGCATTCCAGATGAGCAAACTTTGCGTACTCAGAAGTGAGCGGGAAGATGTGCTGCATTGAATTTTATTGATTTTCCTCTTTGCTTATATAGTTTTATGATGTTCCATTTTCTCTTTTTCTTGGTTTGGAAATTGTGGCCTCAGTTATTTATTTTCTTCCTTCATTTTTGCATTTAAAATGTATATGTAACACTGCATCAATTTTCATGGCCATAGGTGAGAGGTCTGGGTGACTTCTCTGGACAAGGAAAGATGGTCTAATGATAGAGGAGTTAATTCTTTTACCTTTTAAATCTCCCCCTCAGGTTTGCTTTCATTTTCACTTTCTCACATTTTTGGAATGCATTTATAATTTGCTTTCTCATCTCGTCACTTTCTGCTTTTTAGCACTGAGGTATCACTTTCAGAGATTATATATTGATAGCTCTGAATTTTTTTTTCCATTTGTATTCCACACCACGCATTTTGGTTGTGAACAGCTTCCTTCTGTAACTTCTTGGTATAATTCATCTAGGAATAAGAGTAAATGCTAAATTATTACAGAAGTAAGGATTTGTTTATGGAAGTTTGGTAATTGATGAGGATCAACTTTGCTAATAAATTTGCTTTTCCTCTGGTTCACATTATGGTTTTAACTAGAATAATATGCCTTTTATATTATAAAGTAATTTTCCCTCAATAATCTCAAAGTTTGGGATATGCTGGTCAATTATGTATTGACATAATGTTTGGGCTTATGACCCATGGTGCACAGTTCAACCTCTAATCTTGGTAGTTCTTTTTAATATCTGATGAAATAGTATGCTAGATTAGAAAATGACAGTATATTGGTCATCGTTGGCTCCAAGGATAGAATCAAAGTAGCATACTCTCCTTGTTAAAAAAATGATTTGGGGGCCTGGGTGGCTCAGTGGGTTAAAGCCTCTGCTTTCGGTTCAGGTCATGATCCCAGGGTCCTGGGATCAAGCCCTACATCAGGCTTTCTGCTCCGTGGGGAACCTGCTTCCTCTTCTCTCTCTGCCTGCCTCTCTGCCTACTTGTGATCTCTGTCTGTCAAATAAAAATAAATAAATAAAATGAAATAAAAAAATAAAAAAATGATTTAAACACACAAAAAGAAGCCAAAAAAAGAGGTTCTTCTTGTCAACTCTTAATTATATGAGCTCCTATTGAAGGCACTCATTATTACATCAGTATTCCCATATTTCAGACATCCCCAGAACATTGCCACACACTTTCTTTCATTACATACCACCTATAGTATTATAATTAGTTTTAGCTTCATATTATCGCCATTTTTAAGGTAAAAAATGGGTGTATTTTGAGAATTTCACATAATTCAACCTACTAATTAATATTTTGTATTGATTCACTTTTTAACTCACACACTATCTTTAAAAGTAAAAAGAAAAAAAAATCACTGCCCCAGAAGGAAAACTTGTACTGTTTGTGATAAATAGAATATAAAATAATGAACAAATGCAATAAAAACAAAACAACAGAAAAGGGCAATGTCATTAAATTCTAGCTAGATGCTATAGCCTGCCAAGTGCTCAGAGCTGGAAATCTGCACTTTCTTTGTTCAGAGGAGGGATTAGCAAGTAAAAAGATGTTTTAAAACTAGCAAAAATCAAACTAAGATGTTTTTCTTGAGATAGTATTGAAAGAAATTTTTAAAAAGGAATAGCTCTTTCCACCTGTGATTTAATATTGTTAATTCCATACTTTGGAACCACATGTCCTACCTTTTGGAAAATACCACATTAAATCACTTACTTTGCTTACTTTTCTCTTTTGTGTTTGGAGAGCACTTTTAAACATGCATGAAGTGACACAGTTATTCATGTGCCAACATCTAGGGCTGAGTTAATTTCATAAATGATGTCAAATGATGCATCTGATATCTTGCAGAGTCTACAATTTTCTTAACATCATTTATCATAACATATGGTTTAATTTAATAGAATTTTATTTATATTCTGTTTCTCTCTTCTAACCTCTATGAATTCAGGATCTTCTTTTCTTCCTGGGCTAGTGCTAAGAAATGAATAAATTAGGTAAAAGTAGACATTTGAGTCAATGAGTACAACAAAAGATGTGGGGGTGATATTTATAAAGGAAACACTATTTCACTCCATTATAATTTATTTTATTTTATTTTTGTTTTATTTTTTAAGGATTTTAATTACTTATTTGACAGAGGGAGAGGGTGCAAGAGAGCATGAGTGGAGGAGAAGGGCAGAGGGAGAGGGAGAAGCAGACTTCCATTGAACAGGGAATCTGGCCAGAATACCAAGATCATGACTGAGCTGAGGGCAGAGAACTGAGTCACCAAGGTGTCCCACCATTATAATTTCTTTATTACTCAGCTTCTGAACTATTAAACTGGTATGCCACCACTTGAAGGAGATGCACTAATTGCTCAGTTAACCCCCTCAATTAATTACTGACTTCTGGAAATGGGATACTTTGATTCCTGGAGGTATGTTTTAGTGTGGTAGTAAAAATGCAAAGCCAAGGGATTATATGAAAGCCTCTTTCTCATCACTGATATTTCTATAGAGAGTATTTAAAACATACACACATGCACACATGAATTTATGTACAAGCATCAATATTTTTGCAAGTAGTACAAAATTATATGAATTTGAAAATAAAAGTGATACTTCATACAAAAGTTTTAAGCATTCTCCTTCCATAAATGAGGGGAAATTGTTCTGAATCAACTCTCCTGATGAAAACAACAATAAAAATGGGAAAATTCCATATAAAAAATGACTTTGAAAGTACTAGCAAGCTTATCAAGACAGTGAGAACTTTCAGGACAAAGATTTTGAAAGTAAGGAAGATCCACAGAGGTAAATCCATAATTTGAAACATTTTTCTCCTTGACTTATTGCCAATTCTGAAAGTCAAAATGACTGAAGGCTGAGAAGGCTGCTTAATCCTATCAGTTATGCAAAACATAAATAGAATAATCATTAAGACTGGAGTCAGATTTCTAACCACTCAATTTAACTAACTGAGTTAAAGCAATTTCCCCTTAAAATAACAGCTAAGCAGGAGAAAATATAAATATATAAGGAGGAATATAATCTCATCCAAAATATCATTTTTACTATAACTTTTGTATGCAATATCTGATGTAACCTGTTATATAGAAGGACAATAATTCACTGAAAATTGAAGAGAATAAATGGAGATAGAAATAATAAATCCTTGAGAGATGTACAAATAGAAGTTATGAGACACAGGCTTCAAAATACCTATGACTACTAGTTTTAAGAAAACACATGACAAAATAGGGAACTGTCAGGCAAAATAAAAGTGTTATACAAAAATAAAATAAAGAATAAAATAAAAAATACAGAACTGAAAATAGAAAGATTGAAATTAAGAGCTCAGCAGATGTTTGAGAAGATAAAGACAACTGAAGAAAGAGTCAGTGAACTGGAAGACAAATCAAAAGAAAATATATAAACAGAAACAAGTATGACAAGACAATGGATGGAAAACAGGAGAAACGTTAGAGACGAGTATGATTCAATGAAAAATTGTAATATCATATATGTAATTAGAATATCAAGGGATGCCTGAGAGGGTCAGCCTGTTAACCATCTGTTTTTGGCTCAGGTCATGATCTCAGGGTCCTGGGATTGAGCCCTGCATCGGGCTCTCTGTTCAGGGGGGAGCCTGCTTCTTCTTCTCCCTCTGCCACTTGTGCTATCTTGCTCGCTCACTTGCTCGTTCTCTTTCTCAAATGAATAAATAAAATATTTTTAAAAAGAGAGTATCAGAAGGACAGGATGATGAGGTTTAAGTAGTAACAATATTTGAAGACAAGAATCTTACAAAAGGTATCACCAACAGATGGAAAAAAAACTACAAACCATAAATAGAATGAATGCCAAAAAGCAAATAACACACACACACACACACACACACACACACTTAAGCATATCATAGTAAAATTGTTGAAAACTAAAGTCATAATTATAAAAGAAGCTGGGGGAGAAGGGAATAACTGCACACCTAAAATTCAATATTCAGATATCGGTGTTTAAATTAAGGTATTTTCTGACAAAGGAAAACCAAAAGAATGGCTGCCATCATCATCTAATAAAGGAAATACTGATAGTTAAACAGGAAATAATTATCCCAAGGACAAATAAAAATGAACAAAATGCCTATAAATATTTATAAATACACATGGACATTAACTATTTAAAACAAGAATAAATATTGTTGGCTTATACACATAGAATTAAAATATATGACAACTTGAGTCCATAAATCAGTCCATATACATATAAAAGTGTATCCTTGTGTATATATACTTATTTTATATATATATATATACACACACACACGTATATGTGTGAATTAATTCATTCTCCAGTGAATTAAACAGTCAGAATTAGAAAAATAAAAATATTCCCCAAAAAAGAAGAGAGAGAGAGAGAGATCAAATTTGGGACAAACAAAAAAACAAGTAGGAATATGTTAAATTTGTGTGGTGACAGTAACTACATTTACCATGGTGACCATTTATTTCATAATGTATATAATTGTTGCACACCTGAAACTAATGTAATATTATATGTCACCTACACTTCAAACTGAAAACAAGACTGTAATAAGAGCATTATCAAGTACAGTTTTTGGATGAAAAATCCAAGGTTTAGTTTAACGGAATTGAATTACTTAGGATAATGCTGCAAGGGGCAAGATTAACACTAGAACACAGGCTGAATTATTACAGATTTCATGACCATGCATCAGCTCTTATATGCCTAAAAATAGGCTAGTAAAATTTTAAATTCACTTCTAATTTTTAAAACTAAAAAATCCAATTAAACAAAATGTAGAAATATTAAACAATACATAAATAGTGTACCATAAATTAAAAAAAAAGTCTAAAAGGCAAATCTGTAGAAATACTCATATCCAACTCAATAGAGGGAAATTTTGTTATGATCCTACCCACACACACCACCATGTCAAACATTATACTAAGAGTGCGTTCCAGTGTAATTCAGCTCAAACATGATGTTTGTTATAAATTCTAAATACTTAAGCAAAATGTCATTATTTGTAGACATTACGATTTTATACCTCCAAAATAAAAGGAAATAAAATTAGAAATTATTTGAATTAATAAGTGTATTCATGATATGAATAATTACAGGATATTAGAAAGGACAAGGGCTTTCATATATTCTAGTTTTAGCCAGGTAGTAATATACTGAAGACAAAATATTCTAGTCAAATAATGACTTTTCCAACTACATGGGTAAGCAATAAATTATTAATTATTAAATTCTAATATGTTAAACATATCAGAAAGAGACAAATACAGTCACTAACTTAATATATGATAAAATGTGAAACTGACAGTGAATGATGCTGAATAACTGCGTGGTTCCTTGGAATAAAGTTTATCCCTAACCTACACTTTGTTACCAAAAAAAGAGTAGTAATATGAAAAATTTCAATGTAAAGTATTCAACTACAAAAGTTATTTTTCTGTTAAAAAGTACTTTATAATTTTGGAACATAAAATATAACAATTATGACAGAAATAATCATTCAAATTAAAGTAAAAGGCAAAAATAATTTGAACTGATTATAAAAGTTAAATATCTATTTTTTGATATTCACATCAAAGTCAAAGTAAAAAGATAAGTTTTCACTTTGCAAATCTTTATCCATTCAAAACATTTAATTATTTATATTTATATATTATGAAAAATACATAGCCATACTCAAAAATTCAATAGCCCTGCAATGGAGGTCTGTAGTGATAAAGAAGGACTGAAAGTTTAAGCATGCTGGCCTTAGGGTACAAGAGAATGCTAAATGGCAGAAATGTGGACTTTTTTTTGTGTTTGAGTACTATACAAAGTCACACTGCTTGAAACTGGTGGCACCTGGGTCAGAGTGAAATCTTATGTGTAATTTAAGAAACAAAACAAATGAGCAAAGGCAGAAAAGAAAGAGAGGTAAACCAAGAAATAGACTCTTAACTATGGAGAATGAACTGATGGTTACCAGAGGAGAGGTGGGTGGGAGAAAGGTTAAAAAGGTGATAGGGATCAAGGAGTGAACCTGTGATGAGCACTGAATGTTCCATGGAAGTATTAAATCACTGTATTGCACAATTAAAATTAATATTATACTGTTTATTAACTAATGGGAATTTAAATAAAAACTTTAAAAAAGACTGCACATTATCTATTAAATTAAAATATTTTTAAAAATCCCCCCAAAAGAAACATGTCTCTAAAGAAAATAATAATAATAATAACAATGTAATAAAGCTACCATAAATGAATTGTGAATGGGTACAAACAGAAATATTAAAATGTAAATGTCATCATTGAAATTTTAAAAATCTCATAGTTTGAAACTGCTAAAGAGAAATTTATTCAAATGAAATGTGATTGAAATGAAAGTATTGAAGAATTTATTTAAAATCCAAATCAGGAAGATAAAGAAATGAAAATGTGTATGAGTAACTTAAAAATATTGAGGACAGGGGCACCTGGGTGGCTCATTTGGTTAAGTGTCTGTCTTCAGCTCAGGTCATGTTCACCAGGTCATGTTCTCTGCTTAGTGGAAAGTCTGTTTCTCCCTCTCTTTCTGCCCTTTCACCTCCCACTGCTTGGGCTTTCTCTCTCTCTCTCTCTCTCTCTTTCTCTCTCAAATAAATTAATAAATAGAATCTTTGAAAAAAATATTGCTGAGTGGAAGAAGTCAAGCAGAGAAAGTCAATTATCATTATGGTTTCACTTACTTGTGGAGCATAAGGAATAACATAAAAGATATTAGGAGAGGGAAAGGAAAAGTGAATTGGAGGAAATCAGAGGGGAAGATGAACCATGAGAGATTGTGGTCTCTGAAAAACAAACGGAGGGTTTTGTAGGAAAGGGTGGGGTAGGGGAATGGGTGAGCCTGGTGGTGGCTATTAAGTAGGGGATGTGTTGCATGGAGTCCTGGGTGTGGTGCACAAACAATGAATCTTGGAGCACTGAAAAAATTAGTCAATTAATTAATTAAATAAAAAGAAAAAAGAATGAGGACAAAACAAAATTTATTTTTAATAAAAATGAATATTACCTACCAAAACTACTGGGTTTAAATATTGTTATATGTTATTCTTATTAGAAATGTAAGTAAAAGATTCTCTTCCTTTAAAAAATATTTAAATTCAATTTAATTATCATACACTGTATTTTTAGTTTGAAAAGTAGAATTTAGTGATTCATCAGTTTCATAAAACCCCCAGAGCTCATTACTTCAAGTGTACCTCACTCATCATGAAGGAAATACAAATCAAAACCACAATGAGGTACCACCCACAGCAGTCAAAATGACTAAAATGAACAACTCAGGAAACAACAGATATTGGCAAGGATGTGGAGAATGGGGAACCCTCTTACATTGTTGGTGGGAATGTAAACTGGTAGAGTCACTCTGGAAAATAGCAAAGAGGTTCCTCAAAAAGTTAAAAATAGAGCTACCCTAGGGGCGCCTGGGTGGCTCAGTGGGTTAAGCCGCTGCCTTCGGCTCAGGTCATGATCTCAGGGTCCTGGGATCGAGTCCCATATCAGGCTCTCTGCTCGGTGGGGAGCCTGCTTCCTCCTCTCTCTCTCTGCCTGCCTCTCTGCCTACTTGTAATCTCTCTCTGTTGAATAAATAAATAAAATCTTTAAAAAAAAATATAGAGCTACCCTATGACCCAGCAATTGCAAATAAATACCACTACTGGGTGTTTATCCAAAGGATACAAACATATCGATTTGAAGGGGCTCATGCACCCAATGTTTATAGCAGCAATGTCCACACTAACCAAAATATGGAAAGGGCCCAGATGTCTATCAACAAATGAATAGATAAAGAAGAAATGGTGTATATATATACAATATATAGACAATGGAATATTAGCCATCAAAAGAATGAAGTCTTGCCATTTGCAATGACATGGATGGAACTAGAGGGTATTATGCTAAGAGAAATAAGTCAGTCAGAGAAAAGCAAACGTCATATGATTTCACTCATATGTGAAATTTAAGAAACAAAACATATGAACATAGGAGAGAGGAAAGAAAAATAAAATATGACAAAGAAGGAGAGTGGGGCAAACCATAAAAGACTTATTATAGGAAACAAATAGGGTTGCTAGAGGGGAGGTGGGTGGGTGGATGGGCTAACTCAGAAATGGACATAAGGAGCGCTCTTCTTTTTAAATAAAACATTTCATAGACTAGTCAAAGGGAAAACTCTACGTGTTCGTCTGACTTACAGATATCAAAACAAGATAAGGACAATAAATGAAAATACATAGAGAGACAGACTAACAACATTTATAAATATAGTTTCAAGAATCCTACATACACTGCTAATAAATCATACCCCAAAATGTATGCAACTTACTAAACAGTTGTATACAGAAGTAAATTTCCTTCACTTGCTGAAGGGGATCTCTAAAAAGAATATACAAATATCACACTTAATGGCTATTAAAGTCAGAAATAACACCAAAAAATGTCTTTTCTGATCATTACTATTAAACTGAGTTCCTAGGCAATGCAATTAGGAAAGAAAAACAAAATAAATTGTATAATGGCTGAAACAAAGCAATAATATGTATATATTATAATTGGAAGATCATAAGATATGATTGGAAACACACAATCTAAGAATCTTCAAACTATCATAATTCTTTTTAATCCTTTATTTTTTCTCGGAATTTTATGCATATAATCATATTATTTACAAATTGTAATAGCTTTACTTCATATATTGCAATTTCTATACGTCTAAATTATTTGTCTGGACTAAGAGTTGGTTAACACCTCAAGAATAATGCTATGTGACAGCAATGTAAGGGGACACCCATATCTTCCATCTCATGTTAATATAATGCTGCTAGCATTTCTTAAATAATCATGTTGCTATATTTTGGACTGAAGATGTCCTTTTATTATATAATGATAACCTTCTCATTGCCAAATCCAATACTACATCCTTTCTTTTCTTTTTAAATCTCAATTTCCCTGACAATGTTTGAAATGTTTGTCATCTATTTTTTTGTACTTACTGGGGTCATCAAGGATCCAATAAATCATAGTTTACTTCCCCATCCAGATTTTAAAAAATAAAAAATTTGAAAGAAATGACAAGTTAATATCAAAATATTATCTTAATCATTGATAAAAAACTAATTATGAGAGTCAAATGGTCCTATCCACTGAGTTCCAAAAATCAAAGACTTACCAAAATAGCTATATGCCACCCAGGCTCAGAGCAGGCCAGCCATGTGGTCAGGTAAGATGTGCAGCATGGAGAACCAAAGAGGAACTTGTGCAGGCACGCTCTGAAGAAGGAAAAATAGAAGAGCTAAGTTAAAAAAAAAAAAAAAAATTCTGTTTTTACATTTTATTTTATTTTTTAAAGAGGGAGAGAGGGAAGGAGGAGGCAGTGCTCCGACTGCCTCTTGAGAAAGAATCTTAAGCAGGCTCCATCCATACCCATCACAGAGCCCAGTGTGGGGCTTGATCTCATGACTCTGAGCCAAAATCAAGAGTTGGATGTGTATAACCAACTGAGCTACCCAGACACCCCTGTTTTTACATTTTATTTTTTAAAATGATTTTATTTATTTATTTATTTGACAGACAGAGATCCCAAGTAGGCAGAGAGGCAGGCAGAGAGAGAGGAGGAAGCAGGCTCCCTGCTGTGCAGAGGGCCCAATGGAGGACTCGAACCCAGGATCCTGGGATCATGACCTGAGCCGAAGGCAGAGGCTTTAACCCACTGAGCCACCCAGGAGCCCCTGTTTTCACATTTTAAATACACAAATCAAGCAAGGTATTTCTCCTCCCAGGAAATATGAGGAAGGGTGGAAGGAAGCCATAGGCAGTTGGGGAAAAACTTCTGTACTGGTTTTCTACTGCTGCCGCAACAAACTGTTATGCACTTAGTAGCTTAAACAACATAAATTTATTATGTTACAGTTCTCAAAGTCAGAAGTCCCAAATAAATGTCATGGGACTAAAATCAAGGTGTCGTCAGGATTGTACACTTTCTAGAGGCTCTAGGAGATAATCTGTTTTCTCGTCTTCTTCCGGAAGATACAGCACTCCTTAGCTCGTGGCCCCCCGTTAGCAATTGTACCACACAACCTCTGCTCTTATCTTCCTCTCTGACTCTGACAGTGGTTTTTCTGCCTCCCCTTTTCACTTATAAGAACACTTGTGATCACTTGAATAATCTGGGGCAATCTTCCCATCTCATTATAATTGAATCACCTGAAAATTTCTTTTTGCTATGTAAAGCTACATAAGCACATGTTCTGAGGTTTGATATATGAGCATCTTTGGCAGGAGGAGGATGTTATTCTGCTTACCACAATTCATTTGATGGAAACCAAGAGGGGGAGAGTGGATAAGATGGGCTCTTCCATAAAATTCCCGTGTTTTGTTTGCTCACTGAACTAACCTTAAAGACTGTGGTCAACTAAAGTTGTTACCACCTCCTGCACAGGAGCGGTTTGGTCTTTATAAGGATTACTCTGTTCTCACCTCCATGAGGTTGCTCTTCCAATGACAAGCAGAACTCTTCAGAGTTTTATCCTTGACCCAGCTGTGAGCATTTCAGACTGCCCTTATAATATTATGAAATGGGTCAGAATTATATGTCATATAATCTATTCAAATTCAATCCTTAATCTGAGTTGAAAATTCACTTCCTGTCCTATTTCTCCTCTGAATTTTGGACCAGTCACTTTGTTCAATGGAGCATATCAATAATTCATCAATCAGATTAGATGACAACAATTAAAATTCTTCAATAGTAAAAATAAACAAAGAGGGCACAATAGTACATCAAAACCAGAATTTTCTCAGTTTGAATCTAAACCTCACCTCACTAATAAATTCATGACGAGAAATAAAACCACAGATATAACAACACCTTGCAAAGAAAAGTCAAAGACAAGAAATAATAAAGTCAAAAATCTAATTTACTTTGTATATTTAAAGTTCAAAGAATTTTGTTCTCCACAGTTCTATACTGTATATGGTTTCAGTCAGAGATATTTTATTTTATTTTATTTTAAGATTTATTTCTTTATTTGTCATAGAGAGAGAGAGAGAGAGATCACAAGTAGGCAGAGAGGCAAGCAGAGGCAGAGAGAGAAGCAGGCACCCTGCTGAGAAAGGAGCCCAATGGGGAACTCGATCCCAGGACCCTGGGATCATGACCTGAGCTGAAGGTGGCTGCTTAACCAACTGAGCTACCCAGGCATCCCAAGAGATATTTTAAATTGCTTGATGCCATTGAGGTTTTAGAAGGCACTGGACTGTCTTTTCAAAAGATCTGTGGACTTTCTTCAGAGTCTCAGAAGATGGGTTAACTTACTTCCCAGGCTCTGATGTTTCTAACCTTTTAAGGATTACAGAGAATTAATGGGACGCATGAGATTTCCACAGCACTGCCCTCACATCATCACATTGAAGAATGAGCCAATCTTCTTCCTCAAGGGCAGTTATCCTAGGCAAAATCATGTTCTAAGAATTCATATCTGTATTGCCAGAGACCATAGCAGAGACTTGGTGGCATTGGGGTAAGGACTATAGATAGAGAAAAACTGGGTGCCAGAATTGTGACATCAGTGAATACTGGTTAGCTGTCTTTTTCTGGAATGTACAACCTGTAAACTTAAACTCAGATTGGAGACATCTATGAGCAAAAGGTTAATTTTAGCACTGCCAATTTACCCTATATATAATGAGAGTAGATATGTATGTTACAAAATGCTGCTTCTCCCAGAGAATTTCATTTTTCCTGTTTTGTTTTTCTTTTAATTTTTTTTTCTTTCAAAATTCAGCAATTTGCAATGTTGATGTCCTCAGTCTCCAGGATGTATCTAGGGTGTCTTTCTTTTCATCCAGCCATTTCAAAATCTCTCATTTAAAAAAAAATGAGATTTAAATGAGATTTAAATTTTAAAATGAGATTAAATTAAAAAAATATTTTTTATATTTATTTTTTATCATTTTTCATTGTCTTGCATGGACCCTTCTAATGTTATTCTGACCACTTTCCCATTAGCAGACATATTTCACCCTGTTTTTCATCAGTTCTTACTTAGGAATTATTTAGCTGTAAGACATCTGACTCTTGGGGGAGGTTTCTACTTAAGTAGTCATCCAATTCAGAATCAATATGAAAACCTTTGGTGGGATATAACTCTGGAGTCTGTGGACAGAGCACATCTCCCTCTTTGTTTCGCACTCTTTGTAGACTATGGAGAACATTGTCCAAGGGTTTTTGATTCACCACTTTGATTTTTCAGCTACCAATAACCCATGTAAATCTACAGCTTTCACCACTATCTTTATTCGAATTTATCTTTTTTGCTCAGACCATCCATTTATGCTCCAATGGTATAATTTCAATTTTACAATTGACATATGCCCTTTGGTCTCTTATCATTATCTTAAATTCAACATGCCCAAATTGAAATTAATCATCACTCTCTCCCCTAACAACAAGCTGGTGTCCAGATTGTTCCCTGAGCTTCTTCAAATGATGATGCCATGCTTTTGTCACTTAACCATGAAGTTTCAGCATCATTTTTGACTATTGTTGATCTATGTAAAGCCTATCCATCCTTCTAAGCCTGCTTCAGCTTATATATCTTCAACAAAACCATTTCTCCCAATTAATATATGTGCATGTGTGTATGTATATATACATATACACATGTATAATGCATATTCAGTAAATTATATATTCACACACGGAGAGAGAGAATGTAGGAGAGAGAGAAGAGGGGGTAATCTTGAAATGAGCTCCCTTAACTTTTTCCTTTCATATCCCAGTTTACCCAAGTTCTTATCAATCACTACATTTTTTTTCTTTTTTATTGGTAATGTGTCTCTCATCCTTTGCCAAAACTAATAGTTATATACATTCTCTTATTCCCATATATTCTTACTTTCTTTAGGTCTTTAGTCTGTTGGGTAGCTCCTCTACTTTACATACTGTATTTTTCATTAAATTTGAAAATATGTTTAGTCTCAAACTTGATTTTCCATCCTATCTTGGGTAATAATATCACTGCTGATGAAACTCCTCAAACTGTGATCCAGGAACTTATCCTTGACAATTTTCAGTTTTATAGCTCATATCCAAATTGTTGTGAGGCCCTACCTTCTAAATAACTCCAGTATATTTCTCTTCACTGTCACTTACTAGTTCATCTCTTCTTACTCATATGGATTATTTCAAGTTACCCAGCTGGTAGTCCTGACCTCAGATACTCCCCTGTACTTCAATTAATTTTTCACACTACTGACAGATTTGTTACTCCAAAATAAAACTATGATCATGTTGCATCACTTCCTTGCTTAAAATATTTCAGTGGCTCCCTAGCCTACTGGCTGAAGTCCAAATTCCTTAGGGTGACATGCAGGGACCTTGAAGATCTGATGTTAACTTTATCTCATACCACTTCCTCACAGACCCCAACCAGATAAATTATTTCTCAGTATATCATTTTTTACTCTCATCAGCATAAATGCATATTGTTGTCTCTGTACATAAGTGTTACTTCAATATGAATCACCTTTTCTCCCTTCTCAGCCAAGTACTTCAATATCAAAAAACAATTTTACCTTCTTTGGCATCTAAAGAAATATTAAGCATTTCCTCTTCTGAACTCTGTTTTTTAAAGAGCTCTTAATTCCTTCAGTCTCAATTTTTTTATGCTTCCACATTTAGTATAAAATTCAATGTCTTTTAATGGTCTATAAGGCCATGATCTCGCCTTTGGCTACTTTCCTGACCTCATTTCCTTCCACTTTCTCCCAGCTGATTCTGCTTCAGCAACATTGGCTTCCTTCCTATTTCTATGCACATTCCTATATTCCATCTTTTGTTTCCTATATTCTGTTTTGCTGTTTCTTCTGCTTCTTCTCTTCCTCCTCAGATAATTGTATGGCTGTTGTTCTCCTTCTACAGTTTTCTGCTCAAGTGTTGCTCCCCTCTGAAGGTTGTTTTTCCTGAGCTTGAAGTTTAAGATGACCTGTGCCTCGTATTGCCCAGGCATCTTGAATTACATTCACCATAATAATACATTCCCAGCCTGCCTTCTAAATTATAAGCCTTGACTTGTCTGTAAGGGTGTATGTATAACTTGTTGGTCATGTTGTAAGCATTCTGGCATTGGCAAAGTATGGCTGGTGTTGGAGTTCTCTTTTGAAATAATAATAGAGCCAAGTTTTCATTTGAAGGTCATGATTAACTATGGATTAGCTTAAACTCAAAAAAGCTTTTTGGAATATTTGACTACTGTTAATAAGGATAGCATGTAGTGTAGTGGAATGTTTATCTGGGCTTATTGCATAAACAAACATACCTCAAGGAAATCAGAAGCTACACACATTATTTTTAAAACAAATTTCACAATGTAGGCAGTAGTTTTATATGCTACTTAATTTATAATATGACACACATAACTAGGTTGAGTTTTACTCAACCTAGTTACCTAGTGCTATTGTGTTCTTATATATTTTATCCAAAAATGTGGTTTACTATCAAGAGTAGCTTATAATTTGAATTATCAAACATCTATCTTAGACCTAAGACCACTGGGGGATCCTTACTATCAGGTTGAATGTTGGCTTGTACTGACCAGCATGCTAACTGTGTAACCAGGGATTATCCCAACATCTGTTTAGAACAGACAGGTGTTATCATTGCAAACTTTCATCAGTGTGTTCCTTCATAGTTAAAAAGAATGATTCCCAGGCATTGAGCTCATAAAAGCAAATAAGAAGAAACAGGAAAAAAAAAAAATGGGGAAGTAGGGGGTGTGGCAGTGACGGGGGTGGGGGGAGACTATTGTGAAGAAGTCTCAAGCTCACATAAAAAGCCTTTTGTTTGTCTTACGTGAGATTTTATAACCACATAAAATTCAATAGGCTTGTTTCATTGCAAGCAGGAGGATGCTGTATTAAAAAAAAAAAAAAAGCTGGAGAAACAGCATGCAACTCATAAAAGACATGCAGTTTAAATTTACACATGTATCCATCATGAGGTAGTATGTACCAAGAGGCAGACCAAGATGTTTAATAACTTGGTCCTCCCTTTTCTGTAGCCAAAGCTTTCCAGTCATAGTCAAGCAGCTGATCCACAAAGGCATCACCAAGAAGAGTGACTTTTCAGGACAATAAAGGATAACCACTGATACTATGCTTCAACAAATGGACAAAGCAGGCTAACTGGAGTCTCACTGCTAGTGAGGAAAAGTAAGGTTTGTGTGTTGGGAAAGGTCTTTTTATGTAGGAGACATTTAGTTCTTTTTCTACAGCTTGTCTCCTTGGTCTTGAGAGTAACAAGTGGCCAAAGTCTTTACAACAAGTTCATTCTTCACCACAGAGCTGTCTCTGATGCACTTTGTGATTCAGGCCCTGAGAAGAAGGAAAGGGCATAGCTATCAATTGGTCACTGACATAAAAATTAACATCAGCATGTAAATCTACAGGCTTCCCCTTGAAGATTGGCTTTGACTCAAAACTACTTCTATCTACTGATAACAGATTGTGATATTTGTCCTCCAGTTCCATTGATCAAGGCTGCCAGCAAGGTTCATCTTACTTAGATTTTATCCATGTGATGAAGAGGGACAGATGGACTTGACACAATGTGATTTGTCTGGGTCCTTGACCCTACCTAAATATGGTGCCTTCTGTGCTTTGGGTTTATATCCAGGTCCTAATCCTACAACTGCATTAAGGGAAAACTTCTTTAATGTGCTTCTGTCAAGTCAACCTCATGGTTGCATGCTAGTATCAAAGACGAATAAGGGACAAATCAAATCATTTATTCACATAGGCCACCCTTTTTAGCAAGACTGCTATAAACCTTCCTAAAGACAGACTAATTAAACAGATTAAGATTGTGACTTGGTAATTTTTAGGGAAATCTAAAAGCTACAGAAAATCCAAATGGTTTTATAAGTCTTTAGAATGCACACTTACACCAGCATAAATGAGGGCTTCTCTCCCATTGGGGAACTAGAGTCTGTTACATTATCCCTATTGACTCTCCTAATGTCCCTGGCTCAGCACCATATGCAACAGATGCAAAGGGTCACCAGTGAAGGGCAAAATATTCTGTGAGAATAATAGAGCTGTGCTATCTACATAGCCAGTTTTACCCACTCTGCACTTTGAGTGCTATCACCTTGTTTTCATAGAGTGATTTTCTTTTTATTTGTTGGAGTTTATTTTGTTGAATATGGCAGAAAGTCAAAAAAAAAAAAAAAAAGAAGAAGAAGAAGAAGAAGAAGGCAAGATCTCTTTGTTTTCCTCCAAGTATTAACCAAGCACTGCCCAGAGCCTGCTTCAAATGGGCTTTGTCATCCCAAAGCATTGTGGTTTGTTTTACCTCTTCCCGGACCTGAGTGATTTGCTTAGCTAATCAATCTTCAATAATATGTAACAGACAGGGGGGAAATCACTAAAAGCTAGAAATGGCTGCAGTTGTATTCTGCATTACAGGAGAACAGTAGAAGTTTTCTCTGGTGTTTAGGAAAACTTAATTGAGGGCGTTTTTAAGTTATGCAAAAGACAGCCTCTAAGACCAGCCCAGGGTGGAAGCAGAGACAGAAGAAAATCATTACCCTTCATTATTAAGGGTCAAGAATTCTGCTTTTGTACTCTGCTGATTTGGGAGGTTGGGGCGCGGGGTAGCAGTGTATTCTAGAGCTAGGAGAAGATAGAAATATACACAAATGTTACATATACACAGTCACACACACACAGAAATAAGGAAATATAACCATCTGGATTCTGTGCAGAGAGAGATTTTGAGATATTTCTTGGGGTAGAGATGACTGAAAAATGTTAATAGTCATGAATATAGCAATCTTAGGTCATTTCCTCTTCTGCTATAATATCTCACCCCAATACCACAGTATCATTCCTCTAACCTTTAGTTAGATTGTGTTACCATTTATATGCCACCTTGAATTAATGGTTCTTCAGGAACAAAGGGATTGGGGCTATGTCTACACATGGAGGCAGGTAGGTAGTACTAGAGAGTTCAGGAGATGCATAAATAGATGGCATTTCAAAAGTGGAGATGTGCAAGGGGATTCAGAAGGAAAAAGAAGGCAGGGAATTTCAGACATATGAGAGGTGTAGGAGAACATCAGCACTATCACCTTTGGAGTCCTTAAGAAATGGACAGAGGCAGGATTCTTCGCTGATGAGATAAGGTCACATTTTTTTATTTGGATTATGAAAAGAAAAGGTAAACATAGCAGAGTGCTATTGTGCTACAAATAGAACTGTTCAAAGTGTTTTTTTAACGCCCCACACCTGAGCCCCACCAGGTAAACCATGCTCTGCTGCCCCTTTCCCACTCCCTCCAAATACTATCAATAATCATTCCATCTTCTGACCTTGTGTTGAGCCCATTTTCCACTGTTTAAGAAGTCCCGGCTTCCATCCTCTCATATTCTACCTATTCTTCAAGGCCCAAATTAAATTCTACTTTTTTTTTTTTTTATCAAGTTGATTGTAGCTCCCAGAGGTTAACTTTATATCTCTTGTTTCTTTCATATAAGAAAGTCTTAATACAGCTCTGTGATAGCAATCTTCTGTTTTCTGTTTCTTCCACCTTAATTTTGTTTTCCCTACACAGAAATGAAATTCTTAGGGTAAAGGAAAGGTGTCATTTATTTTTCCTATAGTTCTTAACTCTTCCACCTAGCTTATCCCTACATATCTACTAACTTCTCAATTAGCATTTGGCTAATGGACAAGGGGCTGCATTAGTCTTCAAAATAAACATTTCTTATTCAGAAAATGCTATACTGTAAGGAAGCAATACTGATGCCTTAGTGGACCCAGCCAAGTGGATGTTGCTTTGGTGGGCCACTGTATGGTAAAACTAAATTCTCAGAATGAAAAATTATAAGATTTCTAACTTCTGCCTTTCTTTATATGTGTCCGATCCAGCATAATATTTTCACCTCTTTTTACTTATAAGTGAAATATTGTTTTCAATATAACTTCATTAAGAAAAGCCAAAATAAAGTACAACTGAGCAAGTTCCTTAAATCAAATAACAACTCAACTTGGGAGAACTTATGGAATCTTTTAATAATTATTTAAACATTGAGAGTATAATTAGCTTAATGAGAGTCTAATATTTCAAACCTCAGATCAACTTGAGTACTACAAGTTAAGGAATTAAAATATAACCACAGGCACAAATCAAGTGTATATTTTATTTTATTTATTTTTTTAAGATTTTATTTATTTGACAGTAAAAGACAGTCAGAGATGGAACACAAGCAAAGGGAGTGTGAGAGGGAGAAGCAGGCTTCCTGCTGGGCAGGGAGCCCGATGTAGGCCTGGATCCAGGGACCCAGAGATCATGACCTGAGCCAAAGGCAGATGCTTAACTGACTGAGCCACCCAGGTACCCCCAAGTGTATATTTTAAACAATTCTTTTTCCTACATGAGTCAAGTGTATTCTACTCATTGCATTTTCTCTCTCACACACTTTTTCTCTTTTGCTTCAAGCTACCTTTGTTATGTGTATTGTTCTGTATCTGGTGCTTTGGTGGCTTCTCACAGCTCTTTCTCATTTATGAGTTGTCATTGTATGAACTGAGCACACTAGGAAATAAAATGAAGGTGCCACATATATGAGGGCTGGTTTTCTGAGGTGGGAGAATAAAGAAGATGAAAACTGCATATTATTGAATTACCCCTGAAACTCTCTTTGAAAGGTTCTAGGTAGGAGATCTTCTTTAACCAAGTTGAGCAAAGTCAGTTTTTCCTCCAACATTGAAATTATTCACTCCTTATTCAGTTGAACCGCAGATGAAGTAGTTGGCATCTTTACACAGGCTCTGCTGATCCCCAAATTAGATTTTTTAAACATATGTAATGGGATGAGATGCTTTGGTTCTAAGAGGCACAGGGGAACCAAGGTGCCGATGGAAGGCAGGTCCTGGGAAGCCACTTTAGGCTGGTTCTGGGGTATTTAACATTGAATGGCTGTACAGGTTGAATTCTCTGAAATAATTAAATGAATTTTTTTTCTTCTCTGTTTTCTTTTTTCTTTCCTCTGTCTCTCTCATCCAAATACATATAATGAAATTTCATTTAGTTGAATATGTGTGTGATATGACTTGACCCTTATATCAGGATTAAAGTGCCCACTGCCCTGGAAACAAAGTCATATCTCTATAATGCTCTTGATCATTCGCTTGAAAATAATTAAGGCCATTGCACAAAGCTTCTGCACATCAAACATGGCAACTTACAGGGTCTGACAGATGGGTTTCGTTCTTAACTCTTCCTTCACTGTCTCTTATGTTTGAATTATACTAATAGATTTCGTTAAGCAGAAAAATTGTGGTAAACATTTTGGGATCATAAAAATAGCTTTTCTTTGCCTTGATATTGTATGGAGAGATTTCTGATCTGTTTGTTTTGTTTTTTGTTTTTTGTTTTTTTTTCCCCTTGCATCCTTCAATCAAGATGCACTGAACTAAGATACCTGTAAATCGTGATTGAAGTCATGTGGCTTCATCTCTCCTCTTAGCTTTTTTTTTTTTAATTTAATCTATTTACAACAGCTTTATTGAAATACAATTCACTTACCATGTAATTCGTCCACTTAAAGTGGTACAATCCAATGAGTTTTAGTATATTCCAGGGTTCTATAATCACTACAGTAATCAATTTTAGAGCATTTTTATCACCCCTAAAAGAAACCCTTGCTCTTTAGCCATCACACCTCAGATCCCCACCCCTATACTGCCCCAGCCTAAGGCAACCACTAATCTACTTTCCATCTCTATAGATTTGCCTTTTCTGGATATTTAACATAATAGAATGTGAGTGAGGGGAAAAAGGGATATAGCATCGAGAGTCTGGCAGCACTTACATTAGGCAGAAGGAAACACTATGCAGCTCTATGTATTTCAAATCAGTTTCGATGACTCAGTGGATTGGTGTTCAGGAATAAAATCATGTCTCAGCATTTAATGGTGTTATACATCATGGACATGCATGCAACCTATCTCAGAGCAGGTACCAAAATAAACCATGAAGCTCCTAAAATATATACATTGCTTTAGTAGTAGATCAACGTCAGGTGTATAGCAATATTTTCTCAATGACGGTATCAAATTTACTGACACATAAAGGTATATCAGACAATTCTTTTTACTTTGTCACCTATTGGTCAGATTTGAGGAAAATTTTATGACCCTTATTTAATTCACTTCTTAAGTGATGGCTTTGCTAATTAAGTTCATTGAAAAAAAATTAGATTACTCAATGGAGAAAAGATTCTCCCCAAATGTAAAAATGAGAAAAAATGAGAAAAATTTTGCTTGCCAATAATTTTTCTAACTGTGACTCAAGGAAATTTTATTTGTTTTAAAATTCAAAATGATAAATGACCCCACTTGCTTTACTACGGTTTTATTTGTTAATTCACGTGCATGTGTTAGCATGATTTTATTGGTTTAGTTGCAGTGACAGTGGTATAAGTTTTAATTACTGACCTGAGGAACAAACAATATATATACTTCACACTTTTAAGCATATCTCAGTTTGCATACCTAGTAATTGGAAACTCTCAAAACCCAGATGTCTATGGAAGGTATAGAAAGACGGTGCTTCTCATAAGTCATCTTTTAATCACAGTGATAGCACCATTTGCTAAATGTCTATTATAGGGCAGATGATAATATATTTTCACATTAATCTTTACAACACCTCTAGGAGGTTAAGGGAGTCACCCTCCACTTTTTACTGAAGCCCCATGTATCAGGAAAGCAGGTTCAGTTTATGCAGCCTCTTGGGGGCAAATCCAACCATCACAAATTGGTGTGAATTTCTTTCCATACTTCCTGCTGCCTTTCGAGTTTGGAGTTAATTCTTCAATCTCTGAAATCAGAAACAATAATTCAAATATTCCCCTATGTCAAATGTGGTGCTAATTTCTGACCAGGTTTTAAAGGCAGACTGAGATGAACTGTTCAGTTGTAAAGCAATTCTTAGGAGATGGTCAAGCTGGTCAGTTCCTACCCATCCATATCCGAGATTGTCCAGATTTCTAACCAGGAAGATTCTGGCATTTGTAGTCTTCTCTATTCTCGGATCTCCAGAGAAAGACAGTGGGATGCTTTTCACTAGATGTTTCACTAAAAATATTAAAGAATCATGATCTGGCCATTCTTTATAATAAACTTTAGACACATTTTTTTTTTCTTTTTGGATTTGTTTTCTCATGACTATTATCTTCCATTGGTTTATTAGAAGAAGACTATTTCACAGGAAAATGAAGTATTTAGGCTTTTTAAACATCAGGCAGTGTTTACTAATTATCCACTATGGGGGATGTTATACAGGATTCAAAGGAGGATGCAAAATTAGTCTAACTCAAGAAGCTTAAAATCAGCTGAGAAGACATATATAGTTGTGAGACGAATAACCCTGAAACACTATATGACTAAATGGAAAATGACTAGTACAGAAAATAAGAGAAGCCTTAAATCTTATGCAATTTTAAATTTAAAAACCTATTTAAAATGTGTTTTTCTCTACAATAAAAGAAGTAATTAGTGTCAGGAAGATGCTTGTACAAGTTTCAAGCATCGTAACATTAAATACACTGTCTTTGGAGTTAGATAGCCTGAATTCAAATCTGCCACTTATCTGCCATTTATCAGCTATGTGATTTTAGAAAATCACTTCACCTCTCTGTTCCTCACTTCCCCATCTGTAAACTGTTCATAGCTTATGCTATTTATGTGATGTGTGTACTGCTCAAGTTTGCCATACTATTCTAAGACTACGTATACTTAATTCACTCAGATAGTTGCTATCAGTTAGATACTTAGCAACAGCTATGAGATGTTCCGACTATTTGATTAAACAATTCCATTCATATAAATTTATTATAAGAAGGAAGACTAAGGGAAATGTCAATCAACATTGGTTGAGCTGGGTAAAGTATACTAAGTGTAGTCCACAGTATATTTTTAAAATTTAATCCAGTGAAAACCTTGTGATCCAAGGCTTATAAAGCCCAGAGAGGTCAAATAATTTTCTGGTAAGTAAGGAGTGAAGTTAGCTTTCAACTTACACTTTTATGAGTGCAAATCTCCTAATGTCAACACTAGTCATACCATAGAAGAAACACATTTCTAGCTATACAAATAACTTTATGAAATATAATCTATCATAATAAAAATAATTGGAAACAATTTAAATAGCCAACGTTAGAGACCTAGTTTAATTAAATATGCTAAACAAACAAAATGAATGAAGTTATTAAAATTATAATTGAAGATAATAATTATTAAAAGCATGCATAAAGAGCATAATAAACTAATATATAAACAATTAGTAAAATTACATAAAATGCATAAACATGGATGGCATATGCTAACAAAATTTTATTTTGCATTACATTGCATTGCATTATATGATGTGAATTTAGTTTAATCTGTATTTTTTACATAAAACTT
This sequence comes from Neogale vison, assembly GCF_020171115.1. Lineage (NCBI taxonomy): Eukaryota > Metazoa > Chordata > Mammalia > Carnivora > Mustelidae > Neogale > Neogale vison. Next base: position 50,064,323 of record NC_058101.1, read on the forward strand.
CTGACAATAGACATTTAGAAGTAAGTTATTAATATGTACTTTATTCAAAATAATTAATTTGTTAATAAAATTACTTTAAAATATATAATGAATTACTATAAAAAATATAAAGTAACTTTCTGTTAGCCACTGAGGTCAGCTCAGTGTGTATAATGATAACAAGACAAAGGAGCTTCCCTGAAGGAGCTTGCAGTCTACTGAATTCAGTAAAGGCAATTTTACTTGCAAAATATGTTCTATTAAAAAAAAAAATACACACACGCACACACACACACATACCAGGCACCTGGGTGACTCAGTTGTTAAGCTTCTGCCCTCAGCTCAGGCCATGATCCCAGGATCTGGGATTGAGCCAAGCATCAGGCTCCCTGCTCAGCGGGAAGCCTGCTTCTCCCTCTCCCACTTCCCTTGCTTGTGTTCTCTCTCTCAATGCCTTTCTCTCTGTCAAATAAATAAATAAAATCCTTTTAGAAATAAAATAAAATAAAATAAAACATATATATGTGTATCTGGATTTGTATCATATTCTTTCTTTTCTTCAAATCTAGGTGGTTCAAGTACATAAGTGCAAAATAAAATAAAATTTTAATAAAATATTCATTAAATAAATCTGGAGTGTATATTATATTTTAAGAGAAAAATATCTTAACACAATAAATATAAGTGACAAATTCAACTATATTAAAATTATTTTTTCATGGTAAAAATTACTATGCATGAAAACAAAATAAAATAGTATTGGAGAATAGTATCTGTAACACATAGGACAAATAATTTACTATATAAGATTGGACAAACATTCAGGAATTATTAGAGAACTAGAAAACAAGACCAAACAAACAAATTTTATATATTAAAAAAAAAAACAGAATTTCAACAGAAATGGACAAAACAAGGGCAAAGTCTCTAATCAAAGAGACACTTGTCTCTGAAAATTTTCTTGAATTGACAAAAATCAGTAATCTTCAGATTCAGAGAAAAAAATTTTAATCAAATTTTTTAAAAAGCAAATCCATGCATAGACATATATACTTTTTCTAACTGAAGTATACCAAAGGCAAACTGAAGATCTTTGAAAATCCAGAAAAGAGACACAGATTTAAAAAAAGAAATAAATAAAGAAAGAAACGTATTCAGATGGCAATCTAATTTCTCACGCTCTACCATGGAAGTCAAAACATAGGGAAATGATGACCTTAAAGTTCTAGGATAGGTAATAATAATAGTTAACCTAGTTTCAGTCTCTATATAATTCTATCTTTAAGAAATACTGGCCAGAAAAAAAGACATTTCTAGAAATACAACCAACATTTACTGAGTGGATTACTTCTTAAGACCAAAGGACATAGATTGGGAAAAAAGAAAATAGTTTTAGAAGAAAATTTAGAGGGGTGCCTGGGTGGCTCGTCAGTTAAGCATCTGCCTCTGGCTCTGGTCCTGATCCCAGAGCTATGGGATCCAGCCCCATGTCAGGCTCCCTGCTCATTGGGGAGTTTGCTTCTCCTTCTGACCCTCCCTCTCTCATGCTCTCAATCTCTTACTTTCTCTTTCTCAAATAAATAAACAAAATATTTTAAAAAGAAGAAAAAAATTTTAGATATTCAAAAGTTTTAAAAAAGGAGCAAGTATATGAGTAAATTAAACAAACATTGGTTGTTAAAAATAATAAAAATACTGTTTGATGAATGTGATTTAAAATACAAATCTAGATAATATGAAAATCTTAGCCAAAAACACATACGTTGGAAAGCAGTGATTTGAGTTGACACATTCTGAGTCATTTTAATTTATTTGTATTCTTAACAATTTCCAGAGCTGAACATAAAGAATGTATAAAGCATATAATCCTCAAGGAAAGAAAATAAATCTTGGGGGAAATATTCCACCAAAAATCAGTCAATAAAAGAAGAAAACAGGGTAGTAAGTAAATTTTAAAATAAATCAAACAAATTCAAATACAAAATAACTACATACACATAAAACTGTTTCTGTGAGTTATCATAATCAAGGTTTGTGAACAAATAGATCAGTTAAAGTCAAAGATTTTCGTACTAGATTAGAAAAAGATTTTTTTCTTTCTTTTTTTTTTTTTAAAGTTTTTATTTCTTTGACAGCGAGAGATCACAAGTAGGCAGAGAGGCAAGCGGGTGGTGGGGGGAGGAGGAAGCAGGCTTCCCGTCGAGCAGAGAGCCCAATGTGGGACTCAATCCCAGGACCCTGAGATCATGACCTGAGCTGAAGGCAGAGGCTTAATCCACTGAGCCAACCAGGCAGCCCTAGAAAAAGATTTCTTGTATGTGCTATTAAAATAAACACAACAAAAAGATCAGAATGATGTGACATATTAAGAAACTGATCGAAAAATTATAAACCCAAATATAATTGTAGACTATAGAGATATATTGATATAAGGCAAAGTGGGGGTGCCTGGGTGGCTCAGTCAGTTAAGTGACTACCTCTTGATTTTGGCTAAGGTCCTGATCTCCGTGTCCTGGAATCAAGCCCTGCATTGGGCTCCATGCTCAGTGGGGAGTCTGCTTGGGATTCTCTCCCTCTCTCTCTCTCTGCTTCTTCCCCTCCCCTGCTCTCTCTGACTCTCTCTTTCTCTCTCTAATAAATAAATCTTTAAGAAAATATAAGGCAAAGTAATTTTAAGTAAAGAATCTTTCCTAAACATAAGTAGAAACAACATAGAACAATTTTCATTTAATGAAAAAGATATAACCATTCTGAATTTACAATTCCTAGAAATGTGTCCTAAAAATAAATAAATAATATATATATATAATATATATATTATATATATGTATATATATACATATATATACACACACACACACACACTTTGGATGAAAAACAAGGTTCAAGAAAGTTATAAAATTTAGATTAATTTGAAACATAATCTTTGATCAAAGTCAATTCAACTAGAAATAAAAACCAAAGATATAACTCAAAACTTCTCATTGTTAAAAATTTTATATTTGAGAAAAAACTTCCCAAAACATCAGAGTCAAAAAAGAAATCATAAGGGAAAGTCAGAAAAACTCAAAACAATAATGAAAATACAATGCACTCACAAGGCAGCAAAATTCCATAGTAATCAGAAGGCAATACATTGTTTTAAATACTTATATCAGAAAAGTAGAAACTAGAAGGTTAACACACTAAGTGGGTATCCTAACTTAGAAAAAGGAAGACACTAAATTCAAAGAAAGAGTAATAAAACAAATAATGCAGATTATGGTAGAATCAATGAAATAGGAAAAGAAGATCTATTGTTACAGAGGTTCTAAAATCAAAACGACATTTTATTTTAAAAAGTTAATGAATATACATGTGTATAATGACAACATAACTCAGGATGTGGTTGAGACTGAAAAGATAACCAAATGATAGTATCTAGTAAAAAAAACAGGCAAAGAGATGACCTAAAACTGCTGGAGAACAAACGAAACACCTGGGTCATCCTGTAACTCTTAAAGAATGGGTCAGTAGTTAAAAACATGTTCTCCTAAAGAAAACAGTCAGTCCAAATGTTCTGTGTGAATTCTCTCAAAAATTCAAAGAACAAATATTCCAGTCTTCTACAAAGTATTGCAGAAAATAAAATAATAAGAAAAGACATCCAACTCATTGCATGAGCCTACTGCAAACCTGATATCAACTGTAAAGAAAGACAGCATTAGACAAGAAAATTAGAGGCCAATCTTACTTATGGATGTGAATGGAAAAACGTGAAAACACCTATTAGTAACCCCAAATTCAGCAGTACGTAAGAAAGATACTGCATCATAACCAATCTGTTTGTAAGAATGCAAACTTAATTCAAAATGAGAAAAACTACTATGTAATTATCCACATTAGTAGTTAGAGAAAAATCACATAATCATTTCAGTGCAAGTCTAAATACATCCGCAATAGAATTCCACAACAATTTATATATGTATAAATCCTAGCAAACTAACAATAAAAATAAACCTCCCTAAACTAACAGTGGGAATCAAAGAATCTTCAAATTATTAGAATAAATAAAATGTAGCAGTGCTTCATGATTAAAATATCAATATATAAATGCAAATATTTTGTATATATAATACTGTTTTCCAGATATTATATTAATACACAGATCAATACACAAACTCAATTTAATACATAAAATGTGTTTTCATTTGTATATTTCAGTACCGTTTTCAATAAAAACAAAAACATACACAAAATGTATCTAGGAGCAAAATGAAGTATGTTTAATAATTTAAAGGAGAAAATTACAAAAGTTTACAGAAAAACAGAAAATAAAACACAAAAATAGTGGACTAAAATACTATGTTCACAAGGGAAAACAGTCAATATCTTAGAGTAACTTAGATCCAAAAGTGATGCAGAGTCTAACAGGTAATTCTAAAAATTAGGTAACAGAATTATTGACAAATGGAGTTTACATTATAGTAGTAGATTAAGAGGTCAAAACAGCCACAGCATTTCCTCAGAGATTGAGCACCCATTTCTGACACGCTGAGACAGTGAATTACTAGAGAGCAAGACCATGTCTTTTCATCTTCATATCCTTTGACTGTGAGTTCCCGTAAGGCTTAGAGGGTGCTCAGTAAATGCTCCATTAATGATTCATTATCACTGGAAGTTTTAGGATTGACATTTTGGGCCCATGTATTCATTGTGAGTCATAAAGGCTAGAGAAAGGAAGGAACATTTTGAGTTGAGTCAATGATTTCACATTCTATTTATGTAAACTGAGGCCTGAGATGTTGATTGGCACATCTGTTCCTGCAGGACTAAGTGGGAAATCCACCTTGGTATCTCTCTTCTCCCAATCCTCTCATTCAAACACTTTCTTCTGTGGATTTGGCTACTTTTTACATGTGGAGTTGGATAAGGTCCAGTTTAAGAGTTTAATATGGATGTGTTTGTCCAATCCATTCCCTGACTTAGGTGTTTTCCTTGGTGAATAGAGCTGAGGACATTTTAATTAATTTATTATGTCCCTTCAATTAGGGGACCCAATTAATAATTGAAATGGGTTTTTAATTGGTTTATATCCTCTAGGGTATCATATTAATAACATAAATAAACTAACAGGTTTGCATTGAATTAGGTTTCATCTATATGCATATCTGTTGCCTCCCAATATATTATCTATCTTGGACCTCCAAAATTGAATGCAACTTTTTTAAACAAAGACACTATGATGCACTAGTTTCCAGTTGTTGTTCCACTTTGAGGCAAGGTCATAGTATTCTCCAGTTAGGATGAAAAATGTTGATGTTATTTCTTTTTTCAGTACTAGATTCATGATTCCCCCAGTTCTGCAGTCTTATAATGTTGAAATCACCTCTGAATTGTGTGTCCTTTTCAGCCTTCTATTCATATACTTATGTACCATCACAGGTAGGCAGATCCTTAGAAATCATTTGTTTTTCCCCAATGAAATAATAATAATAATAATAAAAACCCAGAGAAGTCACACAACATGCCCAAATTCACACAGCAAGGCAATAATAACAGTGGTTTCTATGATGACACCTTACATATTTTTCTCTCAAATGTCATTTATTTTGCCCTTCATTTATTTCCCTTTGGAATGTTGTCACATGAGGCCACACTTGGACTGGCCTTCCCTTCTCTTGAGAATAACCCAATGACTTATGTTACTACAAAAAAAAAAAAAAAAAAAAAAAAAAAGCCAAATTTCATTATGGTATTTCCAGCACATAGCCAAATACTCAGGTCAACAGTGTCTCTTTTAAAGTTATTTGTAAACTGTCTAAAGGCTTCTAGCATCTTTTGCTGCCTGTACCATTAACTCCAGGCACCCTCAATATGTACAATCCCAGTACAATCCACCCCTGCATGCTTGGCCTAAATTTACTCTTCTGACCTTGTTCCTGATGTTTGCATCACACAAGTTCTCCTTTCTTTGTGGCTACTTCCCTCTTCATTGAATCTCTCTGGCTGATTCTTTCTTCCTTGCCTCTGAATCCTGAAGCCTTCTCTAACTCAGTGATTTTCAAAATATAATGTAGTCCTCACACTGATCTTGAACTTTCTACAAATGTTAGTTCTTGTTCCTCCTCCACACAAACTCAGGGGTGGGGTGGTCTAGCAATCTCTTCTAACAAGTTCTCCAGGTGGTTCTGATGCAGGCTAAAAGTTTGAGAACAACTGCTCTTGCTTCTTGGATGAAGAAATGATCCCTAACCAAATCTTACACCTCCTTTAAAACTCTTTTTTTTTTTTTTTCTAAATGGCAAAATGAAGTCCTGACATTTACACCCACATAAAACTCTTTCTACAACAGAATCAGATTTGATATTTGACTTGATTTGATTTGATAATCAGATGTATAGTTGGGATGTACATCTTACATTCCCAAATGAAAACTGAGGACAAGCATTCCAGCCTTTATTCCTAGCTAATCTTCCACATAATGCCTCACACTTGTTAGTGAATTAATACATGCTTATCGAATGACTAGAGGCAGTAATAGTGATGGTGACAATATAATTTTATAGTGGATATTTGTCCTGTTTGTGGTCCTATGGAATCTCTTCCACATTCTTTCTAAGTTTGGGAGTTCTTAAATTATAGATTCTAGTTTTTCCAAATAAAAGGTCAAACTCACTCAGATTCTCTTATAGCTAGTGCATGGCTCTACCAATCATAAGACTTAAAACCTAGTGATAAAGAAAGGAAGAACCCAGGGATTCCTTTCCTTTCTGGTGGTGGTAATAGTGGTAATAGTTACGTGCTAAATTCCTGCTGAGAAGAGGCATTGGTTCAGGAAGTAAATTAAAGTTCCTTAGAAATGGTAGGTTCCGAGGTGCTTTTCTCATCAGACCAGTTCTTGAATGATTGGCAGTTAGCCTGGTTCTCCAGCTTGCTCAATGACTCTGTGGGCTACCCAATAGCATTTCAATAAACTCTGTTTCTTAATAAGAGAGTCAGCTTTTGTTGCTTGAAAGATAGAACCCTGACTGATACAGTAATAATGAACTTTACCACATCTGACTGAGTAGTTGATGTGTCTATTAAGCTGCCTCAGCTTCCCCAATATAAGAGAAAATTGACTAGTCTGAAAAGACAAAGACTACAGAAAAAGTCATGTCTGTTTACCCTCTTTCAGGCCTCCATATACAACTATGAATACCTGACAATATCTGCTACTCTCCTTATTCCAGAATAAGCCTGAGGTAATACCTAACACATTCCTCTATGTCATAAACAACATCATCATTCCTCAAGGGCGTGATAGGGATTGAACATGGGTAGAGTTAAGGTCTTTCATTTGTCAGCACACATTTTTAATCTTTAAGGTCAAGGTTCTCTGTTCTTGGCACATCTTAGATGGGTGAAAGGAAACATTCACATACCAAAGTTCAGATAGCATGACTGGGAAAGTCACCCTCTGACCCAGAGAGACTCTGTCCCTGGAAAATTACTGAAATACACAACCAATACAAGTCTCTCTTTGAGTTGTTGAACAAGGTTCACCACTCTCTGAGACAGGCATTGGTAGTGCCATCCTCTTTTTACAGATGAGGCTTAGAAAGGTGAAATCAAAATTATGATTACATACCTCAATGGTAGCAGAATTAGGACTTAATTTCCTTCCTTCCTTCCTTCCTTTTTTCCTTCCTTCTTTCCCTCCCTCCCTCCCTTCCTTCCTTTCTTTTTTCCTTTCTTTTCTTCCTTCTTTCTTTCTTTCTGCCAAGTTCTTAGCATCCTCCTCACTCCTCCATCTCAGTACAGATGTGCCTGCTGTTCTCTTGGGGGAAAAAGGAGGCAAAAGCCACAAGAAAATGAAAATGTGTCAGTTATACAGCTACACCTTCCTGCCAAGGATAAACATTTTCCAAGGCTGGAGAAAGGGATCTATGTGGACCTGAGCTGAAAGAAACAGCTGTATACTAAAGTTTATGCTGGGAGAAGACATTGACTTTCAAATATTGCTGCATCTTCAAAACACTACATTGAAGAAGGCCAAATGATGTTCCATCTGCCAACTGAGACTAAGATATCTGCACTAATCTTGCTACACATGTAGGAAGAGCTTTGGTGATTTGAGAGTGGTTTTGTGGGCAGTGACTTCCCTACTGGTCCTAGGCCATAAGCAGTTTGTGCAAAGCAAATGGGTCAGACTATTTCATTTTTAATTTCCTTCTGCATGGACTTTTCTCTGGTATACAGGGTAAGTCGATAAAGTAGTCTTTAAAGTGAGGAAATTTGGGATGGCTGGGTGGCTCAGTCAGTTAAGGGTCTGCCATTGGCTCAGGTCATGACCCCAAGGTCCTGGGATCAAGTCCCACATGGGGCTCCTTGCTCGGTGGAGAGCCTCCCTCTCTCTTTGCCTGCTCTGCCTGTTGCTCCCCCTGCTTGAGTGTGTGCTCTCCTCCTCTCTCTCTCTCTCATAAATAAATAAATAAAATCTTAAAAAAAATAAAGTGAGGAAAGTTACTCTTAGTGGGGATCACTGGAACTCTATTTGCTTTTAGGGAAATTAGTATTAAAGACCTTTTTGTCAGTAAGTGTTCTATTCCAGAGCTAGACTCAGGCCCATCCAAGTGTACAGCTAAGTGGGTCTTAGCTGTGTATGAATGACTCCATTGGAGAATATTATTTTGCATTTGAGTCTATACACTTCTTTCCACAGATTTTACAGTTTACAGAGTCCTTAAATAAAACAGTGATTTATACTTCTTAGAGTTCTCCACCCACTATGATGTAATTTGTTCTTGGGTTACTTTATACAAAAGTTGGGTACAGATAACTCCATTTTACAGATGAGAAAAGTAAGGCTCAGAATACTATCTGTCTAAAATGGTACAGCTGGTTAGTAGCAACGTCAATGTCAAAAATCACTGACAGTATCTACCTCACCAAGATTTACAGATTCTGTGGGCCCCAGAGCTTAGTTCTGTATAAATAAAAATAGGAAAAATATTCTATTTTGCACATTTTTAAAACATGTGATTTATGAACACATGTCTAAGCCCCTATCAGGACCATATATGGAGCCTATGCAAGTGAGGGCCCCAGAATGTAAGCTTCACTATCTTCACAGTAAACCATTTTTGCCACAAAGGAATGTGCTAAAAATAGACCTGTGCATGGTACCATACACATGCTCATTAACTAGTTGTCATGATCACCTTCTTTGGCTTTATGTCATCTCTATAGTGACTTAGAAATATATGTTTCAAGATGAGAGCCACGGGTCATACTTGACTTCAGAGCTGTCTTCAGAACAACTACACCCGTCCCACCTACCCCTCACTGCTTCCCTACTTGGGATGCTATCCTTCCTCAGAGACTTCTCTGTCTGGTCAATGGCTCAGGTACTGTGATTTGCTTTATAGACTAAACATAGCTGCTCCCCACAATACTCAGAATCTGGTTCAAATAAAGGCCTACTCCCCCCTCCTTTGTTCTTTAGTATTTCTTTTCATTTTTGGAAATGTGTATTGTTTTGTCATCTCATATCCAGAGGTCAAGACTCCCTTTACTTCTGGTTCTACTTTTGCAGGTTTAAGCAATGTTTTTTTGTTTATTTGTTTGTTTGTTTTTGTTTTTGAGAACCCTGGGAAGATTTGTAAGCACCCATCTGCCTTCTCCATGTGTACTGCAATCATCATTTGAAACATATGCTGGGCCCATACAGGACGCAGAGTGGGCAGTTGACCAGGTATCAGGAGACCCAAGGTCTAATCTTGACCTTGCTTCTGTCTTATCTGACCTTGTATCATACACTTACTTTTTTGTGTTCTGGAAATACTTAAATCACAGTTCGTATGTTAGGAGGAAACATTAAACAGTGGTTTCCATTTGGGATGCATCATAAAAACACAGTGTACTTTTAAAATGCAGATTCCCAAGCTCCATCTCAGACCTTGGGAACTATAGCAAGGAACAGATAGTCACTACGATGATCCCCAGTGCATCACCAACAGCCAAAAAAGCAGATGGCAACTCTGATATGCCATGGATAACAGAGGAATTCAGGGATTATTTCATTTCTTCCTCCTTTTACAGAAGGCAATAGCATTATACAAAGACTTTGAGAAAGGAGAATAGAGAGCTTAACAGCCTCTTTTCATCTAAATCGTAGATAATTATCCTGCTGAACTTGAGCTGTGATATGTGGGCCAGAACAGCTCTGATAAGTACCGTGGGGGCTCCACTTGGCCAAGCAACCCAATGACCTAACTCCTTGCTGGGCTTCCATTAGTGATGGCAAGCAAGATTCCTCAAGACAACAAGCCTCCCAGGTGCAGAGCAGGTCTCTGAGATCTTTGAAATGCCATGGGCAATGTCCTTACACATATTGGGGCACAAGTAAGGCAGGGATCTGTGTGGCGCCTACTCTGAAATGCCACTGCTTAGCCTGTGAAAGGTCCAAGAGTAGATCAGATTCCCAAGTCCCCAGCTGGCAGGTCTGTAGGAAAATCAAATTCCTGTGAGTCCTTAGAGGTCATGGGAGGGTGACTGCTACTGGTCAGAGGCAGGGTGGCTCAGGGCAGAGACAGGAAGGAAGCGAATAGGGCAAAAAGGGAATGAAATGTGACCAGAAGAAATGGACTCCAGTTATTATTTTTCAGCTTGGCAACCCTAGATGGGATATGTGTTTGTGAATACTACACAGAAAGAGTGGTCTTTAGCTTCAACAAGCGCATTCACACATCCAGGGCAACACACACAGGCACACATATAATCACAAACACACACACCCCTTGGGTAAATGACTCAGCTGTCAGTCATGAAATCACCCAAAGTAGCAGCAGCAGTAACTAAAACCTGCAGGTGTAGTTTACACACACACACACACACACACACACACACACACACACACTCATGTACTTACAGCACAATCACCTGGCTGAGCCTCAAATTCTAACCAATTATTAACCTTTTATTAGATTCACAGTCTTTGGGGCCAAGAACTACAGTTCAGTCTTATTTATATTTCTCCCAGCATAGTACCTGGCATCCTGTGGCAAATGTTTGTAGGATAAATTAATAGAGGTAGCAACAACTATCAGGTACACTACTTAGTATTAAAAGGTGAATATGATAAAAGCTTTCAAAATCACAATGGATTGTAGCTAGATAGAAGTGTTTATTGTATTTTTAAATGGATAGCCCTAGGCATCCATGAGATTTGAGAGCTCTTAGCTGATGGCCAGTGAACTTAGTAAAAACTACGAAATGCATTAACTCCGAGACAGATACGTATATTGATAAAAAATTGGGAAGTCATCTGTGTTAAGTAACCTAACAAGGATAACATGGTACTATTATTAGATGCATAAAACTATCTCTTCCACTAAAAGTGACAACTTGAAGGTTCTAGACCTATAGCCCTCATGTCCACAGCTCTGGTATCTAGCTATATGTGTCAGATAGATTGTGGGAATGGTTACATCCTGATTAAAGTGCATGGAAATGTAAATATTGACAAAAACCTATTTGAAGTGTATGTCTACTCCAACATCACATATGTACCTCTTCCAATTGACCTTGTAAATTAAATGCTTTTCAGTTGAAGGGGAATAGAACATGCACAGAGATTTTCCAGTGTTTATTTTTACATTGAACATCAACTAGGCCCCAAGGCTAATGCTACTGACCTGTAACATGCATAGAGATATGGCCAAGCAACTGGTCACTTGGTCAGTGAGCTGAAAGGCCAGGAGAATCCTGTCCTCAATGGGACACTGCCATCTGGTGTATGCCCCAGGTTAGACAGCCCTGGAAGGGATGTTGCTCAGTGTCAGGAAAGGTAGGGAGGCAGAGCTAACATTTGAATATAACATATTGCAAAGACATTTTGTAGACAAGAATGATCACCTCCTTGGTTGGGCTCTTGGAGTCAAAAGCTTAAATTATCCAAAAATGAGATAGAGAGGATGCTAAGTAGGAAGAGAGGAACAATTCTTCAATGTCTGCAATAGGATGAGCATTTCATACTGGTTATTCCATTTAATTCTCAGTCACCCAACAAGGTAAATATTAGAATGGTTACATAACATGTAAGGAAATAGAGGACCAGAGAAGTTGAGTAACTTGCCTGAGGTCTCATAGGTAGAATTAATCATCAAGCTACTGTTCTTTTTTCTATACCTTGCTGCCTCTGTGACTTTTTCATTTTAATAAGTAACCTCTTAAGAGGAGGTATGTTCTTCTCTTTGTCCTAATGTAGTTTTAAAGAGAGCAAAATAGTTCTCAATGATAAGCAATCTACTGCATTAGAGAAGTACACCCAGAATTCCTGGCTGCTTGTAGCTTCCTATTTAGGTGAAGACAGAGAATCACATATTAAAACGAATTAACAAGGGGCACCTGGGTGGCTCAGTGGGTTAAAACGAATTAACATTTAAAAATCAGTGTGACATCAAGGCCAAAAATATTATTACTCAAATAATATAAATAACATTTGACATTGATCTATGAAGAAATGCAAGAGTTAAGGAAAAATCAGTAATTCTAAACTGTCTTGATTTAAAATTTTGATATTTTGATACTTTTTTGGCATTAATTTTGCCTTTTTTTACTATGCAAATACATTTTTCCAGCCTTATAAAGAGAGATAATTGACACATAAGATTATGTAAGTTTTAGGTGTACAATGTGTTGATTTGATACACTTACATTTCACAAAATAATTACTACAATAGCATTAGCTAACACTCTGTCAGATCACATACTGTTTCTTCTCCTTCTCCTACACTCCCTCCTCCTCCTCCTGCTCCTCATTCTTCTTCTCCACCACCCTCCTCCTTTTTTGTTGTTGCTTAAAGATTATATTTACTTGAGAGAGAGAGACATCATCGAGAGAACAAGTGGGGATAAGGACAGAAGGAGAAGGAGAGGTACAAGCAGACTTCCCACGAAACACAGAGCCTAATGTGGGGCTCAATCCCAGAACACTGACATCATGACCTGAGCCAGAGTCAGATGCTTAACTGACTGAGCCACCTAGGTACCCCAGATACTAACTCTTCTTTTTTATGGTGACAGCATTTAGGATCTACTCTCTTAGAAACTTTCAAGTATATATTAGTGCATTATTAATTATAATCACCATGCTGTATATTAGATCCCCACCAGTTATAAACTTTAAATTAATCTTAAATTAATCTTATTAATCTTATAACTCTTAAAAAAGAGTTTGTACTCTTTGACAAACTCCCCAGCTCCCCTATCTCCAACCCCCGGTAACCACCCTCTAGCCTCTATTTCTATGGTTTTTGTTTTTGTTTTTGTTTTAAGATCCTACATATAAGTGATTTCACATAGTATTAGTTTGTGTCCGATTTATTTCACTTAATATAATGTTTTCAAGGTTCATCTATGTTACAAACGGCAGGATTTCCTTCTTTCTCATGCCTGAATAACATTTCATTGTGTCTATTATACATGTGTGAAAACACACACACACACACACACACACACACACACATGCATACATCTTCTTTATCCATTCATCTATGAACAGTTAGGTGATTTCTGTATTTTGGCTATTGTAAACGATGCTGCAATGAACATGAAAATGTAGATACTACTCTGGGATCCTGATTTAAATTCCCTTGGATTTATACTCAGACGTGTTATTGCTGGATCATAGTTTTATTTTAACTTTTAAACTTTTTTTTTCCATTTTATTTTACTTCTTTTCAGTGTCCCAGCATTCACTGTTTATGCACCACACCCAGTGCTCCATGCAATAGGTGCCCACTATAATACCCACCATCAGGCTCGCCCCACCCTCCACCCCTGACCCCTCCAAAATCCTCAGTTTGTTTCTCATAGTCCACAATCTCTCATGGTTCATCTCCCTCTCCAATTTCTCCAACTCACTTCTCCTCTCCATCTCCCAATGTCCTCCGTATTATTCCTTATGGTCCACAAGTAAGTGAAACCATATGATACTTGACTCTCTTTGCTTGACTTATTTCACTCAGCATATTTTAACTTTTTGAGAAACCTGCATACCATTTTGCATAGTGGCTGCCCCATGAGTTTTCTTTTTTAATATCATTATAAAATGTTATTGATCTTCATTGCTAAGTATTTTTTGGAACCTCCTTAAGTTTTGTGCCCAGAGAGAGTCTAACTAGTCCTGATTCTGAAGGACTTATAACTGAAAGGATGGAAACAATCTAGAAAAAAAAAATCTAACTTTGGCATTATGTCTGTCAAAGAGATATTGGTTTGCTTACTATTACCATAATATACCTTGTTTTCTCATGTGAAAAAAAAGTTATTTTAACAATCATTAATAATAAAACAGTGGTAGAAACACAATATGATAATTATTATGAACCCTATATACTTTGAGGATTTATGTGTTTTGTATGAGTAACAACTGCTTTATCAATACTCAACATTAACTAGAAAATTAAATGAAGCTGTTAGATACATCTTAGCTTCAAAGCATGGTATGTATGTGATAAAGTTGTTAATCACAGAATGATGGATACTTGTTTTGATAGGCATCTCAAGAGATTTTTGTGTGTGTGTATGGCACTAATGCAGAAAAATACTTTTGCTTCTGATTTTTGAATTAAAGCATAAATATCACAAGGGAAATAAGGTTTTCTACCAACATGTTGCAAATATAGATTAACTAAAGTGTTAGTCTCTAGGTTTTTACTAAAAGCAGTTTGGTGGTGAAAAGTCACATTAAATAGGACAAAATCCTCTTTAATGGGAGACGTTTGGGACACCTTTCATGCAACAAGAAGTCAAGAACATTCTTAAGCCACAAGCCATTCTGGATAAGACCTTGCGGAGTCTCAGACAAATATTTAAAATATTTTCAGGGGCACCTGGATAATGCAGTCGATTAAGCATCTGGCTCTTGATTTCAGCTCAGTTCATGAACTCGGGTTCATGGGATAGAGCCCAACTTTGGCCTTCACACTCAAAGTGAAATCTGCTTAAGATTCTCTGTTATCTACCTCTCTCCCTCTTAAATAAATAAATATTTAAAAAATATTTTCAAACAAGAAAATATCCCCAGATAAATTCCCTATTGATGTTTGGGGATTCTCCCCAGAGAGCACAAATCATAAAATTGAAAAGGCACTGTCAAGGTTTTGTGTATTAAGTTAAAGTTTAGTCCTGTTCAGCTCAGATTCTATTAATTATATTTCAACTCATAGCAAGCAGAGAGTAAGAATGATGTGTCATGGTAAGTAATTTGCTTCCATTCCCTATTGTAATGTCACAATGTAGATCTTCCTTCTGAGAAGATTTAGTTGAGACTTCCATCTCACCCCTCCTGGTAAGAATACTATTTAATGTTCTATTAGTAAAGCAGAGCATTTGGAAGACATAATGAAGGAAATTCTCAAAAGTACTCAAAGAAGACTTGAGGGAGGGCCCTGTTTTCATATTAATCTTGAGGTTAAGTTGGAGTCTGGGTAAAGTTGTACAAATTCCTTTGCAATTTATCTGGCAGAATAAGATTTCAGTCAGACAAGGTACTTACAATTGAGAAACCAGCTTCTCTCCAGCCATAAAGCATGCTAATTGGAAAGCTGTGGGCAGAATTCCTGCCAAAAAGCAAGGAATCTTCTCAAATATTAACAATGCCCTCCTGCCAAACTTTTGGATGCTGTCACGAATCTGGTGGCTTATAGCTTTATGTCACTTCATTGTGTCTTTGATCTTGCTGTTGGTGTACCCCAAAGAAGTAATACTGTCCTGTGGTGGGGTTGTGAGACACAGTGTAGAAGTGCCTATGGGGTTGAGAGGGAAAGCTTGTGTCTACACAGGTGGACACATTCCATAAAGGTGACACACATTACAAACTGAAAAAGATAATGATGAATACATTCAGGAGTCACACCAAACTCAATAAGAAATTTAAATTGTTCTAAAATCATAGAATATTGCTGGCACTGGTAGTAGATGTAGAAGACAATGGGAAAAATGGCAATGAGTAATTCATTTGGAGATTGTAACAGAAAATTATCATTCAGGAGAAGCAAAAAATTTTCCAACTATGTTGGAACAATTTTTTAAGGGAAGGATAACATTGGTTTTAAAGTGCAGCTGACTGATCACATACACAGTGTATGGATGTTCAAGTGCTTCTAACTTATTTTTAAGAAGCTTAACGAAATTAATGCTGTTTCTCCAGATGCCTAGTTCACTCCACAGAAGTGGCCACCATCTCAATTCTCGACCAGAAGTTGATTCGGAAGCTGGCAAGCATGCACCCTTGGCAACTGAGAACATCAGCAATGAGAGAAGAGCCTGCAACCTTCCCCTCTGCCCAGGAAGGAGGTCAGAACCTTGGCACTCCACTTTGGGAAGATTGCCAACTTTGAGATTTAGACAGCCCATTTAAATGCTTTATCTGAACTGCCTATTACTTCACAGCTAAGGGCCTCTCCATTCAGCCAAAGTGGTCAGATAGACACTTGATGATTATTTGGGTTGTTATGCCAAAGTCATTTTTGGCCTCTATTTTTGAATACTTGGGAGAGCAATTGTCAACTCAATTCCTTGAATAATTGATTGCAAAGAGAGTTCCTGTAGATGGGAACTTAAAGTTCTTATGAAGGCATTCCAGAGCAGAAATTTCCATGTGGAATAATGGTATAAGAAAAGGCATAATAAATCCTCACATTTATATAGTACTTTATAGTTTAATGTAATGGTTAAGAACACAGGCATAGCAGTCAGACTGAATTGGGTTTTTGAGTTATGTTAACTCCTATGAAAATAAGTTGCTGAAATTCAGATTCCATAGTTTCTTAAGGGCTTTGCTACTTACTAGCTGTGTAGCTTCAGGCAAATCCAACATCCAATGACCTTGGTAAAATGGGGATAATAATGTCTGTGTAATGGGGTTGGTTTGAGAATTCAAAAATATACTATATGTAATATAATATGTATAAATATGATTTTATATTATAGGTCCTTGCAGGTAAGTAATCAATTGTAGGTTATAAATCTATTTTATATATATTATGAAGACCTTTACATGAACCCTTTAGAGTCAGGGATGAAGTTTTATGAAGATGGTCCAATGAGCCAGGTGAAACTTGTCAAGTGAGCCAGGCAATTTAAGTTATCCTATGATTAAGCAACCAAGCAAACTTATAAATGGACTATGATGTCCATTGGTTAGGGACACCTATATACCCCACTTATTGGAGTATGAACAATATATTAGTCATCTACACATGCCATGATTCAAACTCAAGAGTGCAATTAAGTATTTCCTACTGCAATTTGCTTAGACAAAGTATGAGATTATGGTGTCAGGTAAACCTAATTTGCATCTTGATTTCACTGCTTACTGACTGTGTGATCTTGGAAAAATTGTTTTTATCTTTTCTAATATTCATTTATAAAATGGGAATAGCATAGATTCTAGCTCACAGGACTGAGAAATTCAATGAGACAATGCTTATAAAGTGCTCTGCACTGAGCCGAGATATGGTAACAATATGGTAAATATCAACTACTATTATTACATCTAGATAATAAAAGAGGACAGAAAGCAAAACAAAAATTTATTGAGTACTGACTTCATGTAGGACATTGCCAGATCCTTCATGTGTGTTATTCTTTTTTATACTCTTATCTTCTCTGGAAGATGGGCAGTATGGTTCTTATCTTTATAAACAAGGGATCTGAGGCTCAGAGAGTTAAACAGTTAACAGAGAGAGAGGCTAAACATATCAACTGTCCATGCATTGCTTTAAGGCATGCGCTGAGTGCCTACTCTTTGCCAGACATTGTTCTAGGTACTATAAACACCCCAGCTCCTGTCTTCATAGTGTTTGTTCTGTAATGAGTGGAGAGAGCTGAGTTCAAAGAAGAACAGGGGATGTGGGAGGGTAGAGCATATGGATCATGAGAATTTTGTAGGCTGCTGTGTGGATATTGGCTTTGACTTAGGAGAGTCTCACCTACAGGACCACTGTACTTATTTTAAAGGTATGTTGGGTTTCTTGACATTTTTTTTCTTTAAAGAATCATCTTATTGGCTTTAATGTTAAGATTCTGGCTTGGGTTTGTAACCTAGAACAGTAAAGGGGTATTGGAGGACCATAGCAGGTAGCTACTGTGCAAGAAGCCCTGGTGTGCATTCCTGGGCAAACAATGCTACCCTTAGTGCCCCACCACCACGAAAGTTGTCTCAAGACATTAGATAGTCTCTTAATGCCACATTTTCTAATGATGCAATCAGTGGTCAGGATAAACCACAGGAAAGACAGAGGTGGAACTTGATTTTGACCCTTTGATACAATTTTTTGTTTCATGGTTCTTAACCATTCCATTCCTGACTTTAAACTCATCTATGCTTTGTGCACTGGGATGCCTCCTATGGTGCCACTGCCTTCACTAGACCCAAGATTAGCAATTAGTGTCTCCTATAAACCCTCCATAGTGGAATATCAATAAATCATGTTCGATAAAGAAATAGAGAATGCCTGAATAAATAAGTGGTTGAATAAATGCATCCTCCCCACTATCAATCAAAACTTACATGCCCTGTGCAATTTCTTTAGCAAACAGACTATTTAGTTACACCAATTTACTCAATAGTGTCTACAAAGGCACAACTCTTAATGTCTTCCCTTTATACAAGACACATACTGTTAGGAATTCTAAAAACTGCTACAGTCTAAAAGGATGATGATGCTCAGGGTGGAAATTATAGGCATCATGGAACGCTGGACAAAGAAATGGATTTTTCTGAGCATAAATATATCTTTAAGTCAGTTTTGGAATTTGACAATAAAATTCCCCTTAATAGATACTTTCAAAAATGTTCTTTAAGACAAAAGTATTTCCTACATTCCCTGAGTCTATAAAATAAGAATACCTTGAATATGAAATCAATAGCTTCTTGTTTGGTCCATCTTAGTTGCCAATTCAGAACACTCTTAGTAGATATATAAAAAATTAATATGAAGAACAATCAAATTGACACATAAAGTGGGGGTTCTTGGGATATATTCAGACACAATCATGTTCTCAAGCCTTCTTCTTTGAAAAGGAGGAAAAGACTATTTGAATAATTGACTGGTCATCTGTGACAAGATAGTGTTACTCTCTCAGCTTTATAAATTAAATATGAGTGGCAGCAAAAGTACATAAAATATATGCTTGTATTCAATACACATGTGTGTGTGCGTGTATATGCACCCTCCCATATGCATATTGGAGATTTTATTTGCTGCCATCAAAATAATTGATTTTTCAATATGAGTAAGTGACCTTCACCCTTCCTTCCAGATGACTTGTTTTCCCAAGCATCTGAACATTCCTTTTCCCGCTGAAAACATTCAGCATTAATCCAATGCCTCTCATTAAGCATGGTGAGTGTTCCTTTTGACATAGTAGAACTAAAGCTAGTATAATTTGTGCATGCCAATGGGTAGACTTCCTTGCCGAAGGGGGTTTCCCTGCTATATATGGAAGGTGCTTAACTTGTGTCCTCTTGCCAAGAGATGATGATCATGCACTGTATATAAATGCATAAACAATTTTATGGAGCGTGACACTCCCTGCGGGTCTCTGGAGATATTAACCAGAATCCTCTGTTTTCCAAACTTGAAGTTTCCATGAATTGAGGAATATGTAACATCTTTCTTAACACAAGCATTGAGTCCTACATCTGCTGTGACTGTAAAAAGAAGAATAATCCATGAAATATCCTTTTAAAGAATACTGAGCATAACCATTAGCATAGCAGAGAGTGAATGTGATTTCTTTAACTCTCTTTCTCTCCCTCCCTCTCTTGGTAAAGATACAGAGGTATGAAGATATATATCGATATCTATATAGATATCTACATCTATATAGATATCGATATATATCTATGGACTTAAACATTTAGAAAACTTTTTAAGCAAGGTGAAATTTGCCTTCCCTAGAACTATAGAATCATTGCAAAAGTTTTGAGCATTAATGGCAATTCTGATATATATCTAAAATAGTGCCTTAACCTGTTAAACCTCAAACTTTCTATAAGGAAAAAAAAAAGGAAGAACTTTCACTTTGTGTCCCAAACCAGATTAAGGGATAAAGCCAATAATGTGAAAGTACTTGAAAACAGGCAACACATTTCAGATCCTAGACAGGGGTAGGAGAATTCCAATGTAAGAATGTGGATGTCTACAGCATATTTGCATGAGTTTCAACTTAGTAGAACCTTTAAAGAGAAATGTGTTCATCTCCATCCATAATTCTTAAAATTACTTTAAATTCTGAAGCTTGGTATTTGGTGCATTATACATGAGGTAGGACTAGATTCACAGCTGGACTTTATAGCATGGCAGCACTTAGAATATTTTTGTAGATAACGTAGTTTTTTTTTAAAAGTTTTCTCTCAAATTTTGGAAAAAAAGATCAAAATATGATTTTTCCATTTCCAACAAATATTAAGCTGGTTTAGGACATATTTGAAGTAATGTTAAATATTTGAGGTTCTCTTTTACATTTACAATGAGACCTTCACAGATTAAAACTCCAATTCACACTTAGGTTAATGTGAGAAGTCCAGAAGTTAAATTCTGAAGAATGATGTAAGAGAACTCTGATTCCTCATTCAGAAACATGTGCTAAAACATTGGAAAACTTAGAAATATTTCTGTAAGTAAACCCTGATTCAGCAAAATGACAGCTTGATATTCCCAGCTCAGTGAGAGTGGGGATGCCAGCTCTGAGATGATAACCCTGCCAGGTTTCAGGAGAAAAGGGTTTTCTCCATATAATCCTCTCAAAGATCTGTTTACAGGTGATATCATTTCAACTTTTCAAATAAGAAAATCAAGTTTCAGTTATGTGATTATCATCTTATATGTTAATTTTGATTTATATCCATCCTTACACCAGAAATAACTAAAAGAAGCTAAATACAAATACCCATGTCCCAATAATTTTACAAATGATAAAATATAAAAGCTTCTCACCAGTCAGTGTCTCTGCCTCTAGCATCCTACTCCTCTAAGGCAGAGTAGCAAACCAGCTCATGGCCATCTTAAAAGGCCATATTATAAATTATTTTAGGTTTGCAGGCTATACCAACTCTGCTACAATCACTCACTTTTATTACTGTGGCATGAAAGCAACAATTGGCAATACCTAAGCAAATGGACATGATTGCATTCCAATAAAACTTTATTTTCAAAAATAGATAGCAAGTCTAGGTCAGACTTAGACTATGGCTTATCAACCTTTGATCTAGGGTCTCTTGCAAATGTCTTAAGTTCTTCCTTCTAAATCCCATTTGAAGCTCACTCCTACCAAATTCTTCTGAGCAGCTTTAACCAATAATCAGCCCAATAGGTCAAGAAAACCCACATTTTTACATGTTTTATAAACATTTTGTATGATTTCATCTGTGTATTATTATATTGTCTGCTTTACAAATACTTTATAATTTATTATTTCTCTGTTTAGGTTGTATCTTTAAAGATACTTTTACTGAGATTATTCAAATAATAAATCCATTGAGTTTATACTCAATAATATATTGAGTATATATTTCTCTCTCTCTCTCTCTCTCTCTCTATATATATATATATATATACTCAATAGTATCCAATAAATGCGGTTGGATACTAAAAGGGAATAAAGGAGTTAAAACTTACTGTGAATTATTTGTATGGGACAGGTGAAAGAAATTCTTTAGAAACATGAAAAGAGTGGAATGTATATTGGTCATTGACATTTCCTTTAAAATACTATGTTTGGACAGAAAGTCTACAAATTTTATTTCATTTTGGAGAGGATTGTTCTTTGTCCCATAATAGTCACCATGTCATTGCATCATGATCTCCAAGGCACACCATTGATCCTGCTTTCTATGTAAAATCCTCATGAGTAGACAACTTCTGGTCAATTTGCTATTCTGTTTTAGGTTGCCTCTCAGTTTGGGAACATTTTTGTTCTTCATTACATGCCAATATAATACACTATGCTGAATCCTATAAATAAAAAATGTACTTGGGCCAGTTTAGCTCTAGTTCTTGGTATCTGTCAATTTGATTCAACTTCAATTTCAATAACTTTATTGTCATGACAAGTTAAACATGAGCTCAAGAGTTGCCAAATTTAATAAATCAAGAGTTGGGTCTGGAGATAGCTTCTGTATGTTTTTTTCTCACAATTTTGAATGAGGGATAAACCAACTGGCACACATTTAGGAAAACTCTTTTAGCCTTATACAAAAATAGTGCCTTAGGATTAATACTTTCCTGTAAGCCAGCATAGAGAAATGCTCTCATTTGTTGCACTTGCTTTTGTGAGTCAATCAGATAAAGATTTTGTTGCCAATGCCAGCTCTATGCAATAAAACCAGGAAGAATAGTTTTTCATGCACATCACCCTTAAAAGTTATGAGTATTCCTGTGGTTGTCATTGCCATTGCATAGACCAGAGGTGAACAAACACTTTCTTAGGGAGCTACATAGTAATACTTCAACCTTGTTAATCTTTACAGTTTCTATCATAATTATTCAATACCATCATTATGGCAGGAAAGTACCTACAGTGAAAACTTAAAAGAATAGACAAAGATGTGTTGCAATAAAAATCTATCTATAAAAATGTACAACTGACCCATAAGCTATAGTCTGTGAACTATAGCTTTCCATCATAAGTTGATCTAAGAAATTTAAAGATTTATCACTTTTTATTGCCTGAACCACATTTTGGACTCCTATACATTTCTCTTTACACTCACTTTGGTAACATGAGTAACACTTGTAATTTACTTAGCCAGTGTCTGGATTGTTTGTGTCAATAACCCTAGTACCTACCATAGTCTCTGGTAGATAGTTGGTACACTACAAATATTTATGAAAAAAAAAAACAGTTATTGTGTATATGTACAATTTTAGAAGGTAAGGTGCATCTCTCAAGACTAAAAGTGTGCCATAGGATGCTGAGAATACGTAGTGGGTCTGTTTTTATTTATCTATGTCCAGAAGCATTCCTAATAGATAGATAGAATTATATAAGTTTCCTAGGCTTTTTGTTTTGTACACCCTGAGATTTTAGCCATAAGTTGAAGAAAAAAGGTAGATATTAGCAACTAATCTAATTTTAAAGGACCTATAGTTTAATACCAATAGTTCATAAAATAGTTGCAATATAACCATGAAAAGGAAATGGTGCAAGGCAGCATAAGCAAAGAATTCTATCATATTTCATAATGGACCATATTTCATAATGGACAATATGAAATCTTTTCTTCTGATTCCACTTTTAGTATTCCCTTTAGTTAATGTCTTCTTTGAGCATATCTCTCTCATAACCAAAGTTTTAGGCTTTGAAGGGAGTAGAGAAGGAAAGAAATAGTTTCTGCTTCTGATATTCTCTATTTACCTGTGGAGAAAGTTAAGTAATTTAATGACTAAAATAGAAGTAACAATCATATTGGAGTACAAAAAATGTGGAGAAGTGAAGGAGAAAATAGCATTTAGATTATCCTGATTTTTTCTACTAACAAGAGAGAACTCTATCCACATCATTCAAGCTTTCCCATGTGCAGCAGTGTCTTTTGTTAGCCTTATTTTTCTTTTTCACCAAGACTCTATTAAAATCCTTATTTGAAAGCTAAGCCATAACATATCTTATTGGACTTATCCTCAAATATCCAGAATTTAATCTCTTCTTACCACATTCAATGCTACTACTTTGGTCCATGTTCCTGTCCTTCCTCACCCTGAAAAATGAAATTCTAACAGGTTTCTCTGTTTCTATCTTGCTCTCTTCCCAAGTTTTGATCCCTTAAAATGTGAGTTTGGTTATGTGACCCTTTGTTCCTATCTCATTCATAATCATAATCTTTCTAATGATCAACCAGGCCTTGTATATATATATATATATATATATATATATATATTCTTCCTCTCCATTACCTCTTTAACCTCACCCTTTACCATCCCCCTTTATCACTCTTCTCAAGTCATATTTACCTTAGTGTTCTGCAAGAATATCAGGAATGCTCCTGCCTATCTCTATCCATGTTTCTTGTTTTGATATTATCCATTATATGCATATCTATGACATGCTATATAAGTATTAAGATATTAAAACATTATGAAGCTAGAGGTATATATATTCACTCCTATATCCTCAGTGCTTAAACCATTTCTTGATACATGGTAAGCTTTCATCGTGTGGACAGGATGAAATGAACTAATAAGTTATAGATATTATTATTGTTCAACTATTTCCATTTCCTTTCCAGGTACATGGTAGGAGTTAGGCATGGCTGTGTGATTTGCTTTAACACAGTAAATTTAAACAAAAGTAACATGTCACTTCTTGGCAAATACAGTAAGATACAGTGTGCAATTTACTCAATTCACCAAACTCTTGGTGGATATGTATATCGATGGAAAGCCCCTTAGGTTAACCTTCAATGACTACAGAAGAAAAATGTTTCCTGCCTGATTATGTAGGGCATGTAGTCTGAGTGAGAAATAAGCTCTTTTTAGCCGCTAAGACGTGGGATTATTTTGTTCCAGCAGCATAACCTAACCTAAACCTAACTGATATAGGAACATTTTTTATTATTTCATGTATAGGCCATCTTCCTTATCTGCTACATCAGTAATCCCCTGATATTTCAGGAGCCTGAAAATGTGTGTATTACTTAGAAAGCAGAGGTAGAAAAGCCCTCACCCAGTCTTCCCTGAGTCAATTGGGCAAAGAGAGAAGTTGACCAGCACTACAGATTCTAAAGGAATATAATTCTTGTGCTCCACAACCCCACCAAGAAAGATGACAGTAATATCATACAAAGCTGTGCTGAAGTCTCTGATGTATTGGGGGGGCCTTTTGTGAGTGAAATGAGCATGCATGAAAATATACAGGGTGTTTCTTTTCCCTACAAATCACAATATATAATTAATATTAATATAGTTTCCAGAAATAACTACAGTATAGTATGATTAGAGCTTAAAAATTGCTCTTGTCATATGGCATGCTATTTAATAAAGTTTTATAAATAATGATTATTCTCATTTTAAAGAGAAGATGTAACATGAGGAACCAGGGTTACACAACTACTAAATATCACAAACTAGACTCAATTGCAAGGGATTTTAACAGCAATATTTTGTTCTTACATTTACTCACACCATGTATATTTATTACATACTTGTTATGTTTAAGCACTAGGCTCATTTATAATTTACATATTTGGGTCCTTCCCTACTTCTACAGAAGAATACATTTCAATGAAAGCAGGTAGAATAGATTGCCTTGTGCAGAATTTCAAAATCCAGAAACTGCAGTTAATGAGAAGCTCTGCATTTGGTGGAGTCTTATAATTCTTTAACTCCTAACACAGGGCACATAGAGGTGTTCAAACAATAATGCTGGCTGATTGAGATAACCCTGGGGCTTTCCATGGTTATAAAGGGCTATCTGATAGTCTAATAAGCACAGGATCCTTTGGGTGCAAAGTTGGTGTTAAGAACTGAATTGTGGGGGCACCTGGGTTGGCTCAGTGGGTTGAGCCTCTGCCTTCAGCTCAGGTCATGATCCCAGGGTCCTGGGATCCAGCCCCGCATCGGGCTCTCTGCTTGACAGGGAGCCTGCTTTCCTCCTCTCTCTCTGCCTACTTGTGATCTCTGTTAAATGAATAAATAAAATCTTAAAAAAAAAAAAAAAGAACTGAATTGTGTCCCCTTCAAATTCATACACTGAAGTTCCAACCCCAGAACTTCAGAATGTGTCCATATTTGGAGATAGGGTTTTTAAAGAGGTAATTAAGTAAAAGATGGGACATGGGCGGGAAACAAACCATAAGAGAGTCTTTTTTTGTTTGTTTGTTTAGTTTTTTAACTTGGATTTTTAAAAATTTTATTTTATTTTATCAATGTTCCAAGATTCATCGTTTATGCACCATAGCCAGTGCTCCATGCAATATGTGCCCTGCTTAATACCCACATTCAGGCCCTCCCAACCCCCCACCACCCTCCCCTCAAAACCCTCAGTTTGTTTCTCAGAGTCTCTTAATCTTAGGAAACAAACTGAAGATTGCTGGGGGTGGGTGGGTGGATAAGGTGGCTGGGTTGTGGACATTGGGGAAGGTATGTGCTATGGTGAGTGCTGTGAATTATGTAAGACTGATGATTCACAGACCTGTACCCCTGAACCAAATAATACATTATATGTTAATTTTCTTAAAAAGAAGTAATTAAATTATAATGAGGTCATTAGAGTGTCCCTAACCCATTATAATTGCTGTCCTTATAAGAAGAGGAAATTAGAACACAGATGCCCAGAGAGGAAAGATCATGGGCACACACAAGGGTAAGATAGCCATCTACAAACTAAGCAGAAAGGCCTCAGAAGACACCAACTCTGCCAACACCTTGATCTCAGACTTCTAAGTCTCCAGAACTGTGAGAAAATGAATTTCTGTTGTTTAAGATACCCAGTCTGTGGTTCTTTGTCATGGCAGCTCCAACAAACTAATACAATTCAACTACTCAATTGACACAGTTGAACTCAAAGGTATGCATGCTAATTCTTAATAAAAGTGCTTATTTATATGCTAAAGTACTTAAGGCAACACTCATGGGGTCTGAAGAGGCTGGAATATAATCAAACAGCATCAAAGGGCTTCATAAATATTCATCTGACTCTACACACAATCTTAATACTGACACGTAATGATTCATCCCTCCTTTCACTTACACATGTAATTTTTACAAATCTTGGTCTACAATCCTAGATGTGAAAGAAATTTACCTTTATTCTTAAACTGAAATGAATCTCTCCACCCCATTTGGTTATGATGGAATAAAATGAATTTCAGCCCAGCTGGGGCTCCTGTACCCTTTTCCTAGAATTGTATTGATTTTTGAGGGATTTAAGAGGTATTTGATGACAGGAGGGTTTAAACACATATAAGGGAAGGGAAATCACATATAAGGGAAGATCATTTCTCAACATGTTCATTTTCATCTCTTATGAAGATTGGTGCTATATTGTACCTTCTCCTGGCTTTAGGATCTTCTGAGTCCGAACACATTTTATCTAATTTTGGATCATCTGGCATTCAGGAATCCCAATATTATTGGGTCATGCTGTTTCTTGGGAACTAACGATTGTAACTTTCAGTTCGTGCACAATATTTATTTTCTCCTTATCAATGTTAAAGTACTTTTATATTGTTTAGGAGTAGCAATATACCTAAGAAGAAAATTTGCTTCTTTTCATTCTTACAACCAAATGTAGCAATGTGACTAAATCCTGGACAATTAAGGTATTTGTGGAAGTTGTTGGATGGGACTTTGAAAGGGAGCATGTTCTTTTGCTCTTCTTTTTATCTCTTTTGTTTTTAAAAATATGAATGTGATGGCTCATGTAGTCATTTTGGAGCATAAGAAACATGGCAAGGATGGTAATAAAGAACTTGTTACCTGATGATTATGGGGCTACTAAAATTCAACTTCTTGAGTAAAGAAACAAACAAGCAAATAAAATGCTCCCATTTGTCTAAGTCTCCCTTATTTTGGGTTTTTGTTATGCATAGATGAGCCAAATTCTAATTGACCCCAATTATCTTAGAAATAAACTCTTAGACTAACCACGGAATGATTTTTACTCTGGGATCTTGCCTTATCTAGGATCTACTTGGAAATGGAGCACAAATACACTCTTCTCTCAGATTCTTTTTAAACATAGCTTGTTTGTTTGTTCGTTTGGTTTTCCCTAAGACTTAGTCCCTAAAAGACTGAGTAGTTATTGGCCATCTTCTTAAGGAAATACTGGCATCTAATTCCTCATTCCTTCCTCTGCAATCAACCTCTCTGTATACAATCAATGTTATCATTTTCTATTTATCAGGGTATAGTACTTAAGAACATAGAGTCTGGGGCCAAACTGCCTAAGGTTGAATTCTGGATCTGCCATTCAGTATATCTATGAACTTGAAATGTCTCTCTGTGCCTTAGTTTTCCCATCTATAAAATAAGCGTACACAATTCATACAGAAATTGTAACACAACTTTTGTAAAATACTTAGAAAATTGCCTGCAATATAGCAAGTGCCCAACATATTTTAGGTATCATCACCATCATCACGTTTGAGAATATAAATTTGTATTTATATATCATCAGGTATAGCATCAAATATATTGTGTTTTTTAAAGGCTTTCCAATTTCTTAGAGGAACTAAACTTGAAATAGACAAAGAAATAATCCCTTATTCCCTGTTGAACACTCTCTTTCTTGGAAACAATAAAAGTCAGTATACATGACTAATTATAAGAAATATCACTGTGTATAAGCAAACATAGAGGAGAAAAATAGTTAACATGATAAATAATATTTATTTCATACTAATATTTTTTAAAAAATATTTTATTTAGCAAATTTATTGACCTATGGATAAAGCCATAAAACCAAAAATATAGTATTGTAAAAAGAGCCTAGAATTTGATAAGGTGACCAACTGTCTTAATTTGCCCAGGATTTATAGGATGCAAGATTTTCAGTGTTAAAATGGAAATCCCTGGGAGACTGTCTATCATAGATTTATATCAGATGGATCTGGGATTAAAACCTGTTGTCTCCATTTCTTAATGGAGGAAGCTAGTATAATTCTCATCATGCCATTCTATACCCAAACTAATATGCTTCACCTATTTGGTTCTCAGTTTATTCATCTGGAAAATGGGAATAACATTATAATGTACTTTGTGCAAAGAATTTGGGATAGAGAGATGATAATTATTAGTAAGAAATATTATTTCCCTCCACTCTATGTGATACTTGAAGACTACATTCCCCCAGTAATAAACCCAAGGAATTCAGGAGAGAACTCACTATCCAGGTGTCTTCAGTCATATATAACCTGAATGAAACTTTTAACAAAAGCAAATGGCATACTGCACCTTCAACAGTGATATACAAAAACCTTCCATAAAAGACCCTATTTTAAAACCAATGAAAAGAAACTCCATCACTCTAGTTGAATGAATATAGTCATCAACAACTGAAAATGGAAATTAGTTAGCAGAGGGTCCCTGGAAACCTGTGGAGAAATGACTTAATAATCATGGTGACTGAGACAGAGGTTTCCTTTTTTACCATAGCAAATAAAAAGAAATGTGAAAAATATACTTCCTTGGGCTTTTAGAAATAGCTTATTTAAAACTAACTTATTTATAATAGATACTTACAATTGAAAACTGACTAGGGAAAAAATAATCTGAATTCAGAAAAGGATGTTGAGCCACATCTTACAGATGCCAGTGCATCATTTTAGTAAGCATAAACATTCAGTTACTCATTGTGGTCATGAGGTGAAGTTTCCCTCTTCATCAGCTATTCTGCCTACTGAGACAATACTCTTTG
Organism: Neogale vison; assembly: GCF_020171115.1. Classification (NCBI taxonomy): domain Eukaryota; kingdom Metazoa; phylum Chordata; class Mammalia; order Carnivora; family Mustelidae; genus Neogale; species Neogale vison. The sequence continues at coordinate 50,093,693 of NC_058101.1, forward strand.
TCTGCCACCTGTTTTCCTAAGAAGGTTTTCTATATCATTAATTCCCATGCCCTTTCTTTGATCTTTTATGGAAGTCCAAATAAGAGGAAAATTTACTTGGGTAGGTATTTAGTAGCCCCTCCCCTCATCTTGAGCTCCTGACTGCCCAGTAGACACACAGAATTGAGACCTTTCTCTGTAAATTGAACTGTGCAACTTATATAGAATATATTTGAATAAAGATGAGCCAAGTCATCTTAGAAAAATATAGTGGGCCTCCGGTAAGTAAAACCAAACTGCAATTGTCAATTGTATTTAAAAATATGAAGAATGGATCTGCCAGAAGAAAAATTGGTCAACCACAGAAGCAAAAAAAAAAAAAAAAAAAAAAGTGAGTGAGTCAATCCTTGAAAATGTCCATATAAAAACCTTTAAACTGAGAGCACTTGGTTTGGCCAATCTGAAGAGTCCTTTTGTCAGAGCTTGATGAAATTAAACACTGGTCTTCTTATAGTGATGGAACCCAGCTTCTGGATAAAATATTTTCATCATACTAAAGACCTCGTATTGACTTTATTGGCACTTGCCACTTCTTTTAAAAATATTTTAGCTTGGGGCACCTGGGTGGCTCAGTGGGTTAAAGCCTCTGCCTTCGGCTCAGGTCATGATCCCAGGGTCCTGGGATTGAGCCCCACATCGGGCTCTCTGCTCAGCGGGGAGCCTGTTTCCTCCTCTCTCTGCCTGCTTCTCTGCCTACTTGTGATCTCTGTCTGTCCAATGAATAAATAAAATATTTAAAAAAAAATATTTTAGCTTGTTGTAGTAGTCTGCTCAGGCTATCATACAGAATACCACAGACTGGGTGGTTTAAACAAAAGAAATTTATTTTCTAAGTTCTGGAGATTGAAGGTCCCAAGGTCAAGGTGCCAGCAGGGTGAGGTTTTGGTGAGACCTCTCTAACTGGCTTGCAAGCAGCTACCTTCTCCCTGTGCCCTCACATGGCCTTTTCTTTCTGTGTACACACTTCTAGTACTACTTCCTCTTTTAATAAGGACACTTCTTTAATCTTTATTATCTCCTTTAAAGGCTTTAGCTCCAAATATAGTCGTGGGAGTTAGACCTTCACATAGGAATTTAGGGGAACACAATTTATTTCATGTGTTAAGAACTGTGATATCTGTGTGAATTGGCCAAAAATTATTTACTAAGTCAGTTTATTTTCTTTTATTTATTTTTATTATGTTCAATTAGCCAGCATGTAGTATGTCATTAGTTCTTGATTAGTTTTCAATGATTCATTCGTTGCATGTAACACCCACTGTTTATCACCACACATGCCCTCCTTAATACCCACTACCCAGTTAACTCGTCCTCTCACCCCCCTCACTTCTATAAGTCTCAGCTTGATTCCTAGATTCCAGAGTCTCTCATGGTTTGCCCACATCTCTAATTTCTTCCCATTCAGTTTCCCAACCCTTCCCCTGTAGTCCTTTTCCCTATTTCTTATGCTCCATATATGAGTGAAACCATATAATAATTGTATTTCTCTACTTGACTTATTTCACTTAGCATAATCCCCTCCAGTTCCATCCATGTTGATGCAAATGGTGGGTATTCATCCTCTCTGATGGCTGAGTAATATTCCATTGTATATATGAACAACATCTTCTTTATCCAGTCAACAAAACTAAGAAGCAACCTACAGAATGAAAGATATTTTCAAATGACATACCAGATAAAGGTCTGGTATCCAAGATCTATAAAGAACTTCTCAAACTCAACACCCCCCAAAATAATTTTTTTTTTTTTCACTTGCAACACTGACTGTATTGGTAGGGGGTTAGGGAAACAGTGGAATGAGAAATACAAAACCAGGTAGAGAGACCAGGCATTACAGGGGCCAGGACCCCCTAGAACTCCTCACTTTCATCTTTGCCATCCATAGACTCTGTTCCCACTTCTTCATAATCCTTCTCCAGGGCGGCCAGGTCCTCCCAGGCCTCTGAGAACTCTCCTTCCTCCATGCCCTCGCCCACGTACCAGTGCACAAAGGCCCATTTGGTGTACATCAGGTCAAACTTGTGGTCGAGGTGGGCCCAGGCCTCGGCGATGGCCATGGTGTTGCTCAGCATGCACACGGCCCGCTGCACCTTGGCCAGGTCATCCCCGGGCACCGCGGTGGGGGGTTGGTAGTTAATGCCAACCTTGAAAGCTGTGGGACACCAATCCACAAACTGGATGGTGCGCTTGGTCTTGATAGCGGCAATGGTGGTGTTCACATCTTTGGGCACCACTTCCCCACGGTACAGCATGCAGCAGGCCATATATTTGCCATGGCGAGGGCATAAAATGGGCAGAAGACAGGAATAGACACTTCTCCAAAGAAGACACAAAAATGGCTAACAGACACATGAAAAAGTGTTCAACATCACTAACCATCAGGGAAATACAAATCAAAATCCTAATGAGGTACCACCTTATACCAGTTAGAATGGCAAAAAATAACAAGACAGGAAACAACAAGTGTTTGTGAGGATGTGGAGAAAGGGGAACCCTCTTACACTGCTGGTGGGAATTGGGACTGCAAGCTTATACAGCTACTCTGAAAAACATTATGGAGTTTCCTCAAGATATTAAAAATGGAGCTACCCTATGACCCAGCAATTACACTACTAGGTATTTACCCCAAAGATACAGACATAGTGAAAAGAAGGGATACATGCATCCCAATGATCATAGAAGCAATGTCCACAATAGCCAAATTGTGGAAGGAACCGAAATGTCCTTTAACAGATTAATAGATAAAGTTTATTTCTTTTTTTAAAAGATTTATTTGTTTATTTGAGAGAGAGAGAGAGAAAGAATGAGTGGGAGAGTCAAAGGGAGAGGGAGAAAGAATCCCAAGCAGTCTCCATGCTGAGATCATGACCTGAGCTGAAACTAAGAGTTGGATTCTTAACCAACTCAAACATCCAGGCACAGCTTGGTCAGGTTATTTCTATGATACAAAATAACTGAGAGGACTTCTAATAATTTGATATTAGTTAGATACTTTGGATTGAGTTAATATTTTCAAAGTACTGCTCGTGTTCTTCAAAATCTACTGAGAAATTTGTTAAAAATTCAAATTTCCATACCTCACTCAATACCTGCTCTATCAGAACCTCTGGGACTGAGGAAAGAAAATCATCCTTTTTAGTTACTTTCCTAGATATTTATAAAAATACATTTCAAAATATGGAGAACCAACTATGGACAGATAATGTTCCTAGGACTCAAAATAGAAATATAAATCATAGACTAAAGGACTGGAGATGTCTAGATTTATATTAAGACTTCATGAATGCACCCCATACAAAATAAGCTCCTTATCATGATGTACCATATCCCTTAAAAACTTATAATCAGGTATTGGTTACCTCTGAGTTTTAGAGAGCTCAAAAGGGCAACTTCTTTTCATGTCTCAAAGGAAGGAGGGGTCTAAACCCAGAAAAATGATATCTGATTATTTGTTCTTTCAATATCATATATCCTGACAACCTTCCAATAACCCAAATGGTTAAGTTACAGGAATAGAAGAAATGGACAGTGAGTTTTATCATAGACTGTGGTCAGCATATAATCAGGACCAGAGATAATCATATATTTCCCAGTGAGTTTAAGCAGCTATGCCACAACCGAGCCTTAACCCTAGGCAATCTTACTCCAAACATTTATAGAGTATAGAGATGTATATACCATATATCTAAAAGTCTTCAAGTTTTATGTAAAACTCGTAAGTCATTAAATAAAGTATATTTAGTGCTGTGGTATGAGAATAAATGTTTTACAATTGGGTCTTTAAAGAGGGTGGGGAAGTGATGTAGATGCTGATTTGTAGCATTTGTTGTTTTCTATTGTGTAAATATTCCCATTGTGTCCAGTTTCAAGGAACTAACATGACACCACCGACCATGGGGCTTGGAAAAAAGGATAGCAGTCACCACTCCTGAAGTTTTGTAAGCTGGCTCTAGCATGCCATTGAATCCATCTTCCTTCCTTGAAGGACATACTTTCATAATAACTTCTAAGGCCAGGTTCAAATTTTTAGGTCATGGACTTCTGAGAATTCTACACCAGAAAAATGGACCCCTTTTACCACTGGTCTCTGGCAATATCCCTTATATCCAGAAACAACCTGTCCCTCTTTTTTCATTCTTGGGTCCATCCTTTACAGCTAGGTATCCCATATATTTATATGGTGACAATGAAGAAGTATCCCTAAGTTTCATCCACACTGATACTATGCAGCCCTCTTTCCTGCAAACAGCTGTCCCTTGGACTCCGCTTGGGGACAGCACACATGCATCCTGAAACAAGGGTTTGGGACCACTTGGAAAGAAATCTCAAGACTTGAGGTACTTGTGATTTTGGCAGGTGGTAGCGGTGGTATTATGGGCTCTTGTGTGGTCATGGTGTTCCCTAGGTCCTATAGATGTCTCACTCCATGGAGAGGAGTATGATGCTAGGACAGCCAGAGAAGAGGTTCTTAAAGGTTGGAGCCCAGGGCAGTGCCCCTTGCCTGAATCTGAGGCTGAGATTAAGGCCCTGAGAGCAATAAACTTTAGGTATTATTCCATAAATCTTCAGCCATTAATGGCCTCTGCAATACTGATTAATCAATCTGAGCGTCTGATTATCCACTTATAAGACCTTCTGAGTAACTTTACAGTTATGAGAGCAGCAGCAGCATCAGATAGTCTGGAACTCCTTACATGAGGCTGTAGGGCCTGTAAGAAGAAACTCCAATTCCTGTATGTTCTAGAGGAGCCCTGTCTAGTCTTGGGAGCAATTTCTAATACCCTCTCTAGTTTTATTCCACCAATTTTTGACCTTCACTATGTTTCGAATGTTCTTAATGTAAGTAATCTTTGGGGGTGCCAGGCTATTTCTTCCTACTCTGCCTTTTCTGGAAATGCTGTCCATCTGAATGTCTCCTTTCTCTCCTGCCTCTGATCCATGCCACACCTCTACCTCAGTGATGCCCAGTCAGGTTTCCAGATATTATGCAGGTCCCATCCCAACACAGCTTCTCAAATTTTTGAACCAAATTCCCTTAACCCTTAGCATACTGACCATAGTTCTGAAGACCAAGGATGTAGTCCCACAAAGGGAAAATTCTGCTTCTTTTTAATTTTTTAAAAGATTTCCTGTTTTATTTTTTAAAAATCAACATTATCAATATTAAAATTCACACCATCAGCATAATTGTTTTTATAGGTTTATGTTTCTGGCTTATGCATTTGATAGGCTCTAGGCTCCTTGAGGAAAAATTTTCTGTCATACTCATTTTGTACCATCAGTGTCAGGCAATGTCTGATACCTTTTAAGACTCAATAACTCTTTATCAAGTTAATAAATAAATGAGTGATTGAACAATTAATGAGAAAGGAAAGAAAGAAAGAAGCAAGAAAAGGGAAGAAGGGGTAAAATAAGAGAGGGAAGAAAGAGAAAAAAACTTATATGAATGAATAAATTAAAGGATCTCAGAAAATAATTTGTTTTTAGTTTGGGGATAATTACCACAAGGACTTTTGTGAAGTATCAGGAATAATTTAATCTTGCAATCTAAATAATTAGAATTTATAATGTTCTATTTCTGTATGTGGTTGAGTAGCAAAGAAACAGTATAAAGGTTTGTGGGTAGGATGGTTTTAATATAATCTGACAATGTCAGTAAAGCAAAGTTATACCATAGGCCTCTGGACAAAAGTCCCAATGTCCACAGATGATAATCTTTAGTGTTCCCGTTTCATGAAAAGTCCTTGATAAAAACACAGGTGTCAGACTGAAGAAATAAAAATTCAGTGCTCACTTTTTCACCACTAAATATCACTAAAGTGTCTTGTCAGATGGTGTTTTGTTGGGACTTCTGTTTTTAAACCATGCTCTTAAGGGCATTGGTTAAGTCGATAAATTACTAACTACTTAGTAGACACATGGAAGTTAAGAAAACTAAGAAATAACTGATACCTAGATAATCAAAAGTCTACACAAATAGTTTAAACAAGGCCACTGGTAATGAAGGTACTAATATAGGTACTGGATACCCATTTTTTCCCCGATGGAAATATATTGATTATTGATATTTTTAAATGATAAATTTAACACACACTCATAAAAAAGTCAATAGGAAATAATTTTGTGTATTTCCTTCCATATTTTTCTGTGTACATGCTGCATGCGTGTATATATTCAATTTTTTAACAGTACATATACTGTGATTTAACCTACTTTTTCACCAACAATATGCCACTGATATATTTTGATATTAATAAATGTAAACTCATACCACCAGTAATAATAACTATTAAATATTTTACCCCCAATTTATCAAAGTACCTTCATCTTGAGGGATATTGAAAAATTACCCATTTGGTTTCCCAATTTATTTTTACCTTGAAACTGAGGAATTTTCATTCATCTCTCTGGACTAGCCCAATTTAGATAAATTTCTAAAATTTCAATGTTTATCACATGTAAGATTTAACATTTAAGATTTTTAAAATTGTTTGAAATAATGTCAAGTCACCAGCAATGCCTGTTTTCTACCTCTGGAACATATCTGGGACTCCTTATCACCAACGCTGCCATTTTCACCCTACTCCAAGCCTTCATTACCTCTTTCCTGGACTCTTGACAATTCCTACCTTCTACATTTGCCCCCATGCCATGAATTCTCAACATAGAAGCCAGAGTGATTGTCCAAAACTCTGAGTCAGATCGTGTAATTTCCCTGTGTAAAAAATCTTCAATAGCTTCTCCTCTCACTTAAAGTATAACCTGATCTTCTTATTCTGATTAAAGCCCTGAAGGACCCCTTTCTAAATCCCTGCTTAATTCCTTGACTCTCTCGCCATTCTTCCCCTTCTCTCACTGGACTTCTTTTCTTTTGTAGAGGAAGCTAAAAGCTGTCCCTCTTTTTGGTCTTTGCACTTGCTCTTCTCTTATCCTTCCTTTGAAGATGGCTCAATGCACCCGGTAATTCAGATCTTAATGTTGACTTAGACAAGTCTTCTCTGACTATTCCTATAAACTGCCTTTTGGCCATTCTCTAACATGTCATGCACCCTGTATCTCAGTTAACATTTATCACTGTGTGAAATTCTTATTTATTTCTTTATTTACTATTTAAAGTCTGGCTCTCCCCCACTGGAACAACATTTCTATAAGAGCAGAAGTGTTTGTCTGTGTATTCCTCACAATACCCGGAAGGTAGTAGGAGCTCAATATTTTTTAATTGAATTCATGTTTCTTCTGAAGTGTTTTTTCTTAGACTTAAGAGGTGCATTGAGATGAAGGAGTATAGCCTGGAAAATAAGTGCTCATTAAAAACAGATCAGACCTGTACTGGAATAAAATTGTCATCATGAAAACATTTGTCCAGGAAGGACAAGTATAAGGTAGCCAAGTGCATATTAACTGTTATACTTGGTGAGCATAGAACAACTTTATAATTGAATCTGGATTTTTAAACTTTTTTTCAAATTATAGGGCATTAAAGAACACAAAAAGAACTTGTAGTGCAAACTTTGGCACACCAGCGGTATCATGATTCATTTTATGATAGTGCCATGCAAGTTTTGTGCAACTTGGATTTAAGATACTGCAAGTCAGAGTTACTCCATTTCATTCAAGTGAATTGGGCAGCTTTAAATGCTCCAGTGGTATTCCTGATTTGGAAAAACACTCTGGAGGCATTCCTCAGAAATATCAAGGATCTCTTTGTTAAGAAGATTAAGGAGATTGTTAAGATTTGTGCATCTATATTTTTCTTTACTAAAAGATTGTATGCTCTTTCAAGGCTAGAACTGTATCATATATTTCTGGTAACAGAAAGAAAATAATTGATTTAAGTACCTTGCAACTCTTTATTCCTTGGCATTCACATTCTAATGATCAACCAGGCATGTTGTTTTCTATATTGTATGTTATTATCAATCAGCACTCTATCAAACCATCCATAAAATAGTCTAAGAACTGCTCTGCAGATGAATCTAGAGAGGTGGGTCACTAATGAGTGACTAACCACTTCCTTTTAGCTCCCACATGAATGATTTAAGTGCCACAAAGAAATCCAGCCCAGTGTGGTGTCTCAGTAGTCTGGTTTTCTTTGGTTTATCAGAGACCCTGAGCTTGGGCATGGCTCCAGTCCCGGGAGTAACTTATCCTAGCATCTATTAAGTTATGAGATGTGAGTCCTTGTCTCACTTTCCCGCTTGAAGGCATCCATTTATGCTTATTTTCATCCTTCAATTGATGGATTGATATAGAAACTTAAATACGTCATTTGTTTTTCTATCCATTCCCTTTGTAGCAGTTGTGGATTCACTTCTGGAGCCAGATTGAGTCCAGGGTGATTTTAAAGTCTAATAAAGCAAGGAAAATCTCTTCTCCCGGTTGGATTTTTTCACATGTTTGTTAATATGCAGCAATCGGGGGAGAGATGAAGTCTGTGGCTCATTTTCAAGGGAGGAATCCAATTTGGATTTTATAGATGTTGCTGTCACTGGTCCGACATTGCTTTATTCTTTCACCAAGGATGAAGCATCAAGGTTTACTGCTGTTGCTGCTAATGGAGATCTTTCTGGCTGTTTGGGTTGAGAGCATTTCCGTTTTTATGTATTGGAGTAATTAGCCCTCCTGACCATATCTCAGGAAATGTCTGGATTGGAGGATTAGGATAAACATCTTCAGTCAGGCTTTCTGAGTGTGATCAATGTGGGGCGTTAGCATCTCATTTGATGTGTTTTTATCAAGGCTGTGGGGTTTCCTAGTTCTCTCTCTGAAGGGGTGCTCTTTCATTTCTTGAATCACCAGGGCTGGGCTTAAATAACTGGGACAAAGTTAAAGATACTCTTTCAAGTGATTTATATGTCCAGGGTCCCACTTAATCATGGCCTCTGCCTGGGCCCTTTGCTAAGCACCCACAGGTGGGTATGAACTGTCTCCCTTTTACTTCATAGAATTACAGCTCTTAGGGACTCTTAAAAACACCATTTACCAAATTCAACTTCTTTGCATATCTTAAAATTGACTAGGTTCTCAATTCTTTGAGGGCAGACACCATGCTCTTTATCCCATTTATTCTTTCTTTGAACAAGATATTTTATGGATCACCAGATAGTTACTAGATACTGCTCAAGGTGGCTGAGGATATAGTAATACGCATGTAATATAAAGTCCATACCTTTATAGAGGTTACATTTCAGTCAAGAAAATAGGCAATATATAAATCATGGAGAAAATAGCAGCATTAGTGATAATTACTTTGAGGAAAATAAACTGGTTCTTATAATAAAAAGTGTCTACAACAGAGAATTATAACATTTGGTGTGAGACCTAAAAGACAGCAAGATCTGGGTGGAGAGAATTCCAAACACCCTAACCCTTTACTACCTGTGTGACCTTTAGCAAATTCTCATTCTTTCTGAGTCTGTTTCTCCAGTTTCTACGTGGGGATAAGAACAATAGGTTGTAGTATGTAAATAAGTTAATATATATATAAATCACAATGCCTTATACATGAAAGTGTTCAATAACTGTCACTATATTATCATCATTATTAAAATATTATTTCCCCTATTAAAACTTAGATTTATTCTTGTTTCAAAGTAAAATCATTGTCATGTTTTCAGCATGACTTGCGCTTGATTCCCTAATGAGGTTTAGCATAGAGACTGCTAAGTAGTTCATTTCATATTCTATAATTTTCTTTCTAAAATTCCTAAGAAATTTAGATGAGCTCTTCCATGGCTACCTGGTCTGCAGTTTCCATTGCAGAGATTATAAAATATAGGACATGGACCTTTGTTTCGAGTATTTTGCCATTAGTTGAGGGTTTTATGAGGTTTGTTTGTAACATTTTTTTCTGGGATGCATAGCATTGGCTCCTCTCTTTTGACTGGCTATGCTATACCCATTCTTCTTCTTTCATGAGGAATGATAATGTAGGTGAAGAAATTAGAAGGAAAAAATAAAAAACTGTGAGTCAACTGTATGAGATTAGTTAAACAAATTATAAGCATGAATATTTCTACCAATAAAAATCAGGTTGTACAACAAATCATGATATGGGGCACCTGGGTGGCTCAGTTGCTTGATATCTGCCTTTGGCTCAGGTCATTATCCCAGGGTCCTGGGATCAAGCTTCGTATCATCAGGCTCCCTGCCCAGCAGGAAGACTGCTCCTACTTCTCCTCCCACCTCACGCTCTTTCTCACTATCTCTCTCTCAAACAAATACATTCTTAAAAAAAAATCATGATATGATCAACTTTATAAAAATAAGTAGAATATAAAATATTATAGAAGAAAATGTTTCAAATTATTAACAGTTAAGTCTGCATCATTAGTATGGTAGGATTATGGATTACTTTAATTTCCTTCTTTGAACTTTCCTATATTTTCTGAACATCTCAAGACAAATATCCATTTGTTTTTTAATCCAAGAATGTAAATTAATTATAAGCAAGATTAAAAAACATAAGGTGATTTACAATCACTATAAAATAAATTCAAAGAGAATGATTGATTATATAATTTAACAAGATATATTCCTAGACTAAAATATGAATGACATTTTCAGTTAAATCCTGATACCTTCCATGGTCTTTTTTTTTTTTTTTTTTTTAAGGATATATTTTTTTACTTTTGGCGGGGCAGGGGCAGAGAGAGAGAATCCCAAGAAGACTCCCCTCTGAGTGTGGAGCCCAACACAGGGCTTGGTCCCATGATCTTGAGATCATGACCTAAGCTGAAAGCAAGGATTGGATGTTCAACAGACTGAGCCACCCAGGTGCCCCAATATCTTTCATGGTCTTAAGACAACAGACTGTATTTCAACGAACATAGAAAGTATCCTCTAGTTATTGTCTAAGCATTTCCCAACCCAACATCATACAAATAGGCAATGATTTGACAGCATACTTGTTAAAGAGTCTGTACTAATTTTTCTTCACTGCACTGTCTATACTTATGTCATCAAAATAGACTTGAATATAATGAGAAGAGTGCTCCATTCCCTTTCTTTTGTCCTAGTCTGAACTACCCTATAATTTCTTCCAACTATACTAAAGCATTCTATTATAATCACTAATGCATCAATTGTTCTTACCAGCCACTGGGTTCCATGAAGCCCGAGACATAGTCTAACTGAATTTCATATCCCTGGTGCCTATATAGAGCCTGACCTATTAGTGCTCTATAAATATTTGTAGAACGTATTGAGTTGCTGTCATTTGTTCCCCAATTCCCTTTAGGTGTCATAAAGTGGGTGCTGTTGAATTCTTAAACTCTGGAATCCAAAAGAACCTGAGAGCCATGTTGTTCATTTCCTTAAGGGCACCTTTATATTGTACTAATATATCAGGGAGTGCCTTGCTTTCTGGCTTTCTTCTCCTGTTTAGAGTCCTGGCAATGAAATACTTTGAAAAGGAGACTGATATCTGAAAAATCTTTGTTTTTGATGTGGAACAGAAATTAAACTCTCAACAAAAGAGCAATTCTTTACCTGTAGGCCAGAGTACAGAGCTTCATTGTAAATGACAATTGCAGGAGATCTTAAAAATGAGATTGGATCCAAGATCATGGAATGGTCTTCCATCTTTTTGTGTCTTCTTCAATTTCTTTCATGAGTGTTCTATAGTTCCTCAAGTATAGATCCTTTACCTCTTTAGTTAGGTTTATTCCCAGGTATCTTATGGTTCTTGGTGCTATAGTAAATGGAATCGATTCTCTAATTTCCCTTTCTGTATTTTCATTGTTAGTGTATAAGAAAGCCACTGATTTCTGCACATTGACTTTGTATCCTGCCACGCTGCTGAATTGCTGTATGAGTTCTAGTAGTTTGGGGGTGGAGTCTTTTGGGTTTTCCATATAAAGAATCATGTCATCTGCGAAGAGAGAGAGTTTGACTTCTTCATTACCAATTTGGATACCTTTTATTTCTCTCTGTTGTCTGATTGCTGTTGCTAGGACTTCTAATACTATGTTGAATAAGAGTGGTAAACATTGTTAAAATGTCTATACTGCCTAGAGCAATCTATACTTTTAATGCCATTCCGATCAAAATTCCACCGGCATTCTTCAAAGAGCTGGAGCAAATAATCCTAAAATTTGTGTGGAATCAGAAGAGACCCCGAATCGCTAAGGAAATGTTGAAAAACAAAAATAAAGCTGGCGGCATCACCTTACCTGATTTCAAGCTTTATTATAAAGCTGTGATCACCAAGACAGCATGGTACTGGCATAAAAACAGACACATAGACCAGTGGAACATAGTAGAGAGCCCAGATATGGACCCTCAACTCTATGGTCAATTAATCTTCGACAAAACAGGAAAAAATATACAGTGGAAAAAAGAGAGTCTCTTCAATAAATGGTGCTGGGAAAACTGGACAGCTATATGTAGAAGAATGAAACTCGACCATTCTCTTACACCGTACACAAAGATCAACTCAAAATGGATAAAAGACCTCAACGTGAGACAGGAATCTATCAGAATCTTAGAGGAGAACATAGGCAGTAATCTCTTCGATATCAGCCACAGCAACTTCTTTCAAGATACGTCTCCAAAGGCAAAGGAAACAAAAGCGAAAATAAACTTCTGGGACTTCATCAAAATCAAAAGCTTCTGCACAGCAAAGGAAACAGTAAAAAAAACAAAGAGGCAACCCACGGAATGGGAGAAGATATTTGCAAATGACAGTACAGACAAAAGGTTGATATCCAGGATCTATAATGAACTCCTCAAACTCAACCCACACGAAACAGACAAACACATCAAAAAATGGGCAGAAGATATGAACAGACACTTCTCCAATCAAGACATACAAATGGCTATCAGACACATGAAAAAATGCTCATCATCATTAGCCCTCAGGGAGATTCAAATTAAAACCACATTGAGATATCACCTTACACCAGTTAGAATGGCCAAAATTAACAAAACAGGAAACAACATGTGTTGGAGAGGATGTGGAGAAAGGGGAACCCTCTTACACTGTTGGTGGGAATGCAAGTTGGTGCAGCCTTTTTGGAGAACAGTGTGGAGATTCCTCAAGAAATTAAAAATAGAGCTTCCCTACGACCCTGCAATTGCACTCCTGGGTATTTACCCCAAAGATACAGATGTCGTGAAAAGAAGGGCCATCTGTACCCCAATGTTTATAGCAGCAATGGCCACAGTCGCCAAACTATGGAAAGAACCAAGATGCCCTTCAACGGATGAATGGATAAGGAAGATGTGGTCCATATACACTATGGAGTATTATGCCTCCATCAGAAAGGACGAATATCCAACTTTTGTAGCAACATGGACGGGACTGGAAGAGATTATGCTGAGTGAAATCAGTCAAGCAGAGAGAGTCAATTATCATATGGTTTCACTCATTTGTGGAGCATAACCAATAGCATGGAGGACAAGGGGCGTTAGAGAGTAGTAGGGAATTTGGGTAAATTGGAAGGGGAGGTGAACCATGAGAGACTCTGGACTCTGAAAAACAGTCTGAGGGGTTTGAAGTGGCGGGGGGGGGTGGGAGGTTGGGGTACCAGGTGGTGGGTATTATAGAGGGCACAGCTTGCATGGAGCACTGGGTGTGGTGAAAAAATAATGAATACTGTTTTTCTGAAAATAAATAAATTCGGAGGGAAAAAAAAAATGAGATTGGAGGGAAGGGTGATGTCATATGACAGAATTTCTACTCTGTCTCAGCCCTTCTCTTTGGCTTTTAGATGAGTTGAATGACAGATAAAGCACAGGGTTGGGGCTGCCAGGAAAAATAAATGCGGGTAATTTTAATCATTTGTGCAAGTCTTTAAATATCCTGTATGGCTTTCAGGCACAAAGCAATCTTTCTATAGAGAAACAAACTCAGGATGTGGTTACAAGGTAGACTTCTACTCCTTTGTGTTAAAGTGCTTTAATGATCTGGAAAAAAAATAGATTTGCATGATTGCTACTTATGGAAAGCACTTAACACAATACTTACTCAAGACAAACTTTAGCACAAGTAGATGTAACCAATATGATGAGTCATCCTATGTGGTTTAGAGCCACCACAAGTGAATGTCTTTTAATTCAGTCTTCATGAACCCAGAACATCTTTTATAAGACTTTGAGAGTATCCATGGCATTGACAAAATGCATTTAGCTATATAGCTATTAGATTGAATCATGAGATTGAAGGACAGTCTAATTTAAAAATGATTCAGGTGAGTGGCATATAGATGCCAAAGCTTCTATTCAAATCAGCATAGATCTTTTCTTTTTCTTTTCTGGTCTCATGTCATAAGATATACACACACATACAGAGTGACATCATCTTAAGATCTGAGTCATATTGTCAGGATAGAAATATAATTGGCAGCAATATCTTCCCATGTAAGCACATTAGTGATGCTTACATAATCTTTTGGCATCAACTCATTCTCTGGAGTAAGAAGTATGGTTTTTCTCTTTTAGTTTCATGGCTCTAGTTTGGAGAAAACTTTGATCTTTGAAGAAAAGCTCAGTGTAAGATGTTTATCACTATACTGGCTATGTCTTTGATGATTTTCTTAAAACTATTTGGAGATGGCCTAGAATATCTAAACCATGTGTGAGAAGGCCGGCCTGATTTTCATTACTATGCCATGACAGTCATTACTAATTGATCATGATGTTTCTTTCTGCTGATATCAAATAGGACCCAAATCTTTCACCATAAAGTATTCTAGGAAGACATGGCAAATCAACTGGAATGATCATGGGAAATCAAATCTACCTTTTACTCACGGCTCATACCAGATAACCTAAAAATCAAGGCTGTGATCTTCAGGTATCCACCCTTACCTGAATGAACGTTTGGTAACATCAGGTTCTGCAATATCAATTAATACAGGGTCTCATACTCTATTGTTTGATTACTCTTTATTTTTGGGTATTTTAATACATTGTCTCCATATTATATATTCTTTTTATTTTGTTTTCCTTGTAGAACCCAGCACAATATGCAACCACTGTTGCGCAATCAATAAGAATTGGTTGACCAATTAATTCATATGGGAGTGATTTGTCTAAAAGCTGTATTAGTTTAAAGAATTTTGGACCAAGAGTTCTATTCCCCTCTATACCTGCAAATAGCTGTGGTTTGGAACAAGGCTTTCAACTTCTCTGGATCTTGGTTTCTTCATTTATGAAAATGGAGTAATGAATTAAACATTTGCAAAAGCCTCTTCCATTGGAACATACATTAATTCTTCTGAAGGGATGACTACCCCAGCATTTTTAAAAAAAGATAAAGTACAGAAAATATCTAATTGCAAAGGTGTAACTCTTTCCTTGGCCATTCCACTTTTATTCTCCTTCTCTCTCTCAACTCTTTTCTCAATTTTACTTTGACTAGAGAGTTCCAATTTGGGGTAAAGTCTGCCTCTGAAAAATGGCAAAAACATTCCTGTTCTATACATACTCCATCAAACACACATACAATGATAACTAATAAATACATTTCCTTGAGTCACTGATTCTCTAAAACTTGGGATATGTTTTATTCACTGCCAAAAGGAACTAGAAGAGACCTGATAATCCCACAGTACTCACATACAGAGAAAACTTCCTCATTCCTACTATGTTTTCATATACTATCCACTTTCCCAGAAAAACACTTCCCCAGGTAAATTCTTGTGCCTTCTTCAAGACCAATTCAAAATGCCAGCTCTTCAATGAAGACTGTAGTTCTACTTGGCCGTTGGATACTCTTCCCTTATTGTTTTAACTATGCTTCTGAGGAAGTAGGTGCATATTATCATTTGTAAAATATCTGTTTAAATGTCTGTCCCTCTCCACAACTTAAAAGCAATAATAACTTAGGTACACCTAGTTTATCTTCCAGTGATATATGAAACATGCTCCTATAAGATTCTGCAGGCCACCTAACCTTCCATTCCAAGGTAAGCCCTAGAATGCTTTGCAGAGGTGTTGTTGACCTCTTTCCATTACTATGAAAACTAGCCTCTGATACTTATGCATTTAAATTACAGAATCTTCTTCGTGAATCACCCTTAAGTTTTCAGTCTTTTAAAAAATGAAGCTTATCAGAAAATATGGTGAACAAGACAGCTTTAGGTCCTATGATATTAATTATTTTTTAAAAAAGAATAGATTATCATATTTTAAAACTAAAATCATCATTTTCTTCCACATTACTTCTCTGATTATCTGCATATATTACTAAAGAAACTGTGTTCTAAATTCTTAGAGCCTTGTTCCTGGTTTTATAGTCTTCACAAGAAAGCTGACTTAGACAAGTAACTGACTGGCATTTGACAATTCCCAAAGGATTTACTTTCAAAGTATGGCATTTTGCATTAATTTTCTCATCTCTAAATTTACCTCAGATGTCTATCTTCACATGGGTATGAGTCTCTGTGTACTGATTTCATATTTAACAGTACATTAGATCACGGGTTTATAGCATCAATTAGCAACTAGTCCAAAATAGCAAATGCACTTGCCAAATTGTTGGAAAATGACTTCCCTTCTTTTTTACCTCGTCTTCCTAGATAAATCACCATTATTGGTGATCTTCGACAACAGATCTTTCTATGTCTGATTCTGTCATCTACTTGGCAGACATGCTGACTGCAGCTAATAATCCCCTATCATCAAGTTTTCCAGATGTTTGCACAGTGGGTTCAGTGTTTTTAAACTATCTAAATGACGGTCCCAAATGACAAATGTTCATTTTCAAAATTAAAACTTATTAAGAATTACCTGCCAAGTACAATGTGTCAGGAGAGACTGAATGAATTAGAATTTTTGTCCATTGAGAATGAATGAATAAGAAAAAAACATAAATGAAGCAAGCTATTACACATCCTTGAGGTACATAGAAAGAATTTTAAATAACAGAAATTTAATAAAAGCTGTTGCATTAATACTTATCACTTACTTTAAAAAGGCCCATTCCTATCTTTTGCCATGAGTCAGCCTTCAAATTTATTAATGAATATAATAATAATAATAATAATAATGACTAGGAAAGACAAGGATAATTTCTAATGTGAGCCTGCTTTTCTCTGTGATTATGATCCACACATGAAATACTGGAAGGAAAGCGCATGACTCTATACATCCGTCAAGGACTGGACTCAGTTCCCTTTTTACTGCTTTCTAGCTGTATGGTCTACTGCTGGCCATTTATCCTTGACTTCCACTTTACTCATCTAAAATGTGGGAATAATAATACTTAGGTGTGATAAAAGTTAAATAAAATGAAAATAGTAATAAGATTTGCTTTGTAAACTATAAAGTATCATGAATATTTATTGATGTCAGAATAACACTAACTACCATATATTAATGACTTACTGTATGCCAAATACTATGTAAGTCTTCACATGTATTCAGCTTTCTTCAGTTTTCACAATTGTTTAACATGGGTGATATAATCTCTATTTATTTTATAGATGGGAAAACTGAGTCTTGTATAGAGGTTAAGCAACTGGCCTAAGTAATGGCTAACTTGGGTTAGACAGGATTGGAAACCAAATACCTGAATCCAAAAACATACACATAATGTTTGTACTGTGCTACTGATCTTTAATCTTGAAGCCTATGCCTGGTAATTCCACTTTGGCTTAAAATATTTTGGTGCTGCCATTTAAAATTGCCTTCAGATCCAAATTATTCAGGAATCAGCCTGCTGACTGTATAGACAACTTATTTTTTTTAAACCCCAAAGAGCATCATCCAGTCTGATCATCCTGGATTCTAGACAGGAAGGCAATGAATAACCAAAGCCAAGAATTCTATTTTTTTTTCTTTTTTTTTTCCAATTTATTTATTTTCAGAAAAACAGTATTCATTATTCTTTCACCACACCCAGTGCTCCATGCAAGCCGTGCCCTCTACAATACCCACCACCTGGTACCCCAACCTCCCACCCCCCCGCCACTTCAAACCCCTCAGATTGTTTTCTTTTAGAATACTCCACAAGATTGAAATTCCTTTTCAAGATGGATGTGGATCTCTTTTCTTCACATCCCCATAGCTGTGGGTATAACGTCAAATGTGACTCTAACCACATGATATTTTAACTGTTTACTTACATATCCAACCTTCAAATAGCCAGAATTTTTTAATTACTGTATCCTAGAACCAAGAATAGAACTTGCATAGTAATATTTGAAGAAAAAGTGATGCACACTTTCTTGCTGCCTCGAAAAATTTTGGTCCCAGATAACTATGACACCAGGCTGACCACAGAGTCAGAGATTATTTCATAGGACAAAATAGAACATCTAGATTTTCCATCTTTAAAATTATAATCAGCAGCAGGAAGCAAAGCAATACCACTGTCCCTGTTATAGGAATCCAAAGGCTTTTTATAGAATGCACAGCAGCAAATGTTATCGCTATGCCTGAAAAAACCATTTTCATTATCAGATGCCTTTTTTCCCAATTGATTATGACTTTCCCTTTAAAAAATGCATTTAAGCAAAAACTTTCTATGCTTGATTTAGCCCAAGGGAAAATTGGGGGACTGAGATGAGAGAGAGTAGTCTGAACAGAATTCCTTCTGTCTTTAAGCTATGCACACATGGACAAAATATATCACATCCAACTGAAATCTTAAAAACAAACAAAAAAATTAAAAACCTTCCTATTATTTAAAAGAGACTAACAATGAAAAATCCAGCTTTATAGTCCCTAATGTGTAAGCCAATGAACAGACATGGGTAAGTTTTGGTTTTTGTTTTAAAGTTGTAATGTTCTTAACTTCATTTCTTCATGGTTTAAAGGAGTTGCACTGGACTGAAGCTTCTTCAGCATACTTCTGAGGATGCACCAGTTCATGTTAGAAACCTTCAAGGTGAAAGTCATTGGAGTTAAGGCTAGTGTTTAGTTAAGACAAACTGAATTAATGGGACCCACTCAAGATGGACTATGAATGTATTTCTGTGCCTGGCTTAGCTTAATGTGTCTCTTACCATGAAGGGAGGGCTAGAGATAAGGATTTTTTAAGCTGATAAAAGCTCTTTAAGATTCTTCAGAAAAAATTACAATGATGAGAAATCTGAGGTTATACCCAATATGCTAAACACAGAGGTAGTACTCTTTCAGAGCAAACACTAAGACTTGTTTCAGTGAAGCAGGTGATTTACAAGTCTAGGACAAAACAGCCTTTTCATTTCTTAGAAAGAAAAGACAAATAATTTTAGAACAACATTTTGATTTAGCAGCTGTAAGGGACCTTTGAATTTAAATTTCGATATATAAATCCCAATTTTGCCATGTAAAATTAATAATGGATTTCTCTAAAGCCAAACTCTCTTCAACCTCTACTGTAATTCTCTTAAGAAAGCATTAAATGAAAGCATTTCACTTTAGTTGAAAATCAATGGCACTTCAGTGAAGCATGCATCTCCCAAGTATTATGGAGTCAAGAATCATACAGTTCTCCTACTAAGACATGGGGCCCTGGATTTGATGATAATAACTTCATACAACATATGGGTCTTGGAAAAAATTAATACAAAATGAAAAGATTGAAAATCCAATATGATCATGCTCAAATTCTTTTTGAAATGGCAACCCAAATGCATTATAATATAGTTAATGTTGATGATATGGTAATAATAGTAATAAAGATAGTAATAAGTAGAAACAATGTTTAATTACTGCTTACTATCGACCAGACACTTGCTAAATACTGTATATGCATCATTTCATTTGATTCTTTCAAGAATTATGTAACTTAATACTATTATATTTTTAGAATAGACTTGAGGAAGGAAGATTTACATGTCAAGACATAAAATACAGTTAAGATGGATTGAAATATTTCATTATCAGTGTACCTGGGTAGCTCAGTCAGTTAAGCATCTGACTTCTGCTCAGGTCATGGTCTCAGGGTCCTGGGATCAACCCTGCTTCAGGCCTTACACTCAGCAGGAGTCTGCTTGTCCTTCTGACCCTCCCATTGCCCCTCTCCTTACTCATACTCTCTCAAATGAATAAATAAAACATTTTATTCTTTTTTTTTTTTTTTTAAAGAGCTTATGTATTTGTGAGAGAGAGAGAGCATGAGTAGGGGGCCAAGGGAGAGGGAGAAGCAGACTACCCATTCAGGGCTGGATTCCAGGACCCTGGGATCATGACCAGAGCCAAAAATAGATACTTAACCCACCGAGCCACCTTGGTGCCCCTAAATAAAATACTTAAAAAAAAAAAAAAAGATTTCATTATACATTAATCTATGGCCACTTGGACAATGAATCAAAAGGTATAGTAAACTCCATCTATTTGAAAAGTTTGTTTTCCTTTTGCATATTGATAAAATTATATTTATCTTTCACTGTGGTGATTATAAGGATGATAAAGATAAACCCCTCCTCTCCAAGAACTCACAGTCTTGAAAGGAGATGAAATATGCACTAAAAATCCAAATATAAATCATGGTGGCTTGTCATAAACTGTAAAACAGTCTGTTGAAAGCTTTGGGTGGATAGAAAAAAAGAAAATTCTTAGAGCTTGGGGAAGGATCAAGAAGTCTCCTTAAAGGAAGAAGCAATTCCATTGGGTTTGGAAGGTGGGTAAATTTTCAGCAGTCATATAGATATGAAACCCAAGAGAAGCAGTGATGTGCAATATCTTCGAGAATAGTTTTTCAGGATGCCTGTGTTCCTGGAATTTTTGACATATTTTACATAAGACCTTCTCTGTTGTTCCAAGGAGTTTAAACTGTATTTGGAATTCAGTATAGAGTTTCATAGTGGACACATAATATGGTCAGAGCTGTCTTGGGAAGATTAGTCCAGCAATACACTATGCTAATTTATCCTTTTTTTTCTTTTCTTTTCTTTCTTTTTTTTTTTTTTTTGGTTACTCCACAGATGAATAATTATTATCTTGTTATCATGTGCCAAGACCTACATGAGACAATAGGGATATAATGGTGAATATGACTCACTGTCTGCTTTCATAAAATTTATAATCATGAAAGTTAAACATAAAACTGAATAGTGTCACCAACACTATACAAGAGAAAGTATACAACAGCACCTAGGAGGAGTACCTTCTCTAGCTTTGGGATTAAAAACAATAGCAACAACAAAACAAACAAAAACTTTCCCACAAAAAATGACTTCAAATTTTGTGTATTGCATGTGTGTGTATGTGTAGGTTTACTCAGTAGGAAAGTCAATATATGAAAAGTCTCCCAGGTGGAAATATGTTTTGGGAATTTGATGTGGGGTCATTTGCTTTCCAACCACATACTTTCTTAATAACCACAGTTATGTGCACGGGGTTTCTGACTGTTTCATCCTGCGGAGAGGGTCTGACCATCAGTCAACTTCCAGGAGAACCAATGAAGCATTATGAACAAGGACCTTATTCTGTTGAATTGAATTGGCTCTCTTCATAGACCTGGAAATCATCTGGTCTGACTTTTAAAAAAATACCAAATATGAATAATTCAGTCAAGCCTGAAATAAGCACCTTGAATGAGTATGGCTTTTAGTGTTCACTCATTCACTCAATTATTTAGTAATTATTTGTTGTTTATCAGCACCATGGAACCCACTGTACTAAGCACTTGCCTTACCCAATCCTTCAGTCATAATTAATCATTTCCCTTAAATGCTTATCTTAATTTTCCAGTACCTCCTTATAACACATTTACATTTGGTTTCTGTCACTGGGGTTGTATGTATGAGTATCTGCAAGTATACTGTGGCATTCCGAAGGAAGGAATTGTGTTCTCATCCCTATATTCCATTTAGCCAATGGCACAGATATAACAGGGATTCTGTAAATGTTTGCTGAATCAATGAATGGATGGATAAATAGACAGATTTAAGTTCCCCAAATACTGATTCCTAAGTTTTCTCCTTAAGTTCATCAAAAAAGCAGTCCTAAATCCCCCAATAAACCATTTTAACATGCTGCTCCTTTCCCAAAATTTAGATGGAATTGAAGTAGATAACAAAATTGAAATTGTAAAGAAAGTCTGCAGTCATCATTAATCCAAGAACAAAACAGAAGTATGCCTTTGGCTCTGCAAATAACACCATTAGCATCATTTACAACTCCCCTACTCTGTGGTCCAATTTGAGTATCATTTTCTCAAAAGTACTGCCATATTTTCCTCTTTCCTTTCAGCATATTCAGCATATCTTTTTTGACTGCTTCATGCCATGTGCATTGGTCTTGTTGATGAGGAATAACAGATTCAAAAACTTCAATGGAACTCTCTACATAGACATCTGCTGCTCAATAATTTAGTTTGAGAAAATAAGTAAGATATTTCTTATTTTTGCATGCATTTTTTGAGAACTGTGTCTTTATATTTCATTTGAGTAAAGTGATTCAATAAAGAAAAGAATGTTTTCCCCTTAAAATCATGGGATGTTAATTACATAATATTCTCTAGAAGTTAGGAAATTGCATGAGGTAAGATGAAGGAGATGACAGAGAAGGAAATCATAGTCAGAGGAAATAAATTCTGAATTCCAGATACCCTATTACTCTGTTTGATCTGGGAAAAACT
Organism: Neogale vison; assembly: GCF_020171115.1. NCBI lineage: Eukaryota > Metazoa > Chordata > Mammalia > Carnivora > Mustelidae > Neogale > Neogale vison. The sequence continues at coordinate 50,116,248 of NC_058101.1, forward strand.
CCTTAATCTTAGTGAGTCTCAGATCTCTTTTATGTAAAATGATAATAGTAATAATAATACCCTTCCTATATTGTTACTTTATCATTGTGAGAAGTTTGAGATGCAGTGGATATCAAAATACCAGGTATTGTTCTATGTGGAAAACTATCATTCGTGGTGATTATTGTATGGAGTTAGTAGGCTAAACATTCTACCTGCAGTTTCTCATTTAATATTTCTCCAAATTCTATGAGACGGATTCTACTTTTTCATCGTTTTTAAATGAAGAAACTGATACATAAAGAAGGTAGATCATAGAGCTATGCAGCAGACCCAGCTTCAAGCCCCAAAGCTAAAATGAATTGAGTATGGGATATATAAAAGGGTTGTGTGACTTGAGAGCAGAGTAGAGAATGTTTTTCTCTGAGGCCAGCCTTTTCCCAGAAGCATGTATGCTGGCTCAGGTTGAGAGTGGGTCAAAATCCAGGGGGGAGGAGAGAGACTCAACCAAAATTTAATTAACAAATATTTTGTTCTAATTGATCATTGGAAATAAGTAATTCAACTAATTGTCTCTGAGGCAAAGAATAAGACTTTCCATTCATGTCTAGCCCTGTCATAGGTAAACAGAGGGGTCCTCTTGAGTCTTACTTAGGTAAGTCATATTGGAAAGGGTGATTCTTTACAGTCTGCCATTTCTCAGGACATACAATCTGACTCGTGTGTCCTGAGATGAGGGTTTCTTAACCTTCACTGTTTTCCAGAATCACAGGGCTCAGGTAAAGTTCAAGTGGTTAGACATGTTCAAGATAAGTTTTAGAAGCCATATGTTAAAGTTGGCAGGGTCCCAGAGGACCCTGTGAAATCCCTTCCCTGGAACATTAATTGAGTCAATCAATTTTAGAAATTCTTTGTTACCAAAGCATAGAAAGTAGCCTAAATAGTAAACTGTTCCATTTAAAAATCCACATCCATTGTGATTTCAGTCAAGTCTCTGGACCTAGTGAAATTTAGTTTCCTTGTATGCTAAATGATGAATCATAATAGACAAATCATTAAAGAGTCTTCTAGCTTTGACCTTCAAAACTTGAGGAAGACATAAAGATTTGTCCAACTGCCCTGGGGTTTGATGTGTGGAATTAAAGACTGAACCACTCCTTACTCTTCCTCCCAATACTCAGCATCAGTGTAGGAGCCACTTAGGAATGCTCTGGCTTTGGATGTTGTATACTCTTTTCTTTTTTTTTTTAAAATGTTTTATTTATTTATTTATTTATTTGTCAGAGAGAGAGGGAGAGAGAGCGAGCACAGGCAGACAGAGAGAGGCAGGCAGAGGCAGAGGGAGAAGCAGGCTCCCTGCCAAGCAAGGAGCCCGATGTGGGACTCGATCCCAGGACGCTGGGATCATGACCTGAGCCGAAGGCAGCTGCTTAACCAACTGAGCCACCCAGGCGTCCCTGTTGTATAGTCTTTTCATTAGCAATTCAGAATAATGCTATCAAGACTCCTTTCATCTCCATTCTGCCAATCAATCATTTGTCATTCCTAAACCTGCAGTACCCCCTTTGCTTTGCCTTGCATAAGTGGGGTGATTCTTGGATTCTTTCTTTTCTAAATCTTCTGATTTTCTCTATTTTCCTTCCACTGCCATTCTCAAATTTTTCTGTGTCATGTAAACTCCATTTTTGGTGTTTTTTCATGCCTTCCCAAAGACCAAGTTCATTTTCTTACTTAATTTTCAAGAAACATTCTTGAAGCTTACCTTTTTTGAAAAAGCCTACAAAACTCACCAGTGCTCAGCTGGTGATTTACTTTAGGTTCTGTCATTTCTCTGCATTTGGATCTTAGTGTTTCAGCTAGTTGAAGCACAACTCTGTGGGTCTTGTTTATGATCCAGTGCCTTGGACATAGCACTGTAATAGAGGCAAAAATTACCCAATTACCAAACTTTAAGGAATACTTAGATTAGGGGAAAAGTATAATATTATTAGTGAGTGGGCTTGTATTATAAATATGACAGCCTAAAGTGAGCTTTCAATGAAATAAAGGTAAATTATAACTCCAATTAAGCAGAACACTAAAACTATTATTTTTGTTCAAATTAGAAAGGATCAAATACAATCTTGATAAAATTTTGGTGGATAGTGGACATGTGATAAAGTAAGTGGAGAAGACACAGAAACCATCTTTAAAGCATACAGGTAGAACAAAGTGAAAAAGACATAAATCCAAATCCAGACATCATGATGCCTGGGTAATCTTGAAAAAGTCACTTTACCTCTCTCACCTGAGCTTCCTCAATTATAAACTCGGGACAGTAATTACATTAAAGGACTGCAGAAGGGAATGAAAAAAATAATGTATGGAAAATACCTTTAGCTCTGTAGGCTATGGGAAACATCCAGGAATAGTGGCGTTATTATTAATCTCATATAGTTAATTACCATTGACTTACCCAACTGGACTAGATTCAGTAGTGAGATCTGTTTATAAACCCAGAAGGAAGGAGATAGAATCTTGGAGCTCTGAATGTGGACTACTCACCTTACAGATTTATAAGAGAAATGTTCCCTATGGAAAGAGAAACATAACAAATCTGAAGAGGAATGCCTGCGGACAGCTTTTATGTTTTGCTAGTTAAAATGGTCTGTGATCTTTTCATCACAGTCTGTATCATCCTTTTCTTTCCTTTTCTTTTCTTAGTACCTGTCCTACTCAAATCGAAGTTTTCTTGTCTATTCCTTGCCTCCTATTTACTACTTACTACACTCCCTGAAGGCTGTTGCATTTAGGTCATGTTTTCAGATGTAAATTCTCCTCCTTTATCTTGATAGAGCTGTGTGAGGAAACAACTGGACAAATAAACACAAGAATGTCAAAGTCTAAGAGAGAGGAAAAATACATGAAAATATAAAAATACATACAAAAATAGAGGCTAGAGATAACATTTGTGCAGACAGAGTAGTTTTAATGTGACAAAGAGAAAAGGAAACTGGCTTTTGTGGGCTCATTTGGTCAAAGAAGTTAATTTGGATGATTGAGTTGCATGGTTTGGAGTTATACAGAGCACATATTTACTGGATAATTGAGATTTCTCCCACTTACTTTGAGCTAATAGATTTCATCTTTAAAACTCAATGCTGTCAAATATGGTGGTTATATAACTAAATGGAGAAACCTTAATCTTGGTAAAAAAAAAGTGATTCATTAAACAAAGTAAAATTTTTGTCCTTAGGAAGTTCATAAGTATATTTGGCTGGCCATTGTTATATGGGAACTTTTTGAATGTTGGTGGCAGTAATGGGACAGAAATTATTCAGTTGGGGCTGGTTTTAAGAAATGGCTTCAGCCCCTAAGTGGTTTGCCAAGTTTCTGTTAAACATCTCACATTATTGAGGATACAAGTCAAAATCACTTATCAGCAGTTCTTCTAAATAGCAAGGAACATGTATCAAAGAGGCCATGCAGGAATTTCTAATGAGAAAAAATGCTCTTACTTTTTGAGAAATTAACTGCTCCAATAAATTGCAAAGATAAAGTAGGAAAAGTTATCACAATAATGTCTGTTGTAATAAAACTAAACTGTACAGCTGATAACAGTTAAAATGCCAGAAGGTAAGTTAATGAAATACCATTCTCCTAAAAGCCCCTTTGGTCCTTACTCTGAAATATAATTCTGACAGTCACATATAAAGGATATGGTGGAAACTACATGGAAATACTATATCTGCACATGTTCTAGAGATTCATTGCCTATGAACTTTTGAATACATATAAAGTTTAAAAAGCAGAGTATATTAAATGAAACTTTCAGGAAGGTGAAATAAAATAATCCTAAGACCTAAAATTGATTCTTAAAGTGTAAAAGAGATGAAAGTGTGTGGAGAGAGAAATCAGGCTGAATTGCTAACTGGCATTGGAAAATTTCTATCAAAGATCATGGGAACAGGGAAAGATGGAGTCATTGAAGTCTCCCTAACACGTTGCATGGATTCGCGAACATAGGAGAGGCCTACAGCTTCTGTTTCTGCAAATTCCTAGGCAAGCTAAAGATTTGTAGAAGAGCAGAAAAATTCATGAGCCTAATGAGAGAGCAGAAAAGAAAACGAACAGAAATAGCACACAGAAATTGGAAAGTAATCTTAAATTGGAAAGCTTAGGGTAATAGTTTTGCTGTTTATATATTACTGAACATCTCTTACACATAGCAATGATCAAAATGTCAATGAGTGGTGAAAAGTGTGTGTGTGTGTGTGCGCGTGCGCGCACATGCACACAACCGCGTACAGAGAGAGAGTGCGCACATATGTGAGAGAGCAGGGGATAGGGAGAAAGGGAGGGAGAAAAGGTGAATGAAGGAAGGAGGCTAAGACAAAGATTAAAGCTATAAAAGCCGTAGAAAGCCAAAGATACTATATGCATACATGCTCAGATACCAGGCTGAGGATCTCAGAACTCAGGGCCAGCTTCTTGCCCCATGGTGAAGGCCAAATAGTTCAGGGCATCTTCCAAACAAACAGCAGAAGGGCAATAAACAGAGCCATCTTCAGTTACCACGAGTTCAATGAGAGCCAGGCAAGGGCCCTATACACATAACCACATCCTCACTAATTAAGTAAAAACAACAACAAAGCAGTGAAACAATTACATGTGAAATAAAATAAATTGAAATCCACCAAAACTCTATAGGAAAAGGCATGAAGAAATAGTGTAAACCATGACAGAAACAAACCTCTCTGCTTTGAGCCATCTGTGCCACCCATCAGTTGGTAATAATATGACTCTGGGTAGCAATAGAAATAATCAAAGGAAGAGCTTTAAGAAGGCATGGCAATACTAATAGATTTTTTTCTGGGTTTCTGGTCTTTGTTTATGGATAATTATAATTTGGCAAAGTGTTCAGAGGCCCATCATATGAATGTGTCTCCTGCGCTTTATTTAAACAACAGCTCACAAAGGACTTGCTTCAGTTTACCACCGTACCAACTAAATGCTAGTAGGAGAAAGCCTTCAAGTGATGTATGAATTTTAAATTATAAGTTGATTTAATGTATCATAGCAAATTTTCTAACCAGAATTCTAAGTAAGTGTACTTAATATGTTTACCTGTCCTATAAAGCTAATTTTGGTTATCTTAACATATTTGAAATAAATTTTGCTTTCAAGGTATAGCCATTTGATCTTACTCTATTTTAGACTTAACTTTCATATATTCCCAAGTACATCATTATGTACTCTTGTACTTGTTGAAACCTTAAAGATATGGAAAGTGAATAATCTTGGCTTCAATGCATGCTAGAATAGCCTATTCTGAGAATAAGAAGATATTTAATGGAAAGGACATGGAAAATTATAAGCTGGTTAAATTACCCTCATTTATATCAAGTCAGATCTATCTTCAAATACGGCTTATTTTTTTGTTAGAAATGAACTCTCAGAATATCAGTGTACCAATTGATATTTTGGGGGTACATGCAACAGAAATAAATCCTAATCATTTTGAGAAAAACTGGAAATTTATTAAGAAAAGATAAAATTAAAAAAAAAAAAAAGAAAAGATAGAATTGTTCAGTGATTCAAAGGAAGAGTTGAAGAAACATACCAGCAAGGGGAGATAAGGCAGTTGCAGAGATCTAAGAAACAAGAATTAGTGGGAAGTTTGTTCAAACTTCAAAGTTTGTTTTGTGAGAACAAAGTTTGTTCTAACCATTTTTAACCCCTGGATTGCTCAGTTTAATATCAAATTCCTGGAAGGGAACTTGGTTATGGCCTAATTTAATTTACTTATGACATTTTGCCAGTGGGAAAGCTGAGCCACATAATGGTCAGATTTATTTTTTAGAGATATACTATATATTTATTTATTAGAGATATACTATGTACATATTTATTATAGATATACTGTGTATTAGGTATAGTTTCACATGTATTATCTCATTAAACTGTCACCTGAAATTCCTGTTAGAACTAATATTTTTATTTTGTGCTTATGAAAACTGAAGATCAGAAAGTTATATTGACTTCTATTGTCACTCCCCAAGTAATTCTGGTCCACTTTTGATTATATTTCTATTATTTGTGCAGACTGTTCTTCCTTTAACTAACTGTTTCTAACCAGGAACCTTGTAACACTAAGGTAAAGAAATAAGACCTGGATAGTTATGGGAAAGCAAACAAGCAAACAAACCAACCAACAAACACAAATTGCACAATACTGTCTTTAGAATTAGTGCTGAAACTACAACCTCATGTATAATATGATGAGTACAACTATACACAGAAGATTAAACATAGTCAACTACATCTTCTAATAATCTCACTAAAATGAAAATAAAATAAAGGAAGGGTATAAAATCTCCAGGGGAAGCACCAGTAATTCTGATAGGACAACACATTTTTGGAACACAGAAAGCAAAAGAGGAGTTAACAAGACAGAGAAAGTGGAATATGAATATATTTTCTTAATCTGAGTTGCCATTTATTATAAAATGCACCATTAATTTGTTTCATTGAGAAAGAAAAATCACTGCCAAATATAATTATAAATTTATGATTATGAATGTCCACTTATCTATTGCTATATAACAAACCATCTCAAATTTAGTAGCTTACATCAACAATAATAATTTCATTATTATCTCTCACACTTCCAAGGGTTGACTGGGCCTGGCTGGATCTGGAAATCTCATGCGGTTGTGACCACAATGCTTGCTGGGGCTGTCATCCTCTCAAAGTCTGCTTCACTTACATGGATGATGATTACAGTTAACTGTCTTCTGGGACTTCAGCTGGGCCTATTGGTTGAAACAGGTATATTCAGACTTCACATGTAGCCTGGACTTCCTCAGAGCAAAGTAACTATTTATAAGGGCAAATATCCCAAGAGAGATAGCTGGGCAGAGCCATATTGTTCTTTAGGACTTATCTTCAAATAACACAGCTTCACTTACACTCCACATTATTGAACAAGACAGCCCCAAAGTTCAACCAATTTCAAGGAGAAAAGACATGTATTCCTTACTTTGATGAAATAATGGCAAGGTTACCATGAAAACAGAGAGCATGCTGGATGAAGATACTCTTACAACCATCTTTGGAAAAGACAACCTTCCACAATGCGATTCACTGTAATGTGGGTCCCCACATTCAAAAATATTAAAATGAGAAAAATATTTTATCTTAGAATCAATAAATATGGTAATTATCTATAGTTGAGATACCAAATGACAGGCAAAAAAAAAAAAAAAACCTCATGTTACAAAACTTTAGAAAGCTCAGGAATTTGAGGTATCAACTACCTTAAAAGGTTTTTTTATGACCTGTAACTTGCTGAAATTTTGAACAAAGAGGAGTTAGTTCTTGGGACTCTCTTCATCCCCTATAGCTGGGTAAACAGCACTCTCTCTCCTGGCAGGAGAAAACTTGCTATGTGGAGAAATTAAGCCAAGATTCTCAAGATCTGGCAGATACGAAGCAGAGTTTTGAAAACAGAGGTATTCAAAAAAGTCTACATGTAGAACCTAAGATCCACAACCTTCTTCTTGAAAGTTCTAAGAACTTTGGCAGAGAGATTTATTCTTCATCTTTCCCTCTCTACCTTTATAGATGATGGATTGGAAGATTCTTCTCTGGAAATATGAGATGACTAATGGGCTTAAAGAGTGAACAGAAGGATATGCAGAAATGGACATCATTTAAATATGTTGGAACAAAGAGTGCTACAATCCTAACTCTACCAATCTGCAATAAAGTCTTGCACATGGAGTTTCCAATCATTCCTTTAGTACTTTAATTTTAAGTATGAGTCAGCAGTCAAGAATCATCAGACATGTATGGAAAGCCTCAGCATGAAAGAAGATTAAAGCAAATAACAGTCAGAGGGAACTTGTCATAAAGAGAGACAAACAAGGATCAGAACAAATCTTAAAACACACAAATTACCCTAAATTTTAACCTTGGAGAATTTAAGAAGATATTGCATTCCTGAAATTAGAACAATTACAGAAAAAAGGAATTAAAAAAAAGAAAAAACATAGAGAACAATAAATGATTTGAAAAGATGGTTTCGATTAAAAATTCAACATAAATCTTGTTTTTATTACCATGATAAGGATACTTAACACAAGATCCTACCATCCTAATAGAACCTTAGGTATGCAATACAGCATTAATTATCTAGATGCACAGTGTTATACAATAGATCTCTAGAACATATTCATCTTTCATAATAGAAATTTTATACACATTAATTAGCAACTTCTAATTTCTCTCTCTCCAACCTGGAAAGCACCATTCTACTTTTTAAATTCTATGAGTTTGACTATTTTAGATACCTCATATAAGTGGAATCATGAAGTATGTATTCTTCTATAATTTTTTATTATTTATTTATTTATTATTTATTATTATTATGAAAACTTAGCATGTCTTCAAAGTCCATCCATGGTGTCATCTATTATAGTATTTCCTTCTTTTTTTAAGACAGAATAATTTACCATCAGATAGATAGATAGATAATTTATTAAATAATTTATTTATATTATTCTGCCTTAAAAAAGAAGGAAAAAATATATATATATATATCACATTTTCTTTATGCATTCATCCACTAACTGAGACTTAGGTTATTTCTACATCTCAGTTATTCTGAATAGTGCTATAGTGAACATGAGAAGGCTAATACCTCTTTGAGATCCTGATTTCCATTTTTTTTTTTTTTTAAAATGCCTAGAAGTGGTATTTCTGGATCATAGGGCATTCTACTCATAGTTTTATTTTGAGAAGACTCTACACTGTTTTCCTTAGCAGCACCACTATTTTGTATTCTGCAAAACGGTGGGCAAGGGTTCCAATTTCACTAATATTTGTTTATTTCTTTTTAATAATAACCATACTTAACAGGTGTGAAAGGATATCTCATTGTGGTTTTGATTTGCATTTCCCTCGTGAGCAGTGTCATTGAGCATTTTTTCATATACATTTTGGCCTCAACAGTAATCTTTAGGAAAATAGAATCAAAAGGCCAAGATTTTCAAAAAGTAGGTAAGAAATGGAATTTTTAAATGATAAGTGATAAATCAGTAGGTCACTCATCTGACTAATATAAATGCCCAGAAAAAAAGAACAGGGAAAAAAATGGAAATAACTTAAGAAATAATGCAAGGAAATTTCTCAAAGTTAAAGTTGCCCTGGTGTGCAGAATAATATACCCATACTATGGCATATTTCATAAAATTTCTGAAACTAAAATAAATTAAGATCTAAATATTCCCGGGGCGCCTGGGTGGCTTAGTGGGTTAAGCTGCTGCCTTCAGCTCAGGTCACGATCTCAGGGTCCTGGGATCGAGTCCCGCATCGGGCTCTCTGCTCAGCAGGGAGCCTGCTTCCTCCTCTCTCTCTCTGCCTGCCTCTCTGCCTACTTGTGATCTCTCTCTGTCAAATAAATAAATAAAATCTTAAAAAAAAAAAAAAAGATCTAAATATTCCCGTGGAAAAACCAAACAGGTCATATTTAAAGGATGGAGAAAAAGAATGGCAACTGACATCTCAAAACTAGAAACTAACAACAGTGGAGTAATGATTTCAAAATCTAAAAAATAATGTATTTTTCTTTTTCAACAGATAATTCTATCTCTAGCCAACTATCAATCAAATTTGGGAATAGATGCAATGTTCAACAGGTAAGCTTTCAAACCAGCAACCATTCTAACATTTTAAACTATGTTACATCATAACAAGAACTAACTGAGAAAAAAGAAACTGAATCAAGAAAAGAATGGATCCACCATGAAAAGGGGAGAAAGGTAGTCTCTAATGAGAGCAAGACAGCAGGTCTAAGATGCAAGTTGAGAAAAGAGTAGGAGAATGGGGCCTTTAGGAATGATATCTCCAGGGAGAACAGGGAAACAAACAGGTGATGTAATGTTTTTGACCATAAATAAAAGGGAATATGGTTTGATATTTTTTGAAGAGTTAATGAAAAATTGATAGGGGCAAAAAAAGTTAAGCAAAAATTAAATCAACAAAATTATTTAAATATGGAAAAAAACTCAAAATATTGCACAGGAAAGGTAATTGAAATATAGTGCTTGACTTGGCTCAGGAGTAAAAAGTAATTACTTAGCAACTATAATATAAACACTGAAAATTGCTTTATCTGAGCAATTTTGATAAAACTGTATTGGAAGAAGGAAAGAATGCAAAGTAGACGGTGGGGACATTTGGGTGTTGTCTTCCTATTTCATAATAAGTAGGCAATAAATAATGATGAAGTTAATAAATCAAGAAAGAGGAATGTTAGCATGTTATTAGAGTTATGAGCAAAGAAGAAAAGGAAAAATGTTGCTCTCTTCCCATTCATTTTAAGACTTAACTTTTAAAAAAACAATGCAGAGGAATTATGTTGATAGAAATAACTTTTAAAGAGTAGAGACATTCAATGTAGAGAAATAGAGTCTATATCCCCTCTCCTCTACTTATTCCTTATTTTCCCATAAGTGAGGTGTTTTTCTTTCATAGTCTCAGTTTTGTGTATATACAATATACAATTATTGTGTATAACACTTTGCCATGAGTAACACTTGAATGCATTAGTATATCTAATTATCACAGAGTTCCCATGACTTTCCACACTCTTATTTTCCTATTTTATATATGGGTAAAGAAGAGCAGAGAAAGGTTAAGTAAGTTGTCCCAGTTAATATTATAAATCATTGATGAAAAATTTGAACTTAGGGAGCAAAATACTAGAAATATCCCCAACTCTTGCCACTGTAAAGAATTTAAATGATAGCATCTAGCACTGAGCTTGCCGGAGTAAGTGCAATAAATACTTGTAAATGAATGAGTAAATGTTCACTTAACGACTTCATTAAATGCATAAAACACATATGATCCATTTTATAATGCTGATGTATTGAACTCACACAGTAGTTACCCAGGCATTAACGGAGTTTAGTGTATGATTGGGACACTTGAATTGAAATATATAGCCATAGAGCCACCAAAGTATGTATAAGTAAATAAATTATACTATAATGGTGGTTCACTATTAATTTATATAGCTACTCTAGTTAAAAAATATTTGCAGATCATGAGGGACATTTTTCATAATGATGCCTGGGCAAGTATAAGAATTCCTACTGTTAAATACAAGCCAGAAATTATATTTTTCAAATTTATGTTTCCAGAAGGAAGTCTTCCCTTGTCAGTTCTTCCTTCTTGTCTTTGTACTGGATCAATTTTCCATATTTCCATATTTTCATATTTCCAATTATAATAATATACATTACATCAGATTTGCCACCCAGAAGTGGGAATATCTAGAACTGAAAGTCTGTTAAGGAGTATGAATGGATTTATTTTCACCCTAGTTAGATTAGCCTCTTGCAACATTTTCATCAATCTTTGAAAGAGAATGTTACCAAATTCAGTTCAGACTTTATTTCAGCCTATAATTAATTATTATACATGTGAAAAGTTCTGCCATCAGGTATTAAAAATCCTAAAGGTCTCAAAGAGTTTTCAAAGAATGGCAAAAAAAAAAAATACAATAATAATTAAAGGTTTTTAAGGATATAAAGACATATAAGGAATATTTTTTTAGCTTCATATAGAATTAAAGCTCAAGAAATTTGTGTTTTTGTTTTTTTAATTTAAAAATAAGTACTGAAGAGGGTTTGTATACTGGTAAGGGTTGTTTGATGCACCAGACTTAGAAAGCGTTAAGCTGAAATAGAAAACTCTTAATTCTAAGTGCCATGTTTTTTCTATAATTCCTTATTGCTTGCTTTTAAAAGACTTTCTAAATATTATTAACTGTACAATCAAATGATTAAAGATTAATATATTTGACTATTAAAAAATGACACTATCTCTGGCTATTCATATATGTCACCATGTTACCTTGTTCAAAATCCCAGGAGTTTAAAACGACAATTTGGCTTTTAAAAAGGTTTCCATTGGGTCACTTGGGTGACTCAGTTGGTTAAGCTTTTGATTCTTGTTTGCGGCTTGGGTGATGATCTCTTGAGTCATGGGACCAAGCCCCAAGTCCAGCTCCCTGCTCAGCAGAGAGTCTGCTGGGGATTATCTCTCTCTCTCTCTATTCTTCTCCCTTTTCCCCTCCCACCACTTTCTCCTGCCCCCAAAGTAAATAAATAAAATTTTTAAAAAATAAAATAAATAAATAAATAAAAGGTTTCTATTACCAGACATGCAAACTAATTTTTCACTACTGTTCATGACTACTGAACTCTAAGAACTGATTATATTTTCAAACAAGCCTCAAAATAATTAGTTTTTGTTTTTTGTTTTGTTTTGTTTTTGTTTTTTTTTAAAGATTTTATTTATTTGGCAGAGAAAGAGACGGTCATAGAGGCAACACAAGCAGGGGGAGGGGAGAGGGAGAAGCAGGCTTCCCATGGAGAAGGGAGCTGGATGTGGGGCTTGATCCCAGGCTCCGGGGATCATGACTTGAGCCAAAGGCAGACACTTAATGACTGAGCCACCCAGGCGCCCCAAAAAATTAGTGTTAAATGAAAAAAAGAAAAAAATAGAACTAAGAAACAAACCATGATTTTAAAAGGATAAACATTAGAAAAACTTTAATTAAATTAAAATTTATTTTATCTTATCTTATTTTTTTGTTGTTTTGTTTTTATGAGACTATTCATACTGCCTAAAGTTTCTTTGGAACACATATTGGCATTTTTTATAAGATGCAGATTTTAGTGTATATTCATTCTTACCTCTTTTAGGCAAAGGGAATAAAAACCTGGAATTTCAGCATAATACATTGGAGATACTAAACTTGTAATTTTGGTTTAATTCTTGCAGGTTATAAATGGCTGCTAGATGCTAATAAAAAATTTGGTTGATTGGTCAGCAACTTTCAGCAACATATCATGAGTCATTTTTTTAACATATTGAATCTCATTTCCATCCTTAGTAATGCAAACATTACTAATTATTATAAGATTATTTATAAGCGGAATTATTACAAGCATACACACATTACTAATTATTATAATTTTGATACTCAAAAATATAGTAGAGGACTGTTATCCTTAAAAGAAGATAGACTATCAACTGGACCATTCAGATTAAAATTCACTGTCAAAATTATCACACTGCTGTGGCTATACCTACCAAGAAAGTAAAAAGGGAAATTTTCTAATTGTTTTCAAGATATATCTGCTCTGAGAATATGATATAAAAAGTATACATAGAACGACCATCTTATTGGAATATTATCATTTTAACATGATTGATCACCTTGAATGGCTTCAAAGAACAAAATACTAATAAAATACTAAATATGTGGTTCCTGGGGCCAAATAATTACAGAAAAGAAAAATTTGAAAAAAAAAAAAGAGGAAAAAGTCCTGAAAGGTGGTATTTGAATTTGGTTCTTAGTCCCCACACACGTTCCCCACCTCACCCCATCCCCCCGCGCCAAATGTCACCATTGCTACTATTTGGGAAGGTCTCCTAATAGAATTAATTGATCTAAGAAGGATTGGTTTAAGGTACTATCCTAACGTCGAGCAGGTTGCTTGGAGATTCAGACTGTAGGTGGATTGTAGCTTGATAAATTGGTGAGATTATTCATTTGAGATATATTCAGAAGCAGACCAGGGAAGCAGGAAGATTGCGTCATGGTGCTCCACAGCATGCCTTTATAATTTGTATACAAGTCGGTGCAAGAGCATTGAATCAAGAAAACTTAATTTTGACAGGTCTGATATATAGTCTATTTTGGTTAACCAAAAGGAACACATACATTTACTACATTAGAGAAATTTCCATTATTTTTCTCTCAGCCATGAAAATCGATTTTGATGTGATTACACTCAGAGGCTGCTTGATGTGCGTCTGACAGCACAAAATGGATAGAGACAGTGGGTGGTATAGAATGTGGGAAACTGTGGCTAAGCTGGACTCTGGCTAAGTGAAAATCATAGGATTCAAATACCAATTAGGATAATTTGTGTGAAAACAGACCCAAGATAAAATAATGATGACTATGCTATATGTAAATGGTAAGGAAAAAAATATTTCAATAGATCAAGTAACCAAGGGTTTTCATCGTTTCATTTTCACTGGAAGCTTTATTTAGAGAAATGCAAGGATATTACTAATTGTAACCAGTCAATATTTTATTTTTTGAATAAAACATTGAGCCTTTATTATATATAAGGCATTTTTTAAGCAATCTCTATTGAAGTTTATATTTTGTAAAGAAAAAAGTAAGAATTAGAGACTGTGTGATTGTAACTGGAAATTCATTTCTGTTCCTTTTCAGAGCTCCTCTCTTACTATTTGTAAAACTATCCTGACTTTATTTCATTCATTCAATAATTATTTACCAAGCATCCAAAGGCAAGGCACTTGACTAAGTATCTGGTACACAAGAACAAACAAGGTAGACAGTACTTGTTTTCATGGGGTGTATTGTCTAGTCGGGAATGCAAGCAAGTAAAAATAAATTATTCTAAAGTGTAGTCAGTGTGACTAGTAAGTGTAAGTAGTAAGTTTGGCCATGGATGATGAGTAGAGTCTATTCAGGAGTGGTTAGTTATCAATCAGTTATCAATTAATTATCAACTGAGATGGGAATAAGGGTCGGGAAGGAAGGGGGTATCAGAAAAAAGAAATAGCTTATTCAGAGGTCAAAAAGCTAGAGAGTGCATAATACAAGAAAACAAGACAAAGAATTTATATTGACTGTCATGTAGAATGTGAGAGTTGGGGTGGAATGCTAATGAGAGATAAGATCAGAATGTAAACAATAGTAACTTAATCAGGGACCACAGGAGAAAACCATGAAAAACTTTGTCTGAAGGAAAGAAAGGATGTTGGATGATCGTAAGTACCAAATACATATGTTTAGTCTTGTACTTCAGTAAGATAACTCTAATTGCATGAAAGATAATGGATTGGATGTAAACCAGATTGGGAATAGGAAGAAAACTGGAGGACTGTTAAAGCAATCCAGGCAAAAGATGGTGGTAATCTTAATAGGAGTATAGGCAGTAGCTATAGGAAGAAATAGTAAATTTTAGAGGTTCATGGCTTTTGACTTTTTCTTTTTTCATTTGTTTGGAAGATAAATTGATATAAATACGTAGCTGATTGGATCTAGGGATAAAGGAAGAAAGAGTCAAAATGATTGCTGTAAAACAACCAAAGCCTGCAATGAATATATTTGAGGTATCTCCAGTTTTTCAGGAGGTAGAGACAGTTCCTAAATTCCCCATGCCTTCTTTTTTTTATTAAAGACATTTCTCCATGTCTTCTGTCTTTAAGAAAGACAAAAACACAGGAATCATGGAAGAAAGGAAGATACAAGAAACAAAGAACATATATAAACTGTGACTGAGGACAGAGCTAAGGCTAAAAAGACAGAGGGAGACCAGATCTACTGGAATATCAATAATTTTGGTCCCCTAAGAAATCAGCAATAGCAGCAATGCCATCAGGAAATTTTAAGAGATTGGGAAGGGGGACTTGAGTCTCTAGTACTGAGCCTAGATCTTCAGAAAGGGTTGACATGCTCTCCTCATCTGAGCATCAGCAGAAAGGTAAAAACAAGAAATTAAACCAAAAATTCCTGCAGTTGATGGAAATTTCAGACACTGAATATAGAAATGCATGTACTTGAAGGATAATAAGATAGACACTTCAGTCTTAAATGTTCTCAATAAAAACTTTATTAGAAATGGATAGATACATTTTTAACTTTATAACTTCTAAAATGAAATATATCGTGCTTGAAGTAAAAACTTCAACTGACTAAATTAAACAGAATGATAACAGCTGAAGAGAGAATTAGTGAACTAGAATATATATCCCAAAATAGTCAATAGGAACCAGAGAGACCAAAAAAAAAAAGAAAAAGAAAATCTAAAGTATGAATGATATAAAGGATAATATAAGTAGTTTTAGCATGCCTGTAAATCAGTCCCAGCTGGTGAAAATAGAAGAGAGGCAGTATTTAGAGAGATTATAGATTTTTCAGGATTGATAAAAACATAGATCCACAAATTCCATCCTGATCCTCCAACAAGATAAACATAGAAAAAATTAAAACTGAAGCAAATTGCAGTAAAATTGAAGAATAAAGACAAAGAAGAACTTTTAAGAGCAATTTAAGAGACATGGTTAAGTGTCCATTGGTGTTAGCTATTTTGGTGATTAGTTTATATAACTTTATCGGACTGTTTCCCTGGACTTTGACAACTCTAGCAGCTCGCAGTCCACAACTGGTAATCTAAATCTAAAGTGTACTTTTCTTGACTTAACATAATCTCTTGGGTACTTCTCTGAAATAGGCACCGAGCTCATTGTTTCTACATGTGGTCTCATTCGGTCTTCTTGACAACCCTCTGAGGTTGATATTGCTATCCTTACTTGAATGAGGAGAATTCTGGGACTTAAGGAGGTTTTGTAACTTGTCCAACATCACACAGCTAAGAAGTAACATAGCAGGGACACAAACCCTAGACTTTTCCTCTGAACACAGTCCATTGTGGTGACTCATCTTTTATTCCTTATTGTGGTGACTCATCTTTTATTCCTTATTCTTATATTAGAATATCTTCAACTTAAAAGGTAGAATATAATTCTTGTATAACTGTGAAATAAAAATAATTTAAATAACTAAAAAGCAGCAAAAGAGAGAGAACAGATGACCAACAAATGAATAATTAGAACATCATTGGCAGTCAGAAGGTATTCGGAAGATATCTTCCAAGCGCCGAGGGAAATAACTGCTAACTTAGAATGGTATAACCAGCAAAAGCCACCTTTGGAGAAGACTATACAAAAGCCATGTGAAGATGAATAAAACTAAGAAGTCAACACAAAGAAACTAAATTAAAGAAAATTCTAAAAAATGTATTGAAGGAAGATGGGAAGTCAAACTAGAACAGAGCATGTCCATATTATGCAAAGAATGATCAATTTAATAGGTCCTATGGTTGTTAAATTGCTATGAAGGAGGATTAAGGTACTATTTAATTTTGAACTTTCTAAAACTAAATTTCCAAGGGTTTATTAAAAAATATAGAATGAGGAAAAGGTATAAACTCAAATTTTAAAATAGTAAGATGGATGGTAAAAGAAAAAAAAATAAAAAGTAAAAAGTTAAATAGTAGAAACATATAATATATCATAATCACAGAAATAAATATATGTATTATACTTATCAGGAAACAGTTTAGCAAACTGGATTTTAAAGTGAAGCTATATGCTGTTTATAGAGAAATGGCTAAAAATTAAAGAGACGAAAAAGTATAAAGTAAAATGATGAAAAATATATAAAAAACAAATACTAACCAAAAGAAAGCTGACATAACTATCTTAATAGGGAAAAAATATATCTTAAGATAGGAAATACTTTTAGGGATGTAAATTGTTATAAGATAATGATAAGAGCCTATATATATCAGGATTCTCTAATAAGTAGATATTTATATACTCCAAAAAAAACCTATTTCAAAATAAAGCTAAGAAAAGTTACTAAATCCTTCATCCCTGTGACAAATTTAACATACTTTCCTCAATTCTTGACAGATTAATCTAGAAAAGGTAAAAAGCAAAATAGAAAAAACTT
Organism: Neogale vison; assembly: GCF_020171115.1. Lineage (NCBI taxonomy): Eukaryota > Metazoa > Chordata > Mammalia > Carnivora > Mustelidae > Neogale > Neogale vison. Next base: position 50,133,844 of record NC_058101.1, read on the forward strand.
CAACAAAACTATCAGTCTGGACATAATAGATTTCTGTGGAGTCCTGTACCTGAGAATAAGGGAATATGAACTCTTTTTAAACATCTAAAGATTTATAAAGATTATACACTGGATCATAAGGTAAATTTTAACAAATCCCGAACTATGGTCAACACAAGGCCATTAATTGAAAACAGTAGCCACACACACACACACCCATAAATAACTCACGTATTATTCTAAATTTTTATAACCTAATGATAGCAAACATACTGCAAATTAAAACTTTTATTTAGCAGGAAATTTACTAAGTTCTTATATTTTAAAAAAAGCTGAATATTAATGAGGACATTAATTCTGTCAGGACAGAAACCCTGACATTAAAAAAAAAAAGGACATAATAAACTTAAGAGCAGAATCAATAAATGCAAAACAATTATAAAATTATTTTTAAAACTCATAAAAGTTGGTTCTTTGAAGATTCTAACAAATATCTATGAGGACTGGTCAAAGAAAAAAAGAGGAGAAAAACAATATTAGAAATGAAAAGGGTGACATAACTACAAATGCACAGATATTAAAATGATACAAATAAGAAGATAATATTAGGAATGAAGTTCTTATTGGTCGCTATGCCACACAGTAAGTTTTGAAATGCACAATGAAAAGGGGTTGGGAAAATATATTCAGAGTTGGCTTCTGAGGACTTCATGGACAATCAAATGGTTATTCAAATAGCCAGTTGTCATACAGGCTAATAGAAAGATCTAAAGGTACCAAAAAAAAAAAAAAAAAATCTGAAGGTAGAGGTAATCAGCAATACATAGAATACATTAAATATTTTTAGACATCACTAATTCTCCTAAGCAATGTATACATGTTTGCTTATATAGAGTATGAAGCAAATTATACTTAACATTATTTTATAATAATGAAGCTTAGACAAGTCAAATCATTTCTCATCGCATACATAGCAACTGGCAGAGTAAGAATATAAACCTTGAACATACATTTATCTCTAGAATTCATGTTCTTAAACACTGTCCTACACTTCCTCATCTGAGCTAGAGACTGATAGACTGGGATCCATCGTGTTATAGAGTGAAACTGATGCCCTGGAAGCAGAAAATATTAGCCAGGGGATTTTTTTTTTTTTAATGAGAATATAAAAGGGCTTAGGGAAGAATTCTGAAGATTGCCAATAATTAAAGGGTAGACCAAGGAGAAAGAGAAGCTCACAAAAGACCGTGAAAATGAAACGGTCAGAGAAGTATAAGGCAAAAAAGGAGAGTGCAGTAAGCGATAAGTCATAAGAAGAGGGCGTTTCAAGAAAGAAGGAGCAGTCAATAGTGTCAAACTCTGCCAAGTGTTCAGGTAGATAAGGCTTGGAAATTATTTATTGGATTTAACTACAAGGCCATCATCTCTGACATTGACAAGAGCAGGTCCAGCAGAGTGGGGGAAGTCGAATCCAGATTTCAGAAGGTTGTAGAGTGAAAAGGAGAAACAGATGTGGTGACAGAATTCAGACTTTTCTGATATGTTTGGCTGTGAATGGGAAGAAAAAAAATGCATTGGTTAGTGAAGGACAGCATGGAGAGGATATCTTTTTCTAAGAAGTATGTGTAGATGCTGAATAGAAGTGAATATAGTCATAAAAAATAAGTATATAGGAAGGAGGGGATAGCTCATTTATCAACCACTGTTACTGTTTTACTCTTCTAAAGTCTTTATAAAGATTAACTTTTTCAATTCTCACCCACTCTATGCAATAGGAATATTTCTATTCCCCTGTTTTGTAGTTAAAAATGAATATGAAGAGGTTAGGTCAAATGCTCATGGTCTCTTAGGCAATTAGTAAGGAGTCAGTCAAATCCAAGCTGCAAATGCTTCATTAGACTAATCATCTAGGATAAGTAACAAAGAAAAGCCTTTGCGAAGGAACCAGAGGGATTCAGCAAAGAAGTTGAGAGGTGAGCCTTGGATAGGAGGAAGGACACATCCTAACTATAATAGGAAGAAAAAGGCACTCTTGTATGGAAGCATTTTACTGAGGTTGTGGTAGTTCACAGAGTTTCCATGGAAAGGATTCTGTTCTTCCTGTCGAGCTGTCATTTAAGGATGTCTGTGAAAGATGGGTGAGGCGATGGGGTTAGAGATTTGGGGGAAAAAAATGGAGATGGTTTGACATAGCATCACAGAGAAAAGGAAAAAAAAAAAGAGCTTATTTTAGACACAGTAAGACTACAGAGTAACTATACATATTGGTGACTACCTATCAGTGACCATAGCAGTGTGCAAGATGGTGCATTTTCCCTCTTAGCAGTATTTAGAAATTCAGGGCATTATTTTTCAGTGAGGGTTAAACTTTGCCAGGTAGAAACAACAAAAGGGATCCAGAAGAAGAGAGTTGAAGCTATTGGCAAAAGAGCAATATCAAGAGATGACATTTGGGGGGCGCCTGGGTGGCTCAGTGGGTTAAAGCCTCTGCCTTCGGCTCAGGTCATGATCCCGGGGTCCTGGGATCGAGCCCCGCATCGGGCTCTCTGCTCAGCGGGGAGCCTGCTTCCTGCCCTCTCTCTGCCTGCCTCTCTGCCTACTTGTGATCTCTGTCTGTCAAATAAAATAAAAAAAAAAAAAAAAAAAAAAAGAGATGACATTTGGAATCCAAGCTGGATAGGAAATGCAGCGAAGAGAGAAATGGAAGCAGACACGTAAGTACCCCTGAGCGGTGATTCTGAACCTGCCTGTGCACTACTTAGGCTGCTTTGGTAATAGGAAGCCAGAGAGTGTCAAACAATGGAATCCACACCTTCTTTTTTTTTTTTTTTTTTTTTAAAGATTTTATTTATTTATTTGACAGAGAGAGATCACAAGTAGGCAGAGAGGCAGGCAGAGAGAGAGAGAGAGAGAGAGAGAGGGAAGCAGGCTCCCTGCTGAGCAGAGAGCCCGATGCGGGACTCGATCCCAGGACCCTGAGATCATGACCTGAGCCGAAGGCAACGGCTTAACCCACTGAGCCACCCAGGCGCCCCCGAATCCACACCTTCTTAAAGCCCCCAGGGTGATTTGAGTATGTTGCCAGTTCACAGCCTTGGTATTCTAATTAGGTGGGAGAAGAGATCAGGGTTGAGAAGAATAAGAGCTGAGAGGGAGGGCGAGGAAAGTTACTAAGTTAATTATTTCAGAGATAAGGCTTTCCCTGTTGAGGACAAAGTCCAAATAGCGGGCCCGTGGTGGCTTTTGGCCAGTATTTGACACATTCACACGGTGTAGAAGTCACCCTGGATCACCGTAGGATTTCAGATGGAAAGGCAGTGTGAACAAAGGCCAAAATCTGTAGTCAAATAAGAGGATTTAACCCAGATGTTTGGGGATGATAGCAAGGCAGAGAAGTATAGAATGATTTAGCCAGATGGCACTTGTTTGAAGTCGGAGGTTTTGGTTTTGTTCTGTTGTTTTGTTTTGTTTTATCTTATTTCTCTATGGAGATGAGCGAACAGGGGGCAAAAGAAGCATCTCGGAGAGAGCTGGACTCTGAATCCATAGCTTAAGATGTTTTTGGGGGTTTTTTTTGTAGCACCTGCCACTTAAGAAAGTGGAGTCCTTTAGGAAGGACCAAGTTATAATTAAGATCAGGTGCAAAAATAAAAGATCAGGCAAAAAGGTTGAGGTTATAACCGCTTTCTAATAAAGATGGAGAATTAGAATTAATAGGAAAAGAAAGTAAAAGAGGTAGAATCAAAGAGAATCTGAAAAAGTTAGGGGATGAGATTATCCTGGAAAGGTAGATAATTAGACAGGTTTAAATACTGAGTGTGGAGCTTTTATACTGAAATCACAAATTAAGACGGGAATGCAACTTACCACTAAATTATTCTAACAATTCTAAAAACATTCCAATCTGTTGGTAACTGTTTTTCACTTGATCCTATTCTATTCACTAGGGAAATAATCATTCATCAATACATAATGATTATTTTGTTTCTTCTTTGCCAGTATTTGTGCAATTTTTCTATTTCTTTTCATGTTGTTTCACTATTAAAATATTTTTGATATAGATTTTCTTTAATGTATAAAAAAAGTAGTGTCTAGTCAAAATGTTTATAGGAAGCGAACACTTAATTTTACCAAATGTGTTTTGGGCAAATTCCAAAGCATTTTTTAAAATAACTGATTATATATGCATATGACATTAATATAAGCAACATAATATTATATAAACAATATAATATAAGCAATACAATGTAAACAATGCAATATAAGCCCTTGAATTTTTTGGACCCAGTCCATTTGTCATTTTATATTGCATCTTTAACATAATACCAGGCCCAAATTGGTATATTGAAGGTTTGGGGGTCAATTTTTTGTCCATTTCATAAACTATTTTCTACATTCTGAAATAGTCTAAATAGCATAAGAATGATCCTGACATATTCTTCCCATAAATTCATCTGAACCATATTTCCCTTGCACCATTTTTTGGAGATAGTTTGCTTTTTGTTTTTAAAATTTATAGTTGTTATTTGTCTTTATGTGATTTTCAGGTCTTAAGTTAATTTTGGTAATGTATTTTCATATTTTATGACACTTAATGCTTCCGATTTTGGTTCATTGTGATTTAACATTAAAAATAATACTGTAGTGCTGTGAAGTGTGTAAACTTGGCGATTCATAGGCCTATACCCCTGGGGCTAGTAATACATTATATGTTTATAAAAAAATTAAAACATTTTTAAAAATAATAATACTGTCTAGGGGCACTTGGGTGGCTCAGTATGCTAAGAGTCTGCCTTAGGTTCAGGTCATGATCTCAGGGTTTCAGGATCTAGCCCCTCATTGAGCTTCCTGCATAGCAGGAAGTCTGCTTCTCCCTTCCCTCTGTTCCTACCCTTTGTTCATGTTCTCTCTTTCTCTCTCTCTCTGTCTCTCTCTAATTAATTAATTAATCTTTAAAAATACTGTCTAAAATTAAGCTAATCCTCTTTTATTACTAATGTTTAATAGCTGTGATTTCTTCGACGTTCATTTCCTCTTTTTCAACTGACATTTCCAGGTTTGACTATTTTATTTTTTTAAACATTTTTTGTTTCCATTCTGCTACCTTTTGGCTTTCTCATTCCTTTCTGTTTGTATTTCTTATTTATTAATTCCTTTATCCTGCTTTACTCCTTAATTTTTGTTTTACTTTGTTGTGAATACTTGAGCCGCATGTTGAGTTCTTTCACACCTAGTGTTTCTTGCATAAATATGTGCATTTAGATTTATAAATTCTCATCTAGGTGGAGAGTTGGCTGCATTCCACTAATATAATATGAGGTACCCTCACTTACATTGTATTCTGTATAGCTGCTATGACAAATTTAATTTCTGCTTTGACCTAAAGTTATTTATGATATTTTTGTTTATTTTCCAAGCATTTTTAAACACAAACCTTTCTTAATAATATCTAGTTTCATTGCATTATTGCTAGAGAATATGACCCATTAACTAACTTCCTTTTAGATTTATCGAGGGTTTTTTTGTTTTGTTTTGGTGGCCTACTACATGTTCAGTTTTTGTAGAAGACCAGTGATGCTTAAGAAGGTATATTTTCTCTTTGTAGGTTAGGATGTGTGATATGTATATATAAGACAGTATATTTAATAAAATAGTATATAATAATTCTATCATAAAATAATATAGAGTAACATAGAGTAATAATGAATTATATAAACAAAACTTCAGTTAATATATAACAAAGTAATATGTAGTATATAGCATATATATGTAGTATATAATATACATTATAAATTCATGGCTTTCATATCCTGAGTAACTTTTGCTAATGAGATTTGTTAAAAACATAGGTAAGTATCCTAACTCCAATTCATATATTTTAAATTCTCTTATATAAATTTTGAAACAACTTTATTTGCTACCAGATATTAATATTATTTTGAATTTCTATTACTATAATTCATTATTTCTATAAATAACTGTTTTATATTATAAAATGTTTTTTGCCTTGGATTTTATCCAACTAAATATTACTAGTGTGACTGTTTACTTGAAATTCACACTTACCTAAAAATGTATTTGCTCATACTTTGTTTTTTATTATTTAGTTTTACTTACCTTTAATTACTTTATTTTAAATTCAAGTTATGGGGCAGGCCTTGCCTTTCTGCCATGGCCCATCCTACATCATCTTTTGAGATTTTTCCATAAGGTGAGCTTTCCTTAAAGGATTGGATTTTTTCTACTCTACCCTCAGCTGTGTTCTCTCTACTTCAGTAACATTTTCCTCAAATAATATATTTTATTGCATTCATATTTTTGCATATGCCTTCCCACAGTTGTTCTGTTTTCCTTGAAGACAGGAATTATGAGTTGTTATTGTTGTTGTTTTATCTGAATTATTCAATAGCAGATGCTAATATTTGCTTATAAAAGAAAAGAAGGAATAAATGAGTAGATGGTGTCTGTAGGCAACATCAGGAAATGATGAGTATTTTTGCCCCCAGAGGATGTATTCCAATAATGACTGAATAACTGGATTCAAAATATAAAAAAATAAAATAAATATTTATACATGTGTTTCTTGTTTTTAATACACTATTACATATACTTACATATAATATAGACTATATAGTGTGTGTGTGTGTATAAACATTCATATATCTGTGTATGTATGTATATATACATATAAGGAAAAAGAGAATATATATTTATGTATGTATTCTAAGGTGTTTTCAAACCCAAAGAAATTTAAGTGAAGGCAGAAATATTTCTATAGTGAAAAGTTTTATGTCTTAAAGAACAAAATTATCATTGAATCTCTTTTTGTTTCTTATAATATTTCCCTTAATCCTCCTATTCTTATTTTCCAGAGGAAACAGATACTTTTTTCTTAAATGTCAAGCCATAAACATGTTCTGTTTTATTATTTTCTAAGCCATTTATGAAACCAGGTCACTTCTATTACATGGAAGAAAAAAATATCCTTATTGCCAACTCATTAAATTTAACTTATTACCTTAAGTCTTATGCAGAGTTAAATATACTTCCTAAACAAGTCCCTATAGTTTATAGTCACCTGTTCAGATCTTCAAATAAAGTAAATGAAGAAAATCCTGTATACATCAAACCAGAATGAAACACTTTAATAACCAATAGATACTGATTTTACATTGTATAACTATACCACTCTTCTAAATTAAAAATACTTTTGAGTTCTCTCTGAAACGCCCATGGGTATGTTTTCCCTTAACAGGCACATATTAAAATTAATGGGGTTATATTCAGTATTAAAGGGAAAAAGGAAATCACCTCCTTAAGACTGTGCCTTTCATACTATTTTGCAAATCACTTCATAGTTGAATAGGAATTTGATCATCCAATTTTCTTGCATACCCTGCAAATGTATCCTTTTATATTAAGAATTATCACCCATTACACACTTTTAGGCTTTGTGTTAGCCAATTGCTTTTGGGTTTTCTTCCATCTACTTCATTCTGCACACATGGGAAGACATAAATAAAGCAGACAGCTCTATAATGTTTGCCTCTGGTTTGGTAGTAACTATAATCTAAAGGATTTCCACTAACTTTTCTTTTTTCTTATATTGACCCAGGTATGCATGGTCTGGCACAGATGATGGATAATGTACCCTATCTCAAACCCTGGAGCAAAGGATGCTGCAAGTCATAGACTTTGTGATGCTATGGAAACAGTCCTCTGTACTCTAGCCCTAGTGCTTCATCAATTGTGTGAACTTACATGGTCTCCTTACTCCTAAGCCTCAGCTTCTTCAACAGATAGAATGGAAAGCTGTAACAGAAAAACTGGAACCTTAATGGGGGTGTTGAAAGATGAATACGGGGAGAAATCTAATGAGAGGCTGGTGGTAGTGCTGTAGGTAGAGTGGAGGGAAGAAGCTTCTACTGTGAGGTAAAAATTCACTGGGGACATTAACCAACAAATTAAGCAATGGAAAATAAGATAGAACATGATATGTGGGCCAAATTATTAAAAATTTGGAATGTCACATAAGTTTTCTAACCCAGCTTATTTATATACTGATGTTAGTCTGATCTTTTTTTTAGACTTTGATTCAATTTTCCTATCACTTTCACCTATATATTGTTTGACATTTTTTTGCTCATTTTCACTTTCTTTTGCTACATCCTGTTTTTGTTATTTGTGTATTTGTCTTGCTTTCCCACTTCCTCAATATTCCATTTCCAAAGCTCTGATGTCTACCTTTTCTTAGATACAAAAAAATTATTAAAAGTAACATGCTATATTTGATATTCAAAATATGTTGTTTTTGGAAATTTCAAAGTATTTTTCCAATGATATCCCATAGATTTATCCAGTACCTCTATGTAATGGACAAGTAAATAAATATACAATTTATTATGTTGTCTTTGCTGAAGGCAAATCTGTCAAATGAGAATGTCTGGAGAGAGTAATAATGTTTTTATTCGTCAATAAACTCACCAATCCATTTATTCATTAAATTGATATTTATTGAGCCCTTACTGTGTGACAGTCGCTGTGCTAGAGGGTTGAGGCATGATCCCTATTCTCTAGACACTTAAGATCTAGTGTGTAAAACAGACAGTGGACAAGGAAACACAAAATTAAATATATAATTATAAATTGTGATATGCTATATAGATGCCACGTGCTTTATAGATGCTATAAAGCCAAGAACTGTGATGATAGACTACCAGAAGTAGACATAACTTATATTGGGTAGTCAGCAGAGGCCTTGCTGAAGAGTATGTTCCTAATTACAAGCCATAGTTTTAAATTGAAGACAAGTAATTCTTTGGAAAATACTGATCTTGTTTTGGCAAATGTAGTGACTATTATCCTTCAGGTCAACCACAAGAATATTTTTAAAAATATTTCTACTGATTCTTGAGCTGTTCATGTCATTACTGTGTTGATTCAATTCAACTTGCTGAGGAAGTATATCAGGATACATCTTAATACGCAGTTTTGAACTTGAAATAGGACAACATGTCTATTTCTTGTTTTAACTTAAGTAAAAAAAAATTGATTCATAACACCTATTTTTTCCCAAGAGTGGGTAACTTGCAATACATTTCCATTTAGTCTTATCAGTAGTTTTTGGATGACAAAAATACTTATTAGAACAATTGAACAAGAATTTGAGTTCTATGTACTCCCATTTTTTTTATATTATTTCTGTCTTCACAGTTCTGCAAAGTAGTTGACCCCACCATTTTATGGATGAGAAAACTGAGTCTAGACATTTTAGCAACCTTCCTAAGATCAACAATAGAACAAAGAGTACAGCTGAAGTTTAAAGAGTTAGCTATTGAAAATTCCTAGCGTATACTCTTTCTTCTTGTTTTTTTTCCTTTTTTAAAAATTTTTTATTTAAATTCAATTAATTAACATATGGTATTACTAGTTTCAGGGGTAGAATTTAGTGATTCTTCAGTTACATATATAACACCCAATGTTCATTACATCAATTGCTCTCCTTAATGCCCATCAGCTAATTACCCCATCCTCCACCCACCTCTCCTCCAGCAGCCCTCAGTTTGTTTGCTATAGCTAAGAGTCTCATAGTTTACCTTCCTCTCTGTTTTTATCTTATTTTATGTTTCCTTCCCTTCCCCTTATGCTCATCTCTTTTGTTTCTCAAATTGCACATATAAATAAAATCATATGGTATTTGTCTTTTTCGGACTGACTGATTTCATTTAGCATATACCCTCTAGTTCCATCCATGTCATTGTAAATGGGCAATATTTCATTATTTTTGATGGTTGAATAACATTTCAGTGTGTGTGTGTGTGTGTGTATACCACATCTTCTTTATCCATTCATCTATCAGTGGACATCTGGACTAGTTCTATATCTAACTTGGTTTGATTTCTAAGTACTTAAAGTTTTTGTGCAAACTCCATAAATGACTATTGTGGGTTGAATTATATCCTGCCAAAGTATGTGTTAAAATCCTAACCCCTAGTAACTCCAAATGCAACATCTGCAATAGTATCACTGAAGATTAACTAGTCAATGTGAGGTTATACTGGAGCAGAATGAGCCGTAATCCATTCTAGATATTGTTTTTTTAAGACCATGTGAAGACACAGACACATGAAGGGAAGACATCATGTAATGACGAGACAAAAACTGAAGTGCTTGCCACATATTGCCAGAAAACCACCCAAAGAATAGGTCAGGAAGGATTCTTCTCTGTAGGTTTCGGAAAGATCATGGCCCTTACCCTCTGATGTAACTGACTTTTTGGAGCAAAGGTAGCTAAGAGAAAAGGAAAACTAGATAGTCATACTACAGGCCCTTTCAGCAAAGCTAAAACCATGGAGAAATATCTTCAAGTCAAATGATTCTGGGGGAAACTACCCATTTCTCTTACAGTTTCCGTTTTATATATCTAGTCTGAGAACCGGGCAGCTCTGCTAGACATGACTCTGCAGTGGACATCTTCAATGTTACCCTCCTTTGGAATGACAAACACAGGGAATTCCTTCTCTGTCTAAGACAGAGCACTTACTTGATCCTTGCCTGTGAATATGATCATGCTTTGTTCAAGCTAATTAGATTTTTGTAAACAATGCATTATTTTTCAGGATTGATATGTTAACTTCTCTGTACAAATGTCATTTCTTCAGAGTCCTTTCCTAACTACCTATCTCACTCTCATCTCCTGTCATTTTTATTCCTTTGTTATCACCTTATTTAACATCAGATTTCCTTCCCTTTCTTTTCCTCTCCATCTTCTATCTCTCTCTCTCTGTCCTCCTCTCCTCCCTTTCTCTTATTTTCTCTAGCTTTATCTGATTCAGAACTGAATTCCTAGCATACTGAAGAGTGTCTGGGTCCACGAGATTCTGCTCAAGAAACACGGGCTAAATAATAGATGTAAATGTGTACATATTTGGAGGAAGATATAAAACACAATTTTGTTTTATGCAATTATAAGCCACCAGTAACATTGTTTTATAAGGGTTTGGATCATTAAGACCAAAAATAAATCCAGGGGTGCCTGGGTGGCTCAGTGGGTTAAAGCCTCTACCTTCGGCACAGGTCATGATCCCAGGGTCCTGGGATCGAGCCCAACATCGGGCTCTCTGCTCAGCAGGGAGCCTGCTTCCTCCTCTCTCTCTGCCTGCCTCTCTGCCTACTTGTGATCTCTCTCTGTCAAATAAATAAATAAAATCTTAAAAAAAAAAAGAAAGAAAGAAAAGAAATCCAAAGACTCGTGTGTTTATATCAACCATAACATATTCACAACTAAGGTAATTTTTATAACATTTTATAAGTAACATAGACGAAGTGAAAATTTGATAAGCTAATGGCAAAAATAAAATAATGCTATTCTCATTGAAAAAATATATTTGAACTTGTGAATAGGAATGTTTAAGCAAAATGAGAAAAGTGGGTACGCTTGAAAGAGTGCAGTGTATTTCAGTATGGTTCTTACTTTGGGCTTCTATATATTTAAAACTACTATTCTGTGAAGGTCTCAAAATATTGCCCAAATGGCACAAAATAGATTAAAACCCCTCACTTAGCATTACCTGTGATGATGGTGATAAGCAGTCTTAACGATTTATAGCTTTGACTCTAGTTAACACATAAGACTGAAGTTGAGTACTGTAAACTGTTTTGATAATTTTAAGTGAAAGATGTAAAGCAAATGGATAATAAGCTATTATTGTCAGTTTGAAGGGTATGCTTTTGGAAATTACAGCATTTTTCCCAAGTAGTCTTGGCTGAGATGGAGGTCCTCTCTGTCCTCTTGTGTCAGGTTAGACTTGATAGATATTTCCAACTGTTCATTAAATAATATCTAAATCATAAAGCAATAACCATCATATGACTCTCACATAACTATCTGTTTCTAAAAGAATTATAGCACTGATGCCTTTTAATGGCCATTTACAATGCCAGAATACTCTTAGGTGATCTCCAGTGGAATCAGTCCAAATTGGTTACCCAGAGGAATTGATCTTTAGTTAAAGGTCAAATTCAATTTTACCTTCAAAATTGAGAAGACTTGGATATGAAGGTTGCTTCTTAATAATAATCTTTAGGGTAAAAATCACTCTATATTCATTTTTAAAATCCTTAGATTCAAGAAAATGAATAATGCCATTTTCCCACCCTCAGTATTCAAAAGGATTGACATGAGGACTATCATATGGAAACTCAAATGATCACTTTCATTCTATATAAAGGTCTTTAGAGAAAGCATCTATGCAACTACTGCAAATAGGACTTACTAACACTTCACTAAAAATTTAAGTTTACTCATCTAGTCAATCTAGTCATTGCTTAATAGACATAGATACTTCCACTGGGCTTGACTCTTTAAAATCTGCATTACAGAGAGTTAGAGAATGCTTTTTTTCCCTGCAAAATTAAAAAGCAAAAGAGCTGGCTAAACTGAGCATGTCCACTTGTTTTTCCTAAATCCAACTGTTAAATAACTTACTGCTGTGGAATGATAGAAACTGGAAATCCCTCCATATGGAAAAAAAAGTGAAGAATGAATCTCTAAGAGTTGTTTTGGTCTTAATATGTTCAATATGGAGATCTTAATCTTCCTATCATCCTCTTTAGAACTTACTTTCCTTCCAGTTTTCTCATAATTTTAAATGGCAATGTTGTCTTTGGTTTTTTCTTTTTCATACATCTCAATTCACAGCAGGTCTTCTTGCTTCAAATTTTGACATTGAGAGCCTATTCTCGTTCCTGCAACTTGAATAAACCTATTAAATACAAAATAAAGGTTAGATCTTGCCATTCCTCTACACAAACACTGCAATTACTCTCACTGTACTGAGTCTGAGCCCAAATCCTTACAATGGCTTATGAGGCTTTCTAAAGCCTGTAGCCTGTTACTACTCTAAAATCCAGTCTTTAATACACTGTCCCTTACTGATTCAGCTCCACCACCTTCGTGAAGTTCCTTAAGCCCCAGGGCATGTGTCTACCCTACGGCTTTGCTCTAGTTGTTCTCTCTGTCTAAAGAACTCTTTCCTCAAATATTCCCTTAACTGATCCCCACTTTTCTCTCAACTGTTTACTGAAATGTCACCTACTTAAGAAGGCATGCCCGGACCATCTATCCATTTATTAACCTAACTGGGCATGATTGCCCTTCGCCCAAGTGCTTTTTTCTTTCTTTCTTTCTTTTTAAGATTTTATTTATTTATTTGACATACAGAGATCACAGAGAAGCAGGCAGAAAGAGGAGGAAGCAGGCTCCCTACTGAGCAGAGAGACCTATGCAGGACTCGATCCAGAACCCTGGGATCATGACCTGAGCCAAAGGTAGAGGCTTAACCCACTGAGGGTGCCTGGGCACCCCTAAGTAGTTTTTTCTAACATCACTTAACAATAGGTAAATTTCTATATGCTTTATTTATTTATTTATTTGTTGATTTTTTAGCTCACTGCTTACTGCCTCCATACCATCATTATATTTTAAGTTCTGTAAGAGTAGGAATCTTTGTTTTGCTCACTGTGCTATCCCAGGCACCTAGCATAATGCTAGTCCATGGTAAACCCTCAATAAATAAATGCGGAATGAATGAACCCATTAGAAAATCATGCTGACTCTAGTTTCAAAATGCATCTTGAATCTAAGTATTTAATACCTCATTATCAACAATTCTATCGCCATTAACTTAGTTTTGGCCATTGTTATCATTCTCCTGAAATGATATTCTTACATAACTTTTTTTTTTTAAAGATTTTTTTAAAAAGTAATCTCTTCACTCAATATGGGGCTCGAACTCACAACCCTGAGATCAAGAGTCACATGTTCTACTGAGTCATCCAGGTGCCCCTTAAATAATTTTTATTTATATCTTTGTTTGCCCTCCCCCATTCTAAAATACACACCCATGCACATACATACACTTTAAAACAACCAAATGCAAGAACAATGGATGTAAAATGTAAGTCAAATTGTACCACAGCTCCAAACCTTCCAATTTCCTCCTTTCTCTCACACTGAGTAAATTCCAAAGTCTTCACAGTGGCCCTTGGGGTCCTATAGGATCTGTCTTCATGTCACTCCTTTCCTTCCTGGCTTATCCTATTCTATCACACTGGCCTTCTCATGGATTCTTGAAAATATCAGGCCCTCATGTGATTGCTATTCTCTCTGCCTGGTATGCTCCTTACCAGAAATTTTCATGCCTGGCTCCCTTACCTCTTTCATTTCTTTACTTAAATGTAACTTTCTCAGTGGAACCTTCCCTGGCCACCCCACTTTAAATTTCAACCTCCTCCAATATTGCTATCCTGCTCCCCTGCTTTATTTTTCTTCATAATATATATTGCTATATCTCACATAATTTTGCACATTTATTTTATTCATTGTAATCTTCAACTAGGATGTAAACTTCACAAGGGCAATAGTTTTCATCTATTTTGTTCACTGCAAAGTCCCCACGGTCTATAACAGTACTTGGCACATGGTAAGCACTCAATTAATAATTGTAAGGGAAAAAAATGAAGTATGTACTCTTGGCAATTGGAAATGCTCAAAGGAAATACATATGTATTAGTCAGTGTCTCAGCAAGAAACAAATGGCACATTCAAACTAATGTGAGCAGACTTTAATAAAAGAATATCTACAAAGGTGAGGTCAGAGTGGAGAAATCACATAGGAGAATGTATTATCCCCTAGCCCAGAATCATTGCCAATCCCTACCACCCTGCCAAAGGAAAACAAGAGAGCTCTTTGATGTGGCCAGCCACCCAGGCATCAAGCAACTGGACGAAGGGTGCCGAGTGAACATAAAGGGCCAAATAGATGATATTCAGAATAATACCATTGCTGATTTTCGATAGTATGAGTGGCAGCAAGAGAATCACCAACACTCCATCCATTCTCCATATTCTCTATATATTTACAATTCCTTGGGATTTACTCACAAATTACCACTATTTACCAAACTAAAACCTAAGCCATGCTCATCTTCGAACACTGACCTCGGGTGCCATCCTATATACTCTTCCTGGATTCTTGGAGGCCTGGATTATTGTGATACCACTGAAGGAGGACTCATTTACTAGGTAATTAGAGTGTAAAGTTGATGACTTTGGAAGCGATTGTACATGACTTTTACAAACAAGTAATATCAAGCAGTTGAAATAATTGGGAAGAAAATAATTAAGGCAAAGTGCTAGAGCATAACAACGGGTCACTTTAGATAATGTGGGGAGGACAGCTCTGAAGAAGTGATCTGTGACCTCAGATCTGAATGATGAATGGGAACCATATCAACGGAGTGCCAGAGAAAGAGAGAAGAAAGAGTACACAGGCAAGTTTGGGGAACGAAAATCTCAGTGAGCTCAGAACATAGTAAGCAAGGGAAATTGAGAGAGGAAAAAACAATGTATAAACTCAGACAGGAACCAATCAGATGATTTGTAATTTTGTAGGCCATTGAAGAAGGAATTGATACCTTACTCGAAATGTAACACCAAGCCACTGGATGGCTCTGAAACCGAGAATTACATGATCCCATATACATTTAAAAAATATCTCTGTCCAATCTTGAAGAATTCTGCAACTACTCATTTTTGTTAAAATATAGACTACAATTCTCTTTTCATCACTTTACCTCCTCTAGTTGTATATCACTTGTTTCAACTATATCTTGAATGGCATGTCATAGGAATTAATTTTAAGTTATTTTTTGTTTTTCTGGAAATGTCTATAGTTTACGTAAATTCATATCAGCCATCTTATTATTTCTTCTCCATGTCATCGCTTTCTCTGTAGATATCTCTCGGACCATATCCACCTTTCATAGGTGCTACAGTTTCGTGTCTCTTAGCTGTTTGGATATTACTGTGCCTTAGTTTCCTAATCCGTGAAGTGGAAAAAATAGGACATAGATCATAGGGTTATTGGGAAGTTTACATCAGTTAATATATGTAAAGCTAGTAGTGCTAGCTTTACACTATGTAAGTCCTGTAAGAGTTTATTTTTGTTACTTAATAAATGTTAAGGCATTATAGTGGGTTAAGGCATAGCTGTACCTGTGAATACGATCTTATTTGAAAAAAGGGTTTTTGTAGATGTAATTTACGTAAGCATCTCAGGATGACATCATTCTGGATCAGGGTGAGCTCTAAATCCAATGACAGGAATCTTTACAAGAGGCAGAGAAGCAGAAGGAACAATTTATAAGGATGAACATGGAGAATGAAGCAGTGCATTGGCAAACCAAGAAACACCCCGAACTCCTGGCTGCCAGGAGGCATGGAATAGGTTTCTTGTTCAGAGCTTCCAAAAGAAATCAACCCTGTCAACACCTTGATTTGGGGTTTCTGGCCCTCAGAACTGTGAGAGAATAAACTTCTATTGTTTTAAACCATCCAGTTTGTGATAACTATTATGGAAGCCCTATGAAACTAACACATACATATAGTGTTTAAGAAAAATTTATATAGTGTTTAAGACTAAATTCTTGGCTTTCTGTTATTTCTCTCTTGTGTTCAGTGCCATCCCATGTTGTTGAAATCACATGGGACTTTTATTTTCATTTTGTTATAACTGTGGGTTATGAATCCATATTTTTACAAATCATTCTCTAATGGTTATCTGAAGATTGACAACCATTGTATTAATAATTATTTAGATGGTCATAAAATTCACAGATGTCTTATTCCATAATATTCCTTGAAGCCCATGTTTCTTTCTTTGCGATTTATGTTTTGTTTTGTGAGAATATATTCTCAAATAATTTAAGAAAAAGCTTGAGGATGAATATGTTCCTTTCCTATATATGCAAAACTGTTTTCTCATGTCCTCATACTTGAATGTTGTTTTAGTTTCACATAGAAAACAAGATTCAAAGCATTCTTTCCTCAGAATCAAGCTCTCCTTGTTGGCAATGCTGGTTAGATCCTTGTCTCATTTTAAGTAACCTGTGTTCATCTCTTTTTTGATTTTAGATTGTTTTTCTTCTTTCTGGCTCTTGGTGGGCTTAAGTCTTTTGTTAGCTCTGAAAACAATATGTTTAATTTCCTCAAACAGGGCTATTAACTGTCCAGGTAGGGTGTGTGGATGACTGCTTCTCTAAGTGGGGAAGTTTCATATCATTTCTGTCTGCCTTTATCACATGTCCACTTTTTAGGCCTATATAGTTACTTCAAGATTCTTTCCTGTGAGAAAATGCTGGAGTCAGATGTTTGAAGAACTGATACAAAGGTTGTTTCTGAAATAATTCCCAGCTGAATTTTCTCCCAATGCAGATTCTTCTTCCAGATTCTGTCCCCTCAGATCTCTTAGCATTATCTTTGCATTCTTCCTGATAAACACCTATTTTGTAAGTCTCCCCTAATACCTGATGGTGTAACAGATCCATCATATCTGCTTGGCTTCTCTGTCAATCTTTGAAAACTCTTACCATTCTGGGATGCTAGTAGCATTTCTCCTAACATCCCAAAGTTACTAGGAATTTATTCATATATTTCTCTAATAAATCTGATGTGATTTGGGAAAAAGCCTGGGTGGCTCAGTGGGTTAAGCCACTGCCTTCGGCTCAGGTCATGATCTCAGGGTCCTGGGATCGAGTCCCGCATCGGGCTCTCTGCTCAGCAGGGAGCCTGCTTCCTCCTCTCTCTCTGTCTGCCTGCCTCTCTGCCTACTTGTGATCTCTCTCTGTCAAATAAATAAATAAATAAATCTTTAAAAAAAAAAAAAAAGAAATTTAAAGAAGGTTTTTGATCAACCATTTTGCATCAGAATAGAAGTGGATTTCTGGGAGAAGATAATGACTTAAGTTTAAGAAGTATGCAGTATTTTAATTGGAGTTGGTAATGGGCTTGAAACTTGGAGGGGTTCTAAGTTAAATACTGAGGACTCTTGAAACAATAGAAGATCATGTGGGTTAGAAAAGCAAATCAAATTATCAAGCCCGAGCAGAGAGAAAGTGTCCAAGAATAGACCCCCAAAGATACATGGCCTCCAAATTTTTAAAGGAAAGATGTTTTTATGTTTTAATACATACAGAAAGTTCACAAGAAATAAGGCAACATGTAACAAAAAGGCCATATGTAAAAGATTATGTGTCTAGGTTATTTTTCTTTTAGGACGTTTTAAAATATAAAGCATGTAGCAAGTGGAGCCCTAACAATTGGATTTGTAAAGTGTGATGGTAGCACCCCTCCCCTACTCTATTAATTTCCTGCAAAATGGGTATGCAATACGTAGCATACATTAATATATGTCAAATGTAATTTATAATTAATGTTATTATGATGATCATCATTACTGTTATTATTATTGTCATCATATTTAAGGCACTTAGACATATACAATACTTATGTTGCAAGAATGAATAGGAGAAAAAATGAAGATTATGGAGGTATCATGTGTGCATGTAATTACTTTTTGCATTTTACTTTCCAGTTCTTTTTTCACTCATCTCTACCTTAAAGACTTGACCTGAGTCCCAATTATTCAAACACGATTTAAAAGGGGGAGAAATTTATCATGTTTATGATTTCTATAAAGCATATGTAGAGTCTAAGATCAATAGAAGAAATCCAGTCACCTTTCCTTTCCTGCTCAATTATTTACACAATTTAGAGGAATGTGACAGAAATAGCATGTTTTAAAATGTATATCCACTAATTTCCAAATAAAATTGCTTAAACTGCCCAAAAGAGTGTTTGGGATCTTCCACTGGCAGCACAACTCAGTAATACTGCCAAGTTTCCCATATTTCATGGAATTATTTAAAGTTCCTGGCCCATATCCATTGTCCTCTAGCCATTCATTCATTCAACAAAAGTCTTTGAGTACCTGTCTTGAGATGGGTCCTGTTAGTGGCACAAATATTCCAAAAGGAAAAGAACCCAGAAAAGCTCCAGCTCTCATGCAGCTTCCATTAAAGGAGGATTTTACAGACCATAAACAAGCAAGCAGATGAAAGATGCCAGTTGAGGCAATAATAAATGTCACACAGAAACTAACACTCTGAGAGGGGTAGTGTAAGACTCTGTTATTCTGATAGGTTTTGGTGATACCCTGTGAATGTCTGTGTTTTCTGGGATTTCATTTGTTGGTTTGTTTTTCTATTTTACTTCTAAGTTCACTCAGGAGAGTAATAAATACGTGCAATAAACACCAAGGAAGGATTCTGAAAAGAAGCGGCAGGGAAAAGCCTCACTAAGTCAAAATAGAGGTGCTTGCGAGCTGTGAATACAGTCACCCACTGCTCAGAAAGAGGGGCACGGTGAGAGCAATTCAACAGAAGGCATGTGTGACAGTACCAAAGGATTTAAAGCAAGGTTATGTCTAGAATATAACTGATATGACTAAGAACTTTCAGATCCAAATTCCAGAAATGGAGAAGACAACAGAACTGGTGATTATCCAAGGCCATGCTAGCTCAAAATAGTCAACAACTATTGTATCAGTTAAATATATGTATTTTTATATTAAATAAATATTAAATTAAATATATATTTAGTATCTATATTACATATCTTATGCATTATTCTATAACCCATTTATTCTTCCTATTAATGTGGTTTATCAAAAATGCTATGATTTTCTAAATTCTTATAATAGATCCCTTACATTATCTAATTTCTCTTGAGAAAATTCACTTGGATTTAAGCTTTGTGAGTGACCTATTGCTTTAGTCAAACCTTCAAGTCATCGCTCAAATTGAAAAATAGTACTAAGGAAAACAAAGTGAGAATGAGGGAGAAGGTGGTTCATGCTGAGATACACAATCAATTTCAGTAATCAAAAAGCAGCACTACACAGTATTAGGGTCCAGGAGTCTAAAAGAGATGAAGACCCCCACAGAAGAAAGGTAGCAAAGAGTAAGTTTGCTCTTTTGCATATCTTTCCTACAGTTACCTTCTGTAGAAGGCTGCCATATTTTTTAAATTTTAGTCATCCCTCTCTTACATCTTGATGTTCATTAAGTCAGTTTTAAAATGAGCCCAGAGGTTTCAGTGATATACTAAATGATATTGACCTTATTTTTGCTATTCCAAATATGTGCTAAGTAGATCATACTAGTCTTCGCTTTATGGCATGCATGAAATAGCCCATCTCTTTAGGAGCAAAAGACCCTTTCCGTGTCTCATACAAACCAGAGTTTCTTACAACTGCAGTGCATCTTAATACTTGATATCTTATGCACACCTCATTTAGGATAGAGCTCCTAAATAAAAGCCCACAGCACTTGCTCTTTTGCTTATCTTATTGGCATTACTGTAAAACATGGTTCATTCTCATTCCACAGAAGCAGCAGAATTTTTAACCTCATCTTTTTATATTGATTTGATGGGTATAAAATGCAGGTAAATCTTGATATCCATGTTGTTGTTTCATTGTGATGGAAAGCTATTGACATTGCTGAAAGCAGGTATTCATATGCCTTTTAAAGTGGTTCAGTCCCTTGCAAAACACTGTTGTTGTTGTTGTTGTTTTTAAATTTTTTTTCCAGTTCCCAGATATCCTGTAAGGTCTGGCTCCTCAAAATAGAATTGGCTTTCCCCTTGAAACTTAACAGACGAGATTTGCTAACATCCATAGAGCTAACACCTCTTGTGGAGCTATGTGGTTCATGGTAAAACATTCCATAAGTAAATCCATGTCATTCACAAATGAAGATAGGTAGCCCCTTATTAAAAATGGAATATTTTCCAAATATCTCTTTGTAATGTGAATTTTCTGAACTTGGGAACATTTTCTAATTGATCTACTGTTCTACTTTGGCAATCTCTGTCACTCTACTCTAAAATATGTGGGATGGTATTGGTGAGCAAGTGGAAGTTAAGGACAACCAATTCCATAACAACCAGAATAAGTTTTACCTTATTTACTTAATTGTTTATACTTTATGTGCTAAAATATCACAGCCAAAAAAGAAGTTGAAGACTATGGTGTTCAGCGTTATGAAATTCCAGTCATTTTCAAATGTTCCAGCTACAAAACACCTAAATATGCTCATAAAATTCTACTTTAAAACTCCTTCTCAGTATCCTCAGAAATCAAGACCCCAAACAGAAGAAAATCAAGGATGGTAAGTGGAAAAAGATGTTTAATAGCTCTCTTGGTGTCTTATGTAAGCATAGTAATCTAGAGCTTTCACCTTTAATCATCACACAGGTGAAACGAAAATCATACTTGGGTCTGCTCTACATAGAAACTAGAATAGAAACCCCTTCATGAAGTTACAACACCCCCAAAACCTCTGTGCTAGGAAAGGAGTAAACAAAAAACAAAAAACAAAAACAAAACAAAACAAAACAAAACAAAAAAAGTCTGCAAAAGGAAGTGATAATCAATATTGTCTATTTACCATTGTTATGATGGCAAGGGCAAAAAAATCAATGAATACATGTATGCATAAAACAGTCTAAATTCATTACCAAGTTTAAATTCTTATTTCCTAATTTGTCCGAAGTACCCAAGTTAAGAAAATAGTTTATTGTTGTATGGATTTGATAATTCTCCCAGAACCCTAGCTAAACCAAATACAAATGACTTCTTTAGGAACCTCTGATAAACACAGACAGCACTTTACTTTCCTAAAAGTAAAGACCCAGGAAATATAAATAGACAATTTTTTAAAAAAATGAAAAAGCAAGATATATAAGAATAACAAAATATACTATATGACATGATGAAGCACATTTTTTATAAGAACCAAGCAGGTTTTCCATAAATAAATTTATACTTGAAATTTAAATTTTAATGGGTGTGTTATATAAGAGTCTTGATTTAGCTGAAGAGAAAATTAGCGAGCCAGAAGATGGATCTAATAAAATTACCCAGAATGATGCACAATGATATAAAGAAATAGTAAAGATACAGATAACAGAATAATATCACCTACCAAAAATCTACTCAGATTTTCACAAGGAAATGATACAGAGGATAGAGTTGTATATTTGAAGTCATTATGGCTCAGAACTTCCCTGAAATGACAACTGCAAAAACAAATTATGAAATAAGGTGAAGACAAATCAGGATGAAAGAAAGAAAGAAAGAAAGAAAGAAAGAAAGAAAGAAAGAAAAGAAAGAAAGAATCCACACCCACTTACCCTTAGTGAGTCTTTAGAATATAGGATCTTAAACACAGCCAGAAAAAAATATACCTCAAAGAAATGAAAGTCACATCTACTTGCAAGAGCAGAATGGTTATCTAGATGATAGCACAATAATGTTAAAATCATAACTTTAAAGAGCTGAGAGAAAATAATTGCCAACTTAAAATTGTAAACTGAGCTTAAAAAATTTTTTAAACTAACAAAAAAATGAGATAATTTATCACCAACAAACCATCATTAAAAGAATTTCTTTTGAGAAGGAAAATAATTACAAGTAGATAGCTAAAATGCAAAGAGAAATGATAAGCCAAGAAATGATAAGGAAAAGAATAAATCTAAATACTCTTCAATGTCATAAACAACAACATTAATGTATAATATGTGGAGATGGAAGACAGAACTAAGTTTCTTGACATGTATCTTAACTATTGAGTAGTTTGCTCAAAAGTTCTCTAAGGTCTTTATGTTATTCAGGATCAAATTCTGTCCAAACATATAGAATAATCACTAACAGAACTGAAATAGGTAACATAACTTCCAAATACAGACAGACGGATAAATGGAGTAAGAATTTCTTTAACTCCATCTTAAAGAAGGCAAGAGAGAATAAAATATCTAAAAGTAAGACAAATACCCAAAATAAAATGCTAAGAAAACCCCAATAATCACTCAAAATATAGCCTAGACTTGATAGTTAAAAGATAAAAGTTTTCAGGATAAATACATGAAACAGCATGAAACAGTATTTGATTATATGCATGCTGATAAAAGATATACCTAAATCAAAGTAAAACAGGAAGTTTCAGTGGAAAATTATCTAAGAGTTTTCAAGCATTTACTAACCAAAATATAGAAAATATAGCTATATTTATATAGAAGAGAGTAGACATTAAGCCAGAAGGCATTGCTAAAAATAAAAGTTTCATAGAAACATAGAAATAAAAGTTTCTTTTCTTCATAAAAGAACAACAATATGGCAATTCTAGACTGACAAAAATCTTGTAACAATGTCATAATATATAAATAAAATTTTGCAATATTAAGAGGGCAAATTAAGAAAACACCACCCTAGTAAGAGTTTAACAGACATCATTCAGTAATTGTTAAATCAAGTGAACAAATCAGTAAAGTTCAATGGGTATAAAACTACAGTTATAAAAAAAATGAATACCTTCTAGAGATACACTGTACACTCCCCTCCTACACACTTAAAAACTACATTTAAAAATTAAGAAGATGGATCTCATGTTAAGTGCTCTTAGCACACACACGCACGCACGCACGCACGCACTCACATACACTAAAAAGAAAAAAATAAAGAAAAAAAAGTGGAGGAACACATAAGAAAAAAAAAAAAGTGGAGGGAAAAATAAGAAAACAAACAACCCAATTAAAAAATGGACCAAAAACCTTAATAGGTATACTTCATCCAATAAGATATACAGATGGTAAGTAAGGGAGCAAAAATGCTCCACATCATCTGTCATCAAGAAAATGCAAATTAAAACAACAATGAGATATTGCTACTACGCACATTGGTTCTAGTCACTGAAATTGCAAGCTAAAGGTGATGGTTTAAATGAGGTTCATAAGACTTGATCTGTTTGTAGGCTCTTGCTTTCTCCAAACTGGCTTCATTGTCAATCTCTTTGGCAACAGGATAGCTGTAGTAGCTCCAATTTTATAATCTCTTAGGTTCAAATCCAAAAGAGAAGCCATAACCACTTTTTATGATCTCACTAACAAAAATCTTTGGGATTGTTTCTGACTTGGTTTGACTCTCTTGGGTTGAGTCATGTGCCTGTACATCCCTGAAACACTCACTGTGACCAGAGCAGGTAATGTTCTCAGTTGGTAGGCATGTGCCAAAGATTCCACATGCGGAGTCAGTGGTGATTAAATGCTCATTTCTTCAAGCACATGTATTGAGCTTTGGAGTGTTGTTTGCCCAAATCCCATTTAGAGTGCTACCACCAGGAAACTGGTAAATGGGATAGAATAGAGGAAGTTTCTCAATATCCCTCAAATCCTATTTAAATTCAAATGAACTATAGTTCAAATAGAACCTAATTACAATTCATTAATTAATTTATGGAAAGATCATGTGTTATAGTGGTTAAGGATTTGAGTTTTTTAATCAGACAGAACTGGGTCAAGTTGCAGATTTTCCCCGTGCTATCTGTGTAACCTTATGGTTTTCTACAATATGGAAATTATATTTCTACCTCACTAGAGTGTTGTGAGGATCAAGTAATATATGCAAATTGAGTTCCTACAACATAGCAAATATGCAATAAATGTAAACTATCTTCATCATTTTTATAATCATCATAAACTTCATTTCCATCATCATCAACATCATCCTCATCACTATTGTCATTAACTGAATATTCACCAGGAATATGTTTCTTTGGGAAGTAATTCTCATTTCTCTTAGGACCATCAGGAAAAAAAATCTTTCCTATATATCATACCTTTTTTCTCTATATTTTATATTTTTCTAGTATGGTACGTATCACAGTATATTGTAATTGTGTTTACAGGTCTATTGTTTCAGAGATGTTCTGGTAGGTAATACTTAATTCATCATTGTATCCCCTAGTATGGTTTCTTATACACCATGGGAAGAGAGAGGTATTATGACATAAAAAGGAATCCATATTAATTAGGAGTTTACTATATGTAAAACATTATGTGACATACATTACATCATGCTATGTCTTCATTTTAAGAGTACTATTATACAGGCAACGTTTTCTCATTAAATATAAAGATACTGAGTCATCTAATTTGCTAAAATAAAACATCTTATAAATTCCAGAGGGATGATTAGAATTCTCATCCATTTGAATCTCAAAACTATTCATTTTCCCCTCTATGCTAGCATTTCAAAAACTGGACAATATGGTTTTGGGGATTCTGAAGATAAATTTTTCTAGGATCACATGATCTCTGTAAATTTTTTGCTTGAGTTTCAATGATGATTTTAAAAATAAATATGAACATATTCTTCATTGCCCTGTAACTCTGTCCTGGTATAATGTTTCAAGGGCTCACATTTGAGTTTGTTTTCAACAACATTGGTATCAAGGGAACAACTAACATGACAGCCTTTAACTTTTACTGCAGTGTTTCACAAACTGGCATCTGCAGACCCCTGAGGATCATTACACTCTACTTGATAAATGTTGGTTGAATAAGCAAATGATTAAATTCTCCTCAGAGAACCCATCTCCCTGTGGCAGAATTTGGGAAATTCCCTTCCCCCAAATCCTTCTTATTCATCAGTCAGTGACAATAAGGAGTCCTCCATTTCATTTCAAGTTCTGAGTTCCATGGCCTTGAGAAGGCAGGAGTTAGAGCAGAGACACAGAAGAATCTGGGAGACTAAGCACCAGATGGGTATAAAGGCATCATTCTCCAACCCATGAAGGGAAAGCCCTATGGGAACTTGAGTTTGGGTGTCTTTAGTCAATGTAACCTTTAAGAACACACATTGATTTGCTGGCTCCAGTCCTACCACCCTATGAATAAAATAATCCTTTAAAAGCCACAGGAATTAAGTGGCCCCACTCTCTTCCATCATCTTTTTATTCCTGATTACATTTTTCTGATGAAGACCAAGGGGTTTTGAGGCTTTCCTAGAAAAGACCCTACCATGTACATAAAGGAATGTGCAGCGTATGCATTTATTACCATAACTCTTCCTATTTCTCCTTAGTATTTCCTCACTATACTCCCCTCTCCTCCACAGAAGGGGACAGCGAGCTCTGATTAGTGAGAACTTAATGTTCCCAAGACCATGCTTTTACTGGGGGTGTGTGTGCACTCTGCAGATCATTGCTCATGCCTGGCACAGGCTCTTGCTCTCTTAAAACTACTCACACTTATAGAGAGTGAGCTTTCCTTCTCTGTTCTCTGTTCCCCTGAGATAAGGGCCCCGAAGGAGACCTGCCATCTCTCCCGTCTTTCTCTCTCACTCTCTGGTAACCATGTGTGAGGCCTGAAGTTTTTTCCGCAGGCAGACCTTGTATCACTGGTCTGTTTTGCTGACCCAGCTCTCCCTGCAGGGCTTATTTTGAAATAAAAATAAAAAGTTTTCATTAGGCTTTAGTTCTAAGCTACTTTCTGTAACATACTTTATCAGGAGCCCTGCAGTAGGAGGACAATTGGGCACCTGATTAGCCATTAGCAAAGCTAATATCTTGTCACATTTAGCTAGTGATCCTTGTGTGGATCCTCTATTTTTGTGACATGGAGGAAAAGAGGAATGATGAGTCCAAAGCCAGATTTTAATCTCCAAAACCAGATTTTTAAGGGATTCTTCCTAAGTCATGCTGTGTGTTTTCTTACTAAGATGCTATACAGAGGCAAAGATATAAATGAATGATATCTTCTGGTACACAAAAGTGGCCTGGAACCTTTGAGCAAGAACAAGATGAGGCAGATAATGATAAAAGATTGCCTAAAAATATAAAATCCACTTGGATTTTGGGGGATGATATTGGAAAAGGAGGAATAACAGTGATTTCTCCCACCATCTGCTTTGTTACCTCCTGTGATTAATTCTCAGGGGAGCTATTTATACACAAGGGATATACAGAAAGTTAGCAAACGTCAGAGGGAAAGGTCATTTTCACCAAGGGCATAAAAACAAACACAGCCACATAAATCAAAATCCTTAAATCTAACCTATCTACACTCTGAACCCACCACAACTCACGGAACTGAATACCAGCATTATTGGTGCTTTTGGAAAATCTAGTAATTTCAATAATATTTTGGCTACACACTCATAATATCACTATGTGGAAATAAATCCAGATATAAGGATAACCTCTAAATTAGCCATATATATATATATATATATATATATATATATATATATATAATTTTGTTTTAAGAATTGGTAAATGAGTTGTGCAAAATTAATGTAGCCACTGAAATAGTCCTGCAGAGAATGGAATTGGGAGTTTGATGAAAATCTTCTGATATCTAAATTTATAAAGTCACAGTTTACTACAGTAAATGCAAAAGATGTGTTTTGGGTAAACATTACTACACATGGCAATCAAACTGAGGATATTTAGTGATTGTAGCTTCTTAAATATCCTCAATCCAAAACAGGAAGGAAGAAAGGAAGGAAGGAAAGAAGGAAGGAAGGAAGGAAGGAAGGAAGGAAAGGGGAGAGAAGAGAAAGAGGCTTGTTATGGTTTATTCAAGTTCTAATTGATCCATTCTGCATTTCCTGGAAAGACATAAAATTGGAGATATACATAGATAGATAAAGATAAAGATATGCATATACATATACATATAGTAGTATATATGGAGATATATATCCATAGTATATATGAAGATATATACATACTATATATTTTTTCTATATATATATATATATATATATATATATATATATATATATGACGTATATGGTACATGTATTTCATAAAGTAACAGATTTTGGATACGGACAGTTTGGGGTTCCAATTACAGCTTTGCCTTTAAAGATTTTATTTATTCATTTATTAGAGAGAGAGAGAGCACAAGCAGGGGGAGCAGCAGGCAGAGGGAGAAGCAGACTCCCCACTGAGCAGGGAGACTGATGCAGGGCTTGATCCCAGGACCCCAGGATCATGACCTGAGTCAAAAGCAGGTGCTTAAGAGACTGAGCCATCCATATGCCCCTAAAATAGGCTTCATCTTATCTTTGTAAGTTGGTTCCTAGGATTAAATAACATGGCAAAGTGCCCGTTATCTAATAGGCATATAACAAAGTTTTGTCTTCTTCCTTATTAACACTACCTTCCCTAACTATTCTACTAGACTACAAATCCTTGAGGAGGAGACTCTAATTAAATTTTGTGATTTGTACAAAGTAGTTATTCAAGAAATATTTATTGAGTGTATTAATATCTAGCTTAAGCCTAAGTTGATCCTACAGATCTAAGATATCTTAGGCTTGGGCATGTTTTTCCAAGGGGCAAAGTTAATGAACTGTAGAAAATCTAGTTATAAAGAAACTGATAATTTCCTAAGAGAAAAGAGAACTAACACTTCTACATGGAGGCATGTACAAGGTCATGAGATAAATTCACTGTAAAATTTGAAAATTTTGGAGGGTGGTAGTCACTTTATACTCTCCCAGAGAGAAACTTCCTTGTTCCTCTAATCAAGGGATGTTTGGGTGGGAACATTTAAAAAATAATGATCTAAGTCAGGTATGGTATACCAGATACTTAGAAACCAAATTAAGATGCATTGTGCTTGGCTAGTACTTAATTTTTGAATTAATTGCCAAAATTAAAAAATTGAGAGTTCATGTAAAAATCTAGATTTGGACTTTACCAGAAAAATTAGATCTGATTATATTTGGGTCCAAATAAAATCTATATCTATATCCTAGCATGACAATAATTGGCTCAAGCTGAAGGTACTCCCTTTATTTTTTTTTTTAAGATTTTATTTATTTATTTGAGAGAGAGACAGTGAGAGAGAGCATGAGCGAGGAGAAGGTCAGAGAGCGAAGCAGACTCCCCATGGAGCTGGGAGCCTGATGTGGGACTCGATCCTGGGACTCCAGGATCACACCCTGAGCCGAAGGCAGTCGTCCAACAAACTGCACCACCCAGGCGTCCCTGAAGGTACTCCCTTTAAATAGAGACTATGATTTCTTTCTTTGCTAAAGCACCTCCCCCCGGCCTCATTCAGTTATTTATCCACCCTCTTAGTCTTTGTGGGCCCTTGCAACTCTTAACCCATGGAAAGAGAGTCAAACAGACAAACTTTGCTTAGTCAGGAGACTACAGTTTTCTAAAGAATATGTATTTTTATATTATTATTATATTAAATTCTAAAGGATATGTATTTTTATTTGCATGTGTCTCTGGATTCATCTTATCATACTCCTATCAGAGATGCAGGGGGAAGCAGGGACTGAAACTAAAAACGAAATGGGTCGTTACCAATTCTGAATGTATCTGGGGGCACAAAGAGCTCTGAAAGGATACCCATGTATCAATGTGTACCATTCGTTAACGGGGAAGAAGTTATCTCTCCACTATGGCCTGCGCCACAGTTTCCACTTAATGAAGTTTTCCAGAAGACTCCATAAGTTGTCCCACAAATTTGCAAAGGTGCCTGAGCAGTGCCCTGTAGGAGAGTATATGATATGAAGAAACAGTGGCCAGAAAATAAGCAGATGCCTAAGAGAAGACGCCAGGCCTAGCTTTGGGAAAGACATTCCACAAATCAAGAGACGGGACCTGCTTAAAAGGGCATAGAACATCCCCCACCTCCAGTGAATAAGTCTCTAAAATGCATCAGTGGTAGAACTGACTGCAGAAGGTAGAGCCCTGTTGAAGCCAATGGGAGTGACAGGTAAGGAAATGCAGGATACAAAGAAATGAATGGTAATTTGCAGGCAAGCTACTAGAGTTTAATATTATTTTTGGACCTCTCTGCACCATTACTTTTAAATAAAATGGAGAGGAATGAGTGTTAATACAAGTGTAGAATTACACTACAAGTTCTATTTGTATGTAGCCCTGCCATTCAGGCAAAAAAAAAAAAAAAAAAGGTAATAATGACTCAGAGATCAGATTGGCTCACTGGAGCACAGCAGTAGCAAAGAAAAGCCCCAAATGATTTACACAGAAGAAAGAAAAGGAAGGCAAGATTGGCTTTTTTTTTTTTTTACAGTGAGCCACATTTCCTTCACTTAGTCTTACTAGCAGCTATTAAAAAATTCTTTTCACCAAAATATTTAATTCATGAATTAATTCATGAGGGATAAATGAAGACATTTTTAATTTCTCGTGAAACTAAGAATGTGAATTATTACTTTTCAGTTTTTAGGATATTCATCAAAATTACTTTGAAGAAGGCTTCCATATTTCAAATGCTCTGTGATCTCCACTGTACTTTCCAGTCCTCAGCAATCCCTCAGCCCAGCCATCACAAACATCCAGAGGTTTTCCATCATCACCAGATAGATGTGTGGAACTATGAGCACTTGTTGTACATGAGCTGATTTCCATGACAAATGTATTAGTGATTCATCCTCATTGACTTTTTAAAGCATTTCAATCAGTTGTATAGAATCTACAAGTCTCTTTTTTATACTCACATTTAATCAGGTTGCCTGTTTAATTAACACATAATTACACTAAAAAGCACAACTAGCCACCCCCTCCCCCCAAAAAAGTTTAGGAACAAACAACTGGTTCTTCATAAAGTAAGACTTCAACTGGATGAGAGCTAGTGTCAGAGCTATAGTCAGAATATTTCAGAGGGCATTTGGAGATTTTGGTTAATCTGTAAAGTTGATCAGATTGAGACAGGTCTGAGATAGCCCTTTCTGTTTCACCTCCCCTTATAGACAGGTATAACAAATGGCTATGTGACGATAGGGTAGCGGTTAGAATTCTTTGTTCTCTAGTAATACCCAGTGCGTAGAAATAACTGCAATATAGTAGCATCTTCATTAGTATTGAGTCTGAACCTGGGTGTGAAAGTCATGGAACTGAAAGCAAAGGGCCTTGGCTGTCTCTGAATTCACACATCCGGCCGCCTGCACCCAAAGTTTTCAGGCAGCTCTGGACACAAATCTGTCTGGTATGAGGTGCGAGTACGCCTGACTTGAGCCAGGAGCCTCTCTACTGCCCTCTGCCTATCCCTCCCTCATCCCGCTGGCACTGTGAGCATTTGGCCACAGGGCCAAGGTGCCCCTTCGTCACCTCCAGCACACATCCCTCTTCTGGCCAGAAATCAGCATCATGAGCACTCAGTATTCATGACTTGCACACAAACTGAATATTATTCTGGGCACATCTGACTTCACATTGTAGAATTTTGGGGACCCACACTGACTAAAGAAGACCTTGTCTATCATAACCAAGATCTTGGGATTTGGCAGATTGAAAGAAATTGAAGGGGAACTTTAAATCAGTGGGAATATTCAACGTAAAATGAGTAAGTCAGTATGTTTACCAAAAGAAAAATAAAAGGGTTGTGTTCTGTTCTAAATAAGGCTGACAGACAGCTGTCCATTTCTAGCACAGAACAGGTAGAAAGTTCAGCATGGCAACTTTAGAGAATCATTTATATGAAGCATGTTTTCATTATTTAATACAAATTAGAGTTAATTTCTAGATGATCAGGGATGTCTGTTTTCACAAATTAGTAGGAAACATATTTCTATAACACAGAACCCATAAAATGGTTATTAGTTTGTAATATTAATTTTGAATTCTCTAGGCATCTATATTCTTCCATGATTCTACTACTGAAAACAGCAAGCACCCCTTACTAAGCTTTTACATCGTGAAGTCACCCTTCCAAGCCCTCTTTATACCTTCTTTTTAAATATCTTAACATCTGCTACTAATTGTCATTATTCTCACTATGGTGATGGGGAAATCAAGGCTCAGAGAGGTTAAGTAACTTTCCTGAATCACTCAGCTAATGAGTAGGCAGAACCAACACAAAACCCATCTTTGTTTGACATGACACCAAAACGTATGTTTTTCCTTTGTGCTCTGCTGTTTCAGCACAGATACTCTCCAAGACTTCATTGCAGGCCTTTGTGTAATATTCTGAAACAGGCTGGGTATAGATGAAAGGGGAGCAAGTGCCACAAAAATGTGGGTACAGAATAAGATGATCTGACTTTAAGGCAGCTACGCTATGGTACAGAAAGCTTTTCAATTCATACTTGTTAGTATTTCCATGTAATAGCTTTTATAACACTACTCTGTTGAGAAGACAGATAAAAAGGGCCCCTTTTTGTGTATGTGGAGTAAAATAAAATGCCTTAGAGTTGAGTGGATATAACATAGAAGAGGCGTGATGCACTATTAAACACTGGACTTGGTGATTAAACAAAATGAATCCTCTTTTTTTTTTTTCCCCTCTGCCTTTATAAACTAGTGAGCAGACTGGTAACCTGATAAACTGGAAACCCCCACCTTCCATCTTCTCTCTTTTAAAGCAGGAAAAAAGAAGGAAAACAAACAGTCTTTATAAATAAATTAAAATTCTAACTAAAAAGCTAATTATAAGTGTATTTGTTTTGTTGGAGGTAAGGCACATCTATTATCATAAAGATAATTAACTCAGTCTGACAGATCTAATAAAAGGACAAGTTTAGCACTGGCTTAGCCGGAAGCCGAAGGCAAGCAATTTTTATAATTACTAGTTATTGTAACTGGGCTCAGAGAAAATGGTCTGTGATATTTAAACAGTAATGTTAATTTGCATTTAGACCTGCCCTTTTTTTCCCATGGAAGGATAAGTAAAAGACTGGATTAAGTACAAGAAACCTCAATAACTAAAATATTTTTAAATATATAAAAGCTTTGAGAATGAAAGCCCCTTCATCCATAAACAAAAATTTCTCTGAACTGATCATGAATGTGCTTATAAGGTAAATGTTTTAACAATTATCAAACAATCAAATAACTTAGCCTAATCTTCTAATGCATGAGAGGGATCTATCCGATCTCCAACATTGGGGTAAAGCCATTGTGTTGTGACCCTCTTTCCTTCTCTCATTGATAGATATGAATTCTTGTGTCTACCACTGGCTAGCTTTTGAATTGAGGGCATTAAAAAAATAATAAGTAAGGAGCATTGTAAATAGGCAAGAGAGAATACCAGCTCTATAACCAATGACTTGCAGTGTTAGAAAGATGAGCACATAAAAGGATAGGTAGCATGCTAAGGAGATGAATGATTTCCACTGTTACGTGGCAGCTGCCCTTAACTAAAGCTTGTTTCAACATTTCACACCAAACTCCTTCCCAGAGCAAAACAAATCAAGCTTTTTAAGAGTGGAAGTTACTCTTTAACTGCTCCTATAATAAAGGCTGTAGAAATAAGTAATAACCAGTGTCAGAAAATAAGTTCATAACACTAAGAAAAGCACTTTAAGGTAAAATACCTGTTAGTCAAGGACACATTTTATTATGTTCTACAAATATGGTGATAGAATCAGCCCATTACATTTGGTAAATATGTTGTATAATTTCTCCATGTAATGCCCTTTCTGTGTTTCTGTTAATCAAGGTGAATATTTAACCCATCAGCCTAACTAATTGCATGACCAGTACTTTAAAAAAAGAAAAATTCTGACAGACTATATGGCAAATTGTCATTTTCCCTGTGTTCTCCAGGGAAGAGTGGCTTTTGGTTTATTTCTTCACATTCTCCTTGGCTTTCCTTCATTTTAAAACCTTTTTTTTTTTTTTCCAGTTTTCTGAGATTTGTAATTGGGAAAGCAAGCTTGATATGATGTCTTATTTTCACATTTGCAGTAAGGAATTATACTCTTGAATGAGGAAAAAAAGTAAAGAGACAATCCTGTAAAGGAGGACACCTCTGTTTCATCATCGGCATAGCAACATTCTTCTCCATCTGCATTTCCAGTGTTTTCTTCATTCGTTCCCACTTCTAACCTACTCTAGCATCATATATTTACTATATCATATTCTTATTACATGCCTTTATCAGACACCCTCAACTCATACTCATTAATGCAATAGACATGGAGATAGATGATCAATAAAAGGAAAAAAAAAGCATGAAAAGAAAAGTAGATGAGATAAAGTTTCTCAAGGTCCTCCAGTCTACGATTTGAAACCAACATAGAATCAGGCACTCATAGTACAATGTGGGACGTGCATGAGGCATTAGTTCAGGAAGCTATGAAAAAAGAAGGAACCTAAACAAGATTTACAAACACAAAGTCAATCTAATTGAAAGACTCTTAAGAGTTAGAGCCAAGATAATTCCAGGAGGATGAGCTGACTGAAGGGACCTGCTGGATATACTTGCAAAGTAGTTGAGGCAATAATGAATGAAATTATTCATAGAAACCTTGCCAATGTCTGCTTATTCTTCAAAAATTAACCCTGCCCAACTCTATTCGACTCATGTTAACACTAGGTAGATAATCTGACATATTTTACGTGTTGGTATGTTTCTCTGCCTTTTTTTTTTTTTCTTTTGATTCCAAGTTCTTAAAAATCAAGGACCATTATTTTGGTTCCAGAACAAAACTTTACAAATACTGACAAGTTTTTGAATGCCTGCTACTGAGATATTAGAGTAATAGAGATTTAAAATATTGAAACATTCCATACCACAGAGAGGGCTCTTCTTCAGGCCACCAATTCATATTTTCATCAACCTCCACAGTGCCCCAGTGGATCAGAAATGAAGCCTTATGCTTTTCTGGTAGTCAGGTTGTAGGTCCTCAAACTTACGGGTTTTCAAGTCATTTCCTTTTATCCAGGTGTCAGTGCAGTGGACAAACTGGAATTGATTCTAAGCTTTTTCAAGGTCCCATTCCAGGTCATTGCTGAAAATGTACCAGTGGCAATGGAGCTTGAAAGATGGGGAAAAAACTCACGGAAATGGTCTCCAACCTTTCTCCACATATGGGTGGGCAGAACTCATGCTTCATTTCTTATGATTGCCAGGGGTCACTGTGTAAAGGCAGGGGTCATCTGCCTGAAATTGAAAGCAAATTGACTATTATTTATACAGTCCCAGGTAAGAGTACATAGTTTTGTATGGTAGGGGAAAGGTGTTCAGAGACAAGAGGTGGAAAATCAGTGCTAAGTGTCTGCATCTTTGCCTTACAAGGACAGACTAATAAAGTGCAAATGAAATAAAATGACATGGTGTAGGTAGGAGGTCACAGGAAGCAGAACACTTCACCGAAGAGGTGTGGCTCCTTCGTTTTGCAAAACATGAACACAGTATTGTTGATGTAATGGATCATCAGATTGCTTCAGGACAAGGTGTGGTACTTGGAGGAGAGTTTGTCTTCTTACTTGAGAGTGGAAAGGTGAGTGAGGACAGAGGAAGGGAAAGCTCAGATAGGAAGGTAGGGAAAAGAGATAAATTGTATGCAGGTCCTGACTTTGAAAGACTATGTCTTTTTTCCTTTTTTCCCCCCTCTCTCTTCTTCTTTGTCACTGAGTATAGAATGTAAATGACTGAATGAGACCTTAAATACAGAATCAGAAAAACAGCCTTATGACTTAAGATCAGTAACTTGTCTCATAATTTCCTCTTAGACATTTATTTGTGAGTGTATTGGCTAGGAGGAGGAATCTGGAAGGGCACGAGCATTACTGAAATTTTACGGAAGCCAGTTCATCCTCATTTTCACTGTCGTATAATTGGCGAGACTCTCAGGAAAGAGGGTTTGATTGTTTTAAGTGTGATTCATTAGTAGAATCAGTCACAAGAGGTGGGGCAACACTGCCTACTTTAAGTGTTGTACAAAGGCTGTGCATTTTTATTAATATCCATAATTTCTCACACAACAGGCCTGTTAACACAAAGCTGCTCAGAATTAGTGTGCAATTCCTCCTCAGCTTCTAATGCAGGTCAACTTGTGGGTCTTAAAAGATTGACTATGGCTCTTTAAAAACACTCTCTGTGTTGTGGTGTGTAATTAATCACAGCAACAGAAGCAAAATATATTGTTTCCTTGCTGAGAATAGCATGTTTTCTTTGCTTATGAATTGATCCCCTAAACATTCCTCATGGGAATATATTTTTCCCTTCTAATACAAACCAGCTTTAAACTACAGATGTGCTAATCTATCTGTAGGAAGTTCCAGGGCTCATTGATTTGTGGGACGCATAGGTATTCATCTCCTTTAGATGGAAAACTGAAAGAAGGGACAATTAATTAAGTCATCCTGCAGTTATTTTTCAAAACTAGAATACAAGCAGTGACGGGAAAACCCCCCAAGGCTTTAGAGTTTGAATTTGGTTTGAACAAGCATCTGAACTTTTGCAAATTGGGTTGATATGAGGAAAAAAATAAAAATACTGTGCTTTGCATTAGGGAATGCACACTCTTTACCTCTCAGACAGGGTTTTTCACATTCAGTCTTCAGTTTGTGGGGCCCGCGTGGTGATGCAACCCTTACTGTCTGACTGTGGGTATATGATCTCCCCTACAGGAGCACAGGGGTCTTTAGAAAGAGACTATTTCATGCACCACTCTTCATGTTGCTCAGTGCTTGGTCCAGTACTTACCATTGCATGCAGGTTATCCGTATCTTACATTTTCAGTAAGACATTGATTCTTCTATTTACTTACAACCAAACAATAATTGAACATCTACTAAGCATCATCCCTAGATTCAGACAGCTCACAATTAGCAGAGACCCATGATTATTTAGGGATAAACTAATCCTACTTTCCTATATCTCTTCTAGTTTTATAAACCAGTTAGCTTTGAGAGGAAACTTTACCATAAATCCATAATCTTCCCTATGCCCCCAAATCCTTTTGGAAGTAGGCAGGATATGGATATAAAACAAAGGAAACTATTTGTGGAATTATCTATGAAATCCTCAATTCAACTAAATACATCAAGCATTTATAAAATACAAAGGGCAAAACTAAATCTGTTGATAGCATACCTCCTAGAGACTTCAAAAAAGCAGCAAGAAAGCTCTTTCAAATATGCATATTTAATTTTGTCCATTAACCAGGTTAGAAACATCCTGTGAAGTCCCAAATCCTCAACATTGTTGATGTGGCCTCTACATGGTAGAGGCCAGAACACCGTGGGCTTCTATTATCTTAATACCTAATTCATATGAATTTTTATTTAGGGTTTACCTTCTCTGATAGATTGTGAGTTCTGTGCAGGCAGAATCATATCTCTAACAAATAGCATAGAGCCTGGTACTTAACATGCACTTAATAAATACTTGTTGAATGAATAATCATATACTCTATTGTCAAATTTCAACAGTATTATATAACAAAATATATTTAAATTATAAATTCACTTAAAAGTTTCTATTTTTTAGAAAATTCTTTGGGATTTGCCAGTGACTGTGGTTATTATTTTCCATGGGAGGAGTCATTTTGCTGCAGACACAATGAAATAATATAGACATTTCTACCTATGTGAAAAATAAATTTTTGATTTTTTTATTTATCAATATAAAGTATTTCAAATATGAACTTATTTCTGACATCTCAACTCTCTCAGCACTGTCTCAGAAAATAGAAGAAAAATATTGCCCTGCCTTTACCAAATATTAAAAAAGGTGCAGTTATTTGTTGTTACAATTTTCAGATAATGGTAGGTGATTTAAAATATTGGTTGAGGCAGGGATATGCTTTTTGCTTGGTTTGTCAGAGTAGAGGGGCAGAAAAATATGCAATGGATTCAGCAATAAAGACCTATATTCCAACTCTGGCTCTTTCACTTTCAAATTATGGGCAAATCATTTAAATTCTCACTGCCTCTCTTTTTCTCCCTGAAAAATGGGAATAATGTATTTCAAAGGATTCATTCAACAAATTTTCATTTAACAATCACTCTAATTTTAAGTACTATTCCAGATTCTTGAAATAAATCAGATATAAATAAAATAAATCAAAATCCTACCACTTATAGAACTTAAATTTTACGTACTGTTCAAGAAAGCACTTTCTAAATGGTGAAATACTACACAAGCACCACCGTTTTTTACTGTTTTTGTTTTGCTTTGCTTTTTTACTATCTTTCTTTGTTAACATTTATTCCTGATTCTTGTGACCTTAAATTTAAGTTCTAGGAGTGAGACCTAAAGAAATTTCACTTGTTAATGCTAACCTTGTTAACAATGTTAATCTAACATTGCCCTGATGCTTAGAAACCCTAAATGCATCACCAAATAATTTCTCTGAATTTATTAAAGACAAAAGGCCTGAGAAGAGACATATTGAGTTGGTGTACACTTTTGGAAAATTCAGAGTACTATGATGTTAGTACAAAATATGAGTGATGGGCTTTTAGATGGTAAGTACTCAATATATGTCCACTGTCAATGATCTCAATGTCTCCACTCATTCAAATTTTCAGAGTTTATAATTCTGTAAATTCACAGCAAAATCGAAAGAAACCAACTTATATAGCATAATAAATAAAGAAAGCCAATTGAGGTCTAGAGTACCCTGTTTATATTTTCAGAAACATTAGATATTTTGGAGAAATGCATTAGATTATTAAAAAAAAAACCCAAAAAACAAACAACAACAACAAAGAACAAGGGCTCTTGACACTTCCTATGTTCAAATCCTAACCATGCCACATATTGTGGCTTTGGGCAAGTTATTTTGCTCCCTTAGATTCATTTCCTTCATCTGCAAAAAGAAGATGGAAATTAGTAGGATGTGCTAAGAAAAATTAGCTGTTTGTGTTATTATTCATAGCATTATTACATTATTGTTATTATTAATGATGATGAGGTTGTTATTATTATTATTGATTTTATAGTACAAGACTCAATGTATTCTCGCTCAGTATATGTGTAGTGTTCAGAGTATGCTATGCAGTTCAGGAATCTTACAGGGTTAAGGGTCCATTAAGACCCAGGCACACTGAGTCTCCCTATCTCATGTGAATCATGGTCTATGGTCTTTATTAAATCAAATTTACAAAAAGGGCTCCCAGCTTCTGAAGGGTGGCTTTAACCTATGTCAGCAGATCCTGATCCAGGGTAAATACTGCAAAGAAGAGCTATTTGAAAACAGAAGTCTCAAAATGTCCCCAAACTAACAATCATGGCTCTTTATGGGACTTTAATAGTTCTTTCTTTTTCCCCATTGTTCAGACATTTATTTCTACAACTCAGAGGGTAAAGATGAGCAGTTAGAGAGGGTTGAGAAAGAGAAAGAAATAAAGAGGGCATGGAGAGATTTTGCTCTTATAAAATTAATCATTTTTTTATTATGAAAGTAATATGTATTTATTTTAACTTTAAAAAATGTGTCAATTATTCGAATAAACATTACCATCACCTCTCCACCCACTTGCATGTCTTTCCCATTCCATGAGACGGGTATTCCCTGAGATAGGGTGTGTTCCTCCACTCCTTTCCCTGAATTCATATGAAAGTATCTGCACACTTTTATATATGGGAATGTCTGTTGCCATTGTTTGTAATTATGAATATGGGATCATATATTTATATTTATATAAACATAATTGTATATTTATATAGCCACATCACATAATACAGAATGGATCTAACTCATAATAAGTGCAAAATATTTCATAGTATAGGATTTGCCACAAGTAACATCCCTCTATTGATGAATTTTCAGGTTGTTTCCAGGATTTCATATTGCTATTTCACTTTGTTGTTTTACCACAATATTTAAAGCAATGAAAATCCATGTTCGTGCATATATACTAATAATTTTATTCCAATGGCATAAATTCCTCAAGAAGAGATGCAGGGCCTGAGACCATGTTATCTTTCTAGTTGTAAGAGATGATGGAAGATG
Source organism: Neogale vison (assembly GCF_020171115.1). Classification (NCBI taxonomy): domain Eukaryota; kingdom Metazoa; phylum Chordata; class Mammalia; order Carnivora; family Mustelidae; genus Neogale; species Neogale vison. The sequence continues at coordinate 50,173,242 of NC_058101.1, forward strand.
ATTCACCCCAAAAATCTGTAACAGGTCATGCTCCAGCCAAAAGTATATAAGAATGTGTTTGCTTATATCCTTGAAAATTTTGGCTAGCCCAGTGGGTAAAATAGAGCATCACACTGTAATTTAATTTGCATTGTCCAGACTGCTAGAGAGTTTACTTTTTTTTTCATAAGTTTCTTTCACCATTTGTATATGATATTTTTAAGATTTACCTAAATGGACACTCCACATATTTCAAAGGTATTTTTAGAGATAATTCCAGACTTACAGAAGAGTTGCAAAAATAGTACAGATGTTTGTTGTATGTATACCCTTTACTAAGCTTCTGATAACATCTTACACAGGCACTGAACAGTTATCAAAATTAACATTAGTACAATATTATTAACTAAACCAAAGACCTTATTTGTATTTTGTCAGTTTTTCCACTAGCATGGTTTTTCTATTCAATTATCGAATCCAGGATTCCGCAGTGCATTTAGTTGTCACACTCTTAGTCTCCTTCAGTCTGTGACAGTTCCCAAGTTCTTCCATAACCCTGACACATTGAAGAGTATGGCCATTTATTTTATACAATGCTCCTCAATTTGTTTTATCTTATAATTTTCCATGATTCAATTGAAATTTTCTATTTGGGAAAATAATATCCAGGAAGTGATATGCCCTACTCAGTGCATCATTTCAGAAGGTATACAGTACTAATATGTCTTAGGATCAATGCTAACATTGTTGATTCATTTGAGGTTGTATCTGCTAGAATTTTTAAGTTACTATTTTTACTTTGCAAGCATTGAATATTCTGAAGGGAGTAACTGGAAACAATGCATGTATCCTGCTTTTGCTACTAATTTTCAGAATCATTGATAATAACGCTTGTGGCAATTAGCTGTTGTGTCCTAATAGGGTAATTTTCTTTCTCTCTTGCCTTCAACATTTACTAATGATAATTATTCTGTAGGGAAAAGCTGTTCCTCCCTCTCATCCATTTTTGTATTCATTTATTTATAATGTATGGAACTTTCAATAATTCTTTTATCCTTTTTATTTTAATTAAGTACTATCACTTTGTTCAAATTGTTCCAACTTTGGACACATAGAACTCTTTCAGGTTGCCTCATGTGCCCTTTGACATGCCCACATATGTGTAAATATTATAAGATACTAAGCATATCTTGTATTTTTCCTATTTTATCCCTATAATCCACTTGTTTTGTTTTGTTTTATTTTGTTTTAATGGAGAATGTCATTTAGAAACCAATATGTGAGCAGTAGGTGTGCTCAGTGCTACTGTTACATCATTCATTTTTAATTGCTTAGCAGATAGAACTAGAAAATATATGCATATATACTACCCCAGATACACACAAACACCATTAATTTCCATCTGCATATATATTTACAAAAAAGTGTGCCCCTAGTGATTGAGTTGATTCCAACATACTACCACTGAGCTTGTTCTAACCTTTCTCACTTTCTTAATTGTATTTTATTCTTCCACTGTAAAAATGTTTCTCATTATCTGCAATGTATCTCCTCAATTGTTTGACCCTAATTTATAAATAGTTTCATACAGGTTTACCTATACCCTGTGAGAAACCAATCCACAAACAGAGGTACAGTGCTTGTGTACAATTATTTTTGTCTTTAGCCCTATATTATCCACTTAAATCATTACCAGCATCCTTCCATCAGCTTTTCCCCTCCAACCTCTTCAGTGTGATGATGTGATTCGTATGTAATACAATTGGATCTGCTTGTTTCTATCTGCATTTTCTCTTTCCTCCACATTCTGCTTTTTTTTTGTTGTTGTTATATAGAGTTTTATTTTATAGATTTATTTTTACAAATCTATTTTATTTTACATCCTAGATTTATTTTGTTTTACTTTAATTATATAGAGAAAATTCATTCTTGGTTGATACAGTTTTGTCGGATCTGACAAAGCTATATCCAGCCCTACACCTCCATAAAGAACAGTTTAATCACCTTCAAAATTCCCTCATGATAGCCCTTTCTATATTGAAAATCATGTCATCTGCAAACAAAGACAGTTCTATATATCCCTTCCCCATTTGTATACTTTTTATTGTCTTAATGCATTAGCTAGGACTTCCATTACATTGCTGAATTAGGAAAGGAGAGAGAGATGATCCTAGCTCTGTTCCTGCTTTTAGTGGGAAAGCATCTATTTTGTTATCATTAAGTATAAACTTAACTGTACGTTTTTTGTAAGTGTTCTTTATCAAGTTGGAGAAGTACTCTTTTATTCTTATTTGCTGAAAGTTTTTATTTTAAATGGGTCTGGATCCTCTTAAATACTTATTTGTGATGGATTACATTAATTTATTTTCAAATGATGAACCAGTCTTGTATACCTAGAATATATCCCACTTGTTTATAATGTATAATTATTTTTATATATTGTTGCTGTTACCTATTTGATAATATTTTATGAGTATTTTTGAATCTATGTTCATGGGAGATATTGGTCTATAGTTTCCCTTTCTTTTTTGTCTTTCTCATGTTTTGGTATTAAGGAAGTGTTTAATACTTCCTTAAGACCCACACTATGAGTGTGGGTCTCATAGAGTTAGGAAGTAATCCCTCTGTTTCTGTTTTTCTGAAAGAGATTGTGCAAAGCTAACATAACTTCTTTCCAAAATGCTGGTTTAATTCACCAGTAAACCTATCTGGATGTGCACATTCTGTTTTGGAAGGTTTTTAATTATTGATTGAATAAGTTAAATAAATGTATGCCTGTTTAGATGACCTGTTTCTCTTCTGTGAGTTTTGGTAGATTCTTTCAAGAAATTGGCCCACTCTATATAATCAACTAAATTATCAAATTTGTGAGCATAAGTTGTTCATAATATTCCTTTATTCTTCTTTTAATGTCCCTGGGATCAGTAGCAACAACCCCTTTTCCATTTCTGACATTAGTAACTTGTGCTATTTCTCATTTTTTCTTAGCTAACATGTTTACAGACTTAACAATTTTATATTCTATTCAAAGAACCAGCTTTTGTTTTCATTGATTTTGTCTATCAATTTCCTATTTTCAATTTCCTTGATTTCTACTCTCATTTTTATTATTTATTTTCTTCTGCTTACTTTGGACATAATTTAAATTGATTTTAGATCTTTCTTATTTTCAAATTACACATTCAAAGCTATATGTCCCCTTCTAAACACTGCTTTTGCTGCATCCCACAAAACTTAATATGTTGTATATTAATTTCTTTTTAGTTTAAGATATTTTAAATTTTCTTGTTAGATTTCTTTTTGGACATGTGTGTTATTTAATCTCCAGGCGTTTAGGTGGCTTACAGCTCTCTGTTACTGCTTTCTAGTTTAAAGCCATAGTTTTCTGAGAGTATACATTACATGATTTCCATTCTTTAAATTCATTAAGATGTGTTTTATGGCACAGAATATTGTCTATCTTGGTGAATGGTTCACGTGAGCTTAAGAAGAATGTGTACTCTGCTCTTGTTGAATAAAGTTTTCTATAAATGTCAATTAGATCTGGTTGATTGATGGAACTGTTCAGTTCGACTATGTCCTTACTGATTTTCTGCCTGCTGTATCTGTCAGTTACCTTAAGAGGGATGTTGAAATTTCCAAACACAGGAGTGGATTTGTCTATTTCTCCTTGCATTTCCATCTAGTTTTGTTTGTTTGGTTGGTTTTGTTTTGTTTTGTTTTTGTTTTTGTTTTTGCTTCAGGTATTTTGGTGATCTCTTGTTAGGTGAATTCATGTTAAGAATTGTTATGTCTTCTCAGAGAATTAAACCTTTTATCACTATATAATATCCCAATACATCATTGGTAATTTTTCATGTTCTGAAGTTTGCTTTGTCTGAAATCAATATGGTTGCTCCAGCTTTCTTTTGCTAGAGTCAACATAGTATATTTTTCTCCATTTCTTTACTTTTAACTTCTCTGTATTTTTATATTTAAGGTGAGTTCTTGTAGACAATAAATAGTTGGGTACTCTTCCTTTATCCAGACTGACAACCTTTATCTTTTAATTGGTAAATATGGTCCGCTGATGTTTAGAGTGACTGTTGATATAGTTGGATTAATATGTACTTTATTGCTTTCTATTCTTTGCCCTTTGTTCTTCCTTTCTTCCCTCCTTTCCTCCTTCATTCCTTTTCTTTTCTTCCTTCCTGTCTTCTTTCCTTTCTCTTTCTCCTCCTCCCTTCTCCTCTGTCTTCCACTCCTTTAAAGTCTTCTATGATATTAATTAAGAATTTTATTTTGTTCCATTTTCTCTTCTCTCTTATATCAGTTATACCTTTTCTTTTGTTTTTAAGTGGTTGCCATAGAGTTTGCAATATACATTTGCAATGAGCCAAGTCCATTTTCCAATAAAACTAAACCATTTCACAAGTCGTGCAAATACTTTATAACAGAGTAATCCTGATTCTCCTCTCCTGTTCCTTATAACATTGTTATTATTCATTTCACTTTCCCATAAACTATGATAATTAGATTACTGCTATTATTTTGAATACCAGTTATATGTTACATCAGCCTAAGAATAAGGGAAATAAAAGTTTTTTTTTTACATTTATTCCTTTTCTAATACTATTTCTTTTTAAATGTAAATTTGATTTCTATATATTTTTTCTTCTCTCTGAAGAATTTATTTTAGATTTTTTTTTCCAAAGTAGGTCTGCTGATGAAAAATTACCACAACTTTTATTTGTCTGAGAAATAATTTCTTATTTGGAAGAGTAATCTCAATGGACAAAGAATTCTAGGTTGGTGGAATTTTTATTTTTGTTTTTGTTTTATTTTCTTTTAACATTGTAAATACTTCACTCCACTCTCTTCTTGCTTATGTGGTTTCTAAAGAGACATTTTATTGATTCTTATCCTTGCCCATCACAGGATAAAGTGCCTTTCTTCTCTGGCTTCTTTCAAGATTTTCTCTTTGTCTTTGACACCCCCCCCTTTTTTTTTCTTTCCTTTTTTTTTTTTTTTTTTTTTAATGTATTTATTCTGCTTGGTGTTCTCTGAGTTTCCTGGATACTTGGGGGGTTTTGTATCTGTCATTGACATTAAATTTAGAAAATGATTAATCATTATTATTTCAAATATTTCTTCTTTTTGATTTCTTCTTTCTTCTTCTTCTGGTATTCCCATTGCATGCATGTATACCTTTGTGATTGCTTACAGGTTTTGGATATCCTGTTCCATCTTTTTCATTTTTTTCTTTATATTTTGTTTTTGGAAGTTTCTGTTGATATTTCTTTAGGTTCATGGGCTCTTTTTTCATCTTGTCTGGTCTGTTAATAAACCCATCAAAGCCATTCTTCATTTCCTTCAATGTTTTTAATTTCTAGGTTTTTTTTTTAATACTTTCTTAGAGTTTCCATCTCCCGATTACTTTATCAATCTGTTTTTGCATGTTGTCCACTTTCTCCATGAGAATTCTTAGCATATTAATCATAGTTGTTTTAAATTCTTGATCTGATGATTCCAAAAGTACTGCCATATCTGCGCCTGGCTATGAGTCTTACTCTTTCTCTTCAAGCTGTATTGTTTATTGGTATGTTTGTAATTTTTAACTGTAAGTCAGATGTGATATGTTAGGTAAAGGGAACTGAGATCAGCCTGAGGGGTTATTTTTATATGACTAGGAGGCTGCATTTACTGTTTTACCTGTAATTATCAGAGGTTAAACTTTCCTCTAATGCCTTTATTTTTGTTCTCCCTATTGTCTTTGTGTTTCCCTAAAGATGTCTTTTAAAATAAGGTCTTCAGTATATAATTCTTTCCATTGTATTTTTTTGTTATTTATCAATGTGGTCATAAGGTATGGGTGGAGGGTAACTGTTCTGAAATTCTATGACTGGGTCTCAGTCTTTTAGTCAATCTCTCTTTTAGTCAAAGGGCTGTGACCTTTACATATGCTTCTCAGTTGCCCCCTATCCTTGGGTGAGACAAAAAGTTCAGATGGGGAGAGAACTGAGTATTTCCCTTCCCTCATGTCAGTTAAGCTCTGATAAAATAATTTTCCTTGAGGGACAGTCTTACTAAGAAGAACAAATGCTCTGGGCATATTTTGAAAGGACTACTTTTGCCCTCCCTGTGCATAAGGAGATTTTTCTCTGACCTTCACTGTGCAAATCTGCTAGGGCTTCTGGAGGTAAAATTCATGAAAGTATAGGGACATCCTTAACACAAGGTACCCTAGAAGTATTCAAATCTCAAATTTATCCACACTGAGATTCCAGCAATTTGTTAATTAGAGTTTAATTTTTCCTACTCTGGTACTGATTCCAATAGCAGTTTATCTCCTAGGCTTCTGCTCCAGTAAGCCGTGATTCTTTGAAACCAGATGTCTGTCTTCAATTTTCAGGACAACAGTTTTCTCTGTGATCTTAACTCTGACGGATCTAAGAAGAATTATCAATTTCAATTTGTTTTGCCTTTTTTGTTGTTTTGGGGACAAGAGTTATGACTTCCACACTCCTTACATGCCCAAATCAGAAATTGGGCATCCTATCAACTGTCTGCTTTCTAATTTCAAAGTTCTTTTGTTCACTGCTAAATATAGAAATGCATATGATTTTTATACTTTGACTTTGCTTCTGCAACCATGCTAACTTCCTAGAGTTTTTTTGTTTGTTTGGTAGATTATTTAGGATTTGAAATGTAGACAAGCATGATGTCTGCAATACTTCTGTCTTTCAAATCTGAATGACCTCTATTTTGTTTTCTTGCCTTATTGCCCAGGCTAGAACATCCAGCACAATAGGGAAAAAGAGCACATCTTTGACTTGTTCCCAAATTTAGGAGGGAAATTTCAGTTTGTCACTATTATTAAATATGATGTTAGCTGCATTTTTTCTTTGTTTGATTTTGGTTACTTTGGATTTGTATAGCTATTCTCAATAAAGCTAAGTTAACTCCCTTATCTTGCAAGTTTGCTGGAAGTTTTTAAAATCAGGAATAGCTACTGGACTTTCTCAAATAGTTTTTTTCAGTGATTTGGATGATTATATGATTTTTCTTTATTCATCAGTTAATATGATAAATTACATTGATTAATTTTTGAATTCTGAACCAGCATTTTTGGAATAAACCCCACTTTTTTATGACAAATCTTTTTTATATACTTCTAGATCCATTTGGTTAATATTTTTAAGGATTTTTTATTCATAAATGATATTGTCCTTTTCTTTTCCTTTTGTAATGTCTTTATCTGATTTTGGTAATAAAGTAATGCTCACCTGACCTCATAAAAGGAGTTGGGAAGTGTTCCCTCATATTTTCTAGAATACTTTCTGCAGAATTTTTTTTCTGAAATATTTGGTAAAAAAAAAAAATCAAAAAAAAATCTGGAACTGAATCTTCCTTTACAGAAAAGATTTTAGCTATGAACTCAATTTAATTGATATGTGACTTATGCATTGTCTATTTTTACTTGAGTTTTGGTAGTTTGTGTCTTTCAGTTAATTAATACATTACCCCTAAGTTGCAAATTTAAAGGACTAGAGTTGTTTATGTTATCTCTTTAGTTATTTTATTTATTGTAATGTCCATTTATAATATCTCCCATTAATATCTGTGGTGTCTATATTTTGAGCTGTTCATTTTGTTCCTTTTGTTGTATTAATGTCTATGGGATTTATAGTGATATCCTTTCTTTCAGTGCTGACATGGTAAATCATGTCTTCTCACTTACTTCCTTTATCAGTTTGGCTAGAGATTAATCAATTTTATTAATTATTCATTTATTTTATCTAATGCTTTTCTATTTTTAATTTTATTCATTATTTATATTTATCATTTTATCCTCTACTTGCTTTGGGTTTGTTTTGTTCTTTAGTTTCTTTTTCTCTTTAAAGTTATTTGACAGATTTTCAGTTCTAAGGTTTAATCAACAGGTTTAACAGTAAACATTGCTATTGATGCATCCTGCAAATTCAGATATGTTGCATTTTTATTTTTATTCAGTCTAAAATATTTTTCAGTTGTCCTTGAGATTTCCTATTTGAATGGTGGGTTATTTAGACATGAGTTGCTTAATTTCCAAATATTTGGAGATTTGCAGGTATCTTTTTGTTATTTACTTTTAGTTTTCATTCTATTATGGTGAATGAATGTACTTCATATTTAATATTTAAATTTGTCAGGATTTGTTCCATGACCCAGAATACAGCTTGTCTTAATGAATGGTCTATGTACATTTGAAAATAAAATGTATTCTGATGCTGTTGAATGAAATGTTATAAAACTCAAATAGAGCTACTAGTTATAGGGTAATTTGGTTCTTCTACGTCTTTATTTTCTCTTTTTGGATTTTTTTCTATTTTTCCTTCTAGTTCTATGTTTTTTACTGTGTGCTTTAGCACTCTGCTGAGAAGGGCATACATGTTTAGATTTTTATGTGTTCCTGGAGAATTGAGCACGTCATCATTTTTGTCATCATTATATAGTATTTCTCTTTATCCAGAAAAATTTTTCTTGTTTTGAAGTCTACTTTATCTGATATTAATCTAGCTATTTTCTTTTGATTAGTGTTTGCACGATTTATCTTTCTCCTTCTTTTTACTTTAATATATTTGTAGTTAAGATTGGTTTAAACAAAGATTCTCCTAAATTTTTCTAATATTTTTACTGTTTTATATTTTCATTAAAATTATAAGTCTATTTTTTTCCCAAATGGTGTGACTATAGTCCTCCTTTGTTGTCTTTCAAGTGGACAGCAAATTTAGCCAACGTTATTTATTACAAAAATAATTTTTTTCTCCAATGAATTTAAGTGACATTCTTCTTATTTATATTGATTGCTTATATATACTTAAAGCTATTTTGAGTTCTCTTACCTAGTTTCATTGATATATCCTATATCTTTTCCCAGATATTCTATCATTAAACATTTTAAAAGTCTCAGTAAACAATTCTACACTTTCTTTTTATAAGAAAATCTACTGTTTGTGAAGCTTATGACTAGAAAAATCTAATATCAGAATTTCTCAAACTTCCATCAAAATCATTCAATGTAAGATACTTACCTCCCTTCAAAGCTGTGATAATCTGTTTACTCTTACCTGAATAGAAAGCCTTTTGCAAAGAAAAATGTTGTTAGTTTTGTTTAATAATCATATGCCCATGTTGTCCTGAAAGAAAAAAAAAAAAAAACTAAAACAGTTGTATATGCAATAATTCTGCTAGATTCTACCTCTTCTTTCAAATTTCAATTATGAAGTCTGATTTTTATCTTGATCTAATTATTTAGGAACCAAAGTCATAATATGCTTTCATACACAGTTAACTTTATTCAGTGATGAGATAGCCTATAAAGCTTTTTAAAACATCTTATTATATTCAGCCAAGTTCTAGGTTCTTTGGAGATACAAAGTCATATACAATACATAACTATTTTGGTATTTTTACAGTCTAGTTAGATGATCTAACATAGTGGCATTTATCAGTAATATAAGACAGTAAATGTCAAGTGTTCGTTCAATGAGTGATTTAATTTATAAGCGCTTGGGTGGGGAGGTGCTCAGAGGGAACTAATGTTTAAGGAGCCATGAACCTTTAACACATGCATTACAAGTATGTTTAATTAATGCTTATAACTACTCTGTGCCTAGGAATTAATATTCCAAATATACTATGGAAGTATTGGAGACTAAGAGGCTAGATCTCAAGGCCAAGTATCTGGACCTCAGTTGGGTCTTATGGTACAATAGTAAGGGTGAATATTATGGGACCTTATTTAGAAAGAGGAACAGTGCAGATATAATTAGTTAAGATTAACTCATACTGGAGTAGGCTGGGCCCCTAATCCAAAATGACTTGTGTCCTCATAAGAAGACAGCCATGGGAAGACAGAGATATAAAGACTCCCATGTGATGACACAGCTAGAGATTGGACTTCTGCTGGTAAAGCCAAGAAATAGCAAAAATTGCCAGCAAACCACCAGAAAATGGGAACAGGTGGGGAAGGATTCCCTGTAGTTTTCATAGCAAGCATGATCCTACTAACACCCTGACTTTTGGACTTCTACCCAAGCTAGGAATGTTAGAAAATAAATTTCTGTTGTTTGGCTTTTTCAAACCACCCAGTTTGTGGTACTTTGTTATGACAGCTCTAGGAAACTACTTTTGGAAGTTATGGACATATAAGAATGGCACAGTGGGGAGTAGGCTCTCCAGACTGTGCACTTCTTTTAGGGTGAGTGCAAGGGTGGAAACTGGATAAGAAAGTTATTACTGTAGGTTACCAATATCAGGTCATTGGTTAGAACACAGCAGTGAATTCCAACCATACAGCATTCCTGGATGGAACAGATCCTGGGGAGGATAATTAAGAGGTAAAGACATGGACTCTGGTAAAATGTTCTACTGTAGATACTTACAAGTTGGTCTACTATAACCAAAAGGGTGTGTGTGGGGGCTTTTCTATATTTAAAAAGAAATAAACAGTTACTGGTATTTCTCAATTTGTATGGTAGAGCAGGAAGGCAAAAATTGCCATATAAATTGAAATCCTACAGAACAAACTTAATCAAAGAATTATGACTGTTTTGTGACCTTTAAACATTTTTGTGAAAACATTAAAAAGACTTACAAACTATTGTGGGTATATAGGGAAATGGTGGGAGAGGGGGAAGCACAACAAAACTAATATTTAACACACTATAATTTAAAAACATTGAAAAAACAGAAACAAAGTCATTGTTTCTTTGTATTCAAGAATAATTTGAAGAGTGCTTCTCCTTCTCTTGTCCTATAACTTAAAAATATGGAATGAACATCTTTTCTATATTTTGGCAAATTGCTATATAACTTTTTAAGTTTGGATCACCTTCCAAAATGTTATCTTTTGCACTTGCAATGTCATTAAATATCTTCGAAAGTTTCTTTAATGTAAAGTTTTTGCTGGCATTACTTCCACTAGGATATGTCATTTTTTTCATCATAACTACTTTCTTCATGTGTGTTGATAAATTCACCTTCACTAATTTCCTCTGGATTCTTATCTAGAGTCTTTCAAATAGTGAGTGTCTATATAATCCATAGTCAGCAATTTCTTCTATTACTCCATTTACATTTTATTGTAATTTCTCTTCTTCTGCTGTTATCACTTTTTCATTTCTTTGCTGTACTTTTATCTTTGTGGCCAGTTCTCTCTTTTGATTATCCATTTTTGTAAAATGCCGCATTGCTTTATTATAGGGAGACTGAGAGGCAAAACAACGACATGCTTTGCTGTCTATAGGCAAAACAACTAACAAATGCACACAGTAATAAAAAACAGATTTTCAAAGAGCAGACATCATTGGTCATTTTACACATCTGTTATTCACACAGTGATATTGGACTAAAGAACCATGGACATTTGTACTTTAAGCAATCACTCACAGATTACATGAAAACTGAAATTTGAACTGTGTTGCAGAGGACTGGCATTAGTGAAACAAACAAGGTACCTGAAAGTTTGTGCATATTGGAACAATCAAAGAGAAGATTCTTCATATGTATAGTCATGCATGAGGGGTCAAGAGTTATATAGAAGGAAATTGGATGGGAAGAGGTAGTAAGGGTATAGGACAGTGGTTCTCAAAGAATGGTCAACAGACCAGAAGCATTGACATTGTCCAGAAACTTATTAGAAATGCATATCTTAGGTCCTACCTGAGACTGACTGAATCAGAAACTCTGGTAGTGGGACATAGCTATTAATGTTTTAATAAGGTCTCCAAGTGATTCCCATACTGTAAGTTTGGGAACCACTGATTAAGAAGATAGGGGGCAATATTGTGGAGAGTGGGATTGAGTGAGGGTAAATCCCTTACTTATTTTTTTTTAATTTTACATATATATATAACCTTTTTTTTTTTTTTTTTGAGACAGAGAGAGAGAAAATATGAATGGGCAGAAGGAGCGGGAAAAGCAGGCTGCCCGCTGAGCAGGGAGCCCAACAGAGTTAGATTCCTAGATCCCAGAACCCTGGGATCATGACCTGAGCTGAAGGCAGATTCTTAACCAACCAAGCCACCTAGGCACCCCATAAATTCCCTTTTCTGGAGGTGAATTGAATTGTTAGAAGAGGTTCTTTGAGTTTCTGTGAGCCAACACTGCCTCTAGAGATGACTGCTATGTGGATAGCCTCGTTCAAGTTTATGTTACATAAAAATATAAACTTATGGGAAAGACCATCATACCCACCTCAGATCTATGCTGTTTTGGCCATGAATGATCATAGTTAACTGGGGACATTACCTGAGAGTTTTTAAAAGTCATAATCCCAGTAGCTAGTAGAGAAAAACCTTAAATCGGGTCTTTTTGCCTTGAAACCTCGTGTTCTATAACTTCTATCACACTATTTATTCATGGCTAATTAAGACCTTATTCATGGATTCAATTCAAATTTCACCATTTAATGTGTGTAGAGATAATAATACCTACTTCAAGTGGTTTTGGAAGGATTTAAAGAGATAGATAGTATAGATAAACTTCCTAGTCCGATCAATAACACTTAATAAGGCCTCAATTCTGTTCCTAAATTCTTACATGGATTCCAATCTCCCATTTCTTGATACCAATTTTCTATTACAGCTTAATAAATTAAGATGGCAGGGATCTTTGTTTTGTTCACTGATATATTCTAAGATCCTAAAATTGTTCCCAAAATGTAGTAGGTGTTTAATTAAAATCTATTGAATGAATAAATGACTCCTCTCACTAGTCCTACTTCAAAATCCTCATTCTTCATAAAGACAACCCAGATACTTTTCAAAACATTAGAATGGTTATGTGAGATAAATATTTGCATGGGATGTGGTAATGTCTAAATTCTTTCTCAGTCAGAGGCATTTTTAATGAGAAGATGGCCACCAAAACAAGTGGATGTTCTCAGCATTAAGCATGATGGGATAAAGACAGCATATTCAGGGGGAAATGTAAATCATATTCAAGAAAGGAAGCAAAGGCTACCACTACAAAAGTTCCAGGGTGAACACATCAAAAGGTCAGAAGTTAGAAGAATCAAGTGCAAATTACGGAGTGGAGAGTGAGATGGATCCAGGCAAGTGGTACAGGAATAACAGTATAAAAATTTGATGTCCTATGGTGCTCTCTGCATGGTGCTAAGCCTTGCAGGATTGAAAAATTTTTCTTGCATGCATTTTAAATGCTTTGATTTGTACTTAATGACAGGGAACTTGTATATGCCACTCAGTAAAGATGGATTTGTCCGAGGCCCTGCTAAATCAATGCATATTCACTGAAATCTCTTGTCATTGTTCTGTCAGAGAAAGCTCTGCATCCATTCTGCCACATGGAGCTCTGGCTAGTCTGTATCGTGTTTGTAACCAGCTGGGACTTTTACTGGCTTCATTATGCCATTTATTTTATCAGTAGACAGTTTTCCTCTAGTCTTTGTTTTCCTTGGTGGAAGTTATGCTCCTTTTGTTTGTGTTATAATAGAGAATAAGCCATTTCCTTTTCAACATTAACAAGCCCATCAGTCATGCACTTTGACTTATAATTTTGAGTGCCTTTCAGCACTTTTAGGACCAAGAAAAGATGACATTATTCTGAGCCACAACATTATGGGGGCAAGAAATTCCCTCAAGAGGTCATATAATCTAATCCCTTGAACATTAGCTTTTGAAGAGCTCATCACTTATAGATAAAATCTTCCTCTTTGCTTTATATTCACATGACATTGAAGGAGGCTACATTTTCTGCAAGCCTAGAGGAAGAGAAAATGGCTTTCTCCAAGCCAAGGAATCTCACTACTCTCATTTACCAAGATATACAACCTGGCAAAGAAACCTGTAAACGGATCATCAGTTCTGAACATACCTAATAGTTGAAGGGCCAAGTTCGCATATTTGTTTTCTCTTGGTGTATCACAAATTACCACAAATTTAGCTTAAAGCAACACAAATTATTATCTCACTATTTCCTCTTCCCAGCTACTGGTAGTTGAACATCTTTGGCTGGAGAACTAAGATTCCCATTTCCTTGCTAACTATCACCTGCGGGCTCTAAAACCCGTTCACTATTCCTTGTCATGTGATCATCTCTACAATACTGCAGATTATTTTTTCAAGGCCAAACGAAGAGTATCCTGCTTCTGCTTGAAGTGCCTCTGATCTCTTAAGGGCATATATTATTAGGTCAGACCCACTCAAAATAACCTTGACTAATTCAAGTCAGCTGATCAGAGACCTTAGTTATATCTGTAAAATCTATTCAGCTTTGCCCAATCACAAGAGTGATGCCCCTTAATATCCCCAGATTATATAGGGTATGGAAAAGTAAGAATCTTGGCAACCAATTTAGAATTCAGCCTATCACAAGTGGAGACACAGTAACCCTCTGTATCAGTTTTGCTTGTAAGTCAACCTCAAACTTAGTGACTTAATAATAATTGATTATTCACCTATAATTCTATGAGTTGGCAGTTTGGGCTGAGCTCAGCTGGGCAGTTCTGATCAGCTCAGCCGGATTTACTTGCACAACTGCAATGCGCTGCTGGATTGACTTGGGGCTCACAGGTTTTGGATGATTTTACTCACATTTCTGATGATTTGCAATAAGGTTACCTTTCTCCAGAATCTAGGAGGCTGTATCAGTCTCTTCACAAGGTAGCTGGGTTGCAAAAGCAGCAAGAAAAATAGAAAGCACCTTTCAAGCCTTGGGTTCTATCATGTTTCCTAATGTCCTTTTGGTCAAAATAAGTAATATGTCCAAGCCAAGATTCAAGACATGGAAAATATATTCTTAATTGTAGGAGTTAAAAAATATTATAGCCACCTTTTAAATCTGCCACACTCATTAGAAATTTAAAGTTATTTAAACAAAGGATAAGGAAGGCCACTGGGAACAGCACCACGACAACGCACAGATGCACTCTACTTCTGAAAAGCAAATAATGATTCTAAAATTCATTTGAAAAAGAACTCTTTTAGTTCATCTTTTGAATTTAGACAATTCCTTTTGAAACTGGAATTGTCCCATATTTCTTTCAATTTCTATTTTTCCTCTGGTTTCTTTTTAAAGTAGCTTTTCTACTTAAAAATACAATATTGAAAGATATGAATCACTATTTCTCTATTACCTCATGAAAGATTTTGTAACTACATGCACCCTTACAACCCCTTCTTATTTCAGCTTCATTAAAAATTAGGATGTACAATGAGAATATGTAATTTGACTCAATTATATTCAAAACCAACCAGATTTGGACCTCATCTCTGACATTGAAGCCCTCAGCATTCAAAGAAAATTACAAATGACTCAGCACATTTAATGATAATGCAGGCAGCTCTCTTCTTTGTGATCAAAGACTACAAGAATGAATGGAAATCAAGCAAAAGAAAAGAGTACAGGATGAAAAATATTTATTTGTCTTCATCTTGTCAATAAAGATAAACCAAATCAAGGAAATGCCCTCAAGTAGTTTCTGAAAAAGCAGAAGGACAAAAAGAATGCTGATTTAACCTAAAAAAAAAAAAAAAAAAAAAAAAGACACTGTGACATAGGATTCTGGGGAAAAAAATGTTTAAGATGAAGATATGAGCATGAAAGAGTGGGAGAGTAGAATGAGTGAAGAAAGGCTGGGTAGTATCTCTAACAAAAGCAAATTTCAAGATTACATGTGTTTAAGACATTTAAATATGAACAACACTGTTATACTTGTGTTTCAGAAAAAAATGTAAGCCTGGGAAAAACATTATAGAGGCTCACCTTCCTCTAACATTATCAGCAGAATTACATTTTGAACAGAGGTATGTTTGTATCCCTCTCCTGCTTTAAAGAAGAACAAAAGCACTGATAGTTTTTCATTATTCCTAGAATAAAACCAAACTCCCTAGCCCTTGAAGCAACCTGGCTATGACCGACTGGATACAAAAAGCAACTGGCACAGTTATAACTACTATACCTAACATGAGTTACTTAAATATCTGTGTTTTTGCTTTACTTTTTCCCCATCCACCTGGAGGATTCATTAGTGTAGTCTTGGACAATTTCTCGAGGATATATAAGTTGCTTTTTTTTTCCCATCCTGTGTGCTTCACAAGCCATGGTTAATTATTCTAATAACAGCTACCCCTGTGCACAGCAAATATTTGTTTATTAATCTGTCTTCACTCCATTGTGAATGACTCTAAGATAGAAACTGTATTGGTCTACTGCTAAGGTTGTAGCACAGAGCCTGAAACATAGCAGGTCCTCATTTTGATAGAATGAATACATCAATCAATAAACAAATAAATAAATGGAATTTTTGATGAGGTATAAAGGAATCAAGGCCAATTTCTACAATCAGTGCTTTTGAGCTCAGATTATCAGTGGTCCAGGGATTCCCTTAGTAATTGACTTTACATATCACCAGTCTTTTTTTAGAGTAATTCCAGATGTTAAATTCAGTCAAGTATTGTGCTCTGGAAACTCTCTAATCAGTATTTTGGGGCCATATACTAAGGTGTCCTTTTATTTTATTGAAGTAGAGATTACACATACATGCTGTATTGCCTAGACTAAATATGGTTGACACCTATTGGCCTGGAGTAATTACTATTTGTGCTCTTTTTCAATGCCAGTGTTATTCTGTGGATCCTGAAACTGCAGTCATTTCCTATAAGTTTTATGTATCTAATCCATAAAAATCACTATGCAGTCATCAAAAGAAATGAAATCTTGCCATTTGCAACAACGTGGATGAAACTAGAGGGTATTAAGCTGAGCAAAATAAGTCAATCAGAGAAAGACAATTATCATATGATCTCCCTGATATGAGGAATTTGAGAAGCAGAGTAGGGAATTTGGGGGGTAGGGAAGGAAAGAAAAAATGAAACAAGATGGGATCAGGAGGGAGACAAACCATAAGAGACTCTTAATCTTATAAAACAAACTAAGGGTTGCTGGGGGGAGGCGGGGTGGAGAGGGTGGTTGGGTTATGGACATTGGGGAGGGTATGTGATATGGTGAGTACTGGGAAGTGTGTAAGCCTGATGATTCACAAACCTGTACTCCTGAGGCAAATAATACATTATATGTTAATAAAAATAATTAATAAAAAAAGAATCTTTAGAGAGTATATGCTAGACTATATTGGAACCACAATGCCAAGGAATTAGAAGATTTGGATTCTACTTGAAAACCTGTCACTAACTTGATGTAATATTCATAGGAATCCACTTAACACTGAATTTACTTCAGTTACATTGTCTGGAAAATGAAATAGGGGAAGGAGGGAAACAGTATAATATAGTTTAAGATTTAAAAAAAAATTTCAAACTCTTGGTTGTACAAAGTTAGAAGAAAGAAACATAGTGTAGAGAAATGAAATGTACAGAACATCCTCAGAGCTTGTTGTATTCATTACTTTTTTTATGCTTCCTCCTTACTAAACTTTTTACAAGAATTTCAAGCAAATAAAATGTTGACTGGCTTGTCTATAACATCTTTTCTCTCTAGTGGAGGTGCAAATGAGCAATAAAATGGTTACCCTGCTGGTAATAGAAGAGAGAGAGAGAGAGTGAAAAAGTAGAAGTCCAAAGCAATCCATAAATAGGATAATAAGAGCTGGAGTAACTGAGTGGTTTGCCAATAATACTATCTTCTTCGGAAGAGAAGGAAAGTGATATATAAATATTACGTCAAAGGGACGTTATGGGATTAACCCCATGAAAGCCAATCTGTAAAATATTAGCTTTCTTAGAGGTCAATTATTTTATCAAAAACATGGTGGAAAAAAAGAAAAAAGTCATAACTTGAAGAACCCAGGTATTCTGTCTCCTACTTTTCCCTATACTACATCTCATAAAAGCCTGTAGTACTGTGGGATGAAATCAATTTCTAACAGGAAGAATGACTTTATAAACTCCACATTGTTATTAGGGTTATCTTACAACATAAATGTTACTGCCATATGTAAAATCTCAGAGTAATTTATTTGCCATTGCCCTTGGGATATAATTTAAATACTTCAATAGTAAATAAGAAGTTTCCATAGTAATTAATACCTATCCTTCAAGTATCTTTTCATATCCTTTCACCTCATCGTCCACCATGTGTTCAGCATGCCTTCTTGAACAAAGTTATATTGACAACTGACCATTTAGAACTTTGCAAATGCCCTTGGTCCTACTTGTAATGCTTGATGACCTCCTTCTTCTTGTACTTCGAAGATCAGTTGTGATATTATTTTCTACTCCTCTGTCTCTTCCACCTCAATTCACTACCATTAATCACCTTGCTTAGACTTGAGAGAAGTTTGGCAGTTTTGTTATTTCTTGAAACCCAGCCAGCATTTTTTTTCCATACTTCAGTTGTCACGTATATCCCCCTATATTGGTGAATTGTGAAGGACATGAAATTTGGAATAAGAGAGGTTTGGATTTCAGCTTGGCCATAAGACATGCATCTCTGGATATCTTTTAAAACTTCTGTTAGTCTTAGTTTCCTCATCTAAAAAAAATTGTGAAAATAATATCAATCCCATAAGACTGTTCTATGGATCAGGTGAAAAAATGCACAGAAATTGTTTACTGCACTGCCTAGAAGTCAATGAAAACTAACAGTGTGGATAATTCTCTCACTAAACTGTGCAATAAAAATCTCATTATTCTCTAGCACCTTTCCATGGTGCCTGTCTCAAGTATGAAGAATTTTAATTACTTATGTCATTCTTTTTTCTGTTTTCTGAATGTGTAAGTTTTCTCTGTAGTTTTATCTGGAGAAAATATGCTTCCTGTCTAAGACCTAAGCCCAGCATCAGGGAGAGGTAGATACAGTTGGGTGGGGATGGGAGTATCATGTATCTACCAACTTATTGGAGAGAAAATCATCTTTTCCTCAAAAATCATCTTTTCCTCAAACTGCAAAAATCTGACTGCTACATCAAAAGGAAAATCTCTTGTTTTTCTCTCTGCAATAGTGGGAGGTCATTCCTATCTGCCATTCTTTCTACTTTCATTCCATTTTGAGCTACCTCCATTCTCCTCCACATGAAATTCATTCCTCACCTTGTTTAGATTTCTTGAAAAAAGTTGTCAGTCACTCAATGTTTCAGGACAAATTTTAATAACATTTCAGAACTACGGACAGCAGACCACATCTATTCTTCATAGCTGGACATTTCCTCTGTCAGAACCTGGTCATGCTACCTCTACCTATGTTGAAAGAATCCATAAGAACAAAAGAGAGTATGTAGGCTATTTCCAACACCACCACTTCTATCCTGGTTTTGTGATGATGAAAAGGGAAATCTAGGTCAGGAATCTGGGAAAGCGGATGCAGTTTATGGAAGAAATAATGGAAGGATAAGGCTGTAAGACTTCAGTGACATCAGCTGAAAGTACCAACAGAATTAGCATATAACTAGCTCAACTTGTAACTGCTTAACATTTTAATCTGTACAATTGATTTTTTTTTTTTAAGATTTATTTGAGAGAGAGAGAGAAAAGTAAGGGGGAGGGGCAGGGAAAGGGGAAGAAAGAAACTCAAGCAGACTCCGTGCTGGGCATAGAGCCTGACTCAGAGTTCAGTCTCACAACCCTGAGATCATGACCTGAACCAAGACCAAGAGTCGGATGCTTAGTGAACTATACCACCCTGGTACCCTTATACAATTGATAGTTAAAAGGTTTTTGAGTGCCTTCTTAGCGCAGTAGGCAGCGCGTCAGTCTCATAAAAGGTTTTTGTATTTCCCCAAACCCCAAAAGCCATATTAAAATGTGAGCGTGAGTCAGTTCAGTCGGCCTAAAAGAAATCCCATGGAATTGGAGTCAAAATGAGGTGCTAGGTCTCATTCAGCTACTATCTTCTTCAAAATGTTCCATCATGTCCTTAAGCCTCTGCTTCTTCATCTTTGGCTTGAGATGAAAGCTTAAATAACATCTAATTGAGGTGTGCATATTTCTACAAACTATAATGAATAAATGCATTTTGAAATATTCAGGCTTGGATAGAACTTTTCACATTAGAATCATGCTGACAAAATCATGGCTAACAGTTCCTATGGTTTCTAACATCCTCAGAAGCATTGAATTTGGTAATTCTATATAATCCTTGCAGCCTATGTATTCCTGTAACATTTAAGATCATAAGCAACTGAGTATGTTGAATTCTAATTTCCGATAAGAAAATATTGACTATGAAAGATGATAGCCCAGAATTAATTTCCCAGAAACTAATGAGTGAGTGAAAACAAAGATAATCATAAGAGTCTACCTAACATGGACTACCATGGTGATTACAATCCCACAAAATGCTTCCTACTGACAGACATCATATTAACTCTAATATTAAACAAATTATTGCCAGGGTTTCTAACCAGATGGTCAGCAATCACGAGGTCCTTGCTGAGCAATTCTTGAAGGGGTGCCAAAGCAGTTGTGTGGTTCTCGTGATCTTTCTGGATGGCAGCCATGTTGCATCCCGTGTGACTTACTTCCTGGGGACAAACACTGGCCACAAATGGTCAAAGCACGGTCACTGAACTCCAATATCACATGATCAGCAAATGCTTTTTGAGCTGAGGAATAGAGGTAAACACATGTAATTGTTCAAACTCCACAATGAAAAGCTACCTTTTTAGATTACCAAATGATTTAATAGAATGTTTTTCTGGTCCCATGATGTCCAGATATGCTTCTGCAGAAATCTAGAGGAAAGGACTGCCTTATATTCCTCAAGGGCTAAGCAACAAAAATACACTACTTGTACTATTTGAAATTGGAAAGGCACTTGAGTCTTTGCACTTGACATTGGTGGGAATAGTCTCAGTCTTTTAAGAATCATAGACTATTTAATTTAGATTACTTAATATTTAATTTAATAGTTTGTTTGGATTATTTAACAGTTTCACTTTATTTACATCACTATATTCCTTTCAGATAACTTTGAGCTACATACCTCATTGTAAGCCAGGTCTGGAAATTTTTTATTCCTAATATTTGTGACTACATGGAAAATAAAAGAGTAAAAAGTGCCAATGAAATGACTTCTGGAACTCTTTCAGCTCTCTGAGGTGAAAGGGGAGAACAGAAGAGTAAGGACAGCTTATGTTCTTATTTGTTCTATCATTGTTCTATGACAGATGACAAATCCTTAACTCTCCTGAGAGTCAGGAACATAACTTGAGAAAACCAGAGGACTTCTGGAGTCTCCGGTAGCGCTGACATCTATGGTTCACACGCAAAATAAATGGAAGTGATTTTAACTATTGGAAACTTCTTGAGATGGCATATCATTTGTCACAAGACATAAATATCCTTCATGCTTCTGAGCTGTTGGGAGGTAGGAGAATGAAGGAAGGTAAGAGGGTATACACGTTTGTTTGTTTTCCTTCAATATTTAAATGAAATTAATCATGTTTATTTCTGATTACAGGTGTAATCAATTTTTGTAAAAGCATTGAAAATTATAGAATAATAATAAATAAAACTCACTAATAACAAGCAAAGAGAAATAAACACTTGTAATTTTGAGATGGAATTCTCTAGTCATTTTTATATTCCATCTCATACACAACCTCAATCTTTAATCTTTTTTATCTTTAATGAAATTGAGATATCTCCTTACTGTTTGTAATCTTTTATTTTTATTTATTTATTTATTTATTTATTTAATATTTTGAAATTCACCTTGAACTTGTTCAATGCCATTAAATATTTTCAATATAATTTAAATAGGTATACCTTATGCCATCATATGGATAAACAATATTGTATGTATTCAGTCACTTTCTACCATGAAGTTAATTTGTTCCCAGCTTTTGCCACTACAAATAATGCTGAAATAAACATTTGGATAGATAAATACTTTTGTAAATGTCTCATTATTTTTATATGTAAATTTACAAAATGAAATTACTAGGCCCAGTACCCAAATTGGTTTTTAGGACATCAAAACATAAATAATTGGAATATTCTTGGAATATATTTAATATTAAAATGATTAAGAAACTTCTAGGGGTGTAGAGTATTATGGAGACCACAGAAAAAATCTAAGTCCCATCTTTAGAGGGGAACAACTGCTCCAGAGTCGTCAAATAATTTTCTTACCAAGCTATTGTTAGAACCTGAGGTTAGAGTCATAATCTAAATCCCAATTTAGTGGGCTTATGTCCAAAAATAATCTCTTTCTCCTTCTCCCTGACAAAGAATTCTCTCATTATTGAATTTTTAGTGATAAGCTGGAGAAGTTCACAAGAAACAGAAGCACCAGCTCTGTCCCTCCAAGGAGGGTGCACAGTGAAGGGAGTCAGGATAGTGCAGCTATCTGTGTACGGGCATGGGACTGAAACAGACCTGGACTGAGAACTCCTTATTTGCTTTTTGAAGGCACAGCTACTGGAGTGAGATAGTCCTTTCCTCCCCCTGAAGCTATCTTATCAGTTTCCACTCCTGATGCCCTGTGGACGCAGGAGAAATTGTTAGCATAAACCCTCCCATAAACAACTCAGTCAGCCGAAGTGCCAAAATTAAACTTCTTAATTTAGCACTTTGATTTAAAAACTTTTTTCTCTCTCAGTTTCAAGTGAGTTATTTTTAAAAGTTTTCACTCATCTGATAGAGTCCAGCTCTTCCAAATCATTTTCCCTTCTCTCGAGAAACACTTACTTAGTAGCTTGCCTTCTGGAACAATGAAGAAAAATACCCCTAGGGACCTAGGGACAAAGGGCCTCAGGAATTGATAGAAACAAAGAAATTCCAGATGAGAGGGCCCTGATTTCACTGAATTCAACATCATAAAGCAAGAGCCACCCAGAGAAGTCACTAAGATCATCAGTGCCTTATTTATTGAGTACTTGTTACAGGATATCTGGTCCTGTGTGGAGGCCTGGAATAAGATTTAAATCTGAAATTCACCGATGATGCTCACGCACAACTTCCAAGTGAATCAGAGTCAATGAAATTAGAGCTGTAAGAGACTGTAGAGGTTACCTATTCTAGTCTTTCAATGAGGCCAGTATTTTGGGCAATTGGGCATTCAAGTACATCATCTTCCATATGCAGCCCTACAGGAGAGAGTCAATACTGCAAACCAAGAGCTCGGCATACCCCAAATGCCCTTTCAGTTACTAAGGAAAGAGTAAACCATTTTCAGTATACTTGCATTCCGTTTCAGTGCATTCTTATCTTCAGCAGTCTAGATCCTTTTAATATTGCCAGATTCTTCTTGATATTTTATAAATATTGCATAATGTATATATAACTTTTCTTTTGCTTTTGCTTCATAGAAGCTGAGAGGTGAATGTGAAATTCAATTAACATATAAACTTGTCTTTATGATCTATATTTTTTTATGTTTACATGTTGTTGATTTTCTCCTTATATTTCATTTGTATCGTAAGTGGCTTGAAATTCTTTATGAAATAACTAAAGTGTATACTAAATTAACTTAAATGTCTGGCATTTCAGTTCAGTGGAAAATGTTACTGCAGCATTAACCAAAACCTTTGATAACTGAATTGTAAAATGGAATGAGAAGTTGAATGAAATCCTGTTTGAAGTGGCTTTGAATAAATTTTTTAAATGTAGTTTGAAAAAGTCTAGATAGTGTGTCTAAAGCATCACTATTAATCAGAATGCTTATCTTAACTGTTTCACTCCTACACTTAGATAAATGGGTATTTCTATATGACAAGGTAAACTGCTACCATAATCATTGTCAGTCTTGACTCTGAGATCGTGACCTGAACTAATGGCAGAGGCTTAACCCACTGAGCTACACAGGCACCCCATTTGGGTCCAATCATTTTGCTGAATTCACAGGATTGTCTTAAATGGAAAAAATATATATATAAATGGTCAAATATATGAGTGTACTTTTAAAATCTATAAAGTAGTCTATCCATATGATTAGTATTTTAAGAAAAATCAGTTTAAGGAGATAGCATGACTAAAAATAATTATTTACCTTACTCGATGCTCATTATCAAGTTCATCATATGAGGATGTTAATGATAATAATGAGCTGTGAAGGTCATATGGGGCCCATCATAGCAGATGCACATTAAAAAAAAAAAAAAATTTTTCAGGATGAAACTCACCCAAGGAATCACATAGACATGGCATGAAGTCAGAGAAAGTTTTGGAATCAAAAGTTAAGAAATATAAGATATTTCAGCTCTGCCTTTTCCTATGTGGCCTTGAGCAAATCACTTCCTTGTGTGAGCCTTCTTTCTTGTGCTCTGTGAAGGGTATTATAGAAGATGGTCACCCAGGTGCCAGTGTTCTTAGGCACGAAGATTTTACTGATGCTTATTAATCAGAAAAAAAAAAAAATAAAGAAGACAAGAATCTTATCTGACATTTAGAAATGATCAGTAGGGGGACCATGAGTTTCCCAGAAGTGGAAAATGTACATTTGAATAAAGACATGATGCAACTTTGAAGGCAAAGTGACTGTGTCTCTGTCAATTCCTGAGTGACAGGCTCCACGGGTGGCTCTGCTGGCCCTGAAGAGACAAACTGTATTTGTAGTCAGCATGGAACAGACTGTAGGTCAGAAATGAGCCCCTGTAGCCACACTTCAATGACTGGATAGCAGCCTTGTCAGATGTGTCTGTACTCAGTGTCGAGAACAGAGATAGACATATGCTGGCCGTCTTTCCAATCCGTTAATATTCTAGACATTCAGGAAGAATGTGGCATGTCTTGTAGTTCCAAAATTTAGAAGTCAGTTACTGTATGTGCTTAGATTCTCCAAGACAATTTTTCTGCTCAAATGAAAACTTCTACTATTCAAATGATAAAAGATACCTATGGTCGTCCCCTGTGTCCACCTCTTTCTACTTCTGAATAAACAGCTTAAAACTTTTTTCTTAGATTCCTTCTTGAAATTCCTGCTGATTGATATTGATGTCCTCCTTTGTATCCTTGGTGTTGATAACAGAGAGAAGTTCTAGTCTCTTTGAAGTAAATGTGTTCAAAAGACCCCTAATTATCTTCTCTTAGCTGGAAATCTGTATCTTACTTTACCTCCTGACCAGCACAAATTTATATGTGAAAATGGATGAGACTTTAACAGGAAACATAATGTGTTCTAAAACCATCACATACGCAAACTTGGGAATAACGAAAGAGACAAATGAAAGTTATAATAAAAAGTGGATGAATGCAACTTTATAAATAGGAATAAATAAATGGAAGTGCAACTATCTTATGCAATGGAATTGTATAATTGACAGAAACTTCAGAATCATTTCATTCAAATCCATCGGTTAAGAAATAAGAAACCTAAACTAAAGATGATAAAAATACACCTGCTTATAGCCATCCATCTACTCAGTGATCAAATCAGAATTCAGGTCTGTATACTTATTTATTCTATTTGAAATTATAAAATTATGAGGTCAGGTCTATGCCTTTATTTATGTAATAATAAAATAATTTTAATATTTTAGGAAAAAAATTCTCAAAGTTACTATTTGGGGAGGAAATATCTTGTGCTAGTTACTGTTAACTTTAGGGAAGTAAATTTAAAAACCAAGTACCAAGATGTTCCTTAAAGAATATACTTGAGGTGCCTGACTGGCTGTCAGTAGAGCATATGACTCTTGATCTCAGGGTAGTGAGTTCAAAGACTCACTTTGGGCTTAGAGCTTACTTAAAATACATATGTATACTTTTCTGACTGAAATTATATAATGAAGAATTTACATAATTAAAATTCTCTGGCTGTGTGGTTCAGTTGGTTAAGTGTCTGCCTTAGACTCAGGTCATGATCCCAGGTTCCCAGAATTGAGCCCTGTGTCAGACTCCCTGCCAGTAGGAAGCCTGCTTCTCCCTCTCCTGCCCTCTTGTGCTCTCTCTCTCACTATCTCTGTTGCTATCCCTTTTTCTCTCTCTCAAATAAATAAAATCTAAAGAAATAAGGAAATTCTCTGGCAAGTATCATAAAGAGCTATCTGCTACCTTAAACCATTAGCCAGGACCCTGCATATTTTCCTCCCTGGAGAGCTCCTAAAAGCTGTTACAGAGTACAAGAAAGAACGAGGCCCAAGGAATGGAGTAGAACAG
This sequence comes from Neogale vison, assembly GCF_020171115.1. Lineage (NCBI taxonomy): Eukaryota > Metazoa > Chordata > Mammalia > Carnivora > Mustelidae > Neogale > Neogale vison. Next base: position 50,199,260 of record NC_058101.1, read on the forward strand.
GACCCAGAATAATAAGGATGGGCACCATAAAATCAATACTATAATAAAGTAATCAAATATTAGTCATCAACTGATGTGCTGCAATTTATTCCAGAGATTGGGAAAGAGAATGCAGATGGATCACTACACATCCATCACCACAACCAGAAAACCAACTTCAAGTTCCCACCCAACAGAATGCTCACATATATCTTCTCACATATATCTTATTACTCACATATATCTCCCAGATATATGTACTCATACATATAATAAAATGAACTATACCGCCTAATATATATTGAGTATGAAAAGAATGATATAAAGAGTAGATAAAGACAAGAAAATAGTGGGATAAAAGAAACATTCGGGTAGGATGCTTTGTGGGCCAGGCTACTTGTGTATAATTGCATTTCAATTTTTCAATAAAGAGGTGAAGCAAATAATACTATTCTCACATCGACAATAATGGGGCTGATACTCAGGAAGGTTAAATATCCTGCCCTAGCTCATAAAATCTAATAAATGATAGAGTCAGACTTCAAACTGATACACATCTGACTTGAAGAGGAGAGAGAAATCCCTGTGAACTAGTAAAACTAGAGAAAGCTTAATTTCATGCAATTTGAGAAGGGTCTAATAGAAGAGAGATACAGAGAAAACATTCTAGAAGAAAAAGCATGGAACTAAGTATGAAAAAATGAAGATAGATGATAGATGATAGATAGATCACCTGAGAAACTAAGCTTCTGATTAAAATAAAATTTATAATACATAGCTCAGGACCCTACCCCAATTAGCTTTCTTTCTGGAAAAGTGTTACTCTTTTCTAAGAAAAGTGCTGGTCAAATTTGAGTAATTTATAATGACCTCTTAAAATAATCTTGTGGTGAGGCACCTGGGTGGCTCAGTGGGTTACATCCTCCGCCTTTGGCTCGGGTCATGATCTCAGGGTCTTGGGATCAAGCCCTGCAATGGGCTTTCTGCTCAGCAGGGAGTCTGCTTCCCTCTTTCCTTCTGCCTGCTGCTCTGTCTACTTGTGATCTCTCTCTTTCTCTGTCAAGTAAATAAATAAAATCTTTAAAATAATAATAATAATAATAATCTTGTGGCATGTGAGGAGGACTGATTCTAAAATGGCCCCATGATACTCACTTCCTGCAATTTGTGTCTTTACATAATCTCCTTTCTTGAGCATGAGTGGAACCTGTGACTTGCTTTAACAGTAAAATATTATAAACATGCTGACATGTCTCTCCTATATCATGTTTACATTATTTAAACTTCATCTTGTTATCCAAGTAGCTCTCACTCTCCTCCTGGCCTTGAAGAATCAAGCCATGTTGTAAATTGCCTACAGGGCAGACCACATGACAGAGAACTATGTGCAATCTCTTAGGGCTAGTGGCCCCCAGTCAACAGCCAACAAACAAAACAAGCAAAACAAACCCAGAAAGTTCAAGTTCTACACCTATGAGGAAATGAATTCTGCCACTAATCTGAGTGAACTTGAAACTGAATCCTTCTACAGTTGAGCCTTTCGATAAGAAGGCAATCTATAGGCAGTTTGGTTATAGCCCAGTTAAAATCCTGAAGCAAGAAGAAGAAGAAGAAGGAGTAGGAGGAGGGGGGGGGGGAGGGGGAGGGGGAGGAGGGAAAAGGAGAGGGGGAGGAGAAGACAGCTAACCATGCCTAGACTCCTGACTTACATATACTGTGAGATAAAGCCTTGTTTTTGGTAATCTGTTATGCTGCATGGATAACATGCTTTCCATGCTGATAACTTCACAAAAAACTGGAAATTCACAAAAAGTTGCAGTTATTAAGGAATCTCCATCCTGGTGCTATTTGTTGGTTCTAGTTGCCTTTCTGATAGTGATGACTCTTAATGACATAAATGGGTTAACAATTTGCTCAGCTGCTTCTAATACATATGAATCATTGGAGAGAGGCTCCAAAAACTATTCCTTTCAGTAGTATATCTGGGTGATATTACCTGTTATGTCCTTCTACCCTCACATTGTTCCTACTCCTTATATCCATGACCCTTTGAGAACCTCCATTAGGGAATAGGTCACACCAGAGTCTCTGATTAACCAGAGTGTCCATATAAATCATTGTCCAAACTGAAGCAGTCTTAAGAGCCCAAGGACAGAGACTGGTTTTTCTGTTTCTAAGATATCATGATTCTGTGTTGTGAAAGCTTGAAATCTCAGATTTCATGGGTTTCAAATCTCAATGGGACTCAAAGGTGATATAGATGCACATTAATCAGTATCAGTAGAGTAAAATAGTACTGTTCCATTAAAATTTTCATGGCAATGGCTTTCACTACAAATTTATAGTTTTGTATCTTTTTAGACAGCCTAAATCTCCTGGTCCGTGCAGCCATATATAGTCTCCATGCAACTGCAGATAATTTATTTTAGCACTTGAAATAACAATCAGAGTCATTAGATCCTAAGTAATCTAGTACTCACATTTTGTTTTTGTTTATTATTGTTTCCGTTTTGCCAAAATAAAAATAAAGCTGAAGTATTTTCCCAGTTGAATGTGTTTATCCTAGTGGAATAATATCATAATTTTTCTAGTCCTGGAAGATTTCCAAAGGAAGTGCCAAATGAATTCATGTAGAATTACTTTTATGTTTCTTTTTACTTTTTTAGGTTTCAAGAGAATTAGTAGGTCCAATAAGATCCCCTCTTACATCATAGTCTATGTGATAGAGAAATTTTTTGTAATGTATTTTGTACTTACTACAAAAATACAAAATTGCATTTTAAGTACATTGTAAATAGATCTTAAGATTGAATTTTGTCTCTAATTCAATTTGTGGGTTGTACATTTTCTATAGGCTGCCTGTGTCTTCTCTCACTTTCCCTCTTTTAACCACGTCAGTTTGATTGTTAGAAGCTCCTTAACTAGAAGGGCAGAGGCTAAAGAAAAGAACAGTTGTGAAAATCAGTTTGGATATTGCCCTCATAAAATTTTAGCAAAGACATATGAAATTACTGGTTGGAGGTTTCATATCTCCTTGCAGACTTTCCTCTATTATGTATAATTGAGTTATCTATGTATAGTTCCATGAGCCATTTTAGAAATTACGATGTTTCTTTGCATTTGAATATTCAAAAAAAGTCCCTGAAAAAATTTTAAGCTATTATCTGTGAGTAGATTTTCTTTTATTCCATTTAAAATGCAATATTATTTAGCCCTGCATATTTACCTTAAGTAGTCAGAAGATTTGAACTTAAAAAGTGACCTTTAAAAAAACCACTCATTCATGGGGGAAAAAAAAATAGAAGAAGAAGAAGAAGAAGGAGAAGGATGGGGATGGGAAGGAGGAGGGGGATGAGGAGGATGGGGAGAAGAAGAAGAAGAAGGGAAGAATTTAACCACAAGTAGGTAGATATTAGACAAAAAGTAAAGAACTTTTGGGGTGGTAAAAAGTGGCTACATTTTGGGGAAAACCTAGGAAAACGAGTAAAGGAATTTTCTTCTAAGCCTTATTTAAACACAGCACATTCTTTACACATTCTTTACACACTGTTTTTCTTGTGGCCTTACTGGAAGGCAAGGTGAGCCAGGTGAAATTGCAGCTCCTTCTAACTCGGTGGTCCTATGCAAATCATTTCAAAGCCGTTTTCTTTAAAATGTTGCTTGCACGTGATTTCCTGCCTTTGTGAAATCCTTACGATATTGCTGATGAATCCTCACATGCATGATAGTGTAAAAAAGTCACTTCTGTTTAGACTTAAGAAAGATTGCCATCAAATCCCACTACATTATTTCAAATGGGGTTACCATAAAAGCTGTTCAGAAGGCCCAGCAATTACACAGAATTGTAATTCACAGAAACGCAACTCATAAGTAAGAAAGGCCAAAAAAAATTAATTTTTAAAAGTCTAAAATAATCTCTGAATAGAGCAGCAGTTTAGAGAGTCATAAGCACACTAAAGCTGCATTGACTTATAGTTTGCTATTACAAAATTTATAATGATTACTTGACAGATAGATCTTTGAAAAAAAAATTCCATGTAATTATGTAATATAAACAATATGGCTTGGATAAATCCAGCATAGGAATTAATTTTGAAATATTAATAAGGGGGCAAATCATTGGCCAACTTCAAAGGCTTCTGGTACTCAATAGGCTCAAACATTATCTTGTAATCTTCCCTCTCCAAAGCTGGTTCTTTTTCAGTTTTTATGAAGTTAAAACACCATCTCTCATTCTCCATGACATAAATCACCATTGATACCCCCATTATTCCTCAGACAAATCCCCTTTACCAAATCCTTTCCTTTTTTTTTTTTTTTTTTTTTTTTACTAAATAGCTCTCATCCTGTCTATGTCTCCTCTTCTCCACTACCATTGTCACTACCCTAGTCTAACTACTACCTTTTGCCTATACTTCTGCAACAATATCCCACTATTGTCCTTTCCAATCCTTTTCTCCTCTCAATGGCTAGTAATCACGTTTCATAATGGCATTCCCAACCTATACCTCTTAAACCCTTTACTCACTTTATTACTCCTGAGATAAAGATAGATTTCTTTAAAGTCAACTACAAGACCAACTCTGGATAGTCTAGTCCTGCCTGCACCCTCTACCTGAAAACTCTCTGTCTTTTGAGAGTGAGAATGACTTACCCCTGTGCCACATTTTCCCTGCCAAGTGTCCTCCATTTTGAGTAACACCACTAGCGTTTTGTGCTACCCCAGCTCATTCCAATCTCCATCTACCTGCCACCTCTGCCTCTCGTGATTGGATCTTTGCTCCTCTGAGAAAAAAACAGGCATTTAATAGTGACCACCTAACACGACAGCAGAATTGTCTTTATTCTCACCGTTTCAGCTTTCTCTCTTCTGCCAGAGACTTTTTTCCATGCTTCTCCCTTTGCCCTGGACACACTTCCCTTACCTTATCACTTCATGTATTTCAGTTCAAGTTCTTCCTTTTCTCTCTCTCACTGAGGCAAAGTCTCCTTTTACAGGCTCTCTCAGCAGGATCAATGCTTACCACACTGGCAACTTAAGCTTTTTGTAATGATTTGAGTACTATCCATCTCTTCACTATTCCAGAAACCCTCTAAAGTCTGGGGCTATCTTGTTTTTCTCCTTACTGAATTCCCATGACCCAGCACAGTTCCCTTTAAATATCTGTCGTTTGATTAAATGAATGAATAAATGAATGTCAAACATTCTTAATGGTAAAAATGACAATGAAAACTCAATTTGATATCACTTTCTATGACAATATATATCATGAAGTTGATCCTATAAGCAGAACTCCCAAGTTATAAGAAACTTTGGGTGAATTTATATTCATTAAATATTTCATAATTCAGATTTTTCCTATTTAACTTAGATCCCCCCCAACACACACACACACACACACACTGTTATATTGGCAAGGTTCTACTTTGAATAAATAATTAAATAAGGAAGGCCAAAGAAGAGGACTAAGGACTAATTCATCAACTGATTCATAAAATATTTGCTAGTGCCATTCTTACATTTGGACAAATTGCTTAACTTCTGACAGGTGAGATTCATTTTTTTAAAAGTGTAGATAATATCTGTATCATATGTCGATCATTGGGTTAAAACAAGATAAAGTGTGCAAAATTGCCCTGCATATCACCTGTTAAATTTAAGCTTTCAGTGATGTTTTTTCTATTTATCATATAACACCACTATTTTATTTTATTTTTGCAATAGCAAACAACTAAAGAATTATTTCCATATCTCTATTTTATAGATCATAAACCTCATAGACTTTAAGGGTCTTGTTAATGTTTCCCAGAAATTAACAACAGAACTCATGATAAAAATCAGTTCTGATTTCTACTCCACTGTATAATTATTTTTAATGAGGGACATGTGGTCAGAACTTAAAATACTATAACCTGAGTCTTATCAGGGCTCAGGAGAGAGATCTGTTGCCGTTTAATAACTATAGAGCTAAACACTGGGCCCAATGAACCACTGTGACATTTCTAATCAGCTGAGATAATACCTTTTCTCTAGGTTTGAAAGATTTGCAAGTGAAATAGCTTCTGCAATTAAATAAAACAAAAACAAATAAATAAACAAAAACAATAACTGTATCCCATTTCAGAGACAGAAGAAGATAAAGAGGTAAGAACTGAAATTTGCTGATTCATTTTTTTAATCTCCAGTATTTTATTATTTTATATTATTTTATTTTATTTTATTTTATTTTATTTTATTTTATTCTGTTGGTTTCAGGAATAAAATTTAGTGATTCGTCACTTACATACAACACCCATGCTCATCACAAGTGCCCTCTTAATTGTCATTACCCATTTATCCCATCCCCCTTCCTCCTCCCCCAACAACCTTCAATTTGTTCTCTATACTTGAGTCTCTTATGATGTGCTTCCTTCTCTTTTTTTGACACATTTTGACTTCATTTTTTTCTTTTTCAATTTTTATTTTTAAATATCTTTACTGTTTATTTGCAGCTATTTTATTTCATATATTTTGAGTATTTTCTGCCTCCTTCTTCTGAATGATCTTTGTCTCTCCTAATACTCTACATACAGATTCTTGCAATTACTACTCTGTCACTTCTTACTGCCATATTAACCAAATGTCTTCATCACTTTCCCCAATTTTTATTGGCATCTTCTCTGTGTCCTTAACAATGAGACTTTCTTGTTATGCGCTTGCTTAATTTATGTATGTTTTTACACAATATTCATTGCCAAGACATCTGGTCCCTTCCAGTCATCAAAAACACATAGAAAAAAAGGAATATTTATTTCTTCAATGGAAAACATTTAAATGGTTAAATAAATTCATTAATTGAGATTTTCTACTATTTTTTGTTCCCTTTGTTCTAATCTTATCCACCGCCACTTAGTATCTTCTTGCCTGTGTGTCTAAATATTTACAGAGTACCTAATGTTTTAGGCTTTTACCTCTTTGGGATTATAAATACAGAGATGTTAGATGGTGGTGATAGACACATACATACATACGTAGAGGGTGCATTTGTCTGTGAGTATATGTGCATGTATTTTGTGCTTCTGGGTGTGTAGTGCCTGTCCTCAAAGATCAGAAAGGGAAGCAAATAATTATAATATAAATACCAGTGAAACAAAGTATAATCTATTTCTTTCTCTAACGACCCTTAGGCAGTATCCACTGAACTGAACTATGCGAAATTGCCAATATGCAGTTGTTTATGACCACATCAGGGAAAAAAAAAATATGACTTTGTCATATTATTTAATCTAATCAAGACATCTAAATCAATTTGTCACAAAGGGGAAAAAAATCTTGTCCCCTAAACTAAACCCAGTTGCTTTGTCACTATGAACTCAGATAACTGAATTACTTCACTTTTTAAATGAATTAATGAAACCGAACGGTTTGGGCCTTCCATCAAAGCATTTTCATTTAAGCAAACTTCAGTTTCAGTGTGGTTTTACTCACATATAAATTTTAAGTAGTATAAGGTCAAAGGACAGTGACCCACTAATTGGTACTCTCTTTTGGCCTCTTCTAGTGAAGCAGGCACAGGGAGGAAATCTGCCTGGTTGCTCACTCTGGTGCTCCCCGCTACCACTCCCCCACCTCTATCTCTCTAACTCTGCTCCAAGGCAAGCTTAAGCAAATGTTTTTTTTTCCACAGTCAGGCAACATTTATCCTAACCAACATTTACCCAAATCGATACATTTTAATTGAAACTAATGGCAGTTAGCTTAAACCAACAGATTTTTCACTGGCCTAAGTACATTAAATCAATGTATTTCTCAAAATTGCTATATCTTATGTAAAACAATGCATTTTCATTTTATCCAGGACACATTTTTATTCCACTCTAATCTGCCAAGTTAAAGAGCCAGACTGAAGTAATAGATTTCTTTTTTTTCATACCAGCCCTAAAATCTTGAATGAAAGAAACATATTAATCATTCAGATGTATGAATTCGATTTCATTCGATTTAATGTAACAGACATTTATTAAGCACCTACTGTTTGTGAGATACCGTGTTTGCCACTCTGGAGAGTACAAAGTGATTAAGATAGAGTCCCTGCCCATAGAAGCTCATAATTTAGTGGTGGATACTTCCATGGACAGAATTAATTATAACATAAGACAAACAGCTAAGGAAATGTAAGGGAGGAAGATACTGTGACTGAGGGATTCAGGAGGAGATATCAGGAGATTACATTTAAGCTCTTCTTTGAACAATAGATACCTGTGGTGAGAAGAACCGGCTAGATAAGATTGGCTAGTTGGGATAATATATCAGTTTGTTAATGGCAGCTATTATAACTAAATATACCTCCTAAATTTTCAGTAGCTTAATGAAATAGAAATTAATTTCTCTTTACATAATAGTCCACGCTGGCTATTCCTGATCAGCCATCAACTATCCTTAAATGATGTTGCTATAATGAAGGGTCCTTCCAATTGATGACTTCAACATCTAGGAATTCAAAAACTCTGTATCCAGCAAGAAGAAGGGAAAGAGCTTGGGGAAGACATGTCCACTTCTAATAGCCTTTAACTGAGCGTAGTACTAGTCACAACGCATATGTTTCATAGGTAGAAGTAGGGTGAAAATGGACTGAAGATGTAGATCTTATCTGAGAAGCTACATCCTAGTGATGACTGTATACTATAGAAGGAATATGAACTTGAGTGGACAACCAGCTACTTTGCCACAAAGACACCAGGTGAGACATAGAGAGGGTTATGAATATGCCATAGGACACAGGTAGTGAATAAATATTTTAGGAGGTTGGAAAGGCCAGGGTATGAATAATACCCTAGAGTGTTAATTCTGTACATACTGGGGGACACTGAAGGAGATTAGTTTTCTTGGGGCACCTGGGTGGCTTAGTGAGTTAAAGCCTCTCCCTTTGGCTCAGGTTGTGGTCCCTGGGTCTTGGAATCAAGCCCCGCATAGGGCTCTCTGCTCAGCAGGGACCCTGCTTCCCCCTCTCTCTCTGCCTGCCTCTCTGCCTACTTGTGATCACTGTCTGTCAAATAAATAAATAAATTTTTTTAAAAAAGAGATTAGTTTTCTTATAAAAACAGACCCACATGGAACTAGAGTGGATTATATGCTAAGTGAAATAAGTCAGTCAGAGAAAGACAAAGACCCTAGGATCTTACTCATATGTGGAATTTAAGAAAGAAAAGAGATGAGCATATGGGAAGGAAGAAAAGAAAAAAAAGAGAGAGAGAGGGAAACAAGCTATAAGAGACTCTATGATTGGGAACAAACTGAGGGTTGACGGAAGGAAGTGGGCGATGGATGGGCTAGACAGGTGATGGGTATTAAGGCGGGCACTTTATGTAATGAGCATTGAGTATTGCATGTAAGTGATGAATCACTGGATTCTACTCCTGAAACCAATATCGCACTCTATGTTAACTAAACATTAAATAACAAATAAATAAATAAATAAAATTAAAATAAAAAAAATAAGTAAATTAAAGAAACTCCACAAGGTCCTTTCATACCTTCCATCATATGAGGACAGAGTGAGAAGTCAGCAGTCTACAACCCAGAGAGAGCCTTCACCAGTGCCTGACTATGCCAGCACTCTGATAGATTTTTAGTCCCCAGAACTGTGAAAAATACATTTAGATCATTTATAAGCTACCCCCTCCATGGTAATTTGTTATAGCAGCTCAAACCAACTAAGACAAACCTCTGTTTTGTTTTCTTAATGGTACAATTGAAAATGCAGCACGTCTTTGAGAGGGTGGTTTACTTGTGGTTTACTTCTAGATTACCCAAGAGGGCAGTAATGGAGACTTCTATAATTATTTCTTTTAAAATGAACATGTATGTTTATATCACCTAGGTTACATAAGCTTAAGAAGAACAATTCATGAGATAATGATGTAGCCATCATTTTTCGAGGAACTACTATTCACTAGGTGTGCTATGTACGTTATTTCTAACTCTTACATTTTAAAAACTCATCCCACTTTGGGATTCCCTTGACTTAATGATTTGTCCTTCAGATAGCCTTCCCTACCCTTTGCATTCATTCTACTGAATTCCATCACTGTGATGTGAGTAAACTGCTTAAATTCTCTGTTTTCAAGAAAGTGCACCTGCACTGTACTGGGCAAAGTTGGAAGTTGCATGCCTAATCGAATAGATGACTGCACTCTGCCAAGCAGCCAGCGTTTCCAGCAGGTGAGCCCCTGAAAAATGAAATTAACTCTTACCTTGGCGACAGCCCCTAAACATGTATTTGGTCCTCAGCTAGGGCTTGCTGTCATCTCTTGGAGCATTCAATTACATACACAAGATTATTTGCTTCTTTATTGCTTACCTACAATTTACTCATGAGTTTACCTGTGTTAATTATGATTTATTGAAAATCACCTGGTTTGCAAAGTTTTGGAGCTCCATTTTCCTCTTGTCACACTCCTAAAGCATAATATATGATATATACATTGGTTCTAAGTATATATGTGTTTGTTAATAAAAAGTGGCACATTCTCTAATAATGAGAAAAATCCCCTATACTCCCTCACCCTCAATGCATTTCCTGATAATGTGTCCATTTTGTCAAATGGAACATTTTCCCCTCCTTGCCTCTTCCAGTATAGTTGATTTGATATGGTTAATTAAGAAGAAGAGGCCTTCCTACTTCCTGCTTCTGAGAAAAGAGGGATCGTGTCTTATGTTGGTTTTTATAATGATTACGGTGTCTGAGAATGCAGGTAATTTATCTTCAGTTTTCAAGACCTATGAGGCTGCTGCCAATGAGCTTCTTAAAGGCCACTGAGAAACTGAGCAGAACCAAGTACCTGGATTTGATCTATTGACTTGATTCCTTTATGCAAATTTCAAAATACAAATATCAGTTTTGGAGCATTAGCTGTAGAATCTCTTTAATTTATCACCATGTATGGTTCTTATTAACTTCCTACATACATGTGGAAGTGCTACAGTACATCTGAACTTTGAACAGGGCACTGTGGGTTAAAGTCTTTGTTCTACCACTTACTGATTATGTGACTGAGAAGAAACACTCAACCTCTTGAGTGGTAGCTTTCTTTTCTGTATAAAAGGGAATAATAATTAACTTAGAAATTATTTTGATAAATAAACTTGGAACATACTTAGAGTCTACTACAATGCCATCCACCTAATAGTTAATATCAATGTTAATATCAGTCCGTGTAAATATATGGCATATGCTTAATGTTTACATACTAAGATTTATATGTCACACATTAAATATATAAAACAAATTGAATGACACTTCTCCTTTTGCCCTGGATTTAGTGCCTGAAGTCCAAAGCCAGAGACAAATTGGTACTGAGTTGCCTACATGCGTAAGAGAACTCATAATAACTGGATCCTGCCAGCTCCTACTGGGTCATACTTTTGGGCAGCAGAACAGCCATGCTATCAAGTGCCTAAAACAAAATATTCCTGTATCCCCTTTCTGATTAAAAACGACTAGAAAGAAAAACAGTTAACTGAGAATGGTTGAGCTCTTAGGGACTACAGTGTTTATGGTTAGAAAAGAGGTGTTCCTCCACTACTTTGCAACGCTGTCACAGTGATAGAAGCACTCTTCTAGAGACTGGCATTGTCTGAAGAAGGAAAGACTTGCATTGCCTCTCTGTTCCATGCTAGATAACTGAGGAACCACAGAATCAATCAAGGTGAAAGTATGATCTGTTTGGAGAGAATAACTTGCATTTTCTGAATGCAAGTTTAGGGGTGCATAAGAACATAGAGGCTGGGGTCCAGTGGAGATTTCTGAAGATGAGAGACTTGCTTTTGACAACAGGATAAAAGGAATCACAATATCATATGTCTAGGAAAAAGATGGGACAATTTCCCAACTCATCCCAGTTTCCCACAGGCCTTAAGAAGCATTGATAAAGAAATCAGTTATTCCTGATTCCAGAGAGACCAGCTCTTTGAGGGACCCTGTACTGGCCACGTCTTAAAAACAAAAGAACAAGTTGAAGGCATGGATCACTAGTAAGATATGAAGAGAAGCATGACTGCCCTCTCTGAATGGGTTAGCCAGCATAGAGAGTGTTTGATTAAAGCTGATCACTGCTTCAACAAAAGCTACATGCATTAACCATGTGGAAGCCAATCCTTTGACAGAAATGTCAAAAATGAACAGAACTGACCAAGCCAGAGTTAGATTAGGGATCTCTCCCCACAATTAACAAGCCTGAGAAAATTATGTCTTCCTCACCTATTTCCTTTCCCATCCTTCATACAAGAGGCTTTAAGAGGGAACAGGTACTAGAATAGGATGAAAAATGAAAGTGAAGTCCCTTTTCAACTTCATATCTCTTTGAGCCACAGGTTAAGTGTGTGCTGAGGGAAGTGGTGAATGATAATAATGAAAATAATTATTATTATTATAATAGCTAATACTTCTGTCTCTTTCATTCTATACTAGGCAGTATTCCACATTCTCCATTTATAGAAAATCACAAGAGCTATATGATGTAGACTACTTTCCTATCTCCATTGCATTGCTGAGAAAATGGAGCTCATTTGAGTGTAAGTAAACCAAGAAACCAGACGTAATAGATAGGGGTTTTTGGATTCAAATTAATAGAGTCTGGTTCCAGTATTTGTACTCCTAAACTGGAGTTCAGAACTGTAATATGGACTGAGATTTTAATATTCAAAATGTATACAGATATTCACTAAAGGACATGAGAAGATAAGTTGACGGAACAACTTTGAAGACAGATATTGGAGAAAAATAAATGCATCTCATATTTCTAGCTCATCAAGTTGACTGCTCAATAAACTCTCAATAAGCTGTTTTTTAAAGTATAATATTTATGATATTTAGTACACACATATTATATAACATGTATAATACAAATTGAAGGCTCATAAGGGCACCCAATAAATTTTTTTAAAAGAATAATGTTTGCTGATATGACAATAATTACTGTGTATCATTTGCTACTATAATGTGTAACATATGTGAAGTTCTATGCAAATGTTCATAATTGAAATTATTGATCACAATATATTGAATTTATCTTTATTTTCTAGATGTTCATCATGAGCTTTCCTTATTGAAAAGCCTAAGAAGATAAACACTGATGCATCCTCCTAAGAAAACAAACTCTCACTCTTTATATTTATGTCATTACAATAGAAGTGGTAGATGCTTGATCACAAGGGAAGTTTAATATTAGATTGAAGAAAATATTAAAAAATACAGAGACTGGCTAAAACAAGTCTATACAGGCACAGGGGAGGGTCCTGGTGACATGCTAGGTCTATTCCACATCTAATTTTGATAATATGATTGATGATGTGATTTCTCATAAGTGGTGGAAAGAAACAACATCAAAACTAATCACATTATGCTGGCATTTGGAAGTCTAAATAAAAGGTATGTGAACTCATTACAGGAAGATATTTTTTCATTTGAAATTTAAATTTACCAGCCCATCCATATTTGTCTGGAAAACTTGTGAATTTGTTTGTAGATGAAAATGACCAGAGTTGAGTAATCAGTTCCAACTGATTACAGTTTATAATAGGCAGCCCAGGGACTTCTGGCAGTTACAGAACTGCCTTTACAAATCTCAAGAATAGGGAGGATGCTGCCATGCCGTAAGTCTCTGTAACCATGATTTTCTCTCCCTTCAAAAAAAAAAAAAAAAAAAGAAATGACCCTCCAGATGCTAGTGAAATTTCTCGTTGCAAATTGAGCCTCCTCTGTAGTTTGATTTTTTTTTTTAATGGAAATATTTAAGAGTTTTTAGTTGAGAGGATAGTGTGCCTTTATTTCATAGATGTTTCAGTGATACAGTCATGGCTGTGTGGCTGTCTCTACCAAGGGGGAAATTAACTTTAATATAAAAACGCAGCTAGGAGAACTCAAGAACTCTATCATTTTTCCAATATGCAGTATTCAAACCCCACAGTTGCACACCCTACACTTAAGCTATCAAGAAATTTAGGCTATTTGAAATGTTACAAATGTGCAAGCAATACCCATTATCCTAGATGGGCGATACAATTTATGGAAGATATAATAAATAGAGGGAAATTTAGTATGTTTGTTCAATATAGAGTAGGTAATTGAAGTACAGGATCCAAAGTAAAACCATAAACAATAATTAGATAGTGGAAATGTGGAGAGTTGGCTGTGACCCACATAATAATACAGCTGAGCATCAGCAAAGACAGAAGCTGGCTTGCAGTTGAAAGCAGATTATAAAGGGAATGTATGTTTAATAAACATCTGGAGAAACTGTGATAATATCCGAAGAAGAATCTTCGGAAGAAGGGAACTCTCTAATCTTAACCTTACAATCTTAATTTGTGGAGGAACATATGATTACGTAGATGTTATTATGTACATCTGGAGTGGAGTTAGCGTGATGTCGCTGGGAGCCTCAGCATTGAGCAAATTGCAATAAAAATGTGTAGACTTGCTTCGTGCAGATAGTACCACTGATCGTTTCCAACTTAGAGTTCTCTTCAAGGTTGTTGTACTCCTTGGGGTCTTGGGTGCAAATAACAGAAAGAGAACCTGTCTGCTTTAAGGAGAAGTATAATTTAATGGAGGGATATGAAAAGCTCACAGAATTACTGGGGAGTTGGAGGAAAGGATTCGAAAAATGAATAGGCCTAGGCAGCAGGAACAAAGTGAAAAATGCACTGTAATTTCAGTTGTAAGACACATTGTCTAATTAGCTTGGACCACTGACTCAGAAGCTAGGCTACCAGGAGAGAACACCTGATTGGCTGGTGGTTCAGTGAATGTGTACCCCTCATTGTACAGAACAGAAATGGTTAGAATATGGCCCTTGAAATTTTCCTCAGGAAGTATGTGCTTTTTAGTGCCCATTACATAATCAAATTGCAGGTATAATCATATAATAGATACTTTTGAGTGTCTATGATATAATAATACATAATGTAAAACATACAACGTTAATACATAAAATAAAATATGCTGGAGGTGCCTGGGTGGCTCAGTTGGTTGAGCGGCTGTCTGCCTTTGGCTCAGGTCGTGACCCCAGAGCCCTGAGATCAAGCCTGACATTAGGATCCCTGCTCA
The DNA here is from genome assembly GCF_020171115.1 of Neogale vison. NCBI lineage: Eukaryota > Metazoa > Chordata > Mammalia > Carnivora > Mustelidae > Neogale > Neogale vison. The sequence goes on from NC_058101.1 coordinate 50,214,328, forward strand.
GCAGAGAGCCTGCTTCTCCTTCTCCCTCTGCCTGCTGCTCTGCCTACTTGTGGTCTCTATCTCTCTCAAATAAATACAATTTTTTTAAAAATTCTGGAACACACTAGGATGCAAGAGTTCCACCTTTTATGAATTTCTTTTATACACGAATCATTGCAGGAAGTAGGAGAAAACAGTACGAGACAGAGCCTAATAAGGTAACTACTACTATCCCCATTTTACGTATTAGCAAAGAGAAGCCTAGAAAAGTAAAATAACATGCCTCATATGACATAGCCTGAAAGGAAGGAAATGAATGTCATACGTAATGTACAATGAGGTGGTTAAGGTGACCATAACTTATTGACCAAGTTGGGAAAATTTTGAGAGTGAAAGGATCGTCATTACTATTTATGACAGAACAATAGGTTTAGACATGAGCACCCTTGGCATATCATATCCTTGGCATATTAGAAGGCAATAAGCCTGAGAAAAACAACATCATACAAAGGACACAGCTTATTGGCTTTTCTCACTCTAGTCAGAAGCAACCAGAACAGTCCTGCCCAAGTGCTGCCCAGAACTTTCTACAATGATAGAAATATTCTATTTCCATGTGCCCAATATGTGGAATCTGTCCAAAGTACAGCAGTCACTAACCACATCTGGCTACTGACCCTTTGAAATGTAGCTAGTATGACTAAAAAGCTAAATTTTTAATGTATTTAATTTTAATAGATTTAAATATAAATAGCTACATGCCAAGTGGCTACCAATAAGGACAACACAGAACTAGATTGTGGCTTACTTTAAGGTTTATTAGATTTTTACAACTACTTATCATAATACTTTGAGAGGTGTTTTAACCTGGAACTGTATCAAAACAGTAGTTGCCTTTTAGACGAAAAATGAGTAAGTGAAAATACATACAACTAAAGACGGCAAATGATACCCACAAATCTCTGGTGTTTATTTTGAATTCCAATTCACTAAGGAATTGTGATATTCTGGATATTCTCTTTATTTGTTATTGTAGGGGAGGGGAAATAGGTTCTTGGTTGAGACTCTCCCCTGTAATAAAAGATTAACAAGAGAAAAACAAGAAAGTTTAATAACATGTATTCTCAGGATACCAAGGAAAAGTGGGTAACTCCTCGAAAGGGCCCAAACCACAAGCCGAAATACCATAAACAGCTGTTTGTTTTCCTCTGCTACGTTATGGTCATGGAGGGATGGTTGGGCTGGGTTGGGTTTTACCCATGATTGATCCTTTGCTTTAGAACCATATAGTTCTCCACCCCACTGGGGCTTTACCCAGGAATGGCCTCTGTCAAAGTAATCCCTGAAGTCCTCAACTCTTTCGTTACCTAGCTGCCTCTGTGTGCTTCCACCCTGCTTCTGTGGGAAGAAAGGAATTTTCCTCATTTTGGGGCATAAAGAGTTTCTGCAGCTTGGGCTTACCAGTTTGGATCCCATGTTGGACTAAGGTCTTGGATACTGTCAAGCAGTGTAATAGCCTGGTCATACATACAGGCTCCAATGAAACAGAATACATTTGCAAAGCAATTCGATCTATTACTAACCGTATGATCCTGAGCAAATTATTTAACCTTCTTAAGTCTCAGTATCCTTGTCTAGAAAACAAGTTTAAAAAATTACTTTCCTTGATGAGTTCCTTGGGGCTGTGTGTGTAAAGTAACAAACATAATTTATAAGATAGAATCAGTGTTGGGCACCTGGGTTCCTTAGTCAATTAAGTGTCTGCCTTCAGCTCAGGTCATGATCCCAGGGTCCTGAGCTCTAGCCCTGCTAGATTTTCTCTCTCCCTCTGCCTGCCACTCCCCCTGCTTGTGCGCTCTCTCTCTGTCAAATAAATAAATAAAATCTTAAAAAAAAAAAAGAGTCAGCGTAACTCAAATCAGCTCTATTTCTCTGAACCCCTAGCAAGCTTGCTTGGAGTGGAGAGATGTGGTGTGGAGTTGACAGTTTAGTGGGCAATCCTGCCAACACACCAATCCTTGCCTCAGTGATTTGTGTTACAATTGAGCAAGTATCATGTTCTTTAAGATGCTAAGGTGGCTAGGGAAGATTTCCTGGGAAAAAAGACCAAATATTCCCCAAATGCTACTAATACAACCTTGGGAACGTTGTATACACAGCCAAGTCTTACAAAGTCAAAACCTGTATTCACAACTGAATGTGAACATTTTGCTTCTTTGTTTTGGCTTTTATTTTGCTGTGTTTTTCTATATTCACTCAAGAGTGTGTCCAGTCTTAAGAGCCAACTGTATAATCATAAGCTGTACTGTTTCTTGTTGATGCATTTTTCTCAACTGTGCCAAACACTGTGCAATTTGCTAGACATACATTGGTGAATAAATCAGAAGAGGCTTCTGCCTTTGTAGTGCTTATAATCTAGCGTGGGGCAGACTGTTTATGTTATTATTATGACCAGCCTTCCCTGACACTTTGTAGGCATGTCATAACTTCTGTGTGTGGGCCAATGTTTCTCAGATTGTCAGGGTTGGAGGAACTAAACTTTTTTTTTTTTTCCTACTCCATTACACTGATACTAATAGGCAGCTCACAGTATACAATGTACCACACGAGAGACAACACTAAAACCAACATAAGCAGTGCAATGACACCAGTCCATTGACTATGGGATGTCACAGTCCTGGCAAATTGCAATGAAAGTTTCTAGATACCTTTCATTTGCATGCCAGCAACAAACAGTGTATATAGCAAACCTAGCCCATAGATCACATGGCAAGGAGCTATATTATTCATTAAAATAATTCAGGTATAAGCCTACCATGTTTGTAGAAGCTATTACAAAAGATGGGGAGGAGGAAGAAGAGAAATAATCTCTCCATTTTAATGACCTGTGTATTAGATAGACTGCATATAATTTGCACCCTGTTCTTACTGAGATTGCTAATGGACATTTATACTCCCAGCAAATAACTGCCCTATTGTTCAGCTCCATTGGACCCTGTGCAGAGAATCCAGATCGAAAAATCTCTGCAGCTGTTGTGGGATAAGCCTGGGGGAAACGTTCTCAGTTTGCCCCTACAAATCACTCAGATAGGAAAATAAATGGGAAGTATTTAGATTCCTAATTGGCAGTGGGGTAAGGGATCAATGATAACAGTAGCTATGGGGTAACAATTTAGTATCCTGAAAGAGAAAATTTGCTAACCGCTTTGCTGGGAAAAGTTAATGCTCCTTTTACAGTTACTCACTTCTTTCACAAAAATTATCAACTTTGTCAAGCCAGATCGTATCTCACTGGTCTTTTATAATGAAAAGAAAAATTTAACAAACTAGTTTATGATATATTTTAAAGCTAATAAAGAAATGCATTTTATCTGGAAAAATAAAAGTACTTTTATTATAAACTCAGATAAAATGGGTATATTTACTGAAATTAGACAGGTGGGGCCCACAACACAAATTAGTAATTTTTGTACAATGTCCACTATTTTCCAACTCCTCAAAATTCTTTTTAATGATTTAACACATTAAACAATGATTCTTGGGGCACTGGGTGGCTTAGTCTGTTGAGCCTCTGCCTTCAGCTCAGGTCATGATCTCAGGGTCTTGGGATCAAGTCCTGAGAGTCAGGCTTCTTGTGCAGAGGGGAATCTGCTTCTCCCTCTGACCCTCCCCGTCTCGTGCTCTCTCTCTCTCTCTCTCATTCTTTCTCAAATAAGTACATAAATAAAATCTTTAAAAAAATTTCTTGTTTTTAAAAAAAGAAAAGAAAGAAATGGGACCCCTAAAATACCTATAATCCCAGTAATTAAACTCAAACACTAGGGACGCCTGGGTGGCTCAGTCAGTTAAGCATCTGACCCTGGGTTTCAATTCAGGTCATGACCTCAGGGGCCTGAGAGCAAGAAAGATGGAGAAAGAAAAAGATTCCCTCTGTCCCTCTCCCTTTACCCACTCAGGAACCTCAAACATTAAATTTACCTTGTGGTATATTCGGCGCTCTTCATGCAATAACATGGATCTGAGGACTTGAAAAACTCAGCCTTCCTAAATTCCCACTTCCCAGAGTAATACATTTTTGTGGGAAATGCAGATTCAAACACTGTAGCCTCACTTGGAATAGCATGCTCTTTGTTGATGCACTCACTAAGAAGTTTGACTTTATTGGTCTTGTGAATAAGACCGTGAGACTCACAAAAGAAGAAATTATCTGGAGCTTTTTTGGCTCAGCAAGAATCAATTCCTAAGTCATATCTAAATTCTTGTAAACTCAGAATTAGTGGGGCCCGAGTTAATGAGGTTTGATTGTATCCAGGGCTATTGATAAAATTGCAATGCCCCAGATTCAACGCAGTGCCTCTCCCCGAAGTTAGACTGCTGTTTCCACCCGGGTTGAAGAGGGCAGATTCTTCCTGGTACACAACATCAGCGCTTTTTAATTACACTATTATGTGGTGTAAGGTGGACCTATAAGATGACCTACCAGAGGAAGTCAGCACTTTTTGAGTAAGCACCAGCATATTTTTTACTTTGCTCTGCAGCCCCCTATTCACTTTCAAATGGATCAGGTTTCCTTTCTCTGGATCTTTAGCTTTTGTCCATTAGAGTTTCCCCCAAAGACTATTTTATCAAACAAAGCAAAACACTTTAGAAAAGATTGTAAGTTCTTTGCAGAGTTATAGCCTATGCTTTGTTTATGTATAGTGAACACTTACTGAGTTAGCACTCCCCAAAGGAAAATCTGGGGAGATATCAGAAAAATGTTTTCGGTAATTGCTACTTGGTTTGATCTCCTGGTATTTTGTGGTGTTTTATGCAGCATTAATGGTATCGCCTGAGATTCTCAGGGTACAAAAGAACTTCTAAGTACAGGTCCATTATCAAATATAAGGGAGTCATTTTCAAATCTCTGAGGGAATCAAACAAGTTGGTATTTAAATGCTGTTCTTAGAGCAATGTGACAACAACATGCCTCTAGAAGATTTAATACATTTTAATGTGTGTGTGTGTGTGTGTGTGTGTGTGCGCGCGCGCGCGCGCGCGCGCGTGCAGCCAGCATGCCTAATCACAAATACTTTGGGGAAAGATCCAGTACCTCTCTGTCAGACACACAAAAATATCTAATCGTTATTATTATTATTATTATTAGTTTGGCAAACCACCCATTAACTTTCAGTATCCTTCTAATACATGCTAGTAATTTATGTAAATTTGCAGCAGCTGAAAAGATTTTCAATTTCCTTTAATTTGCCCTGCAAAATTTTATTTGGGGTCTTTACAGCTTGAAGAGTCTCACTCTCAAAGACTTGGGACTCAGAGTGACAGAGGAGGCAGGGAGAAGTCACAAACATGTATACCACTCTTCCCACCTTGGGTCATTCATTAAGCTCCACCACCCAGTGGCCAAACCCTCCTCCTAGACCTAAAATCTGGTCAAACCCATCAGTACTAAAAATGCACATTCATTTGTGGGAATAGAAGCACATCCCAGTTTCTGTCGTCTTCAGGACACACTGTATCCTTATTCCATATTATGTTTTTATTTTGTTACCTATTTATCTATCTATTTATTTTGTTGTCTATTTATTTATTTATCTATTTATTTATTTTGTTGTCTATTTATTTGGATTCTTTCTCAAAGTGCCTCCCACTAGAGTGCAGGAGCCCCAGACAGATCCTGCCTGCATCTGGCTGCTGCTATTTCCACAAGACTGGGATGGGGGAAGTGGGGTGCAACGCCAGAATGAGTCCCTGGAACTCTAGCTACGGTGGGCCCTGAGAGCAGCTTTCCTGATGGTAGGTGGAAATGTGAAGTACACCATACAGAGTCTGGATTTTTAACTTCATCGCTTTGGTTCCTATGGAGTCACTGACACAGCGGCTTGGTCAGCCTCTTCCTCTCAGTTTTCTCAGCTATGCAATGGGAGGAAGGGACCTGGATGCTGGGTTGTGCTGAAGATCAAGAGACAAAAGATGTTGAGGATTTAGTGTGGGTTTAAAAAAAAAAAAAAAAAAAGTTGTAACTTTAAAGAGTTGAAAAGTGGTTAAAGTTTAAAGTTTAAAGTTGTAGCTTTAAAGAGTTGAAAAACTTTGAATCCCTGAAAGAAAAAAAAGCTGAACAAAAATAAAAATAGCTACCGGAGTGCGTCACCCAGGCTGGATTTTAAACTAAGTAACCTTTACCCTCTCTCCTGCAAACCTCCCCTTCTTCCTTCCTAGCCTCTTGTTTCATGAACCGGGTACTCTCCTGAAGACATGACAAAGGGGGACAAGAGTACCTGCCCAATTCCTTCAAAATCCAAAATTGGCTAGATCCTGTTTCCCCACAAAACACCCGAGCCCCTTCCTCTGAGCAGGCTTGTGGTTTAGAAGACCTTGGCTTCCTGCAGCCTCCTTTGCCTGGCAAAGCAATAAAGCTGTTGTTCCTCTTTATACCCAAACTCTGTCTTCGCATTACATATTTCGGCTCCGGAGCACAGAGGTCACATTTCAACAGCCTCTTCAGAAAGAAAAGCAAAGGACAGTAGGGGTATTTAATCTGAATATAAAAAATGACTCCAAAAACTTGCTTGTTATGAGGTTCTGTGGGGTCACTGGAAGGATATCACAAAGCCTGCCCAGTATCTGAACCAACTACCTACTGCGTGTGCTGTGGATCTTGAGATCCCACATTCATATTCCTCATGCCCTTGGATATTAAAGAATATGTATGAAAACAGCAAAATAATAGTAGTAAATGAGATGATCATAGTTAATATAGATTGAGTAATTTCTAAGGAGCAGGTGCTGTTATAATAGTTAACTATATGATCTTATTTAATCATGTCAGTACTAAAAATAGTAACTAATATTTATTGAGTGCTGACAATGTAGCACTCAACATTCCAGATGTTTGATTTAAACTAAAAAAAAAAAAAAAAAAAAAAAAATCCTGAGGTAGATATTATACCTGCTTTTTCAAAATCTGGAAACAGGGGCTAAATAAATAAATAATTGGCACAGAGACACAATAGATAAGGGTCGATAATTTGTCCAATGCTGGTAAACAGCAAAACCAGGTCAGGAACGAGGATTCAGGTATTGGTCCTATTAATGCCTCAATTCACCAATTTTATCCCCACCCCATGCCCTGCCTCTTATCTGAATGTTGATGTGTCTGTGAAAAGAAAAAAATAGCATAGCTATGTCAACAATTTGAAAGGCTTCAAAGTGTGAACAAAAGTAGTTATGTTTTATGTGTCAAAAGTGCAAGTCTGGTTTAAGCCAATGTGAAAAGTGATCTGGAGAGCAGTGACTGGTGGCGAAGTGGGTTGGCTCTGGAACTATGGGCTTGGCTTCAAATCCACTTCTTTATGTTCCTAGCAATTACTTCTCGGTTCCAGCTCAGCTTCCTTATCTTAAAGAAAGCCCCGTAGTGTAATATCTTCTTACAGATTTCCCTCAGTTAATGTCACTTAATGTGTTTAAAATACAGCCCTGACATAGTATGCAATGTACAGGTTAGTTAATATTATCACTTGGCTCCATATGCAGAGCTAGAATCAAAAGGTAGAAGTTTCTGGGAAGGGATTTCAACTCACACTGTAGAACTTATTCAAAAGACTGCCCAAAGATAGAACTAGGAGAAATGAGCTCCTCCTCAATAGAGGCACCCAAGGAACTGGGATTTGGTATAGATGCTGCAAGGTATATTTCTTCACTGGATCGCTGTCAGACCTACCTGCTATAAACTGACTTCCAATTCAGAAGTTTTATATTTCTGTGATTACCCTTCATCATTTTCGTCCAAGGTGAGCACCTTAGTGCCAGTTAGTGTGTGAGAATGAAGAATAAAGGTGTCACAACAGTGAGGTGCAGTGGAAAGAAACAAAGGCTTAAGTCAGAGGAGCATTTGACCTTGTAACTTTGGGGAAATTCCTTAACTGCTTTGAATCTGACTAAGGAAGCTGGGGGCAGTACCGGAATGCAGTGCATATGAAAGGTACTTAGAACCTACAAAGAGTGAAAGATGAGGGTTGCATTTAACAGTAAGGAGACAGCATCAACACAGACCTAGATTATGAAGCACCATGGACACTGGTCTAGAGCTAAAGGAGCAGAGAATCAGGAGGACCCTAGTTTGTGGGAGGGGCTGGCTTAAACAGAAGAGGAATCCTAGAAAGGAAAGAGGAGCCAGATCTGAAAGCAAAGCCAGTTGCTGCATAAGTCTCCCTGTGGTCACCAGCAACAACTCTGCCTCTCTTTTTTAGAAATAGTCCTATCTGGGTTTCCCAGTTACAGCTCAGTCAAGAGAATGCTGGAGAAATAAATTACGCCCCCACCCCACATTTTAGTTGTCGTTGGCTATGATACTATGGAGGATACCATTCTTAAAGTGTCATCTTTTATTTATTAGCATCCTGAAACATTCTGGAAGTAACTGAATTAGGTGATCAATGTTAATGCTAATCAAAGTTATCAACGTCGAGTGTTCTCTTCTCCACATGGCGTGGTCCTTGCTGCTCCCATGATGCCAATTGCATGATTTGTACATAGCCCTAATTTGCTGATTACACTGATCTTCTCAGTTCCTGCTATTCTGAGTTCTTACCCCCTTGCTATTTTTGGTTTCAGTTCAGCATTAATATTAGGGAAATGCCATTAGAAGAAACAAGATATTCAGAGTAAAATCCAGCCAGATAAATTTTAGAACTTAAAATGTGTGACTCTTCTGAGTATCTGAGTTATTAACCATTAGACATTTAATAAATAATTCAATCAGATTAGGAAGAAAACTGATTTAAAAATATATACATTTATTTCTCATATAAGCCTCAGCCAAAATTTAATTGGAATCAATAAGTCATATGCCAAGTACAGGAAATTACATCCTATAACAAGTGCATCTTGTCTTATTTCATTCATTCTCAGATGGTAAGTACAAATTCATACATAAATGTGTTAAAACATCAATACATGATACTTTATTTCTGCTCAGACAGAAGGGGATTCTGGAATCAGAGAAGGAGATGATGCAAGGGGTGTAAAAAGGGACAGGAAGCTAATGAACCCAATGGGTACAACCTTCTCCCATTGCGCCAAAGCCCTAAGCGCATCTACTGTTTCCCTTGCCGACTGTCCAAAGCAAAACAATCACATCTCTGCATTTACTGTGCTATGTGGTCTTGGACACTTTATTTCACATTCTATGAGGAATGCCTGTCTCCTGGGAGGCTGGTTGTAAAAATGAAACAAAGCAGCAAACAGGAGCTCCTCTGCTACAGTGCCGGACATAGCACACAGCTGGAGCTCAATAACTGTTCTAGCTCTGCTTTCTGTTTGTTGTGACATGTCACTCTTCATCACACTTTGACATTCATGATGATTTGGTTTTAGCAGAACAGAGATGTGTGTTGGGTTGAGAGATTAAAGGGGTGTGTATTCTAAGCCCTGTTCCTCACCAGGAATGATTTCACTTCTGGCTTTGGAACTGAGTTCTTTGATGAGTTTTTATATTAACACTCTTGGTATAGGTGTGGGTTGAAGAAACCCCTACCACAGTATTCTGAGTTAATTTTTTTAAATAACTTGTGTTGGGGAGCCTGGATGGCTCAGTAGTTAAGTTTCTGCCTTTACCTCAGGTGATCAAGGTCACATCAGGCTCCCTATGCAATGGGAAGCCTGCTCCTGCTTCCTTTCCCACTCCTCCTGCTTCTGTACCCTCTCTTTCTGTGTCTCACTCTGTCAAATAGTCTTTAAAAAAAATTTTAATTAAAAAACTAAATAAAATAACCCATATTGTTGTTGTCTTTCTGATTAAAAAGTTTTTGCTTGCTTTCAGTTGGTTGGGCGGCTGCCTTCGGCTCAGGTCATGATCTCAGCGTCCTGGGATCGAGTCCCACATCGGGCTCCTTGCTTGGCAGGGAGCCTGCTTCTCCCTCTGCCTCTGCCTGTCTCTCTGTCTGCCTGTGCTCGCTCTCTCTCCCTCTCTCTCTGACAAATAAATAAATAAAATCTTTAAAAAAAAAAAAAAAGTTTTTGCTTGCTTAATATAGTTAGTTTAGATGGGGGGGGAGAGGAAAGTATAAAGAATAATGATAATAATAATAATTCCATATGTATTGTTAACATTCTGATATATTTCTCTCTGGTATGTTTTTCAGTCCATCTGCCTATCTCTGTCCATGCACACCTACATACATGTAGATGAATATAAATACAACTATATACATATATATACACACACATAATATGCCTATATATAAAAAATATATATACTTACAAAGACTCAGAAACGTTCATTAAAATACATATAAATCCACATATTTGACATATGTAGCATGCATATGCAAAATCTGTACACATATAAGTAGCTAATATGCATGTGTTTATATATGAACTATTAGGTTGTTTTCAAGTTTTTCTCATTTATCAATAATGCTATAACCTATATTAAAAACTTTTTCTTTATATTGTAACTTTAAAGTCAACTTCAAAAAGTGGACTCACTGGATCCAAAACAAGTCTAATATTTAGCTGCTATGCACCCAAATGGCATATCCATTAGCACTCATTTAGATTAATCAGTGGTAATGTTATATCGATAGTTTAATATTTTGAATAAGAACTATGTTCTAAGGGTATGAAAATGTTTAAATGTGTTGCTTTTTAAGAGATATTTGCCATTTGACTTGCATAAGCCCCCACCAAGCCTAACTGGGAACATAAAATCTATTGGGTTATCTCAGAGGTCTCTGCTAGCAAACAAACACATGAACTGTGAATTTATCACAGAGTTCTAATCAATAGAATATAACATAACAAATATTAAATCTGTAGATTACCTCAAAAATTGAAAATCTCCCTCAAGTAGCATTCCTGTAGTTCAGATCTATGTCCCAGGCTCAACCCAGGCACCCAGAAAAGTAAGTGGCTTCTTGTGTTTCACCATTTCCATGCTGCTCTTGGCCCTCCCACCCCAGACCTGTCCTGTGGGGCTACCACTCTCGGTTCCTGAGGAACAGGCCCTCATTACCATTTCCACCATATCTCAGGACTCCAGATTCTTCTCTAGTCTTATTGGGGAGGGAAGGATCCCATTCTTAGGTCTTCTTTGGGAACTGCCTCTTTCTCTGGCACTCTCTTCCCTCAAAGTGAGACAAGCCCTCTTCCTGCCCTGGAGAGAGCACACAAGAAATCTTTACCTTCACGCTCCCTCAGAAGGTTTTGCTGGCTCTGACCAGAGGGTAGACATGCTTCCCTTTCAGGGATAAGAAGATAAAACTCTCCAGATACACCAAGAAAAATAAAAAATGGTACTATCATTTTGGTCTATTGGCCTTTAAAAACATGAGTCTGAAGGAAAAGTACGAGCATGGGAGTTAAGGCCTTTAAATTAACCACATTATTACTCAGAGATTAACAAACAAATGAATGGATGATAAACAAATGTTTATTTTTCTATAACCACTTAATGTTCTTCAGGAGTCCCTTCCCAATAGATGGTCAGGGAGGTTTACAAAAATTATCAATTATGGATATAACCCTCTCTTCCAATTTCACTCAGTCTCTGTCTCAAAAATATTCCATCAAGAGCAATCTCCTTTCCTTTGCTCCTTACCAAGATGGTGGCTGAGAGTAGAAGAAATCTTTCAGCCTTTGCATACTGGTAAAGAGGTGATATCCCTAGCTCATACTCTCCACATCAGACAGCTGGCCCCTGAGAGAACACTGTTGAGCATCTTTTGAAACATGCATCTGGCTCAGTCTCTGGATTTCCTATTGGGGTGTGCTGCTGCTGTCTGGCCCCGGGTTCCTGTGGGCTGTCCACTCCACTCGGTCAGGGTGGTCTATCCAGTCTCACTTCTCACCGGGTTGAGGTGAGAAGTGGTGCCTCCAGAGACCAGACTGTGACAACTGGCCAGTCCCTAGTCTGGCGGATACTCAGTTGTCTTCAAGATAAAATTGCATCCTCTTGTCAGAAAAATAATCCCTATTAGGTTTTCCAGCCAGCCCTGTCAGCTTTTTTATTCATACCCTTCCCATTATACTCTCAGGAGCTCAGGGTCCAGCAGCTCTGGGTTATTAACTTGGTCTCACTCTTGACCACCACTGCTCATTCTACCTCTTCATGCTGGAGAAGGGCCACACAATACAAAACACTTCTTCCAGGAGTATGAGGAGGAGCTCATCAAAACTGTTGTTTTCATCTTCCTCTTATATGAGGTGTCTTTGTCTCTGGGAGAAAGGTCAAGAGACTTTTCCTCTTAATTCTTCCATCTTCTTCCCATAAATCACCAAACTGGAAAAAACAGATTTCCTTTTTCTCTCACTCTTTGGCAGTAACTTTTACCTTATCTATTCTCTCTCTCTCTCATTCTCTCTCTCCTTTCTGGAAGCTCCAAACCTAACAACTTAGCTTTAACTGCAAATAGAATGAAGAAAGGAAAATAATCTTACATGTAATGAACAAACATGGATTAGAAGTGTAGAAATACTGTTTTCTTTGCTTATTTTATAATGTAGCCTTATTACTATAATAAGAGAATAGACTGATATACAAGAAACCCTATGAAGTATACTATTAATGTTAAGTGAGGAAGAATACTCCTGGGTTTCATACCATGACAATAATAGTTAACACTTAACATTGCTACATGCAGAGTTTTATTCCAAGCATGTTACATGTAATTCATTTCCTCAAAATAATCCTATAAAGCAGGCACTATTATTTTCACTCTTTTATAGATGAGGAAGCAAAAGCATGGAGCAATTGATTACTCCATCCAAAACAATTGTTAAATATAAGAACTGGATTTTGAACCCAGACAACTTGGCTCCAGAGTTGGTTCTCTTGACCGCCATGATGCTTTTGACCATCCCTTAGTATCACCTTCTTTCCTCCACCATTTGCTTATTGTATGTGTCCTACATTCAAGATGGTGTTCTGAACCTAGACACTCTAAAGAAAGAAAGACAATGCTTGAGAAATATAAAATAAGAAGAATGAAAAGCAAGCTTTGTGTTATTCATTATTCCAGAAAGAAAAAATAAAAAAGTCATTTTAGTGACCACAGTGGTAAGGTTTTAGCAAAGCCAATGCCCATGACCCTAAGAAGCCCAGTCCAGGTTGGAACATTACTACCCTATTTATATTTTCTATGCTATATTGGTCAAAGAAGAGTGTGATGGCAAGGAGAATATTCAAATTTTCAGGCTCAGACCTTAGCGAACAAAGGTGCGTTTATCACTCCTACAAATTTCAGTATGGATTTCCTGGTTGGGCTGTTTTCCTGGGTAGACTCTCAAAGAGGAACTCAGGTGTTTGGGTTCTTGACATCTTTCCCACTCATTCAAGTGAGCAGGAAGGAGATAGCATACGGATAATAAGAAGCATTTTCGGGGCGCCTGGGTGGCTCAGTGGGTTAAGCCGCTGCCTTCGGCTCAGGTCATGATCTCAGGGTCCTGGGATCCAGTCCCACGTCGGGGTCTCTGCTCAGCGGGGAGCCTGCTTCCTCCTCTCTCTCTCTCTCTGCCTGCTTCTCTGACTACTTGTGATCTCTCTCTGTCAAATAAGTAAATAAAATCTTTAAAAAAAAAAAAAAAAAAGAAGCATTTTCATGAGGCTCCTGGGTGACTCAGTTGGTTAAGCGACTGCCTTCAGCTCAGGTCATAATCCCGGAGTCCCAGGATTAAGGCCCACATCGGGCTTCCAGCTCCACAGGGAGTCTGCTTCTCCCTCTGACCTTCTCCCCTCTCAAGCTCTCGCTCTCTCTCTCTCAAATAAATAAAATCTTAAAAAAAAAAAATAGAAGAAGCATTTTCATATGTAGGAGCCATGAGGCTCCTTTTGCAACCATGAGGTTAAAGAACATAAGCTTAAGGATGAGCTACCAACACATCAGGGATGGAGGAACAAAATGATACTAGCTGATAAAACTCTTAAGCAAGAGAACCCAAAATCAGAAATTACCTACCCCCAGGAATTATTGTTCTGTAAAAATATTAATACTTACTTGTTGAGATAACTATTATTTGGGTTTTCTGTCCTCTGCAGCTAAATGTCTCCTAATTTATGCAAATATGTACAATGTATTTGCTTATTTAGGTAAATCAACTTAAAACTGACTCACTTTCTATAATAACTTTATTAAGATATAATTCATGTATCATACAATTTCCCCATTTAAAGTGTACATTTCAGGGAAACTTGGATGTCCTAGTAGGTTAAGTGTCTGGCTCTTGGTTTCAGTTCAGTTTATGATCTTGGGGTTGTGAAATGAAGCCCCACATCAGCTCGGCACTCAGCATGGAGTCTGCTTGAGATCTTTCCATCCACCCCTCTTCCCATTTGCATGCCCTAGCACTCTCTCTTTCTCTCTTTCTAAAATAAATAAATTAAATAAATTCTTTAAAATATACATTTCAATGGTTTTCAGTACATTCAGGGCTATACAATCATTTCTGATTATGAAATATTTTTTCATCCCAAAAAGAAACCCTGTCACCTTATATTTCCCCTCAAATCCTCCCTCTAGAAACCCTAATACATTTGCTTCATCTATAGATTTGCCTATAGATTAGGATATTTAAGACGACTGACATCATACAAGGTGTGGATTTTACTTACATAATGTTCATAGGTTTCATTTATGTTATAGTATGTAATAGTATTTTAATCTTTTTAATTGCTGAATATTTTATTACAGATATTTACATTTTACTCATTCACTCTAGACTTGATATACAGTGTTGTTTCCACTGTGAAGCTAATACGAATACTGCTGCTATGAAAATGCACGTACAAGTTTTTATGTGGACATAGTCTCTCATTTTTCATACCTATGAGTAAAATTCCTGGGTCATGTGGTCACCCTATACTAATCTTTTAAGGAATTACCAGACTGTCTTGCAAAACATCTGCACCATTTTAAGTTCTCATCAGCAGCATGAGGTGCTAATTTCACCATATCTTTACCAGTATTTGTATTATCTCACTTTTTGATTAAAGCCATCCTAACAAGTTTAAGGTACTACCCCCTTGTGGTTTTGATTTGCATTTCCAGATACCTAATACTCAACTCTCTTTTAAGCAGACTCATCCTAAGTAAAAATATCTGGGCATCCTAAGTAAAACTTTCTCTTTTGGCTGAATGTTAATGCATATTAAACAACTCTAACATTTGCTACATGTCACACTTGAAACTCACTACTCTATTTTCTTGCATCCGTAGCCCTTTTGTCAGCCCCCTTCCACTTTTTTCCTGTTTCTTGTTTGGAAATCCCAGCAGACAGAGAGGGAATCTTATTTAAAAAGAACTGGTGAAAACTAGCAATGCATATAGGGGGAAAAGAGAGAAAAAGAAAGGTTTAAAGTTTTCACTGACTACAATTTCCATATAAGCCAACAAGGCGATGTGGCAGCTTGAATGATCACATGTAATATTAGCCAGCAGTAAGCAAAGGAGGTTTGCTATTCCATTTCCTGCTATTTCATTTCCTCCACTAGCCCTACAACAACGACAGCCCAGGCATTCATTCCAGGGCCACACATAACGAAAGATACTGGCAAATCAAGGTTCACTCAGGTCAGGACAACCCAAGTGATAAGGGTAATAAAAACAAACTCCAAATCAGAGTTTGAAGTATCTGACGATGTTTAAGCTGGGAAACAGAAACCTTGGAAAAATGATAGTGATGCCTAGACCTTATAAAGCACTGAGAAACCAAAAATAGATTTGCTTTGTGCCCTGAAACTACAGTTCTGCCATGAATCTCCCTGTGGGACACACTGCTTTTCAGTAGGTTGGTGAATCCCAGAGGATGTCTGACTAAATACAATTAAAGACCGTAGGTCTGGGATTGAGTCTCACTTATTACAAACTGGAGAAGACTGGAGCTATTCTTATAACATCACTTTTGTTCATTCTTTATTGAGAGAGGTACAGGTGAATTTATATCTAGTGTAAGAGAAATTATACATAAACTCAGTTATCCTCAAGGGACTTTGTGAAACACTCTGGAAGGTAGAACTGGTATCTGAAAATTACATACAGCCTGACTTCAATTCAGTATAATGACATGGATCTAATAGTGAAAAGGTCAGAATGTAACCTGAAAAAATATAAATACTATTAGATGGATTCTGATACTATGTGGTTGGCCTCAGTAATGTCTTCCCTTTCAATAAAATGATATAATTTTTATTGAAAAAATGACATTTTCTGACTTTTTCTCCTTCTTTTAGCCCTAAGATTTACCTTATTTCTTGTAAATATTTGTTGCATACAGCCTAGCCCTTCCTAAACCATGGAATATGTATCATGTGGCATAATATGATTTTACATATGATTTTAGCATATATATGCAATGAATTTAGTTGACAGTACAGAAACTTCAAATCAATTAGAAAGATATAATCGTCTCAATTCTTAACACATTACATCATCTTTTACATCATTATTATATATTATTACATCTTAATACATCAGAGATTTTTAGGCATCTGTGGCTAAAACATATTTTCATTTTATCTTTTATATGATTACTTTTTGTACAAATGGCTTTGATTTATGCTGGTAACATAAACTTCCTTTTTTATATAAAATGATTTAAGCAAAAAGGTAAATCAACATGAAGAGCAATATTATGTAATGATACAGTTGGTACCAGACATAACCAAATTTGTAAAGGTGAGGTGATAATGACTGGATTTTTAGGAAACACTGGACAGTCTTCATAAAATTCTCTTCACCCAGAAACATACGAAAAAAGTGTTAGTACTCATCTCGGCATCTGTACTAGATGGATGACTTTCCTTTCCCCTCCTCATTTTCTTACAGGCTTTCTGATTCACTTTAATGGCAGCCTGCAACAATCCCTGCTAGGGAACATGAACTTCTGCATTTAACTACATGTTTACTTGGTCTGTCTAGTCCTCTAGAATGTAATAATATACAGCCTATCTATTCTAGAATGTGAGATATATATATATATATATATGATATTGTATATAGAATCTCATATATGAGATTGATATATATATATATAGGATATAGGATATGATATATATATGATATATGATTCTCAATAACTTTCATTGAGTAAATAAAATTACCTGCAAAAAGAGTCATGATTTTCATATCCCTATTTAATCACTTAGATACTTTTCCCTCTTGAGTTATGCTGTTCTCTGGATTTATTTTTCATTTGGATGCCTTCAGGCAACAAGACCTACATTACAATACTCTGCTTTCAGGTTTAAATTGGTGTAATGCATCTGTTATACTTCCAAAGTTTTTAGGTTTTCTGTATCAGCTTTGTTTGTTCTTAGTGTTTAAGTTCTGGGAGGCCATATCAAACTTTCTCTGCCTTCAGGCAAAATGTTATAACAATAAGCATGTCGTGACTACATTTTATACTATGTGCATTTAACTCAGTAAGAAAATGGCCACTGATGACAAGACCAAACATGTAGTGCTCTTTGATATCACTGTTCTATAAAATGAATGACTATACTTGAGAGTTTATTTTAAGTACCTAGGACTCTTATAATTGTGGAATCCCATTTATAAGTAAATTATGAGAAATACCATTTAAAATGTAAGAACAAAAGAAAAATAGTATCCTAAGTTCTTTCAGGCACCTCTGCTTAGTTCCCACGTTTCAAGCATGATTAAATACTATTTAGTTTATGCTTGATTTATAGGACGCTGTTTTTCCTCTCTCTAGGAAAACCAGAGTTTTTAAAACCACTATCATGTCTGTACATTCTACTGCCATGTTCTTGAACTTAGGGCCTGGATATTGATTTATTGAGACTGCTTCTATAACTGACCATATTTTATTATACATTTCTTTATCACTTCTCTTGGAAGAGTATTCTATTTCCCCAGGTAACTGTGGCTCTCACCATCTTATTCATGAAGGCTTGGGAACAAAATTCTGTTTAAACCTCACTTTTTCCTCAGTTCTGTGGACCCAAAATGTATCTAAGGTGACAAAACCATCATAAGCCTAGCAGTTTATCTGCCAGAGTTCTCCTCCTCAAAATGACATATTATCCCATCTTTCTTGTTCCAGATGTGGTAATTCATCTTTAAATAAATGTTTCATATGATTTTAAAGCTTTTTCTCCCTCTTCTCAGACCACAGCTTGTTTTATTTCTCCTTATATGTTCTAAGATAAGAATGAGGGTATATTTCTCATTGGAAACAAATCACGTGAGAAGATAATAGAACAACATCTTTAAAGTACTAAGAGAGAAAACTGTCAGTTTGGAATTTTATATCCCATGAAAATACCTTTGAAAAACAAAAGCAAGACTTCTGGTTTCAGTTTCAACATGTAAAGAGCTTGGAAGTCATCACTTTCATTCTTACAACAATAAAAAAGCTGAACAAAGTAAAAATCAATGACTTTTCTTAGACCCATCAGAGAATTGAGGTCACAGAGCAAACCACAACCCCTAAAACTGTAGAAAAATAAAATACAGAAAATCATAGCAAAGATCACCTAAACTGCAGCAAAAGCCACTGGAGACATAAAGTGGTAAGAATGCTTAAAAGGTAATTTTGATGAGCTACTGAAGGCTGAGTGTGGCCTAGTGTAAAATGAGAAATTCCTGGAGGCTAGTGTTAGACCTTGTCCCTGCCACACACGAACATATTTCCATAAACTTTACCTTCAGGAATTCCATCAGCTTTCAAGTTGAAGATTCAAGAAATACAAACCTTGTGTTAGCAGAGGGAGAAGAAAAGTAGTTATTTGAAATACATCCAGAGCATTCTCCATAACAAAACTCTATTCTTCAAGGAAATCTGCATACAAGAACCTTATATTCTTATTGTAAAGACAATTAGCCAAATTTACCCACCTCTAGCTTTCCTAACTCATCTAAAGGAAAAGAAAAAAAAAAGTTTATAAACACTTCTGACAGTCAAAACCCAGAGATTCAGTCCAACAAAAAGACTGAGAATTGATCATAATATTATAGAATGCTTACTCTCTCCCAATGTTTACCACCACATCAATAGGACTCCAGTGTAATATCAGTGGATTACAGGTAAAGAGAAGAAGACACAGAGTCTCTTTAAGAAGGTGTTCTTAGGGAAACCTAGACACAATGCCAATGAGGAAAGAGGAAAATAACCAAGGATATTAAAGGAAACTGTATCTTCCAGCATAGCTTAGACATAGTAGACATGCAAGAACTAATAACCACATTCTAGATCAGAGTTAGCATAATACAAAATGTCACAATAAAGATCTCTTTATCTCAGTCCTTATTATCCAATACATTATACCCAGTTTTAATTTTTTTTTAAAGTACAATTATGCCATAAACAAGAAAAACACATTATCTGAGGAGTTAAAGTATGCATCAGATCCAGATTCAGGCATGGACACAGGTTTTCAAATTATCAGAGAGACAAAACAACCAGGATTAATAACTTCAGTGCTTTAGGGGAAAAATAATACAACATGTAAGGATGGGTGATATATAGAGAAAAAGCACTGTAACAGAAATGAATACAGCTTTTGATTGGCTCATCAGTAGACGAGTCAAGGCCAAGGAAAGAATCACTAAGCTTGAAGTATGTGAAAAGAAACTGTACAAATGAGATGCAAAGTAAAGCAAGAATGAAAAGCAAAACAGGATGTACAACAACTGTGGGGCAATCATAGTGTGTTTCATATATGTGATTGCTATATAAGAGAAGGACAAAAATGATAAAGAGGAACAGAAAAATTATCTAAACTAATAATGTCTTAACACTTTCTAAAACTAATGACACACACTAAACAACAGATCCAGGAGGCTAAGATAACACCCAGCAAGACAAACACAAAAACAAAACAAAAACAAAAAACCCTACAGCATAGGCAAATTATATTCAAGCTGCAGGAAATCAAAGATAAAGAAAAAAACTGTGAAAGAAGCCAAAAAGCCATACGCAGAAAAATGTGCTTTACCTATAGAGAAATAAGTATAAGAATTACAGAAGACTTCTCATCAAGAACCATGTAAATAAGAAGAGAATAAAGAGAAATATTTAAAGTGTAGAAAGAAAAATATAAGCTACAACTTAGAATCCTATATCCAGTGAATTTATCCTTCAGAAGTGAAGGAGAAATAAAGTTTTTTTCCCATATCGCCAAGAAAAAAAGGAATTCATTGTTGGAAGACCTACCTCCACAAGAAAAGTTGAAAGAAACTCTTCAGAGGGGGCTCCTGGGGGCTCAGTTGATTAAGCAATTGCCTTCAACTTGGGTCATGATCCTGGGCTCCTGGGATCCATCAGCCTCCCCCTGATCTGTGGGGAACCTGCCACTCCCTTTCCCTTTGCCTCCCAGTCTGCCTGCTTGTGTTCTCTTTCTCTGTCAAATAAAAAAAAAAAAAAATCTTCAGAGAGAAAAGAAATATGTAGGAACTGGAAACTACATAAAGGAGGCATAGTACAAAAAAATAAATAAATAATAAATAATAATAAATGTATGTAAAACAAATATTTTCTTATCCTTAATTGATCTGATTAATAACTGTTCCTTTAAAGAAATGAAAGTAGCAATACATTGGGTGATCATAACATACAAACAGGTAAAATGAATGATAGCAATATTAAAAGGCACAGAAGAAAGAGATAAAAAAAATATGTTATAAGGTACTGCACTACCCATAATGTGGTATAGTGTTACTTGAAAGTGCACTTAGGTTAATTATAAATGCATATTGAAAATTCTAGGTCAGCCACTAAAATATTTTTTAAAGTATAATTGGTATGATAAGAGAAGAGAAAAAGTAGAAATATAATGTTCAATTTAAACCAGAGAATGCATGAAAAGAGAAACAACTTTTGAATAGAAATAAAAGACAAATGCAATGAATATAAAACAATTATAAACATGGATATCCAGTATCACTTTAAACATGAATGATACAAAATACAATTAAAAGACAGACCATCAGACTGATTTATTTTTTAAAGACCCAACTGTAGGGATGCCTGGGTATCTCAGTTGGTTAAGCAGCTACCTTCGGCTCAGGTCATGATCCCAGCATCCTGGTATCGAGTCCTACTTCGGACTCCTTGCTCAGCAGGGAGCCTGCTTCTCCCTCTGCCTCTGACTGCCTCTCTGTCTGCCTGTGCTCACTCTCTCTGACAAATAAATAAATAAAATCTTTAAAAAAAATAATAAAGACCCAATTGTAAGTAGTCTAGAAGAACCCACTTTAAATATAAAAACACAAGTTATAAGGAAAGTGATGGAGAAAGGGATATCATGCTAACACTAATCAAAATAAACTGGAAGTAGCTATATTAACTTCAGACAAAGCAAAGTTCAGAAGAAAGAAAATTATCAGGGTATTAAATAATGATAAGATGATTAATTCTCCAAGAAGTTCTAATAATCTCTAAGTGTGTAAGTCTAAAGACAAGTATCAAAATACATGAAGTAAAAACTGATAGAAAAGCAAAGAGACCTAGACAAATCCACAATTTCAATATCTCTCTTTCAGTAATTGATAGATATAGCTGACAGGAAATCAGTAAGTATATAGTTGAATAAACACCACTAGTAATCAACTGGATATACATTACTCAACAATAGTGGAATACATATTTCTCTCAATTCAAATGGAACACTCACCAAAACAGATAACATTTTGACCATTAAAAGACCCTAACTGATTTAAAAGAATAGAAATCATACAAGATATATTCTCAGACCACAAGGGAATTAAACTAGAATTCAGTAACAGAAAGACAAATGAAAAATCCCAAAATATTTAGTTCAAAGAACACAATTCTAAGTAACAACAACAACAAAAATCTCAAGAAAAAATTTTAAGTAATTTGAACTAAGGTAAATGAAAATACAATTTATCAAGATTTGTGAGATGCAACAAAAGCAGTGGTTAGAGGAAATTTATAGCATTGAATGCATATATTAGAAAAGAAAAGAAGATCTAAAATCAATAATGTTTCCACCTAGGAAATTAAAGGAAGAAGAGCAATTTAGTCCTAATTCAAATAGAAGAAAATAAATAGTAAAAAAGCAGAAACCAGTGAAATTACAATCAGAAAGTACAATAGAGACAGTCAACAAAACCAAATGCTGGGTTTTGGAAAGAGCAATAAAATTGAGCAGACTAGACTAATCATGAAAAAGAGAGAAACATAATTATTAATATAATAAATGAAAGAAGTGTCATCACCAGAATTCCTATGGACAGTAAGAGGATAGTAAAGAAATATTATGAGTAACTATAAGCCCACACATTTGGTAACTTAGATGAAGTGGACCAATTCTTTGAAAGACACAAACTATCAGAATTCTCACAAAAAGAGAAATAGATAATTTGAATAGGCCTATAATTAAAGAAATTGGGCAAATAATTAATGATCTTTTTAAAAGAAAGCACTAGACCAAAATAGTTTCACTAGTGAACTCTACGAAACACTTAATAAAGAAAAAAACACCAATTTTTATAATCTGTTAGAGAAAACAAAAATGGAAGAAATATCTTCTAACCCATTCTATGATGCTGACATTAGATTAATATAAAACCAGATCAATATATTATTAAAAAAAAACTAGATGCCAATATCTCATAGATTTAAAAAATACAAATAAACAAAATATTATCACATTAAATCCAACAATGTACAAAAATTATACAAAATGACAAAGTAAGATTTATTCCAGGTATGCAAGGGCAGTTCCACATTTGAAAATAAATTTCTGTAATGTACTATAATATTAGGTTAAAGAAAAATCATATTAATTGATGCATAAAATGCATTAGGCAAAATAATGACACTAACTCTCAAAAAAGTCAGAATAGAAGATGATGTCCTCATTTTTATAAAAAACATTTACTGCCTACAGCTAATATCATACTATTATATTGGATGCCTTCCCCCTCAAGATCATGAACAAGACAAAGATTCTACCTCTTCCCTACTCATACTCAACATCACACAGGAAGTCCTACCTAGTAGAATAAGACAAAGAATGGTAATAAGGGTATACACATTGTAAAGAAAAAAAAAAAGACTTTTTTCACAGATGACAGAATGTCTATGTAGAAAATCTCAATAAACTGTCAAAAAATCAGGAATAAGTGATTATAGCCAGATCATAGGATACAAGGTTAATACACAAAAGTCCGTTGCTTTTCTTTATATCAGCAATGAATGATTAAAATTTGAAAGTAAAAATCAATACAATTTAAATTAACATAAAAATTAAATATTTGGGGGGCGCCTGGGTGGCTCAGTGGGTTAAAGCCTCTGCTTTCAGCTCAGGTCATGATCTCAGGGTCCTGGGATCCAGCCCCGCATAGGGTTCTCTGCTCAGTGGAGAGCCTGCTTCCCCCTCTCTCTCTGTCTGCCTCTCTGCCTACTTGTGATCTCTGTCTGTCAAATAAATAAATAAAATCTTTAAAAAAAATAAATAAATATTTGGGAGATTACGAATGGGTCGCAGTCGCAGCCGCTCCCCACGGAGGGAGCACAGGCGGTCCCAGTCCACGTCCTGTGAGCGAGAACGCAGGCGCCGAGAAAGGTCCCGGTCCCGGGAGAGAGATCGGTGAAGGAGCGGCTCTCCATCCCCACACAGAAGACGCTCCAGGTCCCCAAGACGACATAGATCCACATCTCCTTCCCCTTCTTGACTGAAAGAAAGAAGAGATGAGGAAAAGAAAGAAACAAAAGAAACAAAGAGCAAAGAACGCCAGATTACTGAGGAGGATTTAGAGGGTAAAACAGAGGAAGAAATAGAAATGATGAAATTAATGGGATTTGCCTCTTTTGACTCCACAAAAGGGAAAAAGGTGGATAGTTCTGTAAATGCCTATGCCATAAATGTGTCTCAGAAGAGGAAGTACAGGCAATACATGAATCGAAAAGGCAGATTCAACAAACCTTTGGATTTCATTGCATGAAAACTGAAATGATAAAGAATGATTTTTTTCCTTTACCTTATTCAGAAGAGTGGATTTTGTATTTCATATTTAATATGCATAAAAAACAGGATCACAGTCCTTCCTACTCGTAAAGTAAGAAAATTTTTATTTATGATGTATGCAGTTCACATACCCTGACTCACAAAAAGGATCAAAGTTAAATACTGCATTTTTTGGGGCGCCTGGGTGGCTCAGTGAGTTAAGCCGCTGCCTTTGGCTCAGGTCATGATCTCGGGGTCCTGGGATCGAGTCCCCCATCGGGCTCTCTGCTCAGCGGGGAGCCTGCTTCCTCCTCTCTCTGCCTGCCTCTCTGCCTACTTGTGATCTCTCTCTGTCAAATAAATAAATAAAATCTTTAAAAAAAAAAAAAAAGTTAAATACTGCATTTTTTTCTTTTAGGAAATATCATTTGGGGCTGTCAGCCCCATTTTTTTGTTCTTATTATTGTGGAATCTGTATATGTTTTCTTGGGTGCACGTTAGGACTTTTTTAAACACATAAAAGTAATTTGGATGTAAGTTTCTCAAATAAAGCAATATTTCTAAAAAAATTAAATATTGGGGTACACCTCTAACAAAATACATATAGGATGTATATGTAAAAAACTATAAAACTCTGGTGAAAAAACATTTTTAATTTAAATCTATGGAATGATATTCCATGTTTATCAGTTGGAAACCTCAATGTTTTACAGGAGTTGATTCTTCCTAACAGAGATTCAATACAAACCATCTAAATTCACCAAGCTATTTTCTGGATTCTTTAAACATAATATAAAGCTGCAGTGATAAAGACACCATGGTATTAGCAAAAGAATACATACATATAGATCAAGAGAACAGAATAGGGAATCTAGAATTCAACTCACAATTCATCTTTAATCATCTTTAATAAAGAAGTAAAGGTAATTGTTTTTAATCTTTTCAACAAAGGTTGTGGGTTTCCATATGCAAAAGAATTTGGCTGCAATTCTTTCACTTCACAAAAATTAACTCAAAATCAATCATAGACTTAATAAAAGTAAAATCACAAAACTTTTTTTTTTTGCTTTTCTTTTTTCATAAAAGTTTTAGAGAAAAACATTGGATAACATTTAAGTGAACTTACTCTAATCCATGATAGAAAAAAATTGATGTTAAACTTCATCAAAATTTTAAATTCTTTCCTACAAGGGGCACCACTAAGAGAATGAAAAGACAAGCCACAGATTGCAAAAAAATATTGGCAAAACATATATTTGATAAAGCCCTTATATCCAAAATATATAAAGAACTCTGAAACTGAATTTTAAAAAACTCACAAATAATCCAATTTTAAAACATACACAAGATCTGAACAGACACCTCAACAAAGGAGATATACAAATGAAAAATAAGCATGTGAAAATATGCTCCAAATCACTTATTATTATGAAATTGCAAATTAATATAATGATGAGATGCCAGTACACACTTATTAAAAGGCTAACATCCAAAAACTAACAATATCAAATGTTCATAAGGATATGAATAGGAGTTATAATTCATTGGTGGTGGCAATCCAAAATAGCATAGACACTTTGGAAGACGGTTTGGCAAGTTTCTTACAAAACTAAAGTTTTACCATACAATTGAAGTATCATGTTCCTAGGTATTTGTACAAATGTGTTGAAAATTATGTCAACAAAGAAAGCTGCACATGCTTAGCAGCTTTAATCATAATTGCTAAAAACTAAGTATAAAAATTATTCCTGGGGCACCTGGGTCGCTCAGTGGTTAAGCTTCTGCCTTCAGCTCAGGTCATGATCTCAGGGTCCTGGGAACGAGCCCCGCATCTGTTAAGCAGAAAGCTTGCTTCCCTCTCTCCCTCTGCCCACCTCTCTGCCTACTTGTGATCTCTGTCTGTCAAATAAATAAATAAAATCTTAAAAAAAAATTCCTACAGTAACCAAATGGATAAACAAATTGGTATATCCATATAATAAGATATTATTAAATGACAAAAGAAAAATCTATTAAACCACCAAAAAAAAAAAAAAAAAGAGACATGGAATGACCTTAAATTCATATTAAGTGAAATAAGTAAGTCTGAAAACGTTATATCCTACATGTTTCCAATTAGATGACATTCTGGGAAAGGTAAAATTATGGAGTTGCTTTAAAAAAAAAAAAAAAGATCAGTGGTTGCCAAGAGTTTGAGGAATTGAGTAGGTGGTGAAGCACAGGGGATTTTAGGGTAGTAGAATGCATGATAGTACATTCATGGACAAATGACATCACACAGTACCAAAACCTATAGTACTTTAAAATGCAAAAGAGCAAATCTTAATGTATGCAAATTTTTAAAAAAATCATTAAAAAGGCTGGAGAATTCTAGCAAAAAAAAAAAAGTAGACTGTTACAAAAGAATTTAATTGGATTACAAATGTGTGAAATAACCTCAATAAAATGGGTAAGGGAAAGGTGCCGAACTAAGTAATAGTGGAAATGAGTGGATTCTATATCACTAAAGGCACAAGAAACTGTACATAAGTCCTTCATTTTAGCAGATCAAGTTGTTTTCTATGAGGGTAAATACTAAATATGATACTTCTATAAAGGCATATTAAAATTGAACAGTTAAGGGGACGCCTGGGTGGCTCAGTTGGTTAAGCAGCTGCCTTCGGCTCGGGTCATGGTCCCAGGGTCCTGGGATCGAGTCCCACATCGGGCTCCTTGCTCAGCAGGGAGCCTGCTTCCCCCTCTGCCTCTGCCTACCATTCTGTCTGCCTGTGCTCGCTCTCTCTCCCTCTCTCTCTGACAAATAAATAAATAAAATCTTTAAAAAAAAAAAAAATTGAACAGTTAAGGAAATGAATGGGAATGACAGAAGCCAGATTTACAACTGTTGGAAAAGAAATTTACAGATTACAAAGGGAGGAAGTGATCCATATTTTAATGCGTTAGAGTTGGAGCCATCAGTATGAATTCATATTTAATAAGGATATAGATGACTACATATGGATATATTTATAGATAGGTGTATATACTCAGGTTTTTATGCACAGATATATGTCCTTGCTTTGTGAACTAATAGGGAAGGGAAGGAAGGATGGAAGGGAGGGAGGAAGGAAGAGGAAGGAAGGACACCCTGGTAGCAATGAACATGCTAGCCTCCAGATATTGGTTTCCTTTTTATTTATTTTTTATTAAATTCAATTTAGTCATTCCAACTGATGTGAGATGGTATCTCATTGTGGTTTTGATTTGTATCTCATTGATGCCAAGTGATATAGAGCATTTTTTCATGTGTATGTTGGCCATTTAGATGTCTTCTTTGGAGAAATGTCTATTTATTTCTTCTACCATTTTTTGATTGGATTATTTGTTCTTTGGGTGTTAAGTTTGATAAGTTCTATATAGATTTTAGATACCAGCCCTGTATATAATAAGACATTTGCAAATATCTTCTCCCATTCTTTCAGTTGTCTTTTGGTTTTATGGACTGTTTCCTTTTCTGTGGAAAAGTTTTTATCTTGATGAGGCCCAATAGTTCATTTTTGCCTTTGTTTCCCTTGGCTTTGGAGATGTGTTTAGTGAGAAGTTGCTGTGGCCAATGTCACAGAGAATGATGTCTGTGTTCTCCTCCAAGATTTTGGTGGATTCCTGTCTTACATTTAGATCTTTCATCCATTTTGAGTCTATTATTGTGTATGGTGTAAGAGAAAGGTCTGATTTCATTCTTCTGCTTGTGACTGTCCAATTTTCCCTACACCACTTGTTGAGACTTTTTCCACTGGATATTCTTTGTTGGTTTGTCAAAGATTGGTTGACCATAGACTTGAGGGTCCATTTGAGTTTTCTATTCTGTTCCATTGATCTATGTGTCTGATTTTGTGCTAACAGTGTACTGTCTTGATGATTACAGCTTTTTAAGAAAGTTTGGAGTCTGGACACTAATTCATAATTAAAGTGTCTATTCAAAAAGAAGATCTAACAATTGTAAATATTTATGCCCCTAACATGAGAGCAGCCAATTATATAAATCAATTAATAACAAAATTAAAGAAACACATTGATTATAATATATTAAAAGCAGAGGCCTTTAACACCCACTCACTGTAATGGACAGATCATCTAAGCAGAAGATCAACAAGGAAACAAGAGCTTTGAATGACCCACTGGACCAGATGGACTTCACAGACATATTCAGAACACTCCATCCTAAAGTAACAGAATACACATTTTTCTCAAGTCCATAAAGAACATTCTCCCGAACAGATCACATACTCGGTCACAAGTAAGGTCTCAACCATTTCAAAAGGATTGGGATCATTCCCTGCATATGTTCAGACTACAGTGCTTTGAAACTGGAATTCGGTCACAAGCAGGAATTTGGAAAGAACTCAAATACTGGAGGCTAAAGAGCAACCTACTGTAGAATGAAAGGGTCAACCAGGAAATTAAAGAAGTATTAAGAAAATTCATGGAAACAAATGAAAATAAAAACACAACTATTCAAAACCTTTGGGATACAGAAAGGTCCTCAGAGGGAAGTACATACACAGCATTTCAAGTCTTACTCAAGAAATAAGAAAGGTCTCAAATATACAGTATAACCTTATATCTAAAGAAGCTCAAGAAAGAAGAGCAATTAAAGCCTAAATCCAGCAAGAGAAAAGAATTAATAAATATTAAAGCAGAAATCTATGAAACAAAAACCAAAGAATAGTAAAACAGATCAATGAAACCAGGGGCTCATTCTCTGAAAGAACTAATAAGATGGATAAACCCCTGGCTAGACTTTCATTCATGAATGAAAGAGATCATAACAAATACTTATGAAGTACAAACAATTATAAGAACATATTATGAGCAACAATTATAAGAAGTACAAACAATTATAAGAACATATTATAAGCAACAGAATGTCAACAAATTAGGCAATCTGGAAGAAATGGATACATTCTAGAGACATATAAAACTACCAAAAGTGAAACAGGAAGAAATAGAAAACCTGAACAGACCTATAACCAGAAAGGAAATCGAAGCATTAAAGAAAAATCTCCCAACAAACAAGAGTCCAGGGTCAGATGGCTTCCAAGTAGAATTCTACCAAACATTTAAAGAAGTGATACTTCGGGCACCTGGGTGGCTCAGTTGGTTAAAGCCTCTGACTTCGGCTCAGGTCATGATCTCAGGGTCCTGGAATCGAGCCCTGCATCAGGCTCTCTGCTCAGCAAGGAGCCTGCTTCCTCCTCTCTCTCTGCCTGCGTCTCTGCCTACTTGTGATCTCTGTCTGTCAAATAAATAAATGAATTAAAATCTTAAAAAGAAGAAGAAGAAGAAGAAGAAGAAGAAGAAGAAGAAGAAGAAGAAGAAATACCTTATTCTTCTGGAGCTGTTTCAAAAAATAGAAATGGGGGGCGCCTGGGTGGCTCAGTGGGTTAAGCCGCTGCCTTCGGCTCAGGTCATGATCTCAGGGTCCTGGGACGGAGTCCGGCATTGGGCTCTCTGCTCAGCACGGAGCCTGCTTCCCTCTCTCTCTCTCTGCCTGCCTCTCCATCTACTTGTGATTTCTGTCAAATAAATAAATAAAATATTTAAAAAAAATAGAAACGGAAAGAAAAGTCTCAAGCTTGTTCTATGAGGCCAGATACTTGTTTCTAACACCATTCTCCAATAAAAATAATCGGGGCTTCTTGAAGAAACAGTTGATTCATGGGTGGGTAGGGAAGTAAAATAAAGACATATTGAGGGATGCCTGGGTGGTTCAGTCAGTTCAGTGTCTGTCTTTTGGCTCAGATTATGATCCTATGATCCTGGGATTGGTTCCACGTCAGGCTTCCTGTTCAGTGGGGAGTCTATTTCTCCCTTTGCCATCCTCCTGCCCCCTACTCATGTGCTCTCTGTCTCTCTTGCTCTTGTTCTCTCTCTCAAAAAATAAAATAAAATCTTTAAAAAAAAAAGACATATGAGAAACATACAAGCAAAAGAAATTCATCACAGACCTGTGCTATAAGAAACATTAAAGAAAGTTCTCAAGCAGAAGGATTATGATGTCGGGGCACCCAGGTGGCTCAGTTGGTTAAGCAGCTGCCTTCAGCTTGGGTCATGATTCCAGGGTCCTGGAATCGAGCCCCACATCAGGCTCCCTGCTCAATGGAGAGCCTGCTTCTCTCTCTCCCCCTCTCCCTGACGCTCTGCTTACTTGTGCTCTCTCTCTAACTCTCTGTCAAATAAATAAAATATTAAAAAAAAAAGAAGGATTATGATGTCAAATGGATATACAATCTACACAAAGAAGGAATAGTTCTGGGAAGGGATTCTCATGTAGGTAAATATAAAGCATATTATTCATTAGTTTTAATCTCTTTACATGGTAAGTGATTACCCAAGACAAACGTAGTACCAAAATTTTGTGAAGTTCATAACATATATAGGAATATGTATAATGACAAAAAATAGCATAAAGTATGGGAGGAAATAAACAGCAGTGTTCCAACTTAAGTTTCCTATGGTTTACAGCAAGTTATATATCATTTGGCAGCACACTGTGATAAGTTAAGGATATGTATTGTAAACATGATAGCAACTCATATAAAAGAGGTATAATTAAGAAATTAATATTTAAGATAAAAAATATTAGAAGTACTCAATCTGAAATAAGTCAAAAGTGAAAATAAGAAATTTTTAAAAACCTGGGCAGATAGAAAAAATTTTATAATTAGATTTTAATAATCATTACATCAAATGCAAATTGTTTAAATTAAAAGACACTGTAGATCAGATTAAAAAACAAGATCTAATATATGCTGTCTACAAAAAAATTGATGTTAAATGTAAATATATATCTGTTGAAAACAAAAGAATGAATAAATATACCCCACAAACTCTAATCCAAAGTGAACTGAAGTGGCTATATTAATATCAGACAAACTAGATTGGAGAAAAAATAAATTCTACATTAGTTAAAAGTAATGAGGTAAATTTATCAAGAAAATATAACTCCAAAATGTGTCTGTACCAAATAAAAGAGTTTAAAATAAATAAAAATCATATAAGAAAATATATTTGACTCCACAATTCATGTTGGAGAGCTTAACACTGAAAATAGGCTTTTATTAAAAATCTCAAGCTAACATATATTACTGATTTCACCTTAAGATCAGAAGCAAGGCAAGTATGTCTGCTCTCACTACTTCTATTTAACATTGAACCAGAAGTTCTAGTAAAGACCATAAGGAAAAAAAAAGAAAGAAAAAGAAAAGAAAACACTGACCAAAAAAAAATTCTCATTCACAAATAACATAATTGCTTACAGACAAAAATTATAATAAATGTACATAAAAGGAAAGAAAAAGGATTAAAAAAAGGTCAAGAACAAATGAGTGAACTCATCAAAATAAAGGATAGAAGGTCAACAGGAACAAGAGCTATTATATTTCTATATACTTACAATTTACAATTAAAAACTGAAAAATTTTAAAAAGCCTTTTATATGAGCATCATAACATGTCATATACTTAGGGATAAATGTAACAAAATATGTACAGTGCCTGTACCCTGTAAACTATTAAACATTATAGAGAAATGAAAGACCTAAATAAAGAAAAAATACACCATACATGGGTATAAAGACTAAATATTGTTAAGATGTCAGTTCTCACCAAATCAATCCACAGAATCAAGACAATGTCAATTCAAATTACGTCAGATTTGTTTTTGTTCTGTCACTTTTAGAAATTAAGATGATTCTAAATTTTAGAAAGAAATTCAAATAGAAGAGAAAGAAAATTCTTACTACCTAATTTCAAGATATTAAAAAAAACATAGAATGAGATAAACATTTAGTAAAAAAAAAAAAAAACCTATCTTATTGACATATTTGTCAACACAGGGAATCACAGAAGGCAGATGTGTACATGTAAAGGTGCTCAACATCATTAGTCATTACGGAAATACAAGTTAAAAACACCAAAAGATACTACTAACACCTATGAAAACAGCTAAAACTAAAAAGAGTGACAATACTAAGTGTTGATGATGATATGGAAAACTAGAACTCCACATCATTTGTGAAAGGTAAAACTGTACACCGCTCTAGAAAATAGCTTGACAGTTTTCCATAAAGTTATATGGAACTTTATATACACTGATCATGTAATATATACTGATAAAATATATATTATGTGTATGTATACACACCTACTGAATATATACTAATCATGTAATCCAGCAATCCTACTTTTAGATATTTAGCAAAGAGAACTGAAAACATATTTTCACTCACAGACGTGTGCAAATGTTCATAGAAGTTCATAATAATGGAATTCATAATAACTGAACACTAGAAATAACCTAAATATATATCATCTCAGGAGTGAGAAAATTTTTTATAATACATCTGTCTAGTAGGATGGTGCCCAGCAATAAAAAAGACAAACTAATGATAAATGCAAAAACATAGAGGAATTTTAAAAGCATTATGTATTATGATGATAACCTACATACTGCATGATTCAATTTATAGGAAGTTCTGGAAAAGTTTAATTTCCAGGGACATACATTAGAAAAGTAGGCAACAGGGCCTGGGAACAGAGGGAGAGGAGCAAAGGGGCAAGAAAAAACATTATGAGATAAAGAAAATATTCTGTTCTTATTAGTCTGATGATTATATAACTACATTTATCTAAACTCCTCAAACTAGACACTTAAAAAGAGCGAATTTTATTACTTATAAAATATATATCAATAAATAACTTTTTAAAAAATAATTGAAAAAACAGCAGTAGTGATCTTTGTCTAATGTTTTATGATAAGATTCAATGTTAGTTGTTAGTTTGAAATAGATTTCCTTCATCATCTTGGGGATTTGTTCTTATCTCCTATCCCTAGTTGACTAACATTTTTTTCAATAATTGATGTTGAGGGACGCCTGGGTGGCTCAGTTGGTTAAGCAGCTGCCTTCAGCTCAGGTCATGATCCCAGCGTCCTGGGATCGAGTCCCACATCGGGCTCCTTGCTCGGCAGGGAGCCTGCTTCTCCCTCTGCCTCTGCCTGCCTCTCTGTCTGCCTGTGCTCGCTCTCTCTCCCTCTCTCTCTGACAAATAAATAAATAAAATCTTTAAAAAAAAAAATTGATGTTGAATTATTTTAAAATGCATTGTCAGTGTCTATCAAGATAAATTTTTCTTTCTTCTCCTTTGATTGATTGTTGTGATGATGTGATTGTGTGACCAATTATTACTTGGTTTCCTAATATTGAATTGTTTGTACATTTCTGGAATAAAAACCTATATGGTCACGGTATGTTATCTTTTAATAAACTGCTATCTTTGATTTGCTAATATTTTGCAGTTATAGTTTTAAAGATCTTTAGTCAGTTTTTCTTTTTTGAATGTTCCATATTTCTTATGTTTTAGTATGGGATGTTGCTTGGTCCATCAACGAATTGAGAAACTTCATCAATTACTATCATCAGAAGTAGTTTGCAACCAGTTTCAAAGAATTCAGTGTAAAATTATTTGATAAAAATTTTTTTGGTAATTATTTCCTAGATAATATTTTGTTTTTGATGCTTTATTTTTTAAGCCTCAACTTAAAGTATCAATTTTTATAATATTTTTCTCTGGAAATTTGTCCATGCTAATTCTTTCAAAAATAGAACCTAAAATAAGTTCTATAAACCTATAAATATTTGAAAAGCTTTTATGTTCTCATAGTTGATGCTGCATTTCTCTTACATCCTAATGTAGCATAACTGCATTATCTCTTTTTCTTCATTATCTTTGCCAAAATTTTCTTAACGTTAGTTCCTTACAATATCTAATATGGATAATTTTTTGATATGAACTTATCTGAGCCCAAACACAGAATTGGTAAATTAACATTTTTTATAAGGGAAGAGAAAATTAATATTGCATTTGATCTTTTGCCTTCAATTTTAATTTAATTTTGTGAGTATCTTGTTTTGTTTTGTTTACCCATGATCTACTACTTTCTTATATTTTGTTCTGATTTGGAATTTGGAAATCTTATTTTTATTCTATATTTGAAAAAATCTATTGGTCTTTTCTCTAGAAAATTACATATGTCAAAGTAACATATATTATTTGGAATTATTCTCATGAGAGACTTGTCTCTTCTCCCTTATTTATTTATTTATTCAATAATTTATTTATACCCATATGTACTCATGAATATTTGTTTTATAGTCCAATATTACTTCATTTCTTTTGTTTGTTCACATTACTCCCGTGTTGACCATTGGGAGCTCTATTAATGTCTCTTGTATCTTTTGACATGGCCCCATCATAACAGGGCTTTAAAATTTTTTATTTCTCGGTATTCATTACCTCTGGCACTACAAAATACTCCAGACTCACCTTTTCTATTTTCTGCCCCAGCCCCTGAATTAGTTATTTCTCCAAGGAGTCCTTGATCCTTTTACTGAAGAATGGTACTTAGGAACTAAGATCTGGGTACTATACATACTTATTTCTAATAGGATGTCATCACTTCTAGGTTGTCTCAACCGACAAAGCAAGAAAGGTTATGTGTGTAAACTTACCTGTGTATTTACATGGACATACATGCACACATGTATATAAACACACATATGTATGTATAAGTATATACATATATAAAATAATAAATATTTATATTAAACTAAATATTATATCATAGTGATGTTCCCAATTCTACTCCATTAAAACATAGATTATTCTATCTTTTTCCATTGTCTATAAAATCTCACTTCACATCTGGTTCTCAGCATCTACCATCAATTTACTTAATTGTTCAATGCCTGTATACATGTATAGCAATATGACAATTTTTAACTAACATCCCTATAGAAAAAAACATTATCAACTAAACTATAGTAATTATGTACTGCTTTGCCTTCAGCTTTGAAGATCCCACTAATTTCCAAAGTTACTTAGATCAGCACATTTTCCCTCATCACCTTTAGTGATGCTGTCTCCTAAATTTTTAATATAATTAGATTGTTTTGTCATATTCTGCATTATATCCTGGGATTTCTCAACCATCTAAGTGATTTTTTTAAAATTTGTATACACTATGTAGATGATGCACCCTTAAAAAAATTAGAGCATAACTGTCCACTACTTGAGTGTGGACTGTACGTGGAAATTTCCTTCTAAAGAGTACAGTATTGAATGAAGGAATGAAAAAAGTAACTTTATGATAAAGAAACCTAACAAAGATTACCTCAGTCACATGATCCAAATTAACTTCAACAGTGATGCATCCCATTGACAGCATGTATCTTTGATGGAATGTGATTAAAATGGCACTTCCCTCCCAAACTCCCATGACAACAAAAGGACATTAGGTAATACCTGAGGAAAGCTTAATAAAGTAAGGACTTTGATGATAATGTACAATACTGGTTCATGAGTTGCCACAAATGTATCATTAAATGTGACAAATATAAGATAAAAACAGAGGAAACCATATATGTTCTATGGAAAGCCTATTACTATCTTTATGTTTTTTTCAATAAATACAAACTATTCTAAAATAAAATGTCTATTTTTAAATGACATATATATAATCATTCTCTCTTGATAATTCAAATACATTTACTATCTTTTATTAACTTCTACTTCTATCTTGTAATCTAGTATTTATATCATAATTTTTTGGACATTTTTTAAGTATCTACATTGTCCTTATCAAGAATTACTTTCCCGCCAAAAACAAACAAGCAAACAAAAATGAACAAACAAAAAACCTGTCAAACTAACCAATGAATTTAATAAAATTGCAAGATGCAAAATCACTGTGCAGAAATCTGTTGCATTTCTATACACTAATAATGAAGTACTGGAAAGAAAAATTAAGGAAACAATCCCATTTACAACCGCATCAAAAAGAATAAAATACCTTGGAATAAATTTAACCAAAGAGGTGAAAGACCTGGGCACTGAAACTATAAGATATTGGTAAAAGAAATCGAAGAGGCCCAGGTAAGTGGAAAGATAACTCCATACTCATGGAATTTAATTTTAAAAAGATGATAAGGCCAAAACTTCAAGAAGGAAGTTGTGAAAAAGGAAAAGAAAATTGTAACGAAACTCCTTTTAATAGATTTACTACTGTAGGAGAAAGAACCCATAGAGAAGAGTTGAAGACACAAGAAAAAAAGAGAAATAGATGGAGTGAAGTGGGTGAACAGGTGATGTAAAAAATAGTGATAGTTTATTATATGCTGGGCTAAATTAAAAAAGGATTTAGCATGGGTATTTTTGCTTGAAGTTCCAAAGGCCTACTGAAAGTTGCAGAACGTGAGCTCATATGCAGGATTAGAAAGGACAGTTTACTGGATGGATGTAGAAAAAAGACTGAGTAGAAGAGGAAGCGATGGATAACTGGAATGGGGGGAGGGAGAGAATAGGGTTTATGGATTAAAGAACAGTTGTAATCTGCTAATTCCCAGATTGGTGTTCTGTGGTTCACTAGGTTTCTCTCTTTCTTTCTTTCTTTTTTTCTTAAATTGCTGACATTACTTTGGTTAAAGCAGTCACAAAATCTTGGTTATTCAGAAAAAAATTTAGTGTACTACATTCCTTGGGTAAAGAAATGTTTCAACTTTTTTGAGTGTGGAAATAATCCAAAAGATTTATTTTTTATATCAGATAAGAACACAGCTAAGTAATCCAATTCTACTGCAGCATTATAAAAATCATCCCTTCACCGCGGCCTAAGATTTAAATGCATCTGCACAAGGGTGCACACTATATAAAAGGGATGTTTGCTGCTGCCCTGCCAAGCGCTTCTGGCCCCTACCTGGGTCTTACTGCAATACTTGTTGTCCCAATGTTTTTATCCAAATAAATTGTGTTTAAAAAATAAAGCATTTTAAAAAAACAAGTCAAAATCCCCAAGAAACCCTATCTCCATCTCAAACGTCATATATTTGAGTGTTATATTTGCCTCTCACTTATAAACCTTTATTTCACTCAAACTGAGCAAAAATCTTCCACACTTTTTCTTCCTTGCCCAATTAATCCAAAGCAAAAAAACCTGAAATGATCAGTAAAGAAAAATGTAAAGATTAACACACCCTTTTAATACGTTTTTAAATATTTTTAAGATTTAAAAAAATTGTTTAAAGTTTGTAGTTCATAGTAGGAAAACATTATCTGAATGAATACCCTAATGGCAAACCACTGTAGAATGTAGGGGGCAGAGGGGCAGGGAGTCTCTGCACAGCTTTCTTCATGAGAAGGTCAGAGGTACTCTCATTTATATTATTGTGACCTCCATTAGGTGATCAAAGTTGCTTTTCCTTCAGTGAGGGTTTGTTTGTCAGAAGGGCATTATGTTTGACCTGCAAATTTCGCTGACAATTACTGAAGAGATTCATAACCTTTGCATTGCTCTGATATATTTGACATATTTTGATATTTTGATATTTCTGATACATTTTGACATATTTGCAGGGTTCTAGGCCACACCCTGGAAGATCACCATAACTTCGGGATCCTGTATGGTTGCTAGAACCTCTTGATCACTAAGAATTTCACTGAGTGCAAGCATTCCTGCCATTCCAGGCATCCCCCCTGCCATTCCAGCCATTCCTCCAGGAACATTACTAGGTATTCCCCCAGGGTAACCACCTGGGAAAGACCCATACTGAGCTCCTGATTGTTGTCTGGCCTCTTCATCCCTCTGGGCTCTGTCATGTTCTTCTGAAGCCTTCTTAACCCTTTCTATTCTTTCTTTGATCTCTTGCTCTTCATGTTTTTGCTCATACTTTCTCTGATGTTCAGCGGTTTTCTGGGGCTTTGGGTGAACTCCTTTCAGCATCGCACTATCATCTTCTTCATAATCCAGTTTACGAGCAAGGGCAAGACCATGTGCTGCTTCTTCCCAGTGGTCCAGAAGTCTGTGTGCTTTCCCTTGCCACTTAAAAGGCTAAGCTGAACAGGAATTTACTTCAATAGCTCTTTCACCATCTCGAATGGCAGCATTTGCTTCTGTAGTTTGATGAAGACACTGGCTCTCTTGGTGTACAGAATGGCCAAGCAAGGATTCAGTTTGATGACATCTGTGAACAAGTCAGTGGCTTTCTGTTGTACACCATCATTTAGGGCATCAATGGCAGCAGCCTTTTTATCATTTGCCTGATCCATCATTTCCTTGGTTATCTCTACATTTTCATCTCCTATTTCTTAGAGAGTAAGTATCTGGTTCATTCATGCCTTCATTGTCAATTTCTAGATCACTTTCCTGACTTGATAGTTCATCTGTTTTTATGTTTTCCTCCCCCTTCTTACTACCTGTTTTTTATTCCTTGATACTGTCTGATTTAGTTTTATGAGTGGCTGGTGGTACTGTACCCTTCATGCTCTCCACCCAGTCTTGCAGGAAGTGCATTTCCTCAATGTGCAGAATGCTTGGATCCTGCTTACACATTTTCGTGAAGGCCCGAAGCTTGCTCACTTTGCGGGGGTCCATGGTCCAGAGGCAGTGACAGGGGGCAGGCATGGCTGAGGTTGCAGTCTGATTCCAGACAAGGGTACTTGCTCTGCATGATTGTGGGGAAAGGGACAGCTGCTGTGAGGAAAAACAGCACAATGTTTCAACTTTTATTAACCTCGTTCTCCTAAATTTATTTGACCACACACCATTTTATCAGCCTCTGTGTGATCTTATTAACATACTGAAACACTAATTTTCCATGTAATACCATAAGTTGGTAATCGATGCTATAAATGAAGTAGAGAAATGAGAAAATTGGCATGAACAGATAGCAGTCAAAGGAAGGAGTATTTGAATTTAAATTTCCAGAGCTAACACATGTATGTAAGGAAGAGGCTAGATAGAGTATGTAAATGATCAGGCAGTAAAGGTGGACTGAAGCTGAAGGTCACCTGGGTTGAAGAGATCAAGAGCAGATGGGGTGGGTTGTAGGTGATTCACTGCCGTGGATATAGAAGTATTCTATGTTCATGCCAGAATCCAAAGTGAGAATAGTATCTGTGAACCAGCTGCCAAAATAGTGGTTGAATGTTGGGACCAATTGTGAAGGTGATTGAAGAAAATATTAGAGAGAATTAGCAGTTGCATAGCTTATTGTTATGGATTTGTAAGAAGCAAAAGTTAGTAAGTGTAATAACTCAGGAGCATCTTTAGCAACATTGGAAAAAAAAATTGCTCTTCTCCCTGGAAGTTGTGCTCTGAGGATAGCAGGAATGTGAGGGACCTCACTTTCCAGCAGAGGAAGAGATAAGACCAGTGGATAAATGGAAGCTCTGTGTTGTTGTTTCAGTAGAAGATTCTGTATTAGATTGAATTGTGTCTACCCAAAATTCATTTATTGAAGTTCTAACCTCCCAGTACCTCAGAATGTAAGTTTATTTGGATATAGGGTCTCTAGATTCAATGAGGTTATCAGGACAGGCTCTAACCCAAGATGATTGATATCATTATGGAAAAGGGAAAATTTGGGCATGGAGACACAAGTAGAGGGAGGACAATGTGAAAAGATTTAGAGAAACCAACGAGAGTGGCCCAGAACACATCCTTCCTCATGGCCCTCAGAAGGAACCAACTCTGCCAACACCTTGATTTTGAACTTCTGACCTCCAGAACTATGACATTTCTGTTGTTTAATCCACTCAATTCGTGATGCTTGGTAACCACAAGCTTAGCAAATTAATACAGATACATTTCATCAGAAAAAGGTTGAGGATGAACATGAGTTTTTTTGTTTGTTTGTTTTCTGTTTCATTTATTCATTCATTCATCCATTCATTCATTTATTCATCCATTTGCTTTAGCATAAGATGGGGTTTTCTACGAGTATAGGTAATAGGTCTGCGAGAGAGAAGATGTCAGGAGCTGGTTGCTCCCCCAAAAAGACAGTACCATGGCTTAGAGAATCGAGTCAGTAGTGCTAGATGGGTTGATCATTGTTGCTTCATGTTGTTAAGAGTAAGGAATTTACCTCACAGTGCTCTTTTCCTCTAACCAATGTGCTCTCAAATATCACATCACAAAGAAGTAGAGACGACGTCAGTGCTCTCATTCAATCTGCACTCGTATTTGCATTTCCTTGGATGAAAATGAATCTTTGGCAAATTAGCTGGCATTTTGCTTTTTAAGATAGAGATGGGCAGTGCCTCTCCATTGTGGGAGCCACTCTGCTCACATCTTTTTTTCCTTGCTGCATTTACTTGCTCACGATCTGAGGCACTTACTACATAGAGATTCATGTTTGGAGGGAATAAGTTTTTCATTGCACATGACACCTTGAATGGTAATACAGGAGCCTATGATACTCTGCACAGAACTTGAAATTTTAGCGTATCAGTCCACTGGGGGTTGGAATTTTTCTATATACTCTAAAATATTTCTGTTCCTAGAAGACAGCGGGAGGAAGAACTGCTGTTTGAATCAGACTCAGGTGTAGTATGATTTTTTTTAAATATATAAAAAAATGAATGCTGTGCAGACCGAGGTGGCTCCTTTTCCATCTGTCAGCACATTTTTTACAACCATGCATAAACCTTATTATCACACTCAGTGTGTTACTGCAAAAATTATCCCGGCCCTCAGAACATCTCTCTACAGCTTTGAGAGGAATTCAGACTTCCGCGCAGTTAATATAAAAACAAGCAACCTAGTAAGCAAGGCTGGAGGGGGGTGCAGAGGAGAAGAAACAGACATTTTCCTTTCAGAGAATATTTGCTAGAGCTCCTTCATTGTATCATATGTCCAAGGCTAAATGTTTCACATTGAATAAAATAGTGGCTGATGACACATATTTGGCCTTGATAAAATTTTTCCACTGGATTCACATATATTAACCTTTGATGAAAAGATCACAAGAAGGAAAAGGCATGGGAAGAATATGGCATAATTTCAAAGATTTTTTTTTTTTAACATTAACCTTTGAGATCTGACCTGTTGTAGTTGTGTGTTTGGGGGTATATTTAGATAGAGACATTACTGCCATCCTGTTCATATTTATGGTCCTGACCTTTGTATTATAGTAGTCTGCTTTGAAGCACAGTTATTTTTAATTGCTTTATGTGTCCATGGAGACTGTTCTTTGCCTCTGTCAGTTATATACAGTAGACCAGCACATATGTTTGCTCAGTGAATCTTTCAATGACTGGATATTTACAACCACATCTGAATACAAGAGGAGGAAATGTTACATTTTGGGGTGGTGTGAGCCTTGCGTGTTTGTGTGAAAATGTGTTTTATTGTCAACATTCCCATATACTTAATGAGGTGACAGGAAGAATTAAAAGTGACAGATTGTTTTGGCTGCACTGGGGCCATCTGAGATATAGTCTCCTGTAACGCAGCTCCATAAACCCAGGCTGTGTGAAGCCCTCAGTGTATGATTCATGGTTGCAGCAAGGCTACTCACAGAGGTTTAACAAGAGAGAGTCACGGGCTGGGCAGTGGGAGGTTGAAATTGCTCTCAGAAGACAATGAAAAGCGCTGTGTGCCAAAACTGTGCCTGAAATTTGCAGGAGTGCCTTGATCACCAGTGTCCCTAATACCATTATTCTGCCTGTTCCTGACTAGGAGTGGGATGGAATGACTGCCAAAAATTCCTGACTCAGAACAACACATTTGGAGAGGAGAGGTGCCCCTTCCTTTTTGTTTGAAGGAAGCATGTGTTCCTGTGTGCTTTTAGGTGATGGTCTGTTAGGGGCCGCCACAGAGGAGACAAAAGAAAACAAGTTGATTATAGTCACAGGTCCTAGCAAGGGGATCTCACATGCCACACGAGGTCACACAGGGGAAGTGCTAGGTTTTGGTCAGGTTGAGGAAGACAGCATCAAAGGCAAAGTTTAGGCCAAAAACTTTATTGACATTTCCAAAGAGAAAACAAAACAGGGCAGAGTAATGGTTTAAGATTGGCGAGTTGGAGTGACTTCAGTGGGCTTAAGGAGGTGGTTCTGGCATCTGACCCTGGGATGATTCAGCAGGATATTGCTCCTGCTGTGAACTGGCCAGATAGAGAAGTTTCTGTGTTGGGACTTTTTAGTTTGCATATTAAAGGCATGCTGCCAGTTGAGTCCTTTGCTACCTCTAAGAACTGGCTAGCCGTGAGGGCATGGGCAGTCTCTCCTCAGCCAGGAAAGTTTAAGACAGCAAAGCATCACAATATACAAAAAGTAAACAATATATGCAATGCAGCATCTGTGACGTTTCTTCTGCAAATAGATTATTGTATTGTGACAAATATATCTCAAGACAACCATTGTTGATGAGATCAGCTAAAGCAGTGCTGCTAAAGATGTGGTCCCTAAACTAGCAGCTTGGTCATTCCCCAGAACGTCTTAGGAATGCACATTCTTTGCCCCATTCCTGATCTCTTGAATTGGAATTTCTCGGGTCCAGGAAATGAGGGGGGTGGGTGCTCTACATTTTAATAAGCTTTCCAAATAGCTGTTCTGCACACTAAAGCTATCTACCCTTTGGTAGATACAGAATGGACCATACAGGTGACCAGAAGAAAGAGAAAAAAAAAAAAATTCTACTTATCAGAGACTCCATTGCATCAAAGATAAAACTTCAGTTTATGAAAACCAACCAAGTGGAATTCTGAAGACAATGTGCATACTTACCCTACTGTATATTACCTTGGACCTTCAAGAAGTCATAACCCATCCCAAGATTCAGCCACCCAGTTGGTAAAATGAGAAAGATAAGGGTACCTACATCTTGAAGTTTGCGACACATACATGTAATGACATATTTAAATACACTTTGTAAATAGTAAAATGTAAAGACAATGTTAGTCGTACTTGATATTAAATAATCTTCACTGTGCACCCCATATGAGGACAACCACAATGAAACAAGGCTACATCAGACTGGGGTCATATTACTCTCTATGCATTAGATTTTATTGTGTGTCAGACACAGGTTTAAGCATATTACATACATTATCCCATTTAATCCTCAAAACAATGCTATAAAAAATCTATAAAATTGTGTAACCACAATTGTTTGAAAGAGTAAAGTGGATGAAAGAAATTAAACAAGTTGTTGAAGGACACACAGACATTAAGTCCCATCCTTATGATTCAATACTCAGGGCTGTCTGACTTCAGTGTTTTCTTTCTCCAGCACAATTCTTTCTTTGGGAGAAGAAAAAACAATTTCCATCATATTTCCTCACAACATACATTTATCTAAATCTTAGTCTGTAGATCCATGATTGCTGAGCAAAAATGAGATTCATGAGTTACAAGGAGATACGTTGAAATTAAAAACAAACAAATGTGGTCAATATTATCTGAGTAAAGTAGAAAAAAATGTTAAAGTATTTTTTTAATGTATTAGCACAGGAAGATACTAAGAACTGTAATCTTATGGCCTCACCATTCAGGTTTCCATTTTATAGTATCTTATTTATGCAGGTTCTCACTGCCTTATATAAATAATAGTACATACCACATCTTATTGCTGAAGCCCTCAGGAACCATTGTGTGATTCCTGATACGCACACTTTGATTCATCAGATATACAAGTGTAAAATAGAAGATCAAGAAGTACCTACAGCAGACATTTCAGATGTCAAGAGCTTAACTATCCTTACAGCAACTTCCCAGAGCTTGACAATGTAAGTTGTTCCCTATTTGATTTCTCACTGCCAAGGGAAACAAGGGTTTCAAGTACTTAAAGTGGCTCTGTACTATCAGATCAACACAGCTTAGTCCCAAGGCTGACACTGCCGGGCTTTCTTTCTCCTTCTCCGTGTGTGTGTGTGTGTGTGTGTGTGTGTGTGTGTGTTAGGAAGTGGAGAGGGTGGTCTCCCTCCTTTCCTTAAGAAGTCTGCCCAGGCACTTCTACTGAGTGCTTCCTTTGTAGACTAGACACTGGGAAAAACTAAAGCAGGCAAAGGGACAGAGCTACACAGAACAACAGAACGACCCACAATAGCAGCTACCTTCCTGAAAGGGAGTCATTGTGCCACACAATGGTCTAAGCATTTCAATGCACAGGGCAGAATAGAGTGCACCAACCCTTCCTTTACTCACATCCTGAGATGTGAAAAGGCTTGTCCTAGTTTCAGTCATGTTCTTTTATTCTTCCCCTCAAAGGGGGCTTATGAAACAAAAAGCTCCATCTATACAACCGTTGCTCCCTGAGCAAGCTGTTGAGGAAGTGGCATTTCCATCCTTATTCCTCCCATGGTCCGAATGCTTCTGAGTCTATGTGAGCATTCCTCTTGGTGAGACAAACTCTCATGGATGACAGGATCATTTTCTCCAAGTTCCCAGCTGTTCTCCTAAAGTCCAGATGAATGCCAAATAGCACACTGGCCAATTCTGAGGGAACACTAATGTAACCGAAGCCAAGGGTTACCAAAGGGATAAAAGAACTTCTTGTAGAAACTGATAACATCACTTTTCCGTATTTGCTCCTTTTCTCTTGATTATCTGGTAAGCTGGACACAATATTCTGGGAGGCAACCTTATGGTAGAATAGACATTTTAAATCCCTGTGAACCAGAAAAA
Source organism: Neogale vison (assembly GCF_020171115.1). Classification (NCBI taxonomy): domain Eukaryota; kingdom Metazoa; phylum Chordata; class Mammalia; order Carnivora; family Mustelidae; genus Neogale; species Neogale vison. The sequence continues at coordinate 50,258,737 of NC_058101.1, forward strand.
TGTTCTTAACCTTTCTAAATTTCAATCTCTTAATACGTGATCAGAATAATAAAAGCTAATTCACAAGGGGAGGTGGGTAGGTGTGAAGTCTAAGTTAGATGAAATACTCAGCTATTTCTTCCTTCATTAATTTGGCCAATAAACATTTTAAGTGTTTACTATGTTCCAATACTATAGAGGCATAGGTATATTAAAATGAAGGCCTCGAAGATCTTATGGTCTAAAATTCAAAAGATTCTAGAATTCAGGTTTTCCATGAGTTTGGTTTGAAGTAATAATCATACCCTTATTTTCACTTACCCATAACTAAAATTTAGATTTTTATTTTTCTAAAGATTGTGTTTATCTATTTGAAAGACAGAGGGCACAAATAACAGAAAGAAGAGGGAGAGGGAGAAACAGATGTCCAGCTGAGCAGGAAGCCTAACTGGGAGCTTAATCCCAGGACCCCGATATCATCACCTGAGCTGAAGGCAGATGCTTAACTAATTGAGTCATCCAGGCACCCCAAAATTTAGCATTTTTAAAAATTATGAATGTATACAACACACCACAGTAATATTGTATCACAAGTAGAAACTATAGATATCATATCAGAGTAGTAAAAGATACCCTGAAATACTGTTTTTACTTATAGTTACATCTAGATTACAGTGGTTGGTGGGCTTGACTTTCTTAGCTGATACTTTAATAAATGAATATATTTATATATAATATTATATGACAGTGTATTTTAATACTTTGCTAACTGTCATTACAGTTTTCTTTATAGTCATATGTATTTTGTTTTATGTGTTTAAAAATATGGGGGCACCTGGCTACTTCAGTAGGTAGAGTACATGACTCTTGATCTCGGAGTCGTGAATTTGAGCCCCATGTTGCATGTAGAGATTACTTAAAAAAAAATAAATAAATAACATGATTCAGAGAATGGATGCCTGGTATGACAAGGTTCAGAATCCTGCCTCTAGAAGATATGATATTTAAGTAAGGCAACAATTTCAATACAATATAATTAATGTTATTAGAGCAGTACAGTTAACATGGTAGGGCTATTGTGGAATCTCAGTTTGGATCTGTGTCTGTGTGTGTGTGTGTGTGTGTGTGTGTGTGTACAGTGAGGGGAGCCAGTCACGGGAGGTTAGTCCTGGAGGATTTCAAAGGTAAATAATGCTTTAGCTAACCCTTGAAGAGGAGGTGCAAATTAGCAAGACCAAAAATAGGAGGCCGGGTGAGGGGTAAGACATGAGAGAGGGGAGATGGACATGGAGCAGCATGGAGCCGCAGGGAAGTGTGGGAAGGCTGGTGTACCTAGGAATCTATATGGCCAGTGCCTGCGTGTTCTGGAGGAGCATGGTGCAGAAGGTCAGGGAGGTCAGAAAGGGCCAATGAAGGAATCTGAGCATTAAACCAGATCTGGTGAAGAGCCATGCAAGTATTTTTAGCTTCTGCTATGATGAGGTATACGTTTTAGAAAGATCACTCAGGCTGCGTTATGGACAATGGAGTATTATGGTGACGCCATTGTAGGGGTGGGGGGAGGCAGTCGGGGAGATCCCCAAGGGCAGTTATGAGTCTATGGCAGCAATCCAGGCCAACAATGGTGAGGGCCTAAACCACGTCAGTGGCAAAGTGTGAAATCACTTTGTAAAGTATAAAAGGCCACTGTGGATTGATAGAAGGAAGGAGGGAAAGAAAGAAGGAAGAAGAGCAGGAGGGAGGAAAGGTAAGGAAGGGAACAAAATGAAGAGGGTTAAGGGAAAGAAGGAGACTTGGAGGAATTGAAGTCTTCAGCTAAGCAGACATTTGAAGTCAAAGTGTTTCATTAAATGACAATCACAACTGTTAGTCTACCCCGAGGTGTGATAGGATTACCAGTGCACCAGGTCCCAGGCAATCAGCCAGATGGCCCCTGATTGGTTCTACTGAAAACTAATCAGAACCCTTCTTCAGTAGTTCAGTCGCTGCACAAATAGCCACAGCCAAGGCGAGCTCAGGGAGCAGAGGCTTTGCCAAGTTCACAGCCAAAGACAACAGGAAAGGTGGCACGATTTCCTCTTTGATCGGCAGCAAAAGCTAGGTTTGTTTACAGAAGTTCCCGGAGACTGACACTGCACACACACCCATAGGCAGGCGCGCACACACACACACACACACACACACACACTTCTGGAATGTTGTATTTAAGCCACACAATATAGGCTGTATTTTATATTAAATTCACTAAAGGACAGTTGCAGGAGCACATGCAAATATATGCAAATGAGAAAAAAACCTCTAAAACCAATCATGCAAACTAATACCTGAGGATGGCTTCAAGGGAAACAAACTGTTTTTACTGAGCTCAATTATGTCAGTTTTCTTTAGTTTTTTTTTTTCTTTCCCTTTATTTCTCCCTTTCTTTGATATTAATTATTGGTGTCAAGCAGGAATCACCTATTAGACACTCTTGAAGCTATTTTTAAAAGCTTTGAGCTTACTGAAACTTGTTCTTTTATGTGACTCTGTTCCAAACAAATGACATTTTGCTTTCATTTAGATGAATTCCTAGATAATTGAATAATTGTCCAGAAAAGAACAAGTCTGATTTTGGAAAATGCTCAGTTAAAGATGCTAAAAGGGAGTCCCCATTCAAAAGCCATGGTTATGAAATGAAAAAAGTTGCATGTAATTCCAGAAGAGATCTTAATTTCTACAATTCTCCCCAGTACACTCTGAAGATTCTATTCAAAGTTCACAATTCAGCAAATCCAGATCCGCTTTTCAGGGCATTAGCTTTTGCATAGGAAAAGGTGGGAGCTAGACCATGCTAAATAAAGCAGGAAAAGCAAAGGAAATCTTACTCTGGAAGTTAATGAGAATGGTGACACGAAAAAAGCATAAAATTACGTTTAAAAAAAAAAAAAGATGTCAACATAGAGAGCTGTCTGCATGTAAAACTTATACGAAGGGTGCTATTTCCCTATTAAATAGATGAATGTTTAAATCCGCGCTTTAAACAATTTTGATGGTACTTCTGAAGTTAAAGCATGCTGCATTCTTGTTCCCAACATTTCGACTACAGAAAAATCCATGCAAGTTCTGTACATGAAATCCTTTCCATTTTGAGGAACTGGGTTTGTGTGAACATCTGCCAGCCCAACAGAAAGAAAAGCTCTCATTTTACACAGTTTGTCTACAGCCAGAAGCATTTCCAACACATTCCAAAAGCCACTAATGATACTTCACCCAGTTCAGCCTCCTGAAGCTTGGTACATAATTAATGAGGTAGTGGAAGTTCTCTAGAATTAGTTTTCATCTAAATAAAGGTGCCCGATGTTTATCTGTACCCTTTGTACTCATTGTTGCCTTGAATATACTGAGCTTCCTGTTGGTACAGGGAACTATCGATTTGCTGACTAATCTTTTTATCTGATCATTATAGATTGTAACTCTCGGTCTATAACCTTTACACACACTACTATTGTGGTTAAACAAAGCACAATACAAAATAATTAACATGTTCCCATCTCGATATTTCTCTTTCAGGCAAGAGCAGAAGTAAGACTTTGATTTGACAACTGGACACTCGGATTTTTAGAGAAAAGTATAAATAGAAGATGAATATACAATCTTTAGTTCCTTAATATAAATTACTCAGGAAGAAATAGTATATAGCCTTGGGGAAATCAACAGCTTCTTCAATTGGATTGCTTCTGTCACTGTATGGACACAGTCTTGTTTGATGTCCTCCTACCATTTGTCTTGTATGGAGTCTTTTATCTAAATCCAAAGTAATGCAGTCATCAGGGCTGCAATTCAATAATGGCTCCACAGGAGCTGTCATCCACAGTTTGCTATTCATCTTGTAAAAGGCTTTGAGTTTTCAAAGTACCAACTAAGGTTGGCATTTCAATGCCGTGGACAGAGCACTTAAAGTTCTTTTGTGTTCACAAGAAAGGGAGTGAAATTGAGAATGGGGGGAGATTAAATGGCCAACCTGCTACTCTACCTGACTACCTAGGGGTAACCCCAAGCTACCCAAGGGAGCGAAGACTTTAGGTAATCTGACCCCCTCTGTAATGGGACATTATGATGAATGGGGAACTCATCAACTGGTGTTGGTTCATACTGAGCCCCACTGCTATAATTAACAGGCAACAAATTTATGGAAATTGACAAAAAAGGGAAAGTTAAAAATTTTTTAAAAAGAAATGAAGAGGAAGAGAATAATTCCTTGAAATATTTATAGAATTGAAACATTTTAGAATTAAGAACATCCTTAATGGCTTTAGAGGCAGATAAACTGAAAATGTCCATTAATAGCCCCAACTTCTCATGTGTAGCTGTTGTTCTGTGAACAGGCTGGACTGGAATTACCATCAGTGGAACTGATTGTTGAGCTCTTTGGTTGGAAGTATGGATATTCCCATCTTCCATTCAGACTCAATTTCCAAATTCTTCCATAACCATGATGTGTCCATGTGTGTCTAAGAAAACATGGGGTAAAAATTTATAGAACCATGAAGGAATTGAACCAAATACAAATTTATAGACCCTTGACACTCAACTGTTGGTTTGATGGCCCCTGAGTATAGAGGAGGTTGGAGAAACTTACCCAATACTGAAGTCACCCAACTCCTGCAGCGCTTCACTGTGATTCTGAACCTCACCTTGTACTTCTGGAATGAGGAGGTTGGCTGAGAGGAGCTGTAACATAACAAAAAGAGGTCAGAGTACTATTGGAGACCTAGAGTCTAAGTCCAGCTCTGTCACTGTGGTCAACTGTGTGCTCTTGGACAAGTCATTTGTTTTCCAGGCTTCAATTTCTATCTGAATAATGAGAGATTTATGGGGTGCCTGGATGACTCAGTAAGGTAAGTGTCATGATTATCATGATTATCATGATAAGGATCAAGGGTCCTGGGACTAAGCCTCATATAGGGTTTTGCACTCAGCAGGGAGTCTGCCTCTCCCTCTCACTCTCTCTCTGTCCCTGTCCTTATTCATGCTTGCTCTCTCTCTCTCCAATTAATAATGAGAGATTTGGAATAAAGGATTTCAAAGGTACTTTTTTCTTCCCTAACACACTATGAGCTAATGAATATAGTAAGTGATGACTATTATTTTCTACACAGGTCATAGGTCCATTCATTCATCCATACAACATCATGAACAATATCAACAACTATATCATCTATGTATTCAATTGTTATTTTTTGAATTCTGTGTCTGTACCTGGGAAGAGAATATGTTTTCTAGGCACTGCCGTCATAGAATTTGCAGTGCTGGAGACACATTTTATCTGTTAATTTTATCTGTCATTATTTGTCAATACTGGCACTAGAAGTAAATTTATAATTGTGATCAGTGCTAAAACTGATGAAAAATACTTCATGCTGTGAAATTGACTTGGCCAAAAAGGTCAGGGAAATCTTCCTTGAGGATGTAAAACTAAGATCTGAAGCCTGATGCAGTGATCTTGTTTGCCAATCAATCTAACCTTCATTCTGAAAAGAATCAAGAATTGTGGAAAGATTTTAAACAGGAGGTAGCATATACATCTGCATTTGCATCAGATTTGAGAAAGACCATTCTGCCGAAAGAATAGAGTTGAGGGAGAGCAAGCTAGAGGCAAAATTCTTCTTCTTCATAAGATAAGACAAGTGGAATTAATTTTTAGCAGGAATATTAAGAGAAACAACAGTGCCCGAACTTGCAATACCAAGAAACAGGGCAGGCATACCTCAAATCTACCTCTCAGGTAGATTTAAGAGTATTATTTTCCTCAGTGAGTTAAGCCTCTGCCTTCGGCTCAGGTCATGATCTCGGAGTCCTGGGATCAAGCTCTGCATCGGGCTCTCTGCTCAGCGGGGAGCCTGCTTCCCCCTCTCTCTCTGCCTACTTGTGTTCTCTCTCTCAAATAAATAAATAAATAAATAAATATCTTGAAGAAAAAAAAAAGAGTATTATTTTCCTGTAGTCTGTGACCATGTTACAAAGGGTTTTTGTCAGTTGGCAAATGTGAGTTTAAAGAGATACAAGTGGACTTTAAAGAAGAAAAATTTCTTCATCCTTCTCATCATGCATGATTTAATGATGGATGGGCTGCCATGGGAGCAGATATTAATATCTGTGGCACTAATAAACAATTCTGATGAATTCAAAAGCTGAATCATTACTTTACGATGGTTGGGCCAAAATGAGCATCCCATGAAATCTTGCCAGTCCTACAGGATGGCCCATAATCTGTGAAATGTTATTTTGTGAACATGCTTCTCAGAAAGGTCACGGGTAAATGGAAAATCCTGATTGATCTTTTTAAAGGCTATTCATGGTGACTGATATATTACTAAAAAGGAGGAATTTCCAAGCAGATTCAAAATATTTCTTCAGAGTAACTTCTAGGTATCCTGTCATATTCATAGTTACAGCAGGAAAGATTACTTATTTTGGCTTGAAACCTCCTCTCTAATTTTATTATTCACAATTCTTCTTACCAATATATTCATCTTTCCAAATTAGCTTTCTTAGAGTTCCAAAATAAGCTCCATGTGATTTCATCTTCATCCTTTACATCAGCTCATGCCTGCATGCCTCCTCCCTTTCACAATCTATTCAACACCTAGCATCCTTCAAGGTCCTGTTCCAAATTTTCCTCCTGAAGAAAGATGTTCCACTGTCTTCTCAGTCAGTTGAAATCTCTCTCTCCTCTACAGGTGTTACTAACTATGGCAACCTTAATCTTCATAATCTTATACTTAATTATTTTAGCATACACACACACACACACACACACACGATATATGTAAAATATATAACTATGTTAAATACATATCATTATAGGGCGCCTGGGTGGCTCAGTGGGTTAAGCCGCTGCCTTCGGCTCAGGTCATGATCTCAGGGTCCTGGGATCGAGTCCCGTATCGGGCTCTCTGCTCAGCAGGGAGCCTGCTTCCCTCTCTCTCTCTCTGCCTGCCTCTCCATCTACTTGTAATTTCTCTCTGTCAAATAAATAAATAAAATCTTAAAAAAAAATACATATCATTATATGTAATATAACAATATATCATATATATCATATATATTTTACATATATGCATATATGTAAAACACATATATCTACCAATAGAATGAGAGGTCCTTTAAAGAACTGAAGAAGAGTCATTTACTTTTCATGTCCAAATCCTCATAGCACCTGAAGGAAAAAAAATCAACTGATAGAATACATAATAAATATTTGCCAATTGGTTAAAATAATACCTATTGAAGAATGCCTCAAATACTTCAAAAAAATTATATAAAATACCTCTAATATAAAGAGTCAAATTATAATCATGATATTGCCAAAGGAAACTGACTGATTTGTATTAATTTTTCTAAATCATGGCAGAATCCACTGGATGCTTTCTAGTATAAGGATTTCTAAAATCAAGAAGTAATATGGTGATCAGAAAAATAAAAACAAAATAGGAATTATAAAACCTTGACCAAAAATCTCTATTACTACTCAGGGCATTCACTTAGTAAATACAACTTTTGCTAAAATTAATGTTTTGGACTGTTATTAAGGGACTTTATCAAATTAACTTGGTATTAATAAAACTTAAGAGATAGGCACAGTCAGCCTTGCCCAAACCCATTAAATTATAGATTCCATGACTTCCCTTGAAAACTCCAAAACAAAAAGTATATAGAAGCTCAAATTCACCGAGGGTTTGCAAAATGACTATGAACTTAAAAAGAGCATGAAGAGTACTTCAATAGTATGTATGGTTCATACCTTGGCTTCTGTATAAGACCAGGGACCACGATTTAGTCCTTGTCTCCATTTCTAATCTCATCTTGTACCAGTCAACCTAGTTTCCAACCTCACTGGTATACTTTCTGGTCTTTAAGCATGCAGAACCCATTTACATCTTGGCTGTTCACTCTGCTTAGAAGTTCTTAGCATAAATGTTTGCATGGCTGACTCCTTATTATTCATAGTTTAAATGAAATGTCACCTTCTCAGATTGGCCTTGTCTTACCACCTGGTTTGAAGTAAGATTCTATCCATCAAACCACTCTCTGTCATCAAGATTTGTTTTCTTGGGGTGCGTGAGTGGCTCAGTTGTTAAGTATCTGTCTTCGGCTCACATCATGATCCCAGGGATCTGGGATTGAGCCCCACATTGGGCTCCCTGCTCTATGGGAAGCCTGCTTCTCCCTCTTCCACTGCCCTAACTTGTGTTCTCTCTCTTACTGTCTCTGGCTCTGTCAAATAAATAAATAAAATCTTTTAAAAAAATGATTTGTTTCCCTCATACTATAGTATATCATATATGTGTGTATGTATAGATGATAGACACTCCATATTTGGTCCATTAGAATCACTCATACGTTCTTTTCCCTGGGGTGTGAAGTCTTACCTCCTTCTCTAACATCTCTACTTCGGTCCATTCACCAAGATAGCAGTGGTTAATTCATCTCAGGTCTTCCAGATTTCTCAGATGAAAGTCAAATCATTAATTAAATCCTCTTCAGATTGTGAGAGTCTCACATTAGGCTCACAATACTCCATTTAAGGTTCTTTCTCTTGATTTGAGGTGAAGGGTAAATATAACCCCACCTCTCTCCCTCAGGGGTTGCATGGGGCTTTCACACAATACTTCCCAAAGTCATCTTGCTTCCATCTCCCTTATTATCCTGAGTCTTCTGTACCTTTCAAGTAAGTGAAGGGTGGAAGAGTTTGCTAATTGTTTCCTGAACACTACCAAAAGTTCTAGTTGGTGGTCTTGTCTCACATCTCACTTTCTTACTTGATCTGGACCACTACAGATCTTAACCAAAACATCTGTTTTAGAAATTGAGCATCTTTAAAAGTTCTTTTTAACTAATACATTTTCTTCTTCAGAAAAATCTTCTTCCTCAGTCCCCTCTTTTCTTTTGCATTTGGAAACTCAAAAGCAACAGGAGAAAAGCTGGGGAAAAGCCATGGAGTCCAGAAGAGGCAGGGAAAAGGAAAGAAAGAAAGAAAATACTGCTAACAACAACAAGAAGCCCTGAGCTTACCAGCTCCACAGAAAATATATGACCACTATTAATTTAAGAGGAGAACATATGTGTCAACTCAGTGAATTAGGTCATCATTTCTCAAACATTTTAATCTCAGTACCCCTTTAAACTTTTAAAAATTAATGAGAATTCCAAAAACATTTTGTTTATGTGCATTATATCTATCAATATTTACTATACTAGAAATTAAAACAGAAACTTTTAAACACTAGAATATATGTGTGCATTCCTTTAACCATCAAAACAATGACATCATCGCATTTCATGTAGCTTCTACAAAACTCTGCAACTGTTATCAGAAAATAAGAGAGAAAAAAGTAAGTAATGTTAGTATTATTGTGAAAATAGTTTTAACTTCACTGTGTTCTCAAAAGGGTCAGAAATCCAAAGGCGTCCCCAGACAATATTTTGAAAATTGCTAAACCAGGTGGCCAATCACTAGTATCACTTTGTTTTTTGAAGGTCCTTCAAAAATGCAAACTTGAATTATAACTTCTCATAGTCAAATTTTCATCATAAGCAACTGCTTATGAGCATAAACCTTTCTAAAAACTCTCAGATAAGATAAAGAATCAATTCAAAATTTAAGATAAATTTTTAATTTATCAATTAAAAATAGTCGATCTGGCTGTAAGTAATTTGATTTAACATATATCTAAATCCATTCACCTTTCTTACTATACCCTATTCATTAGCTAAATTTATCTGAGGAAAAAATAATAATTTTGTTCAGTTATATTGGCATATAATCTATACTTATCAATAGGTCACAATAATATAACACAAATTTATTTTTCCCTCTTTTGAGTAAGGTCTGAATATTATTCATACCTGCAACATAAAATAAACTTAAAATCTAGAGACTCTCTCCAACAGCATTGGGAGATACCACCTCCCAAGATGATATCATAGTAACACTGTCTCACTAACAGTGCCAAGCTTGTGGGAGTTCTCATGAAGGAGAACCTGGCCTACTTTATGAACCATCCCAGAGGACATACCAAGGATCAATATCTCATGCTTAGCGAAATAAGTCAAGCAGAGAAAGACAACTACCATATGATCTCCCTGATTTGAGGAAGTGGTGATGCAACATGGGGCATTAAGTGGGTAGGAGAAGAATAAATGAAACAAGATGGGACTGGGAGGGAGACAAACCATAAGTGACTCTTAATCTCACAAAACAAACTGAGGGTTGCAGGGGAGGGGGGTTGGGAGAAGGGGGGTGGGGTTATGGACATTGGGGAGGGTATGTGCTTTGGTGAGTGCTGTGAAGTGTGTAAACCTGGCGATTCACAGACCTGTACCCCTGGGGATAAAAATATATGTTTATAAAAAATAAAAAAATTTTAAAAAAAGATATATTTTTAAAATATTTTTCAAAAATTATCGTCTCCTTACTTTTTTAACAAGAATACTTTCCCCAGGGGAGGGATTTAACAAAAGTGCCCACATGTCCAGGGTGGCAGAGATAATGGTTAAAACTGAGATTCAGTAGATCTCCCATGCTGTTGCTCTGACAGGTTTGGGAAGAACTACTCAAGCCTGGTGCCCAGTGAAATTCCCCGGGATTTTTATTGTGTCTTAGGTAACCAAGTGTCAGCCAGAACTGTAGCCTAGCCAGCAAGGGGAGACAGTGAGCTCCTCACCCAGCACTGTGTGAGCAAAGGGAACAAAGACAAAATTCACTAGTGGCAGGACCAACCCAGAAGCAAAGAACACCAAACTGCCCTCCTTTTCTTCTGGGATGATAAGTAAATCCTGCTACAGAATTTAGGGGAAGAGAAGGACAGGAGCATCCTAAATTAAGGACTTCGTCTAAAATGGAAGCTCAAAAAAAAATAAATTAAAATAAAAATAAATTAAATAAATAAATAAATAAATAAAATAAAATGGAAGCTCACAGATTGGCCTTGAATTGACAAGTTTCAGCTTTCAGTCAACAGGAGAAATAGGGTCTTGAGAACTAAGTTTTTTCAGTTATAAAGAAATAAAAACGTCTTTGCACTTCGCATTTATAGACTATTGTGACAGTGAAATGTATATTTGTTACACGAGAATATAAAATTCTGGCTTAGAACAGACCCACTGAGAGTAAAATACTATTATTGGGGGTAAATTTGCTTGGAAGGCAATCACAACTAAGCTTCATGTTATTTTTGTGTTTATATTTTTTTTATTTGTCACTTCCTCCCCAACCCCTACCCCAAGGGTCAACATTGTGAAAGCAGAAAGTTTTTACTTTCTTTTCTTTTTGCCCTGTGCCCCAGAGGTGGGGGGCCGAGGGGAGCTCGCTGAGGCTGCAAGCCCGCTATGGCCACAGGACACCCCTTCAGGCTGCTTTTTTAAGGGGTGGGGGAATGGATACCTGTCCTTCTCCTATGAGTGAGCTTTCTCATAGCTCCATTTGGTGGAGTTGTCCTGTATCTCTTTAATATGCTAGCTGCTCTTTTAAACCACAGACTTTTTGAGTGCCCAAGGACAAAGGGATCTTTCCCTGACCCTCTCTACTATACGCCACCCCCTCCCCACCCTGCCTCTGCTCCAGCCACTGTCCTTCACAGCCTCCAGCAGAGCTCCCTTCCCTACCATGTCTTCTTATGTCTTCATCTCTCCAGATGTTCTCTTCAGAAGTCTATCCATTGTCATGCAGAAGCTGTTCCCAGGGCCTTCATTTCTTCTTCAGGAGGAATTATTCTATAAATAGGTATAATTTGGTGTGTTCCCTGGAGGAGGTGAGTTCAGGGTATTTCTATGACACTGTCTTGGACTGCATCCTTCCTCTTTTTATTTGTTTTTTTTTTTTTTTTTTTAAGTTGGATTGCAGGTTTCAGATATATGACATGGTGATTTGACAATTACATACATGACACAATGTTCACCACAACAAATGTAGTCACCATCTGTCACCATACAAACGTATTACGATATTATTTATATTCCCTATGCTGTACTTTTCATCCCCATGACTTACTTATTTGATAACTGGAAGTTTGTACCTTTTAATCCCCTTTACTTATTTTACCCATCTGTCCTACCCCACCCCCACTCCAACCACCACTTTCTCTCTGTCTTTATGACTCCGTTTTTTTTTCTTGTTTATTCATTTGCTTTGCTTCTTAGATTCCACATATAAGTAATATATAGCATGTGTCTTTCTCTGTCTGACTTATTTCACTTAACATAATACTCTCTAGTTTCATCCATGTTTTTGCAAGTGGCAAGATCTCAATCCTTTTTACAGCTGGATGATACTCCATTTTTTATATATACTGTAACTTTTTATCTAGGCATTTATTGATGAACATTTAATTTAAAGCAAAGAGTTTTGTCTGCTTTGTTTATTACAGTATTCCAGTGCCTGGAACCCATTAAAGACTCAAAAAATATTTGTTGAATGAATGAGTGAATGATTTGACAAATTAATTAATCAAAATCTCCTGGGAAACTTTTTAAGGTACAACTATCTGCCCCCAGCCCCAGAGTATCAATAGAGAGGGCCCTGAGTCAGTATTATTAATAAATTCTCCAGATTATTAGGATGCACTTTGAAGTTCAAGAACTGTGTGACAGTGCTGGTGGATAGGGCAAGCCTAGAAAACCAGGTAAAAGATGTGGAATTTTATGGGAATATAGTTTGGGGAAAGGACTTAAAATGTACTTGGCACTGAATCTCTCTATAAAGTGACCCATAACCTGCCCTTGTTTTAATACCTATCTTAATGAATTACTTGTGATTTTTACACTCCCATAATGCCTCAGGTGCCATATTTCTAATAATTTTTTTTCTTTTCATTTTCTCTAGAATGTCAGTGTATCTTCACTTGGAGATCTCATAAGTTCAAATTAGCCTGACTTTCATACAATCTTTGATGCCAACCTGACCCCAAGATAATGTTTTATAGAAAACCTAATATTTCATAACAGTTATCACAATTTATAGTTATATTTAGGTCTGTGTTTATTATTTTCAAATTTTATTTTGTTGTGAAAAGTACACCTAACGTGAGATCTACTCTTAATAATTTTTAAGTGTACAGTATTGTGAATTGTACAATATTACTATACTACAATATTGTAGTGTAAATCACCAGAGTATCTTCATCTTGCTTGACTAAAACTTTATGCTCATTGATGAGTAACTCCCCATTTCTGCCTCCCCCTAATCTCTGAAAACCACTATTCCACTCTTTTAGTCTATAAGTTTAATTATTTTAGATATGTCATGTAAGGGGATGCATGCAATATCTGTCTTCCTATGAGTTACTTTGAACCGATCTTCAGGTTCTTCATGTTGTTACATATTGCAGAATTTCTTTTTAAAGCTGAAAAGTATATTCCATTGTATGTATAGATCACATTTTCTTTATCCATTCACTGACTGATGGACATTTAGGTTATTTCCATATCTTGGCTATTGTGAATAGTACCGTAGTGAACAAAGGAGTGCAGTACTTTTCCAAGACCATGCTTTCAATTACTATTTTTAATTGTTTGAGGAACCTCCATAATGCCTGGTATAGCAGCCGCACCATTTCGCATTCCCATCCAAAGTGTGCAGGAGTCCCAGTTCCTCCACTCCCATGCCAACAGCTGTTGGCTTCTTGATCAGTGTTTGTTGTTTATGTCTATTTTCTATACAAGAAAGTAAGCTGTATGAGGGGCACTTGTTAATGGCTGTGTTTCCATTAACCTGGAATGGTGTCTGGTACATAACTGACTCTCAATAATATGTGATGAACGACTGCACATGGGGAGGAATAACTGGAGATGGATCCTGAACAATAGCTTGTCTGTGTATCAGCAGAGAAGTGCAGGTAGTTGGGTCATAGTAAACAACTGCAGCGGGAGACAGACCGGAGAGTTATCGGAGAGATAACTCCGGTAACTCTGGAGAGATACTGGGAGATGCATTCTTGAGGTATAGCTTCCTGGTGTGGAAGGAAACGTGTAGCAGATAGTGGGAGATCAGTCTAGAGAGGGGTCAAGATGTGGACCCCCTTAATAAGGAGATAGAGACAATTAAACTCAAGCCCTTAAGTGAAAGACTGACAAGATGAAAGCAGGATCATGGAAATACTCATCTGGCAGATACTACAGAGTGGACGACCTTGTAAACCATCTTTTGGGTCCCCATCTTCCCTCCTTCTGGAGGTAGCAGAGGTGAAATTAACTGGTCCTGCACTGAGAAATTCACTTGTCCACTCATCTCCTGACCACCATTCTACATGGTAATGGTAATTCCTCGCTACTTCAGATCTGGCCACTGAAATGAGTCTTCTTAAACCAGAGTATTCACAAGTATGTGAAAATATAACACCAAACAACATTGCATCCAATTCCCAACTATGGATTTGAAGACATGAAAATTACAGACAAATTGATTAGCCACTTCTTTCTACTCTTAAATCATAATAACAGGTTGACTCTGATTCTATGCATCTCTGAAACACGGTAAGGAATCTTTAAGTAGGAAAGAAGGAAACCAAAAAGAGCATGCACCTGCTGTTATGGATTTAGGTCTGTTCCTTCATTTGGAAGAACCAAGGTACCACTTCATGCCATGTTTGAGACAATAAAGAAGTGAAATAATATGAAAGGTTTACATTTTACCTGTGAACTCAAGTTCACAATGTCAATGCATCTGTGTTACACTGTTGCCTGGGGCATGAACCACCCCACTGTCTAGGTCGCTGAGGGCACATCATGCCTCACATTTTTGTGGGGTGTGAGGTTTTTTTTAAGATTTTATTTATTTATTTGATAGACAGAGATCACAAGTAGGCAGAGAGGCAGGCAGAGAGAGAGAGAGGAGGAAGCAGGCTCCCTGCTGAGCAGAGAGCCTGATGCGGGGCTTGATTCCAGGACCCTGAGATCATGACCTGAGCTGAAGTCAGAGGCTTTAACCCGTGGGGTGTGAGTTTTAAAAATGTCTTTGTGTATGCTATATCTACTTGATGCCCCTAGAAGGCAGTTTATTTTCCCCATATTATTTTATTTCCCCTGTTTATTTTCCCCATATTACAGATGAGGAAACAAGCTAAAGGAAGATGAGTGACTTGTCTAACTTCACACAGCTTGCAAGCAGCAAAGCTATATTTGAAATGTGGTGTGCCTCTTTTTTCCAGATGTTGCTTTGGTTTGTTTTTTCCCCTACGTCCTATATGCTATCCTTGGCATGATTGTCCTCCACATATCCAATAGAAGTATCAAAAGAAGCAATATCTCCAGTCATAAATATATCAGTATTAACCCAATTCAATATCTCTCTTCTTCTCTAGCCACAAGTCTTATGGGATCTCAAGCTTTCAAACACAGACTTGAATCTGAAGGACCCTAAGGTATTTCAGAGCGTTCATAGTAACTGGCTCATGCCCCAATCCTAAACCAGTTCTTGTGAATCTTTTTCACTATTGACAGTGTTTAACAGAAAATTTCAAAAAGCATGGCTATTGATTTTTTCCTGTGCATCAGAGTAGAAGCAGAAAAATAGGAGAGGAGGACACTGCACCAGACAGGTGCAAAAAAAGAAAAGCTGATGCTTGAAAGAGAGGTAGAAAGAATCAAAGGAAAACAAACACCAGATGGAGAATATCCTATCTCTTAGAGATAGAATGTCCTCATCTCTTAGAATCAGTAGCCTTGAATCATGGAGAAAAGTATAAATTATATCGAAATACATTCCTCTTAGGAAGTGAGAGAAGTGAATAATTCATTTTTATAATGATTTTTATTAAGAACAGTTTACAAAATCTGCCACTTGAATACTTCATCTCCTTATAAAATTGACATTTGCCTTTAGAAAGAATAGGCCAATAGAAGCATTATTGCTACCTACTTTCACTCTTGTTCCAGATTCTTCAAGGTGGCATATCTGACAGTCTTCAAACAGACATGGTTATCTCCCTTACCCTTTCTGCTTCCAAATGTTCTTTATCAATCATGACCTTCACTACCTCCAGTGTATTTTGCCGTGACCTATTTCTAGCCATTGTCTAGACCAGTGCATTATGGAACTCTGTCTTCCACTTTCTTTATCAGAGTCTAGGTCCTCATCACAGCACACCCATATTGTTTAACGTTTGCCACATTGGGTTGCTGAACATTTATTCCCTGTTCTTGATACAGTAGCCTAATTTTGGCTCAGATATTAATTTTTCCACTTCACAGCCCAATGCTTTAGGGAAGCTGACTTCCTTCCTGTCTCTAGAAGTGTGCCTTGTGAAACCTCAGCCATCTGGCCACAGCAAAACTGTTTCAGAGATGAGTACAGAACTTAAGATCAAATCAAAATGAAGCTCTAGCCTTCAGTTCCACTGTTGAGAGAAGAAATACATTTTGCTTTTCTGCATGTGCACACTGTGCAGCCTCTGGAGGTGTGGGCCGCTATCTTGGAACCATAAGGAAATAGCATTGTTGATCATGAACTTAAGACTGAGTAAGTAGAAAAAATAAATGAAAAAAGAGAAACCAAGTCTTGGTCGTTCACTGAGTAGCCAGAGTAAGACTTGAAAGAAGTCAGACCTGTGATCCAACTATTTGTTTCATTTAAATGAATTAATTTTGGCATTTTTATTATATATGACCAAAAATATCCTAATTCATATACTCAGCCTACTCTGCCTCTGTTCTGATCCATTTTCACATCTTTGTTGTAATAATTTTCCTGCAACATTTCATTCCCTTTCTTTGTGGGTCATAGGGACTCTCCTCACTGTTTCACCAAAGATCCCCAGATTCCTATCTCACCACACATTTTCCCTCTATTGGCTCTCATAACTGGACTGTTTGCTCCAACCAAGCTAATACGCTCATAATTCTTAAAGAAAAAAAAAAAGAAAAGAAAAGAAAGAAAGAAAGAAAAAGAAAAAAGAAGCCCTTTTAGAAATATGAGTTTTGGAAATTTGAGTTTTCCTTCCCTTTCTCTCTCACTTCATTGTCTCTCACTGAAGCATCCTCTTCTAAAAATGGTAACTCAACAAACAAATAGGGAATGGCTTGTGTCTGACCCCTATACATCCCATTAGCCCCCTTATCAAAATGGGATATATGAATATGTGAGTAATACTTCCCTTTAATACAGTGTTACACATTATTGAAGCAATTTATTTCCATGATTTCATTTGAGCAGCACATCTTTTTATAATTACCAAAAGAAATTATATGTCTTCATATACTTTATACACATATGTGGTATAACAGAACAACAAGGATTCTTGTGTCAGAATCAACTAAGATTTTCATCAGGTTTTGTTATGTGACCATTGTATGATCCTGTATAAATCACACACACACACAAATCTAAACTTTCCATATTTTAAAAATGGAACGATGACATAACATTATCAAATATAAAGGTATTTTCACTTTATATTTTATGTTTTCTAATGCATAGGTATTAGTATAATTTTTTAAGTTCTAAAATAAAGCCAACTTTGAACTATATTTCAAAAGATTGTTGCACACTTCCAATATTCAGGCCAAGAATATATATATATATATATCTATATATATATATATATATATATATATATATAATATATATATTTTTTGGAGAATAAATATTTTTTACTTTGCAAAAATAATACATATTATAAGATGTATATATACATTATAGTATTACATATGGGAGTATATTATATGTCTACTAATAAATACACATTGTCAAAAATTTAGAAAATACAGAGGAACAAGAGAAGAAAATAATTAATTCTACCATTTAATAAATAACCATTGATAATATTTTTACATATATCCTATTTTTTCTTTATTTCTTCTTCTTTCTTTTTTTTATTGTTGCAAGAACATTTAATATGCAATCTACTCTTTTAACATAAGATCCACAAATTTTAAGCATGTAATACAGTATTGTTGGTTATAGGTACAATGCTGTATAGCAGATTTCTAGAACTTATTCTACTTGCTTACTGAAAATTTATGTTTCTTGATTAGTAACTTCCCAAAGAATATATTTTTTAAATTGACATTTTATATACCTATAACTAAAAATTTGGTTTTACAAACTATTTTTAATAGTTTTCAGCAATGTTACCTATTCTAGTATACAACTGAAATCCTAAGACTGCCTTCTTTCTGTTGGTAGGAGAATCACCTTGTCTTTACAGAATTGTCTTCTATGGTTCTTTTAAAAAGCGTTTGATATCTTACACTTTTCCCTTCCCAAGTCAAAACCAGACCTCATTATTTCTTGGCAATCTCCATAATTTGTTTTGGTAAACATTGATAGTGTGCACCAATACCTGGTTCTTCTTCCATTCTAAAACTTAGCCATTAAGCAACTGGAGGAATTCATGAGACTACAACTGGCCAGTGGTTGTGGTCAGATAGGACAAGAGAAGTATAAAAGAACTGGCCAATATCTTTCCAGCTGTCTCTTCCTCTACTATGTTGACTGAATGTATCATGTATTCCAGATGATACAGGATTAGGATGATGGAATCTTCTTTAGCCTAGGTGGCTGCTTTAGTGAGAGGAGAGTTGACCTTCAGCTGAAGCCCCAAGATACAATAAATCCTTAATCTGTGAAGGCAAATAGACTTCTCCTTTTGCATCTAGAATGATAATAGTATGAAATGTCCTTGGCAGAATTGAAAAAAATAGTTGAGGGTGAAAGGCTACCCTTATGATGTTGCCAGACTTATAGTAGACTTTGCCTAAGTGAGAAATAAACTTTGTTGAGTTAGTCACTGATATTTTTTATTTTTTTTTGCCACTACAGAATATTCATTCCTATCCTAAGACTGTATTTTAGTAAAATCTTACTTTGAATATCACTTCAAATTCTCTCAGTATGAGGAATCCCAAATCAAGTTCCTTCATATGCAGGTAATTTAATTCTTCATATTACATCTTGAAATGGATAAAATATATCAATTTTCTCTGTTCTTAGAGATCCATAGACTACATTTCCAGCCCTTTATACTCTTATAGTACTTATTTGTATTATTCTATTTATTTATATTACATTTTTCTTCTTGAAGTGTACTTGAGTAAAATTTAGATAACTCTTACTATTCCAGACTGAAAGACAACATTGGCAATGGACATAAATATGGCCTGTGACTCCAAATTTCCATTCAACATAATTTCTAAAGATACAAACATTCTAATTCCCTCTCTTCTTCAGGCAGAGTCCCAAGTATCTCATGTGATTTTCTTGGCATCCACTCAAGTTCTGATAAAGCTACTAGCGCCAAACTCATCCCTTCCTGCTACCCTGAATCTGCTGCTTTTCTGCCTTGCAACTTGACCTTGACATTGCTGTTGGAATGTGACATTGCAAGCACTTCTCACATTGCTATCCCTTCCTCCATCAGTACCAATGATCATGTTTGAGGTAAGGGAGGTCCTTCTACCTATCTCTTCCCCTTTATTA
This sequence comes from Neogale vison, assembly GCF_020171115.1. Lineage (NCBI taxonomy): Eukaryota > Metazoa > Chordata > Mammalia > Carnivora > Mustelidae > Neogale > Neogale vison. Next base: position 50,278,169 of record NC_058101.1, read on the forward strand.
CCAAAGAATGCTAGGAAAAAATGTACCCAATGTTTTGGGCTAACTCACAGGAATGTATGTTAATGTCCCTTCATTAGCAATGACCTATTGATAGTAAGACTGGGAAAAATGCCTTAATTCTAATTTCCACTGGATGGTGGGGCTTAGATTTCTGGCAGTGCCTAGTGTCTTGGTCCAGATAACCTCAAAGACCATGGAAGAACTGAGCTTGAATTACTGGACCTACCTATGAGAATGGGGAAGAAAATAGATGAGGGAGCATTAAGGTGGGAAGAGAGGAATGTGAGGCATACTATTTTAAACGTAATGAGTTTGAGATACTGTGAGGAACTTGAAAAGGGAAACACTGCTCAGTGATTTAGAAAAGCAGAAAAAAAAAACAAAAACCCACGCTGAGTCAGCAGCCAGAAACATAAATAAAGCTGCCGGAGTATATGTATGAAAATATTCTATATAGCTGATTAATTACAAAGAATTGACATGCCTGAAAACATGGTTGACTAGATACCAGAATTTTTTTTTCTGCTATGAAACATCTAGGAGTATTGAATTATAATATAGCAATTACCTGGAAAATCATAGCTAATCTTACTAATAAAAAGAGGTGTTTCTAGGGGAATAAGGTCTTAAAAGAAGCTGAAAACAAGGAAAAAAGTGGATGGAGAAACCAGACCTATCCTGACTGCATGTATGAATCTCTTGTCACCCAGCAACTTGTGTGTCAGTGACGTTGGGCCACTCAAGGAAAGGATTTAGAGTTGGGAACCAAGAGCCCTCAAAGAGCTATGTGCTTGGTGAAAGGGTAAACCATAAAAAAAAGTCTGCCAGAAAGCAAAGAGAGAAGAAAAAAAACATACATTTTAGCCCAGACTTACACGAAAACAAAAATTTCTCCTAAGAATCTATAAAAATCAAGCTGTCCCTCAAGAGGAGTTGGAATTGTTATTTGTATGATTTATATGATCTGACAAACTACACACATTTTGAATTAAATGATACTAAGTTAGTAGAACCTACAGTGCCAAGCAGAAACAAACACAGATATTCTTTTGAGAAATTTGCCCTAATATAAGACTTGTAGAATTTACAAAATAAAACCTGATCATTTGAACAGGAACTCATAATTCAAAATTAATAATACTAAGAAAAGCAAGCTACCAGAATGAATGTCAGAAGAACCAACAAGCATTAGAAGTAGACTTTCAAGGGACTTTTGATACTGAAATCTTCAGATACAAAATTTAAATAAGTATTTCTTAAAGATATAAAACATAGAGTTAAAACACCACATAAAAATAAAAAGCAATCAGAATTGAAAAAAATAGAAATTTGCAAAATAAAAATAAAGTTTTTGAAGTACAAAATGAAACAAGGGTTATAAATAAAAGATTAATTACAACTGAAAAAAGAATTAGTAAATTGGAAGGAACCTGAAAAAAATTCCCTAAAATCCAGTATAAGAAAAAAGAATTTTAAAATATGAAAGACAGTTTTTAAAATGTGGAAGATAATGAGGTCATATACATATGTGAAGGAAATTTTAGAAAGAGAGAATATAAAAAAAGAGAGAGAGAGAGAATATTTGAAGGGTTAAGAGCAGTGAAATGTTCACACTTTCATCATCAGTGTGAGAGACCAGTCAGTTGTTATTGCCACACAGGCTATTTTCCCCTGTCTTTTAATTAATTCTCAGCAAATGAATGTAATTGGAGGAGATGGTCACTTCTTATTATAGTTAAGAATAGATGAACATTTCCCATTTTCAACTTCCTTCCCTCCATTCTCTCTCTTTCTCTCTCTTTCAGTCTCTCTTCCCCCCGCAACCTTCCCCTCTCCCTCCCCAGCCAGTAGGATAAGTTGATGACCCCATGTTAAAGTTGAAGGAACTTGGATTCCTCAGTTCTTGCTCAGAGGACAACAGTCCAGGAAAGCCAGTAAGCCAGAAACAACTGCATTGAAGTTCACATAAGCAAGAAGCAAGAAATAAAACTTCATTATATTAAACCAATGCCTTTGGAGTCTTTTGTTATAGCAACTGGTATTAATGACCCTAGCTAATACACAGAAAATAAAAAAACCCTATGAATCTTAAGCATGATAAGTAAGAAATATTTAAGTGCATCAAAGACAATAAGAGAACAACAAAAATAGAGAAAAATCTTAATGGAAACTAAGTTTTATACACTCCTCCTTTAACGTATCTCTCAAAGTTGACTACTTTTTCCTATCTCCATCACAAATACTGAAGTCAAAATGTCCATTATCTTCCTTGTGAAACACTGAAAAAAGCCTCCTGACTGGTCTCTCTAGTCTGTATTCCTACTCTGCCTCCAACTCTTTCCCCACGGGTCAGAAAGTGTGATCTTTAAGAAATAGAAATCCATCATTATCATATGTCTGCTATAAAACTTGAATGGAATTCCATTTCCTTTGAAATATGGTTTGGACTTCCTAGCATAATTTTCAAAGTTTTCATCAATATGACTATGCCTACCTCACCAATTTTGTCTCTTGTTATTCTCATTGTCTCTAGCTATGCCACACTTAATTTATTTCATTTAATGAGTTATTCTCTCATTTCCAGGTTTATGTACCTGGAATATATTCATTTTCACCTAAATATCTTATATGCATCCTTTCGCTAGAGTAGCTTCCTCAGGTAACAAAAATTAGTTTTAGTCTCTGAGCTTCTACTTTTGAAGCATTCAAAATTCTCCCAGAATAAATATGTCACACTTCTATTTTTGAAGCATTTACCATGACAATAATGGTTCGATTATTCTTATTTTCAGGACCTCTGGTTCATTTCATAGGAATTAAGTTTATAATTATCTTTATATTTGGCCTATGGCACTATTTTGAATATAGTTGCCAGGGCATAGTAGATGCTCAGTAAATATTCCTAGAATAAGATTTAGTAAATGAGTGAGTGAGTGAGAATGAATGAATGAGTGACCCAAAAAAATGCAGAGTAAGGCCATGTTTCAGGAAATGTTTTCTTATTTTAAAGATGATTATTGGATACCAGACCAGTACTTCATCTTGGTGTCCATCATAAAAATAACCATATCTTGGCAATTAAAGTTAAAAAAAGCAGAAACCTCATCATTCCTAATTCACTCCAAGTATTAATGGATCTTAAGTGCACAAAATAGTGCATATCACAAAACTTGGTTCACTGTAGATTACAACACTTAATATATATATGGCCCTCATGTTTTTATTTGCTTATTTGTTCATTTATTCATTATTCATCTATCCATGCATGCATGTATCATTTATTCAATTATAGCACCATTAAAATGAACACTTGTGAACCCACTATCCAACCTAAGAATTAAAGAACTCCCCATGCCTTCTTGCCCCACTCTCTAATGTAAGAAATGCCCTTGCTCTTGTGTTTATCATTTTTTTTTTGTTTTCTAAAATTATATTATGTACATAGATATGCCTCAATTATATGGTTTTACTTTAGTCCTTAATTTTAACTACTATAAAGGATGTTATTTAGCATGGTGTCATCTGGGACTTTTTTTGCTCGATATCTCATTATTGAAATTCATTCATGTTATTGCATGTGACTGCGTCTATTTATTTTCCTGCTGCTTAATGTTTTGTAATATAAATATGCCATAATTTATTTATTTATTCCTTTCCTATCAGTGGACAACTGGTTATTTCTTGTCTTTCACTTTTATGAACAATGTTTGTTGTGAACATCCTTATACATGTATTTTATGGTAAATGTGAAAATATTTCTCTCAGGTCTGTATGTAAGAGAGGAACTATTGGCGTCATAAGAGAATGAAAATGTTATAAAATTTACTTCCTTGTAGTTGTTTTATGTCTTTCTTTTCTTTCTAATGTGATAAAATTTTCAATATCAAAATGGCCTATTTACAAGTGAGCTCCTTGCTTTTGAAATGTTCAAAGATTAATTAAATATTCACCTAATAGGCTTTCTTCCCTGGGCAAGAGATGGGGCCATTCATCATTCATTCAACAACATAATTTAGCATCATGTTGGGTATTGAGGATATACCAGGGAACAACATAAGCCTGATTGCTGCTATCTTGGAGCAAGACCCTAATAGTCAATTATTAATTATTAATGTGATAAATGCCATGAAAAAGTGTAGAAAGTTATAGAGTGAATAACAAAAATACCTAATCTGGTCAGAAGATAGAAAAGATGTAGGGGAATGCTTCCTAGAGCAAGGGCTCAAATGCTTAAACCTGAATTAGCCATAATTTTACTCAAGAGTAGGGAGATCGGGGGCTTAATGGAAAGTGTCTTCCTGATAGAGGAAGTAGAATGTGAGGATATTGCCTTAAGACTTCTGTCTGTATTTCTTCTCTCTCAAGGCTTAAACAAATTCTAGTGTCCAAGGCAGAAATTAGTGCCTCAAGCAGCCATCTTCATGTTCTTCCCATCTTTCTTTCTCCAAAGCAGGACTCTCCTCTGCCAAAGGAACCCAAAGATTTATCAGCTTCTAATGATGGACCCTATACATCAGTTTACCAGACAAGAACACATGTAGTCTCCAGATGGGAACTCCTACTATAATTAAAACATAATAGTTATTGGGGCACCTGGGTGACATTGATTTAAGCATCTGCCTTTGGCTCAGGTCATAATGCTGGAGTCCTGGGATTGAGCTCCACATGGGGCTCCCTGCTCAGAGGAAAGTCTGCTTCTCCCTCACCCTCTTTCTGCCGCTGATTATCCTGCCTCGTAATGCTCATGCTCTCTCCCTCTTGCTCTCTCTCAAATAAATAAATAAAATCTTATATATATATATACTGTTTTCTGAAGTTTGCATTCCTTTTTCAGGAATGCTAAATAGATATTTTATATATATATATATATATATATATATATATAATACATATATAAACAATTTGCATAAGATTGGGTCTTACATGGGAACTTAATACCTCTAATATATGAAGTAGATAAAAGGATAATAATGAAAGTGAAAGAATTTTCTCTGACCAGTATTGCATTTCAATATTTTTAATCTAACATACATGTATGCCTTTGTTTATTCTGGGGACTAACTTTACATTTTTTTTTTACTTTTGAGTTGTTTTTAATTCAACACACTAGAAAATGAAAAGGTTGTGGACTTACTATACCATTTTTTTTTCTTTGGTTCTAACATCAGATAAAATCTATCAATGATTCAACAATAATTTTTGTGAGCCAACTAGATATTCATTACATTCTACAGTCTAAAATAAACCAGACAAATAAAAGATATCATATCTGAGCCCCCAGAATATTCACTTTGTTGAGGAGGATATTTCTTTACATATGTGCATATTCTTTTATTTAAATACTTTATACACTATACAAATACACACACAATTAATTATAAATTAATATATGTACTTTTTTCCAGCTATATTATTCATATATAATACTTTCTCTTCTAAGACCTTAATTTGGAAAATTTAATTTCTTCTGTTCCATTATAAAGCCTATGCATGGCCTTCTAATATTCTTTGTGAAAACTATTTGACAATAACAAACTTGTTCTCCTTTAATCCTTGGGACAAACAGTAATTTCTATTTATTTAAGTCTTAGTTTTCTGACTATTAATGTGCAAGGGGTCATATTGTGAAATAAAGGCTTAACAAATGGCCTGTTTGGAATATCAATGAGTTACTTTTAGTCATCACAAAGAAAATGCAAAGATTCTTTTAAAAAGTAAATACTAAACTGTCACAGAATTCATTTGGAGAAAAAGAAATAAAAGACTATTCATCTGAAACTGCCTGGCATACAGCTTATTTTGAGGCATGGCATGGCAGTTATAAAACTGGAAGGAACCTTACAGCTCCTCATATAATCAAGTCCCTTTACGACCCATCCGTTCCGTAGATAAGGAGACTGAGGCCAGGAAAATCAGTCCTAATCCAAAGTCACACAGCAACCTTCAGGCAGTGTGAGGCACAGAACCTAGGGCTTCAACACCATGAACTGTTTGCTCTTTTCCCTAAACTATGGTTTATTCTTGACAAGCAATTTCATCCCAAAAAAATATTTATGGCCATGGTGAAGCTAGCAAAAGATAATAAGGTTGGTAAAGTGGGCATCATTTTCCTGAAAATTTTCTTTAAGTAGAGTATCTGCCTACTCTACCACCACATACACTCTTTCACACACACACACTCATATATATAAACCAAACATGCATAGATGATTACAAGATAGTGGAAGATGAGCCAGTCTCTTATTTTTTGTGATCCCACAGGAAAGAACCTAGTTCCTTGCACATAATTAAGCTGAACTAAAATTCTCTAAGTGCAACTCAGCATCCCTAAAGCACCCAGTGTACCCATTTTATCCCGCACACCTGTGTTTCCACTCCTCATCTTCTTTCTCTTCTGGGAAGGGTGGCTGTCTAGTGTGGCCAAAGGAGTTCTGAATTTGAAGTCAGACAAAACTGGATTAAAATCCACACTTCAGTTTTACCACATGTGTCCTCTTGGGGAAGTTAATAGTGTAGCATTAAACATTCAGTTATCTGGCCCTGGTTCTCAGGTAGATTATCACATACCTGGTGGGAAGGTGGCTTTGGCTGTCAGCTGTTTGTCCATATCCTCTCAAGTCTTGCACTTCTGTGGGCACCAGCCTGAGCTCTTGCTCATAGCATGTTCATCTTCTTGCTGAGGTCTCATGTATATAGCAAGCCAGAGGAGCCTGGGATTTATCCCCTTCCTCCCAACACCTTCAATCCATTAGCAATAGCAATTGAATGAGCGACAGATGGGCATTGGTCTATAAATAACCCAGGCCCCTCACCCTTCCACTGAAACACAACTCTAAGGCACATGTGTGACAATGATTCCCAAGGTTACAGCTGATTTATGTTCTAGTTGCCAAATATAGTAACTTGTCTGATGATGTATACGTTATTGATTTCCTTCCCACCCACCCCCAACTCGTTTCTTCACTCCCCTACCAGAGTTGCTTAGACTCAGCTCCTTATTAAACTATTTACACTTGAGTTCTTGTGTCAGGATTGGCCTCTACATGAACCCAAATGGAGACAGATACAGACAAGTGCTATAACAATGTTAAGAATGGGATATTGTGGAAATACCTAACACAGATTTTAAGGGGCTTTGTTCAAATGAGGATTTTCTGGAGTAAGTGGCATTCAAATTGATTTTTTTAAGTATGAAGAGGATTCCAAAAGGTAGGAATTACAAGTACAAAGTCTTGGAGGCAAGGGATGGTATGTTATCACGTTTAAGTAGCTGAAAGTGGTTTAGTGCACCCAAAATAAAAGAGTGAGCATGTGGGGCAAATGATGAGGAGAAAGCCTGGACAGGTAGGCAAGGGACAGATCAGAAAGATATTTGCAAGCTAAGCCAAAGAGATGTTCCTTTATAAAAGAACAATATAGAGGCATTGTGGGAAGTTAATCAGAGCAGTGATATGATCAGATTTTTGTTACAAAAATATTCACATTTGACAGCCCTGGGGAGAATGGATGCAGGGATCAAGATAAAAAGCTGGGGGTCCATTGGAAGCCCATGGCAGTAGTCCAGGTAAGAAATGACATGAACCTGAACTAAGTTAATAGAGAAATAGAAAAGAGAGGACAGATCTCAGAGTTATTGCAAGGTCAGATCAACAGGACTATCTGAGGAATTGACAATGGAGGATAATGGAAGAGGCAGAATTTGAGAATGGGTTAATGTGTCCAGCATTGGTGATGGGAGTCAAATGATGGCTATGCTACCTATTGAGCTGGTAGTCAGAGAGGAACTACCAGAGATGATTCAAACTTAAATCATCAGCAGAGATGATTATTCCAGAACAAAAGATACTTTAATATTCACATTTATGATTTTTTTCTCTGATTTTACTCTCCCTCCCTCCATCTATCTACCTATCTATCTGTCTGGCTATCTATCTACCTATCTGTGTGATTCTCAGTATTTACAGTAGTTATGTTCTAGAAAGTCTCCAGAAACACTGAATTAACAAATATTGAACCATTGCTCCTAGGGGAAATATAGAGTTAGGTTCCTACAAGCCTCTGGTCCCAATGTTTTTATAAAACCATCAATGCATAATACTGTTTTATGTGTCTCTGTTTAAAGGCTCCTTATGCAATATTATTGTTGATTGATTAACACTGAGCTCATGACCAGCAGTGCCCTGACTCCTATCCAAATGAAGCTCATCTTCCACATGTATTTTCTCCATAGCACACAGCACAGCCTTCTTGTCCTTAGAAACACTAGACAGGATGTCAGCATTATGCTGGGGAAACATTTGAAATGGTGAAATCACCAAAACAGCACAAAAAATAGGAAAATGTGGCTGTAAATAGATCACAGAAAGATCATGTGCATACAGTATGAAAACAAAAACAATAAGGCAGTATCACCCTGTTAGGGCATGTCTGTAAATAATCATAATATCCCATGAGCTTTGATTGGGGGTTTTATCAAATTAGTTTTAACAAGTAGGTGAATTCACAAATGCAGAATCTGAATAATGAAGATTGATTGTGTGTGTGTGTGCGCACACGTGTGCGCTCATGCATGAACACTTAACTGTGCTTTTCACAAATGTAAATGCTATCCTGAGTACCAGCTAGTATTCCTTTACATATTGGAAACTGTCCCATGCCACACACTGAGAGGACTGTCTATTGATGGAGAGTTCTATGTGAAGTCCTCTAAGAAAAGGACCTTTCAACAAGCTTGTGAAGTTTGGAAACTACTGTAGAACAAACTCTCACGTTCGAATAGCTTTTTCTTTTAATAATATGCCTTTTTTGAATTGCTTCCTTTCTGCTAATTTTTATATCTCTGCATCTCTTTCAACAGCAGAATATCAAAAATGATGTCTACATTCTGTGCACATAAAGCCAATGCACAACACTGGACTGGAAATACCTTGAGATTTGTTTAAAGCATTTTTCCTTTTGCCAGAACATGAAAAAACTAGTTTTTGGCTTTTCATTTTTAAACAGTGGTGGTTAGCATACACTCATCTACATTTTTTGGTCAGTCCTGTAGCTTATGACATTTCTGTTCCTTCAACAGTTTGCTTGCTACAGTCAGACTTCCTGTCATTGGAGAACACAGTAGCAAATAGGATATAAACTCTGCAGCAAAAAAACATTTGCAGCAGTGCCTCCTCTTACCAGAACCAAGTAGAAAATCCTGGGCTGTACTCCTGGGCCTATTGTTTCCTTAATTAATCTGGTTTTGTGTAAAAATTATGACTCTTTTACTACAAAACCATTCTAGAAGCCATAAATGCTTTGAGCTTCTCAGGGAGCTTCTCCTCAGATACTCAGAACTACCATTGAGTTCCCCCTGTTGGCTCTGTCTTCATGTGTCATCATGCAGCCAAGTTATCACCTTTTGCTACATCTTGGGCACAATGGTCAAATTCTTTCCTTTCATAGTCTAAATCATCTCATGTCAAGATAAATTGTATTTCCATTAATCCTTGAGCTTTAAAATCTCTTTTCTAGAACTCTCTATTCTATAGTTAGCAGTGCTGAGGATAGATGATATGGTAAAAGCCATTCCATTTTTAGAGTCCAAGATATCATTGTAAGTTATCAGACCTCCTCAGTCCCCTCCCCAAACACTGAAGGTTTATTCATTAGGAACAATTCACCCCTCTAGTGGAACGATGTGAGTACTGCAGCTTAAACTCTGACAAATCCCTAAGCTTATGGTTTTAAAGAGTAACGGCAGACTTTGTTAATATATAGGATGCCTCCTTTTATGCTGGTTTATTATTAAATACGCAATAAACAAATATATTTAAAATTTTCATTCACTCGCTTATGTTTATACACAAGGAAATGCTTCGAGCTATAAACAGGCAGTATTAACACTAAAAGATTTTTGTTGACACATCTCCACTTTTGAAATTGATTGGAAAAATGGTTTTTTGTGTGTACTTTACTGAGTTACGCAATAATGGAGGATGTCTTTTTTCCCCCATATGCTTCCTATAAACAATTAGGTTATGAGATAAAAACAATGATGTTATGGTAAAATCCACAACCTGCCACCAAATGGAAAAACTGTTCAGCTAAACTGGGTTATAATGGGAAAACAATGATATTATTACCACTGAATACTGGTAGCTATTGTGGGGATGATGTCAAAATTCTGATTTTAGCTCTGCTCTTGTCAGTTAAAGTATGGAGACTGAAAAATGCCTCCAAGATTTCCTAGGCCAATAGTCCTTGGAGGTCAAATAATTTGCCCAAGATCACACAGTTAGTTAGTGGCCAACCTGGAGCCCATTTCTCCCAATATGGGAATCCAAAGCCCTTCCTAGCACACAATCCCCCTCATTATGGCACAAGTCTAAAGTCAAGCTGAAAGGAGTTTGAATCCCACCTTGGCTGTGACATGTCTAGACAATCCATGTGCAAATCCTTTTCACCTGTATAGTGAGGGTGATGGGGATGCCCCTCTCAGAGATGACTTGTAAGCATTAAAATGAGATGTTGCTGGAAAATTACTTAGCTGAGGACATGGTGCATAATAAGTACTCAGTATCAGTATTATTATTACTATGAGCTTTTCTCTTTGCTGTTTTGGGGCAGTCTAAAAACAGAACTTCTTTTCACTCTCAGGAGTAAATGACTATGTAAATTAGGAAAATTTAGTCTTTGTTTTTTATTCCATTACTCATAAGTATTTCAGTACTGTGAGAGCATTACTAATCTTATCCTTCATTTATGCAGTAATATAAGGGTGATAACAGCTGTTTTAAGAGAAGATTTTGATTTTTTTTCAGAGCATCATATGCATTGCCTCTATTAAGCCAGATTTGTAAAATAATTCTAGTATAATTTAGATACTATGGCATATTAGAAACCAAAAATTATAAAGTACAAATGAGATTTTTTTTCCTTCTGCTGACATCATAACAGTTTTTACAGAGCCATTATCATCTCAATGGATACGGATGTCATGCAGTCATTATCCTCAGATCATAACGAGGTAGACCATTAGTGCCTTCTTTGGAGACCTTATGGTCTGAGATGTTAATGAGCCTTTGGGGAACCCTAAATCCTGGGATGGTTGGCAGGATACTCCAGACCATAACAGAAACTTCTTCACAATGACAATGGATCCTGTCAATTTCTATTAAGGAGCTTCTTAATTTCCCAATCATTAAGATAGTGGAAGGACTTATTACACTAGCCTATAATTAAGAAAGCTTTCAGCCATAAATCCCTTCCTTAGAGTCCTTCCCTCTATTCAATATGGAATGAATAAAGGGTAAGAGTCCCCCAAGAGGAACTATAGAGACAGCATCCATCTTGGGAAAATCTGACAGGATGAAGATTTTCTCTGGTTTCCCCCACATTCCCTCAGCTTCTATTCACTCCCTTATAAAGGCAAAGAACCAAGAGCCTCCTGACTAACACACAGAGGTCTCCAGCAACTTATCTGGTGATGATCTTTTGTCATAATTGTCATTTGGATCAGACTGTGTCAAGTACTCATGTTAGGTATTATGACAGAGAAATACAAGTTCAAAGAACTATCTCTGTCTTTAAATCATTCACAATCTTAGTGTAAAGAGTGGAGATAAAGTACAGTGATGACATCAGAACGTAAGGCAACAATACCAGGAGGGACAGAGGCAGTGCTAAGGTGATAGCCCAACAGTTGGCGTAGAGGATGTGCCATGAATTGACTGAAAAATATGTATGGAAATAGATGCTTAACAAGTATTGCACTCTTTTGTATTTTAGAAGAGGGTGAGTTCAATGCAAATTGATTACTATTGATTCATTTCTTTATGCCTCAGTTTCTCAATAATTAGGTGACTGAATTAGTACATCTTGCTATAAAATATCACTAGAAAATCAAATGATCAAGTTACATGTGTTGCTATTTTATGCCTCAGTTTCTCAATAATTAGGTGACTGAATTAGTACATCTTGCTATAAAATATCACTAGAAAATCAAATGATCAACTTACATGTGTTGCTATTTTCTATAAAAGGAAATAATCTCCAGCACGCAAAAGTGACAGGTGCTATAGAAATATTCAGATAAGGAGACATACAAGCTTCATTACAAGTGAGGTTTACTATCATAACCTGAAATTTATTGCTTTAAAAAAAGCAAGGAGCCAAGTAGGAACAGAAATTATGTGCTGCCATAAAAATCAAAAATGAAAGAATCCAACCCGTTGACCTTGAATGTACAGAAGCTTGAAGTTCCCTCATTCTTTTTGATAATCCTGGACTTTTCATCTAAATTTCATTCGACCTCAAGCAGACCCGCATTTGGCTTATTACGAAATTTCATTGCTGAAATTTTCCAATGTAAGAAGTTTTCTAATCAGAAGTTAAATTTATAGAATATCTCCACTATACTGAAGAAGAAATAAATGTCTATTTCTATATTCTGTGCTTTGGGAATTTGAGTTTGAGTTAGTTTTATTGTGATGTTTCCAAATCAGTTCTTCAATACTAACAAGGGAAAGAACCAGACAGGACTCCATCTCTAAGCCCTGAATGAGTCAAAACTTTATGAAGGGGTCTGAACTTTGTTTTAAGTTGTTAATAAGAAACTCCTGGGTTTCAGTCTCTCTCATCTTAGGTAGCTATTCTGTTGCTTTAAGGGCATTCAGAAACCAAGGTCTATGATCCGATATTTGAGACTTTTGTCATTATTCTACTTAAGTTCCTTGAGGCAATTCATCTTTTCGTTTCTTCTTTGCTTATAATCACTTCATATGTGACGATCCTGTCAGGGAAATCTGAGTAGCTATACTAACTCTTAAAGATAGGTGTAGTAAGCAAGCTGGTTTGAATGTTTTCAGCTTCCAAGGGCATTTCACTAGCATACCTTAAGTTCATCCATCATACTTGCTCCTCCTACTTCTCGTAACACGAAAGGCCCCTTAAAACACTACCCACTCGACACTATGCTAAGTATTCCCTATGTAAGCTCACGGCCTTCTGGCCACAAAACTGCTTAAAATTAAATGTGGAAAACAAACAACAGCAGCAAAAAGAGTGAATCACATGGCTTCTTGCCCCCTGCCGGCTTCCTGGATCCTGGAGATGGGACCATACACACCCAACCCACATATGGTTTTTGATCCCTCTACCTATACCACTCAAAGGACAGCTCTGTGGTGACAAGCATTTATTTAGAAAGTCAGAAAGTATTTCAGAAGTCCATTGGATAACTGAAAAAGCCCCAGGTTTAGAGAAGCTCTAATTCAGGAACTGAACATCTTCTCCTCAAAAGATAGCTCTTGACTTTAACAACTGCACAAGCAACCTCATCTGCACAGCCCATCTCAATCTTCATATGTGGATGGCATGCGTTTATGAGAAGTGTATACCAGAGCTGTGGGGAAAAGACCTGATATTATTCCCAGATCAAATTAGAGATTTAAAAAAATTGAACCAGATATAAGCCCTTGAAGGGCAGATGTAAATTGGATAAGCTTCAATATTACATGACTAACAAGAAAGAATTCTGAAACAAGAATGAGAAGCAGAATCCATCCACTGTAAGTTGCTACTGAAGGAAAAGATAGAGCAAAATGGGCTTTATTGGCTGCTTTTCCTGCTTATCCAAGAAGGCATAATGGGGGCACCCTTGGGAGCCCATTGCAATTACTGGGAAGAGCTACATCTCCCTACAGGAGGTGTCCAGTGTACTAAGAAGACAAGATGCAGGGTTAGCAGAAAGGAGGTAGCTGGTCTTCACAATGCCTTCCAAGTTGGGTATGAAGGAAACTGTTTGTTTCCTAGCCTTCTAATACTCTAGCAAATGCTGCCCAGTAGAATTTTCTGCAATAATGCTCTAATTCTTTATCTATTCAGTCCAGTGTGAAAGCCACTAGTCTCACCTGGCTAATGAGGCCATGAATTCTTGTTCATGAAGCTAAGGAAATGAATTTTTAATTTTATATGATTATAACTTACATTTAAATAACTATCAGTGTATTGGCTACCCTATTGTACAACACAACTGTAAGAGATAAGCATCATTACAAAGACTCTTGTTGGACTACAAGATATTGAGATAATCCCAGTACCTGCCCTGAGAGGCTGTGGGACCTTGAACAAGTTACTTGACCTCTCAAAGCCTCAAATCCTTTATCTATAAAATAGCCAAAATAATATCTAGGTCTTGTGGGTTAGTGCCAAGCACCTCACACATAGTATATTTCAATATCCCTGTCATATCTGAGTCTCGTTCTGACGCTTGTTCTGTTTCTTCAATATTGTGCTAAATAAGTCTTCAGTAGGATGATGGTGAGGTGTGGGGGAGCAGAAGTGGTCTATGCCCTATGATTAGGTCTCAGTCTTCAGTGAGCCTGTGTCTGTGGACTGTGAACTTCCTATGAGCTTCACAGTCCTTTCCTCTATAGCCTTAGGGGGGACAAAATGGCTACAGTGAGCTGAAGTTGGGTATTTCCTTTGCCCCAAGTCAGTTAAAAGTTGATAAAGACCCAAGAATCTAAGCCCTAGTAAAATAGTTTCTACTGAATAGTTTCTGTTACAAGGAGTGGAGTACTCTGGCTTATTTCAAAATAACTAGATTTCTTCTGCACCTGCTAGAAGCATGAAGGGATTTTTCTCTGATATTCACTATGAGAACCTGGCCAAATGCTCAAAGGTAAAACTCACCACAATCTGGTGTTCCCCATAACTAGGCCACCCTGGAGTTCTTGACACTCAAACGTGTCTCCACTGAGCCTCCAGCAATTCACTGATTATAATTCAGGCTTTCCCACCCTGACACTGACTCCCTTGGAGGTTTCCGCTCCAATACTTGCGATTCTCTATATACACCTCTCAGGCTTTCCAGTTTGGGGAGTTAGCCACTCGTCCTGGGACCTCTGCTCTCTGGTGGATCTAAGAGTTAACTTTCAGTTGGTTTACCTTTTTACTTGTTGTCAGGATGAACTGACAAGTTCTAAGCTTTTACCATGCCTGACATGTTGGACCAAAAGCTGGAAGTCCACATCGTATTAAGTTATGAAACCAGATGATGAAAAAGAGGAGAATGGAATGAGAGAGAAGATGGTTGATTGGAAAGGGTATAAAGAGAAAGAAAGGGGATATAAAGGGATAAAAGAGGACGTAAGGGGTATAAGGAGAAGAAGGAGAGAGAGGAAAAGAGAGCAAAAGGAAGAAGAAAAAGGAGTGCCAGAAGAAGGAAGAAGGGGAAAACATGACCCACCACAGAATCAAGCATACAGTAGGCATTTACTATCTGTGAGCTCCCCTGCTCCCCTCCCTTTCTCTTGCTAATTCCTCACAAGAGAAAAGAAAGTGCCCCTCTCCCTACCTACCATGCCCTAGTACCTACTGGTTCCTTCCATGGAGCAAGGCTCTCTTGGACTATGTTTCCACCTTATGTGAAGTGTAAATCATTCTAGATCACAGAAAAACCAAGTGTAAGATGGGGGAGATGCAAAAATAGGCTTAAACACCTTCAAGGTCCCCTCTAACCCAGATGTCTTCTGACTAAAGTAATTAAGTAAGTGCTCCTTGGGATTACATTTTAATTTTAATCCCCAAGTGGGATTGAACACCCTGACAGCTGCCATCTCTTGCAGCACCTCCTCTGCTTTTATTTGCAATTTCCACCTATGATATCTCAAAAGGAGATCATGCTCAGCTATTGCCAATCACTAATAGCATGGTATGGATCCAATTATAGGAGTATATTAATTGGTTCTTTCATTTTTGTCAAATAGGTATTGAGTGCTCACTCTGCCAGAAAATACAGAAGGTACTGGGGAACATCAGAGCAGACCAAGATACGCACTATCCTCACTGGGTTCAGATGTTAGAAACAAGAGTCTGAGTGGGTCACAAGACAAGTCAAACATGGAAGCCAGGCCTAAATAGGGAACTTTGAAAAATCTACCAGAACACAGAGAACAGGAGGAAGATCCAAAAAGTGGGAAATCAAATCTTAAACAGATAATTGGGTAGCTGCTGAAAACCATCTATGTAGGTCTTACAGCTGCATTTAAGAATGGTACTATCTGTATCCAAAAAAGCTGAAGAGAATTTGCATTCAGTAAAATTTGAAAAGCACAGTTAACAGCAAATCAGCATCCCAGATGCAGACAAAAGTTTAATATTTTTGTCTGGCTAAGTCTAACTCTCAAAAATAAAGGTGGCACACCAGCCCTCAGATCTTACTTTCTAATGCCATTCCCCAGCTAAAGACAGGAAACATACCAGACGAGTCTGGAACATCATGTAGTATCATTAAGTAAGGAAGTGCTCAAAAAACAAAATGATGGGAGGCATCTCAAAGGAAGATAGGAATGAAAGAGTTCCCATTGGCCAAGCCAGAACATTCTGAGCAACAAAGTAAATAACATAACTTTGGATTATAGCTTAAAGTATAAAATAAACATCCATGTGTCCACCCTGATATAAATAAGTGGCTGAATAAATAAATAAATGAATAAACGAGAGAAGAAACAAATCTCTCATACAGAAGAATTCCAAATCATGTATATAGACTCATCATCTTCAAGGATTAAGGGTTGCAGATTACTTTATTTTTATTTTATTTTTTACTTATTCTTATTGCTATTTTTGCTATTTGTGATATTGCTAAGGGCTTAGTATACTCTTTCTTTGTTTATATTGTTTTAAAATTAAAGGTAAAAAAGCTAAGAGATGTGGGTGAATGGCAACAAGAACTGTTATTTGAGACCCATCCAATTAAAAAAATGGGCCTGTGTATGGAGATGGAAGAGAGAAATCACTGGTAAAACAGTGACATCAAGGACGCCTGGGTGGCTCAGTGGGTTAAGCCGCTGCCTTCGGCTCAGGTCATGATCTCAGGGTCCTGGGATTGAGTCCCGCATAGGGCTCTCTGCTCAGCAGGGAGCCTGCTTCCTCCTCTCTCTCTCTCTGCCTGCCTCGCTGCCTACTTGTGATCTCTCTCTGTCAAATAAATAAATAAAATCTTAAAAAAAAAAAAAAAACAGTGACATCAAAATGTTATCATCCGGGGTGCCTGGGTGGCTCAGTGAGTTAAGCCTCTCCCTTCGGCTCAGGTCATGATCTCAGGGTCCTGGGATCGAGCCCCACATCGGGCTCTCTGCTCATCAGGGAGCCTGCTTCCCTTTCTCTCTGCCTGCCTTTCCATCTACTTGTGATCTCTCTCTGTCAAATAAATAAATAAAATCTTAAAAAAAAAAATGTTATCATCCACCAAACACCAAGGTTGTACCATGATACTTCAGGTATTAAAATAGGATCATTAACTGGTGTGGAAATACATTGACTTGTAAAATTAGTTATGTTTTATTTTTCTGCAGTTCCACTATTATTCCTACAATAGAAGAAACACCTATATGGTCAATTTCCCTCAAGAGCGCAACAAACTTTCCAACTAAATTTAATTTAGTTAAATTTAAAATCGTTTTAAAATCGTCTTCCCAGCACCAGCTTTGATAAATGGCAAGCTCTGTTCTTTAGAGCTGCTACCTCGATCCTCAGGTTGGTGAACTTAGGGTGTGTAGCAAAGCCACGATGGGTTCCAGGCTTAGAAGACTCATCAACTTCCTAGGGTATACCATCTGAAGAATCCACAGAAGTAATGAGATCTGTCTTCCTCTGAGTATGGTCCATGAGGCCCACTTGGCAATCTCCTTTTACCATTCAAATCCCTCATCTGAAACTTCTGCTACCTCTGAATGGGACCAACCATCCTAGTTTGCATGGAGTTGAGGAGTTTCCAGGGATTTGGAATTTGCATGTTTAAACTAGGAAAAATCCAAGCAAGTTGGGACAAGTTGGTCATCCTACCTGACCCCTCACTGACAGAATTAATCTGTCTCTCTAATTTTCCTACACTTCGTTTTTTTTTAATGTAACTCTTGAGTGGCATACTGCTTTGCATTTATTCACGGCTTCCTGATTAGAGTGTAAATTCAGGGGGTGGGGGTGGGGCTTCATCTACCTGCCTAGCCCTAGGCAGTACCCTTTAAGGTCAGCAGCATGTTAGAATCACCTGGAAAGCTTGTTGTTGTTGTTTTGGTATTTTTGTTTTCATTAAGTGTCCTCCAACTCACAGAGATTCTGATTTAATTGATCTGGGGTGAGGCCTGGGCACGGGTTATTTTTTGAAGCTTAACCAAGTGATTCTAATGTGCAGTCAAGGTTGCTAACACCTGCTCTAGGATAATGATTCTCAGCTGGGGGTGGTGTGTGCATCAAAACGAAACACATCACCCTAGGCCCAACTACCCCCAGATTCTAATTTAATTCATCTGGAATGGGGGCCAGGCAGCTGTCTCTTTAAACATCATGTGATTCTAATTCATGGTTATGATTAACCCATGATTACATATATGTTTATATATGACCAAACTAAATTCTAAGCCATTCCTACTGCCCGTAACTCTTGCCAGGACGCTAAGTATTAATAAGGGTTGATCACAAACAGATTTTAATGTCTAATGGAATTAATACCTTTAAGTTTTGGCTCATGCCATTATAGAAGCTTTTCTTTTTCCTCCGAAGCATGCCCAAGCAATATCATTCGTACCCACGTCCACCAAATACAACCTCCTCTACCTTCAGATCCTCATTCATCACCAGCCCTTCTCAAAGCCTTTCTCCCAATGTTTTTGTTACTCTGGTCACATTCACGGCTGAATTTTCCTTCCTTCCCACTGTCTAACACTCGAACCAAGAATAGTTTTCCAACTCTGTTGTGCCATATTTCTAACTCTACTGGTCTCCTACTGCTCCCTTGATGACCCGCACAGGCCACAAACACACTGGATGGCTTTTTCTCTCTTGAACACACTAAGCTAATTCCCCAAATCAGAAACCTTTCACTTTGTCTGAAAAAATTTGTTCACAGATTTTCAAATGTTTTGGTTCTTTCATGTCACTAAGATAAGGGCTCAAAGATCCCCCCTTTGAGAGATCTCTGCTATCTGCCCAGTCCAGAGTAACTTCCCACGGTCATCATGCTCTATCATGCCAGCCCTGATTAATTTCATCATAGCACTTAGTAGTTTCTGAAATTATCTTGTTCTGTTATTTGCTTGTATTTTTATTCCTGATTCCCCTTTATAGAATATATGCTCCAAGAGGAAAAAGACTGTTTCCTGCTGTATCATCAGCATGGACAGCCATATCTGACCTGTAATATTTATAAAAATGAAATATATACCTGTATATCCATAGATGGCATAGGAGCTAATTGGGTAGCCAATATTGCTGAATCTGGAGTCATGGACTTTTCTACCAAATATACTGGAGTGTAATTCAGACTCTCTAAATAAGCAAAAAGTAGGTCTCCACTAGGCAAAATTTATGCCACCATATTCAAGGCAGCGTAATTTATCAACATCGTGCATTCTGATATTACACACTCTTTGGCTGGAATTCCAACCATCTCCTCCCTACTTGCATCATCCAGGGCAGATTCAGTGACTGTTAACATTAGCATCACATGGGAACATGTTAGAGATGCAAATGTTTAAGCCCCACCACGACCAGCTGAATCAGAATCTCTGGAGAAGAGGCCCACAAAATTGCTCTACAGAGACCTTCTTATGACTCTTAGGCACAGTAAAAAAAAAAAAAAATTTTAAGATTTTATTTATTTATTTGACAGAGATTAAAAGTAGGCAAGAGAGGCAGGCAGGGAGAGAAAGAGAGAAGGAAGCAGGCTCTCTGTGGAGCAGAGAGCCCAATGTGGGGCTCAATCCCAGGACCCCGGGATCATGACCTGAGCAGAAAGCAGAGGCTTTAACACACTGAGCCACCGGGGCATCTCTAGGCACACTAAACTTTGAGAAGCACTGATCTAGGTAAAATTAGAGAACCCTTAAGCCACAGTAATTTCCTTTATAATGAAAAGTTGTTAAGAAGCCAAATGATAACAATGTATGCAGAAATACTTAGCACATAGGAGGTATTCAAGAGACGTTTCCCTTACATTTACCTTTATTTTAAAGAAAATAATGTAGACCTAAGTTACTTTTAGGTGGACAGAATTTTGACAATCTATTTTGTTTTGGTTTGGTTTTTTTGGATGTCCAACCCACTAGAAAAGACTAGCCTGAATTATTGAAAGGAAGCTAACTGCCTATCTATAAGGAAAGAAACAGAAGAACTATAAAAGGTATGTCCATCTGGGGTCACTTAAGACAAGGACAAACAGTCCTTCATACCTCAGTGGTCCCCTATACTTCGGCACAGCTCAATTATTGATATACATAATGATGATCCTGCATTATTAAGTAAATGCAAAATTCTTCTCCAGAGTCTCTGCTCAAGCATGTGCAACTTTTGTCAGACAGATTTCCATTTGAAATATTTAAATCGCTTTTGGGGGGCCCAAATGGGAAAAGCTTTGGTTATTTGGAACATTTTACTTGATAAAATTATCACATTCTCTGAGGATTGTAGAGAAATTAAACATTAGTATATGTTTGTCAACATATTTCCTCTTGGTGAGTAGACTACTCTTTAACAGAAGGAGAACTGTCTTCTCTGTCTTTGGAAGTCTCATTCAGCACCTAGTTCAAGAGATGCCACACAAAAGGTCCCCAGAAGGACTGTGGCCCAAGAGGCTGGTTGACCTCAGCAACTTGCATTTTCTCCTGGGAAGAGAATGGGTCATCACTGTAATCACTGCTTTCTTGGATACCCTTTAAGCCTGTGCTCTTGCCAGATAAGCTAAAGGGATAACAATTCTCAAAGTCACTGGCATTTATTGAAAGCCAAAGAAATTAGTGAGCTCTGACATTTATAGGTCTTAAACATTAAAGAAGTTAAAAGTAGTTCGAGCAAGGTTCAAGTCTTAAATATAATAGTATATGAGTTGCTGTTAATTCTCCAATAATTACTCTGTTTATTATTTCAACAGCCAGATTTACAGTTCTAGTTAGCCTGCATTTTAATGGCATGGTCTCTCACCTTCCAAATTTTCAATTTCCCAATGACCTAGGTTGTCTCTGATGGGGCGTTCCTTAATGGCTCACAATCCTGAACACTTCCTATATGCCAAGATTTGTTATAGTTGTTTCACATGCATTAATTCATTTAGTATTTATGATAACCCGATAGGGTAAGGACTATTATGAAATCTGCTTAAGAGATGAGGATCCAAAAGCACACAGGCTGTGTAATTTATCCAAGGTCACACAGTTTACTAGTAGGTGACACAGCCATGATTTACTTAGAGTCAGTATGCTCAGTCATTCTGCAATACTGTTTTGCAACAAAATAAGTTTCATTTGAGGAAAAGACAGTAGACTCCTAATTATTCATTATGTGGGATGGCAGTCATAAAGCTCCAATGCAGGGAAAACCAGAATGCAGGAGATTCTTTCTGTCCTACTGGCCTTCTCCCTCCTTTCTCTGCTCTCGCCCCTACAGCCCTTATTCTCAGCAGCACCACAAGAAAGGCTAGAACTCACTCTCAAGTTGATGTGAAACAACTGCATGACTTCTCTGCAGCATTTGTTGTTCCAAACTCAGTGCTGGTAGTCTGGTTAGCAAGAGCTCAGGGAAAAAAAAAACATGTTGCAAATGAGGTCAAAACCATTGTTAATGTGGGATTTGGGGATTCTTTGTTGATTTGACTTCACTCAACTATTCTTGGTCTTGGTCTCCACTAGCATCAATAATTGATGTCTGGGTACATTTCTTTTGAAACCACTGACTTTGAATACATATACATACATATACACATTCACACACATATGTATACACTTGCACATATATGTATACGTACATTATATACACAGATGTGTGCATGCATGTGTGATCAACATACATGTTTACATGAAAAATGTACATATATATGTGTATATAAATCTTCACAGCTAACACCTTATCTTAAAGGAGAAGATACCAGAGGGTACATGTATGAGAAACTAATTCAGAAAGGAGGCAGGCATTTGCTTAGTGGTATTGAACAAAATAAAGAAAACCTGCCAAACAAGCCTGAACTATAAACAAAATAGAGCCTCTGATAAGCACAGCAGGTTAATCCTTGAAAGAAGCCACTGTGTCTGGACAGGTCTTGCGCCTGAAGTTCGATGCAAGAGCAGATGGGAGAGGTCTCTTTCACGTCTTCTGAGGGAGACGCAGGGCTCGGTCGGTATGGGTGAATGAGAAAACTCTTTCGGCTTTTCAGTGAATACAGAATAAATGTCACTTTCTTTGGAAATGACCTTTCTGCTATTCTCATCTTTGTATATAAAGTTGCTGTGTGAGAAAATCCATGCCTATGAATTTCATTTCTGAAGGTACAACAGAATCATTCCATAGACATTTTCAAGATGGATGGACTAAAAGGTATCCGAATCAGAGATGAGAGTCGATTTCTGCAGTGATCTTGAAAGAATCAACATCATCAGGTTCTCGTCCAGTGTAATTCAGTAGGGGTTTTAGATTCTCATCAGATGAGTATTTGGATAGAGATATGCAGTGTATTTCTTAGAAAGGGGTTTGTCTGAAATGTGTTAGGCTTTATTCACCAAAGAAAATTGATAGCATGTACCCTTCTTGGGGACTTTTCTTGGCCCTTGTGTCCATAAAACACAGTGAGCTCAAATTAACTCCCTTGAAGTTTTAGAGATGGGTGTATTCATGACAGTGTTAATGAAAAACAAAAGTTTAGAGTCTGTGCAGAATTGCCAGGAAAAAACAAAAAAAAAAACAAAAAAGCAAAACAACACAGAGGTCCAGCACACAGGTCTTAAGTGGTTTGCATTTGTAAAAGATGGATATTCTAGCTTGTACAAGCTGAGAATTTCTACAAATGTGTAGCATTCTTCCAGAACTAATAACACAATGCCAAAAGCAATCAAGCTTTTAAAAAATCTCAGCTGTCCAGCAAATGGATGATCATTATTATAGCAAATCACTATGCACCTAAGAACAAACCAAGTTTATAGTTCAGTGTAATTCAATGGTGGGATTTCATCACCAGCTTTCCAAAGTAGTACAATCTATCATAGGAATACAATTGGTAATTTCAATTTGAAGACCGAACCAAGGTCTAATTAAGCAACAACTATAATATCCTCCCATCCCCTTCCCTCATGCTGGAAGCTTCTTCATCTTAGAATGGTTACCTGTCCTAGATGTTCTTTTGGAAGGTTTCTTTTAAAATTCTGCCCAGAAATCTCATCTTTTTTGTGTCAGTCCTCACTTCACAACACTGATGTCAGCTTTCATTTTTTAAAAAATGTGCAAAAGCATTATCACTGGGTTGCCAGGTCCTTGAAAGAAGTACCTGTATCCTGTTCACTAAAAAGGGACCACCTTAGTCCCAGCACAAAGCCTACAACCCACACAACAGTTATTGGACAAAGTAATAGATCAATGTATAGTAAAATGTCATTAATTCAGAATCCTTTAATATAGGATTTGTGTTAACTCAAGGAAGTCTTGAGCTTCGGTTTTGATCCGCATCATTTTATGATAAAAAAAAAGCCAACTATTATTTACTTCTTTAGGACTAATAAATTGACAGTTTGCAGATGTGGGTTGTGAAGGATAAGCTCTGTTATATAGCAGCATTTTAAATGCAGTATTTATATACAAATAATTATTATGCTAATTTCACAGCATCTTGATCTACTCATTAACACAGATACAAAGAATCAGCATGGTGTGGTGGAAAAGCATTAAAAGGGTAATTAGGAGCCCTGGGCTCTGATCCCAGCTCTACCACTCATTAGCAGTGTCACCTTGGCCAAGTCACTTAACCCCTCTGAGTCTGTTTCCTCACCTGTAAAATGAAGAGATTGAACTAGAGCATCACTAGTGCCCTTGTAGCCTTAACATTTTATGACTCTATGATCCTAGTGAACACCCACATGACAACCACACTCTCCTTTTAATGCACCATATGTAGAACTCCCCCTCTTCTGCCAGGACCAGCTTTTGTAAGTGATGTTCTCTGAACCTGAGATGCTCTTCCCTTTGCGCACACCTCCCCTGAAGTAATTAACTCCTCTTTTCCTGGAGGAAACCGTTTCCTTGAGGAAGTCTTCCTTGGTTTCTCAAGTCACGTCCCACTATAACCTTGCACAGCTACACTCCTCTCCTCACAGTATGTACCACCATTTTAATTTCTAATTCATGTCCATCGCCTTTATTGGATTGTTTGCTCCACGGGGACAGAAACAATTGGAATATATGGAATAAACATCTGAGTGAACAAACGGGCATGTGACACAGTCCAAACACATTAATGTCTTTAAATGAAAGGGGGCCACGTGTTGACACGTGCTAGCCTGACTCTCATTGCTGTGAATTTAAGATTCACAAAATTGCCCTTCTTCCATTGTACCGCATTTCTTTAATTTAGATCACGTGTGAAATTACTCCAAGGCAAAAAGATATTTTGTTTTACTAGTTTCCATGTCAAAATGGAAGCGATATGAATTTGAACCAAGATTTTTTTTTTTTTTTAAATGTGGTGACATTTGTAGAAGGAAAAAGTTCCTATGGCTAGTTCCCACATAAATTCAGACCTATGTAGTCTTTTTCTTCCATAAATGCTGCCATTATCCTGTTTGGATATGTGTACAATTTCAGACTTTTAGTTTCCCTATCAGAGTTTCTTCCATACATTCATGATCATCTGTGAAGATTTTATATAGGTACATACATTTAAAATCTTACTGAACAGTCTTAACACCAAATCATTCTCTTTAGTTTTATCTCCTGTTTCTCTTGTTTTTCAAGCCTGTTATGTTTTCAAGCAGTTTTCCCCAGTCATTTTCTCTGGTTTTAAACCTTTCCATTGGTAATGAATTTCGATCATGAAGCACAGAAATTTCACATTTGCAGAAGTTCACTGCATGAATATATTTCATGCTATTAACTCTAGTCTCAAATCATATGTAACTAAGCACATGGGCCCCTGTCATCTTTGTCTTCTGCCCCTTTCTTTTTTCAGAGAAAAGAAGAAATTGTGATTTATAATAAATCCTGGCATTAAAAGACTATCTCATATGTCTCCTTTTGTGATTGTTCTGGACTTGAAAGATGACATGTAATAATAAATAGTCAGGTTTTAAAGGTGACAGTTTAGAATTTTAAAGAAGAGAAATGATGTATCAAATAGCAATATTACCATTAGAAGTATGGCTAAATAGATTGAAACAAATGAATCTAATTCACTACCTTTGCATGTGAGCCCCTGACTACAGATCCCAAATTGTCTCTTCCTATTTTCACACAGAAGAGCAATTTTGTTTAACATCACTAGGGAGCTTACAATTTGTAGAAACATCATAGGTAAGAAGCTTTTCATTTCTAATTATTCTAAATTTTCCAAAACTCAAGCTACTACCACCATGGGATTCATTAGAACATTCTTAACATAGACAGCTCCAAATATTCTCTCCACCCAAATTTGTCGGCTGGTGACTGTCAAGTTCTTAGGAAGGCAGAATTTGGGGTATAACCATTCCTGGAGTATTCTTCCCTTCCCCTCTTTGCTTTTGGCTTGAACTTTGTAGTTCGATGTACCAGTATCCTTTGATGCATCGAGAAATAAGCATCCCACTTTTGGGGAGGGAGGCTTCGGGTTTATAAACAAACTAACAGAAATCCTAAGAGAAGATATCTGTCAATTGGCTTTTCCAAATAATAAACCACCCCAAACTGTTGTGAGTCAGGTGTCATTTGGGTGTATTTTCGGGTCTGTGCCAAAAGATCTGGTCTGTGCCTGGTGACATCTACACTCAGCAAGAGATTCAGCTGGGGCCACTTTCTGTTTAGCTCTAGCCGCTGAACCTCAACAGCTCAATGTGAGTGTCACAGTTTAGAATCAGAAACAAAGACCAGAAACTCTGCTATGAAGTTCAGTCTGTGCCTGTGTGAGAGAGATAAAAGATTTCCAAGTGTTCTGGCAGAGTTAGTTTCCCTCACTTCTACTGTCTCGATATTAAGATATTGTACAGTAGAGCAGAATAGAAAAGAAGAGCCACCCAGGCAGGAAGAGATGACACTGGAAAAACAGACGGCTTTCTGCAGAGAATTAGACAACGGTTCAAAAGAACAGACTGCATTCTGCGTCATCAGCTAGATTTTATTCCAGTTGCCTTTAAGACAAGACAGTTTTATCTCTGGGGTCCATCTAATGGTGATCACTGCCTCTGGGGTAATGTTACTTTGCTTAGATACTTACACAGGGCTCTATGCTAGCTAACTTGGGTGGAAAAGAGCTTATCCAATAGACCACTCAGAGAATGAGTGACTTTAGAAACCTTCAGGAGCAATAACACAATAAAGGA
This sequence comes from Neogale vison, assembly GCF_020171115.1. Classification (NCBI taxonomy): domain Eukaryota; kingdom Metazoa; phylum Chordata; class Mammalia; order Carnivora; family Mustelidae; genus Neogale; species Neogale vison. Next base: position 50,304,478 of record NC_058101.1, read on the forward strand.
ACTCTCTTATTCTTAACAACTTCGAAACCCACCACTAATCTGGGGCAGCCCATGTTATGCTTTCTATGAAGTTAGGAGTATTTCTTTAGATTGATGCATGTCCATCCTAGGAAAAAAGTATAAATACCTTCCTCAGTCTCCATTTTCTCCAAATTTCTTTAAATATATATAATACAGGTCTATGTGAGTGCTACAATTTTTAAAAACCAAATTTGCCAGTCTTTTCAAATCTTTGGGATGGTTAAAAATTAAATTTGGGGCTCACTTTCCATGAATATGTTCCTTGCAATAATAATACCATCATCCTCTGAGTGGGCCATTAAATGTGTTTATAGATCAGACATGCAAAAGACATTTTATCATAATCATTTCTACTGGTTTGTATTTAGATTGCTTCTTGCAATTTCTACTTTTAGTGGTTAAGAGTCTTTCTGGTTCACTTTTTAAATGTGCAAAATCAAAATGCAAAGCCAAAATTCCTGTCAATGTTGAAAAAAAGATATTTAAGAACTGTTCAAATCAAATTTATATTTCAGTCATTTGATTTCCCCCAAATGGAGAAAAAAAGTCTAATCAACAGAAGAGCTTTTTCCCAGTGGTTCATAATTCTCTTCAAGTAAGGACTCAAGAAAAAATTCTCCCAGCATCACCCTGAGAAGAGAAGGAACTCCCTGAAGACATATTCAAGCAATGAGGGGAAAGAGGAAGAAATAGCCCCAGTGGACAGACCCACTGGCCTGAAGGCATCAGAACTGGGATGGCTCCAATTGAATAGATGCCTAATGAACCTAGAATAGTGGTACTGGCCTCAGACCGCATAGACATTCCATCCATGCCCTCAGTGAGGAGGATCCTTCTGCTGGCCATGTAGTGGTTGGTTTAGAGACATGGCTATCCAAAGGAAGAAGAGCAGGGGGAAAATGATGGTGATAGTGAACAGCCACACGTTCAACTCTGTGTTTTCAAAAGCTCCCCTTTTGAAATGGTATAGAGTAACACCTCATAAATTTGGACCCAATTATAGGCCCTCTCGCCCAGCAGTCAGGATGGTTTCCTGGGAAAGTTTTATTGCCCACCTAAAGTCAAGAAACTCAGTGGGAAAGAGTGATGTGACAGCTCAAGTTTGTTTTGCAGAAGTACATTTTTATCCAGGCTTATTTTAGTCACAAAACCTCCGGCTCCTTTAACATACAGCAGGATGGGAAACCCTTCTATTTACAGGAACTTATATCCTTTTTTTTGTTGTTGTTATAAGAGTCTGGCTTGAGCTAGGGTGTCAGCTCAAAATCACCTCCTCATTGGAGACAATGGAGACATTGTCTACCCAACTGCTTTAATGACTCTTTTCTTAATAGCTCATTTTATTATCATCCTGCTATTTACTTGTTTATGATTTGTCTTCCCTCATGAGAATGGAAGTTTCATTAAAGCAAGGAAACTGGGGGCTGTTTAGTACTCTAGTCTTAACTATTAGAACAACACCTGGCATATAAGAGATACTCAATAACTATGCTACGAAAATGAATGGATGAGGTGGTACTGCTGGACACTATATTATGTGAAGAAAGGTGGCAAGGGAAGGTGTCTAATTTGGGTTCTGGTCACCAATCTCAACCTGTGTGTGTGTGAAGTTACCACTGCATCAACAAGCAGTGTTGTTACCCAGATACCCAGTGGGTGTTCTATAATCCAGTTCCGTTCTGACACTATAGGAGATGGCCTCAGATCCCACAGGTTAAGTATTCAATCCTACAAGGCTGCCCTTCACCCTTCCAGCTGCCAGTCACAAACCCAGGTTATCACCTGTGCCTGTGCATCTGACCAATAAGCCATAGATTAGAGGTTCCAGTGGACCCCTCCTTGGACCTCAGATGCCAGTTTTCTATCCTTCCAACTGGCTATAAATTGGAGGTTCCCTCCTCCGGTTCAATTAATTTTCTAGAGCAGCTCACAGAACACAGAGAAACATTTCACCTACTAGATCACTGGTTTATTAGAGAATGACATAATTCAGGCAGAGCCAGATGGAAGAGATGCATAGCACAATGTATGGGCAAGATCATGCTTCTGTCCTCAAGGCTCACGTGTTCCCCGATCCAGAAGCTCTCTGAACTTTTCTTTTTGAGCTTTCACAGAGACTTCATTATGTAACCATGATTGATTAAATTGCTGGCCATTGGTAAATGATTCTAACTCCAGCCCCACTCATCTCCCTAGTGGTCTGGGGTGGGATTGAAAGGTCCAACCCTCTAATCACATAGTTGATTCTGGCAAAAAGCCCCCTCCCTTAAGTGATCCAATGGTCACTTCATTCAAATAACAGGAGACACACTTAGCTCTCTTATCATAGGAAATTCAAGACTTTTGGGAGTGGAGGGCCAGAAACTATGGATTATGACCAGATACGTGTGAGTAATAAATTTTGATCATCTATATGACCAAATACATATTTCTTATAAATCACAATATCTCAATATCTTTAAGAAGATATCACTGATGTTGACATCATGGGAATAAATCAATCCAAGAGGGCATGGAGCTGAGCAGAGGGTGAGTGGATGAGATAGAAACATAGAAAGAGGCAGGAGACAGTGCCTATAAGGTCCTAGAGGTCCTGGCAAGAAGTTTAGATTTTATTTCAAATGCAATGAAAATCTGACATTTTTTTTTTTAAAGTTTCAGTCATTGTGTATAGGGGTTATTGTTGTTGTTTTGTTTTGCTTTGTTTTGTTTTTTAAATTTATTCCTACTAACAACCCTGTAATGGAGTTGCATTTTTGTCAAAGTGAGATATAAATAACTATGGCTTTAAACATATTAAATGGCTCAAAATCTCATAATTAAAAGGTGGTGTGAAAGGAATCTAAACCTAGGTCCATTCATTCCAAAGAAAGTATCATTTCCTCTACTCTATAGTCTTTCCAAGAGACCATGCCATCCAAAAAATCATCATACCATTTATATTTGCTAATTGCCATGTGAATTATAAATGTTTTTAAAGTTCCTTGTTAAAACAGGCTTCCCAAGGAGATCTGCTTTGGAATACTTCAGTCGGTCTGGTGTGAGAAATAGCTTGCTCTTGAACGCAGGAGGGCTGTTTCATCTATACAACAGCTATTATTTCTTGATTGTGTTTAACCATTCTGATTTTTCATCAAGTCACCTTTCCCTCCAATCAGTGATTATCAGATATATGCAACTGTACATTTCTGTAGAGAAAAGCTCTTTTGAAAACTTGAGCTCATAAGACCTAAGCTGCTAGAAAAGCCACAGAAACCTCAAGCTCCATATTTTTCAAATCTCAAGAAACAGGGTCACAGATGGTTTCATTTCTAAGACTATGTGCAATCTTTCCTTTCCTTTTTTTTTTTTTTTCTTTCAAAATAAGTTTCCTGACTCAACTTCAGGGAGTGCCCTCAAGCTTTCCATCTTCTTGGAAAAATAATTGACAAAACCTAAAACCTCTTCCTTTTCCTGTAGTAATTAGGAGGTTTCTGCTCCTTCTTCCCCAAAAGGAAAACACTTTTCACCAATTTTGCCTTTGCTGCTTTAGAGCTCTGGACGAAATTCTGGGAACTGCTTGAAGTGTGTGTAGGTGTGGCATCATCACTGTTAACCCAAAGCAAATCTCTTCCTCTGACACCGACGCGCTTCCCATCTCCCCAGAGAGTGTGAATCTGTTCAGCAACACCTGCTAACAACTGAAAAAGGAGAACTGCCTCCTGAAGGGATAATCCCACACAGTTTTTTGATCTAATGTGGCAGCCAGAAAGAAGACTTGCTATGGGGTCAGAAGCATTGCTATTCCCGAACTGCTAGGCACCACCCTACAAGCACCATGTGAGGCCTGAGGGACAGAATAATATAGAAGTTGACGAGAGATTCTGGTAACAGGGCTGCTGAAGGCTTTTGATGATAGGCTGTGAGCTGTCCTTGCCCCCCTCTGCAATGCGAACTGGAAGAGAAACTTGCCTCATTTAAAATACCCCTTAGAGAAAAAAATAGCAGCATGAACTTGGCAAAGTAATATTGAGTCACTCCTTTAAAAATGACTATTTTTATGGACTGGCTGCAGAGGTGACCAGGGTGAGTTGTCTCTTGCTGCTCCTTCTGAGGAGTGGATTCTAAGCTGTGTGTCTTAACCCCCTGCCCCAAATGTAATTTTCCAGGTGGCTATCAATAAAATCAGATGATTTGTCAGGAATAAAGCAGGCCAGGTGCAGGGTCCCCAGGATCCCAGACATAGCCTGCTGCTAATGGAATCAACTGCTTAATGAATGAGGGGCTTTACATAGACCCTGAGGTTAAAAGTCAACAGGAAGGGCTTCAACAACAACTTTATTAGGCAGATGTGCACCATGGTATTCTAGCCTGAAAATACCTGTCTAGGATGGTTTCTCTTCTTTTTAAGGATTCCATTGGACAAAAACAGATTAGAATACACATATACACACATTTAATGAATTACCACAGGGCAACTTGCTTTTCAGGTGATTAAAACCACTTGGCTTTAAGCCTCTGTCTTAAAATACCCCCCAAGATGTGCAAATGATAGCTTAGAAATACCAGCCCTTTACATTTGCAAGGCAGATTTTTTTTTTTCAACTAGGGCCAAAATGCATACCGGGAAATTACCAATGGGGGAGTACTTAATACAAGTTAAGAGGAAGTGATAAAATGCCAATGTTATTACATAGTTTATGAACTTAAGAGACAAGTTTGTAAACTTAATTTGAGAAACAGAGGATCCAATTCTGGTTTTAATTGGTATGACTAGTGGCTCCTGATACAGCCTCTCCAAGTCTCCCACAAAATTGTCCAAGTGGAGATATGAAAAAGACTCACGACATTCCCAAAATTTAAAACTAAACTCAACATATTGTTAGACACTTGGAAGAGTTAATACTATGAATAAAGTCAATGGGAATGCAAACTATACAATAGATGAAAAATAAATTTTCAACAATTAACAGGGCATATATATATATATATATATATATATATATATATTTTCCCCCCAAGGGTTTCCAAAGCAGTGGCATGAAAAAAAGAAAGCTAAAAAAAAAAAAAAAAAAAAAAAATTCTATACAAAGAATGGCCAGTAAAATTCTGAAATTTCCCAGAATACATAGACAAACAAAAAAAGAATAAAAGAGAGAAAATATGTGAGAAAAGATCTGACATCTAGAATACCAATAGAGATATTTCAACATCCAAAATAAGAAGATCCTCAAAAAAAACCAAAAATAGATAAATTAATGTAGCAATAAACAGTCAACTCCAAAAAGGTATATAACATCAAACTTAAAACCCCTAATGAATTCCATCACAATGGATAAAAAGAAAACTGTACCAAACGTCATTGTAAAAATTAAAACTCTCCAAGATAAAATTCCTAAAAGCTTTTAGAGAGAAAAATTAGAAAAACTCATTACCCCTAAATAAGCAAAATCATACTGGCATTTTTCTAGCAATTCCAGAGGTGAGAAAGCACTGAATAGTGTCATAAATATACTAAGGAAAAATTATTTTCAACCCAGATTATTATACCCAGCCAAATTATCTATAAAATTTAGAAGTAAAATATTTTCAAACAAGGAATCAAAAAATGCTTGACCATACCATTTTTAGAAAACACATGAAAATATACTGCAGCAAAAATACACTAAAGGAAAATGCAATATGCAAAAGGCCTTTTCAAAGAAGATGGGGTGACAATGGAGATTATCACTTTTTCTTAATTAAAATACTTAATTTAATTACTTAAATTAAAATCAATGGACAGTGGATTAAAAAGTCATTTCCTTAGAAGATAATTTTTCTCTTTCTCTGAGTTTCTCTTAAACTAAGAAATAAAAAGTCTACACTAACCACTAAATCAGTCACTTATGAACTTTAGAACTCATAAGAAGTAGCTGGTTTCTGAAACTATAAATTAGTACGTCTGGGAATCTGTTTTCCAAGTCATTCTGATGCAGCTGGTCTATGGACTATATTCTGAGTAACAGTAGATTGTGCATTCCCTGAGGACAGAAATGGTTGGATTTTTTTTCTTGGCCATAATACTTATGGAACATAGTATTTTCATTAAATAATTTAAGAATTTTTATTAAAGAATTTAATGTGTAAGAAAATTGGGTCTCAGACCATCTTCTGATGGTCTGCTTCCCCTTTAGATAGAGTGTATGGGTGCTTCCCCTTTAGATAGAGTGTTATTTCCACTTAAACTTTGTGAATGCCTCTTATTCTGCATCTAGTCCTTGATAGATAGTTTCAGAAAACAACTGAAAGGCAACATGAAGATGAATAGCACAGAACCCTGCAACTTATGAGCCCCCCAAGAAAAAGACTGTGAGTGAGGCAAAAGTGAGAAAGATTGGGCAAACAGAGTATGTTGGTGATTACAGCTTTTCTGCCTTTCATCTGATTACAGTAGGGAGCAGTAACTGGGGATGAGCCCATTTCAAGCCAAGTGAGAACCAAATGAAAATCTGTTTAAAATTATAAACAATGTATATCCTTTTTTTGATAGCTCTAAATCCAAAACAATGATATAATCAGTACCCAAGAAGAAATAATTCACCTGAATTTTTGACAAATGACTTGATTTAGGATGAGACCCCCTAAAAGAAGAGCTTGAGACAAAGCTAAGTTTAAGTAGGTTATATGGGAGGACATCCCAGGAAACTTTGATCAGGGAGTGAGGAAGTAATAAACAGAAGGGAGAGAAGCCAATAAAAGTACATTAACCAACAAGTTTGCTGTGAGAAACAGGTGCTCAAACCCACTGTAGACCTCTGAGAGAGAACTTAAGACATGCTTGGAAGTTGTCCCCACAAAGAAGTTAAGACATTAGGCAACTCCTATTCCCCACTGGGCTACCACCATGAGGATGACTGTCAAGGATGCCAGCTCTCCTGCATTTCTTTCCTGTACCCACAAATGTCAGAGAAGCCTTCAGGAGTAGAACCCCAAATGCTCATAGGAGGAAGTTATTAGCCTGTGTCAGAGATGGAGCAGTGAAGAACATGACAACAACTATGTATCAGGTTTGAATAGGTCTCTTTTCATTAGATGACAAGAAATCCAACATAAAATCATGAGTTCATGGAGGTGGGGTATTTTGGAATTAGAGGAAAAAAAAATTCTATTTAGGAGCACACACACAAACACACATGCAAAATACATCTCTGAAAAATATTTACTATAATAATCAGAAAAATGTTTTACCAATTGTTTCTACTCTGAGGAAGAAACAAAGAGTGCAGCCTGTATGCAACCAAAGCAGAAAGCCAGAGAGAATAGATTGTTTCGAAGAGACCAATGGGATGGGAAGAAGGGGAAAGATGTGGGAAAGAAAATTTGGGGAAAAAGAAAGATGGAGTTAATTGAAGAGTTAAATTCTGGCTCTAAAATGAATAGACAGTAAAATTGATAGAGTAGAAACAGAATGAGTGCCACAAAGGAAAATTTGAGATATTAGAGAATGTACAAGGAAAAGATAAAACAATAAAATTTGCTGAAAAGGAGAAAAACATAAAATTCCATTGAAGAGCTATGAGACTGCCTTCCCAGCACTCACCAGTGGTATTTAGCAAATGGAGCCCCTACCCCTACCCCACCCCAACAATAGGAATATACAAAATACAGGAATAATAAAGCTAACAATAAAATAGCAATAACAATAGCTTATAGTTGTTGGACTTTTGCCATGTACCAACACTGTTTCAAAGGCTTTACGTATGCTGACTCATTTAATCTTCTGGCGTCCAGCGTGTGGACAGAGGTAAAGGAAGCCTGTGTGGCAAGAGAGAGAAACAGTCATATATACAGCAGGGCAGAGATGAGACAAGGTTACTGGAAGGATGGATCTTTGTCACCTCAATTTGTTTTTGCTACAGTCCAACCTTTTCCATTGTTCTTTTCAACGCTGCTAACCTGTGGTTTTTAAACTACCCCAGGACCTTTCCATTAAATTCCTGGTTTTACTTAAAGTGGTCTAGCATCTCACAAATGCAGAATCCCAGTTTAAGAAAACTAGAGATTACCATTGTTGCTAAGGAAGAAAGTGAAATATTCGAAGAAGAACCCACAATTAGACTTGAGGAAAACAGTTCCTGATCTCCAAGGTAGTCATGGATTTGTGGTAGGCAAACTCTAAAGTGAGTCTTCTATTCTCCTGGTAGAAAGTATCACTCACTTGTGACAAAAACAACACGGCAGAGGTGATGGGATGTCACTCCCATGATTACGTTTCATCACATAAAACCCAGTCTTAGCAGACAGAGAGACTCTCCTTGCCAACTTGAAGAAGGAAGCTGCCATGTTGCTAGAGAGCCTATGAAACAATGCATCTTCTAGGCATGGAGGGCAAACTCCAGCCTACAGGCAGAAAGGACCCTGAGCATGCAGTCACACCACTATAGAAAAATGGATTTTGCCAGCAACCTCAGTGAGTTTGGAAGCAGATTCTTCCCTGGACAAAATCCAGATGAGAATGCAGCATGGTCAACACTTGATTGTAACCTTATGAAGCCCTGGAGTGAGACTCAGCTGTGCCCAGACTTCTGATCACAGAAACTGAGATAATAAATGGATACTGTTGTAAGATGCTAGGTTTGTAATTAGTTAGGCAGCAATGGAAAAGTAATGCAAAGCTAAGAGGCTTATAAGTTTCCAGCAAAACAAATGAAAAATTTAAAAAATAACATATTTACCCTGGCAAAATTTTCGTATTATATCCTAGCAGATATTTTGTATTGCAATCATCATTTTAAAAAATATCCAACAGAGACAAAACCGGGGGTGGGGGGGAACCAATTGTTTGTATAGGAACAAAAATAAAATTTAGTGATTTTAAAAAAAATTACCTCAGATTTCTTATCTGAAATATTGGAAGTCTGAGGGCCATGTGGCAACATCTACAGAGCTGGAGAAAAAGGATTTTTATAAGCAGTTTCTTCTACCACATTTTTCATGCTCAGAAGAAAAATACATTCTCAGGTATATGAGAACTCAGAACCGATAACATTTTTATTTATGTGTGTATGTTGTGTATATACACTTTTTGACTTTGGATTGGATGATTTTATATATATGTATATATATATATATGCATATATATATATATACACACACATACATATAGATTATATATAATATACAATATGTAAAGATTTAGATATACATATATACACATAGATATATATAAATAGATGCATTGTATGTGTATAATGGTTCCTGAGTTCTTGTATTTTCATCTACCTATTGATATGTCTCCATATGTATTTTCTACACATACACACACATATATGTTTATCTTTATATATGGCTGTGTGTATGTTATGGACTTTCCCACATGTCTCCCAAAATTCATGTGTGGAAGACCTAACCCCAAATGTTATTTGGAGGTGAGACCTTTGAGAAATGCTCGTGTTTAGAAAGGTCTTGAAGGTGAGGTCCTTGTGATGAGATTGGTTTTTTCATCACTGAGCTTAATTTCTCTCTTCTCTGCCATATGAAGACACAGCAATAAAGCAACTATCTGAGCCACCAGGAGGGTTCCCACCAGAACCCGACCATGATTTACCAGCTTCTAGAACTGTGAGAAATAAATGTCTATGGTTGAAGCCACCGTGTCAATGGTGTGTATCTTGGGAGGGATGGAGTATCTGAGTGATGGACATTGAGGAGGGTCTGTGTTATGGTGAGTGTTGTGAACTGGGTTAGATTGATGAATCACAGACCTGTACCTCTGAAACAAATAATACATTATATGTTAATTAGGAAAAAAATATGTATGTATCAGTCAACCAAAGCTTGAACAAAATTAACACTTCAATAGTGTGTATGGTATTAAAAGGTATAGGTTTCCTTATATGAATATGTACTGGTTGAAAAACTAACCAACTCACCAGGAAGTCCTAAGGTGGAACATCAGTTTGTAAAATAAATTTGATTAATCTATCACCAATAATGAACCTTTAAGTGTATTAAGGAGAGGGGCGCCTGGGTGGCTCAGTCATTAAGCATCTACCTTGGGCTCAAGTTGTGAACCCAGGGTCCTGGGATCGAGGTCCACATCGGGTTCCTTGCTCAGCAGGAAATCTCATTCTTCCTCTCCCACTCCCCTTGGGTGTATTCCCTCTCTCACTGTCTCTCTCTCTCTCTGCATCAAATAAATAAATAAAATCTTTGGGAAAAAAAAAGAATATTGAGGAGCGCTGTTATTTCACAATATCATCTGGAAGTCTGTATGACAAGAATTTTGTTTTGATTCACTGTCTTTCATCATAAGAATGATCTATAATGAATAAAAAGAAGTCTTTTCAAATTTCTCTCTTTTAGCATCAGATTCAGAAATACCAATAAATGACATTACCACCCCATGAAAACCAAACAAATGCTGTGTAGCTGGGTGTGGAGGGTGGGCAAGTACTGGAGGGCGGTGGAAGGAAAGATGGCAAAATTTGAATGTGTTTGTTTGGATGACAGAGCAATTAGAAAATTGGTTTTTGTTAATTCTTCAGCTATTCTTTTAACAAACAGGATAACATAAACTTCTTTACTCAGAAGAATAAATTAAAGAAGAAGAAGAAGAAATAAGAGTCTCTCTTTAAGAACAAAATCTGCATAAATAAAAGGAAAAATCTGAAGACATCTCAGAAACATTCATCCAAAGGCAATGTAGCAAGTGACCCTGATTTGAATATTTTGAGTACCTTACGAACAAAGGAATTTCAAATCTTGTTTTCATAGACTCAGTATTTCTGTATGCCCTCATTTCTGATGATGTTTACAACCCCTTGTCCACCTGTCTTCAAGACTCAAGGAGATAAGAGTGATTACTAATGTGTATAGAGTCTTTTTTTTAATCTGTTTTCAAAATAATTTCATCTAACCCTATGTCAGTGTGGATGTCAAGTGTTGTAAAAAATATTTTAGATACTTGTATAAAATCATGTACAAGTAAAATCAAAGTATGGCTACTCGTTAAATATTTAAAAGATAATGAGATCTCAAAATCTCTTTTTTTCCCCTCTTTTCCACCTATATAGGTATCTTAGTTTAAACTACAAAAATTCTATGTAATTCTGGTGTTTGAGATAGGAAATTATTCTGTGTATCTGTTCCTTGCTATGGCTTAATAAAGAATTCCTTAAGAAACATATGATGCCTGGGTGGCTCAGTGGGTTAAAGCCTCTGCCTTCAGCTCAGGTCATGATCCAAGGGTCCTGGGATTGAGCCCCGCATTGAGCTCTTTGCTCTGTGGGAAGCCTGCTTCCTCCTCTCTGTCTGCCTCTCTGTCTACTTGTGATCTCTGTCAAATGGGTAAATAAAATCTTAAAAAGAAGAAGAAAGAAAGAAACCTAAAGTATTATCTATACATTTGAGCCAATAATATACTTCTAGGAATTTATACTAAAAAAAATAGGAAATATAGTCAAACATGAAATGATATTTAGCACATTATTTAAAAACAAAATTGGATGTATTCTTAAAAGGAAACTAAGAATATAGTTAAATGAACTATGGTAAATTATTGGGCAGATAAATATCATGGTTATCTATTAAAATTGCATGAACCCAACGGCTTGCCTTCTTTTTAATGATTCAATGGAATAAAAACAAATAAAATAAAGATTTAGTTACATTTTTATTTTTGGAACAATTATATGTGTTCAGTGTAGAAGGCTTACAAAACATACAACTGTAAAATAAAGAAATAAATCACCCATTATCCATCACAGAGTTATATCCAATATTGTCTTCCTAGTTCTGTCTTGCTCTCTTTTAAATAATTGTGGCATACTTATTTACCTTTCTAATTTTACTTAATAATTTACCATACAAATAAGTTCTGAAGTCAGAGTGCCCAAGTTCAAATCCCAGCTAGAGCACTTATATGCTGTATGTCATTTTGACAAATTATTTAAACCTTTTTATCCATATGTTTCTTACCTGCAGAGTATAGATAATAATAGTACTTATTATAGTAGTCTTATGCAAACAATTATATTAAAAACAAAATGTATTGAGAGCTTAGCTTAATAAAGCAAAACAGACTCTAAAGAAAAAAATAGACAATTAAAGCATTGTGTTTAGAAATTTCAACAATCCTCTCTCTGGATCTGAAAGAACAGTAGATAAAGAATCAGTAAAGGTATAAAAGATGTGAACCATACTATGAAATTACTTGAACTAATTGACATTTATAAGACACACTACTCAATAATGGAAAAAAACACATTTTTTCCACTGTAAACAGATATTCCATTGACACTCAGATAGACCATATTCTGAAAAATGAAACAAATCTCAATAAATATAAATGAACTTAAATCATTTTTTTTAAAAAAGTGTTCTCTGGGGGGAAAAATGTGTTCTCTGTCCACATGGGATTAACTAAAAATCAATACCAGAAAAATACAAGGAAAGTCTCCAAATGGTTAGAAAATAAACAACACACTTCTAATAACACATGGGTCAAAGAATAAATCACAGTGAACTTTAGAAACTATCTTTTACTAAATGAAAGTAAAAACACATATCAAATTTTGCAGGAATCCATCTAAAGCAATGCTTAAAGAGAATTTTGCCATATGAAATTAGATTTATATTTAGAAATTAGATTTATATAAGAAAAGAAGAAAATTTTCCAATCAATACTGCAATTTTCTACATTAAGAAAGTGAGAAAAGAAAAGCAAGTTAAAAGAAGGAAGGAAATAATATAAATAAGAGTATTAATTATTGATGAAATAGGAAAGAAAAAAATAATAGAGAAAAATCAATAAAGCCAAAAGCCGTTTTTTAAAAAAGTTTAACACAGTCAATAAACCTCTAAGTATATCTATCTATCTATATATATATATATATATATTTTTTTTTTTTTTTTTTCAAAAAAGAGAAGAGATGGGTGCCTGAATGGGACAGTCAATTGAGCATCCTACTCTTGGTTTCCTCTCAGGTCCTGATCTCTGGGTAGTGAGATCCTCACTGAGCATGGAGTCTGCTTAAGACTCTCGCCATCTCCCTCTGCCCCTTCTCCTCATGCACTCTCTTTCTCTTCCTAAAGTAAAAACATAAATGTTAAAAAAATAATAATAAGTTAGAGAGAAAGAAAGAAAATAAAAATTTCCAATAAAAGACAGAACATTAGTATTGATTCTACAGACATTAATAGAATAACAAGATATGTCTCCAAAGGCAAAGGAAACAAAAGCAAAAATAAACTTTTGGGACTTCATCAAAATCAAAAGCTTCTGCACAGCAAAGAAAACAGTCAAAAAAACAAAGAGGCAACCCACGGTATAGGAGAAGATATTTGCAAATGACAGTACAGACAAAAGGTTGATATCCAGGATCTATAAAGAACTCCTCAAACTCAACATGCACAAAACAGATAATCATATCAAAAAATGGGCAGAAGATATGAACAGACACTTCTCCAGTGAAGACATACAAATGGCTATCAGACACATGAAAAAATGTTCATCACTAGCCATTAGGGAGATGCAAATTAAAACCACATTGGGATATCACCTTACACCACTTAGGATGGCCAAAATTAGCAAGACAGGAAACAACATGTGTTGGAGGGGATGTGGAGAAAGGGGGACCCTCTTACACTGTTGGTGAGAATGCAAGTTGGTGCAGCCTCTTCGGAGAACAGCGTGGAGATTCCTCAAGAAATTAAAAATAGAGCTTCCCTATGACCCTGCAATTGCACTACTGGGTATTTACCCCAAAGATACAGATGTCGTGAAAAGAAGGGCCATCTGTACCCCAATGTTTATAGCAGCAATGGCCACGGTCGCCAAATTGTGGAAAGAACCAAGATGCCCTTCAACTGACGAATGGATAAGGAAGATGTGGTCCATATACACTATGGAGTATTATGCCTCCATCAGAAAGGATGAATACCCACCTTTTTTTTTTTTAATATTTTATTTATTTATTTGACAGAGAGAGAGAGAGAGATCACAAGTAGGTAGAGAGGCAGGCAGAGAGAGAGGGGGGAAGCAGGCTCCCTGCTGAGCAGAGAGCCCGATGCGGGGCTCGATCCCAGGACCCTGAAATCATGACCTGAGCCGAAGGCAGAGGCTTAACTCACTGAACCACCCAGGTGCCCCTGAATACCCAACTTTTGTAGCAACATGGATGGGACTAGAAGAGATTATGCTGAGTGAAATAAGTCAAGCAGAGAGAGTCAAGTATCATATGGTTTCATTTATTTGTGGAGCATAACAAATAGCATGGAGGACATGGGGAGTTAGAGAGGAGAAGGGAGTTGGGGGAAACTGGAAGGGGAGGTGAACCATGAGAGACTATGGACTCTGAAAAACAATCTGAGGGGTTTGAAGTGGTGGGAGGTGGGAGGTTGGGGGAACCAGGTGGTGGGTATTAGAGAGGGCACAGATTGCATGGAGCACTGGGTGTACAAAAATAATGAATATTGTTATGCTGAAAATTAAAAAAAATAATACAAATTTGATACAAACATTTCCTACAAATAGAAGAAATGGAACACTTTTCCTACTGATATAATAAAGTTAATATGACCCTTGGGGCACCTGGGTGACTCAGTGGTTAAGAACCTGACTCTTGATTTCAGCTCAGGTCATGATCTAAGAGTCAGGAGATCTAGCCCTCGGTCACCTCTGCACTCAGCAGGCAGTTTGCTTGAAATTCTCTCTCTTTCTCCTTCTGCTCCTCTCCCCTAACTTTCTCTTTCCCTCACTCATGCACACATGCTCTCAATAAATCAATCAATAAATAGATCTTTAAATAAAGTTAATATTACCCTAATACCAAAAAAAGATAAAGATAATTCGAGAAAAAAAAATTACAGACCAATGTATCTTCTGGATATACACACAACCATCATTAACAAAAAATTAGCAATCAAATGCAACAATACATAAAGAGATAATACATCATGAACAAGTGAGTGAGTTTTATCCTAAGAGTACAAGTTTGGTTCAACGTTTGAAAAATAATCAATGTAAACCATTTTATCAACAGACAAAAAGAAAAACAATATGATCACTTTAATAAATGCAAAAAAAGCACTTGACAACATCTAGCACCCATTCATGATAAAAACTCACAGTGATCTAAAAATACAAGGGTATTTGACCTGATAAGGAACACAAACACAAAAGTTATGCATATTGATATACCTAATAGCAATAGACTTAAATAATTATTTAAATATTAAAGGAATTCTTTTAAATTATTGTCACTTGCAGACAGCAAAATCATATATATAGAAAATATTAAGATATTTTAAAGTTACTAAAACTAATGATAAGTTTAGCAAGGTTGCAGAACAGAGAATCAATATTCAAAAATCAATTGTATTTCTCCACATTAGAAGTGAACATTTGAGAACCAATTTTTTAAATAAAATTTACAATATCATTAAAAATCATGAAATATTTAGGAACAGATTTAACAAAATATGGGCATGATCTACTCACTGAAAACTACAAATCAGACTGAGAGAAATTAAAGAAATCCTAGAGAAATGGAGAAAAATGCAGAGTTCATGAATTGGAAGATTCACTACTGTTAATGTATCAATTTCCCCAAATTAATCTGCATACTTAGCACAGTCTCAGTGTTAATCATCATATGTTTTTGCAGAAACTGAAGGATGATTCTAAAATGCATATTGAAATACAAAAGACCTATCATAACCAAAATGATTTTAAAAAGAAACAAAAGTGGCAAAGTCCTATTACCTGGTCTCAAGATTCACTATAAATCCTGATATCATTGTTATAAGAGTAGAAACATAGATCAGTGGAATAGAAAAGAAAATTCATAAATAGAACTGCAAATATACAATTACTTGGTTATTTTTTAAAGAAAAAGTGAAAAAGTAAATGCAATTGGGAAAAGATGCCTCTGCCATAACAATGTTGTAACAACTGGATAATTATGTTCACACAAATTAATCTCAACCTTCATCTTACAATATCAACAAAAAATATCTCTAAATAAATCATAGACCTAAAAAAAGAAACTATAAGATTCATAGACTTGTGTGTAAAACCTAACATTACAAATTACTTCTAGGATCTTTGCAAACTTGAATTAGGTAAGAATTTCTTAAATAGGACCCAAATATGAGCCATGAAAGAAAACAGATATACTGGGCCTCATCAAAATTTAAAATTTCTGCTTTTCTAAAGACATTATTAAGAAAATGAAAATATAAGCCACTCACAGGGAGAAAATGATTGGACATGACATGTAACATAAAGGACTTGTATCCAGAATATGTAAAGAATTCTTATAATTTAATAATGAAAAGACAAACAATCCTGCCCCCCCATCAGATTAAAAAACAGAAAAAAAAAAACAAAAAAACCTAGGTAAATATTTGAACAGACACTTTGCAAAAGATGATATACAAATAACCATGGCACATCAACATCACCAGAAATCATTAGAAATGCAAACTAAAACCAGAATTTGATATCATTATAGATGTACTAGAACATTGTATGAATCAGAGTTCTCCAGATAAACAGAACAGTAGGATGTGCATACATACATAGTGATTTATTTTTATAAATTGACTGCTATGATTGGCAAGTCCAAAATCTGATGGGGAGGTTATCAGGCTGGAGATTCATTCAACAAGGAGTTGCAGTTTGAGTTCAAAGGCAGTCTGCTGAAAAATCGGGAATTCATGTTACAGATTAAGAATGTCTGCTGGAAGAATTCCCTTTTGCTCAGTGGAAGTCGGCCTTTCTTTCTATTCCTACTCTCAATTTATTGAATGAGTCCCACTCATATTTCAGAAGACAATCTCTTACTTAAGGTCCATCAGTTTATATGTAAATCTCATTCAAAACACACTCACAGAAACACCCAGAATAATGTTCGACCCCATAACAGGGCATCGTGGCCTAATCAATCAATGTGACACATAAAATCAACCATCACAAATATCTAAAATTAAAAAGGCTAATACTATCAAAAGGAGCTAAACGTGTAAAGCAATTCTAGATCACATACAGTGTTGGTGGGGATGTAAAAATGTGCAGCCACTTTGCAAGGAATATGGTCGTTTCTTATAAGTTAAATATACATTTATCAATTTATCATATAAAACCTGGCAATTCTACCTCAAGAGATGTGAAAACACCTGCCTACACAAAGATGGGCATGCAAATGTGCATAATAATGATATTCATAGGAACCAAAATACTGGAAACAATTTGACTTTTTATTAACTGGTAAATGGGTAGATAAGTTGTGTGCATAAACAATGAATCTTGGAACGCTGAAAAAATAAAATTAAATTAAAAAGAATTTGGGACAAAAAATTAAAATTAAAATTAAAAAAAAACAAATTGTGGTATGTTGATACAATGAAATACTACTTAACAGTAAAAAGGAGCAAAACTAGGGATAATGCAACATTGTGGATGAATTCTAAAATATTGTGGTATCTAAGAAAAGTCATCTGTAAAAGACTACATACTTTAGGAGTCCATTTATCTGACATTGTAGAAAAGACATGACTAGAAATAAGAAACATAACACTGGTTGCCAGGGACTGAGGTGAGACGAGTCAATAAACTACAGAAGGATCCGCGGGAATGTTTTGGGGGAAAAAACTGTTCTGTGTCTTGTTCATGATTGCCGTTCTAAGATGGCTCGCATTTATCAAAACGCATCCAAATGTTCACTTTAGCTGGGTAAATTTTAATAATGTAAGTTTTATTTCAATAAACCTAACTTTTAAAGATGGGCCAAGAAATACATAATTCAGCGAACATATCAAATTAATTAATCAACTGTTAATACATGTTTTTAAATTATATAAACTGAAATTATTCACTAGATATTTGGTATCGTATCATTATTTTCTCAAATCATCAAATGCCTTTTGAGAACACGTTAGTCTGTAAATTAAAATGAATATAACTCTCTGTTACACGCACATGCATGTATGCACACACACACACACACACACACACCGAGTTTTCTGGAACACTGGAAAGGCAACAAAGATTTCAGTGGGTTCACACTCACAAAAAATGACATGGCAGAGAATCTGTGAATAGGGCTCTATTCCCTCCTTTTCCATGGGGTGCTATTAGTGTAAAGTTGCTGGCCTAGAGCAAACTTAAGGGAACCAATTTAAGAATCATGAATTTGGTAGGTGAAACCTACAGCAAAGTTAATACCAGTGACTATTAAAGCTCTGTTTGAGAGCAGAGGCAGAGGTGGAGGAAATGTGGCAGTTGCCACGCAGTGGTGAAAATTACATGTTCAGGATCTCTCAAGAGGAAGCCCCTGGGGTCTTCCATAAATAGTTGATGAGACGTTTTCCCTTCAACGGCAGTAGGTGTGAGCCTGGGAGATACGTTTGACACTAACTCTAATGAGCACACAATGTTCCAAATCCTGATGTTTTGATCTTTGATGTAACAGAAGCTGTTTCTACACTAAGCCTTCAAACAAAGTGAAAGCAAAAGGAAATGTGATGTTTGTAAGTGCATTTGAATATCAGAGCTGCGTGTTTATTTTAAAGCAAGTAGACATGTTCTGCATTTGAGAATGTGAAATCATGTCCACCGTGGTCTGGATTTTTGGAGCTTTGAGGTCTGCTTCTTCCCTTGTTCTGGGATTGGGTGAAGCAGTTGGTTTTCCTAGATCTCATTTTCTCCACCAATGAAATGGGGGCAGGGGGTTGTAAAAATATGAGACTTGGAAATGACAGGATTCAGGACCAAAGCATATTCTGTTTGGCATTTTGTTTTGGCATATTTTTTGTTTAAAAAAAAATAAGTAGGTGCCAACATTGGAAAATCAAGAGATTTTCACAACATATAGATTTATAGCTACTTCAGCACACCTTGCAGATACTCAATCTTCATTTGAGCGTGAGACCAAATGGCTGGATCTGTGTTACAGTTGCATTCTTTAGACAAGGTGTCATTGTCCCTTAGCCACAACCCTATTCCTAAATGTCACCTACCCAGCTCTATAGGCCTTAAGAATTCGTGACACCTGAACCAACTGCTACTAGGTCCCTTAAGCTTCCACAGCTCAATTTCTTTTTTCTTTTCTTTCTTCCTTTCTTTCTTTCTTTTTTTTTTTTTTTGAAGTATAGTGATACACAGTGTTATGTTAGTTTTAGCTGTTTGTTGTTGTTGCTGTTATTTTTGCCAAGGCTCCAATTTAATTGCTGTAAATGACAAAACTAGTGAGAGCTGCTACAAAAGGCTGAATCTACCAATTGCTTATGCTATTGTATAGTGCCTATTGCTTCCACAACACTCCAAAAACCTCTGTTCTGATCAGAGAGTAACATCCATGGAAGCTATTTCACAAAAGAAAGAAAGAAATGCAAGAGACCAGTAACCAACAGCAGAATACTATCCCATGCTAAAACTTCCTTGCCTGACCAACTATTCTGGCAATTGAAACTCTGCACCCTCTCTGTCCAGGAGGATTAACATCATCATTAAATTTCATTTGAATATGTTTGAACACCTGCTAAAGACCACAGGCTGCATACCTAACAAGAATACAGAATACAGAGATACAGATACATAAGACACAATCCCTCCTTTCATAGTCTTCAATCCTCAAATACAAAATTTAAAATATATATACCTTATCTAAAATATGTTTTATTTAAAACTGTAATAATCATTATAAAATATTTTGATGAACATATTAATAGAAGTAGATATGGCACAGACATAACATAAGAAGTGGCTCTCCAGAGCCTTTGCATTTACTGTTCTTCTACCTGGAACATTCTTCCCCTAATTTCTTAGAGGTTCAGTCTTTCTCCGCCTTCAGATCTTTCTCAAATACCTTTGCTGATCGACCTGTTTAAACTGAAATTACCCTGCTCCCCAGCCTTAGCATCCTGTAATCTCTTTCCTGCTGTCTTTCCTTTATAGCACTGATGACCATCTTCCAGTCTATATATTTTGCCTATTATTTTGATTATGGTTCATATCCCCTACTGGGATGGAAGCTCCAAGATGCAGGGTTTTTTTTTTTAGCTGTTTTGTTCCCAACCATTTCCATGGCTCCTAAGTCAGTGCCTGACATGTAGAAGACACTAGGTAAATACTGACTGAATGAGTCCATGAATGAAGTAATCAGTTCTTCTCAAGAAGAAGGTCAGGGCAAAATTCCTGAAATGTTGTCTAAACAGACGGGTTTTGAAGGATGAATACAAGTTCACTATATTAAATGATGAACTGGAAGGAGAGCATTTGAAGAAAAGAGAGCAAAATGTTCAAAGGCAAGAATGTGAGAACGATCACCATATATTCAAGAAGATTATGTAGAATTATTATATGCATATTAATATCAGTAATAATAAGTCTGCGGTTATTATAAGTTATCACACCTGAGAATGTTAGATACCCTTATAAGCCCTTTGTAGGCAATGCTTCATTTCACTCTTCTATAACCCTTGAGGTTAATTATAAATTTCATTTTCCTTCATTTCACTCTTACATAACCCTTTGAGGTTTAATTATAAACACATATCTTCTAGATGAGTAAATTGGGGCTCTAGCAGGTTACATCTTGCCCAAAGCCACATGGCTAGTAAGGCCAAAATGGGAATTCAGAATTGGATGGTGCATCAAAACCCATGTTCTTTCCACAGACAGACTTTCCTCCCATCTTTACTCCACACTGGCACCATCAAAAACTACCCAGAGTGTCACCTTAATAAAGTGCAGCTGATTATTCTCATGGCTTTGAATCTTTTAGGAATATTTTCATAAGTCACATCCATCACAAAGGGACTGGATAGCATACAAAAATCTTCATTTCTTTGGTTTGAAATTACTTACTTGCAAGTCAAATTAATGCTTCCCCTCCCAGATACCACTTCTGTATCTGTTTGTCTACCAACACACATGAACTCTGTGATAAGAAGCCAAAAGTTTCAGCCCAAATCCTCCTTTGTTGTTTGCAAGAATCCTTTATGATATTTTTAAAGGAAAAAAAATAGAAAAGGGAAGTTAGAGAAAGAGAAAAAGATAACTTCTGATTTCAAAACATACTAATTTGTCTCTCTAAGGACTGCTATTAGGCATTTGTTTAGCTGGTGCTGATTTGGAAACCAATTGAATATACAGTGTTTATTTCAAAGCATTATTTTCCCCTGCCACTCTGTAATTTTTCTGGAAGAATATTTGCATTTAGATGCTACCTGTATAAAGCAATGGTTACGACCATAAACAATTTGAAGACAATGAGAAAAAATAGTTAAAGCAAAATGAAAGAATAAGCACTTGCAAAGGGAAGAAGTGAGAAGATAAAATGAGAAAAGGGGGCTCATTGATTTAGCTTCACAAAAAAAGTAATAGAAAATTAAAAGAGACATAGAAAAGAGTGAGGAAACTCAAAGAAAAATTGAAGGCCATGGAGGTGCTATTTTTAATATTAAAACATAATTAATAATCATGCTTTCTAAATGGGAAGCGGGAAATTGAGAGACACACAAAAACCAAGGAAAGGAGTGAATATATGGTTCAAAATAATAATGGAGCAGTCAAGATTGCTGGAAGAATGTACGACCAAAGGTCAAAGCACAAATGGCCCAACAGAATGCTGTTTTTGTAACATTATAAAATATTTCCAGAAAAAAAAATCCATTCATCCATCTCTTCATTCATTCATTCAACCAATGTTTGGAGGGTATCTACTGTGTACCAGTCCCTGTGCAAGACACTGGATATATGAAGATGAATAGTTATGACTTTCTCTTCAAGAAATCCAGAATTGGACACTTTGATTAGGATCAAAATTTGAATGAAAATAAAAAAGACAAGAGTCATTTCATATTGCTTTTCCACTAAAAAATAAAAATGAGTTATGTGAGTGTGTATACCATGCAGCATTAAAAGGCAGACTCCCTGATCTTGTCTTTCTTACTGAGGTCTTTTGACCTATACCTGGAATTCTGTATAACCTGCATGCATCATGGGTTTCAAAGGCAGAAGAAGGAAGGGGCATAGGATAAGAAAGATATGGTGAGAGATAAACTTTGTTATTTATAAAGAGTGAAACTAAAAAGAGTGCAGGTCTGATTCAAATTAAGTTTTAGCAAAATAAAGAGTGGCTTGTTTTCTTGTAGACATCCATAAGACTAGAAGGAAACTGGGTATGTACACCTGTCCATGGCTGTGGGGATCTGGGGGTGGAGAGATCACAATACATGGGCTGGTTGACAACACTGAAGCCAGTGAAGATCTGAATTATGTTGAAGGAGAGACACAAAGGAGTTGAGTCAGAGTTAACGTGTGTAAGGTAAAGCACTCCCTAAGAGGAGAGGAAGAGCTCTGAGTCAAAACCAAGAATATCATCTCCAGAGAACTGGACATTTTCAATAGCCTTCAGATACTCCCCTTCGTTTTTAGTCTTTTGATATTTCATGTCTTTTTCTGATTGATGCTTGATTGTCTACCTGGGCCACGGGTGTAGTCTGACCACGTCAGTCTCCTAGCTAATTATGCTCCATGGTTCTTATTATTTCTGGTTATTCATTAAGCATTCAAGATCATCTAAAACCTGACTCTACTCTGTCTTTCCAATTTTATTTATTTATTCTTTCTCATTTTATCCCTTGGCAAACCAGTAACTCCCTAATACTAAGGAACACCCTAAAGTGTTCCATTTCCAAACCCGAGTCTCTTCTGTTGGCTCAGCCTCCCTCTCCCTGTCTCTTCATCCTCAAACTTTGCTCGAAGAGCCAGCTCAAATGTGACTTCTTCCATGAAACCCTTCTTGTTGTTGCCAGATGGGAATAATCGCTTTCAACTCTGAATTCCCATAGCACATTTATGTAATAATAATGTTCTTCTCGCTTTCTCCTTAAAGAAAATTCCTGTTTCTGAGTCAGGTTTCTATGACCTAAATGGTGAAACACCATATCTGCCTAGAAAAGACTAAATTAGCGTGGGAAGGATTTCATATAGGTGGGGTTAGATGAAAATCGGATGAGGTCAAAAATAGAGGGAAAGAAGGTGGAGAGAGGGATGGACAATATTTAGAAGATGATACTTAAACTTCACAGCCAACCTCCAAATACCCATAAATGCTATAATAATAGTCAGCACTAGGAGATATCTTAAATAAACTCCCAGAAGCTCATTTAAAACATGTATTTCATGTACTTAAATTACAAGACAATATACAAGTCAAGACTTCTATTTTTCTCATACTGTGTGTTTGTAAAGATAAATATTTGCTGGGGTTATCAGATGTATTTATCCATTTGGGATGCATTAAAATTTTTATACAAAAGAAATGGAACATTTGCTCATAATTTCTCATGTTTGCTTCCTCTCCTTATATCTTTACTTTCATAATTGTATTTTGAATATTTATAAATAATTGGATCCTGTGCAATGACTTTGACCATGGGGATTGAAAAAAATATTTTTAGGCCTGCCAGCATTGATTTTGCCAAGCTAGAGAGTCTCCCTGTGTGTCTCTGACACATCCAAGAGTCATGGGGATGTGCCCTGATGTGATTGGCCCAGGAGGCATCTGAGGACACACACCTGAGACTCTTGCATATGATCAGAACTGCTGGAATATTGTTTTAAATCCTGCACAACTGCCGCCCAAGAAACTTTCAAGCCCTGTGCATAATCTTCTTCCATACACGGATGGTAAATATCTAAAATGTGTTAGATTTTGTAACCAGATTCTATAAAACCAAGAAATCATTGCTTCGCTAAAAATCCTAAAATATATCCAACCAGATAAATAGATCCCTTCTGGAACTGAGAGTTATCTATAGTTTTTCTAGAGTTAAAGACTTTTCTCACAATCTCTCTCTGCATTCAGACTCTTTGGGTATTAGCTGGGGGATCCCCTTCTTTCCCTTGGCCTCACATTCCTATGTTGCTTACTCTACAGTAAAAGTCCCAGTTGCTACAGTAAAAGCACCAGTTGCTTACTCTGATGCAGTGTCCATTAAGGGGGAGGAGGAGATTAATTTGTCCATGTTTTTCATTGGGCTGAAATCAATCTAACAAAAACTTGGCAGCCCTGGGGACTGTCTTCCTATTCTTCTCTCTCCTCCCTTGATTATTGGAGGACAGCAACCTGGCCTGCCCAAGAGATCTACTGACTTCTAGCAGTTAGTGACTGAGTGGGCCAGTTTGTCGTCCGTCTCATTCCAGGGCTGATGGATTAGCAAGGCTACAGCTCTGCAGATCTCCAGTCCCATATTTCAATGAGCATTAACACTCTAAACATGGTAGGTTTCTGTATAATTATGGAGCTCCTACCTCCAACTCTGCACTGGTTCTAAATTCAGCAAGGAAAAATGGACATGTCCCATACGGGAATCCTGAAACTCCAACCATATTATTTCAGTAATCTTTGCTGGTAGCAGATTTACATTCTTTGAAGATGTCTTTAGATTTTGAAAGAGCCAGAGACCCTTGGTAACTCTTTGGGGGAGGTGAGTGTGGTGGGTCAAGTGGCTAGTGACAGAATTGAGGGATGCAGTTTCTGATTATAAAATAGTGAGTCATTGGTTTTGTTGGATTCCTTAAGCGGACACTGAATACAGATTTCCAAAAATGGTTTTGAGCCACAGTAGCATCATTAGCATAGATTCACAACCTCCCAAGGTGAGGACTTGGAATGATAACACTCATTTGGATGTATAATTCCAATGTCCTTATTAAACAATCAATCATACTACTTTATAATTACACTTGGAACTTGAGGAGAATTGCTGCTTGGTGCTTCAAGCTGGGTTACTGGGCATCACAATCCTCCACTTTGATTTGGTGTCACATGAAATTGTTCTTACAGTACTGTGTTTGACACTCTGCCCCACGGTTAGGTGGAGAGACTCCACCAGAAAAGTTCAACCACTACATGCCACAGTAGCTCTCACTGCCAAGTCATTGAGAGCACATTCTGTGACATCAAACCACATTACTTTTTTGAGGGCCTGTGGAAGAATTGTAGTTGAATTTATCTCTAGATGGAAAGAAAAACAGCTCCGTCCTAAACCAGAGTTCTTAATTGTGTTTTGTTTTGTTTTCCTATCATATTGTATGTGTTTCTATCCAAAGACCTGAAACCCCATTTGCAACCAAATGGAGTAGAAATAAACAGATGTAAATAGATGGGAATAACTGTATTTGCCTAAAATATTCTTATGAATATTATTGAATATGCTTGAAAGAAAACTTGTATAAGCTTCTTGGTGTGGGGGCAAGATCTAAAGGATATGTTCCAATAAAAACAGCAACAATAACAAACATTTGTTGAGCTCTTGAGATGACAGCACAGGGTAACAAGGCTGAGAGTGGATATTGGTGCCTAACTGCCTAACTCTGCCTAGAGTTAGGCAGTTAGGCACTGTGTCTCCTACAGACTGTGACTTCGGCCAATTACTACGTCTCTTTGGACTTTAATTCCATCCTGTATTAAATGAGGATGAAAAATCAAAATGCAAAATATCTACCTCATAGAGTTGTTTTTATGATTAAATGAATTAATGCATATAAAGTGCTTAGGAGACTGTCTGACACATAATAAGCTCTATCAAAATTTTACTTTTTTTAAAAAAATTAAGTGAAGACTCTGTTCCAGTCAATATTCTATGAGTTTAAATGGACTATCTCATCAGATAATCATTTCAATACTGTGAAGCAGGTAATAGTCTGTCCATTTTACATATAAGAGAACCAAGACACGGAAGTATTATGTACTTGTTTGAGGTCACCTGGACAACAATCAGTAGTCAATAACCACCACAGAATGATCACTAAACTCCATCTGAAGAAAGATAGGTCCTGGTAGCACAGGGTTCAGGGGTTTTGTATTTATTTTGAAATACAGGCAACCTCATTTTATTGTTCTTCACTTTCTTGCACTTGGCAGTTTGTGTTTCTCACAAATTGAAGGCCGTAGCAACCCTGAGTCAAGCAAGTCTACTGGCACTATTTTTTTTAACAGCCTTTGCTCACTTCATGTCCTGGCATCACATTTTGGCATTTCTCACAATATTTCAAACTTTTTCATTATTGTTATACTTGTTGTGGTCATCAATAATCAGTGATTATAATGTGCCAAGAGCTCAGATGATGGTTAGCATTTTTAGTAACTAAATAATTTTTAATTAAGGTATGTACATTGGGGTTTAGACATAATGCTATTGCACACTTAATAGACTACAGTAAGATCTAAACATAACTTTCATTTTCACTGGAAAGCCAAAAAAAAAAAAAAAACCAACAACAAAACAAAAACAAAAACAAAAAACCTCATTTGACTTGCTTTATTGTGATAGTTACTTTATTGAGATAATCTGGAACCAAACCTGCAATATCTCTGAGGTGTGCCAGTATGTGTGATTGAAATAAAAAGAGAATTGTTCAGGGCAGCAAATGAGACACTGAGCACTATGGGGAAGTCCTAAGAGAGGATATGCACAGTGAGATGGAAGAGGGAAACATGAGATCAGAGCTGTGAAATAGCACAGTATGGGAGATGGTTTGTTCTAAATATGCAATGTAATCTTCCTCTTCCTATAACATCCACATTCAATAAATGTGCATAATATTGAACAATGGTCTTAATCAGTTATTCTCCCCATTGCAGAATTTTATATCCAGACCTTTACCATGGCCACATAGTAGGTTTTAATGTTTATTCCACTCATTATCTTTTAGATTGTCCATATTGTTTTGGCCAATGAGATGTTATTAGGTGTGAGGTAGTACATTTTTAAAATGTGCTTGTAGTTGGCTTATTCTCTTGTGTTTTTGTCATCACCATAAGGAGAACATACTTTAGGTGTCTACCCTCCAGCTTGAAATACAGAATGAGACATGCATTAGATATGTCACCTTGGATATGAGCCCTATCGATCTATAGTCTGAAGTAGAGGTAAGCCAGCTGAACCTCAGATGCATGACTGACAAGAAATAAAAATGTTTATGTTTATAAGTCCAATTACCTACAGTTAGGCCAACTTCACAGGTTAGGGGCACAGTCCTTCTTAATACTACTTCAAACATCACTGGAAGCTTGGGGGAGTCACCAGAACACACATACTTCTGATAAACTGCTTATAAATTTGAGGGTTCTTACTTCCCCCTCTTGTTCAATAGTTCACTAAAATTCTTCACAGAACTCAGGAAGGCACTAGACTTATGATTAGTCTTATGATAGCAAAAGGATTGAAATCAGAAACAGCCTAAAGGATTGACATGTATGGCAAGGTCCGATGCACTTCCAAGTATGAAATTTCCATTGTCCTTGCTTCCCATGGAGTCAAGATGCATTAACTTCCTGGTACATTTGACAATACTAAGAATATTGCCAACCAGGGGAGTTCACCCAAGCTTTGGTGTCTACATAGTCATGACTGACTGAATCCTTACCCATGTGGTTCACTCTCCAGTCTCCCTCCTCACCTCAGAGGTCAGGCTAATACCTCATGACTCCCCTCCCTTCCTCTAATCACATGGTTGGTCTTTCTAGCATGACCAGTCCTGTCCTGAGTTAGTGTAACTGATTAGGACTCATCATGAATAACAAAGACACCCCGATCACAAAGGAGATTACAAAGATTTAGACATTACCTTCCAGGAACTGGGGACAAAGGCCAGCCACATTCTTTATTACACAGTAAGACACTGAAACTTTGTGGTGGTTTGTTCTACATCATTATTATGGCAATAGCTGATTTATACCAAATGTCTACCACAAAAAGAAAAAAAAAATCATTAAATACCATGCTGGTTTGAATTTTTTATGAAGAATATTAACAGGGGTAAGGGAACAATCACACATCTGGGTCTCATATTCAAACAAATAACCACAATTACTAAAATACACTGACCTTTTATCCTTGATTGAAAAAAAAAATGTTAAGATGGCTGTGTATTATATGATCTATTATATTTTATCTGTCTTCCTTGCTTCGACCTAAGCCATGAGAATCCTTAGGACCGGGGATAAAATTCGTGGCTCTTGATGGAGACTTTCTCCACAAGAGACAGTTACCATAGCTCCCCTTTGGCTTTAAATGAGTGTTAAAGAGGGATTAATTCCTTTATCCAGAATTCAAGTGGGGTAGCCAGTTATCTAGTGAGTACTTAGAGAGAAGAGGCTAAACATGTTTTACATGGAGGTTTTTTTTTTTTTTAAGATTTATTTATTTATTTATTTATTTGTCAGAGAGAGAGAGAGCGAGCCAAGAGCGAGCACAGGCAGACAGAGTGGAAGGCGGAGTCAGAGGGAGAAGCAGGCTCCCTGCAGAGCAAGGAGCCCGATGTGGGACTCGATCCCAAGACGCTGGGATCATGACCTGAGCCGAAGGCAGCTGCTTAACCAACTGAGCCACCCAGGCGTCCCTTACATGGAGGTTTTGAAGTTTCTCTCCAAGAGTATCTCTGGTGATTCTTCTTTCTTTAATATATTTAAAGCTATAGTTAGACCTGGTTTCATTTTCATCTTTACAGCTGTAGTGTAATGGCAAAAGAGAACCTTTCGTCTACCAGTCAGGAAATCCATCTTGGACGTTCTGTTCTTCATTTGCTATGTGACATTGAGCAAATCACTTCTCCTCACTAAACCCCAAATACTTCATCTATAAAATAAGAAAGATGAACCAGCAGACGTCTGAGTTCTCTATGAGCTCAAGTAACTCTGTTTCTCTCTGACTTAACAGTGTGACCTTGGGTGAATCACTTACTGTCTTCAAGCCTGTTTCTTCATGTCTCCTTCTATATACTCCCTCATCTCAAATAATAGCAAATCCACCCTTGGAGCCATCCTCGACTCCTACCTCTCATACCCCATATTCAATCTGTCAGCAGATCCTGTGGGTGTCAACTTCAAATATATTGATAATCCAAATACCATTGCTACATCCTGTCTTCCGAACCCAATATGCATTCTTTACCAGGAGCACATTTCAGTCTGGACTATCATTTTGGTTTAGACTAGCCATATTTCTTTCTTTTTAAGATTTGTTTATTTATTTTAGAGAAAGAGAGTGTATGAACAGGAGTAGGGTCAGAGGGAGGGAGAGGGAGACTCCCCACTTAGCACAGAGCCCAATGCAAGGCTGATCCCACAACCCTGAGATCATGACCTGAGCCAAAACCAAGAGCTGGATGCTCAGCTGACTGAGTCACTCAGGCACCCCATAGACTAGCCATATTTCAAATACACAATAGTCATATGTGGCTAGTGGCTACTGTATTATACAACAGAAATCTAGAATAAAAGCATCTTCTCCTCCCAAACCAATGTTCCCCATTTTAATGTTCCAAGCAGAAGTGCTTGCCGTAAATGAGAGTTCACATTCTAGGGGGTCAACCATACCACCAACCCCCTACCACTACCACAAGTTTCTTCTCATTTTATCTCTCTCTTCCTGGAACTGATCTGCTAATCTCCAAATCAGTTCTTGCAGAAGTGCTCAGAAGAAATATCTTGATACATTCCTTTATTTATTCAAAAATATTTTATTGAGATTCTTCAACCAGTCATAAAGTGTTATTCATCCCAGACAACTGCTCCTATAAAAATAAATGCTGGAGGTAGCATACTATTATCACCCAAAGGCATAAATAGATCTCTAATGGTAAGATTCATCATGAAGGTACAGTTGAATTAAGGATCAGGGAAAGAAAGAGGATAATTTCAGGCATGGGTGGATTTTTTCTTATTCTCTCTATCATACATATAGTCTCTTCTTCTTGCACATTATATGAGTTAAGATCAATGTTCTTTTTCTTTTCCTATTCATTTTTTTCATTAGTTTACCTAAAACTAAGTGCTATAAAAATACAGTTTTATGTTCTCCATCTTCTTCAAACAAGGAAATTAGAATGCTTTCGCTTGATGACTTTACAAGGAAGCATCTAATAATCCTAAAGGGCAGAAGCAGTGAGAATCTTTAGTTATATTAGATGTGTACTAGTAATACCGTGCCTGACTTATGTGGGCACTTCATATTAACTTCTTTTCTAAACTCTTAAAGAGAATCAAATCTCCAAAATCATAAAAAGTCATTTTATCAAGTATTGAAGTGTAAAACCATTTGGAAACATTTCTCCCTTTCCTGGAATTTCAGAATCCCTGGGTGGTACAATCTAGGGAACCCCCAAAAGATCATCTAGCTCCATATTTTCGTTCCATAGAAAATACATGTGGACCAAAATGGTGAGTGGCTTTTCTAAAACCATATAATTAGAAGAAATGGTAAGAGTGCTGGGTTTTTTATACTTGGTTTTCATTGTTTTTAGGTTTTTGTACAAAGAAAAGCTAGATAATTTTGTCCTTATTATCCAATTCCCTCCCTTCTGAGAATGACACAATATTAAAAGCATGATGGATTCCTTTTCCTTAAAATGGTGGTTACATGACAGCAACCAAGGAGCCTCCAAAGATCTGTTGAGCTAGGTACCCTTCTTCCCACAGACCTAAGAGTTTTGAGAGGTCATGAAAGAGGCTGTCAGGTTGAGCCACTGGAGGGCACCAAATTATCTCTTTTAACTAGAACTATTCACGCTTAGCTAGGAGAAAAAAAAGCTGTAATGGACTGGCATGTGTGGGGTGAAGATAGAATAATGGAAATTCCTACAAAGCTGATTTTAACTCTATAAGCCTAAAGCTAAAACCAACAACAACAACAACACAGGGCAGGTATTCACAGGTAGGTACTATTTCCTGGGATCAGAGGCTCTCCTGGGCTATTCCAGATCATCAGTGGTCCAAGACCCAAAGGAAATGACACTCTGTTCTTTCACCAAGGGATTCTTTACAAAAGACCAAGCAAAGTTGGTGTAGAGACTTTACTGAATCAGAATGATTTTTCACTTTTATTTTAAACTGTTCAGCCAGAGTCACTTGCCAATAGCCTTGGGAAAATACAAGATGAATGTCTATCTGTTCAGACACTTACAGAGTCATCTGTTTTCATGGAGATAGGACTCTTGCTGGAATATCATCTCAGTTTTTATAATTCACCCTCTTCATCTTCCTGCTGATTTAGGAAGTATTTCAACTGGTGACCCTCAAAGACTATTAATAAGTTCGATATTCCTTTTTGCTATGTTGGCTCTTCATTTGGTTGAACGGTGGTGAGAAGCAGTGAAATATTAGTTAGCATCTATAGTCTATAGCAAGAGGAGATCATTGAGACTCCAGAGCGACACCTCATGCTCACTTGGGAAGAGAATCAAGCTGCAATAATATTGTGTGCAATTTGGAGAGTCAAAAATCTTCAATAAAATTACTGAAGGCTTTTGTTTCCCATGGTCATCATAGAGAAAATAAAAAAGAGCTCTGATTTAGCTCATAAAATGAGAAATGGACAGAGACCAGCCTGGGTATCTCAGTTAACAATTAGGGACACAGTGTTCATTCTTAAGCACTGTGGAGCACTTCGTAAACCTCTGGAAGATGTCATGTAAAATATACTTATTTAGGACCAAGGTATACTTTGCCCTTCCACACATTTGCCTTCCAAGCAATACAGCTAACCTCAGAAACACAGAAATCCTAGATTGCAGCCAATTGTTTTTAAATCACTCTATTAAAGCAACCAGTAACTGGATCACCCAGGCTTAACCATTGTTCTAGAACTAGACAAATCATGGAGAAGGCACTGGTCCAGTTTCCAATTCTAATGAATTCTACTTCTTAATTAAGTTTGTTCTTTCTATTATTTAATAAGAAGACACTTCCTATTTCATTCATGAAAGTTAAACAAAAGAAAAATCATAACAATTAAAAATTGTAAATTCCTCTCTGGTTGGAGCAGAACCTTCCCCCTATATCCTACTTCATCCTTTCACTAACCTATGACATTAATATTATTGTTCCACATTAGAAGGATAAACAAAAATAAAACAAAACTAAGATATAGAAAGATTGAACAATTTGCTTGAGGTCATGCAGTAAGTGGTCAATTCAGGGTTCAAATTTTCTTTTTTAGGCAAGTATATCCACAGATTATAGGGGCTATAGTATGAGTCTTAGTCTTCTAGAACATGCTCAGTTCAAATATTTAATTTTGTTCATGCCCATACATCTTTACTAAGTAAGTTCAATAATATTTCTGCCTCCTTGTTTCCCATAGGAAGCTCTTTGTATACATGCAATATGGTTTGCAGTGTGAATATCTATTTTAGCATTGGAGTATAGCCTCCATGTCTTCTTTACAATTAAATTCTCCTACCTCTTTCTTCAGAGCCAAGCACAGTGCCTATCCCTATGATAGATTTTCCAATATTTGTTGAATTACATCAAATTAGTTGCTATAGTAAAGTTTGTGATGATTTGAGGCATCTTGCCAAATGATGCCTGTTTGAATTTCTTCCAAGACCAAAAATGAGCTATTTAATTGTGTTATACTCTATTTTGAACAAAAGGAACTTCAAAACCGATTTAAGAACCGTAATTATGGAGAGATACAGAGGTCCTTCACAGTGGTCTCCTCCTGGCCTTCTTAACTTAAGGACCAGAAAACACTGGAGAGGTGGAGAGCCAGAGAGAGTATTATAGCAGCAAGTGAGATACAGCAGTTTTGTAGAATACAACCTTTATTGTTCTCAATGGTATTGTCCAGTAAGAGCCCATGAACCCATTCATCTATGCTCTAGCACAATGGATTGCACTGATCTGTAGGATCCATCGATATCTATCTGGAGACTTCTGAAGAAGGCCTGTGTGTTCTCTGTGAGCTGGGGAGGAGACATCTTTTCTTGGGTTCACAGACATTCTCAGACTAAGGCTGGTGACAAACGTGAACATGGTCATAGAAAGTGGGAAGAGAACATGTGTATACTTGTGCCATTTGGGGGGTGAGGGAGAACCCAAACTGTCATATGAAAAAGAGATGAAAACTTTGGGAATGAGTACCCTGGAGACAACAAAGGTTAAAATGGGTATTTAGAGAATTTCTGACATGAAGTAGGTATGACTGTTACATGCAATGTACAGTCATGTGCCATTGCTATGATTTATGATGGCCCAGACTGAAGAGTATCAGTTGCTAACATGTCACCTACAGATATTCCTCTAAAATGGTGTTCTTATTCTACCTGACACCTTTCACCTGCTGAAAAAATGTAGTCTCCATTCAAGATTCATTTCATATAACATCTTTCCCCATGAAAAATCCCTGATTTGTAAACATTATTAATTAGTTTGTTTAGAACTCTCATTCAGCACTCTTTTCAAGTTTTTTGTTTACTTGACTGTTTTCCTCACTAGACTGTGAGTCTGGAGTGGGATGCGACAAGTATAGTTATTTCATCCTCGGATAACAAGTGCTTGGCACACTGTTTAGCATGAACTGAATATGCAGTGAGGATGAAAGGGAAGGAGAGAAGGAAAAGGAAAATAGGGAGGAAAGAAAGAAAAGAAAGGGGATTCCTTGGGAAAGGGTTGTTTATTGGAGCTCTAATGCAACACACAGAATTGAGCTACAACAGTCATTGCCTGAGCTGTTGGGTGTATAAGGTGGAAATTTAATAGAGCTGCACAGGGAATGGCATGGTGCCATCAATTAAACAGCATTAGCAACCAAATAACTACACCATAAAAAAAAAAAAAACATAATTGCATCCACTGTAATTCCTCTAAATGCAGAGAAAATGGTGATCCTATCAAAGAGTTCAATTGCTCCCAGAGAACATGGCCTTAGTGTAGTCTGGTTAAAGAGACAGAGAGCTGCAGCATCTGGCAGACTCAGCAACCAACACTCCAAGTCTAGAAGCTTTGGAGATTAGTACCAGGAGCACTGACGGAACAGTGCTGCAAGGCAGAGAGCACAGGGCAAGAGTGGCTTGGAATGCCCACAAGAGGATGCAGATGAGAGCAGAACCAGAGATGATATTCTTGCTTACACTGGGTAAACACTGTCACCAGATTGTTAATGAAGGGGAAATAGAGACCAACATGAGAACACTTGGAAACACGCCACCTGGTTTACTGTGTATATGTGGAATCAACAGTGAACAATTCCCACCATAGAGATGGATTCAGTCATTCTCATCAAAGCCTTTCTTTAGGAAGTCTCAAGTTAACACACATATCTAAATGATTATTATCTGTAGAAATAAATAAGTAAATACCTTGAAAGGATGAAATCTACCCGGAGATGGAAATCAAGATTCTGATGTTCACTGTGTGAGAAATGGGTAATTGTCCTTCAAGAATTTCCTAGTAAGTTTGTTGCCTGTCCTTACGTACATATCCAAGAACTTCATTAGTGATTCCTCTTCTTGCATTCTCGGATTTGCTTTGTATTCCCATCTGCCGCCTATTATGTTAACACTAATATTCTGAGTCTACTTGATTATGTGACCACATTATAACAACATGAGGCTTGAGTCTCCTGGCTCTAGGGTGGGCCATGCACAATTTTTGGTTGTGTCTGGGGACAAAAGCTTTAGATGACAGGCCATTCTTATGAGCTAGTTGTGACTCACTGCTTGCCAACATTTTCCACCCTGAGTTTGTGATACGTATGATGATCATATATGCAATAGGACTTTAAGAACAGATTTCCATACACAAGAGGGGTGTTTTCCTTTATCAGTGAAAAATAAGTCTGTATGAGGAAGACTTGAACTTATAAGAAGGTTTTTTTTCCCCACTTCCACTTTTTTTTTCCCTGACACCAAATTCTACACCTTCACTGCACTCTAAGGTAAGAGGAAATAAATATCATTGCCCAGGTTTTGTGCTCCAGGAAATGACAGCCCATGCACTGCATTGACAGCCCACACAGTGTACTGTGTGAGTGCACGTCAGGTGCACAAGCTGGTCAACTGCAGAAAGGAAAGGGAGCTGCTGTTCTTAATCCCTTCTGCCAGCACCTCAGCCCTTAAACTATTACAACATTCTTCCATGTAGAATTACACAGATCTCAAAAATGCTGCTTGATAACTTCCATACACTGTTTTTTTTTTTTTCATGTTGAAAGAGAATATCTTTGAAATGCCATCCGCAGTTTGTGGTTTTAAAATGCAGCATACCCTGTACTGCTGTACCCTGTACCCTGTACTGCAGTTAGGATCATCAAAGTCATTTTTAAAACATCAGCTTACTTTGATGACAATTACCATAGGAGAGGTTTTTGATGGATATTTGGAAGCAGTCACTTCAGAGTGAAAAATCTGGCATTCTAACCCCAGAGAGCTAAGGAGCTCTTGTGATGAGCAGAGTCAGCTGCGTATAACTGAGACAGTTGTGGAACCACATTAAGAGCCCAACAGTGGAAGTCTACAGAAGGAACAGTTACGGTGATTTGAGGATGGCGAGGAGATGTAAATGGTCTTCAAATTCCTATTCAGCCCTGAGAGAAGCATGTGCAAATGTCCAGTCATGCTAGCTCTAGAGTTAAAGGTCCACTTGGTATAGTCACACATGGCTACACAGCTTCTAGTTATTCTGTTTACAAGTCTTGTAACAAAGTATCAGGAACAGAAATCAGTCCAGCTCTTTGATGATTATCCCGGGAGTCTATATTAGTTCTCTAGGGTTCAGTAACAAGGTAAAAGAGGTGGGGGGAAAGTGTTGGTTCACAATAACATAAATATATTGTCTCACAGTTCTGGAAGCTAGAAATCCAAAATCAAAGAAGTCTGAAATTCCAGAGAGGGACAGTTGGTGTTTCCTGGCTTGCAGATCTATCAGTCCAGTCACACAACCATCTTCCGCCTGCATGTCTTCACATTACCTTCACTCCATGCATGCCTCTAAGTTGAAATTTCTCCTTTTCATAAGGACACCAGTAATACTGGAGTAGAGCATATCCTAATGACCTCATTTTGACTTAATTATCTCTGCAGGGGTCTTATTTCCAAATAAGGTCACGTTTTGAGATATTAGCAGTTAGGACTCCAATGTAATTTATTTGGGGAATACAATTCAACCCATTACAGAAGCATTAAAAAATTCAAACTTCTACAAAAAAAAAAGTATGTCCAAAAATAAGATGGTTTTTTGATTTGCACTCATAAGAAAAGTAAATCTAAGCTTATGTTTCCTCAAATGCTCTCATTTCTGAGTAATGATCTGAATTAGCATTCTAAAGTAAATAACTGATTTTGGCAAAAATCAAACCTATAAAGAAAGGCACTTTGTGTCATTCTAAATTCACCTCTCACCTCTGTTTCTAC
Source organism: Neogale vison (assembly GCF_020171115.1). Classification (NCBI taxonomy): domain Eukaryota; kingdom Metazoa; phylum Chordata; class Mammalia; order Carnivora; family Mustelidae; genus Neogale; species Neogale vison. Next base: position 50,340,671 of record NC_058101.1, read on the forward strand.
AGCTACTCTCATGATATTTATCATTTTGTTTTCAGTGTCTTAACACACACATAATTCTTCCACTGGACTGTGAGGTCTTAGGTTAGAAACCCACTATCTTTTCTTTCTTTCAATCTCTAGCACCTACTAAAGTGTCTAGAGCATACTGGTCACTTAAAAAATATTTGTTTAATGAAGGGCTGAATTGACAAAAAGTAGGGACAATGTAGTTTTTATGAAATAAAACTCAATGCCCCTGCTTGAGCAGTAGGCTATTACTAATGAACTACCTGACCTTTTGCAAGTCACTTCACCTCTCCGTGTCTGCTTTCATCATCTGTATAATGGCAGTGTTTAACTAAATGACCTTTTAAGGTCTTTGAGGGATCCCACACAGAGGATTCTAAGTAATTTCATGCCACTGAAATAGATGGCAGTGAATATTAGACCTTGCCACAGCATTAAATGCACCCTTGAAACGGAGTGAGGCAGGCAGGGAAATACAATAGAACACTAAGGACTGAAGCTCTCACTACTTCCTTATAAACAGCTGGTTCCTCAACCTCACCCACATACCCCCTTTGACTCCCTTGACTAGGTTCATCTCTCTGATCTCCTAAGAAAGGCCACTTTGAGCACATTCTTCCTTTGCTCTTTGCCCAGCAATCCCATGATCTGTGTCTGATGTCCTTTTGGCCAGTTAGTTCTTCCAAAGGTGCACAGAACTCTCTGTAAGTTACGGGTCATGGCCCTCATTGTTCCTTTCAAATAGAACAGAATACCCACGGTTTTCTCCACACCCTGACAGTGCTCTCTTTCCTTTCCAAAATAGATCATGATTCAACAATCTAGTATGCCAGTCAATTTTGATGTTTTTGGCAAGGGTTATAAATATATCTGTTATGACAGAGGGATTTTTCTTAGAAAATCCATTCCTGTGTTCAAGCTTAATCCCATAGGTTCTGTATTGGCCTCCCACTATTTAATATTTTTCTCTCATTCTTATTCCCACCATATGTAGAAAATAACCTTTCTAGACTAGAGATGTAGGTGGGAAAGGAAAGCGGATAAAGCTTTTGGTTAGTTTTTCTTGTTGTTTTAGAATATGGGAATAAAAAGGCAACAATATATACTCTTCCAGTGCCTCAGTTTCCCATTGGCAAAATGAGTTTAATGGTATTAATCATCTACCTCAAAAATTTGCTGGAAAGATAGATTAGGTAATTACTAAACCTTTTGATCTTGCCCAATATACATTAAGTTGTCAACTAATGATTTAGAAGTCTATCTCCTGGTCCTTCAGAACCCCAGTCTGGGATTCACCTACAGCCAAAAAGCTGTATTTAGTGAGGTTTTGGTCATTTTCTTCAAAATTAAACTGAGTTGGCTTTAAAAGCCTAAGTTATAACCACATGTGAACATAAAGGGGATGTCATAAATTTGTCTTGAAAAAAGATTCATCTCTGGATCCTCAAGGCTTAGATTAAAAGATATTCAGGAACCCTTTCAAAATCAGGGAGCTCACTACAATGATTCAAAAAATATGAAAGGTTATAAAAATTGACTTAGAAATAACAGAAACATAGCAATATATCCTGGGTTTTGGCATCGCAAAAGGTACATTGATATCCCTTTCCTCTTAGAGTATATCTTAAGGCAGGTTTCAGCTAAAAATATTTTTTGAAGACTTATGAGTATTCCCCTTTTCATGTGGACAAGAAGACTTTGTGTACATGAAGCCGAGGGGGCAGTTCTGCGTTTACTTCTTGAAAAAACAAAAACAAAACAAAACAAAAACACAACACTTGACTCTAGGTTTATGCTGCAAGGCACATTAGGGCTGGCTGTGGGCAGCAGAATGGTAAAGGGAAGGAAGAAAAGGGACTTTGTACCATTTGGCTGTTTGTGAGATAGAATCAAAGTACATAACCCTTCTTAGATTTAGTTTATTGATCTGCAAATGGAAACCATATTACCTCTGCTACTTCAAAAGGTTTAGCTTTTCTGACCCAATTTTCATAACTTCATGTTCCTCTACTGTAGTTTTGTTTCTGTGTTGTTCTTCTTTCCTAAATGCTTTTAAGAATCCAGATGCCTGAAAGGACAAACTCTGCATAGCTATGTTGGTTCCTACAGCTGCCTGAGGTCAGATTTTCAGAATTATATTTTAAAGTATGCTATCATTACTTCCTTGGCCATTTCTCATTTTAGAAGCTCTGGTCATAGAAGCATGTCTCATATAGACATGAGTCTATATTAACTGGCTCATTGTAAGTCCTCTAGAACTTTGGAATAAATAGTGAATGAAGTCTGATTTCCTAAAGTACTCAACTATACCCCAAATTCCACTCCTGGGCTGTTAAATCTCCCAGAAGTTTATTACATCCAGTCCCCTCTCCCCAGATCCCCATCTCTTTTGCTTCACAATAATGAAGCTCAGGGCAGAGGTTTCTCTCGTTAGCTTATTCTGTCTTAAAATCAATGAAAGTGGAGGCAAGGGAGTCAAACAGTTATTAGATGGTCTCTTTTTTCCATGAATGATATGCCCATTATTTAAATCTCTCCTTCATTACTCAACCCCCTAGAACAGTGCTACCTACACCTACCCTATCTTAAAAATTACCTAGAAAGATTGTTCAAAATAGATAACCAAGGCCTTTCCCAAATATATTGAATCTGAATCTCTAGGGATTTAAACTTGGAATCTGCATTTTTTAAAAGTTTCCCTAAGTGTCTCTGGACATGACCAGGTTCAGGAAACACTATGCTAGAAAGTTATCCTTTGAGCCTAAATAGAAAGCTTTCTTAGGGGTGTTTGTTTGTTTGTTTGTTTGTTTTAAATAAAGAAACAATACAGTAGCCCTCTTGAGGTGGGCAAGTCAGATTCTCCCAAAGATTTTTCTTTGAATCAATTTGTGCCTTTGTGTTTTTTGTTGTTGTTGTTCATTCATTTGTGTGTTTGTTTGTTTTAGTCAGAAAATGAGGGCTGGATTCATTTTCTAGGACTGTTCTGATAAGTACTGTAGACTTAGTGGTTTAAATAAGAGAAATTTATTGTCTCACAGTTCTGGAAGACAAGGGTCCAAGGGTCCATGTAGGACCATGTCCCCTCTGAAGATTCTCTGGAGGGATCTACTCCAGGCCTCAATCCTATCTACTGGAGGTTCCTGGGTGTGTGACAGCCAAATTCCAGGTTTTGTATGGCATTGTCCCTGTGTATGTGCATGTCTGTCCAGATGGCATACACTATAAAAGGCAAGAGTGGACAGAACTATTTCATATATTTGCATGTTTCTTGTTACCTTTTAATTTTTTATTTTTTTTAAGATTTTATTTTTATTTATTTGACAAAGAGAGATTACAAGTAGGCAGAGAGGCAGGCGGGGGGGCGGGGGAGAAGCAGGCTCCCCGCTAAGCAGAGAACCTGATACAGGGCTCCATCCCAGGACCCTGAGTGTAAGGCAGAGGCTTAACCCACTGAGCCACCCAGTCACCCCATCTTGTTACCTTTTTTAGCTGCAGGAATACAAACTGGAAAGAGATTCCTGGCCCTAAGGTACAGAAAGGGCAAGATGCCTCTCTCAGGAAATCAAAGGTCATAGAGGGAAGAGAGTTTCTGTCAACAAGACATAACAGGCGGAACGTCAAGAGGCCTCCTGACTGATACATGAAAAATTTACAGTATAATTGACAGGAAATTATAGCGTGAGCTGAAGTGACAAGTCGTTAAATGAATATCAGAGAAAGTAAACCGAAAATGATAATCCTCAGAGACAAATAACCCAGTAGACACTACCAAGGAACTGCTAACAAATGTGCATGTGGAAGAGAAAAGGAGCTTCAAAACATCATTTATGGTGACAAACAGTGACAAATGGGGAAGTACCACCTCAGCTAGAAAAAAAGACGGCATCGCAATCCAGGGTGTTAGCAAATGGAGACACAAGACAATGCACTGATAAAACCTGTCTAGAAACAATGCAAGTTTCTAGAAACATGGACTAAATTGGGGCACGACCTACAGAAACACTAGAGTTTTCAATTGACTGGATTCAATCTAGTAATTTTGAAAAAATTCACAAAGTATTTTAATTTAAAATACTGACCTTACACGACCAAAGACCTTCCTCCTTTTTTTTTTTTTCCCTAGTAGTAAATGTACTTTTAAAAACAGTCTAAAAACTCAATCCTGTGTAATTGATGAAAATTGGAGTGGATTCTATTCTGAGAATTTTTTTTTTTAAAGCATTAAATTCTAATGTCCTGAACCATTAATCTATCTTGTCCTTTTCTGGGATGCAAACAAGTAACATTTTAACACTCCAAAATGCAAATTCTGATCATGCTAGCTTTGTGAAACACAGCTGAGAACCAAAAAAAATAAACATAGGAGTCCTTCTGAAATTCAAAAGATATCACAAAATTTGTTTCCTTAAAACTCATGTAGTTCCCTCTTGGGGATATGCTCTGTTCTCCTTCTGAAAGGGTTTGCACATGCTCTGCACATAGCTACAGCATGTATGATTATCTGGTGTCCTGACTAGTATTGGTGGAAAAGCAAGTGATTGAAAGGATACAGTATAACAGCTCATGGTGACATATTTGATAGCTGTAGGACGTGACAGCTGAGAGCAAATGAGAAATCATAGAAAGGATAAAAACGAAACCTGAGAACAAAAAGAACAACAATGATCTTAGTCGTTTAATAAAGGGAAATGGCTCTATGCATCTAAATTATTCCAAAAGCATCACTGAATTATAGCATACTATCATAACAGATGATTATAATGATGACCCTGAGCCATCAAGAAAAAAAAATAAATTTGGTTCCAGATGCATCATTTAAGGTGGAAGGAAAATGTGCAATAAAATTTTAGAAAGATCTTTAGCCAAATGATTTTTTTTAAGTTTTAGTGCTGAAAGTAATAAACCCTTACTATTCAAAAAATTCAGCTCTTAGAAATGACTCATTCCTTGTCATATTCAAAAAATACCATATTTCTGCAGCCTGGATCTATCTCTTAAGTTCTAGATCCAGATTTGAAAAAGTTTGCTAAGCATCTCTGTTTACATGTCATTCTGGTTCTTCCTATTACACATCTGAACTCAAATTATGACATCCCGCCTCAAAGCTTGTCCTAGTATCAATCGAATGCCACCACCAATGCTATAATACAAGTCAGAACTTTCATACCTACCTCTATCATTAATCCGTGATTATTCCTTTTGTCTCTCCCTTACACTTAGTCACCCCAAGTTTTTCATCTTCACTTAGAAGTCTCTTACGTATCTAAGTTCCTAATCCCCACCTCAGTCCCATTGCCTGAGCTTGCACTATTTCCAGTATGTCTTCCTCATAATCACCCAATGTTAATGTCACACCAGCTCACTTGCCATTTGCCATTCCCTCTTATTCTTTCATGACTTTCCTCCTGCCCAGTCAGAATGAATCAAGGCCCCTCTTGTTTAGGCAACTCCATTTGCATGTGTTTGTTTATTTATTTGTCAGTCTTTTTTGCAAGACAGTAAGATACTTGATCCTAAGCAATACTTCTTAGGCACTTAGTGAATATTTCTTGAAATATTTATTGAGCAACTAATATGAGCCAGGTAGTCTGCTAGCACTGGAGGAACAGCAGTGAATAAGATTGATACCAAGATTTCTAAAATGTACAATATGGAGAATCATCACATTTACAAAGTGCCCAATTATTATAGTGCTTTCATATTTATTATACATTTTTAATGAGCACAGTGTGTGAGTTATTAACTAAATGTTAAATACCTTACTTCATACATATCTTCAGAGAATACAGGTTTTCATTGGATCATCTCATATGTTCCTCGCAACAGCTTTCTGACATTCATCTTTACTACCCTTGCAATGATAAAGAAGCCAAGTGTCATGGAGGTTTTAGAATTCATTCAAGTTTACCTCCATAAGATGGACAGATACAAAAGCAGACATAGTTTTCTGACTTAGTCTGATATTCTTTCCACTGTTCTTTCTTCTCTGTCCAAATGCTCATCCATCAAAACATAGTTTGATCCAATATGAAAATTTTAATGCAAAGAAATGCAAATGTTTAATGACCAACAAACTGCTTTTGATTTTCTTGAACTATGGCTAAGTATTGACTCTTCCATCTACAAAAAGGAAATTATTAGTAGATGTACTGATAAGAATCAGATGGTCCACTCAAAGGGTTAACTGAAGAAAGTTCAATGAACTCATTATTTACAGAGAAAAAAAGAAGGTCAAGGTGATCACTGAGAGATGATGCAGCATCTGGGTATTAACCATAGGAGGAAGATGTCATGAACTGAGTTCTGAAGGGACAGGAGAGGAAACTATATTACTGGTACTCAAAAAAAAAAAAAAAAGTAGCAAAAGAAGAGGAAAAGCCTCAGTGGTTATACGTAAAGGAACATAATTATTACAAAGACTACAGCCCAGCAAGGGAAAGTAGAGGAAGAAATATTGGTAGCCCTTGGTAGCCCCAGAGATTGGTATCTCTGTCCCTTTCTCCAAATTTCTTGCCAATACCTTTCATTAGCAGAACCCAATTAAAAGTAGAGAAAATCAGAGCCCAAATGATGCCATTCTTGAGGTCAGATTTTTGGGGAAGAGAACAGGGAAAGGAAGGGCAAAACAGGGACCTGAAAAAAATGAAGAATGATCAGCACAGAAAGCCCTCTACATGCTGAAGAAAAGAAGTATGTTATTTTCCTATTAATTATTGGGGTTCTTGTGGTAATAGAATAAGGGTAATGTTATTCAGTGGCTTTTGATTAAAATTAATTATGTTAAGTACTTCTTGGCTTAATGAAGCCACATTTAAGGTCATGGACCTTGGAACATGCCAAACCTGTCTCCTCCATAAAATGGCACTGTGAATAAGCAAGGTACTTAATTTCTCTGAACCTCAGCTTCAAAAGGGAAGTAATAATGTTCACCTTATAGCACAGTCTGAAGAATTAAATGAGGTAATGGGGATAAAGTGAAGTATCTGACACAAATGGTAAGAGTTCAATACACATTCATGGTATTAAAGTCATGGTAGAAAGAGTGGAGGATACCCAAAGAGTGCCAGTCCCTGAGAGAGAATTTATATTATGTTCATAAAATCTGTGGAAAATGTAAAAAATGTAAGTATTGTGATGACCTTATTTTTATGAATATTTGATTCACCAGATCATAAGTTTTTAGCCATTTCTGTAGCCATGACTTTGCGAAGGTGATGAAACCTGTGGAAAATAGCATACACAGAATAAAGTTTTTACATGCATAAATAAAATTCATAGGATTATAAGAAAAAACAATTATGGAAGCATTTGCATATTTATATATAAACCAGTCAAGGAAATAGTTAAAGAAAAAAATTATGATATTATAATGTGTGTTCTAATGTAATAGTACATTATAAGACAAAATCTAATAATAACTCTAACAAATAACATAATTTTGAAATAATAACAAAGGTAACGTTTCTAGATATCAACAGTAACTAATTTGATGAGAAAATATTTGTGATCTCTAAAGGTGACACAAATCACAGATACTGCTAACACTGCTGGAATTTGCTGCTTTACATTTGCAACTAAGAGAATTAGTGTTCATTAGTAAGAGATGGTAGAAAAAAAAAGATTTCTTCTTCCTGCACAAATTCAAGGTTACATTAATTTTTATCCACACTCTTTGGGGTCCAAGGAACTCCTACCCTAAAGCCTAACACAATGGCTGGTAAGTAGTATACATTCAATAAGTAGTCACTGTAACAAAAGTACCATACCTACAGACACTAAGTATTAGAATATTTTGCAGACAGTAACTTACTCTTAGTGAGGCAATAAGATTGGACTCATGCAGGCAAGATTTCAATAGATCTCACCTGTAGGTCCCACCAAGCGTAGACATGAAATGTCTCATATGTAGAAAAGAACAAGCTCCTTGAGTTATCCTGTAATCACAAAGCTTTATGGGAAGACATGAAGAAAAACTACAGAGTGTGTTAAGAAACAGACCCTTTAAACTTGACAATAAAAGAAAAAGCACACCAGGAGTAACAATATTTGCATACACAAAATTTCTTTTCTAAAGAAAAAAACTTCTCCCAAGTCAGTAAGTGACTCCAATCAACTTGGTAACCAGTCTGGGAGCACATACTCATTCTTTTGAAGAAGCAAAGCATTAGGACTCTTATTACCTATCAAATTATCATTTTAAAAATGGTAGGAACATTGTTAAGGATATAGGAGTTTTACTGGTGAACATGTAACTTGGAGTAACTAATCATCTGGAGAAGAATTCAACACTAGGCATCAAAACCCTACCCCTGGGGGTGCCTGGGTGGCTCAGTTGGTTGAGCAACTGCCTTCGGCTCAGGTCATGATCCTGGAGTCTGGAGATCGAGCCCCACATCAGGCTCCCAGCTCTGCAGGGAGTCTGCTTCTTCCTCTGGCCTTCTCCCCTCTTGTGCTCTCTCTCTCTCAGTCTCTCTCTTAAATAGATAAATAAAATCTTAAAAAAAAAAAAAAAAAAAAAACCTTACCCACTATTGAAGAGCTTTATGAACATTAATAATTTAATAGTTACAATGGCCTGAGGAAGCAGATATGAGTATTCCCCTTTTATAAATGTAAACTCAGTGGATCTGTGAGTTCAGTAATTTATCAAAGCCCCAGCCAGAGCCAGTAGAAAGCAGAAACAGGATTCCAATCCACATCTCTCTAGCACCAAAACCTATACTTTGTCCACGTTATCACACTTCCCAACTTTTGGTTAAGTAATTAGATCTTTGCTAATTTAACCTAAAGGTTACATGCACCAAGACAATTATTGCAACATTATGAATAATACTAAAGACAAGCTCAAAGCTTAACAATAGAGGAAAAGTTAAGGGAATTATGAATTACTTCTCTAATTAGTCTGCATCTGTTTAATGTTCTGTTGCAAAGTACTGATGATAACATGGAGTAATATCTATAGCAACTTAAGGAAGAAATGAGAGTAGAAAATAGTGTGATCATAACCACAAAAAGTTTAAAAAATAATTATGCATAGGAAATAACATAAAATGTCAAATGTCAGTGGTTTACTCTGAGTGCTAAACTTTGAGTAATTTTTTTCTTTCTTCTTTCTACTTCACTGGATTTGCACATTTTCCACAGTGGGCATTCCTAACATTTGTGATAGAGGAAATATACATTTATTTTTAAAAAATACATTTATATTTTTAAAAATATATACATTTTTTGAAAAAAATGAAAGCAGAATCATATTGTAACATATAGATGTATCAAACCAATACCTGTATTCCTCAAACTTATACAATATTATATGTCAATTATATCTCAATACACACCAAAAATTAAAAATCTGAAAAGAGGATTTAGATGAGATAATTAATATATTTAAATTACATGAGAGATTAAATCTTGCAATACTAAATCATGATCTTGTTCCATTGAATTTAGCACTCTCTTACCAGTGACTTATTAACGTGTTGTTGGAAGCATAGTCACCTACTTTGATACTGACCTCAAGAGACTAGGAATCATGGCCATCATGGAAACATGGTAAAGACATAGGGTTGAAAGTTCTAAGTTTGTCCCTGGACTCTACAACTTATTAATTAGTTTTGTGATTTGGGGCAAAGTCCTGAAATTCTCTGAACCTTATCTACAAAAGATTATTATCATTAAATTGTTATTAAGATGGTTACAAAGATTATATTGGATGCTATGTGTACTGCTTTCCCTGACATTAAGCTATGTATGACAGAGTGGAAATCATCATCCCATACAGATATTCACCTCAATGTATTTAATTATATTACCTATTTCTTTAAAAAAAAAGGGGGGGGGAGCAACTGGCAGAAGAAATAAATACAGTACAATTAATTATATAGGAATAAAACTTTGGGATGGAAAGATGGTCAAAGGAGAAAAGCAAACATTCCAATCAGAGGGTCAATACAATTTCTGTGACCAAGCATAAAGTCTGGCTCTAAGTTTCCAGCAGTCAATGCAAAGCTAGTCACATAACTTTAATGATCAGATAGAAGGAAACAGACTAGTGCTTCAAGGGTCACCAAGGCTTTGCTAGAAACAAACTCTGAACACTCTTTTTTTTTTTTTTTCCTGTGTGGGGTATTATGTACAAGAATTGAACGATATAATTGGCAACACTCACAAATAATCTTTTACAGCAAATGGAAAAGTAGATTCCACATAGCTATTTTTTATAGTGACTTTTGAGAAAAGTCACGAATTTCACCTAAATCCCTAAGTCAGCAAAGGCAATTCCATAAGGGCTCAGATGACAGCCACCAAGACTCTGGGTTTCCAGGCACTTTCTTTTTCTCCCTCTTCCCTCTCTCTTCCCTCCTGCCCTCCTTCCACTCTTTAAACTCATTTGGAAGCAACCGCTAAAAAGTAGCTAAGAATGTGGACTTTGGGATCTTTTTCCTTGGTTTAAATTCTCATTCCCATATGTACTAGTGATTGGTTCTGTGCATTTTACTTAATCATTCTCCTCCATAAAATAGGGTTAATCATAATAATTAGAGAAAGCCCACAAAGTGCTTAAAATAATGCAGAACACATAGTAGCTAGCCCATAAAAGTTAGTAGATACCTGGGTGGCTCAGTGGGTTAAAGCCTCTGCCTTCGGCTCAGGTCATGATCTCAGCGTCCTGGGATCGAGCCCCGCATTGGGCTCTCTGCTCAGTGGGGAGCCTGCTTCCCTCTCTCTCTCTCTGCCTGCCTCTCTGCCTACTTGTGATCTTTCTGTCAAATAAATAAATAAAAATCTTAAAAAAAAAAAGTAGATACCACCACTAATAGTATCAATAATTATCTCATTCATTTGGCAATCCTTCTTGAATACCTGTTATATATTAGGTAATGTACAAGGTGTTGACTATTCAAAAATAAATTGTTCCCTGATCTCAAGAAACTCACATACAATGATAGAGACAGGTATCTAAACTGATAATTCCAAAACAAGTTTATATTGTAGGTGACCGTAAAAGAAACACCAAACTCAGTTTGGTAGAGAAGAGTGGGAGCCAAGGAAGCTCTCTGGAGGAAAGCAGCAAACGTAGTGGGAGCAAACACTTGCATGATGTCTTACCCCGGGCCATGTGTTATTCCAGGGACTTGCATATCTTAACTCATTTAATCCTCCCAATAATCCTGTGGTGTGTGTTTATTCTCATTTTACAAGTAGGGAAACTGAGGCATGGAGAAATTCAACAACTTGTCCAAGGGCATAAAGCTAGAAAGGGACAGAGAAGAGTGGCTGTGTCCTTCATCACTGTAATTGTGTCTATGGTGTCTTAAACCCTAAAGGACTTGCGACAGTTATCCAGCTAGTGTGAGGCATGTCTCTGCAAACAACAAGAATGAAGACACAGATGTAGGGAACAGCATGGTATGGGGGAAGAAGGCACCATTTCTCAGCAGCAGGTACATCAAGAATGCGGCAGGAGGAGGTGAGGAAAGTGGAGGTGCAGGGTGTGGGGGATCATGAAAAGTCTTGTATGCCATGCTAATGAACCTGAACTTTAACCAGCTGGACCTGAAAGTGATTAAACATGAGTTTGAAACATGCCACCTGAGCAAGAATTTTGCTCTGTATGACATTAAGTTACTAAAATCTTTAAGTTTTGATTTCATTAGGGGAAAATGGGACTAGTAAAATTCACATTACAGGGCAAGCAATGATATATGCATTCGTGTAAAATGCATGGTATTTAGTAGACATTCAACAAAAGGGTCATTATCCTTTTAAAATACATTATGGGGAGCCTGAAGGAAGAAACAGGTATCCCCATGGTGCAGCTAGGGCCACATGAAGGACAAGGACCAGCACCCAACAGAAGCTAGGGCCTACCCTGAGCAGGTGCTGAGGTCTAAAAGTTTGTGTCCCTCCAAAATCCAGATGTTAAGCTCCTGACCACCCCCCAAAGTAGATAGATACTTTAGGGAGTGATTAGCTCATGAATGGGCTTCGTGCTCTTATAGAGAGACACCAGTGAGCTCCCTTGCTCCTTCCATGTGAGAAACAAACACCCAGAAATCCGCAGCCAGGAAGGGAATACTTACCCCAGCAATCTGCCAGCCTGGTTGTACTCTTCCAGCCTACCAGAACATTAAAAAATAAATATCTGTTATTTACAAGCTGCTAAACCTGAATGGACTACAACAGCAGGTAAAAATCTCATGAAGCTAAAAACTTACCCCTGACATTCTTTTAGGAAGTTGCTGACATATCCTTTCTCAGCCAGTACAACATTCAAGCATTGAAATACATTACCGTTGCTCCCATTGATGAAGGAGATGTATCTGTGCTGTCTACTTGTCCGTGTGTCATCTCTCTTTTTTCCTGTCTATCCCTGCTGAATGAGGACAGCCAAATTCACATAAGTTAAATGAACATATAATTCAAGTTCTTCTTAAATAGGCCAAAGGAGAAAAAAAAAACACATTGTCGTATTATTTTACTATTAAGGGGGGAGGGGGATCTCTCAAGTAGACAATCTGTCATTAATGGAGTCAAAATGAAGCCTTCCTCTACATACTTTATATTTTAAGTGAATGATCACAAAAATTACTTTATTTGCTATCTCCGAAGTCCCTGAGATCTATGCCTTGTGCAGAGGCAAGAACAGACAAAGAAAAGGAGAATGGCTTGTTGAAAGAAGCAGAGCTGGTCATTTCAGAATGAAAACTAGGAGTTCTGCTCTGGGGCTCAGGCTTGCACCTCCCCCTCCCACAATGGTGCCTCTTCTTTGCTTCATGTTAGAAAGAGGCCCTGGTACAGGGACACCAGGCACCTCACCAAACACTGTGGGTAGTATTGACAGGTATGAGTCATGAAGGCGCCAGAGCTAATAAAGCAGGGAAGAAAAGGGAAAGAAACATGGATAAACAGGGACTCGATAGACTAAGATTTACCCCAGAACAAAAGCTTTCATTGGGAAGAAATAAAAGGACTCTAAATTTAAGAACCCACCCCACCGAATAGCTAGAAACCACCACCACTATTTCTCATAATGAAACTGGACCGAGGAAAGCAACAGAGACCAGCTTTATATAACCAGAATGCATCACAAAGAAGGCCGTGACCAGTGGAAGCTGGAGGATTGGATGACGTGGAAATAGACAATGTTCCCCCTACCCCTTTCTGTCCCAAGAAAGTCCTGAAAGCAGATAGGCTTTTTGAAACATTTTTACGTCTCCAAAGCTGATCAGATCCTCCCGCTGAGAAAGGAGATGAAGAGATACACTTTTAAAAGGTTATTTCAGGAAGAAACCGTTTTTTTTGAAATGTTCCTTATATAATATTTACAATGAGGCTGATTGTTGACAAGTGGAGTTTGGGAAATGCTTCAAGTTTGGCCTGGATTACAAGACATACAAAGTCGTCTCGAGAGAGAGAAAAAGGGAGGAATGATGTGTACTGAAGGAGCGTTTTCAGCTGTGCTTCTGTCCTCCCAGGCGGGCTCAGGGTCGTCCTCTGCTGGTCCAGCATTCTGCTACCTGCACATACAGGGCAGAAAAGGGATTGAAAGCCAGGTCTAAGTCCTTCAAGTATTTTTGCCACAGAACACTGAAAAACAAACAAATGATGTCACAGTGAAGAAGAGAGCTTATATAAGAAGCCAGGGCAACAAATGCGTCAGAAGAACAAAAATGAGATATATAAACCCTCTTCTGTGAAAACAGAACAAGATTGGAATAATATAGAGAGAAAACAAGGCATCTGTCTTGTGGGCATATTTTTCCTTTTCTGATTATATAAAATACAAGTTGGGTTTTTCGACTCAAAATTTTTAATCTGAGTCCTGGTTCCCAAAGAATAACCCATTTCCATTAGTTGGTTTTAGTGTGGTAACACACTACACTGCCATTTTCATTGCTTACAAAAATATTTCTTTCTCTTTCACTTCACATGTTGGTTCCTGTGGGTCAGATACTTAGCTCAGAGTCACATGTCTTCTGATCCTATTACCCACGTAAACAAATAGTCTCTTACCAGGACATATATTTATAAAATCCAAAGATCATTATCAGTCCTATGCATGTGCATAAGTCCATCCAATATTTACTCAGAAACCTTAGAATCAAATCCCCAAACTTTGCCTTGACATGCAAGTTCCAGACTTCTTCATGGTCCTTCATCTCCACCACCCTCCCGAACAGTATTCTCCAGACACACTAGCTCACTTTCTTTCAATTTCTTGAACATGTCATGTTCTTTCCAAACACAGGGCCTTTGCACAGACCTCTGAAGATGCTGGAAATGTCCTTGCCTCTACCTTCAATGAATGAATCTTAGTTATCCTTTAGACCTGAGTTTAATTGATACGTCCTCAAAAAAGTCTGCTTTTTCTGAGTCCATGAAAATGAGGAGCTCCTGTAATTATCTCTGAAAGTTCCAATTCATTTTCTGCAGTGACTTTCTCACAATTTGTAATGATATATTTCATGATCATTTCATTTCTGACTACATACTTTACTGCATTGGAAGCTAGGTGAGAGCAGAAATAACCCTTATCTTTTGAACACATATACTACTTCTTTTCCCATATCTAGTAATTAACAATGTATAGTACATACTGAAATATATGTGTAATGAGCTGAGATATGACTAAGAATATGTTTACAGAATTCTTTATGTAGACACCAATACTTACCAAGAATCTACTATGTACTAGCTGCTAGGTATATAGCTGTGACTAAGCCAGACCTAGTCCCTGCCCTCATGGATCTTGCAGCCTATATTCTACTGTCACGTTTTCTATGGGGAATTGTTCAAAGTCTTTTGAAAACGGAAGGATTGCATTTATGTACCTATCATCCCCCTTGAAAAGGATAACAATTCATGGCAAAAACACCAAGCCAAAGGAGAAATTCTGCCTTCATTCAAGCTACCTTTTCATTCACTCACTCTTCCTACACCAGCAAATCAAAAAGGGACAGGTCATTGACTTTGATCTCAAATTTCTTTTGTTCATTTGTGTCAGAACTGTAATGTTATTTAACCTTCACTTTTTGTGCTTAATGGATATGAGTGTTCTGATAAATGCAGTGCAGTAGTCAATAACACACCAAAGTCTGCCCGTAATTGGCTAACTTGGGAAATAAAGGGCCCTCCTTCTAAGTCTTAAATAATATACTCTAGGTAAGTCTGAACATCATTTTATCACTGATTATAGGAATTTAGACATTCAACTCCCAGTATTATTAATGGGAGATGCAACCCAGCTGCCCATAACCTATTTTAAAAATATACTAAGATCCAGGGGAGCCTGGGTGGCTCAGTGGGTTAAACCTCTGCCTTCGGCTCAGGTCATGATCTCAGGTCATGATCTCAGGGTCCTGGGATCAAGCCCCACATGGGGCTCTCTGCTCAGCGGGGGGCCTGCTTTCTCCTCTCTGCCTCCTCTCTGCCTGTGTCTCTGCCTACTTGTGATCTCTGTCTGTCAAATAAATAAATAAAATCTTAAAAAATATATATACTAAGATCCATACTGAATTCTTTACTACCTTCCCTTTAATTTTTTACTTGGTTCTTTCAGGTAAAAACAGTGTTAGTAAACAACTTCAAATCTTTTTTAGCCTGGCACAATTAAAATAAATTTAACCTTGTAAAGCCACATTCACTTCATGTTTGTAGACAAAGGTATACCAGTTAACCACATAAAAACTATAAACATTATAATTAAATTATAGAAAAACAAAACAAAACAAATAGTACCTCAGTTAGTCTCTATGTCAGACAATTTGCAATTACTTTTCATTCCCAAACATGATCTCAGAGTATGAACTCTGTTGGTTGGACTTTGCCAATAATTAGCTGGGAACATTTGACAAATTTTCAAGTAACTTCATATATAGTAGCATTGTGAGCTAATCATCTAACGGTAAAAGCTTTGATACTTCACTAGTCCCTAAAAAGCCACAGCATAGTAATAGAGAATCACTTTGCAGTAAGGCAATCAGTCTGAGAATGCATATGCTGGCTATCGGTTTCATGTGGTACCTAAAGAAGAATTTCCTGGAAATGTTTTCAATGTATAAAGATAATAAGACACATCATTCATCAAGTAGAACGTACCAAAGTGTGCCTTCTCAAGCAATTCTTGAAGAAATAATGTATAAAAAGAAAATATTCCATTCAAATCCACAGAGCCCGCTGCCCCATTTTAATGCTTTAAATGACTGATCCAAACCAATTTCAGCTGGCATCGTGCAGATAACCTATACAACAAAGGAGCAAAGAAGGCTTCTTGAAGAAGAAAAAAATGGAATTCTCAACCTGGGCCTGGAAATCAGAAACCCTTGAGCTCCAATGGACAACAATAGACCAGACTGGCTGGCTTTGGGCATGTCAATGTCAGATGTCTATGACATATGTCTGTTCAAATGTCTGTGGCTATACCTACATCTATACATGTCTACCTATGTCATCTGTATCTATTCACATATGTACATCTATTCAAACTGCTCTGTGTCAGATACAAATGCTAGTGATAGTAACAAACGTTGAGGAACTCAGTCGAATCGAACAGAGAATGCCATCCAATAATTAGCAACACGAACTTAAGAAGTTTCATTCATTGAGCATGACAGACGCACTGGGCGAGGCCAATGAGCTCTTCAAATGCCCCAGAAAATATTTGGGTCTTGAATTTAAAAATCAAATTTCTGGCTCTAAACTGTGAAATCAAAACTGCCAAGTCAAAATCACAAGGATTTAATTAGATGTCTAGAAACATATTATGTCAATTTCATTCATGGTGATATTCAGAATTCATAAACATTTCATTGTACTTGAAAACAATTTTTAGGTTAGATTTTCTTGAGTATGCACGATGACTGCTGAGAAATCATAGCTGACTTCAAAGTAAATGAGTTATATGAAACCAAATAACTTTGAAGCTCATTTTAAAAATCCCACAAAAATTTATACTAGCCAAATATACTATTTTAAATGTATTTTAAATTTTGGATTTGGATGCATTTTGATTTGGGTACATTTTGATTGTTGATATGATGTGGGGTAGGATCTCCAAAAGAAACAGTCCCGAATTAGCCTAGGGAAGTCTCAGCATCACCTTCACGACATAGGAGCAAATGAAGGCTATAAGCAAAAGGGGACATAAACAGAAGGGGTTACTTTGGGGATATGAAGTTTAAAATAGGATTAGGAGTTTATTCAGCAAAGGGAGAGAAAATACATACATCTGAAAAAATACAATCATGCATTTTGAGGCATTGGTAAAATGATCATCAGGGCTAGGAGATCACGTATATATGGTAGAAGATAGGAAGAGGACCTGAAGAAATATTAAGGCTGAACCAAGAGCAACTCAGAAGAAAAGGAACTGTGAAGGTTTTTAAACAAAAAACGTACATGATCAGATGCACTTTTTCTGCACAATAATCCCAACAGCAACGTGGACACACACGTGGTGGGGATGTCCATGCAGAGCCCACGGCAATATGAGACAGATGAAAGGGGATGAGAACCGAAGCTCTGGCTGGGAATGTCCAAATTCAAGAGACATTTCAGCTTGAAGATCAAAACAGTTCCTTATTTGGCACTAAGCATTTGAGAGCCATTCTGAGAAAGAAGTGTTGAGTGGGATCATTTCCTCTGAGGTACAAGTTATCGTATAAAGTGGGGAAGTCCAGTCCACAACCGTTCTCGGATCTTTTCTCTTTTAAAAACATGGTGTGATTCTCTTTTGTTGAATCCAGCAAAAATATGAGTGCCTTCTATGTGAGCGACGGGATTACTTGCTAGGATTGGAGAAGTAAGCAGGTGCAATCATAGGAGTCTGGGACATAGCTATGGCTTCTTGACTATCCTTTTGCCTGTTCTTTACACTTGGATTGGTTTTGGAGTTTTGTTGTTTGTTTGCTTGTTTTTTGTCTTCAGCCACTTTACCTGCCATCCCCAATCAATGCCCTTCTTGGGAACCAGGTTATTACTTCACTACTCATTTCATGTTCTTAACTACAAGCCCCTAGTGATGTATGCCTGCCTTGGGCCAGTCAGTATCAAGGCAGCTTACCTGACCTACAACACATCAAGAGCCTTCACCCAGCACTACTCTATCTCAGATTGGCTTTCCCTTCTAACCTTCTATGGCCTGCATTTGTCTGCTAAATTTGCAGTTCTACACTTCTTTTTTTTTCTTTTTTATTCTTAAGGTCTAATATTTTAAAGCCTATTATAAATTGACCCAATTCTATTGTTTATAACCTAATAATATCTTAATATATTTAATAAGATCATGACAACCCCTGCAATTCATTACTCCTTCTACTCCTAGAGACAATGATAATAAAGGAAAAGAAATGTGATTTATATATCATCAGGTAACCAAGAAACCTGCTTATCCTAAGAGAGGTGGCAAAGAAAGATTTTATTATTGCCTTTTAAAAAGTATAGTGACTGGGCCAGAGAAAGGTCAACTGGTCATGTTTACCCATTATTCGGTCTTCATGCCAATATAAAATTCATGCTATAAATCTATTTTCATACCCACCTCACAAACTTTTTGGATCTTTTTCTTAAGAATTCCTTACCTCAGGGTACCTGAGTGGCTCAGGGGGTTAAGCCTCTGCCTTCGACTCAGGTCATGATCTCAGGGTCCTGGGATTGAGCCCCATGTCAGGCTCTCTGCTCAGCAGGGAGTCTGCTTCCCTCTCTCTCTCTTTCTCTGCCTGCCTCTCTGCCTACTTGTGATCTCTGTCTATCAAATAAATAAATAAGCTTTAAAAAAAAAAAAAAAGAATCCCTTACCTCAACAGGAACTAGCACAATTCTTATAAAGATATTTATCTTATAAATTGATGTTTGCCTCTGTGCATCAGATATTTATTTTTGTTTTACTTAAATTGGCTTAAGTTGCATGCCCTAAAGATCATTGTCCTGGCAGTCTCCATCACTCTAGAGGGGCAATAAAAGGCAGAAAGGAGATAATTGGCTCTCTTCCCCTTTATGTCTCTGCTTCCGTCCTTCCTTTTCATCACTACGTTTTTCCATTTTTAAATCCTATGCCAATAAAGTGAAAAAATGCAATACAGAAAAGAAGAATGGAGACAGTGCATGAGGTCCTCTAATTAACCACTGAGTCATAATGGCTTTACCTACAGTGTTCTTTGGTTAGCTATGTTAAAAAATAACTTTATCTGAGGACATTTATAACATAATAGGTGGTCAATAAATTCTGTGGCTTTTTTTTTCCCGTCAGTTCACTCCAACCAATAATTTCAGTTCAGTTATTTCTCTAATCCCAGATTGTGTGTTATTGTTATTATGCATAGATCACACATTAGCCACCATATTTTTTTAAATTATTCATTTTGCATATTAGCCATCTTGTAATTGTATTCATTAAAATGATCCTTATTTGAACATCCATTTCGTGCAACCCTCAGCTTGCTGAACATTTCTACATAACCCGGATCTATGGGTTTCGTTTGGCTTTCTTTGTTGAATTACCAGCAAATACAGAGAACTGCTTTTGTGCAGCTTTATTTGAATTTTGAAGGCAGGTAATTTACTAATCCTCCTTTCAGATGCTTCCTTTGTTCTTTGCTGAGATGTGTATTGACTGAATGTTTCAAGGGCTTCATTGTTTAAAGTCAATGAGGAAATGGAATTCCCTTTGATAAACTAAACTTGTTGACCTAGTCCTTCGCAGAAATTAAAAAAAAATCATCATTGTATAAATATATGTTGATGGAAATGATTGTACCTCTTGGAGAAACATGTAGCTGCCTGTCTTTATAAGAGCTGATATCTTAATAGGACAGCACAGCTTCCTTTCTTTCTCTTCTAACTTTAACCGCGCAAAAATGCTGACAATGAAGTAAAAGAAACAGAAAATTGAATAAAGACATTAATAATGCATTTCTACAAATCCTCATCCTCATAAATACTTCCTCTCCTTTGCAACATCTATATTTAAATGAACTATTTACTTCCTTGAAACCATTTCTAAACGTTCTCCAATGAATCCTTTCCCTCATTGACCTTCATCTGGGTACCACATGCATTCTCGTCTGCTCCCAACTGTCTCATCCCACACTTTACCAGACTTCCACTGAACTGAGACATTTGCTGGAGAAATAAGGGAGGATACTACCCAAGTAGTAGAAGTCAGTGAGTTCTATGGCCACTGTTCTCTATTTATTCTCACACTCAGAAGCACTAAAACTCTCTGTCATCAGGTATCTGTAAAGCAGAGATCATGATCTTATCTTCTTAAAACTAGATCTCTGAATTCTCTTTCAATTTTAAGACTTGTTCACATATAAATATATGGGCTGAAGTTCAAGCCTTATCTAATACAAACTTCTTAAACATGGGGGCGCAGGTGTAATCTGTTATTAACACCTATAAGATATCTGGGCTTACCATCCCTATCTCACAGAGCTAATAAGGGAAAAAAAAAATATTGTAGAAAAGCAAAGCAAAGCATCTTAAGAACCAGCACAACAGTGTCTCTTAGGGTAGAAACAAGACTATCTCTGTTTAGAGAAATTACCTTGAGATGTTGCTTGTTGAAAGAAGGTGAGGCATATGTTCAGAGGAACCAAGGCAACAAAAGAGGGAACTAGACCAAATTGAACCAAAGTGTTTTACTGGAAGCCAGTGAAGTAGAGAAGGGAAAAGATAGAAAAACAAGGATGGCTAAACAATATGATGGTCATCAGAAGTGTCAGATGGACTTGTACTTCTCACTTTGACTTGAGTAAATCTCACATACCTATATGCTAGAAAGCCTGTTTCACACACAAAATACTGGTATGAGTGGTTTTTTATAGTAGAAATTATAGAAAATGGCTGAATTCTGTTTCTGGGTCCATGCATTATAGTTGATGGATAGTAAAGTCTGGAAATGAGATATTCTCTGAATTGAAATAATTTGGTAAAAGTAGAATCTCAGAGCCACAGGAGTAGAACAGGAAAATCCTTAGAGCATAAAAACCTTAGGATAGGTGTTAAATTTTCTTAGGATCATGGTCTGAATTCTGGATATTAAGGGAAGGGGACCAATCTCAGCTAATATTTGGATAATGGGGAGGAAGAGGGATAGGGAGAGCAGGAGAATTAGGAGAATTTGTATTTCAGAGAAATTTAATCATAAAGGAGAAAAAGGATCAACAACTTGTAAGTTAAAAAAAAAAAAAAGAAGGGAGGTGGGATTGTTAGTAAAAAGAAGAGCTTTATAACCAATATAATTAAGAACTGAACCAAAAGTCACAGGTGATTTATAACAAGTTGGGACAAAGAGGTGAGGAGCAATGGAGAAAAGAAATGTGAGACCTTGAAGGAGATGTTCCGAGGTTAGACTCTATCTTAACATGCACAACAAGTTCTCATAAAATTAGCATTCCTTTTTGAATCATAATTATTGTAACATTAAAGGAAATAATTGAAATGAATTAGTAGTCTTCTTCAATAAATGTCTTAGCTACTATTTCAACTAATAGAACAGATGCATTTCCAGAATTCATTTATAATAGTAAGATGAAAAGCAACATAAAATGAAGGTGACTAATGTGAGGAAGGAAAAAAAATTGGACTCAAAGTTCTAGGAACTAAATTCAAACCCTGCTTTATAAAGCTATTGAAAATTATTTATTGAATTTCTGTGTGCCTGACTTTGTGTTACATGCAAAGGTGCAAAAATGACTACCATGGTCCTTGACCTGCAGAAACTCACAATCTACCCCCCCAAAAAAAACATGAAAACAGATAACTCTAGCATAAATATAGATGATAGATACATAATATAGAAATGCTATCATGGAAATTTGTAGTGCATTGTGGCAATAAAGAGCACTGATCCAGGCACTAGACAGTCCAGGGTTCAAATTCTGGCTAGTGATCTTGAGTGATTCATGTCACGTCACTTTGCCTCAGTTTTCCCACTAATAAAATGCAAATGCTAAGATTTCTTCCTAGGGTTATAGCAAGGATTAAATGAACTGAAAATTGTAAAATACTAAAAATAATTATAGTACATAGAGTTGTATTATCACCTTCTTCTTCATTATCATCATCTTTATCACCTTTACCACTATGAACACACTCAAATGGGAGGAGTTAGTGTCCAGGAAAAACAGAGAAGTCTTCACAAAGTCAATTCAACTTGAAGTGGATCTTCCAAGTAGAACAACAGGAAAATAAATGCCAAACAGGATGACCTATGCCTCCAAAGTTGAAAAATCAAGGCAAGCCCTGCTGAATTGTGGGGTATGTGCCTGACAAGACTGAAAAAGTAAGATGAAACAATATTATGAAGGACCACATAGGCGATGGTGTCTTTTAAGTAGGTGAGTGACATTATAGTGCTCACGTTTTAGGATGATTACTCTAGTGGATTCATCTAGAACCCTAAAATCTCAGTGATTTCCAACAAAGGGATATTTCCCACCCATATCACAAGCTGGTTGTGGGTCGGCTGCCCCTCTGTCCCATGTCCTCCTCATTCTGGCAGCCAGGACAAATGAACATGTCCCTCATTTGGGACATTCCTGTTCTCTTGATAAAGGTGAAAGGGAGAGGATGGAACCACATGATGTCTCCTAAAACTTTTATCCATAGTGACATATCATTTCTGATATGTCATTTTACTGACCAAAACAAATCACATGACCAAGTCGGATGTTGGTGACATGAGGAATGATAATCCCCCCAAAGGGAGGGGTACCACAAATCAGTTTGCAAAGCCTTACCGCAACTGGGTGGGAAGCTATGATTCTTGGGGACTGGTCGGCAGGGGGAGACAAACAACATTTGAAAAAACAGCACTCTATCACCTTAGTTCTCTACTGTATAAAACATCCCTCAAAAGAGTGGTTTCAAATAGCAACAATCATTTATTATGCTCATGATTCTCAGGTAGTGAGACAGAGCTAATTTGGAATATGTAAGTGACTTACTCACTTGCCAGGAGGGACTGGCTGTGAGGTTAGGCTCAGCTGAACTTCTCTCCCTCTCTCTGGAACCTCAGAGCTTCTTCATGTGGCTTCTTCAGCAGAGTGAGTAGTCTTATTGATGTCTCGGGGATCCAAGAGACTGAGGCAAAAGCTGCTGGGTTTTTTGTTGTTTTTTTTTTTAAGATTTTTTATTTATTCATTTGAGAGAGAGGCAGTGAGAGAGAGCATGAGTGAGGAGAAGGTCAGAGGGAGAAGCAGACTCCCCGTGGAGCTGGGAGCCTGATGCGGGACTCGATTCTGGGACTCCGGGATCATGACCTGAGCCGAAAGCAGTCGTCCAACCAACTGAGCCACCCAGGCGTCCCAAGCTGCTGGTTTTTTGAAGGTCATGTGTTCATTGGTCAGGAGAGTTACAGGACAGCTCAGATTCAAAGAGAGGAAATTAACCCCAATTCCTGAGGGGAAGAGGGTCAAAGAGTCTGTGGCCAACCTCAATAGATGTAAATGGTGGGAGGCAGATTGAGGAGCTATTTCTGACATAGCTTGTCAACAAGATATGCTGCCCACCTAAACGTGGAAAGGAAATGAAAGAATAGAAGCATGAAACAAGCTGATCAAAGATGAGAAGGTCATTTCTGCCATGCTCAAGCACAAGTAATGAAAGGACATTTATTTTAAAAGTAGGAAATTACTTTATCAGTCCTGAATTATGCAAGAAATTAAAAGTAAGAAATTTTGATCAAAATGATAATCACATCCAAGAGATTTATTTCAAGATGTTATTTGTGTATGAGGCTTGTAAAAGTGCTACAAAAACACACACACACAAAACATATGTTAAATCAAAATAAACTTTATTTTAGAAAGTCACTTTAAGTGTGTGGTGATATAATTAAGCCTTATTAATATGCTGTTTATTTAACAGATTAAAAATGCATAAGAAGCATGTCCCATTCATCTTAATTAGACAATATGCTTGTCACAATTATTTGCTTTATATTTTCATTTTTCATGAACATTTTAAGGCTATCCATTGATGCTATTAGAATCAACTTTCCCCTTGGTTTGTAGTTCTCTGATCTCAATCCTTCAGTCCCTTGAGGCACTACCCAGCATTTCTCACCTGACCCTCTGCCAATGCCTTGTTGTTAGAGCTGATAGAACTAGGGCTAAGAACAGCTGCAAGAAAATGGCTGTATGCATTTCAGTGTTCTCAACAATATCCTCTCTTTCCTTCTGTGATTCAGATTCAAAATATTCCTGTTCCCAAGTATTGCACACAGCTATGGTGGTGAGATAATAGATACTGGCTGACATAGAGTATCAAATTCTAGAGCTGCATGAGATTTTCAAGATTATTCCTTCCAATTTTTTCCAAACTCAACCATTTACTCACCAATTTCTCCACATTATAACAAGGACTGACTTGCTTTTTTTTCTTGTAAATTTATTTACATTTTTCACTTAGTATGTTTAAGAGAAAAGTATATACTGCTATCAGAAATAAACACTAGTTGAATATCCCATAAATTAAAGATAATAGTATAACTGAACCCAAACAAGACAAAATATAATAATAGATTCTAATATTTTTAAAAGATTTTATTTATTTATTTGAGACATAGTGAAAGCAAGAGAGATCACAGAGGAAGAGGGAGAAGCAGACTCGCCACTGAGAGGAGAGTCTGATGTGGGGACTCGATCCCAGGACCCCAGGACCCCAGGATCATGACCTGAGCTGAAGGAAGTTGCTTAACCACCCAGGCTCCCCTCTAATATGTTTTTGCTTGCCTGAAGTTCAGTGTCTGAAGTCTACTCATTTTGTTAGAAAAGTAAATTTTTAAGTCTGAGATTACCAGGATCAATCCAAAGTTTTCTCTTTGAACAGAAAGATCACAAGAAAGTTGTGAAGTATAAATACCTTCTCTGTATCATCCAGTGGACAGCACCTTTGAGGCACCACAAATCATTTTCACTTTTTTTAGTGGTGTGGGCCCCTTGTTTGGGAACATTTCCTGTTCCTTTCTTCCATTCCTTACTCTCTCTGCATATACCATATGCTCAACTCTTGGTTTCTAATACCATTACCAATAAAAGGAACCAGTGATTCTTGGGGAAATGGTTGTTTTTGAAACTGAAAGAGAAAACACATATGATGAGTTTGAACACTGTGAAGTGTCACAAAGCATGGAAATTCTGGGGAGGAAAAAATCAAATCATAAAGATGGGGATATGTCAAAGAGACAGAACCAATCAAAGGGGTTTCCAATGGTCAAAGCTGGAATAATAGGAGCAATAAATTATAGTAGTATTGGATTACAGCCCAAAGTATAAAATAAATACCCAGGAGTCCATGCTGATAAAAAATAAATTATTGAATTAATGAAGAAGAAGAGACAAATAATGCAGAAGAAATCCAAATAATTTATGTAGATACTTTGTCTCAGGATGGTACAGTATAACTTCCTATTTGTTAAGTGTGGGTTGAGCATAATGACGTTTTTCAACAGTATGGAAGGGAAGAAAACTTTACAGTGAAGAAACCTGACAAATATTAGCTCAGCAACAGTGATCAAGGTCAGTAACAACAGTGATAAGTCATGTTCATAGTATGTAGCTTTGATGCAATGTGATGTAAATACCCACCGCTCCAGTATAATCACAAGAAAAACATCATCAGACAAATCCCAAGAGAGCAACATTCTACAAAACACCTGACTAGTACTACTCAAAACAAGGTCTTCAAGAACAAAAAAGAGTCTGAGTCATGACAGCTAACTGTAATGTGGAATCCTGGTAGACACACACAAGCACAAGAAGACATTAAGTAAAAACTAAGGAAATTTTAATGAAGTATGAATGTTAGTTCATAATCATAATGCATTACTAATCATTAATAATTAATTATTAATTGTGACAAGTATACCATGCTAATGGAAGATGTTAATAATGGGGGAAACTGGGTGTGTAGAGTACAGAAACCAGCTATTGTTGCAATTTTTCTGCAAATCTAAAAGGCTTCTAAAGAGCAAAGTTTATTTTAAAAACACACATTTATTCACCAATTTAACGCATATTTTTCAAGTGTCTAATTGATGCCAAGTCCACACCAGACACAGGGAAAACAACATAGTAGTTGTCGTCATGTAAATAAGCACAGAAAAGTCATGATGCTCCTCCAAAGTCGCATAGCTGGAAAAGAAGCATTGGAATAGCCTCCAGGCTCTTGATGTTGCCCTCAACCTCATCAGTCTACTTCTTTCCATATTATGGCACGTTCAAGAAAATATTCCGTGGGGGCACCTGGGTGGCTCAGTGGGTTAAAGCCTCTGCCTTCGGCTCAGGTCATGATCTCAGGGTCCTGGGATCGAGCCCCACATCGGGCTCTCTGCTCAGCTGGGAGCCTGCTTCCTCCTCTCTGTCTGCCTATTGTGATCTCTGTCTGTCAAATAAATAAATAAAATCTTTAAAAAAAATATTCCTTGTTGTGTTATTTATAGGGTATAAGCAAACCTTTGAATCAATCAGCAAATATTTATTAAGAATGTACCATGTTCCCAGGACTAAGCTAATTGCTCAGAAATGAAAAAGGGTATCAACAATCTCTACCCCCACCACAACAAATACGCTCTTCCTGTGACCGTTGAACAAGTATATAAACATAAGATTTAAGGACAATTCTCAATAAATTTGAGAATTAGGGATAGTAAAACAATAGTGGCCAAATAAAATGGGAAGTTTTCAGCGGAAAAGGGGACTTGAACTAGGTCGTGGCATAGGGTATTCATTCAGAACAAGGATTGTTCTTTAAGGTATAATAGAGGTGGTAGTTAAGAATATGATCTTAAAAGCTGAACTTCCAGTCTTCTAATCCTGGCTACTCTACGTACAAGATGTGTGATCTTCGCAAACTGCTAAAGCCCATTGGCTTTCCTCATCTTTAAAATAGAGCAATAATGGTACCTTCCTGTTGGGTCGATTTGAGGATTCCATGGTGTATCAGCCAGGATTCCCAGAGAAATGATGACCCACTCACCCTAGGGAAATTCAGGGAGGATTTATTTACAAAGAAGCTGTCATTGAACATATAAATATGGAGGAGCCACAAAAAACATGGAAGTCTTAGCTGCTGAGCTCTTTTTACCCATCGGCCTAAGAGATGGGAGGAGGAGTTTTTACTGGATCCCAACAGGAGAATCATGGAAAGTCTGACTTCTCGTGAAGACCAGTGCCCTTTGATGGAACCAGAAAATTAACACTCAGATCTCACATTCTTCTCTCCTTCTATTTTCTGCCAGGACTCCCTAACACTCCTATGCAGCCAGAAGTCAGTGGGCAGCCTTGATAATGTAGTGTATGCAGGTTAGTCTCCAGGGACAGAGAGCAGAATGATAGATCTGGAAGAACTAATATGAATTAATACACATAAATATTTAGAACATATCTAATACACAGTAATGTCCAATAAATATTAACTATTATGATTATTATTATTACCTCTATGTTATCAATATTTGCCACAGTTTCCAACATTTGGTAGGTGCTTTAAAAAAGTTCAGGAGATGAGTGAAGGATGACAGATCCAAAAGCAGGTCAGAGATTGCCTAGCACGTTAAAGTAGCATGAGTCATAGTCAGGTATATACAATTGATCATAAATACATAACTGACAATGACATGAGTTTAAATGAGTTGGAATTTGAACATTAGAGGATAGCAAGAAATAACGTTGCACAGTAACCCCTGAAGTATTTAGAAAAACAGAATCACATTATTAAAATACATATTGTTCCACACAAAGGGACAACTTAGGAAGTGGTAAGGGGCAGTGAGGTACAAGAGAAAGATTCAGGCTTTGAGACACAGAAATATGTTCATTCACCTCTATGTGTCTTTTAGCAAATTTCCTTCCCCCTGAGCCGGTGATGATTAATTTTATGTGTCAACTTGACTGAGCCACAGAGGGCCCCAGGCATTTGGTCAAGCATTATTTTGGGTGTGTCTGTGACACTGTTCCTGGATGAGATTAACATTTGAATGAGTAGACTGAGCAAAAGAGATTCCCTACCCCTGCCACCACCAATGGGGGTAAGAGCCATCTAATCAATTGAAGACCTGAATAGAAAAGTCTGTAAGAGGAAATCTTCCTATCTGACTGACAAGCTGGGACACTGGTCTTTTCTGGCCTTTGGACTCTGAATGAAACGTTGTCTCTTGGGTTTCAAGCCTGGTGGCTTTGAGACTAGAACTTACACCATCCACTCTCCTAATTCTAAGACCTTCAGACTCATGCTGAAACTATACATACCATCTGCTCTCTTGGTCTCCAGTTTACCAATATCAGATCTTGGAGCTGGTCAGCTTCCCTAACTGGGCAAGCCCATTCCTTATAACAGACCTATATGTTTATAATATATGTTCAGATTTCCCTATGTACATATTATATATACATTCTATTGCTTCTGTTTCTCTGGATAACTCTAACTAATACAAAGTCCCAGTGCTCTTTTTACAAAAGAGTGATTATCAGTCAAATTCAGTGAGAAAACTCTATGCAAAGTGACCAGCACATAGTAGGCATTCAGTGAATGTATTTGTTTTTCCTGCCCAGTTAAGAGATTGCAAGCACAGCAAGTAGGAGGGAAGAAAAAAAAAAGAGGACTATCTTTCTAATAGACATCCTTCCTGCCTCCAATTTTTAATAGAGTCCATTAATATCTATCAAACATTCCTGGGAATGGAAATATAAAGCTATCCTTGCTGTATATGTGGCAGCCTAATGAGCCAGCTTCTCCCAGTGAGGCAATAATTTACTCAAAGGTCCCAAAGTGGCCAGCATGAGTTAAGACAGCTTTCCAAATTGACCAGTTCTTGCACAAAGAGATTGTGTTATTATGCTACCCTTTCTAGGTGATTTGTTCAACAAAGCTGTATGCAGGATAAACCAATGTGGATATCTGCCCTCTAGGACCTTTCCCGGTGGGGATTTCAATGCCAAATTCAATCCCCCTGAAATCACACAGTCAGCTCTCCTAGTTCCAGGCCAATGGAATTTTCCGAAACCATGACTTTCTCAGACTAAGTCGTGTATATCCATTCCTTGTGGAGGGGCTAGAGGAAGGATGACATTGGGCAATTTCTCAAGCTCCATTTCTCAGTAAAATGTCTCAAAATTTGTGCACATAGAGCTTTTTTATGTTGGCCAATCCATATCGGATGATGATATATGTCACTTCACAGTGATGGAAGGCCCGGCTGCAGAAGCCATTTTCTGGAGTCAAGGATTTCAGCCCCAGTGCTAATTCAGCAAGGCAGATATTTATGACCTTAACAATGGTACCGGAAGGATCCTGTCCCCCCGTTCGAAGTCTGGACGGTGCCTGTGGAAAGACTGAACTGTATTTTCTTCACCAGAATTTGATGTTTAAACACATTAGAAAGTACATACAGAATCAACATGACTAAATAAAATTATTTTCAGAAATGATTTAGTAGAAAGAACATTGCCTTAGAAAGTAGAAAACTGATTTATCATTCCTCTTCTAGTCTAACTAGCATTGTCACTTTGGGTGAGTCACTTAATCTTTTTTTAGTGAAATTGTGTGACCTGAAAAATGGGTTAATAATATCACTCTAACTTGAAAGCCTAGAGAAAGTAAGATTTCCCCAAGTATCTTCCAGCTCTGGGATATCTAAAGTTGTGCTTCTTATTCTGGATGAAGTCACCATTGTTCAGCATCAGATATTAATACTTGATAGATTCCCTTTGTTTAATGCTTTTGATTTGACAAAGCAGTTTAATGTACACTACTTAATTTAATATACACAGCATTCCTCTTAAAGATTGGCAAAGCAAAATTACCATTATCATTTGACAAATGGAAACACTGATGCTCAGAAGGATAAATAACTTACCTCATGTTGCTTTTCCATGAAAGTCCCAAGCATATTGCTTCCTCTGTTTCTCTGAGATTACTCTTCTCAGCTATCTCTTACATAACTTTCTTCACCCCACTCCAGTCTCTCTGCCCAAAAGTCACTTTCTAAGAGAAGGCTTCCCTTCTGATCACCCAAATAAAACATCATTATCATTCTATTCCTTCACATTGCTTTATTCTTTTTCATAGACCCCAATATTTCAAGATAAAGTCATCAATTATGTGTTCCTTTATTTATTGCTCCTTTGTCTCCACTAAAATTAAGCTCTGTAAGAGCAAGAACTATGTCAATTTTTGTTCATTCCCATGTTTCTAAGACCTAGAATAGTGCCTGGTCAGAGTAGGCACTTGATAAATAATTGTTAGTAAATTAGTGGACAAATGAATTAAAACAAAGAAGCCACTGGAAACTAGTTTTTATCTTCAGAAAAAAAAAAAATGGAGGGTATCCTTGTCCCTTTACTGAGTTTTGAGTTTTGGTTCATTTCCTAGTATACCTTGATTGATTTTTATCTCATAATGCTTTTTTAAATCTTTCTTTCTCAAGAAAAATTAGTCCCTTTTAAAATTTTTTTCCTTAAACAGTGAAGAAATGTAATTGTATTTTTCTAGTTTAGGATTCAGGCGAATGGTCCCTCAAGTAGAAAATAAAAATAAAAATCAGTGATTATCAAATATGGTTGTACATGAAAATCACTAGGGGACATTTTAAAAACTAAGTTCCTAAGACCTAGCCTTGAAAAATTCTAATTCATTAGTTCTACAATAGAACCAGAATTTGTGTACATTTTCAAACGTACAGTTGACTCAGTGCATAGCTACATTGGAAAACTAATGAGATCTCTGATGAAGATTCCTGTCTGCTCTGTATATTATTACCTGGGACTTGAACAAGTACCACCCTAGTTAAATTACAGCCACAAGATCTGCTTTGCAAGAATTAGAGTCATATTAGCCTCTGGCACAGTTCCAAAATGAGTTAGCCATGGGGATTTCTGAGTAAGTGGATTGAGCAGAGGTCAACCAGGTATATTTTCATTATCCTAAAAATATACCCTCAGGGAACGGAAGTCTAATCACTCTGGTGGGTGTGAAATAAAGTTTTTGTTCCCATAAGGAGGACTAGTAAATATAAAATTGTACAACCCAAAATCCAGAAGCAAGAATTAAGGCAAAAACTTGACACAATACACTGGGCCAACATGATGGATGCCATGAGGTGAATTGGAGAACATTTACTCAGCCTTCCATGGATATTTACCAAGCCTCTACTAAGGCATGGGAATATACTAGAGAACAAGATATGGTCTCTGTCCTCCAGAATTACATACTGAAGTACAAGAGAAAAATATACCAAACATAACAACAGAGAGGAATGGGATTCCTGTGGGTAAACATTTAAGGAATGTCTACCACAGTAGTGGCATGAGAAAAATTAGCTCTAAATTAAAACCTGAAGTATAGGTTAAAGTTGACAACGAAAATGGAAAGAGGATGAAGGAGAGTGTTGCAGAAGGGAAAAAGAGCAAACATGTTGGTCAAGATGTAAGATACAGCTTCAGCATTTAAGGAAGTGAAAGTCTAGAAAGAAAAAACAGAATGACAGAGTTTAGAAGTCTGAAGAAAAAACAGAATGACAGAGTTTAGAAGTCTGAAGTGGGTGAGGGTAAAATTTGGGAGGTTATGTATAATCTTTTTAATTTAAGCACTTTTTTTTTTCTTAAAGATTTTATTTATTTGACAGAGACACACAGAGAGAGAGGGAGCAGAAGCAGGGAGAGTGGGAAAGGGAGAAGCAGGTTTCCCGCCAAGCAGGGAGCCCGATGTGGGGCTCTACTCCAGGAGGCTGGGATCATGACCTAAGCTGAAGGCAGACGCTTAATGACTGAGCCACCCAGGCACCCCGTAAGTGCTTTTTTTTTTTTTTAAGATTGTATTTATTTGTCAGAAGAGAGAGAGCACAAGCAGGGGTAGGTGTGGCAGGTAGAGAAGCAGGCTCCCCACTGAGCCAAAAGCCCAATATGGGACTCCGGACTGGATCTCAGGATTCTGGGATCATGACCTGAGCCAAAGGCAGATGCTTAACCACCTGAGCCACCCAGGCGTCCCTTAATGAATTTTTAAAAAAGGAAAATCCAACATTTTTTTTCTTTTAATTCATTCAATTTATGCTGTGTCTAACATGAGCCATTTATTCTTCTAAGCATAGGAGACAGAGTGGAAAACAAAAACAAAAACTGGCAACCTCAACGTTAGCACTTGAATTATCAGGTTAGACAATAAATGAGTGGGGGGAAAAGCAACCATAGTTCAAGTGATGGTGATTTAGGCTAAGTCTGGTGATGGATATGGAAAAAATGAAGAACACATAAATGACCATCTGCAGGGATGTGAGAGATAAACTATTTGTATTGCGCTGACATGTATCAGGAAGGAATTACAGGAAGGACTTGAGACTAAAGCTGACCCCATCTATCTTTGTAGAATAAACAAATCCTATACATTAGGAAAATTCTATAACTCAATTCAAATATTCATGTAAATATAAGACACCCAAATGCCCTTTCTAAACTCCAATGACCACTGAACTAACCTTAAAATAATTGTGAAGGTGACAACAAAATAACGGGTTTAAAGTCAAGATTAAAGCTACATTTATCTTGTTTTATTTTATAATGAGATGAACTTATTTCCTTGAAAATCAGATATCTGATGGCAGTACACCTTCTGAATTATTGCTTTAAGATCTTATAAATCTCTTTTCAACCTTGCATGTGAATGGTTCATAGATGTAGAATGTGAGAGCTGGCTTATAGCAAATGGGGGAAAGTATCCATAATCCAAGTGGCGTAGGCGAGAAGAATTAAATCATGGTAAGACAAACAGAAGAGACAAGATCTGAATGGGTTAACAGAGGTTAATCAAAATGTGTTCTCACTCCAGAAAAGACGGGGAAGGGTAGAATAATTGATAGCCTCCGGAGAATTACAAAAGGTATGGGTAAAAGAAGAAAAGAAAAAAATACACACATCCTAGAAATAGCATGTTAGGAAAAATAAGGAAATTTGGATCCAATAGTTTTAAGAAAAGGCCTTTGTAACAAAGGCAAAGTCGTGTAACACAAGATTGTACTTTACTTTGGGTGTTTTAATTTTCTTCTCAATCACTCCAAGAACCTTCTTGTCTCCATTCTTCAAGTCTCTCTTTATCTGTTTCCTATACTCCAGCTACATTGGAATAACCTTGATCTTGTGAGTTGATTTCTAAATGTATTTTCAAAGTAGGTTCATCTTCACCACTTAGAGAGAGGTTTATCTGCATTTTGCTAGATAAGCTGTTTGATCAAGTCATTTAATATCACATATTTGAGATATAGGCAATATGACTTGTTGAGATCAGTTTTACAACAGAAATGAGTATGTAGTTATTGACTGACCTCTAAGAAAATACAGTGTCTTATTTTCTTTGGGTGTTATATATGACAGGGTGGTTTTTTACCCCAATTTTTACATTCTACTTCCAAGAGGATTCCAGCAGACTCCATGCTATCCACAAAAACAAATGCTCACACCGCAGAATGACATCTGCAAAACTTGCATGTACATTTAAAGCATGATAAAGCTACAGACTCAAGCTGAGCAATTTAAAAAAAAAAAAAACAGTGGGTTAATTTTAGATGCTTAACTGAAATGGTAGCTCCAGAAAACTTATATTAGCATACATGTTTTAAAATTAAATTATAGACAGAATTTCTTTGTTCAGGGAAAAGCAAAGCTCATCTTAAACTTAGAGAAAGCAGCATGCTATAAAGTGTGATATAATGGTAAAATCCAGCCCATCCATGATTTATAATTTTGAACAAGGACCCCTAATGAGTATCAGAAAAACAAGTAGCTGAAGAGAAATACTCGAGTAATTAATGTATGTGTAGATCCCTAATCTTACTTCTGAATGAAGTATCTACATTAATAGTGTTTTTGTGACCACTTCATGAAACTGTAACTCAAAGCACAGTGATAATGAAAGAGTCCCTTAGAGAAGTTCCTTAATAGACATATGGAAAGAAATAAAAACTCAAAAGCCAGATTTCGAGGTAGAAACTTCCATTACAGCCTGTTTTCTTTGTTTCCCAATAAGACCCATCCAAGCTGTCTCTTTCCTCTTCAACCCCCTTGTTACGTAGTTTGGAATGGAAACTTCCAGCTTCTGGGTGTGAGGATCTCAAGGCTTTCTATCACTTAGTTATCCTTCCCCTTCTACACAGAGAAGCCAGTCCTAACACTGGGAACCCTGATCCACGTGGTATAACCTAAGAAAGCACCCTCGGTTACCTACCTTCTTAAAGAACTCTGTTTCAGCAAATTGTTAGTAGGGACAAAGAGAAGTGAAAAACTTAATATCTGTAATGCTGGACCACAGAATCAAGATCCCTATTTCTGAAGGAGCTAAATTTTGAAAGAGTCTATCAATAGATCTTAGAAATATGATATATAAAAGTAGAATAGCATGATTGCTACATTCTAGCCTCCTTCAAAATGCTGAGCCTTCATTATCCTAATAACTTTCCTTCAGTATCCATGGAATGGAAAGCAATTAAACCCCTCTGAGACAGTCATTGTACAGATTCAGTAATAATCATCTTTACTTCTCTGTTCAGGCAATGTAGAAAGAATAAGTTTTAATGTTACAGAAAAATAAGACTATCTATAACCAACTTCCTTCAGACCCATAACAACACATTGTTGAACTAATGTTTCTAAAAGTATATTACATTCCAAATTCTAGCAATAAGTGCTGACCCAGCTGAACCACTAACATTCATAAGGATGAAAGCCCAACACTAGAATAGATTTTGAGATCCTGAGATCTACACCCCTTTATTTCGTATGTGAAGAAGTTGGTGAGTTATATAGATAGCTAACTGCAGAGGTGAGAGTAGGAATCAAGACAGCAGATTTCTAGACCAAAGTTTTCCTAATTCATTCTCTTGTCTCTCCATGAACCTTTCCCTTGTAACACAAATTGGGAAAAACATGGTGATTTGCAAAGGATCACCTGAATTGCCATTAATCATGGAGGAAGGCATTCTGAGAGAAAGGAAGAGGTATCTTAATATCCTATAAAGGAAACCTAATTATTAAGATGGTCCACATAAAGACAATTAAAATATGATTTGGCAGACAGAAAGTCATGCAACCCCATACACATAAACCACTATGACCCCTTCCTCCTGTTTTTCCTCCTCCCCCTCCTCCTATGCCTCCTCCTCCTCCTCCTTGTCTTCCTTCTTCTCCTCCTCCTCCTCTTCTTCTTCATCATCACCATCACCATCCAAGTCTTCCTTGTTTCACAACGAAAGGACAAGGAGCATGGAACTTTGGGATTTTCAGCAGCACCAAAATATGGAATTCTTCATTCATATTTTGGACCTTAGTAGACTTTCCTTGATTTCTTTGGCCAATATAAACACAAATCCACAAATCAAAGTCACATGTTGTCATTAAAATAAATGTCTGCAGAATCAAAGAATTTTTTCCAAGAGGAAATGATTTACAGTTTTCCTGAAACAAGCCCTCCACCTGAAACAAGGATGAGGAAGAACTAACTAGACCCCTCAGAGGAGATGAGCCTGACTCAAATACTTTCTTTGCATCCTCATCTGCTTTGCATGAAAAGGAAACTTAATTATGATATTTCAATATTGAAATAAAATTAGTTTGGATTTTATTCCTCACTCTTGAGAGGAAATTATGCTCCATTTTTAACTGTGCAAGACAACTGCCAATTCATCTGTGGAGTGTTATTTTTATGAACATATAACTAACTGTATACAGGGCCTGCTCGGGGCTTCTCTTCTTGTGGGCAACCTGACATCCAAACTCCAGCTTATAGAAGCTGGTGTGGACACCTCACATGCCACGATGACAGCCTCACCAAATATGTGTGTTGGTTAAATCTCTTTAACAACAATAAGTATAGTCAATAAAAATGACATATTTTAACTATACTTCTTTTTTTTTTTTGCCTAGTTATAATGGACCAATATGAAAGGCTTAGAGAATTTTATCCAATTTAAACTAAATATTTTTAATCCTAAATAGATTATGTGCAATTTCATAACATCCCTAGGATACAAATATGGTATTAATGAATTGTTTAACATATTACCATAGTTTAAAAATGATGTAATGAATTAAATATTAAAGACCACATAGCCAATGTAGTTTCACTGCTCTTTAAATGCCTCTGGCAAGGATTTAATTTAGATTTAATAAAAGACTTATTATATTATTTATTTGATTATAAATATGCTAATGTAAATGCTATGCTATAAATACTTCTGCTAATTAAATACTAGCTGACTTATGGAGGTTTATTTAGGTGCAACTAGCAGTTTATTAAGATCTATGAGTCAAAACTCAAAAACCATACTCTCAATAATCCATAGATATTTAATAGGTAATAACCACATTATACTCAA
Source organism: Neogale vison (assembly GCF_020171115.1). NCBI lineage: Eukaryota > Metazoa > Chordata > Mammalia > Carnivora > Mustelidae > Neogale > Neogale vison. The sequence goes on from NC_058101.1 coordinate 50,377,044, forward strand.
GGTAGTGCCTTTAAATATATTTTTTTCTATTGAATGTTACTTTAAAACTGAGTAGCATATTTACCAAGCCTTGATTGTTTAAGAGATATTCATCTTAATAAAAAAAGTTGTTATGCCTCAATAGATATTCATAACAATCAGTTGATATTTAATTAACATATAATAACTCCCTCATTAAACTTAAATTAAACCCTTATTTGAAATACTCAATTTAAAGTGCAACTGAAAATATCACTATGGAAAATTACACAGCTTACTCTGCATTGCTTTCAGAAGCAAAGTGAGAGATAATCCTCACCACCTAAGATGGAATTTCACAGGACACTGAAGGATGTTTAGGATATGTGTTAAGTCCACATACACAGACCACAGAATAAGACAATTTTTAAAGTAAGCAATAGTTCTTATTGAGACCATATTTAAAAGGTTGTGGGGTTTTGTTGTTGTTGTTGTTGTTTTTAGAAATCACTAAATTATAATGAGGTAGAAACTAAATTAAATGAAATACAAAAGCACTAGATGTTCTTAACATAAACCAAGTCAGGAGAAAAGAGAGCTAAACCAGCTATTCTTCATTTCCTCCTCCAGACCCTCTCTATACCCTCCCCTAACCAGCTCTATGACTCCAGAGGATAACCCCTAAGGATTGAGTCATCAGCATCCCTTGTCCTCCAGATTCCAGTTGAGTTTGACCAATGGGAAGCACCATCTGGAGATGGGAATAAAAGAGTAGAGAGAGATTGGGGTCTTTACCTTTCCATCTCTTCTTGCTGAGCTGAGTTTGCCAGTGGTTAGGTTTCTTTACATAATGCCACAGATTCTAGCTGGCACGCTTCCTATAGCTCTAGTTCTCGTCGTATTCTGGCAACTCTTCCTTCTCTTCACCCTTTCAGATATGGGGAGGTAATGGTTTCTCATGCTTGCTAGTCTCACGGTACTTCTCCCTTGCTGGTTCCCCTCCGCCTGCGCATATGTTTGTACATACTCCATTAATAAAGTTGTCTTCAGATACTCCTTTTGACTGTCCCATCTATTACCATCTATTTCAGGACTTGGAATGACACACAATTTAAATAAAATAAATAACATTAAAACAGCACCAATGAACCTTTACAAAACACTCCACTCACATTGTTTTATTGCATTTTAACTAGTTTTATTTTTAGGCTGCATGACAGGCGAAAAAACTGAGACTAGGGTTTTCTGAACAAAGGCACATGGTTATAAATGGAGAAGATAAAAATCTAGCCCAGGTCTTCCAACACCATTTTCCAAATATCTTCAATTATATCAAATACTTAGAAGGATTAAATCCTACTTAGTTTTAATCAAAACTCTGCTAGAGCAGTAGTTTGCAAGCTTTAGAAGCCATAGAGCCCTTTCTTAGAACAAAATCCAGAGTTTCAATAACTAAAACGAATAAAAATAAAGCAGCTTTGCTTGAGGCCATCTTCTGCAATCCCATTCAGATTGTGTGGAGATGACTCCCCCAACATCCCATACATGTTCCAAGCCTGCCCATTTAGAAAATTCTATCTCCCTACCACGGTGATTGGTTCACTGATAAGCACACGATCCAAAGTCCTCCAGAAAAGTGCAACTTTATTCTGGGATATCAAGCTGAAATGATAAGGAAAACCTTATCTCTGCCAGTAGTTACCTTGGCGGCCATAAAGAGAAAATCATCTTGAGAATGAAGCCAAATTTAGAGGAAGCCTGGACCAAAAGAAGGGGATCAAAGAGCCCTGGATACCTGAATACCTGGATCCAACTAAGACCGAAGGCAATTACATTCTTTGGAATTCTCAGGTATGGGAGTCACTCAATTCTCTTTCTGCTTAAGTTAGTCTGAGTTGCACTTCTGTCACTTATAAAACAACCCTTGCCCCAGTTATTTAGGTAGTTAGCTTGGTATTGACTTATTTATTATTCAAAAAGCATGGTCTCCCTGAGTTAGGGCATTAGCTGAAGATTCAATGGTTTATTTCTAGATTATTCCTAAAGGTAGTCAATTGATCCTTGTAAAGAATTGATTCAATACAAAATTTTCCAAAAATATCTGTTACTTTTTGTTGTGTATAGACAAAGAGCACTTAGACTCCCACCCACAAGATTGTAGCTGCATCCTTTGCAAAGTCCATTCTCTTATTCTGAACTTTAATTCCCTATCGGTATATTAATATTACTAATCTTGCTTTTTCATAGCATTATTGTGAAGCCTCTGTTGAGCTAAAAAATTTTTATAATGTAGAAAATTTCTATAATGTACAAAATATAAAACAAGCTGTCAGCAGTTTACCAAATGTCAATTGTAATTATTTTTAAAGTGTTTATAAATAGAAACATGTACCACATTATATATTTGGCACAGTATATTCAAAAAGAGATAGAGTATTGAAAAATAGGAGTCACTATTTGCTTCTTTCACTCCAAACCCTGTAATTAATGTTCTTAAAGCACTTATAAACATTAAATGATTAGACTTTTTAACAGTCCTCTGACACAGCCGTGGTAAAGGGGAGCCCTTCACTGCTATAATGTAGATCTGTATTTATTTTCCAGATTTAAAAAAAAATCACTTAGGGAAACTCTGGGCATTAAAAATCAATTTAAAATACAATTAAACTATTAGCATATCCAAAGGAGACCAATAGTAACATTAGGCTATGTCTGTTCTTGGGCCAAATGAGTGGGGAGTACAGGCAAACATCCAGACACTTAGGACATAATGGTCTAAAACAACTATGGGAACTGAAAAAGGATGGGAGGGCTTGAGTTTTCCGAATTTACTCTTTCTAACGAAATCCGTGTACATATTCTTTTCCTTCCACATGCCTAGATAAACCTAACTTCTGTTTTTGTGGAATTGGTTTTTTTTTTTTTTTTTGGACTTCAAAATCTCAGTTGAAACATAATAGTTAATAACCACATTATACTCAAAGTATGGCCTATAGATATCTTATTCCTACTGATTTTTTAAAATTATTGGTATCTTGATTTACTTATAACTAAAATGTAGTTCTTACAACCTCATTCACTAAAATTGTAAAAAAAAAAAAAAAAAGTCATCATCAAATTGGTGTTCCCCTCTACTCGACCTGGATCACATATTTGTCTTGCATGGAGGTGAGTCCAAATTTAAACTGAAACATCCCATTCCACCATCCTGGTTTGTAGGGTGCACAAAAAAATTATTGGTGTTTTCTGGCTTTTGATGACTTAAAAAGTCTTCCCTAGTGACAAAAAATAAAATTGGCATATGTTTCTGATTGCATATTATCCATGTACAGGACCACAGCTGACTATATTATTCTACCTGTATCAACCGTTAAGGAACGGTGGAAGAAGAATAAGACTTAAGAAACCTGGAAGTAATGATGCAAGATCAACAGTTCCTGCAGATTGGTGGTGATTGCCCTTCACATCCTTCTATAGTTGCGCAATATCTTTAAAATGGACACTGGCATAGACAGATTCAGACTGCTTTACGTCTATACAACAAATAAAAAATATTATATGTGCTGCCGAAGTGAGCACAACAACAAATAAAAAATATTATAAGATCTTTTAGTGGGACGCCTGGGTGGCTCAGTTGGTTAAGCAGCTGCCTTCGGCTCAGGTCATGATCCCAGCGTCCTGGGATCGAGTCCCACATCGGGCTCCTTGCTCGGCAGGAAGCCTGCTTCTCCCTCTGCCTCTGCCTGCTATTCTGTCTGCCTGTGCTTGCTCTCCCCCCCACCCCCCGCTCTGATAAATAAATAAAATCTTTAAAAAAAAAAAAAAAGATCTTTTAGTTGGGCCCAGATCTCATATCTCTAGTCATATAAAATCAATAGGGTGCTTGAACAAAAAATTCTATAATTGTCTTTCCTCAGCACATGAGAGAATATGTGTGCTTTGGTTTCATACTGCTTAGGTTCAAATTTTGGATTCACTTCTGTCTTACCTCATGCCTAACTAACTTCTTTGCGTTCCAAGTACTGACTCATGGTAAAGCACTTAGATGTGTGCTTCAAATATCCTAAAGGAACACCAGTTATTAGCAGTTCTCAAACACTGTTTGGAATACTAACTCTGCTTAAAACACCACTCTGATTCCTGTTCAGTTAGCTCCTGGCCAGCTTTTAGATTTCTTTTGGACACACACACTTTAGTCTCAATGCCTTCCCATTAAATGCTTTCATATCACCATTTACTTTTTTTCAGAAATATTGTTATTGCTTGTTATTATACATTTATGGTATTTTATTAGTTTAATATCTGTATCTTCCATTAGACTCTAAGTTCCATAAAGAAGATACTATATTTTGCTCACAATTTTATTCATAGTCTGATACATAGTATGTCCTCAATAAACATTTGTTGAATGAGTAACGGAATAAATAAATGAACGATTATAATATAGGTCTTAATGTTTTTTCTTTTTTATTTCTGTATTCTTTGTCTAAACAATCAATGTTTCAACAAGTCTGCCTCTAATGTTCAACCTTTTCCAAAAAACCAACTGTCTTGCCTAAAATACTAAATTATTTTTCATGATAGGGTTCAGCATGATCATCTCTAAAATTAGGATTTTGTAAGACCTACGCTATAACTAAAACAAAATGTAAATAACAAATTTGCTAATAGTGTTCCCAAACTATTTCTAATTTAGTATCTTTTTTTTCTTGCAACAACATAACAGAATTAAAAGTTTCCTTTATATTGCCACGAATCAATCAATAAGTACTTATTTTATTCCCACTATGGCAAGGTGTCCTATTTATAACAGGCATTGTATCTGTTTTAATTGCTTTCTCTAGCTCATAACCATGTAAGGACTCAATGACAAATAAATATATCTTGATGTCAATTAAATACATTGGTGGCCACAAACCAGGGCCAATTAAAAAGTTCTGGAGTCAGAATTCCAAGGAGTTTATTGCCAAAAGGAAATGAAACTACTTAGGAGCTCCACATGGACTGGATGCTAGAAATTACAAATGCAGTGGGAATATTGGAGATGTCCACATCTGAGCGGAGTCATCACCATCTCCATGGAAACCATCCCCCCGCCCCCTTCTGGGGAGAAAACAGCAGCTGTTCAACAGCACACAACCAAGAAAAATGCAAATCAGTCGGAAGTGGAAAACTCAGGATCCATTTTAAATTGTTAAGGGGATGAAATTTGGGGTAAAGGAATGAGATTAACAAAGCCATTATTTAGCAAATAAGGTTCTGTTAGTCTCCTGTGCATTGTGAAGAATGTGGGGAAGGTAGAGGTGCAAGGTGGACAGGAATTCATGTCAAACATCATTACATCGCCATGTTGGAATAATATATTGCAGGGATTTTGCAAAGTGAAATTGCAAGGACAAAAGCATTGTTTTTAAGGAAGGAAGCAGAGGAAATATATTTAGGGGTTATTTTGGAAGAAAAAAAAAAGGTAAAGCACACCATTAAGTACTACATAGAAGGAAATTTGGCAAAAGAAGGGAAATAAAAGAGATTATGTTCTGTGGGCATAATCTATCAATTTGATCGCTTGTTATGTTTCATAGGAACACTTATGTGTTTCTCAAGGATGCATGTTCAGCTACAGAGGTGTCTCTTATATGTGATACTCAATAACAAATAAGAAGCCTTACATGAAAGCCTTAGGTAAATACATGCAGCCAAATCAGGCCATGCTGACCGTGTCAAGAAGGATGAAAAGCTGGATGGTGAGAGGTCTGTTTGCTTCGGATAGTAACGAGAAGAACATGAGCAGTCACAAGTGCTGGACACTGAGAAATGCCTCCTGTCCCATCACATTGTATCTCTTAAAAATCTGGAGCTGAGATTCTTTTAGTCAGCTGCACCATGCACAACAAGGAAGTATAATGCAAGATTCTGTGAAGGAGACAGAACAGCAGAAAGAGCCAATGGCGTTGGGGATGAGGGTGTGGGGGTGGAGCAGGGAGAGAAGAGAGGAGAGGAGGGTAAATGGGGAAGGAACCAGAGACAATTTCTAATCTCTACCCAGTTCTTGTTTCTAGTCCCATTCCAAGTTCTTGAAACATCCATGCTCTCAAATCCCGCCCCCCCATGGCGGGGGTAGGGGGGGTTGGGGGAATACCCCTTTAGCCTTATAAAGAATGTTTCCTTATTGCATAAGGTAGCTCAAGTTGATTTCCATCATGGGCCGTGCGAGGGACAGATTCGACAGCCCTGCAAGAGTACTCAATGTCTGGGTAAGTGTCATCTTTAACTCTCTCTGATACAAACACATACAAATTATTGTAACAATTGGGAAGAGGTGTACACTTTTTGGGGAGAAAGATTCAAAACTGTAGGCTTATGTTAAGACAAGTACTGTAACATAGTTTGGGGAGAATCTACTGAATCAATTTCTATAGCACATTTTGGAGGTCTATGCGCTGAAAAATACCAACTTGTTCTGTGTAATTCCCTCTCTATTCTGGCAGAAACAACCTTAGCTGTTCCTAGAACTTTGCCCAGGGTATACTGAGATTCTAGGATTCACTGCAGCAAAACCAGTGTTAGGTGGGGCATGGCAATCTTCAGCCCCTAGCCCACTGCAGGCATGAATGAGATGCATTTTGGCTCTGCTCATGAGGTTTGCCCAGCTCTGACACTAAGATGCTCCACTGCCACTTTTGAGGCTCAAGCATTTGGAAAGACTAGGATTCTTAGGCCTAAGATATCAACTGAGTACCTCCACCTGTATGCCACATTCTCAGGGAAGTGCCAAGGTACCACTCCGGGACCCACATACCTCTCCTCTCCCCACAGCCTCAGCAAGCTATTTCCTAGAATGAGAACAACACACTCCCTGTCTCTCTTGATTCTTGGGAAGTCCTCCTTCTTCTCCCATCTTAGCCCAGCCCTGTTTTGGAGGGTTTCTTTTGTTTGTTTTTTAATGCCCTTGGTCTTTTAGAATGAAAAGCCAGGAAGTCTTCAAGACTTCTACTTTTTTTTCTGATTTGCCACCTTCTTCTTCCTGGGCGTTAAAGCACAGGGCTTAATTGTGGAGCAAGAAAAAGAAGGAAAAATGGGAGAAAAAGTTAATGTATCAAATTATTTTCCACCCACCATCCTGTACGCTTTCTCTGATGTTTCTTTGAAAATGAACTCAAATTTTTGTAGGATATAAAATAAAAGATATAAAGTTCTATTCTTAAATTTCTGAAAGGGCTCAGCAAGACTTCTTTGTGACCTAATGCAATTAATGGGGAAGGTTTCATGATGGCAGTTGGTTTTTCAGGCAGTTGCATGTGAGGATCAGTTTTGGAGCAATAAGGACACTAAGTATCTCTAAAGGAAATTTCTGTATTTTGAATTCCATTGACTACCTGACTCTGTGAAAGAATGGGAACATTGCTCCAGTAGAAAATATCTGAGCCTCTAGAGACCATAAATCATGTGTTTGGGCACAAAAAGTTTTAAAAGTACATATTTAAAAGAAAATGCTGATTTCCTGATAAAATATTAATACTACTACTCAAATTAAGTCACTAGATAGAAATGCAAAGTAGCCTGAGTTACTGTTATGTTTAGCCTAATAGCTTTAAGCTCTGAAAGAAAAATAGCAATCTTCACTCAATGAAAAGCACATATGTAATTGCCAAGTTCCTCCATTTCTTTCCAGCCCATTCTCCATCCAGTTTCTTAGCAGTAGGGTCATGGGTGGAGACTTTGAATAAAAAGCAAAAGAGAGGCAGGAGCAGAAACAAAGGACACTGGGCACTAAACTTTAAATTAGGAAACAGGAAGCAAATTTCTAGAAGCACATCCCAGTCTTCCTTGTCTTTCAAACCACTGATTGCAACCACATATCACCTCCTGAGCTATCCTCTCATTATTATCCTATTATCATTTTCTGTGGGTGTGAAAAGTGATTTAGGATAAAAGTGGTTTGGGATTCATATATTATTAAATATCATATTATAAAGATGCTAACATAATCTTTGATAATATTCATACTATATAAAGACAGATTCTTACTTTTCCCATTTAACAAGTGATGCATACTGTTTCATTTACTTTAAATTAATTATGTAATAAAAAGCATGAATTGTCAACAAATAAATTCAAAAATTATACATATTGTTTTCTGTTCAGAAAACTAATGGATATTAAAATGTGGATTAAAATTTAACTATGCCTCATGCTATCAAAACATAAGATGAAAAAACTTTTGGTGACTTATAATTTGAAGTCCTTGAAAACTGCATTTTAAAGAAACAACTGGTTTGAGTGCCTGGGTGGCTCAGTTGGTTGAGCAACTGCCTTTGGCTCAGGTCATGATAGTCCCAGGATCAAGTCCCACATCAGGCTCTGGGCTCCACAGGAAGTCTGTTTCTCCCTCTGACCTTCTCCCCTCTCATGCTCTCTCTCACTGTCTCTCTCTCAAATAAATAAATAAAATCTTAGGAAAAAAGAAAAAAAGAAACAACTGGTTTATTTTTTTTTAATTTGTTTATGCTTTTTTCTACATGACGGGATATAAATGTTCCAAGTTGTTTGTTTTGTTTTGTTTTTTCCAAGTTGTTTTTTGCCAGCAATCTTCAAATAGCAGGCTGAGGGTGTAAACACTCTTTATTCCAATAAATCAAAAGCCAAATTGGATTAAATTGTCACTATATCTTCAAGTATCAGGTAGGCTATAAAAGAACATCTGAATAAATGCAAAGGTATGCTATTTCCTGGAAGGGAAGATATACTATTGTAAAGATATTAGCTTCTCCCTATATTAAACCAGAATTTCAGATAAATACCTATCAAAATACCAACAAAATTTTTTCATAGAACTTGATAAGGTGATTCTATTTATAGAAGAAAAAATATGAAAGAGGTACTAGAAAAAAATTAAAAGGCAGACTAATGATGAGGTCTTGTATTACCAGATAACAAGATACATTATATAGCTGTAGGAATTAAAACAGTATGATATTGGTGTGAGAGCAGAAGAATAGATCAGGAAAAAATGACAGGTCATGTAAAAACAGACCCATGTATATATCTGAATGTATTTTGTGTTAAAATTTATGTATTTCAAATCTAGTAGGCACATTATAAACAGTTTATGATGTAATTAACTAGCCAGTTCCAAAATAAATAAATTATATCCATCTTATAAAAATAAATGCTATGAGGAATAAAACCCTAAAAAACATTTAAAGAAAAGGAATTGGGCAAAAATATAAGAGAATATGCTTATGACTTTGGCATAGAAAAGCCTTACAATGCAAAATCACATACCAGAAAGGGAAGAAAACAAGGTAAATTTTAAGTCATTAAAATATTTGTGTGATTCATCACTCAGCATCAGGGAAATACAAATCAAAACGGCAATGAGATACCACCTCACACCAGTCAGAATGGATAAAATTAACAAGTCAGGAAATGACAGATGCTGGCGAGGATGCAGAGAAAGGGGAACCCTTCTACACTGTTGGTGGGAATGCAAGCTGGTACAACCACTCTGGAAAACAGCATGGAGGTTCCTCAAAAAGTTGAAAATTGAACTACCTTACAACCCAGCAATCGCACTACTGGGTATTTACCCTAAAGATACAAACATAGTGATCCGAAGGGGCATGTGCACCCGAATGTTTATAGCAGCAATGTCCACAATAGCCAAACTATGGAGAGAACCTAATGTCCATCAACAGATGAATGGCTAAAGAAGATGTGGTATATATATACAATGGAATACTATGCAGCCATCAAAAGAAATGAAATCTTACCATTTGCAACAACGTGGATGGAACTAGAGGGTATTATACTTAGCAAAATAAGTCAATTGGAGAAAAACAACTGTCATATGATCTCCCTGATATGAGGAAGTGGAGATGCAACGTGAGGGGTTAGGGGGGTAGGAAAAGAATAAATGAAACAAGATGGGATCGGGAGGGAGACAAAACATAAGAGATTCTTAATGTCACAAAACAAACTGAGGGTTGCCCGGGGGGAGGGGGTAAGGGAGAAGGTGGTGGGGTTATGGACAGCGAGGAGGGTATGTGATATGGTGAGTGCTGTGAAGTGTGTAAACTTGGCGATTCACAGACTTGTATTCCTGGGGCTAATAAAACATTACATGTCTATAAAATTTAAAAAATTTTTTAAAAATAAAATAAAGTATTTGTGTGATTGAAGATGGTCATAAGAGTCAAATTAAAACAACAGAAAAAAATATTAACAACATATGAAACAAAGAACTTACATAAAATAGGATAAGTCTTTAAAATAAATAAAGCCAAATAACTCAATTTTTAAAAATGAGCAAAGCATTTAAATAAAAAATTCATAAACTAGGAAATATACACTATCAAAAAAAAGTAAATTGGTGAAATCTAGAATAACTAGAAAAAATAGAACAATAAAAATACATATTTTTATCCATCAAGTGGTTTAAAAAGTTGTTAATAATGGTGGTTAGTCATTTTGAAAACAAACATTCTCAATATTCAGATGTATGGAATTTTGCAAGGGAAATTTGACAGTATCTTGTTTTGCAAATGTATAAATAGCATTCCCTTTTGATAAGCAATTAATTTTTAAAAAACTGTTATACAGAAATATTTGTATATCTGAAATGCTAAGACAGTTGAAATTTTGTAAAAAATTATCAAATCTATTACTTGCACACACAAACACACACACATGTGTGGAGCTAGATTCTTGGACCGTACCTACCCTATACTGTGTAATTACTATCTTTAGGGATGGTACCCAGGATTTTTATTTTTAAAATATTTCTCGGATATTCCTATGCAACCATATTTACAAATCACTGGAGCTAAACCAAAAACAAGGGAAAAGTCTTAGGCATCTACATAGTTCATCTGTTCAGAAATATTTATTGAATGCTTATTATGTGCCAGTCCCTGTTCTAGCCTCTGGAAATACAGTAATGAATAAAATAATATGGGTAATCTAATAAAATCACAACATTTTTAGGAAATAGGGAAAAGAAAAGAAACGAACTTATTACAATGTATTCTCAAAGCTAGATGTGAATTGGTATTTTCTTACTCAGTAAATATAAAATATATAGCTACTCCTTTGAAGATACTGAAAGAATTTTTACATGAAAAAGAGCTTTTTCCTGATAACAAAAGCAACAAAAAAGAGAACCATTAATATAGACTTTTGTTTTCTAGCTAGCAAGTTCCTCCAGCCTAGGTTTTGAGAAATTATTCCAGAATATTCTCGCCAATTGAAATGACCACACAGTGTTAGTTTTGCTTATTCCAGAAACAGACATTGCTGATATGGAATTGGAGACCATTTATTTGAGATGCAGTTTTGTGAAACACTGGCAGAGGAAGACCATATGCCTCAGAATTATGTGAGGGAGCTGGAACAGTCCCCCTGATCTGCAGTTTTCCTTCTGTGGTTTCACTTACCTATGGCCAACCACAGTTCAGAAGCAGATGATCCTACTTATGATGTATCATCAGAAGGTCAACAGGAGCCTAACACTGCACAGTGCCTGAGTCATTCAGCAACCTTCATCTCATCACATAGGCATTTTGTCATCTCACTTCATCACAAGAAGGGTGAGTACAGTACGATAAGATAATCTGAGAGAAAGAGAGAGAGAAAGATCACATTCATATAACTTTTACTCAATACATTATAATTGTCCAATTTTATTGTTAGTTATTATTAATCTCTTATTGCACCTAATTTTTAAATTGAACTTTGTCATAGGTATGGATGTATAAAAAAATACATACAGTATACACAAGGTTTAGTACCATCCACAGTTTCAGGCATCCACTGGGGGCCTTGGCACATATTCTCCATCCTAAATTGACTTATACATCAATTCCCATCAGCCATAGAATGAGAGGACTTTACTTGGAGAGAGTGTTGATTCTCCAAAACTCTAACCACATGCATACACAGAGCAGGCTATAGGTCATAAGCAGCACTTAGAAAAGACTTGTGCACATTTACAGTTGGACATTGAGTCTTAAGTGAGTCTAGGTGTCAATTTTGCTAGTCAGAATATCCACTTATTTCACCAAACACTAATCTAGGGGTTGCTATGAAGGTAGTTTGTCAATGTGGTTAATGTCTACAATCAGTTGACTTTAAGTAAGAGAGATTTTTCTCGAAAATGGAGTTGGGCCTCAACCAATCAGTTGAAGGCCAAAAGAGCCAAAACTGAAGTTTCCAAAAAAGAAGAAATTTTGCCTCAAGACTGACATGTCAAATCCTACCTGAGTTTCCAGACTGCCAACCTGCCATGTGGATTTCACATGTCAGCCTCACAACTCCATAAGCCAATTCCTCCAAATCAATCAACCTCTATCTCTCTCACAGCTAGATCTAGACTATAGATACATAGATATGTAGATATAGATATATCCTGAATGTATATTATATTGTGTGTGTGTGTGTGTGTGTGTGCATGCGTGTGTGTATTCTGATTCTCTGGAGAACCTTAACTAATCCAAAAGGGCCAGGCAGATATCAGTAGGCCACAGAAAGCACCTGCTACAAATGGTATTTATACCCCTTTCTCTTTTTTAAAATTAAAACACACACACACACACACACACACACACACACACACATAAATCCTATCTCACCTCATTATAAAAAGTAAAGATTCAGAGAACTTCTTTGTGTGTTCCCTGTGATCAGACAGAACCTGAGTGGAAATCAGATGAATACATCACGTCTCAAAAACAGGTAAACCCTGATAGTCAGCATAATTCTGACTGTTATGAACATTCAGATATACACTGATACATTTTTAATCTATTCCCCAAATTACAACTGTTTAAACACAGGGTTCCTAAAGAACACTGTTATTTAAATACAAATTAATAAGCATTGGACACCTGGCTGGTCCAGTTGTTTAAGTGTCTGACTCTTGGGCTCTGCTCAGGTCTTGATCTCAGGGTCATGAGATTGAGCCTTTGGATGGGCTCTCTGCTCAGCACAGAATCTTCTTGGGACTCTCTCTCCCACTGTATTCTCAACCTATATTGGTAATTTTAATATGCAGTGTTCAAATATATTCTTATTTTTTAAATCCAACAATATCAAAGTATGCTGATTAAAAACAAATGTAGTACTTTATGCTTCTTTCCCCTCTCATCCTACTTCTGCAACTCAGATAAACATTGATTATTTGGAGCTTTAGTTCCAGACTTTACGTGTGTGCGTGCATGCGCACGCACGCGCACACACACACACACACACACACATCCAGCCCACTGATGAATTAGACTTTGGAAAATATCAAGGACCTGAAAGACCTGAGGGGTTTATAACTCACCTTTTTTTGTATGTATTCTGTCAGTCTCTGATTTATTATGTTTCTTATTCTGGATGCTTTAATACAGTAGGCACTGTGTAAAAACGTTCATTAAATGAATTCACTAAGTCCTACTTAGTAACTCCAAAAATAGTACTCTACTTGTAAAAAAAAAAATTATATTTTTTTATTTAATAGCTCCTGGTTTCATGTGGAAAACTCACATTTGGCTCTCAAATGCACTGCCCAGTGAGGGAGCCTAATTGGAACAGCAGAGTTGGTGTCCCCAGAGAAAGGAGCCAACAACCTGCTATGGAAAAAATGTTTATGTTAAATTATGCTTAAACCCTAATCCCCAATGCACTGGTATTTGAAAATTGAGCCTTTAGAAAGTAATTAAGTTATGAGGGTGCAGCCCTCATGAATGGTATTAGTGCCCTTCTAAGAAGAGATGTAGGAGAAATTGCTTCCCCTGTCTCTCTCCACCATGTGAGGATACAGCAATAAGGTGTCCCTCCACAAACCAGGAACTGAGTTGGTTGATTGATCTTAGACTTCTCAGTCTCCAGAATTGTGAGAACACAATTTCTGTTGTCAAAGCCACCCAGGCTACGGTGTTTTTATTATAACAGCATGAACTGACTAATTCAAGCCCAAATGACCAAATTGGAAGGAATTCTGACCTAAAGTAGCTGATTAAGAGCTTGAGGTAGGGGTAATGGCTAAAGCTAATGAGCACAAGCACCAGAGGTCAGCAGCTTTCTTAACATACAAGGACAATAGACAGCTTATTAGAGTAAACCTGTATCCAAATTTCTGTTAATAAAAAGTTCAAGTTTCATAATTCTAGGGTGACCTAATGTGTCAAATAATTCTGGGCTCATTAATGTTCTATTTCTCAGCCTATCTGTGATGAGTCTGACTCATGTCTGGTGTGTTCAGGAAAACACAACTTTGACATAATCTAATGAGTTACAGTGTCTTTTGCAAAGAGATCAATCTATACTGAATTTGCTCCTGCTAAGAAGGCTTCAAAATACTTAAGAGTCCTCTACTATAAAATCCAAATTTGGATGAGTTGCATTAGAATAAAGGTCTAATAATAAAACTGAATTTTTAATCTGCTCTTAAAATGGAATTTATTCTCACTAACACAAAGTAACAAAACACACTTTACAAACTTTTTTGATCTTCCATTTACCCATGATAAATGTCAAGCAGCAATTTCCTATAAATTTTTATCTTTAAAGAAAAACATAGTACCTTTACACAACTCTAACATTGAATAGAATGTTTGATTATACTTTATAAGACCATTTATAAGCTTAACATTTCTAGGAGTCAGCATTTATGAAATCCAGAATAATAGGCTATACAAGGTAACAAAAACTCATAAGTTGCTGGTGCTCTATAAGTGGACCAGTTCTCCTAACATGTACATTATTTCATACATCTATATGTACACATATGTACATATATGTACATATTCTATATACATATGTATATAGAATTTGCACCTATGTGTGCATACATAAAGATGTATATATTTGCTTCAGCTCCTTACATTTTTTTAAAGATTTTATTTATTTGTTTTAGAGAGATATAGTAAGATAATGTGAGTGGGGGAAGGGGCAGAGCAATAGAATCTCAAGGAGACTACCTGCTGAGCACAGAGCCCAATGTGGGGCTTAATCCCAGGACCCTGAGATCACAACCTGAGTTGAAACCAAGAGTCCAACACTTAGCCAACTGAGCTATGCAGGTGGCCCTTCTTTCACATTTTTAAGGCAACACCATAACTATATGTGCATATACACATAGAAAACTCATATATGTGCATATGTAAGTATAAATACATGTATATAGGTATATTTGAGATATATATGTATGCAAATACATACATATAGGTGCATATACATATCACATAATGTATACTATTATAGATATAAAGATAAATAATTTAACAGATAGATAAATAATATATAAATATATACACATAATAAGAAAATATAATTTATATGTATGCAAAGCAAAATACATATTTAAGGATAGGAAGGCCCCGAGTCCTTTATTTTACTAAGCAACCAAGGCCCACAGAAAATAAATGACTTAATCAAGTTTGCTGTGGTGAGAAAAAAACAAAAACCCAAGTGTTATTATTCCAGGGAGGTGTTTTTTCCACTTAATATTTTGATATTATGCCTTGAATTTTAGAGATGGAACATGAACTATAGATCCTGGCTTCCCACCCCAGCGTTCCGCTGACTTGTGTGCTGAGATTTGCCTTCTCTGAGATTTGGATTCTTATCATCAGGCTCTGTTTTGGAAGTACCAATTGCCATTTTAATGCAACTTACTGATCATGCAGACAGCCAGCCTCTCATAAATCATGTAAAGTACCTGAAAATATGATTTATGAGCTAAGTTATGGGAAATGGGGTCCTTTAATATTCTTAACCCTTCAGGATGTTGTTACCTATCAAAGAGTCTCCTTTCCTGACTCAACTGAAGAAGCAGCTGAATGTTTTCCTCCCAAACTGCTCCCTGCCCCCACTCTGCACTAACATTGTTACCCCCTTGCCTTCATCCATAAGGAATTTGCAGCTTCTTTAAGTTCATCAACTGAATGGGAATTCTCGATTCAAACTCATACTCCACTGTCGCTATTACAGAATACGTTCCGGAGGCATTGCCTTACATGGTAATTAAAGAACTGCACTTAATAGCATCGTAGTATAAAATTAAAAGAGCGAGAGTATTACAGTTTGTTGCAGAAAACAGTCCATGAAAGATCCCAGAAAACCCAATATGAAACTAATTTAAACCATATGCCTTGTTGAAAAGGAATATGGAAAAAATGTCTGTAATATGCAGCAAATGAGGCCCATAACTCATTGGGGCCTCCAATGAGTTATGTGTTAAATCCATATTTCGCAACATGGTCATGCAGGTTTTTCAATTTCCTTGTCTATTAACCCTTCTCTTTGTGTGGGAGAGTTCATAAGAACAACATGGCTCTGTGTGCATTAATATATTTACATATGCAAATAGAAATCATATACCAATAGCTTCTTTTTTTTTTTTTTTACCCCCTCCCTTATGGCTCAATATATTATCGCTTCACCAAACCAACAAATTAAAAACAATTTCCAATTTCCTCCACAAATACCTAGTGGCTAAATGTTATTAATGCATTTGTCTGAAAGGCACAAATTCAAACATTGCTCAGTTAGGGAAGAAGAATATACAGCACTGATTGCTTGCAATCAGTTTCAGTAATCTATATTTTCTTCACGGAGGTGAAAGTTTATCTCGCCATAGAACAACAGTTATAATTCCGCTTCTACCATTCATCAACTCTGATATTTCACAGCCTCAAATCAACACTTTCTGGAGCTACCGAGTAAGCAAGCTGTTGACTCTTTTCTTTTTAGCACACTCCTTAAAAAAAATTGTCTGCACATTATGGGTTTATCTTCTGTCTGTGAGAGACCTTAATAAATCACATTTGCTTTCAGCTATCATAGATTATTAGGCTTTTATAATCATGAAATAAACTCAATAGACTATTGCTATCTTCAGAAAACAAAAATCTCTAGGTATTTTCCTCTTCATATGAGTACATGATTTCCCTCATTTTTCAGGAGGGGAGTGTTACATTTAGACTCTGTCAGCATATTGCTTATACAACAATAACACTTCCAACAAACTGTGGTCCGGGGAGTAGGGGAGGGAGTGAGCAGAGGACACAGAGAGTTCCAGAATCACAGGGCTTTAGTCAGACTCTGCTGTCCTCAAGTTAGAAACCTGAAGTTTATTTCACAATGTGAACCTCTCCGATTGTTCTCTTTCACCCTTTCTCTTTTCATATACAATAATTTCTGATCATCTTTTGTAGAACAATGCCTTGAAATCATTTCAGTTTTAAGGGAGTACATGAAGGCCATCAAACAGAATGAAGCCCCTAAAGGAAATTTACATGAATTCTTTCTCAACACAATTACTGCAATTACATAGACGTATACCTTTGTGTCCTTAATATTGTAATTTTCATGGGGCAATGATTTGAAGGAGTTCCTTACTAGAAATAGATCTAAAACACTGGGTTTTGATGACATTCTCAGCTAAACTAATTGTGTGAGCTGGGAACAAGGTAATGAGGACAGATGTCAAGGTCAATATAATTACTAATTTCTGAATCTGGGTTAATATTTCCAAGGGCCTTGCATATAAGTTACAACGTATAACTGTCATAAATGGAAAATTCAGTTTTGGTTTTCTGGTATGGAGGTTATGTTTGTCTTTTCCCAATTGTGTCCCAAAGTGAACTTTATTTGTCAAAGGAATAAAACCGAATCTACTTTCTTGTTGACTCTTCATCATATCGAAAGATGCAGATGTGAAAAACAAAAGAAACACTTGGCATGATCACTAGAAATGTGTGCATTCCAAAACACAGCTCATAAAAATCGTATTTATCCCTTTGAGAGGAGACAGGCATAAAAGGGGACAAATTCAAGGAGGAATTGTGGTGTTGGGTTATTTACATTTCTAATTATTAGATAGCTATTTTCCTGGATCTTTTTTCCCCTATCAGCTTCAGACTGTCTGTACATCTTGTGTCATAATTGCTGTGAAAGGGCCATATTCCAAATGATATTCATTTCCAGGTCTCTATGGCTAAGTTGCTGGATGATCACCATGTTTCATAATGATATAAGAATATTCCATAAACACTGTTTTAGAACTCTATTCACTTATCTTGGCTGGGATAAATCAACAAAGGTAGAGAGATGCTGATTAAAAGGCATGCTTCAATGGAAAATTATTTCAAAGCCAAAATTAATAGAAACCGCTCAACTAAACAGATTTGGGGGCCTGGCAGAGGAGGGGAGATTGGCATGTAGTAATACAAGAAAAGGACAACAATCAGATCAATCTCTCTCTGTCTTCCTCTCCCCCCGCCCGCTTAGACACACATACATACACACACACACACACACACACACACAGAATTGTTCAATAATAATGCGTATTAACCTTTATAATTCATGTTACTGATAATCTTTTTTTTTTTATCTCTAATCATTTTTTTAAATGTGTTTGTGGAACAGAATTCTATTCAATACAAGATTTCTGTATTCCACAGAGAGCATGGATGGCAATCTCTCTGAGTTGTAATTGTCCAACAGGTTTCTGGAACTAATTGGCTAATTCAGAAAGTCATCTCCTGCCTTAGGCTTGACTGACTCTTTCCCCTCTTACAGTATTCCACTGCCAAGCTGCCTTTGTCCATCCTGACTTATTCCACTTTGACACGGAGCCTTGCCTTGTGCCATTGGCCGAGTTCTACTGAGAAATCCTTCCTTTGCAGAACCAAACATTTAAAATCCTCACTCAAAAACACTTCTTAAATGCCACCAAAAAAGAGAAAAGGAAACCCTCCTGTCCCCCTTCCCCTTATACTGACAGCTTGTCTCTCTCTATTTTTCATCCAAATAAGCAGAGCTCTGTAAATCTTGTCCAGAAGACACGGACTGAAAGAATTAATCAAAGTGTTGTTTATGAGCTGCTCAGAGCAGATTAAATGTTGTGTTGACAACACAATTTGCAAATTATCTATCAACATCAACAGACATACAGCAATGAGCCAAGCCAGTTGGATACCTTTGGACCCAAGAGGACCATGTGTTTTCCAGTCTTGCTTCCAAAATGAAGTCCTTTTGAAAGAGTTTTATCCAACATTATTTACAGTCTCATTGCTGCAGATGAGTCTCTTTTACAATTTATTTTGGACAATGCCAGTTTTATTTCTGCTACATACAAGTCAAATTTCCTAATGTAAACTGACCACAACTTTTCTTCCCAGCCCTCCTTGTCTATCCTACTTCAAATACTCTATACTGCAATTCACGACCAGATATCCACAGATAACTAATCACTTTGTAAAAATACCTGTGTGGGCTAATCTCCAAAATGATTTTTACCTTCTGGTATTCACACTCTGCACCCTGCTCTGTGTAGCTCCCTTAATGAATATTAGAGTCGTTTCCAATTTTGACAACTGTGAATGAAACTACTATGAACATGTGTGTATAATTCTTTTTGTGGGCATATCCTTTCAATTCTCTTAAATAAATATCTAGGAATGGAATTAGTCACAGAGTAACTTTATAGTATGTTTCATAAAAATTGAAATTTGTTCTCCAGTTTTCCAGTACTGTTTTACCATCTCATTAACAAAGTATGAGAATTCCATTTTCTTTACATCCTTGTCAACACTTGATAGCCTTGTCTTTTGGAAATTTTAGCCATTCAAATGAATGTGAAATACTATCTCATAATCTTAAACCAATTCACATTTTCTGACGTCCAGTAATGTTCAGCAACTTTTCATGAGTTCATTGGGTATTTGTATACCTTCTTTTGTAAAGTGTTCATTCAAGTCTTTTACCCATTTTTAATTGATTTGTTAGTCTCTTTTTTTTTAAAGATTTTATTTATTTATTTGACAGAGATCACAAGTAGGCAGAGAGGCAGGGCAGAGAGAGAGGAGGAAGCAGGCTCCCCGAAGAACAGAGAGCTCGATGCGGGGCTCGATCCCAGGACCCTGGGATCATGACCTGAGCCGAAGGCAGAGGCTTTAACCCACTGAGCCACCCAGGCACCCTGATTTGTTAGCCTTTTATTATTGAATTATCAAAGTTGTTTTTTTTTTTTGCAGTTATTTATTTTATTTATTTTATATTATCACAAATACACCTTCAAATAATATTATATGACTTCATGATTAATGGAAGAAGTTTACAACCATGTATTTCCCTCATCATCCTTTTTCTGTTAATTTTCTTTCTTTCTTTCTTTCTTTTTTCCAATTTATTTATTTTCAGAAAAACAGTATAAGCGGAGAAAGACAACTATCATATGATCTCCCTGATATGAAGGAGTGGTGATGCAACATGGGGGCTTAAGTGGGTAGGAGAAGAATCCATGAAACAAGATGGGATAGGGAGGGAGACAAACCATAAGTGACTCTTAATCTCACGAAACAAACTGTGGGTTGCTGGGGGGAGGGGGGTTGGGAGAAGGGGGGTAGGGTTATGGACATTGGGGAGGGTATGTGCTTTTGGGTAAATTGGAAGGGGAGGTGAACCATGAGAGACTATGGACTCTGAAAAACAATCTGAGGGGTTTGAAGTGGCGGGGGGGTGGGATGTTGGGGTACCAGGTGGTGGGTATTATAGAGGGCACGGCTTGCATGGAACACTGGGTGTGGTGAAAAGTTGTTTTTTATATATTCTTTTTTAATTATGTTTAGTTAGCCAACATATAGTACATCATTAGTTTTTGCCATAGTGTTCAACAACTCTTTAGTTGTGTATAATACCCAGTGCTCATCACAACATGTGCCCTCTTTAATGCCCATCAGCAAGTTACCCCAAAGCTACCCTCTTCCTTCCATAACCCTGTTTGCTTCCCAAAGATACAGATCTTTAAAATATATTCTTTATAAAATTCATTTTTCAGAATTATCACAGTGATTATTTCCCCCAATATACAGCTTAATTTTTATTATTTCTTTAAAAGATTTGTTTATTTTATCCTATTTAGAGTGAGGGAGGAAGAGAGAGATGAGCATGAGCCGAGAGAGGAACAGAAGGAGAGGGAGAGAGAGAACCTCAAGCAGGCTCTGTGATGAACACAGAGCCCAAGGTGGGGCTTGATCTCAGGACCCCAAGATCATGACCTGAGCTGAAACCAAGAGTTGGTTACTTAACCAACTGAGCCAACCAGATGCCCCTTAATTTTTATCTTAAAGCTGCAGGTTTTACTATAGATTAAGCTTTATTTACCATGTTTTATGGTTTGTGCTTTTTACATAACTATCCTAGAAATCCTTACCTACTCCAATGTTGAGAAGACTCTCTTCTGTATTTTCTCCTAGAAGCATTATAGATTAGCTTCTTGGTAAAAATTATAGTATCAGTCCAATAATATCTATCAAAAAATTTAAAGGCTCGTAGGATTTTGATGGGTCTTATATAATACTTAGAGTCTAATTTAGGAAGAACTGACATCTGTAAAATACAGTCTTCCAATCCATGAATATGGTAACCTTCTCCATTCTGTAATGGAGAATAATTCTGTAATATAATAATGATAAAGCAATTCATTGTCAATCTGTGTATTACTCTTGTGTGTCTTGTTATATCCATTTCTAGATATTTTGATGTTTTCATTATTTTTAAAATATAGTAGACATGTGATTGATGCTGTTATAAACTTTATATCCTAAACCTTGCTAAATTCACTTACCAATATCAGAAGATATTTTTTTCTAGATTACCTAAAATTCCCCAGTATTTTCTTTTTCTACATGTATCTGTGAATAAAAAGTTTACATCTTCCTTACCAATATGTTATGTGTCAGCTGCCTTTTTTTCCTTGTTATGTTAGCAAGATCTCAAGTATTATATTGAACAGAATAGGGTAGAGCAGATACCTTGGCCTTGTTTTCATTTTTCAGGAGGAAATTATTCTGTTTGTACCATTAAAAATCAGTTTAGAATTTCATAAGTGCTTGTTAACAAATCCAGGAAATTTTCTTCTATTCTTAATTGGCTGAGGTTTTTTAATATGAATAGGAGTTGAATTATATCAATTGTTATTTCTGCACCTGCAGGTGTGAGTATGTGATTTATCTTCCTTTTTTCTGTTAATATGAGGAATGATATTGATTGATTTTCATTTTAATGTTTAAACCAACCTTGCATTCCTGGGATGAATACTACTTGGTTATATTTTAGTATATGTGCTGCCAAAGTGAGCAAGAATAATGTATTATCTTTTTTAAAAATACATTACTATTTTTTTTTAAGATTTTATTTTATTTATTTGAGAGAGAGAGACAGTGAGAGAGAGAATGAGCGAGGAGAAGGTCAGAGAGCGAAGCAGACTCCCCATGGAGCTGGGAGCCTGATGTGGGACTCGATCCCGGGACTCCAGGATCACGCCCTGAGCCGGAGGCAGTCGTTCAACCAACTGCGCCACCCAGGCGTCCCTTTTTTTTTTTTTTTTAAAGATTTTATTTTATTTATTTGAGAGAAAAATACATTACTATTTTAAATTTGACAATACTTATCAAAGTTTGTTTTTAAAGATTTTTTATTTTATTTATTTATTTGAGAGAGAGAGACAGTGAGAGAGAGCATGAGCGAGGAGAAGGTCAGAGAGCGAAGCAGACTCCCCAAAGTTTGTATCTCTGTCCATGAATGATATTGGCATGCACTTTTCTTTTTAATAAGGTATTTGTCAGATTTGGGTATTATGGTTATGTTTGCCTTACAGAATTTGTTGGAAAGCATTCGACCCATCTCTATTTTGCGAAAGACTTTGTTGTAAAATTGTTATTATTTATACAAGTGTTTCATAGCATATACCAGAGAAATCACCTGAAATTTTCCTTAGGGTTATATTTCTTATTATGTCTTCAAAAATTTAAACAGATAATGTGCTATTCATATTTTTCTACTTTATCCTGTGTCATTTTAGGTAAAAAGTATTTTTCAAGGCATGTGATCATTTCATTGAAGTTATTGCCATTAATAGCATAAAGCTGTTCATACTATTCCTTAAATTCCTTTAAATGTCTATAGAATCTGTAGTGATATTCCCTTTTTAAATTAGGATTTTGTTAATTTGTATTTTATTCCCTTTTTGACTTGATCATTCTAATCAGGTGTTTCTCAATTTTGGTAATCTTCAAAAAACAAACTCTTGACTTTGTTCATCTCTATTATTTGCTTATTATAATTCATTGATTTCAGTTATTTTTTCATCTACTTATTATGAGTTCAATTTACTCTTTTTTCCTAACTTCTCAAGGTAAAAATAAGATCATTGATTTATAAATTTCTTCACTTCAAATACACATATTTAATACTTCAAATGTCCTTCTTAAGGCTGCTTAGATTCTTCCCACAAATTTTAATGTGTTTTCATTAGCATTCACTTTAAAATATTTTTTGATTTTCCTTCTGATTTCTTCTGTCACCCATGGAATATTTAAAAATATGTCATTTAATTTCCAAATATTTGAAGTTTTTGATATCTTATTTTTATTAGTTTTCAATTTAATTCTGTTGTGGTCTAACATCAAGTGCCAAAAGATTCCAATCTTTCAAAATTTATTGACTTCATTTGTGGCCCAATACATGTTATATTTTGATGCATTCTATGTTAATTTGAAAGAAATGTTTATTTTGTGGTTGTTAAATATAGTGCTCTATAAATGTCAATTACTTTGGTTGATAGTGTTGGTCAGAACTTCTGTAGCCTTACTGATATTTTTCCTACTTGTTTCATCTTAATGAGAGAAGGTTGTTAAAATTTCCAACTATTATTATGGATTTGTTTATTTCTCCCTTTGCCTCTGCCAATTTCTGCCTCATGAATTTTAAAGTTCTATTATTAGATGCATACATCTTTAGGATTGTTGTGTCTTCCTGATTCATTGCCCCTTTAATCATTATAAAATGTCCCTCTTTGTCTATAATAATATTTCTTGTCCTTAAGTCTATATACACATACCATAGCTTTCTTTTGATTAGTATTTCCATGGTGTATCTTTTTCTATCTTGTCACTTTTAACCTATTTATATCTTTATATTTAAAGTGCATATTTTATAGACAATATAGCTGTATTATTTTTCTTCCTTTCTGACAACCTTTACTTTTAAATACAACATTTAAACAACTTGAATTTAATGTAGTCATAGATATGATCAGTTTAAGTTTATATTCTTGCAATTATTTTTCTATTTGTCTCACTTGTTCTTTGCTTTCCTCTTATGTACCTTCTTTTAGATTAATTGGGCATATATTATTATTCTATTTTATGCCTTCTATTGACTTATTAGCTACCGTTCTTTTATTTGTAATTAGTGCTGTAACATTTATAATACCCATCTGTAACTTATCAAAGTCTATTCAGAGTCAATATATTATCATCTCACACATCATACCTAATTATTCACACTTATCATTTTTCACATCTCTATGGACAAACTTATTTTTTTATACATCATACTTCCCATTTCACAAATGGAAAAATCTTTTGCCTTTTCTTGTACCACTTTTGTTATTTCTTTAATTCTACATATAATTTAACTCTGTCTTCCATATTATTTTTACATTAAATAGTCATTAATTTTGAAGGAACTGAATTAAAAGAAAACAAAATTATTTTTTTTTCCATTTCTGTTCTTTCCTTCCTACCCACAGTATCATTTTCCTTTGTTCTGAAGCACATCCTTTGTATTTATTGTAGTGCCTGTATGCTGGTAATACATAATACTCTTGCTTACATTTACCCAAAAATGTTTTTATTTCATCCTCATTTTTGAAGTTTATTTTTGCTAATTCAATTCTGAATTGAGAGAGTTCTTCTCTTGTTTGTTTTTAACTCTTTAAATGTATCACTCATGGTCTCTTCACCTTTATTACTTCTTAGGAGATGATAGCAATTATTAGTATAATTGTTCCCCTATATATCATATGTCTTTGCTCCTAGCTGGCTTTAAAGAAAAAAATATATTTTTTTTTCTTTACCTTTGGATTTTAGCATATCTGTTGTGCCTCGGTGTCATTTTCATAATATTTAGGACATTTTAAGGCATTATTTATTTCAATCATTTTTTCAGACCACCGTCACTGTCTTCTGGGAATCCACTTACATGTAAATTATACCAATTAATATTGTCCATTAGGTCCCTGTACTTTTAATTTTATTCACTTATTCCCTTTCTTTTCCAAATTGCACAATTTCTATTTATTTGTCTTTAAGTTTACTGATTCTGCATTCTGCCATATCCAATTTTCTATTAAGATAGTCAGTTAATTTTTTACTTCAGTTATTATATTCTTCCTTTCTGGAATTCAATTTTCTTCTATAGTTTCATTTTCTGCTGATATTTCCTATCTATTCATGCATTTAGACCATATTTTCTATTAGTTATTTGAGCATATTTTATTCTTTGAACACATTTATACTTAATGTATATTAATATGTTTTATATCCTTATAAAATATATTCTTTATAGTCTTTGAACACATTATTGTTAGCAGCATTTTCTGGCTAACTCTCATGTATCAGAGCAACTTAGATTTGGTTTCTAGTATTAGTTGGTGTCTTTATTTGCATTCTGGGTTGCATTTTCCTGTTTCGTTGCATGTCTCATTATTTTTATTATAATATATATTATAATAAATATATACATAATTGTATATGTATACATATACAAATGTATACATATACACATGTATACATATACAATTATGTATATATTATTATATATTATAAATAATACATTATATATATATAATGTAGATTCTAGATTCTCCCATTTTCCCTTTAATGTGTTTATTTTTGTCCTAATACACATTTCAATTATGAGTTGGTCATCTTTAAATAATACAGACTTGATTTTGTGCATTGTTAGAAAGATCTTTGGAAAGCCAAAGATTTCAGCCTTTCTAATGTTGTAGACTCTACCTCTAAATTTTTCTTTTCTAGTTAGGCCAGAGCCTTATTCAAAATCTTGTATCTCTATTCTGCTATCAAATCCATATCAAACACATCAAAGCAGCTGCTCTCTGTAAGCCTATATCATCTTATCCTGTGTGTGGGAACTCCTGTCCCACAGAATTCTGGACTTGCCTAGCACAAAGAGCTACTTTCTCTACAGTGTACTGTCTTGCAGATTCCAGCTCCTTGGGGAGCTCCAAGCTTCTTCAACTCAGTAGAAACAATTATTCTTTTTTGGAGTCTAGCTTCTTGTACCATAGTTGGAGGTTTGTTCCAGGCAGATAATCAGGGAAATCATGGAGGTCCCCTCACAAATTTCCCTTTTGTGGGGCATCATTGTTTTATGCTATCTGTTGTCTAAAGTTTCAAATCCAATGATTCAAACGTTTTGTCCAGTTTTATGGTTGTTTATGGTTGATTATGATGCAATGGTATAGTATAATGCTCCATTATACTTTTAATAGTTCTTTTTTAAGTAAAGAAATTTTAATGCAGATTATTTATGCTTATGAACAAAACTAATTAGCTTCTCTTACAACCCAAACTGATCTGGGCTTGGGAGTCAACGTAATGATGCTGCCTATTACATATGAATTAGATTTGCCAAGAAAGCTTGTCTCTAAGTCTGTTACCCACCTACCAGGAATCCTCCAGATATTTTCTTTCATGGCCCAAGATTTCCATTAGACTCAATTTTTTTCAATGTTAAAATAAATGTAGAAACATAACTGCAATAGACACCAATTAAAATTCAGTTGGGGACATATTTTTGAGAGTGTCCAAATGAATGTTTGAGAAGTATAGCTGCATAAGTCCAGGATTCAGGGTTAAGAGGATTACTCAGCCTCTCAAAGGCTCAGTTTCCTAACCTGTAAAGTGTGTCAGAGCTCTTTGTGAATTGTTAAATTCTGACTGAAAGGAAAATGTTTATTTCATTATGAGGCACTGATTAAAATATGCTTCCTATTTGGTGGGAAGAGGTGGAGAAAGGGAAAAAGTGTGGGGGAAGAATTGTCTCTGACTTTTACCCATCACAAATTATTACAATATTTATTAGCACAGAAAATCTAATTCTGAGGAAATAAATTTTAAGCCCATCCCATTGAAATTAGAATGCCATGAGAAATGGATTTATGGCATCGGAAATAACAACAGTGTTGGAAAGTGTCACGGAATGGAAGGAGAAATATAATTAACTTAAGGAGCTTGCAGAAGAGGTGATGACGATAAATTACATTCAAGTAGCCCTGATTTTCAATAGCTCAATCTGGGTAATTAGTCATTTTTACCTTCACCTAATAAGCAACTAGTAGGTGGTATGAATATTCAAGCTATCATCAAGTGATTTACAATGATTATTGAACATGGTTGGCACTATTTATACCCATTACACAGAAGAAGAAATGAAAGCTTAGAGGCTATAGTGGACAGACTTTAAGATGGACTCATGTTCCCTGCTTCCTGGTGTCCATGCCCTATATGCCCTGTAAAATTCCCTCCTCTTCAGTGTGAGCAAGATCTGTGACTTGCTTTTAACTAGCAAAATATGTCAAACGTGATGAATCACTCCCATGATTACAACACATTATATAAGACTCCATCTTGGTAACAGACTCACTCTATTTGTGACTTTGAAGAAGCAACTTGCCATGAATCCTACACCTGCAGGAAATACTGCAAACAATCTGAAGAAGGTTAGAATTAGATCTTCTCCCTGTTGAGCATCTCATAAGAAACCAATTCCAACTCAAACTTTTGTTGCAGAGTTGTGAAGCACTAAGCAGAGAACTCAGTTAAAATGTCCAAATTCTGATTCAGAGAAACTGCAAAATAATAGATACATGTTGTTTTAAGCCATTAAGTTTGGGGTACTTTGTTAGGCAGAAGTAGATAACTGACACAGGAGGTAGGTTAAGTTACTTGAGGTCACATAGCTAAGAAGGGGTAACAATCAAACCAAACCCATTTGAATTCGAACTGCTTACTCTTTGCTAATATTCTATATTAAATCCTACGCCCTGCTCTATAGTAACCCAGTTCCCACCAGTGAAAACTTGATAATGCTAAGAAACTTCCCAGTGTAAACCAGAGTTTCAAAAACTTTGAACCTTGACTTGAAATTTACTTGTCTTTCATGTGAAATGGTAGAGAAATCTCCATATGCAAACAGCTGACACCAATTGAGCTTACCATGTATGAGGATCCATTCTCAGGAATTGATGTGCATGATCTCACTTTTTGACATTCCTGTGCTGTAGAGGTTTATTTGGGATTTTTAGAAAGGAGAGAAGAATAGTATAAATTGTTCCCATTTGGGGAGAATATGTATATCTGGTTAAATCAATTCAGAGCTGCTAAACATAAATATTTATCCATGTAGCAGATATTGTGTTCCCTACATTTTTTCTATCTTTTACTCGCCATGTAACAGCTTTGCTTTCTGGGTGGGTCTTAAATAACATATGCAATCAGAATAATCCCTTTCCCTTTGCCACAGTGATGGTCTAATCAGAATACTATTGGACATGGATACAAGTGAAACTTCTAGGAGCATCTGGCAGCCATTCTGCCACTATTCAAGAAGTCTAGTTTAGGGTGAAGACACTACAATAAGTCTGAAAATAATAGGTCCTCCATAGATTAAGTCCCCCATATTCCTACTCTTTCCTTCTATGTAAATCAACAATTTTCCCTTTGTTTAAGTCAATAGAGGTTGAATTTTCTCTTGCAGATAACAAAATGAATGGCTGAGTGTTGCAATTCCTTAAAATTGTTCTTACTACAAAAAGAATGATAGGTGACATGATAGAGGTGTTAGCTAACACGGTGGTGACAAATAGAGTACAATATGTAAATGTATCAATCAACACTGCACAATTTAAATTTACACAATGCTGTATGTCAGTTGTACCTCAATAAACACAACAACAGTTTTGTTTTTTTTTTTTCTGATATCTTCCTCTGAATTGTTTTGCGGTAATGGATGTTCAGTGAGAGTTAAGTAAAAATGTTGTCATTTGTCATGTAAATCTTTGAGACAACTTAGTCTATCAGTGTGGTAGCTAGCCCTCAAAGGAGCCCCTAATGTTCTTTTCTTCTTGGTACTTATACATTTATGTAGTCTTCTACAACATTGAATCAGGACTGGCTGTAACCAGTCACAGAAATGACAGTGTATACTCTCCAAGACCGACTCATAAGACATTAAAGCTGCCAACTTAGTCTCTTAAATCTCTCCCTTTGGGGGAAGATAGCCATCATGCCATGAATATATTTAAACAGCCTGAGAGTCCCTCACATGGCGAGAACTGAGACCTACTACCAAGAGCCAATGCCAACTTGCTAGTTATGTGAGTGAGCCACCTTGGATGTAGATTAAGTCCCAGTGAAGCATTCAGATTAGTGGAACCCAGCATACTTTTGACTGCCACCTTGTGTGAAATCTGAGCCCGGATTACCAGCCAAGCCATTCCTGAATTCCGGACTTATAGACACAGTACAAAATTATAGCTCTTTTAATTTACCAAATTTTGAGGTAAGTTTCTACACAGCAATAACTAACTAATACAATCATCGTGTATTTAAAAAGCATATAGTTTTTAGAAGGAAGGCAGTAAGAATAATAAGTGACATCTTCCTGGTTACAAAGAACTTACTTGAATCTTATTGAAAAGATAATGATAACACATATGGAAAAAAACACATTCCCTTCCATACAGATGACACACAAAAATGTATCATTAATTAACTTAGAAACCAATACATGATAGGTTTTTAACAAAGGCTTTAAATTGTATACTGCAAGACATAGCTATGAAGTTAGCTGCCAACCATTTGCTATAACCAAAATGTTTGTATAATGTTTATAGGAGCAAATAAACACAAATGTTAACTTAAATTGAGTTTAAAAATTAAGGTGTTAAATTCCTACATTAGAATTTGAAAATCTCCCATAGTTTGACTAATAGTTGATTTCTGGTTTCTTGAGAAATGATTTATATTTTAGTGTTATAAAAACTATCCTAAGAATGGATTGTGAGATGACAATAAGCAAGAGAGCTGATAAAGTGATCAATCAATAATCAATAATTTTATATAATTAAAATTTGAAATGAAAGGTGATTTGCTTAAGAATTCACCAGATTAGCTAAATATCAGGAAACAAAAAATATTGTCCCCTCAAGATAGAAGAATGGAAGGAACAGTATGACCTTTCTCTCAAAAGATTTACATCAATGCAGAGCTTAAAACATGGTATTTCCCTCACTTACAAGCAGCTATTTACAGCATATGAAGCAGGAACTGAGAATTTTTTTTAATACAAAACAAACAAACAAAACCTGATAAAATATGTTTATGGGCTCTATAGGGTAATTACTCTAATATGTAAAAAATAAATTCCTATAATATGATCAGCAACTTGCTAAAGGACCAGGAACATCTAATGCCAATGATTTCATTAAGCTATTAGATTCTCTTTGATTAAAACTAACAATCAGTGTTACACCACCTGACAATGGAAGCTTTTCATCAGAGCAGCTGGTTAAACTACAGCAGTGTTGTCTCTCTTATCACGGCTTCCATACGAAACTCAGAAGAATAGAGCTTCCTCAGTCCAACAGCTGGAAAACCCCACTTCTGAGATAAGAGAGGTTGTGTTCATCATGACAAAAAGTGCAATATTATGAAGGAATTTGCAGAAATAATAGGATCTACATGGAAATGCTGAGGACAATTGAACAAATGTGTCCAGACACTGACTTGTTTTAAGCTTTTCTTCAAGACTGGGCATTGCATTCATGGCTGCTATTTAACTTTTCAGCTTCGGATAATCACATGTAGCTATTCTCTCTCTCTCTCTCTCTCTCCTCTTTTTTTCCCAACAACAGAAATGACATTTCACAATCAAAACTCAGAAAAGAATTTACTACAGCCAGGTATTTTAAACCCAATAATGATTTTTTTTTTTTTTAAGATTAAAGGTTTCTTTTTTTAGCAGAAATGAACTAACCATTTGCTAGGCACCAGATGCAGCTATAAGCAAGTTACTTCCTTTGACTCACTTGAGCTTCACAAGAAGCCCAAGAAGTAGTTTACTTTGATCATCCTCATCTCACAGATAAGGAAACTTAACCCTCACAAAGCCAAACAATTCACCAAAGGTCATACAGTTTTTCCATTTGTCTCCAGAATCCATGCACTTGTATAATTTACCAAAAGGCAAACCCTCACTTTTTTTTTTCATTTTTAATGTGGCAGCAATCAATGAATCAAAACTCTAGATATAACTGCCTGACTGGTTTTTTGTCTGTTGTTTCACTTTTTAAAAATGGTCTCAATGTATACAATCTACTGGTTAAAGCAAATATACACATTCTTGGAAATGTACAAATCTAATACTTTGGTACATTAAAGGGTATTTTAAATGAACTAAGAGAGCTACTGTTTAAATTACTTTTTGAAGTACATTTTAGAAATTCAAATTCCCATAACTTGGGCTTGGCTATACCATGTCGCCTTGTAAATGATTTTTTTACCCTTCTTGGATAAAAGAGAAAGAAAGAGAACAAAGAAGAATGATAGAAGGAATGTCAAATTGTAAGAAGGAAATATTATTAAATGTATTATTTAATCATTTGATTCTTGAATAAATAATAATAATTACAATAAATTCCTGCTTGTAGAGAACTTTGCACCTCATAAAAATGCTTTCAAAGCCATTTGTTATTTGTTGTTTAAAGTGATCCTGTGATGAAGAACGTCCAAGTATAATTAAAACCACATTGCATATGAATGACTGCTTAGCTATCAGCACTGGAAAGATAAGAACAGCCTTATCCTGGTTCACTTCTGTATCCCAGCTTTTAACATAATACCTGGAACATGGCAGGCACTCAATAAGCAGTTGCTAAGTAAATAAATGAATCATTCAGTTAATGAGGTAAGAGGTCAAGATTTTGATCTCTGGCTAGACTGCAAGGGTATGAAGGCTACTTAAATATTTCTCTGTCACTTAAGCATTTTGCAACTTCAGACAAGTTTTTTAATATCTCTGAGTGTCTGTTCCTTCATAAAAACATGGGGATAATAGGACCTGCCTCATCATGAAAAGATGCAGATGCAATAAGCTAACACATCCAAAGTACACAGAACAGAGCTGGACACATAATAGTTGCTCAATATAAATTGGTGAATGAATGAATAATGCAACAATTAAGTGAACTAAGACTCGGAACAAGTCTCTGACTCTAAACGCGGGTTCCTTCTGCAACCTTATCACACAAGACATCTTCAAGTACTATGAGATCCACCTAAGGGCCTGTAGCTTACAAGCCACGTAGCTAATGGCTGACCCAGACACTAGACAAGTCCTGGATAGACCCTGATCTGATGTGGTTAAGAGCCTGGATTCCACAACTCAAAGTAGCTTTTACTGATGATTCCTTCAAGGTTTCTCTGGAACTAACCTTATGTTTTTGGAGTCATCTAACCTGAAACCCAAAGGATGGAGTTACATTTAAATGCCTTAGTTTTATGGTTTTAAATTGTGTTCTTAGTAAACCGCAAGTTCTTTGAAGGAATAGCTACTTCGGTCTAGTTCCCCAGAGCTTAACATGGTACTTGGCACCTAGTGAGTACACTGTAAATATTTGTTCAGTGAATGGATACTCCATACAAACCTAGCACATGCAGTTCCACAGAACAACTTCAGGATTTTGAAAATGCTTTATTAAAGAATTGGTCTAACCATTTACTTAAACTGTTTGAATTATATCAAAAGCTGTAATAAAAATTACACACATACTCAAATGCATTGCATTTTAAAATTTCACATATTAGATACCACCAATACAATGAACTGTACAGTCAGATGAACCAGTGCAGGTGTTGAGTTGAATGTAGTATTTCCTGCCATTATTTATTTCTATTTTATTTTATTTTGCAAATATTGATTAAGCACCTACTCTGTGCTTAGGTACCATCTAAGTACTTGAGATATATTGTTTAAAAATTGAACAAAAATTTCTGTCTTTATGGGGCTTACATTCTAGGGAGAGACAAACAACAGTAAATTGCATGGTTTATCATAAAGGAATTAAATGCTTTCAACTGGAGTTGTGCTTGTGGGGGTGAAAGGAGGGTATAATTTTTATTAGGGTGGTTAGGGAAGGCCCAATTGAGGAGATCACATTAGAGCAAATATTTGAAGGTAAGGGACTTAGCTAGGTGGATTTCCAGGTGGAAAGGTAATTGGATGCTTATATAAGAAAAAAATAAAATTAATTCATGCCTCACACCATAAACAAAAATAGTTTTTTGGTTGGAATAGAGATCTAAGTATAAAATTCAAAGTAAATAGTACTTAAAAAGAATATAGGACTTCAAAGCATTCGGTTGGAATATTTTACTAGGACATCAGAGCTCTAATTATAAAGAAAATATGAATAAAACTAACATATTTTGTTAATCAGAGTCATCATTAAAAAAATAAGGCCACAAAGCTGGGTTGGGAAAGTATATTTTCATCATATATAACAGACATAAAACTAATATCCACTCTATATAAAGGACGTCCATAAATCAATAAGAAATAACAGCAACAAAAGAGAAAAAAAAAAAAAAAGACACAAGACTTCAACAGGTACTTCACAGAAGCAATCCAAATAGCCAGTAGTCTAATGAAAAGGTGTACATTCTTATTTGTCATAATAGAAATGTAAATTAAAAACACATGGTTATAGCCACAAGTCCACTAGAATGACAAAAATCAAAAAGGTTAGAATACCAAAGTTTTTAAGGATGCGGAACAATTGGAACTGTCATGTACAGATGGTGAGAATATAAATTAACACCTTTTGGAAAGTTGTATGATGTTGTTTATTAAAGCTGAAAATATATGTCTCTATATATTCCACTTCCAGTTATATATTCCTCTGAACTATGCACAAACAAAAAAGAAACATATGCAAGAATGTTCAGGACAGCATTATTCAAAGTAACTCACATCTTTAAAAGCAAACCAGATGCCCATCAGTGATGGAATGGAAAACTAAATGGCAGTACCTTCATATAATGTATAGCACAAACACGAGGAAATTACCATTACACACGACATATAGTGAAAAAAGCCAGACACAAAGAATACAATAAGCACAGAAATGGCATAATTCCACTTATACAAAGTTGAGAAATGACAAAATGAAACTCAGTGGTTCAGAGATGCATACCCGGTGTGGGATATATACAACAAAGAGATTGATATAAAAAAAAATTGGGAAAGTGATTACCTATTAGAAAAGACAGCTTTTGAGATGCTAGTAGTTTCCACTTTCTTAATCTTAAGGGTTTTTGTGAGAGTTTCTTTTATAATAATTTATTAAGCTATCAGTTCACATTTTAGGTAATTTTTACATGTGTTGTATTTCACAATAAAAATTCTAAAGTTATTAGAAAGATATTAAATTTTAAGCAATTTAAAAAATGTGGACAAGCAAGGGTTATATAGGAAATCTCTGTCAGTTCCTCTCTATTTTATTATAAACCTAAAACTGCTCTAAAAACAAAAGTAAAGCCTCAATTAAAAAAAATTAATCAGGTAAGAATTTTAAAAAATTTTGAAGGGGAAGAATTAGAGATTATTAGTACAGATACTTTAAGGGAATTTTGTTTCAGAATAGAGTTAAAAAAAAAAAAAAATGAACCAGTAGTGAGGGAAGTGATTGCACAAGGAAGATTGATGGCAGGAATTGACCAGTAGAAAGCAAATGTAGGAGAAATAAAGGAGAATTGCTGAAGCAAGGTCTTGGAATAAGCACAAAGGGATGGAATTCAGGGAACAAGCAGAGGGGTTGGCATTAGATAGGAGCATGGCTACTTTGGCTTGGAAATAGGCAAATTGTATTGATAACAGAGGTTGACATGTGAACCAATGTGTTGGCGGTACCTGACAGATATTCTCTTCTGATAGCTCTTATTTTCTCAGTGAATTAGGAAATATAGTCATTGGCTGAATGTGAGGATAGGAAACCTGTGTTAGGAATTGAGAAAAGAGAAGAGGTGTAAAATAATCTTCTAGAAAGGTGGAAGAACAAATGGACTAAGGATGTATGGTATTAACACCAGATAGCTATGAGTTCTCTTCAAGTTAGTGGAAATGAGTATAAAGTGAGAAAAGTCAGCACACCCAGTATTTTCCTCATTCAGCTACATGGTGCAGATTTTTATTTTTAGTACACACACATGCACACATACACATTAAGATATGTATATGCAGATGTATACATAAGTGAGTTTATTTTTTGCGTCGTCTTATTAGAATGTAGACCCAAGAGTCATTACCTTTTTTTTTTTTTTCATCTTACATATCTCTGTACCCCCAAGATCTAAAACAGTGTTGGTCATATAGTAGAGTCTCCAGAAATACTTGAACAAATGCATGAGGATGGCTGTTAACTATTATCAATGTTTTGGTTTTAAAACAAAAATTTTCTACTATGCTTCTCTCAGATACCTTATTCATTTCACTCTAAAAGTATCTTGAGATTATAAGGACAATGGAGTTACAAACAAATCAATCAACCAACTAGCAAACAATTGCAACTACTTCTGTTTCAATCACAATACTCTCAATACTGTGCAATGAAAACAAAATATTCAAATCAGTTAGATGATGACATTGATCTGATTTCAGCTGTCATCCATAAACACTGATTTGTAATTTTGTGTTCAACAATAAGCACCTCATTTAGCTAATATGAAGGTCTTCATAATGAATAAATATTAATAATTTAACTTGCAAAATAAAATTATACTGACAATGTTTTTTTATATTTTAAGATTCTGTGTCACAGTTGACTTCAAAAAGCTTTCTGTTTATGTAAATTTTAAATCCACTACCTTAGATAATAATTAGAAAGACAGACTCATCAAATATGAGTGTGACATGAAACTAGGGGAAAAGAGCAAATTCACTGGAAAATATTTTGACAGACTGAAGCATTGTATGAAATCTAGTATGTTAAAATTCAACAGGAAAAATTATTTAGTTATTTTGTGGTACTCCTCCCCCATAAACAACTACACAAATAAAACACCATTTGTCTTAGCAGAACTCAGATAAAAATACTTGTTCTAGCTGGCAATAGGCTCAGTGAGTACCTATGATGACAAAGAACTGCCCCTCAAAGAACTAATGTGATTTAAAGCTGTATTAAGAAATATATATCTTGGACAAATGAGACAACAATATTCTTTTCTCTGTGCTACTTATAAAATACCTTGTGTACTCAGCCAATTCTAAGTACCACAATTTAAGGCAAATTAGAACATTCACAGAGAACATTGCATAAGGTGAAGAAAATCCAATGTCCTAAATAAAATCATTTCTTACAACAAGATGAAGTTATTTATCCAATAAAGCAAAAACTCAGGGAAGATAGGAAGGCCTCAAATATTTGTGTATCAATATACAAAAGAGGAATTCTATTGACTATGGCCCAAAGAAATAGGACTGAGACAATGGGTAAAATATGGGGAGACATGCTGTTTTGATGTGATAGGGTATGAAATGGAATCACCATCACAATATTTCTGAAATCAGAAAACTGCTATTTGGGAGTTTCCCAGGAATTTCTGCATTCTAAGTTAGAGAATGGGATTTGTCTTTGGAATAGATCCACCTTTTGTTCAGGGAGTGATCTCTGTGGCAAGCTTCTCTGGTCATGCAGGTGACAAGAATCTGCTGATTGTTCCTAAGGGACACCTAATAGGTTGAAACATGCCAGATGGAACCATTAAATGCTCTTCTTTCAACTTAACATTATTTGATCATTGGGTTTATGGGTTCTTGTTCATCAGTTTGCTATAGGAGGGTTGGAGATTGAGCAAGGATCAAATCTAGAATCTTCATGTCAATCTGTGTGAAAGAAATGATCTCATCGCATGACTCTGGCATCTTCATTCATTTAGCAAATTTTTATTGAACTTCTGTGTATCGGGCACTGTTCTAAATAGTGCTCTTACAATAGGGAACACATGTTCTTCCCGCAGAAGTCTGCTTGCCTATCTATGATACTGTGATTTTATAATAAGAATTATACATTTGGCCTTCAACCCATTCCTGGCAAAGAGGTCCCAAAACCCTTGGAATTTCCTAAGGAAGGAGAGGTAACAAAGAGTCTTTTATTATGTTACCATTAACATGACGTGACTTTGGAACTGCAACTAAGAGTGGGATTGGTTGTGGGGCAGGAGAAATCCAGTGCAAGATTAGAGGGCTGAAAATTTCAGTCCCATCCCTGACCTCCAAGTAAGGGGAAAGAGCCTGGAAGTTAAATCACCAAAGGCCAGTTATTTAAACAATCATGACTATGTAATGAAGCCTCTGTAAAAACCCTAATGGAGGGGCTTCAGAGAGTTTCCAGTTTGGAAAGAGTGACCCTCTCAGAGAGAGCATGGAAGCTTTCTGGCTT
Source organism: Neogale vison (assembly GCF_020171115.1). NCBI lineage: Eukaryota > Metazoa > Chordata > Mammalia > Carnivora > Mustelidae > Neogale > Neogale vison. The sequence goes on from NC_058101.1 coordinate 50,414,362, forward strand.
TTCACCATATCTTGCCCAATGTATCTCTTCATCTGATTGTTGATTCATTTGTTTTAATATCCTTTTGTAATAAATCAGCAATCTAGTGAATAAAGGGTTTCCTGAATTCTGTGAGCCACTTTAGCAAATTAATCAAACCCAAGATGGGTGTCATAGAAACCTCTGACTTAATAGCCAGTCAGTCAGAAATACAGGTAACAAGCTGGACTTGCTTGTGGTGCCTGGAGTGGAGGCTGGTCTTGTGGGACTGAGCCCTTAACCTATGGGATTTAATGCTCTTTCCAGGTAAATCGTGTCAGAATTGAGTTGAATTCTTAAACAGCCCCCAAACACACACAGATTGGAATTGGGTCCAGGAACCCAAAATACTATCAAACTTTTTTCAAGTCTTGACTCAGTTCTCATCTTCTCAATAAAGCCTACTCAGACCTCACAAGTGAACACTCCCATCCTTCTTCCATCACATTACATCCTCATACTGGAGACCTCATAACCAGGTTTTTTTTTTCCTCTTTTTATTTTGTTCACAGCATTTGGCTACCTCTAATACATGTTGTAATTCTCTTACTTGGAACTTGGGTCCTCCAAATAGATTTGTGTCTATTTTGTTTACTGTTAAATCCCCAGCTCATAGAACAGGGCCAAGTAAAAGTAGACATACAGTAAGTAACTGTGAATGAATGATAAAAACCCTGACACTGCCTGAAAAGTACCTTGGTTGTTGCCAACTCTCCTCTGAGACCTGTGTGGGTTCCTGGCCAATCTGGTGGTCAGTGTCAGGTTGACCTAGTTATAACAACATTGCAACAGCCAGTGTAAGATTTGCCCTAGTTGGGAAGAAGACTCTTGCCCCTTTTAGACAACAGTTATGGAGACATAAACTTACACAGAGGATGAGGAGGAGGACGTTGTTAAGGTGGGCAGAAAAAAGGTGAATCATTAAAATTTTGGCTGGTGGCTTAGGAAATGAGGGAGCTGATGTGTGGCACTTGATAAAGAAGGATAGTAACAGTTGAGCAGTACTACAGTTCATTACCTGATGCGGTTTGCTACGCCCTCTAAGATCCATTTGAGATGATAATAAAGTTCTTAGAGCATTTTGCAGTGGGTCCTGACTGCTCTAAGAAAGCTTTAGCCCTGCCGGGGAGATTCCCAGGAGATAAACAGTGCTGTGAGAAAACAAAAGTGAATCATTAACTAAATCTTTGGCCTTTTATTGGCCAGATTGTGTTTATAGTGCTGATGAAGGGAACCTACTGGAGAATGAGAAACCCATCCAAAGAAATCTAGATAAATTCTTGCATTCAGCCACACTGCCCCAGAAATTTCCCTTAGGCTTTATGTGGAAAATGGGAAAAAACTTAAGAGATGTTATCTTGATAATGGTGCAGCAAATGCTCCAGTTAAGGTGGGCTCCTTAAGAACACTGACACTGTGCAAGTCAAGCCCAGATTGGCTCCAGAGTGGGCTAATTAGAAAGCACTGTGGCTGCTGAGCCGAGGGGTCTTCAAAGCCGATGTAGATGATGTCAGTAATAATGACATCCCACCTGAGATAAAGCACTGTGTGGGCTGAAAACACTGGACATTTATTTGTTTGGCAGAACCATGAACTGCTACTATACCGCTTAAAACCAAAGGAAGTGCAAAGACTTGTTTGCTGGTGTCATTCCCTGCCCATGGCCCCTTATTCTTGATCCTCATCAACTGCTTTAAGGATCTTTACTGCTGTAAGGATAAGGATAATTAAGGATAGATCGAAGATCTTGCTATTCCCAAAGAAGAGTAAAGACTGAAGGCCATTCCCACTCACATAGTACACAGAACTTTGGGGAGGGAGAGACACAAACTTTCATGGCTTTTCTGGATAAAGGTGCCCAATTTGCTATCTGATCCAGGGGAAGGAGACACCTGGATTCAACTGATGGAGTTTGGGGTCGGTTAAGAGCAGGGAAAGAAAGTGAACATGACATTATAGATGGAGGTTTGGGGCCAACTTAAAGTACTATTGCTATTGCTTCCACATCTGAATGTATGAGAAAGTGGTGTATTACATGCTTATATTTCCCCAATCCCACAAGCACCAGAAGAGAGTCTCTTGATTGAGAAGAACCATGTGTAGGGTAGTGCTAATAACTCTGAGACTCAGAATCCCAATTGTCCATTTAAAGTTATAGTCACTGTAACTGGAGATTTTGCCAACTGGAGCCACAGACAAAAGGTGGTAGCCTCAACTCGGAGGAGTACTTGTGGGTTTGGATTGATCGTCTTGAAGACTCCCAAGTACACTTTTTTGGAAGAGCAAATTTTAGCTTGCTACTAGGCTCTTGATATAAACAAACTCCCAACCCATGAAATCCTTGTGACTGTCAAAGCTGGTGTTCCCATTTTAGAGTGGGTCAACTCAGATTAAATAACTCATGAGGTAGAAGAGGTTCAACAAGACTTGCCTGTCAGGTGAAATGATACACTGAAGAATGCAGCCAATCTGGTCCCAGCAGCATCTCAACTTTATATGGAAAAGGGGGCAGATATTCCTCTTGGGGGAAAAATTACACCTCACAAACCTGCTGAGCCTGTGGGCCCTTGATAACCAAAGCTCCTCTAAATTCCTGGGCCTCCAAATTCTCTAAATTCCTAAATTCCTCTAAATTCTCTAAAATCCTTTAAATTCCTAAATTCCTTGGCCGCTGAAGGGTCAACTAAACTGAAACTAAATGGTTTCCACTGGCTATTGCAGTTGTTTACCCTCAGCCCTAGCTATACAGAACAGAAAGTAGATGTGGCTGCTTGACTCAGTGGGCAAAACTCAAGGTCATTCTCAGCTCTTACTAACTCTTGAGCTTGGGCCTCTCATTGCCAATAGCCTAGCTATTTGGCGTGCCACTTGGAAAACTACAGACTTGAAGATAAGGGATGTCCCTCTTTAGAGCCACAAACAGTGGGGATACATCAAAGCTAATGATCAAGCTTCTGAGTCAATCATGTGGATGCCCATGGTAAGGGTCAGTTCTCTGAAGACAAAGTGGAACCAACATGGTGATGCATCCTGAAATTCCCAGATTACTAGTGCTGCCTGGATTCCATCAGAGTCTGAGGAACAGCAGCACATTCACCATCACGAACTGGACACAGTACAAAAAATTCCTTATATCTCATGCCAAGGCAGCAATGCACACCAGATTTGTGAATCTGGTGGGCCAATTTGTCTTGCAGTGAGGGAGACCATATGGCCCAGGGTATGGCCTCCACCTTTTCTCTATAGATTATGTCAGACCTTTGACTTCTCTCAGAACTACAGGTTATGAGTCACTGTATCAGTACAATTAACCAACTCTGGCCATACTATTGTGACCTATAAAACTAATCTGTGTGTTTCCAGCTTTCTAGACCATTTAAAATCTAACCATTGTGCAACTTTTATAACAAAAGCCACTCAACCATGGGCTAGTAGTCAAGGTCTCCAATGGACCATCCACAGTCCTACCACCCACAGGCATCTAGTATGGTTGGTGATTGCAATAACTTTCTCAAAAACCTTTTTGACTCTACCTTTCTCAACTCCTTTGGGTCCATATGCTTTAGTCAGTTTTGTCACTAAACATAGCTTTCCACAGAAAAAGGCTATCTCCTCTTACCTGTTCCATGAGTAATTATGAGGAAGAAGGTAGTAGACATCATAGAGACTTATTCTGAAAATTCAGGATTCCATCCTAACTATCACTGCACATAATGCTTCTTTCTTCTCCTTAACTCAAAACTCCAGAGTGACCTAGTTGGCACCCCTTCAAAATGCCAGACCATAAAGGGATCTAAGAGATTCAGGGAGAATTCCAGTTCAGTTATCTGGATTTTCTCCTATTGGATTGACATGGTGCTAGATCATAAGAATAATGAGTACACTGCTCACTGCATCCCTCTATAGTAGTCCAGCCAAGCAACAATACTGGAGTATATTATAGATGTCTGTATATTTTATTAAAATGTTCTTGGGCCTATTGCAACAGACTGTTCCAAACAAGAGGTCTGGGTGTGAGTAGGGGCTGACTGGGGGAAAAGGTGAGGTTATAGCTACTGGAGTGGGGCACACTCATTTTATGGCAATGGAGAGAGATCAACAAATCCAGTACCTGGTAACTTAGACTCTGTGAGGTATATGAGAGGAAGAGTCACCTCTAGAACTTCTTTAATTAAGGAAAACAGCCCAATAGAGCTCTCCTGAAGTATTGCAAGCTGTCACCCTCTGTAAGACAGCTCCAAACACAATTTGATTAGCAATCACCTTAACGTTACTGAAAAATCTATCAGAAACAGCAAGGGATTCCCCAGTCTCTGTGCCTTTCGCTCAAAACACCTGTCAGCATCTCTAGACGTGTTCCACACCTCCACTATCACAGTTCTTACACAGCTTATGGGGGAGACTAACAGGACAAATTGGATTGACTGTTCTCAGGCAGTCCCTCCACAAAAAACAATGAGACTCAATTATTCAATCTTAACTGGGAACCCTAAGACCCATTAGTCATTCAGAAGGCCAAGGTGGAGGCACCACCAACCTAAGTCCCCCAAGTGATACAGGTACCCCTTGGTGGTGGAGGGGTACAATTGCAAACAATATTGTGGGTGGAGGCATCATGGGTATCCCCAGTACTGTACTTCTTGAATGGAAACTAACCATTAACTTGTCTCCCTCCCCAAAACGTGGTAACTTGCTCCATGGCAAGTTGAATCTGCAGGTATATAAGATTGCAGGGAGGTCATTGTGGGTACATATGAAGCAGGATGGGAGAAAGGGGTGCAAGCACTGAAAAGAAGCTAGTTTCCAGTAACTAGACCATTTTGGGATAGATTACTTTTGTGTAAAAAGAATATAACCTCATTCTGAAGTCATATTGTAGGACTAGGGAAATAACACATTATGTAGGGCAAAACAGTTACAGTACTTCCAAGATGGGAGGACTAAATGTGCTGATTGTGAGTATTCTGTAACTAGAGGCATTCAAGTGTGGAATACATGGTTATTTAGTAAAAGTATTTTAGAAGAAATTCAAATGTTGGTTGCAAGAGTGGACTAGATTATATGATACTTCTTTTCTCTCTTTTTTAATCTGGGGCGGGGGGAGATACCCCAGCACAGAAATGCATACAAAAATTTTAGACTATGAAGATTCAAAACTCCTGAGTATGTCACCAGTGTAAATAACCCTCCAAATGATACCACTCTACTCATTCACCTGAGATTCTTGGGGTAATAAGGCATCTCAGAAATCACCAGCCCCTCTTAGGGATTTTTATAGATAAAGAAAATGATACTCAGTGCAGACAAATGGCTTTCTCAAAATTTCACAGATTTGTGACATAATAAAATTAAGAATTGAGCTTCATGACTCAACCAGTCTTTTTTCCTTTGTGTGTGTTGGGGGGGGTGGGGGCTAGGGTCCTTATTTAAATCACAGAATTCAAAAACATCATTTGAATGACTATTTCCCAAAGTTGGTACGTAACACATTTTAGATGTGCAGGAGAGAAGACAGGTTCATACATACTTGGATACCTAAAGTACTGGATGTTTTTCTTTCCTGGAGCCCTAGCAGAGGTTGCCAGAGGCTGCATCTCTCCTTCCTACCCCCAAATCACACATTTTGTCAATATGAACAATTGCTCTCCCCTCCGAATTCAGGTGGTCCACAGAATGCTGGGCGCCACAGCTAGGACACACAGTCCTTCTATAGCCTTTGGGTTCTTTGGTAGAAACTGAATGAAGCATCCCTTGAGAATTTGCTGCAGACTAAGTTGGTGCTCTGGCCTTTAGCTGGTGAGCAAACAACCTTACAACACCAGGCTTCATGCTATCTCCGGAAAACACCAACATTTCTTTCCTCAATATACTGTTTGCTGAGCAAAATGCCCAGTTGAGCCACTATGGAGTTCAGTGCTGATTAAGTCCTTATTCTTTAAAAAGAAACACATTTCCTGAGCACTTTTGGGGGAAGTGGGGAGGCCGGGGGCCAAGGCACAATCTGTGCTGTGCTCTGTTCTCTTTGTCTCTAAATTAAAACAGGCTGCTAAGGTGTGCAAGTGTGTGAATTATTATTTTCCTAACATTAAACACTTGATTTAAAGCATATTCCCTTTGAAGGAAGGTATAATTTGGGAATTATTTGAAGTCTCTAAGTGGTTAGAAACGAGGTTTAGCCAGATTTCTAGCTGTAAGCAAAAGTCAGCCTCTGATAAGAAGCTGTTGTACTTTATTGATGCAAAGGAGGTAAGTACCCTCTTGGGGGTTTCTCAGTTCAAGAGCATCCTAGTTGTTATTTGCAAACTGCAATGTGCAATTCTGAATGTTTTCAGATACATTGGCCCCATATAACTGAATTCTCGTCAGAGGAAGCTTCCAAGTACCTGGGCGAAGTTTTAACGACATACTGGTTGTAACATGGGTTTTGTGAGGCAGGAAAGCTTCCCTCCATTACCTATTCATATGCAATATTGAATTATAAAATAAAGCACAGAACCGAAATAGATAGACTTTCCAACAGAGAAACATGCAGCCACATTACAAAGTCTATTTCATATAGGGGATCCTGCGCTGAATCATTTAGCTATTTAGGAATGCATTTCGCAGCTAACTCATCCTGGCAGGCCCAACGGGATGCAGCTCCTCTTAAAATAAATATGGAGTCATCAAACAGGCATCACTCTGACAATTAACTGCTGGGCTTGAAGGAAATTTTGGTTGGCTTTTCAAAGCAGTCAGAACAAAAAGAGAGACTCCATGAGTCACAAGCCCAGTCTACATGAGAACAATCTTTTGAAAAAATCAATCTTGAATAAATACACTACATGAGTTCTCTTTATGGCTCAGCACAGTTAAGAAATGACTGGGTTTTCCAGGGAACTTGAAACTTACTATATAATAATAACAATAATAATCATAATAATTTTAAAAAGAAGACAGTAGGATCGAGATATTTCTAAATATATTACATAGACCTCAGTTTGCTTAAATAGAGGTTGGGTGATAATTCAGTTTTCTAAGGTCTTTGGTTGACTTGAAGTCATTGACCTGGGAATCTCTTACAACAGTTACAGGGAAGGATGGTCAAAGTCTGGACCAGGGTAGCAGAGGCAATGGAGACAAGGGGACAGATTTGAATTATATTTTGGAGGTAGAATTGACAGAACTTAGTGACTAATTGAATATGGCATGTAGGCCAAGAATGAAGGCAGATATGATATCCTATTCTGGCACAAATAACTGGAAAGATGGTGAGGGCTATACATAGTGATGTCATGCATGGAAGGAGGAACAGGTTGTAGAGGAAAATATCCAGCATTTAGTAAGATCAACAACCTAGAACTTAATAGAACTCAGAAATAAAGGACAAAAACCCCAGAGTCAGGAAAATATTGTCTGCAAAACTCAGATGGGAGCTACACACTGACTTTGGCTAGGTTCTCCCTCAGAGCCTGTTGACTCTTGATTATAGAGGATGAGATTACGTGGTTGCATGGTTTTGGCAGGTTGGCAACAGCACAGGAAAGAGGTCTTCATAATGCAGACACACAGGAAAAAGCAGTGGCTTAGAACCTACGTAGAAAACTGATGTATTACAACATAATGCAATACATAGTGTTCCTGGACGGGAAGAGGATTAAGGGAGCTACTATCTACCTATAAGTTTCATGGTTCATTATCTCTTTAACACTCCATGCAATCCTGTATGGTTGGTAGCTTATCAGCATTTTACAGATAAGCCAATGGACACTTGGAGAGTTCATGTCACTTTCCTCAAATCACATGCAGTTGGTGGCTAAGTTGTGATTTTGGTGAATGTCTGCCTAACCACAAAGACTAGTTCCCTTTTCCTTTAAGTTCCACACTTAGCCCAATGAATGGAATTTAAGGACGAAATAGCTGTCAGCTCTGCTAAAAACAAAAACTCTTCCGAACAATGAGAGCTGTACATTTCAAGTTCCTGACACTATGAAGTAGTGAGCTCCCTGTCACCTGAATGGTTCCAGAACAAATAACTGCACATGTCCATTGCTTTTTAAAATGGGATTGCCACCCTGGATGGAAAAGAAGGCAACTAAATTCCTTTCTATAGGAACATTCTATGATTTTAAAATCAAGATCCAAAGGAAATTGTTGATAGAACAGTGCTTCAGATATTGTAAAATGATACACAAAAGTCACCATTTTTTGTTATTTGTGCCAATGTGTGCACATCAACAAACCCTATTCTACAATGGGCTGAATGGTATGACACTTAAGTATTATAATTAGACAATCCTACACTGCCCTGCCCACCCTTATGTGCCTCATCCTTTCTCTCTGATTCCACCTAGATTGAAATGCATGTCATTGAAGTCATTTCTTTGAATGACTAACAAAATTAGGCATTTCCTCCAGAAGGCCACTATTGAAATAGACACATATGCCAGGGATGAGGATTGTAGGAGTTCAAAGGGCCTCTCTTGCTCTTTTGAATGATCATAGTCACTTAGATAGAATTGTTTAACTGACTAGCTAGTTGTTCCTTTGGGAGGTAGAGACACATGGACAAATCATCTTTGATTGGGAGTGATGGGAAAATGTGGCAGGAAGACTCCTGCATTATTAATTTATGTTTTCTCTCTGTCTTTCCCATGTCCTTTGCCCCATTCAAGCAAGCAATAGGCTCAAACCAAGAAAGATTTGGGATAAGAGTTTCTGGCATTTATAATCAAAAGCCTAAGCTCATTAAGAATAGAGCAAGCCACAACTGTTAAAAACAAGGATATCAGAAAAATTTTGGATGGTATCTATGTTTCTGAAAAAGGAACAGTTCAGCAGGCTGATGAATAAGATCTGAGTTGTCCATCTGCAGAAACAGCGAGAAGCCAGATGATTTTTCAGACTTCTTTGTGATATTTTAAAGATGCAATAAAAGCTATACTGATTTGTGGGGAAAAAAAAAGAATAATAGAGCTTGAAGTAAGAGGGATACCCAACACCTAAAAGAGATTTCCCTGGCTGAGAGACAGTTGGTGGAGAAAAGAAAGTCACATAGTTCTGCATGCTGAGGATACCTGCACACTACTTCCTTGAAACACCAGATGAAGAAGCAAAAATTCCATGGAAGACCACATAGCATCCCAGGGAGGCTAGATGCTAGGATCCAGGGCTTACAACCTTACCAAACATTTCTTCAATTCATTGTGGACTACAGAGGTTAGGCCCATATACTTCTTCAGAGAACCAGGGCATTGGTACTTTGTGATGACCCCAGGACCTTAGCACAAACTCAAGGAAACAGTGAAGGGAAGTCCCAAAACATGTAGTTCAATTTTCTGTAAGCCAAAAAGGTGGGGACACAAAGTTGGAAATTTAGTTGTTCTTAAGTCCAAAGATATGAAAAAAATTGTTCTTCTAAATAAAAAGAAAATAGAAATGGAGATTCACATCCACTCCAAAATCTAAAGCCATAAGGGACAGGTAGAGAAACTTCAGGGAGAGTCAAAATGGAAGAAAGCACAAACTCTGGTAAGAAAATCCAAGAGGAGCCAGGAATTCCTGAAAAGATATAAAATGTGGGTGACAAGCCCTAGATCATGAATACCCTGGTGTCAAAAGGAAGCTAAGTGTTGCTGTGAAGGGGATAAAACCCCAAAGGAAGAGGGTATCCTACATCTTGTATACCAACCTCACATATTTCCTGAATAGCAGCCTGACCTGTAGATTCAAATTCTTACATGTTTTCATGGCAATCCTAATTTTACCATCTCCCAAAAGGCCAAGTAGAACCTAATTTAGTGTGACACTTTCATGTCCAAACTAGTTTTGCTCCTTAGAATGAGCTGAGTCTGAACATCAAAACGAAATTTCAACTACATTAGTTTTCTCTTTTTTTTCTTCTAAGCCCTCAAACTTTTGCTAGAAATGTCATGGCACTATGAAGTATATTCTTTTTTTCTAGCAGAAATACTATAGTTTCCTCTATGGGTAGAGGAAACTCTAGAACTTCGCCCATAAAATAAACTCCAGCCATTAGCCTCTTCTATGGGCAAGTGAAAGCCTGGGTTTTCTTTCTGCATATCTGGAAATTGAATACATTTCTTTTCTTCCCCTCACTCTTTTGCAATGGATAGTCCACAGAGAAGGCCACCATCAATTACCCTCTTCCCTGTATATGCAGCAATCCTCTCATAAGAGGGCGGAGTCTATTCCAATCATTCTCTTTGGATCTGGGCTGGCCTTGTAATTAATGGAATATGCAGAGTTGACATTATGCCAGGTTTAGGCCTTAACTTTGAAGAATGCTAGCAGCTTCCACTTCTCTGCTCTCCAGGGAAGCCAGCCTCCATGCTAGAAAGAAGCTAGTTAGACTATTAAATTATGAGATGCAATGTGGAAAGGAAGAAAGAGAGAGGGGAGGAAAAAAAAAAAAAGTCAGGGAAGAGGGGAGACAGAGAAAGACCACATGGAGGTGTCAGACAGGTGCATGAATTAATCTCAGACCTTCCAGCCACAGCTAGATCTAGCTGCATGCAGCCAAATGGGTGACCTAGGCGATGCCATTTGAGCAGAAGAACTATCCAGCTGAGCCTTGTCTGGTTTTTTAGCCATGAGAAACAATAAATTGTTATTATTTTAAGCCATTAAGCTTAGGGGTTCTTTGTTATACAGCAAGAGAGGACTGAAACACAAGTCTAGACCTCATGGCATATTATTTCATGACAAATATTTCAATATTTGCTACTGATTTAATTCCCATGAACGGCTTCAATGGTAAAGAGATTAAAAGATCTGTTTTCTCCTTCTGGAGAAAGGCCACTGCAAATATATGTTCTCTGCCCTCAGCTAGATGGCAATTCCTCTCAACAGCTCTTCCTTTTGTCCCTGGATCACTCTTCTGTTCCTCACAGTGGGCATACGATATTTGTTATGCTTCCCTGGCCCTCCTATTCTTTTTTCCACATCCCTCAAACCTAGGAAGACTTCATTTTCCACTTCAAATAATAAAGAGACATGGTAATTCCCTCAGTCTTACCAGTTTTCCTGTTAGAAAGGGTTTCCAGAATTAACTGACTGCTAGTATGGGAGAATGGACTGGACATGCTCATGTAAACTCCTTTCTCTCCTGATCTTTCTGCAGAGTGTGTGCACTGGCATCACTGCTCTTGGCTCTGCAGTAAGGGGGCATTCTGTGTGGGGAAGCTTGCAGATGTCCAGCTGTCCAATCTAAATTTCTGTCTAATTCAGGGCTACAATATTAACAAGTCTATGTGCCTATATCTCATTGCAACAGTCTCTAGTCAATTTATCATTTATAAAGACGCCATGTTGATTTTCATCTCTCTGCTTCATTGTGTTAATCCATTTGCTTCCAAACTGAGAAAACAAGGATGGAGGGAGTTATATATTGATTCCCCAAACCTCAATGTTTCCTACTTATCTATTTGTAAACATTACCTTCCTCTCCTCTCAATTCCAAAGAACAAGTGGTCCTTTTCCTCTTTGAGGCTAAAGCCTCTACCAATGATCTCCAGCCCAACCCCTATTATTTCCCATGCAGAATGGGCCCCTTGTGACAAGGCCAAGAACAGCCTGTTTTCTCCCTCCTATATTTTCATACTCTCCCTCAACACTCAATATGCCCAACAAGTGACTTTTGTATGAGAATGACCTTCTCTTCACCTTTCAGCCAGATATAATCTCTGCCTTATACCTATGCTTCCTTTCCTAACTTATTTCTTGAAGACTCCTCTGTAATTATAATCTACCCATCAAATCCCTTAGACTTCTCAGTACACTGTGGTTTGGTTTCCATTCCCAGAGCCCTCTGAAAAATTTTCTTAATAATTTGGGCAAATCACTAAGCTCTCCATTTCTTATCTTCCATGGCCTCTCTACAGTACCCAATCATGGCGGCCATTCCTTCCTTTCTTGGCTTCCATGGCATCACTGTGTCCTCCTTATCTTCCAGAATTTTTGACCATTTGCACAATATCCATTCACAGGGTAGTGTAAAATTTTTTGTGTCTGACAATTAAATATTAACTTTCCCCAGAGCATGAACCTTGGCTCTCTTATCACTCTGCAGATTCTGGCAGGACCATGACACTAATTATTGTGACTTAACTATCATTAACTATCACTGCCCAAATATCTATCAATATCTTCCTCGACATCTATCTTAAGTTCCACCCACTTAATTTGCCTATTTTTAATTACCACATAACTCCTCCTGGGAGTTCTCTAACACCACAAACTCAACATTTCTTTTGAAAACATGATTCCCCAAGCCTGCTCATCTCTTAATTTTCCACTTAAAAGCATCACAATCCAACTGGTTACTCAGATTAAACATGTCAGAATTATCTGAGAATCGTTATTTTTTTTTACTTTATATGATATCAGTCACTGAATCACTCAAGGTCCTCCTTTTAAATCTTTCCTAGACATGGCTTCTCAGCTCTCTGATTCCATTGCCTTAAATAAAACCAGCATTTTACAAATGGCTTCTTAGTCTTCTCTCATCCATCCTGTTCTATCATATTTAAAAATTCAAATCTGATCATTTCTTCTTTGCTTAAAGTCCTTCAAATTTCCTGTTGTCTTCAGGATAAATCTGACCTTTTGCTTTGCAAATAAGATCCATCATTACCTGGTCCCTCTCTATTCTCCACCTATACAATCTCATTTTAAAACTCTCCCTGAGAGGTTCCCAGTAATATACTGAGGCAAACTGTTTGCACCCTCCTTCTCAGTATGTACACAAATTGAATGTTGTTTCACACATGAGTAATTTGACGTGTGTTGTTCTTTCTATCTGGAATGCCCTCCCCTAACTTTGATACTTCCTCTTGATATCCTACCCAGTAAACTTTAAATTTTTTTTTTTAATATTTTTAAGTAGGCTTCATGCTCAAGGTAGAGTCCAACATAGGCATGAACTCATGACCTGAGCTGACATCGAGAGTCCAATGCTTAACCAACTGACCCACCCAGGCACCCCTGCCTGATGAACTTCTAATCATGCTTCCAAATCCTACATTGATGTTACCATTTCTCCGAACATTCTCTGAAGTTTGTCTCCATCCCCATGCCAACAGAGAAGGGAAACTCCTGTTCTTGTTTTTAAAATAACGATAGACCTCCAGCAGTACTCTTATCAGCTGTACTGTGCTTCATTACATTGTCTGTCTCCCTCCTTGAAGATAGGTTACTTCCATTTATTCAACAAATGTATTTATTTGTTGAACCTACTTTTCTTAGGCACTTTTCTAAGCTAGGGAATAAATCATTGAACTGGCAAAGATCCCTTTCCAATGGAGTTATTATTCCAGTGAAAGATGAAAAACAACAAACAATAAACATGATAAGTAAGTAAGTTGTATAATATGTTAGTAAGAATGGGGTAAAGGAAATCAACAAGCCAGGGTTGGGGGAGGGAAGGAAAGCTGATTTCATTTTAAACAGGGTGGTCATTCATAATGGAAATGGTGAGGTTTAAACAGAGAGTCAATCATTCAGAAATTGGGAAGGAAGCCAGTTAAAACCACTAAGCTGGGAGTGAGCCTGACCAGGAAAACAGAAGGAGGAGATGAACTCAGCAACTGAATAGAGGGCTGTATCATGGAGGACCTTACAGCCTCTCTATGGGCTTTTGTTTGACTTGAAAGAAAGCCAAGGCTGGTTGCTTGGGGGGGGGGGGGGGGGGCGGAGAATGGGTGTGAGCTGACCTATGTCCTAAAAGGATCTCTCTGGTTATGGTATTGAGGACAAACTGTAGAGGTAAAGATAGAATCAGGAAAACCAATTACAAGGCTGTTGCTACAATACAAACAGGAGGAGTGAAAAGAAAGATGAAGTTAGGAAGAAAGAAGGAAGGGAAGGAGGAAGGGAGAAAGGGAGGAAGGAAGGAAGGACCTGTGAAGGAGTATGGCATGGGTAGGCATAAAGAAGAAAGCAGAAAAGATTGTAGAGGAGAAATGCTGAAATGCTGAATTGTGAGAGTGATGGGTGGGGAGGTGGTCTCCCTGAGCAGACTCTGAACCGTTTGCTAACCCATCTGTATGACAGCTTATCAGCTTCAAACTCTGCAGTGTACAGTCTGCTCTTCTGTTTCTGGGTTGACTCTTCTATTTCTTGTTCCCTTTTAACCAATCTCAGGGTATTTTCTGCTGACTAAGCTACCTGCCTATTGTCATGTCTGCTTTTTGAATGATATCAGCTTTTGAGATAAGGGTGTAAAAGAACTTAGGTTAAGTGTAATAGAAATCAGGCACCTGGCTTCAATGTAGTGTTATGTCCTACTTCTCTCTTATTTTTCTCTTTGCCTTGTTTTCTTGTGAATCTGTGTTTGGGAAAAAAAAATCTATCTAAATTATTTGTGTTCTCTTAGCTTGGTAGGACGCTGAGAAATGGAGTGATTCAGCAGAGATTCAAGGTGTGAAGGAAGAACCTGAAAAACAGGAGAGTACAAATCTTATTTGGGAAACCAATGGGTCCCCTTTGTTGATAAAACTATCTTAATTGATACTCTTTATTCAAATTATTGGAAATAAATAGCCTTAAAATTGTAGGTTGTTCTGTATTAACATTTCTATTTCCCACCTATTCATTCTTATATGTTACCTTGATTTTTAGCTGTGGTTTAGTAGTCTCTCCATTTTCCCATGATTCTTTGCCTGATTCCCATTTTCTACCCTATCAGCTTTCATTACAATGTTACTTTGCTCAGACAACTTTGCTAAAATATTTAATAATTGTCCTTCCTATCCTGGAAGTTATTATATTGATCACTTTGAGAAATAATATTTACTTTTTGGTCAGCATCTACTTATTCAGTGCATTCCTAATTGCAGTCACAGCAATTATCAGAGCTAATTCTTGAAAGTTGAGCAATCCCGGTCCTTGGCTCCTATCTATAGGTTTTCCTTCACTTTTACAAATAATGATTTATGCAAAGTCACCAAGACAGCTATTGCTTCAATGCAAGGTTTATTATCTCCAAGATGAACCGACAAGTCATTAAGTGCTCATGGAAGGATTAGTGTAGAGAAAGATCACCACATTGTGATTTTCTGGTTACATGGTTCAATACAATGATAGTTTCAGGAAGTAAAAGCCAATTTTAGCACTGCCATTATGGAGCTGTGTATATCATCAATAAGCAGTTGTAAAAGCTGTGACTGATAGGAATTTCCCTACCATAAAAGTTCCTTCCATCACATACCCACTAAGTGAGTCACGTAGAAGAACTTCTAAAGAGTGTGATTGATTCCTCGGTTTTTAGTTTATGATATATTTCTTATATGAACCAAGGCTATCAAGTAATAAGATAGATTCCATGATAGCTTTGTGCAATTAGCCTCCTTACTTTATAGCCACATTCCATGTGTACCTCTCTTAGTGTACAGAGTATGTGTTTGTGAGTCTGTGGTTGTATCTGTTGTCCACACAGTGCAGGCCATTTTAGTTGTACACCTAATGTGCCAAAGAGTGGGCAAGGCACATGGATAATAATTTGTGAATGAATGAACAAATGAATGAATGAATGCACCATCATCCTCAAAAAATTTAACTGGCTCCCTTCCTTCCTTCCTCTACCCTTCAACTTTATTTGAAAGAGTAATACAAATTAGTTATTTTCTTACCCAAAATATTCAAACCCCTGCCCCATTTTCTTCAGAACAAATCCCTGTTTTACATAGTGTGATGTTAGAGATCTGTGGCCCGACATGAACCTCTTTCGCCAACCTGATTTCTTACTTCCTCTCTCCACAGCCCTCTACCTACCTCAGTCAGAACTCTCTCTCAGGCCAGATGGATCTCCACCTTTCTGTCGGCACTCACACTAGGACTCACCCCTCTCTATCTTACTTTTGTCAGCTTTCCTAAAGTTCTAATAGCATATGATAGGAATAACAACAATAACAAAAATAGTAGTAGTTGTGGTAGTAATAGTAGCAGTCATGGTAGCAGCCATAGTCATAGTTATAGTAACAATAGTAGTAGTCATAGCAGAGTAGTCGCCATAGAGTAGTAATTGTAGCAACCGTCATTGTCATAGTTGTAGTAATATCATTCATATTAGAGTAATCATAGTAGTAGTCATAGCAGCAGTCATAGTCATGGTTGTAGTAGAAGTAGTTGCCATCACTATTGTCATTGTAGCAATAGCAGCAGCCATAGTTGTAGTAGTAGTAGTACTCATAGTAGTAGCAGAATGGGTATTTGTATAGTTGGCATAGTTTGTAAAGAACACAGGTCTGGGGTTAGATGTCTGAGTTTTAATCACAGTTTTCACAATTCCTGAAATAACATGAGTCACTTAATCTCTCTGGACCTTGGTAACCTTATCTTTAAAAGTAAGTGCTAAATAAAATCAGCTCTGACTACACAGCATTTACCCCATACTAGAAAGGATACTCAGCATTTTGCATGTCATACTTAATTCTTTCCATGTCCTTTGAGGTAGGACCTATTATTTTCTAGACAGTTTACTGATGAGGAAACTAAGCTCAGAGTTACTTCTTAGGATGACTGACTCAAGTTATTCAACCAAATCCACACAGCATGGGAGGGGTTGGGCCGTAATTCAAATCCAAGCAGCCAGACTCTAGACCCTGGCTAATGACCACTGTAAATTTACTCCTCTCCAAGAGCCACTAAAAATCTCACCTCTTATATTGAGCTTTCCTTTACCACTAAACACTTCAATATTCTATCACATGTATTACTAAGATACTTGTTTGATAGTAACATTATTTAAGTGTACTTAATGAATAATGTACCTAATGAACATTATTTAAGTGTACCTAGTGAACATTATTTACTTAAATAATAGTAACACTTAAATAATGTTCATTAGGTACATTATTCATTAAGTACACTTAAACAATGTTACTATTAAACAAGTGTCTTAATAATACATGTGATAGAATATTAACAAATTATAAGAAACTGCATTAAGTCATTTAACTTTTGTAACTTGATATTTCACATCTCCTCTGTTATGTTGTTATTAAAATCATTTGTATAACTTTGTTTCCCATATTCTTTGTACATCTAGTTTGTACACACAAAATATTCCTTAAACATAATAAGTACTTATCGGAAGCACTGCCATTTCTTGTTGTGGGTGATAGGCTGATGACACTGATCATAGGTAAGTATATTAGAAGCATATGTCATAACTTCAGTTTGAACATACATTATGTGAAAAAAGGCAGTGAACCTCTAGACTTTAGAAGCATAAAATGAAAACGATTTTGTTAGATGGATCTGCCACCAGACCAAGAGTAGGGATCCTCAGATTGAGATCCCTGCTTTATCACAATGCTCTGTGTCATCTTAGGGTTGTCACTCGCCGCTATGTTTCTCACTTGAATTATCTATAAAAGTGTGTTAGCAAAATATTGGGCTAGTCTGCCTCTCAGAGTGACAAAACCCAAATAAGATAATGTAGCTAAAGCAGCTCCCTGCATGGACACAATGAACCACTGATATCGATGAGGGTTATATCTCAAGTGATAGCTTCTTAATCCCAAATTGTGAGCATCACTATAGCATATATTTTCTTCCTAAAATGCATTCAATTACAACCATAAATGTGTAAGTTGCTTCTTTGAAGCTTTAATTAAAATTACTGGCCATGAGACAACAAAGGGAAAACCACCAAGCTGCCTTAAGCTGTGATTCATGGGTTGTCCATCAGACTCACTTGCCAACTTCACCACTGAACGTGTTTTCTGAAGGCCAGGTTCATCAGTACCCCCCAAATAAAATCCAGAATCTCATGCCCCTCCCTAGAACTGGGGAGTCAGGATATGAATTTTTCTAAGGTCCTATGGTGATACATGCTCACAGAAACTATAAATCATTTGCCATAAGTGCTTCAACTACCCTACACATTTGACTTCAATGACAGCTAATTTGAATTCACACCTGAACAAAATAAGCTAATACCACATTCCAGGGATGCCCAAAATCACCCCAAGAGGTCAAAACCACAGATTTTAAATCCCAGGAATACCAAAGGTTGCATGTAATGGGCTCCATACCTGAAATACAATGTCACTACTAATAACTGGAGCTATAGAAATATTCTATTCACCAAGTGATGTTGCTTGATAAAGGGGGAACATTCTTAGATAAAAAGTGGCACTCTTCTTGGACTAACTCATCTACTGACACCTAGAGGCATGAAAGGAGGAGAAACAATTAGCCGATGAAGGTAAGATGTATAGGAGGCCAATTTTCCCTTTGAGAAAAGCCGTTTCCTAAATGAAGGTCATGGCATGTCTTGGTGAGTTATTGACCTACCATGTCCATAGGGGCTCAGCTCATGCACATCGATGACCTTTGGGGATGCTGTTTACACCTGTGGAATGTGGGTGAGCTAATGAAGCAAATCTTTAGTTCATTAAATCATTCATAAACTTTTAGGGCATAATTATTTTCAACAGTCTCCTAATTCTCATACAATACTGGGGCATAAAGGCTCATTATCATTTTACCAAAGCAGAAATTTTATTACTTCAAAGTCCACTGAGAAACAGAACTGGGACCAAAAAAATAATTTAAAATGTTTTGCTTTATCTTCCATTCTCCAATTTTAATTATTTTTCAAAGGAATGTTTATATGAAGTCCCAATAGGTGTTTAAGACTAGTCAAGTACAGAGGAGCAGTGAAATGAAGTAGAGGCAATTATCCACATAATTTGGGATAATTTACTTCCACCTAAATTGTAAACTGGAAATAAGAGTTCCATGGGAACATGGGTTTTGTCCATATTGTTCATTAATAATATAGTTTATAAAATAAGCAATGATTTTGTTCTGTTCTCTTCTGCCCCAAGCTCAAAAGGCTAGCACATAGTAGGTGCTGTAAAAATTCTCTGAATACATAAATTCCAAAATTCCTTCAATCTCGATTTTTTTTGTGAGAAAACCTAATATCTGGAGATTTAACATAGCACCTCACAGAATTTTCATAAGCCCAAAATGCAGGCAACTAAATCATGTTTCTGTTTGCTGACCATTTACAATTGTCTTTTTATTTTACTGGATTTTCTGATTATTAGACCAATCTATTCCATTTATCAAGACTTTAAGATCGTGAGAGATAACATGAAATAATTGAAAGAATACAGATATTAAAGCTAGACTTTGGTGTGAGTTCTAACACTGACACCAACTGCAAAATCTCCAGCAAGTTTTTCACCTTCTAACTTTCTAATCTTTAAAAAAAAAAATAGGGACAATAATGTTTTCTTCACAAGAATATAGAACTTCTGTGTGATAACATAAATGAAAGTACTTAGACTAGCACTCAAATAAATCAGTTATTATCATTGCTAATGTTAAAGACATGTGTGTAACCACAATCAAGTAAATGTTAATTTAAGTCCTTGACTATTTCCCCCAAGCCTTAGAATATGGTGGAAGTTAGAAAGGATTAGAAGTGGACAAAAGGCAGGGAAAAGCATTCAAAATGGGCAAGGAGAAAGGATCTTACTAAAGAGGTAAGATCTACCTCTCCACCTAAGAGTCAATTCATCCAGTCTTATAAGGAAACTCATTAGACCTCACATTTCCCAACCATCCTGAAAGACTTGCTCTAATACTTTCTCATTACCCACACAACATAATTTTACTGCATTTACTGCTGAACTTCGTTTGTGGCATTTGACACAAATACAGATTTAAGAGACAAATTGATCTCAGGAGATCTTTGTAAGACTAAAGTTTTCCATCAAAATTCTACAAAAACAAGGCTATTTGTCATTGAAGTAAGATCACAGCTATGCCTGCAGTTTAACGGCATGCTCAATATTATTATAACTGGGTGAAGTTGGAAACTGTCTCTAACCATCAGACTCTCAGCAAAATGTGAATTCATTCACTCATTGATTCATTCATTCATGCATTCAACCAGCAAACATTCATTAAGCATTTACTACATTCCAAGCTCTGTGCTGAGTGTTGGGGATAGATATATTACTAAGACTTCCTACTCTCTTCAAAGAGTTGGCAAGACAACTAACCCAATACAATATACAGCTATATTTCTTATACTGGATGTTAAGTGTAGGTGCCTATGAAAACACAAAGGGAGGTCTTTTAAATCAAAATAATCTGATAATACTGGGAATATTGGAATTGAGTGGTCTATTAAGAAGAAAAATCTTAACAGCTCAAGCCATCAATGAAGAAGAGCAATTTGAGGAGATTGTGGTTTGCGAGTACCATGGTGCCAGACAATGATGTGCGGAGGAAACCGGAAGTCAAGGAGGTAAATGCTCCCAGGTAAGTTAACAACAATCCCATGTCCTCAATCCCCATCTCTTACTGCCATGCTCTATGCATCCCTCACAAAAGGGAAGTTAAAGTACTTAACCACTACGGCACCTGGGTGGTGTAGTTGGTTAAGCAACTGACTCTTGGTTTTGGCTCAGGTCTTGATCTCAGGGTCTCGAGATCAAGCCCAGAATCAGGTTCCTGCTTAGCATGGAGTCTGCTTAAAAGACTTTCTCTCCCTTTGCCCCTCTCCCTTGCTCACTTTCCCTCTCTCTCTCTCTTTCTCAAAGTAAGTAAATTTCTTAAAAACAGAAGTACTTAACCACCAATCCCACTTCATTTATACCTGAATATATTAAAGCTCTAAATAATTGAGTGTGTGGTTAAGGTCACAGAGTCATTTGGTAGCAGAAAAAGAAGCTCATGAGATCTCTGGGACCTTTGTTAAATACTTTATTCCCAGCTTATGGGATCCATGGACCCAACATTCCCGCTCACCAGAATCTTACAGAGAGAGGGGTGACTTCATTCCCAGCCCATGACCATACTGCCACCCTCCACCACCAATCTGGATTGATTAGCAGTTCCTACTTCTTGTTCACATTGTATAATTATATCAAGATCAGGAAATTATGGCAGATTTTTGTTTTGTTTTGTTTTGTTTTGGTTTTGGTTTTTACATTGACCTCTTTCCACCACACTATAAACTCTTTGAGGGGATAACAGGTTCTCTCTTACTCTTTTTTGCATGTACGACATCTATGTTAGCTCCGTGTTCATTGAAAGAACCAATGAGGGCTTCCACCGTTGCTGCTTTCCTCAGTTCCCTGAATTCAGTCCATGATATGGGCCACCCTCAAAAATTGTAGAACAACCCCTTCTCCCAAAATTTCCCACACCTTGGTTTGAACTCCCTCTACTGGTGAATGCAGTAAAATCCGTATGACTACTGATCTAGCTTGCAATGCTCCCTGAGAAAAAGAGAAAGCTACCAAGCAGAAAAAAAGTCTAAAATGGACAGCATTTCCTGAGGGAGCATTAAACTTCATCTTTAAGAGATCATTGCTTTGTGCAAGGAAACACTATAAAAAAGAGTGAACCTTATCATCCGTTCCACTGTAGTTGAGCCAAGGAGTAAAGAGCAGGGATTGAGAAACCTTCTTAGCCGAGATAGGAGGATGACTAATGAACTAGAAGATATCTGGGGTGTGTGATCCTTAATTGTACATTTCATTGCTTTTACTATTTTCTATTACAACTTTATAGTCGGCTAACCATGTTTTCCAAGAGCCAATACTTGGCGGTAAGAATTTGTTTAAGAAAATAAAAAGAACTGCTCAACTTCTTTAGAAACTTTTCCCCCTTTAATAGTTTTTTTTCTTTCTCTCCTGAAAAAGAAGTTCTTTCAAAAACAAGCACACTAAGTTTATTTCCAAAATGAACAGGAAACTTAATGTCTGACCCTCATTTTCCCCTTACCTTCTTTTATTTTTTAAGATTTATTTATTTATTTTAGAGACAGAGAGAGACCCCATGTGAGAAGGGCGAGGGACAGAGGGAGAGGGAGAGAAAGTATCCCAAGCAGACTCCCCACTGAGTGTGGAACCCAATGTGGGGCTTGATCCTATAACCCTGAGAACATGACCTCTGCCAAAATCAAGTCTGAGTGAGCCACCCCGACGCCTCCCATTCTCCCCTTACCTTCTTTTTCTTTTCTTTTTTTATTTTTTTGACAGAGAGAGAGAGATCACAAGTAGGCAGAGAGAGAGGGGGAAGCAGACTCCCTGCTGAGCAGAGAGGCCAATGTGGGGCTTGATCCCAGGACCCTGAGATGACCTGAGCCAAAGGCAGAGGCTTAAACCCCTGAGCTACACAGGCACCCCTTCCCCTTACCTTCTTAAGCACTTTTCTTCCTTTACTTTAGTATAAGTCAATATCATGAGTCATAAGACTGATCTCTATTATTACAAATGAAATTATTGTGGGCCTTGGAAATTTATTTCACTCTCAGACTGCTGAGGAAATTCAAGCATTTTATATGTCATGAATAGTCACTGGCTTTGAATCGTGTAGAATTCCATGGCTCTTCATTCCACCCAAGAAGTTTTCAGATGAGGTCGGTTAAAGTACAAAAATTCTTAAGGTCAAATACTTATACAAACTTAAGTGCAGGGGGAAATAAAGGGAATGGCATAAACATTTATTTAGCACTATGCTTGAGAGTCTCATAAACGTATCTCATTTTTATGCCAATTTATCTTCATGGAAACCCTGCGAATTAAGTGTCTATATTTTTTGTTTTACAAAAGAGGGACTAGGCATAGAAAGGTTATTTGCCCAAGGTCATACACTGTATAACAGAGTCAGTTCTGTTGATCATAGAAAGTAAGAGTGGAATGGTGCTTGCCAAAGGCAAGGGGGTGGGAGGTTAAGGGAGAGGCGTTAGTGGAAGGGTACAAAGTTTCCATTATGCAGATAAATTTGTTACCAATGACCTCTCATAAGTCTCAAATTAGTAATAATGGATACTGTCGAAGTAATTTCTATTCATCCTTCCTTGCTCTATGGAAAATCTTCAGGATCTCCCTCCCCTGAAATTTCCAACAGATGCTTATAAATTTGCTCTTCATTCTGTAGATAATATGCACACTAAAGTATTTTATCTCCTAAAAATAGAGAGAGAGAATTCAGGTCTATTGGACTCTAATGCCTCTTGATAGTGATTAAAGACATTTTAGCATGGAATGTTAGAGCTAGAGTGAATTTCAGATGTCCTCTCTTTTCCTGTCCCTTAGTGATAAGAACAGTGAGGCCCAGAAGATCTTAGAACTTGTTAGTTTATGTCAGATCTAAAGGAAACCCATCCTGATCAATTCTTTGTGTAAAGTACAAATGACCCTTTGCCTCATTTACCTGATATTTCATTTGAAGTAGTTTGAATCTGAATTACCTGAGACAGTAACCCAAATCTGTTTTGGCCTACACCTGCTATGTCCACATGTGCTGGCTGAATTGAACTAACAATTTCCACAGAGTCAAGTTGATGAGAACTGCCCCAAAGATCCATTTCACTGGTAAACACAATGCACTCTCATCATCCTTTAGTCCAATTGTTATTTTGAGGAGCCAGTGTGTTAAATTCTCTGCCTTTGGCTCAGGTCATGATCCCAGGATCCTGGGATCAAGCCCTACATCAGGTTCTCTGCTCAGCAGGGAGACTGCTTCCCCCTCTTTCTCTCTGCCTGCCTCTCTGCCTACTTACAATCTCTGTCTGTCAAATAAATAAATAAAATCTTAACAAAAGAAAAGAAAAAAAATATACATACATATATATATATATATATATATATATATATATATATATATATATTCTGGTCACTGACAAAATTTTCCTTCTGAGATTTTATTTGAAAGGTGTGCTAAACTTCTAAGTGTCCCAGAACTTCTAAGTAACTAATAGCCCTCTGCCCAAAAAAAAGCTTCTTACATATTAAAACAAATGTATTGTGTTCTCTGGTGTTACTATTTCCTATGGACCTCATAACCACCCTTTAGATGAGGAAAATTAAGAGTCAGAGAAGTTAAATGCCTCACCTTGAAAAGCCCAGTCTTTTGAGTTTAACCCCATGACTCTTCCTTATTGAGCTTGCTGCCAACTAGAAAATCATACCTGGATGCCTATACCCCTCACACACCTTCTCATCGCTCACATGCAGATGAGACTTTTTTAGACTAACACTCCATCAATACTGACAAGGCTAATAAAGGAGAAAGAAAGGGCTAACATCAGGAAAGATGCCCTAGACTTTTCTTCTACTCCTTTAGGAACCAAGCTCCCAGGGAGAAAAATGTCACCTCTAGGAATCTGAAGTACAAAGAGTGCCAACACCCATAAAGGAAAGGAGAAATACCAAAGACACCCAAATTCTTGTCTGAAGAGAATGAGGTTGAGTAGCACTATCTTACCATTTCCCCTCTCATCGGCAGGGTGGGGGCAGTGGGAGAGGGTCAACACACAAGTAACATCTTCCGTTTGGGGAACACTCACCTTACCACCTTCTCTTGGTCAATGAATACGTATTGTTCCTTCAGATCTCAGCTCCATTATGGCTTCTACAGAAAAGGCTTTCCTGGTCTTTCAAGTTGGGATTAGACCTCACTTCTATACACCTTCGTAGCACTTGATTATAATTTTTTTTTTTTTAACTCCACACTAAGGTATTCTTCCACTAGTGTGGCCTGTTTTGTTTTGTTTTTTACCATTTCTATTGGTATGACTTATAGATGAATGTCAGCCTCCTCTCCTGGATCTTAATTTCCATAAGAACAGAGACTAAGTTTGGCCCACCATTGTTCTTCCAATGCCTATCATAATATCTGTTATCTAGCAGATAACTATAAAATACGTTCGACAAATGAACAAATCAATGACTCTGGAGCCAAAAGACCATGGAAGAAAATACTAGGATCAGATGCAGAGACAACTGGGAAATTTTCAATTACTTGACATGGTAAAACTTACCTGAATGAATGCAATGAGATACTTTCATTGTTATTGTTATTATTTTGATATATGTTTTGACTTGTTTGGGGTGGTGCAGAGAGGAGGTTAAGGAAGAGCTTAAGATAAATAGAGAAAAAAAATAAAAAGGGAAATTATTTGATGTAATGCTTCTGGTTTTCTGCCCTAGTAAATCAATAGTTGGGTGATCAATACAATGAAGCATCCTTCGAGGACTGCATTTCTTATCCTCTCCCAAGAACAAAAAATCCAAATGGAGTATATTTCTAATTTACTCTTTGAATCCTTAAAATAGCATAAAACTTTGAACTCTAAAAGAATTCCCACAATCCAATTCCCTTTCATCATTGTGCCTTATACTCAATTTCTAAACATTTCGTTCACAGTTCACAACAGAAATGTTTAATTCCCCCAAACACCTGTTTTTGCTCAAACAAAGCAGAAACCACCAATGCAGTTCAAGTTCAGTAAATCCCCATTATTTTCATTGGGAAATAGTCGAGAATTCCTGAACCTGAGAACTGAATGCTCCATGTCACTTCTGTGCAAGATTTTCTTCCGCAAAACCCAGAACACTGGAGTAGACATTGACAAATGAGAGTCTTCTAAAACTGTTGTATATTTTGAGCTCTCTGATAGTGCTCATTTGACAGTCTCTGTGTTTTAAGACCTAATGAAGATATGGCCAGGATATATGCAAATGAAACTATGCTGAGAAAAGACTGTATTGTCCATATCATCAGTAGCCCTCAAGTGGAAACAGATCATTTCTGTGACATAGAAATGTCATTATTCCTGCAAAGGGGAGAGGTGGTAGACAGAGAAAGAAGTGCAGTTGGAGAACATGGGCACCTGGAGGAAGCAGAGTCAACAAAGAAAGATAAAAGAGGGCACTTGACTGCTAAGATGGAAAGACAGAAAAGCCAAAGTCACCTGGGCTTATCTCTGAGCTGTAGAATCAGCCCTGGATCAGATGAAAAATATCATTAATTTCAATGTAATTAAATACCATTAATAAGATGCTCCAGAGTGTGTGCTGCTTAGAGATAATGGGAGCCCCCGGGTATGACCTATGGGGAGGCTGTATCTCGGGATCACAGGGCTCTGGGTTCCTGGACAAAGCCGGGAAGGTAAAAGTTGTGCACTTAGTTAACTTTGTTTATAGATTTCACAACTCTTCAAACACCACCACCTCCAATAAAAGAGATCAGAGAAGATGGTGCACGGCCGCCATAAAATTTGTTGAATCAATAGAAAGGATTGCATTTCCTAACACCAATCCAGGCAACTAGATCTCCTTAACAAAAACCCCCTATGGATAAGCATGTGATAGGAAGACCTTGATAAGTGGAGGAGCATCTTACAAGTGTTTCAGTTCTACAGTAAGCATAGCATATAAAACCATGAAAAGTCAAAATGGCTCTTGCTCTCACTGGTATGTTGAGATGCTCCCACAAGCTTGTAATGACTGTATGGTTGGTCCTCTTATTCCATGAGTGTGAGAATCAATTCTGAAGCCCTGGGGCTGCAGGCAGGTAGAGACTGAAAGAGCAGAAGCAGCCACTGTTCAGGTTGAATTTTTTTTTTTTTCTCTCCAAGTCTCTCTCTCTCTCTCTCTCCTTCCCTCTCTTAACAAATACATAAATTCAGGAAAATAAAATGTATGTCTGGTGCTATTACCCATACTCTTCATTCTGTCTAGAAGATCATTTCTCATCTGTTTTCATACCTCGCTGCCTTCACAACATACTTACATCCCACACATCCTTTACAGACTCCACTCAAGTCAGTTCCCCTGACCCTCCAAGTCTAATTTAGTTGACCCTCTTGTGGGTTCCCTTCGAATCTTTTATGCCCCTCTATGCAATTACTTACCATGCCTACGGTAATAATTGGTTTTACGTCGCTGCTGCTGCTGCCGCTACTGCTGCTCTAGGTGAGGAGCTCAGTTCTATGCCTTTTTGTATCATTAGGACCGAAAACCGTGCATGGCATCTGGGAGTTATTCAGCAAATAAGGAAGTGAGGAAGGGGAGGAGAGAGGGACAAAGAAGGAAAGGGAGGTAAAATGAGATATCTGTGTGACTTGAGCAACTTTTCACCCAAGTGGTGTCGATCTCCTCATCTGGAAGGTGATGGGGTGGCTACTTCCAGTTTTGGAGAGTATTATTTTGTGATTCTACACTTGGAACAACCTCACTGAGACCTAGCATCAGGCCAAAAAGAAGCAGTTAAAGGAAATACTTTAGATAAGAAATAGGCTTTAAAAATAATCCAATCAGCAGAATGCATCTCAAAATATGTGCACAGCTCTGAGCCACTATCTTAAACAGTTGGGAAGTAGCATGTTCAGCAGTGAAAAAATCTCTAGGGATCTGGCCAATATGAACCCACAGATGTTTCTATTGAAGTCAGCTGATGAGTTTCCTCCAAGCCATGTTTAACCAGAGTCCTCAGTTCACCTCCAGGGCACAGCCCACTCAGCCCCGGCACCCTTGGCTTATAAAAAAGAAAAGAGAAAAGAAAAGAAAAAAAGAGAGAGATGAAAGGCAAGAGAGAACAATCTCTCCTAACACATATTACACCTCGCACATAAGTGTTCCAAGAGTTGGTGACCTCTCTTTTTCCAAAGAAAAGTTTTCATTTGAAGTAAGAGGACTGAAGCACTCGATTTACTCATTATTTTGTGGTTTCTCTTCACTTATCATCCTTCTCTGTGTCAGAAAAGCCTTTCCACTATCCCCAGGCAGTGGATATAGAGACTGGAATGTGTACAGGTTTTCTCATCAAGGGACTTTTTTATTGAGTATATAGGGAGGCTAGGAGGATGTGGGGAAGGAAGAAATAATTTGTTGAGCATTGACTCTGCAGCAAAAGCTGTATGTACAGTATCTTATTAATGTTAAGCTTTGTAAGATCCCTTCCAGGTACTATCAGCATTTTACAAAGAGAAGGAACTAGAAGAAAAGGGATTTCAAAACAACTTGCTTAGGTCCTCCAGCAAGTAAATGACAGAAGCAGAAGTTAAGCCTCGGCCTTGGGTGATGCAAAGCCACCAAGGCTCCCCTTGACCCAACTCTCACCTGCTCATTCAGCGCTTTCCTTGTTGCTGGAAAATTTCTCAGTTGGAGCGCCAAGGGACATAAAAGATCAGGGGGTTGTTCTCAGGTCTCTCGGGGCAACCTCATGGGGGCTGGGGAAGCTTGAGTCCCTGGGCCCATTGTTTCCAGTCACAAGTGACTTCATCTGTTTAACCCCATGTTCCAAACAAATACAGTAAGCGTGGGAAAGTTTAGGAAACACTCTATTCTTGTTTTCGGTCATCCTATACATCAGTTCCCATCACACAGTTGTGTAATACAATAACCTTAACACATACATATATGTGTATACGACGCCAGTGTGGATTTAGCCATAATGCATGCGCTCCTCAGAAGGTCTTCTTTTTTTCCAGCTGGCTCATCCCTACCCAGTTCCAGAGCAATTAGAATTTAACCTCAAAGAAAGGCACATGTTCTTTTTTCTCAAGCACTTGGATTGTATCTCAGTTAGGGTTCTCATCACATTGTGCTGTAATTTACAGGTTTACATAGCTGTCTCACCCACTTAAAGCACAAAGGAGATACTCAGTGATGATGTGTTGAATGAATTAATGTAGGGAATGTGGAATGCAAAAACTGCATTGTAATCATTTTAGCCTTACAATGAGCTGGCTAAGAGATTAACAGGGGCAAATCTGGCCTGTGGTCTTTTGTTTTACTTCCTTTTCTTTTCTATTCGTTTCTTTTCTTTTCTATTCTTTTCTTTTCTTTTCTATTCTTTTCTTTCCTTTTCCTTTTTTTCTTTTCCTTTTTTTCTCTTTTTTTCTTTTCTTTCTTTCTCTTTCCCCAATTAAGATTTCTTTTTTTGTAAATTAAGACTTTTTTAGAGCAGTTTTAGGTTCACAGCAAAATTGAGGGAAAGATAAAGAGATTGCCATATATTCCTGGCCCTTCTCATGCATAGCCTCCTTCATTAACAACCAGAATGATACATTTGTTACAACTGATGAATCTACACTGACACATCAGAATCACTCAAAGTGGCCTGTTTCGTACAGCCAACAAGATAAGAATGGTTTTTACATTCTTAAAGAGCTGTTAAAGATAAAAGAGAGAGAATATGTGAAAGAAGTTGTATGTGGTCCATAAAGCCTAAAATAATGACATCTGGCCTTTTACCAAAAATTTTGCCCATCTTCAATTGCTAAATCAATCAAGACTGATCAATCAATTGATATAAAACACTAATGAAAGAAAGTCTATATGGTGCAAAGAAGTGGAAATACACTCCATGTTCATGGGTTGGAAGAACAAATATTCTTAAAATGTCTGCACTACCAATCTACAGATTAAAGGCCATCCCTATCAAACTACCAACAGCATTTTTCACTAGATAAAACAATCCTAAAATTTGTATGGCACCCCAAAAGAACTTGAATAACCACAGCAATCTTGAAAAAGAAAAACAAAACTAGCAATGCCACAAGTCCAGATTTCAAGTTATATTACAAAGTAGTAGTAATTAAAACTGTAAGGTACTGGCATAAAAACAGACCTATAGATCAAAGTATCAGAACAGAAAACCCACAAATAAACCCACAATTATTGGTCAATTAACCTTCTACAAAGGAGAAATGAATACACAATGGAGAAAAGACAGTCTGTTCAACAAATGGTGTTGGGAAAACTGAACAGTCACAATGCAGAAGAATGAAACTGGTGTGTATTTCACCATACACAAAAATAAACTCAAAATGTATTAAAGACCTAAATGTGAGACCTGAAATCATAAAAATCCCTGAAGAGAGCACAGGCAGTAATCTCTCTGACATCAGCCATAACAACATTTTTCTAAATGGGTCTCCTAAGGCAAGGGAAATAAAAGCAAAAAATAAGCTATTGAGACTACCTCACAATAAAAAGTTTCTGCACAGCAAAAGAAACAATCAATAAAACTAAAAGATAACTGGGATGCCTGGGTGGCTCAATTGGTTAAGCATCTATCTGCCTTTGGCTCAGGTCATGATCCCAGGGTTCTGGGCTAGAGCTCCAAGTCTGGCTTAGAGTTCCAAGTCTGGCTTCCTGCTCAGCGGGGAATCTGCTTCTCCCTCTCTCTTTGCCCCTCCCCCACTCATACACTGGAAACCTTCTGCATATGCTCTCTCTCGCTCTCTAATAAATAAATACAATTTAAAAAAAAAAGGAAGAAGAAAACTGAAAGACAACCTACTGAATAGGAGAAGATATTTGCAAATGACCTAACTGACAAAGGGTTAGTATACAATATATCTAAAGAACTGATACTATTCAATACCCAAAAAACAAACAATCCAATTTAAAAATGGGCAGAAGACGTTAACAGATATTTCTCTAAAGAAGACATACAGAAGACCAACAGAAAAGATGCTCAAGATCACTCATCATCAGGGAAATGCAAATCAAAATTACAATGAAATAACACATCACACCTGTTAGAATGACTTAAATCAAAACACAAGAAACAGTTGATGTCAACAATATGGAGAAAAGGAGCCCTCTTGCACTGTTGGCAGGAATGCAAATTGATGCAGCCACTATGGAAAACAGTATGGAGGTCCTCAAAAAATTAAAAATAGAAGTACCCTATTATCTAAGAATCACACTAGTGGGCATTTACCCCAAAATACAAAAACACTAATTCAAAGAGATACATGCATCCTGATGTTTATTGTAACATTATTTACAACAGCCAAAATATGAAAGCAGTCCAAGTGTCCATAGGTAAATGAATGGATAAAGAAGAAGAAGTAGTGTGTGTGTGTGTGTGTGTGTGTGTGCATACATACATATATATATGAAATATTATTCAGCTATAAAAAAGGATGAAATCTTACCATTTGTAACAACATAGAGGAAGCTAGAGAGTATAATGTTAAGTGAAATAAGTCAGAGAAAGACACCATATGATTTCACTCATTTTGTGGAAATTAAGAAACAACATAAATGAACAGAAAGAAAAGAGATTGGGCAGGGGGTGGGAAGAAACAGACTCTTAACTATAGAGGACAAACTGATAGTTACAAAAGGAGAGGTTGGGGATGTGGGAACCAGGAAGTGCAGGTTAAAAAGTACACTTATCATGATGAAATAAATAAATAATAAACAAACAACCAAACATAGCTCCCCAAAAATAAGCAAAATAAAATAAAATAAAATAAATTTTAAGGGACACCTGGGTATCTCAGTGGGTTAAGCCTTTGCCTTCGGCTCAGGTTATGATCTCAGGGTCCTTGGATCAAGCCCTGCATCCGGCTCTCTGCTCAGCAGGGAGCCTGTTCCCTGCCCCGCTTGCCTCTCTGCCTACTTGTGAGATCTCTCTCTCCGTGTCAAATAAATAAATAAAATATTTTTAAAAATTTTAAAAATTTAAAAATTTTGAAAAAGCTTGATAATTGATTCCATAAATATAGTATATATAAGTAATTTTTATTCTCAACTCTCTACTCTTGTTTCTCAGCCTAACCCTGTTTCAGACCTCAATTATACCATGTTTTTTCTTATTATTCCTCTTCTCAATATTTCTTAACTTATTATAAAACACAACACACATACAAAAGAGGCAAAAGCCATAAATGCAGAACTCAATGAATTATCACTAAATGAGCACACTCAGGTCAAGAATTAGAAGATTTCTAACAAATCCCCACATACCTTCCCAAGTATCCCAATTATTTCTTAAAGGTAACTATATTTATGATTTCTAACTCCATAGATTAGCTTTGCTGTTTATATAATTTTTTTAACTTTATATAAATGGAATAATATAGCATATAATTATTTCTGTTTCAGTTTCTTCATCACTATTATGTTTGTGATATTTTCCTACCTGGTTGTGGATAACAGTTGTCTGTTAATTTTCATTGCAGTGTAATACTTCAATGTGCATGAAAGCGAGTGAGAAGATCTGTTATTTTTTGTTTTACTGTAGGTAGACATTGGCCTATTTTTCTAATTGAGGATGAACATGAATAATTCTTCTTTAAACATTCTGATGCATGTATTTTGAAGATGTCTTTGACCATTCTTCACACTGATTTGAGATCCCATATGATCAAGACTTGCTACCTCACCTCTTCTGCTCTGCTCCCTTCCTATAGTTATAAATCCTACCATCATCTCAGGGAGGTAGAACAGTATGAAGACAAGAGCTTAAAGTCTGAAGCTAGATCACCTCATTTTAAATCTGGATCTCCCATTACTGTCTATGTCATCGTTCATCAATTACTTAACCTTTTCTGCACCTTGGTTTTCATAGCTATAAATCAGTGTATTAGAGTTAATTGAGTTAATATTATAAACTGCCTACAGCAGCATTTAATATTTTGTACATGACATATGTGTCTCCTCAATATTCAAATAATTACACTGAAACAATCGTTCTGCATCTAAAAAGAGATGGTCAACTTGAACTGTTCACAAGGTACAAGTTGACTACTTTCTTCTATTTGAGAGGCATTTAAAAAATCTAACTTTTCAGGAATTGGAAATCCAAATTAAACACAAAAAAATTACCATAGCCTCAAGTTTTTGTTTAGGAATATATTCTTTATGTATTCTACCCTCTATACCACAACTGAAAAGTCAAATACCTTACAGTTGTTCCATAATAATTTCCTGAGTAAACAAGAAAATTCTGATCATTGTAGTATCAAAATTAAAATCAGTTAACCCACTATCCAACTATTTCATTTAACCAGTTTTTTAAACTACCTGAGAAATATCCTCTAATTCAAGTAAAAAAATAAGTACGCATTTATTAAATCATATTCTTAGTGCTGTACTGAACTCTCTGAGAGAACACAAGAGAAGTATAATATACCATACTTTCCCTCAAATGCTTATGATTTCATTATTCACTTATTTATGCTGTATTTGTTGATTGGCTATGGGGTTCTAGGCCCATGTGCCACTATTCTACATATAAAATGATCAAAGAATATATGATGAGAGCTAGTCATATACTAAAGATGAGCTGTTTTTTTTTTTTCCCAAACCAAACAAAATGCTTTTCTCAGAGTTGTACAAGCTAAAACGGCACCCCTGAACCTCATTTTAATTAGACCCATGTTTTACATGGGTAGAATTCATGTTCAGATGAAGTATTACATTATGTTGATTTGGAGGCATGTTTATAAAATAAAATCTTCATTTTACCACATGTTTTTCCCGAGTCAGTGGAAAACTTCCATCTCTCTTGAGTGTGATGCAAGACCAGCCTATTTAACAAGGTTAGAAATTACCAGGTAGGAAGAGTATAGGCAGTGATGTGATAGTAAATGTTTAACAACTAGTTCTCTGAAGAAAAGGGCCTTATTTGTTTCATTTGCCCACTTTGGTGGTATAAATACTCCCAGCATGGCTGCTTTCAAGCAAGCCCCCAGGGGAGATGTCACTTAATATGGAGCTGGAAAAACACATACACCATCAACTACCACAAGGCAATGTAAGCTGAATCCAGTGCGTTACTGAGTGCAGAGGAAAAAACCTTCAAATTTTCTTTGAAGAACAACCCATCCTCCACTGCATGCCAGACCTGACAATGAAGGAGTCCCACCCTTGTCTGGAGGAACATTCATAAGAACGAGGGCTGGTCAAGTAGATTCTGTCTCCCAAGAATCCAAATCTTGAGTAGGACACAAATATAGAACAAATGCTTTCTCCAATTCTTGGAAAAAGTAGTTAAAGGTAGTTGTTGTCCAAACCTAGCCCCCCACCCTATGCCAAGGCTCCAGTCCCCCTGATTTAGGACATCTGGGTCTTTCGTGACTTCCCATTGTTTTATGAGTTTTCTTAAATCCTCCTAATACATGTTTCCCCTTAATCTGCCCAGAGTCAGTCTCTGATTTATCCAAGAAGTAAAACAACAGAGTTGGTATTTATTAATCTGTGATAACATGTGTTTAAATACTCACTTCATGATGGTCTTCCCCCAGACTCATCCTGAGTCTTACCAGAACAAAGGCAACATATGAGTCAAAGTAATTTATTCACAAAGGCACAAGGTGACACACCTTCTTTCCCACCTTTTTTCATTATACCAACTAATTATATCTAATATTAATCAAGAGTAGTTTGGGGTGATGGAGGAATACTATATTAGAGTAAAAGCTAAGCTGCTATAACTGGGGTTTTGAAGCCTGATGGAAGTTTAAAGTGAAAAAGACTTTATTTCTCGGTCCCATAACAGGTCCAATGTGGGCAATCAAGAAGGGTGAGCTGTTCTGGTATACTTAGCCATTCAAATACCAAATCTTCTATCTTCTCTCTTCCACATTTCCTGAGACACAGTAGCCATGACTAAAGTTGGGTTTCTATCATAATCTATTTCCAACCATCAGAAAACAAATGGAGAACAGGAAGGAAGCATGCTCACATTCCAAGGGCAAGAACTTTGTCATGTGAAAACATATATTTAACTGGTCATCCACAAATTTAGCTATAGCTTAGTTATAGTGCAAGAGAGAAAGAAAGCATTGCAATGAAACAGCTTTCTAGAGCCATTTTCTGCCACTGTTAAAAAAAAAAAAAGAGTGCACAGACCAGAGGTGTGAAAAGTGTTCTAAAAGATTAACATAGAAATAGTGCAAGTCTATGTAGTCTATGTGTTTTCTATGTCATAATTTCACATAGGCCAGCAGCTCTAAGCCAGAAGTAGAACAATACATTAGAACATCTTAAACATTTATAAAATATATCATAAAGAATTTTTACTAACAATCCTCAAAGTATTAAAAGTAGAAAATAATTGATTTTTTAAAAATTAGGACCAATCCAAGATTATTCTGATAGCAGCGTTTCTTAAACTTTGATTGTTCAAGAAATACTATAAGAATTTTCTGTCTAGCTGTATTATTATGGTAGCATATCTGTACTATTATACATTATGGTACATTACTGTTATCTACTTATATATTTTCCTTTAAATGGACTCGTTTTTTGCTTAGATAAATTTATTTATGAAAGAAACTTTGTCACTACTATAAATGAAAACCCAATATCACTTGCCAAAATAGAAAATAAACTTAAAAATAAATACAATTCCCAGACAATGTTGTTACATGTCAGCCAGATACTGTTGCTGAGAACTCTGAGTGAGAGCTGGTCTTTGCTCTCTTCAAAAGGGAGATAATAAAAGCTGAGATGTTTAAAGAAACACTAGCAACAAATTGAGTCTTTTCCATTGATGTAATCTGAAGAACTGAAAGAGAATTTAAATAGGATTAAGTGACTATGTGCGCGTCAATGTTACTTGATTCCTATCTATGAACTACCTAAAACCACTCTTTGAGGAACCCTGCCCAAAGAAAATGCTTTTTGCATATCTATTTGCCCAGGGATATGTTTTTTGAGTGAGGCAGGGAGAGAGAGGTTGAAGCTACAATTAGCACATTGAAAAGTTCTAATAATCCTGCCAGTGCCATAGGATTTGAATATCATCATGCGTCCTCAGGTGGTAGAAGGGCAAGGAAATGCTGTCTAAATCCAACTGTTGTCTCACAGCCATGAACTGCGGGGTTGGGGGAAAGGAGGTGTCACAGTCACAGATTATTAGTCATCCATTACACGTGGGTCCCTAGTGTGAGCCATCTTTCCTTCTTAGGTGCTGTTTATTTGGATGAACTTGATTTCCAGACTTCAGAGGACTGTTTTCTATTCACAGATCTCTTTGACATGCTCTCTGGAATGTTTGTGTTAGATGCTGCCTCAAATGCTTTAATCAACCAAACACTCCTCCCATGAAAAGAAGATGATTTGAATATCTGGTCAGCAAACCTAACCTATAATCATGCTGAGTCTCTGACTGCCTTTGAGATTCCTAAACTTATACTGCACTCTAGGAAAACATTTTCCTTTTATAAAAAGACAGTTCCCTCAAGTACCATGTGGCTATTGCAAGTCATAATGGCTACAAAGAAGAGGACTTCAAGTCTCCCTAAAACTGGAACAGTGAACCTTTATGAAAGCAAAGTAGCAGAACATGCCACTCCAAACTATGGCTCTTTAGCTTAAGTTATTATTATTCTGAGCTGAAGGTGAGTGAGAAAAAGCAGATAGAAGACAAAAGTCTCTGCCCTCCCTCTACTTGCTGAAAAGTAGGATATAACTTGTGAAAGTGCCCAACTCTCCTCTCTACCAGGAAGGATGGAAGTTAATCACTGGAGACAAGAATTTTGTCAGCCCAGAAACTGCACCAAAGGAATCTCCATAGCAAATCTTGCTAAAACTTTCCCCTACCTGCCAATAGTTGCCCATAGGGTTACCTTCCCACAATGTGCCACCCCTGGAAGCTCAAAGTCCTTTCTCTTTGTCTTGTCACTTCTCTACAAAATTATTGTGCTTTATTAAGATGCCACATAAGATCAAGTTCTAACCACCCCCCCTTGAATTACTCATTATGGAGTTCTCCCATGTGTACCTGCACCACATATGTTAATAAACTTTTGTTTGTTTTTCTCTTGTTAATCTGTCTTTTGTCAATCTAATTTACAAGGCCCTAGCCAATGAACCTAGGATGGGAAGAGAAGGAAAAAAAAAAAAATGGGGGCGCCTGGATGGCTCAGTGAGTTAAAGCCTCCGCCTTCAGCTCAGGTCACGATCCCAGGGTCCTGGGATCGAGCCCCACACTGGGCTCTCCGCTCAGCGGGGAGCCTGCTTCCCTTCCTCTCTCTCTGCCTGCCTCTCTGCCTACCTGTGATCTCTGTCTGTCAAATAAATATATAGAATCTTTAAAAAAAAAAAAAAAAAGTTTGTCTTCCCTTATCCACGGATACATAGACTAGATGTATAATTTCTTAGCAATAAAGATCAAGCTTTTAAATACCTGGTTATCACAGTGAGGCATAAATTTAAATGTGAGTAAATTGCAATTGTCAAATGATACACACTCAGGGATACCTGTGGAAACAGGGTGATGATGGGGATATAAAGGAACGATATCATTTATTGCATGCCTACTCTGTTCTGGTCATTGTGCTATGTACATTGTAAAGATTAGCTCATTTGTTTCTCTCAACTCTTTGAAGACTTGTACAGGAACATGAAGATGTCTTATTCCATTTTTACTGCCCAGTGCTAAGCCAATCAGACTCTCAGGGTCAGTATCCTCTGCAGGTTTCACTTAATGTCTTAATTTCAAACATCCAGCATTTGCCTCCTACACCATTTCCTTTCAGGTTGGAAGTGATGAGGTATAGTGAGGGAGTCCTATCAAGATCATATATAACCCTCTCCCCTGTACCCCCAAGACCCAGATATCTCCAAGTGTTCTCCTTGCCATTGAGAATCATCACTTTAATCACTTTAATAAACTGATGTTACAAAGGGTAGTTTGAAATATTCTTAGGTAATTATTGCAGTTAAATTGAGAACGACTTCAAGACCTGGAACAAGATAGGGCCTGTGAAGGTCTAATATCACAGAGACCTCGGCTCCATATCTAATACTGCTCCCTACATTTACAAATGGTACAAAAACACTGTTAAGATCATATTATGCTCTACCTTTCTCTGAGTAGAGCCCAAGCCTCCAAACATTATCTGTCTCTCCATTCCATCCAAAGTAAATTTCCTGGTGTCCCAGGGACATACAGAGGAGGACATCTTAACATATCCTCTGCCTTTAGAATTCTGTAATCCCATAATATAATCAGAATAGAAACCATCATTAATATCTGTCAGGTAACAGAACCCAAATATCTCAAAACATGAAAGAATCCTATTATAGCCTTTCCAGTATTTCTCAAATGAGAAGAAATGACCTTATCTGGAGAATTATTTTCAGCTACAATTTTTAGCCAACATAAACCAGGCTCAAAACCCAGAGCAATTGTATAAAAATCCTTCATTTACATTTAGAAAAATATATTTAAATCTCCTCACACATGTGTATGTATTTATTGTGTATTACTAAATTGCCTGATAACAGAAGGCTTAAAGAATGCTAGCAGTGGGGAAGAGTTGTAAGTGGGAAAATGTTGCATTAGTCTGATTCTTTAATTACAAGCTGTTTGCACTGTGGGTTGTGTATCGATGTATTTTTGTTTGTGTATGTACAGGTTCATCCTGGATATTTGCAAGCGACCTTGTGAATAGGAATAATAAAGATGGTTTTATTATTCCTCCTAAAGAGAATCTTATTATTTGATCCTTTTTCCAAAATCACAGAGACATAAAATTTCAGGGTTAGAAAGGGGGTTATGTAGTCCAATTATTTACTCAATTATTGAATCTTTCCTACAATGTGCTTGACAAATAGTCAGCCAATCGCCACTTGAGTGCCAGGAAGCAAAAGGAATTTCTGGAGGAGGCTATGCATTTGCAGTAGACAACTAATGCTTTAGGTCTGAATCTTGCACTCTGTCTTCTGAAGAAG
This sequence comes from Neogale vison, assembly GCF_020171115.1. Classification (NCBI taxonomy): domain Eukaryota; kingdom Metazoa; phylum Chordata; class Mammalia; order Carnivora; family Mustelidae; genus Neogale; species Neogale vison. The sequence goes on from NC_058101.1 coordinate 50,452,629, forward strand.
GCACCTTGGTTTTCCTTTGGGGATTTGTTCTTCCCCATTTAATTCTATCTTAACGGGACCATCAGTCGAGGTGTCCTCTTCTTGGTTAGCCAAGGAGGGCTCACATGACCTAAACAATGACAATGCAAATCCATCACCCAGGGATTTAAATTCTAAGTGAAAGGGGTACGAGAGAAAACTAGTTGGAACCAATTTATCCCAATGGCAGTACCTTGAAGATCCTGATTCCCTGAAAGACCAGATTCTTCAACTTTAAGACCAGATCTGTGAGCATCCAACACTTCCTCATAAATTTGATTTTTGCCTAGAACCAGGCAGAGCCAATTTATATTAATTGCAATCAAAAATTTTTATCTGATATCCCACTGGCCTTGTATTTATCTGTCTGGGAAAAATAAAGACAGGCATAATTACTCTTCAGTGTTATAGCCCTTTGTATGTGTAACCACTTAGAATGTTCCTCTTCAATCATTTCTTATTTTTTTAATATGACCTTTTAAGAGACCAGTTCATGTTTTCTCAGCTTCTGCTATGTGTCATACATTTCTTTGTCCTCCTTCATTTTCCTTTTCTTCCACCACTATCAGGAATTTTGAAAATATCTGAAATACAGGACAATAAATTCTTGGTCAATTCTATTCCAACATTTCTGTAACAGTTTGCTAGGGGTTTGCAGTAAGCACTATAACACTGTATACAACATCCAGTAAGTTGACATGTAGTGAGTGGAAGCTGGAATTTCCTGTGTCACAAAATGTCACTCTTCCGCACATCCTTTCTCTCAGTCTTGGCAACTTAGGTATCTCAAGTCCCTTTGATCTGGCTTACACTTTGACTTCTAATCAAATGTGGTGTTTCCAGCCCTCTTCATCCTTGGGGCCTCAGTTACTGGCATGAGTTTCTAAGACCTACAGAAAGTGTTCCCATTTCTGGCATATAGTCAGTGTTTGGCTACCTGAATTTCTTTGAAAACATATGGATATAAGCTGCCAAATAACTGAGAAGTAGGAAGAAAACTCATAACTCCTTTATTTGCATGTTATAATTATTTTCTCCTGTTACGTATAGCTCTCTCTTGCATACTTTTTTTTTAAGATTTATATATTTTAGAGAGTGGGGTAGGGCCAGAGGGAGAAGGAAAGAGAAACTTAAGCAGACTCCTCATTGACTGCAGAACCCTGTACAGGGCTCAGTTTCACCACTCTGAGATCACAACCTGAGTTGAAACGTAGAGTCAGAGTCAGACATGTAACTGATTACACCACCCAAGTGTCTCTCTCTTTCTTACCACTGAGACAAGGTAGAGAGTTGCTTCAGGCTTGCCTTGGAGTCTCTTTTCTCAGTCAATTGACTGACCCTTTCTGCGATACATCATCTGAGGGGATGAATTCCTTCCGCTTGCCACTGGGAAGAAGCCCACTACTAGCAAACTTGCTCACTGTAGCATGACCAGTTTCCAGATGGATTTCAACATGATTTCAAGTCCTTTCAACCCTTCTACTAGATCTCCCCTAAACATGTTCCAGCTGGCCTGTTCTGTTCAATTCCACAAATATGTACTGAGTACCTACTAAGTGCCAGGCTCTGTGAGTACAAAATTGAATTGGACATGGACCCTGCCCTTCAGGGCAGATGAACACATAAGCAATATGGCAATGAAAAGTGATGAATGCAATAGTACAATCGAGCTGGTACAACATGGCAGTGATTTAATCTGCCTGGTGAGCCTGAAGTAGAGAAAGGTGTCATAGAAGACGTGACCTTGAGCTGGCTGTAGGAAGATCAGTAGGAATATACCAGGCAGACAAGAGGGCATGTGACACATTTAAAAGTGAATGTGTCATCACAGGTGTGCATAGAAAGGGGAATGCTTACTTCTTTTATCCTCTGTAATTGTGGACTACGATCATATTCATTTCTTTGGCATCCACAACACACAGCTGGCTCACAGAGAGCTAAAGCCATTATCTTTCTTGCATTGTTTTGTCACATTGACTCTCATAGTTCACTCCATTGAGTCATTACTCATTATCAAGGAAACAAAAACAAGCCCTGCGCTCCTTCATCTGTCCCTCCTTGGTCATGGCTCCTTGGTTCTAGAGAAGCAGACTTGTCTCTCCTACACTCAGCAAGAGAACCCCTCCATCTTCACCAATTTCCCTTCTACTCTTTTTCACACATCTTCTTCTAAGACAATGTGCTCCCAACTTTGCAGGAGGCAAAAATCAGCTTTCAACAAAGTATATAGAGGGTTAGATGCAGTTTCTACCCATCCGTTGTCCAGTGTTCTCCAAAACCAATCAAAAGAAAAGAAACCAAAAACATGTTTGCAAAAATCAAATTAAAGCCAAGCTCTGATGGAGTCACAGCTATCTACGCCCATATGGGCTGCCTGCCAAGAATGTTTTTAATATAATAATCGCTCATCCATAGACCCATAATAATTGATATTTGCAATTCGATAATGCTTCTTAACAATTTTTTATTTGTTTCCAATCTCCCTGCTTCCCTCCTCACCTCATCCGCCCAACAACCTCCTGTGTCAGCACATTCATGGCTCTTAATGACCCTCTCAGCAGCTACTGATCAAAGTCAAATTTTAATTACGATTCTAATTTTGGAAGTTTGCTTCCTTTTAATCTGAACTTTTAGAAGGGAGTCAAATGTGTGCTTGCAACGACTCACAGAAAAACCATCAAGCTCCAGGACTCTTTAATTGGACAAGTTCAAGTAGTTTTGAGCTTCCTGCTTCCTACCGGCTTGTATCCACCAGGTGATGGCACCTACAGAATGTAAAGTATTTGACTAATGCCTGTAGTCCAGCCTGAGGAGGGTAGAGTGAAAATGAGATCCAACTGTATGACCACAGAACTTCACTGTCATCATTGCAGAACGTCGGTTTTTCTTCCAGTCTTCTCTTCTTCCCACAGTTTGGCCTGAGCAAAACCAAAAACCTTCTCTGTTCCTTTGTGCTAATCCCATAATCCCTTCAAGATTATTTTGATGTAGCCTTTGGAAATTCTTAATAAGACCACCTCAAAAACTCTGCCTTCTCTGTAGCCTTTCCTGATCCCTCCTGATTAAAAAAAAAAATACTTCTCCCTGAAAATCCTGGACACTTACTATGATCATAATTAATATCAAATAGCAATCATCATAATAGCATTCACAGAGTGCATACTGTATTGGCACACGAGAAGCATTGTCTTACTTTATCTCCCAATAATCCTACTGTATACTACTATTGTCCCCATTTTACAGATACAGAAACTGAGTCCCAAACATATTAAAATGTGTTCAGAATCAAGTAAGTACTTAATGACAGAGAATTTGAATGCTATGTCTATTCGCAGCAAACCACAAGGATTTATATTCCTCCCACATGCACACAAATAATCTCAATTAGAATGTAAGCCTGTGCAAGAAAGAAGTTCTATCTCAGACTCCTCTGAATCTCCTAATATTCACAAAGATGTCATTCAGTAAATATTTTTGGATTGAATGACTCCATCTTAGAATAAATACAAATATATTTAGAAACTTGCTTATGAGGGGGAATAAGTGACTTTAAAAGTTATTTCTCTGCTTCTTAACTTCTTTAGAAATCTGGCATTTCAAAAAGACAACTAAGGTGTTGCCTATACAGCATTCCAAACCTTTAATGGGAAGACAAAAATACAGACTTACACATCAACGGTACTGTTATTAGCCAGCTTTTATTAAGTACCTAATACGTGGGAGGTGCTATAGAGGATATGAAGATGAAAATAAGTGCTCTTGCCGTCAAAGTAGCTTACCATCTCGTTTAGGGGCACGATGAAAAAACAGTATTTGCTTCACTAACCCTGATTGCCTTCTGAAAAGGTAAGGTAATGATAATAGCAGAGTTTTTCTTCTGGAGAGTATTTGGATGAATAAGTGTGTGCATTTAGAGTAGGAGCCAGAGGGAGAACTCAATTGTTATGAATAACAATTTATAACACGAAGAGGAATTACAGATAGACTCTAGAATGAGAGGAGAAGGCAAGAGAGATCAACTGTCAGTAACAACGTTTGAGGAGGGGAAAAAATGTGTGTTGTGAATTTTAAATTGTTTGCTATAGCGTGCAAAGTGTAAAGCCTTCCTCTATGAAATCGTCAGTAAACTTTACACTGATTGCTCATAATATTTTGTCCAGGAACTTTTCTGGGAAATAAAAATATGTTTAATTGTACATCTGTGTCAAAGAAACACAGTCCAAGGACACCATGAAGGGTGTAGGGGGCCTCATAGATTCACCAAAGCTATCAAGAAAGAACAGCTTTTATTCAAGACAATCATAGGATCTATGCCCAGCCCCTTCTCACCCCTCCCTATGGAGATGCTTGTGTTTACTCTCTTCTGCCTATCTTTGACTTTCTAGTTCTTTATCACAGGCCCAGAACCCTGACCCTGCATCCCATTGTTTGGATGTCATTTTCTTTTAGCTTCTTGGGCCCTGTACTGAGCTAAATAGTGTCCTCCAGACATCTGTGTTCACTTAGAACCTCAGAATGTGACCATTTTGGAAACAGGGTTATTGCAGAAATTATCAGGTAAGGATGAGGTCCTATTGGATTTGGGTGGACCTTAATCTCATGACTGGTACCCTTTTAAGAAGAGAGGAATTTGGAGAAAGACACTCAGGGAGAGCTCCACATAATGATGGAGGAAAAGACTCAAGTGATGTGTCGACAAGCCAAGCAATGTGAAGATTTCCAGCACCCCAGAATCTAGGAGAGAGGCACAGAACAGATTTTCTTTCAGTGCTTCCAGAAGAAATATACCTGCCAACACCTAGATTTCATACTTCTGACTTCCAGAATTATAAGAGAATACATTCCTGTTGATTTAAGTTACCCAGTTACAACAGCCCTAGAAAACTAATACAAACCCTTATTTTCCTAACTCATGGTCTGGCATCCTCCAATACTCAGTGAGACAATCTTCCACTGACCCAGACCATAGAAGCCAATTCTAGTCAGATCTGCCCAAGGAACTGTGAACATTCCCTTGAGATCCCAATAGGACATTATTTAGTTTGTCCCTAAATCCTGACGAGGAAAACAATGAGGCATATCTTTTTTTTCTATCACAACAATTCCTAATTCTCTATAAAATAATAGCACACAGGACAGGTTCTAAGGACTCTTCAGGGGTGTAGAGCTGCTGTGTAATAAAATCACTGTAGAAACTTAGTAGCCCTGTCATGTTGACAGACAATAAGTACAATGTGGCAAACTTCATTTATACTTGAAAACACAGATGATAGGGCTGTCACTGTCCAGGAGCTCCCATGTACTTACTCCATACACCACAGAGAGACAATAAATATACACTTGATTAGACTTAGGGCATTGCTCTGCCACATGGCATTTCTTTAAGTGACCTGGTCTAAGAATTGTCACATGTGGCATACTCAGGATGAATAATAGCATGCAGCTTGATAAATAACTATTCAGTCATTTGACAAATATTTATTGTGGGCATTTTATAGACCATTTTATAGGCCAATTAATTTCTTTGAAGAAGACATGAGACTAGAGGTACAGTTGAGGAGAAAGAGATGTGAACTCTCACTTATAATTCATGGAGATGAATGTTATGGTATCGACCCTCAGAAATCAAAGATTTAACTGAAGCTTTGCCTATTCAGGAATGAGCTTAAAACCCTTCTTCTACAAATTTGGATTGCCCAGTTCCATTGTTGATTTGGTGTGCGAGTCTAGCTAACTGCCCAGCTTTAACATCTGCACATGGCTTTGTTGTTCTCTATCCATCTTGTGTACACACTTACTCCAGTGAGTGATAAAACCTGTTTCTTTCTGGAAAATGATCCTCAAGTGAGAAATAAAACTTTAGTGTGAGAAGAACAAGGTGATAACTTGCTTTGAGCTACTAAGCACTTGGAAACACCAACAAACATTTAATTTAAGAGAAAACAAGTCACTTATTCAAACGTTGTCATTGTAAAAACTGGAGACTTTAGAAGAAGCCATCATGGGCCACAGATAAATGGTAAAGGTCTACTTCAATAAAAATGAGAGGGAGAGAGCAACAAAAGATCCTTTGAGTTCTTTGAGCATAGTTAAGTGATGAAGGTCTAATTGCTCCTTTGTTTTGAGGTGAAAGGTTTGGAAAAGGTTTGGAAGAGAATCCCTGTTTTTCTGTCCATGTATTTCCATGAAAAAAAAAAAAAACCTTCAATTAGAGTAAAAATGCTGGCTTTTCTTTAAGATGCACATCTGCTACTTTGTAAGAAACAGCAGGACCGAAGTTCCATCCTTTGCCTTCAACTTGGTGGCTATGTTTAATTCAGTAAAAACCAGTCCTGTGGAACTCAGCTGAGTTTCAAGCAGCACTTGAGCCCAAACTGCACTTCCCAATCAGCTTAATTAGTCACAAAGCATCTATTTCCCATTGGCTCTAAACACAGGAGAGAAAACATGTAGTATTATTTATCTACCCCTCAGTCACTCCTTGTTGACTTCCCTCTGCACTACCAGGATTATTTTACACCTCTTCTTTCCTCCTTAATTCCATGCCCCTCCCTGCCAGCTTGTTACATTATGAAAAAAATTATAGGCTATTTCAAATGCTGGGAATCTGTGCCTAACCACACAGGCTCTCTTCTTCGACTGATTATCCATAGCTTGTCACCTATGTGACTCCATAGCAGTTTTCATTCTGCCTTGAGTTGTAGTTATTTGAGTATTTGTTTCAACTCTCCTGCTAAACTCACCTACACCATCACACCATCTGCTCTAACTTCATCCCGTCTTCGGCGCTACTGAACTCCAAGCTCTGCAATAATAGAGATTTAAGTCGAATCACGAGATTCCTGTTCTAGTGTTTGTCAAAAGAGAGTGTATTTGCAATGTATGTCTTCATTTCATTTATTCTGATACCAGTTTGTCCTGCTTCACCAATTTCAAGGTGCAAATATCATCATAACTCCAATTAACTATTAAAATACTCCTATGCCTATTTTAGCAAGTCTGGAGGCTCTGCTACACCACAGTGTTCAGGTTAGAGGGATTTACTCATGTGAAAGTGTCCATTCTGTTTCAAAATGGCACTGAGAGAGAGAAATGGAGGATCTTGCCAGTTGTACAGCCATACTTGGGTGTCCAATGATCTCTGTCACTCATCCATCTCCTTCTCTTTTGGAAAACATGATCCCTTTTGGGATCTTGGAGTTCTTTCCCACCAGTTACTTGGAACCATCTCAACCCATCAAAGAGAATCAAGAAAACTTGGTCCCTGTGCAAATTTGGCCACCCTTACTCTTGTGCAATCAGCCCTGCATTTTGAGTGGCTTAGGAGGCGTAATTTCAGTTGGGGCTGAAAATATTTCATCCCACCCTAAATGCATTCACCTTACAATTGCAAAACTGAGTAACTCTGCCCTAAAAATACAGTTGTTAGCAAAACTCAACTGAGTTTCCTTTCAGGGAGCTTAAAGATTTAATTGGATTGGTTCAAGGATTCATGAATCAGGCAGCATACCTCTAGCAAACAGACGGAAGCTCGAAAGAGTTGTACAAAGTGCAAAGTTTTTAGAGGCAGAAGGAGGGTATGACAAGGCAGCTAAAAGGGTGTATTATTTCAGGCAAGGTTATCTTCCCTTAGGAAAAGGCAGGGGATCTTGTCAGGCAGATTACCTAGTTAGTGCTGACCAGGAAATTCCAGACTGATTGGCTTAAAATTCCACTCCTGTGCGATGCTGAAACTGCAATTAGATTAGGTATTAAGTCTTACTGGGGCTAGCAAAAGTGACTCCTTTTGGGCCTATTGTTTCTTTGTAACACAATGATACTCTAAACTCACTAGCTTGGGTTCACCCAACAAAGTGATTCATAGCCTCTATAGCTAAAATATAGTTAGGTGAAATAAAATAAATTCCACCTCACCAGGCACCTCAATAAAATTCCTTATGTCCAGAAAATATATATGTAGGTACTATCTGGTTTTTGGCCAACACAGATTTCAGAATTTTCTTTCTTTCTTTCTTTCTTTCTTTCTTTCTTTCTTTCTTTCTTCTTCTTCTTTTTTTGTTTTTAAATACAGATGCCTTTAGGGAGATTATATATACTCCAATTCTCCACAGGATTCACCTGAACATGGTGGCTTTCTGCCTGGGCTCTGTAGGCATTTGAGTTGGAGTACTCTGCTTTACAAGTCCACATGATTAGCTAGACCCCTAAAGGTATGCGGATAAACACACACACACACACACACACACACACAATGAGGCCATTTGAGCTAAAAGAGAGCATAACCTTCATGATAACTGTATGTTTCTATTATTGACCTAAAGTGCTCTGCAGCAACTTGCCCTCTAAACAACCACAGATAAAGGGATGAAAATTAAAGATAATCTAAATAGGAGGACAAGATACCACAATCACCTCCAGGAATGAGGCTTTTCCCAGTCTTGCATGTTATCTTGATGGTCAGATTGTTGAATGGTTAAAAATAATAATAATAAGTAAAGTATTCCATGGGGATGTATTTAAGTAGGTCAATCATTGTCTTGTGGATGTCCACAGCACCCATCCACAAGAGATCGGGTGGGCTGAGTGGTGATAAAGACGAAGAATGAGACCAACATCACCACCACCAGATACCATCCTTAATGGAGGAAGTTCTGCTTCCATCTGTTTTATATGCTGGTGGTCCCACTAGGGGAAAATAAAGCAACTGAGAAAACCACTGGGGTAAGTTAAAATAATTTTTCAAAAGTCTTCCTTTTAGAGCACGCTAAACTTCATTTATTTTTCTCAAGAGAAGTTATAGAGTAGTGGTCCTCAACCTTAGATGTGCATTACAATGATCTGGGAGAGATTTAAAAATACTTCTGTTTCAACCTCCAGAGATTCTACTTCTAATTTGTCTAGGACATGATCTGAGCATTGAGGTTTTTTAAAAACTGGCAGATTCCAATATGCAGCCAGGATTAAGAATTCCTGCAAGAGAGGGGAAAGGATAGATTTAGGAGTCAGGAAGATGGGGTGGACACCTGACTCATCCCTAACTGTCCATAATATAAGTTAATTACATAAACTCCATTGCATCCATTTTATTCATTTATAGAGTTGGAAAAATTGGCACTGTTGCCCATTTACAGCTTTTTTTGCCCTCAAAATATTTTCAGGTGACTTAAAAAAATGAATTCAGTATAGCAAGGTAATTTTGAAAAAGAAAAATGAAGCTAGAGTAGAATATTCTGCAGTGGTGTGTCAGACAGACTTCTACACTTCCTGGAGCTTCTTAGCTCTGAGTAGAAGTGAAGAGGAACATATAACTTCTTGCACAATTTACAGCTCCTATAAGCTATTGACCACTTGGAGAATTACTACCAATAAGGTTTTTGTTCAGTATGCAGTGGGATAAACAAAATCCTCAAAAGCCAAAAAATAAAGAGCTCTGCAAAGTTGAGCTTCAGTTTCCTACATTTATAAAATGGGGACCATGATAGAGATTACTAGTACCCTATAACTGGTCTCACCTTTCTTCTTAACAGAATGATGTTTTTTTTGGGGGGGGGGAGGGGCAAGGAAAGTGCCCAGGTATGAAGGTGGGAGTGGAAGAGGATGAGAGAGTAAAGGACAAAGAAGATGAAGTAGTAGCAGAAGAGGGGATAAAAAGAGAAAGGTGAAGGAACCCTCTACCACAGTTGCTTACAAAAGGTGGTGGTCAGTGGGATGTAAATCAGAAATCCTTAAAGACAAGATTTTCAGGAAACCTCTTTAAATGGAACTGCTCTAGGCAGGAAAAGTGCCCTTATTCTTTTTCTTTTCCCATTTATAACAAGGGATTTGTTGGCTGGAGCTGCAGCAGCCACCTTAGAGCCATAAGGAAAAGCAGACAGAATTGTAGATATGTTGGTCCTGAACAACCAGCATCTAAACTATAACCAGTGACACTTGGATTCCTGATTACATTAGGTGTTAAAGTAAGCCTTTATTGTTTACAGTCAGATTTTAACAACTTGCAGCCAAATTCATTATTTAACAAATACAGGGACAATTATATCTTACAGTCTTGTGAGACTGAAATTAACATAAGCAGGATTTTTGACATTTCTCGGTGATAATTATATTCATCCATTCCATCAGAAATTATGAAATGTCTACTGTGTGCCAAACACCATTCTTAGTGCTGGAGAACATGACTCTCCTCTCACAAAGATTACATTCTAATAAAACATTGCTGATGTTTGCCCAAATGTTTCCTATTTTTATGTCTATATACATTTTTGAAAACTTTTTGATTTTTGCAAAATCAGGATTTATATATCACTACTGTGATGACCTATGACCCATTTTTTTAAAGATTTTATTTATTTATTTGACAGAGAGAGAGAGAGAGATCACAAGTAGGCAGAGAGAGAGGGAAAGTGGGCTCCCTGGTGAGCAGAGAGCCCGATGCAGGACTCGATCCCAGAACCCTGAGATCATGACCTGAGCTGAAGGCAGAGGCTTAACCCATTGAGCCACCCAGGTGCATTACAACCCATTTTTTTAAGATTTTTTTTTTTGAGAGGGAGAGAGAGCACAAGCAGGGGGAGAGGCAGAGGGAGAGGAACAGGCCGACTCCATGCTGAGCAGGTGGCCCAGTGCAGGGTTCGATCCCAGGACCTGCAATCATGATCTGAGCCAAAGGCAGACGTTTAACCAACTGAGCCACCCAACTGCCCTTACAACCCATTTTTAGACCTATATATCTATGTATTGGTCAGATAGGATTTACATGTATGCGTATGTATTTGCTTTGCAAGTAGCCAGTATATCATGACTCTTTCCTAGGAGAAATAAGACTTAACTAGATAACAAAACCCAGGAAGGCCAGACAAACTGTAATGCAGGTAACTAATATCTACTGATCTAACTTATGTGTCATGCATTTTTCAGGCATTTCACAGGAAATACCTATCTATTACCTACATCTCTTAAGAGAGTAGCTAATATTATCTTCATTTATACTAAAATGACTAAATTGCTCCTAAGTGCCAGTGCCAGAATTCAAACCCATCAAGTCCAATACCAGAGCCCATGTACTGCTTGACTACTCCAAACAAATCCTGGATAACCGAGAGCTGCCAAGGAAAGAAAATGGCAGCCATTAATGGTGAAACTTGTTCAAAAACTATTCATGGAGCTCCTTTTATATGCCAAACATTGATTGGGATACAATAGCTTCGTAAGAAAACAAACAAAAGTAGAAAGATGGCAAGGACAGCAGCTGTCCATCCAAGGTGTCATGACTTATATTGTCATGGTGTCAGTAATTGCTATGAATAAGGTGAAGCTTCTATGTTGGGAACAAAGTGAGATGCTTTTGGTATTGTTTTAAGTATTTTGAATACGTGTAAAGAACTTGGACCACATTACTCAATAACCCACACCAGTCACCAGGAAATCTCACTTTTAGTGACTCTATCCCCCTGCTCTCCCCAAATCACTTGTGGAAAAATTAGGCTTCTATTCTTTTTCTCTCACTCCCTGGAAACACCAAGATGACTGATTTTTTTTTTTTTTAATTTACTTGAGAAAGAGAGAGTACACAAGCTGGGTGGGGGTAGGGAGCAGAGGGAGAGGGAGAAAGAGAATCACATGCAGACTCCCTGCTGAACAAGGACTCCATCTCCCAACCATGAGATTATGACTCTGAGATCATGACATGAGCTGAAACCAAGAGTCAGACTCAACCGATTGAGCCATACAGGTGCCCCTACAACTGATTTTTTAAAACCTAACACTTCCTTTCCTCATCCCTTAAAAAAAATAGATAATTTTTATAGAAGCAATGTCCACAATAGCCAAAAATGAAAAGAGCCCAAATGTCCATCAACAGATAAATGGATAAAGAAGATGTGGTGTATATATACAATGGGATTCTAAACAGCCATCAAAAAATGAAATCTTGCCATTTGCAATGACATGGATGGAACTAGAGGGTATTATGTTAAGTGAAATAAATCAATCAGAGAAAGGCAATTGTCATATGACCTCCCCAATATGCAGAATTTAAGAAACAAGGCAGAGGATCATAGGGCAAGAGGGGAAAAAATGAAACATGATGAAACCAGAAAGGAAGACAAAACATAAAAGACTCTTACACTTAGGAAACAAACTGAGGGTTGCTTGAGGGAAGAGAGAGAAATGGGGTGGCTGGGTGGGGAGAGTATTGTGGTGGTGAATGCTGGGTCTTGTGTAAGACTATTAAATCACAGGGGTGCCTGGGTGTCTCAATGGGTTAAGCCTCTGCCTTCAGCTCAGGTCATGATCTCAGGGTCCTGGGATCAAGCCCCACATCGGGCTCTCTGCTCATCAGGGAGCCTGTTTTCCCCTCTTTCTCTGCCTGCCTCTCTGCCTACTTGTGATCTCTCTTTCTGTCAAATAAATAAATGGAATCTTCAAAAATTTTTTTTAATTTAAAAATTTTTTTAAAAAAAGACTATTAAATCACAGATCTGTACCCCTGGGGAAAAAAAAAGAATGTGTCAAAATGAGAGTGAGAGTCTGCCCAAAGTTGGTGACTTGTGAGAGACAGGTGGTGAACAGCATAGCAAACTAGAGCAGTATTTCAAGAACTGCCCTACCAGGGGGAATCATTTGCCGAGACACTGGTGATTAGCAAGAGATAGAACCACAAACTCATCCCCAGTAGAAAGCCATAGGCACAAGCTGTGATCATGCTTTTAATCCTGAGGGATTTACTTTCACAAACCACAGTAAACCAAGTCAAAATAGTGTCCATTTGTCTTTAAGAGTAAAGAATATTCTTAACTTCATAACTTCACTGTTTAGGAAAAAAAAAATCATGAAGCTGTAATACTTTTCTCCTTGACTTTCCAACAATCCTATGAGGTGGTGTCTTTTGTGTACACCATATTCTAGATGAGAGAAATGAGACTCATAACCCGGGGAAAGCAGTCTGGTAGTCCCTGAAAAAGGTAAACATAGAGTTACTTTTAACCCAGCAATTTCACTAATAGATATATACACCAAAGACTTGAAAATGGATCCTGAAAAATATATATATACACAGATGGCTAGAGCAGCATCAATCACAGTAGCCGAAAAGTAGAAATAACCCAGATTTCCATCAATAAATAAATGGATAAACAAAATGTGGTGAAACTATATAATGGAATATTATTCAGCCATAAAAAGATACAAAGTACTAATATATGCTACAGTATGGATTAACTTCAAAAACATTATGCTAAATAAATCAGATACAAAACATCCCATATTGTATCATTCCATTTATATGAAATGTCCATAATGAGAAAATCCATAAAGACAGAAAGTACATTAGTGGTTGCCAGGGGCTGGAGGGAAGGGGAAATGGGGGGTAACTGCTTAATGCGTACAGGGTCTCCTTTGTGGGTGATGAAAATGTTTTGCAACTAGACAGAAGTGGTGGTTGCACAACATTATGAATGTTCTAAATGCCACAGAATTATGCACTTTAAAATGGTTAATTATATGTTATGTGAATTTCACCTCAATTTTAAAAGTTTTTGAATTTCAAATGAGACAGAATCTATAATGACCATGGAGGCACACCACTCCTACCTCTCTGGAAGAGAACTGGTTGCAAGAAAGTTAGTGGCTGACAGCCTCCAGCCACCAAACTGTGGACTCCCACTCCCCACTCTCCCCCAACAACAGTATTTATGCCCCAGTGCCATGCTTTCTGTGAGCTGTCCCCCAGTCAATGATTGAGCACAACAGGGGCACTAGAGCTGTCCATGTCTGCCCAAAGCAGGACTCACTGAGCATGAAGTGTTTGTTTACCACCGAACTGCAACCTGAGGTTCCTTCCACAGATTGCCACGATCTCCTCTTCTTTCCCATGTCCGACTTGTATTTCACTCTCCCACCCACAAGTGCTCTTCATGACCTTATCCATCACTGCCCCCAGTAAATCTCTGGCACAACTAGCCCTATCTTAGCATCTGATTCTTAGAGAAGGCAAACTAACACAAAGTCAGATCAATTGCCCAGAGTGATACAGCTAGCTAGTGGCAGAGTCAAGACTCAGTATCTGTATTACTAACCTTCATCAACTGAACATAAGTACAAAATCACATTTATTTGATGATGAGAGCCACCTAAATAGGATTTTCATGTATTCCTGGTAGAGTGGGTCTGATTTGCTCATTAAATAGCTGTGATTTTGAGCAAATTGCTTATCTTTCATATTTCTGTTTTCCAAAAATGTAAAAATGAAAGGTTGCCCACTTACAACTTGTAAATCACTTCTTCCTCATGTGTCCATGGCTGATCTCACTAATCTACCCTCAGTCCTTCCTTACCCTAAGACACCAGGCAGCTTCTAATAGATTGGAGTTGGATAGATAGATAAATTGTGTGTGTGTGTGTGTGTGTGTGTGTGTGTGTGTGTGTGTATACATATATATATATATATATATATAGTTTCATGACATCAGATGCCTCCTCTCTGACCTCATCTCCCATTCCTCACAATGAACCTTCTAGAATTCATGGTCCATTGGCAGTAAAGCCCTCCCTTGATCATCATCCCTTTCTGTTTCTCTTATTTACTCTAACTGAAATCTTTCTCTATGCTGAAGACACTGGATTCCTTAAGGTCTTCTAAGTAATGGTTTCTTTCTTTCCCTTATCCCTTGTACCACTGAACCTCGAGGTAGGGTGCCATCCTCGTACCTCCTAGTCATTTCTAGATCATTGTCTTCTTATCACCGAAACTACCAGCTTTGAACTTAACTCAATTAGACTATACTACCAGTACCACCCTCCTGCTTAACCTAGCTCTTAGCCACTCCTCATTTCTTATGAGGAATCTGGCTCATTATTAGTTTCTGGTATTATTCCTATCATGATTCTTGGTGAGTTTTAATATTCACAGCAACAGTTCTTTGATCACTTTGACCTCTTGGTAGAAAATTTCTTGTTCTTCCCCATCCATGATACTGTCTACTCAATGTCAGCCACACAATCCTCAGGACATTTCTTGAACTTTGTCATCTATACAATTTCCACTTGAAGTATCTTCACCCCATACTATACCTCCTTTCTGTACAGCCCACTCACTCTTGTGTCATGACTCAAATATTAATAAACACCACAGGGTCTATAAACCACCAATGCTAGCACTCATTGTTCTCTTGTCTTCATCTCCCTCCATATCCAAATTGGATTTCATGACTCCTTACAAATAAGCTCATGTCCCTTCCTCTCCCTTCCTCCATCATGATTTCCTGGACAACCCCCAACCTTGACCAACTTAATTCTTCACTTTCTCTATGCCTGCACCAGGGTACTTGAACTTGGTGGAAGAAAAACATACACAAATGCTCACTCGTGTCACTTAAAACCATTACCACAACTCTCAAGAGGGTCCTCAAAGCTGCCTAACAATTCCCAATGCGTTTTCTCTCCCATGATTCTAAGTGAAAATTTCACACCTTTGCTTTAGAATTCCAACACCTTCTACCTCCTCCTCACTCCCCTCAATGATGTCACTTCCAAGTGCACTGAAAACAAATAGAAACAATCAGAATAGAATTTCCTTGTGATGTCCCTGCCACATTTCCCCTCTCCTACTCCTCTTCTCTTATCCCATGTTTTCTTAGTAGCCCTTACCCCACCCCAGACCTATTATTTATGCAATCAATTCTTTTTTTTTAAACGCAATCAATTCTTTATTGGTTTGCCATCCATTTCCTCCTGTAGACTCCAATTTCCAAGATAGTAGAGATTTGTCTTTGTTCATTGCTATATCCAGATATCCAGTGCAGGGCCTGGCATGTAGTAGCATCTGATAAATATTTGCTAGTTGTGTAGCCATTATATTGAACAGGCACAACGCGCAGTATGCAATCACAAAATAACCTTACTCTGTCTCTTATGTCCCTTTAAAACTACTCTTATGGCACTAGGTCTGCCAGGAACTTCTGCCAAACTCATGATTTTTTTTTTTTTCATCCTTCAGCATACAAAGAGTTTTTTCTTGTCACTTTAAGTCACAAAATACTGTCTCAATTCAGTAAAACGTGTAGTTCTGTGTAACAGTATATTTTCAATTAAAATTAAAGTGTCTTCTCCTCCAGTTCAGACTGCTCTATAAAGAAAAGAAAAAAAAAAAAGAAGAAGAAGCCTACGGTCAGAAAGGGGTTAGATTGTCCTCTTACCACTTACCTTTTCCCTCTTCTCCAATTTGCAATTCAAAGTTTCTGATGGCTTCCCCCAAAGCCCACTGTTGAAGAAAATGAGAGAAGAGAGTAAATGGAGAAGGACATTTTATTAGCTGACAATACCTTGTTGATTTGTCATTGACTTTTTCTGAAGTTGTCAGATGTTCACAAGCAACTGTCTTGTGATGCTTTCAGAAGTCATTCAGTGTCCTTCCATCACTGGGGACCTCACCTGCAATTTCAGAGACAAGGTGACTCTGTCCCTATTTTGGCCAACGCTTACTTCTTTCCTCCAGTTCTAAGGGCCATAGCTCCACCTTCTCTTTGCTTAGATCTGCTCACCTCTTTTGGACAAGATCTAATACACTCCACACAGGTCTTTCTTTCTGGAGTGGTCTTCTCTTCTATGTATATATTGATACATAAATATATAAGAAATATTCTCTTTCTTTGCTCTGACAAACTTGTTAAGTGCCTGCTGCCCTGTGCGGTAAACTCACTTTTGCTCAACTAGTTGAGCACTCCGCCAGCCAGCCCATACATGCTGTAACTTCACAGCAAACCTGAGTCTCCATACAGTCACATCATAATAGGTAACACTTAATTTGGCACTTTATATGTGCCAGAAGCATTTGAAGTGCTTCAAATATATTAACTTACCTAATCCTCAAACGGCCTTTGAAGGGATATACTATAATTATTTTCATCTTATAGATGAGGACCTGGGGCACCTCCTTTGTGGCAAGTCCTACATAATGGGTTCTAGCTCCACAGTTTGGGATGTGGTTTCTGTTATCTTTAGCCTCAGCTAACATAACCAAACTCATTAACTAATAAGTCTGGAATACATGATATCTAAGGTCCTTTCCAGTGCTTATAATTTTGAAATTTAAAATGATATCACTGTGCCATCTATCCATGGTAAGGCACAGGAATAGTTTTAATTAGAGATGAAAGTGGAAGGAGAAGGTTGGACATGAATTTTCCTGGCCTAAACTCCTAGAAGTTCCCCAATGTGATTCTAACTATGACTTTGTAGTTCAGCAGGCGACTAGCAAAACTAGCCTAGGTGGTACATACTCAGGGAACAGTGAACTCTTCCCTGGTCCTGTTAACAGATGTTTAATTGACCATTCAGACTTGCACCAAATTGCGTGCAACAAATGAAAGCATAGTGCCAGGGAACTGGACATGAAGACCTGCTTTTTTTTTTTTTTAAGTATATACTTAAAAACAAAACTCCCACCTGTTTAAGTATCTCTGCCCCCATACCATTCCAACATTCTTTTATTGAAAAGATCTCAGAAGAGTGGGAAGCAAAATTAACTCCATGATAACTAGTTAGAGGTTTTCTGGTATGGAAAAAGGGGCAATAAACATGAATTTTATGACAGTATTTTGGTACTCCCTGCTGAGGCATCTCTGCTCTGAAAGAGAAAGATCTAGGGACTCATCTAGGATTTCAGAGGATATTTAAACTGGCTTCCTCATCTGTGGTCTGTGATGTTCATGGAGTTTTGGTACTATTTGTTAATGTCCAGCTGAAAAGCACAACCATGATGTAGGAATAAGTACAGCAAGGGAATATTAAAAAGTTAGAAGGCTTCTATGTCTCAAGTCTTGGATTTTGAAGGCTCTGCAGTGCACCTGGAGCACAAGAGTCCCCTGTCTGCCAGTCTGCAGCTGTGACTGGGGAGGCATCTGCAAAACCAGAATTAAAAGCCAAGGAGAATCCATAAAAGTAAGTATGTAATAATAAGATGGATCTAAAAAGAAAATGATACCAGGCCCTCGCCTCTCTAGCCCTCCTACAGTTATCTTTATTTCATTCCATCATAGTTATCTCTTAACTCTTTTCTCTGCTTTCAGACTTTGCTACTCCTCTCCAAACTCAACTCCACAGCCAGAGTCATATTTCTAAAATGCAAATCTGATCATGTCACTTCTCTGCTCAAAAACTGTTGCTCCCCACTGCCTACAGGCTAGAGTCCAAGCTCATTAAAATGGAAGTCAGTGCCCTTGAAAGGCTGGCACTGACCCACCTTCTGGCCTCATTTCTCAATGTAATATTTCCAAGCCCATCATGCTCTCTCCTTTCTCTCTGGGAGCCTTTGCACATGCAGCCCTCCTATCCAGAAATCCCTGCAGTTAGGAGGAGGATCCATTGCAAGCAACAGAAAACTCAGCTCAAATGGGCTTTAACAGTGAAGCCTGCATATTAGTCCACAGATTGGGAAGTCAAGAGGTTGACAGGATTCATATTTGATTGAACCAATGGTTCATTGCATTAGCCAGAGCCTGCTTTCATGCCATTTCTCTTCTCTGTTTTCTGTAGTATCTATTGGTATCTGGGAGGCTTGTATTGGGGTAATAGGATGAATATTAGCAGCAAACAGATCTACATGGGAGGGAGCACACATACTTTGAAGAAAGAGTGGTTCTCAGAGAGAAATATAAATGCTCATAAATCAAATCAAGGAATAAAATTATAGGCTATCTTTCAGTCTAAATAATTCTTAGACATCTTTCCAGTCCCAGCTCAAAAGTTCCATGAGCTGTGGGGTGCACTCCTTTTCCCTCAATCCAGGTTAATAGTTTCTTTTTTCATGCTTATCTGTCACCTTATACACAGCTCTTCCATTAATATACCTACAAATCATAAAAGTTTTCTTATTGGCCTACCATGTTCTGACTATCTGATACACATTAATCTACTCAACACCAACAGTAAAACTTTGAAATAGGTATTTGGTAATCATGTTTTATTTATGAGGAAAACATAATGAAAAGTTAAATAACTCTCCCAAGGTAACACAGTTAACAAAATTCTCTAACTTCCGTCTGCATATTGCTTGCTCTATACTCTGCAAATGAAAACACATTACAAAATACCCGCTTGAAAGCAGTCACTGGAAAGCTATGTTGAATGGATCATAATACTTATCACACAGTCTTGTATTTATGGGTCTCCCTTACACACCAATTATAAAACCCTTGTAAAAAGGGATTTTATTCTATTTCAGTTGGAAGCTCTGGAATGTCATGGACTGAGACAAAATCATGGGTTGAGAGACAAAGTAATTAGGTTGATACATGAGTTTCTTTACTTCCTGTGAGACTGTGGGCAAATTTCTTAACCTCCTTATTCCTGAGTCCCCTTATCTATAAAATGGGAATAATGATAGTACATCACAAAGTTGTTGTGAGGATTGAATAAGATATAGGAAAAAAACCAAACACCTATGTTTGAAACATTGAAAGACATCAACAAATTTTA
The DNA here is from genome assembly GCF_020171115.1 of Neogale vison. Classification (NCBI taxonomy): domain Eukaryota; kingdom Metazoa; phylum Chordata; class Mammalia; order Carnivora; family Mustelidae; genus Neogale; species Neogale vison. The sequence goes on from NC_058101.1 coordinate 50,472,120, forward strand.
CCTAACAAGTATTGTTGTAAGCATGATACCCTCCAGTTCCATCCACGTCGTCACAAATGGCAAGATTTCATTTCTTTTGATGGCTGCATAGTATTCCATTGTGTATATATACCACATCTTCTTTATCCATTAAGTGAATCAGAGAAAGACAACTATCATATGATCTCCCTGATATGAGGAAGTAGAGATGCAACATGAGGTGTTAAGGGGGTAGGAGAAGAATAAATGAAATAAGATGGGATTGGGAGGGAGACAAACCATAAGTGACACTTAATCTCACAAAACAAACTGAGGGTTGCTGGGGGGAGGGAGGTTGGGAGAGGGGGTGGGGTTATGGACACTGGGAAGGGTGAGTTCTGTGGTGAGTGCTGTGAAGTGTGTAAACCTGGTGATTCACAGACCTGTACCCCTGGGGATAAAAATATATTATATGTTTATAAAAAATAAAAAATTTAAAAATCGCTAAGCAAAAAAACAAACAAAAAAAGTATTGTATATCTTTCATCCCCTTAGGATAGTGGCTGATATAAGGCAGATAAAGTCAATGAAATATGATCAGAGTCTTGGGTAAGATCCTTATCCTGAAGAAAACTTAACTTTTCCTCCAATTTTCCCCAGTATCTTCTAGCTGTATAGACACAGAAATATTTTTTGTATCTGCAAAGCAACCAGGATCTGGTTAGCATGGAACAGTGACCTTTTGGTGTCCTGGACACATGCAGAGGAAAAAGAAATCAGGTGACAGTGAGATGCAAATTAAAGATGATCAAGGAATCAGGAGGTTGGGTTCCTAGAGTTGTTCGTAACTGTCTGGGACACTGAAATGACATCAGTAGAATTTGATGACTGTCTAAATGTGCTGACTGAGTAAGAAAGAGAAATTCAGGATCTTTCTCAGTTATTCTGATATTGACCAAACCTATCAATGCAATAGGCCTTGATTTGCCATCTGTAAAATGGGGAAGATCATCATCAGCCTTTTTCACTGAATTGCTCTAGAGACCAAATGAGCTTCCCATTTAAAGACTGACACTCTATGGAAAGAGCCAATGTGACCATCTCAGCTGAAGAAAGAGCAGCAGTTGCTGCAGTGTCCAAGAAGGCCATGCATTGTACTTCCTTTTAAGGACTTGGGACTTTATTCTAATGGATGGGAAAATACTGAAGAGCTGAGACAGTGGAGTTGCATTATTAGAAATATTTCTCTGACTATAGTTTGGATAAAAATTGTGGAAAAGCAAAGCTTGCAAAACCAGGAAGGGATTATTGCAGGAATCTAGGCAAGAATTAATGGGAGATTGGACTGGGGTTGTAACCATGGGAAAGAAGAAAATGTGTGAATTACACATGTTCAGTAGAACTTGGTGATGGGCTTAATGTGGGCCATAATGAAGAAAGAGGAATTAAGGATAATTCCTAGATATTCTGATTTATCCAACCAAGTGAAGGCAATGTCACTTTTTTAGATGAAAAAACTAGTAGATCAAAGTTGAAAATAATCATTGTCTGTAGAAATAAAAACAACAGAGGAGAGTCTTACCTGTTACATGTTATAATGTGGACTTATAGATTTCATTATGATTTTCTAGCCATCATCATGGGATCTAGTCTGGAGAATAAATATGTGAAATTAAAAGAAATGACAAGAGAAGAATTTATCAAGTCCAACTATACATTCAACCAATATAGCAGGTACTATTCTAAGCACCTGTTTGATAATAGTAAAAAAGAAAGAAGGTCCTTGCTCTTATAAAGCTGATATCTTAATGGGCCAAAATATATAATAAAGAAACATATAGGAAAAAATCAGATACCAATGAGGATTTTTCAGAAATTTAAGATGGGTCGATGTGAGATGCCAAAATATGTTCTCTAGAGGGACTAGGATGAGAAGGCCACTCTGATGGAGAAGATATTGAAGCTGAGCATTAAATAACAAGAAGAGTCAGTGATCCTTACCATCAAGAGAAAGGCATGCTAAATGGAAAGAAAAGCCTATTCAAAGGCCCTGTGTCAGGAAAATCCTGTTGTTCAGACCAGCTCTTGAAAATGATAAAGAGAGTGATGAAGTTGGAGATGTAAGCAGTTGATTGTAAATTGGAGCTTAGAGATGCATTTTATTGTACATGTGAAGGGCCATATAAGAGATCAAACCAGTTTGCACATTTAAAGGCATCCTGTTTTGCTATGTAGAGAAAGGGTTGTGAGACCCAGGTAAGAAATGTTTGGGGCTAGGTGATTAAGGTTCTGCAATTTTTTTAGTATAACCGTTGGTACAGTGGGTAAAGGGTCCCCACACAGAGAAACATATGATGAGAAGGAAGCATGCACAGTGCAGTGGGAAGAAAGGTCAGCAGGGCAAAGGCTGCCTCCACCTGAATTAAAGGATGGCTACACGCCTACAAAGGCAGGGAGAGTGCCAGCCAGATTCCCACTAGGCGAAGGGCAAACAACAGAGAAGAGGTAATCATTTGGGGGAGGAAAGAAAAAAGAGACAGAGGTCAGAGAATCTATGAAGAACTTATGTTAATTTAAGGATATAATTATGTTTGATTTCATTTTGAAATATATATTTGCCTTGTTTATAAATCTTTTATTTTTAGTTATATGTAGTGAAAGCTAGGCATTGGGACCATTGTATTTGAGGGTATACTATAAAGTCTCTGATGGTCTGAATTTGTCTCTGAGAAGTTAATGTGGCAAGAACTTATGAGAAACAAGAGGGAAAATAAAAAGAAGTCACAGTACAGGCTTTATTGGGGGCTGGAGCACAAGGAAAGGGGTCTTGAAATAAAGCAGAAGATGCTCAACGCATCAAAGGAAAAATATGCAGACTCTTTAACAATGAACCAAAAGCCTTGGAAAAGCCAATTTTTTGCAAAATATCCAGAAAAGGAAAGGGAAAATTAGGAGGGACACTCAGAATATTTGGAGAAAAAATGTTAATGATGGGAAGAAAGGAAGGAAGGAAGGAAGAAGAAGGAAAGCAGGGAGGGAAAGAAAGGGAGGGAGAAAGAAGGCAAAACAAAAACCCTAAATACAGAAGTGATTCACTCGGGGGAAAGTAGCCAAACACTTGACAAAATGGGGAAAGAAAGACTGTGGAATGAGAATACTTTCAAGAAAAACTCTTGAGTAAGGGCATCCTGCATTCTGGAGGCAGGTATGAACCCAGATTCTGCTTCTTTTTGTGTGAGACAATGAAAAGTTCCTTTAACTTTTCTAAGCCTCATTTCCTTTATCTATAGTTAGAGATGATGGAAAGAGAAAGTAACAATATGTTGCAGAGCCTGGATGGCTCAGTTGGTTAAGTGCCTGACTCATGATTTCAGCTCAGGTCATAATCTCAGGCTCTGAGGATCCAGCCCCTTGAGTTGGGCTGCACACTCAGCAGGAAGTCTGTTTGAGATTCCCTTTCTCTCTCACCTTCTACCCCTCTCCCCACCGCCTCAAATAAATAAATAAATATTAAAAAAAAAAAAAAGAAAGTGACAGTATGTATAGGGGAAGGTTTTATAAGTGTTAAAAAATAACAAGGGAGAAATAAATAATTCCAAAGAAGTCTTGAATAACACATGCACACATACAGAGATACAAGTACATCTACACTATGCGCACACACACACACACACACATCCACATATACATTTTAAAGATCACCCCAGCTTCAGAGTGGTGAATAATTTGAACAGGATATGAAACTAGGGAGACCTAGTTAAAACGTCTGTTAAAGTCAGTGGCACGAGTGCAGCACCCAGAATCAGACCCATTGCATACATGAAAATTTGGTCAAAGAGTGGATGCTGCTGGCCAGTGAGAAAAGGGAAGACTATCCAGTAAGAGACATTGGGGCAACTGGTTATCTATACAGGAAAAAATAAAAATAAAATGTACGTAAATAAAATAAAATAGGCAAAAATTAAAGTAGAAAGAAATATTTAAAATTTAAAAAATTACTTAGAAAAGCATGCTCTTTTTTTTTTTTAAAGATTTTGTGTATTTATTTGACAGAGAGAAATCACAAGTAGATGGAGAGGCAGGCAGAGAGAGAGAGGAGGAAGCAGGCTCCCTGCTGAGCAGAGAGCCCGATGCGGGACTCGATCCCAGGACCCTGAGATCATGACCCGAGCCGAAGGCAGCGGCCTAACCCACTGAGCCACCCAGGCGCCCCGAAAAGCATGCTCATTTTTAAGGAAAGATTTTTAAAATAAGACACAGGTGAGCAACCTGTAGAAAAAAAGAAATGACCAATCTGACTGTGAAAATTATAAACTTTAGTTCATCAGAAGAATTCTCAAACAGGGGGGAAAATAAATCACAAACCTGGGTAAGATACACACACATATCCTTGATTGACTGTACCTCCTACCAGCAAAACTACTATTCTGTAATGTGGTAATTATCCCCTTGTTTTTCTTTATAGTTTTATCACATATGTGTGTTTATACATAGTATATTTAAGTTTTGCTTGGTTTTGAAATTTCAATAAATGGGATCATAATATTTTCCTTGGGGCCATGAAAACCATACTATTATGTTTTCTAGCCCTCTTCTTGTTGATTTAGGTAGCTACTTGATTATCATAGTTGTATTATAGTTCATAGAATAAATATACCACAATATAGCTAATTCTCCTGTTGCTCAGCCCTAGAGTTGTTTCAACGGTTTTACTCTTATAAACAAAGTTGTGAATGCTCTTGTACATGCCTCCTAATGCTCACGGGCAAGATCTCTTTACAGCAGGGGTTAGCAAACATCTTCCACAAAGAGCCAAATATGAAATATTTTAGGCTTTGCAGACAATATGGTATCAGATGCAATTCTTCAATATCATTGTAGCATGAAAGCAGCCACAGATAATATGGCTTTAAATAAAACTTAACTTTAAACATTTGAAATAAAACTTTATTTATATAAATAGACAGAGGGACACATTTGGAACATGGGCTACAGTTTGCCAACCCTGTATAGATAATAATTTTTAAATAACCAAAAATATTAATGTTGATGAAAAGAGCAAGCTGCAATAAAACAAGTTATGATTCTCTTTATTTATATCTTAAAGCCAAGCAAAATTGCAACATATTACAGCATAACTTAGAGATGCATATACATATGACAAAACTATACAGAAGGCAGGGAGGTCATTAACAAAACGCAGGATAGTGGTTTTCTCAAGGGTTGAGAATGAATGTAATCAAGGACACTTCAAAGGCACTGGTGATAATCTAAAGCTTAAACTGGTTGGTAGATAAAAGGATGTAGCTTCGTTATTATTTTTCAAACCATAGTTTCAAGTCCTCTAGACTCCTCTATTATAGAAAATAAAATGTGTGTGTGTGTGTGTGTGCGTGCAAGTGTGCTCATGTGTGTGCGTACATTTTGTTTCACAATAAAAATAAAGAGTTAAAAAAAGATTATTATAGTGGTCCTGGGGATGGTGGTTTGATCTAAGCTGGTGGGGATGAAAACATGGGGTCAGGTGTGTCACACATAGGGAGTCAGAAGGGACAGGACTTTGTGATTATTTGCATGTGATTGTTGGCAAGGGGCCGAGGCAGTGCTCAGGGATGACTCTTGAGTTTTTGCATCTGGCCTGGGTAGACAAGGCATTATTTCTTGACACAGGAGAACTTGAGTGAGGTGAGGCAGAGTTCAGTCCTGAGTGAACTGTGATGGTGCTGGTGGTGAGCGACCTAGGAGGAGATGGCATTAGGCAGCTGCGTGGACAGGTCTTGCCCAGGAGATGCTGAGGCTGAGCCTCTTCAGGGAGTCCTCGGCACCACAATGGCATATCATTCTGGGGAGTGGTTGGGATAAGCAGGTACTGAGCACAGTGTAGGGCCATGCGTTTAGTGGTGAGTACTTGGGCATCAAATCCATACTCTGCCACCTAACCACCAAAATGACTAACTTCTCTCTACTTTCATGTCTTCATTATGTGAAGACTAGGGCACACGGTCATAGCACATAGTAGGTGCTTGATAAAATCTAGCTCATTATTAACTAATATTATATCTCAAGGTCACAGAAAATGTTGACCCGGTGAATGGGCAGGAGCTACGGGAAAGGTTTCCTATTCAGTTCTTCCCTTTTTATTCTTGATGGGGAGAAATATCCACCCTTCTCCCAAAACTGTATCTTTTATTCCGAGCCCGAGGCAAGTGCAAAGCAGTGGGGAGAAGCCAAGGAAGGAGGAAGAAGGGAGGGAACACTGGCTCACCAGATTATACTGCATTTTAACACAACATAAATCTCCCGGAACTCGTTTCCTGCCCATTAGCATCACATCCTGCTCTCCCTCTAAGTAGTCTGCCCAAGTCCCTAAATGTATCTGGACCATGCATAAACTTCATTTTCCCTTCCTCTTTTCTCTACTTTTCATTAACCTCATCCACCCACATCATTTTCCCTCGATGAAAACCACCAGGCTCATCTGGAAAAAACATTAAGTTCTCGGTTTTGTCTGTCACCAGGAAACATTTTCAGATATTTGGTATGAAGGTTGCTGAAGAAAAACAAATTGTGTTCTCTCCTACCTGCCAGCATGGTAGGATTTGATGCTGCTACATCAAATTTAATGAAAGATTGCCATCAGGTGTCTAAATGCTTAAGCAAGCCAAAGGTCAGAGGATGCCCTCTTTGCTGTTGTGCAACCCACTGTGAATCAGAGGCTTCTATTGCTGAAGGGGGGACAGTAAATAACAGGGAAAATCACAAAACTCCTTTCCCAGTATCTTGTTCAGACTTTTAGGCAAAAAATTTAAAATATTAAATGATTTAAGATACTTTGAATGATAAAATATGAAAGCAAAAACTCACCTCTTCCATAATTCACTGCTTACATGTTGTTAGATCACCATGACATTCCTGTCATTTTCTAAGAATTATTAGAAATGACCACTTTAATTGTATACTTGTTAACCAGAATATCATTCCTTTTGAGTGAAAGTGAAATGCTATGAAGCGGAAGTGGTTTCAACTTTCAGAAAATTGCAAAGCTATACTTCAGTTTCAAACACAGTCCTTCATTCATTTATCCAACCGTTAGTTACTGAGCACCTGCTACGTGCTGGAGACTGTGTGGGGCTCCAGGGAGAAGCAGTAGAAGGACATAGACAAGGTCCCTATACCAGTTTGTTTACGAGCAGGGGGTGTGAAGTTGAAGAGAGTTGACAGTAAACACAGGAGAAAAAAAAAACAATCTGATTACAAGGCAGAAGAGCTATGAAGAACAATAAACGGGGCGGGGTCTCCAAGGACCCAGGAGGCAGAGTGTTGGGGAAAGGATGCAACTCTTCCAAGGAGGTGATATGGGTACCATGCCAAGAAGGTGGGAGTGACCCACTCAGGTGGTGCTGATGGGAAATGATGATGGGGGAGTCTCCCAGGCAGTGAGACTGGCAAAGGCAAAGGCCTGGCTCAAACGAATTTGGCCCCTTCACTGATGGATCGCAAAGGAAGCCACCAACAGTGCATGAAGGAGGAGGGGCAAGGGTGCATCTGCAAAGCCTTAGGGGCCGCAGGAGGCTTATAGTCACTATCTTTGGACCTAGGCATTCTTACCCATTTGTGTTCAGTGTCAGCAGGAAATGGCTATGAAACTGGTGGCTGTCTTGATTTCTCCTTCTTCGTTAGCTATGTTCTGTCATTGCTCAGGTTTGCCAAGGCAATGTTCTGCAAACCCTGCCCAAAGCTCCCAAACTAATTTAAGCCCTTGATCTAGTTCACCTGGCCCATGGAGGAAGCACCGGCCCCGAATTCCTGCTGCACACTTCCTGCTGCACACTTAGCCTGTTATACCTCCTAACGGGCTGCTGCATCTCTGAGGACTTCAGGAGGTCCCCACTGCTCAGACTGCTAAACACACAACTGCAGGGCCCTCAAGGTCTAGCCTCAATTTACACTCCGGCTTCACTCCTGTATTGGGTTCCTAGGGCTGTCCGAATGACAGACCACAGACCCAGAGGCTTACATGTCAGAAATCTACTGTCCCACAGTTCTGCAAGCTGGAAGTCCTAAGTCAAGGTGCTGACAGTGTTGGCTCCTTTTGAGGGCTGAGAGAGAAGGTTCTGTTTCAGGCCTCTCTCCTTGGCTAATAGATGGCTGTCTTCTTCCTGAGTGTCCTCATACCATCTATTTGGGTCTGTTTGGAAATTGCCTTTTCTTATCTTTTATAAGGACACGAGTCATATTGGATTGGACTGACCTCGTTTTCACCTGATTACTCTGTAAAAACCCTATCCCCGAGTAAGGTCACATTCTGAGATCTTGGAGGTTAGGACTTCAACGTATAAATTGTATAGGGGGGGGACACAGTCCAACCCAGAACACCTCCCATCCCCCATACCACACTCATCCTGGGCTCTAATCCCATTGAACACTATCTCCCAATTCATCCCTGAATCTCTGACACTCCCAGGTCTTCCCTCATTCATTGCACTGTAGTATGGAACTCCCTTCATGTTTTACTCATTTTGGTTAGGTCTTACTTACCAAAGGAGGCAGTCTCAAAAGTTATAACCTCTGTAAGGTCCCTCAGCCCTGCAATTCTATAGATAGAAAAAATGGCCTCATTTGCCCATGGTTTCTCTACCAATTTGTTTATAACTGAACAAGGTTTGTGATGCAATATATTACTTATTTGGGGGCATGGCCATCTCTCCAAGTAGACGATGGTGAGCTCTGTATGTCCTGCTTACAAGAGACCCTCAATTAGTGGTTGGTGGTCCATGCTCACATGGCACTGCTTCTGCTCTTAGTCCATTGGTTTTCTTTTTAGAAACATTTTTGTTGGAGACCTTTGACAATGACAAATGGTATTATCAGAATAATGATAGAGACAATGTAATGGATCATGTTGTCAGACTCTGCAGTTTCTTTTCTACATGAAGTATTGACCAGCTACGTGATCAAAGGAAAATAAAAGTATTATCCATTGGATGAGTGGCTGGACTTGACAACCTTGAAGCTGTCTTCCACCTCTCAGGAGTTTTACAGAACTTTCAGTTGAATTTGAATAGCTGCTTCACTCCCATCCCCCATCTCATAAAGAATACTTTATTACACAGATTCTAAAAGTGCACTGGAATGAATAATAATCCAAAGAACTAGCCCATGAATAAAGGTGTCCCATGGTCAGATGAGTTTGTCTGCAGCTAACTTACAGATCTCACTCTTGAAGATGACAACGATGTAAACGTATTGAAGATTCTGAAAAATCAAGCAGCAAAGATTTTAAAACTTGCTCCAACATTTTCCCTATGCATTTGGCTACAGAAATGTTTCTATATGCAAATATATATATACACTCACTGATAATGCATAAATTTATAAAATACTTATTTGTATATAAAAGTATCTGCATATATTTACATATGTTATAAAATATGTTTGTATATAAATGCATATATAAATGCAGATAGTTATATAGATAATGATAGTGCAAACAGGCATTTCATCTTAAAGAGACTATGTTCTGTAGAACCTGCCTTAGGAACAGCAGACCCAGGAACATCCAGTGAACCTAATAACAAAGGAGTATGTTTTATTAGAAGAGGGCATTTATAGAGGGCACGGCTTGCATGGAGCACTGGGTGTGGTGAAAAAATAATGAATACTGTTTTTCTGAAAATAAATAAATTGGAAAAAAAAAAGAAGAGGGCATTTATATTTCTTACTTTTTAAAATATTATATACTTGTATTTTTCTCCTACTCTACACACATGGATTAGAGGGAGCAATATAAAACTCATTTCTCCACCTAATTCCTATCTAGAGACATAATAACAGCAAGTCCTGAACCTCTGAAGATATGGTAAAATTAGTGATTATCATTTCAAGGTAAAATTGTTAGCACTTTAGGTAACAGATTCTCGAAATATTTGCTCAACAGAAGTTGTCTGTGATTTTTGGAAGAGCTCTACATTAGATCTCTGACTCATGAGGATTTTGCAAATGATGATTGTTCTGATTGTTTTTATGTGTCAATTTGGCTGATGCTAGCCTGAGGTTATTCAATCCAATAGTAATCTAGGTGTTGCTCTACAAGTATAATGTATATAGGATGAAAGTCCATAGTCAGTTGACTTTGAGTAAGAGAATTTGTTTTAGATAATTTGGGTGGACTTGACTCAGTCCACTGAAAGGCCCACATTGCCACTGGGACCTCCCTGATGGAAGTGAAATTTCCACCTGTGCTCAGCAGCTTTGTCTGTCATACGTGAATTCCAGCGGCCCATCATGATGACATCCTACCGATTTAGGTCTTGTCTAGACAGTACCCACAATTGCATAAGCCAATTCCTTGTAATAAATCTCTTACTGTGTATTTCCTACTAGTTCTGCTTCTCTAATTGAGCATGAACTAATACCAAGGTGATATGCTTTCTGTGGCCATCTACACTTCCTTTTGCTTGCTTTTTTTTTTTTTTTTTTTTTTATCAGAAGCCTTGTAAGAGCAGGGAACAAACCTCATTCATCTCCATGGCCCCAGTAGCTACTGGACTTGGTAGAATTGAGCTCAATAAATGTGAACTGAATGAAATAATTAATCAATACAGGCCTAACCCAAGACAATGGCATATTTAAATAGACTTCTTTGTGCTTCCATATGGTTTTATAATAACCCACTGAGGTCATACTTTTTGTGGTTTTTGCTGATTAAGGAAAATAATTCCTTTTTTGTCTATTCTTGTATAGAATGAAAGAAAATATAAAAGTACTATAAACATAAGCCTTGGCTATTTATTAGGGAAATTATGTGGAGGAAGTACCCCAAACAAAATAGTTTCAAGAGCAATAACACTGTGACACTTTTATATAACTATAGAATTTTGTAACAAAAGGTTTTTAACCAATTTTATGATACAGTCCCATAATTCTACAAATAAGAAGACTAGATTGTTTTTAATTATTTTTGTCACACTCTAAAATGCAGGGACATCATAAGGAAAAAGCCAAGGTTTCAATGGGGCTGTCTGGTAAGGAAAATATAAATCAGCCTAATTTTCATTCATTGTATAGATGATAGATACTATACTAGATCATCTGCATTCCCAACAAACATGTTCCTTCTTTAACAATAGGTCAGATGAGTATGATGAAGTGAAATAGGGTTATGAACGTACAGAAGATGTATATATGGAAGTGGAGGGGGAAGATAAATGTAACTTGTTCAAGAGGAGAGAAATGAGGAAACTAATGCATAGAGTTCTACTATATGCCAACCTTAGTGATACAGACATAATGAAATAGGTTATAGATCTTAGATCATTTAATCTTTATAACCCTGTGAGATACATTTTATTATTGACATTTTACAATGGAGGCTCAGATGGGTTGAAAAGTGGGATCAATAACTACTAAGCCAAAGAAGCAGGATTTGAATTCAGGGCTGACTCCAAAGTCGATGATGTTTTTCATTACATGTTTCCACTATATTGTTATCACACTTTATAGTAAATAAACTCTTTACTATATATTTGGACTTGGGGTCATAAATAAATAAAATCTATTTCTGGCATTTGTCTTTTAAGAATGGAGAAAAAGGAAGGAAGGGGGGAAGGAAGTAAGGACGAACTGGCAGGCAGAAATAAGGACTAAACAGAAAAGTTAGATAGATGGAAGACAAGCATCTCATTCATTGTAGGTAAAGGTGGAAGGGAGAAGCTGGTTTTAATGTGAAGACACATTAAAACTTCTCAGTACTACCCCCCCACCCACCCACAAATCTAGATCTTGGAAAAATTACCTGAGGGAAAATGTAGGTATGCAGATCAGACCCCATTACTCAAAAACTTTGAACTCCATGACTTTTTCATTATTAGTAGAAAAAGCTATAACTCAAGGCCATCCTTTGGAAACCAAGCTTACACCCTGATCTACATGCACTAATTATATGGAAGACCAAAGCAGAAAAGCAGATTGCTATAGGCAATCCAAAAGGAGAAACTGGAAATGGATTTATCTACACATGTTCAGCATCCTCTTCCTAATCTGTGTCAGAAAAGTCACACTTCTCCAAAGGAGAGGAGTGGGTAACTGGTGGAGAAAGATCAGAAGCATGCCTTCTAATATGATCCCCTCTGGAAAGTGTGGTGAACCCCCCCCCTCCTCCACCACAACACTCCTCACTTTGCTGGTCATGGAGATTTAAGGAGTGGAGAACACTTTCTAATATTTTTCCAACTATGACAATCAGAATGTAACTAACTTCCTCTCTGGATGGAACTAGGGGAAGCTTATCATTTTATCCGGGGCACTCATACTCCCATTTTCATGAGGTGGTTCCCCATACCATTACCTCTTTGGAGGAGTTGGAGGGAAACTGAGCTTTTCCTTAGAGAAGGTTCTTAAATTATCAAAACAAAAAATTAGGGGCGCCTGGGTGGCTCAATGGATTAAGCCGCTGCCTTCAGCTCAGGTCATGATCCCAGGGTCCTGGGATCAAGCCCCGCATCGGGCTCTCTGCTCTGTGGAGAGCCTGCTTCCTCCTCTCTCTCTGCCTGCCTCTCACCAACTTGTGATCTCTGTCAAATAAATATATTTTTAAAAAAAATTAATTAAACGCCAAGACCAAGTTCCACCACAGTTGCAAATTTGTTTCCTAGTAGTTGCCATCCAAAATATTGTCCAGTAAATTATCCTATAGAGTTTACCAAAGTTATACAAAATGTATTGGTTTTCTAGGGTTGCTGTCATAAATTACCACAGACTGGTTGGCCTAAAACAACAGGAATTTATTTTCCTGTAGTGCTGAAGGATAGGAGTCTGAAATCAAGATGTTGGCCATGTTCCCGCTAAACGTGTAGGGGAGATTTCTTCTTCCTTGCTTCTGGCTTCTGGTGTTTGCTGGCAATCCTTTAATTTCTTAGCATAAATGCTGCATTGTAATTTCCATCCCCATCATCACATGGCTTCTCTCCTTCTGCCTTTGTGTGTCTGAGTCATCACATGCTGATCTCTTTTTTGTCATTCCTCCCTCTTCTTTCTATAAGGACCCAGTCATAGAAGATTATATCCACCATACTGCAGTAAGACCTATTTCATTTTAACTAATTGCTCCTTCAACAACCCTATCTCCAAATGAGGTATTCTGAAGTACTGGGTGTTAGAACTCCAATGTATATTTTGGGAGGACACAATTCAACCCTTAATACAAAGTCATCATGAAACTATATACAGGTACTAAAACAGTACAATGTCACAGTCTAAAAGAGGTCCGACTTAAACTAAATCTTTTCACTCCTAGAAAAACATTACAGTCCAAAAATTAAATTCTTTTTCCTTTTAAGTTAGTGTCCAATGATATTACAATCCAAAAATTCTGAGATCAGGGTTTCAAATTAATCTCATTCTGCTGCATTTCATCCAGATACATGTCTCTCTGATGCATTCCTCCAAGAGCTGCACTTCCTGGAAAGCAGGTGATTCCTTCAGGAATTAGTTCAATACAAAGAATGTGTTCAATACAGTCTCCTTTGTGCCCTTTTCTCTCAAAAGACTGAGAAGTCAATAGGACACACAAGATCATCACAGCAATATCCCCACATTTACACAATTTAGAGAACAAGCCAATGTCCGGCCTCTAGAGTAACGTTACACACCCTCCCTTGACCAGCAGTGGGTACAATCCAAGGAAAGCAGAAGAGATAATACTGAGATAGTAAAATGGTACTTCTAGATTATATGCTTTCGGTCATGCCTACCACAAAAAGTTGTGGGGTCTGGAGCAAGATTACAAATGCATGTCCTCATGCCATTGTCTAAACATTCAGAAGTTAAAGTCAAGTTAACAAACTGAAAGAAAGAGTATTCTTGTCACTCGACCTAGACAAAAATCGTAAGCTAGAAGTCAAGTTAGAGTTTCAAATTCTCAAACTCTTCTGTGCTTTTTTCTAATGACACTTTTAAGAAGAGTGAGATCCTGGGGAGCCTCTTGTGCTCTGTGATTATAGAGCTCTTCTCAACTATTCCTGCCACTTTTCTGTCTTCATTTTTTTGGTTCTACTTCAGTTTTCTTTCTGCTATTTCCAGAGATGAACCCATTTCCTGAGTTCTGGTTCTATGTTCATCTAACACATCTTGAACTCGGTTTTTCTGCTCTCCCAGATCTTTGCATTCTTCCCACTTTCACCTGATTTCAAAAAGAAGACATTCTAGATAAAAGCCATCTCTCATGAGTTCGTACCCTTTTGGGTTTGTGATGATCTCATACAACTTCTGCTTTGTTCATAGAAACTTTTCCAATGGATCAAGAGCACCATTAATTTCTGTTTATTAAGCAAACACACTAGTCTCCCATGATTGGAGTCAGTGTCCAGGAATCTGCAATAAGAAACAATTGTCAGAACCTTCCATAACCAGTAAGTCTAGAACTAAAGTGCAACAACAGGATGGGGGAAGGGGGAGAATTAATGACTCTAGAACTCTGTTAAGAAGCCACATGGAACCAAGAGATTGGTTCTTCCCAGAATCCTACCATTAACCTCTCCATAGGTAGTTCAGAGAAGAGAGAAAAGAGAAGCAAAGAAAGAGAAAAGAAACACAATTGGAGCCACAAATCTGTGACTTTTTATACCCAGCAGGAACAACTTAAAGGTTCAAATTTAAAACATAGTTCTTTGTGTTCCAGTAGAACTTTCTTGTCCTATGCAATTTCAAGTTTTGTTCTTTTTTTATCATTTTATTTATTATGTTAGTCTCCATACAGTTCACCACTGAAATTCTAGGTGAAAACACAACAAAGAAACAATAAAGAGACTGTTACAAATACTGTGAGGTAAAAAGTCATCATATTGTAGATCTGCTTATTCTGAAGTAAGCTTTAACTAGAAATAAAAATAGTCCTTTCCTTTAAAAAAAAAAAAAAAGTTTAAAAATTAAAGAGAGAGAGAGAAGCAAACCATAAGAGACTCCTAACTATACAGAACAAACTTCGGGTTGCTGGAGGAGAGGTGTGGGGGGGATGGGCTACATGAGAGACGAGTATTAAGGAGTGCATTTGTTGTGTTGAGCACTGGGTGTTATACGTAAGTGATAAACCACTAAATTCTACTCTTGAAACCAATATTACATTATATGTCAGCTAACTAGAAGTTAAATAAAATTTTGAAAGAGAAAATAGTTATTTTCTTATAATCTAATCATTACCTGCTTGAACCTATAAGTTCAAAGTCAGTTTTAGAAATCCATTCATTCAGTCCCAGATTGACTAGGCTCAGCACAGCCCAGGTGAGTTTCAACAACAACAACAACAAATCAACAAAGTTCCTCATGGGGAACAGAATATGTCACCCCAAGAACATGCCACTTTGACATATTGATTATTTTGAACTAAAATCACCTGAGAGACACCCAGTGTTAAGAAGGACACTCTGACCTTTCCCTGTCCCCCTGAAAACAGGTGATAAATCCCCCACGAGAAAGGTACCCTCCCTACATGAGGAGGAAGAGAAACATCCTCATCATCAGAGATAGGGAATTTAGGACTGAGAAGGCTGGATAAAGAAACTTTGTTACTTCTTCACCAATTTACTATCCTAAGCCCAAATCTCTCGTCATTGTCAATTCTTCAAAAACTTTTTCTTTGTCTAAAAGATATAAAAGCTGCCTTTGGTAACTTCTGTGAGTCTCATAGTTTTAATGCGGCTCCCATATGTCCAAAATTAAATTTGTTTTCTTTTGTTAATCTGTGTTATGTCTATTAATTGATAGATTAACCAAGGAACCTAGAAGGAGAAAAGGAAAAGTTTTCCTCCCCAACACTACACAATTTAAAAACTTTCCTTTTTGTTCTCCCTGGTCCTTACTGTCCCCAAGAAAGGTAAATTACTTCCACAGGAATTAAGGTAAGTTGAAGGAAGAGTCAATATTGTCCACTTATAAGAGATATTATCTCTATTTTACCTGTGAGAAGACCACATACGTTTGTATCATGTGCCACACATACACTGATTGTACAAGCCTAGGATGATCAAAGATCTGCACTGGTACTTTGAGCCAAATAAAAACAAATGAAGTATTTTTCTGTCCTCAGGGATTGTATTGTCTTGTGGGAGGGAAAATAGAGTTTTAGATGATGGCCTGTTAGATCCTTTTTGATTCTGCTAATCTGTGAATCTATAAATTAACAATTTTTATGAGACAAGACAAAAGTAGGTTATATTAGAAAGTTCTTTATGAGTATGAGAAAACATTCAGCTGAGGGAATGGGAAAGATTTCAGGGAGGAAGTGACATTTGAAATAGGACAGGGTGGGTTGAAGTTTACATACTGACTCATGTAACTATTTTTCTATGACTCAACTCAATTTGCTCAGGAGCCCTGATTTCTACCTTTAGGGGGCCAACAGGTTCAATCATGCTATTTCAAGGTTGCTCCATCATTTTTTAGGGAATCTTAATCTTTTAGTTTAACTCTCTTTTGTTTTAAACAAATCTACAGAGGGTTTTTGTTTTTTGTCCATTGTTTTGTTTTCAGGATCTCTGCCCACACTCTTCCTTTCTCACTCCCCCTAGACCTGATCTAAAATCCCAAAGGGTGCTGCTAACATGGTATTACCAGTAGGAGCAGTTGTCAGGTCTGTTTTCCTCCACAGGCTACAATGGCCTTCACTGTGCTCGAACTGTTCCATGAGGCCACAGGATGTCCTGCACCAGAATCCACTTAAGTATGGCTGGATACCCTGGAATCTTTTAGGTATGGCCCTAACAGGTGCCACTGTGGCCCGTGGTATCTTTTGTGACCTATCCACACAAACTGCCCATCTTCATAGCACCCCCAAACTCCTACTGCTCACCTAGTTTTCTCAGTGTTTCCCTACAACCTGATGGGGCCTGGGAATTCTAAACTGCTATCTCTAGTCTTCACTGAAATTTGAGGGACTCTAACAGACTGCCTCAATTCCTACTTCTTAAGTATTTTAATGAGCCACAACTACGGCACTGCCCCCAAAAGGAAAGCCAACACATTCTGAAGTCGTGTCTGCAGTTCACTACCTTTTTCCTCCCCTTTCCTCCCCTCCCTTCCTCTGTTTCCCCTTCTCCTCTTTCCTCTCACTGTCTCCCTCCCTTTTCTTCTCTTCCCCCCTCCTTTCTTCTCCCTTTTTCTCTCTCTGATTTGAACAACCATAGAGTCCAGAGGTCTTAGCTTTCCTAGACAACAGAAACTTCTCTTTGTCTATATGTGATGGCCTGCCTTCTCTCCAAACTACAGCTTTGATGACCTCTGAAGGACGGACTTGCCTCTTCACGTGTCAAACCCATTCTTGGAAAGAGCAAGGCTCCGGGAGACATTGGCCTGTATTGGTGGCAGGAAGAACCAGGGAAACAAATCAACCTATTGTAGTTGTGTGGCTATGTGGGGCTGTGCAGGGGTTAGGAAGCTTGGAAGTATGTGCGTCTCTATGAATGACTAGCCTAACAGACTCAGCTGAGACAAGGATTAGTTACAAAAGACATTTTCATTCCAGTTAAGGCTCACCTCAAAAAGGGCAAAACTGCTGTATGTTGACATTTCCCAATGCTGATTACTTTACCAAAAAATGTCACATTTACTGTTCTTTAAACATTACTTGAGCCCAGCACTTAAAAATGCAAAGGGTAAGAAGTTCCACTGGGTCATAGACCACCCGCATTTAAGGTTTGAGCATTTGTTTGTTGTAGCTACACAGTGGTATTGTTAGACTTGTTGTCTAAAGTTCTGGGACTTACCATCTCTTTTGAACTACCTGTATACAGATTCAATGAGAGAGCTGCGGGGAGGCTACCTGTTCTTTCCATGTCACTGACCCACTCCCCTGCTTGTTCCCAATCACCACACGACTTCAAGTTGGCTCTGACTAGTCTTTCAAAACCTATCAAACCACACTATTAAAGGGCTTATTCTAGGCAGAAAGAATGAGAGCAGTAACAATGAATATACAGCATGTGGGATGGGAGGGAAGGATAGCAAGTACTAGAATTTGATTTAAGTTTAGGTTTGAACCATACTGCGAGGGACCATGATTGTAGAGTTTATTCAATAGACAAGGAGGAACCATTAAAACGATTAGGTTTGTGAGTAATGTAACTGAACCAGGTCTAGAAAAAACTTAATGGTCTGAAACAGCCCTCTGTAGGAGCTCAGAATAGATGTGACTTGGGGGGGGGTCATAATTTACAGACACAATATATGGACAAAGGGGCACTCTGTCCTAGAAAAATGTCTCTTTCTCAAAACTAGAACCAATAAGTTTTACCCAAAAGACGATAGAACTCTCTTTAGCAAAAATGGTTATTTATATCATTAGGGCATAGACATAATCTTGTGAAGTACAAAACACACAAAGACAATTTTTTAAAAAGAACATTAAATATAGGTCACTGACAAATCCCCCTGGCTGATCACACCAAACGCATTCAAATTATGCTCTGATGACTTATACTGCGCCAGCCTGACGTGACTTCCTAGTGGCAGCAGCTGAGACATACTTTAAAAATAGGTTTTCTTTAATTGGATTCAAAATCAATTAAAGTCCCATTAGAAACATAATTGTAGTGATACAAATCATAAAATGGCATCTTTTTAAAATAAACTCAAAGGGGGGGGGTTGCTTGCATCATGAATACTAGGTACCACATAGACTCCATCAGACTTTTCAGTCACCACCTACCCTGATGTGGGGAGGTGCTTCAATGACTAGAGTAAGAACAACTGGTAGAGAATTTCACATGCAGGAGACACCAGTAAAACATACATATCCCTACTGGTTCTCTTCTGAGAGAACCAAAAGCCATAGAGATGTCCCAACAGTGTAGGAACTATTCTACATCTTTTCTAAAAATGAATTAACCTACGAGAACATACCAAGCAACCCTCCCTTCCACTTACTTTTACCTGTTATTCGAGAACCCAATCAAATGCAATTCTTTTGACAAAGCCGACCCTGACTCCCTCCGTTGTAGTTACTAATTGACTCTTCAGGACCATGATGACATAGCCCTTTGGTTTTTATGCCTTCAAAATTGCTTTAAGTACAGACTCTGTCCTTATTCTCAAAAAGTGGTCCTCAAACTCATAGCCACCACCTGGAAGCTTATGAGAAATGCAGAATCCCAGGCCGCACCCAGACTGACGCCCTTGGAACCCATAGTGTGACAAGTTGCTCAGGGAGTTTGTTTAGACATTCAGGTTTGAGGAGCAGTGCACTTTGTATTGTTCTGAGGAAAGTGCCTTGAAATGAACCCATTCTCGATATATATTTTTAAAATAAATGCTTTTTTAAATTCTGAGGTATTAGCAAAATTATATTTGAAAAGTAAGCACATTTTTCTATACTGGGGGCCCGTTGGCTTTGAGTGGTATGAATTAAATGAGACAATTACGTATAAAGTGCTTATCCAAGGCAATTACATGTACAGCACTTAAAGTAGCTATCATCTAGTGGGCTTATTAAATGTTAGTTAATACCGTCATTACCGAGATTGTTAGGGCACCGGTTTCTTTACCCATATAGGCATGACTTCCTTGTCTGGGCCAGTGTATTCCCATATAACTTGGTTGAATTTGGCTGCCGTTATAGAGCAGGAAAATAACACAATATCATCCAGCCATTATTAAAACACAGTAGGAAAGGTGATAGACAATGTGAGGTTTTTCTCTTGGAGCAGAATGACTGTGAGCATTACTGTAAGGAATATAATTATTCTGGCCGTCATCTAGAACATTTCTTAAGTAGCCACTGGGTGTCTGGGAAAATGCAGAACCCACAAGAGAAATAGGTCTGATTTGTCACCATTATGTGAGGATGAAATTTGGTGGGAGGGGTGAGCGGTGAGGGGAATCTTGTTTTTGCCAAAGTAAATTCCAATTTTCAGCGATTTCCTTGTCAACCTTGTTTCTAAAAAACCTCTTTAAAAGAAGATACTTTAAAAAAAAAAAATCCTTTGTGATGGGATTGGGAGGGAAACAAACCATAAGTGACTCTTAATCTCACAAAACAAACTGAGGGTTGCAGGGGAGGGGGGTTGGGAGAAGGGGGTGGGGTTATGGACATTGGGGAGGGTATGTGCTTTGGTGAGTGCTGGGAAGTGTGTAAACCTGGTGATTCACAGACCTGTACCCCTGGGGATAAAAATATATTATATGTTTATAAAAAATAAAAATTTAAAAATTAAAAAAAAAATCCTTTGTGTTGATAAAAGTAGACCTTACCAGCTTTTGAACTGATACTTGACGTAAGGGCCTATATTAAAAACGAAGTACATAGCTTAATTGTCCTTTTATCAGATTGGGGGTGGGGGCCCATGATAAGATTCCCCTTCAGCAGCCTATTGACTCTTTCAACCTTGCCTCTTGAAACCTTTCTGAACACAGGAGCTGATACTGCAGGTTTTATATTTATAATGATTAATTAATTCTGCACTAAGCAATGTTCTTGACTGCAAGAACAAAATCCACTTTAGAAAGCCTAAATGACAGCTTGCCTAAAATAATTAACACTCATACTGATAGAATTGAAATGTTCTTACTCTACGCAGGCAGATTGCAGCAATTTAATTACTAGTATTTCTAATTGTTCTAGGATTATAATAAAAATAAGGAGAGTTTGATAAAGCAATAGTGTAGATGAAAAAAAATATCAAGAGAGGAATGTAAAATGAGGAAATGATATTTCCATGGGGACACACCCAAAGTTATTAACACACAACCTAGGCACAAACGGGTATGTTTTTGGTCAGCTGAACTCCAAACATAAAAATGAAGCTGATTTTGGTCCAGGCTTGGGGTGGAAGCTCCGAGAACCCCCTTGTGGCTCTCTGGAACCATTAAAACCTCCAGGGAAGAATTCTGTAACTGTGGTTCCCAAATGTCAGAGCTTTAGTATTCTCGTGAACTCCTTGGCCCTCACTGTCAATTTTAACCATTCTCCAGTCCATCGTGGGCCTTAAAAATTTCTAAATTGAAGATTTCTGACATCTGGTTCATGTGACATAAGTAAATAAAAGAGGCAGAAACATGGGATATTGTCTCTTGCTTTTTCCCATGAATTTCTGAGTTGAGTTCATAAAATTACCCTAGAAGTACGAGCTCTCAGGCAAAGCAAACTCAGCATCGTGCCTGTCAGATTACGTGTCTAGAAAGTGACAGCTTTGCTGATAAAAGACTTTGATGACATCCTCCCGGTCTCATTCCCCCATCTCCCTGTTTTGTACTCCCTAAATATCTGGTAAATGAATTCTAAATATTTTTTTTTCTGTCCCCCATGAAATCTTAAATATTTTTTTAATTGTTTATAAAAACATATAACCATCCCGAATTCCTACTTTGAACAAACAAATCATCTCCCCCCTTGGGGCAAAAGAAGTTACCCTCTTTTTTGTGGGTTTAGCAAGAGTCATCCAGAATTTCACTGACAGGGTTAATTCATAAAAATCTTTGATCACTTTTGTCCACTTTTTGATATGCTATGGCTACCAACCTCAAAGCCTTCCAGAGCTTGGAGAATCATCTAAATTGAAAGACGAATAGTCTAAGACTCCACTATTCAATATGGTAGCCCCCAGCCACTTGTGGATTTCAAGCACTTGACATGTGGCTAGTTCTAATTGAGATGTGTTATATGTGTAAAATGAATATCCGATTTCAAAAAACTAAGCACAAGGGAAGAAAAAGAATGTAAAATACCTCATTAATCATTTTTATATTGATTACATGTTTAAGTAAAAGTATTTGAGGTATATTGGGTTCAGTAAAATATACTATTAAAATGAATTTCACGGTTTCATTTTTATTTTTTTAATGTGGCTACTGGAGAATTTTAAATCACACACTTGTCTCATATTCTTGGCTGGCATTATATTTTCACTGGACACGGGTGGTTTGCAGAGAGCTACACACATAACAGTTTACAAAATGCTCATCTGGGGACACCCGAGTGGCTCAGTCAGTTAAGTGTTTGCCTTTGGCTCAGGTCATGATCCCAGGGTCCTGGGACTGAGTCCTACATGGGGCTCCTTACTCGGCAGGGAGCCTGCTTTCCCCCTCCATCTCCCTCTTCCTGCTGCTCCCCTTGCTTGCGCTTGCTTTCTCTAACGAATAAATAAAAATTTTTTTAAAAAGTGCTCATTTTTATGTTCTTAGTGTGGAAAAATAGTATGGCTTTGGAATCTGAGAATTATGGGCCTACATCTTCTCTTTGGGATTTTTTTTAAGTGAAAAGCACAATACTTAGCCCTGAGTTACTGGAGCTATAATCCAGTAAAAGAGAATCACGTCTCTGAACACCCCTCGCCCCCGCCAGCTGCAGAGTTGTGGACCAGCACCCTACGGAACTTCACCCATAAAGGGAAAGTGATGGTTACACCAGGTGACTGTCCCTCTGCCCCTACTATTAGGGGTCATGGTGGTGAGAGCATTGTGCTCAACACGTAAAGGCCATAAAATACATGCTTAAATGTTAATCATATTCCTTTTGCTTTTTACCATGTACTGCTCACCAGGTACCAGACACTGTTCTAAAGAATTCCAGATACATTTTACCAGTTAATCCTCACTATTACCACCACCACTATAATAACAGTTAAATCTTATCGAGATTTGACCAGGAGTCTCACCTGTGTTATCTTATGACATCATGATGAAGTATGCACTCTGGAAAGTAATTGAGATGCCAAGCATCAGTGGCTACATTTTATGGATGAGGAAACTGAGGCTCAGAGAGGCTGAGCAACCACCCAAAGTCACATAATTAGTAGGAGACAGAGTTGAGAGTTAACTCATTGGTTGCAAAGCTGTTCTCTTGAGTACCACATCAGAGACTGTGGTCTCCTCCCTTTCATGGATTCATCCCTTCCTATCTTCTTCCCTTTCCTGTCTTTTCCTTCCTCTCCCCATCCTAGTCCTCATCCCTGGATGTCGCCTTTTTTTTTTTTTTTTTTAATTATCTCTTCTCTCCACCCACTTGTAACCTGCCAGCTTATTATATATGTGAATATGATTTTTTTCCCTCTGTTAGCAATGTCTAGTTCACTGCATTAAAGAGCCCTATTTTTAAGATTTTTTAAAAAGCATCTCTACCAAAATTTTCCCTGCCTGGGATATTGTATTTGCACTTCCAGTGGTGGATTAAGGTCTGGTGTGTTCCCTCTTTGGGTTTTTGTTCCTCTGATATATTAATCAGTGGGTCAGTGTCCCCACAGAGGTGCTTCTTGGGAAACACAGAATCTGAACACTGTCAGATGTCTCAGCAAAACAGTTAGAATAGCATGGCTACTGGGTTCTAAGCTGACAAGAATATGTATGAAGTCCCATCAGAAATCATGGAATCCAGTTTGAATCATCACCTACGCCATCTCTCCACGTTCAACACAAAAGGAAATTCTACCCCAGAGACAGTCCAACTTGATTTTGATTTTCACATAGCCATTTGGTCATTAAGGACTAGATTCAATCTACTGTTCTTTATGCTACACTAGTCTAAACTCCAAACTTATTTATCTTTAATAAAACTCTGCTGTCAAATACAGAGCTCCATTTGAGAAAAGAATATTTAGAGAAAGCATAGCGATATTAAAATGGTCAAGGTTGAATCCCATGACTACTTCTTTTTAATCTGTTTATCTATGTCTTGACCCTGTTTTAAACTGTACCCCCAGTCCCATAATCAAGCTTTAGCACTTTAGTGTTGCAGGAAGCAACCTGCTTTTTCCCATACTTGGCCTTCCAGCATCCAATGGAATGCCAAATGCGTAGTGCAAATCCAGCTTGGTTAATGTTGTACAACATTAGAAGCAGCAAAGATAACAAGTTTTTGGTTAATTTTGGTTCCCCTGCACCCTTCCTTCCCCAGATCTAAGCCCTCAGAACCGTTTAGGTCTGTTCTACTCAAGGACCAGAACTTTATTATTTTTAAAATAGCTCTGGGAATGCATGCAAAGCTGCATGAAACCTTCCAAACTTTTCTGATTCAACCTCACTAATCATTTCTCTGTATACCTCTAATAAAGGTTTTCAGACTCTAGAACATCCCTTCTTGTTTATAGCAGTGAGAAATCGTGCAACACTGGGGAAGGGTAACTATTTGAAAACGCCTTTACAAGTAGTCTTCCTGAGCTGGGAGAACATTTACCAACTTCTCCTGTGGCAGTTTACCCTCATCATGTGTCATATAACCGCACCCCCTCCAGCACCATTATTTGTCACATTACAGAATCAATTATTGCTATTATATCTACTAAAGAAGGTGGTAGAAATGATCGTTTGTTGTTCTACATCTTTAGTATGCCACTGAGAAATGAACTACAAATTTATTAACCTTGACCAGCCTATAATAAATATGACAGAATTCATGTTAATTCTTAGCAACCACAGTACACACAGGCATCCCTCTAACCTCTGAGGCTGGTTACCCGTTCTACTGATCCATGTCTCCAACAGGAGAATCTAAATCTTTCCCATTTCATAGGGCCATTTGTTCTTAGGAGAGCTAGATATATTTTTGCAATTGTGCTTTCTGGTGAGTGAGCAGAAAGAAATTACCAGCATCAGTATCTACAAGGAACATCAATAGAGTATCCGTCTACACCAGGAAGGCTCTAGGCATCATATAAAACCAGGTAGGCAGATGCAGTCCTGCCCTCCAGGACCTTATATAGATACCCATACTCTGAATGCATATCGACTTCAAGCATACATTTCTGCCCCATGTGGTGGATTTTGACTCAGTAATAGAACATACAAATACTGGGCTTTTATAAGACATATTTCTATAGTCTCTATTTATGTAGCATATCCTATAGAAAGGCATTACATCCTTTCCTAAGAGAGTATGTTTTTAAAACTTGTGTTGACTACAATTTGGCTTCAAGACTGAGCCATAAATTGAACTTGAATTATAACTTGGTGCCTGTCTATAGCTTCTACCTCTCACATCAATCAAACTGTGATTCCAGGATGCAGATTTCTGAGGGACGCGGGAAAGATGTCCTAGGGAATAAATACTGTACAATAACAGGGATATCCTCTCTGTAATACCGAGTTTAATGAAAAGGAAATTGATCCCTATTACTCCGGTAACACCAAACGGAACAGACCAAGTTGGAATTGTACTCTTTGAGAGTAATCACTCTTAGGTGCCTGTTGACCTCACCTGCATATTAAAGGTATCTGAACTCCCCCGCTCTGAATTCTCCCTCAGTTATTTCTAAAGGTCTCCAGGATGAGTAACATGTCCTTGTAAGTCAGGCATGTTCTTTTACTCCAGACCAGGGTTGAAATTCTGTTCTTCTAGAAGCTTCTCCCACTCTTGTTGCCTCCAGGGTCCTCAGTGGGATAAAAGATGGTTCAGTTGGGAATCAGAGACATCCTCCCCACATTATGAGCTGAGGAATTGAGGGGCACCTCAAAAGCAAAATGTGACCCTTGGGCCTCACAAAATGTAGGTTCTACACCATTTTCCACACAGAAATGAAGAAAAGCCCCACTCTCCTGGGTTTTCCTCATAAAGAGACTCTGATATTGTGCTGCTTAGGCCCCAGACCTCCCAGAATCCTCTCACACATCAACAAAAAACAGTTTATGAAGCTGATCCTACAGGTTTCGGAGTTTTTCCCCTGCTGCCCTTCACCCTTCTCCCTACCTCCTCTCATACAAAATCACATCATGAAAAATATATGCGGGGCTTCTGAGCCACCATACACAGCCCATCAAGGGCTTCCTGGTAAACAGCAGAATATCTAACCCTCTTGGAGTACCTAACTTGAACAGGCATTGTTCTAGACGCCTGGTGGGTTCAAATCCTGACTCTGGCCACATCTAGCTGTGTGACTTCTGGCAAGTTTCTAAACCTCTCTATGTCTCCATTTCCTCAGCTGTGATAGGAATAATCCTAATAATGACAATAGTATCTACGTCAGAAGGGTGCTGTGAGAACTGAAGAACTCAGACTTAAAGCCCTTAGAATAACACCTGAGATGTAAAACGCACAATATTGCTTTTACTTGTGAATTCTCACCGTTAACACTTCTAGGACTCATATTATTCTCAATCACAGATAAGGAGACCAAGGCACAGAGAAATATGTGTCCAAAGTTGCCCAATTAGGAGGTGATAAATCGGGGAGTCAAAGTTAGAGATTCCAGAACCACAGCCTGAGCTTTTTACCACCACCCTCTTGAGAGGAGCAGCAAAATTCGAATCTGCACATTACCTGTAGTAAAATTCCCATTTGAGCCTCTACTTATCTATACTGTTCTTGTGGTGCAGGCAACAAGGAGTAGTAAGCAAAGACCCCCGCGCACCAAAGCCTCTAGCAGAAACCCCTGCAAAGATGTCTCTTCCTCTCAAGAATTTTCACTATTAAATTTTAAACTAGTGCTATAAACTTCCAACATCCGTGATCCCCAACGGTTTTTCCTCTCTGGTTTCTTTGTCTTGCGTCGTTTGGCTTTGTTCTCCTCCAGCATCAATGCTGCCTTCACTTCCGACTTCTCCCCTGCAGCTGGGCATCCGCCCCTCACCTACTCTTCCGAACTCCACTCAGTCAAGCAACCTAGAAGCAAAGCTCTGAAGCAGAAAACTTGGGCAGTGCAGCTCTCCCCCTAGTGGTGATGCAGGGAATATCCTAAAACTGCCTGGGTTGCAAATGAAATCACTTATTGTTAAAACCGACCTGTTTCTCTGAAAGTTACTACAAAAAGAAGGAGCAGATGAGTGCAGAATGTCCAATGATGAGGATGAAACAGATTTCCAGCGCCAGCTAAAAGCTTGGGCACTTCAGTCATCTGGGGGATGAGTGAAATTAATAAGATGGAGGAAGGTTTGGGGCAAGAAAACCCATGTTTACCCCAAGGGCCCTTACATTTAAAATCCCTGAGGCAAAAGGGAAGGGAGTGGGAAATAAAGGCAGGCCTGGGAGGCCACAATGCAGAGGAGAGAATTAGCAGAGCCAGCACAGAAAAGCTCTTCTAGGCCAAGTTTAGAATTAGGGTGTTTTTTGCGTTAAAGCACTGGGAAGCAATTAAAGGTCTTTAATCAAGGAAGTAGCATGATCAGACTAGAATTTTTAGTAAATCCCTCAAATCAAGTGACAGGGAGGAGCCATTCCCAATCCAGTGATTTTATTTTTTCCATTTTCTTCATTTTATTTTCTTGGACATGATGAGGCTGACTCAATAGCAGGGGAGACCTTCTCTCTTTACAGAGACAGTAAGAGAGGTACTTTTATTGGGAAGAAACAGACATTTCTAAGTCTGTGCTCCCTACAGGCAACATGTCAGCTCCATCTGGAAATGGCTAACGTTACTTATCAGAATAGGTTGAATCATTCCTCAGCCTTCTTTTCCTTTATGAAGGGAGAAACAATACAGGCTTCTCTGTGGTTATAAGAGATTTGCTTACCTTGGGGCGCCTGGGTGGCTCAGTGGGTTAAAGCCTCTGCTTTAGCTCAGCCTCCTGTTGGGCTCTGTTCAGCGGGGAGCCTGCTTCCCTTCCTCTCTCTCTGCCTGCCTCTCTGCCTACTTGTGATCTCTGTCTGTCAAATAAATAAAGAAAATCTTAAAAAAAAAATAAATAGATAAGAGATTTGCTTATCCTTGTACTATCCAAATGCTGTGGGAGTGCCAGGGAAGCCTGGAATTTAATGTTGCCTGCAACTCTACCCATCCCTCTGCCCTTCTCCGTGAAAGCTCCCAGCTATGACCTGCCTCTTTCTCTGCTCTCCTACTTGGACTCTAATAGTTAAATCTTGTTCAACATAGTCAAAAGAGCAACTCTGAGCTCCCCTCTCTGCCTCCACCCTGCTCAGGCCTTGTGGAGATAGCCATAGAGATGGGGGGTGATAGCCCACAGGCTAAGGAATGCCAAGGATGTCAGCAGACCACCAGCAGGTAAGGGAGGGTGTGGGACAGATTTTCCCTCTCAGCTGTCAGAAGGAAGCATCCCTACCAGCACCCTTGATTGTGGACTTCTAGTCTCCTTAACAAGTCTGTGGTTTAAGACACCTGGTATAGAGTACTTTGTGAAGGCAGCCCTAGCAAACTAAATACGGTTCTAGTCTATATTCCATAATTGAGGAAAGAATACCATTTCCTAAAAAAAAACAAGATCAGGAAGTTAAGAGTCATCCTCAATTTATCAACTTTGTTTGATACCCTGTCCCATACTCAAACCATGAATAAGCAGTCTGTCAATGAGTATTGCCCCCCTTCTCTCCATTTCTAGTACTACTCCCTAATGTAACCTTCCATTACTTCTTGCCTGGACTGTGGCAAAAAAAAATCTGTGTCATTTTCCTGGTTTCTTATTTAAAACCTTCTAGTGGCTTCTATTGCCTTTAAAATACAATCCATACTCTTACCTGTTGACCTCATGACCTTGCCTTGCCCATCTCTCTGGCCTTCTTTTAGGTCTACCCCTGTACTTCAGCACACTCCCCTCTTTTCTGTTGTTAAAAAGTACCAAGGTTGTTCCCACCTCAGGGCCTTTGCACTAGCAGCTCATTTCTGTCCAGAATGCTCTTCATTCAGATAGTGGTTTGGCTGGCTTTTTGTCTTTCAGACCTTGGCTCTTCAGGGAACCATTCTATGACGACCTAATCTGAAGTAATCCCTCAGTCCCTCTCTATCATGTCATCATTTTATCTTCTACTTGGTACATTCTATTACTTATTATTTTATTTTTGGTCAATTGCAAATATCGATTGAACTCTGACTCTATGTGGAGAACTCTTCTGGGCACTGTGGAATACAGTGGTGAATGACAAAGTCTTTGCTCTCCAGGAGTTTACATTCCAGTGAGGTAAGACAGATAAATCACTTATCCCTGCCTGGTATTTCATTCTGGATATATATATATATATATTTCCCCCCCCCAATTGCCCACCCCCCCCCACTAGAATATAAACCATAAGTTCTCAGAGCACTCTCTGCCTAGTTCATCTCTGTATCTCTGAGGCCTTAAATAGACCCTGGAATAGCTTTATTCAAATAAAAAATAGAAATAAAAGAGAAAAAAAAGAATAAGTGATATTGTACAGACAATACACCACAGCTAACATTTCTCAGCTCTACCATTAATGAATAACTGAATCTCAGCAAACTCATCTGCAAATATGGCAGTAATAATAACTACCTTCACCGGGATTAAGTATGTAACAGAAGATTCTGTTTGTAATATTTTGCACAGTGCCTCACACACAGATGCCATAGAGTAAATGCTTAATGAATTAAAATTTATGAAAGCAAAAATAAAATAAAATAAATTAATTTATGAAAGTGATTAGGAGACTTTCTTTGAAATCCAAAAACTATGACTGTGTCTTCAGGTAAATTTTTAGGTGTAACTAGTCCCTGAGTTCTGCAGACATCTTCCCTTTCCCTGTACTCCTATACGAATTCCTTCCTGCAGGACCTATGATCTTCCAGTTTAAATGATAGGTTTTCAGATGCATGCTTCTTCCGTAATAGGCAAGATCTACTTGTTTTACAAAGAATTACATACAGGCTTGTATTAATTAACTATTTCTGCTGGTTAGAAGCCAGCTCTTCCACTCCCCTGCAATCTTTTTGGGAAGAGAAAATGACTCACACTCATCTTCTAGCGCCACAGAGCATAATCATCATTGCTACACAGAACATCCTTATCAATTCTAGGTACCATGTTGGTCCTCAATCACCAACTACTTGTTAATTGAGTAGGACTGATTGTGGTAGGCAGCCTCTCAGATAGCTCTCAGCACTCCCCACCTCCTACCATTTCTGAACTTTCATAATATCCTCCCCTTGAGTGCTGGCTGGACCTCGTGATTCCCTTCTGAAGAATAGAATACTGTAAAAGTGAAAATATGTCACTTCCAGTACTAGATTACAGAAAGACCAAGACTTCCATCTTCTCTCTGTGTCATCTATCTCTTGTTTCTTTCTCTTTTTTTCTCTCTCAGAACTCTCATTCTGAGAGAAGCAGGCTGCCATGTTGGGTAGCCGTAAGGAGAGGCCCACGTTGTGTGGAACTAATGTCTCCTTTTGACGTCCAGTTAGAACCTCACACCTTGGGATGCCTGGATGGCTCAGTCAGTTAAGTGTCTGCATTCTGCTCAGGTCATGATCCCAACGTCCTGGGATCGAGGCCCACATCAGGATCCCTGTTCAGTGGCAGTCTGCTTCTCCTTCTGCCCTTCATCCCTGCTTCTATTCTCTCTCTCTCTCACAAATAAATAAATAAAATCTTAAAAAAAAAAAAAAAAAAAAAAGAACCCAAAGTATCCCCATACAGTGAGCTTGACGGTGGGTATTCTCAGGCTGCTCAACAGCCATGTAAATGAACCTGGATGTGAACCTGGATACAGAGCCTCATCCATTTGATCCTTGAGGTGACTGCAGCCCCCCCCACCCCAGATAACTTGATCTCAATTTTATGAGAGGCGGGGAGTCAGGTCCACCCAGCAAATCCATTTCTAGATTCCTAACACAAAGAAACTCTGAGATAATGAACATGAGTTGTTTTAAGACACTAAGTCTGGGGATAACTGGTCACACAGCAACTAATGCACTGATGTAGGTGCTCAATAAATTTCTTTGAGTAACCAAATGAATAGCTTCTTACTATTTATTGACAATTCAAACATATGAAATCTGAGATTTATTCAAGCCACTTCTTTTGTTTTACTCTGAAATCTGAAACTACAGACCATCAATATAAAAATTGGATTCTTTATTCAATTAATGAAATTTCTTGATAACACTGCATCCTTCAGTGAATACAGTCCTTGACTCCAAAATGGACCTTCCAGTCTAGAAGGCACTCTCAGTCTTCCTGACACACTCATGAGTGTCTCCATGTGGTATCTCCCTGAACAGAATTCTGGGTGAAAGAGAACTTAATAAACTGGTAATTACTATTTTTTAAAGATTTTATTTATTTATTTGAGAGAGAGAGAGAGCACACACAATAGCTGGGGGAAAGGCAGAAGGAGAGGGACAAGTAGACTCCCTCCTAAGCGTAGAGCCCAACACAGGGCTCGATCCCAGGACTTGGAGATCATGAGGTAAGCCAAAGTCAGATGTTCAACCAACTGGGCCACACATGTGTCCCTAAACTAATAATTACTTTTCAAAGAGAGATAAATCTGTATATAAATCCTGGCTCTCTACTAACTGATAAAACATCTAGAAGATGTGAAAAAGAATCTCTCCATGTCTTCAGTTTTTTCAGTATAAAATAGGTTTCATGATATCTATGTTTTTAAGGATTTATAGGATCCAAACCCCAGATTCAGAATTATTAGTCTAAGTAAGCTAAAAAATATTTATGATCTCATTTGCCAAGCTTCCTTAATTATGATCATCAAATGGAAAAAATATAGACAGTTATGAGGGTCCCACGGAAAAGCAAGTGATTTATGTTCAAAGAGTAGGAATTCCTGACTGAGCAAAGCTATAACCAGATCTATAAAATCAACTGGGATATGCTTAGATCTCGGGCTTTTTCTCCACATCCCCCGAACACATATGGAAGCCAAAATGACTTACAGTTTGAGAAAAACAAACTTAAAACATAACCTGGTAAAACAGGTAATAAACATAAGAAACTTGCAAACCTGAGAGATGGGATGAAATGAAATGGAAATTTAGAAATACAGAACTGAAGGGGGGTTAAAAATCCAGAGTGTATCAGAAAACCTTAAAAAAAAAAAAAAAAGTCTAGTAAAAGGCAAAATCAACATTACCAAACTTATTTATCAAAATGTGTATCTTTTAGTCTCTAGGTGCCTCTTTACCTTTAGTTTACATACAACTCTAACAAATACTGAGATTCGATATTTCAGTCCTCCCTAGATTGGGTTCAAATAGTTGCATAGTCAGGCAAGCTGGGAGTACTAGGAAGCACTGGTCTGAAAGAGAGAAGACAAATAACAATGAATTTGACAAAAGCTTAAGAAAATTATGAGAACAATCTGAGATCATTTAATGAAGGGGTAGGAAGTCCCGCATATCCCAATAGTATCTATGTATGCATCACTATTTTATAGAAGTGTGTAAGTATTCTGATAAAAATGGAATCTTTCTAAAGAGGCTAAAAATTACATTTTACATTTTATCTCCCTAAACTTGGAAGTGTGCCATACCGTAAAAAAATTTTATCGTTAGTTGGCATTAAAAATTATATATAATGTCATTTTTCAGTCATCAATCTAATTCAAATATAAATTACTCTTAGTGACAATAGGCAAATAAAGTATTAATTAAATGCACGTAAAGGGATCACAGACACCTAATGGATCACTGAGGGACACTAGGCTGAAAGAGCCCCTAACTTTGACCTTGACATCCAGAAAAATGGGCGTGACTTTGCTCCACATGTCCCTTGGGAGTTGTAAACAGATGTTTCCACAGTTGAGCATATAATTGGGTTTTTATTTCTATGTGTAGGGATAAGAAAGAGGTATACCATGGATGACTTTTTATTATAATCTTACACTGGACTTTCCTAGTAGAGGCAGAGTCCCTCAATCAAATTACCTGGTATTGTCACTTATACCATTTGTAAGTCTTTTAACCAAGAAGTACTTTTCTTCTCAATATTTTTCTCCTGGTTGTTCTTTAAAGGCTTCACACAGTGTAGAAACATTCTGTGCTGAGGGTTTTCCATGTGTTCTTACAGATCCATCTTCCATTCTGCTCTGCCCCCCCCCCCAGCAGGCTGATCTCTCAAGTCTTCCTCAACAGACCTTGTCCTCCAGCTTTTGAGTAGGGTGACTGTGACAGACAGCACCAAGAGATGGGGGAGAGGGAGGCGGGAGGGTCCGGGAGGAGAGGAAGACTGGCATTTTATCTCCTAGCTTCCTCCCTGCTAGACCAACTGTTAGAAGTGGCTTCTCGGGGTGCCTGGGTGGCTCAGTGGTTTAAGCCTCTGCCTTCAGTTTGGGTCATGATCTCAGGGTCCTGGGATCGAGCCCCACATCGGACTCTCTGCTCAGCGGGGAGCCTGCTTCCCTCTCTCTCTCTGCCTGCCTCTCTGCCTACTTGTGATCTCTCTCTATCAAATAAATAAATAAAAATCTTTAAAAAAAAAAAAAAAGAAGTGGCTTCTCTCTCTCTCTCTCTCTCTCTCTCGTCCTCCTCCTCTTTCTTCCTCTCCCTTTTTTCTTTCTCCCACTCCCCCCGACCCCTCACCCCTCACCCCCACCCCCGCTTTTACCAATTTCATTTGCATGTCACAAAAACTCCTTTTATTTTCCCTGTTTTAAGAGTTTTGACAAAAGTAGACTCTCACACAACCACCGCCACAAACAAAAAAGAAAACTCCACCACAAAATGTTACCTAATTTCCCCACGCCTTCCGCCCCT
Organism: Neogale vison; assembly: GCF_020171115.1. NCBI lineage: Eukaryota > Metazoa > Chordata > Mammalia > Carnivora > Mustelidae > Neogale > Neogale vison. Next base: position 50,505,446 of record NC_058101.1, read on the forward strand.
GCCTTCCTAGCCCCAGGCAACCACTGATCTGATTTCCGTCATTATAGATTAGTTTTACTTTGATTAGAATTTAATAGAAATGCAGTCATAGAATATGAACTCTTTTGTTCAACATAATTATTTTGAGATTTATCTATGTTGTTGAGTCTATCAATAGTTCATTACAATTAATTGCTTTGTAGTATGCCATTGTATGCCTGTCACAATAAAGACCAACAGTGGCTACTGTCATCCAGGTTTCCCCTACAACTCACTGCTCCCCGGTTCCACCATCCCTGTTGATTTCCCTTAAGTCAGCTGCCATCTTTGTAAATAGCCCTTTCATGAAACTTTAGTCAGTGATCCTTGTGGACATATCCTCTGTCTCCTACTGGGCTTCTTACTGACCCATCATCACTTAGGAAACACAATATTAGAAGAATAGATAAATGTTTTGTTCTCTAAAGTGATAAGTGTTATCATCTTTCATTATGTCCCTCTATGGCAAAGTAGATGGCAGCCTTTTTTAGCTACAAAGAGAAGAGAAATGTGGAGCTATCCCGCTCTTTGTTGGCGGGACATCATGGAGGAGTAGGTGGAAAAAGAGTGAGGCAGAAGAGACTGGACCCCTTGAATTTCTAAAGCTTCAGAGGCCTTTCAATTCCTTAAAAATACTTTTCTTCTTGAGATTTAGAAGATAAGTGTGTTAAATGAATATTTGGAAGATGTGGAAAAATGTAAAAAATAAAAATAAAAGCCATCCATAAACCCACCATAGATCCACCTTTCTGAAATAAACATAGCATATTTCTTTCCAGTCTTCCCCCCCCCCCCCATGACCTGCATGCAGCTGTTTTAAATAAAATTAGATTTCTGGGATAGTTTTGTTTCCTGCCTTTTTACACCTAACTGTATATTGCAGCATTTTTCATTATCATTAAATATTATCTACAGACATTATTTTTAATAGCCACATAAATCTTACTTTGTATAACACAAGTGTTCAATTACTTCCCTATTGTTTGTGATCCTTTGCTTCTCACAAGGATCTAAATTTTGCAGAAGGCAAACCAAATTTCAAGTCATTCATTGGCCATGATGATGGTGTTCTCTGACATTTGGAGCCTGCCTAGCTCCTAAATAGAATTTAAAATCAAGGGATTTAACAATTGAAAGAAAGGTGCTTGACAGCTAATCGAGGCATTTGGGGAATATTCACTGGGCCTAACAAGGAAAATAATGGGGTTCTCAGTCTCCACCTCCAAGTAACTTCCAAAGCCTGCCCTGCCAAGGTTCAATTAAGATGAGAAGGATCAGGTAACTTTGCAGAAGGACCATAATTCCTGCAATAACAAATGTCAAATGTTGCCATTTTAGCTGTTCTGAGTGACTGCCTTGTTATTTCTAAGGGTTTTCAGGGTAGTATTTGTCAATGGCAGTATCACTGACTTTTCAAAGTAATTAACTTTGTATCCAAAAATAAACTTAATTGTTTAACCACCGGTGTATTAGGCACCACAGGAGGGATGTACCACTTTCTTTGGAAATAAATCTGATTCCTTCAGTCTCTAGATTTATTTTGCCAGGAACCGTGTTATTGTCTTGTAAAATGGTCCACCCCTCCCATTATCTCCTAAGTAGCAGTTAGGCTGGGGAGAAAACAGTTATATTGATATATGAAGTTGGAGGCAGATGCCAAGCTAATTGATCTGAGTAGGTTAAATGGGAGAAAATACTTCCAAGAATCAATAGAGGTGCTAATTCGGCTAATTGTTGGATAGTGTTTCTTTTTTAAGTGAGCGATTTTCCCAATTACTGTTTATCATGTTGATTTTTTTTTCCTTACCCTGAGTTTATCAGTTTTAACTTTACTAAACCTTCTATGATATTGGTTTCCAATGTGTCTTTGTCCCTGAGTTTTTATCACCAACGTGGTGGCAGGTAGTTTTGCTGGGTAAACTGATCTTCCAGTGTAAAAAGTAGGCTTGGTCTTTTACCAAGACAACGCTAGTAAAGACAAATTTCTGTCAATGGCATCCAAAACAAAAACAAGATTCCTTGTCTTACCAGAGTTGACAGACCACGAGAAAGAAGTTGAAGCATATTATTTAAATTTACAAGAATAACCAAGAGACAAACAGAAGATTAGTATCTTTCTAATTAAAAAACTGGGAAAAGAAATGCAGAGCAAGTAGATAATAAACTAATCTCTTACCTGTCCATAGATGTGGGAAGAGAGGGTGTCAACAGATGTTGCTAAGATTGAGAATTTAAGACATGGTCCATGATGGATACGAAGAGTGGACTGGGGGAAGAAATAAGGAGACAGAATTTTTTGTTTTTTAAAACCCTTATGAGTAGTCATTTAAAAATAATAATAACATAAACACAAAGGTGTTGCAGGTTTGGAAAGAATAGTGAGTAGATAAGAAGGAAAGAGAAATCCCCAACTATCACCCTGTAAAGACTAAAATAGGCCTCGAAGAACTAAATCTTTTTCCATTCCCCTACTTCACAAATGACAGACTAAGAGACAGATGGTTGAATAATAGAGGATATCACAAACTTTGAGAGTCCAAAAGGACAAAGCAGAGTATATTCTATTGATATGCATGATATTTTCTTGGAATAATACTTGGAAAGTTCTTGCTCGTCCACCCCCAAGCCTCCTCACTAATTCCTGAAAAGATGGGACTAAGTCTTTCATTCCAAAATGAGGGATACCCTAGGGGAAATTTTGCACATTAACTCAGGGTTCTGCTTGAGTAATTTTGACCTAAATTGGAACAAAGGTTTAAATGTCTGCTATTAGAAGAGTACAAAACTCTGAATGCAGAAATAGAGCAAACTCTGTCAATATGAGCTCAAAAAGGAATGACTGGAGGCATCTGATACAAATATTTTACATCATAACTCTTTCCTGCCGTGTTTCCTGCTGTCCCCTATCTGTCTCTGGCCTCCTTCTTTCTTTCTGTGCAATGGTCCATGATGTTTGAATTGGGTTTTTATAGCTACAATCAGCATCAGAATTGGAATTTCAAATAATTACTGTTGGATTTGGGCTGGGATCTTTGGCAGATCCCCCTGCTAGGGTTTTCACTGTCCTATCAGGGTGGTAATGATACACTTGCACCAAGACATAAACGGATGGCTAACCTGGAATAGAAGAGAACTTTTCAAGGCCTTTCACAGGGAAGTTGGAGCTCATTCATTAGAATTCACACAAGCCCCAACAAATGTCTCCCTGCAAGGAATGTGTTCTCAGGTGACCTAGAACAACTTATTTCACTTCTCAGATGGTCCACCCACTCACTTATGAAATGGACACACTGGACTCAGCCCTGGCCATTTTGTAAAGAGACCTGAATGTGGAAAAACAAAAGAGGCAAGATTCCTAGAAAAGCCACTAGAAAGCACTACACAAATATGAAAATACTCAGACATGATTTCAAGGTCTTGAACTCTTTGAGGTCAGGGACCCACAGAGCATTGCATGGAGTGCTTGCTGCACATTGTAGATATTCAGATGTGTTTCATGTCTGTGGAATGGAGAAAACAAGGCAAAAATGGGCAAAAAGCAAATGACGGTGTGAGTGATTCCGTAAGATAACATATGATTAGGAAGGGATACAGGTAATCAGTGTCCTGATTTCAGAGGACACAGAACCCTCCAGAAGGACTCTGGAGTGAAACTGGAAGAGAAGGCTTTAGCTGGACTTTAAAGGATAGGTCAGGTTAGCTATTTATTGAAGAAAAAGAGAAGACAATCAAAGACAGGGACAAAATATACTTGTTACATTATCGAATACTTCCAGTATATCCAGATATGATTACCTGGTAGTCCTTTAGGTGTCTTCTTTAGTCTTACCAAACATTTTCTGAGGGATGAATATAAATATTAGCATAAGTTCCCAATAGTTTATATCTCATAGCTGAACCATGATTCAAAGATGCTGAGTTGCCTGAGACTGCACAGCTAATCATGGGGAGGCTTATATGACTGACTCTGAGCCCTGTAGTCTTAACCAGAAAGCAAATATGCACACTGGAAACTGAACACCACCATTCCCCCTGAAGTACGATGTCACTGAGCCCTTGAAGGGTGTTTAGCCCTGATAGTCCAGAAGAGTGTTCCCTTTGTTGCCTGAACTCTATGAAAATGCATATGTATATAAAATCAATCCTTATTACTTGTAAGCTCTGTATTTGCAAATTTTCCCACTAGCTAAAGTTTATAGGCTAAGATCAATACTTGTGGAGCTTTTGTGGCCATTTGCAGACATGTGCAGAGCGACAAAAAAATTGGAGTTGCGGGACACACATGCTCCCAGCTGAGGTCTAAGAACATAGTGCTCTGCCTTCTTGCTTTAGCTGTCATCCTGTAAACAAGTGTCCTCTTCACGGTCTATATAGTGCCATGGTCTTCACATTTTTGTGCTTTTGGTGGGTGATTTTGTGGTTGAAAATGATCCCCAAGTGTAGCACTAAGGTTCTGTCTAGTGTTCCTAAGCACAAGAAGGCTATGATACGAGAAAGTACGTATGTTAGGTAAATGTCACTAAGGCAAGATTTGTTGTGCAGTTGGCCATGAGTTCAATATTAACGAACCAGCAATATGTATTACATAAGGAGTCTTTAAACAGAAACACACATGAAACCAGGTACGTATCCATCGGTTGACAAAAATGTGACCAGAGGCTCACTAGACCCTAACACTGTGTGTCCCCTACGAGTAATCTTTCAGTGCTCTCCAACTCAAGGTTCACAGCCACTTTATAGGCATAACTACCACAAATAGGAAGAATCAACTCTATTCCTTTAAAGACATAATCTGTTGCATGCAGTATCCTTATTGGTTACATATCAGAAATTCACTTACCGGATTTACAAACTCCTCTTGGGGATAGAGAAGTTAGAGGCAGGGATAGAGGTGGAGAGTGGGATAGGTAGGTAGCACCCTGAGCTAGATGAGCAAGCTGGGTAGGTTAAGAAGATAGCATCAGCCCTCCCCGCTAAAGAGAGTTGGATATTTGAGTTACAGATATCAGAGATTCCAAAGAAGTTAAGTTGGGGACTAGGGTGCCACCCATCATTTTGTCTTTACAAGCAGGACTGCAGTAGATGGTGTCCATTGTACTCAACCGGGAATTACCCAGTAGGACTGCATTCTTTCTAAAACATCTGGTCAACCATCCAGGAGGTCCAGGCACTCTGCAGGTCCCCCTTCAATGTCTTCAGTTGTGATTTACCTAACCTGGTCTATGCTTCTAAACCATTCCATGGGAAAGCACACATCAGGTCAGAGGATATTAGACCGAGTGTCCAGGCCCTGAGGCTTATTACAATAAATTCAAAGCTCTGAGGGTTTGTTTTATCACAGAAACTCAAGTGAATTTTGTTACACTCTATAATGCACTGTGCCTATGGGGGCACCAAAAAAATAACAGGAAATTAGCACTTTAGGAGCAATAGTTGTTGTATATGGAACAGGGACCATAAGCCAGGCACTGTTCTATGCACTTTACTTATATTGTCTTTGTTAATTTTCATAGCATGAAATAGATAGATAATTATTGTCATTATCTCCTTTTTACAGGTGGAGAAACTGAGGCTTAGAAAGGATAATGACTTTACCCAAGCTCACTCAGCTAATCTGTGCTGGAGGCAAGATTCAAACCCAAGCCAGCTGACCCCACAGCCCTGCTAGATCCTTCAAGGTCCAACCACCATTTCCCCTCCTCCACAGGTCTCTCCATGTCCTTATAATGAGCTCAGTGTCATCTGAAGTCATAGAATCCACCATCCATACCTCTTCCCTAATGATATACTCCTTATATATTGTCATTCACTATTTCCAGTACAATGTGCCTATTCTGGTACTTCTAGAACTTCCAATCCTAAGACTCCCAAGTTTGAGAAGGACAAGTCTATGTGATATAAGTCTTGCCAGGGAAATTCTTGGCATTATTTAAGCTAAGCAGTGAGTTTCAGTATGTGTCACAGCCTTAAACACACAAATGGGGGAAAAGAAGGACCAAAAAGAGATGGTGAGGGGAGCAAAATGGAAGAAGGTAAAAATAAATTAATTAATAAGTTAAGTCAAATTAAAATTAACAGAGGGAAAGAAAGAGGGGATAGAAAGAAAACTAAACAAACATCATATATGAGCTTGGGCATAGTAGAGAGGGAGCAGTCATGGCAAAGGTATCTATAATTGCACGTGTCCCATGGGTTTTTGGTAACCCCACATGGATTGGCCCAAGCTCAAGGCTAGTAATTAGAAAAATAAGTTCTGACCCTGTGTTCACTACTAATTTGTTAGGCAATCTTGAGCAATTTGACCAACTTCCAATCAACGTACCTCACCTAATCTAAGCTGCTTCTGCTCATTACCTCTCCTGACCACTGCATCAGATGATTGAGTGAACAAACTGACTACATATCTTGTGAAAACATTTTGGAGGAAAAATGCACTAGACAGAATATTCCATTGCACTTCTGGAAGTATGACACATCAACCAAGGCTCTAATTTAGATATTAGTGATCTGAAGGTAAGCAAGACCTAGTGTTGACCTTCAAAAAACTCACAAGCCAGGGATAAATATAAGATGGGTTAACAAATGATTTTTAAAATAGCAGGACAAGTATAATAAGAGAGACATATTCCAAGAATAGGAATGATTAATTCTATCAAGGGAGGTCAAAAGGAATGGCATAGGATGAAAACACAGGTGTCAGTATTTATTTTTTATGAAAAAAAAAAAAGGAGCTGATGAAAGACAAAAAGTAAATGAAACTGTCCACCTGTAAGCCCATCTACTCAGAATCAAAGTAACAATGTATCTGTTAAAGTCTGACTTCCTTTGTCTGCAATTTTAATCAAGTTCAAAAGGACACTTGGGAGATTAAATCACCACTTACAAAAACCTTGATTTATCTGGGGGAAAATGGACTCTTTCAGCCTCCATCCCCTGAGCAGAACAGACAAGCCAATTTTGCCTTTAAAAAATCAACAGGTAGAGACATAACAAAGGTCATATATTACGAGGCTGCAGATGGAAATTCAGCCCCAGCAGTTACATCGACACAGTTATTACTGTTATTACAGCTAAACCTCCTCATTCCGCTGACATTATTAACCAAGACAAACGTGGCCCTGCAGCTTTATTTCATGGGGTAGATCACCTATTAAACCAAGAACAATATCGTTGTCTTTTGCAGTACTTCCAAAATTGCTCCCTGCCTCTAAGAGGTGTCCTGGGCTTTTTTTTCCCCTTAGCATCAAAACAGGTACCATCCGTCTCATACATGTTGCTGTACGGCCAGATTCTATTTTGCATATCCCAGTATATCCCTGCAATATTCATTCAGGTAAGAGATGTGCAATTGTGATCGTTTGTGAAATCATCAACATGCTCTCTGGCCATCTCATTTAGCTGCTTACAGAAGGAATCAGCCCTTTAAAAAACCCAAAATGTATCTGGGTGGTTTTTTTTTTCCCCCCTAATCAAAATGCATGTTTCTGGATCCATTAGTGAAACTGATCCCAGAATTTGGGTGTGTTACTTTAATCTGAAGGAAGAAACCAAGTCTCAGACAATGCAGGTAATTTGACTAAAGTTACACAGCTACACAGAATAGGGATTATAACTGAGGTCAGATAAACTTTTCTTCACCTATTTTTCTAGGGGAAAAGGGCTACTTTCTGGAAAAAGGATAGCAAGTCATCATTTGCTGTGTGGTTGATAACTAAAATTCAAGCAACCTTCATTTGGATTATGGGTCAGACTGATTTTTGCATGGAATTTCCCTCATCAATTTTATCTTTCTTACCTCCATTAATTTAGTGAGTCAATCTTTCCCATTCCCCATGTCACATGCCTTAGATTTGATAACAGTCCCTTTGTGTCAAAGAGGAAAGAAATTCCCTCTAAGCACTGATGATCCTGAAACTGGCAAATATTGACTGTTTTTGATGGAGCCCTATGTGACCATGTAATTATAAATAAAAATCCAGACAGAAACAATTATAGCCATCACGCAATAGCATCCTCCGTTCTCTTGGGAATGGTAACCTCAAGAATTAGGGTCCAGCAAGAAATTTTCAATCATCTAATCTTTAAGAAAGGAGAAATGTCTTTCAGGTTGTGTGAAACTCCAAATGATCAAAGCCATCCAAGGAGGTTTGCCATATGGCTTGAACTCCTCATGTCTTTTCTTATTTTTTTTTTTTTCTGATAAAACAAACCATCATGTCGCTGTTGAACAACAACAAAATAGCGGGACTTGATGTTCCAAAGGCATCAAGGTCAGAACCTGACCTGGAAAGGCCTCTGTGGGTTCTCTCTTCCTCGGCCTCCACTTGCCCAGACAAGCTGGCCGATGGCAGGCAAGCCTGATGAGTGGAGGCAGAGCCCCATTGTGTCGGTGGTTCCTCTGGTCTGTGGGCAGCCAGACTGATCCAGGGCCAGACCTGGCTCCCCAGCTCTTTGCCTTTTGGCGACCAGCCACCTGGAGTCTGTTCAAATGAACAAGCTGCCTTTTCTTCCTACATATTGGTTTCTCCTCCATTTGAAAACAAAACTCTTCCCCATCTGCTTGCTTCTGGGATCGCCATAATTGCATGGAGGATAATTGGCGGCAACTCAATCTAAGGAAAACCCTGTTGATTCGAAGCACAGACTCAATAAACGTTTGTGTTTCATCGTTTTTCCAAATGGAGCCTGTGTCTCAGCCAGCTTTGCTAAAGCAGGAGTGGAAATTAATGGGAGGCATATAAGGAGGAGGGAAGCTTCAAACAGTGCTCTACCGTGACCCTCTTTCTTTCTCAGAATCCTCTATGGTCAGGGGATCCACTGATTTGTCTGGATTGTGTCCCCCCCGATCTATAAAGCACTGAGGTAAACGACATCAGAATGGTGCCCTAAAAGCTATGGGACTGCCAAGAATGGAGCTATTTTCCTGATTCCACATACTAAATTGTGGCTCTGGATCTGAGTCCTGGACTGGTCAACTCCAATAACAAAGAAAAAATCATTGTCTTAATACCTAACATTTGCTCTCTGCAATGGCCATTGCTGGCCATGAAAGAATCAACTCGAGTCTGTACAGAGTCTGAACAGAGCCTTGGGGTCAGAGAGTAAGCTTCTCATTCACACATCTGGGTTCCAGTCCTGCCTTAGACACTCAGAAGCTGTGTGACCTTTGGCATGGCCTTTAATCTCTCTCAGCCCCAGAGTCTCATCTCTAACATGGGGGGTTAAGAATCATTTCTAACTCACTGGATTGCTGTGAAGAGATCATCCATGTAAAGATCATATTAGTACCTGAGGCAGAGGAAGCTCTGTAAAGCATGGCTATTAATGCTAATTACAGTGAGGGTTTCACTTTCCTGAGCATTTACTACCTACCCAGCAGCCCTTTTTTTCTCCAGAAACATGTAGAAGAAGCGCAGCAGAAGATAGACACAGTTTTGATCATCATGGATCTTAGATACTTGGAAGGGAGACAGACAACACAGAAATAAACTTGTAAATAAGATCACATGAAATAGAAGGAATTTCAACAATGAAAATGAAACGAAGGGGATAGGGTAGAGGGAAATTGGGGTGGGGACTACTACTTCAAGCAGGCCTCTAGGGAGGGCCTCTCCAAAGTGGAACTATCTGAGCTCCAACTTGAATGCTTGCTGTAAGAAAGAGCTGGGGCAAAGGCTGATCACAGGAATGGTCTTGACAGGTTGGAGAGAAAGAAGAGGACCACAGAGTCTGGAAAATAGTGAATGAGGGATAAGAGAGACAAGAGATGAATCAGAGGCCTTGGCAGGACCTTGTGTTCCAAGGTAAGTATAGTCCCATGCACAATGGAAGGGTCTGTGAGGAACTAACATGTGATTTACGTGTTTCAGTGATCTCTGGGGGGCTTTGAGAGCATTGTCATGGGAAAGAGCGGGAGCAGACCAGCATGAGGTCGGTGCTGTGGCCATGTCGAGAGAGGATGGAGACTTGGACTAGGGTGGTAGCCGCAGAGATGAGAGAAGTAGACAGTATTCAAGCCATATTCTCTTTCAGCAATGTCAGCCTGCCTGGCACATGTTTTCAATGATCTGATGAAGTTCAAATTCTTAATTTCAGTCCTCAGTTACTTGTCCAGCAGCATACACATCAACCATAGTGAGGACTGAAATGAGATCCAATCAAGGACTTCTTTCACTACACCCTGTATGCACGACGGGCCAAGAGAAAGTGCCTTGGATTTTAGTCAAAAGAATCGAGATTGAACTGGGCTCCTCCATCCACTAGCCGTGGCACATTGATCAAGTCACTCAATGTCCAAACTCAGTTATCTCAACTGTAAAATCCAGGGGCTCATATCAAACCCAAAGTCTTGTGGGGATAATGCATGTGGAAATTGTTCTATGAACTTGAATGTGGTATTGAAATACAAGAAAGTATTTCCAAACAGAGAGCTGGAACAGATGGTTTCTGCTTTTCTTGATGTTCAGTGCCTAACCACAGGGCCAACTGGGCCACATCTTGTTTGAGTTTCTATATTAGTTTCCTAGGGCTGTGGTAACAAATTGCCATAAACTGAGTGGTTTAAGACAAGAGAAATTTATTCTCTCCCAGTTCCAGGGGCTAGAAGTCCAAAATCAAGGGGTTGGCAAGACCATGCTCCCTCTAGAGACTAGGGAAGAGTCCTTTTTCACCTCTTCAACCTACCTGTAGCCCCAGGTGTTCCTCAGCTTACAGCGACAGTAGTCTAGTCTTTGCCTTCATCTTCACGTGGCCACCTTCCCTCTGTGTCAGTGTGTCTGTCTTCAGATGGCATTCTCCTCCTGCTGTTTCTGTTTTCTCCTCTTATAAGGACACCAGTCATCAGGACACCTACCTGAGCCCTGATTGATTATGACTTCATCTTAACTTGATTACATCTGCAAAGGCCCTATTTGGGTACCAGGAACCAGGGATTAGGACTTCCACACAAGTTTCTGAGGGACACAAAATAGGAATTACTCAGCCCTGAACTCTCCTGGTGTCTTGCTGAACAGGAGAGCAATGACCAGTTTTGAGTTTGAGGTGATGTCTTGGCCAAAAAACAAAATCAAGAATCCAAGGATTAGAGCCACTGGTAGATGGGGTTGATGGAATACACTGGGTGTAAAGACTAAAAATTAAGCTGGAGCCATCTGGTAGCCCCAAGGAAGGTTGTCAAATTGGAAGAGGGAAAAGAGGGATCAGAGAATAAGCCAGTATTGTAATAAGGGAAGAAAGAGTTAAACAGGTACAACTGGGGGCAGGAGGGACAGTTGCCATATTCAGTGGATACTGCCTGGGCATTCCGTTAGCCAGGCAGAGAGCAGGTTACCCAAAAAGAAACAAAGAAAATTCAAGGAAAGCAGGTTTCAAGTTCTGCAGTTCATTAATTGAGCACAGGTGGAAGCCCTAAAGAAATTAGACTGTAAGTCACTCCGAATTGTATGTGTGTTTGACGGTGGCTTCGTCTGGCAGATGGCCATGTTCCTAGGCAGACAAGTTCGAGAATTTAAAAATTTTTTTTTTTCTTTTGTGGGTTTCCTTTTTGGTTTTGTTTTAATAAAATTTCAATTTAAACCTTTTGTGACTATACACTTAACTGTACTAAACAAAGATAGTGAGACATAATCCCCACTTATTAACATTTTTTCTTTCTTCACTGGGGGAGGGGCTCTAATCTTAGAATTAACTAGGTACATTAAAAAATATTCAAATGGAGCTTTATGGGATGTCTTCTGAAAGAAATTAATTCAAGGAATGTCAAATTTTATGTAGAAAGGAAGGAAACAGAATATTCTCTTTCCACAAGAAATCAGAGTGGCTTTCAGGGATCAAAGCAGGAGGCAAATCATTATCCTAGTGCTGGTGAAATGAAATGTAGACTTTGAATCCAAAAAGTGGAACTGACGGTGTTTCTTTCACAGCATCAAGTGCTGCCATGTGAATTTCACTGTATGTAATTTCACCTACATATGTCATATCAAACCACACTGGCACATATTTATTTACATCAACATTATATCCACCTCCAAGAGATACACTGTTGTGTTAGTGTAGTTTTTATCTCTGGGTTAATACATTTACTGACCTATCTCCTACACTAGACCAAACCCCCCGCTATGAGCAGGGGCTGACTTTCATCTCCATATCCCTGGGCCACTGAGTCATCACAACCAAAAGGATTGATGCACCTAACGTACAAATATCTCACTTTCCCCTAAATCTATAAGAGGAAACTCTCTGGGGAAGGTGACATCAGAACTGAGCTTGAAGGGAAAATAAAAAAAACATTCCAAGCAGAGAAAATGGAATGAGAAAAAGCATGGAGTGAAAATTAGGAGACAGGAAGTCTAATGCTGAGACCAAAAAAAATCGGCTGGAGCCAAACATCAGCACCAAGCACATGATCCCAACCTGACTTTTGTGACTTCACTGTCATCTGGGGTGCAAAACAGAAACAGAAGCCACCCTAGGTGTTTAGTTGGGAAAGTATTTAATATAGGGGATTGAAAACTTACAGGATTCTTAGAACTGCTAGATATGTGGGTTCTAGGCTGGGCTTCCAGGAACATCTCCTTGGATCCGTCTAGAATTGGGCACCAGGAGACTTAGTCTAGCTGAGAACACAAACTCTGCTAAGCTACTACTGCCTTGGCTCCTCCACCTTGATGGCCTCCAGATGTTCAGGAAACTATGGCTACAGAAACACCTACCTGCCCATGACCTTGTCCAAGAAGGTCAGGAAGCCAGCACCTTCCAAATATTGCACAAAACCCCTTGGTGGTAGAATCCAGCTCAAATCTAGCGCCTTATCCATAAGGAACTCCAGGAAGTATAGTTTTAATATAGTTTTCAGTTTTTTTAACCTCTTCAACTAGAAGAAAGCGAGTGGTCGGTCTGAGTAATCCAAACCACAATATTCAGAAAACGTATTACAGTGTTAAAATGCAGATGAAAAAAGGGACGGCTCAAGAAATTTTACCTGCTAGTCAAATGCAGGATGAATGAAGCAGAATGTGAAAACAGAAAAACTAATACAAACAAACGAAAGGATTTATTTTGTAACGTGGACTAAATATTAATCAGAGACCTTATTGATGACCAAAAACAATCTTTTGAAAAAAATATATCTTTCCTGCTTTGGAGTGTGTGTGTGTGTAAGAAAACTGCTATATGACTGATAAGGGCATTTGTCAGAAGGGAACAATGAAGTACTGATAAGGAAAAAGCGTCCCTCAGCTCAGAAGGACTACCTACAGTTGTCAACTTACACTGTGACTTGCTGAATCCTGGAGCCATCCACGGGATTTCTTGAATTCATTCGGCATTTCAAATATCAGCTGCAGTTTTAGGTCAAGCATTGGCTTAAATTTCTATGGGGTTTGTTCAATATGGTGCCTCAGGTTTGGGTATTGGCAAACTGTCATTGTAATTGTGTGTCTAATTTGATGTGACTTTAGCATGTACCTTTCACTAAAACCTCCTGAACAGCTTTTAGAATCCCTGATTAGTTTAGGAAAGGAGAAAAAGTTTCTCCCTTAATAGAATGAAATAAAAATGGCCGCATTAGTAGTGAGGCTTTCAAGATTTGTAAGAGTGGAAGAAGCTGGTGTCCATCACTTCAGAGCTACATCCTAGCTGAGCTTCTGTCCCATGCACCTCTTAGGATGGCAAGGACATGTGTCTTCATCTGCAGTGAATCTCAGTGCTGCTCCTTTCCAGGTTTGTGGTCTTGAGCTAGTTATTTCACTGCTCTAAACCTCAGTTTCATCTTCTATAAAATGGACATGACACTATTTTATAAGATGGTTGAAAGAATTAACAAGATAAATAATTTCTGACATGAAGTATTTTTTTAAGATGTATTTATTTGAGAGAAGAAGGAGGGAAGGGGCAGAGGGTGAGAATTTCCACCAGACTTCCCATTGAGCATGGTACCTGACACAGAGCTCGATCCCATGGCCTGTGAGATCATGACCTGAACCAAACCAAGATCAGATGCTCAACCAACTGAGCCACCCAGGTGCCCCACAGTATTTGTTTTAATAAATGTTAGTGTGTGCTTTCTCTCTCCTTTTCTACTGAACCATGTGCTTAAAAAGCATACTGGGCATCTCTTTGCTGCTAGTACCTGTGTGTATATGTGGCACGTAGTAAGTTCTCCATAACTGGTTTTGGATATTAACAGTGTGAGGATGGAAAGATGGATTGTTCACAACAGCTACGCATCCTGGGAGCCACTGCTGGTTGATTGTGTGGGCTGTACCTATACATCTCCAATACTGTCTAATGCAACCACCAGCCCATGCTAAGGGGTAAAGCAACAGTCATTTTCACTCCTGACTAGAACCAACCGGGACCCTCCCTCTCACTGCCACAGGAGACTTGACTTGCATTTGAGGCTCCAGAAGTAATTGTCCTTTCCAACAGGCTTATTTCACAGTCGATTATGCTGTGGCAGCCCCAGACATCCCATTTTAAACATGTATAGCGTGTCCTTGAAGAACCCAATCACTTCAACAAGAAGCAGTCACTCAAAATATTAAATATCACTCAATCTTCAAAGCAACTTATCATATCAGCCAGCCCTTCCTGAGGCAAGATCTTCTATTGTCAAAAAATAAAATAAAAATAAAAAATACTAGGCTTGAAGGTGCCATCAGTCAATTACGAAACCATAGTATCCACAGTGCTGGACACCAACAGGAGATATCACCTGGCGTGAGGCTGACATAGCTGTTTGGTTACCAACACCTAAATGAGTACTTCAAACCAAATAAATACAGGGCTCTGACTCTGCACAACTTGCAAGGACTGAGATGGGCAGACCCCATCGTCCTGGTGGGAGTCCCACAGCTCCTTCTCACCCCTCAGTGCCTCCCAGGGGTTATTTACCTTGACTGTCTAGGCCATCCCTGATGTCATTAGTGACTGTAGAAAAAAAATGCCACGTCCTCTCCACTGCTTCCAACTCGCTGTGGACAACAGAGCCTGGGTGGTTTGAATCACTCCTGGGAAGTAGGCTGCCAGAACAAGGTTTTTCCCCCTGAGAAATGAAATTATGCAAGCCTTTGATCTTACTTTTATTTTCCTTCTCTCGAGTGAATTTTATGCCTGTGGAAAGTGCCAGACTGGCAGGCCAGGAAAATGAAGGATTGTACTTGCCACTGAGAAAGGTCAGAAAGAAGGAACAACCTTGCCCACAAAGGTCACTTTTGTCCTTCCTTGTCTAGGAGATTGAGGAAAAAGCAGGCCAAGAATTAAACTGTCTCTTATCTCTGTGGCAGTTTAAGATGAAAAATTAGCCAACTTCTTTGCTCTGATACCTCAGTTTTCCTTCCTGTTGAATGGGCAGAATCCAAGTGCCCCTTTCCTTCCTCAGAGGGATACCTGAGTGTTTTCAAGTTTGAAGTACTTCACTTACCAGGGCAACAAGCATGATAGCAACTCAGTCAAAGACAACCCCGTCAGCTTCTGGGTGATGAGGAATGTACACAAGTGAAATCACTCATCTCCATGTGCTTATCAATTTCCTGCTGTTTTTCCCAGACCTTGCCCACCTTTGTGTGGAATAGAGTTGTAGAAATGGGATCCTGCCCTCACTCAAAGATGGTCTATGAATTTTCTTGATTTCTCTGAAGATGGAAACATGGATCAACCCAGGAAAGTAAAATGAAGTCAATGTATAATTGAGAAGGAAAAAAGTTAAACCAAAACTGACTTAACATAACTTTAATAACTGTAAAGTATTATGAAGTTAGCAGTTGCACCAAGTCACTACCACCCAGAGGCTCAGAAAACCTAGGTAAAAGATTAGCATCATTAAAACAGAACCATGACCTGGAGAGGCTGAAACTTAGTACTTTGAGGAGGGAGCCCTGTTGGGCTGGAGCTGGTATCTGAGGGTATGTGAAGGGGAGCTCCTGGACATATTGGAAAAACTTTAATGTGCATTTAGTTGCTGTATCCCCTTGGATGTATACTGAAAGGAAGGGGAAGTTGAATAAAACTAATGGGAAAGAAACGGGAAGTGGCTGGTTCCCTCTCCCTTCTCTCCAGTCTTGCTCACAGTCTCTCTTTAAGCTCCCTCCACCCGGCAGACCTTAAGTGGCTGGTTCCCTCTCCCTTCTCTCCAGTCTTGCTCACAGTCTCTCTTTAAGCTCCCTCCACCCGGCAGACCTTAACGGGCAGCAGCGGGCAAAGCAGAATGGTGGTTGCTGAGCCCCAGTGCCAGTATCACAAAGAACAGAAGGCTCAGTGTGGAGTGGGGCAACAATTCCTTAATAATTGGCACTGGAAAGTAACAAAGAGAAAGAGATGTTTATCATTTGGAGTTGGTGCTAATTTAAAGGCACAGAGTCGAGAACAAGACACTGGAGAACACTGGAATGAGAGGCAACAAGCAAAAATAAATAAATAAATAACCCCCTGGAATCCATATGCAAAATTTGAGGAGGAAGTAAACATAATACAGAATGTAAGATTAGGATAAGGCAGTTGGGGACGGGACTGGTGGTAGTGAGCCAGATAGATCTTCAAGGATAAAATGTCAACGGCATGGACTTTGATTTCAACACAAGTGCTGTAAATTATTCAGTATATGACATTGGGCAACTTACTCAAAGTCCTTGAGTTTTATTGTCCACATCTGCAAAGTGGGGATAAGAATGCCTTCTACGCTGAAAGTTTAATGAGGGGCATCTGGGTGGTCGGGCTGTTAAGTGTCTGCCTTTGGCACAGTCATGACCCCAGGGTTCTGGGATCAAGGCCCATATCTGGCTCTTTGCTCAGCAGGGAATCTGCTTCTCCCTCTGCCTCTGTCTACCACTCTGCCTGCCTGGCGCTCTATCTCTATGTTAAATAAATAAATAACACCTTTTTTAAAAAAAAGTAAGGAAGTTTAATGTGAAGAATGAATGAGATAATTCTGTGAAAGAGATTAGTGGAGTCACTAGTACAATTTAGGTATTCTTTGTTTATATATATATATATTTTCGGAACTATTTACCCCTATTATTCTCACCAATGATGCTATGAAAGAAATTTACTTGTTCGCCAATATCTACTTTTTCTTTCAAACATAATAATGGAATTTTAAGCTGAATATATGACCGTGCAGAGTAATGACTTCTTTTCTCAGCTATGTTTGTAACTACCATTAGTAAACTAAGTTCTGACCAATTGGGTAATAAGCCAGGTGATGCAGGCAACTCCTAGGTGATGCCTTTGAAAATAAGGGGCCCTCTCTCCTCTTCCCCTTCCCTCTTCTGCCGGCTGTAGTGTAGACATGGTGTGGAGTCATCTTAGACTTCACACGGATAAGAGCAACCCCCTAGGAATGGCAAAGAAACAAAATAATGGAGGCTGTTTGCATGACAACACCACATGGTCATCACAGCAGCTCAGACTTTAAGAGAAAAATAACCTTCCATTGTGTTGAAGTCACTGCATTTGCAATAAACTAGAATCTGTCCCTGACTTCATGGAGCTTGCATTCTAAAAAGAAAGTGTAGCTGTTATAAAGGTATGTCAGATAGGATACTTTTGGGTTCAAGAAACAAATAAAAACAGAAACAAAGAGGCTTTGAAATAAAGGTTTGCGTGCCTCACATCCAAAGGAATCTGGATGGTTCCAGAATTCATTCAGTGGTTCAGCAATTTCAGTTTCTCTGTGATGCCCTTGGTCCTCTCATGATCTAAAAGTGGCTGCCATAGCACCAAGCATCACAGCCTCACACAATTAATATGCAAAGTAAGAAAAATGGAGGAAGATATGCTTCGTGTTTCTCTTCATCTTCCCTAAATGTGAAAATGCTTTGACAGGTGTCCTTATCACTTTTGGTCTCAGGTACCATTGGTCAGTATTGGAACATAGCAATGCCCTAACAGCAAGGGAGGCCAAGCAAGCAAAGAACTGACATTTATTTCTATTCTCTGTAGGCTTTGGAAGGTGGGCTCTGAAAAAAAAAAAGAAAGAAAAAGAAAAAAAAAGGAAGATGTAGGTTGGCAAGGCTTTTAGGCATCAATCTTTGCAGGAACCCTCTTCAACTTTCTATAATTTTCATGTGGGTAAGTTAGTGGTGAAATTATTCTTTAAATGTGCTTATTTATATCCTAACTGCTTGTGAGTTGTCCTCTTGCATTGCAGGGGAAGTAGGTTAGGGTTAATTACTTTTTTGAAAAAGTAGTTGTAACTACTATTTAATTCAATTCTACCACATATCAGGCTCTCTGTTGAGTGCTTAGTACACATTCTATCATTTAATAAAACATACTTTCCAAAAATTGCTGGTCATCTGCTTGTTACCTTCCAAAGCGCTGCATTTTAGTATGAATAAAAATAAAGCTGGGTGATAGAAAGCACTGTGAATCAATTTTCAATATGTTCAAGAATCAACATTACAGCAAGCAGACATCTTATTATCTTGGGCAAACTACATAAAGTGTTGGCTTAGCTTTTAGCTATGGCTTCAAATCGATTCTGATAATGGTAACAGAAAGCACAACGAAAAACTAAAACATATCTGGCATTTTCCTGTCAAATAAACTGACCACTCCCTGGGAAATGAGAAGTTAGATCAATTCATCAGGACCATTCTAGGACTTGATGAAAATTCCCAAAGTTCTTCCAGTTTGCTTAATTATTTGCAGAATATTGTGAACTCTGTCAGTTATTTGTAACTCATGAATTACTATATATTCTACTTTGGACTGTGGGCTTGCCTTAAATCTGTTGAGTTCAAGGGATTAATGTTTGGAGACTTTATTAAAACTGTCACCATCACACCCCATCACCCTCAAGCAAATGGTCAGATTGCAGATGTGGTAGAAGCTACTATGGTTGCAATGAAGAAAGTTATTGGAAAGACTGTCCAATAAGACTAGACAGATTTCCCATCATGCAGTATGGCCCAAGGGTGGTGTCAGGTCTGTGGCTTAGCCAGTTGTACAAGGTCTCTGTCTTGGCTACATCTACACTTCTAGATGCATTGGCTCAGCAAATTCATAATCTGTAATCATTTGTTTCAAACTTGGGTAGTCATGATAATCATGTAAAGAGCATGTTAAAAATATGAATTCTTGGGGCGCCTGGGCATCTCAGTCATTAGGTGTCTGCCTTTGGTTCAGGTCATGATCCCAGGGTCCTGGGATTGAGCTCCACATCAGGCTCCCTTCTTGGCAGGAAGCCTACTTCTCCCTCTCCCACTCCCCCAGCTTGTGTTTCCTCTCTCACTGTGTCTCTCTCTGTCAAACAAATAAATAAAATCTTTAATATACATATATTAAAGATTTTATTGCATATATATGCATATATATGTGTGTATATATATATATATATATATATATATATATATATATATATTCCTGTGTCTTATTTTAAGTTGTATATCCAGTAGATCTGAGTTAAAGTACATGACTCTGCATTTTTAACACATGCCCATATGGTTCTGATGCAGGTAGACCAGATCACAGACCGTAATTTGAGAAACACTAATCCAGATGCTATTAGGTTGGCATCTACTTTTCCAACTTCAAGTTATAAAATGTAGTCTTTGGAAGTAATTGTGTAGTTGGCCTTAAAAAAGATTCCTTTAAAACTGAAATCATATATGCCAAGTTATACAATGATTAGACGTCAGAAAAATCAGTGCAACCTTACCATGTTGAGAGGCATGTGGTTTGTACACATACAAACACACACACACATACACACACACCGGCCCAGTGACTCAACAGAGGCAAAGTTATTAGAGTATCTCATCTCAATCTCTTAGCAAATGAATTATCAAGTATATCAGAGACATAATGTAAAGAAAATGTTAAATAATTTAGGATACCAACAAACTCCCACAATCAAGTCACCTAATAGTTTTATGCCTACTGGAAAGATAAACTCTTCCAGAAAGATGGCCTCTTCCAGATTAAGCCCTGTATTAATATTTGGGAATATGGGTAAGTGTTTGGTAGCCAAACGTTTCTGAAATCTCAGATCTTACCCTGACAAATATCCTTACTTTCCCATAAGGTTTCCAAGAGAGATACTTGCAAAATACAGAAGCAGGATATTTAGCATAGTACGACCACTAAAGTAATAGCAGCAAGAGATCCTCTTCCTACCACTTCACTCTGTTAAATGACAGAATTGGAGTAAGTTTGCTTTTGGGGGGGTGTGTTTAAATTCCCTCCTTCCTCCTTCAAATATAAATTTTGAGACAGCTATATGCATTCAAATCTGTTGGGGGTTGGGGAGCAGGTGGGAAGGGAACACAGAAGGGAGCATTCAGAGAAGAGAGAGAAAAGGAATATGTAAATATGGTCCTTGACCCTGACTTGAATTACCCATGTAATCATATGCTGAGAGATATGAAAAAATAAGTAACCATGGCTCTGGGATGATGGGCCCTGCCTAGATCTGCTCATTATAGAAAAAGAAATCACAAGAGACAAGGAAAGATACCATTCCCACCTTCAATGATGGCAAGCATACCTGTAACAACAGTATGGTTCCAAGAAGTGCTTTGGTCTGATCAATCGTATCAGCAATCATATCAGCATGCTTCCTTGGTGTCAAGTACAGAAGGAATGTGGTAGTGGCAGAGGAAAAGTCCAAGATTGCTCTGGCTACGATTCATCTCATAATTGATTTGACATTGAAATGCATGGTCTGCTGCAGCCTGCCCCACTCCCCTGTTAAGACCCCTAATGTTTTCCTCTCCTATTTCGGGCCTTCTTTTTAGGCTTTGAGGAGGGGCTGTTGGAACGCCTGAGCCACCATTGCCCAGGTGATGAGCTTGTTACTTCCTTGGTCTCGGTGCTTCCACATTGGGGTTGCCATGGCATTTTAGACAGTGGGAGACTGAGGTTCCCATGAGCCTGAACACCACCAGGACACTAAGCCACGAAGTCTCTGGTCTGAATGGGAAACCCTTTGTATATGGCAGCCTTGACTCTGTTGTTGCTGAATTTGGAACTTTCCTTGAGGACCTGACCAAAATGCAACTTCAAGTTCAAGACCAAAGCATTGATGTCCACTTTAAAGATATAAAATACTGAAGACTGTTTCATGCCTTGTTCCATATCTGTAAAGAAGAGGTGTGTTGGCTCTGTATCCTGGAATCCTCCTGCTTTACTGAGATAGGCATCATAAGGCACCATTAAAATTGGCATTAACTAAAGCTTAAAGAGATTATTTGTAGAACGTTTAGAAGATGAATCTCTTATAATTAATATGATCTGTGGGGTAGTGTCAGGAGTGATAGTTTCCACTCCAGCCAATTCACTGATGTTCTGAAGGATGAGATTTGGCTTTAAGATGATGTATTTTGCAAAAATAAATAAATAAATAAATAAATGAATTCAAAATGGATTAAAGACCTAAATGTGAGATCTGAAACCATAAAAAATCCTAGAAGAGACCACTGACAGTAACTTCTCTGACATTGGTGGTAACAACTTCTTCCTAGAAATGTCTCCTGAGGCAAGGAAAACAAAAGCAATAATAAACTATTGGTACTACATCAAAATAAAGAGCTTCTGCACAACAAAGGAAACAACCAACAAAATTAGAAGCAACCTACCGGGGATGCCTGGGTGGCTCAGTTGATTAAGTAGCTGCCTTCAGCTCAGGTCATGATCCCCGTGTCCTGGGATCCAGTCCCACATCGGGCTCCTTGCTTGGCAGGGAGCCTACTTCTCCCTCTGCCTCTGCCTGCCACTCTGTCTGCCTGTGCTCGCTCTTGCTACTCTCTCTCTGACAAATAAATAAATAAAATCTTAAAATAAAAAAAAAAAAAGCAACCTACCTAATGGAAGAAGAGATGTGCAAATGTCATACCCAATAAAAGGTTAATACCCAAAATATATAAAGAACTTACAAAACTCAACACCTAGAAAATGAATAATCCAATTAAAAATAGACAGTAGATATTTTTCCAAAGAACACAGACACATGAAACGATGTTCAGCATCACTTATCATAAGGGAAACACAAATCAAAACCATAATGAGATATCACCTCACACCGGTCAGAATTGCTAAAATTAGCAACACAGAAAACAACAGGTTTAGGTGAGGATGTGAAGAAAAAGAAAACTTCTTCACTCTTGGTGGGAATGCAAACTGGCACAGGCACTGTGGAAAACAGCATGGAGTTTCCTCAAAGAGTTAAAAATAGAACTACCTTATAATCCAGCAATTGCACTACTAGGTATTTATCTCAAAAATACAAAAATATTAAGTCTGAGGGATATATGTACCTTGATATTTATAGCAGCATTATCTACAATAGCCAAATTATGGAAATAGCCCAAGCGTACATTAACTAATGAATAGATAGAGGACATGTGATACACACACACACACACACACACAGGGAAATATTACTCTCTCATTAAAAAAAAGAATAAAATATTGCAGTTTGCAATGACAGGAATGAAGCTAAAGAGTAGTATGCTAAACAAAATAAAACAGTCAGTTAAAGATAAATGTCATATATTTCACTCATATGTGAAATTTAAGAAACAAATGAGCAAAGGGGGAAAAAAGGGAGAGAAAGACAAACCAAGAAATAGACTCTTAGCTATTGAGAACAAATTAAGTTTAGCAGAAGGGAGGATGAGTTAAATAAGTGATAGGGACTAAAGAATGCTATTGCATGGAAGGGTTGAATCACCATATTGTACACATGAACCTAATATAATGTATTGATATGTACTATATGGTAGAGTATAATGTATATACTGTATGGTAACTAACTGGAATTTAAGTAAAAACTTAAAAAAAATTAAAAAGAAATGGTATGGTCAATCTGGTCCCTCATCTCTACCTGCCTTTTAAATCTTACCCATCTTTTAGGGTTCACCTCAAACCCATTCTTCTGCCTGAAACTGATGTAGGCAATTCTCCCCCTGTGATCACACGCCACATATCTAGACCATTCATTTGTCAGCTCACCAACTGACAGATTGTAAATGATTGTACTCATTAGAAAGGAGTCTAACCCTTGCATGAATCATAGAATGATCAGAGGGATCTTAAAAATGTGCTTATGCCTGATTTCTGAATGGATTCTCCATTCCTTAAAGACAGCAACTTGATTTGGAATATTTTTGCAATCTTTGTATCACCTCTAATGTATGATCCAAAAACCCCCTCTCTTAAAAACATTCAATTTATAAACTTTTGTATTAACAGAGGTTTTCACTTGGGTAAAAGTGAAGCAATCTCCAAGCCATCAACAGATGGTTGGGTATAGTCCCCTAAGATGTGGTGATCAAGTCTCTCACTAATTAATTGCATGTCTGAAGCCACATCATGTTATCAACTTATTTTTGATTAAAAAAATGAAAATGTAAGGCTATTTGGGAGAAATGTTTGAGGCTTAAAAAAATAGGAACTGTCAAATAGTCACAGTTCTTTTACAAAACTTTACATAAACAGGCTGACAGAGATTGCTTTCAAGTATCCCAGGACTTCAGAACAAATAAGCTAATGAACAGCTTTTTCGATCCTGACTTGATCATAAGATAAAGACGATTTTAGACTATCTACTCCATGTTGTAAGGATTCTGTAAATGTTTACCTGATTACATTTTAATTTCTTTGATTCCAAACTAAATTTTAACTCTTTCTAAGGGAAGAAACACATTAACTGCTTCTTTTAGATCCCTCTCAAATGGCCAAGCAAGGTGCTAAATAGCATTGTCAACCACAGAAAAAGAGTAAGTTAAAAAAATCATCATCAATATAAGCCCATAGTACATATATGTATATGAGATTCTGCATGCTAACCCACCATTTTCTGTTCAATAAAGTACCCTGGAAATGAAAAGAAAGGAAAAAATATGGAGAAAATCATCAGACACTTGGGTACAACCAGGTCAGACAACCTGTTTCTTTATATGGAGGCAATCTTTAAGTATATAACATTGGGTTAAGTTAGATAACTACTCTGTGCCTTAGTTTACTCTTGTGTAAAATGAAGGTGACAATAACAGCAGACCTATCTCATATGGACACTCTGAGTCTTAAAAGAATTAGGAGTTTGCAAACTACAGTCTACAGCCCAAATCTGGTCCACCTCCTGTTGTTGTTGTTTTTTAAATCAAGTTTTATTGGAACACACACAAGAGTTAATACATGTGAAGTGCTTAAAGCTTTGCCTACCCACTAGCAAATACTCGGTAGGAGAGTTAGGTATGGCTTTTGCAGTGTCGGGGGACATAGACTATAGTCCTAGTTCTGCTGGTCTTGAAACTTGTAATTTTTTTTTTTATTTTAAGATTTTATTTATTTATTTGTCAGAGAGAGAGGAGCGAGAGTGAGCACAGGCAGACAGAGTGGCAGGCAGAGGCAGAGGGAGAAGCAGGCTCCCTGCCAAGCAAGGAGCCCGATGTGGGACTCATCCCAGGATGCTAGGATCATGACCTGAGCCAAAGGCAGCTGCCCAACCAACTGAGCCACCCAGGTGTCCCTCTTGTAATTTTGTTTCCTTTTCTGACAAAGGGAAATATTTCAATACTTAAACCAGATGATCTCTAACACTAATTCTAACTTGGGTTATTCAGTAAAGAATCTACAGATGGTATCTGAAAGAAAAATATAGACAAGAAAAAAACCAGAGCAAATTATTTGACAGAAAGGATTCTTCCTCCTTCTCTTATACTCAAAACCAAAAGCAGCTAAGAGAAGGAAGAGGATACAAAAAGACATAGTGATGCAATTAAAAGTAAGAAGAGGAAATATTTCACCCAGAGCTCTATTGCTTTTATTAACTGAGAGACAAATTCACTCAGAACTTTTAATTCTTCAAATAACAGGCATCATAAACACCATTATCTGTTTGCTTGTGCCTGTAGCATTTCTTGTAATTCCTCAGATTAAAAAACCACAGTTTCTAATATTATAGGACAAGGATGGAGTGAGAAAGGCTTAATGCAATTCAAGATATTCAAAGGTAAAAAGCTGCAAATGAAAATTATCACAATGAGCAAGAATAAAATTATTATAAAACTGTCACATTTCTAATATTTCATATCACTTCTGACCATAAGCTCTGCAGCTATAAAAGCAATATCTTTTACTCCCCAGTGTGCAGTGGTGATGGTTCGCATTCTTCAAGGCTTATGATGTTAAAATGCCTTTAATTATGTTCCAGATAGCTACTCATAAGGCATTCTTAAACCTCTCCAAGGTCAGCGTCTTCCTTCTCACTGATTCTCAGATCATCACTCTATGATTCTAGCTTCACTGACACAATATTCATTTTATCCTGGGGAAAGACACAATTGCTGAATTGGTCACACTGGCATCCGGGACGGGAGCAAGAATTGTCCCGGAAGGTTCCTTTTCTGGGCACTTGATGTCTGCACTGGTCTCCTCTGCCATTCTTTAGAGGTCAGCCAAACAGAAAATTCATACTGGTACTTAATGCAATTCAAAAGTCCAAGCGCTGCAAACAGCCACCACCTTTTGGGGCCATTTGGAGACCCTGAGAATCAAGCAGATGGTAAGCGGCAGAGCCCCTTATAGATTTGTGTTTCTGGTGACACCTTGTAACGGGGAACATGAAAGTAATGTTGAGTTGCCAATCGCTGTGCAATGTGGGCACCTTGAAAACTGAAAACCTAGGTCTATTCATAGTTTATCCTGAATTTAAGCAATTGTTGTCTATGCTACATACAGTGATAGACTTTACTTTCAAACCATTAGTTTAAACCCTCAGACACCAAAACCCAAAAAAGAAGCAACTTCATGGATCGCTGGCCTTGTTAACCAGTAGCAAATGGGGTATGTTTTATATTCCAGGGCCACTTGTTAAGAGCCAGGTTCTTGTTAAGAGCGTAGCAACTTTGGAAATGTCCTTGTTTTCGGGGATTTTCTTTTCATTCTCGTGCACATGCACACTTTCACAGACCTACACATCTGCTTCCCTTCTGTGAAAATTCTAAAAAGGCTGTGACAAACAAGTTGGAGGGGGAGTACCCAAAACCCAAAGCCATGCAGAAGGAAGACCAAGTACAAAACAAGATATGAAGTCAATTCCAGGAGCCACCGAGATAATGAGGAATGATTTCATTTTCTTCTAATAACTTTTAAGAATAATTTCACTGTGGTTTTTCTGCTTACTGAGAGAAATCTATACCCATTATAGTAAATCTGGAAAACACAGAGATGCTATGGAGTAAGTTCTATTACTCAGAGATCTTCACTGATAATATTTGGTATCTTTTCACCTAATCTTTTTTTAAAGCATTGTCGATTTGTTTTATGTCTGTTCATTTCTAGCTAGACCCAACCACAATCTTTAACTCCTTTAACTTTAACTCCTTTGCTTACTTATTACTTTATTGTCTGTCACCCCACCCCTGTCCCCAGACCCTCCTCTTGCCTTGGAATGTATGCTTCCAAAAGGAGAAGAGTTTTGTCCTATTCTTTGATTTCATAGAACCTGGGGACCACTTCAGTACTCAACAGATTATTGAATGCATGAATCAATTGAGATCCAATTGAGCATGTAGCATTAAATCTTATATTTCTCTCCCAACATCATAACAGTATAACGAGCACATCTTGTATGTCACTACATAATCTCCTCAATCTTTCCGTTCGTTCCAAGTACTGCAGAAGTGGCTAGTTCCCTGTAGGCTTTCATGAGCTTCATGCAAGAGTAGTTGGAGAATGCCTCACTCGCACTTGCTTGGCTGTAAAATATGAATTACTATACACTGTGTATTAATTTCAGTATTATTGAATATTTTGGTGGTTATAGTTTTCAATCTTACAAATAAAGCTATGATGATCCTCTTTACATGTAAAGATATTCCTCATTTAGGAAATGGAATTAGTAAGTCAGTAAGTTTTACATCATATTGAGCAATTATTTCCAAAAAAGACCATACCATTTTACAGTTTCACCAACAAAATATGAGATTTTTCCTTTCATGCCACCTTGCCAGTACAAAGTATTATCTGTATTTCTATTTTTGATCACTTGAGAGGTTGGATATAATTTTTTTTATTTTAAATTGTGTTTTTCAGATTTCTAGTATCCTCTCCTTTAATAACTACCTCTTATGGAAGATCAGGACTTTTCAGAATTTTGTGAAACTCTTGAGTTAGACATATCCTACAACACGAGCCAAATCACCCCAGGAGATGGCCATTAGAATAAATGAGGGTTGGAAAGGAAGTCTAAGGGAAGGTTTGAGCTGTAACAAAAAGGAGAAGGGAGCTCTTCAGTTGCATAAATACGGGTGCTGATTACATGTTGGACACATGGGAAAATAATGGAGACCCAAGATGAAAGAGACACAAAACTGTCATCTTGGAGCTGACAATCTAGTGACCGTGCTGAAGAGAGAATTGAATGGCCGAAGAGAGAACTGAATGACTAAATTAAACTAAAGTCATCTTATAGAAAAATTATAAAAGAAGCTTTATTGAAGTTTAGTTTTACTGGAAAGGGAAAAAAAAAAAAAAACTAGTTCAAAATCCTCCCACAACAGGTTAGGAAAAGTGGATTGTTTGGAGTACATTTAGCTGGGCTATGAAAGAAGTTAGACAATGTTTGTGTTTTAGAGCTAGATGTACCTGGATTAGGCTCACATGATACCACATGGGTTAAATCATCATGCAACATTACAGTAAGGAAACCTGAACATAAGAATTAAGCAATCCTGGTTTCAAGATTAAATTCAATTGCCTCTAACTTATGGCCTTGGACATGTTAATTTCTTTGATCTTCTATCTTCTTAACTGTGAAATAAAGATTATAATACCAGAGCACCTGGGTGGCTCAGATGGTTAAAGCCTCTGACTTCAGCTTAGGTTATGATCCCAGGGTCCTGGGATCGAGACACATGTCAGGCTTTCTGCTTAGCGGGGAGCCTGCTTCCTCCTCTCTCTCTCTCTGCCTGCCTCTCTGCCTACTTGTGATCTCTGTCTGTCAAATTAATAATTTTAAAAAAAAAGATTATAATACCTTCCTGACAGGGTTGTTATGTAATTTTAAATAAGATAGTATATGGAAGAGCCTAAAATCATAATGATGCAGATAAATGATAAAAATCATAAAGAAAAAAATGTTAACTGTTTTTGAAGTTGATGATAAAATTCTTCTGAGGAGGAGAACTATATTTTGTTAAGTAAAATAGATCAACGTCCCATTTGACTATGAAGAGATAGACAAGACCCAAGACCAGAAGTGGAAAATGGCAAAACAAACAAACAAACAAACAAAAAACTCTAAAAGGTAGAAACTATGAAGAAAGTAGGAAGTAACGACCAAACAACACAAAGTGCTTATTAAAAAACTATCCCAACAACTTTTTTCCAAAAATGAAGAATATGAAACAACCACTTAAAAGTTACTTGCTACATGTTGACCATAGTTACTAATATTGTATGCTATATTTGAAATTTTGTGAGAGTAAATCTTGTATGTTCTCATCTCCCCTACCCCCCCCAAAAAAAAAGAAAAAAGAAAAAGAAAAAAAAGGTAAACTATATGAAGTGATGGATGTGTAAATGAAGTTGATTACGGTATTCATTTCACAGTGTATAGATGTTTCAAATCATCACATTGTCCTCTTAAATATATACAATTTTTATTTGTCAATTATGCCTCAATAAAGTTGGTATAAAATCAAAAGTGACTTTTTTCTACTTGTTCACCAAAATTGGGTCTTGTCACTCTTTAAATTTTGCCAATAAGTTTTGAAAAATGTTGTACTTGATAACTTAAAATTTGCATATTTTATCATTAATGGGGTTGAAGACCTTCTTCACATTGAAATAGTAAAAAATTTTACTTGAAAAAAAGTTGTTTGCTGGACAACTCTGAGATACAACCCCTCCTTTTACGTCCAAAACCACAACAAAACAAACACCTCCATTACGGATGTGTTCATTAGGGGAATCATTTCACAATGCATATGTGTATTGAATCATTACATTATACATTCTAAGTATATCACAATTTTACTTATCAATTATACCTCAATAAAATTGGGGAAAAAACAAACATCTCCAGAAAATTTTGCTAATACCAAGTATATTAACTAATATGTTTATATGGGTTAAAGATTACTATCAACTCTCTTTTCTTCCATAGTTAGGACTGGTTTACTGGGGTAGGGGAACAGGTTGATCGAAGAATAAAAAATTACATACATATCAAAAATATTTTTATCTACTAACGTTTTATGTGAATCCAATAATTTTTCATCAATTGAAGTTCTTACAGTTGGCCTCCCTGCCATCTTTCTTACAAAAACTATACCTATAATGCCTATAATGCAACATTAGTTTCATTTTGGTTTCTCTAAAATAGAGCAAGAAATTGAAGACAGTTGCAAAATAACCTGAGTACATAATCCTTCTTGGTTTTTATAAATTTCCTAAAAACTTTTACTGTTGTTTTCCCCAGGTTTAATTGAATGTTGTTTTATTAAACAACTCTCCTTTGCTGAGACTTGCCATCATTATTTCATAACAAACAAGAGCTCTCTTACTCAACTATTTAATTAGTTAGGATAATATTTCCATAAATTAATTAGTTATACTAAAAAAAATCTGTAATAAGCAACTTTGGCAACAGACATGTCTAATTCTGGTGAACATACAACTTGACTGGTAGAAGTATATGTGCATAACTATAGTGGCTAGAAATGACTTATTTCTCAAAGTATCGCTGACTAGATAATTCTGAACAACCTTCCTGGCTAAAACAGCTAAAGTCTTAGATAAAACATATATTCAATCTTCTAAAAAGCATTGCTAAATTAGCACAAAAGGAAGTAATTCATAGAGGCCAAAGAAAATGTGAAAGCAGGAACCTTGACTGATAAGAGGATTCCAAAACCAATTTATATGTAGAGGTTTTGGTAAACCTTGGAGTTCCTGAGCTTCTGTTTTGGTGCTAGAAAAGGTACAGGGGCCTGGAGTTAAAATCTAGGATCTGCAAAAGAATAGAGCCTATGGAGACAAACTCCCTATTGCTCAGTCCCCAAAGACTGAGTTAAAAAGAGAAAAGAAAATTCCGTGTATTAATTTATTACATTTATTGGTTCTATGCTAAGTGAAGAGATTAAAAAAAAAAAAAAACCCTTTTTGAGAACATGCTATCATTAAACAATCATTATAGAAGTATACAATTCAAATTCATGCTTTCATTTTGGTTAAAAAACAAAAACAAACAAACAAAAAACCTACAGCGAACTAAAGTGGAGCTGGGTTACTAATGTTCCCAATAGCATTAACGCATACAAATGTCACCAGGAGGAATCCAACTACAACTTTGGCCTCAAGAAATTCTCACAAAGTGTCAATTAAAATGAGTAGGTTGTAGCCAAAAATCACAAAACACAAAAGTGACGGCCAGCAGAAACAAAGAGATGGCAAGATCAGAAGTGGAAGTCTTCAGTGATTGCAATAATAAGGTAGTGAATATAAAATATACAAATGCAGTATGTTTAAAAAAATAAAAGAAAAGCTTAAAAATGCAGAGAAGAGAGACTATAAGGAACACTGAAGTCAATTTGCAAACATGCAAATTATACTTCCAGACATGAAAAATAAATTAATTAATATTAAACCTATAATGAGTAAGTTAAACAGGATGCTGAAGGCAACAGGTAAGAGTTTTAGTGAACTGGAAGATGAAATCCAAATAAATTATCTAGAATGCATCTTAAAAAGAAATGTGAAAACTTTAAAGAAGGTAAGATAGAGGGATAATGTCTGACATAAACCTTAACTGGTGGTCCAGAAAGAGAACATACTAGTCAGAATAGGCTAATCTATAATGCAGCAACAAGTAAGCCCCAAATTTTAGAAGCTTAGTAAAACAAATGTATTTCTGACTCATATAAATTTCAGTGTGTATCTTTCTGAAGGAAAGATAGGAAGACTGAGAAATTAGAGGCCCATGACAGCTTCAGCCTACCCCACAGGGAACTCTGGAACTAAAATGGTCCTAAAAAATTGTCCCATGCTGGGCCAAAATGCCTCTATTTATGTATCAGTATTGATCAGTCATTGGATATGAGATACCCCAGGAAGTTTGTGTCTTTGTGAAAGCTGGCTAACTACAGTCAATGAGTTCTGTAGAGAGGCTGTTACCTGAAGGGTCTCTGTTAATGGAATCTCCAGTAACAGGGGAGTGAGTCCTTCTATGAAGAGAGATTTAGACAAAACCTCTTGTCCATCCCATTCTACCCTTGTGCTTCTCCACTGTACTTCTCAGCATGTTGAATAGCAGCTTCTCTACAACTCCGGTAA
Source organism: Neogale vison (assembly GCF_020171115.1). Lineage (NCBI taxonomy): Eukaryota > Metazoa > Chordata > Mammalia > Carnivora > Mustelidae > Neogale > Neogale vison. The sequence continues at coordinate 50,536,742 of NC_058101.1, forward strand.
GCCTCTCTCCCCGGGGGAAAATGTATTAGAAGGTTAGTGGAACAAAAGACAATTCCCACTGAAGCAGACTGTTTCTGGGCCACAACTGATATCCAATGTCTCCATTCTCCATTATAGGATACAATGCATGGATGTTATGGTTGTAAACCCACTTGCACATTTGTTTGTTAAATACTGGGTTCCCTGGTTTGACACAATATAATGTGAGGGTGGATGAGTGAGTCAAAGATATGTAAACCCTTCAATAGTAGTGCTGGTTGAGGTGCTATAGGCAGGAAAGGAAAATGCACAACCAGAATATGTATCTGTTCCTATGAGAATTAATCACTGGACGTTTAATGGTAAAAAAGAGCTCGATATAGTCAACTTTCCACTAAAGTGGCCCATTGGTCTCCTCAAAAACTGGTGCTATATCTGAAGCCCTGTACATTCATATGTACATCTACCAGCACTGAGGAGGCCAAAGATAGAAAAGTCATTGTGAATACTTGGTTGTTTAGTTTCTCTTTCATGGAGGATGTTCTCTGATGGGTATTAATATGTCCTAATAAATATATTTACACTAAGCTCCTACCCCATATGTTCACCCGCATGCTTCTATCCCAGATCACCCTGTTCCTAGTATTCCATTCTTTCTCATTCCAGACGTCTGACCCAACTGTCCAAGATAATCAGATATGCCCTTGAATCCATATACATTTTAACCTGAGATAGTCACTCCTCTGAACACACAAAGTTGATGACCATGGGCACCACTAGTATGTCTGCCAAAACTAAATGGGCGAGCCATCCCTTCCACCCACATTCTATTGTCTATAGCTCAGTCACATAGTCTTAACCTAATTGAAAGAAAGGCTAGCCCAGTTACTCTTATTCTGTGCCTGGAGCATTCAAAAAATTGTCTTTTCCACAGAGATAACAGAGCATGGAGGAAAGGTAGTGTTCAAGTCAAGAATTCCGAGAATTTTCCAGAAATATTTAAAGACACCAATTCTCAGAACTAGGATTTGTAACAAACCCCAAGAGGATTAAATAAAAAGAAATTCAAACCCCAATCATCATCATAATACTGAAGAACACCAAAGAAAAAGAGGTCTTAAAAGACAGACTACCCACAGAGGAACAGAAATTAGACTGACTGATGTCTTATTGATTGGAATAATGAAAACCAGATTATATTGAAATAACACCACCAATGTTATAAGAAAAAAGGAAAGTTGAACTATTGTTCAAGGAAGAGGATAAAGACATTTTCAGATAAATAATATGTGAGAGGCTAACCTGCAAAGATCCCCCCTAGATTATAGTCTATGAGATGTGCTTTACACAAAAGGAAAATGATCACAGAATATCTGAGATAGAATGGTGAACAAAAAATAAATTAATTGAATAAGATTGAGAAAAATTTGGTTAAATCTAAATCAACATTGACTATTCAAAATAACTACAAGAATTTTTAATTGCTGGAGAAAACTAGAAGAGAATTAAAATACAAAATAAGAGTAAGACTTAAATTGGGGAAAAGAAGTTGGCCAAGTATTGAATATCTGGGAAGATGATAAAGTGGTGGTGGCAGTGGTGGTGCTGGTTGAATAAGTCTGTTAAAGGTGTTAGAGTAACAACAACAACAAAAAAACTTGAGAACATAACATCCGGATATAGAAAAGGAAAAACAAATGATAAAAATTATGTATATAATCATATTATTTTACCAACACATAGATCAGAAAGCTGTAAAATGAAATAATATATTTGTAGGTATATATATCCAATCATAAAGGAAATTTTGAATAATTCAGAGAAAATTCAGGTTAGTGGTCATCCAGGGAGAGTACATGGGGAGAAGGAACAGCCAGAGGGATGCAAAGGAAGGATGGGGGGAATCCAGGTTTCTGTTTTTAAAGCTGGATGGTGAGTACCCAGGCAGTTATTTTATTGTAATCATTTAAAGGAATCCAAAATATACATATTTATTTATTTATTTATTTTGACAGAGAGAGATCACAAAGTAGGCAGAGAGGCAGGCAGAGAGAGAAGGGAAAGCAGACTTCCCACTGAGCAGAGAGCCCCATGAAGGGCCTGATCCTAGGACACCAAGACCATGACCTGAGCTGAAGGCAGAGGCTTTAACCCACTAAGCCACCCAGGCGACCCTTAAAGGAATCCAAAATGTTTTAAATATGCTTTTTTATGTATATTTCATCCAAAAATAAATCTGCTAAAATAAAGGTAAGGATGTGATTTGATGGATGTGTTAATTAACTTGATTATTGAAATCCTTTACAAATGGAAATGAGCATCAAAGCATCACATTGTATTCCTTAAATATACTACAATTTTATTTGTCAATTATAGCTCAATAAAACTAGAAAAAACTAATAAATAAGTAAATAAATAAACAAATAAGGAAAATGACTTACTTACAATGTGACCTGCCAACTCTGAGTACTTCAAGTGCCATGTCTATTAATCAGCATAGGCTGTCAGCACATACATTTATAAGAAGGAATGGAGATGGTCAATTAATGCAATCAATCCAGAAAAACATTAATCCAGCCATTTGATTAAGTATAAATCAATTGAGTGGTTCCACTCTGAGCATATGAAACTATTTGGATATGCTCTCCCTGGAGAAGAGAAGAGAGAAGAGAAGATCCAGTAGAAATCATTGCTCCTGGTATGGTTTCTCAGAAACTACTCTGAATCTTGGATTTGGGTTTGTCTGATTGCAAGACGTTAGATTCTATATATGTTCATGGCATTCATATTGTATGCATACTGAATTTCAAGCTTTATGAGCTCTGTCTCTTTGTATACCACATTTGTTACTCCGTGGAAAGCACGGCAACAGGTTATTGCTTAATAACAACAACAACAAAGATAATTAATAAGGCTCGTGTTTCTTCTAAAGTTGCTTGAATAGTGTCTGTTCAGTTCCCTGAAGAAACTAGGATAAAATAACAGTATACATTTTAATAAAATATGCAGGGAGTTTGAGCATTAAAACTGCCATTATCAGTATTCCCATTATCAGTAGAGAAGTTGTATACCTAATTCTCCATACATTATGCTAAAAAATTAAAGCATTATATCTAATACAATGTCAAACGTAATGTTAATGTGAAAATTAACTACAGGAAACTACAAATGTGAAAGAATGGAATTCTAAATGAACAGATTACAAAGATGGTAGCAAGAAGATAGCTTCAGCTTTTAGAATTAATACAGAGTTTCCCAATGTAGCACTCTGAAAAATCATTCATTCATGGAAGGGCTACTTATCATAATCTGCATTTTCATAAATTATATGTAAAATGACTAGTCATTAAGATGCAACATTGACATCAGGTTGATAATGGACAACTAAGAAATGCCCAAGAGTATATCCATCCAAACTATCATAACTGACCAGACCCTGTGTTTTGTTAGAGAGAAAAGAGAATAAGATGATCAGGATCCCTGCCTCATTGGGTGAGTAAAGCCAATAAGTAAAGTGAGTCTCCATTTCCCAGTTCTCTGTCTCTTGGCAGGTGCTTACTCCAATGTTAGTTGGAAGATGGCGGTGTGGTAGGTTGAGTCAAAGTGCTTTCAGAATCCTAAGACGTAGGTAATATTTGAGCTGAATCTTTAAGGAAGGACAGGACCTTTCCAAGAAGAGAGATATTCTGCTAACAGATATCAATGGAAAGAAAGTTTGTTTTGTTTTGTTTTGTTTTTTCATCCAAAATGTACACTAACACAGGGGTAAAGGGACATGGAAGACCTGGAAGATTCTGAGTGCCTATAATGGAGGATGAAAGTGGAGATGAGACTGGGAGGCAATTGGACCATGGAGGAGAGCCATTTACTCCACACTGCAGAGGTAGTACTTTCTCCTGCAGAAGATACAGGGTTTTCAGAGGTCTGCATGCAGGGGGGCAGGCATGCAGGTTTGTGTCTATACAAGGGAGAGCTCCTGCCCCATAATAGGGAATGGATTGTGTGAAAGGCGGCCATGCTGTGGGTCCTGGGTTAGTGACCACACACAGAAAAAGAAAAAGACACTATCACTGCCTTCCAGGTGATGGAAACCTAGTGGGGAAGGCAGGTAAAATCAGGAGATGAATAATTGCTCTACAAAGGCTAAGTGTCATGATAACAGTACACAGAGTGGTGCTTTGGAAATACACAGGAGGGCTACTACCTCATGGTGGAGAAGTCAGGGAAGGCTTCTAGGAGGAAATGCCAGGTGAAGTGAGCCTAGGGAGTCAGGAAATAAAGGCAAATACTGTATTTTAACTCACTGCTCAGGCTATAACCTAAGGTTAAGAGATCATAACTGATTCTTATCCAATGGCATGTATTTTGGGGAACATGGCAGGGTATACGAATGAAAGTAATTAATGTAATAAATCAATAAAATCATAGGAACAGCATTTAATCTTGTTAAGCACAAGGAATTTTTAACTGATTAATCATGCACAATGAACATTTATCAAGGGCTATGCATCAAAGAAGCTTCAAGATAATTTTCAGAAGTGCCAGGACTGTGTCCAATGGGATTTCCACCTTGAAAAGGGGTTAGAATGGGTCCTGTTTCCCTAAGTCCCTTTGAATACTGAGGTCCCATTTCTGCCACCTCCCTGCTCAAGAAGCTTATAACCTAATTTGATGAAGCAGATTTTTCATGTTGGAAAAGAACAGAGGGCTAAAAGGGCTTATACAAAAGTACAAGTAAGTAGTTTGGTGCAAACCGAAACTTCCATGGGGTTTCTGAGAGATGAGCTGAGAAAAATGGACTAAAGCATCCCAGGCAGAGGGAATATTCTGGGCCTGAGGACAAAGAATGAGCAGAAGATTGGCTCTTATCTCTCTCTTCATTCCTGCCTTCCATCCTCCCCCTCTTTCTTTTCTTCTTCCAATGGATATTCATTAAACCTCTAATTCCTCTTTTAATCAAAACCCATTTCTTCACCACAAGTTGCTTACAGTTTCCACAAAGCGACACCAAAAGGAGAAATTATGCTGCCCTTCTTTTCACCTAAAATTAATTCCATCTTCTGGAGACAGGAATAGGGCATTTACCAGGGGATAGATCCCAAAAGAGCTGATGCTCAAACTAAATCGCAAAGGAGCCTAGAAGCTACACCAGGCGGAGCAATAGCTCACACCAAAGCAAAACACAGAGCGTGGCATATTCCAGGAATTACCAGGATCTGACTAGCGCAGAGGCTTAGGGTACTAGAAAGAGGAGAGGGGTGGGGTCCAAGAAGCAGCGCAATAATGACTCCCAGGACAGGAGAAAGACCAGGCTCAAGGCAAGAGCAGTAGGAGAGAAGGCTGAAGAGGTCATCTAAGGTCCTACAGGCTGGAGACAGCAAACAGACTTGCCATAAACAGGTTCCTGCTAGTCCTCCAGAACTGTGTTTGCTAAGCATTTTTGCACACTTGAAAGCAATCTGGGTACACTTAGGCCTTCTGACTATAGTTGGTATTACCTGTAATTATTATTAATTAAGGCAGAGATTCGCGTATATGAAAGGAGTGTGGAAATCTGCAGGGTTCATTTTTGTATTTGTCAACTTTTATTTGAAAACAGCAGGTGAAATTCTGATTTGAGCAATGTTTAGCCTCAAACTATCATGCAGATTGTTTTGGTATCTATGTAATTGCAAAAGGCTGCTTTGGTCGAAGCTCCTGAACACTTTTTATTGCTAATTTTGGCAATAAACCTGTTAATTAGTTAATTGTAAAACATTAGTGAATCAAGCAAAAAGAATCCATCTGTTTATAAAATTTCAAAGATCTCTTCCGGGCATAACATTTAAAAACAAGAGCTGGCTTGCACTCTCTTGCCTACCAACTACAAACCATCTCTTTGGAATATTGGTTCAGCCTCCACTTAGGACTAAGAGGTGATATTTGAATGCAATCATTTGCCATATTTGAAGGCGATTTTGTAGGCACATGGTGTTGCATACAAAGTTTTCCAGAAAATGAAAAATTAGTGAGGGATATACAACATTTTCATCTATATCCCAAGCTGAACCTAGAAATAATTAGCCAGGCAGGAAAAGAACCAGAAGGACATTCCACACAGAACCGCACACTTTAAAAAGCCAAGTCAGAAAAGCAACAACAACAACAGAAAACTGCAAAAATTCCTAACAAAGAAAATCTGTAGTATACATAGGAAAAGTCCAACAGAGAAGACCAGTGAGTGGGACAGGGACCAGACTGTAAACGACTTAAATTTCCATAAAGAAGAAACTTCCTGCAACTTTACCAACAAAGTTAGGGGAATCCATTGAAAATCTTCCATCTAGTGAGTGTGATGAAAAATTTGTTTTTAAGAAACTTTGCGGGACGCCTGGGTGGCTCAGTTGGTTAAGCAGCTGCCTTCGGCTCGGGTCGTGATCCCAGTGTCCTGGGATCGAGTCCCACATGGGGCTACTTGCTCGGCAGGGAGCCTGCTTCTCCCTCTGCCTCTGCCTGCCTCTCTGTCTGCCTGTGCTTGCTCTCTCTCTGACAAATGAATAAATAAAATCTTTAAAAAAAAAAAAAAAAGAAAGAAAGAAACTTTGCTAATCTTCCATCTGGAAAACTGTGAAGAGTCCCAAGGTTTTCCTTGCCCCTGTTCCCGGAGGGAGGTGTAGTGGGAAGCCCAGCAAAACCCTGGGCACCTATGAATGAAGTAGGAGAAAAGGTCACGAACTAAAAGCCAGACTGACTAGCCAGGGAGCAAAACCGTGTAGTTTACCTTCCCCAGAGCTCTACTTTTCTTTATAAATGGGGAAGTTGTTTGAGGACACATTTAGCGTGGGTTTAAGGGGCTAGGTTGATATGGTTGGCTTCACAGTCCCTTCTGTGTATAGCTACGTTATTGTGAGCCATCAGGATGTGAGGATGGCTTTAAGAAATTCCTCCCACCCAAAATAACAATTAATCCGATCCCCCGACATGAAGCTGCAGGCCCAGAGGCCTTATGGCAATATGAGCAAAAGCACCCATAGCTGGAAATATGGCGGTTTAGGGGAGGAAACAAGGTTATGAGTGTAAGACTACCAGAAGCTAGTCTGTGGCCTAAAATCACATACAGATGATGTAGTTTTGATGGGATCCTATTCATAATGGAAGTTACTATATTTGCTATAATCCAAATTTTTTATTGTAACTTACATCTTAATATCAGAATGATTTTCTTTGTTGTTTTTTTTTTTACTTTCCGATCTTCTTCATAGATTTTTTTTTATATTCCATTAATCATCTGAATTTAATCTTGGATCTTTAATAAATAAAAGCAAAGATAACAAAGTACCCTACATGTATATAGTCATCTAAATCACTTGTTTTCTTTCTTTCAACATCTGAAAACATCTTAAATATCTTTCTAAAATGAGTATAAAGTAGGCTTCTGGAGAAGAGCATCAAAGGACCCCAAACTCTCAAACATTCTCTTCATTTATGTTTTTCCCTTGCTGCAGACTTTATTCTGTCCTGATACAACTAGTTATTTTGATATTATGAGGGTCCCAGTCACCAATAATTCCTATGCTTATATTTTTGCCTTATCTTAGATTACCTAGTTGTAAGTCGGAATTCCATTTATTTCCTTATTTTAAGACCTTCTGGCTTGACATTCCCAACTGGGGCAGGGTGGGGAGAGGTTCTAGTGGGCATCAGTTATTAAGTACTCTGATTTATTCATGAAGTCCTCACTTAAATATTCAACAAAACTTGAAGAAGTTAAGTTATCATGATGCAATGAAGTAAAAGGAGCACTGAGTTAGAATTCAGGAGGCGGGTACGTCTTGAAGGCTGGGTGGCCTTGAATAATGCATATAATCATCTTCAGCCCGGTTTCCCCAACTATAAAAACAGGGATGGACCAGCTATCATTTTAGATTTCCTCCAGTTAAAACATTCTGAAATTTGATTTCCCAGGCTGCTTTTGGGATCATCCATTTGCTTCCAGCCCGGCAAGCAGAGGCCAATGCTATTATAACCTGACAGCTGGAGAGATAGACAAAGAATAAAAGCTTCCCTAAGTGCTCCTGATCCTCCTTTTCTGTAAATAAATGAAAAGACTTCATTTCACAGAGCAAATCCTGAGTCACAAATGCTATTTTTTTTCTTCATGGGGAGGTAAAAAAAAAAAATTAGCATTTAAAAATATGCCAGCATGTAACATTTCGTTTGTTTCCATAATGTCTGATTTAAGGATAAAGATCTTTTTTCAACACTGAAAGCAAAACCTCCTAATTCATCTGGCTTACAGGATCATTTACATATCCAATGGAACGTTTATTTTATCTGACTAGAATTGAAGATGATACAACATTCTCGGCTGAGATTAAAAATATATAAGGATGGAATATTGATGGCAATACACAATATAGAGAAGAACGGCCCAGATGATGCCCTGTGGATGATAAGAATGAAACAGTGCCTCGCTAAAGTAAGATGATAACCTCAAAAGATATAGATTAATGACAGTAGTTTCTCAGATTGAAAAAGGAGAGGCAAGGATAAAAGAGGAATAAATTTAAGCATTTCAACAAAGGATGGAGAAATTTAAAGGATAATGTTAATTGAATTATGTGTTGTAACCAGATAATACTCTATTATACAGAGATGAAAGCCACAGTCATATCAAACCATCTAGTCGCAAGACGCCAACTTGAATCTGCAAGGGTTATTTTTAAAGTGGCAGACTCTAATAGGAGTCTGAATTTCAGGAGTACAATTTTAGTTTAAGCTTTTTAATTTATAATGGTGATTAACTTAGTTTGATTGCTCAGGAACATATTTCCAGGGTAACTGAATGCCTTGTTACTTTTCATCTAGAATTCACTGATTCATTTTATGGCTATTTACTGAGTTCGCCTATGAATTTTCCATAATCCCAAATAGCCCAAAGGGCCCTGTTTTTCCGACCTTCATTCACACAACTAACCTTTCCTAAGTACTTTCTGTGTAGAAAAAGCACTGTGGAAGGTTCAGGGCCTAAAAGACTTTGATACACTTTTTGAGGACAAAAGCTGTATCATCTTTACATTTCCATGCCTAGCAAGAGGGGCTGACCTAATTTTTATACCTGGTAAATATTAAGATGAACTGAACATTTTAGGGAAGCAGATATACATGAAACTATGAATAAGAAAGTCAAATAATATTTTATGTGCTTAGAATCATAAACTAAGGAAGTTGGAAGAGATCGTATATGTTGTTGGATCTAATGTTTCCTAACTTTGTTTCATGGAATAAAAATAATGGATGTTACTAAAAAAAAAGGGGGTGAGAGAGATTCCTTGGTCGAATAAGTTTGGAAGGCAGCTATGCTCACCACTGAACCACCAGTGCTGCACAGCACAGGTTGAAAAAGTTTGGAAAAAACAGAATCAAGCAAGTTTCTTTATTTCTCAAAGACTTTAACATACTAAAATTGTGTTTCTCTCAAAATCAGATACAGCACATATCATTTTCAACTTTATTTATCCAGGGGGCACTTTTACCAAGCCGCATCTTGTGAACAAATATTCTGACCTGGGAAGGGCTCAACTGATCCATTTTCCTGGCTTTATCCTTCAATCCCAGACACCTTTCACCTAGCAAAAGAGAACTTTGTAACTCTGCTTAAATAATTCTATGAAGAAGTGATTTATCCTATTTTTAAATTTAAATTCCATTTAATTAACATACACTGTATTATTAATTTCAGAAGTAGATTTCAGTGATTCTTCAGTTGCATACAACACCCAGTGCTCATTACTTCATATGCCCTTCTAATTGCCCATCACCAGTTACCTCATTCCCCCATCCCCTCCAGCACCCTGTTTGTTTCCTAGAGTTGAGTCTTTTATGATTTGCCTCCCTTTCTACTTTCATCTTATTTTATTTTTCCTTCCCTTCCCCTATATTCATCTGTTTTTGTTTCTTAAATTTCACATGTGAGTGAAATGATACGGTATTTGTCTTTCTTTGACAGACTTACTTCACTTAGCATAATACTAGTTCCATCCATGTCATTGCAAATGGCAAGATTTCATTCTTTTTAGTGGCTGAGTAATATTCCATTGTGTATCTATCTATCAATCTACACACCACCTTTTGTTTATCCATTCATCTGTGAATGGACATCTGGGCTCTTTCCATAGTTTAGTTATTGTGGGCTATTCATTTATTTATTTATTTTTCCAGGGAAGTCCAGAGGCATTTATTGAGCATCTTCTAGGGCAGCACTCAACTAAGTGCTGCAAGGGGACATGTGCCCCTCCGAATCACTATATTTGTATCCTTTTTTTTTTCTTTGAAGATTTTATTTAGTTAGTTAGTTAGTTGACACAGAGAGAAGAGAGAGAGAGACAGCAAGAGAGGGAGAAGCAGGCTTCCTGCTGAGCAGAGAGCCCAAAGCAGGGCTTGATCCCAGAATCCTGGGATCATGTCTTGAACTGAAGGCAGAAACTTAACAACTGAGCCACCCAGGTGCCCCTGTTTGTATCCTTTGGATACATATCTAGTAGAGATGTGGGAAAAGAAGAACCCTCTTACACTTGGTGGGAATGCAAACTGGTGCAGCCACTCTGGAAAACATTATGGAGGTTCCTCAAAAAGTTAAAATAGAATTACCCAGAACCCAGAAATTGTACTATTAGGTATTTATCCAAAGGATTCATCTAATTTTTTTAAGCAAACTGTTTCTATCATTGAATAACCATTGGAGATTTCCTGAATTTGAGCTGAAATCATCTCACAGTTCACTAAGAATAGGTGTTAGCAAACAATGGTCTGCAGGAAAAAAGCCCCATCACCTACTTTTGCATGGTGCTCAAGCTAAGAATGGTCTTTATATACATATTTTTAAAGACTATAAAATAAAAAAAAACAAGAATATGCAACAATGATCATATGTTACCCACCCAGCTTAAAATATTCACAATCTAGACCCTTACAAAAGAGTTTGCAGAACCCGTGCTCTAAAGAAATAGTCTCCAGAGTTTTTGAACATGCACTCTGGGCTAACCAACCTCAAAGGTAGTCCCAAAAGATCCCTGCATCTTTGTGTTCAAGTCCTTGTATAATCTCTTCCCCTTGAACATGGACTAGATTTAGCAACTCACTTCTATTCTATGCTATTCGATAACATTCCCTTCCATTCCACTCAATTCCATTCCATTCTACCTTATTCAACAGACTTGCTTCTATTCTGTTGTACTGAATAGAATATGGCAAAAGTGATGGAATGTCTCTTCTTTTTTTTTTATTTTTTATTTTTTTTTTTTTTTTGGAATGTCTCTTCTAAGATTAAGTATTAAAAAGACCAGCTTCTGACCTGGATGTTCTCCTGGCCTCTCTCACTCCCCTACTCTGTGGGAAGCCAGCTGCCCTTTTGTGAAATATGGCCATGTTTCTGACCCTTGAAAAGGGGAAGGAAGGAGAAAGATCTCTAGTCAACAGCTAAGGAGGAACTATGGTTTTCAGTCCAACAGTCTGCAAGGAACTGGATCTTGCTTACCACAAGATAAGTGAACTTGAAATGGATCCACCTTTAGCTGATCCTTCAAACAGGACTACAGCACTGGCCAACAGCTTTATTTCAAGTTCATGAAAGAACTCAAGCTTGAGGCAGACAACTAAATTACACCCAGATCCTGATCCATAACACTGTAAGATAATGAATGTTTGTTCTTTTAAGACGTCATGTTTTGGGATAATTATTGCCTAGCAAGAGATAACTAACACACATTCCTATTAGTAAATATTTTTAGAATGTCTAGTCCAGTCCCAATACATGTATATTTACTTATGAATTATAAACATGCACTCCTACTTTTACTTTAATTACTAGAAAAGTTTACATTCTTTAAAAATATAGTTTAAGTAAAAATAAATACAGAGGTAAGCTTTAATAACTTTTTACGGGTATGGACTTCACTGGATTGGTTTGTCCATCCCCTGATGTGCTCATGTCACTATGATAGAATAACACACAAGATCAACATAAACACTCTCCAACGTTGTAAAGATAAAATTTTATTTGTATGATCACTATATCCTTTCCAATAGGATCAGATTTTTCTGTCTAAAATATTTTATTTGTTCAGAAGTGTTAGTTCTTCAGTCTTGTTAATCAGTGGACAACTCATCACAGATGTCACCTTGGAAACCTATACTTAGGTCTGTAGAAAAATTTCAGATGTCTGAGAGAGTTTGTTCCTGTCTTAAGGGTTGCTTGGCCACCGAAGAGGAATGTTAACAGCTGTGGGAGAAGCAATTAGTGTCCATTCTATCCTGATTGACAATTCTGTAAAATGCCCAGTAGCATTTTCTATGGTTTTACAAAATGGCGACCTTCTGTTTCAGAGTGCTGGGTAGCTATTGAGTCCCGGGTATAGTTATCATCATGTGGATGCCCCATGTGGCTTCCAATTAGAGAATTGAGCCTAATTTCACTCCCAACCAGACTGAAATATAAAAGAGACAGATAAAACCTTCATAGTGAAGCATGGACAGATTTCAGGCAAGCAGAATACATGAATATCAACTTTTAGGAGCATTCGATTAAAAATGCAAAGGCAGAGCTCTCTGAGAAACTGGGAGACTCTGGATGAAAGGAGAGAGATTAGGGAGGACGCTGCCATGAATGCACTGTTTTCATACAATGCCCTAATCAGGAGGACAAGTGGCAGTCGTTATGAAGCAGTGAGATTCAGAACAATGCCTTTCCCAAGGAAGTAGTCACTACAAAACAAGGCCTGCAGTAGGACAATACTGACTTGTACATGTGAAAAAGAATAATTAGTTTAAGACATGAGGCCTGACATTTAGTGAGCTTCCTTAGTCAAAAACCAAAAATACTAGAAACTGGAAAGTAGTGGGTTATTTTTCCCTGGCCTCCGAACTTCCTATTTTTCTCACTATGCATTTCATATTATCCCAATTATCTAAGTTAGTGCATTAATATAGAAATACTATGATCTTCCATTTTCCCTAATTAAGACTATTAGGAAGACATTTTATGCTCTTATTTTTTTAATGAAATTCAATTTAAAGTCACTGTATCAGATCTTATTAGCTGCTACATTGTAACATATAATATTTCATTGGGGGCAAAATGCCTAAATCAAAAATTAGATCCAAACTTCAAAAATACAAACTATGATAGTAACATAGTCATGGCCCTTTGCATATATTTCATCCTGTATAAAATAAAACTTTCCTTGTGTCAAGTTTTAATCAAGAATGTCCCCAGGAAATACTATGGCATGGAAGATCTAGGAAGAAATTGTACTATTCCATCTTTTTAATAATAGGGTGTCCAAATTAAAGGTTGTGAATATTTTAAAGATAGTCTGAGAGGTGAATAAAGGAGTTGAGCTACCCCATACTGTTAGGGTCTGTGATCAAAGGAGCGAGACTGATACAAAGCGAAGGTCAAGCAAAACTTTATTTTGCGCCAACATCGAGAATCAGACAGACTGGTCGGGCCCGCCTCTTACAGAGAGAGTGACCCCTCCCAGCCTCACAGACTAACTTTTATAGAGCAAAGGCCATGTGATTGAGCCTGGCCACACACAGGTGGCCAATGAGATTGTAACACACAGAGAAAGTTGCATAGTCATGCTAGGTCACACACGGGTGGCCAATTGAATTACAATTTACCCTATAGTAGCTATTTGAACTAGATTATCCCCTTGGTCAGAATTGGCACCTAAAAGGTGCCCAAAAGGCAGGGTCCACATTCTTTGATGATTAGGGAGGTGCTTTACTGATTGGATGTCTCCACCTAGCCTGACTTGTCCTTGTATTGGGGCTCTGTTATCAGGGACTGGTCGATCATATTTTACTGGTTTCCCGGACTTGCTTCTAAGTAAGTTCCCCGGGGGGCGGTGGGGGGGGGCAGGGTCAATTTAAGTTTTACTGCATAAACAACAAAATCACTGTTTAACTGAGATGGAATCGCTCTGGCTAAATAGGCCCTTACAATACCATTTTTTAAAAATCAAAGTGGGAAAATTTCATTTGGTTAATACAGCAAGTATACTGAAATATTAAGTGCATGTCTAGCATGAAACTAGTCACAATGGGAAAGGATAACATCCTGGAGGAAGATACCTCCTGTGTCCAGCATACAGTAGTTGCTCCATACAAGATTTTTGAATAAATGGATAAAGACCTTTCTCCCTTTTCCAAAGAAATATACAACCTAGTTGGAATTAACAGACATTCCTTCATGTAATCTTCACCAGATGTCTCTGAGGAAAGAAATATTTTTAAGCTAATTTTTTTAAAGGAAGAGACTGAGGTTCTGCATCTCAAGGTCAGGGACCTAGCAGGTGGTAGAGCAGGGACTTTCACCCTGTCTGTCTGCCTCTGGAGTCCAGGGATTAACATGGACTTGCATCTTCAGCTACTGGTGTATGCTGTTCTAAGAGAAGGACTGCCCTCGGTGATCTCCTGCAAGTCCTTCAGTCCTAGACTCTTTCTCATGTTTTCTTCCCTTGTCTATTACTCTCCCTTAGAAATGCTATAGAATAACAATTCAGTCTCCTGCGGGAAATCTTCCAGCCATAATTATTAAAACACAAGTAAACATGTACCTCTGAAGCTGGAAGGAAAACCATATTTCAAGTCAAACCTTGGGGGCTACCTGAAAAGCCACTTGGCATGTACCCAGGGCTCAGAACAACCACCACCAGAACAACTGATACTCAGGGATGCTTTCTTTGTCATTGCTGGACAGGAGGGACCTTTCTCAATGATTTTCTGTCACCACGTGGAAGTGATAAGTTCTATGAACAGTTTAATGGCCAAATAAAGGATTTCTGGATACCCCATAGAGGGGATTCTCAATTTTGCTGTGCTCCCAGTACATCTCACAGATATGCTTCGAGGACACATCGATGTTCAAATTTCCACGAGGGCTCAGAATTGTCTATTTCTCTTCGAACATCTCAGCACTGGCAGGGCTCAGCTGAGACAAAGGACAAAGCACCTTAGGAAGATGACACTCAATAAAATATGGGGCCTTGTTTCTTGCTGATGGGCACAAAAATATTCTCATATAAGGTCTGATTTTTTTTAAGCCTTAGTAAATTTGAATAAAAGGAAATTTACATTGGGTAAATATGCCAGAAATTAAAAGGACCCCTGGGATTCCTCAGCTACCAGGAATGAGTGACCTCACGTAGCCACAATAGCTTCTTGCTTTTTATTTTTGTTTTTGTTTCTGCAACATTAACTATTCAAATTATACCTTTCCTTCTTAGCACTTTACCACTCTTGAAGGAGGACAAACCACTCTTGGCCAACAGGTTTCATTCATTCACCCAGAACTGAATCTGACTGAGAATATGGGCAACTCTGATTCCAAAAAATTAACAGATTGCCAACTATAACAAAGATATGACCTTCTAGAAACACCACAGAATTGCCATACCCACATTTCTTTAATGTCTGTTTGTAGCATATTGATAGTCTGTACTGAATTCTTCCAATAACCATGGTGGTTGGAGGTTACAGTTTTGCTCTTCACAGCCTCTAGGATGCATTATCCAGTCTCTGGACCTCTGTTTTTCAGACATGTTTGATAGAGGGATATAATGATGACGAGAGTTAAGCAAAAGTTTTAAATCTCAGAAGTTATTTTCTAAATTTACAAAAGGCTTTCAGATACACAATTTGGTTCTTGTAACAACTTTATTATGAGAACATGCATTCTTCAATGAGGGAAAAAATCTGGAGACATTCAATGACAAGATTAAGATGAGTAAGACATTGGAGCTCCTGGGTGGCTTAGTGGATTAAGCATGAGACTCTTTCTTTTCTCTTTTTTTTTTTTTTTTAAAGATTTTATTTATTTACTGGACACAGAGAGTGAGTGTACACAATCAGAAAAAGCACTAGAGAGAGAGAGAGAAAAGCAGTCTCCCCATTGAGCATGGAACTCTGTGTGGGGCTCCATCCCAGGATCTGAGCCAAAAATAGATGCTTAACCAACTGAGCCACCCAGGCATTCAAGCATCAGATTCTTGATTTCACCTCATGTCATGATCTCAGAGTCATGAGACTGAGGCATGGAGCCTGCTTGGGATTCTCTCTCTCCCTCTTCCTTCTATGGCCCCTCCCTGCTTCCCCTTTGTGCACTCCCTCTCTCTCTCTCTCTCTCTCTCTCTCTCTCAAATAAATAAATAAATAAATAAAAGATGACCAAGACATTTAAACAGTGGTGCTGGGAATCTACTTAGGTCTTCTGATTCTTAGACTAATACTGTTTCCATGTCCCTACAACTGAGGTTAGTTGACTCAACGACATATACCAGGGGCTCTCAAAGTATGGAGCAACAGCAGCAGCATTTGGCAACTCGTGAGACATGCAAATTCTCAGGTGCCTCCCCAGACCTGGTGAGTCAGAAACTCTCAGACGGGGCTCAGCAATCCAGGTTTTTACAAACTCTCTGGGTGATACTGATGCCCACCAATGTTTGTGAACCACTGGCATACAATTCCTACATATATGGTATCATAAAGTCATCCCAGAGACAGATCTTCTATCAGTAGTCCTTCTAAGACCTTCCAGAAGACTTCAAAGCCATGAGGGAATAGAATGTTTAAAGCTCATCCATATTATGCAGGCGCTATGGCCTTTTCTTGCAGCTTTTCTTCCTGCTATCTCTATCATCTGGGAATAAAGGAAATGGTTTTCATTTCTTGAAGTCAAGATCGTCCAACTATTCAATTTTGTTGCCAAAAAAACAAAACAAAACAAAACAAAACCTTTATTCTATGGAAGTCCTTTCTCAAGGGTCCTCATGTCCTTCTCAGTCTGCCCAGAATAGTGTTTTTATCCAATTCATTAGCAGCCAGAGGAGTGACTCTCTCTCCCACCACTCACCTACTCCAGGCACAAGATAAACACCTTCTTTTTTCAGGGGCTTTTTCCACTAGTTGAAATGTGCATGTGTTGGATTTCATCGAGAAAATAGAAGGGAGGTTAGGCTCCCCTGTCATATGCTCCACAGCACTCTCTAGTTCTCCTTTACAGTGCTCATCACATTTCTAATTACTTGTTCAATGTCACTGTCTAATTACTTGTTCCCCACATGTTCTCTATTAAGACTTTTAGAGGCCCTAAACTCTGACAAGATAATGGTGTCTCCTCCAACACCATATGGATTTTGAAATTAGGAAAAACATCAAAACTTTCAAATAAGTTTGAAGGTGTCCAACAGGTTTTGATATTGATGACTGCGTCAATGTTTTCCTCCAAATAACATAGACTGAGCATACTTTTTTTTTAAATGGGGAGGTGGGGGCTACTCCTCCTTTGCTGGTGCCCTAAGCACAGGGGTCTTCCTGTTAGGTAAGCCAGCCCCATTTCCGCATAAACTGTAAGTTTCATGAGGATCAAGCCACATCTGTCTTAGTCACAGAATGGTCCCAATGCCTGAGCCAGGTTAGGTTCTTAGGAAATGTTCGATGAAAGAATAGAGTGAGTGAGTGGATGGATGGAGCAGGACGAAGAGAATGAGGTAGAAAAGTTAAAGTGACAGGGAGAAAAGGAGGAGAGAGAATTGCGGGTAGAGATGAGCAGGCAGGGAGAGAAGGCAGAAAGACAGGAGACAAATGCAGTTGGTTACTATCTTCATTTTGCGGTAGTTTAAGAGAGAGAGGTCCTAGTACTAAACTCCCTAGTCTATTGCTAGATCTCAAAGAGTCATCTGTTTCATTACTGTTTAATTCTAGAATAAATGTTGCCATCATCCTTTTATAGAATTATGAACTGTGTCTTTATTTACTTACACGGCACAATTTTCAAATACGTGGCAGCCCATTGCTCATGTCTTTGTCATGGAATTAGGGAAATGTAGCATAAGCTTCAAATTTGCAGCTACTGTCCAGTCATGAGGAGGGCCCACCCTTCAGATAACGCTGTGATGCTTGACGTTAGCTATTCAACAGTTGCAGTCCTTGGGACTTTTGATTTCTGTCACCCTGGAAAATGAACAGCATTTGTGCTGACAGGTTTTTTTTTCCCCAGTTCACCCCTTTCTAATGAATCTATTCTAAACCATGTTACGCATTTAAATAAATTTTACACGCCATATCAAAACAGCAATATTAACAGTACTTGTCGCCACAAAATCCCACGCAAATTACAGAGAACTTCCGCATGCAATACATTTAGCCAAAATGGGACTTTTAGATGACAGCAATCTTATAAGGTGTCAACACACAGCAATGATATGCAGACCCTACTTTCTACTTTTTCCTGATGAGAACAAAAGTATGCTTTGGCACAGCATTCAAATTCGTCAAATAAGCACCCAAGAATGGATTTATTGCACAGGCTAAAGTTGAGTAAAGAAGGCCCATATGCTGTGTAAAAAAGCTTCTATATCTTTAGGTCCCCAGATCCTAATGTGACAAGGATATTATTATCCACTAGAGTCATAAAGCCTTTTATAGAGATATTTCCCCCCTTAGCCCTGTTATTTTAATTTGTGCACAGATTTTAGCACAGGCAATTTCCCCCTGCAAGGGCTTTTCACTAATAGAATTATACTGTCTTAGCTCAAAATGGCCTTTGGTTCTTAGTCCACTGGGCTCAAAAGATTATTTTCTTGTGTGGAGAGCTCTCCACACCACCCGGGAGCCCACCATTATCTGCACCGAACACCCCAATCCTCTACATCCTTCAAGAGGCTACACAGCTGGGCCCAGCATGAAAATGACAACCATTCAAAAGCTCCACGAGTTTATTTTCCTCTGGCTGGGCATCTCGGCTTCTGGACTCCCGTCAACGCCATCACAACACATGCCTTTCAATAAAAAGTGATCCTAACAGGATTAAATGTAATTTAGAGTCAATAAGGAGAAGTTTGCCATCGGGCGGAATTATAATAGACAGTATGATCAGAAGGTAGAAAATCTGGAAGGTTTTCAGGGGTGCATTCTACTGTAAAAAAATGAAACAGAGAAGAGAAAAAAAATTATTCTCAGCCAAATCCTCTCGCTGGTTCCATCTCTCACGCACATCAATTCACAGTCTATTAAGGTAATAAGAACCATGTACTATAATTTACAGAGAGGAAAAAAGAGAGAGATTTCTGGGAGAATGGAAAACATGATGGGATCTCTCCGCCAGTTCTTCGTTGGGATGTGCATGGTAAGTAAGATGCTTTCGGTTCTGTGGAGGGCACAAAGGGCACATGGCACCCACGGCAGCATTTACTTTGGCTGCAGGACAGTTCCCAAATCGTCACCCTGCAGGCAGCAGCACAGGGACGGCCGTCACCCTTCTAGAAGGCAGCCCTCTATCTCCTGTACAGGGTGGGCCTAGAAAAGTCATGGGAAAAGTGAGCACTGGAATGAACTGTACCTCAGGGGAGAAGGAGCCTCCATTGCAGGAAGGATGAGCTGCTTCCTGGAAGCTGCCAGTGGATTCCCTTTGTTGAATCACGCTTTAGTACAGAGGGAAGAAATAAGGAAGGAAGATAGGCATGTGGCAAGAATGCATTGCCTGAAATCATTTCCCTGATTTACAGTCTTCACATTACTATTAACAGAAAATAATAGCTACCATTTGTAAGACATTGTAATTACCACCGAGTAGAGAAGGCTTTAAGTTATCTTTCCTATATTATCTCACTTAATTTTCACAGCAGCCCTATAAAGGAGCTACTTTTATTCTTGTTTTTTTTTTTAAAGATTTATTTATTTATTTTTGAGAGAGAGAGATTGAGAGAGAGAGCGCGAGCATGCCAGGGGGATGGGAGGGGAGGTTGACAGAGGGAGAGAGAATCCCAAGCAGACTGTCCACTGAGTGAGGAGCCTGACACAGAGCTTGATCCCACTACCCTGAGATCATGACATTAGCTGAAACCACAAGTCAGACACTTACCCAACTGCACCCTCCAGGTGCCTCCGAGCTAGTTTATTTTAGTTCTCGTTTCAAAGATGAGGGAAACAGAAAACAGAGATATGAGTGAGTTGCTTGAGGTCCTGCAGTTCACAAATTCTAGAACTGCAGTGAATCCCGGGGTTATCTGTCTCGACCCATGTGCTTAACCCCTATATCTGCCCAATTGTTGACTGAAAATGAGACACTTCCTCCCCCCGCCTTTTTTACGCTGAAGTATAGTTGACACACAATATTCTATTAGTTTCAGGTGTACAACGTAGTGATTCAACAATTCTATATAATATGCTATACTCACCATAATGAGAATAGCTACCATCCGTCACCACACAACATTATTACAATACTATTAACTGTATTTCCAATGTTGTACTTTTCATCCTTGTCACTTACTTATTCTACAACTGTAAGTTTGTACCTCCTAATCCCCTTCAATTATTTGTCCATCCCCTCAATTCCCTCCCTTCTGATAACCACGAGTCTGTTCTCTGTATTTATGATTCTGTTTCTAGTTTTTTGTTTGTTTGTTTGTTTTGTTTTTTAGATTCCACATACAAGTAAAACATATGGTATTTGTCTTTCTCTGGCTTGCTGACATCACTAGGCATACTACCCTCTAGGTCCATCCAGGTTGGCACAAACGGCAGAAGATTATTCTTTTTTTCGGCAGAGTAATATTCCATTGTATATGTATACCACATCTTCTTTATTCATTCATCTATCAGTGGACACTTGGGTTGCTTCCATATCTCGGCTATTATAAATAATGCTGCAATAAACATAGGGATGCATATATCTTTTTGAATTAGGCTTTTGATGTCTCGTACTGAAATAAAGTTCTCAGGTACTTATCTGAGCAGACATGCAGGACTGCCTCTGTGAGACACAGCAGCAGCAGCTGGATTCTACATATAGCTTTTAATTTACTTTTTGTCAGAAAAGTAAGGAAAAATTCATCAAAACATGGGAAAGGAGAGGCACCTGGGTGGCTCAGTGGATTAAAGCCTCTGCCTTTGGTTCAGGTCATGATCTCAGGGTCCTAGGATTGAGCCCCGCCTCGGGCTCTCTGCTCAGCAAGGAACCTGCCTCCCCCACTCTCTCTCTGCCTGCCTCTCTCTCTACTTGTGATCTCTGTCTGTCAAATAAATAAATAAAATCTTTAAATTAAAAAAAAAATTAAAAATTACAAAAAAAATGGGAAAGGAATTACTGGATCATATTGATGAGGGAATAGAAGGCAAACTAAGGACAAAGCATAAGCCAACACCCTGTAACCTCCCCGGACTCACTCTTGGATGGAACATGTGTGACATTCTTCCAGAAATCTCCCAACTCTCTTAATGTTAATACCTTGCTAGAAAGGAGAATAACCTTAACTTAACAATGGCAAGACCTCTGGTATCTCGCAGGTAACCTGTAGGTCGGTTCTCTTTACCACATGAGAGTTCTTTTGAAACTTCCCTATCCTTACTTCCCCAGTCTCCAAGTATGTAATCACCAATCCTCAAGATCCTGGTGCACCAGCTCTTTCTGCCCATGGGTCCTGCTCCTATGCTTTAATAAACCACCATTTTGCACCAAAGATGTCTCAAGAATTCTTTTTTCTTTTTTTAAAGATTTTATTTATTTATTGGACAGAGAGAGAGATAGCAAGAGAGGGGACACAAGCAGGGGGAGTGGGAGAGGGAAAAGCAGCGTCCCAGGGAGCCCAATGTGGGGTTCCATCCCAGGACCCTGACATCATGACCTGAACTGAAGGCAGACGCTTAACAACTGAGCCCCCAGGCACTACCATCACAAGAATTCTTTCTTGGTCATCAGCTCTGGACCTGACCCCACTCTGATAGCTGTGAGGCAATACCTCACTGTGTTTTTGATTGTAAATTCAGCACCTTTATCATGGGAGAAATTTTATTTTGGTAAGTGCCATTGCTGGGAAGAGTAACCAGTTTCTTAGAAGACAGGATTCAAAACCAACATGGCCTGGATGAGTGCAGAAGCAAAGAAAACGTTTGATATGGACAACGGTAGTCTTAGGAAAGAAAGAAACTACACATCTACCACTTTATGAAATGAGTAGGTATGGAAAATCAGCTGAACTTTTAGAGACATGGAGGATTTACACCGAAACATTGCAGTTTGGTTAAATTATGTGTCAGGATGGCCTATTGAAAATAACCAGGGAACCAGGCCTGATTCTGCCACAAGGGTATCAGGAAAGAATATGAAGTAGCTTTTTGATGTTCGGAAACAGATACATGGGTTGCAATGCTGGCTCCACTGTTTACTAGCTCTGTGGCTTAGATGAGTTATTTAACGTTCTCTCTGCCTCAACTTACTCATCTATAAAACAGGGATATTAGCTATAGAATTTACCTCATATGGCTCTTGTAAGGATTAAGCAAGTCAATCTGTATCTTGGGTTTCCATTGTAAATAAGAATTTGACTACCTAACATCCATGGATTAGTTATTTAATACACATTTATAAATAGCAGAGAATTGTCAGATATCATGCAAGGAACTGGAAATACTAAGATACATAAGACCTCAAGTTGTGGTCTCCTGGTTGCCTCAGTCGGTTAAGCATCTGCCTTCAGCTCAGGGGGTGATCTCAGAGTCCTGGGATCAAGCCCTGTGTCGGGCTCTCCGCTCATTAATGAGTCTGCTTCTCCTTCTCCCTCTGTGATCTCTCTCTTTTGCTCTCTCAAATAAATAAATAAAATCTTTAGGGGAAAATTTTTTTTCTAATAATAAAAGAAAACAGAAGCTAACAAAATTTTAAGAGTAAATTATAGGGAAGAAAAAATTAACCATAATAGGACAACTCCAAGAGAGAGAAAAAAAGGACATATCAGGACATTAACAGTGGTTATAATAGTAGTTATAAAAGCAAGCTGTCATTTATCTTGGTATATGTAGGTTATAATATATTCTTATACCTAATACATTCTCTGAATATATTATTAACTCTTCCATGTACATTTTTCCAGGCTTTTGGGAGAAACAATTTTAGATTTGTTCTAAACTCGGAAGAGTTGCAAAC
This sequence comes from Neogale vison, assembly GCF_020171115.1. Classification (NCBI taxonomy): domain Eukaryota; kingdom Metazoa; phylum Chordata; class Mammalia; order Carnivora; family Mustelidae; genus Neogale; species Neogale vison. The sequence goes on from NC_058101.1 coordinate 50,559,687, forward strand.
GGAGTACAGAGTATTTCATACATTCTTCACCCAGCTTTCTCTAACATTAGCATCTTACTTGACCATGCTTTATTTATTCACCTAAAGAGTTAACAATGGCAAAGCACCATTAATTAAACTAAAGACTTTATGTGAATTTCCCAGTTTTTCCACTAATCTCTTTTTCTGTTCCAGGATCTGATCCATGAGACCATGTTGCATTTAAGATCCTGTATACTTTCCTTACATTAATTAAAATTATATATTAACTTTTCATATATGTACTTCCTACCTTAAATAAAGCCCTGAACACATCAACTATATTCTGCTACAAGCAGTTTTCTAACTGGTTCCTACACCTTAGTTTCTTTGCCATCTTTCAAAATATTGCTTTTAAATCTTCACCATCCTGCTCAAAAATCTTCATCTTGTTCCAAGAGAAAACCAAGACCAAGAACATCAGACTGTCTACATCCGACCTTCTCATTCCCTTCCCTAAGGTGAACTGGCCTGGGCACTGCCTTCCACACCCAGGGCTTTGTGCTTTCCACTTCCGTGTTTTAACTTGCATTATTTATATTATCATATTGTTTTTAATATTTTTAACGTTTAAAATATTTATTTATTTTTAAGTAATCTACACCCAGCATGAGGCTTGAACTCAGGACCCTGAGATCAAGAGCCACATTCTTTTCCAACTGAGCCAGCCAGGCACCCCTGCTTTTAATATTATATTATTTCCCTTGTCCAGGAAGCCATATTTGCCCACCCTCATCTAGCAGAGAGTTCGTCCTACTCCTACTATCTAGAAAATTCTCCTGGCATCATCTGTTACCGTTTCATGCCTTCATTCTAGTCCTCCAACCCAACCATGAACGTCTCTGGGGAAGAAGCTCTGTCTTGTGTGCAGCTCTGTATCTCCACAACCTATTACACAGTTTAGTTTAATAAATATGTTCTGATTGGGCTGCTAGAAACCTTCAATTCTAATGATTACAAAATAATGGCAATTTTCTGTTTCTGGCCCAATATGTAAGGAGCTTGGAAGTTACTGCTCCTCTCCTAAAAAGAAAAAAGCCAAACAAACTGAAAATTAGCCATTCTTCTTAGATCAGTACAAGAATTGAGGTCACAAGGAAAACCACTGCCACAACAACTGGAGGGAGAGAAAATCAGAGTGACAGTGAATCTCAACTGACCAGAGCAGAAACGTCTGCAGGACACGGAGGTAGAACCAGAGTAAGAAAAACCTAAACTGTAATTGACAAATTGCTGGAGGATCAGTGTGAACAAGTCAGAAAGTAAAAAACAATGGCCCACACTAACTGTGCCCTTACTGTGTTCTGGGAACTGTCCAAGCATGTAACATTTATCAGATTACTTGTGTCTCCCAACAGCTTTAAGAGGAACCCATGTTACAGGTAGAAAAACTGAGGCACAGGGAAGTTCAGTAAGTGCCTTAATTAGTAAATGTCAGAGCCAGGATTTAAATCCAGATGAACCAGCTCCAGAGCCCACATTGTTAATACCTACACTACATTTGCCTCATACCAGTTACCAGTAGCCTCTTGGGCAAGGTCACATAAGCCAGTCATGTGTCAGGTGAAACTCTGGGAAAACCCAAGACAATAGGACATTTACTCTCTACAAGAAGCACTCATTACCTCTCACCATTAGGGACCACTCTTTCCAAAGACCCTAACCCAGTGCTTCTACAACATCTCCCCATCTCACTGCTGCCACGATTAATAAGGTGTATTCTCACTTCATGAAGGCCACCATAAAGTGTCTCTATGTCAAATTTTCTTCTAATTTCATTCTTTAAGGCTCATCATGCTTTGTGCTAAGTACTATATCCCTCCCAGGACAACTAGAGCCTAAAATATTGTCATCAGTGATGAATATGTGTTCTCCAGGTAAGGTGTATTGCTAGTAATTAAACAGTATTAATTCCATCAGCTTTGATTTATTCTGCTCTCTCAGTAATGAAGCTCAGTATTCTATTTTCTCTCTGCCTAGCACTGAGCAATAGAATTGGTGTTTAAGGATTATCATATAAATCTACTTTTTGGTCAGTCAGTGTTGGGGAATTTTTTCAATATACTACAAATGTATTCATTATTCCCTCGTTCATAAAAATAATTAAAAGCTACGGCCGAACACAAATTCCCAGAGCACAAAAGCCTGACTGGCAGGCCACTGCCAAATACCAAGGTTGCCAGCTTCTTAGTTTACGGGTTTCTTAATGAGAACTCGTACCTTCTCATTCAATAAAAGGCTTAGGTGGACATTTCCTGCTAGTGTTACAGGAGTTATAAAACTAAAGCCCTCACATCAAAATGAAAATGGGCTTCAGTTATTTTCTGTATGTTCTTAGCAATTCAGAAATTACTTACCCTAAAATAAAAACTACCCCCCTCCAAAACAAAATCCCAAAATTCTTTAGAAGCGATGCCCAGGATGCTAATAACATGTGTTCACATTCTCTTAAAATAAAACTAAAGAAAGAAAGAATGAATAAAGCAAGGAAGGAAGGTAGAAGGAAATACAAGTAGATCCAGTCCATCATTGTAATAGCCAAGTTTCTCCTTAGATAAAACAGACATAAAACATGTACTTTACAAGCCTGAGATGACCTTTAAGACATCTGAGTACAGTTATCTATGGATTTTTAAGTATAATTAACGACTTCTGTTTTTGCATTTAAAGAATTGGAGTTCTGTTTCCTTGACAGGCAAAAGCCAATCAATCTTGTTTTCAAATGCTAATACAAGCAATTACAAATAACATTAATTAAAATACTACAGGAGCTGTTAGAGCTTGGGGGGTAGAGCTTTTTTTCTTCACTGAAACTCATGAGGATTCTAATTTGCGGGTCGAATTGAGGAAGCACCCTCAGTTTGATCCATTTCTGGGAGGAAGAGCTGGCCCTTGAAACCCAGCTGAGAGCTGCAGAAATCCCCTGGTCTGTGAGGAATCCCGGACCTACAGAAGTAGACCAAATGTGACAGATCACTTTATTTACAGCGTGAATATTAATTTTCTGGTTTTGGTAACGAAAATACAGTGCTCATTTGTATTGTTGTAAAACTTGTAAATATGCCCCGTAGGATAAATAATATCCAAACAGCATCCTAATTAAAAGGAAAACTCAGTTGTCTTGCAAGATAATGTAAGGAGGGTACATAAATTATAAGTAAGATACATGGTAAAAATGAAAAAGACAGACTGGATAGGAGGGGAATGAAATAAGATTTGGAAATGTGTTTTTTAAATGAACACAAATTGTGAGATAATGTCTCACTGAACAATAAAAATAACAAAACAGTGGCAAAGATGTAATAGAATTTCCTGTGTACACCATTTTAATCTTAATATAATTTTCCCTAGTGCCTCCACGATTACTGAACTACTACGACCATTTCCTTCTCACTCTGTCCAAAGGTACCAAGACAGTGTTCTTTGCTGCAAATAATTCCCTGATTATGAACACGAAAATGATCTAGAATTTGACCACAGTGCTTTTTAAAAATGACATATTGTCTGCTCAGGGCCAAAGGCCTTAGGGAATGGCAAAGTATGGGTAATTTCCTCAAGGAAACAGAATGAGAACACGGAAAAATACCTCCCCACTTCCTCCTGATTAAGGCAACCCCACACTTTTGCTGTTGTTCTTTTGCTCTTGTATTCAAAAGAAGGAGAAAAGATGTCTACACATATCTGGACCTACAGTGTGTTAGAGCACAGAGCTGATGCCAAAGAAATTCTGGGTTTGGGAAACAAGTACCGACTATATGTCCTGAGGAAAATTCACATCAGTGCGTCCTCAGTTTCTCATTATGCAAAATGGGGGTGATAATATTTATCTCTTAGGTTCACAAATGATACACAAATGAATGTTGAGTAAATGCTACTCCAATATGGAGGTAAGGGTCCAAATATGATTGTGAAAGGTTTTCTGGTGTAGACACATTACATCCAGAGGAAACCCTACATCTACTACTGACCCCAACTGAGGAAGCTCAATAAAATATTCAACTCCTATCCAACCCCACATACATCTCAGATATGTGCAGACATCTCACACTCATGTAGGTCTTTCAAGCTATGAATGTATTTCCTGGGAGTCATCAATGTTGTTATAGATCTTAAACTTTAAAAAAATACACAAAAGTAGAGACCATGCCCTACTTATTATTTTGCCTTTCATTTAGTGTCACTCTGGAGTAGGAATCCTGTTTTTGCTAAACATCCACTCAAATACTTTTTCTTTCACTCAGAGTCTAATTTGTTTTATTAATATATTATTTTTCAAAAATAATTCATCAGGCAAGAAAAAGATATACTTGCTCATGCATAGAGAAAATATGTGCCAAATACATCAACAAATCCATTTTATTAAATGTGCCATCAATTAATCCTTTTGTTGAATAGAATGCATAACTATATAATGTGACTAACTTTTAATTTTGATTTTTTATACTAGATTAAACAGTAGAAGAATTTTGGACCACATGAAAATGGATCTACAAAACAAACAAAGCTGACATAACCAGAAAAGCTAGGCTCATAAATAAGCATTCTTATATGTGATCTTGCTATTAGAGCTGCAAATCATGAACACACTATATTTATGAATTTTGCATTATTTTTTTCTAGAAAAATTCTAAGGATTTAAATTGAAGTTTTCAAGTCTATCTGATTTCTTAATATAAAAATCAATTTCAGTGGTTTTTTTATTCTGGTTTTTTTTAAAAGCCTCATTGATCCAAATGCAAATAGAGTAAAGGCTATCATTAAATACATCCCCAGGCATTCCATATTCAGACTTCATAATTACGGATCAGCTGGTAGGAGATGATTACAAAGGCAATTTGAGATTGTCTAAAAGATCACCAAAGCGGACTTCTTTTCCAAAACCAGAGTCCTCTTCTCCAGGAGATGTGGGTCAGCCATCTTTTATGGATGTTCCCTCTAGTCCATTGTTTTGGATGATCTTGGCATACTCCTTGGCAGATGTGTAAGGCACTCGAGGTCTAGCAGGATCCTCAAAATTAACATGGAAGACACCAAACGGCTGCTATACCCTTGGATCCACTCAAAATTATCCAGAAGAGACCATACACAATATATTTTGCAATTGACTTTATCAAGCTGGATAGCTAATTTAAAAAAAATGAGAGAAAAGGAAAGAAAAAAAAGGAGAAAAATTATATCTTTGGAAGTTTTTCGTGAACATACAAAATTGCTGACAACTAGATCTTTCTCTTGCAGAGGATCACAGGAAAAAAAAAAACCTCTCAATTCTCTTTTCCAATTTTCTCTTTTAACCAAGTAGGGGTTCCATTTAAGAAGTTAAATTACATATCATTCTAATTATTTGGTTATTCATTCATTTTGATGAATATTTTATTCATCCATTCATTTACTCAATAAATGTCTTTTTCAATATCTACTACTTTTCATACACAAAGAAACACATACACACACAGAGTTTCTCCCTAGTACCTAGAATTATATTCATTAAAGACACTGCTCAGCTCTCACTCTCCACAGATGACGTGATATGCTGTGTGGAAAACACAAAAGGCTCCACCCCAAAATTGCCGGATCTCGTACAGGAATTCAGCAATGTGGCAGGATATAAAATCAAAGCACAGAAATCAGTTTCATTACATACACTAATAATGAATGAAACAGGAGAAAGAAAAACTAAGGTATCTATCCCAATTAGAATTGCAGCAAAAACCATAAGATACTAGGAATAAACCTCACCAAAGAGGAAAAGGATTTGTACTCTGAAAACTATAGAACACTCGTGAAAAAAATTGAGGAAGACACAAAGAGATAGAAAAACACTCCATATTCATGGATTGGGAAAACAAATATTGTGAAAATGCTATGTTACCTAGAGCAATCAATATATTCAAAGCAATCCCTCTCAAAACACCATCAACTTTTTTCACAGGTCTAGAACAATTAATCCTAAAATTTGTAAGAAAAGATCCCAAATAGCCAGAGGAATGTTGAAAAAGAAAGCCAAAGTTGGTGGCATCACAGTTCTGGACTTCAAGCTATATTACAAAGCTGTAATCATCAAGACAGTATGGTACCAGCACAAAAACAGACACATAGATCAATGGAACAGACTAGAGAACCTAGAAATGGACACTCAACTCTATAGTCAACTAATCTTTGACAACACACGAAAGAATATCCAATGGGAAAAAAAACAACCTCTTTAACAAATGGTGTTGGGAAAATTGGATAGCCACATGCAGAAGAATGAAACTGGACCATTTTTTGAACCATACAAAAAAAGACGCTCAAAATAGATGAAAGAACTAAATGTGAGACAGGAATCCATCAAAATCCTCGGGGAGAACATAGACAGCAACCTCTGTGACCTCAGCTGCAGCACCTTCTTGCTAAACAGGTCTCCAAGGGAGACAAAAGGCAATGGAGACAAAAGCAAAAATGAAGTTTTGGGACTTCATCTAGATAAAAAGTTTTTGCACATCAAAGGAAATAGTCCACAAAACCAAAAGACAACCTACAGAAATGGAGAAGTTATTTGTAAATGTCTTATCAGGCTAGTATCCAAGATCTACAAAGAATTTATCAAACTCCACACCCAAAAAAAACAAATAATCCCGTCAAGAAATGGGCAGAAAACATGAAAAGATATTTCTCCAAAGAAGTCATACAAATGGCCAACAGAAGCATAGAAAATTGTTCAACATCACTAGGCATCAGGGAAACACAAATCAAAACCACAAAACTACTACACTACACCAGTCAAAATGGCTAAAATTAACAAGACAGGAAACAACAAATGCTGACCAGGATACAGAGAAAGGGGAATCTTTTTACACTGCTGGTGGGAATGCAAGCTTGTGCAGCCACTCTGGAAAACAGTATGGAGGTTCCTCAAAAAGTGAAAAACAGGCTTTCCCTATGACCTGGCAATTGTACTACTGGGTATTTACTCCAAAGATACAGATGTAGTGAAAAGAAGGGGCACATGTACCCCAATATTCATAGTTGCAACGTCCACAATAGCCTAACTATGGAAAGAGCCCAGATGTCCACCAACAGATGAATGGATAAAAAAAAAAACATGGTATATACACATACACACACTCACACACACACACACACACACACACTGGAATATTACACAGCCACCAAAAAAATGCAATCTTACCATTTAATGACATGGATGGAACTGTGGATACCCTAAATCCCATCCAGGGACTCCTATAGTAAGATGTCAAAATGTGGAGAATTTTCTAAGTGGCTTTACACTGATTTCTATTATGGTAGGAAATTTAACTCATTTTTTAGTATTTTAAGCATTTTACTAATATTACTTTTGCATTCATATTTATTAATTAGTATTTTAATTTAATATTTCAAGTTGGTGGGGGGAAGAAAGAAAAACCTCTGGGGTTGCATGAATTGTTGCATTGAACATTTCTTTTAAAACCAGAATAAGTAAACTCTTATGCATATGGGATGCACTAAAATCTATTTCCCAATACAGAAATTAAATAAAAAGACAAGTTTCCCTTATAAGATAGACATACTCCTAAAAAAATTGGGTGAAAATGAGCCTTCGTATGATATACTAAATTTTAACAGTATTAGGGGTCGCTCTCAACCACAATGATTCCTCTAGTATTAGCAAAGCAAGATCCACTCTACCTTTTTCTTTGTACATCTGTACTTTTGCGATCTCTTAGAGGAACTATATCCATAAACCATGACACATGTGTACATTCTGAATCATTTTGGAATTTATTTATTTATTTATTTATTTATTTAACTACTGATACTCCATAGACAAAAGTTTCCTGAGCAGTTAATTGATGCCTAATCCCTCTACCTTTGTGCATGGAGGCATGCAAAACGCTGTACTTAGAGAGTGCCTTATGAATGGCCTCAAGGCAGGAATTCAGCCAAACTAGATTGGCTCTTTTTAAATAAAGTATGATTGGAAAATGAAACATATATAACATTCGAGCACATCAAGCTTTGTAGGAATTAAACCATGTATAGATACTCCTTCTTCTCCTGGTCCACATTTCCATTTGTGTCTCCTCCCCTCTCTGTCAACACAATTGCAAAATACCAATTCTTTCTTTTTTTTTTTTTTTTTTAGATTTTACTTATTTATTTGACAGACAGAGATCACAAGTAGGCAGAGACAGGCAGAGAGGAGGAAGCAGACTCCCTGCTGAGCAGAAAGCCTTATGTGGGGCTCAATCCCAGGACCCTGAGATCATGACCTGAGCCGAAGGCAGAGACTTAACCCTCTGAGCCACCCAGGCGCCCCGCAAAATACCAATTCTTAAAAATAATTTTATAACTAACTTAAGTTTGACATGGCATATATCTCAGAATTAAAATAACCAAAACCAAGTACCAGGTCAGAAAACAACTATCTCCTTTGACTGCCTTAGAATTCAGTGTGGAGACATGGGAGAATCTTGCATAGTTTTTTTTTTCTCATTTGCAGAACTACTGCCCAACACAAAAGCCTGCCAGGTAGAAAGCCAGACAGCTTCTGCAAACATGCACAGTACCACGGAACACGCACAAAGGATTGATTCATATGCTCAACCAGGGGATAAAAATGATGCCTAGCCTGCTTGCAAGGGAACAAAAGGGAGACGCTGACAAGTTCATTGTTAACTGCCAGGAGTTCAGCGGCAGGTACTAAACTGCCCCAGTGACACTGTGGGTGTCTCTGCGTTTTCATTGCAGGAACATTCAAATAGAGAATTACGTGGTTAGGGCTGAGGAGCTGGCCGGCTGGAATCCTTCTTGTTGTGTACCACAGGGAAAAATGACAAAACCATGCTAGAGCCTACATGCCTCTCCTCTTCCAATCTCCTCAAGAACAGAAAGAGACCATCATCACATTTCTTGTCAATGTGATTGACGAGGTCCCACATCTGAGAAGGGAAAAATAACTTCTGCGTGTTCACTTTCTATCTTGAACCAGAGTAGCAGGCGAAGTATACACAGACTGGCAGGGACTATGGGTGGGTACAAAACACACTGGGATAAAAATTACAAACATACAGAGCCAGAGTTTGGTTTGGGACACAAAGGCCAGTGGGAAAAGCCTCACAGTCGGCATGTTGCATAAAAGATGCAAGGCAAAAATGTCTAAGACTTGCTAATACAGTAAAGTCTGTTCTAATTAGAAGAACCCTATGCCAGAGTTGTTCTACACACACACACACACACACACACACACACACACTGCCCAGTTTTAGCCAAACTGAGAAGGTTGAGGGAATAGCCTTTCATCAGACCACCCTCATTTCTGGCAAAACTACAAGGTCATGGGGGTCCCCAAACCATCTTCAGTTTCAATAATTCACTAGAAGAACTCGCAAACCTCTCTGAAACCCACTATACTCACAGTTGTGGCTTATTATGGCGAAGGTTACAAGTTTACATCAGCCAAAGGAAGAGATGCTAGGTCAGAGATGGTGGGGGGTGGGGAGGGGCACTCCAAACATGAAGCTTCCATCATCGCCTCGCCGAGGAATCCTGGGAAGGACATGTGGCAATATGCACAGAGCACTGCCAAGCAGAGAAGTTTACCTGAGCTTCAGTGTCCAGAGTTTTTATGGTGACTTCCTTACACTGGCATGATGGATTACTTGGTTGTCCATGTGGATGAACTCAGACTCCAAGCCAAGTGATACCATGTTACCTCAAACCCCACCTTCAATCATATTGTTGGTCTTTCTGATGTTATTAGCCCCCACCCTTAACAAGAACATTCCTTCAGGTATGACATAGATTTTCCTCCCAAAAGCTGAGGACAAAGACCAAGTTGTTATTTGGACAAAACCCAATTCTTTACTACACACACATGTACACATACACAGAGATATACACCTATTTTAAAAGCTCATTATTTCATGATGCTGAGCAGAATCTTCTCGTATTATTGCTTTATGAAGTGCCATGTTTTGCCAGTGTTTGTCACATTACAAAAGGCTAAAAATTGGGTACTTGGCTTCACTGGGATTTATTTCCCAACAGTTTATAAACAGAGATAGCCTTTGTTTTCAGAATTACCTAGGACTATATAAGACATCCATGACTATGGCAAAATAGTTCAACTATCAAACAAATGACTCATCTACAGACCTAAGCTGCTGTGGTGAGAACCAGTGGAAAGGTTCCAAACAGTGTTCTAGGCAGCAGTCCCACAGTAGAAAAATGATGGAGAGAAAACCCCAAGAAGGAGTGAGAAGAAAAAATAGAAGCACCTAGATTTCTATTCTCTGGTAATGGCAGATGACATTATTTGAGCAAGCCCTCTAAATGAAAACAAGTAAGCATGATGCATAGAATTTTAAAAGCAGACCTTCAAAACAATGAAAAGCTGACAATTTCATAGGGAATTACTAGGCCAAAGCAAAATGAAGAAATAAAGATTGCTAGGCATGGCAGCTACTTTCACTTCATGGAGTTTTCCCGCCTTAGGAAATCCAAATCTTTTCCTATTTCCCGGGGTGTGAGGCTAAGTGTCAAAGCCCAGAGATACATAACAGAAAATCTGAGAACCCACACAGATAAAACTAAGATCTCCAAAGACTAATCCCTCAGGGGAAGGGTGAGCCAGAAGAAAAGAAGTCACTGAAAGTCTCAAGCCATCTGAGGGTTCAGAAAATGTAAAGTCCAGAAGTCGGATAGAGGTGGTCTGGGGTCACCCAGGTGCCTGGAAGACGCACAGTTAAATACTTTCTGAAAAGAAATACCCATATTCTAAACCTTCAAACATTAGCACAAATATTTTTAAGTATAATCATCAGCTCATTATCCAATACAACCAGAAAGACATGGGAAAACAATGACAACTGGAAAACCAACAAAATCAACAGACAACAGAAACAGGGGTACCTAGGTGGCTCAGTCAGTTAAGAGTCTGACGTCAGCTCAGGTTATGATCTCACTGTCCAAGGAATGAGCCTGATCAGGCTCCACACTGGGTGGGAAGTCTACTTCTCCTTCTTCCTCTGCCTTTGCCTCCCCCACTATCCCATTCTTTCACTCTCTGTCTCTCTCTTTCTCTCAAAATAAATAAATAAATAAATAAATAAAATCTTTAAAAAACGAAATAAAACAAAAATAACCAGAAAGGCATGGAAAAACAATGACAATTAGAAAATCAGCAAAATCAACAGACAACAGAAACAGACCCACAAAGAAATCAGTTATTAGAACTGTCAGACAGACTATAAAATATCCATGTCACTATGTTTATATTGTAGAGACAAACTTGAAATATCTTCAAGGTTCAGGAACCCATAAAAAATGATGTGGCAAATTTGAGTAAGGAAACTAACACTTGGGTTTGAATCTGAGATGCAGAGGGGGCCTCCAGTTTCTCATGAGTACAATATAGACACGAATATCTATTCCTAGGGCTGCTATAAAGATTAAATGAGATAGCATGGACCCCACCACAATATCTCACCATGTCCTTTTCTTCTCTGGCCAGCCCTGAGGAGAATACAGAACCCAAAGTAAAAATATATTTTGATGTGCCCTCTCTCCACCAATCCAGATACTTTGATGAAATCAAAACTGGGTTTAAATGAGTATCTGGGATAATGTAAAAGGGGAAGAGGAGTCAGAAGGACAAACTTAAGTCTAAGAAAGTGTAAAGACAAAGGGAGAGGCATAGATCGACTGTATAAATCTGAGAACAGGGCTCCTTACATTAGTTAAGAAACTCCTTTCTTTCTCCAGGGTGACATCCCAAGGTCACTGCGGCTTCCTGCTTTCCTGCATCCCAGGAAACAGTTCAGAGACCCCTACAACCCTGAATTTCAGGTTTCCAAGCTCTTAAACTTTTAAGATGTTAGTTGAACAGGTACATCCTGGGATTTACTTGGGGCAGCAAATCTGATCCCAGATATGGAAAACACTAATAGCATAGGTCTGAATCAAAAACCTTAAGTAGTATGTGGCTAAGTCAATATCATAACAAGTCCAAAAGGCAGGACGCAAAACAAGCTCAGATTCGAAGTCTCTGACATAGAATGGGAACAGATCAAAGACAAAGACAGAAGTTGCAGAGCAATCTTGAGGAGTGTCTGTAAAGGGTCATGAAGTATTTTATATTTACATTAACTTATTGCTGAATATGTAGCACATAGAAGAACTGGGCTGATGAAAAAATATGGAGTCAAAGCAATCATCAGTATAATTACTAATCCAGCAGGGCATTGTTTCTCAGTGCTGACTCTGACCACCTGAACCACTTGGAATTACCTAGGGCATAGCTAAAAAAAAAAATGCGTTAACCCCACAACAGACCTACTAAAATCAGATCTCTTGGGTAGTGTTATGAGCTAATTATAGCTCATATAGCCCCAATAAATACAGCTAATTATAGCCCCAACATCCATATTGTTGAAGCCCCAGCTCCTAGTACCTCAGCATATGACCTTATGTGGACATAAAGATTTTAAAGAGGTGATTAAGTTAAATTGGAGGGGGAGACAAACCATGAGAGACAGTGGACTCTGAGAAACAAACTAAGGGTTTTGGAGGGGAGAAGGTGGGAGATGGGGTGAGCCTGGTGGTGGGTATTAAGGAGGGCATGTACTGCATGGTACACTGGGTGTGGTGCATAAACAATGAATATTGGAACACTGGAAAATATAAATAAATAAATAGGTGATTATGGTAAAATGAAGTTGTTAGGGTGGGCCCTAATCCAATGGGACTGGTGTCCTTCTAAGAAGAGAGAAGTCACCAGAGGTATGTATGAACAGAGAAAGACCAATGAGGACACAGTGAGAAACTGGTTATCTGAAAGCCAAAAGGAGAAAGCTTAGGAGAAATCAAACTTGCTGACACCTCAATCCTACACTTCCAGCTTCTAGAGACCTGCAAGAAAAAAAATCACTGTTGTTTAAGCCATTTAGTTGGTGGCATTTTCTTATGGAAGCTCTTAGCAAACTAGGGTGAGATCTGAGAATTTCTGTTTTAATAAACAACCTGAGTGATTGTTACACTTTCTTAAACAGTCCAGTTTGAGACTACTAAGCCTAGAATAAGCTCTAATAGTCCACTACAATTTTTTGAACAGAAGTATCCCTCTCAAGGTTATAAATGTAGATGACTCCCTCAGCCCCTCAACACTCATAGCTGGAGATGCCCTATGCCGAAAGACACCACAGTGTGAAGGCCAGGCCACCCTACTTTTCAGAAATAGGAGACCACTGAGAGATCATGGTGGGAATCCTGCAAGTTCAAGTGTGCCTACCATCACCACTTAATCAAAGCCTCACCTTAGTCCAGTGGATCATGAGACACCTTCCCAATTCACCATGTGTAACTGGTTGACTGGTGTCTCCCCAGGAAGATCTATCCATACAGAACCCATGAATGTGACCTTACTTGGAAAAAGGGACGTTGTAAATGTAGTTAAAAATGATCTCGAGATGAGAGGGGTGCCTGGTTGCCTCAGTCAGAAAAGCATGCAACTCTTGATCTCCAGGTCATGAGTTGGAGCCCCACATTGAATGTGGAGATTAGTTAAATAAATAAAACTTTAAAAAAAAAAGAAAAGGATCTCATGATGAGATCATCCTAGATAATGTTGAGTCCAAAATGCAATGACCAATGTCCTTAGAAGAGAAGGGGAGAAGACACACAGGGAAGAAGGTAATGTGAAGAAACAGGCAGAGATTAGAGTGATAAGTCTGGAAACCAAGGAATGCCAAGACAGTCACTGGAAGTTGGTGGGCAAGCATGGCACAGATTCTCTCTCAGAGCCTCCAGAAGGAGCCAATCCTATTGGCACCTTAATTTTAGAATTCTGGCCTCCAGGACTGTGAGAGAATAAATGTTGTTTTAAGGCACGTTTATAGTAATTTGTTACAGCAGCACCAGATCATGTACCATACTCTTTGTAGAGTAGTTGCCAACGGGGCTCCAAGTCCCAAACCACCCACCTGATCTTGCTGAGAGCTTGTGAGAACCTTTTCTCAAGGCCAAAGAGAGAGAAATCCTTCCCAGGACACAGTTTGAAGCAGATTTTCTGGCAATTGCCCCCACCAACCTTGCAAATGTGTTTCTCTGAGCTTGGATGAATTGCACAGAGCCCCATAACTGGAGGACAGCTTTAGCAGGATAAGAGTGCCTTCAAGGGAACTGGCTCACTGTCTTTCCCTTTCTTCGGAAAAAAAAAATAAATAAATAAAATAAGGTAGAACAACACCAGGAAGTTCTAAACATAGAAAATGCACACTAAGCCCCCCACCCTAACTCTAGCTGAGTATCAATGGCTAGACAGCATCTGTGAAAAGGCCCAAATAATCCCAACACAGGAGGTCCCACCTGCACATAGGAACTCCTAGTACCAAAACCTATGACTCTCTGAAAAAAGAACCTGAAAACCAAAAGCTAAGTTTTAAATATTTTATAGGAAAATGCCAATTAACCAGAAATACACTGTAAGGATTTCTTAATTATCTGTATTGTTCCTGTTACTTACATTAGATTCGGGAGAAAAAAGCCCACAAACAGCAAGTAGTTGAAAGGTATTAAAAAATATATTTTTATTCAGCTATAAAACTGGTCTGAGGATAGGTATCCATTCAGTGTCACCTTCTATAATGTCTCCATCAGTATTACTTTCACAGTTACCTCTGTGAAATAGATAAGTTCTTATGAAACCCAAAGTTCTGAGCAAGTGAAACTCTCTTTTAGGTATGCCTGGTGGCTCAGTCGGTTAGGCATCTGCCTTCAGCTCAGGTCATGATCCCAGGGTCCTGGGACTGGAATTGAGCCCTGCATCTGGCTCCCTGCTCAGTAGGAGCCTGATTCTCCCTCTGCCCCACCTCCACTCAGTCTCTCTCAAAAAAAAAAAAAAAGAAGAAACTCTCTTCTACCAAAAAACCTTCCTTCCTTCTCCTTTTCCCTCTTCCTTCCTCCCCTTCTTATTTTCCTTCCAGGACTTTCCCCTTCTGTAAAATGGGGCCAACAAAATCTTTTTATGAGGATTACGGTATTAAATAAATTAATACATATAAACCTGTGAATAATACTAAGTTTATAGTAAACACTCAACACATTCTACTTGTTGGTATGGTATGGTTGTTTCTTCTCTCTGGAAGGGCGATGATTGAAACCTGTTTTATCTCTGCCTCCCATCTGGCTTCAGCTTTCAGAGGGTGTAGAGTCAGCAAAAAATGTTCAGTGCTGAGAACCAGAGAAATCAGGGCATCAAGGGAAAGAGCAGCATCTGGGCCAGGGTTTGTGCTCTGTGGGAAAGGGTCAGTTGGGGGTCACAAAAAATAAATCACTAAAGACAAGGACCTTGGGGGAGGGGGGCAGATTGCCGGGAACACTGGATGCTGCAAAAGCCTCCCGGCCTCAGTGTGCTGGGAGGTGGGGACCACATCGCTCAGTGTTTCCAGGATCCTACAACAGCCACCCCACACTTATTAAATAAATACATATTGTGCTAGCAATTGGGAATATAATGGAGAGCAAAATAAACAACCCCTCTTTTTATAGAGCTTAACAGCGCATGTGGAAGACATATCTTAATCCAATTACCACCCCGTGAGCCTTTAATTACAATCTGTGAAGAGTATTATGGAAGGAAAGACATGAGAACTGTGAGAAAGAACAACGTATCAGCTCACATTTATTGAGCATTTAGGTACTGATTCCAGCATTTTGTGTATGCTGAACTCATTTCCTCTTTACCATAAACCTATGAGATAGATACTATTATTGTCCCCATTTTACAGATAAGGGAATTGATGCATGGAGAGGTGAGGTAAGATTTACAAGATTCATACAGCAAGTAAGGCAAAAAGAGTTGGAGTCGGAATCCAAGAGAGATAACCAGAGGCTGCATGCTGAGCCACAATACTCCACGGAGTCCTGACCCCTGTAGTGGGAAGATCTAGCTCCGTCAGCAAGGGTGGGAGAAGAAGGGGAATGGAGCCATCTCCTGGAGCAAACTAGAGCTGAGAGCTCAGCATTCATGGGGGTTATCTACTGCCATCAGCCAGGGTTCTCTCATAACTGTCAGTGACAGAAACTGACCTTGCCTGATGAAGCATAGAAGGGTCAAGTTGGAAAAGCAGACTCAAACAAAGCTTTCAGGACCAGCCAAAAACACAACACAGAACTGGTGGAAGGAAGAGACTTCCTTAATGGCTACTGACGCAATGGGCACGAAGTCCTGCAGCGTACTGTGTCCAAGAACTAACTTCCTGCAAGCAGACCAGCCACTACTTCTGCACCAGAAGCTATACCTTATAACCAGTCATTCTCAAAAGGGGGATACCCATGCTGCTTTGCTCACCAGCACGATAGGTTCTGCCTGCCTCAAGCTGTTCACTTTCATGTTATCTTCTCATGTGGATAAGTCTGATGGGCAGAGACTAGATCACATGTGTGTGCCCTGCCCTGACAAAACGTGGAGAATATCGTTCTTTACCTGGGCCAGACAAAACTCTCAGATGTAGCCAGGGTGTTCAACAGGTGCGAGGCAGCCAGAAAACATGATAGGTGTCCACTTCACTAGATGAACAAGGACAAGAGAAACCCAAGAAAAATGAACCACATATGTGCAAGATCAGACATGGGAAAGTTCACAGCATATTTAAGGAACTCCCGGAAGGCGGTTCAATGGATCATAGAGACTTATCAGACTTATCAAGAATTCATAGAAATAGAGAATAGAACAGTGGTTACCAAGGGCTGGGGAGAGATTACTCAACGGGCACAAACTTTCAGTTATAAGATGAATAATTGGGGGGATCTAATGTACTATGTGGTATTTATAGTTAGACAATTATACTATATTATGGACTTGAAAGTTGCTAAGAGAGTAGATTTTAAATTGTCTCACCACAAAAAAATAAACAGCTATGTGAGGTGACGGAGGGTGTTAGCTAATGTTACAAGGGGAATCATTTCACAATATACAAATGTATCAAATCAACTCACTGTTTACCTTAAACTTACACCCTATTATATTTTAATTATATCTCAAAAAAGCTGAAGGGAAAAAAAATAATGGAGAGAGAGGAGAGAGAGCCATAAGGCAGGGGACATGTAGTTCCTTATAAAGATTTCAAGGATTTTGATCTTTATCCCAACCACATTAAAAGTCATTGAGGGAGTTTAAGCAAGGAAGTGACTTTAGCTAATTTGCATTTTTAGAAGACTGTGACCTCTGTGGAGAATAAATTTGAGTGTAGCAAGAATGGAATCCAAGAGAGTATTTAAGAGTGATTGCAGTAAAGCATGAGGGAGATGATGGGAGCTTGGTCTGAGGTGGTGTGAGGGAAGACAAGAGAGAATTAGATGGATTAAATAGATATTCAGATAAAATCAACTGGATTGAACAATTCACTGGAGCTCAGTGGGGAAGGAGATAAGGTAGCAAAGATAACACGATTTAATGGATATCATTATCAGTCTCTGAGTTCAGGTATACTGGGCATAGACAAGTTTTGGAGGAAAGGCAGAGAAGATAATGAATCAAGCTTTGGTTATGATGACTTTAGGTTTCTTTTTTCTTTCTTTCTTTTCTTTCTTTCTTTTTTTTTTTTTAATCTCCAAATGAAAAATTGAAAAAAGTCAGAGTAAAGTCTGAAATGGAAATGCGAATTTTGGAGTCATCAAGTAAAAGAGGTAATTGAAATCGTGGTTGTCAAACAATTTGAAGACTAAGAAAACAAGACATTGGCACAAACCTTATGGTAGTCAAATATTTAAAAATAAGCTGGAATGGGAAATTGAGCAGGAGGACCAGAAATATTCTATATCCTTGACCTGATACAACCATAGATGACACTTTCTGTAGACATAATTTCACCAAAATCACACAGCTGAAGAGGGAGAATTTGGAAATGAACACTAAGGCAGTCTAACTCCAAAGTCCACAATCCTTCTATCAGAATGGAATGGAAAGATTGTAAACCAAGACTGTGGGTGACATACAAGGCTCAAAGCCACAATGGGAACATAATCAGACCATAGAGAGCATAAACTGGATAAGCACCTATAACATCAATACCCTAACAGCAAAAATCTAGTACTTACAATGTAGGGAAATTTCTCAAGTCCTCTCCACCCCTTTCAAAATCCCCTTCTATTACTACAGGAAAGATTCAGGATCAAAACCAAAAATCTTGCCCCCAGTAAGAAACAGTAGCACTCAATTTAGAGGACAGTAATTGACCTGGGTTTTGCTGGGGGATCAGGTTATGAAGCTATGACCTACATAGGTAGGGGTCTCTCTTTCATGCACTCCTGAAGTTAGAGTGATGAGGATAGCATGGATTCTTTCCCTTTGGAACACACTTTGCCAAGGCATGTACTTTGTTCTCAATCTCTCTTTATCCTATTTGAGAACAGGCCCAGAGCTTCTTGACTTACTTAGGCCCAGGACAGAAGCAGGTGGCGGTGGGGAAGGTTGCACCCTCTCCTGCTACCTGCTGCTCTGGTCCTATTTCCTAGGGTATGATATAATGGTATTGGTTTTTATCCTATTAGAAGGATAAATTCAGAGATCCTAAGATTATTCTAAGAAAAATTATGGGTTTTTAGCCTGTTTTAATTCTGGGCTTTAGACTAACCTATCTCTAAGACCTGGGGAAAAAATAAAATAAAATAAAAAACTATGGGGCACCTGGGTGGCTCAGTGGGTTAAAGCCTCTGCCTTCAGCTCAGGTCATGATCCCAGGGTTCTGGGATGGAGCCCCGCATCAGGCTCTCTGCTCAGCAGGGAGCCTGCTTCCTCCTCTCTCTGTCTCTGTCTGCCTCTCCGCCCACTTGTGATCTGTCTGTCAAATAAATACATTTAAAAAAAAAAAAAAAAAAACTATGCCACATGATTCAGCCTCACTCACTAAACTTCTGAAGAGAATGGAGGGCCATGACCCAAGTTAGGCCATGGGTCCTCTTGTCAAATATCATATGGTAACTCTAAAATTTATACCTCCAGCTCTTGCATCTCCCTTACCTGCAAAATCTCTATATAACTGACTAATTGACTTCTCCCCTTTCATTCAAAATGACATTTAAACGTTAACATATATATTTGTACATCATTGTTCAAATCATCATTATTCACAATAGCCAAAAGATGGAAATAACCCAAACCTCCATCACTGGATGAATGGTTAAACAAAATGTGCTATACTCCTACAATAGAATATTATTCGGTATTAAAAAAAGAATAAAGTTTGATACATTCTACAATATGGATGAACTTTGAAGGCATTACGCTAAGTGAAATAAACTAAACATGGAAGACACATATTGTATGATCCCATTTATATGAGGTACGTACAATGTCAAATTCACAGGGACAAAGGAGAATAGTTGTTTCCAGGGATGGAGGGAAGGAGGCAATGGGGAATTATTGTTTAATGGACCCAGTTTTAGTTTGGGAAAGATGAAAAAGTTCTAGAGACGGATGCAGGTGATGGTTACACAACACGAATGTACTTAGTGCCTCTCACCTATACACCTGAAAATAGTTAAAATGGTATATTTTATTTTTATGTGTTTTAATTTTGAAATGTTAAAAACTGATTTTAAATCAATTTAAATAAATACACAATTTAATACATATAAAATAGAAGTCTTGATTTTTAACTCATTCCTCAAAACTATGCCCTCCCCCCTTCCCAACCAGATTTTCTTTTTTTTTTTTTTAACATATGAAGTATTTTTAGCCCCAGGAGTACAGGTCTGTGAATTTCCAGGTTTACACCTCACAGCACTCATCATAGCACATACCTTCCCCAATGTCCATAACCCAACCACCCTTTCCCTAACCTCTTTTCCCCAGCAACCCTGTTTGGTTTGTGAGATTAAGAGTCTCTTGGTTTGTCTCCCCGCCGATCCCATCTTGTTTCATTTATTCCTTTGCTACCCCCCAAATCCCCCATGTTGCCTCTCAACTTCCTCCTATCAGGGAGATCATATGATAATTGCCTTTCTCTGATTGACTTATTTCGCTAAGCATAATACCCTCTAGTTCCATCCACATCATCGCAAATGGCAAGATTTCATTTCTTTTGATGGCTGCATAGTATTCCATCGTGTGTCTGTGTGTGTGTGTGTGTGTCCATTCATCTGTTGATGGACATCTAGGTTCTTTCCATAGTTTGGCTATTGTAGACATTGCTGCTATACACATTCAGGTGCACGTGCCCCTTTGGACCCCTACGTTTGTATCCTTAGGGTAAATACCCAGTAGTACAATTACTGCCAACCCAGATTTTCTAATCCTAGCAAACGGCACCATCTATCTAATTCTTGACACCAGGCACCTAGAGGTCACCCTTGATTCTCCCTTTGCTGTATGCTGTCCAACTGCCAATCTGTAACTGGCTGTGCCTCCATCCACCTCTCTATCCCTCTACACTGCCACAGTAGCTTCCTTATCAGTCACCTGCCACAACTCCTACATACAATGTAGCCAGAAAGTGTAAATTTTTGAAAAACCAATTTAACTGATGTCCTTCCCTGCTTAACTCCTCCACTCAATGGTTTCCTATCTTACTTAGTGCACAATTTGACATCTTTATATGATCTTTAAGTCTCTTTATGATCTGGCCTCTGCCTGGCTCCCTTCTGCCTTCTCCTTGCTGTCTTCTACCTCCACTGTCCAGACACACTGGGCTTCTTCTCTTGAAACTTGCTGAGCTCTTTTCCGTTCCATGATCTTTACCCTTACTTTCATTCTGCTTGGATCACTCGTCTAGGTCCTCACTTTATGGCTCTTTATTGCCAATAGGTCTTAATTTAAATTCCTCTCCATAAGCTATCTTGTCTGATGCCCCAACTTAAAGTTTTATTCCCAACCAACGCATTATCTCTCATATCATCCTGTACTATTTTCTCTGTGTCCCTTATCATTAAGTGAAAATGTCTTATTCATGTATTTACTTATTTTTTATTGTCTGTCTTACCCAGAAGACTGAAAATGCCATGAAAAAGGGACATATGTCTATTACTTTCAATATGCCCAATTCTGAGAACAGTACTTAGCACATATTGGATGCTAAATAAACACTTGTTGAAGGAATGAAGGGGGGGGACAATATATGGAAGGAAGAGAGGAAAGAAGGGAGGAATGAATGAACAAATGAACAAATGAAGGGGGGAAATGAGTCATCTTAACAGGATCTTAATAAGACTCTAGCCTCACTATTATCATCTGGATATTTGAATCATAGCATCTTCAGGTTGAACAACCAAGATTCAATGGGTATTGATTCCAAATCCACACCCAACATCTGAATCTCTGTTACTACACTGTTTCTATCCAGCCTCTGCTTCCAGTCCCAAACTGTTGATTCCAAGTCTCCATCCACTCAGACCTGAGATTCGTCATCACTTTCCATTATCCTCTTACTCTCTGACATTCCCCAAAAGCTTCTCCACTATCTCAGCTGCTGCTACCACACTTCACCTCTAATTCCTAATACTTCTCAAAGAACTCTTTATTTGGCCCTTAGCTGCATGTCTGGCATAGTCCCCTAGAATGTTTTCCCTTCTTGAGAACTCTGGAGCTCTCAACCTTCTTAAGCAATATCACGCCACTCTCCTGGACATAGTAGGAGCTTTAATGATGGCCTTTGGTCCCAGAAATCCCCTAGGGTACCAGAGTGGAGCCCTAGGAGAAAACATCTCCCACCTCATGACCTTATCTGTAGGCCTGAGGCATGTGCTTTAGAATAACATCATTTTTCTTTTAGTACATAACAATATCAATCTACTGGGGCACCTGGGTGGCTCAGTGGGTTAAAGCCTCTGCCTTTGGCTCTGGTCATGATCCCAGGGTCCTGGGATGGAGTCCTACATTGGGCTCTCTGCTCAGCAGGGAACCTGCTTCCTCCTCTCGCTCTCTCCCTCTCTCTCTCTGTGCCTGCCTCTCTGCCTACTTGTGATCTCTGTCAAATAAATCAATAAAATCTTAAAAAAAAGAATAATGATCTATTTCTATATAAAAATAGTCCATTTCTAATAACTATAGCCACCTAAGAATAGCCCTCAAAGAAAGTGACTGGTGCTCCAAATAGAATTATCAGAGTTCCGGTTTTCCATACACAGGTGAAAGACTAAGTTCTATGTTCTATGGTTTTAAAAGTGGAAAAATAAGCATTATGGCTGATTAAAAGTAGTATAACTGCCTGTGAGGACACAAATAAATAAATCATGTGTACTTTTGTTCTGAAACTGATTTAGAGCTTTATAACAATAATTTTTTAAACCAAATCTTGAACATATAGACTAATATTAACACTTCCTTCTTAGTTCTTTCTTTAATTCCTCCCTTACAGCCACAAAATATTTTATTAAGCATCTACTAAATGCACGTTATTGTTTTAGGCAGAATCATTCTTATAGAGGAGAGGAAATTCTGATGTAGACCTTACCCTCAAGGTCAAGTAGTCAAGTAGAAGAGAAAAGCCCCCTCATATTTTCTCTGATTTGTACACTCACTCAACACCCTTAACTTCCCTGTTGTAACCTCAATAAGACATGAAACTAACTATTTGTTCATTTTCTGTCTTCTACTCCAGACTCTAACCTCCATGAGGGCATTAAGCTCATGGAACTTATCCTGGTGAAGGGTAGGTGTTTAATAGGATATTGTTTAAATGTATGAAGGCTACAAATGAATATAGAATACTGAATATAATGTCACCAGTATAAGAACAGAGAAAGGGTAGCTCTCAAGAAGGCGAGATTTTCTTGGTCACAGTAACAAAACTCAACTCTAAATTCATCTTATCCAAATAAAAAGAAAGTTCTTCTTTCACTCTGATCAAATCACTGCTCATTTTGTACTCTAGAATATTTTTGTGTCATCACAAGAACCATCTCTCATCAGTTACTGGAATTCTTATACATATATAATAAATGTTGAATAAATTATATTAAATACCCCTCAAAAAAGCCATCTTCAGAGGAGTCAATGCCACCTTTTGCTAATGACAAAACAAGAGGAAGCAAGCCTTAGCATTATCCTCACCACAATAACACCACAAAAACACTTCAAGTGTTTGCATACAGTGGCCACTTTTAGTTTTACGGCCTAAAGTCAGGAGATACAGGAAAGTAAGTAATAGAGAAGAAAGAACAATGGCATCTCTTTAAAATGCTACCGTGTAAGTGTTCATATTGCTGGCACCAAGTTCAAGCCCAGGTGGGTACACCTCACCCAGACTGCCTGTCCTGGCCTATTGTACAAGTCTCGCTAGTCTGCTTTTTAAGGACAAGGAAGGACACTGCTTGGTGATGTGGCCACAAGCTGTTCAGGGAAGAGACTTTGCTCAGCACATTTCAGCTACTGAGCAAGGCTGGGCTCATTTCAGAGACCCACATAAAATAAATAATCATGCAAAAGCAGATTCGTTCTGATAGGGCTCTGACAGCTGCTCTGAGAGGTGGATCCTTGCAAGCCCATCTTTCAACAATGAACTGACCCAAAGATCCAGGAAAGCTCCAGACAGGACCATATGGCCTGGAATAAAAACATATTTCAAACTCTGTTTATTATGCATATCTTTCAAAGGTTCACTACTCTGTGATGAAACATTGCACCTGCAAAGCTTTAATAAGCTTCCCAAGCAAGTACAATTATAAAATCGCAGGCACCTGAAGAATTTGTCTTCTCTTACACTTAGCTATGCACTGCCCACCAAAGACTGGTCTCATTCTTTTTAATTATATAGGTTTGCAGTATTTTGTAAGCTGCGATCAATACTTATTCAGAAAATAAAACTCTTTATAGACCTCAGCATGAGGGCCATGAAATATCTCTCCTCCTAAATTTTAGGGACTCCAACATTATTGCATAAAGAACCTTCCAATATGCCCGAAAGGAATAGGAGCAGCTCAATCATGCAGCCCTGCAAAGACAGGAGAGCATTTGACATGAATTTAGGCTGGGCTTCATTCATCAGCAGTGGCAGGGGTAGAAGGGAGCATGAACAGTTTCCCTTCATAAGTGAGCACTGTGACTCTACATCCAGTCCAAATATTTGAGATGCACAGTCTGTTCATTGTTCACTCAACAAATATTCACTGAGCAGCAATTATGTAGACTCTGTATAGATTCCCCAAGCTAGGTGTGGTGATTCAGCAACAAACAACACGTAATTTCCGTCTTCGGGAGTTGATGGTCTCATTGGGAAGACAGACTCAAAACAAACTGATTTGGAAATACAAAAAGACATTAGAGGAACAAAAAAATGGGGTCACTTAACTCTCCTGGGAACTTCAGGTACAGCTTTCCAGGGAAATAGGCATTTGAGTCAAAACTTGAAAGGTAATAATTCACTAGCTAGTTAAGTAAGAGAAAGTATGAGCCATATCAGTGTGGGAACTCTACCCACACATCAATTTTAATGGCCTGTCCCAAGGCTACAAGCACTGGTACCATTTGGGGCCATGAGTTCTGTTTCTATCCTTGCCTCTAATCCTCTTAAGCATTAACAAGACATGTGTCTCTGAAATTGTTCGTATGATCCAATGATGGGTTGAGAACCGAAGATCTTTACAGATCTATTGGCACTATAATCCTTCTAAGGTTCTCTCCGAACTAAGAGTCTACATGAAATTTGGACCTTTTTTATTTCTCTACCCCGAAACAGTGCACAGTGATATATCTTGGGATTTAGAAGTAGATTTTACACAAGATAACTTAGCCTGATCACTATGCAGTGTGATGGAGTGAGTGGCTGAGTCTTATGCCAAGATCCTCTTATTCCCCTTGAACCTATGGTCTTGCATCAAAAGAGACTTTGGATAGTATTACAGGATTACATCAGACTTGGCCTTCAGGAATACAAGACCAATAATGATAGATGAAATAAAGACTTTGACTACAAAATTACATGTATACCTAGAGACAGATGATAAAAAGTAACTGCTGCTTCCTAGAGGTGCTGATGATGCCATCAGTAATATGCAAGAAGATGAGTTTTTTGTTTGTTTGTTTGTTTTTGACCACAAGTCATTATTTGACAGCTGCATTGAGATAATAAAAGAGAGAAACAGAAAAGAGACAGTGGGGGGGGGGAATAAAGGAAAGAGGAAGCAAAGAGGGAAAGAGGAGTTCGGAAGAAGTCAGGGGGAGAGGGTAAGGGAGGGAGGAAGGCAGAGAAACATTCACTTACTATAACAACAGTGTCCCTAAACTGTTTTTATCTCCAGGCTCTCAACAATGAATCATAGTATGTAGCCAAGGCATTATCTCTCAAGGCTTTTTAGATTCAAGGAGAACAACAGAAGAGTACAAAGATGGCACCTGATACTGCCAGGCGCACAGAAAAAGGGACAGCTATGATATATTGCTAAACACCATGTTGTTCACAGAAACCCTGCAAGACTGATGTTATTATGTCCATTATATGGATAAAGAAAATAAAGTTCAAAGTTAAGTGTGTTCAAGGTGAGCAAGAGAACAGTCGACAGAGAAAGGATGAAGACCCAACAATCTGCCTCCAAAGTCCATACTCTCTCCAAGACCCTATTTTGCCCTCTTCCTAAGTCATCTTCCTGAAACCCCTGCACAGGAGGTAGAGATTAGCCATTTTTGTCCCTGTCCTACCTATGCTTTGAAAGACTGTTGATCACAGCCATGTAGGTGGCCATAGCCCATGAAGTGCCAAAGGAATTCTGAACAGGTATCCTGACACTGAGCATGTCACTGACAGGTGCAGGTCCAACGAGCTGTCTCTTTATATTTGACCTCACTGTCTGTCGTATATCAGTTAGTCTTTTCTGGTTTGAGAATTAAAAAGACAAAAATATTCCTAACAGGTGTCAGCAGAAAGGGAGAGAGAGTAGAGAACTGGAAAGTTTTGTTTTTCTATGAACTACAGACAGAAAAAAAACCATCATTCAAAGAGAGAATGGAGTCAACAGATTTTTTGGTTTTCCTCTGGCTTATGGTAGAACTCTATGTTCCTTGAACTCCATTATTTTTCTTGATAAATATTGACTTTATTAGAATTTTAATGAATATACTTATGAGTTACTTCATTGAGGTTCAGAAAAGCTACAGACCACCTCCCTCACACAATTTTTCATTGACCACCATGAAGAACAACTTTCATGAATGAAAGATGGGGTAAATTTACTCCTACTTTGAAGCTTATAAGACAGTAGTAATTTACATTTACTTCATGTTTACTGGCTACCAAGCACTGTTTTAAGAGCTTTATATGCATATCTCTTTTGCCCTTTTCAACAACAGGGTAGATACTCTTATTATACTCATCTTAAAGCAGAGGGAAAAGGAGACTTAGGGAGGTTGTGTCATTTACCCAAGGTCACGCATGTGATAATGCATCTCAAATATGGTCTCCTTTGTAAACTTCTTGTGGAGCAGAGTGCTTTAGTAACTTGGAAATGATTCTGGAAGGATCACTACATCATCTTATTTCTATTAGATATTTTTATAATTTTATATTGAATATAATATTTATTCTTTCAGTCAATCAAGTTTTTTTTTTCCAAGACACCAAAAATATGGAAACAAGTAGGATGAGATCAACATCTCAAAGGGTTCCTCTGTCTTATAAAGAAAAAAAAGATACATAAAAAAGTAGTTATAAAACAATGCAATCAGAATAAATGCTGCATGTCATGGAGCACAGAAGGGAAACTCCTGACTCAGCAAGGGTATTGGGGAAAGGAAATATCAGACCTTCTTTAGTGTAGATAATGCTAGAACAATCTTAAAGGGCAGATAGAAGATAATGAGGAAGAAAGGGCCAGAAAGTACAAGAAAAAGACATGTTCTGAGAACTATATCTAATTTGGTATGACACAAACATTGATAAAGGCAAAAGGGCGAGGGTAACCCTGAGGAAGTATGTAAAAAGTGTGTAAAAAGCCATGTCATGGGAGACTTTCCTTGCCATGTGCTAATAAATTGCAATTTGATGCTGAAGGCAATAAGAAACCACTAGGAAGTTTTAAGAAGGGGAATAAGAAGACTGAGTTTGCATATTAGAACAGTCTTCCAGAAGACTGAAGACTAGAGTCAGGGAGGCCAGTTAGGAGGCTTCTAGAGCCTTCTACTCAAGAAAATTGCAGTGGGATAAGGAGGGACCAGATACCAGAGATATTAAGAATCAAATCTTATAGCCAACTAATTGGAAGAGTGTAATATGACTTGCACATTTATAGCTATGTCTACTGTGTTAATAAGAGAGAGAATTCAATAGAAGGATCAGGTTTGGGGCATTAATAAGAATAATGAACAAGGGACTTTACAGTTTACAAATGAAATTGACAGATACAATTAGTGCTTTAAACATCCCTCTGAGGGTTATCCTCATCTCAGATGGGAGCCCTTAGCGGAGAGGTCAAGTGACTTGTTTAAGCTCCTACAAGTAGTAGAGGGAAGAACTAGAGCTTAAACCCTTTCTAAATCCCATTTTCTTTCCACTATATAATCCAACACACATAACAATAGTAGCAGAATAGTAATGATGATAGCAAATGTATGTGGAGCCCAGGTTCTATTCCAAGAACTTTATATTTATCAGCCCAGTGATTCCTCACCACAACCATGTTCAGCGGGCATTGTTGTCTCCATTTCACAGCAGAAGCAAATAGGGCACAAGGAGATGATACAGCAGTGAGCTGTATCAGCTGGGTTATACCTATTACCACTTTTCCTGTGTGGCAGATCGAAGTGCCACGGCAAGCAGAACCACAGAGCCATAAGTCAATGACTTGACTTCTTCTTCTTCTTGCATTCTTCACCAGACATCAGGTTTCTTTCTGAGCCTGTGGTCTAGGGGAATCCAGACCCAGGTCCTCATTGTTTTAACCCATATATGAAAGAGAACCATTTCCCCCCCACCCCCAATTCCTTGAGTTTATAGGCAAGGATATCCAGCACCTCTTAGATGGGCTGCTAGTGTTGCTTTTTGGAAGCTAGAACCAGTCTCTGTTGATCCAGTTTGAGTTTTCAATAGGGAACCATTTTCCAGCAGCATTACTATGCTGGACTGTGCTGTCCTGGAGCGGGATAAACAACCTTAGGCTTGACTGCCCAATGCATCAGGCTGTGGAAACAGCCCTCTGGAGGACACTACTCACCAAAAGCCCATTAGCCAATTACTCAGAGCCCGTTTAGTAAATGAGCTCTTTCTGTGTACTAATTGGAGCCCTGTAAAAGTAAATTTTCAGTGAGAAGCTAGCTCTCTGTGGCCAGATTCCTCTCTGGTGCACCTCAGAATGAGGGTCCTGGAGAGGCAGAATGGATCAGTGAGTGGTACAGCCATTGGTGGTACAGCTGGTACGTACCAGCTATGTGGACATCAGCAAGTTATTCTGGCCTCAGTTTCCTCCTCTGTGAAATGAGGATTATAGGGCCTCGTTCATGGGATTTGGGGGGCTCAGATGAAGTAATACACCTGTGCCCAGCACATAGGAACTATGCAGTAAATGTTATCTGGAATTGTTTTCTGCCCTTGCTTATTTATGTAGAACAACCCACCTTATTCCAAAGAATGTAATGTAAAAAGCTGAGAGGAATCCATATAATTTCACTCAGGTTTGATTACTCAAGTTTTAGTAATATATTTACTCAGGGTATCTGTGATGTCTGCTATCCTCCTCATTTGGCAATTAAGACATAATGTATTGTTAGTTTGCATTACTGTGTCACTAAGTGACTTTTCATACACCTAAGCATTAATTACCTCATCAGTTCAATTTCATGCTCCTTGAAGACAGATTCCAGGTACTACATGCCTCCCAGTACCATCCAAACATTAAGTAGATATTCGTTTATTATTGATGTCCTTGAGTAAATTGTCATTCCTGATGAAAGTCCGCTGAAGTGAATATTGGTGTGTTACTACCTACTACAAATACTTAATTCTTCAAGATTGAAATTTTCCAATGAATTTAATCTCTATTCATGATTTGGCATCAAATTAGACATACATACAATCAAATCCATAGGGCAAAACAGTAATAAAATAAACTAAGGCAAAAACTTACTCCACTCATGAATCATAGTTGTTTAATTTAAGAGGACTTTACAAAGTTAAAGTAGATGAATACTAAAGCTTTCATGGTCTTAACTGCCCTGGAGCTGGGCAACAATTAGCTTAAGAAGTAGAATAGACTCTGGAAACTAAATTGAAGTTCTACCTAAATTAACTGTTACTGTCATTGAAGTTGTGCAAACTCAGTCAAACAATCCTATTGTCTGATAAATGTCAAGACCATTTTAGTATTCGTAAAAATAATGTGCTTGCATATTATTGAAACTACATTAAGCCAACAGCCATTGTATGGGTTTAAGTACCTGATGATGATTTATTAGAAATTATAGTTTTCAAGGTAAATATCAGAAATAATAACTTTGTAATGTGGTAAAATGCAACTCTATCTAATATTTTTAAATTTCATCTTTAAAGGTATAAAAATAATATGTTAATTTGTTTAAAAGAAAAAACATGTCACATCTTTCATTAAGCATAGGAAACAGCTGAATGGAAAGGTCAGAACCATATACCGGCAGACCTATCATTCAAACAGACTTAGGTAAAGAGTTAAGTTACTCTTCATTATCAGGCTTCTACGGAAATAATTTTGTACTTAAAAAAAAAAAGTTAAGAAAAGAAAACACTGAAATAGCTTCCTTTCTTTAGCATGGTCCTTTTCCTGATTTCACAAGCAGAAGCAAATACAATGTGACTAGCTAATTCCCAGCTGCATAAAGATTTAAATCCATGTCTGAACACTGGACAGTCAAATTATGTAGTACTACAGTAACCAGAAATAAACTCAACACATAAATGCAGTTTATTCAGTATTATTAACACAAATGAAATTTACATCTATAGTCCTATGCATTAAAAGTAACTTTTCCTATATCAAATAGCAATATTTTGCTATGCCAATCAAATTAAACCACCAGAACCATACAGAAAGAAATCAATTCTATAACAAACCTTTGAAAAGTATGGCATTTATCATGTTCAAGACAGGTTAATTCCAGTTCTAAACAAACTTTATTCCAAACAAGGGCTTTTGTTTTTATTCTATTCTTCATTGGAAATGTACTTAACATAAACATTCTGTCAGTCTAGCCACAAAATCCTTTTTCTTCCACCCTATGTGAATTAAAAAGAGAGAGGAAAACAGAAACAAAAAACAAATACACACACACACACACACACACACAATCTTACCAGACCCAGACAAATTTAACCGTATTGATTTTAGGCAAAAGTGGGACTAAAATCCTATACCAAGAATGAGAGGCTAGAAAAATTCTGGTGAGAAATGTTTATAGAAAAAGCTGTGTCCCCTTGTTCCTTGTCAACAGTGCTTTGGAAACTAATTGTAAAATCACCTTAGGAAATGTACTTGACTAGTGGGAAAGAAGCCATCTTTAATGGTTTCCGAAGCCCTGAACTACACAGAGCTTTACAGATGAAAACTGATAGCCTCAAGTAGGGCCCTAACCTGAACGATAACTGCATCATCCACACTACCTGAATCATGTTCCTAAATTAGCAGCCTCTGCAGCCTCCATTAGTTCGCATTTGAAAGACATAGTCAAGACCAGTCTTCCAAATCATGTACCACAATAGCCTCATCTACAAGTTATGAGCAGATGAACAATACAGATGAGGCAAAAGGAACAATGTCTGCTCTAAAGCGCATACAAAGTGGAATGGAAGGAAAAGAAATGCATAGGGTGCACATTTTAGAGCAAAAAGAGACCTTACCGGTAACCTCGTCTGGTCTTAGAGCTTCCATCACATGGGAGTGTGCGAGCAGAAATGCAGGAGGCAAAAAGATTTCCCTCTGGCAAAGAAGAAATGAACACATGGTGCCAAATGCCTGTGGGGCTTCTCAGGGTTTGTGCAGGTACCTGGTTGTTCTCCCCAGCTTTTCAGCTGGAGATTTGAAATTTGCGTTTAGTTAAAACCAGTCCACTGAAACGTCAAAGTGAGTTTCTTTGTTTTGCCTTAATTTTACCATATGCATCCTAATGAATTCATTACACATTCACTTATTAAGTCAATAAATGTTTACGGAGAGCTACCAAGTATCAGGCATGGCCCTCACTGCTGGGGTATAGCAATGAACCAAGCAAGAGAAAAGTCTCTGGGAGGGGACGATCAATAAACAAGTGCAGACACATATATATCAGGTATTGGTGAATGATATGGAGAAAAGAAATCAGGGTGAGAGTCAAGATTGTCAGAAGATGCTATTTTATGTAGAATGGTCAAGGCAGGCCTCACTGATAAAGTGTCACTCGAGACAAGATTTACAAGAGAAAGGGAGCAAATCTTGAGAATATACAAGCTAAGCATTCCAGGCAAGGGAAGCAGCAGGTAAAACCATTTTTGACACGTGCAGGGAACAACAAGGAGGCCAGGCTGGATTTGAATGAGAGAAGAGAGTAGTAAAGCAGGAGTAAGTGGGATGTTTAGATGAGATCAGGTAGGATCTTCTGGGCCACAGTAAGGACTGTGCACTGCATGCAGAGTGAGATGGAAAGTCATTAGAATGCTCTGAGCAAAGAAGTGGCACAGTCTGATCTGGCTGATGTGGAAAGAGTGGGGCACCAGGGAGCAAGCAAAGGGTACTTCGGGGTATTGCCATTAATTGGTAGCAGCCACTGCCCGACAGAACTTGTTTCTTTCAAGACCTCAGCTCATCACCTGCTACCACAGCCACTACCAATACCTACACCCAACCCAGTAGATCTAAGCAAAACCAGGAGGAGAGAGCGGTCACCTTATGAGTGTGTAGAGC
This sequence comes from Neogale vison, assembly GCF_020171115.1. Lineage (NCBI taxonomy): Eukaryota > Metazoa > Chordata > Mammalia > Carnivora > Mustelidae > Neogale > Neogale vison. Next base: position 50,591,514 of record NC_058101.1, read on the forward strand.
AGCAAGCATCCTCTCTTCTTAGACCTTTCCATCATCTCTTTCTGTAATATTAAAGGGACCCAAATGTCCTCCCCACCTCTGCAAAGTCAGGGACTGGGATCATTTCTTGCCTGAAGTCCTGAGCAATGGGATCCTCCGAGTTCCCAGTGTGGCAGTGGGACCAAGGGCAAGAACAGGATGACCAAGGAGTGATAGGCAGTGTTGTGGGGCAGCCTGTATGCATACGGTTTTATGGTTTACCAGAGCAAAGATTGGGAAAACCCCTCTTCATGAACAAGTGCCAGAAAACAGAAGGATTTAAGCACTTCCAGAAGGGTCATTCAGTGAAGGAGAGGATCCTAAAGCAAGGGGCCACAGAGTGAGTGGCCTGCCCATGGTGTGGGCTGAAGCTGCCAGGAAGACGTGGGCACTGAGCCAGGTCTCCTGGACCAGTATACTGGGTAGGACACGTATGAAGAGAGCATTCCCATGAGCACACTTAAGAGGTCACTCTTTGGTGCCCTGCCCCACAGAAGGGTGACAACCAGTTGATAAACGAAGGCAGACTAAAAGGCTCTGAGAAATCCTGAAAAGCCCCTTACCCTACCATTGCTTCTTATGTGATAACAGCATTCTAGGGATATCTCACTGAGGAATTTGCAAATACAGCTTTCTCTGCCTACAGTTTAAATTGTGAAAACACCCCAGTGAATATCTTCTACGTTTAAAAAAAAAAAAAGCCATAGTGAGGGAATGATTAAACAGAGCTTCCATGATTCACCTTTTACAGAATTAAACTGAAAACAGTTCAACACAGAAAGTTTGAACAGTTTTCTCACAGTCATATTCACTTGTTCTTGGGGGTTCTCCAAATTTTCAAAAAGGCAAAAATAACAATTTCAAAACGGACTGTTTTTAAAATCATAAATGATTAACCTAAGAAATATTCTCATCTATAGGAAAAGCATTGGAATGGTTCTAGGCTGCCTCTTCCTATGATTTGATGAGTAAGTCACTTCACTTGTAGTGATTCTGTCCTCATGGAAGAGCTGCAAGGTAGGAAGTGTTCCTAATCTACAGTCCTACAGTCCTCTGGGGAGGGGTTCCTTTTAATATGACCTATCATCCTTTTATTACTGCACCATATCCTGGAGCCCACTTGTGAAGTTCTCATGGGCATCTCTCAGTTTTGCCTACCTTGCATTTACCTCCCACCAACCACTACTAAGAACACCCCAATTTTTAATGCGAAATCATACTGCCTACACTCAGTATACACAGTCTGGATGGGACTGGACACATCCCGTGAATCCAGTTGTTAACACAAAAACTATTTCTGTTCAATCAATATTTTCCTAAACTAAAGTCACACTGATTGGTTCAAGGACGAACTCCCGATTCAAGCTGTCTAATCAAGCTAAGTCAAGCATTGCCCAGAGAAGTAAGAGAAACTTATTCTCTTTTGATCTCTTCGAGATCAGAATCTCGATCCTAGAAGAGAAAAGCCTGAATCTGCCAGCAACAATCACAAAGAAGGAGTCTGAGGGTTGAAAAAAATCCACATAAAAGCAGAATCAGAATATGGAGAAGAAATAGATCTCTTTAAACTATTAAGTCCAATTAAGAAGAACTATCCTTGGATCTGTCACTTGAACAAATAAAATTCCTTATTTCTGGTTTTTGTAACTAAAACCAGTTTCTGTTACATTTTTTGTACCTGAAAGAGATGTGTCTGATACACATGGTCTACAAATTTAAAAATGTATTCAGATTAATATAGATATACAAATATTTCTATAAAATATGTAAATAATATGCCAAATAAAATATAAATCAGTGTAAAAGTTTTCTAATTTTTATGAGAAATCTATAGCAATCTCTAGCAAAGGTATAGTCAGAAAATTCCAACAGTCCTTTAGGTTTTAAGATCTTATGATGTTTAAAAGTCTTTGTATTACATAAATCAAGGTATACACCTGTGCGCAAAATGGTACAGGGGACGTTTGTCTACAGATATTAATCAAAATTAATCAATAAGCAGCTGTGTACCTTTGCCTGATATTGTGAAATGTGGTAACTTTGAGACAATGATGTTACATTGTGGGTTTTGCAGATTAGAGACATGGAAATAATTGTGAATTCTGAGTAAGACCAAAAAAAAAAAAAATTAAATCCAAAAGATGCCTTTTGTTTTGATCCTTTCTTTGGTGCCAGTGGAGATTTCACACTGGGTAATATAAATCAGCAACGTGCTAATTAAGCTGTGTTTCTCACTGTAAGGTCTTTCTGTGCTTCCCTCAAAGTGATAACAAATGGAACATCATCATTTTCCTTAGATCTGAGATCACAAAATGTCCATGAGTAATATACAGTTGTAGTGATACAATAGCCAGCAAAAAAAAAAAGGCTTTAAATATCACCCGCCACAAAACTTGGAATATAAAATGTGAAATTTGCAGAGGTATGACTAATGGGGTGATTTCTATTTTTCCAGCAACTGAACACCCAGTCCATGAACTGAGCACATATAATACTTAGAAAACAGTCTTAGAGAAAACTGACAGATATATAGGGCATTTTATCTTGCATTATGTGATTTGTAGAAGTAATCTCAACTGGAAGTACTTCAAAGGAAGGCATTAAACAAGTGTAAAATAACTAATCTACAAGTATTTATTAAGTGTTTGCTATGTAGGCAGCCAAATCCAAGGTGATTGAGGAGGAAATAAGAAAGTGCAGTCTGAGGACCCTGTTGAGAGTGACTTGCTAACTATGTCCTCCTCTCTCAGCCTCATCCCCTCCACATGTTCCCGAGACTAATTGATTCAAAACACAGTATGACTCACTTCATTGTCCAGTTCAAGCATCTCCAGGGGTCCTCTGCTGCCTCCTCAATACATACTGGATCTCTTCGGTTGGCATAACTAATTCCAACCTAATTTCCTTGCCTTACCCCCCAGTATTCCCCTTTGGGTGACATCAATCCAGGTTAGCATTTTTATCTGAGAAGGAATTTATTCTAGAATGGCTATGAAAATGCTCACAACAATGACTACAAAGAGGAAAAAGATGAAGAGGAGGAAGAGGAAGAAGAGAATGGCATTCTTTGACTGGTAGCCTTGTGCTAAATATTAGCCACTGTGTTAAGCATTTAATGGCCGTAAGTCTCCTTATAACCCTATGAGGTAGATACTGTTTTCATCCCCACTTCTTTCTGTTGAAGTGAACTTGGCATAACATAAACCTAACCATTTTAAAGTGAATAAACATTTAATACATTTACAATATTGCATAATCACTATCTCTATCTGGTTTCAAAATGTTTTCATCAACCTAAGGAAACCTCATATTCATTATTCAATTGCTCCTCATTCTCCCCTCCTCTCAGTCCCTGGCAAGGACCAATCAGTATTCTGTCTCTATCTACATTTTTAAAGATTATTTATTTATTTATTTATTTGAGAGAGAGAGAGAGAGAGAGAGAAAGAGAATGAGCAGTGGGGAGGGGCAGAGAGATAGAGAGAGGGAGAGAGAGAAGCACACTCCCCACAGAGACACAGGGCTTAACCCCAGGACCCGGGGATCATGACCTGAACCCGTGGCAGACCTTTAACCAACTGAGCCACCCAGGCGCCCCTCATCTACATTTTTAAAATGAGAAATTCAGTCTTAGAGAGGAGAGGCTACTGGTCCAAATTCTTATTGTAAGGAATAAAGGACCTGGAATTCTGTCTCTTTCTTCAAAACAGCTAAGTGATAAGGCTTTTGCAACACAATTACTTGAAGAATAAAGTTACCCTGAATACAGGGACTAGAAAGAGATTGAATGATATATGTTGGGGAACTCATAACTTGAAAATAAACTAGATCCCCTGCTGCCTGGGAGAAACATGTCAACTGTCCTTACCCTGAGAGTCCCCCGAAATTTCTTTCTAGTCAGTGTTTGCTCCCACCATTTATGTTTTTATAATATGAATTGAACACCTACTATGAGCTCAGTGTGTAATTCTAAGCTGTAAGTACAATCCACTAAATTTTTTATGCTTTTAAAGCTTCCCAAAAGGGACGAAGTTCAAGACAAAATATTGATACGCCCATATATGCCACACTTGGCAAAAGGGGCCATTTTGTTTCTTTCATGTTGGTTTCCAAGTTCCTTTGTAGAATATAGTATGCATATTATGTAATATCTTATAGAGAGGATGTAAATAACCCAAACTATAATACGATATGCACACCGCAATATTATAATTGCATAATACTGTAAGTTATGGTAATTTAATACAAATCCATATATAATATTATTATATATAGAAAATCATACAAATTAACTCTAAGAACCTGATACTCTAAGACATCACACCTGACTCCAAGATGAACCCCTACAATGGCTGTCTGATTTATGTTCTTTTTTTTTTCTTAAGATTTTATTTATTTATTTCACAGAGATCACAAGTAGGCAGAGAGGCAGGCAGAGAGAGGAAGAGAAGCCGGCTCCCTGCTGAGCAGAGAGCTGGACCTGGGGCTTGATCCCAGGACCCTGGGATCATGATCTGAGCCAAAGGTCCACTGAGCCACCCAGGTGCCCCTAATTTATATTCTTAATTCCACCCCTGCTACTGCTTTTAGTCAGGGTATGCCTGAGACAGACATACAGAACCAATGGAGGAAGCTGCAAAAAAAGAGAATTAGGAAATCAGCTTGCATGATTGTGAAAACCAGAAGTACAAAGTCTTCTGGGCAGGCTAGGAACTCAGGAAAGAGTTAATATTGCAACTCAAGTACAAAAACAGTCTGAAGGCACATTTCTTCTTTTTTGAAGAACCTCAATCTTTTTCTCTTAACGCTTTCAACAGATTGGATTACCTCCATCCACGTTATAGAAGGTAATACGCTTTACTCAAAGTCTACTTAAGATCATTACAACTAAAAGATATCTTCATAGTAACACCTAGATTGGTGTTTGATCAAATTTCTGGCCACTGCAGCCTAGCACTACCATCATAGGGTAGTTATGGTCTAAATTTGGTTCCACCCAAATTCTTATGTTGAAGCCCTAACCTGTGACTATATTTGGAAATTCAGCCTTCAAGGAAGTAATTAAGGTTACATGAGGTCATCAGGGTGGGGCCCTAATCCTATAAGACTGCTATCCCAATAAGAGGATGAGGAGACGCCAGGGTCCTCTCTCTTTTTCTCTGCCCCATGCACACAGAGGAAAGGCTATGTGAGCACATAGCAAGAAGGCAGCTATCGAAAAGCCAAGGTGAAATGCCCCACAAGAATTATCCCTACTAGCACTTTGATCTTGGATGCTAGCCTATAGACATGTAAAATAAATAAATAAATAAATTTCTGCTGTTAAGTCACGCAGTCTGTGGAGTGATCGTTCTGACAGACTAAAACACACCCTAAATCTCTTCCCGGTGGAATATCCAGGTATTCACTGAGAACACACATCTGACACTGCCGTCCTCTACACAAAACTTTCCAATGACTCCTACTGCAGTCAAGGTAGAAGCCAATGTCATTAAAGACCTGCCCTGACCTATGGGATCTATTCACACAGGTTCCCTTTCTTTCTCAATGACTCCTTTTCCCTCACCTTTGCCTTTCCAGCTATTCTGCCCCTCCCTGCTATCTCTGGGCCATATCAGATCAGATCCCAATTCATAGATTCTGTCCTGGTGCTTCCCTCCACCTAGGAGCACTGTTCCACTCTCATTTCATCTGAGTCAATCCTCAAACAACCCCTCCTGAGTGAGACTTACGTTGCAACCAGCCTTCACCACCACTCCCAGTGTCACTCTGCTCCCAGTGTCTCTGGCTCCCATGTTCCCACGCCACTTTATCTATCCTCTCAGTAGTCCCAGGGAGAAAGTGTTGTTATTACCCCCATTTTATAGATGAAGAGACTGAGGAATAAATGGTATACGTATCTTGCCCTTGCCCATTAATCCCCAAAACAGAGTGACCAGAGTATGAAGCTAGGCAATCCTACTCTAACACTACCCCCTTCATCACTCAACTTGACTCTCACTATTTTGCGGAGAAGGGGTGTGTGAAGAGATTAGGCAACACAGCAAATGAGAGAATTCACATCTTCTTCCAAAATCTAGGTCTCCACTACTCCATGCTATCGCTGATCATCTATTGTGAAACTGGGCCCCACAGGTTAATGAGGTTGAAACTCACAGGTAGTTTACAGCTTGTTTTTCAGAGAACTGATTCCCCCCCTAATCAGCTACTGTGTCTTTTTCAGACCCCCCCCCCTTACAAATCCACTAGCGGTCTCTGCAGAAGCCTAGACTCAAGGTCAACTGATGTGGTTCCAGCCTAGAAACAAACAAGGCCCTGCAATCCTTACCAGAGTTAACAAGCTCAAAACCCCATGCATTCTGTTCCAGCTTTTGGTGCATGCCCGCAGCCCCTTCCCCTTGTCCTAAAATAGTCTTCTGATGTCAGGGACTGAATTTTGCCTTATTCTGATGTTAAGTCTCCACCCTAATGTGAACATGAGATGCATGGTACATACATGCTTGCTCAATACAGGTTCTCCCCAAATTCCCTCATGAATAATCTTAAATTTCCCTAGCCTTTTATCAAGATGTATGTAATCTCAACCCTTATAGTTATACAAAACTTATTCTCTTCCCCTTGAGGATGCAGATTTGAGGCTTGCCTTTCCATCTTCTCATTTGGTTGCCTGTCAAACAGTTTCCTTACTGTGTGTCTGATGTCTCTGTGGTTGGTTTGCTGTGTATTGGACTGATGGACTTGGGTTCAGTTTCAGCTATGGATAATATGGATATTACATAAATATGAATTTGGAATGAGTTTAGAGATAAGACTCCCATATGAGTTAGAGCCTTCTCAAAGACAGAAATTAGTAGTTTTGGTGTATACTTGTTAATGGACATATGCTTTATAGGATTCATTCCTTGTGATCAGAGCTAACCTTTATATAATCTACATATTATGAGCTGAGGGATCCTAGAAAATCTGTTATAATGCATGTAATTCCAATATTAAAAATGAAATCTATGAATTATGGTATTTCTATATTCCACTAAACCTTTTAAAATTACAACAGCGTATTTTCTAGAACTCTTTCTTTTGTAACTAACAAAGACCCAGACCTAGAAAATGAAGGGAATATATAGGCCTAAGTTGAGAGACAAGTCAGCCTAAGGTAAGGTTTGATCTAGCAGCTCAGATGGTCTCACCAAGAATCCAGGTTCTCTCCATCTATCTGTTCTGAATTCTTTATACCTGCTTCAGTCTCAGGATTCCCTCAGAGCCCCTGAAGCTCCAGGCTATCCCTAAGTGAAGGTAACAGAGTGGCCAGAGGCTCAGACTTCTCTTTCCCATCCCACATGAGGAAGACCAAGCATCTCCTTTCATAGTTCTAATGGAAGGGAGAAAAATAATCTTTGTGGAAATGCTAACAAATGATTTCTTGCATCTCTTTATCTCTAATTAGGTTATACCTATTTTCTATGCCCCAATCACAGTGTCTCAGGAATGGGAATCTCTGATTGACTTGAGCAAATTAAGAGATCCTCTTCAAAACTAATAATGGAGCCATTCTCGCTGAAATTAGGTGGCTGAAATGGGGACCAAATGAATTGCTTGGAGGAAATGTGGGACAATGTTAGAAAAGCTACCACATGTCCACTGGAAAAGAGTAAGGTATAAAACCATTTGGGGTTTCTAATACCTTATGGGGTATTGGTCTCTCCACTGATTGCTAAGTGTGGCACCTCGCCTGATACAAGACAATGAGAAGAGTGTGCAGAGGATGTTAATGTGGGTGGGTGTTGGGGGGTGGCCTTTCATCTCCTGAAGTGAGAATTAGCAGAGCAGGCATATGCAAGAATTGGGACAACCTGAGGGGACTCAGTGCCTTAGGTCACCCCTGAGTATCAAAAGTTATGAGGCAGAGAAATAGAAGGAAAGCAGAGAAGTTCAAGAAAGAGGATGAGCTTTTGCCTACTTGACAACTTTGCCTTCTCTGGGAGGAATGAGCTGTAGGATGGGCAGGCTACAGAATGAAAAGAGAGAGTTTCTGCAAAAACAAGCATACATTATAGAAATTCTCAGATGGGATGATCCTCCAGAGAATTTTGTTATATCCTAGCTAATTAGCCAAGGAGATAATTCATTTTACTCTTGAGAATCCTGTTTTCCCTGGGGGAAGGGGGGAAATATTCAAGGTCTGCAAAAAAGAGAGTTCCAGACTACTGTGCGTGTTGCTAAATACCAAACATTCCTTCTCCCTGGCTGGAGCCCAGCAAGGACAAAGCAAAGACAAAAGATCTGGCTTTGGGAGTAGCCACTCCCCTCACACTTTGCTCCACCTCCATCCTTCTAATCCTCCTCTACCCTCCCCTAGCATTTAGCCCAGAGATAGCTCCCATCCTGGGAATGCAGATCCTGGAGAGAATTCCTTTTGTTACTGCCAAAATACACAGGAGGGAGAATCATGCAGTACAATGTGGGTGGAACACAGGGGAACAAAAGGCATGCCCAGTGCTCAGTGAATCGGAAGAGCCTTGCTGTATTAAAATGGGTGATAGCAGACAACTGCAGAGATGGTCTTAAGCAACAGAGTCCCCCAGTCCCCCAGTACAGAACAAAGCTGACCAGAGTCAAAATGAAGGTGTGGTTATACCTACAGAGGAGATAGAGCGAGAGAAAGAAGTTCAGTCATGAAAACATAGGAATTGGGCAGAATTTTGGATCAAATGTGTGCTCAGCACATTCAGGGACTAGAAGCCCTAAACAACTAGTACAGTTTTTTGTGCCTCCCCGCCCCAGCCCCCGCCCCCAACCTTGGAGGAATAGCATCATATTAGAGATGGGTGTATCAGGCTACAAGATGCTTTTAGTCCTTGCTATACCTTGATCACCTAGCCAGCTTTTAAGCTTTTCTTTGTTTCACTTACAGCTTTCTTCCTGAAAGAGAATGTGTTGATTAATTGCTATCTTATGTCCTTGACAGTTGTATTTCAAGTCATAAATTAATAAATTGGCATTTGGTTTTATCTATCAGTGTCTTGCAAGTTGCTAAATATGGGTCTATTACATGAAAAACTGATATACTCTGGGAATACTGACAACAAACACTTCGTTTTCTGAACAAGTACTGTGGAGGAGCAGAGCCATCTCTGGCTAAGATAATGTCCTCTGAAGGGTCCTTCCCAGCTGTCTGGATGGACTCTCTAGGTGTTGTCCCTTTTGCTCATGCCTTCAAACCACAACAACAATGCAGAGTAGTCAGGAAAGTCAACTTCATTGTAAAGGATTAGCCTCCACTCCAATTAGAAGCTCGGGAGAGGTGTTTATGTGTTGAAATTTGAGGGTCCCTTCTTTCAAAGTAGTCAAAAGTCAAAACATCATACGGAACTTAAGAGCTGTAGTGAGTCCTCATTGTACAAGTGACTCATTTATGGTCACATGTTTTTGACAAAAACAGGACCCAGGATTCTTGGTTTAAACCTCAGTTTCTTTCTATTGCACCACAATGGTCCCAAAAGACCATCAAAGTTATCACTATATCCACAAAAAGTCATCTTTCGCCTCCACGGTTGTTATTAAGTGAACTAAATTTGTAAATATAGCCAATTCCAGCCGATGTCCTCCCTTCACCATAAATTGTAGATGTTTTTCATTGCATTTCAAAGGTAAAATGCTCTAATTTGTAATCAAATTATAGTTACCCTGATGGGTCTTCCATTTCCTTATTACAATGATCCTAAGACTTCACATAGAATTTCAATGTAGAGAAAGTGAAATACTAATTTAATAAATTGTCAGCTTAACTTTAGTTCTCATTCTTACATGACACACAGTAAGTTGCTGATCATGTCCAGACAGTCAAGAGTTAATTTTGGTATGAGGAGATTATACTGTTTGGGTTCTTGAAGAACTGGCATGTATGCTTTTGTTGGGTAAAGAAAATTATACAGCCCATGGTATTTTCCTTTTTCGTCCTGGCTGATGGGTGACTCAACAGTAAATGTAATGCTCAGTCACAGGAATTATTCTAGGTATGTTTTGGGATATTTGCATGCTTCACTCTGAGCCAGCCATGTGGGGCTCAAGCCACTCTCAGGCAGAGCTGCCCAAGAAGAAACTATACAGAGATGATTGAGAGTCCGGTAATGGGTAACCTATGCTACATCTGGAATGAACTAACTAAAATCTCAGCAAGATAAACAGCCAGAAAACTAGAACAAATAGTGTATTGGGCTAAGAAAGAAACCACAGACAATAAACTAGGAGGGAAACACGTTAGCTAAAGACTGAATCTAAAGAAGAAAGGGGCTAACCAGGACACAAGTCCTGTGAATTCAGTTAAGCAATCTTCCATCTACATTGTGAGTGTCTTAATCGGTTTCCCAGCTCAGATGCCTAAAGAGTCAACTTCCTTTAGTGTGACGCCTTTGTTACTAATCCATCTCATGGACTATGTTAACTTTGTTTTAAGCCACATCTATTCCTATATGAAAGTAAGTAGACAGAGTCTAAAATATGTGGATGGACTTCAATGACCTTTCTTTAAAAATCTTCACTCGAGGCAGTCCTGTGCTTGGAGGGTTGAGCAACAGCTAGTAAGAAGGCAAGTATGGCTGGAGTGGAATGAGGCAGAGGGAATAATAGCAGAGAAGATTCAAGAGTTTGAAAAAGAAAGGTTTTCACTATTATGCTGTGTGAAATAGAAAACCATTAAAGAGCTCTAAGCAGGATATTTATATGATCTGGCTTACGTTTTAGAGGATAACTTCGGCTGCTGTAAGACAGAGAAATGGGGAACCAGTTAAGAGCCTATGTCATTAGTCCAGGAAAATATCGGCCCCTCATACCTAGGTGTTTCTAGATAAAAGAGAAGGGAGAGACAAAAGAAAGAGAAAAGACAAATAACTCCAAGATTTCAGCCTCAAGTCATTATTAGTAAGGAGTTGCTATGGAATAAGATACTGTGCCAATTTAAAGGACGTACATACAGAGGATGAACAGGACATGATGATGAACAGGGCTGAGAACTCACAGTCAAGACAAAGAGATGGACAAAAAGCAGGATATTAATAAAAGCAAGTTCCATTTCTTATATGCTCACTTTGTACCAGGCACTGAATTAAATAGTCTACACACACCACATAATTCTGTCCGCATAATGACTTGATGTGGTTGATATAACTAGCCTTATTTTACTGAAAGAAAACTAAAACTCAGCGAAGTAAAATGACTTGTCCTAGATCTAGGAGCTGAGAGACAGAGAACTTGTTTGAACTCATGTCTGTCTAACCTCAAACTTACAATCTTAACTAATATATTTTAGACTAACTCTGGCTCAACTTAATCTGAGAAAGGTGGGCAGGATATATGAAGCATGCCCGTGAGTACAGGGAACAGTTTACCTATGACAGAGTGATTGCATGATCACTTTTAATCCATAAAACAAGAAGGATGGACTCAATGATTTCCATGGTTCCTCTCAGCCCTAAAAGCCTATAATTTTAAAACATGGTGATGCTTCTCTTCACTAAAGTGAAAGTCATTTTTACTCCTTAAGATTGAATAGCATAAAACACAATTCTCTTATTTATACAAAGCTATTCCAAGCCAGGCTGAATTGAGCCTCAAGCCTTATACTTTGCCCATTTTAAAATAGAAAGGGCATTAAGGTTAAAAAAAAAAAATAGCAGTGAACATAAAAGAGTAAATGAAGAAAAGGAAAAGGCACATCAAGGAAGTAAAGGCATCATCATAAAATAAGCAAAGGAAATAAAAAGAAGGATTGGAAAATTGTCATGTTGCAGCATCTTTTATACAGAGACACCTTGATTATTGACCAAAAAAATCAGTGACAACTAAAAAAGAATACTGTATGTAAACAGAAACTTTAATTTTCATAGTCTTTCTTGTTCCCAATCCTAGTTTGTAATATCACACCTTCAATTTATCACAATAGCAAAATCATGGGAACATATTTTCACCCGGAGAGGACATAAATCATGTATAGCCAGAAAAAGATAATGCAATATAGTTATGTTTGCCTCTGATTTGGGATATGTCTGTGAGATTAAAGCAAAATTTGGCCTACATTTAAGGAATCATAAAAACAACTTTGGGCTTAATTAGGATGTAACAAGCAGTGTGTTTTTCTTCATCATCATCACTAAATTTATAATGGGCTTCCAGAATGTATGTATCTCTGCAGCAGTAGGCAGCTATGGGCCACTTGATTTGCTGATGTTGGAGGCAAATAAAGTTACAATGAAATGGTAACAAAGTGTTCCATTAGCATGAAGAGGAAAGGAAAAGCTCTAAACTTTGGATTTTAAACCATGCTTCATGGAACCAGAGAATTCCAATTCCTTTCTCTCTTTCTCATTTCATCCTCCTTTAGAAAGCTCCATATGAGGTCATTTACTTAATGACACCTCAAATTTTCATTTTAGCTTTTAAAAACCTGTAAAACTGCATTTAAGATTATAATAAATAAGTCAGATGTTTAAAGATATAAATAGAATTGAAGACTTTACCCCATATATTGGAATCAGTATTGTTTCTAAGTACTTTCTGGGGATGGACAGGAGAAATGACATTCACTTATTATAATGGCTATTATATTCTTAAAACACATGCTAAACATGAAAACCACAACGGGATGTTCAAGTAACACGAACAGACATCTCAGACAAGAAATTCAAATAACTGATAATAAAACATTTGGTCTTCTTTGAAATTAAATATAAATGAAAACATACATGCAAATAGAATGTCAAATTAGCAAAGTGTGTGTTGCATGTATGCGTCTGTTTTTTTTTTTTCAACATTTTTTTTTAAAGATTTTACTTCTCTATTTGACAGACAGAGATCACAAGTAGGCAGAGAGGCAGGCAGAGAGAGAGAGAGAGAGGAGGAAGCAGGCTCCCCGCAGAGCAGAGAGCCCAATGTGGGGCTCGATCCCAGGACCCTGGGATCACGACCTGAGCTGAAGGCAGAGGCTTTAACCCACTGAGCCACCCAGGTGCCCCCTGTATGTGTCTGTTTTAAAGACAACACTCAGTATTGTTGAAGACATGGCTAAATAGGTATCTTAACAAGAATTAAGGAAAAAAAGTTATTTTCTACAAATCAATTTGAAAATATATATCTAAACACATTAAAGGGCAAAATTTTGACCCAGTAATTTTCCGTCTAGAACTGCATCTTAAGGACATAAACAGAAGCTGCATCTTAAAGATATTCTCCAATAAATAAATAAGCTAAATTAAATTAAAATTAAAGGTATTCTCCAAAGATTTCTCATGATTTTAGATAAACTGTCAGTGTGAGCACATGTATCTAATTCTCCCAATTCTCATATTCGTATAGAATATTTCAAAAAATATTTATCAGTGATTCTCAGCATTCTCTGTACATTAGAATCTCCTGGGGAACTTGTAAAGTCCCGAATGCCCAGGCAACACCCCAGACACTTAAATTAGAATTTCTGTTTTTCGTTTTCTTGTCCATCGCAGCATTATTCATAATAGCCAAGACATGGAACCAACCTAAATGCCCATCCATAGATGAATGGATAAAGATGTGGTATACATATACAATCACATATCATTCCGCTCTGAGAAAAAATGAAATCCTGCCAACTACAACAACATGGATGCACTTCAGGGCATTATGCTAAGTGAGATAAGTCAGACAGAGAAAAACAAATACTGTATGGTCTCATTTATATGTGGAAACTAAAAAAAAAAAAGCCAAATTCATAGAAACAATAGAATGGTGGTTGCCAGGACATGTCAGGTGAAGGGAATGGGTAGATGTTGGTCAGAAGGCACAAACCTGTAGTTACAAGATGAGTAGGTTCTAGGGATCTAATGTACAGCATGATGACCACAGTAAACAATACTATATTACATACTTGAAAGTTCCAAAGAGTAGAACCTAAATGTTCTCACCTCAAAAAAAAAACAAAAAGGTAATTACATGAGTTAATGGAGGTGCTAATTAACTCTACTGTGGTGATCATTTCATAATATATACATACATCTAACCATCACCTTGTATACCTTACAATTATACAATGTTATACATCAATTACATCTCAATAAAGTCTGAACTAAATTAGAATCACTACATGAGGGGTGCCTGGGTGGCTCAGTGGGTTAAAGCCTCTGCCTTTGGCTCAGGTCATGGTCCCAGGGTCCTGGGATCCAGCCCCGCATCAGGTTCTCTGCTCAGCAGGAAGTCTGCTTCCTCCTCTCTCTCTCTGCTGCCTCTCTGCCTACTTGTGATCTCTGTCAAATAAATCAATTAAAAGAAAAAAAATCACTACATGAAACGATGATGTTAATTAAAAAAAAAATATATATATATATATATATTCCCCACCCCCTACTGGAGGTGGAATTCAAGTGTATTTGTTAAATCTCCCCAGTGTTATGGCCAAGATTAAGAAGGAGTGCTCCAAAACTTTGCTCCAAAGTGAGCAAAAGCTAGACGATTAAAAAGGAGTAATGTAGGGGTTCCTGGGTGGCTCAGTCAGTTAAGCATCTGCCTTCAGCTCAGGTCATGATCTCAGGGTCCTGGGATGGAGCTCCCCACTCAGTAGAGTCTGCTGCTCCCTCTCCCTCTTTCCTCCTCCCCCTCCCACCAACAACCTGTGCTCTCTTGCTCTCTCTCAAAAAATAAATAAAATCTTTTTTTACAAAAAGTGGGGGGTAGCGATGTAGGAGCAATGTTTTCTTCCTGCTGAGAATATACAGACTTCTTTTTTTTTTTTTATGTTTTTATCTTGACTTTTTTTTCCAATTTATTTATTTTCAGAAAAACATTATTCATTATTTTTTCACCACACCCAGTGCTCCATGCAAGCTGTGCCCTCTATAATACCCACCACCTGGTACCCCAACCTCCCACCCCCCTGCCACTTCAAACCCCTCAGATTGTTTTTCACAGACTTCTTTTTTAATATTTTTAATTTCTTTCTTTTTTTTTTTTTTTTTTTTTTTTTTTGCTTTTCCAGCTAAGATCCTTTAAAAGTCTTTGCATATATACTAAATGGACACTCTAGGCCCTTCTGGCAAATCATTCTTAGAGACTTCAAAGCAATGGCTTGGGAAGGCTGTCACCCTCATAAACTCCTTCTGTACTATATCCTTTACTCAGAATACGTTAATCTGAACTACATTTGAAGAACGTAATTTTAATCTGGATTAACTTCAAGGTCAACAAATGAAAAGTAAGCACAGATAAAGAGACTTCGGCCAATGGAGGAAATAACTACGTCTCCAGAATATATAGCAAAGGAATATTTTTTACGCCTGGGTGGCTCAGTGGTTAAGCCGCTGCCTTCGGCTCAGGTCATGATCTCAGGGTCCTGGGATCGAGTCCCGCATCGGGCTCTCTGCTCAGCAGGGAGCCTGCTTCCCTCTCTCTCTCTGCCTTCCTCTCCATCTACTTGTGATTTCTCTCTGTCAAATAAATAAATAAAATCTTTAAAAAAAAAAAAAAAGAAAGCCTTGTATATTTACTAACAAACATAGTATGAAATCAAACATTAAGTATCTGGGGCTATGAATCTACTCAGGGTCAAGTTTCTGTTAAATAGCCAAAGGAAGCATATTAATCCCTCAGATCAGCGTGATGACATGTGACTCAGTAACTATGGCAGATATTACCTACATTTATGAGGATCCAAGACACTTGTTTCTGAAGTGTGTAAAAGAGAGAGAGGCCACATCCATGTGACAGCTGATGTAGGAGAAGACGTTAGGGTTCAAACCTGATGGTCAAGAAAGAATTCTTTGGTGCAAAAAGCTGGTTTTAGTAAAGCACGTGGACAGGAACTGTGGGCAGAAAGTGCTGCACTGGGTTCATGAGGAGTGGCCCATTATATACTTGCAAGTTGGGAAGGGGTTAAGGATACTATAAGCACCCCCACCCCACCTAGGTATATTGGAAACAAGGTTTCCAGGATCCTGAGGGGGCTAGGTATTGTTAGGAAAGGTCATTTATTACTGCTTAATAAAAAATTCAGTCATGAGATCCTTCAACTGCATATTGTCGGGTCATATGTTTGGGGGATGATTGCCAACATGTATCTTAGGGGGTAGAAATAAAGAAAGTTTCCAAAGGAATTTTTATATGTTAAATTCTTAAAATTTTTAAAAATATTTTTATTTATTTATTTGACACAGAGAGAGAGAAAGAGAGAGGGAGAGAGAAAGAGAGAGAGAAAGCACACAAGCAGAGGGAGCTGCAGGCAGAAGGAGAGGGAGAAGCAGGCTCCCTGCTGAGCAGAAGCCCAATGCGGGACTCTATATCCAGGACCCAAGCCGAAGGCAGACACTTAACTGACTGAGCCACCCAGGCGCCCCAGGAATTTTTATATGTTAAAGTAGGCTTACAGGATTCTGGGGTTGGGCCGGGATTGTCTCGTGCCCTTAGCAAAGTATTAACACTGAGGCAGCTAAGTCCCTAGAGCAATGTCACTCTGCCTGTTTCAAAGACTTGTCAGTGGGCTGTAGATAGTAAGGAAATTTAATAATTTTTCTTCTGCCTTTGTTTCCCACATCAACAGCCAACTTCATGTCATTGACAGAGACCAAAGAATTCAAACCAAAATGTTAGGTCATTCCCATATCCAGATCTAACCCCCCAAACTGTTCCATCAGACGTTTATTTATTAATGTTCTCTACTGTGCAGAAGGAAGTTTCCAAGTCAAACACTTTGTGATTGATTGGGGCAGATCTGACTTTAAAGAATTAAGTGTGCTTACTTATAATTCAGTAAAGTCTCTACTTTATAATTCATGTTTTTGTCATTGGTGAGAATCACAGAGATCCAATTCTAATGCAAAAATATTTATCTTGACAAAGTTTGATTAAATAAAGCCAACACATGTCATCCTGAGCTCTGAACTCATATTAAACTTTCAAAACCAGAAGAGAAGTGAATCAAAGAAAAGAAACTAACTTTCATTTGCTAGAATCTTTTCTGTCACAAAAGCAAAGCCAGGGCTTCAGCTGGGGCACAAAAGGAGGACTTGGCTATGAAGTGGTATTCTGCACCATGTTCGTCCTGCTGGGCATAAGGTTAAGTGTGACCAGTAGGTTAGCGATGTTTGGGGATTTTATAACTTCAGACTGCTCTAATGTGGAGGATGTGAAAATTCCATTAGGTCCTTGGCTAAAACTGCCTGAAATTCACAGAATTTAGGATTGGAAGGTGATCATGTCCAGATAGCAGCTGTGCCTTATATATTTCTGTATCCTCCATGGAAGCAAGAGCACTGTGGGTACCCAATAAATATGAGGCAATTGCACACACTTGTGGAATGACCCTCCCACATGGGGCAGGCGTCCTCTCAACAGCGTCTTTGACAGATGGGCATCTGGCATCTGCTTTCATGCCATCTATTGACAAGTATCTAATGATCTCCTGAGGACATGCATTCCCTTATTCAGCCCCACTAATTGTTCGAAAGCTGTGTCTTATGTTAAACTGAAACTTGCTTTCATGAATGGGCCCCCACTGGCCTGAGTTCTGCCCTCCCCAGCAACACAAAATGAATCTTTTTAGTCTCATATCTGATAGTTCTTTAAGAATTTAAAAAAAAAAAAAAAAAAAAAAAAGCCCTTGCCCTATTAGGAGATCATCTTAGACATTATCTTCCGGGTATGACTTGGGTTGTTAATATTAATGTTAATGTTCAATGGTGCCAAGGATGGAAGATAATATTCCAGGCAAAATTAAGAGTGATGTTATTATACCTTATAATCAGGAGATCTGATACCATGAATACAAGTAGAGTAAATATTTTAAAAATTACAACACACATGTTTTCTTCCATAAAGCATTTTCAATAATGCTACTAGGCTTCTATTCTTCCAAATTTCATTTCTGAACCAGGAATATGATCATGATACTTCCTTGCCCAATATTCTTCAATGATTCCCATGACTTTCATTCAATCAACAAAAATTTATTAAGTTCCTATTATGTGCCAGGAACTATACTATGTCCTGGGCATGGGGGCACAGAAACGATCAGGGAAGCATGGTCCCTTCTCTCATCAAGCTTATAGTCTATGGAGATGTGTCAGGAAACCATTAAACAACTAAGAAATACAATTTTGGATAAAGAAAACAGGTAGAAACTGATTGGAAATGAAGGTCATACATTAGTTGGATCCTCAGGGAAAGCCTCTGTGAAGAGGTGAAATTTAAGCTAAGACCTGTTTGATGAAAATGAACAAACCACCATAAAAGTAGCAGCAAGCTTGTTTTCGCTCTCTTCCCTAATGAACTTTTTGTCATCAGCAAACTGGAAATGCATTCCCTCAACTCGCTACCCAAATCATTGATGAAATGATTTCATCGTTGCCTGGGACAGGGTCAAGACGAAGGGAACTTCAGGCAGATAAGAGAGTTTCCTGCTAGACTGTTACGCAACGTCTAGTTGCAAGGACCTTGCAAAGCAAATATGCCTTTAAGATTTCAAAAGCAGGGCAGAGTCTGTCCCTCCTAACCTCCCATCAACAATAGAGGGCACACTGCACTGCCTCTTGTGGGATGGTTTTCCCCTCCAGCAAAGCCAGCCAGTGAGTAACTTTCCATGAATGCATTTCAATGTACTGGCACTTGTACCGCCAGCCTCTGTGGGAGTCTCACATTATGGCACCTCAGTCCAGTACCATTCAAACTTCTTTCCCAGAGCAAAGACATCTAAGTCTTCCCTGGAGAGCTTGCCTTCTCTTATAGCATAGTGTTAAGTTAGCAGATGAAGCCTGGTAGGAGCCTGTGCTGTATATGTGTCTACATAGGAGGGGCCTGAGGGCCGTGTTCTGGACAATAACACCTCTATACAATATCACTTGACCCTGCTGCTGGTCCTCTGTGACCTGGAAAAGAGAGGAAGCCTATATCTCTTCCCTGGGTTCCTCATTTGCAACGTATTATCTCTGAGGAAGATACAATTTTTCCCAGCCCCTGACTTCAGCTGTAAAGATCTCATGTAAATACTAAGCATAAATCTTTGATTTAGATCACAGTTGCCAACGTGTTAAGCACACTCGTCCACCCAAACTCTATATCCTGCGGGTTTCCTTAGTACGGGTTCCCCTGCATACAGGGTGACTGCTATGATCATGCAAGTTCTACTTTGCGAAAGTAGAGAGGACACCCTCGAAATGAAGTGATTACAGATTTGCTTAGTCTTTGAGACCATTTCCCAGGAAATGTAAAGTGTTTTAAGGAAAGGGAACCTCATTCTATATGGTACAAAGACACCAGGTGGGCTAGCAGGTCTGCTTCATAAACTCCTATGTAAGAAATGCCTTTCAAACATGAACTTCTCAAGGATATTCAGTGCACTACTGTTTGTAAAACAAAAAACAAAGCAAAACAAAAATGTCCATCATTTAGACTCCAAATATCCGCCAGCCAGAGATGAATAAATAAATGTGGCATGTTCATAGATCAGAATACCATAGATCCATTAAAAATAATGAGTTAAAGCTAAAATTATAAACATGGTAAGTCTTCAAGAATGTACTGTTGAAAATGGGTATGTATAGTGTGAAGCTATTGTGTAAATGGTATAACGCACAAAACAATATACAAATGGGTTATGGAAACATACATTTATAGCCAGATGTGTATCTTGTGCCCACAAAGACACTCATCAGCCTCAGGATCTGGGTTATCTAAGGTCAGGGAGGGAGCAAAGGAGATCTGGACAAGAGGGGTACGAAGGGGTTTCATCAGGGTCAATTTTATTTATTATATTAATTTTTTAATGTAAAATACATGTGGCAAAATATGAACACTTGTTAAATCTGGGTCACAATTACATGGGTACCTGTATTTTTCTGTATGTTTGAAATAATTTTTATTTTTAAGTGAAAGAGAAAGGCAGTTAAGCTTCATTTCCCCAAAGGAGCTACTATGTTGCTTCCCCTCTGATAATGAGCTCCCTATTATTCAGCGGCTTTCCAATTTTTCTTTTTTTAGCAACAGAGTTTTCCTTTCAAACTAAAATTTTTATGGATTCCTAATATATACAACCAATAAAAGCTGAGGTGCCCTGGAGCCCCATTTTCTCACCCTCCCTCTATGCAAACTAACAGTCCCCAAAGATATCTCCATGGAACCTGAGACTCCACAGAGCACAACTTGAAATTAAGGTACCTAATGCTAAGTCCCCTTTGACCTGGCTGTCAGGACACTACAAGCTGGTTTCCAACCTTTATGTCAACAATCTATGGTCAGAATGTTTGCATTCAAAAAATTAAAAAATAAAAAAATAAAAAATAAATAAAAAAAAAAGAATGTTTGCATTCCCTCTTCTTTTCCCTCCTTCACCTTTACGAGCTGGTATTTCTTTTTATCTAGAGCCTGAATATAATAAAATGGCCAATCTTCAATAATTAACCAAAATTAATACTTCTCAACAAGTTTAAACTGGCATTACTTAACTGTTCTTCCTACCATTATTCTCAACAACATATTTAACAGTGCTCATGTTAACAAAAAAATATTTTAAAAAATAGAAACACAAAAAGATAATTTTTTTAAGAAGCAGTCTCCCTTAAATAAAAGGAAAGTAATAAAAGACTTCAGGTGAATACAATTTTACATATTTATAAGACCATTAGGAATGTCCAAAGTCAAAAAAAATAAGATACATCATATAAAAATCTTTCAACTACTGACCAACACAAATATTTAATATGACATTTTTGTGACTAAAGGTTTATTGGTGTGGAAAGCTAGTAAAGATATTTAAACTTCAATGTTGTGAATGTTCTTAAATTTTAGCATTACATTTATATTAACATATATTCATTTGTTCTGCCAAGTGGTCTTACACTATACTTAGGAAAATGTCACATTTTGTTACAAAAGCCTATTTAATAAAACATTGCAATTGGCCACTCTGATATACCAAAGTTTAAACCCATGGTTCCCAAAAGATTCTAAATAGCCCTATAATGCAAATACGGTCTGTCAAACATGAAACATGTTTGTGGTAGCTAAAGAGATAGAAGTTCGGTGTAGCTAAAGAAGCAGTGATGGTGATACCATTGAGTTGCTGGCTTTTAATATATGTCTATATAATGAGAAAAAAAAATCACTTTGGGGTGAAATTACACACAATAACATGAAACTTACCTTATCAACTGAAGGTCAGCTGCCTAGTGGGTTGAGTCTCAGAGAAATCACAGGATTACTGTAGAATGCTAATTGTTGCTTTCTGGCTACGATCCAGGCTTCTGGATCCTAGTGCTCGCCCTGACATTACCAAGGGAGACATCTACATTTTGAAAGGAGTACTTTGCTAATCCTGCCTAATCCAGGATTGCTAATCCAGGATTCCTAATCCTGCCTTGCTAATCCAGGGCCAAGAGTTGCCTGGTTTTAGAAAGCAAAGTGAAATCTTTACCAGCTATTTTTCTGCTAGCTTTGCTCTCCCTTTAAGGCAGACAATCAGCCTCCTAATACTGCCACTGTTGAACTCATGTAAATAAGTACTGAGGATGTGAAAGACATTATGGAAGAAAAGACTGGTTGTGTTGGAAGAGGGATTTCAGGGCAAGGAAGGAATTTAAAGGCAGGTAGAATGAGGACAAAGAGAAACCAATGAATACTATGTCCTATGGTGATCAATTAAACAACTAAAATCCATCTGCTTGCCTGAAAATGAACCTTATTAACTGAGATAACCACAAAGGGACAATAATAGAGATATTTTTTTGAGGAGACTATTTTTAACTCAAGTCAGTTGTTAAACCATCTTTTAAAGTAGCATATGACCTTATGTGGGGGTGGTTGGGGGGGTGTAGAGATGAGGGGGAGAGAATGTGGGAAGTTCAAAAGACCACAGAAATGATAAAATGCCTGGTGAAGTTTTCATCAGGAAGGTTATATCGCCTAAAAAGCCCAATAAAAATAAGTCTAAAACATGATTGGATAAGAGTAAAGGTTGATGAAACACCAAGCTAGATTGATTACTAATGTCAGTTGTGATGTTCATCTCTAGAAATCTGTAGGAAAAGAACAGATAACCCTCAAGGCTAGATTTAGTTACTCATGTGCACAAAATCAGACTGGATGACCAGCATTATGACCTTGTGATTAAAAAAAAAAAATGAAAAGAGGGTGTTCTATAGAGTATTGTTTAAGGATATTGGAGGACTAATTCCAGAACTTCCCAACAGACAATAAGTCAACACATTGGGTCTGAGAATGGATATCAGACCCATGTGAAGCGAATCTATCCAGCAAATGCCCAGTTTAATCTGTAAGGCAGAGTTTGAGTTCCAACAATATACAATAAACTCTTCATTAGTCTGACAGTCAGGAAGCGGAGTGCTCCAGCTAATCAAATATTTTTTGTTAATTGTTACCACATGCAGTAGGATTACAAATTTTTTAAAGAATGAGAATAAATTAAAATACACTTAACACTGAAACTAAACTGATTATAATTTAATCTTTCTCTAATTATTCAGAATGCATTTCAGGGTCATCAAGAGAAGCATAAATTATCAGTGCTTGATGACTGTGCAGGAAGTCACAGTTTTTCTAAAATCCTAGTTAATA
Source organism: Neogale vison (assembly GCF_020171115.1). NCBI lineage: Eukaryota > Metazoa > Chordata > Mammalia > Carnivora > Mustelidae > Neogale > Neogale vison. The sequence continues at coordinate 50,614,113 of NC_058101.1, forward strand.
GACACTGGGTAACAAAGAATTCACTGCAATAGTTATCATTTGGGGAGTTTATGCACTAGACATTTTTCTAGAATCTGAAGTATGTCATCAATCCTCACCAAAAATAAAATTTCACAAATGATGAACTGATATTCATAGAGTCAGGATAACATGTCCAAGGTCACACAGCACAAAAGGGTGTCAGAGTCAGGTTTTGAATGCAGAACCATTTGTCTTTAAAGAATATGTTCTTTTGCTGTGTCATATATACTAATACTTGTTGTGTAGAAGTATTCATACAAAGTGCTACCTGTCTGTACAACACTTATCCACAATGGGTCATGCTGTTTGTTCTTCCAGAAATGCTGAAAGATATTTCTGAGTCACTCTTGACATTATTATCATACATTCATGAGGGCAGCAAACTTTGGCCATGAAATATTTTTGAAGTTTCTTTGTAAATGGAAGGCCAACTGTTCATTCAAAGCATCAACAACATAGTCTGAACATTCTTGGAAGAAAAATATTTTAAGAAGATTAAGCCAGCATAGCCTCAGTCATGGAACAAAATGATCTACCAATAAAGGTATACACACTTCATATGCATTCACGTTCCCCCATTTCATGCAGTGATCTAATTTTTGTGTTATTTTGCTTATTTTTAACTATAAAACCTATTTGATTCAGTTATTAGTCAAGAAACAATTTAAACATTTAAACATTTAAATTTAAATTTAAATAATTTAAACATTTAAATTTTTCAAACATTTTAGGCTGGGTTTAATACTACTAAAGAAATGAATTCCACTTGTTAGGGGAGAAAAAAGTTACTGCGTCAACAGATGTGAGGCCTCCCTCCTCCCATCATCTACATTTAGCCCCAAGCTCATTAATGTTTTCACTTGAAACATTTATGGCTTCTTGTTCACCTTCACTCACCAGCACCAATTACAATTCTTCAAGGTTCAAATGCCTTTTCTTCCTCCACCCATAATGGTTTCACTTATCTCTAAAGCAGGCAGTGATTCCTATAATGGAATTTCACAAACAAGAGGGGGAAATGTGGCTGAACTTTAGAGAGGTACAAAGTAATCTCAGGCCATGATACTGTTTCATTAGCTAATCTCATTCACACACAGGAGACTTTGCTGTTGCTGAGATGACCCTATTCAGGGAGACAGGCCTCCCTCCCCCTCCTCCTCACATAGCATTTCCAGATAAGCCTTAAGAATTTCTTTCAATCCTGAAAGAAACTACTTTCATCTCCAGCACCAGGCTGATATTTTCATTGTATTGAAGAAAATTTCACCTAAACAGTAACTTGGGGTAAAAGGAACCCTGACTAGAGTAAACTCTGTGCTTAAAAGTTCCAAATAGAAGAGATTTCCCAGCTATGAAGTCTCCACAGAATCATGGTGGGAAGGTAATTTTGAAAATGGCTGCAGCCTTATTCTCTTTCTAATTCAGGATCTTGCCCAGACACAAAAGTTTCATGCTCAAGCCAAAATTGAGGAAAGTGAAAATCACTGCACTGCCTAACTGAATTACATTATGCAGTTATGGCAAAGCTTGGAAATCATACTGAACTGTCTTAAAACTTGATAGGTTAGGTGGGGCTTGGCATGATCATGTTTTGAAAGGTGATTCTACTACTTGTGATTGTAACTGCCATGCACTTGTTCAGCTGGGGATTTTATTCTAATGCTCTGGACTGATTTGTTCATTCTACTTCCTCCCAGAGATTTTATGTTCTCTACAATAACTGTTAAACTTGAATCTGAGGTGACCCTTCTAACTCTGAACTCCAAGGGATAACTTTCTCAGGGGAGGAAAAGTAAGGTTCATTTTCAATATGACTGAAGAGAAGAGGAAACTCCCAAATTGAAGGTCAAGAAAATGTTACCTGTAACCTGAATCAATAGCAATAGAAACAGTTCATTGAAGAGCAAGGTCTTATTTTATGTTCAGCTAAGAAAGGTGTTCACATTTCAAATTAAGGAGCTAAATGAGAAGAATGAAGAAAGTTAAAAAAAAAAAAAGATGTTAATTATAATTCCTTAGACTTAATTTTATAGCCTAAGAAATTATTGAGAGTTCCAATAAAATATGATCCTTGACACACCTGAGTTGAAAGGATATTTAGAGGGTCACAAAATTCTTAAACTGGAAGGATCCCAAAAGAAAAACTAGTTCAACCCTTTTCTTTTTCTAATGAAGGACCTGAGGCTCAGAGGAGTTAAGTGTATTTATATAAAGAGTTTAAAAACCTTCAGCATAGATTTCAATTATTGTCACAACAAAAACAAATTTAGTATCAAAAGGGTATAATTAGCAGCTATGCATAATCCCAAAGCATGAAAATTATTCTCATAATAGCAAAAACAATCCTCTATTTCTTTAAAGAAGCAAAATGGTGGTATAAATCTAATATTTGGTTCAAATTCCCGGGAGTGATTCTGTTTTTCTGCTTATTTAGACTCAAATTCCTAATCGGCCATTAGGAAATTTACTGACCGGCCACTGAATGCTAAGTATATAGCTCGAAAAATTTAATTCTCGTCAAATTTTATCATTTAAAAAATGGTAAATAAAATCTTTATACACACTGATCCTGCCTATGAGCGCTTGTACCTTTTAATAATTTCCATTTCTTCTGATGGCTTTCTTCCTTACTTCCATGGATGATAATGGGTCTTCAAGACTCAAAGTGTCTCTCAACTCCCATCTAGTCAACTGTGTTATTCAACATGTGCTTAATTGCAACAAGGCTGCAATTGCACAAGGAGCCCATGAATCAGTGATGGCACCAATTTTTTAATGTCCTTATTCATAATATTGCTGATTTTCTTCTACATGGTGGCAGGCCTGCTATTGAAAAACGAATATAGGATGCAGTTAACCAGTTACTCACCCAATTACAAATCTGGAAGTGCTGACAGACACAACATTTAATGTCACTATAGAACAACTGGCCAGCATAAGTCATGTCAAAGTTATAAATAGGTAAGATAAGAACAAGAAAGGAAGGCTATAAAACTGTGATATTAGCACTGCTTATAATCTAATTACCAACACTGCAAATGCAGACGCTCATTTCTTTTGTGCGCCCAGAGTTAATTCCCACTGATGAACTCACAAGACCTAGATTTACAAAACATAATGTCGATGTATTATTTTATAATGGAGAATATTCCTTTCCAAGCACTGGAAAACTTATGTTAAGCTTTCTGAGTAGGAATGGACAACACCTGGGCATCCACTTCTCTCTATTCTTTCCATGAACCCACAGGTATCCAATAGAATCTTTATTAACACCATTATTAACTTTATTAACTCCCGTGCCAATCACACTAAGATAAATTTTACTAGCTTTATTCCAAAGAAGTGCCTTTTCATTCTCAAGATAACTAAAGGTGGGTAATAATCAGGTACTAATCAAGTTATTTTGGAGATTTGGAAATAAGAGCTAATGTAAGCAGATGCTTGAGGACCACTTCACCTTGGCCCAGGGGAAGACCTGAGAAGTTCACCTTCTCTCAATTCCGACAGCTATCTCACCATATGAATATTCCATCATTGTGCTCTCCTGAAATAAGTTAAAAAAATCATTATCTCTTTAGACCCATGTTTTTATTTCCTTTGGATATATACCCAGAAGTGGAATTGCTTGATCATATGTTAGTTCTGTTTATAATTTTTTGAGGAACCTCGCTACTATTTTCCATAATGCCTTAACCAACTTATGTTGCTGCCAACAGTGGGTAAGAGTTCCCTTATCTCTACAACTTTGCCAAGATGATAGCTAGAGATATGCACTCCTATGTTTATTGCTGCATTATTCCCAATAACCTAAGATATAGACACAATCTAAGTGCCCCGCAACAGAAGAATGGATAAAGGGGTTGTGGGGTGTGTGTGTGTGTGTACAATGAAATACTATTCGGCCATAAGTAAAAGGTAAATCTTGTCATCTGCAACAACAGGGATGGAACTCAAGGGAATTATGCTAAGTGAAATAAATCAGACAGAGAACGAGAACTACTGTATGATATCATTTATACGTGGAATCAAAAAAGGCCAAACTTAAAAAACAGAACAGAATGGTGGTCATCAGTGGCTGAGGGATGAGGGAATTGGGGATACATTGTTTAAAGGTACAAACTGGGAACTAATAATAAATAAGTTCTGGAGAGCTAATACACATCATAGTGATTATAGCCAATAATACTGTATTATAAACTTTAGAGTTGCTAAGAAACAAAATCTCAATTATCCCTAGCAAAAAAAAAAAAGAAAAGAAAAGAAAAAAAAAGAAAGAAATAATAATTATGTAACATAATAGCTAACACCAGGGTGGTAACCATATTACAATATATAAATATATCAAATTAACATGTTGTAACGTCAAACTTACAAAATGTTATATGTCAAATACATCTCATTTAAAAATCATTACCAGATACTTCCTCTTTTTTCACCTTTTTCAAGATTCCACTGAGTCTACTCTTCATATAGGAAAAGTACATTTTCTCCAGATAAATTATGCCTCAATTATTTTACAGGTCTCTTTTACAGTTATAAAAATGAAACTGAGCTTCTGTTTGCCGCCACATCACACAAAAACTACTGGACAGATTGTCATAAAAAGTGGAGAGGGTAAGTTTGAGATAATCTGAATATTTTTTTAGAAGGCTCTAGAGTAGTCTTAAAATTCACCGGGCCTGAGGTAGTAGAGAACCTTAAGTAATTATTCCTCAGACCTGGTGGAGCTGAATTAAAAAGAAGCTCAAAGGAATGTCCATCTGTAGGGGCACAGCGTAAGTATTAGAATGTTACTGAAGGAGAAGATGAAGAGTGGTTTTCAGTCAAAAAACACAAGGGCAGATTCTCTAAGGTGTGGTTGAGCTACTTCTCACTTGGGCAGCCCCATGAATCCTATTCCCATGAAGCAGGTGCACCAGGTTTTTTTTCTCAGAGGGAGTGTCTGCTAAATGGTCTATGTCCCTAATCATATCAACATGTGCTTCACCCAGGTAATCCTGGCCAAGGAACTTATCAACCACCACCCGTGTGTGTGTTTGTGTACATGTGTGTGTTTCTGAGTGTTACCAAGCTCTACATAAGTCATTTGGTCATAGCACATGTTCTCTAAAACCCCTACACAGATCAAATCATCACAGCAGTTTAGCAATTTGCAGGAAAATAAAACCATAGAATCTGGGAATTGCAGATTTTGGAAGCAACTGGATAATGAGCACCAATCCCTTCTCGTACAGTGGAGAATACTGAGGTCCAGATTGTGGATTTTGGCCAGAGTGACAGATGTCCTTACAAGTGTAAAGTAAATGTGTCAATTTGAATATAATAGCTAATATTTTAAGGTATTTGAGTACATAGGGACATAAATCATCTCATTTTATTTTACAACTAACTTTGGGTTAGGCAGAATAGTAATTAACATTAGTCCCATTTAACAGGTGAGGAAGATGACATTCAGAGTCCTAATGATAACTGATCCAAAGGCACATCACTCAAACAGAGGACTTAGTCTGTCTTCCCTCTCCAAGCCCTTCAGACTCTTTACTTTGTCATGCTTTACATGAACAGAAAGTAAGGTAAGTGTGCCACTGAATGGAAGTAGGGGAGAAAAAAATCAGGGAAGGCCATCGGCCATCACTCTGTTTAAGGTGAACTCTGTAATATCTGACTGTCTGAGTTTGTGGTCTCTGTGTGGACCATGGTTGGTGGACCACAAATACATTGGAAATTGTTTTCTTCATGACTTTTCAAATTCCACAAGTGTGTTAGCACACACTAACAATTCTTGTGCACAGCCTTCTAATCTTGTTCTCTCTTCTCTACTCTGACCTTGAGTAGCTGTTATCCAGTTCATCCAGGAGCAACAGTACCCAGTGGACCTGATATCCCACCCCACAAATATCCCAAACTGTGGGCTATCGGTGAGCTCTGAGATGAACTGCTTCATTGGGGCTAAGTTGACAAACGTTTACTTTAAGAAGCAATAAAGCAATAGATAGGGAGTGGAAATCTATATGTAGGTACTTGGGTCTCTGTTCTGAGCTTGCAATGGATTTTTAATTGGTTAGTTTTTCTAAAAGGTCAATGTATTAACCTTTGAGATCTTTCCTTAATTCTTAGGATTTTTTAAATGTACATTTAGAAAAACACAGGTGCTTAACACATTTTGTCCAGTTAAACGGGCCTCTGTGATCTGAAATTGACATAGGCAGGTGGCTGCCAGTTCTGCTCTACTTCGGGAAATGGATGTATTTCTCCTTTACTGGCTCTCCATGGGAAGGAGAAGAGGGAAGGGGAGGGAGAATGCTGACAGACAACAGCAGGGTGATTCGGTGCTCAGCATCTTGTCTTGGTGGTATACCCAAACTGCAAGATTTATAACCTTCTTGTTACAATGCATCAGCTTCAACACTTTCAGTGAAGTCTTCAATAACTTCGATGACATCTTGCTGAGGGGTTTTGTCATTAAAAGCCTAAAGCTGGTCATTAACAAACCTTCTCTGCAATCATCTACTGCTGTGCTAAGTCAGGCATGGATCTGACTGGAAAGTTGGGCTGGCTCAGAAACTTTCCAGAACTCTGCTGCTTTCTTGCTTTCTTTCTTTTTTCCCCTCCCCTCTATGGGGTATATTTCTTTAGGGAAAGAAAATACAGTTCCCCATTATTTAATCATTTATTTCTCATTACACATTGGCTCACTCTTCTCTGATAGACATAACCAAATTCAACAAATGTGTAGAACACTACTACATGCCAGAAGGGGAGTCAGGTCTGATGATATAATAATAAAAAGACACAGCTCCAGAACGAGTGTCCACAACCCTCTTCAAAAATTAGCCACCGTCTACAGATGCTTTATAATGTGTCAGACTCTGTATTTAGGCTTTATAAGGATTACTTTGCTCACTTTTCACCACTCTTTACAAGATAGATGTCTTATTATCCCCATCCTGAAGATTAGACGGCTGAAAATTACTGAGCTTGTGAGTGGCAGAACCAGGTTTGAAACCCAAGTCTTGTCTGACTTCCAGCAAGTTCACGTACTCAAACAACAGGATTTGGGCAGAACACAGGCTCAAATCCCCTTTCAGGAGAATTTAGGTCATGGCTGGAGTATTACACATTGGGAATAACCTCCCCTATTTCACACACTTCCTCACCTCCCTGGCAACATTCGGGTTATTGAGGCATCCATTTGTGTATATTTACAGATGAACTTAAACTTGTCTGCCAGTTCTGGAGCAGCAAGGACTGGTGAAAATTTTATGAATATAATGGAGATTCATATGAAATGAGAAAGGCTTAACTGTTTGAAGATCAGTGCTTTCTGAACTTAGGCAAAAACTTCATGTGGTTGAGCAATTCCAGCTACCCTGTTGCATATGGTTATTTCTGCTGCAAATGATTTAATTTTTTCACCTAATCTGGCAACCTCTCTGATGGAAGTAATGAATGGAGGGAGGCGGTTGTTGCTTTCTACTCCACAGCAGTCAACTGTAGATAGCCAGAGGGCCAAAGTTACAACATTCATTCATCCCAAAAAGAAAAATAGAGAAACCTGCAGACATGTAGGAAAATTCTCCTATAACTTAAAAACTTGGTGGAAATTAAAAAAAAAAAAAAAGTCTTGGGATGACATGTGTAAAACAACAAGTTAAATAACTGGGGTGATAAATTAAGAGTACACATTTAATAATAATAATTATTATTACCATTGGTTGAGGGCCTACTGTGTGCCAGGCAATTGCTGGTTAGGGGTAATTACATATTAGCTCATTAAATGGAATCTTTATAACAACCCTGTCAGGGGAAAGTGTTAATCCATTTTTATAGATGAACAAACTAAGAGTTTGGAAGATTGAACAATTTGCCAAAGGCCCCTCATTGAATAATTTGCAGAGCTGAAATGTAAGCCAGTTATGTTATTGCAAGTTTTTTGTGTCTCTCCTGTGTTGCTTTTCTCTTATCTATATCTACATTAATTAAAATACAACCTATTTAAAGGCATTTAAATAATGCAATGATTAAAAAGGCATTAGCTAATTTCTCTTTTTTTTCTTGAAATGACATTTTTCTTTTTTTTTTTTTCCTTTCCCAATAGGAAACAGAAACATTAGCTTACTTTTTACTGCTCAATTAATTGCTGTGGGATTTTACCTGAAGAGATCAGTGAGACCTCCAGGCAGATGTCATTGATCCAACTATAGTGTCATTCTGTGCCTGTCCATATGTGTGATGTTAGAGAGGAAGCTTTGTTTATGGGGACCACAAAGCCATCATCCATCTGACTCCCTGGGTTCTGACCAGCTCTCACCTGCAGCACTTTCCACGAAAGTCTTCCTTGGCCAGTTATTATTTTTAATTGCTCACGGGGTGCTTCTTACTAGTTGAGTTCTTGCCAATTGAGATCATCAGCACTACCTCAAAAGAGTCTCAGGAAATCGATTATAAATTAAGCTCCACTCCCCTGATAAGATGCAGGGTAGGGTGGGTATCTGAGTGGAGTCCAAGGTCATAGGACCTATTGGCTCCTGCAGGGACAGCATGGAGCCCTTTTGAAGACACTATGCAAGTTCCGAGTACCAAAGATGAGGAAAATGTTCTGTGTGATATGGACAAGCAACCAGTCTGGGTCAGAAAGCCCTAAATTCACAGACCTCATCAAACACCAAAATAGTAGTAGCAGCAGTAATACTAATCCATGCATTCTGCTACGTTCCAGGAAAGTACTTAGTCACTTAGTGATCTTAAACAAATGTCTTAGCTAGCCTCTTTGAAGCTTAATATTCTCATCTGTGTAATAGGAGCAATGATCTCGTCTCACTGTTTTTAAAATGAAATGATATGATGGTATCAGTTAACACTCTTTTTGTTCCAAGTGATAGAAAGCCAATCAGGTTCAGGTAAGCAGAAAAAACATTTCATTTTAAGTAAAAGTAATGTCTCTCAAGATCATGCATGCATCTGAGGAGAACTGGAATTAGAGGCTTAAGAATCACCCTAAACTCTCCCTGTTTCTTGTTTCCCCTTCCCTCGATGCACTGACAGCTCCCCTTCATACTTACTACTCCTTAGCTTCTGAGGCGGGACATAGTCACCAAAGGCTCACAAAGCTACATTCCCCTGCCCAATCTAGGCTAAAAGACCAAGTGATTGGCCCAAATTCTAAATCTCAGGGAAGAACTGGGATTGTCCCTATGGTAACCCTGAGGATAAGAAGAGGTGGATATTTCATAGAAGAAAAGGGAGTAATTACTAGAAGAGTTTCACCAAGATTAAATAATTGGTATCTACTACAACAATATATAAGAAATAGCTATCACTATATCCACTCCAGAAGAGATAACATGTCTTTTTTTGTCAATAAGTAGATTTCTGCACATTTGAAAGGCTACATTTTTAAATGATTTTATTTATTCATTTGACAGAGATAAAGAACACAAGTAAGCAGAGCAGCAGGCAGGGGGAGAGGAGGGGAAGTGGGCTCCCTGCTGAGCAGAGAGCCCAATGCAGGGCTCCATCCCAGGACACTGGGATCATGACCTTAGCCAAAGGCAGAGGCTCAACCCACAGAACTATTCAGGCACCCCAAGGATACATTTTTTAAATATAAAACAAATATATTACATGTTAATTACAATAAGTATAGATCCTCTAATATTAAAAATCAGAAGAGAACACACATACTGTGAACAATTAATGTTTTAAGTGCCTGGTATCTTTTCCATCTGTTGGGGTGCCTGGGTTGAGCCCCACATCAGGCTCTCTGCTCAGCAGGGAGCCTGCTTCCCCCTTCCTCTCTGCCTATTTGTGATCTCTCTCTCTCTCTGTCAAATAAATAAATAAAATCTTTAAAAAAAAATACAATTGAAATTCAACAAGTAGAAAAACAGAATTTTGTTTTTAATCCTATCTCCTCCCCTGCCCCTCAGAAACCCAAATCTTCTCACATTTTCCACTTTAACCTTCAGTTACTTTACTACTCATTTAAATTGTCTTAGTTTTGGGGTCTACTATCAAGTTTTTAGTGTTAAAGATCTAAGAGACTATATTAAAGTACTTGAAACTATTTCAAAGAACAATGAAACATGTTAGAACTAAATAGAGTACCAAGCTGGAAATGAACAAAGTCAAATTCTATTTTTCTCTCTTTTTCCCAAAAATACACAGACAATTTTGGAGAAGTCATTTGTGGTCCTCAAACCATCCATAAATCTGGATGTCTCGTGGTAACCAGCTTACTTTCCTCTCAGAATGAAGCTGGGAACATCAATGGATTAACTATGAATAGGGCCATTTGCAGAGAGAAAGGGGAGTGGAATCTCGGACAACTAGACATTTCCTTTTTTTTTTTTTTTTTTTAAACAGAAAGTGAATCCTTACCTAGAGAAAGAGTCTGTTTTGCATGTGATACAAAATAATTATTTCACTGGGCTCAAATCATGGGAATCAAATTGCCTTATGCCGATAAACTCCAAGCCAGAGTGAGGGATTAAGTACAATATATTTTAGGTTTGGGAAAGAGACCATCTTGTGTCACTTTCCAGAATTCCTTCTGGCTGATTTCAGCATATTACTGATTAATTTTGGATAGAATAATTTTGGACCTTTCAAATAGAATGATGAGAGAGAAGTGTGCCTATCCTGGTAAAAAAGGAAATTGAAAGTCGCATTTTTGCATTGGATTTTTTGTTTCTGTGATATGATTCCTTTATATGGAGGAGAAATTAAATTTACAAAGCAACAGTGTTCCATGTAGATGCTGAAATGGGGAAATTAACTGGTTTGAAATGTGTGTTACCAGTTAAAGATTATTCTTTCACATTTGTTTTCAAATATGAAAAGAATTTCATGGGGAAAGAGCAGTTTCCAGAATAATAATCTTGTCTAGAAATAAAATTCACAGATCCTATATGACAAAAACACGTTCCTAAATGGGGCTGTTTGGTTACAGCTTAAATGAAACATATAGTAATGCAAGACTCATTTTAGGCCAAAACTCATTGAAGCCCATTTAAATGTTTATTGCATAAATGCTTAATTTTGATCCTTCAAAAATTCTGTCAGTTCATGTCTTAGTACCTGGGATATTAAAATATGCAAATAGGCATGATGTAGTTGCTCAGTGCTAATCTTTTTGTAACAACTAAAGTTCTCTTTCACCAGCTACCACCCTTCTGTTCATGTCACCTTTACCCAGGAGTCACACAAAATGCAGAAGACAGTCACTTTTACTTGATTAAATTTGGGGAGGTTGAAGCTAGGCCAAAACCCTCACCTTCCAGTTTCCTAAATACTTTTTCTCCTCTCTCTTAATTACATGGCTTTACACTGATTTACATGAATTTCAGCTTTCAAAATCATTGGTCTTTGCTGAATGAAAACAGGCACATGGGAAAATTATATTAAGTTTGCACAATTGATCTTTCATCATTTCAAATGGTACCTTTGAACAGTTCCTGAAATGTCTGTCTGAAATACTCCCAGCGCTGAGGGTGATCAAGAGATGCAGGGTCACACTGGGGAAACCCATTCTCCGTGATGTAAATTACAGGGTTATTATACATATCCTAGAACAAGAGAACTGAAGTTTTATTCCAAAGAGATGTAACAAGAAAAAAAAAAAAGACACATAAAATCAGGTGTTTTACCCTCTATCTTCTCTAAGCTACAACCCAAAACTAGTTTTCATCAAATTGCACTGACCCTATTAACTTAATTTTCCACACACTGACCTTTTATGACTAACAATGGAAAAGCAAAACTGTGCAAATGTCCATGAAGATGGTCAAATGACTCTTATCATAATGAGAAGACAGAAGTATCTTTCTTTCATCAGCATCTGCTGATTGTCACTACACTTTAACCCCTTGGTCCCACCAATGGCTACACTCTCTATCCCCCCAGAGCAAGGGTCCTAAAAATCATTAACTTAAAATTTTAATTTCAGCTACCTAGACTCCATCCAGATAACAGAGACCCAAAAAAGGATCCAGCTATTTCAACCCTTAATATGCCTTTTAGTAATTACATTGTGACATCAGCCTAGAAAATATGTCCAAGCTACTCCTATGCCCACAACTGCCTTTAACAGAGAAGTCCAACTTTAACCAGTGTATCAAAGCCCCTTATCAGCTAGTTACTCCTCACCAGCTGAACACCTAATCTCTCTTTCCAAGCCAATAAATGTGTAACCTACTGCCTAAAATCATCCTTTTTCCAAGTTCACACATACATCTGTCTTCCCACTTCTACATATTTGGGTATACATGAATAGAAACACTGTGTTTTACCTTAATGTATTTCAGTACTTTACGTATTCCCCATGGCACCACGTAGATCCAATCCAAACTTTTTATCCAAGATGGGTCTGGAAAAACTTGAATCTCCACATCCTGGAAAAAAACCCAGTTCTCCTTTCTTATTCTCCTGGTACTTTACTAAGCGAGTTGTATAATAATGCACAGCAAAGAAATCAGCAGTGCCTTTAATCATTCTCTTCTCTTCTTCTGCAAATTCTGGAAGCCTTGATGATGGATAGCCTTGCTTTTTACTCATGAAGGCAATCTGGGACTTGACGACTTCCGGATAATCACCATCAGTAAATATGGGCTTATCAAAGAAATCCAAGCAGAAAGCAATGGCTCTTTTAGCAGCTTCCCTGTCGGACACTGAATTGGGATCTGCAGGTTCCACCCAGGTAGCAAAAATTGCTAGGGACACCACGCCCTTCTGCTCTTTTCGGAATAAGGAATCGTAGCTGTGCCAGGATCTGGCGTGAGCTTTAATCAAATTATGAGCTGCCTGATAACCTCCAGTTCCAAAGTGAGGTACACCAGGAGGATATATTCCAAAATCATAGGCCAGCAGGGCAAAAACATTAGGCTCATTTATGGTGATCCAATGCTTGACTCGATCTCCAAAAGTACTGAAGCAAAACTGGGCGTATTTATCAAAGGATTGAATGATTGCCTCTGACAACCAGCCTCTTTTGTCTTCTAAGGCCTGCGGCAAATCATAGTGGTAAAGGGTCACTATGGGTGCAACCCCATTAGTTAAAAATCATCAATGATCTTGTTGTAATAGTCAATTCCTAGGAGAAAAACAAAAAGGAAGCGTGAGAATAAAAGTTATTTTTAGAACACTGACAATAAGTAAAGATCAGGAAAGAATCAGGAATAGTTTCCTAAATAACTTTTACCTCAAATAAGGTTTGTAAGTTCCTACATATCATCAATTAAAGTTTTGGAGGAACCATTAAAAATTCCAAGGAAGAATGGCTGATTGGGAAGTTGGGGGTATGATGGAAGACATGGAGCACAGATGTTCTGGACAAGTTGCTACCACATAAATGGCCACACTTACTGAAATTATTTTATTTATTTGTATGTTTGATTTGTCTCTTAACCTCACTAAAATTCAAGCTTCATAATAGCTGGGGTCTTATCTAATTCACTTCTGGTTCCCCAAATCCTGGAACAATACCAGGAATTCAGTAGATACTCAATAATATTTGGTGAATGAATGAATGGTTCTCAGTGGTATCAAATATTAAGTAAACGAATTGATGGCTGCCTCAGTGCTTCTCCAGATATATCAGTCTTATAAGTCTGAAAAGGAGACCCATTGAGCATGAATAAGAGCCCCCAGAACATGGGTTACAAAGGCAGTTGGCCAGAGGCTTGACATGTTAAGGAACATGGTAGGGGACTTTGCTCAAAGATCCTGACATAGTCCTGTGAGAATGCATAGCCACCCCTTGCTTTCAACTAATACTCCAGCACTGCAAGTGTGGGGGAGAATTGTTAGAATTGAGGCAGAGTTCAGAAAAATGTTATTAACTTAGAGATACTCTGCCTCAGAAACCAATGCCAAGATGATGTTGGGTCCAACCTAATAATGACTCCTAATAGGAAGAGACTTACTGGGGGACACCAGTATTAGTGCTTCATGTGATTTTATGTCTAAGATTAGAGAAGAAACCTAAGCTCAGGAGAGAGAAGCTTAGTTTGCGGTTGTTTACTGGATAATAATTATAAATTCATATGTAGAATTGTGTTGCTTTCAAAGTTTGTCCAGAAGTAGGGTCCTTTTCTCTTTCTTTTTTTAAACTTAGTATCCTCCGATTAAATAATAAATCAGATTTTTTAATTTGTGTCATTCAATTATTAATTTATTCATCCCTCAAATGCACATGTATGGAGAAGCTACTATATGCTGGACTTGCAGACATATATAAGATAAATACTGTCCTCGGTCTAAGGGAGCTTCTATTTTAGTAGGGATTACAGATAAATTCATAAACAATTATAATACAGTACCATTGGTGAAGATCAAGTACAGAATTCCATTTAAGCATATGATAAAGAGCACCCACTACAAACTGAGAACTTAGAAAAATCTATTTGGAAAACAGTATAGCATTATGATTTCAAAAGCAAACTACAGCAACAGGCTACGTAAATTCTACCCCAATTCGTTCACCTATTTCCGTGACCTTAGGCAAGTTACTTTATCTCTCTGAAATTATCGTTCCTGTCTGTAAAATAAGATGGACAAAATAAAATGTGGACAATAATAGAAAACTACTTCAATAATTTATTGCAAGAATTTTAAGAGTTGATAAATTGAACATGGTTAGAACAGCTCTTGGCATAAGGTAAGGGCTCAGTACAGGTTAGCTATCATTTTAGTAATTATTGTTATTGTTGTCATTAGTGGCATCTAAGCTGACAGTCAAATGCTGAATATGAATTACTCATATAAGGCAAGGAAGAACAGGTGATCCAAGAAGAGAAAAAAGGGAAACAAATATGTGAAAGAGTAAAGGAGGTGTGAAAATAAGCAAAGACCACCTAAATGTAAGCAGTCTATTTATTCAGAGCTTGCTGTAGCAAGGGAGTCAACCATCATCACTTGCTTTTGACAGATACTAGAAGACTGTCAGAGAAGAGAGAAGTTTTTATAGTAGTGGAAAAGAAGGGAAGGAGAAGGCTTCAGTTACCTTCTGATTGGAAGTTGTTGGCACAGGGAGGCTGTACGTGGGCTAACTAGAAGTGGGGCATCCCAAGAGATTGCTTTGGGTTGCTTATTTGGCTATCTCTGGTTGGTCCTAAGTTGGAAGCAGGGAGCAGGGAAACAAACCAACAAAAACAAAAACAAAAACAAAAAAACAAAGAACAACAAAAAAAACCCAGCAAAGTTGGCAGATGTTGATCAAGTTCTGACTATTGTGGACCAATTGCTATAGCAGTTGTGGTTTGGCTCCCTGGGTTTCTTTTGTAGATCAGAGTCTCATTATCATATGGACTGGCCATTGTTTTGCTTGTCTATTGTAATTCAGCCAAGTATGGCTATGTCTGGGAACTCTAAGTTAAGCATAATGAGAATGTATAGCTGAGCAGAGAAAGCATAAGAATGGTGAGAGAGAAGTAGGGTAAGCAGAAGCCAAATTATGCAAGGTCATGTGTTGTCTACCTATCTGGAAGAGTGGATATTTTTAACAACAGTTCACTTGTTTTGCAAACCAGAACATAATGTGAATCATGCATAACAACTCCATTCTTGGAAGAACCATTTGTATGCCATTTTCACTTGATAGACAGAATATCCCAGCCCCAAGAAGATATCCATGCCCTAATCCATGCAACCTGTGAATATGCTACTTTACATAGCAAAAAGGATTTCCAGATGTGATTAAGTTTAAGGTTCTTGAGACCGGAAGATTTCTTTAGATGGTTCAAAAGGGCCCAGTGTAACTAGCCAAGTCCTTAGAAGTGAAACAGTAGAGCAGAGGAGTGGATCAAAAATATGTAACATAGAAGAAGAGGTAGGAGAAGTAGCAGCATAAGAAGGACTCAACCCACTATTGCCAGCTGTGAGGGTGGAAGGAGGGGGCCACATGCCAAGCAATTTGATGGCTTTTAGAAACTGAAAATGGCCCTCAGTTTATAACCATCAAGGAAATGAGGACTTCAGTTCTACAACCATAAGAAAATGAATTCTTCCAGCAATCTGAATGAGCCAAGAAAGACTGTCTCTAGATCCTTTGGAAACAAATGTGACACTGGAGGCATCTTAGTTTTAGCCTAGAGAGACCCATCTCAGACTTCTGATATCCATATGTCTAAGGTAATAAATTTGTGAGATTTTATTGAGATATAATCTATATAAAAAGTTATATTACTTTCAAGTGTTAATTCTGTGCTTTGTTAAGCATCTAAGCTTATGATAATTTGTTGCAGCAGCAACAGAAAACTAATACATTCACCAACATTTATAAAGCTTTTCTTATCTCCTGCAATGAAAGAACATTCCACCATCCCATCTCTGAGCCTTGGCAAGCCCACATGTCCTCACTTGTAAAATGTAATATCCAAAAATGGTATGATAGAATCATTTTGGAGTTTTCATAGCCAATTCCTTCCATTGGCTCTGAATATAAAAATAATATCAGCTTCCATTTATTGCATTCATACTGTATGTACCAAATGCCACAGATTTTGTTTAATCCTAGCCCTAAGCCCAAGAAGTGGGCATTTTTATCCTCGCTAAGCATCTAAGAAAACCAAGATTCAGAGATAGTGAATACCAGACTTAAGTGATAATGTTGTCATGTGGCACTCCCAGCATTTAAGCCCAATAACCCACTCTATCTCACTACAAAGCCTGAACCTGTCCTACCATGACATTCAACTTCCCATAAATGTTTCAGAATCAGAAACATGGTGACTGTTTTACTAGTCTTCACAATCACTTATTTTGGAGCTGAATCATAATATCAGATCCTTTTTTTTAAAAAAGTTTTAGAGGAATCAGTGATTTATCGCTTGTAAACATCATTAGATATGGCGCAATCATTAATGATGGCAATCAATGTAATTCCAACAACATGATAATCTTTAGTTGAATTGAAGATTTAAAAATTTTTAAATAAGACTTTTTTCTCACTCATCAGCTTGGCAGAGCAACAAAGCATTGCATAATTAATATTTAACATCCCCAAATCGAGTACTTCTGGTTTGTACAGAGCAATTCTGGTTTGGTGCTCTAATGCAATTCTACCATGAAGCAGTGAAGTTGGGTTTTTAAGAGCAGAGCTCCAGAGTCAAACAGTTCCACCAAAGAATCATGGAATCATGGACAAATCACTTGGCCTTCTATGCCTAATCTACCACCTCATGAGTTTTAAGTATCAAATGAGAACAAATCATGAAAGAGTTCTTTAGTTTATCAGCACAATTCAGTGGTAACTAATTCTCTGAAGAAATGTATATTTTTAAATGATCATTTGTTACCAATCTAGGGATCTTGAAACTGATAGAATATTTGAACTCTGTTTTGCTTTTGGATATTTAAGACGTAACTGATTACTTTAAGGATTAAAACTTCATTTGCCTTCTTCCATAGTTACTACCACTTTCTCTAATTTAATTAAGCCCATTTCTTCTTGTTTGATCTTTAGAATTATAAAGCAATTTGAGTTAAAGCTCTTTTAGGTATAGAGAAAAGTAACCCACTCAGATTAACTCAAATATAAAGGTAGGATGAAGGGCAAGTGGGTGGATGGTGTGGGATATACGGGCATTATTTGAAATGATAGACAGCTATCAGATACTCAACAGAAAATTGCAACTAAAACTCAAGGGAATTGGGGATTGGGACTGAGAAAGTCTTTGCCTCTCAAGAAAGACTAGTCTCATCCTTTCAATTTCACTCAACACATCTACCCCATTCCTCTCCTTCTCCTAGAACCTATCTATTTTCTTAGCACCCAATTTGCTGTGGTCTCAAAATGGTCATCCCATCTGCCGAAAAGCTACCTTATAGTACTGTTTCCAAACCAACCAACTCAGACTCTCAACTCCTAAATTCCAAACATCCCTGAGAGGTGAAGACAATTGGGCAAGATTCTCTTTTTCCATGAGGTTAACAATAATACATCACAAGGAAAGAGATCTTTCTCTTGTTTGGTCAGCAATGGCCAGGAGCAGAGCAGGTTTATGTAGAACAAAGAAATGAGAAATTCCCTTAGAAGAGGACATTACTAGGATTTGCAAAGATGATGTTTCAGTACAGAAAATAACTGAACTGGAATTTCTCTAGTCAAACCATCAATGTCTTCACATAGAATTGACTTTGGTCAAGGGCCTATCATGTATCATACATGATAACAAGGTCACTCCCCTCTAGACTCATACCACCAATTAATTTCTTTAATTACCCTACATTCTTTTAGAACAATGCCTGTATTAGTCTCCTATTGCTGCTGTAACAAATTACCACAAACTTAATGGCCTAAATTAAAATAAGTTTATTATCTTATACTTCTGGGCATCAGATATCCAAAATGATACTCATTGAACTAAAATCAACATGGCAGCATGGCTAACTTCCTTCTGGAGGCTCTTAAGGAAAACCCATTGCTTTGCTTCTTGCAGCTTCCAGAGGCTGCCTGCATTCCTTAGCTCATCGCCCCTTTCCTTTATCTTCAAAGCCAATAGTGTCACATCTTCTCTCATCTCTAACCTCTGTTTCAGTTCCTCTATCTTCTCTCTGACTCCAATCATCTTGCCTCCATCTTGTAGGGCTCCTGTAATTTTAAGGGGACCATCCAGATAATCCAGGTTAATCTCCCCATCTCAAGATTTTTAGTGTAATAGCTATAAAGTCTCTTTTACCATGTAAGAAAATTTGTTCACAGTTTTAAGAATTAGGAGGAACATCTTTGGGGAGCTATTATTCAGTCTAATACACTGCCCCATATGGAGTAGGAGGTTAATAAATGTTCCTTTAGTTATTTACTTTACCATTCCTGCTAACTGGGCTCATATTTTAAATACTAAAGTGAATAAGAAATTCTGCATAAACTTTCCTTTTTTTTTTTTATTTCCAATACTTGGATTCCCTATTAATCATCTGAAACTTGCATTTGTGGCAGATAGGAAAATTCAGCTGAACAGTTGAGAACTACAGAAAAATGTGATTTCAGTTGCCAGCTCAATCTCTTCTTGTTAAACCTTGAAAACTTGACATTTGAAAGAGAAAGGCTGTGTAACAATTCCACTTTGTAAAGTATTCTTCCAGTTTGGGAACACAGGATTTTAGAAGTTTCCAAA
Organism: Neogale vison; assembly: GCF_020171115.1. NCBI lineage: Eukaryota > Metazoa > Chordata > Mammalia > Carnivora > Mustelidae > Neogale > Neogale vison. The sequence continues at coordinate 50,633,249 of NC_058101.1, forward strand.
CAACCTCTAATCAAGCTTTTAAAATAGAGTGTTGAACACACACACACACACACACACACACACAGAAAATGGGGGTACCTTGTAAAGGATTGTGACAAGGGTTTTCCAATTCTTCACATGCTCTTTGAGAAAATGTTTAGACAGAAAAAACAAATGATTGCCTTTCTGAGTTAAACAGTTCCAGTTGCTTCAACAGATCACTGCACAAGAGTGAGCAACTGCTTATTGAAATTCTGCCTCCTGGAAGCACCTCCAGTGCCCTCTCGTTCATGGAAAAGTCTGTAATATTAATCAGCTATGACTTTACAAAAGCTGGGACCAAACATGAAAAGCTCAGTGCTGGGGCACATGATCCCCACGTGTGCATGAGTGATCTTCCCACATTGTTCATGTGGCCCCAGTATCTCCCCCCCACCACCCTTCAGCTTTTCTGCTGCTCTGCTCCTAGGTTGCTGATCTACAGTGTGCTATAGTGATCTCAGGTTCATTTTAAATAGCTTGATATGTTGACATAGTGGTATAGTAATTCCCTGTCTGAAAATCTTGGGGGCAGATGTGTTCAGAATTTTTGAATTTTTAGAGAGGAAATACAAAGCAAATACCATATATTCAGTTAACACTCCCAGTGGGTCTGGGTCAGCCTCCCTTAATATTTCTGTAGTAAAATATGTAAATATTCTTTACCAGTGAAATCACCTGAGATTATAAAAAAAAAAAATTTCACAAGGGTTTAACATCCAAAATATATAAAGAAACCGTAAGGCTTAATATCAAAACACAATCTAAAGAGCCGATAAAGTTCAATATCAAAACACAGCCTGATTAAAAAATAGTCAAGGAACCTGAATGGACACTTTACCAAAGAAGACATACAGATGGCCAACGGGCACATGAAAAAAATTCTCAATGTCACTAACCATCAGGGAGATGCAAATCAAAACCACAATGAGATATCACCTCACACCTGTCAGAATGGCTATTATCAAGAAATAACAAGTGTTAGTGAGGATTGGAACCCTCACACAATGTTAGTGGGAATATAAACTGGTGTAGCCACTACGGAAAACATTATGGAGATTCCTCAAAAAAATAAAAATAGAACTACTGTATAATCCAACAATTCCACTTCTAGGTATTTACCTGATGAAAACAAAAACAGTAATTTGAGAAGACATATGAACCACTGAGTTCATTGCTACATTATTAACAACAGCCAAGATATGAAAGCAACCTAAATATCTATTAATGGATAAAGGGATAGAGAAGATATGGGGTGTGTGTGTGTGTGTGTGTGTCATGGAATATTACTCAGCCATAAGAAGGAATCAAATCTTGCCATTTGCAACATCATGGGTAGACCTAGAGCATATTAATGCTAAACGAAATAAGTCAAAGACAATATGAATTCACTTACAAGTGGAATCTAAAAAACAAATAAACAAACAAAACAAAATGGAAACTGTCTTGTAGATACAGAGAACAAACTGCTGGTTGCTAGAGAGAATAGAGGAGAGAGGATGAGCAAAACAGGTGGAGGGAATTAAGAGGTACAGTCTTCCAATTATAAAATAAATAAGTCATGAGAATGTGATGTGCAGGTTAGGGAACAGTATTAATAATATAGTAACAACTTTGTACGATTATAGTACCTAATTAGTATGGTAACCAGACTTATTGTGGTGATCATTAAGTAATAAATATAAAAAGCAAATCACTATGTTCTATACCTGAAATTAATACAATATTGTATGTCAATTGTTCTTCAATTTAAGAAAAACCTGTCCCATCAATTGAGGTTAGCTTTTGTTGCCAAATTAGTTTTAGACCTAAACTTGCTAAAAAGGATTCAGTATTCAAAGCTCTTGGACTTTAGAATTTCAGATAAAAAGTTATGAACCTATATTACAAGTTGGCAAGGGGGTGGTTATTTTGTGTTGTTTTCCAAATCTTTTCATTGTGTACCATCCAAATGGAAACTCAGTGAAAACTTCACACTCCTAGAATCAGGAGGGTAGATAATTCAATGAATACGGCTAAGGAAAGGCCAATCCAAGCAGAAGAAAGAGCTTAAGAAAATTCTAAGGAAAGGCCATTCCAGGCAGAAGAAAGAGCTTAAGAAAATTCTTACAGAGGTGGGAAATTGCATAGTATGTTTAGTATGTAATGAGTTATGTGTTTAGGGAATTAAATGGAGCAATTGCATGGGGGAATTTCAGCCTGTAGTGCTTCAGAGATGAATTAAGACTAAGTCAAATAAAACCTGGAATGGTATATGAAGGAGTGTACACTATATATTGAGTCTTGGGATGACTAAATAAATTTTTTATAGGGGTGCTTGGGTGGCTCAATCAGTTGAGTGACCAACTCTTGGTTTTGGCTCAGGTCATGATCTTGGGGTCGTGAAATCAAGCCCCATTTCAGGCTCTATGCTCAGCAGGGAGTCTGCTTGGGATTTTTTTTCCTCTCTCCCTCTCCCTCGTCCCTCCCTTTTCAAATAAATAGATCTTAAAAAAAATTTTTTTTTAATCTTACTTTGTTTTTAGCAGGGATGATGCAAGCCAACAGAACTGAGGCAAAGCTTTAGACAAATTGCTGGGGTAGCATTTTGTACAAGGAATTAATGGACAGAGAACAAGTAAAATAGGTATACCCAGCAAGGGTATATCAAAAAGTCCTTGATGAGAATGATAAAACTCTAAAGCAGGGCAGAAGCAGAAAAAATGGCCAGGTGGGAGAAGTGAAAGAGACCTAAGTGGAATGGATCATAGTTAGCAACCAGTTAGATGTAGGAAACAAAGAAAAGAGGAGATTCAAAGATTACTCTTAGCTTTTAGTCCTTGGGGGTGTGATGGGCCTGGAGAAAAGAGAATGTATAGATTATGGATGAAGAAGGTGGGAAATTATTAATTCACTTTTACACCGAACAACAAATGAACTTCTGTTCAAAGTCAGAAAAACAAGAACTGGCCAGTAATATATCAAGAAAGTAGATATTCAACCAGCAGCAGTTAGTCAGGGGAGCTAATGCCTTTAGAAACAAGCAATGGAGCTGCTAATCTTGTGTTGTCCCCATCTGGGGGACACATAAGTTGCAGCTGAATTCCACAATGTCCAGCTTACCCCACCTCACAGAAAATGAGCATTTCAAGGACACAAGCTCACCTAAGCAGTTGTTATCACTGGTTGTTCTTACTATGTAGGAAATCAGATAATTTACTCAAACGGAATCCCTGAGGATCAGGGAAGTCACTGCCCCTGAAAGAAGGGTGAGCAAGCAGGTACCCTCCCTCAGGATTCTGCAAGTGTCCGTCTTGCATTTCCAAGACCCTGAGAGTCAACGTCTCCTTAAATTTTGCATCTTAGGTACATCATTGGCCTCACCAAGTCCCAACCGTAGGAGGAGTGTGAAATATTTTCCAGGACAAAGTAGCAATAGAGGTTCTTTATGAAGAAACCTTTATGTTGTAGTACAGGGGTCACAGAACTTCTCTCGCAAAGTACCAGGTAGTGAGTATTTTAGGCTCTGCAGGTTCTCTGGTCTCTGCCCCAACAACTCAATTCTGCCATGGTGGTGGAAAAGCAACCACAGACTAAATGTAATGAATGGGTATGACTGCGCTGCAATAAAACTTTATTTACAAAAATAACAGTCAGACTTGGCCCTTGGGTCATCGTTTGCCAACTCTGGTGTATGGAAGGAACTAGCCAGAACTAAGTTTACATTCTAGATCCACCATTTACAAAATATCTGGATTTGGACACGCACCACTGTAAAATGTAACTAATTACACCTCCCTCACTGATTGTGGGGATTAGAGAAAATGTATGTAAAATGCCTCATAAATAACAGGCATTCAAATAGGACGTAGTCTTTTTAATTACAAAACTTAATATGAATAATAGCTAACACTTTTTGAATGCTTTTATGATATACCAGCTATTGCGTAAAGCACTTTGCAAAGATTATTTCATTTAATTTTCCAATAGCTCTTGAACTGGGAACTATTTGAGTATTCTTTTCTACTTGTGGAGAAACTGAGGCATGAAAAAATGCCCAAGAGATGCTTCTCCAGCTGGCCTTTCATCCCAAGTTAAGCAGATTCCAGATGCCTCGGCGCTAATCTCTGCCCTAGTTAATTCGCTCTACTCATTCAGCTCCATTTGAAATGCTCAAAATCTTCTCAAGTTCAATGGGGCTTTTCATCACTTTTCACAGCATAACACAACTGAAAATAGTTCAATACATAACTTTTGGAAACTCAGCTTCAGGTTAACGCTCAATAATATCTTCCACAAGTGAAACTCTTATTCCCCATCCCTTTCCTACCCATCTATTGTCCCCTTCCAACACATATCTCCAATTCAGGGAGAACAGAATATTATTAAGAAAGCTAATGCAAACCCATTTCAAAAAATTTATCCTATAATCACCCTAAAAACTTGCCATTTCAAAGCTCCACTGCAGAATAGCATACTGGATTAATTATGCCAGACTGCAGCAGTAACCTTGAATTAAAGCCGCAACCTTCTATTTTTAAGAAACACTTGCCTTTCTGGTTGATGAAACCTGTCGTCCTGTCAGGTAACAGACGTGACCAGGAAAGAGAGAAGCGGTAATGAGTCAATCCAAGCTGTTTGATACATTTCAAATCTTCCTCCCACAGAGTGTAGCTGCCACAAGCTACATCGCCAGTCTGGTTCTTGAAAACTCTCTCTCCTCCCTGATGGGTGAATGTGTCCCAGACACTAGGGCCTTTTCCATCTGCATCCCAGCCTCCTGAGAAAAAAGAAGAAAATGAAACAGTTACACTCTTGACATCAAGAGGCATATGTGGAATGTAAATATTTGTCGCCAAAAGAACATACCTCATTAACTCAATGTACCATATTTATAACTTTAAAATATGCCTTTAAAATAGCATGCATGAGTGAATTATGTGTTTAGCTGTCCTTGATCCCTGAAGTTGACTGGTGGCAAATGAAAAATTATTTCATAGTGCTGCCGCATAGCAGGCTTTCATGGTTCATTTTCTGAAGATTTCCCAGCTGGTAAACAGAGGCAGGCCCCAGCTTATGAATGTCTAAGTTGCAGATACCTCCTCCTGGCCATGACTGACAAGCCTTGTCCTTATTGTACCTGACAGAGTCTCAGGACCTTGTCTTTGGCCCTCTACACTTGAACTCTATTCTCCTGCTAACTAACAATGGAGCCTGCAATGGTCCAGTCAATTATTGTGGGGAAGGCACTAGTCTCTGCTATTGTTAACGTATTAGTATCCTACCTTCATTCATGCATCCCTCCATTAATTCCACAAATGTTATATGTCAGGATCTATGCTGAGCACAGGAGTTAACAGGGTGCACTCTGCTCTGCTTCCTGTCTTTGGAGAACTTAGCTATGGGTAACTGTAAAACAGCCAAGGTAAAAGACTTGTCAGAAAACCAAGGAGGGGCATTTATCCAGATGTGAGCTAGAGTTGGAGGTCTCTTAGAGAAATTACTTTTAGACAGACACCTCAAGGAAAAATTGGGGCATCTAGGTGAATTGCTGGGAGGTGGGAGTGGGAATAAAATAGAAAAAAAAGAGAAGCTAGGATCCAAATAAGCCCACAAGAAAGAGAGAGTGTTGCACATTAGAAGAAGAGAGTAAAGGTTACATTACATTTGGAATATCTGTACACATAGAGATCTTGTTTAAAATGTAGTTAGAATCCATTTTATGGTAAAAGGAGTAATTTTAAAAATCTCGTGACTTTCTGATTTCACTTCTAGGTACATACCGTGGAGAAATGCACATGTAGTTTCACAAAGAGTTTATAGGAGATCATCAAGACAGAAACATCTGTAATAACAAACTCTTGGAAACAACTCACATTCTACCAACAGTAGAAGAGATAATTTGAGGTAGAAGCATACAGATGAAACACGAATCAGCAGTTAAAGGGAAGGAATCAGAGCATCAATAACCCTCCACTACAGTGTCCCCCCAAATTTATGTTGAAATCTTAATGCCAATGTGATGGTATGAGGAAGTGGGGTCTTTGGCAAGTGTTAAGTCATGAGGGTGGAGCCCCCAGGAATGAGTTAGTACCCTTATAAAAGATCCCCCAGAGTTCCCCAGTCCCCTGGGCCATGTGAAAATGCAGACGTTTGTGTTGCACAGGAAGGCCCTCAACCAGCCATGCCAATGTTCTCATCTCAGAGTTACAGCCTTCAGAATTGTGAGAAATAAATATATTTGCTGTTTATAAGCCATCCAATTTATGAGTATTTTGTTATAAGCCTCCAAATGGACTTAGCCTCCAAACAATAAAGCTATAAAATTAAAAAAAAAAAAAAAAAACACACTTGAGATTCAAAAGAATGTATCCAGGACAAAGGGATGAAATTTAGATTTTTAGGGCAGTAAAAATTTTCTACATGATATTGTAATGGTAGATATATTATGAAAACCTATAAACTTATAAACTATGAACTTCATTTAATGGTTTTATATTGATATTCATTCATCAATTATAGTAATTGTCTCACAGGAATGCAAACTGTTACTTGTAGTGGAAACTGGGGAATTGGGTATTTGGAAACTCTTAGTAGGTTCTGCTCAATTTTTCTGTAAACCTAAAATTATTCTAAAATATAAAGTCTACCAATTTTTAAAGAATATATACAATATGTTTATCATGTTTTGTATATTTTAAATATGTAAATAATCCATGTATATTCTGAACATGTACATATGAGATAAAAATACAACATGCCTGGAAATGATCAATTCAGGCTAGTGGTTACCTTCAGGGAGAAAAAAAGGGTAATAGAACAAGAAAGGAGTTTGACTAGAATCTCTTGTGTTTTATTCCTTAAAAGGGGCTAGGGGTATTTGGGGAGCTGTTTATCACACAGCCCTTTTTATGTGCTTAAAGTATTTCATAATGATTTTTATATAAGGAAGAAGGTCACAGATAGAGTAAATTACAATTCCAGGGAGGTCTTTTAGGTCCTCATTTAGCATCTACTTACTCGTATTTTGGGCACAATTTAAACTGAATTAGGTACTAGTTTTTAGACCAACAAGAGGACAGCATAAGCTATAAAATATAGGAGGGGATCATGGGAAGACAGGAGAGACAGGTAAAAGGAGGAGCTCTAACAAAAGCAAAAATGACAGTTGAAATCAGGGTAGGATACTAAGTATCCATACAAAGAAATCATGAACATTAAAAAATGATTGTATTCTGGAGTCATAATTTAGAGGCAAAAGGTTTTATACATCCCAATGGCTCTCAGTTTATGTCTGTATATGGGATTTAGAAGGATGGGGGAAAAGAATACTGATATTCAATCTTAGAATGAAATAGGTATGAATATTGAAATTGAATTTTAGTCAAGTATGGAGCTCATGGTATCAGATAATTGATTTAATAGATGAAGAAGCTTAACCTCAGAGATTTTAAGGAATGGTGTTCTAGAAAATATTGACAACTGGTTATATGTTTAAAAATGTGAGGGCACTGGGCTGGCTCAGTTGGTAGAGTATACAAGTTTTGATGTCATGAGTTCAAGCCCCACATTGGGCATAGAGCTTACTTAAAAATATATAAATAAATAAATAAATAAATGTATACATATGTTTATTAGGATTTCTATTGACATAACAGTTGTATAGTATACAATTTCCAAATAATATACAATATTCTTTAAAATATTTATTTAAAATAGAATGCTATTTTAGATTTCTGTGAAATCCTTATATTGGTAACCAAACTATGGTTGCAATCTAACAAATGAGTGTAGTTCTCACATGAATGTTAACCAGTATATTTTTTAAATTTTTTTAATTTATTTTCAGCATAACACTATTCGTTGTTTTGGCACCACACCCAGTGCTCCATGCAATCCGTGCCCTCTCCAATACCCACCACCTGGTTTCCCCAACCTCCCACCCCCCGCCCCTTCAAAACCTTCAGATTGTTTTTCAGAGTCCATAGTCTCTCATGGTTCACCTCCCCTTCCAATTTCCCTCAACTCCCTTCTCCTCTCTAATTCCCCACGTCCTCCATGCTATTTGTTATGCTTCACAAATAAGTGAAGCCATATGATAATTGACTCTCTCTGCTTGACTTATTTCACTCAGCATAGTCTCTTCCAGTCCCATCCATGTTGCTACAAAAGTTGGGTCTTCATCCTTTCTGATGGAGGCATAATACTCCATAGTGTATATGGACCACATCTTCCTTATCCATTCGTCCGTTGAAGGGCATCTTGGTTCTTTCCATAGTTTGGCGACTGTGGCCATTGCTGCTATAAACATTGGGGTACAGATGACCCTTCTTTTCACGACATCTGTATCTTTGGGGTAAATACCTAGTAGTGCAATTGCAGGGTCATAGGGAAGCTCTATTTTTAATTTCTTGAGGAATCTCCACACTGTTCTCCAAAGTGGCTGCACCAACTTGCATTCCCACCAACAGTAGAAGAGGGTTCCTCTTTCTCCACATCCCCTCCAACACATGTTGTTTCCTGTCTTGCTAATTTTGGCCATTTTAACTGGTATAAGGTGGTATCTCAATGTGGTTTTAATTTGAATCTCCCTGATGGCTAGTGATGATGAACATTTTTTCATGTGTCTGATAGCCATTTGTATGTCTTCATTGGAGAAGTGTCTGTTCATATCTTTGCCCATTTTTTGATATGATTATCTGTTTTGTGTGTGTTGAGTTTGAGTTTATATATCCTGGGTATCAACCTTTTGTCTGTACTGTCATTTGCAAATATCTTCTCCCATTCCCTGGGTTGCCTCTTTGTTTTGTTGATTGTTTCCTTTGCTGTGCAGAAGCTTTTGATTTTGATGAAGTCCCAAAAGTTCATTTTCACTTTTGTTTCCTTTGCCTTTGGAGACATATCTTGAAAGAAGTTGCTGTGGCTGATATCGAAGAGGTTACTGCCTATATTCTCCTCTAGGATTCTGATGGATTCCTGTCTCACATTGAGGTCTTTTATCCATTTCGAGTTTATCTTTGTGTACGGTGTAAGAGAATGGTCAAGTTTCATTCTTCTACATATAGCTGTCCCATTTCCCAGCACCATTTATTGAAGAGACTGTCTTTTTTCCACTGTATATTTTTTCTTGTTTTGTCGAAGATTATTTGACCATAGAGTTGAAGATCCATATCTGGGCTCTCTACTCTGTTCCACTGGTCTATGTGTCTGTTTTTATGCCAGTACCATGCTGTCTTGGTGATCACGGCTTTGTAATAAAGCTTGAAATCAGGTAATGTGATGCCCCCAGTTTTATTTTTGTTTTTCAACATTTCCTTAGCGATTCGGGGTCTCTTTTGATTCCATACAAATTTTTGGATTACTTGCTCCAGCTCTTTGAAAAATACTGGTGGAATTTTGATCGGAATGGCATTAAAAGTATAGATTACTCTAGGCAGAATAGACATTTTAACAATGTTTATTCTTCCAATCCAAGAGAATGGAATGGTCTTCCATCTTTTTGTGTCTTCAATTTCTTTCATGAGTGTTCTGCAGTTCCTCGAGTACAGATCCTTTACCTCTTTGGTTAGGTTTATTCCCAGGTATCTTATGGTTCTTGGTGCTATAGTAAATGGAATCAAATCTCTAATTTCCCTTCCTGTATTTCCATTGTTAGTGTATAAGAAAGCCACTGACTTCTGTACATTGACTTTGTATCCTGCCACGTTGCTGAATTGTTGTATGAGTTCTAGTAGTTTGGGGGTGGAGTCTTTTGGGTTTTCCATATAAAGAATCATGTCATCTGGGAAGAGAGAAAGTTTGACTTCTTCATTGCCAATTTGGATACCTTTTATTTCTCTTTGTTGTCTGATTGCTGTTGCTAGGACTTCTAATACTATGTTGAACAAGAGTGGTGAGAGTGGGCATCCTTGTCATTGTTAACTAGTATTTTTGCTTAAATTAATGGACAAAATAAAAGGAAAGCATAACACTGTACCAGGATTTCACTTGTTCATCAGTGACATGAGCTACACCTTCACTAAACTAGAAGAATATTTCCTCAAATGTTTGTCCTACTCACAATGTGACACTATAGACATGACACACTTTTAATTTTACCCTGCATTATTAACATTTTCTCTATCACTTCCTTAGGTCCTAACAACAGAACAAGGAATCAAATACTGATTTGCAATAGTTGCCAATTTCTCCAGTGTAAATACTTCCACCATGGCCAATTTCAAGCAACCAATAGGATGGTACTAAAGGCAGAGTGGGGAAAAGATGAGCAGTAACACACCATTATATAGTATATAGACAAAAGAATAACCTTAATGACTTTTGGTTATATGTAAGAGCATAGGGAATAAATAAAATTTAGTAAAATAACGAGGAAGTAATGATTTTGAGCTTTAATTACCTTTCATTTTAATATAAATTATGTCCTTATAAGTTTCTATACTTATTTTTTAGTAATGGATATGTTTAGGAATCAGCTTACAAGGGGCATGGGGTGGTTCAGTAGGTTAAGCGTCCAACTCTTGATTTTGGTTCAGGTCAGGGTCATAACTTTGAACCCATGTCAGTTCCTCACTTAGTGCAGAGTCTGCTTGAAATGCTCTGTCTCCCTCACCCTCTGCCCCTCCCCTCAACCATGCATGCTCTAAATAAATAATTGATAAATAAATAATATCTTTTTAAAAAAATAGAACCAGGCCACAAAATTACTGAAAGCTTAACAATAGGTACTGGTGAACAGTACAAGCTGGCTTCCTGAATCACTAAGTGACTTGTCTAAGACCACACTGCTAGTAAGTAGGGAAGTGAAAGTATATTTTCAGATCTATGTGATATTGAAGTTCAAGTCCATTCAATGAACTATGCTACTTTTAGTAATAATGAGTGATGAAGGAAGAGTCAACTAGTGCCCATGCTACTCAATTTATGAAGCTTAAGATGTACATAACACATTTATGATACCTTTTGGAAAAGGCTCCATTGAAAGTGCCTAAAACGAGCAATGACAATTTTAAGAGGGGTATGTCAGCTATCAGGAAGATATACTTTTTTTTTTTTTTTTTTTAGGAAGACATACTTATGTGGAGCACTTCATTCTATATGTATACCAGCTAGAAAAAGCATGTCTAAGCAACACCATTTCCAAAAGAACCTAAAATTTAAATTAAAATCAACCATTATAATTGGAATTTTGATAACAAAACATACAGTGGCTGGTACTCACTAGTATTTTAATGCAAATTTGGTGAAATCAATAATTCACTTGTTCATTAGGGATATTCTGTAAATGCAATTATGTCCATATTCTGAAAATATGATTGTCCTTTATGAGGAGTAAGTCTAGCATTTCCAGATGGAAGACATACCCTAAACTTTCCTTCAAACAACTATAATTGCTGGATGAAATATAGGAACTACATTTTTAAATGTGTCATTGATCTGGTGGGATGGTAGGTAACTCAAAAACAAAGTGAGAGAGGTGATTCAGAGGCACAAATGAGCAGTGATGCTGGCTTCTGTCTTGAGCGCATCTGCCAAGCCCAGATGATGTGAGCTGCCATTGTAATGGCGTTATGGAACAAGGCAGAAAGGAGCTGAAGTCTAAAGCTTACCAAGGATGGGAAGCCTCCATGAACATGCTTACATCAGGCTGGCAACGCAAGCACTCTACACCCTGTACAAGAATAAACAAGAAACAAACTCTACCTGAGAAAGAGACAACAAAGCAACCAGCTTGAAACAAAGTTAGGTGGAAGGGGGAAATGACTCCTCAATGCCTGCAACAACAATCTAGCCCTCCAGCCATTAATTGTGAGAAGGAAAAAGAAAGGTATCAGACATATGAGCTCTCATTGGATACTGAGAAAAAAAAAATCTGGTCTCACTGGACATTATAGGAGAGTAAGTTTCACCAGAACAATTAGGCAGACCAAGAAAGATAAAAATCTAGGACCCAGGAAACAGGAATTCAGCAGAAAAAAAAATCAAGAAAGAGAAATCTCCAGCTAGTGGTAAAAGAAGACCTCCAAGGATACAACTGTGCAGCAAATGTAGGTACTAACCAGTCCACGCAAGCACATCACAGGCTGTAGGAAATCGTTCTTCAAGAAGATTGAACTAATAGAATATATAGTATTTTTTTTAAGATTTATTTATTTATTTGAGGTAGAGAGAGTGTGAGTGAGAGAGCATGAGTGGCAAGGGTGGGGGGACAAAGGGAGAGAGAGACACAGGCTCTCCACGAAACAGGGGGCCCAAAGCAGGGCTTGATCCCAGGACCCTGGGATCATGACCTGAGCCAAGGAGAAGCTTAACTAACTGAGCCACTCAGGGGCCCCTAGTATGATTTTTTTGTAATTATAAAGATTTATTATGGGGGAGCGCCTGAGAGGCTAGGATGGTTAAGCAGCCAACTCTTTATTTCAGCTCAGGTCATGATTTCAGGGTCATGATAGGAGCCCCACAGGCACTTTGTGCTCAGTGGAGAGTCTGCTAGACAGTCTGTCTCTTTCTCCCCCCTCCACCCCTCCCCCCATGCTCACGCTCTCTCTCTCTCTCTCTCAAATAAATTTTAAATTAAAAAAAAATATTATGGAATTGACAGAATGCACAAAAATAGACAGAATAATACAGCAAAGCTGTATATACATGGCTCAGCTTTAGCAGTTTTCAATATGATGCCAATCTTGTTTCATTTGTATCTACCCAAGCTCCTTCATTCAATCTGTAAACATTGCAGTATGTGCTCTGACAAGAGTAAGTTGTTAATTGTGGTAAAATACACACAACATAACCAGCTTAACTACTTCCAAGTGTACAGCTCAGTAACATCAAATACATCCATGTTGTGAGACGGTCACCACATCCATCTCCAGAACTTTTTTCATCTCGCAAAACTGAAACTCTTTACCAAGTTAGCAGTAACTCCCCACTTTTTATAGTATTGGAATCACGCATGGGATCAGTGAAAGGAGGAAGGTAAAGGGAAAAAAAAGGGGACAAATGGGTAAATCCTCACTTTTCACAGTGAGAAGTCAATAAATTATGCCTGTAACAGGACGAAAATCAAAAACTAGTAATATAAGCATGCTTAAAATACATAGTCAATGCCAAAAGGATGAACTAAAACAGTTAAAGGGGTTCCTCTAGGGAGAGGAACATGAAAGGGAACAAGGGATTGATGATTTCTGAAACAGTCTCATTTTGGTTCTTTAAAAGGTTTTAGTTTATAAACTTGAGTTAGCATGAAACTTAAGAAAGAATATTAAATGAAACACTAAGAGAGAGGATGGTAAATAAAGACATTAATAAATATATGGATAATCTAAACAAGCTCTTAACATATAAAAGGATAATGTCTATTTTGTGAGAATTAAGAATAACTAAATAAAACTAAAATACTAGACAAAAACAACATATTAAGCATGGAAGGGAGAAATCAGAGTTAAAGTATCCTCAGGTCCAAAGTGGAATTTATTGTTTTAAAGAAGAGTCCAGGGCGCCTGGGTGGCTCAGTTGGATAAGCGTCTGTTTCAGTCTCAGGTCATGATCCTGGAGTCCTAGGATCAAGTCCCACATTGGGCTCTCTTCTTGGCAGGAAGTCTGCTTCTCCCTCTGACCCTCCCCCTTCTCATGCTCTCTCTCTCTCTCTCCCTCTCTCTCTCAAATAAATAAATAAAATCTTTAAAAAAAAAAAAAAAAAAAAAAGAGTCAGGGCATCTTTAGCAAAAGTTTTGTACCAGGCTCAGTTTTACACATTTTATATATATCTTAACCCTTCACAAAAATATTATGAAACAACAGCCATTATCACCCCCATTTTCAGATAAGGAAACTGAGTGAAGAAGGTAAGTAACTTGCTCAGATTAGCATGTACCAGAGCTGAGATTCTAACCCAGAATTCCAGAGCCTAATCTCTCTCTCTCTCTCTTTTTTTTTTTAAGATTTCATTTCTTTATTGGACAGAGAGATCACAAGTAGTCAGAGGCAGGCAGAGAGAGGAGGAAGCAGGCTCCCTGCGGAGCAGAGAGCCCGATGTGGGGCTTGATCCCAGGACCCTGAGATCATGACCTGAGCCAAAGGCAGAGGCTTAATCCACTGAGCCACCCAGGCACCCCAGAGCCTAATCTCTTAACTGGCAGGCTAGAGGGGGGAAACTAAATAAATGAACTAAAAGAAGGGTAAGAAAATCAGAAAAAAATAAGTATAGGCATTGTAAGAAAAATAAAAGCATAAAGCATAAAATAAGATGGTATGACAAGATATAAATTACCACTTATAACAGTAAAGTCAATACACTCTATTCCTCAGATAAAAGATAAAGATTACCAGATCAGATTTTCTTTTTTTTTTTTTTAGATTTTTTTTTTAATATAGAAAAATATGAAAGCCAAAATACGGAAAAAGATATCCCTGTTCTTACCCCACCAACAAAAAGCAAAGGACTTCAGTGGGAAACTGAGCATTCCTGGAGATACCGTGGACACTACACGACAGCACTATTTTAAACATGTTTGCACTCAGGAATCTGGTTTTCAAACATGTGAAGCAAAAATTAAGAAACTGAAAAACTAAATTGACAAATCCACTTCCATGATGGGAGATTTTGATAGATCTAAGTTCTATCGAACATCTAAAAAGCAAAACAAGCTAACAAAACAAAACAAACAAACAAACAAAAAACTCTACTCTTGCAGAAATTATTCCAGAAAATAAGAAAAAATTACTCAATTCATTTTATGTGATTAGAATAACCTTGATACTAAAAACTTTCTCAGAACTGAAAAAACAGACAATAAGGACAGCAGACATCAGCGATCTTGATCTAATGTATATATATACGACATTGCACAACAATGAATACTACAACTGAAGAATACAATTTTGTCAAGAATTGAGCACAAATTAGTCCATAGATAAAGTCTCCAAAAATTTCAAAAGTTTGAAGAAACAGAGATGACAAACTTTCACCAGTTATATTAGAATTCAAACACTAAAGAACATTAGAAACCTCCAAAGTTGGGGGATGCCTAAGTGGCTCAGACAGTTAAGCATCTGCCTTCAGCTCAGGTCATGATTTCAGGGACCTGGGCTGGGGTCTCAAGTCAGGCTCCGTGCCCAGTGGGGAGGCTACTTTTCCCTCTAGGTCTGCCCCACGCCTACTTGTACTCTCTCTGTGTGTGTCTCTCTCTCAAATAAATAAAATCTTTTTAAAAAAAAAGAAAGAAAGAAAGAAGAAACTTCCAAATGTTAAGGAATCTAAAAAGGTACATCTGAATAACTTAAGGCTTAAAGAAGGCATAATGGTGATCACCAGAAAATATTAAAAACTACATAACAGAAAGATAAATATGAAAACATTATGATATCTAAGTGGTATTTAGAGAGAAAGCCTTAATTCATGCATTAGAAAAGATGCAAGCCTCAGAGTCAATGTGCTAAGTATCTCACTTTAACGTATAAAAGAGAGAGAAAGAGGAAGAAGAGAAGGAGGAGGAGGAGAACAAAGACAAATAAATAAGAAAAAATAAGGTAATATCAGAAATAAGAAAATAGAAAACAAACCAGGATAGAAAGGATTAATAGAGGCAAAAAGTTGTTTTTAGAAAAGTCTAATAAGCTAGAAGCACCCCTGCAAAATATTTTTTTTTAATTGGAGAAGATAAAAGTATTAGTAATGCAAAGGGGAATAGATCTACAGAACCTGTAGAGATTACAGTGATGAAAATAGTGTATTACTTTTAAAACTTTATTAAAACATGTTTGAAAATTATTTGGAAATTACAAATTTTAGGAATTTGAACCTTAGCAAAATTGATTCAAGGAAAAGTGAAAAACCTGGAAGATCTTAACTATTTCAAAATTTAATCAGTAGTGGGGCACCTAGGAGGCTCCGTGGTTAAGTGTCTGCCTTTGGCTCAGGTCATGATCCCTGGGTCCTGGAATGGAGCCCCACATCTGGCTCCCTGCTCAGCAGGGAGCCTGCTTCTCCCTCTCCCACTTACCCAGCTTTTGTTCCCTCTCTCTGTCAAATAAATAAATAAAATCTTAAAAAAAAAAAAAAAAAAAAAACTTAAGTCAGTAGTTAAAATGTTCCCCAAAGAAAATGCCATGCCAGTTGGTTTTAATATTGTGTTCTATCAAACATTTAAAAACAACCCAAAAAAGTCCACTGTTGTATAAATTATTCAAAAAAAATTTTTTTTAAGAATTTCTCAATTTATGTGGCTAGAGTATCCTGGTTCTAAAACCAGAAAATAACACTACATGAAAGGAAAAATTAGAAGCCAATTTCACTCATAAACATAGTTGTAAATGTAGAGACATGGAAATTAAAAAAAAAAAAAATCTAAATTGAACTTCAAGAGATAAAAACTACAATGTCTGAGACAAAAAATACACCAGATGGCATTAACAGCAGATGAAACATTGCATAAGAAATGATTAGTGTATTTGAAGACATAGCAACAGAAACTCTCTAAAATGAAACATGAAAAAAAAAAGGACTCAAAATGTAAACAAAGGATCATGATCTCTGGGACAACTTCAATCAGCATAATATACATATAATCAGAATCTCCAAAGGAAGGGGGGACAAAAGGAGGGGACAAACAAATTTTTTGAAGAAATAATGACTGAAAAAAATTTTTTGATGTAATGAAAACTATAAACCTAGAGATCCCAGATCAATGAAACCCAAGCCCAAGACAAATGAAGAAAACTATGCCAAATCATAACCAAATTGTTCAAAACCAGTCATGAAGAGAAAGATCTTAAAAGCTGCCGGAAGAAAAAGATATAAAATGTCTAGAGAAACAAAGATAACAAAACAGTGGATTTGTTGTCAAAAAACAATGCAAGCAAGAAGAATCTTTTTTTTTAATATAAAATTTTTTAAAAATATTTTATTTATTTGACAGAGAGAGACATAGTGAGAGAGGGAACACAAGCAGAGGGAGTGGGAGAAGCAGGCTTCCCTCTAAGCAGGGAGCCTGATACAGGTCTCAAACCCAGGACTCTGGGATCATGACCTGAGCTGAAAGCAGATGCTTGACGACCGAGTCACCCAGGCACCCCTGGAGTAACATCTTTAAAAAATGAAAGGGACAAAACCCTGTGTAACTAAAATTTTATACCACCAAAATATGTCTCAAAAATGAAGGCTAAATACTTTTCCAGACTTGCCAAAGCTAAAAGAATTCATCACCAGCAAACCCTCAATACCTTAAAGAAAGTCCTTTAGGCAGTCAGCAATGGATGCCAGATGAAAGTATGGATCTACACAATGGAATGAAAAGCACCAAAAATGGTAATTACATGGGTAAATACATATGATTCCTTTTTATTATTCAAATCTCTTTAATAGATAATTTATTGGGTAAAGAAAAATAATGATAATGTAATATAAATTTTATAATATACATAGACATGAAATGTACGGTGACAATACCACAAAGACCAGGGAGGAAGAAACAAGTATGTTGTTGTAAGTCTTTAGATATGCATGAAGTAGTATAATACCACTTGAAGGTAGACTGTAGCAAGGTAAAGATGTATACTATAAATCCTACAGGAAACACTAAAATAATAAAACAGAGAGTTATGGTTAGTAAGCCAGCAAAGAATATATAATAGAGTCATTAAAAATAAGTTATCTGAGAAAGAAAAAGAGGGAAATGAGAACAAAAGACAGATAGAAGAAATAGAAAATAAATAGCAAGACAGCAGATTTAAACCCAGCCATATCAATATCATTAAATGTAAATGAGTCTAAACAATTGAAAGGCAGAGATAATCAGATTGAATAAGAACATCAAACTCAACTATATACTGCCTATAAGAAACCCACTTTAACTATAAAGACAAAAGAAGGTTAAAAGTATCAGGATGAAAAAAAGACATACCACGCTAATTCTAATCAAACAAAACTAGAGTGGCAGTATTAATACCCATGTAGATTTCAGGGTAAAAATATTACTAGGTATATGAAAAATCATTTCACAAAATTAAAGGGGTCAATTTATCAAGAAGATTTACAATCCTAAGTGTTTATGCACCTAATAACAGAGATCCAAAATACACGAAGCAGAACCTAATAGAACTGCCAAAAATAGAAAAATCCACGATTGTATTTGGCTATTTCAATTAAAAATAGACCAACAAGACTATAGAAAAGTGGACAAAAGATGTAAACAGTTCCTTCACAGAAGGAGAAACACATGGCTAGTAAACATTTAAAAAAATGTAAGAGAACATTAAAAATCTGGAAAATGCAAATGAAAACCACAGTGAGATACCATTCTACACCCACACAGTTGGCACAAATTTAAAAATTGGGCAATATCCAGCATTAGAGAGATTGTTGCATGGCAGCAATGTTTATATGCTGCCGGTAAGAGAGCAATACGGAAATATTTAGTAAAGTTAAAGAAGCACATAAACCAAAATCTGATAATTCACATAGCACCATATACCCCGTTTCTACAAAGGTAGACCAAGAAACGCGTATATCCATAACAGCAACAAACAAAAGCAAAAACCCTCACTGGAAACAGCCCAAATTTCCTTTGTCAGGATAATTAATCAATAGAGGAATAAGTAAACTAGAGAATAATCATATAGTGAAGACTATACAGGACTATGAATGGATGAACTACATCTATTCAGATCCACATGCATAAATTTCCCAAATGTAATATGGGAAGGGAGAAAGCAAATGGCAAAAAACAGACATGATCTATTTCCATTTACGTAATATCCAAAACATGTAAAACTCACAATCCAGTTGACATCAGACTAGTAAATTCTAAGACCACATCAAGATAAAAGTTGCATTAAGATCACATAAAAACAGTATGGGGGAATCAAGAAAAGCATCTGAGTTACTTTTGTCATTGGGAGTCAGAGAGACTAGCCCAAGAGAAACATTTTAAGGCAAGCGTTGAAAAAATGAGTAGGAGTTCTCACAGTGGACCTGATAAGGGAAAAGCAAATGCATAATTCAGTGGCAATGCTCAGGGTGAATTGCAAAAAGAAGGCACTAGGGACCCAAAGACCCACAGTCAGCAGGTTATTGCAATATTTTTGGTAAGAAATGATAGGCTTCTATATTTTATTTTTTTAATAATTTGGAGGAATATAAAATAGTCCCTGAAGTCCTTACCATGTTAGGACATGGAAGGGATTCCCACAAAAACGTAAAATACTGGTATTACCTACCAACTTAAAACCAAAAAATTTCCAAGGCTGCAAAGTATGATGGAAAATAGCACAAGCTCTAGATCCAGTAATAGGGGAGCTTAAATTTTGTCTCTACCCCTCACTTCACGTCTCTGTACATAGAAAGTGGGAGGATAAGACCTGCATCTTGGGGTTCTAGTAAAAATCAACTGAGCCAAAGCAAAGATGCTAGCAAGGTACACAGTGGAAAGTGTGTGCTCAATAAATGCGCTGTTTCTTCTCTGCCAGACTCAACACAACAAACACTAACTATACAAAAAGTGACCAGTTGCTCTTTCTTTTCCTTCTCTCGGTGGCCTGCTCTTGATGCCATAGTGCATATGTGGGAATTACTCTAACTAAAAATGCTCGCAGACTTGCCTGTGTTTAAGATCCAGCATCCAGGCTTGCGTGACTTGGTCTGCAGAGCCCTCAGCTTCCTGATTTGGAAGTCATCGACACAAACACACCATGTCATTTTCACTTTTGCCACAATAATGCCCTTTGAGAGGACAGAGATCTATGTAGACCTCAGTCTTCTGCCTAAGGAAATCATGTCAAATAAAAAGTAAGTGTGTGAGCCTGTGTGTATGTACGTGTGTGTGTGTGTCCTCTTCCTTCAAAACCCAAAAGTGGCATTATCACGACACCCCTTTTTAGAAGTATTCTCTGACTCCCCATCAGAATGACGCCCTCCTGGGTGCACCCTTGGTGCAATTAACACAGAGGGTTGAGTCATCTTTAAAAATATCTTCGCCTCCTTCACACTTGGAGCTCTGACAAGGCGGGGGCCAGGTTTCACTCTTATCTGTGTCTCTCCAGGACCATGAATAATGTTTGGAAATAAGGTTTCTCAGCTATCTAAAAGTAGAGCGTTCTTAGGAAACCTTTCATAACCTGAAATGGCGTGAAGCAAAGAGTACCCCCTGCTCTCCTTAAGGTCAGCATTATGCCACTTTGCTTTCATGAAAAAAAGCCATTGCCATACTAATGCAGGTTAAGTGGCATACCATGAACTTTAGGAAAGTGGAGGTTACCTGTAGTAGGTGTTGAGTAAAAGAGTTTCTGTGAGGTGTGTTTAGCATAAAACATAAATATTGATGTTTGCTATCTCATCGCTTCACAGATATACGCAGAAGTTATTTTAATGCTTATACATTATTGCAAATTATTTGAGAAATTAAATGTGGCTAAAAATTCAAGTAGTTGCTATTATACGTTATGACCTGGTGTACTTTCAGACAAAAAATATTTGTTTATTTTTTGCAATTAAGATTCAGATGTATTAGATGTAACTATTCTATGTGGAACTTTGAGGTTATGGTGAGCAAAGATTCCCTGATCTACTAACAACACCCTGTGTCCAAAGCTAATTCAGAAGGGACAGAGCCTCCAAAGTGACAAAAAAAAACGTCTAGATTCTATGGAAACACATTTCAATATCGTGTCACAGGAGGATGGAGGGTCCAGAAAAGATGTCTCCAAGAAAAAAAAACAAAAAGAGAGAGAGAGAGAAACTGATAAAGCACCTGATGTGTGTGAACATGTCAAGAAACAATTTACATTTCTGGCTGACAGGAAAGGGATGAAATAGTGAAAGAATCCTAGAAGAGGAAGCCACCCACAACAGACAATCATTAACTCTCAAGCAAAATAAAAACTATAAGAAAAGAAACTCAGTCATAGGACATTAAGGTGGTTCAGTTGCGCACCATTTCTACATAAAACAGTGATGTAAAAACTGAATGAAGATTTAAACAAAATTTGCTAAATAACCAAATGGGAAAAAAAAAATGGAGACGAAGAAGTTTGTTTTGTGAGGATGGTGCTAGAGCAGTCTGAAAAAAAACCTCACCTTACAAAGTCGGAAGTTGATATGTTGTATTTTCAACTAGAATACCAAATAATGACTGTAGATGCATGCTATTTAGAAACACAGAAGTAAGTACTAGAAAAAAATGGCGAAAAGACTCAAATATGTTGGCTTTAGGGAACTAAGAAGTTGAGAGATGTGACATAAAAGATCTTTCTTTGTTGTTGGGTGTTATAATTCTCACAGTATTATTTGAGTTTTTAAACGATGTTCATGTTACCAAGATAAAATTGAAAATCAAGTTAGAAAAATCAAGATAACCACAAGAGAAAAGAAATGACAGACCTAAGTCGACCCTGTTTAGAGTGAGGAGTGGAGTAACAGAGGCATGTGAGACTATGCAATTCTGCTTCCCATTGTCCCGGAGACTGGGCTGCTCTGATATTTAGTAGCAAGGCCAATAACGAGGGCCTCCCAAGTGCAGGACGACCACACACAAGACCAAGAAATGACCAGGCCAAATGCCAATAGCACCTCCAGTGGGAAACACCATACTGGATGGGAAAAAGAGTAAAGAAAAATAAAATGGGGGAGGGGGAGGTAGAAAAGAAGAGGGGGAAGCAAAAGGAAACTATCACATTAGAAAACATAAAATATAATGGCAGAAAGAAGCTGAAACCTTAATAATCACAAACCCACTAAATAGTCCTGTTTGAACAAAGTAAAGGTGAAGAGGAAAAGATATTTACCATGTAAATGCTGATAAAAATAAAGTAGACTTAGGGATATTGATATTATGTAAAAAGGCATCTGGCTGGCTCAGTCAGAAAATCATGCAACTCGATCTCAGGGTCATGGGTTCGAGCCCCACAAGGGGTGGAGAGATTATTTAAATAAATAAAAGTTTAAAAATTATATAAAAATGAATATAAAGAAAAAGCACTAAATGGGACAGAGTAATATTCTCATATTAATAAAAGTTAAAGCCTACCAAAACCATATAGCAATCATGAACTCTCATGCATCTAACAATAGAACTTTGACAAATACAAGAGAAAAACCTGTGATAAATGGCAGGGATATAATGAAAACTCCACTAACACAGGACGGACTCTCTCAGAAAATGACAGAGAAAGAGAGACTTTAATTAATATGGTTTATAAACTTATTCTCTTATGGACAGATATCTCTGTATGACTTTATGCATATAGGTACATATGCATGTATGTGTATATAACATATGATACACACAGACATACAAGAGACATAGATTGCTACTCAACAGCAGAAAATTATTTTCAAACACCTTGAAGTATTCACAAATATTAGAATTCATACAAGTGCATTCTTTGACAAATAAACATAAAAAGAAGAAAGAAAAAAATGGAAGAGAAAATGAAGAGAGGGAGAGGAAGATTAACAAGAAAAGAATAAGTCCATTTGTCCACTTGTTTTTTTTTTAATTCTAACTAAATCTTATAATAAAGAGAAAATAAAAGCAGAACGATTTTGAGAAAAAAAAAGGTGATACAATTTTAATAATTGGGTCAGGAAAAGGCAGAAACCCGGAAATAAACATCTTCAGTGCAGCTAAACTTTTTTTTTTTTTTTAAAGATTTTATTTTATTTATTTGACAGAGAGAGATCACAAGCAGGCAAAGAGAGAGAGAGAGGAGGAAGCAGGCTCCCTGCGGAGCAGAGAGCCCAATGCGGGACTCGATCCCAGGACCCTGAGATCATGACCTGAGCCGAAGGCGGCGGCTTAACCCACTGAGCCACCCAGGTGCCCAGTGCAGTTAAACTTTAAAACAGACTTCCCCTCAACAGGTGGAAGCTGAGGTACACGGCTGGAGAGAGCCAGTGGTGAGCGGGACCAGACAGCTTCTTGTGCGTCCGGGACACTGGAAGCTCCACGGCCACGGGCAGGACTCTGAGCATGTCCATGAGAAGAAGACTTTATTCTAAATATCTGCCAAAATCAGAAGTCGTGAAACGCCTTCTGAATTTTCCTTTTTATTACCTTGCCTTCACCCAGGTCAACCAGATTCGGAATCCAGGTCAGAAGGCTGAGTCAACAAGCAGTAATAAGAGAAGCAAGGGTGGAAACACGATTGACCACACCCTCTCCTCCGACAGAGCTAAGACCGAGACAGTCCTAAATCAGATTTGAAGTTTTAACTATTTCACAGACTGATAATTCTAAATACAAGATGAGCCTGTGTTTTGTAACCGAGAGTGGCCATATGTATCAGCCAGGGTCCCAGCAGGAAACAGATGGCACTCACACTGGGTAATTGAGGGGAGTTTCATAAAGGACTATTTACAATGGTGTGAGCAGGGCTTGGGGAAAGCAACAAGGGACCGTGCAGAACCTCGGGGCTTGCAGCAGCATGAAATCATTAGCACTCCGGAAGGGGCTGGGGTAGAAGCAGTTTCCAAAACCTTAGAGAGTAGTTACTGGCCAAGGGCTGCCTGGCAGAAGAGGAGGCCTTTATAGCTCAGGGACACAGCCAATCCTCCACAATCCAGCAGGAAGGGAACCAGAACAGTAAACATTCTGGCTTCTCTCCTCCCCTACCTGACTCTACGACCTCCTGCTGATACTTCCCATTGATCAAATCCAAACTGAAGTCCAAGGACAATGACATCAATATGGATTGGCTGCCCAGGCCCAGGAGCAGAAAATATCCAGCATACAGTAAGCCTTAAGATCACTGAGCCCACCTGTGTTGATTTCTGAGGGGAAGGGAAGGGCCACCCCCCTTAAGTCTGAAGGCAAAGCGTTTTTTAAGAGTATGCCCCGCGCGTCCTCCTGGTGGACGGCATGGTGTAATGTATAACAGAATGTGGATATAATTTAACTACTGATTTAGTAATTGAGGGAAGTGATAAATTCCTCTGGAAATAAATAGTGAAAAGAAATATTTCAGTCCTGGTTCTGGGACTCGACCCTTTGGGCTCCAGCCCTGCACTTGTCGTGTTGTTGTTTTCTGATGATCTTAATGTGCTCAGCTACGGAGGCTTCTCAGACCCTTTTTCATTTACTTTAGTCCTGTTTAACATATGCGGCTTTTTGTCTTCACTGCCTTCGCCTCTGCTATTCAGCTGTAATTATTCTTCTATCTTTCAATTAAGTCTCTTCGCGTTCAGCCATGGATGCATCGAAACATGCTATCTAGTGAAAGACACTTTTCTCTGTCTTTGAAGAAAAATCTCTGCTCTCCTCTTCATCCATCAGAGCACTGTAGTAATCTAAACTGGCTTCAATTTCTGATTGCCACTATGCTAATCTGAGCCCCATTTGGAAGGATGGAACAGTACACTGGAAAAAGCATCATGATAATAATAATAGCTATCATTTATTAAGCCTTACGATGGGATGGGCACTTTGCCAAGCACTCTACATGTGTAGAGAAGGAAAAATCGTTTCCTCGACCCTCTTAGGGGTCCCCGGCTGGGGCTGAAAATTAAACTGACAAAGACAGATTAAGAGGCAAAAAGCATACAGATTTATTTAAGTTTTATTTGCCCTGGGAGCCTTCACAAGAAAATGAAGATCCGAAGAAATGGTTAAACCTGAGTATTTTTATGCTAAGTTGGACGATGAGTGGAGGGTTGTAGAGGAATAGGATAGGTCACAGAGCATCAGGTAAGGGGAGGAAAATGGGGGAAACTTGGCAAGGCCTGTTTACTCAGATTCTGCTCGGTGTCCCTCTGTCTTCAGAGATAAGGATGCTCCTTTCCTCCAGGGATAGACATCTCTCCCGTAAGTGTTTTATGATGCGTTTCAGGGGAGAAGGGCAGGGGAGGTTAGAGTCACCTTCTCACTTTTGCTGTTTTCTCAAACTCCTTCAGTTTCCAAAGTATTGTACCATACCCCAAACCCCATCCCATAATTTGCACCACCGATATCACCCCCAGTTAAACTGGAAGAATCTGGGGTTTCCTTGAAGAGGAGAGCATAGGTAACAGATAAAAGTAAAACTATAAGCTAGCTGTCACTGAATAGAGACTGTGCTCTTATTCATATTCTCTATACGTGTCAGTTTCTCTCTCCAGCCTTACTATCTCCGTGACCTCAAGCAACTCGCCCAACCTCTCTGTACCCTCAGTTTCCTCATCTGCAAAAGGACAGTGATAATAACACCTGAGTCTTCCTACCTGATAGTGGTGTTGAGGAAATGTATTGGATATATTATTGGGGTGGATGTATTTGGAAATGACTCTCCGGGAGGCAGTGTAGGATTGCTGTTAATAAATGGTGTTTGTATCCACTGCTCCAACCTACACTGGCTCTCCTAAGAAGTCACCTCAGAGTAACTAGTCTTTTACGGAGCCCACCCTGCCTTGCTGGTCTCCTCGAGATCCCCTCTTCTGAACTGTTTGGCTACATTTGCTCTTTGCACCTGGGACCATTCAAGCCTGTTGGGCATGCAGTGAATCCTGTCCACGCAGCTCCTCTGACGCCTGCACTCGGTCGTCACTCTGGACTCTCAGCACCTTGAGAAGGGCATTCATCCTATTCCAGAACCTTGGGGCAGGAGGAACTAGCTCCTGAACAACACGTACTATAAAAGTTGTCCCCCAGGGACAAGTATTTTTCCCAGTGGCCTTTTTTCTGTTTCCCTTTAAAAATAATAATAAAGTTCTTTTATTACATAACTGTGGGACAAGGGATCAAACATCTGTGCTTAAAATGCAAAAGGTGCCCTACATTCAAGCCTCTCCTGCCCAGAAGAAATACCCTTTGCAACGTTTAAATCCTTTAACTCTTTCCTCCCTCTACTGCATGAAAATTATAAAGAGCACCGTGCTATTAATCTGTAACTTCCTAGTGACCTCACGGTAGGCATGAAATACCCCTAGAAACCTCAACCCTTACTGGTTTGCCTGACTGGGTTCTAGTAGCAAATCAACTCAAAAATTTTATAAACACAAATTTGCTTTTCATTGTTTTCCTATCAATCACCAATGAGATTTTCATTGTACAATAAAACTGAGCAAAAAGGAAGGGTTGGAGAGCAGCTTCCCATACCTAGTCTATGAATTGCATCAGGTAAATTGATTCTGTTTGCCAGTTAAATACAAATGTCTTCTTTTAACTAATTCCATTTTAATGTGTTTTCTAGAACACCTCTATAAATCTGGCATTTGTGAAAATGAGCTAATGGCATCCTTTTTTTGACTAATGAAAATCACAGGCTTAAGCATTCGTGGGGTATTTGAGATCATACCAACAAGTATTGATGGATCTCACAATGCTGCAGATACTGAGGCAGGACTCTGGACCTTCAGTCCTGGCTCCCATTTCCCAAGACAAGTGGGGGTGAATAGACATGGAGATGCTGACCTGAAGAGAGGTGGGTCGTGTCCGGATATTAGCACCCTAAAGATTTCTGAGCCCACCAACCAGCAGGACAAGAATTCCTAACAACTGGCCTCAGCAGGAATTTGGGGTTGTTGGGTTTTAGAGGGTGTTTTCTGTATTAAAAAAAAAAAGTTCCAGAAATCCCACACAATAACTCACGCTGGATAACTTCACTTCTTTGAGTCTGTTGTCCTCATCTGTAAAAAGGGAATAATTATATAGGAAGTGTGTAAAATGTCTGCCATGGTGGCAAGTAGTAGCTGTTTAAAAAGGCAGCTGGGTGGACACCTGGGTGGCTCAGTCAGCGAGGCATCTAACTCTTGGTTTCTGCTCAGATCATGATATCAGGGTCACGAGATCGAGGTCCTCCACCCCTGTGGGACTCTGTACTCAGTGTGGCATCTGCTTGGTATTCTCTCCCTCTCCCTCTCCCACTGCCCCTCCCCCCAATTTGCACACATACAATCTGTCTCTAAAATAATAAATAAAATATTTTAAACAGAAGCTATTATTGTTACTGTTATTATTCTTGTTGTTCCTGTGATAGCAGTTTTTTTCTATCTGTGGTTTGCATATTTTCAAATATCTCATTAGACTTGCTAAGGTATATTTAGACTCCTGCAATATACCCAAATGCATCTGATGACAGGATAGGTCATACAGCAGCTCTGCTACAGTTTTTGTCTTTTGGACAGGTGCTCTTCAGAACCAATGTATCTCAGAAATTAAAAGCCCAGCTTGAGGTATTACTGAGTCATAGTCCATTGCCTAGGAGAGCAGAACCATCCATTCCCCCCTAGACAGGGCTGCACTTGGTACCGGCGGGTCTTACTAAATGTGTATGTGATCTAGGTTTTGTTATGTACTTGAAATGGTTAATTAGAAGAGGTAGGGGAATCTGAAATGTCACAGCAAGCTCCTCCTGGCCCACTGTCACGTTTCATGAATCTTTGTGCTGAACGCATTTGGATTGAGCAGTGACCCCCTCCAAACACATTGCTTCTGTGTCTCTTCTCTTTTAACACCTATTTATGTCCCAATACATCTGCATTGTGTGGCTCAGTGAGATCCATTAAGTCCCTGGGCAGTGTTTACGGCTCCTGTTTTTATTATAATTTCTTTGAGGCTCAGATTTCTCACATAAAGTGGTAGAAAACTACTGTACAGACAGTGAGTAAAACACTTCTTAAAAGAAAAGGGGAAAAAAAGAAGTTTGTATAAGATTCGCAATTTCAGTCTGCGAATTCTCAGAGCAACCCTGTGGGTGAGAGAAAATAATTTCTTGTAGGTTTTAGGTAAAGATATAATTTAGCTTTATTTGCAGACACAAAACTCTAAGAAAACATTACTTGCCATCAATGCCTCAGGCTTTAAAAATATTTATGAGATCGACATAGTTACCAGGAGGCAGACACTTCCTTTCAATGTCAGAGGTCAGGCACGTTGGCTAACACCCCAGATAATATTGATGTACCTTCAAAATTTAAAATAATGTTTATACCATTTATTTATTCATTCATATATAGAGCACCCATCCTGAAGTATCTGGGACACTGAACAAGGTTTACATAAATCTGACTGTTTTTTCCTCTGGGCCATTTGGCTCAGTCTGGTAGACCATAAATATTCAATAACACTTTACAATGACAAAGCATCTTTTATGCAAACATCTCTAAGCACATTATTCACCAATATTACAATCTCCTCTTTAACCTACTGGTAAAGTCACAGAAACTAATTGACTTTCTTCAAGGTCCCACCACAAATTGTTTATTTTGTAGATTAGAGTCCAGGTGTCCTGATCCTAGCTATAACTAAAGGGAGAAAAAAACCAAACAAACACATTTTTTAGGTGCTTAAGCTGATGACCTACACTAAATATTTCTAAATTGAATCTATTAGGCAAAACGTCCTCCTTAAAGATGTTAAATGTTGTGATGCATCCAATTGAATTTTATAACTTTTGTTCTAATTTGCCCAAGGCCAGTTACCATTTTCAGAGCCCCAAGTATGACCTATTTTAATTGAATTCTGTTACAAACACTTAAACTTTCACTCTTTAATCAAATCAGGTTTCTAAATAGAAATTAAAGTTGGAGCAGAACACCAAAACTTTTCACTTAAAGTCCAGTTGCAGTAACAGCACGGCCGTACCAAAATACTTGAGCAAAGTGAAAAGCTTTTGTGAAGTGAACAGGAATTACTGTGAGATTTGGGCAAGTCTCAAACACTTTCAGATTATGCAAGCAAAAGAAAATACCTTAAATTCGTTATTTTACAGCTCCTTTATGTTAAAGTAAGACAGTTTAATATAGACAATAAAATATCAAAAAAAAAAAGGAAAGATTTTTAGAATCACTCACAACTGGGGCACCTGGGTGGCTCAGTTGGTTAAGGTTACATATTTATCTTGGGCTCAGGTCATGACCCCAGGGTCCTGGGGAACCCCATGTCAAGATCCCTGCCAGGTGGAAGCCTACTTCTCCTTCTCCTTCTGCTTCTCCCCCTGCTTATGCTCTCTCCTGTTCTCTCTAACAAATAAGTTAAAAAATCTTAAAAAATAAAATAAAATAAATGACTCACAACTATGACAGTCGTTAACGCATTTGCAAATGCCCAACCTCAGGCAGCATAGCTGACCAGCTGACGAAGGGCCATCATAGGTGCAGTTTGCACCGAGGTCATACCTTCCCGAGCTGATTCCAGGCAGTGCTGACTATGGCCCGGTTACTATGACAAGCCTGTCCATGGAAGATGTGGGACTTTCCGACAGGAGACTTAGCACTTCCCTGAAGACTTGGCAGAGCTCTCCCTTGCTCTCTTGCAGTCTAAATGCTTCACTCAAACCGCCTTCTTCCTTCCTTCTCTCCCTGCATCCCAACCTCTCTCAGCTCTCACTTGTTTCTGTCATGAAGAATAAACTTCTTTGCATGTTTAACACCATCCTGGCCTCTGCTTCCTGCAGGACCCAGTCTCTCCTGCCGTCTGATGGCAGTAATGATGATGGTGATGATCAAGATGCTGATGATGGCGGTGGTGTTGATGGTAGTCAAGATAATGATAGGGATTACCATCTACTGAGTTCTTTTTAAAATGCCAGACCTGGGTGGCTCGGTTAAGCACCATACTCTTGGTTTTGGCTCAGGTCATGATTTCAGGGCCTTGAGATCAAGCCCCACGGTAGGCTCTGTGCTCAGTGCAGAGTCTGCTTAGGTTTCTCTCTCTCTCTCTCTCCCTTTCCCCCTGGCCACCCCACCTCAGAAAAAAAATAAATTGATCTTAAAAATAAAGGCCAGGCCACATGCTAAGAGGCTGCGTAAATTATTTCATGTACTATTCCCAAAACCCTCCAAAAGATAGATATTACCCACCTGAAGGACATAAGTCTTAAAAAGGTTAAGAAACAAAAATAAGGTCACATTGCTCGTCAATATATGAACTCATGTTCTTCCTCAACCAGTAGAGCAAAGAAGCACTGGTGCTAGCAACAGCTATATTATATCACTTCTCTGAAGTAATGTGTTGTAGTATAATCTTCCGGCCCTTTTTCTGGATAGGTATTACAGTTACCATTATACACAAAATAATAATGCATTAAGTTAAATTGTTTTTGGTAAGAAATTGAATTTTTATTTAAAATTTTTGAGTTCTTAAAAATTTGCAATTATTTACTTCACTTTGGTTGCGTAGACCTGACCCAATCATTCCGATACTGTTAGTTAACTTATTCAAACATTTTTCATATCCATATCCCATATATAAAGAGCCAGTACATCAACTCTGAGTAGTTGGGAGAGTTTTCCCAAACCTTTAAAACAAACAAAGGTCAAGCAAATGAGTCAAAGCCAAGAATTTAAACAATTGGGACCATTAAAACATCCAAAATAACAATACCCAGTCTCTAATTTTAGAATTTATTGACACTATTAAATAGATCACTTAATAACAAACTAATGGGCTTTTTCTAAATGAAACAATTGGTACCAAAAAAATGCACTTAACAAGATTTATGCCCCATAAACATCTTTCTAAGAAAGAAAACCAGCTTGGAACTCATAACAGCTTGCTAATTCAAGAACAGAACTTTCTGATGGCAGCAAATGCCTTTTAGAATAATTTGAGGTTTCTTTAACTCATATACTAATTGACTTTCCTCAAGGTCCTCCAGGAATCACTGGGTCAGTCTTCAGTCTTGACAGATTTCTGCCAATGTCTCAAAACAACTCCCTGAATAGTTTTCTAGACTTTTCATGTTAAGGACTGATTGTAGCTGCCACATTTCCACAGTATGTCAATTGGCAGTGTAAAGGGATATTCCATTGGTAACTCCCCCAAAATAGCCTTCAGAAGTCAAAATGCCTTCTACTAAGAAGAGCATGCTTGCCTTGCAAATATAATTTCAAATTAAGTTACCAAGACATTGCCTTCCAAACAAGCTGCCCCTCCCGAAGTCCCTTCTACAGAGGAAGGAAAGCTACTGTTGCCCTTTGCTCTGACTCTTCAGCTTGTCCCATCATTGAATTTCCATTTCTGTTGGAACTGGGAAGGGGTCTGAGCAATAATTATGATGTCAGGTGCTTGACAATTGCCTTGATGTTATAGAAGCTGGAAAGACTCACATTTTAACTTTCTCCAACCTAACACAACTCTTAAGCTCTGACTTTTAAATGGGCAAGAAACTAAATTCCTAAATACTTTCTTAGCCTCTAAAAATCTACCACCTCGCGGCGCCTGGGTGCCTCAGTGGGTTAAGCCTCTGCCTTCGGCTCGGGTCATGATCTCAGGGTCCTGGGATCGAGTCTGGCATCGGGCTCTCTGCTTGGCAGGGAACCTGCTTCCTTTCTGTCTCTCTATGCCTGCCTCTCTGCATGCTTGGTCTCTCTCTGTCAAATAAATAAATAAAATCTTTAAAAAAAAAAAAATCTACTACCTCCGCAATTCCTTCCCTATCACAACGCAGAACATTAACCCTCTGCCTTGTACTCATATTGTCTGCACCGCTCATTGTGGCCATGAGTTCCACGTAGCCTCTGTTGCTTTGTTTCTTGTGGACCTTATCCCATCATATTCCTCGCCTGTCACTAAGGCATTATGCGACATTGATCATATCAATCCATCTCTGGCTTCTGTAACATGTTTTAAAAACCACATTCCCCAGAGCAGAGTCAAGAGTCACCATTTGGGGAAGAAACACTCAAGAAGGAAATGCTGGGGGAACAGTCCACCCACCTTCCCTTCAACCAGAGAAGCTCCATCACTATCTCTTTTGTAGAGTTCTGAGTTAGACTTTCCTAGTTCTGCTGCATTAAAATATGTTTTAAAACCACTGGATTAGAAGGTTTCTAAAATTCTTTCCAGTCAGTCTGACTTCCTAAAAGAATGTCAGTTCCATGTGGGCTCCTTCTGAGCTTATGAGTTCCTCTATAGCACTTGATCCAGATATTGCAAACTTTGCTCCTCTTTGCACGTCCCTCTAGAACTATTTCAAGTACTCTCATCCATTATGACTTCAACCATCAGCTAGATGTTGGTGATTACCAGCAAATCTAACCTGAAGAGGAGATATGAATTTCCAATCACCTTCCAGGATTTCCATTTAAATACTCTGGGAAGGAGGGAATCACTTGGGTGGCTCAGTCCATTAAGCATCTGCCTTTGGCTCAGATGTGACCTTGTGATCCTAAGATCCTGGGATCAAGTCCCAGTACAGGCTCCCTGCTTAAGGGGGGAATCTGCTCCTCCCTCTCCCTTTGCCCCTCCCCCCCACACTGTGTGTGCTTGTTCTCTCTCTCGCTCTCTCTCTGAAATAAATAAAATATTTAATTAATAAATAAATAACCTAAGGGAATCTCAAGCCCACATCGAACCCATCTGACTGCTACCACACTAAGTCCAAACCTGCTCTTCTTCTACTGTACTGTGTTTCTATTCATAGTGCCATGACGCAACTGGTCACCTCAAGTACAATGACAAGGATCACCTTAGTTGTTCTCCTACATCTTTCCTGCCCTGCATTATATTCATGAACATATCCTTCCAGTTCTCCCTCATTGTTGTCTTTTTATGCTTTCTCTCCTCCATTCGGCTCCCTCCACCCAAATTCAGGCCTTCATTATCCCCTGCTTCACCTACTGCAAGAGCCTAATGGCTGCTCCCTAGCGCCCATGTCTCCTTCCTCCAGTTCAGCCTCCATACGACAGTCAAAACTCCTTCTAACATATAGACTTAATCACATTTTTCCTTTTGCTTAAGAATATTTTATGGCTACCAAGAACCTATTGCCCATGATCCTAACACTAATGTCTTAGCCTGGTACCTTATATACATCACAACATGGACCTATCCTACCTTTCTAACTTGAGGTCCTGTCTTTTACCTATCATCAGAAAACAGACTGTTGCAGGCTTTCTCAAAGCATGAGCCATCATATGGAATACTTTAAAAAAAAAAATGTAAATTCCTGGACCCTATCTATAAATAGTGGTGTTGTATAGGTCCCCCAAATCTACATTTTAACAAGAACTCTAGGTGATTCTAATACATTCCAAAATGTTAGAATCCTACACCACTTACCTACTTTACCAGATATGACTATACTATTCCTCAAAAACTACATATTCATAATTTCATGCCTTTGCTCAAAATGTTTTCTCTGCTGATATGCCCATCCTGAAAACAAAACAAAGCAAAACAAAACAGAATAAAACAAGCTTCTTTTTAAAAGCCCACTGTAAATGCCCATAAAGTGCTTCCCATTTTACTCTTGTATCCCCACCCCTCCCACCAATGCTCCACTAACATCTGGTTTGTTCTGCCACTAGGTTCATCACATCACATCGCGGTTCTGCATATGCTTCTCTCCCTCACTAAAATGTGGGATTCGAATGGTTTTATTACCTTTTTACAGTACTTTTACAGTGGAAGCTCTAATACAGTGAGTCAATGTCTAACTGGGAGGAACTACGTAGCAGGGATTCAAATAAATATTCATTCAATTTAATTCAATTATTAACTCATGTGAGGCATCTGGGTCCTCCAATACCTCATGGAAACAGATCTTTTCTGACTCTTCTGGCACATTTTCTCTCCCAAGTCAACATCCAACATCAAGCCAACTACATCACAGTTTCAGAATGGCTGTACCTTATTTTTATTTGAGCCATAGAGAGTGTACTAGGGTGACCCTGGCAGATGTCTGGCCTCAGCTGTACAATATCTATGCTTGAGAAGCTTTCAGCTCTTCCTTTAGCAAGTCAGTTGAACACCAAGAATTTGTTGTGTACCAATATTTGCCAAGTTCTCAACATTGCAGGGAACCAATGGACACATTACGGTCTCCATCACCTCCATTCCCATACCCTGTTCTTCACACTAAAAAAGAAATTAGGCAATGACCAAAGTCCCTTGCAATATTTCACCCTGTGAAAGAGCCTTAGTCTCCCATACTCTGTTACAGAGTGGTTGATGTGCATCTCTAACCTGTGCCTGCAATCTAGACCTGGATAATAATTTATAAAACATATGAAGTAATGGACCATCAAGAGAAAATGTTGCTCTTTCAAAGATCCCCAAGTATGCATCCGTATGATAGACTACAATGACTCCAAAGGAAGATTATTGTCTTTAGAGTAAATAATGCTCGTTTCCCCCCAAGTCTCAAAGCCTGTATTTAAATGATTATTCATGGGTGTTGTGGGAGACTTTAAGCCTAGCTTGGCAATTCCCAACATAAAAATGGGTAATGTTTCAAAAACCTTGTTTATGAGTCACCTGCCCAGAAACTCACTATTGCCTCTTACATTATGTCCCAAATTCCCAGGCCAACCCCCAAAATCTATTTATCTCATTACACACCTGAAGGGTATTCAGTGACACCTACCCCTATTTACAACATTGTTCCTTTGAGAAAATGTCCTCTAAATTCCCAGTCAAGTGACATGTAAATACATTTCTGCCTGCATTCAGAGGCACATGGGGAAAGACAAGAAGATGAAAATGAGAAGTGAATGAGCACAGACATTCAGACAGGGATCAAAACCCTGTTAATCTTATATATACATTCAAAAAATGCCTTTCTCTACATGATTATTGCTCATTAGGGGCAAAGAATTATAGCCTCCACTATCAAGAGAGAGATTTTTAGAATTTGAAGTGACTACTACCCTCTCCTAGCTACCTGGTTGAAACATAAACATAGTTATAAAAAGATTTGACATTGACTCTGGAACTGTCCAACCTCTTCTCTATATTTTCAATTTTCCCCTAAATCCATTAAGAGCCTCTTATAATTAGCATACGTTTGAAATGGGTTTTAAATGGGTACACCATAGAAAGTATTTTCTTATTTTGTGTCAACAGAAAAGCAAATAAATTTACAGTTTCAAAATAGAAAAAAAAAAACCAAGTTAGCTGTTCTTTTCTTTTTTAATCTAAAAGGGCCTATTTTATATTATTAAAATGTAAAGGATTTTTAAAATCTCATTTATTTTGTCAATTGGTTCTGCTTAACATTCTTCAGCCCAGTCCACTCTCAATTATCCATGCTAAGGAAGGGGGATCAGTGGCCTGGATAATCTAAAACAGCAGACAATTTTAAAAGCCCTTGTATTTGGCCTGGGCATACTTTACAATCAAACTCTGATTATCCACACTAATGAAAGGAAGAACAGGCACCTTGAGAAAGATCCAAAGCCAATATAGATGTGCTCAGCCAAGTTCAGTGCATCTCGAGGCAGAGGCCCATGGAGCATAGCAGAAGGAAAATAACAGAGCCCCAGCTACTACCTACGATGACCACCCACGCCATCCAAAATACCAACACACAGCTACAGTGTCTATATCAACCCCTCTCATGAGAGAAGTCATCTTTAGAAGCATGGAGTTATGGGACCCCTGGGTTGCTCAGTCGGTTAAGCAACTGCCTTCAGCTCAGGTCACGTGCCCAAGGTCCTGAGATTGAGCTGCCCACATCAGTCTCCCTGCTCAATGCCGAGTCTGCTTCTCCCTCTGCCTATGTTCCCTCCCCACCACCCCCACTCCTGTTTGCTTTCTCAAATATATAAATAAAATATTAAAAAAAAAAAAGAAGAAGATGAAGAAAGATCATGGAGTTATGTCCAAATGCCCCTAGGTAAAAAGGCATGCTGCTTCAAATGGTTAATGTAAGAAAGGACTTTTCACGTGTACTAAAACCTCTTTTAGATGTTCCCTTTGCCCCATGCCACTCCCTCGCCTCTTACTCTACCAAGTTCATGGGTGACATACTCAGAAGAGGGGTATAAAGGCTAGAGATGAAGGAAACAGTGTGTGGGAGTAGGAAGTACTCCAGCTTGGACGGTAGGAGGCCTGGATCTTTGTCCCCTGTTGGTTTCTGCTCATGCCAGCAGTCAGGTGTGCACCCAAGCAGAGGGAACACAGCATTCAGCAGGACATGAAGGTCATGGCACATTTAAAGAATGGCATGTGCTTTATCTTGGTCCAAGAAGAAGATACAAATGAAGAAAGGAGCAAGAGGTGAAGCTGGGAATGTAGTCAGAGGTGAAAGTACAAAGAGTTTTTCTGTGCCATGCCAGAAGTTCAGAAATTACTCCGTGGAAGGTAGGAGGACAATAAAAGTGTTTTTAATCATTGTTAAAACTTACTGAACACAGTTTGCCCAGGACTGCTCTAAGCATTTGATGTTAAACACAGTAAATGTTTGCAACAACTATTATTGCTGTTCCCATTTTACAGATGAGGAAACCTTAGACGGCAAAGCCCGGGAGTCTCCGAAGATCGCAAAGCTGATAACTGCTGGAGTCAGGATTCCAAGCTGGCCCTTTTGTTTTCAGAGCTCTTGCCGTCTCTCAAGAAATGGAAGGATGTCATCAGAATTTTAACAGACCACACTATAAACCATGTGCTGGAGGGACTGGAGGAGTATAGAGGAGGGTAGGAGACAAGAGCCAGTGAGTCCCAGAGCTGACGGAAAGGTAATAGTAATGGAGAAGAGGGGGTAACCAAGAGGTTGAGAGGGGCTAGAATCAAAAATCATAATAATAATTGGTTAAATAAAGGAAAGAGGAGAGTCTAACAGGAGTTCCAGAGTGCTGACCTGGCCACTGTGTAATGGCCTAATAATTTTTAAAGACTTTGTGCACTGGAAAGCAATCCTTACCAGATGGGCAGGCCCAAGAAGGAATGGCACAAGAAATGCTCTTTGTTTTCCAGTGCAATGCTGGCACATACTCATCCAAATAAACAAATGTCCCATCTTAATTGATGAATTAATTGACGAATTAACAAAAACAAAAGAACTTATGTACAAATATTTAGACTAATATATGGAACCCATATTCCAAACAAATGATTGAAGTACAGCAGATTTTTTCTTGTTTTTTTCAGGTTAAATATATTAACTCATATCTCGCTTTTCATGTAAAATCCATAAGCAGCTATAGAAAGACAGATAAGAGGGGTGCCTGGGTGACTTAGTGGGCTATAGCCTCTGCCTTCGGCTCAGGTCATGATCCCAGGGTCCTGGGGTCAAACCCCGCATTAGGGTCTCTGCCCAGCAGGGAGTCTGCTTCCCCTCTCTCTCTGCCTGCCTCTCTGCCTACCTGTGATCTCTGTCTGTCAAATAAATAAATAAAATTTTTTTTTAAAAAAAAAGAAAGACAGAAAGAAAGATAAGAGAGAAAAAGCCCAGCATGAGGAGGAAAGAAGCAGACATGCTATAGTTTATCAAGATAGTTGTAGGTGTCATTAAAAAAGCCAAAACCATTTATAGAACATTCCTATTAGGATAAAAAATATAAAAAGGGTATGTGTGCATGAAAATCTGTAGATATATAAAAAAGACTAGAAGCATATACTCAAAATTTGAAAATAGTTCTCTGAATGACTCTTTTATTTCTTGCTTATTTACATGATTTTTAAGTGTTCTGCAATTATCTTGTATTACTTCATAACACATAAAAATTTTTTTTCTAAGCATTTGTGATAGGCATCTATTTAGAACAATACTGATACAAAAGAATATACAGGTAAGCAGGTACTTACCCATACATAACCCACATATGTCAATAGTGATGCCAGTGGGTACGTTTCAACACTGTCCAGGAAGCCAATGGAGGTGTGGAAAATTTTGTACATGGAGTGTCTGTGTGTTGAGAATAAAAAGAGGTAAGAGGGGGCGCCTGGGTGGCTCAGTGGGTTAAAGCCTCTGCCTTTGGCTCAAGTCATGATCCCAGGGTCCTGGGATTGAGCCCCACATCGGGCTCTCTGCTCAGCGGGGAGCTTGCTTCCTCCTCTCTCTCTCTGCCTGCCTCTCTGCCTACTTGTGATCTCTGTCAAATAAATAAATAAAATCTTTAAAAAAAAAAAAAAAAGGAGGTAAGAAATGATGAAAAGTGCAAATGGCTTAGAGCAGCTGACCTCAGAAGCAGATGCCTGAACATGGGGCCCATGTAGGTCATAGTATTCCTCGTCCACTGTGCCTTTCTCACACTGTCTGAATATTTCACTTTCTCCCATTACATTGTCTGAAATTCAACCAATTCCATGTTATCTCATCTTCTTTCTAAAAAGCACAAGACTAGACAACGTCTGGAGGTTGGAAGCATTAGTGATGAGGAGGAAAATGATAATGGTAAGAAGAAGAGAGAAATTCACTTGCTAACTTGGAACAATGCTTCATAGTTTATGAGGCACTTCCATATATTAACTCATGTTAACAGATTTCAGCTTCCAGGTGGGGATGGAGTATACATATTTAATTTCTCTCCCTTACAACCTCACTGAAATGATAGTAAATAAGAAAATTCACAACTGAGCTGAAACCAAAAGGAAAAAAAAAAAAAACCCTGTCCCAATAGAATACCACATTTACTAAAGTATTTCCAGATAATAGAAAGAGAACGGAATTGTCTAAATGGTCTGAGAAACTAAAGGATTAAGAGGAGATCCTCTGGGGAATCTCCGTTTTAACCAAGCGGAGAGCAGAGCAGGTCTCAGAGAGATCATGAAGATAATTAATTAAAGAATTATCTATCATACTGCTGGCTTGATTGGCTCTTCTCCCGCATAAACAGAGCAGTTGGTACTCCCTTAGCCTATGTTGAAATCCTAAGAAATGCTTAATAAAAGTGAGAGATGTGCTAGGAAGGATCCTTATCAACAGTACTGAAATGGTCAAGAGAAGTTGAACAAACTCAAGCCAAACAAGAGCTCGAAAAGGAGTAGGGACAAGAGTCATAAAAGTAACAAGCAAACATTTAGACGGGGAAAGACAAACACTGTATGAACTCACTTACGTGGAATCTTAAAACAAACAAAGCTCATAGAAAAAGAGACCAGATTTGTGGTTACCAGAGGCAGGAGGTAGGGAGGGGTTGGAGGAAGGAGCTCACTAGGCACAAACTTCCAGTTATGAGATAAGTAAGTACTGGGAACACAACGGACAACATGATGACTATAGCTAACTCTGCTGTATGGTGCACTGGCAAGTTGCTAAGGAAGGAGATCCTAAAATTTCTCATCGTAAGGAAAAGACCTTTTTATAGGGGATGGTGGATACCTATACGAGATGATGCTAACTGGCCTTATTGTAGTGATTATTTCCCAATATGTG
Organism: Neogale vison; assembly: GCF_020171115.1. NCBI lineage: Eukaryota > Metazoa > Chordata > Mammalia > Carnivora > Mustelidae > Neogale > Neogale vison. The sequence goes on from NC_058101.1 coordinate 50,672,252, forward strand.
TAAGTCAAATCATTATGCTGTACACCTTGAACTTATACTGTATGTCAATGACATTTCAGTAAAATTGAAAAAAATTGACCTAATAAAAATGTAAAATCCTAAAAAAAAAAAAAAAGCAAACAAAAATATTCTTCCTTAAAATCCTTGAAATCTGGCAGTTATTGAGCTCTAAATCTTGGCTCTTTCCCTTCATATATAGTCTTTTATGAAAAGATCAACTGTCAATAGGACCCATTCACTTATACAGAACACTGCTTCTTACAAAGTCAGCCCTGTTTCAGTTAAATAGAACTATTTAACTTTAAAAAACAACCTAATTCAGATGCTGATTTTTTTGTTTGTATATTTTATTTAAATGCAATTAGCCAACATACAGTACATCATTAATTTCAGATACAGAGTTCAATAATTCATCAGTCTTACATAAGACCCAGTGGCCCATCACATTATGTACCCTCCTTAATGCCCCTCACCAAGTTATCCTATTCCCCCCTGCCATTTCCGCTCCAGCAACCCTCAGTTTGTTTCCTGTAGTTAAGAGTCTTTCATGGTTTGTCTCCCTCTCTGATTACTTCCCATTCAGTTTTCCCTCCCTTCCCTGATGATCCTCTGCACTGTTTCTTATATTCCAGATATGAGTGAAACCATAAGAAAATTGTCAACATACTCTTTCATTCATAAACATGAACAGACTCTCAAGGGTCACCAGACTTTGGGCAAAAACAAATAGCATGAAAGATAAGGTCCCAAATAAGCAAATAATCCTTAAATCTCAAAGTGATACAGAGAGCAAGCAAGAGAGAGAGAGAGAGACAGAAAGCAAGAAAGAGAGCTCCCTTTTTTAAACTAGCATTCTTAAAAACATTTGAAAACAAAAACAAAACACAGCTTCCTAAAAGTGAAACAATCAAAGAATAATTGGAAAACCTAAAAATGTAATTGTCGCAATTAAATATCTAACATTGGAGTTGAAAAGTAGAATGAAAGAAGCTAAAGTCTAAATTAGTAATCTGGAAGAAAAAGTTGAGAAATCATCCCAGATCCAAAGAAGCATAAAAGTTAGAAAAATTCCTCCCATATTCATCCAGTGAACATTCAAAAAAAGAGATAAGCATTAGAAATTCTACAAGTGAGTCTATGGCCATACCACCCTGAACACGCCTGATCTCGTCTGATCTCGGAAGCTAAGCAGGGTGGGGCCTGGTTAGTACTTGGATGGGAGAAATTCTACAAGTGAAAGGTACCTGAGTGGCTCAGTCAGTTAAGTAACCAAATCCTGGTTTTGTTCCACTTCATCCTTCTCATGTGACATGAGCTCCAGCCCTGCATTATTAAGCTCAGAGCTCACAGGGGAGTCTGCTTGAAGATTCTTTCCGTCTACCCCTTCCCCAACTTGTGTGTATGCACACACACGTGCTCGCTCTCTTTTTCAAGTAAATAAATAAATATTTTCAATGATGCCTACAAAATGTCATGGTACAATCAAAAAAGGGGGATAGGTTAAATTAGGGATGAAGATTAAGGAGTGTGCTTGCTTGTGATGAGCACTGGGTATGGTATTGAACTGTTTAATCACTATATTGTACACCTGAAACTAGTATTACACTGTATGTTAGCTAGTTGGAATTTAAATAAAAGTTAAAGGCAGGGGCAATAATTAAGACTATGGTGGACAACAGATTTGAACCTGGGGGAAAGAAAGGTAGTTTCTGTCATATCAACCTTTAAGCTATGAAAAATTTCATGAATACATGATTCCCTCTGTTTTTCCTTTCTCCTTATGTATTAAGAAATGAATAACCATGCTTCAATGTCTATTTTCTCTCCTACTTTTTTAGGTGTTCCAGACAAAGCATAGATATCCCTGGTGAGCCCTTTTCTAGACATTTCTACAGGCAGTCATCCTAAACTTGGATGTTTAATGGAAGGGGTTTAGCAGAAAGCAGGAACCAAGATAAACAGGCCAAATTTGTTGAGTGGAGAAAGCAAACAGGAAGTGACCTAATGAGTCTATAGGCATACCACCCTGAAGGCACTCCAGCCAGTCTGATCTTGGAAATTAGGCAGGGCCGGGCCTGGTTAGTACTGGGGAGGGAGAAAGTGAGCTAATAAAATATAGGGCCTGTGCTGACATCTAAAGCAGGTAGAAGAAATGTACCTCTAGCTCAGGTGTGTACATTAGATGAGTTTTTAAAAGGGACTAGAGAAGATTAAGCCTGAATAAAATCACCAGAAATGGGATCTAAAACCAACTAATGCAACTACGCTGTTTACTCTCCTACTTTTTAAATGCAAAAATAAGGGGCAGCTGGGTGGCTCAGTGGGTTGAAGCCTCTGCCTTCGGCTCAGGTCATGATCCCAGAGTACTAGGATCAAGCACCCCATCGGGCTCTCTGCTCAGCGGGGAGCCTGCTTCCCTTCCTGTCTTTCCACTTGCCTCTTTGCCTGCTTGTGATCTCTGTCAAATAAATAAATAAAATCTTTAAAAAAAAATAAAAATAAAATAAATGCAAAAATAACTTCACATTTCTTAGCTATAGGATTCCATCTTTGACATCCAAAGGCAAACAGAAGGCCAAAGTTTGAGCCCAGCCCTAATTTCTCCCAACACAAAGCCAAAATCAAAGTTAAATCAAAATCCAAACATTATATTGGTACCCACTGCAGCATCAAAGGTTGAAAATGGCATTCATAAAACTGAGGCCTTTGCTTCTCTAAGAACCATAGACTCAGATCCCACCAGGAAGTGTTAATGGAGTAGTTTAGACTTTGCTTAGGATTTGTGGGATTTTGCAGAACATGTTCATCCCTTAAGAGCCTTCCCTGAAATCACTGGGAGTTATAAGCTCATAAGAGCTGTAGAATTGGGTCCTAAATGTCATTTTCATAGCTCCTCCGTGGCCGACCGAGGAAATAAACAAAATGCTACTGAGCTACCTGCTGTTTTCTGTTTCATATCCCCTCCAGCAGAAAACAGAGGCAGAGGTGGCTCCACCAAGGGTTAAAACTCATGAGAATTGTTTCTGTAGTTTAAAATATTGTATAAGACTCACTCCTGTACAAGCGATGATTATCTGCATTTTTTCCTGCCTCTTCATCTAACAAATACATTTTACAGTTTTTACAACGTTCTTTACAACTCACCTAAAACACATAATTTTCCTCCTGCTTATATCACTTGTTTATTATTTATTTATTAGATTTATATTGTGCTTTCCTCCAAAAGGCTCGAAGCACCACACAGCCAACTCTTATATAATAAACATTTCATTAAACTCTTCTTAAAAACCATAAATGGGGAAGTAGCCGGAGTGGAGGCAAAAGGGATATAAACAAGGACAGGAAGAAGAAAGAACCTTGGGGTCTGGTGAAACTGGCAACCAAGTAATCAATATATTAGCAAGCCCGGTGATCAGAAAGTCCTGCCCTGCCCCTTTCCATCAGCCCCACCTGCAGAGACCCTAAGGAGCCTTCTATTCCAAGTAACAGAGCCAAAATATCTCCATTTTGGGGGGGCGGGGGAGGCCGGGACGGTGAGGCATAGGTATGCAGGGCAGTGGGGAGGTGGGAGATGAGCTAGTTATCTATCAGGATTCTCAGGATATGTGAAAACAAAGACACCTACACAGACAACTGTGCTTTGAAAACCAGGGGAAAGATATACATGGTAATGCTTCATAACAAATCACCAAACTATTAGATTTTTTTTTTCCAAATATAATTCATGTTTAGTCCTCAGTTCTGAATGTATGTGATTTCCAGTGGTTCTGTAGACTTTCAGGACCAGGGCAAACTTAAAGTTCAAAGATTCTCAAAATCACAAAGTGACAGGGCAACCTCAACTTTTAAATCCCAGACCACACTGACTTGACAAAGCCATAGAACAAAGCCATTGGCATCCCCCATATGTGATGTCCACAACAGTGGAGGGGTAGCTAAATGGGAACTCTCTCAGAAGCTGCTGGTAGAACCAGTCCAGAAGGAGTGAAGAGGGAATATATTCCAACATGCAGAACAAAGAAGAAATGACCTTTCCCACTATGTGCTGCAGACAATGTAACTCAGTAGAAGAGAATACAGCCAGGAGAAAGAACAACGATAATAGTTCTATTATTGCTGTTACTATGTATCAGGCACTCTCCCACTCCGGTTACACATGTTAACTTCTGTCATCCCCAGAACAAACCTACAAAGTGAGCAGAATCATTTTCCTAATTTTAGAAATAAGGGAACTATGCCTTAAGTTATTAGCCGAGGTCACTCAGTAAGTCCGTGACCTAGGATTCAAACCCAGAGCAAAAAGGTAGGTAAGGGCTCTTAGGTGGAAAACAGCAAACATAAAAAAAATTCTGACTTGGGGCGCCTGGGTGGCTCAGTGGGTTAAGCCGCTGCCTTCGGCTCGGGTCATGATTCCAGGGTCCTGGGATCGAGTCCCACATCGGGCTCTCTGCTGAGCGGAGAGCCTGCTTTCCTCTCTCTCTCTCTGGCTCTCTCTCTCTGCCTGCCTCTCTGCCTACTTGTGATCTTTGTCTGTCAAATAAATAAATAGATAATCTTAAAAAAAAAAAAATTCTGACTTGACAAAGAGAAGTCATGTTGGAGAAATCTCCCTACTTCTCTCTTCTAAAGCTGCTGATATAGAGTTAACAGCACAATAGCAGGTTAGAGGCCGCAAATAAAAATCTTAAAATAAGGCTGCAGCAAGCCTGGTGCAGAAAAGCATGAAACAAACTGACAGAAGAAGTATGGCAACCTGGAGACCCCATGAAGACAGGAGCTCAGAATGGACCAGTGAGGTCATTCCTGAGTCCAGAGTGAACAGGACCTGGAAACTGGTATCTGAAATCCACAATACTGTCTTATATAACCGACTGCAGACTTATGCCAAGTTAACCACTGAGTCCTACAGAGTCATCCTCAGAAATCCTTTTGTGACCATCCCCATATAAAGACCATGCATTGAGCACTTACTAAGCACCAAGCATTTGATACACATCATCTTATTTAAGCCTCATGGCAACTATAATATAAATACCATAATTATCCCCATTTTGCAGATAAGGAAGTACAGAGAGGTTGAATAACTTACTCAAAGTCACACAGAACTAGTAAAGAGTTCAGATGGACCCCAAATCTGGGGAGTGCAGTGACTTGTTCTGGCCCCCAGAACAGCGAGGAAAGGAACCTCCCAGTTCATGATGATTTGCCGCAGCTGCTCTAGGAAACCACTGCAAGAAACTCTCTAAGCTTTGTTTAAGCCAGGGTTTCCCACATGTATTTGACCAAATAAATATTGTTCCCATGAGAGAGATGAACAACCCTTAATTCCTTAAGTGGAAAATATATAGGTTTTGGGAAAACTAGCCTAATCTTCCTAGTTTGCAGATGAGGAAGCTGAGACTTGGGAAAGAGGATGCACTCACATGCTCCTGTGTGGTAGGACAGAGACCAGACTCAGCCCTCCAGCTCCATTCTCTCCTATCTTGCAGCTGTTGTACTCTTCAGCTTCCCAGGAGATGGGGCAGCACAGGAGATTAGGCTCTGCTTTGTGGCCACCAGAAATAGAACAGGACACCGTTCCCTAGAGAGGAACATCCTCCAATCAAGTCTCCCGGATTCTTTGAAGAAATTTATCCAATATTTTTCCAGCCAGTAGGGGAAATTATCTTTTGTGTTGGGGGAATTGGGACAAATGTGTTCAAGAAACCAACAACAAAGGCAGCTAGTCCAATGTAAACTGATGTCTCAGAGAACTTGAACGAACTGAAATTATAGGTGCAGCTTGGCGGTCCACCCCTCACTACCACCACTCCTGCATAAGGAAAGGGACAAGGGAAGGTAAGCTTCTTCTATGTGAAAAGTGACAGTTTCACTGATACAGTTATGGGCTCATTTATCCCTTTCCTTCTTTTCCTTTGGCTTCCTCACCCTCACCCTCTTTCTTGGCACAGAGGACCCAAAAAGGTCATTTCCATCCCAGCCGTAGCAAAGGCGAAGGAGCTTCTCCTACCTTCCACTCGATAAGCTGCAGTGGAGGCCCCCCATCCAAATCCTTCTGGGAAAGCCATTCTTTCAGAAGATGGCCAGCTAGACCATTCAGCCAAACAGGAGCTGTGTGCCCTTTAGTTAGTGGAGTCCAAGAAATTGTGCAAACAGTCAGTGGACTCACTTTGACCAAAGTCTGGAATACAAATGTGTATGCAAACAAGAAGGGAGCCAGATTAAATGATCACACTTGACTGGCCATGGCCTTGATATGAATCCAAGACACTTTCCAAAGGCAAGCATTTCCACTTTCTTCTCTGGGCACTTGCAGATTCTTAACAGAGCTGGACCAGCCTGGATGCTTTGACAAGACATCCATTCATCTAATCTTACCCATTTTAATAAAATACGTGGACGTTGCTTTTAAAAGACACATAATCTTACTAGAATTTTCCCTTAATCAATTCCTCCCAAATCTTAATCCCCACTCCTTAGAGATAAACATTTGCAACTGTTTCTTCTAGAATTTTCTCCCACAGTATTTAAAGAATAACCTGAGATTACTGCTTCTTAATTTGCTTTCAGTTTTAGGTAATAACTATTAAATTCTGGATATAGAGGTAGAAGATCTAACTCACTCTCTCTGTCTCCCTCCCTCTTGCTCTCTCTCCTCTTCCCACAACAGGATGAGATTCCCTTTGTTGTTTAAACAAATACTCTATATTTACATTACTATGACTATATATGGTCAACACTGAGGCATGTAATAGTAGTCCATGCTTACATGCAACCTTTTATTTTCTCTGGGGTTAATCAACTGTCTGGTTTTTGTATTGAATTTTCAGTATACCTATCACTAATTCATCCCCAAACAGTCCAGTAGAATTCTAACTCTCTGGCTTCCAAACACCTCTGTTTCCCTGCTTATTTTGCAGTTTGTTTTTTAGGCCAACAGAGCGTCACTTAATCTGCACCTTATATCCCCTCTCCTTTGTGCTTTCTTCTCCTTTGTCTCTCCCTTTTAGAGAAGCAAATCCTTGAATAACTTTCTGATAAAGGGGGCACGGAAAGTAACTTTTTGGAAACTCTGTGGTTCTGGGATTGTCTTTATTCTAATGTCGCGCTTGACATGCAGTCAAACTGCATGTCAACCATTCTATGATGGAAGTCATTTTCACTGAGAATTTTAAAGGCATTGGTTCATGGCCTTCTGGTTTCTGGTTTGGCTCTTGAGAAGCTTGATGACAATCCAAGTCTTCATCTTTTATATATAACTTGTTTCGTGCCCCAGCCCACTTTCACTGCTTCCCAAGCTTCTATTTCTGAAATTTCACAGCCATGTGCCTTGAAGTGGGACTTTCCTCCATCATGCAGGCACGCAGCCTATGTAATGTGGCATGCTGGCAATAGGCGAAAGCGGGTGAGGGGGGACATGGGAATGCTCTGTACTATCTTTTGCAACCTTTCTGCGCATCTAAAACTGATCCTGAAACTAATATAACATTGTATGTTAACTAAGATTAAAGTAAAAACTTTAAAAAGTAAAAAAAAAAAAAAAAAAAAAAAAGAATGGAGGCAAATTTAACAGCCTTTTTTTTTTTTTAAACTCCTGTGGAGAGAGGAGTTAGGCAAAATCACGGTGCGTAAAGTTACTTATTCAGTCCCCCTAAAACAGTGTTTAAATCATCCTACACTGTGTCATGACAAAAACACAAGACTAAAATGGGATATAACTAGAGGGGAATCCTACCCTGTCCAGTTATTCTAACCCTAAGAAGAAAAAAGAAAAAAAGAGGTTAAATATAAAAGAGATGAGAGAAGACATTTAAAATATTTAAAGGTACGTGCTTGGTGAAATACACATAAAAAATACAGGGCATACGATTCAAATAAGTCCCTATGGTCATTCAGTTCTGAAGCAATCATCATAAATTGAATGAAAAAAATAAATATTAAAATATTTTCATTATGATACACTAGATGGCAGTATTGCAATTATTTTAGATATACACCTTGCTGTATGCAGTGTTATTAACATTTAGTTATCCCAACAATGACCACCTACCCATGCAACCCCTAATTAATTGCTACTGCTCTTCTAAGGATTTTCCTCCAGAAAGAACAATATACCTTCTTAGCACCACAGCCTCGAGGTTACTTGACCACAAATGGCAGAATTTAATTTTTCTCACCTCTGATCTAATTCTCTACTATAGCATTCTGAAACAATTTGGTGTCGGGACTTCTTTACACTCTTAAAAGTAATTGAGGCCCCTAAAGAACTTTCTAAAATGTGGATTATATTCATTAATATTTACTGTTTGGGAAATTAAAACTGAGACTTAAAAAACTACTGATGACTTCATTTAACATAGCAATAAATAGCAGGGAACATAAATAACATATTTTATGAAAAATAATTATATAATCCAAAACAAAAAATATTTAATGGAAAGAGTGTTTTACATTTTTGTAAATTTTTTTATGCCTGGTTAAAGGGAAAATAGCTGGATATTCATATCTGCTTCTTATCTTATTTGTTGCCTCTGTAAAACTCCACTGTGCATTCATAGAGACAAGAATAAAAAAGGAAAATCATGTCTTTGTATTACGAAAATAGTTTTGACCTTTTGTACCTCCAAAAGAGTCTCAAGGGCTCCCAAGGGTCCATAGCTTTCCTAGCACTCTCTTCCTTCCTCTCTCTTAGTACCTTGCTTTTCTACCTACAGTCCCTCTGTATTCTTTTGCCTTTACAGAGGGCTCACTCTAACTTTCCCTGCACCAAAGTCCTAATGGTTATAAAACATGTAAATACATAGCCACAGTCTTGAGTACAAAGGATTATCTTGTTTATTTTCTTCTTTTTTTTTTTTTAAAGATTTTTATTTATTTATTTGGCAGAGAGAGATCACAAGTAGGCAGAGAGAGAGAGGAGGAAGCAGGCTCCCTGCTAAGCAGACAGCCCGATGCGGGACTCGATCCCAGGACCCTGAGATCATGACCTGAGCCGAAGGCAGCGGCTTAACCCACTGAGCCACCCAGGCGCCCTCTTGTTTATTTTCTTTATGCAAAAAGAATTCTGATTATATAGCTCTAACTAGCAAAGCTGGGCCATATTTTAATTTGTCATGCTATGGATCCCCTCCATTCCATTTTAGGGCCATTGAAGAGCATTTAGATGATATGAAGATCAAATTTAAAGACGCTTAGTGTCTCCATTCTCCCATCTCTTGGTTTTGAGCCATTTTGGTTAGTGCCAAGCTCTCCACTATCCAAGCCTGCCATGGGTCCTTCAAGTCCACTTACTCTCATTCTTGAGGCACTGAAGCCCCTCTCTATGGGTGTAAATCTGAGACCTTAGGTTCATTTCCCTCCTCAAAACCACATAGTAATTTCTTTGAGATCCTGCCCCCTTCTTGGGAACAGCCTCAGAATAGTACTCCAAACCACTGCCCACCTTCCCACTGGAGAAAATTAGTTACTTGCATTATGGTTCCTCAAATAATGGCTACCATAATGTACACTCTTGCTAGAAGTCCTAGGAGGGCCAAGAGACTATATCCAGTGACCTCTGGGGTAAAAATACATCTTGCAGAGACTCTTCTCTTTGTTAATTGCAAAACAAGCTGTTCTTCAATAAGGACTCAGCTCATTACTAATGACCCTCCCAATTTAAAACACAGAAGTAAGTACTAGAAAAGCCGATGCAGGGCTTGATTCCAGGACCCTGAGATCATGACCAGATCTGAAGGCAGAGGCTTTAACCCACTGAGCCACCCTAAATATTTTTCTGTCTGTAACAAAGACTCCTATGCATTAGCCAAATGCTTTTCCATCTGGACACATGATCAGACCACATTTGTTAGCTCTCTTACTGTTAGATGAGGACAGGACTTTGTCTTGACCAGTAGCATGTAGGCATGTGGACAGAAATAAAGTGCTCCTCTTCCAGGCCAGGTTGCTGAGATCTGCCCACACAAGCATCTGTGTTTCATCCACATGCCATCATTCTACAGGCTCCACAGGAAAAACTGAGGTCCCAGGAACTCCTGAGATGGAAGGAGCCTGGTTCCCTGTATCACCACATGGAGCAGGGCCTTTACAGACTCCAAGAGCAACCCACTTCAGACTGTGGTACGAATGAAAAATAAATGTTTACTTTGCTAAGCCACTGAGACTGAGGAGTTGCTGAAAAACACACTTTCTGAATAATGACTGTGTTTTAAAAAAGGTCAAGGAAAAAGCCTATTTACCTCAAAGTGTTTTTTTTTTTGTTTTTTTTTTTTTCCTTTTTGCAGGGAGACTCTTCAGTGGTATCACATGGCTGGAGGAAAAAGGCAGTGACAGGGAGCGTGTAGGGGGTGGGGCTGGTATGAAACACCAAAGGGCAAATCTACCCCAGGTTGTTTGTGCAATGGATTATTCATCTTGACTTTCTCCGTTTGTCAAGAAAGATCTAGACAAACTTGACCCGAAGAGTCACATTTTACAAGAGTGCTTCCAAACAGAGCCCTTGATTCCTGAGAGTCATCAAGCTATTTTTAATATTTCAATAATTCTAATTGTAATTGTACGTTTACTTCCTATCAAGTCTCCCAGTCTTTCTAAAAGATCAATTTTATTACTTTTAGGTTGGAATTACATGAACTCATCATGGTAATACCAGTGTCTCATGCATGAAAATGCAAAAACAAATTTGTTATAACAACGCTCTCAGTTTCTTAGTAGATACAATCTGTCAAAACATGAAGTCCAGAAAGCAAATCCATTATAAAAGGAAACTTTGATTGTGAAATTCTTAACGACCATGATGTGTGAACACACGTGTAGGAGACAGGGGGAAGGGGCATTTATTAATATGGACCACCCATGATTCAATCAACTCTCAGGCTTCTGTCAGTAACAGAATGTGATTTTCCTTTGACTATCCATTTTCCTCTATGCAGCCCACATTCTCCCAGAAGAGCTGACACTGCACCCCACCCACTAACTCACCAGCTCTAAGGATTAATTTTAGGCCATCTTCACACCTCTCATTGACCAAGGGATTGGATTAAATGTGGGCTTGAAGCCCAATCAAACAATAATATGTGAGAAAAGGTATTTTCAGGCGTTCTGAGAAAGAAACTTTTTTTTTACTCTTCCACAGAAGCTACCTGAACAGACATCCTCTTCCTGCTACATATGAATATGCAAGTTTGGGGCAGCCATTTCAAAAACATAAAGAGTATGACTTTTGGGATATGGAAGACAAATGGAAGGAACTGTATCTTTGAGAACCAATAAATTGCTTTTATGGTTTAGGCTTATTTGGGTTGGGTTTCCTATTAGTTGCAACCAAAAGATTCATATATAGTACACATATATATTTAGGGTGTGTGTGCATGCTTATATCTATCTCCATATATACATGCCTATAGATGCATGTGTGTATATGTATGTGTAATACATATATGCATGTGTTTATCTATATTTATCCATGCATGTGGTGTGATGTAGACATAGAGGTATATAAGCAAGTACAGACACAGATACATGGAAAGTAGATGTGTGTACATATACATGATTCATATGAGTTTCTGTGTATAATTCCCCTCCAAATAAAGGAAATTTACTGGATGTTTTTTTCCTAGCCGTCTTGAATGTTGGCTCATACCCCCAGCCAAGAAATGAAGATATATGTGAGATAATTAATGGCACACTGAAGTGGGATTCAATTACATTATTTGCATTTATTTATTGGAGGCCATACACCCCATAAGATTTAGCATGAATGCAATATAAAACAATAGCCATGCATCCATCAACATTTCCAAAAGTCATACTGTTATATAATTAAGGATTCTTGCTGAGTAATTTCCAAAACAAACAAAAATATGCTCTGTCCTATACGATGTTGACAGGCTGATACTAATGATGGCATACAAGTAATCACAAAAACCACTCAATACCACTCAAAGTTCAATCTTTGAGTTTAGAAGCTCTAAGAATAAAAGGCAATCAGAGAAAACCCTTGGGATACCTTTTGGGAGCCTTCCAGCAAATACCCACAGCTTTAGGTATCAGATTCTAGTAGCAGTTCATTTTAGGACATTATTTATAGTTCAGCTGCCCGTGACTCTGCCCAGATTCACCAGAATTATTATTCCACAAACTCGGGTTTAGCCACTCAGATCATCCTCCTAAAAACTCCTCCACCAATGCAATCTAAACTCCTTTTATATACCTATGGGTTATTTGGAGAAGTGTTAAACTGAGCTGGAATTAGGGTACAGCAAGTGAGGTGCCTAGGACCCCAGCTGAGGGAGGAACTTACTCTCCGTCCTGGTCCTCGTGTTTTATTTTTTTGTTTTTTTTTTTTTTAAAGATTTTTAAATTTATTTATTTGACAGAGATCACAAGTAGACGGAAAGGCAGGCAGAGAGAAAGGGAGAGAGGGAAGCGGGCTCTCCGCTCGGCAGGGAGCCCAATGTGGGACTCGATCCCAGGACCCTGAGATCATGACCTGAGCCGAAGGCAGTGGCTTAACCCACTGAGCCACCCAGGCGCCCCTGGTCCTCGTGTTAAATATCAGAAACAGAGCCCTCGGTTCAAGGGCCTTGCCACAGACCACGAACTGGATTTCCTTCTAAACTGTCTGTGGACATACACAGTTATGCTGTGCGGCTCAGGACTAGACTGTCGCTAATGTATCCAAGGCCCATGAGCATTTGCACATTTGAAAGTATCTTTGATCATTCATCTTGCTTCAGGGATTAGGGTTTAGAATTTCAAAAGCATTTTCTTCCCACAGTGAATAAAGCAAAGCACCGGAGGCCCACAATCTGAAAAGGATGAGTAAACGAGTGGAATCAAGCCCAGTAAAATGTAAGACGAGAGGGAAAAGAAACAATTTCAGTGATCATAAAATGACTTGCAGTGAATTGTATCGAAAGAGCAAGCACTGCCTTCTGTAGACCACGTGGCAGTCTAGAAGATCCTACCCAGTCCTTTGCCTCTTGGGTCCTTACTCCAAGACCACCTCCTAGCCCGGACACCATTCGGAAACCTTCTCCTGTCCTCCTCTTCCTTCTTCCTGCCACATGCAGCCCACCTCCAAATATCATTGACTGCAACTCCTGACATGTCCCACACATATCTCTTCACCTTCATCCCTGTGGCCTCTTCTCTATGCAAAGTCCATAGAAACCTTCTCAAGCCTGTGGAGTTCCAAACTGTACTAAATCCCAACATCCAGTTTTGTTCCCATCCGACAGTCTACTGCAGTCTGGGCCATCTTTCTAAAACACAAATGGTTCAGCGGTCTCCTGCCTCTGAAGTTCAGACTTGCAAAGTCTGCATTGCTCTGGTTCCCATTTCCTTTCCACGTGCATCCACACTAGTGGTCCTCTCATAAACTCTTCTAATTCTTTCAGCTTTTTAAATCTACCATGCTCCATCTTTCTCAACATTAATTCTTAGCAGACAACATGTTCTCCCTTTGTCTGGGCTAACTCTCACTTCTCTTCCATTGGCCAGCTTTAAGCTACTTTTTTAAGGACCTATTCCCCAGAACCAGTTAGGTCCCCCTGTCCCATGCTCCCATTAGACCTTGTGGACTTCTTATCACACATTCATGGCCATTTTATTCTAAAACATTTATTTTAAATGTTTAGTTGTCTGACTTCCCACTCAGTTTATAACTTTCCAAGAATAGAGTTTACCTTATTCTGGCAAGCTAAGAATGAAAGGCTCATTTGGTAAATTTTTTCCCTAAATTCATCCATTCACTCACCAAGTGGATAATGAGCATTTACGATGAGGAAGCCACCATTCTAAACCCTTGGAGAAAAGCGGTAAACCAATCCAACCAACGCAGCATCAGGGTTTGAATGATCTTCCAATCTGCTAATTAAAGTTCTTCAACTTCGCTTTAATAGCATCATATTTTTACCCTAAGTTACTCGGGAAAGAATCAAAGAATTTAAGCAGAGAGTTACCGATAGCTTTCCTAAGTGTATTATTGCCACTCCCCCACCCCCAACAACCTTACAGATTCAGAGTAGTAAAAGGAGACAGTAGGGAGGAGGGAGAGTGTACCAAAAATTACAGGATGCTATTGTGCCTATGGGGTCATGGATGGAGAAAGGAACACTCTGGGACCACTGCCTGAAGTGGATTTAGGATTTAGGCCCAAGGAAGCAGACAATAAGGAGGCTCCTGAGAGCACTGCACCAGAAAGGCTATCGGTGAAGCTTCCTGGTCTTACAGTGGTTGGCATAAAAAAAAAAATCCTTCTGCCCAATCTGGTATACTAATGGTATGAGGCATCTCTCAACCTCTGACCCAAGCCAGGGAGCCCCCCCCCCCCGTCTTCCACAGGCAGGCTGTACTGAACTCATTATTTGGGAATCCCCGCATTGAACAGTATCGCATGGCATAACACTAGCACTCCACTTCTGCTTTGGTTCATAACATTTAGAGCTAAAATTGTAATCTGCTCACTTTCAATAATTATAAAAGGTTATTTTCATTTCATGTGTGCATTTTATGTGGTTGTATTCTAATCATTTATTGCATTGTAATCTTTATATATAACAATCAAAATGTATAAGGCGTGAGCAACACATTGATATTGTTCCTGAAATCATGGGGAAGTCATCAAAATATGCCGAGACAGTTCAAGTCAGCAAGAAGACGCTTGTGACAGATGAGAATTTTTCCTGAAAACCTCTTTTTATAACATTCACTTCATGTGTTTCATATTTTTATTCATGTGTGTCTTTTCATTGAAAATACAGACATTATACACACAAACAACAAAAAACCCACAAAAATCAAATTATAACTGTGATAAAAACAGAACTTTAGCTTCTGATAATGGCAGAATAGCTTCTATCTGAATTATCCTGTTACCAATTCCAATTGTAAACTCTAAATAGAACACCATCGACAACTGAAGATAATGCAAAGGTGGGTAGTTACTGGGGAAGATTTAAACCATCAGAGAAAGGAAGTGAACCAGAGTGCGACCCATTTTTAAAAGGCTTTTACCAGAAGGACACCCCTCATAGAACTCCAGCAGAACACCCCTGTCCTCTGGCCAGAAGGGAGACAAGGAAAGAAGTCTGATGGAGGAGGGGAGACTGGAAAACAAGGGGGTAAAATCCAAAAACAGAGGAAGCCAAAGCTTAATAAAATTGCTATGTTCTCATTATACATATTTCTGGCTACCTTTTACTTATAACACAAGATAACAATTTTCTATATACTGCCATGATATAAATACATTTATAAATCCATTTTTGGATTAAAAATAGATAAATAAAAAAACATATAGGGCAATGTAAAGTAAGTAGCAATGCAGGTATTACAAAGCGACAGCAAAAATTATAAAGGCAGTACCCAGCGTTTGAAACCAGGGAAGCTCTGTCTTAGATCATTATTTTCCCCCATTTAAACCCACATACAACCTGTCATTCCCCATCTGTCTTAGGTGTACTCTAACAGTAAGGAAGACATTGACTAGCTTTGCCTTCATCATTTTTATTGGGAAGGAAGCTGGAATATGGAGTATTTTTCAACTACAGGTGATACCTCTTTTCTAGAATAGTTTAGAAGAGGCCTATGGGCTTGGGTGTCAACCAACAGGCCCCATGAAAGGCACAGCTTGGCCTTTTGTAGATAAGCTTCAATGCATTTCTTAGATATGGAAGCTTGGGTTCATCTCTCTTATTATGTTTTTTTATTATACTTTTAAGTAATCTCTATATCCAGTGTGAAACTTGAACCCACAACCTTGGGAGGAAGAGTTGCAAGCTCCACCGACTGAGCCAGCCAGACACCCCTCTGAGTTCATTTCTTGACCTCTCTGAACAGTTTTCCTGCAAGGGAGGGATCCTCATTCTTAGTTCACGGGCTTGTTATGCAGATCAAATTAGATGTAATAGGCGAAGCTCTGTGGAAAGTGCCAGGCCCACAACTGATACACTTCATCAAAAACGGTCATGGGTAAGACATTGCATTTGTTCAAAATAGCAGTCTCAGAATACCGTAAGGGCAGTTGCAAGTTCAGGCAGGAATTCTTTTCTGCAGAACAGACCATCTAAAAGAAGTCAGTTCCCTAAGTTGATTCACCTGGCAGTGGAAGGGGAACAGGTGGAAGGCAGAGAACGTGTTAACGGCAGACAATTACGGGGTATACGGGAGCAGGGTTTTCCCAAGCCTCCCACTTGGGAATGGCTTCTCTCAGTAGACACTGCTCCTTTGCCACGCATTCTCCCGTTTTTACAAGTACCTACTCTTCTTTAGACAAATCCAACAAAGGAACTGAGCCAGAACAAAAGTCACATGTATGGAAAAACGCATCCTGCTAACTCTTTCCAAAGTGCAGTGTGAAGTATTAGGTGCCGCCACTTTTGCTGGACTTTTTTTTTTACTCCACCTGAGACTCAGTGTCGTCCAACAAACACTGTGAAAATAAATCTCTCAGCTATCCGGGAAAAACACACTGTCTTCCATATTCTTATACTCACAACACTACTTTTTTTCTTTTTTTTTTAAATAAGCTCCACTCACAGCATGGGGCTTAAACTCACAACCAAGAGTCACATGCTCTAATGATTGAGCCAGCCAGGCACCCCTGGAACTCACAACACTTGTGACACCCGAGGTGTGAGTTTTTACCCACACCGACCAATTCTCCAACACCAGCAGGGTGTCTTACCACTGGATTCAGTTGCAATATTATCCACCTAGAGTTTGCATCAGATCCCACAAGTTACATGCTCAGTAGTACTTTGGAGGCCATTGAAAAGTCCCAAGTCATCACTGGTATTTCCGGCCAACCAGCTAGAAATCAGGGTTCCCACATCTCACTCCTTGTTTGATAATTTGTTAGAACAGCTCACAGAACTCCAGGGAAACATTCAACTGTGTTTATCAGTTTGCTATATAATAAAGGATATGAAAAAGGGCACAGATGCACAGCCTATTAAAGACATTCAAAGATGAAATCTAGTAGAGCCCCTAGTGCAAGACTTTCTGTCCCCTTGGAGTTGGGGTGCTCCATCCCCCACTTGGATGTGTTCACCAACCTGGAAGCTTTTGAGCCTCCTACAATTATGATTTTTATGGCGGCTTCATCATGGAGGTATGATCAATTACTTACTCCACTTCCAGCCCCTCTACCCTCTCTGGAGAATGGGGTGGGGGTGGTGGAGTTGAAAGTTCCAAACCTCCTCATGGCTGGATCCTTCTTGTAACCAGCCCCATCCAGGAGCCCACCAAGAGTTGCTTTTGCTAAAACAAAAGTTGCTCCTGTAATCTTGAAAGTGACAAGGATTTTAGGAGCTCTGCGTCAGGAACAGGGGCCAGAGACCAATATAGATATGTCTCACTACTTCACATTAGTATAAACTTATAAAAATCCTAAATCCTCAGGGTCACTCATTTCTATATTCTAAGCAATATTTCCTATACATGCTAGAAGTAAATTTCAGTCTTATAAAAAGTTCTTTATGTAGTTTTGTCATGAGGTTGGCCTTATATTTTTTTTTTAAGATTTTATTTATTTGACAGATAGAGATCACAAGTAGACGGAGAGGCAGGCAGAGAGAGAGAGAGAGAGAAGCAGGCTCCCTGCTAAGCAGAGAGCCCGATGTGGGACTTGATCCCAGGACCCTGAGATCATGTTGGCCTTATATTTTTTAAAGAGGCAATCAGAAACTGGAAATGAGCAAAAAATAGGGAATCATGAGGATGAGACCTGGCCCCTTCTATTTTAGTGCATCTGGATATGACTTTTGTTAGAAGAAAATCCCAGCGTGTCACCACATCCATTTCTAGATCACTTTACCCAGCTTTTGTTTTATTTCTGCTTCTGTTATTTAGAAGCCAGAAGGCTTCAACTAAAAATAGGGACTTTATTTTATGGAATAATGGCTAATACATGAGACAAATACTTAGTTTGGGTTGGGTTTTTTCCCCAAATCAATCAACCCCTAAATCAATAACTTAAAAAAAAAAAATTGGACTGTCAATGATTGAATGGCAAACATTGTTAAATTTCCTCCAAAATGCCTTTATTTTCCTACAATGTTAATTTATTTCATCTTGCCTCTGGTCTACTGAGCTACGTCTATGTTAATTTTTTTCCCTCATTTTCTCTTGTGCTATTCTTTTCTCTTCTCATATAACTGGATCTTAGTTTCCAAAAACTCTAATAACTAGGACCTTTTAGCAGGAGAAAGCAGGACACTCACCAAAGACCTTTTTCCTTCAATATCCCTACTAAGAATAAACAGCTGCACCCATTTAAAAGAAACAGAATCTGGAACGCTCAGGTGGCCCAGTCAGTTAAGTGTCTGCCTTTGGCTCAGATCATGATCTCAGGGTCCTGGGATCAAGCCCCAGGCAGTTGAGCCCCGGGTCTGGCTCACAGCTCTGTGGGGAGTTCTCTTCTCACTTTCCCTCTGCCCTCCCCCAGCCCTTGTTTGTGCTAAATAAAAAAAAAAAATTTTTAATAGTAACTAGAATTCGTATTTTACCAATTTTTTTTGTAACTTAAACAGAGCTGTCAATTTTGCCAGGCTAAGGGGAAAAAAAAATTTATTTGCAATATTCTTCATAAATATGCCCTTGTTTGGCTTTTATAGTTAAAAAACGCATCATTTCCTCCAAGTGTAAATATTTTCTTGGGATGAGAAATCCAATAAAACCATGGGTCCCTGGCCTTTGTGGTTGGTATAAAAGCTCTGCTTTTAGAGCTTTCAGTCTCAAAATGTGACAGCTGAGATTTTACTTTAAAGGTTATACTTTGCATTTTTTTAAAGTGTTTGTAAGATTTATTCATATGTGGTTAAATGTTTCCACATCTCTGAAGTCACCTGCTAGGATCAGCCCCACTTTACATATGGGAAATCATTTACGGGAAGTGAACAATATTTCCTTTGTATCTAACCAGAAGCTGGATCAACCTCACCTTCACAATTAACTGAGCTTCCAAAATCATTATCCTGGTGTGCACTGTGATTCTTTTCTTCCTTCAGAAATAGAAAAAGATTGCCTTATCCCAAGACCTTACTTTAGCTTTTGAATGTCAACAGTGCTTTCGCTCTCCTGAAATGTTTAGTTGGGCCCCTAAGGAAGTGTGAGGTAGTAAAAAGAATCTGTAGATATTGCAAGTTTTCTTAACTTCTCCAGTGCCTATTTCCATATGCATACATCTGTATTCCCTACCTCCCACGCCCCTTTGGCTTCTTATTGACATATTTCTTACAAGATACTTCTCAAAAATGCGGTTATATCTTGGTGTTGAGGTTATGGCATGTTCTGCAATAAGTATGTATTATATATCCGAAGGGAGAAAGCATTTTTCTTAAACTGAGACCACATGAGGAGTAGATAAATTCTACTGACCATCAGCAGACTCTGATTCTAACCACCAATACTCTTCAAAGCAAGCAGTGTATGCATTCCACTCCGCCCCCACTAGGAAAGAGGAAAAACAGAGCCACACAGGCTTACTGTTTTCACTTGAGCACTTGCAACAACTGTTTTGAATGGCAACATAGATACATTGAGTAATAATGTCACAACCAGCTGCCAATCATCTGGGGCTAAATAAAGCTAACATTCCAGAGGCTCTTGCCCTACTACTACGTGGTCTTTTTTTGTCCACTTTAGAACCTCTTATTTTTTTTAGGAAACAGACATGCTTCTAGGACAGCTGTTCTTTGTGACGCATGGTAGAGCAGTTAACTACACGCAGCCCCCTTCCAAACCTCTCTCCTCTTTTTCTACAGCGGTCAAGTGGAAGTCAGACCCTCTTTCAGCATCATAAAACGCAGAACTGAAAAGGCCCTATTCATGGGATTTGGAGAGGAATCCTTGGCTAAGGTCATAGAGTCTTTGGAGCTAGAAGTAATATTAAAGGTCATTTGGTAAGGCACAATCATTTATAAGTGAAGAAGAGAGCCAGAGCCTCGCCTGGAAAAGCACTGTGCTACGTCAGCAAAGCCAGAACTCCAGTCCAGGCTTTTCCATCCAAGTCCTGTCTCTTTCCAGCACTTTCATTCCGTTTGAAGATTTAGTCGATTATTCTTATAGAAGGCAGAACACATTTCTGCTACAGAGCCCATGTACTGGGAGAGTGTTTCCCAAAATTGCTTTTTTTTTTTTTTTAATAGTTTTTTACAAACACTTTTCTTTACTTGGTATTTCTAGTTTTCAACAGGCATATGTATATCTAACAATAACCAAAACAATATTGAAAATTCCACTCCTGGCCAACATGCCTTCACTCTGTTTTTTATTTTTTGTTTTTTAAATAACTCTCTCTACTCTTTCCCCCTATCGTCTTTGTATAAAAGTAAAAACTGCAATAGAAGAGACATACCTAGAAATATGTGTTGACATATGCTTGGCACTGGGTTTTACACACTAGAATAGAAGAAACTCATGACACTCAGGCACACCAGAAATGAATCGGTAGCACATTGACTAGAAAACACTGAACCAAGTCTCCAAACCAGAAGGGCTATTTCAAGTGATCGGTTACATTTTGGACAAAAATTTCTTGCTAGGGTGAACATACAACCAGAATTCTGACATTCTACTCCATTTTGTTGGATCAACACTATGCTTTGGGTGGGGGGGGAAGAAAGCCCACCAAAATGCTTTTTTTAAAAATAATTTTCCTGCAATTTAAATCATTCTATAAAAAGTGTCAAAGAATTCACGTGGGTTAATTTAGGAAGATGAAGATAATACTTTTAGAAGATAGTGAGGTAGCTTGCCTTCAACAGGGAAGAAAAAAGTCATGCTTCCCTGAGTCAGAACAATCAGCTCTACGCTTGAGCTTCCTACTTCAACTAGATTTCACATTCCAGAACATAAGCTGATTCTAGAAACTGGTACTACACGGTCCAGTTTGAGTAAGAGAATGTGGTGGGTTTTCTAAGCTTTGGATTGACTATACCTCTCTTCTCCTTTCTGTCTTCACAAACACCTAACACAAATGCAAATATTTCACAGATAAACC
The DNA here is from genome assembly GCF_020171115.1 of Neogale vison. Lineage (NCBI taxonomy): Eukaryota > Metazoa > Chordata > Mammalia > Carnivora > Mustelidae > Neogale > Neogale vison. The sequence continues at coordinate 50,693,259 of NC_058101.1, forward strand.
ACAGATGTTTGGAAGCAAGGAGAAATGCCCCAAAAGCAAATACGTAGACATGTTATTCTTTCAATGCCTGTTCACAATATGTATACAACTGTGTTCACCATGCTCAGACCGACAACTTTAACCACTTCATTATATCTTAAAGTTTTTCCCATTTTTCATGGTGAAACTAGGTATTTGCAGGGAGAGGGTTGAGGAAGAGGACATTGAAGGAAATCAGGTGTATACCAGGCATTATCCTATCCACTGTGCCAAGCCTACTTAGATATTCTCCACAAGAATCTTGAAGGCCAAAAAATCTTACTCTCTTTTTAAAGATAGAAATGACGGTTATCAAGGTTTAGCAACTTGCCCAATTCAAAGCTGGGGAAGAGCAGCATAGGAATTTATTTGACAATAAAACCTATTAACCTCAACACAAATCATGACACTTGAAGCTAATCTCCAATGTGTGAATTTAGCTCTTCATTCTTGGGCAAGAGGACAAACCCAGAGGACACACGCACTTATTCTCTGAAACGGAATTCCTAAAATATCACCATTTTCCATTCAGGCAAAATCTCAACCCTTCTAAACAAATGATGCCTAGAAAGGAGGAGCCCCTGGAGTGGGATTGTGTATTCATTTTGATAGATGAAAGAAAAGCCATGCGGCATGTGGGGACTGTTCTGATTTACAGTTCAGGAGTCACTGGCGACAAAAGCCCCAGAAGGCCATCCTTCCGTTTTAATGGGATACCAGCTGTTGCAAAGATCACCTTTGTTTGGAATTCTGACTCCTGACTTCCTGGACTATTAACACCTTCATTTAAAAAGCTCTACTTCCCAGAGACTGCTGCCTTTGAAAAACAGAAGCTTGCATTCTCCCTCCAGAGGTAGATGTTAAGCTTCTTGAGTACAAACTGGCCTGTCCTAACTATTGTGATATCTACAAAGGACTTGACCTACTCTGTGGTTTTCTTGACTAAAGCGGGCAAGCAGAGGGGAAAGGATTAGAGGGAAAGGGATAAGGTTTGGCTAATGCAAAACGAACAGGAAAAAGCACAAACAAAAACTGTGGCTTTTCCCAGATTTCCAAGATCTGACACATTTTTTTTCAAGTCCATTTCCATAAATTACCTTGGTCATTTGCCTCCGTTTATCTTTTTAAAATCATATATTAGAGACCATCACTCAGGCATGGCTCAAATGTATTCTATCAGCAAAATTTAATTTTTTGTTGGTGGGCAAGACCAGACCACAAGACCTTATGATTTGTGAACTGTTGATGATGTACATAAGTCTCTCCAGGAAAATGGTTCAACAGGCTGGATCTGAGGCCTCTGGCAAATATCACATCAGTGGGTGGATGTACCTATTGATACAATGATGTAAAGAGAAAGCAAAGAGAGAGGACTGGTCGTTCTTATTTAGGATCAGAAAGTTTCTTGGAGATAATTTTTGTTTGCTTTATTTCCTAAGTGAGGAATTTAAAACACTGGCTGATGAAAGTCAATGAGAGTCGATCTTATAACTCATTGTCTTCGACTTGCTTTCACCATGCACACCTCTAGGTCAACTATAGATACTCAGAAAAGGATCCTAACGCTACAAAAACCATTTTAATAGCTGCTGGGGAACCTGTACGTTTGATTTGCTATTTTCAAATAAATCACATACAGATTTATATTGTGATTGCGTTTATAAGGCACTGTTACAGCTTTCTGGTCACACCCCCAAAATAATTCTGTTGTCTTGAAAAGGCTGCTTATTTTGCATCTACATTAACCAAACTCCAAAACAGCTCTTGCTCATGAGAAAATGGTGAGGCCTGGTAGTTACACGGTCTCGTATGCATGCCCTACTTTGTGAGTTCATATCCGGGTTCTGTCACAGCTGCAAGAACTTGAAGAAAAGTGTGCCTTAATTTCTTTATCTGTGAAACGTAATAGTTCCCACTTTGGATAATCGTTACCACTAATTTATTTTATTCACAGGGAATACTTAGAACTGTGCCTGATATATAATAATTAATGCTAGCTATTATCATGCATGTTGAAACAGACATCTGTTTCATTGTGGGAGATGAACAACATGGTCTAAGGAAGAAAACAAAGAAATGTACAATTCCAGGACTTACCATGAGGATACTCAGAAAATTTGAGCCTGCAATCAGAAGATCTGAATGCAGTCTGTAAGAACAGGGTGCTCTTGGGAACGTCTCCTAAAGTCTGTTTCTCAAGATCTTCCTCATCTTCCTGCCTTGAATGTTGAAAGACCAAATAAACTGTTAGCTGAAACCTGTTGTTAAAATGAAAAACATGATACAAAAGTCGGTTTGGTTATTTGTCATAATGTTGATTTTTATCAAAATTAATCTGACAATAGTTTTTATTAAAGCCTTAAAAATTAATTCTGTATCAACTGCCAACTTCTTAAAGCACAGGTTTTAGTTTTAGTTTTTGTTTTTAAGATTTTATTTATTTATTTGAGATGGGGAGGGGAGAGGCAGAGGGAGAGAATCTCCAAGCAGACTCTCCACTGAGCACGGAGAGCAACATGGGGCTCGATTCCAGCTCCCTGAGATCATGACATGAGCTGAAACCAGGAGCCAGACAGACGCTCAACTGACTGAGCCACCCAGGTGCTCTTAAATCACTGTTTTGATAATGTCTCTCCATCAGTGGTTCTTACAAGTAAAATAAAATTCCTTTACCTGGAAGTCAAGGTTTTCCAGATTTGGCAGAGCAAATTTTTCTAATCTTATTTCCCTGAATCTCATCAAAGTGAATGATTATTCATGATTCTTGTTCACAAACTGACTATTTATTTATCTTCTCTAATGAGATTTATGCCATTTAGAATGCTTTTCCCTCTCTGTCTTCATCTGTCCCATTCTCATTCATCCTTCAAGATCAAGTGTCAGTCCTATGAGATCTCATCTAATTTCCCTAGAGTCAATATTATTTTCTTCCTTCTCTGAACAAGGCTGCTGCTTTATTCATATGGTGGGAAATCAGAGCTCACCAGACATCCCACAGTCTGTCAACAGTCATAGCAAGTGACTTGCTCTTCCCCAGACCCATTCTGCTTTTCTCTCCAGGATTGTTTGCTCATGCTGGCTCTCCACCCTGAGATGCCTTCCATCATCTTGTTCACTTAATGGACTTCTAATCTTGCAAACCATGGTCCAAGTGCTACCTTGTCAACCAGAACTCTCCCAGACAAGGTTCAGTAAATACTTCCCAACATCTCATAGCACCCAACAGACTCAGAGTACTTCATAAACCTGTAGAAGGTATAGATTTTGATACCTGGCAACCCTGTATTCAAATTCTAGCTCAGTCACTTATCATTCTGATCATTTTGATTAAGTCAGTCAAACCTACTCTAAACTCCAGGTCTTCCACCAAAAATAGAAAAAGAGGGGCTCCTGGATGCTTCAGTTGGTAGAGCACACAACTCTTGACTTCAGGGTTGTGGTTCAAGCTCCATGTTGGATATAGAGATCACTTTAAAAACATAAAATCTTGGGGCACCTGGGTGGTTCAGTGGGTTAAAGCCTCTGCCTTCGGCTCAGGTCATGATCTCAGGGTCCTGGGATTGAGTCCCGCATTGGGCTCTCTGCTTAGCAGGGAGCCTGCATCCCCCCACCCTCTCTGCCTGCCTCTCTGCCTACTTGTGATCTCTGTCTGTCAAATAAATAAATAAAATTTTAAAAAAATAATAAAATCTTAAAATAAAATAGAAAAAGAGATTGAGAGAATATTAATGTTGAGGAGAAACTACTACATCAGCTTACAAAGTCCTCAGAACAAAGCACATGACACATAGAGAGAATGAGTATCAAAAATATTTTCATATAACTCTATGTTAGCTTCTATTATGTCACAATTGCTTTTTTTTTTTTTTTTTTTTTTAATGTTTCCTCTATACCGTGAGCCTCTGGAAGGTAGGTACCATGGAGCAGAAGAGTCTTAGAGCCTAACAAGCAAACACCTAGGTTTGACTATCAGCTCTGTTACTTAAGAGCAGTGGATCATTGAACAAGATCTTCCATCTCTATGCTTCAATTTCATGCCTAAAATATGCAGGTAATATTACCCACCTGGGAAGGTTGTTGTAAGGATCCAATGTGTATAAATAGTTAAGCTCAGAAGAAAACATAAGACATAAGAGCTTCTCAACATATGACATTTATGATTTAGTTGTAACACTAGTAGCTAAATACAGAATATAACAGATAGCTAAATAAATGGTTTTTTGAAGATAACTAACTATAAAGTATTATACAGATATTAGCAATTATTATGACTATTGACTTGATGAGATTATTTCAGCTCTAAGATCCCATTCCCAGATGGGTTGGGCAGAAAACTTAATTTCATTATTTACCTGAGTCCCAGTGAACTGAGCTCCAGGATACAGATAAAAGAGATTCCATCTTTTTTCTTTAAATATGCTGGAAAATATACCTGGACAAATTGTCAAAATTTATTTTTATGCACTGAATAATCTACCAAATTATCTATCAGGAGACTCTCTACATGTCAAAACAAAGAATGTTGGGTCTTACATCTTTTGGAGATTTTTTTCTTCCTCAATGCTTTTGGACTAACCTGGAATCTTTTGGACAAAGTATTCTCTAAGGTTCCTTCTAGGATTCTAAGGTGCTCAGCACCTTGTTGGTTTCCATGGAGAGATGACTAAATATGAGACATGTTCCTTTCCTTCCAAGAGTACATGGTATTCAGAGCTAATATTTTTAAATTAAATAAGGAATAAAAAGAAGCTGGTGATTAGAATCAGAACCCAGTGGTTCTTGGTTTAAGGCTGAAAACATGGCATATTCTTGCTCTGAACAGAATCTTCTGATTGCCCAGTATCTATGCATTGTAATATCACATATACTATTTCAACACCAAGTTTTATAAGAAAGACACCTCCTGATTGTTTATTGTTCACCTCATGGGTGTCAGTTTCTGACATGTTTCACTTTGTGCTGATTCTACTGTCTTTCCCAGCATCCACATTATTTTAGACACTTACCTGTCCATTCACCTCAAATAGGGCAGCATTGAAGATGACACTGAGTTTTGGCATTAACAAAAGAGAAATGAAGCACTATATTATTATTTTTGACTCTCATTGGAAAAGCTTTTAGGATACTTAATTTAGTTTTGAATTTTTCAATTTCTAAAGAATTATAAATTTCAAAAAAGTAACCAATTTTGTAGGATTTATGCCATTTGCTACTATGCTAAGGATTTATGCCTTCCTTACATTTTTCTTAAGTGATTCTTGCAGCCACTTATTTTCATTATTTTTTACTTGTATCATGTTAATTTTATGCTTAACTATTTAAATGATTTGTATCTTTATCTTTTCTCCCCTAAAAATAACCAATATTTGTAAGTGCTTAATGTGTATCAGACACTGCTTTGTGTCATTTAGTCCTTACACGACAACTGTATGAGAAAGGTATTACTAACTCCATCTCACAGCTGAGAACACATAGTAAGGGTATAAAATTTGCCCAAGGGCCTATAGCCAAAATATAAAAAAGCAGGATCGGAACTCAGTTTTTCTGACTCTGAATCTTGAATCTGTAATTGCTGTCTTAGCAGCTCCTCAACCAGATTGAGTGTTTTCTGGAATAGAAATAATATCTTGCTCTGATGTCTGTATGTATTCCTAAAACCTAGCAAAGGATCTGTCATCCAATAGCTTCTTCATATTTATTTGTGATAAAGAAGAAAAAAAGGTAGAGGAGGAAGAGGAAGAGGAGATGGATTGCAAGAATGGTGTAGTGACTGTATGAAGATTTCTCCTTTCTGAAGCCATTCCCTGCTTCTCTTAGAAGTCCTGGGTTCCAGCCAACGATGCCCACATGCTGTGTGGGGGATGAAGATGATGGGAGGTGGGCGGGCAATGCATTTCTAATTTTCTGCATGGATGCCTTAGTTACTATTAAGATATTGTCAAAGGGAAGTAATTTCAAAGAAGAGAAGCTAGCCTGATTAAGAAGTTCGATTAAGATTGACTTTTGAGGAAATATAAAAGCTCAGAGGAAAGAGAAAAGATTAAGATTAGAAGCCACTGAAGGAGCCCTCAGATATCAGAATGGCAGAGGACAGCTGTTCATTGGTGTAACACGGAGCCTTTATATTGATGCCTTTTGTTTGTTTGTTTGTTAAAATTTATTTATTTACTTAAGGCAAAGAGGGGCAGAGGAAGAGTGAGAGAAAGTCTTAAGCCCACTCCATGCTGAGCGCAGAGCCCAACACAGGGCCCAGTATCAGGACCCTGAGATCATGACCTGAAACCAAGAGTCAGACCCTTAAGGGACTCTGCCACACAGACAACCCTTATTGATGCCTTTATTGATGCCCTTTAGTAATCACAACACAAGTGTGCACTGTCTTTCCACTCAAGGTCATGCACCCCATGGTAGCTGTGCTTCCAATAAGCTTGGGGTCTCCACTCAGAGCATGGAGGTCTTCCATTTAATCACACAGCCTCTCTGCTTACTTTTTCTTTGCCAGACCACTCACAATTTAGACCCTAATCATAGCATATGGAATTTAACTTGGTTCTTCTGCTTAGATTCTATGAATTAATGTTTTCTCTCCTTAGAGATCTGCTAAGATAAAAGTAACCATCTCAACCACCTCTCATTTAAACAAAAGATGTATTAGTTTTAACCAACAATATTATCTTATGTCAAGCTCCCCGCTTGTGAAGTCCTTGGCAACTGTCTGATTCCTCTGAACATCCTTCCCTTCCAGCCAGTGCTGCCCAGAAGTGGATGGCCTGGCATTTGGCTTCAGGAGGGAAGTCAAGAAACCATGTCCACAACTAGTCTCCTGGGGAGATCTCAAGAGGAGATCTTCTAGGGATCCTCTAGGGACAGCAGACATGTAGGTCCATATTCTTCAATGTCTGCAAATCCTTCCTGTTTCTCTGTCTGGGTTTTATACTTTTGGCAGAATTTGGAAGCTATTACTCAAATGGACTCTGGCCACCCATTCTCTGGTCAGTTCAAGTGGACTGTAATTAAGTGCTCTTCACACAGGCCAGTAAAGAGAAAGCTGTCAGACAGGCTATTCATAGAACCAGAACCAGTAGGGAATGCCTAGAAAACTCTACTTCAGTGAAAACATCAGGCATCCATGAGAGGGTCAGGAGCTAGGATACTGGAATTACCAGGAAACTATAAGGTCCTTTTCATTTTTTGTTTCTTCCTAATTTTACTTCATGGTAAGAAACAACCTCCTGAGTTTCAAAATCCCACACTTTTACAGGAAAAGGGGAAATGTCATTGCCACCCTATGAGTTTACAATGACAAACAAAGGGGCCTCTGGGTGGCTCAGTCGGTTAAGCGACTACTTTTAGCTCAGATGATCCCAGAGTCCTGGGATCAAATCTCCCATAGGTCTCCCTCCTTACGATGGAGCCTACTTCTCCCTCTCCATCTACCTGCTGCTCCCCCTGCTTGTGCTCTCTCTTTCTCTCTCTGTCGAATATAATGACAAACAGAAAGTTTTTGTGCTACTGTGCACATGTGTGTGCTCAACATTTATGGAGTATCTAACTTGGTAAAGCAGACCAATGTCTTCCTCAATTTATTCAGAGAAATGTGACCCCGAAAGTGACAATAGTTTGCAACCTTCTACTTACTGCCCCTATTTATATAATAATCTTCTGCTTTTAGAAACCCCAGAATACATATGGTTGAGAAATGAGGGGACAAGACAGAAACCCATAATATGACTTGGAATTAAGCAGTAGAATGAGGTTATGTTCTAATGTTACATCTGCTTCTCTGAACTCAGTAAACCCCAAATAATTCTAAATTAACAGTTTTTTGTTTCTTTTGGGTGTGTTCATGTGTGGTATGGTGTGTGTGTGTGTGTGCACGTGCGTGTGTTTTAATCAACTTGAAAGAACTTTACTTTTCTCTTCTTTCTTTTTTTTTTTTAAGATTTTATTTTTAAGCAATCTCTGCACCCTATGTGGAGCTTGAACCCACAACCCTGAGATCAAGCGTTGTATGCTCTACCAACTGAGTCAGCCAGGCACTCCTACATTTCTCTTATTTCTAAAAAAAAAATGAAGAATTATTGCAGATACACTAGAAAGAATAGAGAGTCCAAAAAAAGAAAAAGAAAAAGAAAATTCCCACTCACAAAGGTAATTAAGATTTCACATCTTGGAGTATCCTGTCAGTAGGTTACATTTTGTTCTTTAAAACACAAGAAGCGGGTGCCTGGGTGGCTCAGTGGGTTAAGCTGCTGCCTTCAGCTCAGGTCATGATCTCAGGGTCCTGGGATCGAGTCCCGCATCGGGCTCTCTGCTCAGCAGGGAGCCTGCTTCCATCTCTCTCTCTCTCTCTGCCTGTCTCTCCATCTACTTGTGATCTCTCTCTATCAAATAAATAAATAAAATCTTTAAAAAATTAAATTAAATTAAATTAAATTAAAAAATTTAAAACACAAGAAGCAGGGCACCTGGATGTCTGTTTGTTAAGCATCTGCCCTCAGCTCAGGTCATGATCCCAGGGTCCTGGGATTGAGCCCCACATCCAGCTCCCTGCTCAATGGGAAGCCTGCTTTTCCCTCTCCCTCTGTTGCTCCCCCTGCTTGTGTTCCCTCTCTTGTTCTCTCTCTCTGTGTCAAATAAAATAATAAAATCTTTAAAAAAATAAAACACAAGAAGCCCATTTCATTACATAATTCTTCACACTCTCCTTCACTAAAACATAAAATGACTGCTTTTAAGTATCTACAGAGTTGATCCAAGGGAGCGAAGAGATGGGATAAGTCATCCACATATATTTGTGTGTGTGCAGAGAGTCAAAGAAACATTTTAAACCTAAAGGAGACTTACAATTAAATATGGTGACATGAATATGTGTTTACTTTGCACTCAATCCATGCTTCTTTTAAATATTCAATTAAGATAACAATGTAGGGATAAACTCACAAGACCAATGAGAATGGGGCAACAAATTTTGAGAAGTTAGAAATCAAATGGTCAAGTAGTAACAGACTTAGCAGAACAGAGAATTACATGAGAGGCAGCCCAGAAGCAGGCTGATTCAGTCCTTGGAATTTCAAAATCTAAAAGTGAGATTGTAGATGGGGCTAAAAGCTGGAGAGTTTATTGAAAATCTGTCTGGTAAGCAGCAGGAGCCAATAGTATAATGGTTCCCAGCTCCCTAGCCACCCCACTGCAAAAAGCCCTGTTAGGCAATTTCCATGGTATAAATACCCCCACCATGGCTATGAATAGAACAGTACAGAACAGAGAATTGGGATGAGATAACATAGTCATCTATAAAGAACTGGTTCTATAAAGAACTGGTTCAATCTGGCTCCATTACATCTCTGGTTCGACCCTATTAAGCGGCAGGGAAATTATCCTACTCCGTCTGCAGCTAAGGAATGGCCACTTATTCCATGAAGACATCCTGATTGACTCAGGGTAAGGATAAGACTCAGGGACCCAAGGCTCATTTAAAGAGGACATGCAATAAGGAAAAAGGAGACTACATGGAACTTCATTCAAAGTACAGTCCCTTTCTTTTCTTGGTTTCCAGAACTTCCACCAGCTGGAGATTGGAGAAGCCCTTCATTGGGAATCAGAACCCGAGGAGGATCCATAGATACGACATTCGAGGGGTTCTTCAGTGAAACAGTCCAGCCACATCACACCAATGGGAAGCTCACAATTGAGAGGCTCCACTCTTGTCCAGAGCTTCCAGTCAGCTTTTCTGTGCACCACTTTAAAAAATGGACAGAAAATCACAGTGTTGGTAGTATGAGTATAGCTATCCTGAAACTAGTGTGTATAACGTGGGAAAAAAGCACATGTATAATTGTGGGACACTCTGCCATCCTCTGTGTCTTTGAGAACCAGAAGACCTGATATAAAGGAAAGAAGACTAAATATAACAAAGAAAGATTTAAACCCTCACAATTATGGTCAATTGATTTTTGGCAAAGATTTCAAGGCAGAACAATAGAGAAAGGAAAGTGCCAAGACAATTGGATATTCATAAGCCAAGAACATAAAATTTGATTCACCTTTCACACCTTTTATAAAAGGTAACTCAAGATAGATCACAGACCTAAATGTCAAAGGTAAGAGTACAGAACTTCTAGAAAGAAACAGAGAAGGTAACCTTTGTGACCTTGGATTAGACAAACATTTCTTAGATCTGACACTCAAAGCAAAATCTGTAAGATAAAAATTTGATAAAATGGATTTTTTAAAATAAATTTCATCAAAATTAAAATCTTTCACTCTTCAAAACATAGTTAAATAATGAAAGGCAACACAAAGTGAGATAAAGTATTTGTAACTCAAATCTGATAAAGAATGTCCATCTAGGATATAAATAGAATTCTTAATTCAATAAGAAGTCAAACCCAACTTAAAAAATGAACAAAAGAGGGGCTCCTGTGTGGCTCAGCTGGTTGAGCCACCAGCTGCTGGTTTTGGCTCAGGTCATGATCTTGAGGTTATGGGATCCAGTCCTGTGTCTGGCTCTGCATTCAGGGCAGAGTCTGCTAGAGATTCTTTCTTCCTCTCCCTCTGCCCCTTCCTGCTCATGCTCTCTCTCTCTTGCTGAAATGAATAAATGAGATCTTTTTTTATTTACTTGAGAAAGAGAGAGGGCAAGCAAGAGAGAGCATAAGCAGGAGAAGGGGCAGAGGGAGAGGGAGAAGCAGTCTCCCCACTGAGCAGGGAGCCTGAGGCAGGGCTTGACCCCAGGACCCCGGATTATGACCGGAACTGAAGGCAGACACCCAACTGACTGAGCCACCAGGCACCCCAATAAAATCTCTAAAATAAGTAAACAAATAAAAATTAAAAATGGACAAAAGATTTGAGTAGATACTAGATAAATATACACATGTTTGATAAGCACATAAAAAGAGGTTCAACACCAGTAATCATCAGGGAAAAGGCAAATCGAAACCACAATGAGATAGAGCAGCAACTAGAAATTGCTAAAATCAAAAACACTGTACCAGATATTAGCAGGATATGGAAAAACTGGATCTCCTATATTTTGTCTGTGGGAAAACAGTTTGGAAACTGGGAATCCATGTGGCAGTTTCGTAAAAAGTTAAATACAAACTTAATATACTACCTAACATCCCTATGTATTTACTTGAGAGAAATAAAAAACTTATGTCCGCCCAAAGATGAGAATGACCATAGCAACATTACACATATTTTCCCAAAGCTGGAAACAATCGTAATATCCATCAACTGATGAACAGGTGAACAAAATGTGGTATATCCATACAATGGAATGCTAGTCAGTAATAAAAAGGAATGGATAATTTCTACATACTACAACATGGGTGAGCATCAACATTATGCTTCATGAAAGAAATAGACATAAATGACTACATATATTGTATGAGGTAAATGGAATTTCCAGAAAAGCAAATTCAGAAAACACATCAATGGTTGCCAGGGACCAGGGTTGGGGCAGTGATTGCCTGCAAGAAGACACAAGGGAATTACTGGAGTTGATGGAAATGTTCAAAAGTGGCATCGTAGTGATGGTTGCACAAATGAACGAATTTATTAAAAATCATTGAATTGTACACTTATAATGAGTGAATTTTATGGTATCTAAATTCTACCTCAATTAAGTTGTTAAAAAATAAAGAGAGTGACTCAAAGCCACATTTAAAAAGTGAGCAAGGGGCGCCTGGGTGGCTCAGTGGGTTAAGCCGCTGTCTTCGGCTCAGGTCATGATCTCAGGGTCCTGGGATCGAGTCCCGCATCGGGCTCTCTGCTCAGCAGGAGCCTGCTTCCCTTCCTTTCTCTCTGCCTGCCTCTCTGCCCACTTGTGATCTCTCTCTGTCAAATAAATAAATAAAATCTTTAAAAAATAAAATAAAATAAATAAAAAGTGAGCAAGAATGAACTGTGTCTAGTACAAATACTGTGGCAATGAATATGGAAATAAATATAAGGAAGTAATGATTTTCCTACATTTTCATTTTATGTTTATTCTGTATTCTCTTAGTATTCCACCATCCCATGGATTTAAAAAAAGACATCATATGAACAGATAGCCCAAATTTCCTAATCTTAGAACTATCTGTTCCTGTAGGATTCCTGCTTTCTGCAAAATCTTCCATAGTTGACTCAAGAAATCTACGCAGGTGTTTCACTGGACTCTTCAACTGAACTCTCATCTCAGATTATCTCATGAGATCAACTGTGTTCTTCCTTTCATTTTCCAACTCCCTTTGCTAACCTGCATGTACAAGCTATAAAACAAACTGTGTAATTCTGGTGATTCTACATGAGATAAATGCTCTTGCAATTGCATTTAAAACTGATACTGTATAATTTATAGGGCGACTGACTGGATCAGGCAATACAACATGTGACTCTTGATCTCTGGATCATGAGGTCAAGCTCCATATTGGGTGTGGAGATTACTTCAAGAAAAATGATAAAAAAATAAAACTGATACTGTGCAATGTAAAAATGAATAGTAAAAATCTACGCTAATAATTTAAATGTTTCATTTTTCTTTACTTAGAATGATGAAAACTGGAAAATAAAAAACACTCTGACGGTTCAAGAGAAAGACCATGGAAGGAAAAACAACCCTTATTTTAGCACCTTTAACACTTTTTTTCAACTTCTTCAAATGTAAGAAACCTTACATTTTCATTTTGCAGTGAATCCCACAAACTAAGCAGCTGAACCTGATTTGAAAGGACCATTTTGGTTCAGACAATGGTGCTCAGGTATGATAAGTGAGATTAGGTAGTAGTAAATGGAAAGGCTACCCCAAGATCTTGCCATTTTCCCCAAGACCCTGGGACTCATTCACAGGTTTGCTGCGTACATTTACTGAGTGCAGGATAAGAGTAAAGATGGAGGGACCTAGGGCACCTGGGCTAAGTCAGTTAAGTGTCCAACTCTTGATTTTGGCTTAGGTCACACCAGCTCTGCATGCAATGGGAAGTCTGCTTGGGATTCTCTCTCTCCCTCTGCTACCCACCTCAAATAAATAAATAAATCTAAAAGAACAGAGGGTCCTACACAATATGGCTGAATATTAGAAGTTGTAAGAAAGGTTAACAAACTCTTAATAAAATAGGTATGTTCTGCCCTCTCACCTTGGAAGAAAGTATTCCTCCATAACAACCAGAAGGCAAGATGCAAATTCAGATGCCTAAGATTCCTTGGAACTCCATTCCAGGTCATAATGGTGTAGGGATTGCTGATCTTGGTCCCAGTTCCCAGGTTTCTTTCCATCTTTAGCTTCATCCCATATCAAAAGGGCCTCATGTGTGCTCACCACAACTCACGCTTTTAATCTCCATCTATTTCTCTAGAAACAGTCACCCCCTGTTTCCTCTTAGACCTAACCACTCAGACACTGAATCATATAGACAATAGCCAGGCTGAATATAAAAATAGAACTTTGACCCACAACCTGCCCAGAACACCAACCCCCTTATCAACAATAAACAATCCACAGCCAGCCTGCTATAAACCAGATTTGCAGAAGATCAGATTTCTACCTCCTATGGAAATTTAGGAAGCTAAACAAAATCCTCCATAACAGTTGGACCCAAGTGGCCAGGACATGATTAATAACTGACAGTTTCCCTAATTTTTGTCCCCACTTCCAACTCAGTTCTAATCAGAGAAAGCCAGGAATACAACCCTAGCTAATCACATAGGATGTCTCCAGCTTTCCCAGGACAATAGCCTCCAATCAGGGCACACTTGGAGCCTACACTTTTCTCCCTATAAAGCTTTCTCCCTCCTCTGTGTGCCTTTAAGTCTCTGCCAAACACAAGTGATGGCGGCTCATTCCTTTGCTGATGCAAGTTCAGAATAAGTAATCTTTGCTTTTCTCATTTGGTTTGTCTCCCATTATTCTATAACACACAATTTCCACACAGCTCACAGTCAAGACTGACCTGGAGGAGTGACCCACCAAGCCATGGAAACAAGAGCCAATAATGCTGAGACCCCAGTGTCTGGAATGCTTTCAAAAAAGGAGACTATGGAGTTCAGGTGTGGGTAATCTCCTCAGCCCATGACTCCTTGTCTTCTGAGCATGGACACAGAGGTGAAAATCCATAGCCAGTCTCTCCAAAGCACAGGGCCCGGGGCAGGAATGCTCTCCACCAGGTCTATGCAAAGTTCTTTCTATATTGCTCTGAAGTGGGTTTGGAAGAGATCAGCTTTTTTATGAGATCAGATGAATAGGTACTTAAAGTCAAAACCAGGTTGACTTAAAGAAAATAAATCATCTTTTACCTAGGCATCCAAGAGTGCTTCAGCATCCATCTGAGTTTTTGTGACTGTCTCAGAATTTTCACTCCCCTGTGAACTGGGGAAGATGAGAGCAGTGACTGATCCTGAGCCATTTGTATGTCTTCTCTGGAAAAATGTCTATTTGGGTCCTTTGCTCATTTTTACATCACATGGGGGTTTTGCTATTGAGTTGTATTAGTTCCTTATATATATTGGATATTAATCCCCTTATCCCTTTATCATATGGTTTACAAATATTTTTTCCCATTCCACAGATTGTCTTTTCACTTTGTTGATTATTTCCCTTGCTGGGCAGAAACTTCTGAGTTTCATGTAGTCCCACTTGTTTATTTTTGCTTGTGTTGCCTGTGGTTTTGGTATCAATTGCAAAAATTCATTGCCATGCCAACACCTAGGAGCTTCTTTACATTCTCTTCTAGTAATCATACAGTTCCAGGCCTTACATTAAGTCTTTAATCCATTCTGAGATGACTTTTTCATGTGGCATAAGAGTCCAATGTCATCCTTTTGCATGTGGATATCTAGTTCTCCAAACATCACAAATTGAAAAGACTATACTTTCTGCATTATACATTAGTGACTTTGCCCAAAATTAGTTCACTGAATATGCATGGATTTAATTCTGGGCTCTCTATTCAGTTCCATTGTGTTTTTATGTGAATGCCATATAGTTTTAGGTCACTATAACTTAGCAACAAAACTTGAAATAAAAAACTGATATCTCCAGCTTTATTCTTCTTTCTCAGGATTGTTTTAGCTATTCAGGGTCTCTGGTGGTCCCATACAGTTTTGTTTTTTTTTTTTTCTGTGAAAATTGTTACAGAAATTTTCACAGAGAATGCACTGAATCTATGGATATACCAGACATTTTAACAATATTAATTCTTCCAGTCCATGAACATAGAATATCTTCCCATTTACTTACACCTTCAATTTCTTTCATCAATGTTTTAACATTTTCACTGTACAGATCTTTCATTGGTTCAATTTATTTCTAAGTATTTTATTCTTTTATTGTTCTTGCAAATGGAACTGTTTTCTCCCTGCCTTTTCAGACAGTTTGTCAGTGTATAGAAACACAACTGATTTTTGCATGTCTATTTTGTATCCTGCAACTTTACTCAATTCATCTATTAGTTTTTAAGAGTTCATTGGTAGAGTCTTCAGCATTTTCCATATATAAAATTGCCATTAGAAAACAAAAATTGTGGGACGCCTGGGTGGCTCAGTTGGTTGGACGACTGCCTTCGGCTCAGGGCGTGATCCTGGAGTCCCGGGATCGAGTCCCGCATCAGGCTCCCAGCTCCATGGGGAGTCTGCTTCGCTCTCTGACCTTCTCCTCGCTCATGCTCTCTCTCACTGTCTCTCTCTCTCAAATAAATAAATAAAATCTTTAAAAAAAAAAAAAAGAAAACAAAAATCGTTTTATTGGCGGTGCAGGCCATTGACAGAAATCAGGGCCAGATCTGTGTTCACGGGCAGCTGCTGGGGCCTGGGCTGTCAGCGTGCACTCAGAAGCTGCAGGGACTACCTTCAAGTGCAAGCACACAGTGAGGACCAGTGACAGGAGTCAGGGCCAGCAGCACACAAGGGTCTGGCGGCAGGGGCTAGCTATCAGTGTGTGGCGTTACAAACCTATATAAGGAGTTGGGCCTAGCTTCTGGTGCACAAGCAGCTATGGGGGCCTGGGCTGTTGGTGTGCATTTGTGTGGCTGTAGGAGTTAGCCACAGGCATACATTTGGTGTCGGGCATTAGATGTGGGAGTCTGGACTAGCATCATGAAGACACATAGCCACCTGAGGCTGAGGCTGGTGGCCTGCAGCACAGTGAATAACAGAGCTCAGACCCTAGGGTGTCTCTGAGAATTCGGGCAGGGGGTTGGGGTGGAGAAGGACTCAGGTAGCGGGAGTCTGCAAATGCAAAAAAACTTGTAGAACTCTCAGGGGTAAAATCTGCAGGGGATCCATGGTAGCTTTGCTGGCCATCAGTTTCTTCAGTGGCAAAAGCTGCTGGAATCTATGAGAGGTCCCTTGGGGTCCTTGATGGGGTCCTCAGTAATGAAATCTGCAGTATCCACAACGGCTACTGGCTACTGCAGTGCTCAACAACAAAGGCTGCTGAGGTCCTATGCAGAGCAGGCTCCTGGGAACTGCAATCACGCACCTGCCCCCCTCCCCAAGGACTGGTGCTACTGATATCTCCAATTTTTACCCTTGTTTCTAACTCTAGATGTCTCAGCTCCAACATTCTCTGAGTAGGATGAAACTGAGCGAGTCCTTTATCCAGCCCAAAAGCCTAGGGAAACTGGGACTTCACTCCAGTGAGAGGAACTCTCTCTCAACAGGAATGCCTCTTGGCACTGAGCAGTGCCAGTCTGGGGGATGGGATGATGCAGGCAAAATGAAACTGCTCTTCCTACCCTTTTTGTGTAGTTATTCCCAGGTTTTTTCTTCAATTGTGTTGCTGAAGCTCCTTAAGTACATTCCTGAGCGCCCCCTGAGCCATTCTCATTTATGGATCGCTAACCGTTACTCTTTGTGGACAGATGGAAGCTGGTGTCCCCTACTCTGTCACTTTGGTGACATCACTGGACATGACTCTTTTCCCACTCTCTGTTCTGCATTAGTCTGTGGGCCTACGCAGAAGCTATTGCTGCCAAAGTCATTCCCTCCCCCTCACTTCTACTGTGCAGGGAAAGCCCAGGGCTGGGAGGCAGCAAGACCAGAGTTTGAAGCTAGATTCCACTACTTAACCAGTTGTAGGATCTTTTGTAAATCCTCTGTCTTGTTTAAACCATTATTATTTTTTTTAAGATTTTATTTACTTATTTGACAGAGAGAGAGAGACCACATGTAGGCAGAGAGGCAGGTTGGGGGGGGTGGGTGGAAGCAGGCTCCTTGCTGAGCAGAGGGGTTTGATCCCAGGACCCTGAGATCATGACCTGAGCCAAAGGTAGAGGCTTAACCCACTGAGCCACTCAGGCGCCCCACCATTTGCCTTTATTGATACCATTTTCTCACACACAAAATGGGGATGATGATATCTGATAGGAAAGACTGATTTTTATATTGGAGATGGCTATGTTATAGTGACTGACATGTAGCTGGTGATCTATAAATATATAGTGAGGCTGCTACTCTGTATCCTTTTACTGTGCTATTGTGTATCCTTTTACTGGACATTCTAGGAGTGCTATCTGATTTGCTTTGCTGTTTACTTCCTGCCAAAATGTTGCTAAACAACTGTATCACATTATGTATTGATGTAACTAAGAAAGAGTTCAGCAACTCCCCCACCCAGACATGCACACACACACACACACACACACACACACACACACTCTGCATGTCAAGAAACAACCTTACATTGACAGGAAGAAGGATAATGATACCCAATGGGTCGTTTTCATTTCTAATTTCAGTCACTCTGGTTCTGCGATTACTATAGCCAAATAGTCAACTAAACCTAATCATGCACTATTCCAAACATCCTGTGAAGTAATAAGGCCTATATTTTTCATTGTGTCCTGAATGCGTATATCATTAAAGATGTAAAAACAGAATTTAATTTGGGCCCACAGAATAGAAAGTCAAAGGAAAGAAAGAGAAGATTAAGAAGGCTAGATTTTTCCGTTTTAGCTCTGAAGTATATTAACACCCACAATCGGAAAAATCTTAAAAGTGTGTGAATAGCTTCAGCATTCCTAGATCATACAGGGACTCACCTTATTCAAGTCAACATTGTAGGAATTTTATCCTTGAATCTTTTGGGAACACCTGTAAGTAAGTGTCAGAAGTCTCTGATGAAATGCAAATGATCAAGTGTCCTGGAAGAAACTAAACACATCTGTACCAAGATCATCAGGACACATCTCAATTATCATGCAGGCTAGCAAACATGTCTCATTCCGCAGTTTTCAAAGTTCAGACTGTGTACATAAGCTGACAAATTAATTCCAGAAGCATATTAATGAAAAGCAAGTAAGAGAATAGGTTTTTACAAAGTAGTTATGATATAACTCTTGTAGCATATCATTAAATGAAATAATGAATGCCACACTGTCCTGTAATCTATAGGATAGAAGAATAGGTATAGTCATTATTATCTCTAATGATAAAACCCACTAACATTCTCATAATGAGAACAGAACTAAGTTATGCATCTTGTCCAACATCCTCGATATAAAGCCTACTGTAATAACTACCAGTATATGCTTTGTACAGAAAACCAAACAAAATAATGCATGTACTTGTAAAATGAAAAGAGCAAAAAATATCACAAATAATTTAGAAATTATCTTAATAATTCTTTTCTGAATTAGAAGCTGAAATATGGTGATACTAGCTCTATCTCTAAAAATTAACGAAATTGTAAGTTATTCTAAATTCTAGATTTATTATATCCCACTGTTTCCCCTGCAACCTGCTCTAATTTAAATCAGCACAACACAAAAAACTTCATGCAGTGTCCTCTCCTGTCTCTTTTTGTATTTGTTATTTAAATTTCCTTGGAGGACACTAAGCATAGCTAAACATTCATCATTCTCTAGGCAAAACCATGTATGAATGTGGATTCCAAATTTTGTCCCTTCTGTTTTACCCTATATGGACATACATTAAAATTCTGACTAACTTTCTGAGGTACCATCATGAATAAAATAGAAAAAATTAGAAGGGTTTAAATCCAAGTAGTTGGAGCTGATCTTTCAGGATCCAAGGAGGTAACACACTGTATTTTTCTTCCCAGTGCTTTACTCTTCTGCCTCTTCTTTTCTTTTAGAAGTTAAAAGAAGAATGTTGAGCTTAACATCAAAGACAGATTACTCTCAAAAAAGAACATTTATCCGAAAAAATATTAATTGGTTGCTGGAAAGCAGAGCTATGAGAATAAAAGAATCCAGGGTGAAATGGGAGATAAAAGCTAAAAAACATCACTAACAAAGAATGGAATTCCTTTTATGCGTGTGGGAGCCTGCATGCACAAGTTCATTTCTCCCAAATATCTAAGATGTTTAGATGAGCAACAACATGCCATTACTTTTGCCAGGCGAGTTTTATCCTTGCCTCTTCTGGTTTGTGATATGAGACTTTTTCCCCTGAGCCTCCGACAAAGTGTTAGCATTCTGCTCTGTGCTGGAGAAGGCTGGCACTGCCGCTGTTCATGCTCTGACAGCTACAAGTTGGGGATGTAGGGGAAGTACCCCCTGCTTATAATCTGGGCTAAGATGCAGTGCACAGAAGCAAAAGGAAGACCACCTACACCCTGGCAGAATATGCATGTGTGTCAGCAGGGCTGACCTCACCCCAACCTAACACGTTGTAATTCTCAGCATAATAGCACCCAAGGAAGGGATTGGGTAAGGATGGGGGTTGGGGGGAAGGGCATGCAAAGGCAACACCTAGTAGATTGGGAAGATGAGTGTCAGCAACCCTTCCTGCTTGTTAATTTTGGAATATTTGCCTACTAAAGCCTAAGCCTAAGAAAGGGATTAGAGATCAAAGAACTAGACATAACAGGACTGACTGTAATAAGTGACTTCTTTTGCCGTTCCCCTCCCTTTGCCAAATTCCAGATCACCGATTTTCCTCCTGCTCTCTTCAATTTCACCCAAAACACAAACACATACTAATCAGGTGTGGGGGACACAAAATTACTTAAGAGAATTTTACCTTGCCAACTCCTTTTTCCACTTTCCGGCATTCCTTTCTCCCAAATTCAGGAGCTTTCATGCCCCAAGATCTTAGCACTATACTTGGTGTCCTTTACCCTTTTAAATCTCACACACACACACACACACACACACACACACCCCAACCACCCCCACCCTGTGATGTACATGCTATTATCATCCCCATTTTATAGGTGAGAAAACTCAGGCTTAGGGTTGCTTGAACATAAGCAGCCTGTCTGTGCTCTATGGCATGTCTCTACACCTCAGGAACAGGGCAACTATCTGAAACTGAATCCTCTGACTCTGGCATGCATGTTTCTAATCACTACTTTGATTGTCACTATTGCTACTCCTTTCCTCCTCATCAAAACTTAACGTCCTATCAGCTTTATCACAAATGGAACTAAAGTTATGTAGATCTCCCAGACAGTGGCTAGCCAGACTAGAGGCTCTACTAGTATCAATTGTCCCTTCCCTTTTTCTCAATAATAAATTATAATATGAACCAGCTCGGATATTTTGTTCAACTGCAAACTACCCCTCCCCCGACCCCCAAATAACACTGTCCTAACTGTTTAAAGGATGGAAAAAGCCCTGAGGCACTCAGGTTTCCTGGAAATAGAAGGAAGAGAGTTCTTTTAGGGCCTCAGTCTAGTGCTGATCATAGGTTTGGTGGAGGGGTGAACACTACAGCCAGAAGGGTGATACCAAATGGTGTGAAGCAATATTTTCCTGCTGCCCTTTAGGGAGGAATGCCATTGTCATGATGGAAGCTTAATTCTGGGCCTTTATTCGATCATGACACGGTTTTAGATACTGACATTTATTAATTAACACGCTATCTGGACTCAAGTGATTTCTCAGGATTGCTAGACGGGTAAAAAGGCAATTATGGGGCCGTATGATGAAGTCCAAGAAAATGCCAGTTTTCATAAACTACATTACAGCCATCCTCCCTTACCTGCAGGGCATACGTTCCAGGATACCCAAGGACTCCTGAAACAACCAAGAGTCCCGAAACTACACACACTATGTTTTTTTGTGTACATACAGACCTATGATAAGAGCTGATTTGTAAGTGAGCCACACCAAGAGAACAGCAATAACTAATGATACCTAGAGCAATAACTAATGATAACATAAAGAGATGAACAACAATGACTAATAATAACAGAACAATTACAATATACTGTAATAAATGTCAAGTGAATGTGGTCTCCCTGTCTCTCTCTCTCTCTCTCTCTCAAAATACCTTACCGTACAGGATTCACACTTCTGGCAAGGATGGGAGGTGATAAAATGCCCACGTGATGAGGTGGAGGGAGTGGACTGCACAGGCTCTGGGATGTGGCACTAGCCTACTACTGACCACCAGATGATTGGTCTGCGTCCAACTATGGAACGCGAAACTGCCGGTAAGGATATAATGGCGGGCATCCCTCATTTTATCGCACTACTCGGATACTGCATTGTTTACAAGTTGAAGGCTTGTGGCTACCCTGTCTTCAGCAAGTCTAGCAGCATCATTGTTCCAACGGTGTTTGCTCAACTCATGTCCCTGTGTCACATTTTGGTAATTCTCCCAATATTTCAAGCATTTTTATTCTTACTGTGTTTGGTGCCCATACAACCCAGCAAATGTAGGGATGAAAGTGTGCATTATGACTGCTTCACTGACTGGACATTCATCTGTTTTTCTCCCTCTCTTCTGGCCTCTCTATTCCCTGAGACACAACAATATCAAAATTAGACCAATTCATATCCCGACAATGGCCTCTAAGTGTTGGAGAGAAAGGAAGAGTCAACTGATGCAGCAAACTTTATTGTTGTCTTATTATTTATTTACTTTTTTATTTTACAGACAGACACAGCAAGAGAGGAAACACAAGCAGGGGAGTGGGAGAGGGAGAAGCAGGCTTCCTGTTAGCATAGAGCCCTACATGGGGCTCAATCTCAGGACTCTGAGATAACCACTTGAGCAGAAGGCAGATGCCTAACAACTGAGCCACCCAGGTGCCCCTGTTGTCTTATTTTAAGAAATTGCAGTAGCCAACCCAGCCTTCAGCTACCCTGATCCACAAGTAGCTGTCAATGTCAAGGCAAGATCCTCCTACAGCAAAAAGATTACAACTCACTGAAAGCTCGGATAATGGTAAGCATTTTTCAGCTAGTAAGTATTCTTTAAGTGTATACATTGTTTTTTAGACATAATGCTATTTATTGCACACTCAATAGATTACAGTATAGTGTAAATGTAATTTTTATATGTATTAGGAACCAGAAACTTCATGTGACATGAGATTCACTTCACTGTGCTGGTCTGGAACTGAGCCCACAATAACTCTGAGGTGTGCCTATACTATCCTATTTCATCACTCAAGTCAATTCTACATGAATTAAAAGAAAGATCAAAGACAACTGTTAGAAATAGCCAAATAAAGAGAAGAAGGGGTTTTTAAAACAAGAGGAAAGAAACATTCAATGGTTTGAGGTGGGACAAGGATGGTATGTCTAGAAATCAGGAAAAAAGCCAATAAGATTAGTGTATGGATGCAAGTAGAAGGATGGGTCATGGATTTTGTGGTTTTCCTGGTTTTAATCTTTATCTCTTTATTTTCACAATCATACATACTGACCTTAGATATAAAAGCAACCCCAGCTTTGGATCTCACATATATCTGAGCTAGTCTAAAGAACTTATGCCAGTGTCTCCAGGATACAGTGTGCATGAAACTTTTTGCACTAGAGAATTTGGCCCATGGGCTCAGAATAAAAGGTGCTAGAGAGGACGGTGCAGAATTTCCCTCCAATTTACTTTTGGTCTGTCCCTTAGACTTATGCCTAAGACTTATGGAGATAGCTCCAGAGGATGCTGAGAAAATATTTATTATAAGTACTCAAGTATGGGTGCCCAAAATATACTGCTGGTCTTTGTAAAGAAATGATACATCTCCCCCATATATGGGATATCCATGAAGAGACATCACAGTATATATTCTGTGCAAGTTGAATAAAATATGTCCCTTTCTTAACGTGAAAAACAGATATCAATCAGAATGAAGGTTTAGGCAAGTTCCAACAACATGAGTCTCCTTTGAGAACTGTCAATAAATAAAGGAGTCAGTACAAGCTTTGACAGGAGCAGAGGGGATCTCTACCCTGGGTCCAACGCTTTCAGGGGGTCCTCACATATAAGTTCACCCTCGCAACAATCTCTAAAAGAATGCAAGTTCATCAAAACAAAACAAAAAAAAAAATCTCTATGATCAGAATGGGAGAGAACATGCAAATGACATATATCCGATGAAGGATTTGTATCCAAGATATATAAAGAATTCCTACAGGTCAATAATAAAAGACAAATTACTCAATTGTTTTTACATGGACGAAAGACAGGAACAAATACTTCACAAAAGAAGATATACAAATGGCCAATAAGCACCTGTAAGGGGCACCTGGGTGGCTCAGTGGGTTAAGCCGCTGCCTTCGGCTCAGGTCATGATCTCAGGGTCCTGGGATCGAGTCCCGCATCGGGCTCTCTGCTCAGCAGGGAGCCTGCTTCCCTTTCTCTCTCTCTGCCTGCCTCTCTGTCTACTTGTGATCTCTGTCAAATCAACAAATAAAATCTTTAAAAAAAAAAAAAAAAGCACCTGTAAGGTGTTTGATGTCATTTACCATTAAGGAAATAAACATTAAAACCAAAATAATATGCCATTTCACACCCAGGAGAGGGACCAAATTTTTAAAAGAATGAAATTTTGAGTGGTGGCAAAGATGAGGAGCGATTAGAACTCTCATACCAAATGATATAATCACTTTGGGAAACTGGAGGTTTCTGTAAAGTTAAACATAGTTCAACATATGACCCAATAATTCTTCCACTGAATAATTCCCAAAGGCAAATGTAAACATATGTCCATACAAAGAATTGTATAAGGATGCTGGTAAGCAACCTTATTTACAATAGCCCACAACTAGAAACAACCAAATGTTTACCAACAAGAGAAAGGATAAATAAGTATATATTATAATAAATATTTTGAAATATAAATATGTGTATTCAGTAATAAAAACAATTATAAACTACACAAAATAATAAGGAGTAATCTCAAAAACATTATAATGAGTTAAAGAAGTCAGGCTCAAAATAGTATGCACCACACAATTTCATTTATATGACGCTTTAAAATGGGTAAAATGAATCTATGACAATAGAAATTGGAGTAGCAATTGCCGCTGGGCCGTGTTAGGACTGACTGGAAAGGGACAAAGAAGACATTCTGCAAGAATGGGATGTTCAATATCTTGAACATGGTGGTGTTTAAATAAGTGTATACAATTGTCAAAAATTATCTAATTTTACACCTAAAATCTGTATATTTTCTTTTTTTAAGATTTTATTTATTTGACAGAAAGAGACACAGTAAGAGAAGAAACACAAGCAGAGGGAGTAGGAGAGGGAGAAGCAGGCTTCCAGCTGAGCAGGGAGCTAGATCCCAGGACCCTGGGATCATGACCAAAGCTGAAGGCAGATGCTTAACCATTGAGCCCCCCAGGTGTCCCTGTATATTTTCTAATAGTAAATTATATCATGATTTTAAAAAATGAGTTTGGGATTAAAAAAAATATATTATCTATAAGAAAAAAATTATCCAAATTCATGTTTCACCTCATTAAAGACATTTCTTTCCTAAAACAATGAGTGTCCCTGTCATCTAGGAACCGGTGCTCAGCACTGATAAGGTGCAGTGCATTACCTCTGTAGGGAAAGAAAACGTATCCCCTACCCTCTTAGGTTTTGAGGGTGAGACCTGCAAATTAAAGAAACAAGAGGTGAATAGGAGATAAAAGTTTCTGTAGACATACAGAAGCCAACAGAAAAGTAGCTGGCTTGTTAAATGGTTGAAGTTGGAGGCTCATATATAGCTAACTTAGTAAGGGAAGGTTACTTTAGATCACTTCTGTCAAGAAAACACAAATTACATATAATTCTGATTATATGTAATTAGTGATTTTGCTGAAATGCAGACAAGAAAAATAAATTTTATAAACTAAATGTCTTTATTATTCATTCATAAATCTTTGCTTCATCAACAGAACCTCCAGCCATGTGCAAAAATAATAAAATCAGTCATCCGTAATACATTTTGCCAACTTGCAGTCATCTGAAATTCATAGCTTTACACATATTTTTCCATTTTGTCATCATGAAGTCACATTTTTCCATGGTAGAAAATACTACATATGTTATTTAATGATTTGTTGTTTGATTTATACCTGTCAAAAAACTAGACAATGGTATTTGGGTCTCAGTTTTTACTTATGCCCAGGGCTCTATACATGTAAGGAGAGAAGAGATAAGCACTCCCATATGCCTGCAACCTTGAGACCTGGCTTTCTACTGCCAAGAATCACTTGGTTGGGACTTTGTGCAACAATCTTGTGTTTGCTTTGACAGGATAGGTCTTGCTCTCTCTGATGTCTCTAGACTACTATGGGGTGAGATAATGTTCTTCATTCTTCCTATGGTCTTCTCGTTTCCTGTGGATAACTATTGGCCAAAGCAAATACATGCCGAGCAGGGAAGGAAATGGGGCTGAAGAGAAGGAAACTTTTTCCCCCCACTTAATGGCTTTCTATACTCCATAAGATAAGAAAACAAGTCATTACACATGAAGAAAATTACTTACAGAGAGAGTGAATCTTCAAAGGCTTCCCAGCCACAACAGAGATAATGTTTTCCATCATTGTGCACAAAATTTCAGTTCCCATTTCTTCCTCTTCTTTACCAACTTGAGCATGGGTTTTATTTTTGTAACTAAGAATTTGGAGCCTTGACAATGACTTCCATTGCTCTCTGCTGACCATTCTTAATTTGAGAAAGTGTCAAGAGAAAGTTGAAAATTTGTTTTTTCTTCTATCTTGGTCTAGATCAAATTCTTGGGTGGAGTTTCAACCTACCAATATTCTGTGTAACCAGCGGAAAAAAAGTATAAAGAATTACTTTCTCAATTTTAAGTGTAAATCATTATGAATTTTCCTCCAATTTCCCAGAATAGTATCATCTGATTGAGAATAAGGAACATTTTTCTTTCTCTTGTTATTCATATCCCTACCCCTCCTGTGCCCTCATAGTCATGCTACTGCCTAATATTATTTTTTGCTAGCAAATTCACCATTTCTTAGGACACAGAACATTGCCTGTGAAAGAGTGGGTGCCAGGAGATGCTGGACCTATTGGGAAACTAAAGAAACTTACTTTAGGACTCCTCATTGCATACTTCTATTCAGTACCCTAGAAAAGGACCCAGCCATGTGGGTTCATGGTCATGTCTTTTTGTGAAATTTGCAAAAGTGAGGTCACTGCCTCTGCCCAATTTGTCTTCTCCATTTGCATGTACACTTGTGTTAATTCAAAATGGCTATTGGCATTTTTTTTTTTAATCAAGCTAAGGGAGAGGTGACTTGGGACCCTTTTAGTTTATGTTCACTGGGATACAGTTACGTGGTTTGCCATCACCTCCATCTACAATTAAACCGTTGCTAGTCTTCCAGTGAATGAGCTCTCTTTTTGCTCTCAGTGTGGACTCACCCAGCGTGATAATCTGAAGGTCAGGGATGAAGACCGCATCATGGCATGATGGTGTCATAATTGGTTTTTTTTCATCATTCTATGAGTAGTTAATTATATATCTCATTTTACATGTATGCATGTGTATGTCTTATCCTAAAGATCTCTAAAATTATATAAGGTTCTGGCCCCATATAACTCAGATATATCTCTAATGGATGTTCGGTAAATGTTTGGTGCAGGAGTGAATGACCTTCCATGAGCAGATAAATTTCAATTCATCTGATATAGCACCTTAATTTTATTAAAAAATTAAAAATTTAAGATAGTAAATTAAATGCCTGAATCTTTAAATACCACTTCAGTATATCAGGAAAAGGTTAGAAAAAGCATACAATTTAGAGTCAGAAATGAATTTATATCCTTCCTTCTAGCAATTTAAACTTGGTGAAGTTATTTAATTTCCCTACACCTCGCTTTCCCCATTGGTAAAATGAGGATGGGAATACTTACTGTGCAGATTCATTCTGAAGATGAAATGAGATGATATAGCTGTGGCACCAAATCAAGGTACTGAGCACGCAGAAGGGTTTAGGAACATGTTGGAAGCATGGTGTAAGGGTCAAGCACACAGACTCTGAAATCAGATGACCTAGTTTAAATCCTGGCTCAGCAGCTAGATATCCAAGGAGTCCAGGACAAATAGTTTCTGTGCTTTCATGTCCTCATCCTTAAAATGGGAGTAAAAATGATACCTATATTATAAGGTGGTTATGAAGATTAAGTGAGTTAATATTTCTAAAGTACTTAGAAGGTCCCTGTGCCGTTAAGTATGCTATAGAAGTATATATTAAATTGTCAGCTATTTATTTATTGAAAATCTTTATTCCACTAGACCAGAACTGTTCTATTAGATACATGCTATAGAAGAATAACCATAACATTATCTCAGATAATGTGGGAAGTTTATTCTAATTAAACCCACACTTCATTGCTAGGGGTTTCTTGTAGTTGCAGATTTATAGACAGCTTTTTGAAAAGCCTAAGTTTTGGATCTATGGCAAGATGTTCTACCTTGTTATTATACATAAAGACCCCAATTATACTACTTGGTTACTGCCTTCAAAAGTATTTTTGGTAACAGTTAAACAGAAATAGTTCCAGCAAAAAGAGAGAGAGAGAGAGAGAGAGAGAGAGAGACTATTGTTTTCTCTGGGATCCAAGAAAGTTTAATTAAAATGCCAACATGATCAAGCAAGCTAAGAATGTTTTCTCATTATTCCAATTAAGAGTCAGTAAGATTTGATTAATATTATTCTGACTGCTTTGGGCTCTGGCAGATCTGTATATTCTCATTCAGTTATTCAACTCTAGTATATTCTATTAATTATCTTTCTCTTTCTCTCTGCCGTCTTCTTCTTCAGTATAATCCTTTTTTCTTTTTTTTTCAAATGGCCCCAGGAGATTTTTCCTTAAAATAGTAGGAATTATTTTAAGTGCTACAGTTAATTTTATTCAAACCCTTAAATACCTTTTTGAGTTAAGTCCTATCTCAGATTCTTCATAAAAAAAGAATATGTGAGTTTTAAAAAATGGAACTTTTCCAGGCTTCATATAATTTACTGTGTAATTCTGTGTCTACCAGAGAATTAAAATGATTATTTATGTTCCCCAGACTCAGAGAATTAGGGAAACATTGAACTGTGCTGATTTTTTAAAAACACAGTTGGAATTGTTTAGTAATGCTTCATTTGTATGCAGAAAGCCCAACACATATTAAAATAGGTACAAGTCTGTGTTAGTTTCAAAGAAATGAAGGTGAGCCAGTTTATCATCAAAGCTAATATATTCAATACCCACCCCAAAATTACACAAATTGGTGCCATGTTTGAAATATTAAATGGAAGGAAGTCTAAAATCCAAAGTTATGACTCCCAAAGAAATGATAACTCATTCTTTTATGTATTTGCAATATTAAATTCTTGGCTTTAATATACAATTCTGAGTAGGTGCATGAAATGGTTTTCTATGGGGAAAATGCCTAGTTAGTGCTCTTTTTCAGTCTGGTAATTTTGCTGGTATTTTTAAATATGTTATGATACCCAGAGGTTTTGGAAATGGTCATATGTTTTATAAAACTATGAATAAATGTAAGATAGAATTATGCTGCAATTTCTGTGAAAACCATAATTCTGAATTGAATGCCTTTTCTGTTTTTAAAACTCACCTGCATAAAACATGAAAATAAAAAAGTGGGTGTTAAAGAGAAGGGCATCTATAATTATATTCTAGTTCTTTTGTGTCATTAGTTTCACAGTTATGAGTGTTTGTATACATACACAAGTTTTTGGTTCCTGTTCTATGAACCACTACCACCCCCACAAATTACAGGGACTCTAGGACATAACATACTAAACATGATTGCATAAAGAGTTCTTGCTTTGTATACTTGGGTTAGTTTGTTTTTGTATTTTCTATTTCTTTATTTGAGAACTAGACACACCAAAGAAATACAAACTATTATAAGAACATACTATGAGCAACTCTACGCCAACAAATTTGACAATCTGGAAGAAATGAATGCATTCCTAGAAACATATAAACTACCAAAATTGAACCAGGAAGAAATAGAAAGCCTGAACAGACCCATAACCAGTAAGGAGATTGAAACAGTCATTAAAAATCTCCAAACAAACAAAAGCCCAGGGCCAGACGGCTTCCCGGGGGAATTCTACCAAACATTTAAAGAAGAACTAATTCCTATTCTCCTGAAACTGTTCCAAAAAATAGAAATGGAAGGAAAACTTCCAAACTCATTTTATGAGGCCAGCATCACCTTGATCCCAAAACCAGACAAGGATCCCATCAAAAAAGAGAGCTATAGACCAATATCCTTGAGAACTAGAAAGAGAAAAACAAAGTATACTCACTCTTCCCCATCTGCCCACGACCATTGCAGCTGGAAGCCATTGCAACTGGTTCATTCCATCCCCTGATATGGGGATGATATGATGCCTTCCTAGGAAGGTAGCATTCTTGATGGCGATTTTAATACACAAAATGCTTTTCAACTTCATTTACTGCATTAAGTAAAAGATGGAAAGAATTATTATGATTTTAATTATTATAATTTCACATGATTAAAAAGCCTTAATTTATGCAGCTCTTTATTGATGACAAAAAGAAAGGAATTCTAAGTGATGAAGTATATCTTACTTAAGAAGTGAAAAATTGAGCCCTTGAACGACATTAGTGGCAAGGAAAATTCTTCCATGAAGAGAATTAAACGTAGCCTCTTGATCTGCTCTTTGAAGGCAAAAGGAGTCTACGGCCATACCACCCTGAACGCGCCCGATCTCGTCTGATGGCAAAAGGATAACTATGATGTGCTACGGTGATATGACCATTTTATTGCAAAATGGCCAAAAACCAATCACTAACTATGTCATATCATAATGCTTTACTGTGCTATGTATTCTTTAACTTGTGTTTCAGGTTTGAAGCAAAATGGAAAAAAATATATATACTCCCTTCTGTGTTGATGACAGACCTCAATGAAATAATTCATACAAACTAGTTAATCCCTGATGTATAATTGGGTGCTCAGCAAATGATAGTTCCTATTTCAAGACCAGACTTCAGAAACTTACTTTTTTGGATGACTGTCAGTTCAGCATCTGACTCCTGATTTTGGACCAGGTCCTAATCTCAGGGTCATGGAATGGAGTCCCATGTAGGTTCAGCACTCAGCCTGGAGTCTGCTTGTCCCTCTCCCTCTGCTCCTCCCCCTTGCTTATGTTCTCTCTCTCTAAAATAAATAAATAAAATCTTTAAAAACACAAAAACTTACTTTTTTACCATCTCGAACTACTGATGTCATTTTTAAAAAACTCATACCCTACTCCTATGCTTATAAGAAACAGCAGTGTTATCTTCATAAAATATTTACCATCATTTTTTCCATAAATCCTAATTTTACTATTTCCTTGCTTTTGAATTTGGAATTATCATATGCACTCTTTTCTTTCCATTCCAAAACTTTATATTCAGATTTGTTCTAAATTTTTTTTGAAATCAAGTTCCTCTCCGTTAAATATGAAATATTTTCTTCACTTGAATAATTGTTCTTTTAAGGAATTTCCTTGTATTTCATTTTATCAGCAACTGCCATATTTAGAAATGGCAATAGCATGTAAATCACTGTTTTTCCTAAACCTTGAACTGAAAACACAAGATTACATCATTTTATTTTCTTTATAAATTCTTCCATTTTGTTTCCAAGAAATAAACAACACCCACTATCCTAGACTCCCAAATACTAAGCAATTAAGTTAAAACTCAGACTTAAACATTTTGGAAAGAAAACGAAATTGTATTTAAACTTCAGAGTTACTGGGTACCTGGGTGGCTCAGTCAGTTAAGTGTCTGCCTTCAGCTCGGATCGTGATCCCAGGGTACTGGGATGAAGCCCTACATAAGGCTCCCTGCTCAGTGGGAGTCTGCTTTTCCCTCTCCCTCAGCTACTACCTCTGCTTGTGGGCTCTCTCTCTCTTTCTCTCTCTCTGTCAAATAAATAGATAAAATCTTTTAAAAAAGAAACAAAACTTCAGAATTACTTAGAATTAAGAAAGTGAGAAGAGAAATGTTAAACAGATCATGTGTACACTACTCCAACTACATATTTTCTACAGGAAACCCACTTTTAAATACAAAAAATATGCAGATTAAAAATAAAAGGACGGAGGAAAATACACCAAGACAGTGACAATTTGTTACAGTTGAACTTAAATGTGTCTCTTTGTGATGGTGCTTGATTTTAACCACATAAATTGCACTCAGGATGCATGAGCTCCTTTACCTAATCAGGAGCTGCCAACAATCTGTTTAGACATTCACCTGGGTTAATATGCATATTATTGTTCCTCAGTTTGGGAAATGAAGCTTCAGACAGAATCCATTATCTATGTGTGTTGGTTTGCCTGAGCAATTGTTTCCTAGATGCATATTAATTTTATTTTTAGTATTTTGAGCTCTGATCCATTGGAGTTCTGTTTAACTTTGCTTAACCCAGAGCTTTCTAAATTTATTTGAGCATGGAACCATTTAAACAAAGCAGCCATGAAGACTTTTTTTTTCCTTTTTCTTTCTGTTTTCTGGGTTTTCTTCAGTGAACATTTCCCAGAAAAGGAAGCAACAAACGTATGGGAAT
This sequence comes from Neogale vison, assembly GCF_020171115.1. Taxonomy (NCBI): domain Eukaryota; kingdom Metazoa; phylum Chordata; class Mammalia; order Carnivora; family Mustelidae; genus Neogale; species Neogale vison. The sequence continues at coordinate 50,725,027 of NC_058101.1, forward strand.
GAAACAGTGAACGTTACTACACTAACGCAGCACAATACCTGTGACCAGTCTGTGAGATCCTGACTTTCCTCACCATGTCTTTCCATAAACACAGCAGAACCAAAATCACATTCTCTGACCCCGTTTATTGCTTTGAGTCACATTTCTCAAAGCATATGCTACACACCATTAGTTCCCCGAGATGTTAGTGAATGTTCCACCAAAGGGGAAAAAAAAATGTTGAGGTCAAAAATACTTGGGATCTCCAAAGTTGTGATGAGACTTCTCAGAAACGAACTATTTGACTAATTCTGATGTGCTTTGGGCATTCCTAAGAGGGATGACACACCATGTTTCACCTAATTTATTTGTCCATAGCTCAAATTCTTGTTAGTAAGACTGTAATGGGCTTTTTCCTACCAAATACACCTTGGAGAACACTGGTTTAAAATTTCATCTGAGTAAGTGTGTGAATACACAGAAAAGACAGGGATTAAAATGGCTTTCAGCAGTTGATCCAAGACCCTGCCTAAGCTCTAAGGTCTTACCAACAGAAAAAATATGTAGAAAGTTGCCTAATAATTGTTACGGACAGCTTGGGAATTCAGAAATTTTGTTTCTATAAGTCAAAGAAAGATAGACGCTATTTTCATAAAGATAATAAAGAACAATACACATATATAACCAAACAGATTTCCCTAACTGAATGGAATATTGGTGTGTGAGCTGAGACCCCTGACCCACCATTCCACCCACTTCCTACCTCTGTCTCCACCTAAAGATCTTATAAAGCACAAAATTGCATCCTGTAAATTTATCCTTTTTTTTTTCTTACCTCTGACAACAGTGGCAATCTCTTCAAAATTTGAATTGAAAGCCATGTTTACCCAGTGGTAATAAAATCTTGTCATTAAGATAGTAAATGTGACCCTCCTGTGCTTTATATAGAACAAGAAATTATCTCTAATGAAGACAGAAAAAGCCTCCAAAAATGAGATGAGACTATCATTCAGATCATCCATGTTGAAGAAATACTGAAAATCCTCTCTTCTTGCTGACTGCAATCTGCTGCTGAATTGAACCTTTGAACCATTGAATCATTAATTTTAAAAAATCACATTTTGCCAGCCAATTACTCAGCATTCCGTGACATGATCAATGATGTTAAAGGTTTTCAGCTCATTGTATTAATCAATTAAGCACAGAATATAAACAAAAAACAACTGTCAGCTGATCTGGGTCCATTGCTGATGAACTGCTGCTTAAAACAATTAATAATGAAGTAATGCTGCAAAACTAAGGGCAAAGGCCTAATTGATTTTTCAAAAGTAAGAACACTCTAAATGCTCAATTAGTTAATAATTTGCCTACTCATTGATTTCTTCAAGGTGTCTGACTGGCAAAATTGAGAAAGATTCTATAATCGCTGTCCTTCTACAAAAAGCTCGTTTCTAGGCATCTGGGAAGGTTAGAAGATCAATTTAGACTTCCATTAATAGTGTAGGAAACTTTCTCCAAGGATGAAAAAGCAACTATCAAAAACAAAGAAATCATCAACTAATAAAACTCTAGGGAGCGCTCTGTGAAATGAACCAATTTCATGAAGAATATTAATATATTAAATAGGGAAAAATAATGAAATGATGCAAATATCTATTAGAAATAGCAGACATTTACCAAACGCAAAAGGACAAGTTTGAGACTGAGAGACTTGTGATTAAAATGCTTTTAATTGCTAGTAATGAACTCAATAAAGAGAAATGAACATTTGAGGATACTGAGACTTCCTCTAGTTATTTTTTTATTCCCTAATTCTATCTTTTCACTGCACAGGGCAGGTTTTGGTAATAGAACCTGATCTATGGTATGTAGATGGTGTAACAGAGATCATTGGTGTTAAAAAGGACTCCAAAGTCATCCTGAGGATAGATTGCAATGCTAACAGTATAAATAGCAGTAGTGACATTTATTGAACATCTGCTATGGGCCAGCCATTCTTCTAAATATTTTACACAAATTGACTCTTTTAACCCTCACAAATTCCTATGAAAAGCTGCCTTCCCAGAGAGTAAGTAGTATTTCCAGAATCTGAATAGAATTTGGCTGCAGGATCCAAGCCCTTACCTTCCCACTCTTTAATGAAACCATGCACTCTTTTAGCACTTGATGTAGCTTTTCTTGCTTAATCTCACAACCACCCCATGTATTAGTTACTGCTCTATCTATATTTTACCAACTAAGAAGTTCTGATCAAGTAATGCTCTCAAGGGCCGTAGAGCCAACATATAGTGTCTTAGGAAACTACAGGACTAATATCAGAACACACGGTCTTTGGGCACAGCGTAGACAGACAGGCCAAGCTTCTACCACTAAGTAGCTGGTGACCTTAGATTTTTTTTTTTTTTAAGATTTTATTTATTTATTTGAGAGAGAAATAGCACAGGAGCAGGGGCAGGGGAGAAAGAGAGAGAGAATCCAGTCAGACTCCACACCGGGCACAGAGCACAACTTGGGCTTGATCTCATGGTCCTGAGTAGTGACCTGAGCTGAAATCAAGAGTTGGGCCTTAATCGACAAGCCACCCAGGTGCCCCAACCTTAGATTTTTAATGAAGGAGTTTTATTCAAAGTCCTTACTGCCTCTTTTTCTCTTCTCTCTCCTCCCACAAATTTAATACAACCATCTGACTTACTCCTTTTTCAGGGGCACTGTGAAAATACTTTTAATAAGCACAAATTGCATGTAAAAATTATAAAATAGACATTTGCACAACTAAGCATATATAGGTTTATGTGTATAAATATTCTAGGTTCATCACTGGAAATTGCCTTATAGGATGGCCACAAAAAAACAATATTAACTAAAAATACCACACACGTTAGTCGTTGAGCTAATGGCCAGAACATAATTTCAACCTTAAGGACCATCTGCCAAGTCAGGAATCCAGGGGATCAAGAAGCTAGAGGAAGGAGGAAGACGGGTCCACCCTGAGTGCCGGGGCAGGAGCTGGGACCCAGGGCCCAGGCTTTTGTATGTAATGTTAAGTCGCCCATGGTGAGCAGCAGCTTCACCAAACTAACACCAAATGATCACCAGTTAATCCCAAAGGAAGGCCGCAAGTCTTCTCCTCCAGACCCTCCTATCTCTTGGTTTATCCTCTGGGTAAATACAGATGCAATAAACACATTTTAGAGAATCAGGAACATCCACTTTTCTTCTTGGTTCGTTCCTTAATAACCTTGGGTTGGAACTATCTTCTATGAAAAAAATGTTAAGGACCCTTAGTTAGGATTTTAAAGATTCTAACCCAAGGTTTTTGGTTTTGTTTTTTGTGAGAAAGGAATTCTTTATACAACTTCGTGAGAGTGACTTCAGGACAGGAGGAGAAAATAAACAACTGTGTGTAGTGCAAAGGGTAGAGTCTTTTTCCTTATTTTGAAATTTGATAGCAGCTTCCTTACTACTTATTGTAGTTGGGAGGACTAATCAGAAAATGTATCCTATGTGCCTGGACATAGTAAGTGTTTGATGTATGTTAGTCAATGACCGCCACCCCCAACGAATCCCTATTAGCTCTCCTTCCCACTTACTTCCTCACTACACTGAAGAGACAACTGCTGTACCCAACTATTGAATTATTCAGGTCAAATCTTCCAAACAACATACTTTCTCACCATCTCCCTCCCTCCCCCTTTATGACTCTTTGTGGGTCTTCCCTTCCTGAGTGAGAATCAAGGGTCCTTTTCTCTTTTCCTTTAACATTGCCCCTCTGCAATCAGCCACATGGATCATCTGACGGGAGGGATTACATGAAATATAGAGAACAAAGAGTTATCCTGGCTTTGGAGTTCTAATATTTGCTCCTGAATCTCATAGTCTATACAATCACCTTAAAATTAATTTTTTTTTTAATTTTTATAAATATTAGGATTTTCTTTCTTTTTCCTTTCTCTCTCAAACACACACACACACACACACACACACACACACACTTGATTTTATGTATGGCAAGTCAAAGGAATTAAGTCACAAATTGTATGTCTAACTCCAGACTGGAAAATAGGTAGTTGAGGAATCAGAATACAAGCTGGGTAGCTAGATAAGGGTTTTCTTCTAAGAGAAGAAAATAGCATCAATTTCTAGTAAATGTGTCTAAGAAGGTGGGATGTGATGGTAGGGAGGTAGAAGGAAGGCATGACAGAAACCACATGTGGGTTTAGAGGAAATCCCAGAGTAGAGGGACCTCAACCAATGAAGCTCATTTGGTGGCCAGTCCTCCAACGACTTCCCCAGGACCACCAGCAGTGGCACCAGTGTGGTGAGGCAGCATCAGAAACAGTGGTGAGGGGTGTCCAGACAGAGAGAAACTGAGTCCACCCACTGAGATTTCTTTGGTCCAGAGAGCATGAAAAAGAATATAGAACTGTCTCAGTATCTTGAGAGGATCAGAGACATGCACAAAAGAGCATATCAAACCAGGATGTACCTTTCATCAGGAGAGGGCAGATCTTGAGCAAGTATATTAATCTGTTACTAGCCACAGTGATGGGAAACTACATAAAGTTTTCTCTGTCAAGGACGATAGTTCAGGATAGTGTTCACACATACTTTTTACCTCTTTTAAAAATACGTGTATTTATATCCAGGTTTGTGGTCTATAAAATATTATGCTGCTCCCTCAATAGAAAGAGTTTATTTCAAGAGATGTCTAAACCCCATTTTAGATGTACTAAAATGAAGTTTTGTCACAGTGAATTGAAAAATGGGTATGTTGAATAAGAGTAATGCCAGCACACAATAAACTTTAGTATGTTGCAGGGACTGCCTGGGTTGCTCAGCCTCTTAAGCAGCTGAGTCTTGGTTTCAGCTCAGGTCCTGACTTCAGGGTCATGAAATCAAGCCATGCGCCAGTTTCCACCCTGGTCAGGGAGTCTGTTTGTAGATTTTCTCTCTCCCCCTCCCTTTGCCCCTCCCCCAACTTGTGTGTGTGCATGCATGCTCTCTCTCTCTCTGTTTCTCAAATAAATAAATAAATCTTTAAACCTTTAGTATGCCACTGATAAAATACTTTGTGGAATGTACTCACATTCGTAGCAGCATTATTCTCAATAGCCAAAGGGTAGGAACAACCAACCCAAGGTTCCATGAATGAATAAGCAAAATGTGCTTACAATCTAACAATTGCACTACTAGGTATTTACCCAAAGAATTCAAAAAGACTTATTCAAAGGGATACATGAATTCTGATGATTATAGAAACATTATCTACAATAGCCAAACTATGGAAACAGCCCAGGGGTTCATGGACTGATGAATAGATAAAGAAGATGTGGAAGATTACTCAAAATAAACAAACAAACAAAATGTGGTATAGACACATAATAGAATCAGCCTTAGAAAGGAAGGAAACTCTGACACATACCACGAAACAAATAACCACTGGGACATTCTGCTTAGTGAAATAAGCCCATCAGAAAGGACAAATACTATATGATTCCATTTATATGAGATTTCTAAAGAAGTCTGGCTTCTAGAGAAAGGAAGTAGGATGATGGTTGCCAGGGCTGGGAAGAGAGGAAATGGAAAGTTATCGTTGAGTGGATACAGAGTTTCAGTTCTATAAGAGGAAAGGGGCTCTGTGGCTGGATGGTGGTGATGGTTGCACAACAGTATGAAGGTAGTTAATGTCACTGAATGGTGCACTGAAAAACAGTTCCAGTGGGGGGCACCTGGCTGTCTCCGTTGGAGATGCAGGCAACTCTTGATCTCGGGGTCATGAGTTCAAGCCCCATGTGGGGTGTAGAGGTTACTTAAATAAATAAAACTAGAAAAAACTAATTTCAATGGAAAATTTGTGTTGTGTGTATTTTACAATTTAAAAAAAAATTTTAAATCAAGACAAAAAAAACCCCACAAAATTATTTTGTGGAAAGACAAACGAATAACTTCTGTTTGTCCCTTTCCATACAGCTCCTTCATGGAAATCTTTAAAGAATAGCACTTTCTGTACAAAGAATTTAGGAGACTACCCAGTGCTATATAACTTTCAACTTCACATCAAAGTCTCCTGAATCCAAATCCACTGGTTTCTCCATTAACTCTAACACATTTGAATATATGTGAGCAAACACATATACGCAATCCTACAAATACAAATATAGCATGTGCTGTTCTCATTAGGAGAAAAAAGCAATCAATGCATTTTGGTGAGCATCATAATGTTACCTTTGATTTCTGAATTTTAGACCCATTTATTTTTAAACAAAACATATTTTCAGAGTTGCCTTTGATGCCCAATAATTCTAAGCCAGCTCACAGACTTCATTCTTTGAAATAGTAAATCAGGGTCACAAAGTATCTAAATACTGAACAACTTGTTTTCATTGTCTCTAAACCAACAAAAATTTATCCTTGGCTGCTCCTTTAAAAATGTATCTGAATTTCATTTGTTTCTCATTTTTATTGAAGCCCAATAAAAACATCTATTTATTGTATATATACTTAAAATTGGAAATAAGTGGCTCTCATTAAGATCAGGGACTATTTTTATGGTATGCAGTATTTAAACATTATTAGAAAGAACTCACAAGTTCCAATAGACTAAAAGTTTACATTTAAAGTGGTACAACAAACAAATATATATTTATGATTGTAGGCTTAAGTGCTTATTTTATTATACTTTGTATTCATCTCAAATTTTATTTTGCCATAGATTTTAAAAAGAAATAGAACTTTTTTTTTTCTCTTAAAGTCATACTTGGAAGGGAAATAACAGCTTATGGTAGAAGAGCACTAGCATGGGAATATAGGTATCCAGGCCCTTCTACTATACAATCTTGAGCAAGTAATTTTACCTCCCTGGAGCTCCTTTTTCTCCCCAGTAAAGTGAAAGAGTGAGAGTAGTTGGACTCAAATATTTTTCCATCTTTCAAGTTCCAAGACCTCATGCTTCTGAGACTCTGATGGGCAGGCACATAGCAGCATGGGCTTCATCCAATACTTACCCAGTAAACCCATGTTTGGTTCCTTCAAACAAGTTAGATTAAACCGGTTCAGTTTAACCTGTTATTACTGAGAGCCTTCAGGGATGATGATGATAATGACAGGTAATGTTTATTGAGCACTCACTATGTGCTGGCACTGACTGTGGTAAATGAATTGTAAAAAACAGCCCCAGTGTTCCAATGCTCCCACATCTAAGCTTTGTAATGTGCCCTTGCAGCTCTTCCTACCCTGAGGTGGAGTCTCTCCCTGTTCTCTGAACCTGGGCTTGCCTTGTATCACACACTGGCCAATGGAATCTGACAGGCAAAATGTTGTGCCAGCTCGGAGCCTTGTTCTCCATGCTTGCTCTTGGAACTCTCCCACCACCAGAAAAACAAGCTCAGGTTAACCTGCCAAAAGATAAAAGAACATGTGAAACGGAGTTTTCTCACAGAAATGTGAGAAAGCCCAGCCAAGATGAGCAGAGCTTCCTAGTTGACCCACGGCTAGCCACAGACACACGAGTGAGGCCCCTGGAGTCCAGCTCAGGACAGCAGAACCACCAAGCTGAAATAATAAGGGGTTATTATAAGCCACTAAGTTTTGGTGTGGGCTCTTGTGCAGCATTTTTGTGGCCATAGAGAACTGTTAGTCTGCTCTAAACATGTCAGATGGTTTTCTCATTTACTCCACACAGCAGTCTTATATAAAAACTATTATAATCACCCTACTTTAGAGATAAACTGAGGCACAGAGACGTAAATTAATTTGCTCATGATTATAAAACTGCTATATTTTATATGTTACAAAACACCATCAGTTACAAGATGCAACATTATTTTATATACTACTGAGAAAGATTACAACTTAAAGTGCACCTTAATTTTGGAGGTACCAAAACATGAAAAATGGGGGCAGCTGGCTGGCTCAGTTGGTAGAGCTTATGACTCTTGATCTCAGGGTCATGAATTCAAGCCCCATGTTGGGTGTGGAGCCTACTTTAAAAAAGAAAAAAAAAAAGAAAAACCTGAAAATCAAAATTTATGTTTCATGTTTCAGTTGTTCTCAGGGGTCGGGGGGAGAGAGAGATAATAGGCAGAGCACAGAGGATTTTTAGGGCAGTGAAATTATTATGTAAAATGTATAACACCAAGAGTAAACCCTAAAATGTGAACTATGGACTCTAGGTGACAAGGATGTGTCAGCAAGCATCTATCAATTGTAACAAATGTATCGTTCTGGTGGGATGTTGATTATGGGGGAAGATATTCATGTTGGGGTCAAGGATTATTTGGGAAATCTCTGTACCTTCCCCTCAGTTTTTCTGTGAACCTAAAACTGCTATAAAATAGGAGTTCTTTTTTTTTTTTTTTTTTTTTTGAGTAAGCTCTATGTTCAACTTGGGACTTGAACTCTGGACCCCACTACTAAGAGTCTCCTGTTCTACAGATTGAACCAGCCAGGTGTCCCTAAGTTATATATTTTAAAAATTAAAAAGAAGAAATGCATCTTAGAATTGATGAAATAAGTGGTGGGGCCAGGCCTTTGATTGGGCATTTTCACTTATTTGAAATAATTTGAGGCACTTGAATATTTAACTGGTTATTTGAAAATTATAACCACCTTGTACAGTTCTCTGGAATAGCAGATGTTGTATAAGGGATCTGCTCCTCTTGGAAATCCTCTGTTAGTGCTCTGAGATTTAAAATTTTTTCTCTGCCCAGTTCTGTGACCTTTGCTATACCCCTCTGCTCTAACCAGGACTCCTATTCTTTGCTGTATACTTCATTGCCTGCATTATTTCATTAACATTTCCTCTTTCTAAATCCTTCTCTGGTTGGTTGATCTTCTAAAAATTCCTCCAATTTATCTATGTCTCTTAAAAGAAATTAGATGCTCACTTACTAAATATAGTATTAACGAGACCTAATCACTAGTGCTGAATTAGATTAATTACCTTGCTTGTTTGGAATGTGACACTCATCAATCAATTAATATTCCACATATGTGTGGTTCCCTCATTGTATTCCCTAAGACAGATGAGTCTGATGAGGGCTTTTGGAGGTAGATAGACCAAGATCAAATATTGCTTCTTTCTGCCACTTACTATTTATATAACCTTGGATAAGGTACTTAACATCTGTGAGATCTAGCATCCTGATGTAAAAATGTATATAAATACATTCCAGTCTGAATCATTCAAGGTTTGTTCAGAGAAGCACAATTACTGGAGGAAGATGGATAGAGATATAAATACAGATATAAATGTGATTTATTCCAGAGACTGTATCTTATACAATTGTGGTTTGATTAGACCACCTAGGGGAGGCTGTCGCTTCCTTGTCTGCTACTGTAGCTCAAAATCAGAGGGCAGCAGTCTAGAAGAGATGAGTGTGAGCTAGGGGAAAAGGACAAATAGGAAACTTGGAGGCTCCAGAGAATCCACAAGAATGTTCTGGATCCCACATTGGTCCCTCGCTATCTCCAAGCCTCCAGCATCAAAGATGGGGGTACCCTGTCTCATAGTATTCCACTGTGTGATATAGCACATTTTCTTTATCCGTTCATCCACTGGTGAACACGTCAGTTAAACACACACCTGTCCAAGGAACCGGGAAAGCCAAAGGAAGAGATACAGCAGTCTCTGGAGTTGCTGCAAATCTAGCCACTTTCTTGTAAAGATTTATTTATTTATTTGAGAGAGACAGAGAGTTCAAGTGGGAGGAAGAGCAGGAAGAGAGGGACTCTTCTACCCAGGTACCCCAGATCCGGCTGCTTTCTTATACCAAAGGGTGAACCCATATATCCTCAGCAATGTGCATGAGCCACAACAGTGCTGGGGACCCTGCACTTACTGTTGTCAGATTTAGCAAATAAAACTGCCAGGTGCCTAGCAAAATTTACATTTCAAGTAAATAATAAATAATCCTAAGTATAAATATGTGCCTAATAGTGCATATAAATGTGTTTTAATGTAAATATGTTTCAGGCATTATTGGGACATACTTACACTAAAAATTATTTTTTTTAAGGGGCTCCTGGATGGCTCAGTCAGTTAAGCACCTGACTCCTGGTTTCAGCTCAGGTCAGAACCTCAGAGTCATGGGATCGAGCCTGGCATCAGGCTTCGTGCTCAGCAGAGAGATTCTGGGGATTCCCTCCCTCTCACTGTCATCTCCCTCTGCTTTTCCCCCCACTGCTGTGCTCTCTCTTTCTCTCTCAAGTAAAGTAATCTTGAAAAAAAATTTTTTTTGTTTATCTGAAATTCAAAATTAATTGGGCATCCTGTATTTTATTGACAACCCTACCTGCTCTGGCCTTTAAAATCTAAAAAGGTTATGCATGTTACTTTACTTTTACCTTCCAATTCACATAAAACGTCTCTTTTGGGCAAATCAAAACCACAATGAGATATTACCTCAAACCCATTAATCAAAAGAACAGAAAACAAGTGTTGTTTAAGGTACAAAGAAATAAGAAGCCTTGTGCATTCTTGGTGGGAATGTGAAATGGCACAGCGGCTGTAGAAACAGTGTAGGTGTTCCTCAAAATATAAAAATAGAACTACCATAAATGTAGCAACCCCACTTTTGGGTACATAGTCAAAAGAATCAAAAGCAAGATCTCAAAGAGATATTTGCTCACCCATGCTCGCTGCAGCACTCTTCAGAGTAGCCAAGAGATGGAAGAATGTAAGTGTCCATCGACGATGAATGGGGAAAGAAAATGTGGTACCTATGTACAATGAAATATTATTTAACCTTAAGGAAGGAGTTTCTGGCACAACTACAACATGGATGAACTTCAAATACATTAGACTAAGTGAAACCGTCCAGTCACAAAAGGATATACAGTATATGATTCCACTCATATGCCATATCTAAAGTAATCAAATTGATAGAAAGTAGAAAATGAGTTTCTGAGGACTGAGGGAGGTGAGAGGAGAGATTAATGTTTAATAGACATAGTTTCAGTTTTGCAAGTTGAAAAAGTTCTAGAGCTGCGTTGTGCACCAAGGTGAATAGACTTACTGCTAGTGAGTGGTACTCCGTACCACTGATGTACTGAGCGGTACATCGCTTAAAAATGTTTAAGATGGTGTGGCACCTGGGTGGCTCAGTTGGCTACGTGTCCGACTCTTGATTCCAACTCAGATCACTATCTCAGGATCGTGAGATCGAGCCCTGTGTGGACTCCGCACTGAGTGTGGAGCTTAAGACCCTCCCTCTTCCTCTCCTTCTGCTCCTCCCCCTGCACACCCTCTATCCCTCTCTAAAAAAATAATAATAGTAGTAATAATAATAAAATGTTTAATATGGTAAATGTAATCTTACGTATTTGTAGCCATAATTAAAAATAAGATAAAATGGAATAAATAAGATAAAATAATTTTTTAAAAGTCCTTTGTGACTCATGCTGATCAGAAGGAAATTCTGAAAATAATATTAGCTCTAGCTTATATTAGCGGCAACTTAACATACAAATCCTCCACACAATACAACTCATATATTTGGAGGACTTAATTAGGTAATCTACTTCAAACCACTGTGTAGGTATATACTCTTAGTATGTAATCTTTACTATAAAGTTTCTACACTTTTTATATAGCATAATTTTCTGGGCTTATGTCACATATTCTTATGTGAGAACCCCTCCTTACTTCTTTCCAATGGCACAGTTTTTGTTTTTGTTTTTGTTTTAAGATTTTATTTATTTATTTGATAGAGAGAGATCACAAGTAGGCAGAAAGGCAGGCAGAGAGAGAGGAGGAAACAGGCTCCCTGCCGAGCAGAGAGCCCAATGTGGGGCTCGATCCCAGGACCCTGAGATCATGACCTGAGCCGAAGGCAGAAGCTTAACCCACTGAGCCACCCAGGTGCCCCCCAATGGCACAGTTTTAACTTCACCTTCCCCTACTAGGGTAGAGTGCTATCCACAGCCAACAACAATGAATAAAAAGGTGTAAGCACACCTGTGTGGTTCTAGAACACATTGGTCTGTGACTCAGAATTGGGATCATTATAAGACCAGAGTTGGAATAGGAAGCTCTGCCCTTCAAGAATAGGAAAATTGAATTTTCCAGTGTCTCACTACAGAAGAACTTTTGATGTCAAAGGAGCCCAGATGCCAATAAACAAAAATGTCTGTACCAGAAGTAGAATGTAAGTGAACATATCAGAGAAGACAACAGACCCTTTACAGTATGCTTGCTGTAAAGCCATAGGTAGAATTCATGAGCTAGGAGAAAAGAAAAAGTTTGACATAGGGGTACTGTGGCCTGGGATGAGGGCACAGCCTCCAGCATGATGGGCCAGAAGAGAGAGGAAGCAGGCATTATGGGAAGCAGCATAGAGCCCTTTTACTCTTGAGTTTCTTAATTACCTTTCTCTTTCCCATCATGTCTATTATGGTTCGCTTAGTCTATTACCGCTCCTAAAACTTCTTCTTCTTTTTTTTTTTTTTAAATTCTCCGGTGCCTCTTTCCACTATCTTCCACCCCCAAGACATAAAGAAAAACCTACTATTTACATCACAGTGCCCTCCCAATCATAGGCAAATGGACAGTAACATATCAAAATAAGGGGTAAATAATACGACAATACAGTCATTATCATTCCACCATCTTCCCTCTAGCAGCAAGTATGTACCCATATGGGATATGGTCTCTGGCAAAACTAGCCAGAAATAATATAGTTCAGATGGTATAAATATTAAAAGTTTCCCCAAATAAGGGAATATTTGTCTTCTTGCTCCCCTCCCTCAACCAGATGTTATTTCTGTTACCTGGATGTGGTTCTATTACCATGCCAAAGTCTTACATTTCCAAAAAGACGCATTCTTCTCCAACAGACCACGTGCCTGAGGGGCAAGGTCCTAGTATTAATCAAGCTCTATAGAGAGCTTATCCCAGTATACTAGAGACCTGCACAGATTGGAGCTGCTCAATATATATTGGGCAAGCACATGTTTCAACAAGTAAGTGGTTTAAACGAATACGGAGTTGCTGGGGTTGTGCTATCTGGGGTTCCATATAATATTTTTACTTCTCTGCCATGTAAAACCCTTCCCTGTTTTCTTCTATCTCTGCTACAACTGATTTTGCCTATTGTCCTCTCACATGGTGGGAGTAGATTACTGCTGTGGCAGTTGCTGTTGTAATGGAAGAAGCTGGGTTTTACCTTGGGTTGACTGTGAACAAAACAGAGAGAGCACCAGTTTGGAAAAAGAAGTAGCTACAAGAATATAGGCCATCTGGAAATTCGAAGAAATCTAGAATATGGCATTGGAATTCTATACGTAGATTTAAGGGTAAATTTAAGTTAGATTCATCTAGTTCTTAAAGGAACTGGGAGAATCCAGTTGACATCTGAATTGTGCTTTATTTGTTTGTTTTAAAATTACCTTTCTCCATGAAATGGGTATGTCAGACATCCCTATTAAAACATCTTCCCAATGCAGTCTCCTTTAAAAAAAAAAAAAAATTATTTATTTATTTGACAGAGAAAGAGAGCACATGCAGGGGGAGAGGCAGAGGGAGATGGAGAAGCTCTGCAGGGAGCCTGATGTGGGGCTTGATCCCAGGACCTGGGATTATGACCTGAGCTGAAGGCAGGCACTTAACCAACTGAGCCACCCAGGTGTCTCTTCAGTGCAGTCTCCTGACTGGAAAATTGAGACTATTTTCCAGGAAGACACACACACACACACACACACACACACACACGTACGTACGTACCTAAAAAACATTTTGGAAGAATTATACAAGAAACTGTTAAACTGTGTGGAAATACAAGGGATCTTCACTCTCAACTTTTTTTTTAATTATTTGAAGTTGCTTTTTAACTATTATGTATTACTATTGTAGTTGGAAAAATAAGGATTTGTAAAATCTTTTTTGTAAAAGACTTATAACTGCCGTACATACGTGACAAGTGCATCATCACAGTAAGAAATATTAAGACACCTCTCTCAACAATGGAGAGTGAAGGGGTCAGGATTTGCCACCCCAAAATGTGACACTTTGACATAGGTATTGTTTTGTGTTGATAGCATTTGAGTTCCTTAAAGCCTTTCGTAAACCTCCTCCCCAAAGTAATTCTAATCTCTTCTTGGAGAAAGAACTTGGCACCCACACCCAGACAGACATCTCACAACTGATCACACCTCCTACCTAGTCTCCCAAGGGCCCATTTATCTTTCCAAAAAGCCATTTGTTTTTTCCATAAGTGCTCTTTCTCCCCTTCCTTAACCCCTACTAGTTAGGTACACAGACCTCAAGTTCTAACCAGCCTTTGAGTCATTCATTTCTAAACGCTTCCATATATATTTGCAGTGCACATACTAATAAACTCTGTTTATTTATCTCTTCTTAATCTCTCTTTTGTTAGTCTAATTTACAGAGCCCCAGCCAATGAACCTAAATGGTGCCGAGGAAAAAGATTGTTTCTTCCCCTATAAGAGGCAATGTAGGAAAACAAACAAACAAACCAAAACCTTTGCCAATTGTGTTATTAGCAAAATGGACTTAATGGATACATGTAAAACATTGCACTCAGCAACTGAAGAAGATATGGGATGTTTATAAAAATTCACGTCTTGAACCATAAAACAAATATCAAGTATCAATAAATTTTTTATTTTTTTATTTGACAGATCACAAGTAGGCAGAGAGGCAGGCAGGGGTTGGGGGGAAGCATACTCCCTGCTGAGCAGAGAGGCCAATGTGGGGCTAGATCCCAGGACCCTGAGATCATTACCTGAGCCGAAGGCAGAGGCTTAACCCACTTAGCCATGAAGGCATCCCAATAAATTTTTTAATAATCAGTATCATACAGACCACATTAGCCGACCAGAAGATAACATAAAAATCCATGACAAAATGTTTAAGTAGCCCACAAGAACAAAAATAAATCATAATTGAAATGAATAAACACTTAATAATGTCATATATCAAAAATTGAAGGATACAGCAAAAGTGGTGTTTGGGGGGAATTTATAGCCCCAATGTATATCTAATTAGAAAACCATAGAACTTTAAACTTAGGGTCTAAACATACAAAATAAGAAGGTAAGGAAAGGACTACAATAATCCCAAAAGGATAGAATGAAGAAAATAATAAAAAAAAGAAAAAATAATTAATGAAATAGGAAACAATAAAACATTAAAAGATTAAATGAAACATTAAAAATTAATAAAAATGACAAACCACTGGAAAGATTGATCACTAAAAAGAGAAAGCAAAAATAAACAAGATGAGGAATTTAAAAAGAAATACAACCACAGATGCATTAGGGATGAAAATACCACAAGGTTTTAGAAACTTTTGACTAATAAATTCTAAAACCTCAGTGAGATGACAAACTCTTTAAAAATAATGGAATACCAGAGTTGCCTCAAAAAGAAATAGAAAACCTATAAGAACCTAATCCAATTTTTAAAAATCACTCATTTAAAATCTTCCACAGAGAAGTTCAGTGTCAGCTTTGCAGTTGTAATCCATTAGATTTTCATTTTGCTCTTACACAAATTCTATGAAAGAATTTAAAAAGTAGGAAAATTTGGGGCGCCTGGGTGGCTCAGTGGGTTAAAGCCTCTGCCTTCGGTAGGGTTATGATCTTGGGGTCCTGGGATCGAGCTCTGCATCAGGCTTTCTGCTCAGCAGGGAGGCTGCTTCCTCCTCTCTCTCTCTGCCTGCCTCTCTGCCTACTTGTGATCTCTGTCTGTCAAATAAATAAAGAAAATCTTAAAAAATCTTAAAAAAAAAAAAAAAAAAAAGGTAGGAAAATTCATCATGACCCAGGTAGCTTTCTTACAAGAGAGGCATCTGGTTCAAACTTTAGAAAATCTCATAATGAACTGTTTCTGGCCACATGGCAGGCTGGGCTCATATATGGACACTTGCCCTGAAACCAATAAAAAAAAAAAAATTCAAGACTTTTAAAAGCCATCCTCTAAGTATCCAAGGGCTGGATACTTTCTATCCAGCCCTTGTATCCAAGTATTCAAGGGCTGGATAGAAAGCAAGGATGCCCGGACCAGAAACTGAAGAGATGTAGACTCTCAGACCAATGGAATGCTGAAGTTACCCTTAAACATGAGAGCATCTACTAAATCCTACTAAATTACTCCGTATTTTGTCATAACCTTCCTGGTGTAGGAACTAGGCCCAGGACCACCCAAAGCAAAAGAAAAAAAAAAGAAAAAAAAGGAAACAGTCTCCCAAAGCAAAGACTCTGAAGGGCCTCATCCTCAAAATAAGGGTGAACTAGAAATGAAGCTTTCATTTCACACCCTCAAGTCTAAAAAAGACAAATGCCCATTGAAAATCTGTTTCTTTAGCAAAGAGAAAAAACACTCTTTTTTTAAAAGTATTTATTTATTTGATAGAGAATGCACAAGCAGGAGGACCAGAAAGAGAGGGAGAGAGAACCTCAAGCAGACTCCCCACTCAGAGAGGAGTTTGAGGTGTGGCTCGATCTCACCACCCTGAGATCACAACCCAGGCTGAAACCAAGAGTCAGACACTTAACTGACAGCACACCCAGGTGCCCCCCGGGGAGAACACTCTTAAGAAGTTTTCACTGTAACCAGTCCTTACATTGGTCTGCAACTTGCGTAGGTTGAAACCAGGAAGTTCAAAAAACTTAAGCAGAGATTTTGTTTTAAACTAACCTAGGAATGGGCATAAAAGGCTGACATGATGTTAGATGAGGGAAAGGACTGAATGATGATTTACATAATCAAGGTATAGGGTGGAATCTGGAAAGAGAAGGGACAGTCACGTGAGTCACAGATGAAAAAGTTACCGAGGGGGGAATTTGAGAGGCAGAATCTACAAGCAGAGGAGAGCATGTTGGGAATAGATGGGAGATGGAAAAAAAGAGGATATTAATTATTGTTGGGGACCAGAACTATTGGGAAGAGGAAAAAAAAAACCCTAGACTCAGAATTTTAATACAAGATGAGGCTATTTATAAGAATTCCACTGTTGTAAGGAAGAACAAGAGGTCTCACCACCCTGTGCCTAGACACAACCACATGCCAGTAGGTCAACATGTAAAAAACATGGTTTTCATGTTTACATAATACATAACATAATACATGTTTACATAATACATAAAAGCCGCCCCCCCCCCAACCTGAGGAAGACTGTCTTGTGGTCAGTAGGGAGGGGAAGGGAATTTCGCCAATCAGACATAGAAAATAAAACACTTTGGTCAACAGGGGAGGGAAAGATGGACTTTGAAAGGCCTCAGAAAAGGCTACTCGAATGTGGTATTAATAACACACACAGTATTTATCTGGTGAAACATTTAGGCTCTCTAAGGGATTACAGTGTTTGTGCAGAGATGCATAACATCAAGGATTTCTTTGAGAACTGAGATTTTGTGTTTAACCTTTAGAACACGTGGCGAGAATTTCCTGGTGTGGAGGGAGTGACTTCAATGTCATAAACCCCTCTCTATCTGTCTTGAGAAAGAAACTCATCAGTTTTTTTCTTGGATATTTACCAAGCTGTAAATCTGCCTTTCCAAATCTTGTAATTGTTCATTGTCTCTCTAAAGCCCCATAAGGTTGGTGAACACAGGGAGAGGCAGGGAAAGAGGATCTTCCTACTGGCACCCATGAAATAACCATGTGGTATTCCAGTTTGCAGCAGAACTGAACTCACTGGTTTGCCATCCCCAGATCTTTGAGACTTTGTTGTGGTCTCCCCTCCACCCATGGCAAATGCCCCTAGATAACTGCCTTTTCCCATTTTAAGTCTGAGCTGACA
Organism: Neogale vison; assembly: GCF_020171115.1. NCBI lineage: Eukaryota > Metazoa > Chordata > Mammalia > Carnivora > Mustelidae > Neogale > Neogale vison. The sequence goes on from NC_058101.1 coordinate 50,742,768, forward strand.
CAGGGTCGTGAAAACCAAGAGTCCCTTTCTGGGCCTTCCAAAACTGAAGTGGTATCTGTGATTTAAAGAAATCTACCGGGATGCCTGGGTGGCTCAGTTGGTTAAGCAGCTGCCTTCGGCTTGGGTAGTGATCCCAGCTTCCTGGGATTGAATCCCTCTTTGGGCTCCTTGCTCAGCAGGGAGCCTGATTCTCCCTCTGCCTCTGCCTGCCACTCTCTCTGCCTGTGCTCCTCTCTCTGACAAATGAATAAATAAAATCTTAAAAAATAAAATAAAATAAATCTACCTGTCTTCATTGTCATTTTTGACACAGTGAAGATTGGGAGATTTACAGTGAGATGTGTTGATATACAAGGGTGATCCCAAGGACAATTCATAGGGCCATAGGGGTGGTCAAAAGAATTTCACAGAGCACAGTCCATCCAGGTGCAAGGTAGTTAGGCCAGAATTCCTTTACACTGATCTAGTCTCCAATTGGAAAGAACATGTTGATGTAGAGAACCTTATTGCCCTGGTATTACACAGATAAGCAGGAAAGGATTATGGTCACAACAAGGCCTTGTAAATGACCCTCCCATTTTCTCCACTTGCATCGTTTATGATCACTTCAGCGTCCTGAGTTCAGCAGAGAACAGAACTGCCGCTTACATGTCCTCCTGATCACTGGAGAGTCTCAAGCCACTTTCACTATCATTCTGTGAGACGTTACTTAGTTTCTCCTTCACATTGGACTCCCTCTTCTCCACTCTGTCGGAGTGCTTAAGAGTGGGGGAGAAAAATCAGTTGATAGTTGATACTTAGGGTTTCACATACATGTGGAAATTGTGTCCCACAATATAAGAACCTTGCTCAAAGTCTGCAGTCAGCAGCAAGAAACCTTTTCCCACAGCAAGTTATTTTTGATAGTAATAGCATTTGGAAAGTTTTGGCCAATGCAAAGAACAAGTATAGAACAAGCAGAACATGGATATAAGCCCCTGGATAGAAAATTCATAGTCATCTTCTGAGTGAGGAACCTAGACCTGCCCAATGGAACCCTTTGTTGCACTCGTCCTAGCTTTCCTGCCTTCTAAGTATTGTAAGTGGAAAAATGGAGCAGAGGACACAATGAGGTCCTACTTTTTGGAAAAATAAGGCAGTCCGTTATTATCTTTGTTATTCTGTTGTCCCCCAAGTGTGTCATTTAGGGGAATGCCTAAACTAGGACAAGGAACAGGGGGTGAGGTCAAGGAAGCTAATCTGCATACCTCCAGAGGCTGTGAATAGGGTGCACTAAGTCGTCTATTGTGTGTAAGTAGCTGTTTAAGAATCAGGGTTCCAGGGCATCTGGGTGTTTCAGTCAGTTAAGTGACCAGCTCTTGACTTCAGCTCAGGTCATGATCTCAGGGTTGTGAGACTGAGCCCCATGTCAGTTGGGCTCCACCCTGGGCAAGAATCTGCTTAAGATTCTCTCTCTCTCCCTCTCCCTCTGCCCCCTCTGTGATTTAAAGCCACAACTTACAGTATCATTCTACCCCTATTCTCTTTAGTCAGAAAATACATTTGCCTGAAGCATCTACATTTTTTGTTTCTATTCTCTTTAACAATACAATAAATTAGTTACTAACACCAACATGACCAAATAGTAAAAGCCAACACCTTAAGTTAGTTCTTCTCTTTTGTACAAAATTATATACTAATAGTTTTTTAGCCTTAAAGTGTGTCAGTTGACCAGAGCCATTATCCTCCTTTTGGCACTCAAATTGTCTCAAGTACACTTTAAATGGGTTCCTGTGGTCTTTTGACACAACACCATTAATCTTCAGAAGCTCCCGAGCTTTCTGGCACAACTAGATGCTCAGTCTTACATCGAAACTTCTAGCACAGATACAGAATCAACCATTTCTCCAAGAGGTCCTGTGCTCCTGGGCGTGAAGCATGCATCACAGAATGACCTTGCTCCTGGGCCATGTCACTGAACAGGGCTAAAAATCACATATTTCCCCCACGGAGTAGTATGGATTCTTTTTTTCCCCCCTGCTTTATTGAGGTAAAATTGATAAATAGGTATATAACTTAATATTTTGATATATACATGCATTATAAAACAAGCACCACAATCAAGATGGTTAACAAATCTACCACTTCACAGTTACGATTTCCTTCTTTCCTTCCTTCCTTCCCTCCTTCCTTCCTTCCTTCTTTCTTTCTTTTCTGCGTGGTAATTATGCATAAAATCTACCCTTTTAGCAAATTTTAAGTTTATGATACTGCATTGTTAATTGAATTGTATAACTATAGTCACCATGCTATGCATTAGATCTCCAGAACTTACTCATCTTGCATAACTGAAACCTTGTAACCTTTCACAGCATTTCCTCATTTCCCCCTCCACCTCACCCATGGTCACCACCATTCCATTCTCTCTTTCTATGAAACTATTTGAGATGCCATGTATAAGTGGGATCATGCAGTATTGGTCTCTATGTTTGGCTTATACACTTAGAATGAAGTCCTCCAGGTTCACCCACATTGATGCAAATGGCAAGACTGCCTTCTTTTTTAAGACTGATAATATTCCATTGTATACATAGATGATACAGATGTAAATACCTGTACTCCTGTGTTCATTGTCACATTATTCACAATAGCCAAAATACGGAAACAACCTGAATGTCTACAGATCGACAAATGAAGAAAGAAAAGGAATAAATAGTTTAAATAGGAACTCTACATCATTAGAAAGATTAACCTGAATTCATGCCATTTCACCATGGTTGAAGAGAAGGACAGATTTCTGTGGACAACTAATAGTCTCTGTGTTAGCGCATCTGAACAATTACAAGTGAAATCAAAATTGTTACGTTATTTTCCTTGAATTTTAATATAAATGATTCTTTAGGTACAGAAATGCTATATCCAAATATTGTTCTAATAACATGAAAATAAAGATACGTTAAAATTCCTGACATGTCTTAATTTATGTCTTTTATTAAAGCATAATGTATCTTTCTGAAATGTTTATTAGAATATTCCTTAACTAATGTTCAAAATTATTTCAACTTAGTGAAAATTAAATATCAATTGCAGACATTTGTCACAAAATGGTCTCCTTTCAGACCTATTGAAACCAACAAACCTGAAAAATATTTTAAAACTTTGTGTGATAAAGACAATAATTTATTTTAATTGGCTTTATGTGGGTAGGATAATGTCAGTTGTTTAGAAAACCTTTATGACCTATCATTTCCATGTAAATTAGGTGAGCCATTTAACAAACTGAATATATTATCCAAGTAAAAGAAGCAAGAATTCTGTGATATGACAATGGAAATTGGTTATTGAGTACATCAATTCCCCGAGAGCCCTAAATATGCCATTTTAATCAAATTTCTGTTTCTGCAGCAACATAAATAATAAGTAGAATCGGTAGAATAAATCAAGAAGACTTAAAGATTTAATCCAGGAATATGGTTGATTGAATCAGGACACTAATTCTTTGACACCCCTCCCATAGACAGTAGGGCCTTCTCCTCCTGAATCTGGATGATCTAGAGGGCTGTTTGACCAATAGAATATGACAGAAGTGTCAATGGGCTAATTCTCAGACCAAGAGATTGACAGTTTCTACTTGCTGGCTTCTTGTAGCAATGGTTCTTCGAGCCCTAAATCTGATGTGTCAGAAGTCTGATGACACTGCTGAAAAGATCTTGAAAATAGACCCCGAGACGAGACAGAAAGAAAAAACAAGTCAGTTGATCCTAGAATTCCAGCAGTCCCCACCAGGGTACCAGATATGTGTCTTTGGACTGTCCAGATTGACTAGCCTCCCACCGCAAAGTACTAGGTGAACCAAGTTGGTACCATGCAGAGTAGAAGACTCACTCAGCTGAGCCCTGTCCAAACTCCTGACCCCGCAGATCAGGAGTATAAAAAATTGATTATTTTTTTGTTTTTTTTTAAGATTTTATTTATTTATTTGACAGACAGAGAGGACAAGTAGGCAGAGAAAGGAGGAAGCAGGCTCCCCGATGAACAGAGAGCCCGACGTGGGGCTCGATCCCAGGACCCTGGGATCATGACCTGGGCCGAAGGCAGAGGCTTTAACCCATTGAGCCACCCAGGCGCCCCATAAATTGATTGTTTTTACTAATAACTAAGTTTAGAATATTTGTTACACAGAGATAGATAACCACTGGTGTGCCTGGGTAGCTCAATTGCTTAAGCACCTGCCTTTGGTTCAGGTCATGATCTCAGGGTCCTGGGATCGAGCCCCATGTGGGTCTCCTGCTCCATGGGGAGCCTGCTTCTCCCTCTGCCTCTGTCTGCCTCTCCCCCTGTTTGTACGCGTTCATGCTCTCTGTCAAGTAAATAAAATCTTTTAAAAAAGAAGAGAAAGGAAGGAAGGAAGGAAAGAGGAAGGGCAAAAACAACCAGAAAAGTAGATTGCGTTTTGGATATTTAAAATGGGAACTCAACTTCCAACAACATTGTAGTCTACATATCCTGAAAAACCTCCCATTGCAAAACACTTTAAAATACTGGATAAAACATTTTTTTAAAAAAATATTTTAAATGCATAGCTAAGCTCACAAGAGGATAAAAACGTATTCAGAAGGGAAGGAGCCCAGGATGAATCTGGACTAGTAAGCAGGGCTAAGGCTGGCAGCTGTCCAAAGACATTGGCTCCAAAAAGCAAGAGCCTTGGGTTTCAGTGGCTGAGAGAGAGAGTCTTGGGCCTTCACAAAACAGAGAGTTGGAACGGAGGTGCTGAGTAAGCCAAGAGCCTCCAGGGTTGTGCCCTGAATGAGAGACTGAATGAAAAATATAAGCCCTCCAAAGGGATATAACTGAGAAACTATTTTTGGCCTTCAGTGAAGGAAAAGACGAAGAGGAGATTTCTTCTGAGACTCTCTTAATAGAATCAGTCCTCCTATGGATTTGGGGCTATGATTCAAAACTATCTGCATGCTCCAAAAAAGGGAGGAAATTAATTTAAAGTGGTCTGGAACTGGGAACAATTTTGGGTACCTAACAAAAATCTAGGCAGATCACCTCTGAGGTGATATGAACCAGTTCAAATTCTTACAGATAAGGGAAGGAGCAGGCTGGAGTTGGTTTGTGCCAACTTGCGAGAGCCGTTGTCCACATCCCCCACACTGGTAATTTGCAATCAGTGGTGATGGAGGTATCTATCCCACAGAAACTGGCAAACACCACAAATTGGGTCTTATTTTTGTTAAGGGAGCCACTTTGTCAGCACAATACCAGATAAAGGTCCATATCCATGAACTATTAGAGACTCAGCAAAAAACCACAAACAGCCAGTATAAAGTAGCATGGTTAGGCTCCTAAAGGATTCATATGATTGAATTATAAGACCGAGGATATAAAGAATTTTTCCTATGCTTACAGACAGAATCACGAACATGGGCAAAGAACAAGAGATTACAAAAAGTGATTCACAGATTTGAAAAAGAGCTTAAGATTTTGGAGCAAAAATTCTATAGTACTTCCACCAGCTACAATTCTGCCTTTGTTCCTTCCCCTGTTCTAGAAAATAGGCTTCTCGCGAGACATCTTTTTAGGGACTGGTCAAATGGTATCATCGCCATATTTGATGAATTTAAAACAAATCTTGCTAAATTTTTTATGGTATTTCTTTATTTTTTTTATGAAATATACCGTCTTTACAAATACTCTAGAACTATGTGTTAGGTTCTTATCCCCAGCTCCTGAAGCCCTTCGTGAGTGAAGAAAAGGATAGAAGTGTTTTGTGCTAACAAGACAACTCTTGGCAGGCTCCTAAATAGCATTAGGATGGGAGGCTATTTGCCAGAAAGAACAAATCCTGATTCAAAGCTTAGAACATTCAGCCACATGTGTCAGGAGTAAAATAGCTGGGTCCTACAGTAAATATATACATAACTTTGAAAAGGTTGGCCATTTCCCCGAGGACATCACTTTATATCCTCACTAGCAGTGTGTGAGAGTTACAGTTGTTGCACAATCTTGCTTCTACTTGCTACTTTTGGTGTGTTTAATCTTAGCCATTCTGGTGAATGTCTCTCATTATGGTTTTAATTAGCATTTCCCTGTTAACTAATGATATTGAAGATTTTTTCATGGACTTAGTAACCTTGTCTTGTCTCCTTTTGCAAAGTGTTTGTTCAAATCTTTGCCCATTCTTTGTTGGACATCTTTTACTGTTCATCTTCTTCTTCTTCTTCTTTTTTTTTTTTTTTAAGATTTCATTTATTATTTGACAGAGAAAGACACAACGGAGAGATGGAACACAAGCAGGGGGAGGGGGAGAGGGAGAAGTAGACTTCCTGCTGAGCAAGGAGCCCAATGCAGGGCTTGATCCCGGGGCCCTGGGATCATGACCTGAGCCAAAGGCAGAGGCTTAACGACTGAGCCACCCAGGCACCCCTACTGTTCATCTTCTTATTATTGAATTAGTGTCCTTTATATGTGTATTTATTTATATATTCTGGATATAAACCCTACATATATCAGATACATGTCTGGAAATATTTTCTCCTAGTTCATGGTTTGCCTTTTTATTTTCTTAATAATGTCTCTCAAAAAGGAAAAGTTTTAAATTTTATGAAGTCAAATTTATCATAATTTTTTTCTTCTGTACTTCATGATTTCTGTGATCTAACCAAATATTTTGTCTATCCCAAGATCAGGAAGTTTTCCTAGTATGATTTGAGCTTTATAGCTTTATATTTTTGTTTCATTTCCTATAAATTTTTGTGTATGGTCTATGATGAAATTTGGGTTTTATTTCTTTCATCGTACTTATCTGGTTATTCTAGCACCATTTATTGAGAAAACTGTTCTTTCCCTTTGGTTACTTGACACCTACTTGAAAATTATTTGACTATATAAGTATGTGGACATATTTCTGAATTCTTTTTTATTCCATTAATCTATGTTTACATCTTAATGTCAATACCCCAACTTTATGACTCTAACATTATAGTAAGTCTTCACATTAGATAATGTAGATCTTGCAACATTGTTCTTTTTTCAAGGCTTTTTTGTTTTGGCTATTCCAACACTTTTTCTTTTCCATATATACTTTACTATCAACTTGCCCATTTCGACAAAGAAATCTGGAATTGCACTGAAACTTGAGGTGAAATTAGGGAGAACTGTTATCTTAATAGTACTCAATTCTTCTAACTCATGAATATAGTATCTTTCTCAAATTACTTGGGTCTTCTTATTTTTCCTCACCTGTGGAAACTATTGCACAAGTCTGGCAGATGATAGTTCACTAAATTTATGCCTAAGTTGCATGTTTTGGGATCCTATTCAAACCAGTACTTTTTAAATTTATATACCAATTATTCATTGCTAGTATCTGAAAATACAACTGGTCTTTCTGTCTTGATCTTTTATCCTCCCAATTTGCTTAAGTCCCTTGTTAAATGTATCCCCAGTCTTATATGAGTTTAGATGTCTTTGCAAATGATTTTTGCATCTCAATTTCTAATAATTCTATATTGATATAAAGATACAGTTGGCTTTTATAAATAAACTTGTACCTGGGAATTTGCTAAACTTACTTATTAGTTCTAGAAATTTTTGGTAGATTCTTTAGGACTTTGTACCTACAATCTAACCTATCTACTTTATAACCATGACATGAAGATTATAGTTCTTTTCTGATTTATATACATTTTACTTGTTTTTCTTGCCTTATTTCATAGATTAATTCTTACAGTACAATGCTGAATTGAAATATTGAGTTGATATTCTTATCATATTCCCAACCTTAAGATTTTGTGAATGTGTGTCCTTACACCATTAACAACGTCAGTAGATTTTGTTGTAGATGCCTTTATCAGGCTAAGGAACTTCACTTCTATTCCAAATTTGCTGAGATATTTTTCTTATAAGATGGTGTGAATTTTGTCCATTTTTTCTATATCAAACAATGTACAATTCTTCTCCTTTATTTTATTAATATGATTAATTAAGTTGATTTTTAAACATTGATATTAAATCAACCATACATTCTTGGCTCACACTCTATTATACTTTCGTATATTGCTAGATTTCATTTGCTAATATCTTACTGAGATTTTCTGATCTTTGCTCATGATGGATATTTGCATGTAAGTTTTCTTTCTTTTAATCACTTTGTGTGGTTTTGGTATCATGGTAATGCTGATTTTATAAAAATAAATTAGGAAGTATTCCCCCATCCTCTTTCTTAAAAGGTTTTCTGTAAGATTAGAATTATTTATTTCCTAAACATTTGATGGCATTGTGTGAAGCAATCTGTCTCTCATTATTTTATAGAAAGGTATTTATTATTTTTGGAAAACAAGTTTAGTTTTTTTAATTGAGATGGGGCTCCTATATTCTGTTTCTTATTAAATCAGTTTTGGTAGCATGTATTCAAGGAATTTATCCTTTTGCATTGGTTGTTTGATGGGTTGACCTGAGATTATTCATAAAATGTTTCTTTATTTTGTTTCTATGTCTATATTCTTATATGCTGTTTTGTGTTATCTCTCTCTCTCTTTCTCTCTCTCTCTCTCTTTTTTTTTTTTTTTTTTTTTGTAATTTAGCCAGAGGTCTTCCTGTCTAACCAGAGTTTTATCGATCTTATCAGGTCTTTTTTTCCCCCAAAGAACTAAGCTTGGTTTCATTGGATTTTTAATTTTTTAAATTATTTTTTACTTATTTTATATATGTGCTTTCTTCTCCTTAGTTTTTATTTAATTTGTTCTTTTTCTAGGCTATTAGAGTGCACACTTAAATCACTGATTTTTAAGTTTTCTACTTTCCTAGTAGCTACACATGTCATTGTGAGTACTATGTTAACTATATCTCACAAATTTCTATATACTTTTTTTCTTTTCTATTCCATTCTAATTTCTTTGTGATTTACTCTTTGACCCATGGGTTGAACTTCCATATACTTGAGGATTTTCTGGATCTCTTCTTATTGGCCTTTAACTGAATTTTGTTGTAGTCAGAGAAGATATTATGTATGAACTATTTTTACTCACACTTCTGACACCAAATGTTTGGGTTTTTTTCCCCACACCAACCAATTCTCTAACTCTCCTGACACCATCTACAATTCAATTCAATTCTGACACTGATTGCTCAGAATTAGCACAGAACCCACAAGTAAAGGGCTCAGTCCAACAAGACTGCCCCACTTCACTTACCTATCCTGAGTCTTAAGCCTCCTATATTTATAACTGATCAGCTGTAAATCAGAGCTTCCCGTGACCCCTCCTTGGTTTAGTAATTTCCTATTATGACTCAGATAATTCAGAGAAATACTTTATTTATTATTAATAAATTATTAAAGGATACAAATTAAGAACAGCTGAATGGAAGAGATGAATAGAGCAAGGCATGGGGGAAGGAACATGAAGCTTCCATGTCCGCTCCAGTTGCACCCAACTCCCAGCTTCTTAATGTGCTCTCCAACTAGAAGCTTTCCAAACTCCAACTAGAAACTTTCCAAATTCCACATTTTTTTGTGGAGGTTTTATTTTGCAGACATGATTAATGTGATCATTGGCTATTTATGATTAACTCAACTCCTGGCCCCTCTGCTCCCTGCAAAGGTTAAAGTGTGGAGCTAAACATTTTAACCCTCTAATCATGTCTTGGTCCTTTTGCCCATTTTATTTTATTTTATTTTATTTTATTTTATTTTATTTTATTTTATTTAAATAGGCTCTACACCCAATGTGGGACTTGAACTCACCATCCTGAGATTAAAAGTTACATGCTCTAGCAAATGAGCCAGCCAGGTGCCCTCTCATGTGGTCCTTTGGGTGACCAGCCCCCATCCTGCAGCTATCTAGGAGTACCCAGCCACCAATCATCTTGTTAACATACAAAAGACACCCATCACCCTGAAAATTCCAAGGGTTTTAGAAGTTATGTACCAGGAACCAGGAACAAAAGATAAATATATATTTCTAATTTATTACAATATATGATTTCAATTCATTGAAATGTACTGACAGCACAGGCAACAAAAGCAAAAACAAACCAGTAGGACTACATCGAACTAAAAAGCTTCTGCACAGCATGAGAAATGATTAATAAATGAAAAGCAACCTATGAAATGGGAGAAAATATTTGCAAATCTTTTATCTGAACTCATACAACTCAATAGCAAAAAAATATCAATAATCTGATTAAAAATGAGCAAAGAACCTACAGAGACATTTTTCCAAAGAAGATATATAAATGGCCAACAGGCATATGAAAAGATGCTCAACATCAGTAATCATCAGGGAAATGCAAATTAAAACCACAATGAGATATCACCTCACACTTATTAAAACGATTGTGATGAAAAAGTTAAGAGATAACAAGTGCTGGCAAGGACATGGAGAAAAGGGAACCCATGTGCATTGTTTTGGGGAATGTAATTAATATACCACTATGGAAAACAGTGTAGAGCTTCCTAAAAATATATAAATAAAACTACCCTATGGAATACAAGCGGGTGCAACCACTCTGGAAAACAACATGGAGGTTCCTCAAAAAGTTGAAAATAGAGCTACCCTACAACCCAGCAATCACACTACTGGGTATTTACCCTAAAGATACAAATGTAGTGATCCAAAGGGGCACATGTACCTGAATGTTTATAGCAGCAATGTCCACAATAGCCAAACTATTGAAAGAACCTAGATGTCCATCAACAGATGAATGATAAAGAAGATGTGGGGGGTATATATATATACACAATGGAATACTATGCAACCATCAAAAGAAATGAAATCTTGCCTTCTGCAACAAAGTGGTTGGAACTAGAGGGTATTACACTGAGCAAAATAGGTCAATCAGAGAAAGACAATTATCATATGATCTCCCTGATATGAAGAATTTGAGAGGCAATGTGGGGGGTTTGGGGGCTAGGGAAGGAAAAAAATAAAGCAAGATGGGATGGGGGGGGGTGGAGACAAACCATAAGAAACTCAATCTCCCAAAACAAACTGAGGGTTGCTGAGGGGAGAGTGGGGGAGGGAGACAGTGGTTGGATTATAGATATTGGGGAGGGTATGTGCTATGGTGAGTGCTGTGAAGTGTGTAAATCTGGCTATTCACAGACCTGTACCCCTGGGACTAATAATACATTTTATGTTAATAAAAAATTAAAAATTTAAAGGTAAAAAACAAGAAACTACCCTATGATCCAGCAGTGCCACATCTGGATATATAGCCTATTGAAATGCAATCGCTTTTTCTATGTGATTTCACTTATATGTGGAATCTAAAAAATGCTGAACTCCTAGAAACAGGGTAGACTGGTGATTGCCAGGCACCATGGGTGGGGACAGGGATAAGGGTGAAGGTTGTCACCAAATGGTACAAACTTCCAGTTATAGGAAGAATAGATTCTGGGATCAAATGTACAGTGTGCTGATTTTAACAATATTGTGTTGTATACTTGAAAGTTGCCAAGAGAACAAAAGTTAAATTTCTAACCATACGCACACAAAAAAGGTAATGAATTGTATATGGTGATAGATGGGGTAACAAACCTCACTGTGGTGATTGTTTCACCACGATTCCATATATCAAATCCTCACATTGTACACTTTAAACTTACACAATGTTACATGTCAATTATACCCTCATGAAGCTGAAGGGAAAATGTGTTGACACATATTTTATGTGCTAGTTTGTGATACCTTTTAGTGACTGTTTTGTGTGCATTTAAAGCAATTTGTCTTTGTGATTTTTTGGATGAAGTCTACCACAAATGTCCATCAGGTGAATGTGGGTAATAGTGGTTAAGAGTTTTAAGTTTTCTGTATCCTTACCAATTTTGTCTCCTTGCTGTCTCAGCTGGTGGGAGAAGATGGTCGAAACCTCCAGCTATAATTGTGGATTTTTCTGTTTTTCTTTTCAGTTCTGACAGTTTTTGCTACAAGTACTTTAAAACTCTGTTACTGTTATATACTCATTGATGATTTTTATGTCTTTTTGATGGAAGAATCCCTTTATTATCATGATAAACTGTCACTCTTTATCCCTGGTAGTATTCATTATTCTGAAGCCTGTTTTATGTGCTATTAACATAGCTATTCTTGCTTTCTCATCTCATTGTCTACATTCCAATCCTTTTTTCATCCTTTTCCTCTAAATGTATCTATATCCTTATAATCCTTATATATAAGTTGAGTTTCTTATAGCCATCATGTAATTAGGTAATGCTTTTTCACTTAGTCTGACAATCTCTTTCTTTTAACTATATAATTATATTTAATGTAGATGTCGACATAATTTGACTTATATTTACTTCTTTGCTATTTTTCTATTATTCATACGTTCTTTTCTCATTTTATCCTTTTATCTTGACTTCATTTGGAATTGAGTGTATTTTAGTGTTCTATTTATCTTCACTATTGGCTTATTAGTGATATCTCTTTGATTTTTTAGTGGTACTGTGGGGTTTAAAATAAGCATCTTTATTACAACACATCTTCAAATAGTATTATGTTATTTCTTGTATAACAAAAGACTCAATGATATACCTTCTATTTTTCACTTCCATGTTTTGTGCTATTATTGTCACATAAATCACATACTAATTCTGTAAGTATTGTATATTCCGTAGTACATTGCTATTGCTCTGCTTTAAAAAGTTATATTTTCAAGAACTTTAAATTGAGAAATAAGTATTTATTTGCCCACATATTTACCACCCTCAGTGTTTTTTTTTCCTTTGTGTCAACTCAGATTTCCAACAGATACCGTCTATGTTCCACCAAATAATGTCATTTAATATTTCTTGTAGTATAGATCTATCAATAATGAATGTTTCAACTTTTTAAATTTTCCTTTCACTTTTGAAGGGTATCTTCACTGGGTATATCTTTCTAGGTTTAAAATCTCTGTCTACACTTGAAAGATACTAATCCATTGGCTTCTGCCTGGAATGGCTTCTGATGAGAAGTCTTTGATCAGTCTTCTATTTGGTCTACTGTGTGGACACTATCTCTTTTACTCAGATTGCTCTAATATTTTCTCTTTTCCTCTTTTTATTTTATTTATGTATTTATTAAAGATTTTATTTATTGGGGCGCCCCTGGGTGGCTCAGTGGGTTAAGCCGCTGCCTTTGGCTCAGGTCATGATCCCAGGGTCCTGGGATCGAGCCCCACATTGTGGGGGGGGGGGTCTCTGTTCAGCAGGGGGCCTGCTTCCCTTCCCCTCTCTCTGCCTGCCTCTCTGCCAACTTGTGATCTCTGTCTGTCAAATAAATAAATAGGTTAGATTGCTTGATATTTTCCTACTGGCCACTGAGATCTGTTTGTTTCATTTTCAGTTTACTTTTTCTCTTTGTGTTCATTTTTTATACATTCTATTACTAAATCTTAAGTTCTGTGGTCTTCCTGAATTTTTTTCTGCTAATCTCATCCAGTGAAATTTTCATTTCAGAGATTTTGCTTTTCATCTCTAAAGTTTCCATTTTTAAGGGATTTTTTTTTTAAAGATTTATTTTATTTACTTATTTGACAGACAGAGATCAGAAGTTGGCGAGAGGCAGGCAGAGAGAGAGAGGAGGAAGCAGGCTTCCCACAGAGCAGAGAGCCCGATGCGGAGCTTGATCCCAGGACCCTGGGATCATGACCCGAGCTGAAGGCAGCGGCTTAATCCACTGAGCCACCCAGGCGCCCCTAAAGTTTCCATTTTTAAATCTTCAATTTCTCTTCTCATGTTCTCATTTTCCTTTAAATGATTGAATGCAAACATATTATTCTTTCGTGCTCTTGTCCACTAATTCCACTCAGTCACATGTGTTTTTGCTGTTTGTGACTGATTTCTCTGCCCTATGAATCACAGTTTCTTATTTCCTGGAATGTCTAGTAATTAATTGTATACTGGACCATTTGAATATAACCTCTTGAGTGTCTGAATTTTGTTGTCTTCTTAACAAGAGTCAAGCTTTGTTTTGGCCTTTAATTGCCATTTTTAAGCTCTGATAGAATCCTGGGTGAATTTATAAATTAAGCAAGGTCTTCAGTAAATGGCAATTTTCCTTAATGTCTCCACACTACACTGATAAAACTTCTTTTGAAATTCATGAGATCTGTGTTTTTACAAAAACTCCCATTTTTTACTTGAGGATTTTTGTGTTCATTTATTTTTCTTAAAAAAAAAAAAAAGAGGTGAGGGAGAAAAGAGAAGAGAAGAAGGAAAAGGACAAATTAAATAGCTAACATTTGTATGGGGCATATTATGTGCCAAGCACTATTCTAGCTCCTTTACATATAATAATCTATTTTTTATAATAATCTATTCATATCCTTCAGCAAATCAACATGAGATAAATACCACTGTTACATTCACCTTCCAGAACATGAAGGAGAAGTACAGACAGGTTAATTAACCTGCCCAAGTTCACACAATGAGTGAGGAATGAAGTGGGAATTTTAACCCAAGCAATAAATTATCTAGAGTCTATGTTTCTAATCACATTGTAGTCACTTTCTGCACATGTCCCCAGTACTCCTTTGCTCTGACTGCCACAACAAGTATCACAGACCAGGTGGCTTAAACAACAGAAATTTATTTTTCACAATTCTGGAGGAGACTAGAAGTCCAAGAACAAAATGTCAGCAGATTTGGTTTCTTCTGAGATCTGTCCTTGGCTTGCAGATGACCATCTTCTCACCATGTCCTCTCATAGCTCATGTACTGTACACACACACACCCGGTGTCTCTTTCTCGTCCTGTAGGGAGAGCAATCATTTTAGATTTGGATACCACTTTTATGACCTCATTTAACCTTCTACATCTCTTTAAAGATTCTATCTCCAAATAAAATAACATGAGAGGTTATGAATTTTGAGTTCATTACAGTCCCTAAATCTTCAGATGAAAATCTAACCTCAGAAAACTGGGTTCATGATGCCAGGGTAAATCTCTTAGATAAAACAAATACAGAAATTAGGGGGAAACACACACCTCTCCTCTCAAACACTGACATCCTAATTTCAGATGTCAGTGTTAGGGTATCTAATTTTAGTTCTTTAAGAGGTAAGATCATGGGGCAGGCACGTGGGGGAGCAGCCGCAGAGCAGTGGGACTGGGCTGCTGGACCCCGGGGTGGGAGGTGGGTGGCGGCAGGCGGGAAAAAAAAAAAAGAGGTAAGATCATAAGCATGCTATATACGCACTAATAACTAATAAGAGGATTGGGGATCCTTCAGTCCCTATAACCAGAAAAACATCCTTGCTCTATTTACATCATTTTTGTTTCTGTAAAGACAAAAAAATAACTAGCTAATATGTATTTAACATTGTATGTCTTTCTCCATCTTTCATCCTCCAGTAAAAAGCACTAATTTCTCTTCTATGCCTATAAGAAGAAAAAAAAAGAGAAAGACAAATTAATTTCATGGTCTACAAGACATATTGCACCGAAAATTTGAGTCAAATTGTAAGCTTAAAAAATTATAATAAGGTTCATAACCCTATTATTAACCCTGTGCTATTGCCCTGAAGCATCAAATTTTATTTTTCTGAAATAAAATATATATAAGGGTATATAGGGTATAAGGGATATTTTCAGAAACAACCTTACTTTATGTGTAATTTTTGTAATGTATGTATTGTACATATCTTCACTTTACCTATTGTTTTGCAAATTAGTCATTTTTACATTCCCAAAATATGTATGCCCTAAGGGCTGAGCTTAGCACTCTGATCTTTGTGAATCTCTGAAAACGTCATTTTCAATAGAAATTTTCTTTTAAGTAAATGTATGATTTCTATTATGAACAGGTAGTGCCAATTGCCCAAAAATGACAAGGAAAAAACAACTCTTAATGTATCTATTAAAAGCAAAGCTTGGGAATATATTATTCCAAAGTCATTTCAAATAACTAGCAACTAAAATTCTAAAATTAAGTAAATTTCATAGTTTAACACAGTTTTATTTCTTAAAAGAGTTATATAAAGAAATTGACTCTTTGGAGAATGTCATGCTTTGGACAATCATTTAAATTAATCTTCCATAAGTCACAATTAATCTTATTTAGCAGATTAGTTCATATAATTAGTTTACATACACATGATTGGAAAAATAAAATGCTCTCAGTTATATAATTGTTTATAATTAAAATGTTAAGTTACTACCCTAATTTTTAAATTTCCAAACAAAATGTCTAATAATTACTTGGCATTTACTTGGCTTACGTTTTTATTGCTAAACTTGAATTTCTGCTTGGAAAGCTCAAATACCATTTGTTTATCCAGGGGAAAAAGATAGCACATTTAAGTAAATGTCAGTATAGATGAATATGTAAATCTTGGAAACAGATACAAAGGATTTGACTCCTTTCTGACAGCATTCTAAAACTGAAAAAAGGGAAAAAGAAAAACCCACATATCATCTTAAAAGCCTTATCCATGCAGAACCAGACTTATTAGAGTTTTGCTCAAATCTGACTTTAAAATCTATGGTAATTCTGTATCATTTGTCTCTGACAGTCATATCACCAGGAAAGAATTAATCTATCAGAGTAACTGTCTCTTCCTCTTTTTTCCCTCCTCTGTCTGCCGCTCATCCTCTTTCTTCTTCTCTCCTTCTCTCCTACTACCTTTCCACTTTCTTTTTGGACTTTTTTCTTCTTTTTTTTTCTCCTAATGCCACAAAGACCCCTTACTTAATTAAACCATGGCTACTATACCTGACATCCTTGAATTCCATAATCAAAGGCTTTTCCTTCATAGAAATATCTATCCCAGCCACGACAGGAAATAATGGGTTTTGCAATATATGGTAGTTAGTTCTAATCCAGGCTCTTTCTAGTACCAAACAAGAAAATTCAAATAAGTAAGAATTAGTCATACTTCAACTTTATTCTATGAATAAGAATTAAATACTGAGAATATAGGGATGTCCTTTTCAAGTTTATTATTTTAAGACCTTTTTGAAGTCTCTACAGGAAAGTTTTAGAAAACAATTTTACTCACTTCTCAGAAAGTTGCTCTTATGGATTCAGTGGTGTCCCCCCAAATTTATATGTTGATGTGCTAACCCACAGTACTTCAGAGTATGACCTTATTTCAAGGTAAGGTCTTTATGAGGTCATTAAGTTAAATGAAATCATTTAGGGTTTGTTCCTAATTCAACTGGTGTCCTTTTAAAAAGGAGAAATTTGGAGACCTATACCACATACACAGAAGAATTCTATGTGATTATTGAGGCAGACATGGGTGTGGTTCATCTATAAGCTAAGAATAGCAGAGATTTCCTGAAAACCACCAAAATCTAGGGGACATACATGGAACAGAGTCCCCCTCAAAGTACTCAAGAAGAACAACCACAGAACAATCTACCAACACCATGATCTCAAGCTTCCAGCCTCCAGATCTGTGAGAAAACAGATTTCTATTGCTCAAGCTACTCAGTTAGTGGCACATTATTATGGCAGTCCTAGCAAAGTAATACAGTAGCCCCTTTCATATTATTTCCATTTTTTACTTTTAGGTTTCTAATTCTTTTTTTTTTTTTAAGATTTTATTTTGAAATATTCTCTACACCCAATGTGGGGCTCAAACTTACAACCCTGAGATCAAGAGTTGCATGCTCTACTGACTGGGCCAGTCAGGCAGCCGAAGGCTTCTGATTCTGCTGTTTTCATTTAGGTTGAAAACTCATTGCTGCTAACAATGAAAAAAATCAGCAGAGGTATGAAAGTGTATCTCTATTCACAGTTGAATTATCAAGATGTATCATACCTTCAGATTGGAGAATCTCAACAGTCCAGGCATCATAGAATCTGTTCTACCCCGTTATAACATGTTTTCTGGTCTTACTGATGTATTTCAATATTATGGTATCAAAAAAGCACAGGCTCAAAACTTTAAAACAAGATTTTCCACAGAATGCAAGGTTGGTATACCATCTAAAAATCAGTTAATGTAATACATAATATCAATAGTATAAAGGACAAATGCTACAGAATTATCTCCACCCATGTAGAAAAATAATTTGATAAAAACCAACAATTTTTCATAATGGAAATTATCAACAAAGTAGAAATAGAGAGGAACTTCCTCAACACAGTCAAAGGCACTGATGACAAAACAAAACACACACATACACACACACACAAAAATATATACCTAACATTGTGCTTAAAGTGAAAGAATGAATGTTCACACTGACACTTCCCAGTTTCTAACTAACTGCAACAGCAGATACATAGTTTCTTGGAATAGACTAGATAGTCCAAAAATAAACATTCGTATCTGTGGTCAGTTGATTTTTGACAAAGGTGATAAGATAATTAGATAGACAGTGAATAGTTTTATGAACAAATGGTGCTGGACAGATGAATATCTATATGTAAAAGAATGAAAATAGAACGATTTCTCACACCATATACAAATTTAACAGAAAATAGATCATAATCCTAATTGTAATTGTTAAAACTATTGAAGTCTTAGATGATAATATAAGCATAAATCTTCATGATCTTGGGTTAAGTGAAGCCTTCTTAGATATGACATCAAATCATAAGCAATAAAAGAAAAAACAAATTAGGCTGTATTAGTCAGACTAGTCTAGAGAGACAGAACCAACAAAGTCAACAGAGAAAGAGAGAGAGAGAAAGGAATTGGCTCATGCAATTAAGAAAACTAAGAACTGTCAAGATCTGCAGTCAGTAACTGAAGACCCAGGAGGCCCATGGTGTAGGTTCCAGTCCAAATTCCTTCAGCCTTGACACCCAAGAAGAGCTGATATTTTAGTTCAAGTCCAAAGCAGGAAAAGACCACCGTCTTACTCCAGCAGTTGGGCAAGAAGAGTTCCCTTGACTCAACGAAGTGTCACTCTTTTTGTTCTATTGGGTCTTAAACTGAGTGAGTGAAGGCTACATACCTTAGTGAAAACAATCTGCTCTATCTGCTTTAAATGTTAATGTAATCCCAAAACATACCCCCCAGACACCTCTAGAATAATGTGTGGCCAAATATCTAGGCATTTTCTCTGTGGCCCAGTCAAGTTGATATAAAATTATCCATCACATAGACATTATAAAAATTTTAAAATTTTGTGCTATGAACATTACAATCAAAAAAGTGAAAGTCAACCCCAAAAATGAGAGAAAATATTTGTAAATCATGTATCTGAAAGAGGACTTACATCCATTAAAGAAAGTGTTATAATAAAAAGGTAAGTAATCTAAATTTAAAATGAGCAAAGGATCTGTACAGGATTTTTTCCAAATAAGGAACACAAGTGGACATAAGTCTGTGGAAAGAAGATCAACATCATTAGTCATTAGGGAAATACAAATCAAAACTACAATGAAGGATTATCTCATACCCACTGGGATGGCTATAATAAAAAAAAGGGGGAAGACAATAGTGAGTTTGAGAGGATGTGAAGAAAATGAAACCCACACATTGCTGGAGAGAATACAAAATGATGCAACTTATCATTCTTCAAAATTTAAACCAAGTCACACCATGTGACCTAGCAATTCCACTCCTAAATACATTCACATAAAAACTATACACAAATATTCATAGTAGTAGTATTCATAAAAGCAAAAAAAATGGAAACAACCCAAATTTATGTCAACTGATGAATGGATAAATAAAATTAATATATCTGTACCATGGAATATTATTCAGCACCAAAAAGGAATAGAGTATCAGTACATGCTACAACATAGGAATTTTTAAAAAATTTTTTTACATTTTTAAAATTTAAATTCAATTAATTAACATATAATGTATTATTGGCTTCAGAAGTAGAGTTCAGTGGTTCATCAGTCTTATATAATACCCAGTGCTCATTACATCACATGTCCACCTTAACGGTCCATCCTCCAGCTACCCCAACGCCCCCACCTCCCTCCCCTCCAGCAACTATCAATTTGGTTTCCTATGATTAAGAGTCTCTTATGGTTTGTCTCCCTTTCTGATTTCATCTTGTTTCATTTTTCTTCCCTTCCCCTATGCTCCTCTGTTTTGTTTCTTAAATTCCACATATGAATGAGATAATATGAAAATTGTCTTTCTCTGATTAACTTATTTCACTACCATAACACCCTCTAGTTCCATCCACATTGTTGCAAATGGCAAGATTTCATTTTTTTAATGGCTGAGTAGTATTCCATTGAGTGTGTGTATACCACTACATCTTCGTTATCCATTCATCTGTTGATGGGCATCTGGGCTCTTTCCACAGTTTGGCTATTGTGGACATTCCTTTTATCAACATTGGGGTACAAGTACCCCTTTGGATCACTACATTTGTATCCTTGGAGTAAATACCCAGTAGTGCAACTGCTGGGTCAAAGGGAACAAAACAGGATTCTTAAAAATATATGTTAAGTGAAAGAAGCTAGTCTCAAAATTTCATTCTTTTTTTCCCTTTTTTAAAATGGCATATATATATGTATATATACACACACACACACAAAAAAAAAATCCAGAATAGGAAATCTAAATGGAATGTGGATTACTGATTGCCTAGGGCTGAGTTGGGTTGGGCGGGAAATGAGGAGTGTTGTTACCATGTAAGGGACTTCTTTTGGGATGGGTGAAAATGTTCTAAAATTGATTGTGATGATGGTTGCACAGCTGATTATACTGAAACCCATTTAGTTTTGCACATTAATGGGTGAATTGTATGATACACAAATCACATTTCAATAAAGCTGTTAAAAGTAAAGAATAAACTTTTTAAACATTTACGATTGACTTGTCCCATTACAGGAACTTCATTGCAGAAAAGAAGGATTGTTCTTCTCACCCAGATCCATCTCCTAGTTCCTTACCACATCAAAATTATAAATGTTTATTTATACCTGAATATATCCAAGAACCTCTTCAAGATTTGTCAGGTAATGTGCTAAAGGGAAGGAGCCCTGTGTCACTAAGGGAGGGGAGATGAGACCATGATGCTCATCAGGGGAGAAAGTTAATCTTCTCATCAAAAATAATCAAACCTCCAAAGAGTTATTTAACATATATTTGAATTCATCGAGGGGAGTAAAACATTAAGAATCTCTTTGTTATTTGAGCTTTTTAACTTTTAAAATACTTGACTTGTGATTCTGTTGTTTATAAAAAGAGTGATAACCTTACCAGTCTCCCCTCTAGATATATACAAATCCACATATTTTACCATATAGCTTTTTTTTTTCCCACAATAGATTCTTTTACTACAGGTACGTCCCACCAAGGCTGATCATTTCTCACCATCATTTTCAAAGTAACTTAAGGAAGTCGGACATGGTGAGAGGTGTTAGGAGAGAACATTTCTGTAAACAGCGGCGGACTAACGCATGCAAGCAAGGTAAAGTCCGTTAGGAAAGCTACAGTGGTTTCCCACTTTATACAGTAGTTCTGAGGTTATTTGTGCTATGTCAACATTCAGGTCTCTGAAATTTGGGGTAGCTACAAGGCATCCTTTCTTCTAGGCTGTGTGCTACACAAAGACAAAAACATAATGAATTCTTTTCCAGTGCTGCCCAAGGGCTCAGGCCCTTGCCCATGGACGCATGCTATAGAAGGCCACAGTAAATCACAAAATACTCCAACCACCCCCTCCTTTAATGTCCCCAAGGCATTAAAGAGGACTTTGGTCCCTGTGTCTTTTAGGACCTGATGTTCAACAGCTTCTATTATGAATAACACTCTTCAGGGCCCAGGGTGATGCTTTCCTAGGTCTCGTCCTTTGTGTCCTTGATGGTAGGGGATGGGGTGAAAATTTATGATTGTAAAACTAATATGTTGGAGACAGACAATGCTTCAGAGTGCAGGAAGGATATCCTCTAAAACAAATTTATCTATCAGCTCCTTCCTCTCAACATAAAATCCATACATACTTGCATAAGAAAGTATCATTTCCTATGAGTGTTTCTGAACTGTGCTTCAGGAGGTACTTAGGAATTAATTAGCATAGTATTTGCAACATTGTACACGGCAATTGATGGACATTTTGTAATAGTAATTAATATTATTCTCACATTCGCATTGTGTAATTTCAGACATAATATGTGTGAAGCTTGACAACCTTCACATGAGCAATTTGATGGAAAATGAATACAAGGAGGGGAATAGTTTCATTTTTGTGCATGTATTTAATATGACAATAATATTTTCAAAAATAATAAACTTCAATAATTTTGAGTTAAAATGTTATTTATTGTTATTTATATTTGTATTTTAGTTTTGAATCATCTAGAATAAAAATAACCTTTTTTTTAAAGATTTATTTATTTATTTATTTATATGACACAGAGAGAGCACAAGAAGACAGAGAGGCAGGCAGAGAGAGAGAGGGAAGCAGGCTCCCTGCTGAGCAGAGAGCCAGATGCGGGGCTCGATCCCCGGACCCTGAGATCATGCCTGAATGAAGACAGAGGCTTTAACCCACTGAGCCACACAGGCACCCCTAGAATAAAAATAACTTCTGAAAACTTACAAAAACTACCTTAATTTTTTGACATTTTCTATTTATTTGTATGAAAATATATGGAAATTTATTCATTTTGAATACAATAGAATTGTTTAATCATTTATATAATTGCTATTAATAGAATATAACTCAAGGGAAAATAATGATTACAATAACATAATTATTGGTATTGCTGAAATGGAGGCAAGAAAAATAAATTTTGTGGAATAAATACATAATAATTTATGAGTTTTTATTTTATCAGTCCTCCAAACTTCACTATTCCATCAACACGAGACCCAGACATATGTCATTAATAATTAAATTGAGTTGTTTTCACTACTTTGCTACCATTCATATAAAAACCATGGTTTTCCCCATATTTTTGAGTTTATTGTAAAGGTGTATCTGTCAAGGCAAACAATTAGAACAGACTTTACATAATAATTTATTACCTTGATTTATAACCTTTAAATATTTAGACCTATGGTAAATAGGCCTGCATTTGCGTTTTTGCTTCAGGGCTACATAAATATTAGGAGCAAGATGATTCCCTTATAACTTTGGAAACCTTACAGATCATTTTTTATTTGTACCTTATTTTGGTGATGGCTGTAACATAATTTGCCTTGTTTTCCATGGCTTTCTTATACAGAACAGACTTTTGATGAGATTTAGGTATCCATAGGCATGATCTGCTGCACCATGTGGTCTGGGGGTCCATAGGGCCCAGCTAGCCAGTGCAAAGCAGGTGTATCTCTGGAATTCTTTTCTGTAGACCATGGTTGCAGATTTGTGCTGATACGGAATCCAGTATTGGCCAACCCACATTTCACACAGAAAATGAACTTGGAACGGTGAAGCATTTTTGGCAGCAAGAGCAAACCACTCACCAGTTGTCAGAGGGATGCAGTGGGAATGTGAGCTGGAACCAGTAAGTCCCATCTTATGATGGTTTCACAGGGTCTGAGCCCTACAGTGCTTTGAATTGCAACTCCCATGTTAACCACATTAGTTGAAAGTACATCACTCTCCACAACCGATTTTGTTGCAAAGTTACTATAAGTTTCCTACAGCTGCTGTAATAGATTAGCAACCAACAGTGGCCTACAACATAAATTGATTCTTTCATCGCAGTTCTGGAGGTACAAAGTCAGAAAGACACTGGTTTTACAAAGACACTGCAAAACTGGTGTCTGCAGGCCCCTGTTTTTTCCAGAGGCTGTAAGGGAAACTCCATTCCTTGTTCCTTTCACTTTCTGGTAGCTGCTGGTATGTTTTGGTTTATGGCCATATCACTTCTGGCAAGGCCAGTTGATTCCCTGCCTGCTTGTCTTCACACAGCTTTATCCTCCGGGTGTCGCAAAATCTCCCTCTGCCCCCCTCTTATAAGGATACACAGGATTGCCTTTAGGGTGCACTGGGTAACCCAGAATTCTCTCCCCACTTCAAGATTCTTAACGTAATCATATCTGCAAAGCTCTGCCATATGAAATAACATTTATAGGTTCTAGGGATTAGGATCTGACATATTTAAGGGGGCTATTTTTTAGTCAAAACAGATACATAGTCATCTTAGTATCATGGTTTTTTAATCCTACTTTTTTAGAGTTAATACAAGGAAACTAAATTCTCTTAGCTATTTCATTGCTGAAAATTACTTGTAGGATTTTACCTGAAATCATAAGTCTGCATCTATTTCTTAACAAGCATTTCAAATTATAGTTAAAGGGCTATGAATATAATAAGCCACTACCAGACATTATAGTATATGAAATTTCAAATACTCACAGCTATTTTCTTAATAAAAACTGTTAACACATGGCTCTGATTCTCTTACAGATTTCAATGCTTAATTTTACATTTTTCCAGGCTTAAAATTTTAAATCTAAAGGTTGAGAATAACCATCCTAGTTAATTAATGTTGTCACTATTCGTGATATAACAGTGCTCTTTGCGGGGCTACCCTTAACAAGTTAATTATTCATGCTCTGGATTATCATACCAAGTTTTGTAGTATATAAATCCAAGTAATCCTCCAAATGTGTATTACCTTTACCCTGTAATATGTGCTAGGTTGTTTTTTTAACGTGCGCTTTTTCTTTAATCTCTATGTGCCCAATGTGGGACTTAAACTCAGGACCCTGATATCAAGAGTCACTCACCCCATTGATTGAGCAGACAGGAGCTCCATACGTGGTAGTTTTAAAAATATACCCACAAAGTCTTTGATTCTCCTTCTTTTAAAACTTGAAGCTTAATTTCCTTCCCCTTGAGTGAGGCTGGACTTAGTGACTTGCTTTTACTTGAAAGAGTAGGTCATCAAAGACAAGTGGCTTTTTGCCTGCTCTGTCTTGGATCCCTCACCCCGGGATGGCGGGGGGTGGGGTGGGGTCTGTGCTGTTAGGGGACAATAAGATGATGCTCAAACAGCACTATGGAGAGGCTGATACTGCCAGGAACTCGGGCCTCCTGCCACCAACCGGTGAAGAAACGGCATCTGGCCAAGAGCTCCAAGGGCTCCTTGAGAGAGCTGTCTCAAGGGCGGATCCTCCAGGAGCTCCTGGGTGGCCAAGTTGGCTCCACATCTGGCATTTGATTTCAGCTGAGGTCATGATCTCAGGGTCCTGGAATTGAGCTAGGTGTCAGCCTCTGAGCTTAAAGAGGAGTCTGCTTGGGATTCTCACTCCCTGTCTCCTCCCCCTTCCCCCCTTCCCCTTCCCTGTGCACACACTCTCTCTAAAATTAAATACATTTTTAAAAAGAAAAAAAAGTCCCTGTCAAACATGCAGATGAGTACGGATCGGGCTGACATCTTGTCTGCAATTTTATAAGAAACCGTAAGCCAGAACCACTCAGGATGTTGCTCCCAGATTTCTGACTCTCAGAAACTGTGGGAGATAACATATGCTTGTCATCTTTAGCCTTAAGTTATGGGGTAACTTGTTAAGCAACTATAAATGATTCATATAACTAGATGAAATCTCCACATTTTTCTGGTGGAGGATTAAGAATACACCTTGCATTTTCGAGTTGCATGTGATTAACAGTGAGCAGTTCATGTCAATGGAGTCCATTGGGATTTTGCCTGAATCATTATGTGATTTGGGATCAAAATGTAAGAATTCATTTCTATATATAAATGAACATGTATATTATATATTCATATCCATGTATACATTCATGGGTATATATATATTTTTTTTTAAATTACAAATAAACCAAATGTAGAACTCAAAAGCCACTGGATATATACAGATATTTATCATGTTAATTTGACATACTAAGAATGTTGTAAAATATTAACCAGAGTATATTAAAATAAAATACAGTTAATAAATAAATAAATAAAATACAATTAAACTTTTAAAAACAGGCAATTATGTGAGATATTACATGATTATGCCATACTGTTGGGCTGAACTGTGTCCCACCAAAATTTGTATGTTGAAGCCAAAACCCCCAATACATCAGAAATTGACTATATTTATGGGGTACCTGGGTAGCTCAGTGGGTTAAGCCTCTGCCTTAGGCTCAGGTCATGATCTCAAGGTCCTGGGATCAAGCCCCACATCGGGCTCTAGGCTCAGCAGGGAGCCTGCTTCCCTCCCTTTCTCTCTCTGCCTGCCTCTCTGCCTACTTGTGATCTCTCTCTCTGTCAAATGAGTAAATAAAATCTTAAAAAAAAAAAAAGAAATTGACTATATTTGGAAATAGGGCTTTTGAAGATGTAATTAAGGTCAAATACACTCCATATGGGTGGACCCTCATCCAATCTGAGTGGTGTCCTTTTATGAACAGGAGATCTGGACACACACATTCTTTGTGCACAGAGAAAAGGCCATGTGAGGACACAGAGAGCAAGCAGTCATC
Source organism: Neogale vison (assembly GCF_020171115.1). Taxonomy (NCBI): domain Eukaryota; kingdom Metazoa; phylum Chordata; class Mammalia; order Carnivora; family Mustelidae; genus Neogale; species Neogale vison. The sequence continues at coordinate 50,769,055 of NC_058101.1, forward strand.
TGCAAGCCAAGCAGAGAGACTTCAGTAGACACCTACCCTGCCAACACCTAGCTTTCAGAATTGGGAGAAAATCGGTCCTGTTGGTTAAGCCTCCCAGCCTCTGCCATTTTTTTATGGTGGGTGGAGCAATCATACACTGATTCGAGAAAGGTCAAGAGAAACTTCTTCACCCATTCTTTTTCCAGATCACCAGATCATGCTTGAATTAATATACAATATTAATTTGGAGGCAACATTTTAATACATATGAAACCAAATAACGTACCCCAAACACATACCACATTTTATAATAACTGGATTTACTACTCTAGAACCAATAAATTTGCCAATTTTTAAAATCAGATTTTGAAATATAAAGCATATATTTCTAACTATTTTAAAGTATCTCAGTTTGAAATAAGTGTAGGAAATAAGTATGATTCCAAAATGAGTCTTTGGAGCAAAAAGAAAGTTTGTTTAACCCAAATCTCGCTATCACTCATCTTTTATTATCTTCTTTTTAAAACCTTGGCTTTTGCTGATAAACAAGATGTCTTCTCTTTTATTTTCTTTAATTATAGCAAAACACACATAATACCACCTTAACCTAGGCAAGATTTTAAAGTGTCGTTTTCTTCTGGGATCATTTTATGACCCTCCCATTTATCAATTAATTCATTTATGGTTTGTTGTCAGCCACTGAAAGTTATATTTACTATGTCTGAACTTAAAATTCAGAATGTTGATTTAAAAAGCTTACTTCCAATACTTTTTTATTGTCATTCAGAGACACTCAGGATCTTCCAATGTGTACACTCATTCTGTGTTCTTAGCTTCCCTCACATCCCAGTTTCTTTTTCTTTTCTTTTTTTCGTTCACATGCAGAGACTATCCCATTTTTTTTTTTTTAACACATTAAAGCCAGTTTTTTGTTTGTTTGGTTGGTTGGTTTTTTGCTTTGGTTTTTGTTTTACATGCAGTATGCCCAAGAATTCCCACATGCTTTCAGATTCGCCTTAGATCAGCGTGGAGGAGGCCTCAGGACCCTCGAGAAGGCTGAGGTATCATGGCACTCAGCAGGGGTAGAGAAGTAGAACTTTCTGTCTTGAGTTGGTAAATTACAAAAAGCCATTTGAAAAGTGCATTGATGTCATGTATTTAGAAGAGTTTATAATACTTTTCAGGTAAAACAGTTAGGATCAGACAAGAGGTTACAGTGAAATAAACATTGATGATTCAGGTGTGTGTGGCTGGCTCAGCGGCTTAAGGGTCTGACTCTTGATACCCACCCAGGTCAAGATCTCAGGGTCCTGGGATCGAGACCCACTTTGGGCTCCATGGTAGGGAGTCTGTTTGAGGATTTATCTCCCTTTCCCACTGTTCCTCCTCTCAAATTGTGCTCTTTCTCTCTCTCAAGTAAATAAATATTTTAAAAAATTGATGATCTAGGAGTTGCATGATTGTCCAGGAAACAAATAATTAAGGATCTCTTTATTTTTTAAAATTTCTAAATTTAAAGGTGCCTGGGTGGCTCAGTCCTTTAAGCATCTATTGTTGATTTTGGTTCAGGTCATGATCTCACTGTTGTGAGATCAAGACTTACATTGGGCTCCACACTGGGCATGGAGTCTGCTTAAGATTCTCTCTCTCCCTCTCTCTATGTATACCCCCCCACCTTTCTAAAAAGAAAAAGGTTTTTAAATTTTGGAATATTTGACACCATGTTATGTTAATTATATAGAGCAGCCGATTTCCTCCTGAGCAGAGCCTATTGAGTTTTACTTTTCCATGTAAATTGTAACCCACTTAAAAGCCTTTGAATCTAAAGGTTTCCAACAAGGAAAGGTAAAATCTGGGTGGCTCAGTGGGTTAAGCCTCTGCCTTCCACTCAGGTCATGATCTCAGGGTCCTAGGATCAAGCCCCAAATTAAGCTCTCTGTTCAGCAGAGAGCCTGCTTCCCTCTCTCTCTCTGCTTGCTCTCTGCCTACTTGTGATCTCTCTCTCTCTGTCAAACAAATAAATAAAATTAAAAAAAAAAAGGTAAGGTAAAATGCACAAATGCAAAAGTATTCAGACAATGGATAACTTAACTTTGACCCATGATACATATTAGGTACTCCTAGACAGCATTACGTAGTATTTATGAAAACTCTCAGGATCTTAGGATAAAAATATAATCTGGTTTTCCTCTTGAGGGTCCAGCTCTTGGTTAAAAACAAATGTGTGATTGTTCAGGCCTGATCATAGCCAGTTACAAAGGCCCTACTTGGCAGGTCTCACAAGGGAAAGTTGCCCTCTCTATATCAGACTGGGTACGTAGGCAGTGCCTTGCAGTGTCTGAAGGGACTTGAAGTCAACCTCCCAGGTTCCGCTGGCTGGTCATGCTCTTATGTCTATCTACATTCCTAGCTCAAGCTTCTATATTCCTAGGTTTCTTTGTCTGAGGCCTTGGGCTGAGGGCTTCTTCAGGCACCTCTGCCAGGGCCACCTTCATCTTCCTTTTTTTTTTTTTTTTTAATTTAATTTAATTTAATTTTTTTTTTCAGTGTTCCAATGTACATTGTTTATGTACCACACCCAGTGCTCCATGCAATATGTGCCCTCCATAATACTCACCACCATCTGCCAAGGTCTTCTTATCAGGCAAAGAGGCAAACCTTGAAGATATTTTTCCCCTTTCACAGTATTCAGTATTCCCCCCTAGCCACCTGGGGTCTGTAAAAATACCACAGTCTTTTTTGTTCAGGGTTCTGTCAATAGTGAGACAACCCCACACCACAGAGATCTAGCAGACTGGGACCAGTGTACCATTTCGTAGGGGAAAATAGATCATGGGGAATTGGCACTTTCTCTGGTTTTAGCCTCTTACATTACTTCAGTAAGCAGTTAAAAACTTAACTCTTGCATTTTTGGCTTTTTTCTTTAATCCATTACTCTGATACCTCATTGCTTGGCTCTCTTTTTCCCAGCTCAGTTGAGCTCCTGATACCCCTGTTGATGCATCCAGGTTACCATATATCATAAGCAGTATAACTAGTTCAACTCTGAAATCCCCTACTTCTGATTTTGTCAAGGGTGATTCTTTCTTAAAAAAAAAAAAAAGCCAGCATGGACCCTGAGCAAGAGTATGATGTATTTATAATCTACGGAGTTAAGACTTCCTAATGTGGCTTCATTATACTTATTTTGAAATACTGTGGACCAAACACTTTTGTATTCAAATATAGATACCTAAACATATTTCTCATAGTCAAAGATTTTTACCCATTCTGCAACACATCAAAATGGATACATCAGAATGTTATGGTTTTGTGTAAGAGAAAACACAAAGTAACTGAAGTAATAAGAAAAATTTATTGACTGCTCTGAATGATAGAACAAGACATCGGGCAGTCTTTAGGCATGGTTTAGTTAAAATGTAATCAGTCTGTGTCTCAGTCGTGGGTTTTTTTCACCCCTTTCTTTCTCTGTGTGCCCTTCTTATCCATAAGCAAGTTTTACTAATAAAAACAAAACGGATTCAGGAATTCCAGACATCACACCTGTGGGTCACCCTGTCTGAAACAAAAGCAGGTCTTGGCTTTCCCAGAGTTCCCACTCTCTGATTATACCAACTGTGCTCACATGTCAACTCCTAAACCAGTCATGGTAGCTGGAGGAGTGCGTTGTTCCAACTGGCTTGGTCTAGGTCATGCTCTATTCTTCACACCAACGGATGGACTTATTATCTTCCCTAAAACCATTTCCATATCCCAAATAGCAGTTGGAGTCTACTGAAAAGAGGTGAATGGATATTGAGGAGGTAATAAAAGATGTCAAATAAATTGTACAATACAGAATTGACTGCACCTTTTTATTTGGCCCAGAAGTTAACATATAAACCACAGATTTTCTTACTACTCCCAGCTTGCTTAATTAGCACAACATTTTGCACAATCACTATTTCAGGGCCATATTTAAAGTGCTGTACATCGAAATTGTACAAGGAAAATGTCCTTGTCATCAACAAATTTTAAAACACATATTCAGTGTAGTCACTTTCTGGGGAGGGAAAACTTTCCATTTTTAAATTACTCCTGGATAAATTAATCTGAACAAGATTATAACAACTTCAAAAGTATCTCAGTTGTTTCCATTTCTAAAAATAAGTTGGTGATGGGAGATGACTTGAAACATTCAGTAGATAGTGTCAGTTTTATGTGGGTTGGTCTTTGTACAGATTTGAATGAAACAAGTGGCAGGTGATATGTTTGCAGTAGTCAAAGGCAAGGGGTAAAAAAAAGAACAAGAAGGAACAGCATCAAGACCTCAGTTTAGTAGCCTCCCCTAAACACTGAGTCGTTTCTACAGGTTTAGGATCTAACAAATAAATTGATTAGCTATCTGTTCTAGTCAGTGGTGATGGCATGGCATTTATCCAATTTTAAATTGTCATTGGCATGAAATATGTAACTTAACTGTGTTATTCTTATCTATGCAATTCACTGGATAGATCTAATTCATACTGAAAGAACAGCAGGGAATTCCACCTTACAAAAAGTTTCAAAATATACCTTAGGTGTGCCTAAACGAGGATGACGAATACCACTCTTACTGGAATCTATGGAATGCTGTTAAGAAGTGGTCTCCTTTCTTTTTTTTTTTTTTAAAGATTTTATTTATTTATTAGACAGACAGAGATCACAAGTAGGCAGAGAGTCAGGCAGAGACAGAGGGGGAAGCAGGATCCTTGCTGAGCAGAGAGTCCAAGGTGGGGATCGATCCCAGGACCCTGGGATCATGACCTGAGCCGAAGACAAAGGCTTTAACCCACTGACTCACCCAGGAGCCCCAGTGGTCTCCTTTCGTATAGCAACAGCTCATCTGTACATTTTTAAAAACCGAACCAGATATATATGGGTGGTGTCATCATCTGTAAAAACAGATATTTACAGAATGTCTCAATGCGGTAGCACTGGGAATGTAAAGATAAACAGGACAGTCTCTGTATTTAACAATCTCACAGTCTACTGTTAGAAGCAGAGATGTAAGCAGAAATTACCCCCAAGAGCCCAGGAGATGGAGAGACTAGCTTTACCTAAATGTATAAAAGGCACACAGAGGAGGTAACACTTGAACTGTATCTTAAATTATGGGTAACAATTTTATAGTTAGAAGAGAGAAGGCATGGCATTCTAAGAAGAAAGTCAAACACAGGTGAGGAAAAAAAAAGTTGGGAATTCCTGGAGCAAAGGGTATTTGGATATTTCTGAACCTGGAGTTATGTTGAAGTCTGCAAAGGACACTGAGTCTAAAAATGCTAAGGCTTGAGACTCAATTTTACATGATGTGAGAGTCAACAAAGTATTTAAAGGGGCACCTGGGTGGCTCAGTGGGTTAAAGTCTCTGCCTTTGGCTCAGGACATGATCCCAGGATCCTGGGATTGAGCCCCACATTGGGCTCTCTGTTAGGCAGGGAGCCTGCTTCCCTTCCTCTCTCTCTGTCTACTTGTGATCTCTGCCTGTCAAATAAATAAATAAATATATAAAACTTTTTAAAAAAGTATTTAAGAAGGGCTGTAGTATGATTGCTTTCTAGAAGGATGGCCTTGGTAGAGTGTGGCTATAGGGATGGAGACCACATAGGACAAGGTTTTTAAAGTCCAGGTGAGAGATAATCAAGTTCTTAACTATACTGGAATTAAAATAAAAACTTAATTACAAAATATAAATGCAGAATCTGCATAAGAAATCAAGCTTTTGGAATTATTTAACACCATAAATATTAGGACACCAGTAACATCCTAACTGATCTTGTGTCTGTCCTTGCCTTCTGTGATAGACTGCTTCTGACGTGGTTCCCAGTGATCTCACCTCCTGGTAGCCATGTCCTCCTGTAAGCCCCTCCCCTTGAACATGGGCTGCACGTATGACTCACTCTAAATGAACCAAACACAGTAAAAATAATGGGGCATTACTTCTGTGATTGAGATACAAAAGACTCTGACTTTCATCTTGATGAGATTTCCCTCTCTGCTCTCCATGTTTGCTGGCTCTGATGGACTATCTGGAATGGCACAAGGGACATCCTCTGGTCATCAGCCAACAAGGAACCAAGGCTCTCAGTTAAAACAGCCCACAAGTAACTGAACCCCGCTAAGAACCACTCAATAGGCTTGGAGACAGATCCTTCACCTTGAGATTACTGAGGTCCCAGTCAACACTTGGACAGCAACATTATGAAGCCCTACAGCAGAGGCCCAAGCCATGCCTGCATTCCTGACCCATAGAAACTACGTGAAAACAAATGTTTGTGTTCAGCTCCCTAGATTTTGGGATAATTTGTTATAGAGCAACCGCCAACTAACACATCTCTCCAAAGTCAATTCCAAAATTGCAGTCAAAAGACTGCTTTAAAGGTCAAGGCTTTCCTCCACTTAAAATCATTCCACAGTCTGCAATCTCACTTGGAGCATCAGCAAAAATCCTACATCAGCTTCACACCGGCCTCCTGGCTTTTGTTGAACAGGCAACCATGCTCCTTTTCCAGAATATTTGCACTTACTGCTCCATCTGCTTGGAAGACTTTTCTCTAAGAGCCACGTGGTTTTTCCCTTTACTCCTTTTCATCTCTGTCTCCTGAGAAAGATGGGAGAGAGGGTAATCTCTCCTGATTACCCTATAAATTATCAGTGATTTCCCTCCCTAGCACTTCCTATCTTCCTTCCTTTATCTTTCCTAGCATCTGACTTACACTTTAGTTGTAAAGGTGTGTATTTTCATCTCCCCTTACTAAATGAAGAGCTCCAAGAAGAAAAAGGCTAATTTATTATATCCCCAACACTAAAACAGAGCTTACTACATAGTAAGCACTCAGTGTGCTGAACAAATGAATGACTTTCTGGATCTCTAATGGTGGAGTTGGTACATTTGAAAGTTGTAAATGTTTACTGGGAGAAAAACAGGGATGGGACAGGGTCTTACTCAGGAACTATGTAGCAAACAACACATAAACAGCCGTAGGAGTCTGAGATGCTATTAACAACCTACCATTGGCTAAGATATGAAGCAAAATCATAATTTAATGCTATTATAAGCTAGTAATTTTTCACATAAAGAAAAAAATCTGTTCCATAATCACAGGCTGTACCCCTAACCTTGGCTAATCATCTTGCAAATGCATGTGATTAGTCACAATGGATAATGTGAAAGGGAGTGCCAGTAGCTCAGGCAGCACAATCCATCACCAGCACAGGGGAAATAACTCAAATTTCGTGTCCTACTAATGGCAGGTCAGTAGCATCAATTTTGTATTTGAAGGGCAATCCAAACCAAATTCCCTAAAATGCGCCAAAAATTTTGATAACTACTCTCTGCTAAAATGAACATTATCTAGCAAAACAACAGGTTTAGCACTGAACGAATTTGTAGCAGTTGGGAAAGCAACCGAATTAAAAACGCAGGAGCAAATCATGCAAGGCAATCTTGTTGGTTGTTTTGATAGGACGTCTGAATGTATGGTTATTTAAGGGAACAGTATTTTATCAAAATGTCAGAACACCTCACTCATTTTTTATGAACTCTAACAATTTGACTCACATCACCCTTCAATACAAAAACTGTACATTGAAAATGGGTCAAAGGTACAATATATGGCCTTGTCTGGAATTACCTTTGCATCAGTTCTATAATAGAATGTTTTAAGACCAGAAGGTGAATATAAAAGAGTAAGAAGAGCCTCTAAAAATAGTCAGGAAGGTAAAAAGCTAAGTAAATTAGGGTACCAAAAGACATTAAAGATGACAGAAAGGGATTTTTCAACTGTTTGGAGCTAGAAAAAATGATGGATTAGACATACTGCTTAAACATAATGTTAACAGGTGATAGAACACTAAAATATTTCTATTTGGTCTCCTTCAAGTTGAAAAGGTCCAATTTAAAGAAAAGGAATTATAGCCCCAGATAGTTGAGAAGATAGTAAAAGGGCACATAGCCACTTTAAGTGAATTTCAGTCTGTGAGACCAAGCAAATTTCATCTTGGAAGCTGAAGGAATTTGTAGATGGAGTCTGAGCACCACTCTTTGGTATGAAGAAAGGAGCAGAAGTCAGGAAATTGAAGGTAGCTCCCTGTTGCTGTTTTTTAAATAAGGATATTGCAGTGTTTTGTTCTGTTTTGTTTTAAGTAGAACATAGATGGCAGGCCAAATCTTCAGAGTGGATTAATTAAGCATATGCATTTCACACATCTGGAAAATCATGCATGATACACCAATGAAGGCTTACACAAACAAGATCTAAACTGAACTTGCTTGCATTCTTGTTCTGTTTTTGGTTTGTTGCTTATCTGTTTTCTTTTCAGAAGGTCCACATTTGCTAGAAAGAACCCTGAGCTTTGGAGGGCAGGGAGGTGACAATGGGTATGTGTCCTGGCTCTACCACTTTCTTCCTGGGAGAGCCTAGGGAATTCTCTCCCTCATTTCTTTCTGTCCTGTTTCCCCATAATACTGCCTCCAAGGGCTGTTGTAAGCATCTCGTAGACTTGTTGAAGTCAAGCACCTTGCATGACTGGGAACACATAGCTGACTTAGTATTATGGGTTGGTGGAAATCCTCCGTTTCTCTGGCTTATATTCCTTTTCTCTTTTGGAACTAGCCTATTTGAAGGCTGTGTGCATTTAGGTTGCTCTCTGTGCTAAGCAGAAAGTTTATTCAGGCAGTTTCAGGTTTGTGAAGGGGAGCATGTTTTGCCCAACACTGCCTCTGACCCCGTAGATGGCAATGAACTAATTAATGTAGGAGGAGATCAGGAAGTACCGGTGGCCACAGATCAAACCACATTCTTCAGTCTTATTAACAATAAAGTTGGGGCACCTGGGTGGCTCAGAGGGTTAAGCCTCTGCGTTCAGCTCAGGTCATGGTCTCAGAGCCTGGTCTCATGGTCCTGAAATCCAGCCCCACATGGAGCCCTGCATCAAACCCAGTATCTGGCCCCACATAAGCCCTGCATCAGGCTCTCTGCTCAGCAGGGAGCTTGCTTCCGCCCCTCTCTCTGCCTGCCTCTCTGCCTACTTGTGATCTCTCTCTGTGTGTCAAATAAAGAAATAAAATCTTTAAAAAAAAAAAGTAAAGCTGATATTCTGATCGCTATCTGACTTTGGTATCTCTGTCATTAGGGGGGAAGATGTGGGGTTGGGGTGAAGAAAAATATTATTTATTAGCCAACTGGAACCTCAACAAGAGGACAACAACAATAATGAGAAAACTAGTAAATTGAGATAATTCTTTGATGTTTTATACTTGTTCCTTACATAACAAAACCTTTGACTGCATTCTGATAAAGAAAATGGTTAAATGTATGTAATTAGATAAGTAATAAATTATATACCAAAAGAGCATTGATTAATAATACTTAATACTTCCTTAGCACTTAAAGAACCCTAGATACTTGGCTAAGGGCTTCATGTATATCAACTTATGCTTCTCAATAGTCATCAAATGCAGATCCTGTAATTCTCCAGTTTATAATTGAGGAAACTAGAGCTCAAAGGTTAAGTGATTTGCCCAAGGTCACGCAGTTAAGTAGAAAATAAGGATACAAACTCAGATCTGTGTAATTCCAAAGCTCATATTCTGACCTAGGCTTGGCAAATTACATCTGGCCAAATCCAGCCTGTTGCTCATTTTTGTAAATAAAGCTTTATTGGAACAGCCATGGGTGTTTGTTTACATGTTGTCTCTGGCCACTTCTGCACAACAGTAACAGAGTGGACAAAACCATATGGCCTGCAAAGCAGAGAATATTCATTCTCGGTGTCTTTATGGCAAAAGTTTGCAAACTTCTGTTCTGGTAAAACCATTATGAAATGACTTTTCAATGGACTATCTTGAAGGTTTACATCTCATGCCATAACAATGACTCCAATTGGCCCCTCACTTACCAGGAGTGATGAGAGAAAAGCTGGGAGTCTTTCCCATGGACTCTTTTCTTCAGAAACTGAAACTGAACAAAAGACTCAGTGGCCCCCATGGCGTTCTTTTTCACTTTTTTTTTTTTCCTCCCTAGAGCTTCAGCATTGCTCTGAAATCACTGTATATCCCTTACGGGGTATCTCTTGACAATACCAGATTTGACCTTTTGGAAGAACTAAGATAATTCCTAACCAGTACAACTGTTCCAAACTGTGTGTGGGGTTTTAGCCACTTGATAACAGGAAAAATTCAAGTAGAGATAAAATACAGAGAGTGAACAGTATACTAAAATTCTACACATCTATCACCTAGCCTCAAATTCATGATCTTTGAGGCTAATTTTATTTCATTTAGAAACTCTACTTTCCCAAGTCCCCAGGTCCAAACCATTTGAAGCAAATTGCAGACATCATATCATAGCAGTGGTTTTCAGTACAGACCTGTAGGTTATCAGTGAATGAAAACCATGCACTCATCAATGTCAGCAGACCTATAACACCGCTCAACCTCAGATATTTACATGAAGTCTCTGCTTCTAGCATGATAATGTATACTATGTTCTCTGTCAAAAAAGGGTCACTTGAAGAGGACATGCTGTTCAAAAATCCATTAGGAAAAGAGCTCAGAAACTGTTTCTGCAGTTCATATTGTGTGGTAGCAGTTGATCTCAATTGGTCCACAGTGAAGCTCCTAGGGGTCAAGAATAAAAGCGTATGTCATAAATAAACGTGAGGGAAGAAAGAAAGCAATGGTCATGATGTGCCAACAAAAATAAAAAACGTAACATCTGCCATACGTTCTTAAAAGATCCTGTACCTAAATTACTGAAACCATTATATATGTCACCAGACTACAATGATGACACAGCTATCCCTGTTGGAAGCTGTCTTGTAAGTGTGCAGGGAGACATTACAATCTACCTTTTAAGGAAGCCAGCACAAGTTAACAATTTATAGACGCTCTAGAAAGCTACAAGCGTAATTTTGCAAAACAACTGGAAAGGAGAGGTTGCTTGCTGGCTCCTCAAATAACCCAAAACACAACCTGGGGATAAGACAAAGCTAGGTATACTGTGTGTGTATTAATGAAGAACACACCTCTGCCAACTTTGGTCATGTCTCTGTGGGGGAAGAGACTCAGAATTAATTGAGAATCAGAGATTTTGTTCTGTGCTTCAGTGCAAGGAGGCTTGACAAGAATGGTGTGAGGATCGAAAGACCATAGTCCAGGATTGTCCAAAACAGCAGGTAAGGATTTTTAAGACAAGGCATTCAAAGAATCCTCAGATGCAATCTCTGTGTTGATGTTTTCCATGAAAGAATCAATGGGTCTTTTGAGCGTCACACCAGGGAAAATAATGGAAGAGTAAAGTCACGTTAAGCTAAATGAAATGGTTCATTTAGATGTGAGGAGTGAGGAGAACAGGCATTTTAATTCCTCAGAGTCCAAACTCTGGATAAAGGTTGGCAGTTTGAAATCTCAGCCTTCATCTTCAGGTCAGAAAAGTCTTCAAATAAGCTATAGATAGGTAAATAAGTTAGGTAGTGGACTGATAGAGAATCTGTCCATATACACGTGTGTTTCTAATACAATGTAACTCATACAGTGTTGAATTAGTCTACCAGATTTGTGGTTAAGATGCAGTAGGGACTAAAAATGATTCATTAGGTATCTTTTTACTTCTTCATTTTGGAGTTCAGTCTCCTGAGGTGTGACTCGACTTAAAGTTCAATATCCTTCGTCAGAAGCTTCTTCATAGCAATGGCAGAGAACTTTCAGTGTCTACACCTGCAATTGTTCAAAGTTCAGATGGTTAACGCAGACACATCATCAACTGTAATAAAGGTTGGGTATTTCATCTAATTCTTTTGCCACCTAATGCTTGCCTCTAGTTACTTAGGACCCAGAAACTTTTTTTTTTAATTCCTCTGTGTTATACAGTATTTCTGAGATGTGATGAACATTAACACGATTAAACCTACCCAAGAGCAGCAGTATAAGGCTTAGAGTTTGGTGCTTCTCTTTCTTAGCATCAATCCAATATTTCTACACAATTTTTTCTGGTATTGTTGGGAGACAGAAACAAAAAAATGTTCACATTTAGTCCAGAAGCCTGACCTATAGCCTGTATAGTTCTGATAAGGATCAAATACTACTGGTTATTACATCTTTAAAGGATCTCATATGACTGCCTCTATATCTCACCGATAGTTAATATTGAACTGAATGATAAGCACCAGAGAAATCTTGAGAAAGTTGTTTTATGAGTAGAAATTTGAAGAAGACATTTATGATCTAATACTCCATGCCCTTTCCCTCCCCCTTGAGCACTAAGCATATAACCAGCAACTTCATACAGCAAAAGTACAGCTCTTTCTGCCCAGGAGTCCTGAACCTGTCCTATCTTTTTTCTAAAAATTTTTAAAAAGATTTTATTTATTTATTTGACAGAGAGAGACACAGCAAGAGAGAGAACACAAGCAAGGCAAGTGGGAGAGGGAGAAGCAGACTTCCCACTAAGCAGGGACCCCTATGCAGGGCTCAATCCCAGGACCCTGGGATCATGACCTGAGCCAAAGGCAGGTGCTTGATGACTGAGCCACCCAAGCACCCCTTGTTCTACTTAAATAAACTTACTAAGTTGCACTGTAAAAGACTCAAGAATTCTTTCTTGGTCATTGTGCTTGATGACCTCACAGCAGTATCGACAGATAATGAATTACAGAGATATATGGGAGGTCCTAAATCACTTTACAATCATAACAGTGGGGAAAATCCAAAAAGTTAAATTTCCAGTGTCTCTTCCTTAAGTGATCACATTAATATGGCTGGTGTTCACCCATACTGCAAATATTCCCCACCTACCCTTGATGTGAATGGAAAAATCCAAGCTTCCTTTAGGTTGTTAGTGTTTCACTTAGAGTCCAGTTTATTGGAGGATTTGGTCTCTTCAATCATAAAAGAAATAATTCCTGAGGTGAGATGCTTACTGATTCCTGAACTAACTTACCCTCAAGGCTCCAGTGGAGTAAGACCCCGGTTAAGGTGAACATTGTCCACAGCAGCCCCTCGAAACTACTTTGCCTGACTAATCCAGCTTTTAGCCTTAACAATCTTCCCCCCATTAATAGACTGTAGCTTCTCAATTATCTGGCCATCTGTTCTGTGTTTTTCTTGCACAACCTCTCCGTCTCGCTAATAGTCAGAGCATGCTTCCAAACCACAAACATTTTCCTGTTGATTGGATGCCTGGGTCTTGAATTTCATATTAACTCATGTTCTATATAAGGGACCACCAACTCTGTTCTTTTCTTGTGTAAGGAAACTACTTGTAATGAAATTTAACTCAGTTCATCACAAATTGACAACTCAGGAAGAATATATGATGGGGAGAGAGGCCATTGTAAAGACTTTGGACTAGTTCCTGGAGATTTCTCAATGACTTCTCATTGACTTCCTCTCTTACTTTAAGAAGGCGCCCTACTCCCAGGGCACCCGACTGGCTCAGTAGGTAGAGTGTGTGACTCTTGAGGTTAGGATTGTGGGATCCAGCCTTATGTTGGGTGTAGAGATTACTTAGAAGAAGAAGAAGGCGAAGGGGAGGGAGAAGGAGAAGGAGGAAGGAGAAGAGGAAGAGGAGGAAGGAGGAGGAAGTAGAAAAAGAAGGAGGAGGAGGGAGGGAGGGAGGAGGAGTGGGGAAGGGGAGGGGGAGAAGGAGCTCCTCTTTGGCATTTTCTTCTAAGATGGAATTCAGGACTCTCCATAGCACAGCTAGAACCAGACTTAAAAATTAAAAATAATTTACCAAGTACTAAGAGTGAGAAGATACTAACAGGGCTAGAAATAGCAGAAGTAACCTGCTACAAAATAATCAACATTATACTACACAATGTCACCTACTGGCGTTTCTTGCCGAAATTTCTCCTTGACAGGTTCCTAGTCTCTGCCTGGCCCCAGATCTGCCTCAGTGGAGCAAAAGTCATTTTCTTCTGACTACCTGGAAATTTACTAGTGCATAAATGGACTCTTTGGAGATCAGATGTGGTAATACTATTCCCAAAGAAAGATGAAACCGCTCCTTCCCACCTGCTTAAGCTCTGTCAAAGACAAAAAGTGAACAAGTGAGAAGAATGATTTTATTCATACTATAACAGCAGGAAGAGCATCTACAACTGAAGATGAGTTTCTCAGGAGGGTGGTTTCACCTTAGACTTTTAAATGGAGAAGTAGCTAAGTTATAGATGGGGTGATTTACTATTGGAATAGTTTTTGCAGGCAGAGGAAATATCAGTCAGCTCAAGAGGAAATGCTTATGTCTGGGTCCAGCTAGTTCAGAGCACATACATTTTTAATGTTAGCTAAACATTCATGAGACAAAGAATTAGAAATTGGCTGGGGGGAAAATGGTGTCTGGCCTTGTTAGCAGATTCAGGCAACAGGGGAAAGCTATGCGTTTGACCTTGTCACATCTCCCTTTGCTCTTGTTGAAGTCATATATAAGGTTGTCCTTAAATAACTACAAGGGAAACAAAGCAATGGGGAATGTCCATATGTGATACACCTTTGTCAGTGCAGATTTGATCTTGGTGTTTAAAGCTATCAGCTCAAATTCAGCCTCTATGTAGTTGGAAGTTAGTTGGAAATTCTGTTGTTTTGGGGTCACACTGTTGAATCATATTTTGAGACAATGACTGCATGGTAACATTTAAGACTATGGACAGGATGCATCACTTAACTTCAAGGCATAACATTAGAGACAGAGGTTTAGTATCTTTGCAATATACCTCAAAGCCACGATCCTGTATTTCTATTTCCCATCCAGAAGAACATGCCTGATAGGCCATTTGGATCAACCTTAAGAGAGCCAAGTAGCCTTTCCTTGAGTTTAGTGGTTGACTGCTGTACTTGGTCTATGATGTTAATCCAAGTGCAACAAGAAGTGTTGGTTATGGAGCAGACACTTCCCTGTCCAGCTGGGAAGAGGTTGAGAGCTATGTGATTTTTGCAACACCACTAGCCAGTGAATTTAGGCTTATTTGTTGGTTTTATGGCAGAAATGGTATCATTTATGATATTTTCCCAAGTTAGGAGAACTTTCTATTTTTTTCAGATTGTATAATTTCCATTATATAATGGGTTTAGTGGCCTTTATAGCACACATAAAGAGAGAATGGATGACCCTCCCCCTTGAGGAGTTCTCCTGAATTACTTACAATTGATGCATTTTGAAGTCACCCTTTAAATTTCCAGATGACACAGGGTCAATAGGAGGACTGGTGAATTTAAATAATTGGAAGTCCCAGATCATGTTCCCAAAGATGGAGTGGAAAAAAATTGGTGTGGGGAAGGCAGGTGTAAGCTTACTCCCACATAAAAAGTAATCACTTGGCAGGGGTGAACAGAAACTTGGGGGGGGGTATAGGAATTAATAATAATAGTTGGAGTTCACCATGGGGTAGACCTCACAGGAGGCCATAGCCATCGCTTAGAATTCAACAAAGTCTGCAAGGTTAATTGAAAAGTAGTGAAGGAGAAGATGGTTATTAGAAATAAAAGTGCTGATGTGTATGTGTTTTCTTTCTTACACCTGTCCCTGAAGAAGTAGAGTCATGAATTTTCAAGATTTCAAGAGAAGCATTAATTATGTTGGGAATTAAGTTCCAGGTAGTACATGCTGAGAGGCTGAGGTTGATGAAGTGACAGTAGCTGAATTACCAATACAGACCATTAAGGGCAAAGTTTCCCTAGGATGTGTTGAGGGGAACAGCAAGGGGGTGTCCATCCTGGTGGTCAGGTGAAGGATGCGTTAAGAGTATAGGGATAGTTGGAAAAAATGGAACAGACGGAATGAAGGATTTCTGTTCTCTTTTTGTTTATACGGTGGGGCAGGAAAGGATTGAGAACAAAAAGGGGCGAAATCACGTTTAAGTTTTGGGTAATAAGAGGAATACTGGTTCAGAGATTGTTGCAAGAGGAGAAGCAGCTTGACAAAAAGTAAACAAAGATACCAGGGATTAAGCAGACTAAACGTGCAGGGTCTTAGGTAGAAGCTGACCATTTTGTGATGCTCTGTGTCTGTTTGGTGGGTCTTGGGAAAGCAATATACTTCATGCTGTTGTCTGCGTTTTAGGGCTCTCAAAAGAGCCTCAGTTTAAGGTCTTCTGTTAGATCAGATTTCTATTCAGAATGAAGCTGGCATTTTCCTTAATCATGCAGTGTGAGTCCAAGGTGGTACCCCTTGTAGATTTGCAGCACTACTGGTGGTTAGGAGGACAGAGTTCGGTCCCTTCCACCTGGACTCAGGATCACTTTTTCAATCCTGTCTTTTCCAGAAAACGGGGTATCTAATCTGGAAACCATGGGAATGTTGGGGTGGGCTGTCTGGGGAAAACAGAATTGACCTGCTGGTGATAAGTATGAGTGTTATTTAATAAGACCTTGGCAGTATTTGAGTTTATTGGACTGAATCAAATTACATGTCCTAAGGTCCACGAGGAGTAATGGATCTTCAGTTTCCTGCCTATAGTTATTTCATAAAGGCTGAAGTGAGAGAAGCAAATAATGATCAGTGCTAAAGGAATGACTTTGATCCCAGGCAAATGTGAGTTCCTCGGGGAATTTGGTTGGTTTGGCCCATTCCCCTCTTCCAGAGGACTAAGAATGGTAGGAAGAATGCAATTTTGTGAGAGCAGTAGTACCTGTTGAATACCCTGAATATTCTTGCCAGTGAACTGAGTGCCCCTGTTGCTATAGAGGAAAGAAAGGACTAAGTATTTACTGTTCCACCATGGTGGCAGAGCCCGTTTTCAGGGAAACATTTCATCTGTCCTGCAAATATGAAGACTATGGTTTAGAACATATTCCTACCCAAGAAACCTTGAGAATTGAATAAAATCCATTTACCAGTGGAGAAATGAGCCAGAAGCATCTGGCTCTCATCCTTGTCCCACATTTATGTTTTCACCAGGATTGTGTTTCTGGTGGAGTGAGCAAGGGGAGGTTATCTGCTCAATATGAAGGCAGGTGTATTCCCACTAATATCTCTGCAGGAGAGCTTTATTTCCTTGGCCATGATGTGTAATCTCACAGAAGCTGAGGACTAAATTGCAGGCAGGAGAAGAAGACAGACCGACCTGGGTGTATCCAAAACTCATTGGAGTGGATAAAAATCCATCATTTTCAATTAGCTTTTTCAGCTTCAAATGCTACCAGTTCCTATGCCTTAAATTCCTTAAGTAGAGAGGGTGCCTGGCTGGCTCAGTGGGTAGAGCATGCAACTCTTGATCTTGGGGTTGTGAATTCGAGGCCCATGTTGGGTGTAGAGATTACTCAAAAATAAAATCCTCCAAAAAAATTCTTTAAGTAGAATTTCAGTGTCTAAAGGAGACTGAGCAAGGGAGAGTAAGTGGCAATTGACAAGGAGGATTCTTGGAAAGCAGCTGTGTTAGTGTATTTGTCAGCCAAGGAGTTTTCTTTAGCTTCAAGAGTCTGGCTACTAGTCTGGGGTTTGATTTTGAGAATTTTTCTTGGAATGCCTGGAGATTACAGATTTTTATCTTGCCCTTGTCATCAACATCTGAGGGCCTCTAAGTGTTTATGTCTTTTGGCTGATCCTATTACAGAATTATCTTTCTAGAAGATCCCAATTGATCTATGTCTCAAATTAAGTAAAAAGTGGTAATATGAAAGACTTGATGCCAAGTCATCACCATGAGTTAGTTTTATGTCAAGGCTGCATTTTGTAGAGAAATAATATTGATTTTCTGAAAGGGGGTCATCAGATCATCTTGGGTGTAAAACACTTAGAAGAAATTTGCACGACCTCATTGCTTAAATTAACATCAGGTAGCTGGGGACAAATACAGATAATAACAGACTGTAAAAACAGTCGTACCACACTCTGGCCTACTTGTTGTTATGGGCCCAAGGTCACCTCAGGCTAAGGCCTCCAGAAGCATTCAAAATGCATTTCAAGAATTCATATTGATTCTGCAGGCCGATATCAAAAGAACTTCTTGGGTTAGACTCTCTCTCAAAATGGCTCTAAGTGCTTATAATTGCATTTCAAACATCTGCTACAACAATCAGCTCTGTGCTCGTTTTTGCAACACATGGATTGACAGACACCATCCTTACTGACAATAGTTCTGATTCAACCTCAGCATGAGTGGTGAAAATTTGTAGTTGGGAACCTTATCTGAGCTGTCACTATTATGTCTTATCAAACCCAAGCAAATGGCCATCCACGGATGGTGCAGACTACTGAGATTGCCTTAAATAAGAATGTTGGAAGAACTGGACTCCAATATTTGCCAGATTTTTTTCTTTTTTGTCCCCAGGGTTAACATTTTCATTTTCAACAACTGGAATTGAATTTTTTGAATTAATTATTGGGGGGAGGAAAAAAGGGGGGTGACAATTCAAGACCTGCTGGGATGGTCTCTTCTGGAGCAGAAATCAGTTTACCATCTATTTTTATGAAGTCCACAAGCTAAGATGGTTTTTGCATTTTTTAAACTAGAAAGAAAATCAAAAGAGGAATAACATTTCAGGACATGTGAAAATTATATGAAATTCAGTGTCCCCAAATAAAGTTTACTTGGAACACAGTGGACACATTAATTTATGTATTATCTATCACTACTTTGACCATGGTCGTTGTAACCGAGACTTCATTGCAGGCAAAGGCTGAAATATTTACCACTTGGTTCTTTACAGAAAAAGACCCCTGCTTTTTTTTTTTGCCAAGGGGCACAGTTTTGCTGGAGTCTATAGAGGACCAGACTCGATATTTTTCTCTGAAAGACAGAAATGGGCAAAGGCCCCAGTTCAATGATTGATTGATAAGGTCTTCTTCCATTATGACTTGGTGACAACAGAATCCTTAAATATGCCTCCCCCGGTGCCATCTGGCGTGGCATTTTTAGCTCTGTCTTCTAAAATCTGAGCAGAGACACAAAGAAAAGAAAAGAATCATTTTCTTTGATTCCTATAATAGCTGCAGAGAAGTCAGCTGAAATTTCCATACTTATTAGTAAAAACTCAGAGACACTCTCATAATAAGCCATGCCATAAATGGGAAAAGGATTCTGTTAACTCAGTGGTGGTGGGGGTGCGGGGTTGGGGGGAGGATGGAGTGTGGCAGGTACGGTATGGAGCAAAGGTGATTTCATGCTTTAAGTGTTAATGCTTTAGGTTCCTTTGGTGTTTAAATTGGTGTTCAGCATCTTTGGTGTTCCAGGAGGTAATTTAAGAAGGGTTCATTTAAAATAGATATCATTCTTGATAAATAACAAATCTTACTTTTCATGAAGTGATCTCGTTAACTTTGTAACACAGGGATAAATTAAATAATGGTAGGGCTCAATCAGCAATCGCTTATTATTACATTATTCACTTGTGAAAGGCTTTATTCAGCTTGTCTATTTCTCTGCTGCCAACTTCTCCTCTTGTGTCTTCTCTGCTGCCTTCTCTTCTCCCACCACTTAAAAGCTGACTTTAAGATAGATGATCACCAATCCCTTTTCCTTTCTCACTTTAATTTTCCTACTTAGGAAATCTCATCCTTATCTATGCTTCAAAGAAAATGTTTATGCTCTGACTTTGAAAAAAAATTAATCTCCAGTCCTTGCTGAAAACTCCAGGCTATAACAGTGCCTACCCAACAGTGCCACCTGAATTTTTAAAATGGACTTCGGGGCAGCCTGGATAACACAGTCGGTTCAGCATCTGACTCTTGGTTTCAGCTCAGGTCATGATCTCAGGGTATTGCTTAGCATGGAGTCTGCTTGGAATTTCTCTCTCCCTCCACCCCTACCCACCGCACTTGAGCTCTCTCTTAAGTAAATACATAAATCTTTAAAAAATAAAAATAATGTAAATAAAATAAAATGGACTTCTCAGCATGTCCAGTGAGTGTTCCTGATCCTCCCATGCAGATTCGTCTTCCTCCAAGTCTTCCTGTCTTAATGAAAGTTATCCCTAAGCAGCTGGGCAAACCAGAACACTGGGAGTCATCCTTGACATCGCCCTCTCCCTCATGCCTTCCATCTGAATGACTACAAAAAAATGAGTCATATAGTTTTTAAAATATTGTATCATTCATATGCCCACTGCTCTTCATCTCCAACCTATCCTCCTTATTTAAACTACCAGAGTGATTTCTCATCTCCCGTTACAGACACCTAACTTGTCTCCCAGAATCTACTTCTGTACACTTTCCATTCCCCTCTAACCTCTAAGCAGGAGCCCAAAGAAGCATATAAACCTGCAACTTCTCTTGTGTCTTCCCTCCCCTATAAACCCTTCAGTGGCTTCCAACTGCTATTAAGGTGAACAGCATTCTTAATGACCAATGCCACAACCCCTGCAAGATCTGACCTTTGCCTGCCTCACTGGTCTCTTTGGATGGCTATCTCCCCTCTTTTGGAGTCCTTGCCAGATTGGTCTTTTCTCATTTTCCCAAATGTTCTATTTTCTTTTAGGCCGCAGGAACTTTCCACAGGCAGCTTTCCCTGACTTCAGCTAAAATGCCACTCACAATAGAACTCCCTCAAGACTAGCTAAGTCCATCAGAGATATAAAGCCATTGCGCCTCAGAAGGGTTTTCTGGTCCTCCGTCTCCATCCCTAAGCTCCCAGGAATCTCCTTTGTTCATATGCAAATTTACTCACCTTGCTCTCCAAGACTGGCTCTACATTTGGAGGAATGTTAAAAAGAGCCATTTTGTTCAACCCCTTAAACAAACAAACAAACAAACAAAAAAATGGGAGGTGAGGACTCCCTGGCAATGGATACCTTCTTCCTTTAGTGTTTTTACACCTAGATCATTAAGAGTCTTTCTTCAAGACATTGTTCCTGGAACAAAGATGATGATTTGCTATCTATGCCTGCCAAAAAAATTGAAAAATATATTTACAATTTTTGTTCTCAGTCTATTTTTAAAATCAGTCTGTCTTTTTAATAAAAAGTAAAGGTAGGTATAAAACTTGTAAAAATCAAGTAGTAAAAAAAATTACAGTATGAAATGTAAGTCTCTTCACTGCTGTTTCATTATTTACAGTTTCTTTATATCCTTCCAAAAATACTCAGTATTCACAGTACAAACATACCCCCCACACATTTATTTATGGAAATGGGGTCCACTATATCTCTGTTTTCACTTAACTAGGAGATCACCGCAGATTACCATATACAGCTCCTCTCATTCTTTCTTCAAGTTCACTTGAAACGAAGTGAACTCTGTCTGTGCTTTACCATATTTATTGAAACCACTCTCTTTTTTCAACTTACTAATAGACATATATGTTATTTCCAGTCTTCTGTCATTACAAAAAAAAAAAAGGCACCAATGTTTCATGTGTGCTATCTTTGCATACATGTAGGTACTGAATCTAAGGGAGAAATTCAAGGGAATTGTATTGTTATATCAAAGGATATTGGCTGTTAATCTTTCTGAAAGGTTGATTCCAAATTGTCCCACAAAAAAGATGTATCACTAATTTACCACCTGGTGACTATAGCTAATAATACTGTATCAGATACTTGAGTATTGCCAAGAAAGTGAACCTCAAATGTTCTCACCACACATATTTAAAAAAAGGAAACTATGTGATGGGATGGAAACAGTGGCTAATGTTATGATGATAATCATTTTGCAACTCATAAATGTATTAAAGTAATAGATTGACACCTTAAACGTACACAGTGTTATGTATCAATTACATCTCAATAAAGTTGGGGAAGAAAGCAAAAAAACCAAAACCAGAAACAGTCGTATTAATTTATATTGCCTCTACACTTAAGAGAATGCTGGTTTCTTAACACTTAAAAGTCACCAAATAATATCTCTCTAATTTTTTTTAATTTGAAGAGTTAAAGTTAGTATCCTGATTTTTATTGATAAGTTTTTTTGTTTTTGCTTGCATTCCTTTAATTATTTAGTGAGGCTAATCATTCCTTCATATCACACTTTCATATCATATCATTTTTATTTTTCTCTGTGAGTCAGCTGTCCATATAGTTTACCTGTTTTTCTTAAATACTTCAATGTTTTCTCACTGATTTCTAAGTTTTTTAATATATTATTCTTCTACCATATATAGCGCAAAGTCTTTTAGCAACTTGATTTTTTATTTTTTTATCATATTTGTTCAGGCAGAATTTAAAATTTTATGAGACAAAATATATCATTTTGAGCTTTGTGTCTTGCTGTGGTATATATCGTGTGCACACATATCATCTAGATGATTATAGACATGCATATAAATATTATTTTTAAACATGTTTTATGATAATATTTTTATATTTACATCTTTGATCTCTCTGTTATGAAAGAGAGGGATTTGGTGATAAGCAGTGAGTAATAATGGCTGGTAAATTTTAAATAGTAATTATCCCTTTGCCAAAGGAATTTAAGGAGCTCCACAACAGTAATTAAATGAGTATGTGTTTGTTCTTCCCATTTGACAACAACTACCTTGATGGTAGTCACCAAGTGTATTTTATTCGTTTAATTTGTCCTTAGCATTTAGAAAAGCACTTTACACACAACAGACTCAGGAATTATATTATTCATTTATTTGATTATATGGATATATTCCTAAAAGAATACTTAATTTTTAATTATATTAGTAACTCATGTACATTATAAAAATGGAAAATAATAATATAAAGAGAAATATAAAGAAGACATTAAAATTTGCAGACAAGCCTCCCGTCCAGAGATAACCATGACTCACATTTAGTGAATCTTCCTTCCTATTATTTTCTCTGTGTAATACGCTAGTAGGGGTAAAGATAGCGTAGTGGAGAGCTTTCTTTTTCTACCATCAAATATGTATTTGGGGAACTCACCTTATCCTACACTATTTCCAGTAGATGTTCATACTTCCTTCCTTCCTTCCTTAAATAAGGTGTTCTAAAACTTGGTTTTCTTCCTTCCTCCTTCCCTTTCTCCCTTCCTCTCTTTTTCTCTTTGCTTTCTTGCTTTCCTTATTGAAGTGTAATTGACCCACATTACATTAGCTTTAGGTGTGGAAGTGTATTTTCAACCCAGGTCAGGTTAGTCACAGAGGGACTTTTTGCTTCTTCTCCTTTCCTCTCCTGTGACCCAAGACAAGCCAATCATATCTCTCACGGGGAATGCTGGGAAAGAGGATTGTTTTGTTATTTTTATTTTTTATTGGAATTTTACAATGTGAGAGTGATGGAAGGGTTGAGCTGTTGATGACTTTCCCACTGCAGAGTGAATAGTTCTTGCCAGCAAACAAAGCCAATGAAGTGTAAAGAGATGGAAAGAGAGACACCTAGGAACACTGCTTCAGCACTTAGATCCAACTCTACCTGAAACAACTTCTTATTAACATGAACCATTATATTCCTTTTTGTGTTTCAGCTAGTTGGAGTTATCTTTCTGTCACTTTCACCTGAAATAATTTTGACTATAATAGGAGTAGTTTATAACTCCATAGACTTTCATGGTGTTATGGGCACAGACCCACGAACACTTGACTCTTGACTTCTTCCTTTCAGAGTTCTGCAAGGAGGAGGTTAGGAGTGTGAATGCACCAAGAAAAGAATGTTCTTAGCTGAGTGAGTAAGAAATAACCCCGAACCGGATCAAGGAAAGGTGAATGACAGCACTGGACGGTGCCTTAGAAAGAATCTTTCTCTTCCCTTAAGACTATATATTGAGATTTTAACTGCCAGAGAGGTTGTTTTTATTATATAGTCCCATCAGAAGGGACTGAGTTTTATATCATGAAGATTAGGGAAGTTAATTAAGTGGATTTAGAATTTAATATACAGAGCTTTTACAGCCAAACAGCCTTCAAATAGATGAGTAACTTTTCTTGATAGGGACAGACAGGAGTCAGACTGCTAGAATTTTATCATTTAGAATCTAGCAGTGATAGCATCATATATTCAAATAGTGGGTTTTCTTTTTTAAGATTTTATTTTTTATTTTAGAGAGAGAGAAATAGAGAAAGAGAGCATGAGTAGAGGGAGGGACAGAAGGAGAGGGAGAGAGTCCCAAGCAGACTCCACACAGAGCATGGAGCCCAACATGGGGCTCAATCTCATGACCCTGAGATCATGATCTGAACCAAAATCATAAGTCGGATGATCAACTGAATGAGCCACTCAGACACCCCTATTATTCAAATAATTTTACAGGGTTAGTGCAAGTCTGAGAAATTTCAATGCATAGTCAACTGAGCTAAGAGAGGAGTTCATAAATAAAAGTTTTGCTTAAGTTACTGTACTGCAACTAAATTGTGGTTATTTGGTAGTCATGAAAAGACTAATGAATGGAGAAATGTTATTCATTCTTTTGTTTACTTTTTCATTCACCTAGTCAGTCAAGTATTTAAGGAGTGCCTACTGCATGCTATGCATCGTTCTAGTGCTGGGGACCTAGAAATAAACAAGACAAAGTGTTTCCCTTTGTAGAAGAGACATTCAGAAGCATCTCAGTTATGATGAACTGAACTTAGAATGCATGTATATCTGTACGTGATGGGGATTCTCTTGCAAAAAGAGGAGAACAATTGAGGTAATTACCTGGACTAACAGAA
This sequence comes from Neogale vison, assembly GCF_020171115.1. Classification (NCBI taxonomy): domain Eukaryota; kingdom Metazoa; phylum Chordata; class Mammalia; order Carnivora; family Mustelidae; genus Neogale; species Neogale vison. The sequence goes on from NC_058101.1 coordinate 50,793,562, forward strand.
CTATAAAATCAGTCAGTGTGGAGAATATGTGTTTGCTTTTTTCTTTCTTTCTTTCTTTCTTTTTTTTTTTTAAGATTTTATTTATTTATTTGACAGAGAGTGAGATCACAAGTAGGCAGAGAGGCAGGTAGAGAGATAGGGGGAAGCAGGCTCCCTGCTGAGAAGAGAGCCCAATGCAGGGCTTGATCCCAGGACTCTGAGATCATGACCTGAGCTGAAGGCAGAGGTTTAACCCACTGAGCCACCCAGGTGCCCAAGGCTTGCTTTTTTTTCTAAATTTTGTGTATGATTGCCTCAATTCTCCATTTTACCTTCCTAGGAGAACCATTGCCTAAGAATGTCCACAGCACTAATTTTCTCGGAATTTAGAGATCTAGAGATGAAAGCAGCTGTATATATAATTGAAATGTCATGTTATTAAAGATGAGATGCTTTTGCAATTTCTAACACTTATAATGATATGCTCTGGTTACCTAGAATGTTTTTCCCTGTGATTTCTTCCATGCATTACTTCTTTGCTTTTCCAATATTACTAAAATATAGGGGGCAATTATTAGTCCCTTGATTCTGCCTGTAGAGAAACAGAGATATTTAGTAAGTGACTTATTTAAGTGCTAACTCATGACCAGATGATAAGAAAGTCTGATTGCAGGTTTATAAGGGAAACCAGCTAGACCTGCATTTTTCCCAGCCCTTCTGTGCTGTCTTTTTCATACACCAAGGGTATGACCTTAAAGACCTTCACATAACCTCTAGGTTTCAGCTTCTTCATCTGGAATATGAAGCAATGAGCTAGGTTCAGGTTCAACTAGCCTTCCACTAGGCACCTATTTTGTGCGAGTCATGCTCCAGGAGCTTTCAGTGTTATCATATTCAATTTAATTAAATTTTAAATTAAATTAAACCTCACAACAGGAGCACCTGGGTGGTACAGTCCGATGAGTGTCCACTCATGCTCTCTCTCTGTAAAATAAATGAACCTTAAATTAAACCTCACAACAAATGAGAAAATCCAGGTCCCAAGAAGTTAAGTAACTTGCCTAAGGAAACCCAGCTAGGTCGGTATATTAATCCAGATCTCCTGACTTCAAAAATCAATGCTTTTTCCTCCATATTTTCACATTTCCTCTGTATTTTAGCATTCTATAATTTTTTACAAAAATATGCATGCATTCTGATTCATTGGCATATAAACTGAAAGAATTCCTGTTGCCCAAAACACATGGAATATAATGGAGGAATACTTAACATACCTAAATTAAAATTTAGAAGTTTGACTAAGTTTATTTAAATAACCTAATTTTAGGATTTAGCAATGTTTGAGGATTTTGAGTGATATAAGAGGGTGTTAAAAATATGCTACCAAAAAAAAAAAGTTACAGAAATCCAAATACCAAGATGTTCATGTGTTATCAATATACTGATTCAGAGGTTGATTTGAAGTAGCAGTTATTTTGTTGAGAAATGTGTCATTTCAAATAGACCTTCCTGTTCCATACAGCTCAACAAATGGATTTTGATATGTTAACTGACACTAAGGAAGAAGGAAGCTACTGGGCTTTTTTAAAATATAGATGGAAATTTTTTGATTGACATATCTGCTACTGTACCTATGATTAATTGTTACTAGTTGGCTGATTGTGATCAACATTGTTGGTACATAAGACTAAAACTTATAAGAATATAGCTGATACAACAAGACAGGTTATTAACATTGTCTTTGGAACCAGATACTCAGGCAATACTGCTATTTGGGGAAGATAGGTACATCTCTGGTGTGCACTACATTTCTAAATTTTCCCAAAGTCTTATGTTTCATCTGTCATGTAGCATGTGTTCTGTGTTATTTTAAAATATTTAATTCTGTTGTAAAAATAGAAAAAAAGGAAGAATAGATGACACTAAGTAGAGAAGCAAATAGCTTATGACACATGGCAGACATAGGGAAAGAAAGTAGGGCACATGTGTGGTAAATAGATAAAAATGATGGGACAAGGGAGAATATGACCTACAGGGAGAAAAGGATGGAAAACGAACTATGCATCAAATATTTACAACTCACTAAGTACGCATAAGGCATATGAGGCACTCAATATTTATTGGGTTGAAAACCAGCTCTCCATTGGTGATATCCAATCTGGCCCTATGTATCCTCTATCCAAGAATCACCAATAAAATCCACGGCTGCTTCTCAGGCAAGTTATCATCATGGTCAGGCACAATTGTTCCTGCATCTCTCTAAGAGAGTGAACAAGATGTTGGCCCCAGATACCTTCTGGCTGTAGGATCACCTCGCTCAAACTTCAGCTCTGGTCCCGGTAAGCATGTCAGCAGTGGGAAAGATTGATGTGTCTGAGTTTGAAGGGGCAGAGACAGATAGATGGACTCAGATAGTTCTCATGAACACCATGTGGCCCAATGTTCAGGTGGTGTGATCTTTTATCTGTTTGCATTCCATCCTGTGTGGGTTAACCAACTGCACCTCTTTCTTCTGCTTCTCACCAAGTGCTTTAAATGAATGTAATCAACTATGTGATTTGAGTATCTTTATTTGAATGGGAAGCCTGTTTGTTCCACAACCTCTACGTAACCAGCCTGATCTTGTACTCTCATTGAGGTAATTCCCTACATGGCACTGCTGGCCAATTTTGGCCTCGTATTTCTTCTTTATATTTACAACTGATGGTAATTATACTGGAGTGGGCAAAGAATATAGCATTTCAGAAAGATATTTGGTCATCTAAAGAGAGCACGTAACTGTCACAGGGATACATTCCAATAATAGTCTGGCTGTAGCAGACAAACAAAAAAAGAATTCATTGTTCAGCAGGATCAACCCATAGTGCTTAAAAGCCAATTCTAGTTCAAACTCATTTCAAAAGATGAAATTTAGTGACTTGGTGAAGATCACTATTCCTAGTAACTAGTAAGCTAGAACAGGAGCCAGTGCTGCCTGAGGAGGCTAAGGGGTTATTTGAGATACTACTGCTGTTCCTATCTGGGTCCTGGGTCATGATTGCTCATGCATTCTAGCACATGCTATGTAATGACTAAAAATATGAACTACAGCTATCACATTTAATAGATAAACATTAAATGATGCAAGAATATACAGAGAATGTCCGTTTACTAACAGTGTATACAGGTGTCACTGAGACATTTCAAGGGCTGAAAATCACTCTTCTTTCCTGCTGTCAATTTAATCATGACATTATACATTGCCCTTTGATTCTAGAAAACTGAACTCCAGTTTTTCTTCTCAAGTTAGTTGATTTTAGCTGGAAGTTCATGCCCAGGTATCGAAATTAGTTAACTCATAAAGGCTTTTACTTACCAGCTGATTATATATCTATATCAATACATATATATATCTAATAATATATGAAGAATTGTGTTGGATATTTGGAATATAAAAATGACCAAAATTTAAACTATGTGAATCAACATCTGTACTTCTTTCCATGTACCAGACACTATTCTAGGAATTAGAAAACCATAATAGCAGTGCGTTAAACCAGAGAATATTCATTACCAATAAAAATAAATCCACAGCCTCAATTGCCAGCTCAACCATGATCTCAGTGACCCAAGTGATGGCTTTTGTCCTCCCATTCACTCCTATTATTTTGGAATTTTCCTTTAGGCTTCTTACCTAGTGATCACAACATACCTGCTTCAGCTCCAGGTCTCCAGTCTCTACATTACCATTTCCAAAGCTGGGGGAGTGAGGGTGGTGGAAGAGATATTCTTCTATAAGTCTACCACAGAAAATTTCAGTCCTGAGTCTTCTCTGCAGACTTCCCCTTGGATTATTGTTGATGAGCAAAGCCTTCTGTGATGTTGAAACTATTCTAGAGTTTGTGCTGTCCAAAATGGTATTCACCAGCCACATATAGTTAGTGGGCACTTGGCTTGTGGATAGTTTGTTGAGAGAACTGAATTTTTCGTTTTATTTAATTATAATTAATTTACATTTAAATACTCCAGTGTTTCTAATGTCTACCATATTGGACAGTATAACTTTTGGTTCTTTTTGGCTAGAGGGAGGTTATGGGCATGCAGGGATCCAAAGGAGGCTGGGAAAATGATTAGCTTTTTCGGTCTCCAAGGAAGAAAAGGTTTGGGAATGACTCCTTGGCAGAAGCAACAGTGTCTGTGATAAAAAGTAGCTAAGAGTGTCATAGAGCTGGTGCTGTAGTGTGGGAGGCTACCGACATAAAAATATAAACAAATAAATTTTAAAAGGGAGCTATCATCAGGTTTGAACAAGCCATGTTATCTAGACTTAGTCTAGATGATTGGTCTAGATTTTAGAGTAATGAATAGGGAGTGATTGGAGGTAGGAGTAATTTAAGAAGGCAGCTGGAAAAACATCTAGGAGCTCACAATCTGGTAGAGAAAGAAGATAAGCATGTAAAATAAATCATTAACAATAAACCAGGTGGCATATACGCATACACACACACACACACACACACACACACACATATTTACTACATATTCACACATACATAGTTCTACATTGTTCCTATCTGGAGGGACAAGGCATTTGGTGTGTTTCTCCCATGTTTCCTACTAGCCTTAGGTAAAAGAGCAAGACAAGATTCACAGCATAGAAGCTTTGGAATGTGGTCCACCAACCATCCTTACAGCAACAACTGGTGCAACCCCAGTTTTATTGGACTATGTGTATACATACAACAGCTAATGAGCGATTTCTCATAGAGTTTCTATGGGGTGTTTTAAAGTGGGACAATCACAAACACAGTGAGAACTTTGAAGGGACCCATTACGTCCTACGACTTCAAATGCTATGATGTTCATGATGCCTGAGGGGGTATCAGCAGTAGACGGACCTGTCTGGCAAGAGGCTGAAAGAGCTGGGGTGGCTTAATTAAAGCAAAGGTTTTGATTGGACGGAGGGTAAGTGATGGTAAGTTTCAGACGGTATCATCCTCTCAGATTTTTCTAAGTGTAGACAGGACAACTTGCCATTTTATGAACCCATACTGGTACAGAAATAATGATAAATGAGGGTCGGATGATTCAAAGGGCTAGCGTGTTGAGAGATAAGGTTTCCTTAAGTTCTTTTCAGCTTGCCTATACCATTATTTTGTGATCTCTAATGAGTTTTATTTTTCAAAGACTTCTGTGCAAGAATGGCTGAAATTATCCATGTAATAGAACATTTCATTTCCTCCATGTTTCTCCTTGGATTCATGGTACCACTTGAGATTCTTTTTCTTGTAATTCCATACTTTATATAACTTTCTTAACTACAGTGAAGTAAAAAGAGGATATGTACCAAATTGGTGTTAGTACTTGTGGCACACAAATTTCAAAACAGACATGCACATTTATTTCAACTCTAGGCTGAAATAGAATACGTGAAAATATGCACAGATCCTAAATTCACATGACAACTTGTAGCTATGACGATAGTAACAAGGCTATTAAAAACTTCTATTTTGCTTCCACTTCTTTTATAAAGAAAATGGATGATGATGATGATGATGATGATGATAAAGATGATTTTGTTAGTGGATAATAATTCTTTATGTAAATTTAAGAGAAATATAAGCAATTTTGCCTCCTTAACACAGAGGCACTTATTTTTACCTTTTAGCTCATATAAAGATTTATTTTATGTATTTATCTTTTAAGTAGGCTCCCTGCCTAAGGTGGGGCTTGAACTCACGACCCCAGCTCAAAGGTCGCCTTTTCTTCTGACTGAGCCAGCTGGGATCCCCCTGATTTACAGATTTAGAGCTACTTAATAGTGATGATGATCTCCCACTTTTTCTACCCATTAGTGTGAGATCTGTAATGTTCAATGCAGTAGCCATTAGGCCACTTGGGCTATTTAAACTCAAATTTAAATGAATTAAAATTAAATAGAATGAAAAATTATCTTACCTCTCACTGGCTACACATCAAGTGTTAAATAGCCACCTATAGCTGCCATATTGGACAACACAGACCTAGAATATTTCTGTCAGAGACTTATTATTAGCAATGGATACTGTTGGGTTTATACAGTTGAATCTCAAAAAATGTTGGTCAAATGAAGTCCTATTTAAATATTAATGCAAAAGTGTACGTTATATGGAAATGATTTATTTAATATTGAGAAAATTCTAGTTATAGATTCCTCGGAATTGGTCTCTTGGAGAAACTTAGACCAGGGAAGAAAAATCCTGTCCTGGTTCTGCATTTTAGAGGGCACCATCTTAGCTCCCCTCCCAAAGAGGACAAATTCTCCAGGGACAAGCGATGTATTCCCCAAGAGCTTGTGTCCCTTTTCTAGACCTTTTCTAGACCTTGTGTCCTGTTTCTAGACCTAATCCAAGGTACCCAGGGCCCAGGAATTCACCCATTAAAAACTCTTTGGAGTGCCTGGGTGGCTTAGTTGGTTAAGCACCTGACGCTTGGTTTCCACTCAGGTCATGAGCTCCAGGGTCATGAGATGGAGCCCCTGGTTCCCTCCAGCTGGGAATCCCCTTCAAGAGTCTCTCTCTTTCTGCCCCTCCCCCACTCACAAGCCCTATGGACATGAGAGCTCTCTCTCAAATAAATGCATAGATCTTAAAAGGAAAAAAAAAATTCCCAAGGCTACTTTCAGGTCCTGAGCAGGCCCCTTTCCAGAATCATCCTCCCAAGGGAATACCAAAAAACTGATGTGTACACTGCTAGGCCAAGGGTGACTGTTTGAGGTCCTGGACAGAGCTTGGATGAGTGGGCTCAGGTAACCATACATGTGCTGAAAGCCCCTCTTGCTCAGAAAAGGAGCTGGCACAAGAAGCAAAGTGGGGTGGAAGTGTGTAGGCCAGGGGCTGGGGTCTGGCTCTTCGCTCCCTGCCAGTTTCAGGGTGGAACCACTAGGTATCTATCTCTGCAGACACACCTGGACTTTGGGGTGTTTTATGAAGGTACGTTACTCAAGGTAAGAAAGCATTATCTTTTATTTGTTGGCTTGCCATATTACTTGTAAATATTTAAACAGACTATGTCAGCCCAGGTCCTGCAAATACTAGGGTGGGGCTGGCAGCCCTACTAGAGAAGAGTGAGATGTTCTCCTGGGCTCGCTTGGCTAGTTTGGCCATTATTGCTTGAACTGGTTAAATCTCAGTTATCTGTGGATGTCAGAGGAAAATTTCCTTCAAAAGGCTGCTGGCCCGTCCAGCGGGACCCGATGCATCCTCTCCAGCGTTCACAGCTGAAGTTGCTGAAGGCCAGAAACAGCTTCTGAGAGTCCACGTTCCGAGAGAGGGATCCGTTCCTTCCTCTGGTGCATTTGGGAAAATGAGAAGACCCTGTTCCGAAACAGGACCTGAAGTTCCTTGCGGGGGGCCGGGGGTGAGATGGGAAGGTGCAATTGGTTTGAGGCTCTTTCCCTTTCTTTCTCCGGAGTAAGTTCATTCCTGCTCTTCTCCTCACTCCAAATTCCAGGCCAGGGCTCCGCGGGAGGGATGGGTGGTCCCCAGGGGCGCACAGGGCGGCTTTGTCTGGAGGGCAGCGGAGGGAAGCGAGGGCGAGTGGCCACCGTGGCTGGAGTTTGGACTAGAACTTTCTTCCGCCCTCTTCACGAGTTACCGGTCTCCCTCGGGGCCCTCACAACTGCCGGCCTGAGGCCGAGGCTGGGGCCGGCGAGCACAGCATCGGGGGTCGGGCCCCGGCGGGCGGCGCGGGTCCCGGAGCGCGCTCTTCCTAACCCGAGCCGCGGGCGGCGGGAGGCGCGAGGAGAGGAGCGGAGGAGGAGGGGGAGGAGGGGAGAGGAGGAAGGGAAAGGGGCGGCGGCGGCCGCGGGCGGGGAGGAGCCGCCGCGGGCAGTGGCCGTGGGAGGCGGCGGCAGCTACGGTGGAGGAGGAGGAGGCGGCGCTCCCGCCGGGCCAGAGAGCGGCGCTGGGACCCGCGCGGCCGTGACCCCACGGCTCCCCGGAGGCCGAGCGCGGCCGCTGCGGACAAAGGAGCATGTTGGCGCCGAGGAGGGCCCGTCCTCCGGCCGCCATGAGGCTCCGGGCGCCGCCGGGCCCGCGCCGCGCCCCCGCCAGCCCGGGCGCTGGGCCGGCCCGCTAGGCCAGCCCGCCGCCGTTCGGCCCGCAGGCCCCGGCCCGCCGCATGGAGCCGCCCGGGCGCCGGCGGGGCCGCACAGCGCGGCCGGCGCCGCTGCTGCTGCCGCTCACGCTGCTCGCGCTGCTGGCGGGCGGAGGCGGCGGCGGCGCCGCGGCGCTGCCCCCTGGCTGCAAGCACGACGGGCGGCCCCGAGGGGCCGGCAGGACGGCGGGCGCCGCCGAGGGCAAGGTGGTGTGCAGCAGCCTGGAGCTCGCGCAGGTCCTGCCCCCCGACACGCTGCCCAACCGCACGGTCACCCTGTGAGTAGCCTCGCTGCGGGTCCTCTCCCTGGGGCGCTTTCTGGTCGCGCGGCTTTCTCTCCGCGCAACTTTGGAGAGGGGTCCTGCCGGCACCCACGCGCCTTTGTGCGAATGAAGCTGCAGGCACGGGTGCTGCTGGGGTGGTTGGCTTGGCAGGCGCGCATCTCGGGGAAGGCAAGTGAATCTGCCCCAGCGGCGCCTTCCAGTTCCGCTAGTTTGCAAAGTAAAAGTTTTCGGGTTCCCCGACGCGCCCCGCGCAGTCTGGGCGCAGCGCTTCTGTGGCTGCGCGGTGCCACGTGAGGATGCAAGTAAACACGCAGTCGGCGGAGTTGTAGCTCGTTCATTCCGTGCTGGGGCTCCCAGAAAACACAGTGCTCCGTAGAAGCGCGGGACTTTCCGCTTCTGTGCACATTAATTTACACGGCCGTGAAGTTTGCAAGAATAGTTTGCAGAATACCAAAACAGCACCGGGACTTGGAACGCCCGCGTGTGTAATTCCCAAACCCCCAAGCTCCCCTTGCCTTCCGTTCTCTTAGTTTTGTCATAGTAAAAGAACACTTTTTAAAATGGAGTTGTTACTAAGGGTGAGAAATACTTTTCAGGTGGAACATTTCAGGTGCACCTTCCAGTCCGGTTTTCATGTGTTTGAGCACTCACTTAAAAGTCCAGAAATTTGGGATTGAAAACTAGGTTTCTTTCATCTCGAGAGTCTTGATATTTGAGGTGAGTTTCCCACCAGGAAGGAGAAGTTTTTGGTCTCATAACTCCATTTGTGCTCAGACTCACGTTCTAGTTTTGCAGGTGTGGTTCTGCCCATTCTGGCTGGACACTAGGTTTTATTTTCGGAACGATGAAATGGTTTGGCAAAGTTTAAGTGTTTCTAATGGATATTTTGTCAAACTGAAATATGAGCCCCCTCTATCTTCTTCTGGTTGGTTTCCTAAAGAAGAATCAAGGCTACCACTGTAAAAACATGAAGGCAGGGAGAGCTGCATGACCTATGAAAAGCTTAAAATATGGTTTAAAATACAGCGTAAAATATGGTTTTTAATTTAACCCAAATTAAGTGGGATGTATGGGTAAGAGAAGGATAATTTTTCTTACATCTTTGTTCTCTCATTTCCATTTGTTTGAATTATGAAAGTTTTAACACAGGAAAACTGTATGTGTTTCTGTCTATGGAGGCATGAAAATGGGTAAAATAGTTTTTGTTTGACTCCTTTACTGACGCTTGACCATTTGGTAGTGGCAGCAGCTGTATTTATTTATTTCTTAGCCAGATTCTTTGAAGTGGAGATTTTGGATATGAGACCTTTAATTACAGTCTTGAGTCAAGTAGAGAAAAATCCCTGTGTTGGAGGTATCCCTTTATAACTTTGCAGAAGTTAGTCATCATACATTTGGGTTCTGGATCAGTGGCACTCCAGCTGATTCAAGTTTAGGTCAAGTTTTTTCAGAATGTCAGCAGTTTTAGCAGTATTAAATGGGCTATTCGTAAATGGTGTTTGCTTTGCAGATTTTTAGGAGGTATAGAAAATCACTCTTCAGCATATTATCTGTTAAACTATTTCAGTGAATTTTTCATGAGCAGATTAAAATATAAGTGCCTTTGAAATGTCATAATCCAGTATTTTTTGCACCTGAAACCTCTTTAGATGAAAATAAAATTAACAATTTAGTGAGTGAGAAGAACTTAGAATTAATGTAAGGATCACCTGACATTCTGGATTAAGTTGGGTGAAGGTATATGGGACCTGGGAGAGGGTCTTCTGGGCCAGTCCCCTCAATTTACTAGGGAATAAATGAGAGAATCATAGCAGATAAGTGACTTGCCCAAGTTCCTATAGAGATTGAGTGACAGGGTCCATGTCCCAGATTTCCGCTGTGCAGTTCAGATGCTTTCTCCTCTTTCCCCAGACCTTCATCTTTCTTTCTTTCCTCCCCCTTTCCCCCTCCTCCCCTCCCCCCCACTCCATCTCTCCCCCCCCCCCCACCTCGTACTTTTTTAAAAGATTTTATTAATTTATTTGACAGACAGAGATCACAGGTGGGTATAGAGGCAGGCAGAGAGAGAGGAAGGGAGGGAGGCTCCCTGCTGAGCAGAGAGCCCAATGCTGGGTCAATCTGAGCCACCCAGCTGCCTCTTTATCTTTCTTCTTAGTTCAACAGTTGTGGGTGTGTGTGTTTCCTGGGTAGTAGGCAGCACACTGAGGTTTAGACTAGGTGTTAATTTCCTCAGGGTGTGGCAAATTACCACACATTCTGTGACATAAAACAACAAATTTCTTTTTTCGCAACTCTGGAAGCCACAATTTGGAAAATCAAGGGGTGGTCAGAATGGTGCTTTCTTTGAAGGGCCTTTCAGCTCCTGACCTGCCTTGGATAGTGGCACCCCAGCACTAGTCTCTGCCTCTGTCTTAAGGTCGGTTCTTTCCTATGTGTCTCTGTGTTTCAGATACTGTTCTTTCTCTTATAAGGACACCAGTCATTGAGTTCAGTTTTGACCCTAAGCCCACGATGATCTCATCTAAGGGTGCATAACTTAATTACATCTGCAAAGACCTTATTTCCAAATAAGGTCACTTGTAGAGGTAACCAGGTGTGAGAACTTTGGACTCCTTTTGGGGGCATATTGTTCAACTCACTATAGAATAAATAAATAAAACAAGGTCTTTATTCAGGAACATATGAGTATTGGGAGAGAAATATTCATGAGTTCAGAGCAGTATGGTAAATGCTCTAATACTGGGGTGCACATTAGCAAAAGGAACTCAGGAGAGCAACCAAAGTCTCCTTGGGACATAGTTGGTGGGATCCAGGATCTGAGGCTTCTGAGCCAACTGGAGAAGGATGAGATGGATAATTGTGAACAAAACAGTGAGTGGTAAGTCAAGGGGAGGAGATGAGGGGTATGGTCAGTGGGAGAACCGCCCCACCCCCAGGCATGCCCTCAGGCTTGGAGGCAGCAATGTTGCTGTTCTGTGCAGTCAATGTTGCTAGATGTCAAGGGGAAGTGTCCACTGCCTGGAGTGGTCACAGGAGTCTGTAAAGGCCAGGTCAAGGACAGGCAGTATCTCTGGCTTGAGTTTTAATCACTTGTGTATGGCCAACGTCTTTCAGGGGAGCTATGATATGGCCGCCACAAGGAAGATTGATGGGATAGAATTTTTCTTTTCTTTTGTTGTTTTCTTTTAAATAATGGAAGATAAGGTAATTTCTACCTAGGGGGTAAACTGTACTTCAGCATAGCCAAGAGCTCATATACTTTGACTACCTTAGTGCACAACATTTACTTTCTTATTTAGCTGGGTTTATGAAGAAGTCCAACAGAAATCCTCAGCTTGACCACTCTTGTTTCCTGTATCATGTAGTCTTTTGTATTAAAGAATTAAATTCTTTAATTCCTGCCCTATTATTTATATCCAAATTGAATAAAAATTTAACTTTCCAATATTTTTGTTGGAAATAGAAGTTATTCTATTCATGTGTTTCATTTGAAATGCTGCTTGATGTTTTAAGGTTTTTTTTTTTAAATATTTTATTTATTTATTTGTCAGAGAGAGAGAGAGAGAGAAAGAGAGTATGCCAGCACAGGCAGACAGAGTGGTAGGCAGAGGCAGAGGGAGAAGCAGGCTCCCCGCAGAGCAAGGAGCCTGATGTGGGACTCGATCCCAGGACGCTAGGATCATGACCTGAGCCGAAGGCAGCTGCTTAACCAACTGAGCCACCCAGGCGTCCCTTAAGTTTTAAAAATTATTTAGACTTCAGTGATAGAAGATTTTTACAAATTTAGCCCTGATATTCAGATGTGTTTTTTTTTTAAATGATATTTTATTATGTTTATCAATAACATGAAGTTTTTTGTTTCTTTTTTTTTAAAGATTTTATTTATTTATTTGATAGAGAGATATCACAAGCAGGCAGAGAGGCAGGCAGAGAGAGAGGAGGAAGCAGGCTCCCTGCTGAGCAGAGAGCCTGATGCGGGGCTCCATCCCAGGACTCTGAGATCATGACCTGAGCTGAAGGCAGCGGCTTAACCACTGAGCCACGCAGGCGCCCCTTCAGATGTGTTTTTACCCATAATGCTACAGTGATTCTAGGTAAAGGTTTTCTTCTTTTTCTTCTTCTTCTTCTTTTTTTTTTTTTTTGAATTTATGATTTGTCAAGTAACTTAGGGACAAAGTCCATATTTTTCTCAGACTGTTCATCAAAGTAACATAATGTGTGAGTTTTGTTTTTTACTTTGTAAAACATTATGCTTGTTTTTGCCGTCAAAGACCTGATAACCAGACATCAACCAGGGTACACAAAAGGGAA